>NC_041749.1:69469558-71969558 GCF_004115215.2 Ornithorhynchus anatinus
AGACACAAAAATATTTCCTTGCCTTTTAGCCTCCTAGTATATTTATAGTCATATTATTTCATTTAGTCTTCACAATTTTGCCCCACTTAAATTACAAACAGATTATCATTCTCAATGGCAGTTAATTTTATAGAAACCCTATTTCCTTATGATTTTTGCTTAACAACAGCACCACCAAAAGGCTGATTTTTCTAGCTATTTAGTCTTACTGCTGTAAACTATTTCTTTTGGAGAAAGTAGAACAGCATACCAACTTTTCTATATACATGCACCCAATATTTAAAAACTAGCAGTTTTCCTTTGGTTCTGTCCCTCAAATTAAATATTTTATTGTTAAGATCTGCTGCTTCATTAACAGCTCAGCTAATTTTGAATTTCAGTGAGGTTTAGAACATCTTCTTTGGCAATAAAGATATGCATTTGATATTACTAACCTGCAGAGGAAATGAATGAGTAGGTGTTCTTATACACATATAAAAATGATATACCAAGAACCGTTTTTATAGTCAGTAGTTTATAAAGAATGGGAATGTAATATCTGTGCTGTCAAGAGAAATGGTTGAAATGTATAAATTGTTTAGTGACTTTTCTAAGCATTCTTACTCTTACCATAAAGGAAATAACTTTCTGTTTGGAACCTAATAAAGTTGTCAAAACTCTAGTCACATGATGATATTTTATTTTTTATAGATTGAAAGTGTTATAAAAATTGAATCAGTGCATTTAGTTTATAAATTAACAAATAACCTTGAGGATTATAAATTGAAATATTTCAAAATCACTTTCTACCAAAGACTAATCTAATAATCACAGATTTGCTTTCTGTTATGGTGACCATAACTATCTTAAAAGGACTCTCTCCAAGGTGGAAGATTATATTATAGGAGGAGGTATTGTAGGGATAGATTGTCATATCATAACTTCGAGAAAGCTCAGAGTACTCTTGCATGTGATTAAATTGTTTCCCCAAAGAAAAAAGTTTTGGCATTGAGAAATATTAGAGTTTTATCAATTCCTCCAAAAGAGCCATTTCCAAAAAAATATAATTTCTCCATTTCCTGTTTTCTTTTCTTCCATTGTAATTTCATGGGTTATACCTCTTTTAAATGAAAAATAAGGATCAAGTTAGGGGAAGGATTGAAGTTGATTTTCTTTTAAAAGAAACATGGTTATATTGTGTACAGGTATACCCCGGATTACAACCATCCCATACTACAGCCACTCCAGGAATATAACCAGCACTATTTAATTACCTTCCCTGGTTTACAATCACCTTGCAATCTGTATTTTTGATGGTTTACCCCTAACACAGGTCAGACTGGCCCTGACATTCCAGCTAAGTGCTACAGGTAAGTAAATCTCTCTCCCAATGAACCAGGGATCATTGGCCTCTTCGAACAGAAGAGCCAAGCAAAATTACATCACTGTGCATCTGTTGTCCTCCCCATGACTTTCCCATTCCTGTAGATGGCACCACCATCCTTATTGTTTCAAAAGCCTGTAACCTTGGCATTTTCCTTGACTCCTCTCTCTCATTCAACCCACATATTCAATCCATCACTAAATCCTAAAATCCACCCTTTCCTCTCCATACTCATTACCACATTAATCCAATCATTTATCCAATCCCACCCTGATTACTGTATCAGCCTCCTTGCTGACCTCCCAGCCTCCCGTCTCTCCTCACTCCAGTCCATATTCCTCTCTGCTGCTCAGATTATTTTTCTACAAAAACATTCAGGTCATGTTTCCCTTCTCCTCCAGAACCTCCAGTGGTTGACCATCCACAGCGTGGCTCAGTGGAAAGAGCACGGGCTTTGGAGTCAGAGGTCATGGGTTCAAATCCCAGCTCGGCCATTTGTCAGCTGTGTGACTTTGGGCAAGTCACTTAACTTCTTGGTGCCTCAGTTACCTCATCTGTAAAATGGGGATTAAGACTGTGAGCCCCACGTGGGACAACCTGATTCCCTTGTGTCTACCCCAGTGCTTAGAACAGTGCTCGGCACATAGTAAGCGCTTAACAAATACCAACATTATTATCACCTCCGTATCAAACAGAAATTCCTCACCATTGACTTTAAAGCACTCAATCCCCTTGCCCCCAACTACCTCACTCACTACTCTCCTACTACAACCCCACCTACACACTCCGCTCCTCTAATACTAGCCTTCTTACTGTGCCTCCATCTCATCTATCTCTCCACCAACCTCTATCCCACACCTCCTGCCTCTGGCCTGGAACGTCCTCCCTCCTCAAATCTGACAATTATTCTGCCCCACTTCAAAGCCTTATTGAAGGCACATCTCCAATAGACCTTCCCTGACTAAGCCCTCCTTTCCTCTTCTCCCACCACTTCTGCATCACCCTGACTTGCTCCCTTCATTCATCCCCCCTCCCAGCACCACAGCACTTATGTACATATCTGTAATTTATTTATATTAATGTCTGTCTCCCCCTCTAATAATAATAATGTTGGTATTTGTTAAGTGCTTACTATGTGCAGAGCACTGTTCTAAGTGCTGGGGTAGATACAGGGTAATCAGGTTGTCCCACATGAAGCTCACAGTCTTAATCCCCATTTTACAGATGAAGTAACTGAGGCACAGAGAAGTTAAGTGACTTGCCCAAAGTCACACAGCTGACAAGTGGCAGAGCAGGGATTCGAACCAATGACCTCTGACTCCCAAGCCCATACTCTCTCCACTGAGCCATGCTAATTACAGATATGTACATAAGTGCTGTGGTGCTGGGAGGGGGGATGAATGTAGGGAGCAAGTCAGGGTGATGCAGAAGTGGGTAGGAGAAGAGGAAAGGAGGGCTTAGTCAGGGAAGGCCTATTGGAGGAGATGTGCCTTCAATAAGGCTTTGAAGTGAAGGAGAGTAATTGTCTGTCAGATTTGAGGAGGGAGGACGTTCCAGGCCAGAGGCAGGAGGTGTGGGCTAGAGGTTGGCGGAGAGATAGATGAGATGGAGGCACAGTGAGAAGGTTAGTATTAGAGGAGCGGAGTGTGTAGGCGGGGTTGTAGTAGGATGGTAAGCTCATTCTGGGCAGGGAATGTGTCTGTTGATTATTGTATTGTACTCTCCCAAGCACATAGTACAGTGTTCTGCACACAGTAAGTGCTCAATAAATGCGATTGACTGACTGACATTGTTCTGACATGTTGGATCATGCAGCGACTTGAGAGTAACAGCTGCTGGTGTTAGTGTGACTAACTCTGTCATGTCACTCCATCCTTCCCTATCTCCTGGCCTGAACCCCAATGCAGCCCTCTATCTCATATCTGAGACTGAGAAGGGAGGCGGGGTTACAGTGTGACCTGGTGGGTGGGAGCGGGGGGTGGGATGGGAGGGGGCCACATCAAATTCAGAAGTAGAACTGGCCCAAGGTATTTGACTCTTCATGAAGGAAAAAAATTGCCCTCCTGCTCCTGACAGAATTGTTTGGAGGGTACAGCACTCCCTACCCCACTACCTCCCCACTCCCTTTGTAGTGCTTGCTGGTCCCAGAGAGCACAACTGATTGTGTCTCGTAAGCCAGGTGGAGGTTGGGATAAGAAGGGAGACACTCTGTTCTCTTGTTCTGTTCTGCAAACCAGTGGTGGGCATTTTTCTAGTAGCAGTATGACTCTGCTACCCTTTGTGGTTGAAGCACAAGGGGCAGGGAGTGCAGGAAGGAGGGGGTTGCAACTGGCCAGACATGGGGCAGCTATGCCCTCAAAGCTATTGGCAAAATGTTTCGACAATATGAGAAGTAGCATGACCTAGTGGAAAGGGCACAGGCCTGAGAGTCAGAGGACCTGGGTTCTAATCCCAGCTCTGCCAAATCCTTGCTGTGTGACCTTGGATAAGTCACTTAACTTCTCTGTGCCTCATTTCTCCTGTTCTCCCTCCTACTTAGACTGTGAACCTTATGTGGGACAGGGACTGCGTCAAACCTAATTAACTCATATCTACCCCAGTGCTTAGAACAATATTTAACACATAGCTTAATGCTTAACAAATACCACTAAAAAAAACCCCACAGTGGCAAGGAGAACAAGCACCCCCACAACCCCAGGCAGGCAACTCTTCTTTGGAGCAGGACTAGGGCTCCCCTGTCCTAGAAACGAGCCATGGATTGCTGACCCCTGTCATGGAATGGAGTTATGTTCTGCCCAGTTTGGGTCTGATTTTCAAGGTGTTCAAGAAACCTCTGAGCAGTTAACCCAGGAAGTTGTTGAATTGCAGCGCCATTTTAATTTAGGAATTGATGATACAGATGTTGAGGATTTAATTATATCTCATTCAGAGAAGTCATCCAATAGGGAACTCATTGAACTTTGACAATCCCAATGAATCATTGCAAGATGCTGAAACAGATGTGAAGTAATATTCATTTAGTTCATTCAGTAGTATTTATTGAGTCCTTACTATGTGCAGAGCACTGTAGTAAGTGCTTGGAATGTACAATTTGGCAATGGATAGAGACAATCCCTGCCCAGTGATGGGCTCACAGTCTAAACGGGGGAGACAGCAAAGCAAAACAGAACAAAACAAAATAAGTCTGGTGTAGATATCATCACGATAAATAGAATCATAGATATATACACATCATTAACAAAATAGATTAATATATAATATATACAAATATGCACAGTGCTGAGGGGAGGGGAAGGGGGAAGAGCAGAAGGTGGGAGAAGGGGGAATGGGGAGGGGAGGAGGAGCAGAGGGAAGGGGGGGCTCACTCTGGGAAGGCCTCCTGAGGAGGTGAGCTCTCAGTAGGGCTTTGAAGAGGGGAAGAGAGTTTGGCGGATGTGAAGAGGGAGACATTCCAGGACAGTGGTAGGACGTGGGCTCACCGTGAGGAGGTGAGCGACAGAGGAGCAGAGTGTATGGAGTGGGCAGAGGAAAGAGAGAAGGGAGGTGAGGTAGGAGTGTTGACCATCCCCTTCTCCTCCATACCTTATCTCACCTTGGCTTCACGGACTCCGTCCTCTCCTGGTTCTCCTCTTATCTCTCTCACCGGTCATTGTCGGTCTCCTTCGCAGGCTCCTCCTCCCCCTCCCATCCTCTAACTGTTGGGGTTCCTCAAGGGTCAGTTCTTGGCCCTCTTCTGTTCTCCATATACACTCACTCCGGTGAACTCATTCACTCTCACGGCTTCAACTATCATCTCTATGCAGATGATACACAGATCTACATCTCTGCCCCTGTCCTCTCCCCCTCCCTTCAGGCTCATATCTCCTCCTGCCTCCAAGACGTCTCTACCTGGATGTCTGCCCGCCACCTAAAACTCAACATGGCCAAAACTGAGCTCCTCATCTTCCCTCCCAAGCCCTGTCCTCTCCCTGACTTCCCTATCACTGTGGATGGTACAACCACCCTTCCCGTCTCTCAGGCCCGCAACCTCGGTGTCTTTGACTCGGCTCTCTCATTCACCCCACACATCCAATCTATCACCAAAACCTGCCGGTCTCACCTTTATAATATCGCCAAGATCCGCCCTTTCCTCTCCACCCAAACAGCTATCTTACTGTTACAGGCTCTCGTAATATGCCGGCTAGATTACTGTGTCAGCCTTCTCTCTGATCTCCCTTCCTCCTATCTCTCCCCACTCCAGTCTGTTCTTCACTCCGCTGCCCGGCTCATCTCCCTGCAGAAACGCTCTGGGCATGTCACTCCCCTTCTTAAAAAACCTCCAGTGGTTGTCTATCAACCTCTGCAAGAAACAAAAACTTCTCACTCTAGGCTTCAAGGCTCTCCATCACCTTGCCCCCTCCTACCTCTCCTCCCTTCTCTCTTTCTACTGCCCACCCCGCACGCTCCGCTCCTCTGCCACCCACCTCCTCACCGTCCCCCCTTCTCGCCTATCCTACTGTCGACCCCTGGGCCACATCTTCCCGCGGTCCTGGAATGCCCTCCCTCCTCACCTCCGCCAAACTAATTCTCTTCCCCTCTTCAAAACCCTACTTAGAGCTCACCTCCTCCAAGAGGCCTTCCCAAACTGAGCTCCCCCTTTTCCTTCTACTCCCTCTGCTCCCCCTCTATCCCCTCCTTCACCTCCCCTCAGCTAAGCCCTCTTTTCCCCGCTTTCCCTCTGCTCCTCCCCCTCTCCCTTCCCCTCCCCTCAGCACTGTACTCGTCCGCTCAACTGTATATATTTTCATTACCCTATTTATTTTGTTAATGAGATGTCCATCACCTTGATTCTGTTTATTTGCTATTGTTTTAATGAGATGTTCATCCCCTTGATTCTATTTATTGCTATTGTTTTTGTCTGTCTGTCTCCCCCGATTAGACTGTAAGCCTGTCAAAAGTCAGGGACTGTCTATCTGTTACCGATTTGTACATTCCAAGCGCTTAGTACAGTGCTCTGCACATAGTAAGCACTCAATAAATACTATTGAATGAATGAATGAATGAGTGAGCAAGGTGATGGAGAGGTTTGAAGCCAAGAGTGAGGAGTTTGTGTTTCATGTGAAGTAATAGTTATGGCTTCTTTATCTCTAGCTAAAATCTTGGATGAAAAGAGTCTCCCATCAATATTCAAGAAAATGGATGAATTTAAATATTTTATTGAAGAAGAAAGTTCTGATGGAGAGAGTTTCAAAGGTATGCAGAGGTCTTTAGAAGGAGGTAGCCTGTAGCAAGTTGGTTTGAGAAGAAAAGAATTGCTTGAAAAGAAGGCTGTTCTTCAACCCAAATTGGACAAATTCTTCCCTAAGTTGTAAAACCACATCCATAAAAGAACAACCTTCAACTTCTGCAGCTTCCTGCAAGAATTCAATCAGATCACAAATGGCCATCAAATCAACCAATTCTCATTTATTTGAAATTGTAATGGTCCACTTTGAATTACTCTAATACTCTATTGTTTATCCACATTTATCAGTTGATCAATCAGTGGTATTTATCCAGTGCTTATTTTGTGCAAACAACTATATTAAAAACTTGGGAGAGTACAGTACAATAATATTGGAAAATACGGCCCCAGCCCTTAAGAAACTGACAGCATAATGGGGGAGGCAGACATTAAAATAAATTACAGGTAAAGGAAACAATAGAATATAAGGATATGTATGTAAGTGTTATGGGAGTGGAGATTGGGAGGGAATACCTAAGTGCTTACAGGGTGGGTCTAAGTGCTTGGGCATGAGACAACAAGTAGGGAGGGAAAATAGGGTGGAGGGATGAGAGCTTAGTCACGGAAGGCCATTCATTATTTTGTCAGCATGAGCAGAGTAGTAGATGATGTGCTTATTCGATTGGAAATGTCCAATATCAGACCATTTCAGTTCACTTATTCCTAGGATGTCGATCTTCATTTGGTTCATTTCATTCTTGACTATTTTCAGTTTTCCCTGCTTCATACTCCACACATTCCATGTTCCAATAATAAGGGTATCTTTACAGCTTTGGGTACTCATTTCTCGAATGGCAACATTAGCAACCAGAGGTCCTGAAGGCTTTATTCTGGCCACGACATAAGCACCCAAGATACTGTGAGACATTGTCTGCTCATCCCCAGTAGTTCATTGAGTGCCTTCTCACCTGAGGGGCTCATCTTCCAGCACTATATGTGTAGTCCTTCTGGTACTTAATAATAATAATAATGTTGGTATTTGTTAAGCGCTTACTATGTGTAGAGCACTGTTCTAAGCGCTGGGGTAGACACAGGGGGATCAGGTTGTCCCACGTGGGGCTCACAGTCTTAATCCCCATTTTACAGATGAGGTAACTGAGGCACAGAGAAGTTGTGACTTGCCCACAGTCACACAGCTGACAAGTGGCAGAGCTAGGATTTGAACTCATGACCTCCGTCTCCAAAGCCCGTGCTCTTTCCACTGAGCCACGCTGCTATCCATGGAGTTTTCTTGGTAAAAATATGGAAGCGATTTACCAGTGCCTTCTGCGTAGTGAAAACTTGAGTCTCTGCTGTTGTCTTTGATCAACATTTTGATCATTTGATCATCAGCCTTTGACTCTTTCCCATGCTACTGCTGCCCATCACAGGTGAATCAACTTTGTCTGATGCTTCAGCTTAGATCTTTCCATTATGGATAACCCTAGCAAGAGTATCTCTCAGTGGCATAGCTCTAAGCTTCACTGGAGTACGCAAACTCTCCTACCACAGTAAGGTGTTGATTCGTAGGAGAGAATATAGCACTTATATACATATTCATATACTCTGGTCCTCCCTCTTTCTGTAATTTATTTTAATGTCTATCTCCTCTTGTAGACATTACTCCTTGAGGGCAGTGATCATATCTATCAACTCTATCCTATTGAACTCTCCCAAGCACTTAGTATAGTGCTCTGCATACAATAAGCACTCAGTACCTTTGACTAACTTACTGAATGAAACCAGGTTTTGCAGTGTTTTCAGTTCAAAGGGATGGTTCACAGTGTCATAAACAGCTGAGAGGTCAAGGAGAATTAGGGTGGAATAGAGTCCATTGGATTTGGCAAGGAGTTGGCCACTGGTGACTTTGGAAAGATCAATTTCAGGGAAGTAGGGGGGAGTTGGAAGCCAGACTGAAAGGGTTTGAGAAGGGATAAGGAGGAGGAGATGTGGAGGCAGTGGGAGTAAGCAACTCATTTGAGGTGGGGTGACAGCTGGAAGGGGCAAAGAGGTCAAGAGAGGATTTTATTGGAGTAGAGATATGTGGGCATGTTTGAAAGAGGAGGGGCGGGAGCTATTGGAGAGCCAGAAATTAAATACAGCAGTAAGGGAGGAAAGAAGGACGGGCCCAAATTTTTTAATTAAGTGCAAAGGGGGATGGGGTTGGAGAGTAGAGAGAGTAGATTTTGAAAGGAGATGGGAGATCTCTTGGGAGTTGTCTGGGAAGGATGAGAAAGTGGATATGGAGGTTGGAGTGGTCATGCCTCTAGAAGATAAGGGAAGATTTGGGGGAATTCATGCCTGATGGTTTCAGTTTTGTTGATGGAGTAGATGGCAAGGTCATTGGGGGTGAGAGATGGAGGAGGTGGAGCTAATGGGGGCATAAGGAGGGAGTTGCAAGTCAGAAATAGTTGGTGTAAGCACTGGGCATGGGATTCAATAAGGGAGAATTACTGTTGCTGGGCTGAGGAGCCTACAATTTGAGCACGTGAGAAGAAAATAATTATTGTGATATATAGCATATAAAGGATTTTCAAATTAGTGCAGGAGCTGATTGTGTCTTTTGTAGTAACTGAAGGTTGGGAACCACAAAAGCTTTTTAGAAATTCAGATTGATATGGATTTAATGTTTTGTTGCCACCACACTCCTGTCTTTTAGGCTCGTTTTTTGCTTTTTTAATGGTATTTGTTAAGTGCTTACTATGTGCCACGTACTGTACTGAGTGCTGGAGTAGGTATAAGCTAAATAAGTTGAACACAGTCAATGTCCCACATGGGCTCACAGTTTTGGTTTGTTTGTTTATTTTTTTTTATGGTATCTGCCAGGCAGTCTACTAAGCCCTGGAGCAGATGCAGTTAGTCACGTTGGACATAGTCCCTGTTCCACGTAGAGATCACAGTCTTAATCTCCATTTTACAGATGAGATAAATGAGACAGAGAGAAGTGAAGTGACTTGCCCAAGGTCACACAGCAGACAAGTGGCAGAGCCCCCATTTTACAAATGAGGTAATTGGAGCACAGGGAAGTCACGTGACTTGACCAAGGTCACACAGTAGACAAGTGGCAGAGCTGGGATCAGGTCCTTCTGACTCCCAGGCCTGTACTCTATCCATTAGGCCATGCCACTTCCCAATGGCTTGTGATGGCCAGTCTGGCCTTCTCTTTCTACCTCTCCACCTATTCAAGCATCATTGAAGAGACTACTGCCCAGTAGCAGAATTTGGTGACTGATTTAAGTTTGCTGCTGTTTTAGAATCTTTCATTTTGAGTAGGGATTCTCAAGTGTAGGCTGGTGTAACATCAATTTTCTTCACACTTCTTGTCAGCCAATAATGCTGTGCTGAATCTGTTAAACAATTCATAAGCATTTGCATGTCTTGTACAATCTCAGTAAGGGAAGACGGACACCTAGAACAATAAGAATGAATTATGAACAACAGGAATAAATTAAAAATTAATTCAAGTTAACAACATTTAAATAAGTAGCTGAAACAGAATTTGGAGGGGCCAGTTCTCAGGATCCTCTCCACTCCTGGCAACAGTACTTAGATACAAAATGCTACATATGTCCAACATTTTAGCAATTGAGAAGATAAGATCCCTTTTTCGCAATCTTTCCTCTGAGACATCTCTACCTGGATGTCCCACCAGCCTCTTCAATTCATTATGTCTAAAACAACGCCTCAACTTCCTTCCAAAACTTTTGCATCACATAACTTTCCCGTTGTAGTTAATACCTCCATAATCCTCCATGTCTTTGATGTCTGTAACCTTGGCATTATCCTCCCTCCCTTTCTACTTTCACATTAAATTTATTGCCAAATCCTATCAATTCCTCCCTCATAACATTTCCTGGATCTGCCCCTTCTGCTCCATCCAAATGACCCCCACACTGGCCCAGACCCATGTCATTCCCCATCTTGGCTACAAAATCAACCTCCTCCATCCTGCTTTCATTCTCTCTCTCTCTGGTCCGTACTTGATTCTGCTGCCTGGACCAATTTTCTAAAACTTCATTCTGCACTCACATTTCCCAACTTTTGAGAAACCTTCAAGGGTTACCCATTTCTCTCCCCAACAAGCAGAAGCTACTGAACATTGACTTTAAGACACTCCATCAGTCTCTCCCCTATACATATCCCCTTTTCTCCCACCACATTCCAGCTCACACTCATTGTTCCTTTCAACCCCACATACTCACTCTACCTTATTTTCATCTCTCCTACTTCCAAACTCCTACTCACACCCTTCCTCTTGCCTGGAACTCCCTCCCCCTTCAGGTTCTTGCTGCCAACTCCTTGCCCACATCCTGCCTCTGGCCTGGAATGCCGTCCCTCCTCAAATCTGACAATTACTCTCCCCCCCGTTGAAAGCCTTATTGAGGACCCATCTCCTCGAAGAGGCCTTTCCTAACTAAGCCCCCCTTTCCTCTTCTCCCACTCCCTTCTGTGCTGCCCTGACTGACTCATTTTTTTTACCTTCCTCCCAGCCCCACAACACTTATGTACATATCTAGAGAAGCAGCGTGGCTTAGTGGAAAGAGCACGGGCTTGGGAGTCAGAAGTCGTGGGTTCTAATGCCGTCTCCGCCACTTGTCCGCTGTGTGACCTTGGGCAAGTCACTTCACTTCTCTGGGCCTCAGTTACCTCATCTGTAAAAATGGGGGTTAAAAAATGTGATCCCCACATGGGACAATCTGATTACCCTGTATCTACCCCAGAGCTTAGAACAGTGCTCAGCACATAGTACGTGCTTAACAAATACCATAATTATCATTATTATTATATCTGTAATTTATTTATATTAATGTCTGACTCCCCTCCACCCCCAAGACTGTAAGCTCATTGTGGGTAGGGAATGTGTCTGTTTGTTGTATTGTACTCTTCCAAGTGCTTAATACAGTGCTCTGCATACAGTAAGCATTCAATGAATACTTTTGAATGACTGAATGAAGTTCATCAGACTACAACTTTCCCCATCTTCAAAGCCCTTTTGACAACACATCTCCTCCTGGATATCTTCCCTGATGAAAATTTCTTTTTCCACATCATATCCCCCCAACTACCACCTCAGTACTTCTGTGCCAACTATGAAATTTGGCACTCACATCTACCCATAGTATTTCTGAACATATCAATTTACAACCCCAACTACTTGTTTTTTACTTTTATTTCTAAGTTATTTGTGTACCTATCTCTTTAAGAATGGGGATGGTGTCTTCTAACTCTATTGTTCTCCTCTGAAGACTTAGAACATTGCTCAGCACACAGTAGTCACTCATTAAATACTGATTGATTAATGATTTGGGCTTCAAATGGTCCTTCGCAGCCCCCAGAGCTCTTGGTCTTGTGGGGACTCCAGGCCATATAGGGGCCAGTATCTGCTTATCCCCACTCACGTGGCGTCACTTCCACAGTATTGGCTCAGGACAGAGTTGCTGATCTGGGCAATGTGGCCCTCTGCTCCTGATCTTATGGAGGTGCCTAATAATAATTGTGGTATTTGTTAAGTGCTATGTGCCAAGCACTGTAATAAGTGTTGGGGAAGATTAATTCATTCAATCGTATTTTTTGAGCACTTACCGTATACAGAGCACTGTACTAAGCACTTGGAAAGTGCAATTGGGCAACAAATAGAGACAATCCCTACCCAACAATGGGCTCAGGTCAGACACAGCCCCTGTCCCATATGGGGCTCATAGCCGATAGAGCGAGAACAGGTATTTATTCCCTATTTTGCAGATGAGGTAACTGCGGCCCAGAGAAGGGAAATGACTTGCCCAAGGTTATACAGCAGACAAATGGTGGAGCCAGGATCAGAACCCAGGTCTTCTGACTCCCAGGCCCATGCTCTTTCCACTGGCAGCACAGGTCTCAGTTTCTGCTCACTTTGCCTGCTTTTCAGGATAGGGCTTCATGCTCTCTAGACTGTGAACTCATTATGGGAAGGGACTGGGTCTGTTTGTTGTTGTATTGTATTCTCCCAAGTGCTTAGTACAGTGCTTTGTATACAGTAAGTGCTTAATAAATATGATTGAATGAATGCCCCAGCATTTCTTATATCTGATTTCTACTTCTTTATCTCTTTGTGGAGCATTGTTTTAGTGTTCAATTAGGGGAGCAAAAGTTGTTAACAGTATTAAATCTGTGTTGCCAAGAAGAATCTTGAGCTGTATACAGGATTTTGCATGCAGGCTGGTATAGAACCTCTCTTTTGTTCAGGCTTATTATCCATCCTTAAGGGATATGTTAACTATGAAGTATTTCATAATCTTCTGCATGTCTTCTTGAGTGTGCCCCCAAACACAGCCATTAGCATAGAATATTTCCTGGATGACTGTCTCAAATCATACAGCTGGTGCTGATGGCCTCATTGAGTTGAAAGAAAGGCTATCTTTTTACCACCTTCCAGCTATCTTGCCCCATAAGCACCATATTTTGAACCAAATCAGTTTTAAGTGACAAGAACAAAGATTTTCCATCTACCATCCCCCAGTTTAAGGGCTTTAATAGATTTCTGAGGATGTGACTCTAATTCTGTTTATCTTTCTCTTCACCCAGACACTCTCTACCTGCTGGCTGCCTCCTGCTTTCTGGATCATTGAACCTCTCTTTTCCTAAGCATTCGCTCTCACGGCTTTGACTACCATCTCTACGCAGATGACACGCAGATCTACATCTCCGCCCCTGTCCTCTCCCCCTCCCTTCAGGCTCGCATCTCCTCCTGCCTCCGGGACGTCTCCACCTGGATGTCGGCCCGCCACCTAAAACTCAACATGAGCAAGACTGAGCTCCTCATCTTCCCTCCCAAACCCGGTCCTCTCCCAGACTTCTCTATCACCGTGGATGGCACGACCATCCTTCCCGTCTCTCAGGCCCGCAATCTCGGTGTCATCCTTGACTCGTCCCTCTCGTTCACCCCACACATCCTATCCGTTACCGAGACCTGCCGGTTTCACCTCTACAATATCGCCAAGATCCGCCCTTTCCTCTCCACCCAAACGGCTACCTTACTATTACGGGCTCTCGTTATATCCCGGCTAGACTACTGTGTCAGCCTTCTCTCTGACCTCCCTTCCTCCTCTCTCGCCCCGCTCCGGTCTATTCTTCACTCCGCTGCCCGGCTCATCTTCCTGCAGAAACGATCTGGGCATGTCACTCCCCTTCTTAAACAACTCCAGTGGTTGCCTATCGACCTCCGCTCCAAACAAAAACTCCTCACTCTAGGCTTCAAGGCTCTCCATCACCTTGCCCCTTCCTACCTCTCCTCCCTTCTCTCTTTCTACCGCCCACCCCATACGCTCCGCTCCTCTGCCGCCCACCTCCTCACCGTCCCTCGGTCTCGCCTATCCCGCCGTCGACCCCTGGGTCACGTCCTCCCGCGGTCCTGGAACGCCCTCCCTCCTCACCTCCGCCAAACTGATTCTCTTTCCCTCTTCAAAACCTTACTTAAAAATCACCTCCTCCAAGAGGCGTTCCCAGACTGAGCTCCTCTTCCCCCTCTACTCCCTCTGCCATCCCCCCTTTACCTCTCCGCAGCTAAAGCCTCATTTTCCCCTTTTCCCTCTGCTCCTCCACCTCTCCCTTCCCATCCCCACAGCACTGTACTCGTCCGCTCAACTGTATATATTTTCGTTACCCTATTTATTTTGTTAATGAATTGTACATCGCCTTGATTCTATTTAGTTGTCATTGTTTTTACGAGATGTTCTTCCCCTTGACGCTGTTTATTGCCATTGTTCTTGTCTGTCCGTCTCCCCCGATTAGACTGTAAGCCCGTCAAACGGCAGGGACCGTCTCTATCTGTTGCCGACTTGTTCATCCCAAGCGCTTAGTACATAGTAAGCGCTCAATAAATACTATTGAATGAATGAATGAATAAGCAATCAATACTTTCCTAGTCCATCACTCTGGTCCTGAATGTTAGTCCACTAATAATGATAACAATAATAATTCGTATTTGTGAAGCACTTACTTTGTGTGCCAGGCACCGTACTAAGCATTGGGGTGGATACAACTAAATCGGGTTGGGCACAATCCTGTCCCACATGGGGCTCACAGTCTCAATCCCCATTTTACATATGAGGTACCTGAGGCATGGAGAACCGAAGTATCTTGCCCAAGGCCACACAGCACAGAAGTGGTGGAGCCAGGTTTAGAACTCATGACCTTTTGACTCCCAGGCCTGGGCTCTGTCCACTATGCCAAGCTGCTCCACTATTCCTTAGCTAGCTCAAAGTAATTCATCCCTGTGGTCCTGATCAAAGACTTCTAGTTCCTTCCATTTCTTTCCCAAATTCTTGTATTTGCCTACAAATATATTTCAGATAGTCATGGATTTTCCTCCTCATTACCTTGTACATTGCTATTAATGAACCCTAAGTGATCATTTTCTATAGAAAGGCATAAAGCAACCATTCTGAAGAGTTTGGCTGAGTGAGAGGTAAGTGAGGTCCATGCTAGCAGTGTACAAATCCTGTATACCCAAGGGAAGGAAAGGAATGATTTTTTGTTTGGCATATAAGGGCATAACTGGAATTAATGGAATGAAATTAAGAAAATGGAATTTTTGGCTGAATATCAGGACAGTCATCCTGACAGTGAGTCTTGGTGAATTATAGAATGGGCTCCCAAAGAAAGTGATGAAATTCCATAGTTGAAACATGGAGAATTGGAAGGCTGAAAAAATAGTACCTAATCTCAAAGAGAAAATCATGGGTTTTATTATAGGGAGCAATTCTGCATTGACTTTGACAAGGCTAGATATTCATTCATTCAATCGCATTCATTCATTCAGTCATATTTATTGAGCACTTACTGTGTGCAAAGCACTATACTAAGCGCTTGTAAAGTACAATTGGGCAACGGATAGAGACAATTCCTACCCAACAATGGGCTCACAGTCTGGAACGGGGGGGAGACAGGCATCAAAACAAGTAAGCAGGAATCAATAGCATCAATATAAATAGAATTATAGATATATGCACATCACTAATATAAATAAATAGAAATAGAAATATCTGCATATATAAACAAGTGCTGTGGGGCTTGGAGGGGGTAGAGCAAAGGAGACGAGTCGGGGTGATGGGGTGGGGGGTGCAGAGGAAAAGGGGGGCTTAGTCTGGGATATGGCTAGATAATTAGGTCTCTTGCCTCCCTGATTTTGTTATTTCTATGAAATAATGAAGTCTAGGTTACAAAACTTGATCTTTCTTGCAAATTATTCAAAGTTTAATTTCTCTAGCTAGACCAACTATTTTTTCTTGACATGTTCTTCCAAAGCCCTCTACTATTTTCATAGCTATTCTTTTTTACTTATGAATATGATGCTGCATTGGTATTGGTACAATCACAAAGTATCTAGGAAGATTTAAATTCACAGTCCATTACAGGTGGTCAGACTAAGTGACTGTGATTATCAGACTTGATGTTTGATTTAAATTGAAAGAACATATTCCAGAAATTATAGAGGAAAAGAATCTATTATGAAGAACTCTCTTCACCCTCTTATTAACACTCTGAAGACCACAGCAGAATCTATGAAAATGGTGGAAAAATTCCTTCTCTCTGATTTCAGTAAACATAGATGTGTTTGGGGCCTAGTAAATACAATACTCCAAATGGGTAAACAGTTCAAGGAAAACAGTTCAAAGTGATGTTTTTGGTCACCATGTTTGAGTGCCACAATCAAAGCAGTTGTTGCATTGCATTTGAAAACATTAATCGTAGATAAAAGCTTAAATGTTTCTTGGGGGGAATATATTTCAAATGATTCATTGTTGCACTTTTTTTAAGATAATGGTACCACTGTTTTAGCTCACTGATTAATGCTTGAGATTTTATTGCACACTTGGGGGTAATGGCTGCTCTACACAGAGATTTACATGTCCAATTCTCATTAGTTATAATAGAAGCTAGCCTTGTAAACTTCCTGAAATTGACACATAAATCTATTTCTATATTTATGGGACTCAGAGTTTTTTGAAGACATTTGGTTTATAACAATGTTTTTACAAGGTATCTTGTTTTTGGTATTAATAATGTTGGTATTTGTTAAGCGCTTACTATGTGCAGAGCACTGTTCTAAGCGCTGGGGTAGACACAGGGGAATCAGGTTGTCCCACGTGGGCCTCACAGTCTTAATCCCCATTTTACAGATGAGGTAACTGAGGCACAGAGAAGTTAAGTGACCTGCCCACAGTCACACAGCTGACAAGTGGCAGAGCCGGGATTTGAACCCATGACCTCTGACTCCAAAGCCCATGCTCTTTCCACTGAGCCACGCTGTATTATAAAGCCACATGTGGAGGGGTTTATTTAACTGATTTATACAACATAAAAACTAAACAAAGAAAAATATTGTATGGAAACAAAGATAAATAAGACATGGGTAATCACGTTACCATAAATGTTTGCCCTTTTAGCTTTATGATTTCTTGTCTGTGCACAACAGTTTAAACCTGCTTTATTCCAGTATCAGAGCCCAATCCAGAGCCCATTTTTCAACACTAAGGCTTTTCTTGTACTGTACTTGCATAATTGCCCCACTTTTTTGCATAATTTTCATAGCCCAAAAAAGGGGAATGGCTATTATATGGGGAATTAATATTGCAATAAGGGGAGCAGGAGAAAAAAAACAAAACACAGAAGAAAAAAATCAAAAAGAGAAAGGAAAAAGGGCACTTGATACTGCACCTCTTAATTCTATTGTACTCTTTCAAGAGCTACATACAATAGGACACTCCCCCTTTTTCTCCCCTGAAGTGTGTCTCTTTTAAAGAAGGTATTCCCCTCCCCCAGCATTAGCTTGTCTGCTGTGTTATGTTCTGGCCCTTCTCCTTCGTTGCCCTTTCTGCATTCTATCCCTTTCCCTTTTCTATCCTGGTGTGCACCGGTATCACTGATTTCAACTTCCCATCAAAAAAAAAAAAATCGTATTCATTTCTTCCTCAATTGTTTGAGGGGAGGGGGTTTGCAGAATTATGCAGTAGAGACAATTATGCTTGTAAATATGAATGTGCGCATAAGGATATCCCTGTTAAAGTGTAAGCTCCTGTTTTGTGCTTTTGTCCTACTTTTCCGAGGGCTTAGTACAGTGTGCTGCTCTCAGCAGTCTCGAAAAATACCATCACTACTACTACCACCTTCATGTGGGAAGGTGATTTATTAATCACATGCAAAAATGTATTATACACACACAAACATATATTCATAGTCTCCTTGTTCAGGACTACTCTAATGCCAGTTGGTGCTCTGCTGTAGGTAGTATTCCCGGGTTGAAAATTCTCCAGTTGGGTACTTGTATACCCCTAGGCCTGGCCCTTCATAATTGGCTTGAAGTTCACATACTGGATTTTGGTGACTCTCTCATCTTAACATTCATTCATTGCTCACCCCAAAGACTTCACACAGCACCCAACCTGTCAGAAATGTCAATAACAAGGCAGAACCTTGTGTTCTACTAGTAGTTGGACAGGCGGAGAGCAATCCTGAATCAAGGATTCTGAAACTGTCCCATGAAACTAGACTGAAAGGTGAAGCTTAACCCCACAACAAGAGCAAACTACATGGGACACAGTCCCATAACATGAAGCCACTATATATATAATTATCATAAAAGCCTATTTAGCAGTATGTATCTGAATACGTTTATATCTTTCTTTAGCGCACACACCATAGAAAAAAATCTTGATAAAGTTCTTTTCTCAGTACGATTTTTGTTCTGAATGTCTTTGCAGCCTACCAGTCAGGGCCGTTATTATCAGAAAGAAATGAACCCTCCTCATTCCGACCCAAGGTAAGGTATTCCTAGTAGCCCAGATGGTGAAAAAGTGGATTGTTTGGAGAATTAAATGTGCTCTGCTTTTATTTAATCATAAATCATTTTGTACATTTTGATCCAGGATGTTTTGTGTTCTGTCCTTTATAATTTATGAGTAAATTCTAATCTTGTGATCTGGTCATATAAATGTTTTATCTTGGGTGGCAGAAGAAAATGTACTTGAGTTCTTAGGTATCTTTCCCTCTTCACATAATTTAATGTGTTTAAATTTAAGATTGAGACTCATGATCTTAAATATTCACTTTCTGATTTCAAGAGTTCTGAGAGATAACCCTATTATTTCAGACCTGCATCAAGTCATAAGTTGCGCCATTTGATAATTGTTCCATGTGAAGCTGTGGTCTGTTCACAGTGTGCAATGGAATTTAAACGCTATTGATCAAATGTGTCAAGACAGCATTATGTATAGGAAATTTCATCAACATGTGTAACATAATGTAGTGTAATTCAATAAAATGTTTAATCACTCAGGAAAATTAATTTACATTTTCCTTTATTAACATTCAAAGCCAAATTTTGTGGACAAAAAAATGCAGTCTACTTCATTTACCAGTATGTGATCCACTAATCTTAAAGTTTTCTTAGAAAATTGTTTTACAGGCAATCCTACTATCTGTAAATTACCTGACTGGCTGTTGCCTCATAAATTCAGCAGCCTTTGTGAATTGCCAAGAAGGCATTATTGGACCATAAATATAGAAGATGACAAAATTATGAGGTCAGCATGCATCATCATATAAAAATTGGAAAAAATGTATCTAGTAAAATAGTAATTTATAACCTGTAATTGAAAACCATGATTCATCTTGTAACATACATTTATTTTATTTCTTAAAAACTCCACCCTATGCTATTAAACTGCGGTGTGCAAAACATGATTTAAAGGACCCAGGTAAATAAAATCGAAAATCAAAGCATTCTGAAATAGCAATAAAAGGAGTAACACATAGGTCTATCCACTCAGGTAGAAAAGCCTGAAAGGATAGATTCTGCACTGGATTATGAAGGTCACTGGACTCGAGCTGTCGAGGAAAGGATTTCCAAAGTTTTGAGTGTTTCAGGGAAAATGCTTTGCCACCAGTTTCCCTAAACTTTAAGGTCGGAAGCACTTGATACCAGCTTAGTCGTGTTGTTCTCTTCCAAGTGCTTAGTACAGTGATCTGCATGCAGTAAGCTCTCAATAAATACCATTGATTGATGATTGGTATGGCTTCTCCCACTCGTCAGCTGTGTGACTGTGGGCAAGTCACTTCACTTCTCTGGGCCTCAGTTCCCTCATCTGTAAAATGGGGATGAAGACTGTGAGCCTCACGTGGGACAACCTGATGACCCTGTATCTACCCCAGCGCTTAGAACAGTGCTCTGCACATAGTAAGTGCTTAACAAATACCAACATTATTATTATTCTCCAGCCGATCACATGTCTTCTGATAAGTATTAGAGGAAGGGAGTGATTAAAGACACCACTACAGAGAAAAATTAAGGTCCAAATGGTATGAGGCTTTAAATTAGTGGAAGAAGTTATATGCAGATCCAGGGACAGAGTTCCAAGTCTGAGCTCCTCCCTTCTTCCATCACAAGTCACACATTGAATGTGGCATGAGGTAGTGGGTTGGGTTATTAAAGCTCAAGCTTCTACTGGAATTTGTAGTTGGGGCCTGAAGCATATGAATCAGCATATACTCCCCCGCCCCCACCCACCGTGTGTATGATTCAAGCCGTGAATCTGGTAGTCCAATTTTTTTGGATCCACCTCAAATCTGCAAAATGGCTGCATTACCTTGAGCAGAATTCCTTTGATGTAATGAGCCTGGGGCTCTGTGATAACCTCCCTCCCTGGTTGCCTTTTTCATAGCTCTGTACTTGATGTTTTATAGGTAGCACTTTTGTTTTGGATTTGAATGTCTAAGGTTAACCAGTGCAGACTCCATGGTGCAGGTTTGCCATGCTGTGTGGCACTCACATTCTTAATCGGAAGAGTGGATGCATTCTGTGCTCACTCAAGCTTCTTGGTGGCTTTCAAGTGTAATTGCCTCTAATTCGATGTAGAGTTTACTAGATAACTAAGCCAGAGCTATGTCTGAGAGGAAATTCTAGTCTATACTAAATGCAGATCTTGAAAGGTACTATCATCCAATTGATATTAAGAGTTGCAGGAGCAGATATAATTCAACTGAAAGCCTCAGAAGCATATCTTTTCCTCTCTTGAAAGGGCTAAGGGATCAGCTTTGCCACATTCCCAGATTATTAAATCAAATACTGGCTACTTTGCCAAAGGATTCAAAACTACTTCTCCAAAGGTCTGGGGAAATGAGTACTTGAAGAAAAAAAATAAAAACCACTGGGGTCTGGAGTTGAAAATGGGGTAAAAGGAGCGATGTAATTAAGTTAATAGAAGACACATGAAGATACAAAGAACTCTACCCATAAACCTAACACTGTTGGGAGGAGAAAGTACAACTTGTGACCAGAACCTGTAACATTATAGTCTGGGACAGACAGACAAACAGGAGACAGTAATTAAGATGTGCATAAACTATGAACATTATTTCAATTAAAATTTGTATTGAGGTTAAGTGATAGAGACGCTGTGTGCACTACACTCAATTCTATCAGAATATGGGTTTTCAGTGTTCATTTTGGCTAGAATGTGAAAGTGGAATTAGGGAACTGGGCAGCTTTCTGGATTTTTTTTAATGGTATTTGTTAAGTACTTAGTATGTGCCAGGCACTCTACTAAACACTGAGGTAGATATATGCTAATCAGATTGAACACAGTTCATGTCCTACGTGAGGCTCATAGCCTTAATCCCTAATTGACAGATGAGGTAATTGAGGCACAAAGAAATTAAATGACTTTCCCGAAGTAACACTGCCAGACAAGTGGCGGATCCAGGATTAGAACCCAGATCCTCTGACTCCCAGGCCTGTGCTCTTTCCACTAGGCAACTCTGCCTCTGGGCTGGATACAGCACAATGCAGTGTTGGAAGAAACAATTGTGGTCATGTGCTGTGTTGTGCACAGAGCAGGCTCTATAGTGTGAGTTTTCTGTAATATGGGATACTGCAAGAATGTACTCCCTACATTATAGGAGAATTGGGTGTACACTGAAGTGAGATACCAAGCACACTCATTTTGATACGTTCCAGCTAGACAAACAGAAAAAACTAGATTGTGGGCATTTAATTACTAGCATCATTATGCAAATTGGTTATTTAGGCTCAGGTACAGCCTTTGCCTGCTACTTTTTTTAAACATAATTTGTCACTAAAGCAAATCTCAAACACCAGGTGTCCATACTGTTAGTGTCACAAATAGCCTTATGTCTTAGAACAATGACTGCCTCAACAACAAGGTTCAAAAGTGCCAATTGTAATCTAATACATTTGAAGGTGGGGAAGAAACAATTTCACAGCTCATTCAAGTTGAGAAATGTTTCCTACCCTGTAAACTGCCAGTCTTCTGAACTGAGTGAAGTGGATGTTGTTTTCAATTTAGTGTACTTTATTTAAAACTGCAGTGTATTGGTTTTCTTGAATTTGATCAGCCTCTTAAGGCTGTTTACGTATTTCTTTATTTATATTTTGGCCACACAACTTAAAAATTCCCTGCTCCGTAACTGATTTTATGAAATAAGAACTGATTACCTTTTGGGTTTCTATATTAATTAATGGATTGTGCCAAAAGTCAGTTTCTTCTCTTATAGGATTAATATATTTGTAATTCTTGCTACACATAATCAAAGGTTCTACAAATTTCTTAGAATCTATTTTAATGAAAAACATTTGAAAGAATATTTTTCAAGCACCCAAGCGGTAATGGATGGCACACTTTTCTGAAGAGTTTATTTTAGACATATCTTTTATCTGTTAAAAAATGTCAGTACTGCCTGTGATAAGGCTTGAATCCTTGATAACTTTGCTACTTGTAAGGGTGATATAAATTTATTTGTAACTATAATTGGCTGATAAAGAGCTGCAGTCTTTGACAAGTGATTAATAACTACTGACCTTAGTTCATACTGGCTCAGCATAGACTGAAGCAAGTTGTCCTAAGTTGCATTACATTAGACTGATCACAATGTCATCATTTTTCTTTTCTCTGCAATCTTTGATATTCAAGGGACTAGTAAACTTAATACATTTCTCTCTTGTTAATAAATCATTTCCAATAGAAAGGGCATAAGAACTGCCATTATTAGGTCAAATCAGTATTCTGTTTCTGACAGTGGCAACAAGATTCTTGGAGAATCCCTGATCTAGTTGTCCCTCGTTGACCTCAGTCTTTAACGCTAAGGAGTTTAACATGTAGCATCCCTAACCTTTCCCCTCTATATCAGAGAAGCAGCCATGGCTTAGTGGAAAGCGCACGGGCTTGGGAGTTAGAGGTCGTGGGTTCTAATCCCTGCTCTGCCGTTTGTCAGCTGTGTTACCTTGGGCAAGTCACTTAACTTCTCTGTGCCTCAGTTACCTCATCTGTAAAATGGGGGTAAAGACTGTGAGTTCCACGTGGGACAACCTGATTACCTTGCACCTACCCCAGTGCTTAGAACAGTGCTTGGCACGTAGTAAGTGCTTAACAAATGCCAACATTATTATTATTATTAACAAATACCAATATTATTATTTATTATTATTATATCTCAAGCCTTCCCTCTCAATCAACCAGTGGTATTAATTAAGTGCTTACTATGTGCAGAGCACTCCACTAAGAGCTTGGGAGACTACAGTGCAACAGATTTGGCAGTCACGTTCCCTTCCCACAGTGAGTTTACAATCTAGATGGGGAAGTCCACTGTGTACCTCTCATCTGTTAATTGATCCAAATCCTTTTTAATCCTACTCATATTTTCTGCTTGAAAAACTGAATGTGGTTATAATTTCCATGTATTTAGCCCGTGATGTTTGAAGTGTTTCCTCCTGTTTGAGCATACTTTCTTCTTTTGTCAATTAGTATCCTATTACCTGATATTTTGAGATTTGGTATTTTTTAATGGTATTTAAGTGCTTACATGTGCCAGGCAGTTCTAAACTCTGAGGCAGATACAAGCTAATCAGGTTGGATACAGTCTCTGTCCCACATGAGGCTCACAATCTTAATCCCCATTTTTCAGATGAGTAAACTGAGGCACAGAGAAGTGAAGTGATTTGCTCAAGGTCACACAGCAGACAAGTGGTGAAGCTGGGATTAGAACCCAGGTCCTTCAGCTTTAAGGTGGTCAGTCAATCAAGTTTCCCCCTCCTACTTATCCTTACTCCTCTCCCACTACAACCCAGCCCACACACTTTGTTCCTCTATTACCAACCTACTTACTGTGTCTCGATCTCATGTCTTTTGCCTTCAACCTCTTGCTCATGTCCTCTCTCTTGCCTGGAACTCCCTTGGCCTTCATAACCAACAGACTACCACTCTTCCTATCTTTAAAGCCCTACTAAAAAATCACATCTCCAGGAAGACTTCCCTAAGTAACTTCTCATTTCCCTACCCTATTTTCTCTCTCTTCTGTTTTATTTATGCATTTCAGTCCGTACCCCCAGCCCCATCTTCACAGCTCTTATGTACTTGTCCTTATACTTTGTGTTCCCCCTACTTGTAATTTATTTTAATGTCTACCCATCAGGTGGTAAGCTCCTTGAGGGCACAGATTGTGCCTACTTACTCTAGTGTACTCACACAGGTGTACTGCCCAGATCAAGTGAGCAGTAGAATGAGTTATGGACTGGAGAGGGGAAGGAATCACATAGTAAGTGCTCAATAAATATAATTTGATTGATTGATTAACTGTAAATGTCTGAGGACTAGGGTGCCTCCTTAGTTATAGCTTTCTGAAAGATGCCATTATATCTAGGTACAGCCTGTCATACAGGGCTCTTTCACTTCATATTTTCTATTCCTTCCCTTCCAATCCCCTCCCCATTTGAAGTATTTTGACTGTATTGAATTAAATGAGATTGGAAAGTTAAATTGCAATGGTCTACTTCTACTCAGCAAATGTGGCCAACTTTAATTTATAATCACCAAAACTATCCTTTGCCTCCCAAATTAGAGAAAGACATTATGATGCAAATGAGCTTTAAACAACAGCGCCTCATAGATATTAAATCATTATCTATCAGAAGGACTTGAAAGCCATACAGTTCACCACAGCTCTATGAGTGGGCCAAGTGCTGTACTGACCAATAAATCAATCATACTTATAGAGCACTTACTATGTGCTGAGGACTGTATTAAGTGCTTGGGAGAATACAATATAATAAAGTTTGCAGACACATTCCCTGCCCTCGATGAGCTTACAGTCTAGAGGGGGAGACAGACATTCATTCATTCAATCGTATTTATTGAGTGCTTACTGTGTGCAGACACTGTACTAAGCACTTGGGAAGTACAATTCAGCAACAAATAGATGCAATCCTTTCCCACAGTGGGCTCACAGTCTAGAAGATAAACATGTCTACCAACTCTGTGGTATTGTACTCTCCCAAACGCTTGGTACAATCCTATGCACACGGTAAGTGCTCAACAAATATGACTGATCTAATGAGGATCATGTTACTTTCATTTTTAATGATATTTGTTAAACATTTTTACTGGGTACCAAGCACTGTACCAAGTGCTGGGGTAGATAGGAGTTAATCAGGTTGGACACAGTCCTTGTCCTACATGGGGCTCACAGTCTTAATTCCCATTTTGCAGATGAGGTAACTGAGGCACAGGAAAGTGAAGTGACTTATCCAAGGTCACACAGCAGTCAAGTAGTAGAGACAGGATTAGAACCATAAGCACTGGAGATTCTTCAAGAGTGAAGAAACGTGGGCTGAATGGTTTTGTAGAAAAATGACTAAAGCAGCAGAGTGAAGTGTGGACTTGGAGTGGGGAGAGATAGGAGGCAGGGAGATCAGCAAGGAGGCTGATGCAGTAATAAAGGCAGGATAAGATAAATGCTAATATAGAGAGAGGGAAGGGTGGATTTTAGCAATGTCTTGAAAGTTTAACCAAGAGAAGTTAGTGACAGATAGAGTATGTGATTTGAATGAGAGAGATGAGTTGAGGATAATGCCAATATTATGAGCTTGTGAGACAGCTAGGATGGTGGTGCTGTCTACAGTGATAGGAAAAGTCATGGGGAGGACATGATCAGAGTGGGAATAATAATAATAATAATGTTGGTATTTGTTAAGTGCTTACTATGTGCCGAGCACTGTTCTAAGCACTGGGGTAGATACAGGCTTATCAGGTGGTCCCACTTGGGGCTCACAGTCTTAATCCCCATTTTACAGATGAGGTAACTGAGGCACCGAGAAGTGAAGTGACTTGCCCAAAGTCGGGATTAGAGCCCACGACCTCTAACTCCTAAGCCTGTGCTCTTTCAACTGAGCCACGCTAAAAGTAAGGAGTTCTTTATTCGATACTTTAGGTTAGAGGTGTTGGCAGAACATCCAAGTAGAGATGTCATGAAGACCGGAGGAAATGAGAGACAGCAGAGAAGGAGAGAAATCAGGGCTGGAGATGCAAATTTGGGAATCATCCCCCTAGAGATGGTAACTGAAGCCATGGGAGTGAATGAGTTCTCCAAGGGAGTGGGTGAATATGGAGGGTAGAAGAGGTCCTAGAAGTAAGCCTTGAAGGACAGTTAGGGGATGTGAAGCAGAGGAGGAGCCCGTGAAAGAGACTGAGAAGACAGCGAGATAGGAAAAGAACCAGGAGAGGACATTGTCAGTGAAGCCGAGGTTGGATAATGTTTCCAGGAGAAGGAAGTGATCCATAATGTCAAAGGCAGCTGAGAGGTAGAGGAGGATTAGGATGGAGTAGAGTCCATTGGATTTGGCAAGAAGGAGATCATTGGTGACCTTTGAGAGAACAGTGTTGGTAGAATGAAAGAGGTGGGAGCCGGATTGGCAGGGGTCAAAGAGAAAATTGGAGAAGAGGAAGTGGAGGCAGCAGTTGTAAACAACTTGCTCTAGCAATTTGGAGATCAATAGTAGGAAGTGGAAGGAACAGTGGGGTTAAGGGAGGGTTTTTTAGGGTAGCGGAGACATGAGCATGTTTGAAATCAGTGGAGAAGGAGCCATTGGAGAGTGAACAGTTGAAGATATGGTCATGGAGAGAAGAGAGTGGGCAAGCACTTTGATAAGGTGCAAAAGGATGGAGTTGGATGTGCAGGTGGATGGAGTGGATCATGAGAAGAGGCAGATCTCTTGAGGTACTGCTGGGAAAGATGGGAGAATTGAAAAGGGGGCAGGAGGAGTGGGGGGACTGTAGAGGCATAGGGGAGATTTCAGAATAATATATAAATCTAAAATAAACTCCTGACCCTGCCTTCCCACAATGAGCAAGATGAAAACCAATCAAAACATAGGAATATTTGCTTAGCTCTGACTTTGAGGAATCTGTCTCAATCATATTTATTGAGCACTTACTGTGTGCAGACCACTCTATTAAGTGCTTGGTAGAGTATAATATAATAGAGTTGGTAGAGACATTCCCTGCCCATAACAAGCTTAAAGGTAGTAATCTCTGCAGTCAAAACCTTCCCAAAAGGTAAAGTATCTGGATCTGATGATATTCCTGCATGAAGAATTTTACAAGGAAGGAGAGGATCTAATCATCAGGTGTCCTCAAGGGCTCTTCCTCAACATATGGAACACTGAGGAAATGCCATGGATCTTCAAAGATGCCACTATCAGAGCTGACTAGAGAAACAACCAGGTAATTTCACTGCTTTACATTTCTGGCAAGATTCTAGCCAGAATCCTTCTGGACATGCTACTGATGAACTTCACATTGTCTGCTGTGTACCACCCAAATCACTCTGTGACTTCAAACCACATCTCAAACCAGCTGATATGATCTTTGCAGGATGTAACATACAGGGAAAGTTCAAAAAGCAACATAAGACCAGTGCTCAATCAATTGCTAACTCCAGAAGCATCAATTTCCCAGATGTTCTAAATATTTATAGAGGTACTGCTTCACCCGGCATCCCCCCCTTGGTGGGTGATGCTCCTGGATGGGGGGCCCATGGCTATGAGTCACCACAAGCTTGGACCCTGTGACTGGAGGCACAAACCATGGTGCAGCAGATAGACATGTGTCTGGGAGTCAAAAGGTCATGGGTTCTAATCCCCGTTCTGCCACTTGTCTGCTGTGTGACATTGGGCAAGTCACTTCACTCACTTCTCAGTGCCTCAGTTACCTCATCTGGAAAATGGAGAATGAGACTGTGAGTCCCACATGGGACAGGGACTGTCCCACATAATTTGCTTGTATCCACCCCAGCGCTTAGTACAGTGCCTGGCACATAATACGTGCTTAACAAATACTACCATTATCATTATTATTAAATCATGCTTCATGATTCCCCATCCTTGTGTGTTTCCCAAGCACCTTAAATGGTGCTATACTCACAGTAAGATCTCGATAAATACTTAAATTGTTTGTTATCAGCTCTCTCAGTATTATTATATTTTGGTCTGCCCATTACCCATATTGCTTCTCTGCCCAGGACTTCTTGACCAGGATTAAAATTGATGAGCAGTGACAGGAGAGAAAACACACAATGGAATAGCATAATGGCTTCACCTAGTCCCCTAGAGTAGAAAAAAATGTCTGGGGCAAGTGAAGGAAAAATCCCTGTTTACCACTGGAATTTTTGAACACGCAAGTGGTGAAAGACTGGTTGGCATTCAAACTTCTCATAAAGCACCTTTCTACCCAAGATTCTCAAGTCCTTCACATACAGTGAGCTAAATTATCTCAGTATGCAGAGGAATAAGGTGAGTTGTGTTGGAAATTGCACAGCATGAGCTTTCAGACCAGTAGAATTCCATTTAATGGACATTAAGTGGTCTGAAGGAGTCCATTTTCCATTGATTTAGTAATGTGCTTCTAGTGAGCTTAGTAGATGAAGATTCCAAAGATCTGTAAACTACTCCCATGGAGTACTTTATATTCTCAATAATTCAGTTACTTTCATGGGATTTTTTTAAATGAATAGGATAGATCATTTTATAATTAAAGTTTAAACAACAAGAGCAACTGTTAAGCCATAATGCCTGTTCTATTTCCTTTTTCTTGATGTATTATTATTATTATGATATTTGTTAAGCACTTTCTGTGTTACTAAGTGCCAAGCACTGTTGTAAACACTGGGGTAAGTACAAGGTAATCAGTTTGTCCCATGTGGGGCTCACAGTCTTAATCCCCATTTTACAGATGAGGTAACTGAGATACAGGGAAGTAAAGTGGTTTGCCTAAGGTCACACAGCAGACAAGTGGAGGAGCCAGGATTAGAACTCACATCCTCTGACTCCCAAGCCCATGCACTTTCCACTAAGCTACACTGCTTCCCTAATTTTGTAATAAATTATTCAACTCTCCCCTTTCCTTTCATTCTATATAAGGACTGCCAAAAATGAAAGTGATTAATATCAGATAAAGTTATTCACCCCTATATTCAGGGATGAAGAGGAACAGCATGGCCCAGTGGATAGAGCATGGGCCTGGGAGTCAGAGGACCTGAGTTCTAATTCTGGCTCTGCCAGTTGCCTGCTATGTGACCTTGGGAAAGTCACTTAACATCTCAGTGCCTCCATTTCCTTAACCGTAAAATGAGGATTCAATACCTGTTCTCTTTTCTACTTAGACTGTGAGCCCCATGTGGGATAGGGTTGGTGTCTGACCTGATAAACTTGTATCTGCATAGACTCTAAACTCACCGAGGGCAGGAAGCATGTCAACTAACTCTGTTGTATTGTACTCTCCCAAGCACTTAGTACAGTGCTCGGCACATAGTAAGCACTCAATTAATACCATTTATTCATTGATTGACACCTAGTAAGTCCTTAAAAGCACAAAAATAATAATAATACTTCAGAAAAGCATTCTAGAATGCAGTTTGCTGTTCAAACTAATGTTAGGAGTCTAAGAGAAGGAACCCTGTAATGACTGAAAAGTGACTGTCACCATCCTCCTCAAACTGCCTACTCACAACATTTCCTTCACAATCCAATTCAAAATTGTCTGCCTTATTCTTTAAACCCGAACTGTCATAAATGAAGTGATTTAAGATAGGAGGTGTTTGAAAAAGGAGTGATTTCACCATCTTAAAATATGCACCTGCCCAGCTATTAAGGAATACTTGTGTTATTGCTAATTTGTTTACTTATTTTCTGGTTGTTGAGTTTTTAGTAATGAAAAATGTATTGAGTTTTGAAACAGATTAAACTGAAAAAGGTTTTTTTTTCCTCTAATATGTTTCCCAAAGTTTACAGTTTTATATAATGTGATTTACTGCAGCATAACAAGGGAGATTAATCCCCCTCCATATAATGAATTCTCCAAAAGTCAAATGTTGTCCAGTTTGCTTTAGAATGCCTTCGAAAAGGAAAAGCAAACAACTTTTAACTGATTTGATTATATTAACACTAAAGTTATTGTTCTATTGACTCCTTCTTGTCCATCGATTTTTAAAAGCCTTTTGCTCCCAAGCCATCCATTAAGAACAAACAGGATGCAATCTGCAGTGGTAGGACAACAAAGTGCTGTTGGGCATTGTATGTACAACAGAAAACAAATGAGGTTAGCTGAGACAAGACTAGTTAGAAAGCTGCTTTTAGATGTTTTATAAATTGCTGAAATGTTAAAAGGCAGTTCCCAAAATTAATAGTTTGCTTGCATTGGGCTTTTTGGTTTAAAAAAATTAGAACTTTAGAGAAAAATGACTTGACATTATAATAATGCTTGGGCATTTGGCTCAGCAGATAAGATAAAGACAACTGAGTAATAGCTTAGATCTGGATATACTTTACTCTCTCCTTTTTGACATTAAATGTGAATTAAACATTAAATGTGAATTAACTGGAATTTTGCATAGCATAATACTTGAATCAGTCAGTGGCATTTATTAAGTGCTTACAGTGTGCAGAGCCTTGTACTAAGCATTTGGGAAAGTATAATACAGTTGGTAGACACCCTACCTGCCCTCAAATAGCTTACTGTCAAATGGGGCCCTTAATGCTATTTACTTGTATAATGAATAGACTGATAAATGAATCAGGAGGGAAGGGCTTGAATATTTTTATTTAAGCTAGTAAAACATTTTAAAACCACTTTCAAGGAATGTCATTATATTGTCAAGATAGCAATGAAGAACAAACCTGTAGTGTAGCAAGCTAGTCCAGTACCCTTAGGATAACAGGATTTTGACTTAACATTATAGTGTAGCTTTCCTCAACAGAGTAAAATATCATTGTCTGGAAACAATCATCATCTCTCTTCCTATTTTAGGTCATTTCATATTTATGCAGTTTAATAAAATTACCTCTTTCTTTTCTAATTCCAGCATCTAAATGCAATCTATTAATTACCTTCAAGTACTGATAGAAAATTCTATTATGCTTAATTTTTTTTCTTCTCTACTATAATAGTCTCTGGGCTACTATTTGCCACTGGATGTTCTCTTTAATAATATCTTTATTAAAAATCAAAATATTAATTTGCATTAGAATTCCAGAAAACTAATTTTTGTTGTTGAAATAACTGAAAAAATGCAGAACCAACAGGAATGACAACTTGTGTGACATTCTATAAATTTGCTTTTGCTTTTCTAAATCTCAGTGCTAGCAAAAAGAAAGTTGAAGCAAGGCATACAGAAAATGAAGATATTATGCATTAGGGATGGAATGAATCTGTCACTTTGACAGATTGCATGGCAAAGAACAGATTAACAGATTACTCATAGTCAGAATGCAGCTCACTGTGAAAAATGTGCAGGAAATGATAAGTGTTGGTTTGTGCTGATTTAATGATATTTTTAAACTACAATAACACTCTTGAAGTATAATATAATGTAACACTTGCCATGCATTTTTAATCATCAACATATTGCCAGTTTAACCTTAAACTAGTTTCAAGTCAGGCTACTATATGAATCACAAAAACAGTGACCACACAAGATCATTTCACTCTCCTGATTCTTTACTAAACTCTTATTTAAAATTAATTTGTTAATTACACATTTGAGCACAAATGTACTGTGCTAACTTTTTATTTGTCAAAAAATAGATGTCTTTCTGAACAGAAGTGTTGTAACATTGTACTCCTACCAAAAAGCATTTTATGTGCACTAGGATTTTCAAATATCCATATCAGTTTTTGCTATCAGAATTTTTTTGAGAACATGAAAATAGTTTCCTTTTTTTAGCTCAATTTGTGAATGATACCCCATCATTATAGGCACAATGCTGGGAGGTTTTGACCTTATTTTCAGAACTGTAACCCATTGGTCTGAACTGTAATCCATTGATCTCAAAGTTTCACCTGAAGTACATTCTCATCATGTACCTCCCTCTCCAACACACACTGTCCCTCACACCTGCAGGCTCATGCTTAAATACATGTATACACACGCACACATTGAAACAAGTGAGCAGCAGCTGGGGAGAAGGAAGAATCAATCAACCAGTGGAATTCATTGAGTGCTTGCAGTGTGCAGAGCACTGTATTAAGCACTTGTGGAGAGTAAATCTTAACAGATTTAGTAGACCTGTTCCTTGCCCACAATGAGCTTACAGTCTAGAGGAAGAAAGAACCAAACAACCAAGAGTATTCCCGAATCTGTCCCTCTTTATCTACCAGAATGGCAGAAACACTAAAGTGCTTTGAATTGCATCCAGTTGACAACCTCCAGCATAGTGGATAACAATGATTTAATTGTAATTTAAGTATTCAAAATGTGCAAAATATAGAAATGCTACTACTGAGTCAGACCAATGGTCCTTCCAACCCAGTATTCTGAGCAATAAGATGCTTAGAGGAAGTATATGGTGGTGGCCTTCCTTGTTATTCTAATGTTTTGGATGGAATAATAGCCTCAAAACCTTTTTCCCCTCAATGTTCTAAACTTTTCCCTTTAGTAACTCTTTATGGACCACTCAGCCATGAATTTATCCAAACCTCTCTTGAACTGATATTTTCTGTCATACAAAACTTCTCTCTTGATAATAAATTCCACCTGCTGTGAAGAAGTGTTTTGTTTTGAAACTGAGTTGAACTAGAAGTTATGCATGTCATCTAAGCTTTATTGCTAATGCACTTCAGAGGACTGAACTTTTAAAGCCTTTTACAGTTTTCACAGTAATAAAAAACTGTGATTTGAGTAGAGCAGTTGCAATAAAGCAAAGTGACATTCATGCAATGTCATTGCCAAGAAAATAAAAAAAATCCTATGTTGCCATATAATAAGAACATATGCATTGTTATACTGAGTCATAACTGTAGTTCATACAGTTGTAAAAAATCCCACCATGTCATTTCTTTTAGATATGATATCTCAAGTACAAAATAATCTTTTTTTATTCCTAATGCGATGCATTTTCTGACAACTTAGTGGAAGCACACTCAATGTCAATTCTCTCTCTCCTCTTTCTGCTTTTCCCATTTAATACCAGGTGCATGCCTAGCTGAGCCATCATGAAGGACTGCATGAGTTTAGCTTAGCATTGCCATTCCCCAAGTGGGCTGAAAGCATCATTTAACCACACTTCCAATTAGCCAAAGCACCTTATGTCCCAGTTAATTCATCTAATCTGCGTTGTTCTGTTTATTTCATTTGCATTTGTGCTTTAATTTTAATTGCCAACTTCCATTGAATTTCTGTCAGCCAATCAAAAAGACCCCCAACTCTAAGAACAATGTGACCTAGTGGAAAGAGCATGGGCCTGGGAATCAGAAGACCTGGAATCTAGTCCTGCTCCACCACTTTTCTGCTGTGTGAACTTGGGCAAGTACATGAACTTCTCTGTGCCTCAGTTCTCTCATTTACAAAATGGGGATTCAATACCTGTTTTCCTTCCTACTTAGACCGTGAGCCCCATGTGGTACCTGATTATCTTGTATCTTCCCCAGCACTTAATACAGTGCTTGGCACAAAGTAAGAGCTTAGCAGTTACCACCTCCATTGGTGATGGTTTATGAATCAGGTGAGGGCACAGCAGTCTATTGCTGCTGTAAGAGGTCTCACTGAGATATTCTGTTCCTTGAATGCATACTTCTCATGGTGCCCATCAGTCATCTTGTAATGCATGTTGTTGTCTGCAGGGGGTCCTGATGAGAGAAGATGAGTAGCTCTATCTATACTGCCAAAGTGGTGTGCTTTTAAATCCTTCCAAATCGACCTGGCTAAAAGGCAAGCAAGAAAGTTGTAAGGAAGGAAAATATGAGAAAATGACAAAACCTGGGATCCAAAGGGATTGGTTGGATTTGCCTACACTTCCCAGAATCCAATGGGACATTCTGGGAAAAGTTGGCTTCTCCTACTGATAATAGAAGAGTTCCATATATCCCTCTGGGCAGAGCTGAGTTTTTCTCAAGAAGAGCTATTAAAAAAGCCTCAGTCTGTCAGTCTGGTGTGCTGCTGTGACTCCTGCTGATAGCTGCTTCCCAGCTCCATAATCAGATCTGGCTAGGATGTTCACTGAAATAATTTTTCTCTGTAGTGAGGTTATTTTTTCTCTGCTGAAACAACACCTAAGGGTATAAAGGAGGTTGAAGGAACTCATGTAGGGTTATTTCAACCTAAAGCCTTTTCCATCCCCTTCTCCCAAGCTTAAGCTTTTGGGGCATTCTTGTGACATAGTCTTTGGTGAGAGGCTTCTGTAATCAGGTGATCAGGTTTTTCATTCACAGCCTGAACCCAAGGTGGCTTTAAATATTCTGTAAACCATACTGTTTGTATCTCTGTTGACATTCTTTCAAATTTGTAATAATTGATTAAATCTTGACTTTGGTCATTATTCTACTTAGAAATCTTGTTCGGTCATGATTACTGGAGCATTTGCAGAGTTAGCAAACATATCTTGGCCAATATCTATATGACCTCTTTTTCTCTGGATTACTCTGAATACAGAAGGGCCTCTAAGTCATTTTATATGTAATCTTAGTATGGTGTAAATAACGATAATGTGGTATTTGTTAAGTGCTTACTATATACCAGGCACTGTACTGTGCTGGGGAGGATACAAGCAAATCGGGTTGGACATAGTCCCTTTCCCACATGGGGCTCACAGTCTCCAGCTAAACTGCCCCACCAATCTCTTGAAGCAAAAACTTCCCAGTCTAATAATAATTACTGTAAAAACAAGTCAAGGACATGTGCTGCTACCAGTAGGATATCATTTCTGTCCTCCTTCCCCTTCCCCACATGCCCCCCCCACAAAAAAAAAAACCTAACATAAAGTCCTTCAAAAGTAGGGGAGGGGCTAAAAAGAAAACAGTGCCATATAGAAACATTCTTGGTGTCTGGACATCCTTATTAAGAGGGTCAGTGTTCAACCAACAGCCTAAGAAAGAGAAATTGTTCTTAATGTTATGTGTCTACCTAGCTACTTTCTTTCAGTGATATTTTCACATATGGCTGGGGTCCCATCAGCAGCAGTAATGTTTTTGAAAACTTAGGACAACTCCATAGGCTAACAATGGTTTATGTAGAAACCAAGCTACTATACAAGCTTAAATGTAAAATTATCATTTGTATTAATCATATCTTTTGATCTGTGATTGCTTTAAATGATTACATACAATGAAACTTTAAATAAACAAAACATTATTTTCCCCTGCCCAAGTACTAGGGTCTAACATAGAATTCAAATAAGCATACTGATGAGTGAGGGTGAACATGAGGGAACACAGGTGAATGTTCTCTCCATTTTTTTCAGTAATGCTACTGCTGTTGAAATCATATTGTATGTGTACAGATGTGTCTGAAAAGCAACATGACCTAATGGAAAGAGCATGGACCTGGGAGTCAGAGGACCTGGGTTCTAATTCCGGCTCTGCCAAATACTTGCTGTGAGATCTTGAGTGAGTCACTTATCTTCTCTGTGCCTCAATTCTCCTGCTCTCCCTCCTACTTAGATTGTGAGCCACATGTGAGACAGGGATTGTGTCCAACCTAATTCACTTTTATCTACCCCAGAGTTTAGAACACTGTTTAGCATATTATCGCAGATGGAGGTGGGCTGTTCAGGGAGAGATGTGTCCATGGTGTCCCAACAAATACTATTGCATATGCACATTCCCTTTTTCATTCTCTGCCTATCTGTAATTATTCTAGTGTCTATCTTCCCTGCTAGGTTGTAGCTCCACAGGGACACAGATTGTCTATTAATGTTATTGAACTCTCCCAAGCATTTAATAAAGCACTCTGCACACAAATGGTGCTCAATAAGTACTATTGACCAATAGATAGGTTTTGTCTTTCTGTCGGTCTAAACAGTCTACTGTAATATCACACTGTTTGAAATTGCTTCACTCTGTCTTTAAACCAGTTTTGTTCAACCCTTGCTCTTTTTGTGTGCTCCCTTTTAATTCACAATACTTCAGCTTCCTTTAGACTGTAAGCTCCTCCTCTAGACTTGTAAGCTCCTTGTGGGCAAGGAACATGTCTACCAACTCTGTTGCATTATATTCTCCCAAATGCTTAGTACAGTGCTGTGCACACAATAAGTGTTCAGTAAATACCATTGATTGATTCTCAGGAATACTGTTGTCATTAATTCTCCTCATGTGTTCCACCCAGTGAGGTTGTGTTGCTGTGTGCATTGCCTCAGTGCTGGCGAGCTAACAGCATTCTAAATCTTTGTTATAATCTTGTCTTGCTATTTGATATGGCATATGACCAATTGGGTGATGCTAGTGAAATGCTCAAAAAGCTAGATGTGACTTTTGTAGTACATTCATGTCTCAATCAATCAATAATATTGATTCAATGCCTACTATATGCAGAGTATTATTCTAAACACTTGGGAAAGACAATAGAATTAGTGGCCATGATCCCCACCTTCAAGGAGCTTACAGCTGTCCAGGAAGTTTACTTCCAAAATTTTTGAAACGTCTGCCATAAAACCCTTTGTCAATTTATTACCAGTGGAGTTAACTGATGTGGTACTATCTGTGACATTGGCTATGTCTTGTCACTTGTAAAAGTTTAGACCAGAGTAATTACAAATCTTTAACTTTAATATATATGTCCATTTGGTGAGAAAAATAGAAGTACATTGATCAGGCAGTTAAAGATTAGGGTCCTTTATGCTATTCAGTCACATCAAAGCAGAATAAATAGATTTCACATCATTACAGAGCATTTACATTCTGACTTTGTCATATTTTTGTTACCTAAAAGCAAAAGTCTATGTGGGATCATTCTGCTGCTTTGGACCCTCTCCCCTCCCCCTTCCCCCGCACTATCTATGAGTACCCCCTTTACTTTCTATATCCCTTTGCCTCTCTGCTCCTTCCCCCTCTTCACTGCACACTAGTTTTCCCCCCCCCCCCCCCCCCGCAACCTGCCCTACTCACTGGAAGCAGAAATCCACCCCATCCCCACAAACAGTCCAGGGAGAAGCTGAAAAGGTCCATATGCTGGAATTTCTTTTCATATGCACCACTGCCTAGACAATACAGAGGTAACATGAAGTTCCTGGACTTGGGAGCCCCTTACCTAGGGATCAGAACTTTGGGAGTTCCTCAGAAAGGGGCCAAGAGAAAGAGGAGGAGAGAAAGCAGGAGGAGGATGAAGGTCTTGTGAGATAGGGAGGGAGAGTATTGTTGTCTACAGTAACGGAAAACACAACAAATCAACTTGCACAATTATATATGGATGGAAAAAAAACCCAAAATTATATATTCAAAAGTTCCAGCTAGCAGGAAGAGAATTATAGGGTTTTATTTTAAAATACAATAATAATGTAGATTCGTGGCCCCTCCCCCGACCCTTACCCCAACATACCAACATCTAACAAGCAGATATTAACTTTTTGCCCCACAATCCAGGCCTATTCCTGTTCTAGAAACTAAGCTTACTAGGGAAGCAGTCAGAAAACATGACTAGAATTCTTACAGTATTATTCTACTCAGTCTCAAGAGTGAATGGGGCACTCTGGGAGCTACATTAACTCTTTTAGATCATTAGAGCACAATTTAGTAAATTAGTAGGAGTAATGGTAATTATTGAATGTCCACTGGGTACAATGCACTCTACTGAAGACAACAGAAGAATGTAACACATTCCCAGCTCACAGTGAGATTACACCCTACCAGGAGAGGCACACATAAAAATATTTGCAAGAGGGTAATGCTTCATTTGGTGGATCAATTCACTAAATAACAGTCATTCCCATCCAAAACCATCTACATTTTATATATGTGTACTACTATGCTTGCCAAACTTTGCAAATTTCCCTTTCCCTTTCCTTTTTTTATGGTATTTGTTAAGCACTTACCTTGTACCAGGCATTGTTCTAAGAGCTGGATTTTCCTTTGAAAATCTTCCTAAAGCCCTTCTTTTCCCTTAAAACATTCACAAACTGAAAGAATATGAGTCCTCTCCCACATCTAATCCCACACTCGACTCACACATTTCTCTGCGCGCACGCGTGCGTGCGCGCACACTCTCACACACACACACACACACACACACACACACACCTCCCCCCCTGCAAAACGGTAAGCATTCAATGCTGGTCATTCCAGAAATATTTGCCCAGTATGGATATTTCTTATCTAACTACCATTGCATGTGTAGCTGCAATTCCTTTTTCAATTGGTCATCCATTTAAACAGTACCATGAGAATAAGGACTGTGTGTTATTAAGTTATTGTACAGTGCCCAAAATATAGTTTTAAGGAATCGCACTTAAATATTATTTGGTAGTAATGGAGCCAACATATATACTTTTGGTTTAATGTCCCTGTTAAATGATGAAGTGGTGGAATTAGGAGGATGAGGAAGCCAGAGCTGGAAAGAACAAATTAGAAGGAGAGAGTCCATGGGCATAATGAAAGACCCAATTGTGGGTTCCTCCAACCAACTCTCTTTCTGGCCATTCTACCACTTACTTCTCCACAGGGCAAGCAGTTGCAGAGATGTTAATTAGTGGAAAGTTCCTGAATTTCTGAAAAACAACAGATATCCTTGTTGCGTTCATATATAGGTGATAAAAAGTTAATATACTTCCAATATGCCTGATTTACTTACTGGCAAGATTTGGTCAACAACAAAATTTTTAATTATAAACTACCAGTATTTTCAAAATAACTTCAACACACATTCTGTCACGAATTGCCCAGTGTATTTTGAAATAGAACAGAGCATTTACCACTAACATCAGTTTTCTATCATAATGTTTTCCATTAACTGAAAAGTTAAAATTAGCAATACATCCTCCAACAGATAAACTAAAACTACTGTACATTTTTTCTTGTATTTTATTTCTTTTCCACGGACACAAAAAAGAAAACTAAACTGTGATTCAAGTTGCAAAATCTTTCTTTTAGTATGCTATTCTATCATTTATTTTTTAACACATCTCCTCCCCATAAATCTGTACTATTCCCCAACAGAGACCTGCGATCTTTTAATGCCATCCAATTTTCTCAACTCATCATGCCCCACTTGGCTTCCATACCCAAACTACCCTTCCTTGATGACCAAATAGATGCTCTCAACACCACCCTCTCTACTGAACCCAACTCACTCACTCCCCTATCCCTTCATCAACCTAGTACCACTAACCCACAACCCTGGATCACCTGCACAGTCCGCCTCCTTGGCTCTTGTGTTCGAGCCACAGAACGCTGCTGGCAGAAATCTAAATATCAGGCTGACTTGGTCCACTTCAAGTTTGTCCGTACATGCTTTAACTCTACCCTCTCCTCTGCCAGACAAAACTGTTTCTCCATCTTTATTGACACCCTTGCCAATCACCCTCACCAGTTGTTCCAGACATTTAAGTCCTTCCTCAGGCCCCCTGTACCCCTCCCTACCTCATTCCTTGCCTCCATGACCTGGCCACCTACTTTATTAAGAAAATTGCCACTATCAGGTGTGAGTCCCCTAAAATCACCACTGCCCCTCCCCAGTCCCTCCCCCTTCTGGCCCCCTTTTCAATTCTCCCATCCTCTTCAGCAGTATCTTTAGAGGAGATCTCCTGCTTCCTCTCAGAAGTCACCCCCTCCATCTGCGCATCTGACCCCATTCCCTTGCACCTTATCAAAACTCTCACCTCCTCACTCTTCCCTCCCTAACAGTCATCTTAAGCTGTTTGCTCTCTAATGGCTTCTTCCCCACTCCTTTCAAACATGCCCACATCTCCCTTATCCTAAAAAACCCTCCCTTGATCCCATGGCTTCCCAGAGTTATTGCCCCATTTCCCTCCTACCATTCCTCTCCAAACTCCTTGAGCGGGTGGTCTACACCTGCTGTCTCAAATTCCTCTCCTCCAATTGTCTCCTTGAGCCCCTCCAATCTGACTTCCATCTCCTTCGATCCACAGAAACTGCCCTATCAAAGGTCACCGATGATCTCCTCCTTGCCAAATCCAATGGCCTCTACTCCATCCTAATCCTCCTTGATCTCTCAGCTGCCTTTGACACTGCGGAACACCCCCTTATCTCCTTTGATCTTTCAGGACATTCATTCTCAATCTCCTTCATGGGCCCCTCCTCTGCCTCCCAACCCCTCGATGTGGGGGTCCCTCAAGGTTCAGTTCTTGGTCTCCTTCTATTCTCCATCTACACCCACTCTCTGGGAAAACTCATTCACTCCCATGGCTTCAACTACTACCTCTTATGCAGATGACACTCAAGTCTACATCTCCAGCCCTGATCTCTCTCCCTCTTTGCAGTCTCACATTTCCTCTTGCCTTCATGACATCTCTACTTGTATATCCTCCCATCACCTCAAGCCTAACATGTCCAAAACTGAACTCCTTTTCTTCCCACTCAAACCCTGTCCTCCCTCTGACTTTCCCATCACTGTAGATGGCACCACCATCCTTCCTCTCTCACAAGCCTGTAACCTTGGCATTATCCTTGACTCCTCTCTCTCATTCAACCCAAATATTCAGTCCATCACTAAATCCTGTCAGTCCCACCCTCATAACATCACTGAAATCTGCCCTTTCCTCTCCAATCCAAACTGCTACCATGTTAATACAGTCACTCATCCTATTCCGCCTGGATTACTGTATCAGCTTCCTTGCTGACCTCCCAGCTTCCTCCTGTCTCTCCCCACTCCAGTCCATACTTCACTCTGATGCCTGGATCATTTTTCTGCAAAAGTTTTCAGGACATGTCACCCAGCTCCTCAAAAAAACTCCAGTAGTTGCTTATCCCACTCCACATCAAATAAAAACTCCTCACAATTGGCTTTAAAGCACTTCACCACCTTGCCCCCTCCTACCTCACCTTGCTACTCTCCTTCTACAACCCAGCCCGCACACTTCACTCCCTTAGTGCTAACCTTCTAACTGTGCCTTGCTCTCGCCTGTCTCACCGCTGACCCCTGGCCTACATCCTGCCTCTGGCCTGGAACACCCTCCCTCCTCAAATCCAACAAACAATTACTCTAGCCCTCTTCAAAGCCTTATTTAAGGCACATCACCTTCAAGATGCCTTCCCCCCTTTTCCTTTTCTCCCACTCCCTTCGGCATCAGCCTGACTTGCTCCCCATGTTCTTCCCCGCTCCCAGCCCCACAGCACTTATGTACATATCTACAATTTATTTATTTGTATTAATGTCTGTCTCCCCCCTCTAGACTGTAAGTTCATTGTGGGCCGGGACTGTCTCTGCTTATTGTTGTATTGTACTTGCCCAAACACTTAGTACAGTGCTCAATAAATATGATTGAATGAATGACTGAATGAATGAACATAGAAAAAGGTGCATCTAAACAGGGAAAGGAAAGGGGAATTAGTGTGCAGATATGGTGAAGGTGACAATTTGTCACATAAGTAAGGATCATGTCTATTAATTATTCTGTACTGGCAAGGCTCTGTTTTGGGTTCCCTACTCATCTCACCCTACACCCACTCTCTCAAGTAGATCAGCCACTCACAGGGATTCAGCTACCACCTCTTTGTGGATGTCTCCCAAATCTAAGTATACACTCCCAAACTCTCACCTAACATAGAGTTAGTAGAAGTAGTTAGTAATAGACTCTAACCTAGAGTCCCACATTTCCTCTTGCCTCTAGGCTATCTCCACTTGGATGTTCTGCCAGCACCTCCAACTTAATTTGTCCCAAACTGAGCTACTCATCTTCCCTCCTTAACCATCTCCTTCTTCCAATTTTCACATCTCTATTGATGCCACAATCTTGCCAGTCCCAGAAACCCAGAACCTGGGTGTCATCCTGGGTGTCATCTGCAACTTCTCAATATCTTTCAACTCTCTCATTCAAGCTACTGCTAAATCCTGCCAGTTCTCTTTACAAAACATCCCTTCCTTCTCAGGCTGCTACCACCTTGGTACACTCTCTTATGATATGGCTAGACTATTTGTCGTCTCCTCACTGGTCTACCTGTCTCCAGCTTCTTCTCCTCTTCAATCTCTACTACACTGCTGCAAATATTATCTTTTTGAAGTGTCACTCAAATCACATCTCCCTTCACATCAAAACACTCCAGTGACTTCTCATTTACTATTATTAGTATTATTAATATTATTATTGATAGTAATAATAATGATTGTTGTACTTGTTAAGTATTTGTGCACTAAACACTGTACTATGCACTGGGATAGATATAAAATGATCAGTTGGACACAGTCCCTGACCCTAATTGGAGAGAGAATAGGTATTGAATTCTCATTTTACAGATGAGGAGACTGAGACACAGAAAGGTTAGGTAACTTCCCCAAGGCAATTATACATAGCAGGCAAGTGACAGAGCCAAGATTAGAACCCAGGTCCTCTGACTTCCAGGCCCATGCTTATTCCACTATGCCACGCTGCTTCTCATTTTTCTCTGCCTCATTTCCCTCCTCTTGACTGGCTTCAAGACTCTCCTCCAATTTTCCCCATTTTAATATCAGTCCTCTTCATCCACTAATCTCCAGTTCACTCCCTATGTTCCTCCCAAGCCAACCTTCTAGCTGTAGCTCACTCTCAACTCAGTTGCCTCCATTCTCTTGCTTACACTCTTCCACCAGCATGGAACTCCTTCCCCCACTATCCCAAGAGACCACAACTCTCCTCACTTTCAAAGATCTCCTAAAATCCCTCCTCTTCCAGCACATTTTTCCCTTCTCTTTTCCTCCCCACTCTTTTCTTCTTTGCCCTCTCTTTACCCCAGCTTACCCCTCAAAATCCCACTGCTCATTGCTTCAGCCCTAATGTTCTGCCCCCTTAATGCCCCTTCCCCTAAAAATCAATCCCAAATCCACCCCCTCACCCAAAATGAAAAGTTGGCACCCCTGGATGGAAGGAAGAAATTAAAAGGAAAATAAAATAAAGATGAGCAAGAGAGAAAGAGAAGGCGAGAGGCTTCGGACAAGCCTTCAGGGCAGAAAGAGAGAGGAAAGCAACATTACAAAAACACAGGAAGAAAAGAGAGGAAAAAGAGTTAGGGAGAGAAAACAAGAAGAAAAGCATCTTTATATAAGCAAATCAAAAATTGAGTAATTCTGCTATTAAAAATAAACCATTAATAATGAACTTGACATTTAATAGCTGTGCTGCCTCAATGCATATGCATGTATAAGAAACAAATTGAATTTTCAGATTTTTCCTACACTAATCAGATTGGTGTAAAAATACAGTGAGTGGCTTGCTAGAAATTAGTCCATTTCTAAAGAGTGAGGAATATAAGTATTCTCTTGATTTTTTGCAAATAATCTCTCAACTAGTTGGATTGCTGCAACTTTAAAAAAATGAGTTTCATTTTCTTTAACATGATCTATTGTGAGATCTTTCTCAGTAATTATTTTCAGTATAACTTATTGAAAATATCCTAAATTCACAGCCCAAGTAGAAAAAAACTATGAAAGTACAACCAGACAAAAGGTGATAAGTCGAAAACACTATATGTCTATAAAATTCTTCACAGAATATAGAGTATGAAAGGGTCAGAGCATTAGCATGAAATAGCCCAAGTGTGAACATTTGGGAAAAAGAGTTCTCATTAAGAGAGCCTATCCATGGCCTTCTGACATTGGGCTGGCAGCCTCTTCTGTTTAACATTCAACTTTGCTACCAAGAAGGCCATAGAGAGGGCTCTTTGCATGTTGATTGAATTGATTATAGCTCTAGGTCTTGATAGAATGAAGAAAATGTTTCTAATTAATCAGACAGTGAGTGCTTGATTAGTTTTTCTGTTCTAAGGAGATAAACTGAATGCTTCTTTAAGAATTTCACCCCAAAATGATTCCCCTACTCCTGTCATTGTGAGGTGAAGGATAAATGAGTCATTGCTCCAAAAGTCCTCTGGGGTCCTTACTTTCCAGAAAGCTTTGAAACTGGAACTAAACTGAATTTTTAAGTAACCGTATGCTCACCTCAACTTTCTGGTACTCCCTGGGACTGGAAATCCCAAGAGGCTGAATGTTTTGTATGTGTTTAAAGCCTCTCTCAGCCCCTTTTGGTAAACCACGTGTCAGCTTTTCCATTATAAGCCTTTTGTTCAAGGTGTATCAGTCAACTTAAATCTTTGCTATCTATTAAAACTTGACATTGAAGATTTCAGCTCAGTTACCATTTTCTTCCGACAACTTGCTTCTATCAGGTGTTACTGATGTGTGACAAGAGCCAGTGCCTGCTGTGTATTAGAGAAAGAATGTTTTATTTTTTTCTGCTTTTCATGGAGGATTTCCAAGCACCTGCATACATTAACTCATGAAGCTTTATGATGTCCCTTGGACATAGATATTTTTTAACTTCCCTTATACAGGCCTTCCTTCATATTTGAAGATGATGTTACTGACAGTAAGATCCTGACTGTGAATGCCCATGTGACAGAAAACATTCATGCACAACTTACAATCCATCCCACATGCTGTTTACATAAAGTTGGTCATGCGCCGTGCAGATGTGTTTACCACTTGAAGCACCTGTCTTACCATCTTCCCAAAGCCTCTGATTGAGGGCAACAATCCCTATCTTCACTAATGCATATTACTGATGCTGACTTCCAGTATTAGCATCTGTACTGTGTTTCAGACTTCTTTGCTGTCTTTAAAATGTTTTTCTGCACTGCCCCATTTTAGTTGAGCATAGAGCAGCTGATGGTAACAGCTGCAGATTGTGAGATCCTCCAATCACTGAATCATTCATTGAGTGCATATAGTGTGCAGAAAACTGTACTAAAGTGCTTGAAAGAGTACGATATAACAGAATTGGTTGACATGTTCCCTGCTCACACTAGATTGTAATGTCCTTGAGAGCAAGGATCATGTCTACCAACTCTTGTCCTTTTCCAAGTGTCTAGTAGAGAAGCAGTGTGGCTCAGTGGAAAGAGCATGGGCTTGGGAGTCAGAGGTCATGGTTCTAATCCCAGCTCCGCCACTTGTCAGCTGTGTGAGCTTGGGCAAGTCACTTAACTTCTCTGGGCCTCAGTTCCCTCATCTGTAAAATGGGGATGAAGACTGTGAGCCCTATGTGGGACAACCTGAATACCGTGTATATACCCCAGCGCTTAGAACAGTGCTTTACACATAGTAAGTGCTTAACAAATGCCATAATTATTAGTAGTAGTAGTACAGAGCTCTGCACAGAATAAGCACTCAGTAAAACTCAATTGATTAGTGAGAGTCAGTCCTTATCTATGAGAACATAAGTTTCCCTTTAACTTCATAAAAAGTGCTGGGTAGTTTACCAGCCAGGAATAGTTGCCTTAGTGTGTCCCAGAGGTTACTTAATCAATCAATGGTATTTTTTGAGTGCTTACTGTACTAAGCACTTGGGAGAGTACAGTACCGTAGGGTTTGGTAAGACACAATTCCTGCTATCAAGGAATTTACAATCCAGTGGAGGAGAAAGGCATTACAATAAATTACAAATGGGGGAAGCAGCAGAGTATAAGAATATGCACCTAAGTGCTGGGGGTGGGATATCAAACTGCTTATGGGGCACAGACCTAAGTGCACAGGCAATGCAAAAGAGAGGGCGAATAGGGTGGAGAAGTGAAGTTGGGGAGGGCTTCTTGGAGGAGACAAATTTTTAGGAGGGCTTTGAAGATGGGAAGAATAGTAGTCTGTCAGATATGAAGGGGGAAGGAATTCCAGGCCAGAGGGATGACGTGTGCAAGGGATTAACAGTGAGAGAGGCAAGGTTGAGGTGCAGTGAGTAGGTTGGCATTAGAGAAGCAAAGTGTGCAGGCTGGGTTACAGTGGGAGACTTGCATGCTTAGGTAGGAAGGAGAGATCAGATTGAGGGCCTTAGGCCAATGGTAAGGAGTTTCTGTTTGATCCAGAGATGGATGGGAGAATCATAGGAGGATTTTGAAGAGTGGGAAGACGTGTGCAGAACAATTTTTCTTTAGAAAAATGACCTGAGCAACACAGTGTAATAAGGACTGGAGAGGGTGAAAAGCTGGAATCAGGGAGATCAGCAAGGAACTCTTGCAGTAGTTGAGTCAGGGTATAATAAGCACTTGGACCATGCATGGTAACAGTTTGGATGCAGAGGAATGGGTGATTTTTAGAGAAGTTGTAACAGTAGAACTGACAGGATTAGGTGACCAATTGAATATATGGGTTCATTTATTCATTCATCCAATTTTATTTATTGAGCACTTTGAAAGTACAATTCAGCAATTATGAGAGACAATCCCTGCCCACACTGGGCTTGTAGTCCAGAGGGGGGGAGACAGACATCAAAACAGGTAAACAGGCATCATTATAAATAAATAGAATTATAGATATATACATATATAGATACATATATACACATATAGATATATACATAAGTGTGGTGGGGCAGGCCAGGGGGGAAGAGCAAAGAGGGTGAATCTAGGTGATGCAGAAGGGAGGGGGAGCTGAGGAAAAGGGGGGCTTAATTTGGGAAGGCCTCTTGGAGGAGGTGCACCTTCAGTAGGGCTTTGAAGGGTGAAGAGTGATTCTTTTGCTAATTTGAGGAGGGAGGGTGTTCCAGGCCAGAAGAGGATATGGAGACATCAATTGTGGATAATGCCAAGACTATTTGCTTGTGAGACAGAAAGGATGGTGGTGGTATCTACAGTGATGGGAAATTTACAGGGAGGAGAGGGGTTGTGTAGGAAGATGACTTGTGTTAAATCTGAGACGTCTGTGGAACATCCAAATAGAGATGGCAAGAGGAGACTGCAGAGAAAGAGAGAGGTCAAGGCATTTATTTCAGCAGTGGATTGATGAGTCCTACTCTACAATTTGGAAAAGACATTGTGATACTAAGTTAGTCAAGAAAGTTACAGTATATTTATTTCATTCACCATTCATTCAATAGTATTTATTGAGCGCTTACTATGTGCAGAGCACTGTACTAAGCACTTGGAATGTACAATTTGGCAACCGATAGAGACAATCCCTGCCCATTGACAGGCTTACAGTCTAATCGGGGGAGACAGACAGACAAAAACAATAGCAATAAATAGTATCAAGGGGATGTACATCTCATTAACAAAATAAATAGGGTAATAAAAATATATACAAATGAGCCAATGAGCACAGTGATGAGAGGAGGGTAAGGGAGAAGTGGAGGAGCAGAGGGAAAGGGGGGAAAGGGGGCTTAGCTGAGGGGAGGTGAAGGGGGGGGCAGAGAGGCAGCAGAGGGAGCAGAGGGAAAAGGGGAAGCTCAGTCTGGGAAGGCCTCTTGGAGGAGGTAAGCTCTCAGTAGGGCTTTGAAGAGGGGAAGAGAGTTAGTTTGGCGGAGGTGAGGAGGGAGAGTATTCCAGCACAGCGGGAGGACGTGGCCCAGGGGTCGACGGCGGGATAGGTGAGAATGGGGGACGGTGAGGAGATGGGCGGCAGAGGAGCGGAGCATGCGGGGTGGGCAGTAGAAAGAGAGAAGAGAAGAGAGGTAGGAGGGGGCAAGGTGATGGAGAGCCTCGAAGCCTAGAGTAAGAAGTTTTTTTGGTGTGCAGAGGTTGATAGGCAACCACCGGAGGTTTTTAAGAAGGGGAGTGACATGCCCAGAGCGTTTCTGCAGGAAGATAAGCCGGACAGCAGAATGAAGAGTAGACTGGAGCGGGGAGGGACAGAAAGAAGGGAGATCAGAGAGAAAGCTGACACAATAATCCAGACGGGATATTATGAGATCCTGTATCAGTAAGATAGCCATTTTGATGGAGAGGAAAGGGTGGATCTTGGCGATATTATAAAGGTGAGACCAGCAGGCCTTGGTGACGGATTGGATGTGTGGGGTGAATGAGAGTTCTGAGTCAAGGATGACACCAAGGTTGTGGGCTTGAGAGACAGGAAGGATGGTCGTACCATTTATTTAACAAAGACTTCTGGTGATTTACTGGCAGAATTAATAAAAACATTTATCCAATCCATTTTGCTGACAGAATTGATATCTTAATCCTGAAGAAAGTGGAACTTCATTTCTTTTCTAAGGATTTTTTGTTTCTTTTACAGCTCATAGCATACACAATGATGAATAGCATATATATAGTACATGTTACTTCTGCATCAAGCAGTGTGGCTCAGTGGAAAGAGCCCGGGCTCTGGAGTCAGAGGTCATGGGTTCGAATCCCAGCTCCGCCACTGGTCAGCTGTGTGACTGTGGGCAAGTCACTTCACTTCTCTGTGCCTCAGTTACCTCATCTATAAAATGGGGATGAAAACTGTGAGCCCCACGTGGGACAACCTGATTCCCTTGTGTCTACCCCAGCGCTTAGAACAGTGCTCTGCACATAGTAAGCGCTTAACAAATACCAACATTATTATTTAGAGAAGCAGCGTGGCTCAGTGGAAAGAGCATGGGCTTTGAAGTCAGAGGTCATGAGTTCAAATCCCAGCTCTGCCATTTGTCAACTGTGTGACTGTGGGCAAGTCACTTAACTTCTCTGTGCCTCAGTTACCTCATCTGTAAAATGGGGACTAAGACTGTGAGCCCCACGTGGGACAACCTGATTCCCCTGTGTCTACCCCAGCGCTTAGAACAGTGATCTGCACATAGTAAGCGCTTAACAAATACCAACATTATTATTATTAACAGCATGGGGTAGATCGAAAGATCAGGAAAATATGAAGTATTAAATTATTTACACTGGAAGTTAATTGAAAGTTATTCTTTCTGAGCCAGGCACATACATCTGTTGGGATTTGAAGTACATTTACACTGCACACTGAATCTTGAAAAGGCCTGAATGATAAGACTACCCTCATTCCCTGTGGTCTTTTCCATCATTAAGACCCAAGAGGTGTAAAGTCTCTTGCCATTGTTTTAGTTGCCATTGTTTTTAGGAGATGGTCTTCCCCTTGACTCTATTTATTGCCATTGTTCTTGCCTGTCTCTCTCCCCGGATTAGACTGTAAGCAGGGACTGTCTCTATCTGTTGCCGACTTGTTCATTCCAAGCACTTAGTACAGTGCTCTGCACGTAGTAAGCGCTCAATAAATACTATTGAATGAATGAATGAATGTCTCTCTGAGGAGTTATACATTTTATCCCTTTGTTTCTCAGGCTCTGAAAGTATGGAAGAAATGGCTTACTGCCTTCCTGAAATTTTGGAGATGAAATATAAAGATGAAATTTCACTTTTCACAGCTCTGCTTAAGTATTCCCCAAGTTACCACAGAGACGAAACCTTTACATATGACCTACTATGTCAGTTTTTACTAAATGAATTTGTTTTTCTAAGGCGTGAAGGCAAAAGATAGAAATTCAGAAACATCAAACATATTCAAGCAAGGGGACAAAGGGGGCTAGAAAAAGACTGTGAAAGGAAGGAAATAGTGTCACTTTCCAAGATGTTTTAGGGACATATAATATTGATGCTCACCCTTTGCAGTTGAATTTGTTGGCTGATTTCTTGATTTGTGTCTCCACCATCAAATCACCTACCACAGTTAGTGGGTCATGAATCTTGGAAATGATCGCAGGATACTATGTGTCAACAAGATCTTCTTGATCTCAGGGAAAGTATTGCCAGAAAGAAAAGATATTCAGCATGATTGCAAATATATAAAACATTTAATATAACAGAGTGTACTCAATTAGCTTCTTGAATTTCTGTAAGCAGTTGAGCATCTGAAAGGAACTGTGTTCTGTTCATTTTTGTTTATTGTCAAGGGTCATAATCAGGGCAAGCAGTGTGGGAAATCCCAAGAGAACAAACTGGAGCATTCTGTGTGCAAAGCTCTCTCTGCATATATCTAAGCAGTACAAAGGGCTAATTAAAATTTTAAAAATGGTATTTTCATGATAAAGTGGTCCGTGAGCTTTTTGAGACTGCAACTCTTATTTTTTATATTTTTTAAGAATAGATCAATGATTTAGGGGAAGAGTTGGTGGGAAAAAGAGCTCTAATTTGAGCCTTTTATTGACCTCTCAAACTTGGCTTCCTGGCAAAAAAAACCCAACATTTCACAATCCCATCAAATACCAGGACATTTTTCAGAAACCCTTCAGGCATCTTAATCTGGTTGCCTAACACCAAAAAGGGGATGAGCCTTTGGTTTAAAATAGGCTGTTAAAAGGTACCTTTTGTGTGCTTACAATAAAGAGTTGAAATGTATATATATGGGCAGGGGATGGGGGTGAGGGGTGAATTTACTCTCCAATTGTACTAAGTGAATTTCTGCACCAGTGTTCTGTTTTGTGAGGCAGAAAATTAGGTTTTTCTGTCTTGGCTGTAAAAGAGCAGGTGTGTGTCCCTAGATTCACCCCAGATTGTGTGCATTTACCAGGAACAGATGATGTGGAAACAATAGCATGTGCATCAACAGTGGAAAAACAAATATATGAGGCAAAATTTGAGGGAGAAATTGCAGTGGTTGTGTTTCCAGCACACAGACACCTTAGATGATCATTGGTGTGACTCTTTCAAAAGAGCACCCTCTTACAAAAAAAGGAGAGTCTTACCTAGTTTGGAGCTGATTAAACCCCATGACCTATATCTCATGCTCATATACAAAAGGCACCTTCAATCAATAGTATTTATTAAATATCTGCTGCATACATAGCGCTGTACTGATTCCTTGGGAAAGTACAGTAGAATTAAAAGACATGATCATTGCCCTCAAGGATCAGGAGAAGCATTTTTCCTCATCTCTCACTCGCTTCTATGTCACCCTGACTTGCTCCCTTTGCTCTCCCCTCCAACCCCACAGCAGTTATATGCATATCTGTAATTTTATTTATTTGTACTGATGTCTGTCTCCTCCCCTCTAGTCTATAAGCTCGTTGTAGGCAGGGAATGTAACTGTTGTTGTATTGTACTCTTCCAAGTGCTTAGTACAGTATTCTGCACACAGTAAGCGCTTAATAAATATGATTGAATGAATGAATGGTCTAGTGGAAAGAGCACAGGTCTGGGAGTCAGGAGACCTGTGTTCTAATTCTAGTTCTGTCACTTGCTTGCTGGGTGACTTTATCTTCTTAGTGCCTTCATTTCCTCATCTGTAAAATGGGGATTAAATATTTGTGCTCTTTGCCCCTTAGACTGTTAATCCAATGTGGGACAGGGACTGTGTTGCACCTGATTAGTTTGCATCTACCCCAGAGTTTACTACAGTGCAGGAATAAGCTCTAACAAATACCACAGTTGTAGTCATTATCATTAATATTATCATTATTATTCTTCAAGGATTTTACAATCTGAGAAGTTCTGGTTTCCACACTGTGTTTCTTTCTCAGTTGGGGATGTGGGCATGCATTTGAAATATGGAGAGAGAGACAACAATATTGAGACAGAAACAGTATGAGTGGTCAAAATGAAGCAGGGTGACATTCAGTATAAACAAGAGCAGGGTAGTTCAGTTAGGGAACTAAAATCAAACTGCCCAGATACACAAGAAGGACAGTGTAGTAAACCTGGTTTTCCAAAGGAGTGAGTTTCCTCAGCTCAGAAAATTTGCCATCCCTTCTGTGGATGTCACTTGACTCAAAGCTGCCAAAGCTCTAGAGCTGAGCTAATGGAACAAGTCCTAGGCCTGGCTAGGTGGAAACTAGATCCTTCTCCTGCAAATGTTGCTCTTCAAGTCAACTCCCTCTTTTTGGGTTCCACTCAAAGTGGGAGATGTTGATATTCAGTGTAAAGATACAAATAGTAATAATAATCATTATTAAAGTAATTAAGCACTTACTATGTATCAAGAACTGTACACAGCACTGGAGTAAATACAGGATAATCAAGGTTTTTTTTGGGGGGGGTTGTTTTTTTTTTTTAATGGTATTTGTTAAGCGTTTACTATGTACCAGGCACTGTACTAAGCACTGGGGTTGATACAAGATAATTGGGTTGGACACAGTCCCTGTCCTACGTAGGGCTCACAGTCTTAATCCCCATTTTACAGATGAGGTAACTGAGGCATAGAGAAGTGAAGGGACTTGCCCAAGGTCACTCAGCAACAAGTGGTAGAGCTGTCCTCTGACTCCCAGACCCGTGCTCTTTCCACTAGGTAATACTGCTTCTCTTGATCCTTGATGGCAATGATTATGTCTTCTAATTCTACTGTACTTTCCCAAGCAATTAGTATAGTGCTATGTACATAGCAGATGTCTAATAAATACTATTGATTGAGGGTGCCTTTTGTATGTGAGCATGAGATATAGGTCATGGGGTTTAATCAGCCCCAAACTAGGTAAGACTCTCCTTTTTTTGTAACAGGGTGCTCTTTTGAAAGAGCTGATCCCCAAACCTCCAGAGTATCCAAACCCTAATCCAGGGCAGTCTCTCATCCCTCCCTGTGCCCTCTATCTGTCCAGGATCTGCAGCACAGGCTTTCCTTGTGTCCTGCTCTCCCGGGCACACATCTCACAACCTCTCACCTCCAAGATGGCTGGGGGTCTTCTTCCTCCAACTATCTGCTCCCCCAACTTACTCCCCAATCCCTCTTTCTGATTGGCTCAATGAAGTCTTTACCCTACCCTCAGGGAGGGGCACCACAAAATGAATCTCCTGACTTCCTCCTCCCTCTCCTAAATTTGAGAGCTAGTGGAGCTGGTCATCATAAAGCCCCTATGCTCAAAGTGAAAAGTTAGTGCCCTTGATTTTTGTTTTTCAACTGAACCAAGATAGCTGTCCAATGAACTTTACTAGGTATCGTTTTGTGAATGGACTCCACAAGATGAAGAGCTCAAGAAGGCCTTCAGTTAAAGGGAAGGACCCCAGGCTACCAAGAAATGCACACTTTTCTTTCTTTTTTTCTTTCTTTTTCTTGTAGGGAGTAATTTTAAGGTGTTTGCAGGTGTTGCCTCCCCAAGAGCCAAGGTCAGAAGGATGGCGATTCAGAGTCTGGGTGGCATATTTGTTCTCAGTCCAGAGTGAGCAATCCGGATCCAAGATGAGCCTTAATGGGCCATCTGTCACTAAATTCAAGATAGTGGGAAACCAGTGTTGTGTGGGCCGGAGTGGGGAATCAGGATGATTAAGGTCTTTGTCTCCCCATAAAGAAGGCAGTTTGCTGGTTTGTGAGATTAAGGAAAGCAGTGGGTAAAGGCATAGAGTAGGCCCTTGGTTCAAGAGATGATGAAGGCACTCAAGTTTGATGTGCATGAGGTTGGAAGACATGAACAGAATGCTGGGGCTATGCTATTTTCCATGGTACTGCCCCACACACCAGAAGAATAGAGTATTGGTTATCATGTTGCTGATTGGTCATTCATATGAATTTATGGCTTGTCTGCTCAGAGCATTTGTAATAATATTTTGTGCCCCTGTTAGGGAGGTTGCCATTAGCTAGGCCCTTTACTCACCATCTGGGTCTATTGTTTTGGACCATGGAGCAAGTTTCCCTTCCTTATTTCCTGTACAATATTGTGTTTACTCCAGCAAAGGGCTGGAAGGGCTGGATCCTCAGTCTAAAATTTTGATATTAAGTTTCACTTCCTGGAGGGACCAGTTGCTTTGGGTCTTTTTTCTTTAGGTGTGAGACCTTCCACCTGGATAACAGAGCATCTGCCCAGATTATTCCCAGAAATAAGGTGTTGAGTAGCTGTTTGCTACTGTCAGGTGTCTGAGACTGCATTGCTGATCCTGATCTTGATTGAGATTATTATGCTTGAGGCTATTGGGTTCTTAGATTGAGTTAGGGTTTCTGCATGAAGACTCAGGTCAGTGGTCTCTCATGTAGGATGGTGGATCTAAGAGATGTCATGGTCCTAGAATATGAAAAAAAAAAAAGGCTGATTTCTGAGAACGGTGGATCTGATTCTGGCTTGATTCTGGCTACTTGGAAGAAAACTTTCATTCAGAGATAATTGAGTCAAGCACTGATGAAATGCAAAAGTTGGCCAGTGATCAGTAAAGCATCAATATTCAGGCCAAACTCACAGGGAAAACTCTTGGAGACAAGGTCCCTTGAACAGGTACCCAGAGGTGAGGGGATTTGGAGCACTCAGTGAAGACTCTTCCACTTGCACCTTCACTCTGTCCTACCAATTAGATGAGATTGTTCAGCTCAGTGGTAGCACTGTGTTATGAACATTTTTGGTTGTGTGTAGATTTAGATCGGTACCTAATCTTGATTTTCAGTCATGTTATCAGTCCATAGCATCGTGCATACTGTGAAATGATTCATAATCATCTGTGTGTGTGTGTGTGTGTGTGCATGTCCATGTACATGCCACAGAAGCACAGTCATCAGAATCAAGCAGGACCTGGAGGATTTTCTCAGCCTTTCAGTGATGCTCAAAGGCTGCTTAGTTGAGTTTCTGGAGGATTAAAAGCATATTTTTCCACCAGCTTCCAAATTCCTTGCATCGTCAAGCATAAAAATAGCCTTGAACAGTACTGGCCCTAACTCACAGCCCTGCTTTATTCCAATGGTAATGGTGAAATTGTCAGAAAGACCTAGTAGAGTAGTATTTGGATGAACTTCTCTGGACAATCAAATATGCTGAGTAGTGGCCAAAACCCAGGTCTACTAATTGCTGTCAAATGCTTTTGTAGCATCTACAAATGCAATATTTAAATTTTAAAGTTAACATGAAGACAATGTGATTTTTCTGATTTGTAGTGGGGATTTCAAGGAATGATTTCACCATTTTCCCCTTAGTTTGACTGAATTTCTTTACACCATCATTTTCAGTGAATAACGATGTCCCCATGCTAGCAATTTGTAGGTAACCTTATTTTTTTTTTGTTGAGGCAGAACTTTTTAGGCAGTTGTAATTAGATGAACTAAATAAAAGGTGGTTATCAGAAAATGCCCTATTAACATCAGAATCCACGACAAATATATTCTGGTTTCTTCAGCTTATTAAATTCAATTACACATCGTGTGCACCATGCTCAATTTCACTGTCTGCAGTCTATTGATAGCTGGAGGTAGCGGGAGCAGAAAGAAAAAGGTATCTCTAAAGATAGAGTTACATATTTAGAGGTAGTTATCACATTAAAGCCACTTCTATACTTGCAAAGTGAATTATACTTTTGGTAAGTCTCTAACCCATTGTGGGCAGGGATTGTCTCTGTTGCTGAATTGTACTTTCCAAGCGCTTAGTACAGTGCTCTGCACACAGTAAGCACTCAATAAATACGATCAAATGAATGGTGAATGCACTTAAGCCCAAATTATTGTCCTATATTTCATTTAATTCATCTTCAATCCACTGATAAAGTTGGATGCATTTTCCATTGACAAAAATTGCTGCCACCAACATTATAGAAAGGACGGAACCAAATTCTCCACTGTGGGCCTGGCTCTAGGGGACAACTTTGTATTTTGAGGATGGGGGCAAAAATAAGATATGGCAAGTGAAATGGGGCTTTGAAAATGGATAATGGAACAAAACTTGGATCTTTTTAGCCCTGTTCAAAAGCTCTAAGTGTTTTGTTTTAGACCTGGAGTTGGCAAGGCTGGTAGACCTGTTTCAAAAACTGTAGCAGCAAAGACAATTGATTCCCAAATGGAAACCTGGGGATCTGGCTCCTAATGCCTTCAGGGAGTTGAGATCTACTGGCACAGCTAGCAGAAAACACAGAAAGTAGAAATGACTAAAGTAAATTATTTGCTCCTCCATGACCCTCAGCATTCCGTGTGCAGTCGGACAAATAATATCTCTGAAATTGAATGTAGTTGAGGTGTGGGAAGTGCCAGTTAGTGAAATGTTAATAGTCTGTGTTGAGCTCCCACTGGGTGCAATCAGTCAATCAGTGGTACTTATTTAACACTTAACTGTGTGCAGGTCACTGTACTAAGCACTTGGGAGAGTTCAATAGAGTAAGTAGACTATGAGCTCTTTGTGGGACAGGGACTGTGTCCAACCTGACTATTTTATGCCTACCCCAGTGCTTACTACAGTGCCTGGCACAAAGGTAAGCACCTAACAAATACCATTAAAGAAAAAAAGTGATCCCTGTCCTCATGGAGTTTACAGACTACCAGATGCACTGTACTAAGTTTTTGGGAAATTACCACAGACAAAGATATGTTCTGCTTAAAAATAGGGGACTTAAAATATGGCACTTTTCTAAGCAACAGGACTGCCTAGCAAGGGTGTATTGAGTAATTATACAGTGGGCTCTCTCCCTTAGGAAGGGGGAGAAAACTGTTAGCAATCACATTAGGAAAAGAGCAAATCTTGCTAAAATTTGAAGGGTTTTGCATTATCCCACAAAAAGACACAAGAAGGTAATAGGTCCCAGGAAAGAGGTAACAGCACAATTAACTCTGGTCATGTTTACATTCAAGAGAAGCAGCTTGACTCAATGGAAAGAACATGGGCTTGGGAGTCAGAGATCATGGGATCTAATCCCGACTCCACCACTTGTCAACTGTGTGACTTTGGGCAAATCATTTAACTTCTCTGTGCCTCAGTTCCCTCATCTGTAAAATGGGAATTAAGACTGTGAGCCCCACGTGGGACAACCTTATAATTCCTCCTAGTGCTTAGAGCAGTGCTTGGCACATAGAAAGAGCTTAACAAATATCATCATTAAGTATAGGAGCAGAGCTGCTTGCTGATCAGATGAGGTTATATTTTGTAGCCAAGCTATAAGAAGTACTGTTGCCTAATCACTTTATCAGTACAGCTCTGCTGAACACCACATACATATTGAAGATGTAGCTCTAAGAACAGACCTCAGAAGAAGCTTCTTGACTGACTGTGAGCTAGAGCTATTTGCTAATTAGATTAACTGAGAAATTATCCAAACACCCTAGGGGAGTTTAATATTTGGCCCAGAGGACTCAAACATTGTCAACTTCTTCACAAGGAGGAATCAGTCAAATATTTTTTGTCTGCATTTGGGAGCTTTCAGAGAGTCTAGTTTCTAGACCTCCAAAATTGGTAAGTTCATTCATTCAATAGTATTTATTGAGCGCTTACTATGTGCAGAGCACTGTACTAAGCACTTGGAATGTACAATTCAGCAACAGATAGAGACAATCCCTGCCCATTGATGGGCTTACAGTCTAATCGGGGGAGACAGACAAAAACAAGAGAACTTAATTGCAATAAATAGAGTGAAGGGGATGTATACCTCATTAACAAAATAAATAGGGTAATAAAAATATATACAAATGAGCACAGTGCTGAGGGGAGGGGGAGGGAGAGGGGGAGGGGGAGGAGCAGAGGGAAAGGGGGAAAAGGGGCTTAGCTGAGGGGAGGTGAAGGGGGGCAGAGAGGGAGCAGAGGGAAAAGGGGACGCTCAGTCTGGGAAGGCCTCTTGGAGGAGGTGAGCTCTCAGTAGGGCTTTGAAGAGGGGTAGAGAGTTAGTTTGGGGGAGGTGAGGAAGGAGGGCATTCCAGGACAGTGGGAGGATGTGGCCCAGGGGTCGACGGTGGGATAGGTGAGAAAGGGGGACGGTGAGGAGATGAATGGCAGAGGAGCAGAGCGTGCGGGGTGGGCAGTAGAAAGAGAGAAGGAAGGAGAGGTAGGAGGGGGCAAGGTGATGGAGAGCCTTGAAGTCCAGTTTGTGTTTCGTGCGGAGATTGATAGGCAACCACTGGAGGATTTTAAGGAGGGGAGTGACATGCCCAGAGCGTTTCTGCAGGAAGATGATCCGGGCAGCAGAATGAAGAATAGACTGGAGCGGGGAGAGAGAGAAGGAAGGGAGATCAAAGAGAAGGCTGACACAATAATCCAACCGGGATATTATGAGAGCCTGTACCAGTAAGATAGCCGTTTGGATGGAGAGGAAAGGGCGGATCTTGGCAATATTGTAAAGGTGAGACCGGCAGGCCTTGTTGACGGATTGGATGTGTGGGGTGAATGAGAGAGCTGAGTCAAGAATGACACCAAGGTGGCGGGCTTGAGAGACGGGAAGGATGGTCGTACCATCCAGTGACAGGGAAGTCAGGAAGAGGACAGGGCTTGGGAGGGAAGATAAGGATCTCAGTGGCTGTATAACAGTATTGATCATGGCAGTGGAAAATTAATGTGGGAAATTCACCCAGTTTGGAGAATTTTTCCATAGTGTTCTAAGTCTAGAGCTTTATATTTTTTTAAGCAATGTAATTCATTAAATCCTAAACCTAAGGTTTTACAGCCAAAATTCTGATTTTTGTTCAAAATAATTTTATCAGATTTAGGTCTGATTCTCATTTGGTAAGTTAATACTGTATTATAAATGTGTAGGTGCTTAATGAATTTTAAGTATAAATGATCTCGGCAAAAATGTATCAATTTTACATGTTTGAACTTCACAGTTGTTCATATGAAACTGAATTTTATTTTTCTTCTGTGAGAGGGAACAGCACTCTAAATGTTCACCAATACACTATAACTCTTTAAGAAGACTAGTTGTTATTCATATACATTTATATAGAAAATATTTTTTTTAGAGAAGCAGCATGGCTTAGTGGAAAGAGCACAGGCTTGGGAGTCAGAGGTTGGGTTATAATACTGGCTCCACAAATTGTCAGCTGTGAGACTTGGGGCAAGTCACTTAACTTCTCTGTGCCTCAATTACCTCATCTGGAAAATGGGGATGAACACTGTGATCCCCATGTGGGACAAGTTGATTACCATCTATCTACCCCAGTACTTAGAACAGTGCTTGGCACATAGTGTTTAGCAAATGCTATTATTATTATTACTAATAATAATAAACAGCTAAAATCTTGACATAGTGTTATTTGACTTTGCCAAATCATAAAAATTAATGTTTCTTTAAGGAAACTTCCCAATCAAATAAGCAATCCATGGAGGAACTAAGCAGTTAAATTAAAAATTCTTAATGTGCTGTTTATTTGATTTCTGTTTTATAGGGACTGGTTAAATATGTTCAGCCCACCTTTCATTCCTTCTTGCGAACAGCCAGTGGAATGCAAGGGTTCATCAGGAAATTTGAATATCCAAGGTAGGAATGTTAAAAGATGGTGTACATCATAAATGAAAATAAGTAGATGTATAAAGGCTTGCAAGTTGGCAGACACAGTGTTGCCATTTTCCATTTATCTATTATATTAGGCCCATGCCGCTTTCCGGTACACATCTTTTGTATATACTCTGTTTTAGCTCTCTCATCAATAAATATTTTGCATGCTCAAAGTCCCTAATGTCAAACAACAAATAAGTATATATCCAAAGAAATGTCCCTTGGCCCATCCCCAAACTTCTAAAAGATTGTAAGAACAGTTTCTCAGTTGCTCTACCATTGACTGGGGGAGTTACCGAAGTGACACATTCAACCCCTATTAGGAAGTCCTTGTACAACTGTGATAGTCAATAAAGACAATCCTGAGAGAACCAGGAATGAAGGCTCCTATCTGGTTCCCTTTGTTAACTGCTGTCTAAATTCAGATTCATGGAGTTAGTTGGTGGGGCAACACTGTTGTAAGCTAGAACATCAATGTGGTCTATTTGTGTTTACCCCACTTTTGCCCTTTTCAGTCCCCAGAATTGAATTAAGACAAAAATAGAATAGAATTGAGCTCCATTTGTGAGGGAATTGAGGGGATAAAATGGTGGAGAGCTAAACTTTTAAATATGAGTTATTAGAGAAAACAACTTCCCTACTGTGCATCACAGGCTGATATTGTGGAAAACAAAGAATATATTGTTGGAGCCAGGACCAAAGATGAAAGAGCACTGGGCTGAAGTTGGGAGGCCAGCAGAAACTGAAATAAAGCCAATTCCGATTTTGCTAGCAAAGGTGTCTGTTTATTTCCTGTTGCCCCAGGGAAAAAGAGATGCTTCCCCATTTTTCTTCAGGTATAGAGCATTCAGAGTGAGAGGTCATAAATCTGAGCTGTATATTTTGGCTGCCCAGGGGATGGAGATGTCTCTGTGATTTACTATCTGAAATAGATTATGCCCCTCAAATTGGGAATCTTTTCAAAGGTGTACATTTATAATTACTTATGACAGAAGAATAGAACCCTTCTGTCAAGAGGGGACCTTGCTCCGAAGAAGGGAATAATATGTTATGTAAAATGTCCTAAATAATCCAAAGAAAATGGGACTGTAATCCTTGAGTAAAGGCACACAAGATATATATTTCTGATAAGTGCCTGAGACGATGTCTCTAAGTCACTGTTATGAAGACCAACACTTGAAAGCAATAACCCAGTTATATTGAATGTAAATATAACTTCCACAAGGCTGAAACTTAAAGGTTTGAAACCACAAAGTGCTGCAGAAATGTCCTAGCTGATATATTAACCAATTTTCTATTTCTACCTGGATCCCTAAATTTTTAGAAGCTATGATATGTAGGCATTCCTTTATTCCTGAAATGTTACATTTATATGATTTGTAGCTAATTATCAACCCTGCCAAATATTAGTATGTGAAACCACTCCATTTTGTTTTTGAATAATTGCACGTTATTATTGTATATGCTATTAGGTAATGTGGTATGATCTAAAATTCCTGAAAATGAGTTAATGTTTCATAGTATAATTTTATGAAGGTTATGTTTTTTGAAGGGTTTGCTACAAAGAATTATTGGACTCTATTCTTTCCTTAGCATATAGAAGGATTTAACCTCCTCTGCATGGGAAAGGGGGAGATAACCAGATATGGACACCCTTCTGGCCCCCACTTCCCTCTTCCCCTGTATTCTCCCTTCCATCCTTGCCTACAGTTGGCTGGAGAGGAGAAATACCACATCTGTTTAAAGAGTCTGGTCACACGACAGGGAAGGAATACACCCATCCTGAAGTGAATTTACTTGTGGAGGAGCTGGCTAGAATGTTGTAGCTCTACTGCTGCCAGCTCTTCCCCAGTTATCCTTGAGCCATGCCCCATAGATCGTTGGGAAATGATTCCAATCCTTCACTCGGCATTTAGGTGCATAAGGAGGGCCACAATTTTCTTCTTTTGGCGTGTTGCCCCCAGTGCAGGAAGAGAATTGGACAACTTCTGGTTTAAATGTGAATGAGTGGATAGTTTGGAGAATATTTCATACTCCCCTAACTCAGTCTCAGAAGCATTTATTCTGGGATTGGGTGCCAGAAATTCAAGGAAATTCAAGGAAATGGCAATGTTGCCTTAGTTTGAATTCTCAGCTGTTCAACTCTGCTTCAAAACCATAGTCCAACTCTTAACCTTTTCCATTAGCTATTTTGGATTGTGTATGCATAGCATTAGTTATGTACCTAGAGTAGTAATTTCCAAAGTCAGTGTTTTTCTATTCATGTTAGTAAAAGATTTTGAAGTGAAGATGTATTTCAGGAAAAAAATCGCCAGAACTATCCGAGTTGACCTTTTTTAAATGAACAGCTTTGTGCTAGAAGAATAGTTAGTGACTGCTTTTGACATTCCTTTACAAATAACTCCTCCTCCCCCCAAAATGGGTATACTTTATCTGAAAAATGGGGCCAATAATACAACCCTTTGAAGCCTGTTGGACTTTTCACTTGTAAAAAGTCTGAAATGGTTTTAAAAGCTTCTAGGGTCTTACACAATAATGTTCATAAAGCATTTTACAGTTCAGGGTCTCACAAGACTTTCTAAGCATCGATTAATCCTTTTGCCCCCACAATCACAGATGACCAGTTTGTTTAGTTTACAGTTGGAACAAATGAAAGTTTATGGAAGGCCCAGCACAGGATCTCATAGAAAAACTAGCAAAACAAGGGGTCCAAGACTTCCAGCCTCTCTTTTTAGCTGCCAAGTAATACTTGCTCCCCAGTATTTTTGTTCTGGCTGATCATCAACATTGTTATTATATTACAGTCCTTTCATATAGTAAAAGTTTTCTGCATGTTTTTATTAGTCATTTTTTGCAGTAGCCAGGTGGAATAGGCCTATGGGAACTATAAAGGTAGTATTTTTCATCTATTTTTTGCCCCTTGTGACTTCAAAGATTTATGTTCATTTCAAGTAAGATTTTCTGAACACTGAAGATGGAAATTCAACAATGTAATTTTCACTTTAAGTCAGTAAAAACTACCTGGCTAAAATGGCATTGCCATTCTGAAAAAGGCAGTACCCTTATTGAAGTCCTTTTGAATAGAACCTGGGTTAGTACAAATGAAAGAGTTCAAGATTACTGCATTCCAAAATGGATGAATTGACATTTAATGCATGCTTCTAAGATATATATTTAGTGCTGGGAAATTGTTTACATAATGGCATCTAGTTAGATCATACTTAACACTTTAAAATTCTCATTTAAATGGCATCAAGTAACATGAAGACCTTGTTACCATCCACAGAGCATGTGACATGCTAGTTTCCCAATTAGCAATTGTAATAGCATAAACTTCCCACATGTGACTGATTAATTTGCCTTCCAGTGTGCAGTCACAACCTTCCTCTCCTTCTAGAAGGAAGAACAATTGTCCTTTTAATTTATCTTTCTTAACTTTTTTTCCATTATGGAAAATTTGACAACTCACAAGATTTTCCAGACCTAAATGCAAGTTAATACAGTTCTACTATGAGCCATAGATTGTGATTGTGATTCAAAACCATATGGTTCAGTGAAACAGTATTCAGCAGTATCTTATCTAAAAATGTCATCTTTATTAATTGTGAGTCAGACTATTCAAAATGGATATCCTTCTGTATTAAATTGTTTAAACAATTGTGTATTTGCACATAAAAATACGGTCAGTCAACTCTTAAGATCAATAAGCAAGAAAGTGCATAAGCTGTGAAAGCTTTCTAGGTGGTAGAGCCTAACAATTGAACTTAGAGTCTTCATTTAAAGTTTTTATATCTGATATCACCTGATCCCATGCCATTTATTTTCTTTTACTCTTTCTTCGCAGTTTCTTTAGCTGGGTCTTCTTCCTCTCCTTACCCTGTAACTGTGGGTGTCTCCCAAGGCCCTGATCTAGGTCCTCTACTCTTCTGACTCTACCTTCACTTTCTCAAGGGATTTCATTTCCTCATGGCGTCAGCTACAGCCTCTCTGCAGATGAATCTATTCAGATCCTCCTCTACAGCTCAGACTTCTCATTGGCCTTATTTCACTTTTCCTCCTTCCTCCAGTACACCTCCTTAAAACTAAGGCCAGCATCTTTAAAATGAAAGTTCACATCTTCCCTCCTAAGCCTGCTCCTACCTTTCCCATTGTGGCTGACAGCCTCACCAAATTCCCTGTCCTAGAAGCTCCCCACCCCGTCATCTTTAATTCTCTCTTTCTTTCCCCTCCCGTATTTACTCTGAGCCCAAATCAATCAATTCTATATATTGTGCACTTAATCTCTGCAGAGCATGGTACGAAGTACTTGGGGGAGTCCCTTATTGGGTTTTTCACCAAAGTAATTCTCAGATTTTCCCCTTTTTCTCTACCCTTTCAGCAACCTCCTTGGTCCAAGCCCCCATCACCTCCTGTTTGACTACTGTTTCCCTCTCCTCCCCAGTCTCTCTGATTCCAACCTCTCCCTGCTTCAGTATATCCTATATTCCACTGTCCAGATCATCTTCCTAAAATTCCATTCAAAATACTTCCACTCCACTCCTCAGAAATCTCCCATTACTACCCATTTCTCTCTGCACCAAACTCAAACTCCTGACCATTGGAGTCTAAGCTTCCAACTAGCCTTCTCCTTCTCACCTTTCTGTTCTCTGATCCAGCTACACCCTTGCTCACACTCTTTGGTCCTCCCAAGCTAATTTCCCATCTAAGCTTTGCACTCCAACCCATTACTCATTCCCTTCCCCGTGCATGAAGCTTCCTCTCCCATACCAAACCATTTCCCTACACACTTCCAAGACCTTTCTAAACCACTTCTTCCAAGAGGCATCCCCTGCCTAATCCTCATACCTTGAATCAACCGTCCTATCAGTCCACCCTTAGCACTGATGCATATTCTGGTTGATTTATTCTGCTTATTCATTCACTTACTCCTTTGGCTGGAACTTAGTATTCTTTTTACCAGTTGTAGTTATGATTTCCCTCTTGTTCCCATTGTGGGTATATCAGTGTTTGCCTGTCTCCCCCTTTAGATTGTTAACTGAAGGGCAGGGATCATGTCTTCTACTTTTATCATGTGCTCTAAAGCATCTAATACTATGTGTATATCATATGCTCCATATGCCTTGTACACAAGGATTTTAATACTCATTTCTCATCCTTATCAGTTTTCATCCATTTCCAATTTCATTTTCAATGCACTAATTATAGATGGTAAAGTATTTTCATTAATTGCCTTCCAAAAGATTAGATGAAGGTTAATGTTTGTCAAGACTAATCTAACAGTTTGGAGTATAGCTCATAGTGCTGAATTACTCATTTTTTTTGTAATGAGATTTGTTAAGTGCTCACTATGTGCCAGGCATTGTACTAAGTTCTGGGATAGATACAAACTAATCAGGTTGGACACAATCCATGTCCGACGTGGGGCTCACAGTCTTAATCCCCAATTTACAGATGAAGTAACTGAAGCACAGAAAAGTAAATGACTTGCCCAAGGTCACACAGCAGACAGGTGGCAGAGCATGGATTAGAACCCAGGTCCTCTGACTCCCAGGTCCCTGCTTGAATTGAGTTGGTTGAGTTGTTTTATTCTTCAGTTATTGCTGTTAACCGATTTCAAATGGATGCATTTGAAAGGTGGTAAATGGTAACCTGAGCGGTTATTTTATTTATCTAGAAATTCCTGTATTGTATGAAGAATAGTAAAATACCATTTGAATTCAGGTTTAGATGCATTTAGTCTGTTAGTGGAAAATGGTTTTGTAAGTTAAATACAACTTTAGGTGCATTCTAGCTGTTCCTCTAATAAATTAGAACAATTGAACATTTTGAAGAAAGCAAACTCACCAACATACCTAAATGTAATTCAAATTTTATCTAGCACCCATACACAGTGATGCTATTTTCTATCCATTTTTATTGCCATGATATCATCATTGTTGTTACTTTAGGATGTCATTTCATCACTTTGTAATTGTAGCAACAAAATGATGTCGTCTGAAGTTTTTGTAAATTCCACTATAACAAAAAAAGTTAGTGTAAATTTAGAACACATAATTTTAAAACAAAAAAGGATAGGGAATCCATATCTCAGAATTGAAATTATATATGGCTTTACAAAGTTTCTCTGAAAGAATCACTTTAATTGTTGTATTGCCTTTTTGAAAATCTATTTAAAGCTTTAGAAATTAGTTACAAGGTAAGGCAGTGTAGGGCCTTATGACTATAGCATGGTAAGATTCTGGAGCATTCAATATTAATGGTTTGAATAGCAGCCTTTATTAAGGGTTTTATGTAGCAAAATATCCTGTAATGGAGTTGATGCACCTTGGTTCCTGAACAACTGGGTATTAAGATCCCATGCCCTAATACAATTGTAGATCTGATCCTTGATGTCCAAGTATTTTCATCTTCAGACTGAAAAATAACATCCTTTCCAGTACTAGACTGGTTTCACAGTGTTTACTGGAATTGGACTTGCTTGCATTTGTTGGTCATTGGTTGCCAAACTAGGTGATCTTAACGTTGTAATCCATGCTGCCATTTAAGCACTCCTTATACCTTTCTTTTTTTCTTAAAAAGGCTTTATTTCATTGTGTGTGCTTCCTTAGAGAAACATATTGATCCTCGAAAAATGGACCATAATAAAGTTAGTGCATCCTTCTTATGTGTGGTAATAGAAAAAGGAGGTCTAGGAAATGATCCATCTGTATTCCAGTTTTTCTTGGGTCATTGTTGACAATTTAGAATATTGGTGAATAGAGTTTGAAGTGAAATGAAATACAGTATGGTACCCTTCATCCAAACCAAGATGGTCCCCATAATAAATAAGAATTTAATGCTCCCTATAACTAATGGACCATCCCACCGATAAAGAATTCAGTCTGTGCTCATATTTATGCTCTCAAGACTATTTTTAGTTTCCAGATTTTTAAAAATGTAAATCAAGGATATTTTCTATTTAATCGTAGTATGCAGAACCTAGTACAGCACCATGTTTATAAAGACCCTTAATGAATTCAACTAAAAAACAAAAATCTAGCCGTCTTTACTAAATCTTTCTATAGTAACCCTCTGGCGTGTCAGTTTTGTCCCTCTTTCATTACTCCTTTCATGCTGATCTCAGAGTGATGCTGTTTGGAAATAAGCCATATTAGGAAATGGGGTCTCCTAATAGGAGACCCCATATTAACGAGGGGTCTAGAGCACTAGAGATCTGGCCAGGTTTCAGTATTACTAACAGTTTAATATTCGACACATTTTCCGCAGAGGAAATGGCATTTTAAAAATTAGATTGAGATCCTGAAATTTATCTCAACTCTCTTGCCCCCCTTTCCCTCCGCCGCTCTCGCTCCACTAACCCACAGCCCTGGATCACCTCCTCTATCCGCTTCCTACGCTCCTATGCTCAAGCAGCTGAGTGCTGCTGGCAAAAGTCCAAGCACCAAGCCGACCTCACACACTTCAAATTTATCCTTTCCTGCCTTAACTCTGCCCTCTCCTCCGCCAGGCAAAACTTCTTCTCCTCCCTCATCGACACCCATGCCCGTCACCCCCGCCAATTGTTCCAGACCTTTAACTCTCTCCTTAGGCCCCCTGTGCCTCCCCCTCCCCCATCTCTCACCCCCAATGATCTGGCCACCTACTTCATCACAAAAATCAACACAATCAGGTTTGAGCTCCCCAAAGTCACCCCTCTGCCTCTCCCCTCCCCCCCCACCAACCCTCTCCCCTACTTTTCCATCCTTCCCTGCAGTATCCTCAGAGGAGATCTCCTCCCTCCTCGCAAGTGCCACCCCCTCCACCTGCGCCTCGGACCCCATTCCCTCTCACCTTATTAAAAACATCGCCCCTGGCCTCCTACCTTCCTTAACTTCTATTTTTAACCACTCAATCTCCAATGGCTCCTTCCCCTCTGCCTTCAAACATGCCCACGTCTCCCCCATCCTAAAAAAACCCGCTCTTGACCCCACTTCCCCCTCCAGTTATCACCCTATCTCCCTACTACCCTTCCTTTCCAAAATCCTAGAACGAGTCGTCTACAATCACTGCTTAGAATTCCTTAACTCCGATTCTCTCCTGGACCCTCTCCAATCTGGCTTCCATCCCCTCCACTCTACCGAGACTGCTCTCTCTAAGGTCACCCATGACCTCCTTCTTGCCAAATCCAATGGCTCCTACTCCATTCTAATCCTCCTTGACCTCTCTGCTGCCTTTGACACTGTCGACCATCCCCTCCTCCTCCATACCTTATCTCACCTTGGCTTCACCGACTCCGTCCTCTCCTGGTTCTCCTCTTATCTCTCTGGCCGGTCATTCTCGGTCTCCTTCGCAGGCGCCTCCTCCCCCTCCCATCCTTTAACTGTTGGAGTTCCTCAAGGGTCAGTTCTTGGCCCTCTTCTGTTCTCCATTTACACTCACTCCCTTGGTGAACTCATTCGCTTTCACGGCTTTGACTACCATCTCTACGCAGATGACACGCAGATCTACATCTCCGCCCCTGTCCTCTCCCCCTCCCTTCAGGCTCGCATCTCCTCCTGCCTCCAGGATGTCTCCACCTGGATGTCGGCCCGCCACCTAAAACTCAACATGAGCAAGACTGAGCTCCTCATCTTCCCTCCCAAGCCCGGTCCTCTCCCAGACTTCCCTATCACCGTGGATGGCACGACCATCCTTCCCGTCTCTCAGGCCCGCAATCTTGGTGTCATCCTTGACTCGTCTCTCTCGTTCACCCCACACATCCTATCCGTTACCAAGACTTGCCGGTTTCACCTTTACAATATCACCAAGATCCGCCCTTTCCTCTCCACCCAAATGGCTACCTTACTGCTGCAGGCTCTCGTTATATCCCGGCTAGACTACTGTGTCAGCCTTCTCTCTGATCTCCCTTCCTCCTCTCTCGCCCCGCTCCAGTCTTTTCTTCACTCCTCTGCCCGGCTCATCTTCCTGCAGAAATGATCTGGGCATGTCACCCCACTTCTTAAACACCTCCAGTGGTTTCCTATCAACCTCCGCTCCAAACAAAATCTCCTCAGTCTAGGCTTCAAGGCTCTCCATCACCTTGCCCCTTCCTACCTCTCCTCCCTTCTCTCTTTCTACCGCCCACCCCGCACGCTCCGCTCCTCTGCCGCCCACCTCCTCGCCATCCCTCGGTCTCGCCTATCCCGCTGTCGACCCCAGAGCCACGTCCTCCCGCGGTCCTGGAATGCCCTCCCTCCTCACCTCCGTCACACTAATTCTCTTCCCCTCTTCAAAACCCTACTTAAAACTCACCTCCTCCAAGAGGCCTTCCCAGACTGAGCTCCCTTTCTACCTCTACTCCCTCTACCACCCCCCTTCACCTCTCTGCAGCTTAACCCTCTTTTCCCCCCTTTCCCTCTGCTCCTCCCCCTCTCCCTTCCCATCCCCTCAGCACTGTACTCGTCTGCTCAACTGTATATATTTTCATTACCCTATTTATTTTGTTAATGAAATGTACATCGCCTTGATTCTATTTAGTTGCCATTGTTTTTACGAGATGTTCTTCCCTTGGACTCTATTTATTGCCATTGTTCTTGTCTGTCTGTCTCCCCCAATTAGACAGTAAGCCCGTCAAAGGGCAGGGACTGTCTCTATCTTTTGCCGACTTGTTCATTCCAAGCACTTAGTATAGTGCTCTGCACATAGTAAGCGCTCAATAAATACTATTGAATGAATGAATGAATGGCTACTATGTAATTAGAATGTTAATATTTTACCATCTTTTTCATACCCCCTCATTTTGATTCAAGCTCGTTTGGGGCAGGGAACATGTCTGCCAACTCTGTTATAGTCTCCCAAGTGCTTATTCATTCATTCAGTAGTATTTATTGAGCGCTTACTATGTGCAGAGCACTGTACTAAGCGCTTGGGATGAACAAGTCGGCAACAGATAGAGACAGTCCCTGCCGTTTGACGGGCTTACAGTCTAATCTGCACATAGTAAGCATTCAATAAATATCATTGATTGATTTTACAAACAATGATAGAGTTTTCTCATCACAATGACCTTATTTTAAAGAAAAATCTCTTGGCTTCATGAATCCCTTGGATTTTAATGTGGTTGTATAACTTTCTTTTCACACAGGTGAAGACAGCATCATTGTAGAAGAAGCTGATGAAATTTTGACTCTGTTGTATGATCCATGTCTGAACTGTTATTTTGATCCCCAAACAGGAAAATACTTTGAATTGGCTTAGTTCATTCTTTCAGTAAAGAGAAATCAGTTGGAACAGTACAGCATTTTAGAATTGTGTAAAACCCTATTTAGAGTGTTCATTTGTGTTTAGTATTATTGTAATTGGATCTAAAGTGTGGTAAACATTTGTAAATAGTGTAAAATGTTTGGAAATAGCCACATTGTTTAGACAGTTTAAGACTCATTCAAAACAGAGTAGGAATTGGTATGTCTAACTTTTAGGGCTTTTGATGTTGCTTCTTATTTGCAGGAATGTTTTCATTTATTACTACTATCAAATGGTTTTAAATGTAAACCAATTAAAATTTCTTCATTCAAATGTTTTGAAGCGTTAATATGTAAGTTATGTCTTTATGTGGAAATTATTTTTTTCTTATCTTTTGAAAAGGTATTTTAATATTTTCTATTTGATTATATCTTTATATTACAAAAAAAATTGTGATGGTTACAGGAGTGTCACTGCTTTGGTGCTTGTTCTGTTTTTTACCAGGTCAATTTTGGGTACCTCTCTGTTTTTATAGCCTTCCTCTCTCCCCCACCAAGTAACCTGTTTCCAACTTTAGCCAGCACCTTCTCCACAGTCTCGTATCCATGCCACATATTCTTCTCTTCCCTCCCCAAGCCCTGATCTCACCCCTGGCCTGAAAAACCTTCTTTTGGTATTCTCTTAGTTTTGTGACTCTCTTCACACCACACCATTTGGCACATTTCCACTAAAATCATTGATCTTCACCCTACCATTTCAATATGAAATGCAGTGTCCCTGAAACCACAGTCAGAAAGGGTTTCAAGGAGGCCACAGTGGCAAAAAGTCATCAAATCTTTGCTATTAGAAAATAAGTCTCTTGACTCTAGCTCTCACCCCTTCTCCCTTTTGTTGAATCCACTGTATCCATCTGCTGGTTCCACTTCCTGTCTGCCAACTCTCTCCATTAACCTCTACAATCCGGATTTCTCTCTTTTTCCTTGACTGAGGATGCTTGCAGTAAACTCTCTAATGATTTTCTACTGAGCAAATCTAAGAGCTTCTTTTCCCTTTAGTCATGGTAATAGTATTCATTAAGCACTTACTGTTTACAGAGCACTATCCTAAGTTCTGGGGAAAAAAAGCCCAGGTAAGAGTTAGACATGGTTTCTGGCCCTCAGGGGGCCCCCTTTGAGTCCTCCTGCTTGACCTCTCTGCTGAACGTGACATGATTAACTGTGGTCTCTTTCTAGCCTGGTTTTCAGAGGGACTGTTCTTTCATGATTCTTCTCATCCCCTTCTGATAGTTCTTCAGTTATCTCTGGACTTCCTCTTCCTCTCCTTATCTTTTAACTGTGGGTGCTCCTCAGAGCTTGATTCCCAGTCTTATGCTCTTTGCCTTTGGTACTTAGTATCTTAGAGACCTCATCCGTTCATGTAGTTTCAATCAATCAGTGGTATTTATTGAGTACTTACTCTATGCAGAGTAGTACTGTGCTTACAAAAAGAGTTGGTAGACACAATTTCCACCCTCCAGGAGCCTACAGTCTAGAGTGGGAGACATACACTGAAATGAATTACATATAGGGGAAATGGCAGAGTATAAGCATATGTATATGTGCTGTGAGGCTGAGAAGGTGGGGTTGATATCAAGTGCTCAGAGAGTACAGATCCAAGTGCATAGGTGATGCAGAAGGGAGAGTGAATTGGGGAAATGAGAGCTTACTCAGGGAAAGCCTCTTGGAAGAGATGTGATTTTAGGAGGGCTTTGAAGGTGAGGAAAGTGATGGTCTGTTGGATATGAAGGGAAGGAGTTCCAGACCTGAAGGAAAACATGGGCAAGGGGTTGGTAGTGGAATACACTATATCAAGCTACAGTGAGTAGGTTGGCATTAGAGGAATGAAGTCTGTTGGCTGGGCTGTAGAAGGCATTTGGAGAGGTAAGATAGGGAGGGAATGAAGCAGCTGGTAAAGAGTTTCTGTTTGATATGGAGGTGGATGGGCAGCCACTGAAGGCTCTTGAGGAGTGGGGAGATGTGAACTGAACATTCTTTTTAGAAAAATGACCCAGGCAGCAGAATGAAGTATGGACTGGAGTGGGGAGAAACAGAAGACAAGGAGGTCAGCATGGAGGCTACTTCAGTAGTTAAGGCAGCTAATGATAAATGCTTGGATCAACTTAGTAACAGTTTGGATGGAAAGGAAAGGGCAAATTCTAGAGATGCAGTGAAGGTAGACTGACAGGATTTGGTAAATAAGAGAGATGAGTCTGAGGATGCTTGTGAGACACAAATGATGGTGGTGGTGTCTACAGTGATGGGGAAGTCAGGAGGAGGACAGAATGTGGGTGGGAAGATGGGGAGATTTGTTTTGGACATGTTAAATTGAGATGTCAATTACCACCTCTACACCAATGACTCCCAGGTCTACATATACAGTCCAATATTTTCTATCTCTGGAAAATCTCCAAATGGCTGCACCTCCACTACTTCAATCTCAATATGTCTAAAACTCAGCAACTCCTCTTCCCTCCCTGCATGACCAGAAACTCAGTATGTTTAAAACTCAACTCATGCCTTTTGCTAAACCCTCCTTCCTAATTTTCCTGTCATGATCAACAAATATTGTCACCCATACTGTCCCTCACACACACACAATATTGGTGTTATCTTTGGCTCATCTCATTCACCCCTCAAATTCAATCTATCATCAAGAACTGCCATTGTTTTTCCTCTGCTGTATTTCACAGATCCACCCGTTCCTTTCTACTCTTACAGCCACCGCCCTTATAGAAATCCTGATCACATTATATCTCCATTTCAGCCTCCTTGCTTGTCTCTCTGCTTCCAGACTCTTCCCTCTCCAAGTAATGGTTCTTTATCACCACAGCATAAATCATCTTTCTGAATGTACAATAGGATCATAACACTTACCTTCTCAGAAACTTCGAGTCAGCATCCATACATTCAATTTAAGTTCCTAATTCATTCAATAGTATTTATTGAGCACTTACTATGTGCAGAGCACTGTACTAAGCGCTTGGAATGTACAAATCGGCAACAGATAGAGACAATCCCTGCCCAATGATGGACTCACAGTCTAAACGGTTGCTAATCATTGTGTTCACTATGTTTCCCAACCCTGGCCAATCTCTTTTCATGATTAACAACTTATGCCTGTGTGACCTAACTCCAGCTCTAACTTTCTGACTCTCATATCCCTGAGTTATTGTACAGACCTGGAATGTTCTCCACATGAATTTACTAAACCTCATTTACAATTCTCCCCAAATCCACAAGAATCCTTCCCTGACTAACCCAGTGACATCATCAGCTATTGCCTTCCCAATACTTCTTTCATCTCTGTAAATTTATGTTCATACTTCAGGGTATATTGTAGTTTGTCTTCCACCTTATGAGCAAGAACCTCATCTTATACGATATTCAAATTTACCACTTTGTATGGTTGAGGTGGTATGGCCTAGTGAAAAGAATACAGGTCTGGGAAACAGAGGATTTGGGTTCTAGTCCCAGCTGGGTCACTGGCTTGCTGTGTTACCTTAGGCAAAGTACTTAATTTCTCAAAGTCTCAGTTTCCTAATCTGTAAAATGGAGATAACACACCTGACATAAAAGTGCTATATACATTCAGGTTATTATTTCACTCACCTGCCAATACAGTGCTTTGCACAAAGAAGGTATAAAATGAATACTGCTCCCAAAAATTCATTTATTTTTGTTTGTTATAAGAAATGTCTTCAGATTTTCACCTACTGTATGGCCCACACTATATTATTGATGTGAAATTTAAAATTACTGGTTATTAGCTTGTCATAGGCTTTTCAAATCTGACTGCCTCTACTCCATCCTAATCCTCCTAGACCTTTCAGTTGTCTTTGACACTACAGACCACCCCTTTCTCCATGAAACATTATCCAACCTTGGCCTCACTGACATTGTCTTCTAGTTCTCCTCCTATCTTGCTGACTGCTAATTCTCAGTTTTTTTTGGAGGCTCCTCCTCCGCCTCCCACCCTCTGACAGTGGTTGTCCCTCAAGGCTCAGGTCTGGATCCCCTGCTATTCTCCATCTATACCCACTCCCTTGGAGAACTCATTTACTTCCATGGCTTCAACTACCACCCACTATGTGGATAATTCCCAAATCTACATCTCCAGCCTTCTCTGCACTCTCATATTTACTCCTGCCTTCAGGACATATATCTACTTTTATGTCCTGCCAACACCTCAAATTAAACATGGTCAAAGCAGAACTCCTTATCTTCACACCCAAACCCTGTCCTCCCCCGTCTTTCCCATCACTGTAGATGGTACTACTATCCTCCCTGTCTCTCAAGCCTTTAACCTTGGCATTTTGCTCAACTCATCTCTCTCAATACCCACATATTCAATCTGTTACCAAATTCTGTCAGTTCTGTCTTCACAACATTGCTAAATTCTACCCTTTCCTCTCCATCCAAATTGCTACCACGTTTCCTGCCTTGATTACTGTATCAGCCTCCTTGCTGACCTCCCAGCCTCCTGTCTCTCCCCACTCTAGTCCATACTTCATCCTGCTGCCCAGATCATTTTTCTAAAAAAGATTCATTCCACATCTCCCCCCACCTCAAGAACCTCCAGGGGCTACCCATCTGACTCTGCATCAAACAGAAACGCCTTACCATCAGCTTTAAATCACTCATTCACCTTGACCCCTCCTACCTTCCCTCACCTATCTCCTTGTATAGCCCAGCCTAGAACACTCCATTCCTCTGGTGCCAACTTGCTCATTGTGCCCTGATCCTGTCTATCTTGCTGCCAACCCCATTCTCACATCTTCCCTCTGTCTGACCTGGTACTCCCCATCGATGTACATCAAACCACCACTCTCCCCACCTTCAAATCCTTATTAAAGTCACATCTTCTCCAAGAGGCCTTCCCCGATTAAGCCCATTTTTCCCCAGCTCCCTTTCCCTTTTGCATCATCTACTCACTTGGTTCTGTACCCTTTGAGTACTTGATATTCAACCCACCCTCAGTCCCATAGTACTTATGTGCATACCCGTACTTTACATAAATGCCTGTCTCCCCTTCTAACTGCTTAATAAGAGTTCAGTAAACACCACTGATTGATTGAACAATCTTAATGAGCATACAAAAGAACAACTGCTGTGACATTTGTGATTTGCAATGGATTTGTTGAGCATTTAGAGCATTGGGAGAGTATGTTGGTATTTGTTAAGCGCTTACTATGTGCCAAGCACTGTTCTAAGCACTGGGGTAGACACAGGGGAATCAGGTTGTCCCACGTGGGGCTCACAGTCTTCATCCCCATTTCACAGATGAGGTAACTGAGGCACAGAGAAGTTAAGTGACTTGCCCAAAGTCACACAGCTGACAAGTGTCTGAGTCGGGATTCAAACCCCTCACCTCTGACTCCAAAGCCCGTGCTCTTTCCACTGAGCCACGCCGCTTCTCTGAGTACAATACAACAACAGAGTTGGTAGACACATTACCTGCCCAACAACGGCTTATAGACTATAGGAGAATATTCAAATATACAATTTGAATATACATAGGTTAGCAAAACATGGAGAAGATTACTGCTGCTATTGTCACAAGAGTGAAGTTTGTGACAATAAAGTCGATGTGGGTTATTGGAGTCATGAGAAAAATGTCCCTTCATGCTTGGTTCAGAATGTTCTTAAGCACATCCAATGTCACAAATACTAAATTCTATAGCAGGAATGGTTTGCATAGTTGATTTATTTAAACCTCTATCTCTGTGCTGTGTTTTGCAAGGAGTTCCTCCTCTCAGGAGCACGGTACATTTAGTGTGTTAGTCACTTCTGCTGAAAACATTTCTGCAGAACATTCAAACAGGCAGATTCATTTGCTAGTTTCAAGTAATATCAGTGGAACCCAATATCAACTCCAACAAGATGCAGGGAAAGGGGCAATGTATTATAACCAGTTCTTCCAGGACATTTTCACTATGTGTTTTGTGCTAGGTGTTTCACTCTGTGTTAAGGAAATGAAAATATTTGTCTGGCTATGCAAGCCTGTTTAGATGCAAGATGCCATGGTGTTAGAAGAAATGGATTGTGTGCATGTGTGTAGCATACAGGACAAGATTTCCTTAATATGGATCTTTGCTAGAATGCAATCCCCATATTTGAGGTGAAATTATATCCTGGCGTTATTCTTAGGAGTGGAAGCTTCATTTGATTGAGTCTCTAAGCTATACAACCCCAAAGTAGGACTAAAAATGACCATCCAATACTCAGGGTAATCCATGGAAAAAGCAGGATTAGAGACCCCAACCAGGATCCTGTTGCCAACTCTGCAAGGCCCCAGTAATCATGTCTGAACCAGATTCCCAGTTGGAACAATGGCCAAAGTCAATATTTTTCATTATTATAAATTGGAAAGAATGCCACCAGAGAGATACAAAGACTGAAGTTTAAAAGAGGATATTTATAGGCACTAAGGTTTAAAGCTGTAGATGCATGCTTGATTACATCATGAGGGACTTTTTAATCAAGCCACCAAGCACATGGATGGCCAAAGACATTTGCTTAGGGAAGAGGGGTGGAAAAGTTTCAACAGGAATAACCTCTTTTATTCTAATTTTATTCTCATGTATAGGTTAAACATAGAGAAAGCCACACCACTTGGAGAATATGTTCTAGCTGAATTCCAGGCAGGATGAACAGAGCAGCAAGACAGCAGGTGAAACAGCACACCCCATGGAGGCTTTTGTCAGTTTCCTCTGAGGAAAACTGCCCTCCCCTCATAGTGGAGTGGAATGGAACACTTACACTATTGGCAGAAAAGTCCAACACCACCCGGAATATCCCAGTAGCTTCTGGGAACTGTAGGCAAGACTAACACCTTTGGTCCCCAAGTTTTGAAGTTCTTTTAACCCTTCCCTTCCCTGCAATTCTCTTACCAGACTTTTTGCCAGCTTTGTTTGGAAGCATTTTGGAGCACACCACTTTGCCTATAATTTCACCTTCTAACTGCTTTGGCCAGTTGTCCATCCATCACTTAGGGATATATATTCCCTACTTTTTCTTTTAGTAGTTCATTGTACATATTGTCAACAAGCATTTCCCAAGCCTACTAACTTCTCTGACTTTTTCCTCTAAAATCTCATTATGGCCCTCTTATCCATGAATTTATCCAAACTTCTCTACCTCCCCAACTTCCTGTAGCAAAGAATTCCATATGCTCACCACCACTGTGTAAAAAAGTGTTTCTTACTAATAGCTTCGCTGGTCTAGTTTCCTTCGGGCGGAGTTTTAGTTTCCCTTTGCCAGAACTCTGATTTTGCTTTTCATCTAATGGCAAACCTCAAAAGTTGTACTTGAAAGAGGCTAACTCAGGCAAGTGATGTCTGAAAATAGACTTTAGAAATGTTTTGAGCCAGGATGATAACCAGATAAGGATGATTTTTTGTGAATTTTGCTGAATTTTTTTTTTAATCAATGAAAATGTTTACTTATTGAATGCTTACTGTGTGCAAAACACTATACTAAGCTCTTAGGAAAGTACAATATAACAGAGTTGGTAGACGCGTTCCCTGCATACAATGAGCTTACAGTCTAGAGGAGGAGCCAGACATTAATATGAATAAATAAATTACAGATATGTGCATAAGTGCTGTAGGGCCAAGGGAGGGATGAATAAAGGCTGAAACTCCAAATACAAAGGGGACACAGAAGGGAGTGAGAGAAATGGAAATGAAGGCCTAGTCAGAGAAGGCCTTTTGGAGGAGATATGCCTTTAATAAGGCTGTGGAGGTGGGGAGAGTCAGAGTCTGTCGAATATGAAAAGGGAGGGTGTTCCAGGCCAGAGGCAAGATGTGGGCGAGAAGGCAGGTGAGGAGCTTGATATCTTTATTTCACACTTCAAGAAGCAACTTCCAACGGTTTTGAAATTAGTAATCTGAATTATTAGTAATTGCAGGACCCAGTTAATGAATATTCTGGAATCAATTGAAAAGATAAATGTTAGTGTGTACTTGGCTTCACTGACAAACAGAAACATAGTACCTCAAATTAATGTAAATAGATGCTATTAAGGATAAGTTCTGGGATGTAGAGTCCTTAAAACACACAAATCTATGTATGATAAGTTTTCTTCCAAATTTTGATCCAGGTTTTGGTTTTCAAGTAGTTCCAGCCTGTCTGGAAACCTTTTTTTTTAGAAGGACAGCATAATGTTAACAGTGGTAACTAATGTCCGTAAAATATACAACCTGAAGTTCTTTGTTGCTATTAAATATGTACTCTATGATTGAAAAAATGCCTACCTATCATTCAATATGGTTTGAACACTGAGAAAACAATGAACCAACCATAGAATTAATCCAGTCCCAGGCCAGTGGGCTCAAAACTGACTCCAAAAATGACCAAAATAGTAAGGATTATCCTCATACTCAGTTGCCTCCCATACCTGTAATTTATTTCAAGTCCTGTCTCTCCCACTATATTGTAAATTCCTTCAAGACAGGCCTCGCATCTACTTTAATTTACTCTCTCAAATGGTTAGTACAGTGCTCTGCACAAAGTAAGCACTCAATAAATACGTTTGATTGAATCAGGAGGCATGGGTTCTCATCCCAGCTCTGTCACTTGCCTGCTCTATGACCTTGAGCAAGTCACTTAGCTTCTCTCTGCCTCAGTTTTTTCATCTGTGTAATGGGCATTAAATCCCTGTTCTCTCTCCCCCCTACAATCTGTGAGCACTGTTTGGGACTTGGATCAGTATTCATCTGATTGTACTGTATCTACCCCAGCACTTGACACATAGTAAGCACTTAACCAACACCATAATCATTATTATTCTTGAATTATCCATTTGAAATAGCTCAGAATAAGGTGGCAGGGTGAGATCATTGCCTGCTATGGCTATCTCTGGGAATTTCATGGACATTCAACTATCTGTGGTGATTTGGAAGTAATCTTGTCTGATGGGCCAAGGACTTGTCTCTGTAAGTCAATCAATCAGTCAATCAATGGTATTTATTGAGCATTTATTATGTGAAGAACACTGTAATAAGCACTTGGGAGACTACAATATAACAGAGTTGATCGACATGATTCCTTCCCAAAATAAGCTTATCCCTTCCAACTCTTTGATTCCGGAATTGATATCCATTAAGATAACATAAATCTAATATTCTCGAACACCTCAACCTTTTTACCTGAATAGACATCTTGCTTCTAACAAAAGCAAGGCCATATTCAATTATGATTATGAATACTACAAGGGCACTAGGCACTGCAAATAGCAAATGCAGCAACATAGCAAAAGATTATTTCTACTTGTGCACAGTGTGGAAGAGACTGTCAATCACACATTGATCTTTACAGTCATATTTACCTACATGAATAAAAGCTCACCAGCAGTAGCATCTTCAAACATGAAAGACAGCTATATGCATTTGAAGAGAGAAAGTGCAAAAAACTGTAGTTGCAAATAACATCATTTCTATTCCTGACATTCTTCTGCAGCTAATTATCTATAAACCAGGCACATGTGCAGTGTTGTATTGATTCTTTTCATCAGCTACCTCATCAATGTTGTCATTTGTGCTTCATTTGAGAAGATTCAAATGCCATGACATGCTCTTAATAGTTTTTAGAAGAGATGATCAGAACTCTACATTCCTTAGGAATGTGAATTTGAGATCTTTTCAGTTTTGGATATATGTGCCACAGACTGTGGTCTGAACATACTATAACTCTTCCATACCCCTAGTTTCAATCAATAGTATATACTGAGCACTTACTCTGTGCAGAGCACTGTATTAAGCTCTTAGAAGAGTCTAATAGAGTTAGTAGTATGATCCCTGCCCTCAAGGAGCTTACAACTGAGTGGGGGAAACAGAGACTAAAATAAATTATAGGTAGGGGGAAGCAACAGCGTTTAAAGATACGTGCATGAGTACTTTAGGGTGAAGGGGATGGGATGAGTACCCAAGTGCTTAGTGGATGAGGACTCAAGTGCAGAGGAGATGTGGAAGTTTGAAGAGACAGTAAGAGGGGAAATAGGGTAAGGAGATGAGGGATTTATCAGGGAATGCCTCCTGGAGGATATGCTATTTTAGGAAAGTTTTTTAAGATAGGGAAAGCAGTAGTCTCCTGGATGCTGAGGGAGAGAGAGTTCCAGGCAGGAGGAAGCAAGAAGTCAATGGCAGGAGAGACAAGAGTGAGATATAGTAAGTAAGTTGGCTTTATAAGAGTGAAATGTGCAGGCTGGGTTGTCATGGGAGGAGGAGAAAGGCTACATAAGGAACAGAGGAACAGTGTGGCCTAGTGGAAAGAGCACAGGCCTGGGAGTCAAAGGACCTGGGTTCTCTTCCCAGTTCCAACATTTGCCTGCTGTGTGACCTGGGGCAAGTCCCTTAATTTCCCTGTGCCTCAGATTCCTCATCTGTAAAATAGAGATTTCCACATCGGATCTTCCTCCTACTTAGACTGGGAGCCCCATGTGGGACAGAGACTGTGTCCAACCTGATTAACTTGAATCTACGGCAACACTTAGAACAGTGCTTGACACATAATAAGAGCTTAACAAATACAATAAGGAGGAGAGAGCTGATTGAATGCCTTAAAACCTGATGGTCAGGAATTTCTGCTTGATGTGAGATGAGTGGGCCCACTGGAGCAAAGGGAAGTATGTACTGGAGAGGAGACTGGAGACAGGGAGGTCAATGAGGAGGCTGATGAAGTAGTTAAGCCGGGCTATGACAAGTACTTGAATCAGCATGATGGCAGTTTGGATGGAGAGGAAGGGATGGATTCTGGAGATGTTGGGGAAAAAAAGTTATATGATTTGGTGACTTTTTGAGTATATGGGTTTAAAGAGAGAGAGGAGTCAAAAATAATGCCAAGATTGTGGCCTTATGATTTAGCGGGGCAGGGGGAGCGGGTGGTCAGTAGTGTTGTCAACAGTGATAGGAAAGTCAGAGGGAGAACAGGGTTTGGGAGGGAAGATGATGCTCTGCATATAGTAAACACTCAAAAATACTACTGAATAATGAATAATCTTAAAATGTTTTGTGTACCAGTTGCAAGTTCTAGTTGTTTTGTGTGTGTACAAAACATTTAATGAACATTTACTGTAATTATTGAATGATAGGGAGCATATCACTTCTTTGATCTGCACTTGCCAAGGGTCTAATACAGGGTACCATCCAAGTGGGCACTCAAAAATGCTGATATTCTTACTACTACTACTCTGACTTAGCTGGATGAAGAAAAGAAACAGAAAGATTCATTGGATTTTGGGCATCTGTGGATTTCAGGTATGAGCGTATGCTGCTATTTGTGCCTAGGTAACCTAGGCTGTTTGCACCTAGGTATACTAGGATACTGTTTCTAATTCACCCTCATGGTTCTTGCTTAAAAGGAAAACTCAGATTGAGTAAGACATGGGTAAATGCAGGCATTTAAACATGATTACTCTGTGAAACCCAAGATAGTGAATCATTGTTTCTTATACTTGAGAATGTCACATTTTGTAGTGCAATCTATCTTAATGTTAAGGCATCTCTAGTTGGGTTGTGTAGTTAGGGAGGGGTAGACATCCAAGGTAAATTGCTATAGTGCTTTATAAACTCTGTGTATCTGAAATAAAATTGGTTATTCTAAATTTTTCTAATTGTTCAACGTATTCCTGCCAGAGGTGAAATGAGAGAGAGAAATACAGAGAGATTCCTCCATGTATTTAAAGCCATGCAAATAGGCAGACCTTTCATCCAGTCTGAATTTGAGATCATTTGCATTATTCTTCAAGTCACTCTGAGAATGGTTAAATGCTTTTCTTCAGCCATTTAAGTGCCTCCAGTTGTCCTTTTTCCAAACATCAATCTTTTCCCTTATGTTCGATATTCATCCAATTAAAGCACTTTCTTAAATCACTCCAAATATCTGGGCCTGCTTCTGCTTCAGGATTCATAATTCTCATCCTGCTTATTCCTTTCTTTCAAAATGGGATCTAGAAACTCAGCTCCCATAGAACAGCATTGTCCACAGGAGTAAATGGGAGAAATCCAGTGGTTTGTATGGCAAGTGGAAGAGGCAGGGAGTGAGTGAGGCAACCAAGCAGGGAGAGAACATTGGCAGTATGGCAGCACATTGAGGAAAAGCCTCCCTCCATGTCTAAGCCTCTCGAATCCGGGAGTCCCTGCCAGGGGGTAGCATTCTGAAAATCATCACTGCCATCCCCCTTCAAAGTAGAGTAAAATGTTCCCATGAACATTTGAGACAATTACATGTCATGGCGATCAGCTTTACCATTAAAATACCCAACACCTGTGGCTCAGATGAGTCTTTGGCATCATTATCAGTAGTGTCATCAGGAGTTACATAGAATGGAAAGCATGGGGTAAACCTTCCACCCACCCCTGGAATAACAATTGTCACCCCTGAAATTTCTTATTAGGCTGAAATCCAGCTTCAATAGGGAAACCTGGAGTTTAAACATTCCCATGGGCTCACTGTGTCAATTACATTTGACAGTTCTTTATCAGCAAAGTAAATATCACTGGACGGTCTTCATCTGTGGGAAACTCAATAAGTAACTTTAGCCCCTGCTTGGTAAATGGCTATTTGAACCCAAATTATGTCTTTTGCTTTACTTTCTTTTCTTTCCCTTGCATATTTGAAGCCCAGATTCAAGCATACTAAATCTCTAGATTGGAGTAAATCCTGGTATTATTGAGCAACAAATTTGACCATATCCCATCTGGGTGACCATCACTTTTCCCACTGTCAGCAAGGGAATCTGCAAGTGACTGTGTGTCAAGGTAGCTGGAGCCCTGCATAAGTTTGCCTTTGAAATCATGGTCAATTTTTAAATTAGGAAGCCATCTATGGTCATAAAAGCCATCTCAAGGCCAGACTTGATCCCAAGACTTCAGTGGCATTTTATCTATTTAGGACGTTTTGGATTCCACTTCCCTTCTCATCTGATTTCTCCTCCTACATCTGACTGCAGGGTTTTGCTATTTATCCCAGTCTGCAGAGTGATTTAGATAGTCAAGGAAGAAGCACAAAATTAGAAGAATGACATGAGAAAGGCCAAACAAGAACAAGATGAGTAGGGGACATTTTACCCTCGAGCAAACTCAAAACAATGTCCATGGCCAGTCTTCTTCTGCATTCTCGTCACCAGGATCTCAGCTCATTATACATTTTTAAGAAATTCTGCTTTTTGAGACTATTTTTTTCTGCCAGACCTTTCAGCCTCTTTTTATCCTTATTTAATAATGATAATAATTATGGTTATTTAAGTGCTTACTATGTTCCAAGCACTGTATTAAGCACTTGGGTAGATATAAGATCATCAAGTCCTACATGGGGCTCACAGTTTAAGTAGGAGGGGGAACAGGTACTGAATTCCCATTGTACAGATGAGGAAACTGAGGCACAGAGAAGTTAATTGACTTGCCTAAAGTCACACAGCAGGTATGTGGCAGAGCCAGTATTAGGACTCAATAGGGAAAATCTATAGCAAATGGGATTGAGTTCCCTGTGGTCCAGTCCTCCACATTAGAGGATCATATTGGTCACTAGAGAGGTTCTCTGGACAAATAGAGTGGGGAAGCCAATTTTCTACTCTATTTGTACATCCTTTCATGTCTGGCCCTCACATAGGAGTGTAAGCTCCTTGTGGTTAGGGAATTTGTCTTGGGCTTTGGCTATACTAAGTGTAGTTATTAAGCAATTACTTATACACTTGCTCTGTAAGTGCAGATCACTGTCCTAAACTCTGGAAAAGGGTACATAGGTAGGAATTAGAGACAGATTCTGTCCCTTGAGAGACTCACAATCTATGAAGCTGTACCTACTTGGGCACTTAGTAAAGTGCATTGAACTCAATAGACATTCAATAATAATTTTGGTATTTTTTAAGTGCTTACTGTGTGCCAGGCACTGTAAAGCACTGGGTTGGATACAGTCCCTCTCCCATGTGGGACTCACAGTCTTAATCCCCATTTTACAGATGATGTAACTGAGGCACAGAGAAGTGAAGGGACTTGTCCAAGGTCCCACAACAGACAAGTGGCAGAGCCGGGATTAGAACCCAGGTCCTTCTGACTCCTAGGCCCGTGCTCTATCCACTAAGCCATGCAGCTTCTCTACCCATTACCCTAGGAAAAATAGCAGGAGCTCAAAGAAACCATCAGCCATTCTGACTAGCATCAACAACAGTGCTGAGTTCCAACCACTTCTATAGGCATTTCTTCATTGGCAAGTGAGGCTACAGATTCTCAGCCAGTGTAGAAACAGCATCAAGCAAGCTATTATCTCTCTGTGGATGAGTAATTGGCTGCCATGTAAATCACAGTTGTTCAATAAGAGGGGGAAAATGGCCACAGAATTGGTGAATCAATCCAGCCCTAGAATTATTGTACTGGAGTGCAAGAGAAGCAATGGGAATTCCAACTTCCTATTAAGTATTCAGAAGAAAAATGCTTCAATTCTTTCCAGTTCCTCACAAGACCAAATGCTTTCAGATTTGCTTCACCAGTTATATATGATCCATGAAAGCCGGTGTAGATATGAAGTTATAATACTAATTTTGCGCTGAAAGATTAATCCCACATACGGCAAGGATGCTCCAAGATTCTGTGTGTGTGTGTGTGTGTGTGTGTGTGTGTGTGTGTGTGTGTTGGGGGGGTGGATATCTATTGTCTGAGTTAGAACATGGTGCTGTTGATAGTGATTGCTATTTATGCATGTGCAGATATGACTGAATAAACTCATGTTTGGCCAACGTTTTTTTCTATACAAATACGAAAACTATTCTTGGGTTTGGTACTGCAACTGTTATTTCCAGAACAAGGGTACCATTTGTGACTCTGCCGCTTAGACTTAGGTTCACAGTTACAATCATCCTGACGGTGCATTGAGAAGAGAGCACACTGGCTCTGCTCCCTCCCTAATTCTCCATTTTAAATAGGCATATGTTGGAGGGCAGCAGCAGCATTGAAGGATGCCTCTGAGGATTATGGGGTGGAGGGGGAGATTATGTGTGGCCTCAGGGTATGACTAAGAAGCTGTCCAGTATTGAATCAATCCAGGCCATTTGAAAGATAACTTGTAGTATTAGGTCTCATTAGCTCATCAAAATAGCTTAATCACAGGGACATGAGAGCAAAGAAAACATTGGAAAACTATTATTATTTATAATAGTGATTATTCTTTTGGTATTTATTAAGCATTTACCATGTACCCAGCATTATGCTAAGCACTGGGGTAGATACAAGATATTCAGATTAGGCACAGTCCTTGTCAACATGGAGCTCATAGTCTAAGGAGTCTATCCACATTTTGAAGATGAGTACCTACCTCTCCCCTTTTAGACTGTAAACTTGGTGTGTTCAGGGAATGTGCCTACCAACTCTGTTGCATGGTACTCTCTTAAGCAAACAGTACATGCTTTACATGTAGTAAGTGCTCAGTAAATGCGCAGGGAACCTACAAGATTTCTTCAGTTACACTGTAGAAGCAGCATGGCCTAGTAGATAGAGCACAGGCCTGGAAGTCAGAAGGACCTGGGTTCTAATCCTGACTCCGCCACTTGTCTGCTGTGGGATCTTAGGCAAGTCATTTAACTTCTCTGTGCCTCAATTACCTCATCTGTAAAATGGGGATTAAGACTTTGAGCCCCACTTGGGACATGGACTTTTCCCAACCTGATTAGCTTGTATCTACCCCAGTGCTCAGTACAGTGCCTGGCACATAGTAACCACTTAACAAATACCATTTAAAAAAAATACCCAATGGCTGCTAAATGAACTCTATGTTGCTTATTCTCTAAAATTTCTCTTACCTGGCCCAGTACTCGCCTCTGCCGATGCAGTTAGGAATGGAATGACCCTTTTAGGGAGACCTCAAGAAGATGATAGCATGAGACAGAATCAGAAGCAGCACTAGAACTGCAGGTAGTACATCCAACTGCTTAGCAAGTAGGAATATGCACGTGATATGAAAAAAAGTGTAGATCACAAATCAGTCCTTTCAGTCACAGTCACACTGATGGTTTAAGTGTCATTGTTAGTAGTGTCATCTTTGAACATGTACTGTCTGGCTATAGCTGAAAAGATCTATTGTGGACAACACTCCATTTAGCATTTTCAGCCATGTTCAGTGGTCTATTGCTGCATTTGCCTCTTGCCTTTCCCATCTCGTTTTTCAATCCCCCTCCTTACTTGTCAATCTTCCTAAAGCCTCAGCTCTGGACAAGCAACCCCTCTTCTGATCGCCACTTGCCTGACTGGTCTATCTGCTTCTGCTGTTGTGTCCCAGGATTCTGCTGCTATACCACGTTCTTTCAGACTATGCTTCACTTGTCTTTAAAACTTGTTCTGCCCCCACTTGTTTAATGCAGATCACATTTCAGCTCCCCATACAACAGCTACTTGGCTATGCTGCTGTCATTCATTCTCCTCACATGTCCTGCTCAACAAAGGTGTATTGCTATGAACATTGCCTCAATGCTCATGAGCTGACTTAATTCCAGGACCTCTTTATTGGTAATCCTGCTCTGCCATTTGATGTTGAATATAGCTTACGGGCGATGCCGACAAAGTTCCTCAGAAAGTTGGATGTGCCTTATGTCATATGTCCAAGACTCATAGAAGGTTGGACACCACCACAGCTCTGTATACAAGCGCAGAGAGAGAGAGAGAGAGAGATCAATAAATGATGACAGTTTACTAGCCAACCAAAATTACCCCTCTCAGATGATTTTGTCTCTATCTGTGTATGCTGCATTGGTTAATCTTTTCCTCCTTTGTTTGTGGTTGTTCTTCAGTGTTTCTATAATTTTTGCTGTTTGACCTTGAGGTTTTGCTCATTGCTAACAAATATAGAAATGAATTTGTTAATCACTGAATACATATTTTTTTCTTTTCCTTCACGTAAAAAAAATAATTCCTAATTCCATCAGATGTACTAATGATAAAGTACATTGTAATAGTGAAAATATCCTTGCTTAACTTTATCACCTTAGTTGTAATATCACACAAATTTCAGACCTGGAAAATTTACCATCAGAAGTATGTATTTATACCTTGGTTTCAGTGTTAGCTTCAACTCTGATTCTGCCTGCTGGTTTGAGAGAACTGGAGGTGGGATTCGAACTCTGGAGCTGAGAGCTTTAGCCAATTACCTTCCATCCCTCTGGGTCAAAAGGACTTTCTTATCCCTACTCAGCAGGTTGAACAGCATAGGATTCGTCCTGCCACCACAGAGGTGAGGAGTGGGCTGAAATGAGGCCACAAGATCTAGACCTTCTCAATATCTGGCCTGGAGCTGCTGGGACCTGGAAGTTTTGCCAGCCCCCATGTGCCATGTGACCCAAACTATTCCTATATCGTCTCCTGGAGCTATGGGTTGTCTAGAGACAACAACCATCCCCTACATGTCCAGTCATTCATTCATTCAATCGTACTTATTGAGTGCTTACTGTGTGCAGAGCAGTTGACTAGGGAGGCCAATTTTGACAATGGGAAAGATTGCCCTAATCTAGTTTGGAGCTGAAGCTATTTCACCCCACAATTTGGGGGGCAGGAGCCCACATGACCTATTGCTACTAGTCCAGAAGCTGGAGCACAACCAAATTGAGAATCAGCATGGCCTAGTAGATAAAGCACGGGTCTGGGAGTCAGAAGGACTTGGGTTCTAATCCCAACTCCTCCACTTGTCTGCGGTGTGACCTTGGGCAAGTCACTTCTCTGGGCCTCATTTAACTCACCTGTAAAATGGGAATTAAGACTGTGAGTTCCATGTGGGACGTGGGCAGTGTCCAACCTTGTACTTAGTACTAACACTTAGTACAGTGACTGGCACGTAGAAAACGCTAAACACATACCATTAAAAAAAGAGCTGAGTTCTAATTCCACATTCCCCCACTTGTCTGTTGTGTGATCTTGGGCAAGTCATTTAACTTCTCCATGCCTCAGTTACGTCATCTGTAAAATGGAGATTAAGACTGTGAGCCCCATGTGGGACATAGACTGTGTCCAACACAATTAACTTATATCTACCCCAGCACTTAGTACAGTGCCTGGCACATAGTAAGCTCTTAATGAATACCATAAAAAAGGTCATTTAGGCCCTGATCACCTCCCTCATCTGGGGCAGTGGACGACTTAACTCAGTCTGCTTTTCTTGCTCGTCCATCTCAGACTAGATTGGACTTCTCTCTATGGCAGGGACATGAAGAATCTCTGGTCTTTCATATCTGTCTTTGTTTCTGTGCTTGTCTCTATGCCTGTCTCTCTCTCTGAATCCCTTTTTCTGGCACTCCTTTGCTCTGGATTTTTCTCTGGGTTTGCCTCTTTCTGCCTTTTCTCTCTATCCTAAGCTGGGTCTTTATTTTTCTGTCTCCCTGATATTTTTTCCTTCCCTCCACCCCACTCCTCCTCATCATTGTCTCTTTATTTAAAGAACTGTCTCTGGCTGCAGTCTCTGACTATGCATCTCTGGCTGTGTTATTGTCTGAGACACTGGATATGTCTCACTAGCTTCGATCATGCCCCAGCCTTGGATGGCCTCCATAGTATGATAACTGCTTCTGTGTGCTCACTGCAAAGCGCTGTTGGAGGAAATCCAGGCACAAGGCCATTTCAGATTCCTCCTAGCTTGTTTTAACTCTGCCTTTTCTTCTTCTCAGAAATGTTACTTCTCCTCTCTCATCAACTCCCATGTCCACTGCCCCCTCCAATTATTCCAGACCTTTAACTTCCTCCTGAAACCCCCAGTGCCCTTTCCTCAACCTTCCTGGCCCCCTTAACACCTCGCAAACTACTTAGTTGACAGAATTAAAACCATTAGGCATAAGTTGCCCCAAACTCCCTCCCACCCCTATATCTGCTTTCTCATTCTTCCCTGACTCCTCTAAAGGGAAGATTTCCCACCTGCTTTCATAATCTACTCTACTCCCTTTACCTGTACTTATGACTCCATCTGCTCACATCTTCTAAAAATGCTCACTCCACACTTTTTCTCTCCCTAACCCGCATTTTTAATTGCTCACTCTCTGAGAGGTGCTTTCCTACTTTCGAACAGACTCAATTTTCTACTACATTAAAAAATGCCTTCTCTTGATCCCATTGCACCCCCAACTATTGTCCCATTTCCCACTCCCATCCCTTTAAAAACTCCTGGAACAGGTTGTATACACCCAGTGCCTTCACTTCCTCTCCTCCAAGTCACTTCTTAACATTACTACAATCCAGTTTCCATTCGCTTCACTCTCCAAGGTTGCTGAATACAAATCCTCCTTGACTTCTCAGCTGTCTCTAACCCTGTAGACCACTCTTTCCTCCTGGTTACACTTTCTAATTTCAGTTTCACCAATACAGTTCTCTACTAGATTTCCTTCATCTCTGTCCACTCTTTGTATCTTTCACTGGCTTCTCTTCTGCCTCTCACCCCCCCCCCCCCAACTGGGTCTACTCTTGTCAGTTTACATTCACTCCTTTGGGGTGCTCATCTGCTCCTATGGCTTCAGCTACCACCTCTTCAGGGATGGCTCCCAAATCTATCTCACCAGCCCTAACTCTCACATGTGTAATCTTGCATTTCCTCTGGCCTGCAAAACATCGCCCTCTGGATGTTCTGCCCCCATCTCAAGTTCAATATGTCTGAATTTGAAATCTTATCTTCTTGCCTAAATCTTCTCCTCCACCTGACTTTCCCATCACTGTTGACAACACTACCCTCCTAAATATTTCTGAAGCCTGCATACTTGGTATCCAAGAGCTCTCTTTCTAGAGAGGGTTTCATCTGCTCCCACTCTCCCAGAGTCCTGAGAAAGAGGGAGGAGTTGGTTTCCTTCTTGCTTCCCAATGCCACTTTCTCACCATTCCATCTCCTCCATCCCTCTGTTTCCCTTCCTTTAAAGTCCATATCATCTGTCTCTACCATCTCCCACCTCCGTCTCACAAGCCTGTAAACTTGGTGTTGTCCTGAACTCATCTCTCTCAATCAACTCACATATCCAACCCGATTTGCTTGCATCCATCTCCAACACTTAGTACAGTAACAAATACCATAATTGTTATTATCTGTCACTAAATCCTGTCATTTCAACCTTCACAGCATCACTAAAATCCACCCTTTCCTCTCCATCCAAACTGCTACCACATTAATCCAAACACTTATTCTATCCCACCTTGATTACTACATCAGCCTCTTTGCTGACCTTTCTGCCTCCTGGCTCTCTCCACTCCAGGCTACACTTCACTCTGCTGCCTGGATCATTTTTCTAAAAAAACATTAAGTCCATGTTTCCCCATTCCTCAAGAATCTCCAGTGGTTGCCCATCCACCTCTGCATCAAACAGAAACTCTTACCATTGGCTTAAAGGACTCAATCACCTTGCCCCCTTCTACCTTACCTCCCTGACTTCCTACTATAACCCAGGCTACACACTTGGCTCCTCTAATGCCAACCTACTCACTGTACCTCGATCTCATCTATCTCACCACCTACTTCTTGCCCACATCTTGCCTCTGGCCTGGAATGCCCTTTCTCTTCATATCTGACAATCACTTATCCATCACTTATTCAAGGTACATCTCCTCCAAGAGGCCTTCCCTGTCTAAGCCCTCCTTTCCTCTTCACCCCCTCTCTTCTCTGCCACCCTGATTTGCACCCTTTATTCATCCCCCCTCCCAGCCCCACAGCACTTATGTACATATCCGTAAGTTATTTATTTATGCTGATGTCTGTCTTCCCCTCTAGACTGTAAGCTCACTGTGGGCAGGGAATATGTCTGTTTATTGTACTCTGTCAAGCACTTAGTGCAGTGCTCTGCACACAATAAGTGCTCAATAAATATGATTGAATGAATGAATGCATGCTATACTATTTGTAAATTCTACTTCTATATATAAATTACAAATATACAATCACTACATTTTAATCTACTTTTGGGAGGGAATTGTGTCTATTTTTCTATTATTTTCTCCCTAGATGTTAGCACAGTACTCTGCACACAGTAGGCATTCAATAAATACTACTAAATGATTGATAGCATAGCTGACGGTCTGGCATGATCTCTCTCTCTCTCCTTTGTACTGACCATATAGGACTAATGATGAGCTTGTCAGAGGATAGAGGAGTTCACTGTCACACTTACACATGTGCACACACTTTGGTACCATTGGTAAGCCTCCCATGTTCCTCTCCCCAGCTTTCCAGTAATTCATAAGTAACTCATTCTGGTAAGAAATCAGTGAGCAACTCAAACTTGAAGAGTTACAAGTGGTATGGCAGGACTTCTCAGACAGGGAGAAAAGCAAAGATAGAGGGTGGGCTAGGGGAGGAGGAGGAGAGAGGGAAGCGAGAAGATGGAGTTTGGAATATGTGGAGCCAAGGACCCCAGCACCCACATTTGCTTGTTGAATATTTAATTATTGTACTTCTCAGTCCTCTCAGGATTGTTAGCACTGAGATAAACTTGTGGTTTGGATTTTCTGGAGTTTACCTGATGTAACTGGGTCTTTACTCCCCAATTAATTTTTATTTCAATTCAAGTTAAGCTCCAAACAAGAAAAAAAACATTTTTTAAAAAAATGACCACACCTTCATAGAACACCAAAGATCAATGATAAATTTTAGAATCTCTTCTTTTAAAACAAATTAGGTAACATTATTTTTCTCAATGGAGGTGAAAAGCAGAGGCAACCTTCCAAAGCTCTGGCATTAAAGATATAACCAGCAGGAAAAGTGTTAACCTCACGTCAGTTTTCTAACATGCAGAAGTTGTCTTGTTGACTCACTAACTCACACAATTCAATCCTGATATATCCCAGAGCTTCAAGGTTTCTGCTCCTGTCAATCAGTTTACACGAATGTGTGGATCAGCCATTCCTTCCCCAACCCTCATAATGACTGGGACACAATGTTGTTTAACCTGTTGTGTTAGCACTTCTGGTGTTGTATTGAGGTTTTGTTTACATACTCTTCTTACATAAGGTGCAAACAGGGAACTGTGATAGCAATTTATTTATTTACTTATTTATTTGTTTAGCCATTTAGAATAGCAGAAAATTATCAAAGAAACACTTGCCTTGCAGACATTGTTGTGTGTGAATCATAAAAACAAGTGCTGAAGTAAAATCTAAAAATGGTTGGAATAAGCTGTTTTTATTTAAACCCAATTTGGCTAAATTGAAAAATAGCAATACCCAATGATTAACCTCAGAAGAATGTTATAACCTACTGAAATTCCAAAATACCTTACATTAATATGATGGAGATAGAAGGATTACACATTGACATGGGTGGTCATTCATTTCTTATTTATTCTGCAAGCTATATTTTTTCCCCATTCTCATATTATCATTTAGTATACTGGTTCCCAGCTTCTCTTGAAAATCTACTTGCAAATTTCAGGAAGAACTTTGTAGAGAAGTTCTGCTAATCTATATAGGATACATGCAGTTAAATGTATATTTAAAAGAAATTTGATAGACCTTATTTTAATCAACTTAATGGTCCATTAGATGCGTTTTTGTATTTCATCTTCCTGAGCTTTAAATAACTGTATTGTGGCCTTGGACTTATAGCATTAGTACTGAGATCAAATGAATGCCTTAGTCCTCCTAGAAATTGCTGAGTTGGGTATTTTTCCTCCATAGAAAATGAATGTTGATTTCAATGCCATTAAACATACTACCTTGTTTGCTGGTTACCTGCTGCTTCCTTGGTTACTCCATTAAAGAAGCGCATGTGATTTTGTTTCTATTTATTTATAAAATCTCTATTAACTTCATTCTCAAGATTATTCCTAGGAAACAAAAATGCAGAACGAAGGCTACCAATATAGAGCTCTAGATGCACTCTTTTTAATGATTTCATTTTGTTTGGGGCTTAACGGTTTCATATTTTCCTATATGCTAGAAGCTGTATGATGGGGAAAATTTAGCAAGTAGCAGACAGGGTATCATTTTTAAAATCTGCTTCTACTCTGTATACGTGGTATCACTCCTAATTTCCACTTTCACCCAGTGTTTCTATAGAAACCTGGCAGCCTCACTACCACCTTTTTTGGCGCTAAAAGATCATTTATAATCAGCTCACCACTTCTTCTGAAGTGCAGCCTTTGATTCATGAAACAACAGATATCCTGTAAATTTAACAGGACTTGCAGCATTTCTTATCTTGGGTTAAACCCATGTGTGAGGAGTGAGGAGATCGCAGAAGTTGATGCTTCCAGAATCTCACTCCAGGCATTACAACTAATAAAACGAGTGAACTGGGCCTTGAAACCCTTGAAATCCACACCTAGCTCTTCAGGCTGGCTTTCTCACTGGATTTGTTTACACGGAGAAGAAGGTGGCCTACCCGAAATGTGGATGATGCGGTTTAAGAAGGGGAAACTTCTATCAGAAGCTCACTCATTTCAAGCATGGATAGTCTCTCTGATCTTTGTGCTTGGTACAGTGATATCAAGTGCTTGGTACAGTGCTCTACACAGAGTAAGCACTCAATATATACAATTGATTCATTGATTGATTGATCACATTTGCCAGGCAGTGAAGAAACATTTCCAGGTAAGGAGTTTGTGGTTAGCAATATTCTTCAGGACCCAATTCAGAAGTATTCTGGCTAAAATCTTGTCAAGCAATAGAAAGTAGGCACCTTTCCCTTGTAGTTTCCACAGTCAGCTCCCTACCCTTTCTTCTTTAAGATGGTGATAATAGTGGTACCCTGGCATTTTCCCAATGATCCACATGTTGAAGAAGCTCCTACGCAGCTGCCAAAGCAATTAAGATCCCTCTTTGCTTGGAGATTTGTGTGGCAAGACCATTGGCTCAGGGAGCCTTATCATTCTTTGTGACTTAGACATTGGTGGTCACTGCCTCAAAGCCTGCTGGGAATACTATGCTTTTATATTGTGACAGGTTTTCTGTGCTTCAAAGGACTTCCTCCTTTATGGTGACAAGGGTGACCTGAAGGTCGTTGAGGCATTTGTTACTATCTCTGTAGGATTCACTCCTTGCATAGGAGTGAATGTGAAACCGACTCACTCTTCAGCTGTGCCATGCTTGTTTGGTATGGGTCATACGGCTTCCTTAGTGATGTGTAAAAGTTCTTGGTTTGGAAGCCACCAGCCTAGCTTGGGACCCTTTCAGCCTTAATATCTCACACTGGTCACCTTTTATGTTCCGAAACTTGAGCTACCTGTCACAAAGTCTTGACAACTGGATAGAATATGCTTGCTAGTTTCCAATAGGATGTTAGAGAAAGTGATAAATTCCCAAGCCCCTGCTTTCCTGTAAAGAGAGAAATCAAAGCTAACTGGATCATGTCATCTTACATCAGTTGCTAAAAATGAGTAAACTTAAATATAAAATAATGTTTACAATGTATGACAAGTCTTTCTATTAAAAAAAAGTTTACTATTAGATGATTGTGCATTTTGTTTCTGTGAAAGAAGAAAAAACCTTTTAACCCCTTTAAATTGCAAATGAAGTTTTAAAGCACTGCATATTTATTAGCCCATCTGCTACTACAGCATTAAAGAGAAAAATCTGACTATAGACAATTTATTCACAGCTACAGTTTTACCACCTGATGTGCAAAGTAACAGAACTCTGTAAGCATGTATTATTGTGCTGAGTAATTTTCAATTGAATTCATAAAATCTCAAAGGGACTATAGTACAATTTTTGTTCACATTAAGATTTGTTTTCATTTTTCTGTTGGAAGAGAATCAGCACGGATCTTAGGTGATGGATTAAGCAGATTGTTGGAATGGATTTCCAGGACTTAAAATTAATTTCGACTTTGGGAAAGCTGAGTACCAGGGTCACCTGCATTGCAGCAGTGAGATATTGCCGAAAATGAAAATCTGAAAATTTGAAGGGTGAGACCGGCTTAGACTACTGAGGCCCAGGCAGGAGGTTGTGTGGTGATTAGCCTGCTCTATTTTGCTAACACTGAATCCAACTGAACTACAAGCTGAGACTGTTTATCTCTCTTGGCAAAACACCAACCCTGTGTATCAGCAACAGGATCTTTCAGAAACAACTGATCCTAAAATAACAAGTAAATAAGTTATTGGGAAGAAAATCACAGCAAATGTGTGACGTGCGCATTCAGGAAAAAGTTAAAAGAGAATCGAGTGTTACTTTAAGATCTTTTTCCAACTGGGGGGTTGGGTGCTCTTTTACTCTCTTTCCACTTGACCCCCTGACCAGGAGCCATAGTGCCCGTGGTCTTGGCTCTGAATGATTCTCTGGGTCACCATCCAGGCTGGGCTTCTCTTCCAAATGGTCATTATGAGAAGTGGAAGCACTGATTTAGAACTCTCCCCATATATGACAGCTAGTGTGGACCTCCATCCTCAAGATGAAAGGTCAGGGAAAACTGAGAAATTTAGCAGGAATATGTAACATGAAGATCTCTGATTTGGCTTTGCCAAACCCTCCCCAGATCCAGAATGGGTCATTTCTATGTCCCCGATATAGCTGTGTGAATGCATCTGTTGGAAGACACAGAAAATCCTGAGAGGTGCTTAAGGCCCAGGACCTTTGCTCGTGCTCAAAAAGTGATCTGTACCCTTTAAGCATTTGATATTCATCCCACCTTCAGCCCCCCAGCACTTACAAATATATCCGTAATTTATTTATCTATAATAGCTTCTACCTCCCCCTGTGGCTCAGTGGAAAGAGCACGGGCTTTGGAGTCAGGGCTCATGAGTTCGAATCCCAGCTCTGCCACTTGTCGGCTGTGTGACTGTGGGCAAGTCACTTAACTTCTCTGGGCCTCAGTTCCCTCATCTGTAAAATGGGGATTAAGACTGTGAGCCCCACGTGGGACAACCTGATACCCCTATGTCTACCCCAGCGCTTAGAACAGTGCTCGGCACATAGTAAGCGCTTAACAAATACCAACATTATTATTATTATTATTATTGTGGGCATGAATTGTATCTACCAATTCTGTTGTATTATACTCTCCTGAGGGCTTAGTACTGTGATCTGCATCCAGTAAGCCCTAAGTAAATATCACTGATTGATTGATGCAGTATAGTGTCTGGCACATAGTAAGCACTTAACAAATTTGTCTTGTCTTATGCCGTCAAGTCATTTCCGACCCATAGTGACACCACAGACACACCTCTCCCAAAACGCCCTGCTCTCCATCTGCAATCGTTCTGGTAGTGTATCCATAGAGTTTTCTTGGTAAAAATACAGAAGTGATTTACCATTGCCACCTTCCACGCAATAAACTCAAGTCTCAACTCTCAACTATCTCCCATGCCGCTACTGCCCAGCACAGGTGAGTTTTGACTTGCGGCAGATTGCCTTCCACTCTCTAGCCACTGCCCAAGCTAGGAATGGAATGGGTAGGCCTCTGCTTGACTCTCCCTCCAGTAACCAAGACTGTTAGAGTACTGGAAACTCTGCAAGTGTGATCCTGAGAGGGAAGGTTAACAAATACCCTAAATAAATACAAAGAAACCTAAAAGGAATATAACTCAGTGGGTGTGGGTCTCTAAAGTGGTAGGATACCATATTCTGTTACTAGCACCTTTTGATAAGTGATTCAGATTTCTGCTATTGGGCATGCCATTAGATTGCCTCTCTCCTTATTTACCCCTAACCTCCCTTATAGCAGCTGTTCAGTATTTACCTCCTCCCTAAAGCCTTTCCTAACAAGTCACTCCAACTATTCCAGTAGCCATCACACCCATCCTTTACCCTTCTCATTTCCCCAATTACTTGGATATAATACATCAACTTTTGTACAGCAGCAGTGATGTGTATGTTCATGTTTCAAAAAGTTGGGATATATGTGGGGCTGATTCATCCTATGTGTTGTTGCCCAGTCTCCTCTGTCAGATTCTAAACTCCTGAAGCTTCTGTTTTCTTTCTAACTCCCCACTGTGCCCAGTTTAGTGCTCGGCACACAGGAATTTTTCAATAAAAGGTCTTGACTGAATCACCCAGAGTATAGTCCAGCTTCTTGTGGGCAGAGATTGTGTCTACCTTCCCTGTTGTATTATTCTCTGTATTGTTGTATTGTGCTGTGCACACAATAAGCCACCCCATAAATATCACTGATTGATTTGATCATCTATCTGCCAGTTGCAGCAATAAATGCCCAGGCTAATGGCACCTTTGCCCCATTCTTGAGCTACACTGAAAGTAGCAAGGGGGCAAAAACATCATTGTTGCTTGGTGCGTACTGGCTCTACCCAACCACACCTCCATAGACACTCCTTTCTCATCTTCATTGGTGCAGAGGCATTGCAGTGGCCTTTCTGAGCTCTAAGGGGTCCTGTATTCATAATAATAATAATGTTGGCATTTGTTAAGTGCTTACTATGTGCAGAGCACTACTCTAAGCGCTAGGGGAGATACAGGGTAATCAGCTTGCCCCACATGAGGCTCACAGTCTTCATCCCCATTTTACAGATGAGGAACTGAGGCACAGAGAAGTGAAGTGACTTGCCCACAGTCACCCAGCTGACAAGTGGTAGAGTCAGGATTTGAACCCATGACCTCTGACTCCCAAGCCCGGGCTTTTTCCATGGAGCCATGCTGCTTCTCATTGTGAAAGGCAGAATAATTTCCCCCCTTCCCAGGGCCAGGTTATCACCTTATCAAGGGCTGAAACTCTGGATCCCAATCTGAGTCAAGCCTAGGATGATCATTCCTGTCCAATTAGCCATGTTGAGTCGTAACCACGGGGCAGTCTTACAATTTGACTCTTAATCAATCAATCATATTTATTGAGTGCTATGTACAGAGCACTGTAATACGCACCCCATAATTAAATTGAAATTAAAATAAAACACTTTTGGATATTCTTTAAAAAAGTGATTTTCTGTCAAAGCTTCTAGGTGGCTTCAGCCCAGAAAAGAAAAGAAACATTCAGCCATGACATTCAAGGATCTTGTTAACAACATCCACTATCTAGAATAAGGCCTTTTAAAGATTAGATGAAATACAAGCAGAAAGGCATAATCTTTGTTCCAACTTTATAAGGGGTCACCACAACAATTAGAAGCACAAAGAATGGGCAAACTCCTAGATCTGAGGTAATCCAACTGGGATCTTCAGCCTGGGGTGCCTGCACAGCCTTTTCATTAGCGAATGGAATCCCAAGGAAATGCCACAGAGTTACAAAGATGACACCAGGATCATTTTGAAGAAGAAAGGTGAGAGAACTGACTGCAGATATTATTGTTCATTCATTCAATTGTGTTTATTAAGCGCTTACTGTGTGCTGAGCACTGTACTAAGCACTTGGGAATGAACAATATGACAATAAACAGTGACAATCCCTGCCCACAATTTGCTCACAGTCTGGGGGGCGAGCGGGAGAGTAGACAGTCATCAATACAAATAAATAAAATCACAGATATCTATATTTATCTATATAGATATATAGGTATATATATAAGTGCTGTGGGGCTGGGAGGGGGCAAGAGCAAAGGAAGCAAGTTAGGGTGACGCAGAAGGGGGTGGGAGATGAGCCATCTCAATGATCTGTATTTCTGTAAGACCCCACCCAGAGTTTTTTGGAACTGACTTCTAAAGAATATCATTGACCACAGGTTCACCTCCATACTACCCAGATATTCAGTGTGGCTTTAGAGAAGGTCATGGGTTCTAATCCTGGCTCTGCCACTTGTCAGCTGTGTGACTTTGGGCAAGTCACTTTACTTCTCTGTGCCTCAGTTATCTCATCTGTAAAATGGAGATTAAGACTGTGAGCCCTTTGTGGGTAAACCTGATTACCTTGTATCTATCCCAGTGCTTAGAACAGTGTTTGGCATGCTTAACAAATACCATCATTATCATTATTATTATTATTTAGACCACGATAGAGACAGCAGATATAATCTTAGTTGTTTGTCATATATAGCACATGACCTTGGTTACATCAGTCACAGAGGAAGTGTAGGGAGTAAACAACATCAAATCCTCTACCCTGTACTCAGAGACCATCAGTCAACTTGGACACTGGCCAGGTCAATAAATATGTTTGATTGATTAACTAGCCAAAAATTATTATATTCTTCTTCAATATGTTTATTGTAGCTCTTGGTGGCAAGGTGTCTTAGAATTACCCCATTGTTTAGTACAGTACTTTACACACTGAAAGCTCTTTATAAATGTTAGGAGTAATAAGAATAAATCTGAGAGAATCTACAGTAATACGTGTCATATAAAACTGCCTTTAGTTTTTGAAGATGCCTCTTGGTGGGTGCTGAGGTCAATCAATCCATGGTGTACACTGAGTGTTTACTGTGTGTAGAGCACTGTCCAAAGGAATTGGGAAAACACAACACAGTAGAGTTGGTAGACATGATCCCTGCCCTCAAGAAACTTTCAATCTAGAGGAGGTGCTATCCATATCTGTGAGTGTGGCTGAAAAGACCAATGTGATACTAACTCTACCTGCTTTATCCATATGAGCAGAATGATACTTGGGAATGGGTGTGTCTCAATGCCTTCATTTCTCTCACTGGCTGATAATGACTCCTTTTTAATTCACTTAATGGTGTGTCCCAAGCGGTAACCATTACGAGTCACTCAAAAAAGGTACAAATATATTTCTCACTGCAAAGAATGCTGTTGAATAGTACCTTGTGTGCTAATTAAGCTGAATGTAATAGGGAGAACACTTTGACACTGTTAAAGTTAATGACCCATTGCTTAAATAGGGAAGACACAATTATAGTTAAATTTATAGTTTGAGTTATAATGTTGAACTGTATTAACAACCCTTAGTAGATTGTTCCAGAACGCCCTGAAGCACCATCTTTGAAATTACAATAATGTGCGAATGGCAGGAATGTCCTTTAAGTAATTAATAGTTTGCAAGAATATTCCGTCTGCCTTTATACCACATCAGTGTATAGCTATTAATGATGATGGCTAATGAGGTCCAGAACTTGCTGATACACAAAGCAATTTTAATTACAACCAGAGCCACTCGGGGCCAGGAAATGATTGGACTGCCAAGGAATCCTTCATGGCCCAGAGGAACAACAGAACTTTTACACTGCTTCTCTGCAATGGAGAAGCCCTTTCAAACAAATCCCCAGATGGCCATCCAAGTGAGTTCCCACTCTGATGACAGGCACCTCGGACCAGCACATGGTCTTTGGATCCCTGAGGTTTGGAACAAACCAACCAGTTGAATAGCCCTGGATGAAAAATTACAGAATGGTGTTCTTCCAAGTTTGGGGCCCAATTAAAATGGGAGGTGTTATTTCAGTTCATCAGCTGAGGCCATTTCTATAGCAATATAGTCCTCTAGTTTTGGGCAGGGAATATGTCTGTTTATTGTTGTGTGGTATTCTCCCAAGCACTTTGTATAGTGATCTGCACACCGTAAGCTCTCAATAAATACAATTGACTGACTGATTATAGTGGCCAACTGAGGCAAGTGAAACCTACCTCACACTTATATGCCAATGCCAGCAGCAGATATCTATCATGAATACTCAGGTGTTTTCTTTTCAGTAGTCTTAGGCCAAAGGCTTTGAAGGATGGGAGGGATGTGGTTGGGCAAAGTGAAGAGGAGAGAGAATGGAATGAAGCAAGAGAGTTAGATTTGGTGAACCATTAAGAAATGAATTTAGCAAAGTGAAGAGAGCATGGTTTGCAATATACCAGGAAAAGACAGTTGCTCTCTACAAGACATTCTGTGTATGTCTCCCCACTCCTCAAAAACCTCCAGTGGTTGCCCATCTCTCTCCACAAAAACCAGAAACTCCTTACCCTGGGCTTTAAGTCACTCAATAAGCTCTTCCCTAACATACCTATCACTGCTCTCTCCCACTATTGCCCAGCCTACTTCTCTAAAACCGACCTACTTACTGTGCATCGATCTTGTCTCTCTTGTCGCTGACCCCTTGCTCATGCCCTCCCTCCACTCTGCAACTTCCTCTGCTTTTATAGCTGGTAGATGACCACTCTCCCCATTTTCAAGACACTATTAAAATTGCATCTCCCCCAGGATGCCTTCCCAGATTAATCTCTCATCTCCCCCGCCCACAATTTCCCCTCCCTACTACATCACCTATGCCTTTGAGTCCATACCCCCTGAGCACTTTGGTACTCATCCCACAACAACAGCACTTGTACATTATCTATTTTGATGCTATTGGTGCCTACTTGTTTTGTTTTGTTGTCTGTCTCCCCCCTTCTAGACTGTGAGCCCATTGTTGGGTAAGGATCTGTTGCCAAATTGTACTTTCCAAGTGCTTAGTACAGTGCTCTGCATACAGTAAGTGCTCAATAAATGCAACTGAATGAGTGAATGAATTATTATTATGAGATTTGTTTTGTTTTAAGTGGTACTTACTATGTGCCAGGCAATATTCTAAGCACTAGGATAAATACAAGCTAATCAATTTGGACACAGTCCATATCCCACATGGGGCTCACAGTCTTAATCCCCATTTTACAGATGAGGTAACTGAGGCACAGGTAAGTTAAGTGACTTGCCCAAGGTCACACAGCAGTCAAGTGATGGAGCCGGGATTAGAATCTAGGCCCGTGCTCTATCCAGTAGGCCATGCTGCTCCCCAAGTGCTTGTTAAATACTTACTCTGTGTCAAGCACTATTCTAAGATCTGGGGGAAATATAAGTTAATCAAGTTGGACACAGTCCCCTTCCCATACAGTCTAAGTAGGAGGGAGAACAGGTATTGAATCCCCATTTTACAGTTGAGGAAACCGAGTCATAGACCAGTGACTTGCCCAAGGTCCCACACCAAGTAGTTGGCAGAGCTGGGATTAGAACCCAGGTCCTTCTGACTCCCAGGTCCATATGCTATCCACTAGTCCACGCTGCTTCTCACACTGCTTTTGCTGGATCTTTTAAAATCCATTTTCAAAATGCTAATTTCCAAAGTTGTCATAGATTCAGAATAAAAAGGTAGAGCTGTCTTTGGGTTCCAAGACAGTGTTAGATGGTATCCATGGATAGTAGTGCACCTTTATTAGTCCCTTGCCATTCAGGGTGAGTATTATTGAAATACCAGTGGTTAAGAGGGGAAAGGTACATCAGCAACAATTCTACCATTTTATTCTGAATCCAGGACAAGTCGTTTTTGCAGTAGATGGTGATGGTTTCTGCCAATCCATCCACAATCTCCCCTAATCCCTCTGTGTCTAATGGCATATATTGTGTGGCAGCTGGTAGGGAGAGTGGGAGCAGTGTAGCATTACATCTCAGCGACCTAAATAACAGCAATTAATCAATTAATCAGTGGTATCAGTTGAGTGTTCATTCCCTGCAGAGCACTTTACTCAGAACTTGGGAGGGTACAATAGGGTTATCAGACAGATCTCAGTCCTCAAGGAGGTTAGCCCCAGCTGCCCAGTCTCACCTCCATCCCACCTCTACCCTTGCATCCTAGAGGCATCATCTATACTATCATTAAGTTTCAGAAACCTTCCTCCCGAAGACCAAATCTTTTGAAACCATGAAGAAATCTTCCCATTTTGTCTTCCCCGAATATGGTTGAGGAAAAGACTGCTCAAGAACTGATACCCGGCCACTGTCTCTTCAGAGCACCTCTTGGTCTTTACAAAGATTTGGCTCAAAAAACATCGCCTTTATTGATTCTAATATTCTGTGCTGGTGTATCCTCAGCAATTAACTCCCAATTCATAGTAGTAGTCATAGTAGTAATACCAGCAGCAGCAGCAGTAGTAGTAATAGGTTTTAGTAGGAGAGCAGCGAGGGGAGATAGGAAGGGACAAGATGATTGATTGCTTTAACGCCAATGGTAAGGAGTTTTCTGTTTGATGCAGAAGTGGATGGGCAACCACAGGAGATTCTTTAGGAGTGGGGAAACGTGGACCAAACATTTTTGAAAAAAAATGATCTGGGCAACAGAGTGAAGTATGGACAAGAGTGGGGAGAGACAGGAGGCAGGAAGGTCAACAAGGAGGCTGATACAGTAATCAAGGCAAGATAGGAATAGTGTTTGGAGTAACGTGGTAGCAGTTTGGATGGAGAGGAAAGAGCAGAATTTAGAGATGTTGTGAAGGTTGAACAACAGGATTTAGAGATAGTTGGAATTTGGGGGTTGAATGAGACAGATGAGTCAAAGAGAATGCCAGGGTTATAGGTTTATGAGACAGGAAGGATAGTAGTGCTGTCTACAGGGACTGGAAAAACACGGAGAAGAAAGAGTTTGGGTGGGAAGATAAGGAGTTCTGTTTTGGACATGTTAAGTTTGAAGTGTCTGCGGGACATCCAAGTAAAGATGACTTGAAGGCAGGAGGAAATGCAAGACTGTACGGAGGGAGAGAGATCAGGGCTGGAGATGTAGATTTGGGAATCATCTGCATAGAGGTGGTAGTTGAAGCCAAGGAAGCGAATGAGTTCTCCAAGGGAATGGGTGTAGATGGAGAATAGAAGGGGACCCAGAACTAAGCTTTGAGGAGCTCTCACAGTTAGAGGATGGGAAGCAGAGGAGCCCACGAAAGAGACTGAGAATGAGTGGCCAGAGAGATATGAGGAGAACCAGGAGAGGACAGTGTCAATGAAGCCAAGTTTAGATAGTGTTTCCAGGAGAAGGAGGTGGTCGACAGTGTCGAAGGCAGCTGAGAGGTAGAGAAGGATTAGGATGGAGTAGAGGCTGTTGGATTTGGCAAGAAGGAGATCATTTGTGACCTTTGAGAGGATGGTTTCTGTGGAGTGAAGGGGATGGAAGGTAGATTGGCAGGGGTCAAGGAGAGAATTGGAGGAAAGGAATTTGAGACAATGAGTGTAGACAACTTGTTCAAGGAGTTTGGAGAGAAATGGTAGGGAGATGAGGCAATAACTGGAGGGAGCCGTGAGGTTAAGGGAGGGTTTTTTAGGATAGGGGAGACATGAGCATGTTTGAAAGCAGTGGGGAAGAAGCCATTGAAGAGCCATCAGTTAAAGATGGAAATCAGGGGTGGTGGGGGAGGAGGGCAAGTGATTTGATAAGGTGAAAAGCGATGGGGTCAGATGTGCAGTTGGAGGGGGTGGATTTGGAGAGAAGGTGGAAGATCTAATAATAATAATAATAATAATGTTGGTATTTGTTAAGCGCTTACTATGTGCCGAGCACTGTTCTAAGCGCTGGGGTAGACACAGGGGAATCAGGTTGTCCCACGTGGGGCTCACGGTCTTCATCCCCATTTTACAGATGAGGGAACTGAGGCACAGAGAAGTTAAGTGACTTGCCCACAGTCACACAGCTGACAAGTGGCAGAGCTGGGATTCGAACTCACGAGCCCCGACTCCAAAGCCCGTGCTCTTTCCACTGCGCCACGCTGCTTCTCTAGATCTCAAGATCTCGTCTTGAGATACTGCTGAGCAAGATGGGAGAGTTGAATAAGGGGCAGGAGTAAAGAGGGACTAGAGAGGAGCAGAGATTTCTCTTCTTCCATACTAGTTAGGAGCTTAAAAGGTCAGGCTTTCAGCTATCCAGGGTTCTAGTTAAGGTGTGAGGCAGTCACATAGTGGTTCCCTAGCAGCCTGAAAAAGTGATTGTGTCCAGTTCACTGCCTGGAGGACTTGGATACAGGGTGAATAGGGTCCATTAACAGATCAACATCAATGGCACAGCTCCATCAGCCAAATTCTCTCGGGCTTTCTCTTTGACAGCCCTGGCTGTTAGCTTTTATATCATTTACTTTATTGCTGTTGATGTTATATCTTTACAAGACAATGATTTTCAACCTGACAGTTATCAAACTTGGTCGGGCTGGCCTCTGGGCTGCTGACCCTTGATCACATCAGCCAGTTCACTTGCAGCCATTTGTCCAAACCCCAACCTAATGACCCTCTCTGACAGCAAGTCCCAGAGTGTGATTGGGTTGCAGAACGATATAATACGTCATGCCAAAGGGGTGAAGTAAGGGTGACTACTTTCCCTGCAGGCAGACAATCCATCACACTGATATAAATGTGAAGACCACTTATGGTATTTATCACTTGTAGTAAAAAAGGCTCAATCAACTACATTTTCTGGATTATTGGTGGATTTGGAAATGAGCGAAAAAACCCTGTTGGATGGATAAACTGGTGATAGAGCCCCTAGGGGCATGTCTGAGGAGCATCAACCTAGCATTTTCTTGGAAGCTCTACCCACTTCAAACTCAAAAGACAAGTCCCCCTCCAGTCCCTCCACATGCCTGCTGGGATTCCTGAGGCATTAGCTGCTGTTTGTATTTAGGGTTTGTGTGTGTGTGTGTGTGTGTGTGTGTGTGCATGTTTATGTCTAGAACTGTCCATTGTTTTCAAACTTCATACTACTGACCATGAAATCCCATCTGTAAATGAGAGTGTGGCTGTAAAGACCAAAGGTTGACTACCAATCCATTCCACATTGTGTGCATGTAAACATACTTCTTTGCTGTGCTGCTGCATTTGCCCAGTACAGAGCCTGTTTTCATTTTCAATCTTCCCTCTTGGCAGCCAGATCTTGGCGAAGTCATTGCTCAGAGAAAACACCACCTCTCATTCATTCAATAGTATTTATTGAGCGCTTACTATGTGCAGAGCACTGTACTAAGCGCTTGGGATGAACAAGTCGGCAACAGATAGAGACAGTCCCTGCCGTTTGATGGGCTTACAGTCTAATCGGGGGAGACGGACAGACAAGAACAATGGCAATAAACAGAGTCAAGGGGAAGAACATCTCGTAAAAACAATGGCAACTAAATAGAATCAAGGCGATGTACAATTCATTAACAAAATAAATAGGGTAACGAAAATATATACAGTTGAGCGGACGAGTACAGTGCTGTGGGGATGGGAAGGGAGAGGTGGAGGAGCAGAGGGAAAAGGGGAAAATGAGGGTTTAGCTGCGGAGAGGTAAAGGGAGGATGGCAGAGGGAGTAGAGGGAGAAGAGGAGCTCAGTCTGGGAAGGCCTCTTGGAGGAGGTGAGTTTTAAATAGGGTTTTGAAGAGGGAAAGAGAATCAGTTTGGCGGAGGTGAGGAGGGAGGGCATTCCAGGACCGCGGGAGGACGTGACCCAGGGGTCAACGACGGGATAGGCGAGACCGAGGGACGGTGAGGAGGTGGGCGGCAGAGGAGCGGAGCGTATGGGGTGGGCGGTAGAAAGAGAGAAGGGAGGAGAGGTAGGAAGGGGCAAGGTGATGGAGAGCCTTGAAGCCTAGAGTGAGGAGTTTTTGTTTGGAGTGGGGGTTGATAGGCAACCACTGGAGTTGTTTAAGAAGGGGAGTGACATGCCCAGATCGTTTCTGCAGGAAGATGAGCCAGGCAGCGGAGTGAAGAATAGACTGGAGCGGGGCGAGAGAGGAGGAAGGGAGGTCAGAGAGAAGGCTGACACAGTAGTCTAGCCGGGATATAACGAGAGCCCGTAATAGTAAGGTAGCCGTTTGGGTGGAGAGGAAAGGGCAAATCTTGGCGATATTGTAGAGGTGAAACCGGCAGGTCTTGGTAACGGATAGGATGTGTGGGGTGAACGAGAGAGACGAGTCAAGGATGACACCGAGATTGTGGGCCTGAGAGATGGGAAGGATGGTCGTGCCATCAGCGGTGATAGAGAAGTCTGGGAGAGGACCGGGTTTGGGAGGGAAGATGAGGAGCTCAGTCTTGCTCATGTTGAGTTTTAGGTGGCGGGCCGACATCCAGGTGGAGACGTCCTGGAGGCAGGAGGAGATGCGAGCCTGAAGGGAGGGGGAGAGGACAGGGGCGGAGATGTAGATCTGCGTGTCATCTGCGTAGAGATGGTAGTCAAAGCCGTGAGAGCGAATGAGTTCACCGAGGGAGTGAGTGTAAATGGAGAACAGAAGAGGGCCAAGAACTGACCCTTGAGGAACTCCAACAGTTAAAGGATGGGAGGGGGAGGAGGCTCCAGCGAAGGAGACCGAGAATGACCGGCCAGAGAGGTAAGAGGAGAACCAGGAGAGAACAGAGTCCGTGAAGCCAAGGTGAGATAAGGTATGGAGGAGGAGGGGATGGTCGACAGTGTCAAAAGCAGCAGAGAGGTCAAGGAGGATTAGAATGGAGTAGGAGCCATTGGATTTGGCAAGAAGGAGGTCATGGGTGACCTTAGAGAGAGCAGTCTCGGTAGAGTGGAGGGGACGGAAGCCAGATTGGAGGGGGTCCAGGAGAGAATGGGAGTTAAGGAATTCTAAGCAGCGATTGTAGACGACTCGTTCTAGGATTTTGGAAAGGAAGGGTAGTAGGGAGATAGGGCGATAACTGGAGGGGGAAGTGGGGTCAAGAGCGGGTTTTTTTTAGGATGGGGGAGACGTGGGCATGTTTGAAGGCAGAGGGGAAGGAGCCCTTGGAGATTGAGTGGTTAAAAATAGAAGTTAAGGAAGGTAGGAGGGCAGGGGCGATGGTTTTAAGAAGGTGAGAGGGAATGGGGTCCGAGGCGCAGGTGGAGGGGGTGGCACTTGCGAGGAGGGAGGAGATCTCCTCTGAGGATACTGCAGGGAAGGATGGGAAAGTAGGAGAGGGGGTTGGTGGGGGGGAGGGGAGAGGCGGAGGGGTGACTTTGGAGAGCTCAGACCTGATCGAGTTGATTTTCGTGAGGAAATAGGTGGCCAGATCATTGGGGGTGAGAGATGGGGGACGGGGAGGAACAGGGGACCTAAGGAGAGAGTTAAAGGTTCGGAACAATTGGTGGGGGTGACGGGCATGGGTGTCGATGAGGGAGGAGAAGAAGCTTTGCCTGGCGGAGGAGAGGGCAGAGTTAAGGCAGGAAAGGATAAATTTGAAGTGTGTGAGGTCGGCTTGGTGCTTGGACTTTCGCCAGCAGCGCTCAGCAGCTCGAGCATAGGAGCGTAGGAGGTGGACGGAGGAGGTGATCCAGGGCTGTGGGTTAGTGGAGCGAGAGCGGCGGAGGGAAAGGGGGGCGAGAGAGTCGAGATGAGTAGAGAGGGTGGAGTTGAGAGCGGAGACCTGATCATCGAGAGTGGGAAGAGAGGACAGGGCGGCAAGGTGAGGAGAGATGCTATTGGAAAGACGGATGGGATCGAGAGAGCGGAGGTCTCTGTGGGGCAGTAGCGAAGATTTGCAAGGGGAGGGAGTGTGAGAGATGAGGCAGGTGAGAAGGTTATGGTCAGAGAGAGGAATTTCAGAGTTGGTGAGGGAGGAGATAGTGCAGCGGTAGGAGATGACGAGATCGAGGGTGTGACTGAGTCGGTGAGTGGGCGCGGTATGGTGGAGGAGGAGGTCGGCAGAGTCGAGGAGGGATAGCAGGCGGGCGGCAGAGGAGTCGTCGGGTACATCCATATGGATGTTGAAGTCTCCGAGGATCAGAGTGGGCAGAGAGAAGGAGAGAAGGAAGGTGAGAAAGGGGTCAAGGTGGTTGAAGAAGTCGGAGGTGGGACCGGGAGGGCGGTAGATGACAGCGACAAGTAACTGGAGTGGGTGGTAGAGGCGAATGATATGGGCTTCGAAGGAGGGGAAGGAGAGGGAGGGGGGAGGAGGGATAGTGCGGAAGTGGCAACGGGGCGAGAGGAGGAAGCCGATGCCTCCTCCCTTACCGGTGAGTCTGGGGGAGTGGGAGAAGGAGAGGCCTCCGCTGGAGAGAGCGGCGGCGGAGACCGTGTCTTCGGGAGAGAGCCACGTTTCCGAAAGGGCGAGGAGGAGGAGAGAGCGAGAGAGGAAAAGGTCATGGATGAAAGGTAGCTTACCTGTAATAGAGCGGGGGTTCCAGAGGCCACACTTGAAAGTAGCTGTGGGTGCAAGGGGAGGAGGGGGGGAAGGGCGGGGGGAGGGGAGGGTTTGGATGGGAAGGAGGTGGCGGGGCCCTGGACGGGGAGAGGGGGATGAGGGGTAGCGGTGGGACAAGAGGACTGGGATGGGGCATGGGTGGGGAAGAGAGAAGGGGGGAGGGGGTGAAGAGGGGGTTTGGTGGGGGGAAGAGTAGGGGGAGGGGGAAGAGGGATGGCGCTGGTAAAGTGGGGTTCTAGGGCGGGGGAGGGGAGGGGGGGAGGAGACAGAGGAGAGAGCGGGAAAGAGCTGAGCGAGAGAGGGGAAGGGGAAGGGGAGGATAGGAAGGGGCGGGAGGGGGGAGGGGGGGAGGAGGGACATGGCGAGGCCAGAGAGGTGGGTGGCAGCACTGACAACAGTAAACAGTAATAAACGAAATCGGTAATATAGCAACATGGTACAGTATGATACAATACAGTAGTGCTAATATAGCAACATGATACAGTATGATACAATATAGTCGTGTTAATAAAAGGGGTGATGATCAGGGTCGGGGGTAGACTCGATTAAGGGGCGACCTGATCAAACTCAAAGTCTGACGACAAGAAACAATAAAAAGCGAGATCGCAAATATAGCAACATGCTACAGTAAGGCACACTACAATAGTGTTAATAAGCAGGCGATGACCAGGGTCGGGGGACGAGCCGACCCTACCCAATCAGACTCAAAGTCAAGCGGCCAGCGGCCGAGAGAGTCCCAGAGCTCATGACCAAATAACCCTGTGGCGGCGGGGGGGCCCTGAGGTTGTCCGGGGTGGGTTGCGGCCGTAGGCGGCGGCTAAGGTAAGGTAACATGGTGAGAACAAGGACGTCGTCGCCCGGGGCCGGGGCGGGAGAGATGAATCACCTCAAGAGGGAAGAGGGAGTGAGGCCTTCCCAAAATGGCCGCCTCAGGCAGAGTGGGGGCTTCCCAAAATGGCCGCCTCGGGCGGAGTTGGGGAGCGGTTGGGGAGCACAATGTCCCCGGGCCCGAGCAGGGGGACACAATGTCCCCCGAGGACACAATGTCCTTGGGGCCGAGAAGGGGAGCACAATGTCCCCAGGATCGAGAAGGGGAGCGCAATGTCCCCGGGCCCGAGCGGGGGGGGGGGGGGGGTGTGGACTGGAAGCTGGTGGCTGGGGGTCTGTGGGGGCGAAGATCCGTAGTGTCGGAGTTCCCGAGCGGGGGTGCGGAGGTCCAGGTAGCAAAAGGCTGAGGCGGGCGCGGGTCCGGGCGGTCCGAGGCTCAGCTCCCCGGTGGAGGCGGAGGAAGCGCAGATGAGTCGGTGAGCGGTAGGCGAAGGGGGGCTTGTCGGGAATCGGGGCCGGGCGGGCCGAGGCTGCGCCTCAGGGGAGCAGAGATCCCGAGCCCACAAGGTAATGGCTCCAAGGGTCCGGGCGATGACAAGGCTCAGCTTCCCGGGAGAGGGGGGTGGTCTCGGCGTGGATGAGTCGGCGGTCGGCGGCCAATAAGCCGCTAAAGTCGGCGGTCGGTGGCCAAAAGGCTGCTAAAGAGCTAGGCTGGAAATGGGGGCAGGCAGCCCAAGGAACCACCGCCTGGGAGGAGAGCTCCCGAGTCCATGTGGTGGTCGATTCAGCCCCAGGGGAGCAGAGATCCCGGGCCCACGTGGTAATGGCTCCAAGGCTCCAGGCGATGACAAGGCCCAGCTTCCCGGGAGAGGGGGGTGGTCTCGGCATGGATGAGTCGGCGGTCGGCGACCAAAAAGCCGCTAAAGTCGGCGGTCGGTGGCCAAAAGGCTGCTAAAGAGCTAGGCTGGAAACGGGGGCAGGCAGCCCAAGGAACCACCGCCTGGGAGGAGAGCTCCCGAGTCCATGTGGTGGTCGATTCAGCCCCAGGGGAGCAGAGATCCCGGGCCCACGTGGTAATGGCTCCAAGGCTCCAGGCGATGACAAGGCCCAGCTTCCCGGGAGAGGGGGGTGGTCTCGGCATGGATGAGTCGGCGGTCGGCGACCAAAAAGCCGCTAAAGTCGGCGGTCGGTGGCCAAAAGGCTGCTAAAGAGCTAGGCTGGAAACGGGGGCAGGCAGCCCAAGGAACCACCGCCTGGGAGGAGAGCTCCCGAGTCCATGTGGTGGTCGATTCAGCCCCAGGGGAGCAGAGATCCCGGGCCCACGTGGTAATGGCTCCAAGGCTCCAGGCGATGACAAGGCCCAGCTTCCCGGGAGAGGGGGGTGGTCTCGGCATGGATGAGTCGGCGGTCGGCGACCAAAAAGCCGCTAAAGTCGGCGGTCGGTGGCCAAAAGGCTGCTAAAGAGCTAGGCTGGAAACGGGGGCAGGCAGCCCAAGGAACCACCGCCTGGGAGGAGCACCTCTCCCATTTGCTGCCTACCAGGCTAGGCTGTTTGCTGTAGTGGCATCCCCACAGTCTCCTGCTACAGAGTACTGTTTGAGACTCTGTTTATCTGCATCTTTCAATGATTTATCCAACTCTCCCTTGCTTTGATATGGGCCTTTTCAGATCATTGTAGAGCAGTGGCTTGAGTAACCTGCTGTTACCCATTTTCTTCAACTGTTTCACCCAGCAGAACTGTGTTGATGTAAGCATTGCTTCAGTGCGGGTAAATTGACTGTATTCCAGGTCCTCACTGCCGGAAATCTTGTCCTATCTTTTGATTTTTTGAAAAATGGCATTTGTTAAATGCTTACTATGTGACAGGCTAAAGGCTGGGGTAGATAAAGGTAATTAGTTTGGATACAGTCCCTGTCCCACATGGGGCTCTTAGTCTTAATTCTCATTTTATAGATGAGGTAACTGAGGCACAGAGAAGTTAACTAACGTGCTCAAGGTCACACAACAGACAAGTGGCAGAGCCAGGATTAGAACTCAGGTGCTACTGACTCCCAGGCCCATGCTTTTTCCACTAGGCTATGCTGCTCCCAGGAAATGCTGGTAAAACTGCTCAATAACCAGGTATGTCTTCTATGGTTGATCCTAGTCTCACAACCACATAGAAGTTTGAGCATCATAACCTGTAATTTGTTACGGAGCTTATTGCCTTTACTATACAGCTCTGCTCTAGTAGTAGTATTAGTATTTATTAAGTTCCTACTAAGTGCAAAACATTGCAATAAGGACTGGGTAGGAAGGAAATACATGGATGAGATAGAGACACAGTCCCTAGCCCCAAGAGGATCATAATCTAAGAATAAGGAGGGGTAGGGGTTGCCGACAGACTCATAAGGAAAGATGAAAAAACCCATAAAAGACAAGGACATTGATAATTACAACAAGAACTGCAGGATTTGACATTCTTCAAGGTTCAGAGCAATAGTCACAGTAGTCGGAGCTGCATCCACAGTGGTGACCTCCCCATTGCTCTCAAAGTTGTGAAGGCCTCTTGTGTTAACATCATTTGGGTCCTTCTTGGGCTGGAATAAGAGCTGATGGGAGCTCCAGTGGCATGGGGTAGAACAGCTTCTCTCCCACACAGTTGGGCCCCAGAGGTCAAGATTAAGGGGAGCAGTGGAGAGTTCAGGCTGCTGCCACTCTACATCAACTGTCTCCACCAGTCATCCCTGTCATGGTGTGGCCAGTTGACAGTGATGGACCTTCTCTGAGAAACTGTATCTGTTTAGAGGTTGTCAGAGCCCTGGTCTGTTGATGGTGTCAAGTGATCCATGAAAATAGTACAGAGGTCTTAGTATTACTCCCTGCATTTTCCCTCTGTCATGCTGCAAATCATATTTGCTATGCTGCATTTAATCTGATGCCAATTATTGACTATATTCTGGGTTCTGGATAGTGTGTTTGGTTATGTGGCCTGTCCTTGATGACTGAGACTCTGTCCTGCCTGGACCAGGTGGCCTCTTAAAGTCCCATATGTATGATTCTATGATTCTCTGTCAACAAATATGAAGTGTATCATTGAAATACACTGTATCTGTTTTTCTATTTGGCAACAAGGAGAGAATTAGAGTGTAACTTCCCAAATTCTCTATTTTGCTTTGTATTGTAGCATATCAGAATATTTAAATCTCTATGGCATAAATTATTATCATCATCATTATTATCATTTTACTTGGGAAGTGTTTACTGTTCTAAGCACTTTCCGCTAGGCTATGCTGCTTCCCAGCAGGGGCACTCTAGTCCAGCAGCTTTGCCAGCTATCCAGAATTAGTGCTGCTCTTTCTAGACTCCTGAAATTGATGGCAGTCCTGACAGATAAACTGATAATGCTGGAGTCTTTTGACAACCCTGACCTTTGCAGACCACTGGGCATTTTCAACACATATGTCATCTTTATATAGAAACACAGTTGAAACAGTGATTATATTCAGCTACCATGCACCACATGTCTGAATTCAAACGGTTTCACACTTGGGAAGGCTAAGCTAAGTGGCCAGCTATTCACCAGAATTCCAGCAACAAATTCTTCCCTTTGTTAATCATACCCATTTCTCAGGGGACTCAATATGGGCCATGTGGTTCAACCCAGAGACGTAAGAGTCAAATTGGGAGAAACTGGCCTGTGGGAGGGAAGCCATTAGCTTCACTTCAACAGCATTTCAGGCAGGCTGGGCAGCTGTAACTAGTCTTTCCCACCTCTTGGAGGCAGATGGGGAACAAACCTATCTAGTTTGGAATCATCTGGTGGTGGCTCTGGGGGCAAGGCAGAGGCTCTTCTTGTCTCCACAGGTATTCTGAAGCTGGGCCGAATGGTGTCGCTTGTCCCCATCAGGCTCTGAGTTCTTTGGAGGGAAGGGGAGGGCACCTTTTGCTATTCCAAGGGGCTCTGGGGTGGGATCAGGGGTTATCCTCTCCTCCAACTATCTCCGAGGCCAGCCCAGATGCTTCACTTGCTCCCATGGGCACCCAGGCCTGTGTGGAGCTTTTTGTGTCCCTGCTGAGCTGGAGGGCAGAGGCCTTAAGCTTTTTGAGACCCCACTAGAGATCGAAGCCACAGCCTGGAAGCCATGATGATGCAAAATCTCCCCCCACCGCCACCCCCATGCTCTGAATGAAGCATTGGCCCCTCTGCCCACCCTAGAGGGACAATTATAGCCTTCTACAATGAACAATCAAGGCAGTGCTTCCCCTAAACTCAGCCATCACCTTTGTGTACACACACAAAAGCTTCTGTGTTTCCAGTCTCACTTTGTATGCTGAGAGAAATATGACACCCCTGAACTGAGAGCATTTCATTTCCCTCATATCTCTGTCCTCTAATGCCTCAAGCCCAGGGCACCTTTCTTCCAATGCCCTGAGCACTAAAACTCTCTTCTGTGGTATTTAAATTACTACTATATGGTGCATTCTACACCTGAAAAAAAAAATCTGACAAGCCCCTTTCACAATGCAGCATGCTACACAAAGTCTTCAGGCAGTCGTTCCATTTCAGAGCTCTTCTCTTATTCAAATAGGTGTGTGTTGTCACCCAAATCCCTGGACCGAATTACCATCCGTATTTATCATAGAACTTTTTTTTCTTTTGGGTAATGGGTTTTATTTCACCAAAACTTAGCATAAAAGAGCTTCCAAGGAGATACCATTGTGCTTAATGATGGTTTTGTTTGCCTTTGAAAATATGAGACATTGCAGCACAATGATAATAACCATTAAATTGGGATTTATTCCAGGGTTAATGGATTATTATTTCACCATGGAAAATTATTTTCCAATAAATGTTGAATTTTATTTTTCTGAACGTTGAATTTTATTTTTCTGAACATCATCTCTCCCTTTACCACATGTTCAGTATTTTCTCCTTTGCATTGGATATGAAAATCCCAGACAAATGGGCCATTTGATTTTCTTCACCATTCTTCTGCATTTTCTTTACCATTTCTGACAATTGTTTCTTTATGGCTCATGTATGTAAAGGGAAAGCATTGCACTGAATCAGTTGGAAATGCATAAAAAGTGGCAGTCTCTCACAGAAGCTTGTTGAGAGCCATTACACTCTTCTCTTGGGTTCATATATTACAGAAATTGGTAATTAAAATTTTTTTAAATCCTCTGAAGTTCAACTTGGTGGACTGTAACAACAGCTTTGCAACTGCTTTTCTGGGCTCTGATGGAAATCCTTTTTGAATTCACGGGTTATTTACCCTAATGGTGCAGAATCAATCTGTTGTGCTAATATGAATGCTCTAGAAGGCCACTAAGCCACCTGCCAGATATCTCTGTCAAATTAGCAGCAATCAGTCCTGCCCAGGCAATGACTTGAAGTTTCCAAAATGAGTACAGAGGCAGCAAGAGGCTGCTCTGTGTCTCATCTCTCTGAGTCAGTGATTTAAGCCCTCCCTCCCTGAAACTCTTTGGCCAAATGGAAATTGAAATAATAAGACACACCCTCCTGCCGCCTCCTGCCACTCTCAGTGGGCATTTTAATAACAAGCCAAAGAATGATGGGGTTAAGGAGGGAGAAATTTCTTCTCCACTACTTTCACTCCCAAAGCAGTCAGTTTAATGTATATGGATGTCTCTTGCTAAGGAGATTCCTATGGGCTATTCTTCAACAATGTTTGTGCATAAGAGTAAATCCCTGAATGAAATAATGATAGCTGACTCAAGGGCCCATTCTCCCCTAAGTCACAAGGGTTCTACAAAGGAACTGTTCTTTATGGACTCGGGAACTGGAAGTTATAGACGGGGCCACTAAAAGCAAACCAAGGGCTCTGGGAAACAATAGCTATTTCCCAGTACTTGGGCAGGGAGCAGTGAATGGACAGTATTCATTCAATAGTATTTATTGAGCGCTTACTATGTGCAGAGCACTGTACTAAGCGCTTGGAATGTACAAATCGATAACAGATAGAGACAGTCCCTGCCCTTTGACGGGCTTACAGTCTGGGCTGGGGGAAGTGTGTGTGGTGAGGGGGACATTGGAAGGAGCACTAAGATGGAAAGGGTGGAACAAGTTTCTAGTGCCTATCCCCCAACAGTTCCATCACCCCTCTCACCAGCCATCTCCAAGCAAGCAGGATTCAGAGTTATCAAGAAAGGGAGCTTGCTAGAGGTGAGCTGAGGTGTATTTGTGTGGGAAGGAGCCAAAGGAAGAAAAGCAGATGAGTGGGAACAAGAAAAGGACCCAGTGAAACATAGGTTTTCAAGCTTGTCTAGGTGCCTAGGAGACTAAGAGGGGGAAATTTAAAAAAAAACAAAAACAAAGATGATACCAAAAACTACCAATGAAAGCAAAGAAATAGATTCAATGCTTGCACTAGGTTTTCTTAAAAAATGCCTACTTTGTCTAATGAATGAAATGGATCTGATAAATCAAGTAATCATATTAGGAACTCAAGGGAGGGCAATCAATATTTGTCTGCTTAAACTAAATTCATAGCTTTTTCTGAAATAAATGGCATTCAAAGTGGATTATTAGCAAATGAACACATGTCAATTTCAAGCTCTTCTTGGGATTGTTTGCTTCTCTGAGGGATTCTTTTATGGCAGATGTGGAGTTTGGAGGTGTCAGAATTACTGTGAATCAATGTGGTTCCTAATTTTGCATATGCAACATCACCTTCCTATTGGAGAGTTGGAAAGAGTTCATCTTGATGGAAATGGCGATGTGCCAGCATGGGGGCTATTTAATAACTTAATAAATAACCCAGTAGAAGGGGTAAATTGTGCATTAATCACGTTTGCTGCCGAAGTCAGAGAAGGGATACAGTGTAGGTTTGAGTGAAAAGGAGAAGGAGCTGGGCTCTAGAGAAATGGGAGAAGGCCAACAGGAAGACATTTAACGTTGATAAATGCAGGGAATGCACTTTGGAGGGCAATGATATCAGATTGAAATAGAAAATGAGAGAAATATGACCAGAGAGCAGTAATGGGGAGCAGGAACGAGGGTGGGAATAGTCAATAAATTTAACCAGAGCCAGTGGTGTGACGCGATTATCCAAAAAACAAGCAGAAAATGTAAATGCCATTCTGGATGTATATATCTGAAGCTATTACAGAGAAACCCACTTTTAAGAATTATTAAAAATAATGATAAATATGTTTATCTGGTCAGAAATCAGGGAAAGCAAATATCTATGCCCTCATCTATTTTATTCCTCTTTGTGAATGCTTGTAAATCCTGCATCCTATTTTGCTAATGTTAAAATGAAGCCTAGAACACTTTCAGTTCACCCAGTTCTGCTATAATGCCACAGTTGTGTTTCTAAAGAACCTTGTATGTTAGGGGAAAATTGTGTTATCATGAACACTGATTCAAGGAGAATTGATAGATTAGGGGGTAGATAGTTGGATGATATCACCAGGACTGACATTTTTGGATTCAAATTCCCAGATCACTGTTTTGATCCAGGTGTTCTTTAGAATAATATTCAGTAAATGTGATTGCAGTACATGAAATATGACCCTGTAAAGCTGCAAAGACTCAAAGCAACACCAAGTATGGAACACTACAGTGAAGCTGTGCTTACTCAACACAGTGCAGTTGTGTAAAGCTGAGGGAGAAGCTGGGAAATGTCTCCGACTGGCCAGCAGATTGTCCCTTTCTGCTTCCCTCCAAAGGGATTTTCTGCTAAATATTGTCAGGATAACACCTGGCCATCAATTCTGTTTTCTATCTGAGGATCTATTAATAGCCTGTTAGAAGGGGAGGATGCATAAAGGGAAAAAGCCTATCAGTCATGGACAAAGTGTATTTTGTGATGGTTTCATTTTGGGGTGGCAGAATTTCAGAGGTTGGGGGGGGGGGAAATACCCCCCGAGCCCTGCTATCACCCACCACTTGCCAGGCTCCCCGAAATTCCCCTGTCCCTTCTTCAGCCATGGGCTCCTCATCCCAATCCCCAGCCAATCAATCCATCAGTGCTACTTATTTAGCACTTACTGTGTGCAGAGCATTTCATTCAATAGTATTTATTCATTCAATAGTATTTATTGAGCGCTTACTATGTGCAGAGCACTGTACTAAGCTCTTGGAATGTACAAGTCGGCAACAGATAGAGACAGTCCCTGCCCTTTGACCGGCTTACAATCTAATCGGGGGAGACAGGCAGACAAGAACAATGGCAATAAATAGAGTCAAGGGGAAGAACATCTCATAAAAACAATGGCAAATAAATAGAATCAGGGTGATGCACATCTCATTAAACAAATTAAACAAAATAAATAGGGTGATGAAGATATATACAGTTGAGTGGAAGTGCTTGGGGAAGTAGGATATAATAGAGGTGGTAGACACTATCCCTGCCTTCAAGCAGCTTACAGTCTCCAGGGAGGAGGCAGACATTTAAATAAATTATAAGTAACGGATGAAACCAAGTATAAACACCTGAATGCTTAGGGCCTGGGACTAAGTGCATGGGTGAGGCAGTATGGAAGGAAAATAGGGTGGAGGGATGAAAGTTTAATCAGGGAAGTCTTCCTGGAGGAGATGTGATTTCAGTAGGGTTTTGAAGATGGGAAAAGTGGTGATCTGTTAGATATGAAGGATGTGGGAGTTCCAGGCAGGAAGGGAGAACGTGAGCAAGGGGACGATGGCGAGAGACACTTAGACTGTGAGCCCCATGTGGGACAGGGACTGTGTTTGACCTAACATGTCTACCCCAGCACTTAGATCAGTGCTTGACACAGAGTATGTGCTTAATAAATACCATAAAAAAGAGATGAAATAAAGGGATAGTAAGGAGGTTGATGTTAGAGGAACAAAGAGTGTGGGCTGGACTATGGTGGGAAAGGATATCCTGCCTATCAACCTCCTCACGAAACAAAGACTTCTCACTCTAGGCTTCAAGGCTCTCCATCACCTTGCCCCCTCCTACCTCTCCTCCCTTCTCTCTTTCTACTGCCCACCCCACATGCTCCGCTCCTCTGCCGCCCACCTCCTCACCGTCCCCCATTCTCGCCTATCCCGCCATCGACCCCTAGGCCACGTCCTCCCACGGTCCTGGAATGCCCTCCCTCCTCACCTCCGCCAAACTAATTCTCTTCCCCTCTTCAAAACCCTACTTAAAGCTCACCTCCTCCAAGAGGCCTTCCCAGACTGAGCTCCCCTTTTCCCTCTGCTCCCTCTGCTCCCCCTCTACCCCCCCTTCACCTCTCCTCAGCTAAACCCTCTCTTCCCCCCTTTCCCTCTGCTCCTCCCCCTCTCCCGTCCCCTCCCCTCAGCACTGTACTCGTCTGCTCAACTGTATATATTTTCATTACCCTATTTATTTTGCTAATGAGATGTACATCACCTTGATTCTGTTTATTTGCTATTGTTTTAATGAGATGTTCATCCCCTTGATTCTATTTATTGCTATTGTTTTTGTCTGTCTCCCCCGATTAGACTGTAAGCCCGACAGAGGGCAGGGACTGTCTCTATCTGTTACCGATTTGTACATTCCAAGCGCTTAGTACAGTGCTCTGCACATAGTAAGCGCTCAATAAATACTATTGAATGAATGAATGAATGAATGAATGAATGAATGAAAGGAGGGAATATAGGTAGCGGGGAGAGAGCTGATGTAGAGCCTTAAGGGCAATAGCCAAGGAGTCCCTCTAGACTGTGAGCTCATTGTGGGCAGGGAATGTGTCTGTTTATTTTTATATGGTACTCTCCCAAGTCCTTAGTATAGTGCTCTGCACACAGTAAGCACTCAGTAAATATGATTGAATTGAATTAAATTGAGATTCTGCTAGATGTAGAGAATGGATGGACAACCATTGGAGGCACTTCATACTTCCCTGCCAAGGAAGAGTACAGCCACTCTAAATAAATGATTGCAACTTCTCCCAATCCTCCGCTAAACCCTTTTCCTGAGAAGCACCCCACCCTACCTGTATCCCTCTCTAGTCCCCTTTCCCCAGCCCCCAGTTGATTTGGGGATTGCACCCAACAAAGAGAAGTAGCATGGCTTACTGGATACAGCACAGGCCTGGGAATCAGAAGGACCTGGGTTCTAATCTAATCTAAGTGGCTCTGCCACTTGTCTGCTGTGTGACCTTGAGCAAGTCACTTAACGTCTCTGGGACTCAGTTACCTCATCTATAAAATGGGGATGAGTATGAACCCCATGTGGGACAGGGACTGTGTCCAACCTGATTAACTTGTATCTACCCCAGCACTTAAGAACAGTGCTTGGCACATAATAAGTGCTTAACAAGTGCCATAATTATGATTATTATTTATCCTCCAGAGGAGCCCTCCCCACCCCCCACACACCTTTGGAGAAACCAGGAGCATAGAAACACAAAGTTCCTTCAATCATTCAAGTTGAAGTGGTGATACCATTGCTCTGAGATGACCTTTTTTAGGAGTCTATGTAAAAGTGTTAACAAGGTCTGCTCTGCAAATGTGGACCCTAGAATCAGTTCAGGCTCCCGAAATCTCCCTCTGTGCAACTCTATTTGTGCCAGTGGAACTTTCATTCTACTCAGTTGCATTCATGTGAAGGATAAGGATCCTGTAACCAATCAATCAGTAGTACTTACTGAGCACTTACTGTGTGCAGAGCACTGTTCTAAGCGCTTAATCCCCTGTATTCCCCTCATAGCCCCCCATTCAAATTATATGGTGAAAACACACTCTATAGAAGAACCAAATGTAGTCACATTTATCACCTGTATAAAAATCCCAATACTCCCCATCCCAAACTGAAAAGGGTGATGAAAGACAAATGAGTAAAAGGGAAAGTGGCAACAGGGCTAGACAGTGAACAGTGAGGTCGGGTCGGGGGAAGGTAAAGGGAGAGAGAGGCAGGAGACCTGGTAAAAATTATCCAGCCCCAGAGGGTCCCACAGCCCAAAGAGGACCAAAGAGGGCACCATCTGGCTAAAAAGATCGAAGGGTCCTACTGTAGGCTTTGATTCCTTGTGGTCCACAGGGAGATACGAAGTGAGTGCCTACACAGGCTTTTCCTCAACAAAGAGATCTTTGGGGAAATGCTGCAAGACTTTGAATATGCCACAGTCATTATCATCTTCTCAGTGAAAAGTGGGAGAGGCGACTGCAGAAATTACCATTGTATCACTCCATGCCAGTGTTTGAATGCTTGTCCAGTCCTTGGGGAAATTCTTTCCACTCAATGAACTGTGCATTATTAAACCTCTTGAGTCAGTTTCAGAAGAGCTGCTCTTCACTGTTGCCTATTCCCTGGAGGCACACCAGCACACCAAGGGACCAGGCACCAAAATCAAGGAAATGATGGAGGCCACCTTCAGGAAACTGGAGCCATTTCAGGACTCAGGGACTACAAGAGGATCTTGACTCTTTCTCTAGCCTCATTAAGGAATGGGCTCTGCAGTCCCCCCCATCTGCTTCCCCGATTCCCAGCCTGTGTTGGGAACAGGCTGCCAGCCCTGCTCCAATCACTTTCCTTGTTTATTCCCCAGCCTCATCTGTATCTGTGTTTCCCCTTCCCTGGCCCTGTGTGGTTCTGTATCTGGTTTTTTTTTTCTTCCCCAGAATCAGACAGACCTGCCAGACAAACACAGTCAGATGCATCCTCTTTTAGAGAAGAAGCTCTGAGTACATCTTAATATCAAGAGGCAGAATTGAAAACAGCATTAGGGCATACAAATCGCCAATACATTATTGCAACAAAGGAATGTCGGTATGTAGCAGGCATATATATACACATACTCAAGCTCTCACTTACTGGAAAAGTAGATTCAGCACACTTTCACAATAATGCTAAAATTTGGAGGTTGGGATCCATCTCCTGCATTATGGCCCACCTGTTAAAATGAAAAAGGGCCCAAGCCTCTGGCCCACTGACTCCCACACCTCTTGGATGCTAGGGACAGTGGGCGACATTTTGGGATATCTTAGTTAGCAGTATAGTCTATGGGGTCCCCAGAATTATCTGGTCCCTCCGGTGATGCTGGATGCTGCCGCGGAGTGCTTCATCCAACAACACGTGACCCAAAGTCAACCATTCATTCAATTGTATTTATTGAGTGCTTACTGTGTGCAGAGCACTATACTAAGTGCTTAAAGCTCTGAAACCAGAGGAGGAGTTGTCCTACTGACTCAAGAATCCCCCAGAACGTTCCCATACCACGCTCATGGGTGGTAAGGGTCCCAGAAGAAGCAGCAAGCATCCTCAACAATTCCAGTCTACTTCTGGTTCCACATCTTCACATGTAACCCTAGTGTCCAGCCTCAAAGGAGGCAGCATCAGGGAAGTCTTTCACATGCAACCCTAGTGCTCTGTTACTTGTCAGCTGTGTGACTTTGGGCAAGTCACTTCACTTCTTTCCCTCAGTTACCTCATCTGTAAAATGGGGATTAAGACTGTGAGCCCCACATGGGACAACCTGATTACCTTGCATCTACCCTAGTGCTTAGAACAGTGCTTGGCACATAGTAAGCCCTTAACAAATACCATCATCATCATTATTATTAGTGTCCAGGCCCAAAGGAGGTAGAATTAGGGGAGTCGAAGTCTGCTGCTCTCCTGAAGTCTTTCTTGCCCATAAAGAACAGGGCAAGATGTTAGAGGATTCCCAGGTTGGCTGCATGGTTCTTCAGAGATTCATTGGTGCACTTTCAACTCTGTGGTACTGTGGAGCCTGGGGGACACTTCACACTTTCAGAGGCCATGGAAGCTTCTATATTTTAACTGCTTCTCTCGAATTGTGGAAGGAGTTCTAGCCAGAGAGCATGACTCTGAGTTTTCAGATAGGTAGTAGTTTCATGTATGTACATATAGGCATTCCCTCGCTCCTGTGAAGCCCTGAACTCTGGCAAGCTAGGCTGTCCCGGGGGGGGGGGGGGGCGGGGGGGAAGCTTGAGGGAAGAGTGAGGGTTAGAAATGGCTTGGAAATGAGACCTACCTAGGTGGCTCCTCTCATTCAGTTATCTGACAAGGTCAGTTATCTGAAATAGACTTAGTCTTAATCACTGTGGATAATAAAGAATGTCACTACCTATGTTGTTTGGCTTTTTCTAATGGTATTTGTTAAGCCCTTGCTAATAATAATAATTGTGGTATTTAAGTGCTTACTATGTGTCAGGCACTGTACTAAGCACTGGGGTAGATTCAAGCTAATCAGGGTGGACACAGTCCATCTCCCACATGGGACTCACAGTCTCAATCCATTTTACAGATGAGGTAATTGAGCCAAAGAAGTGAAGTGACTTGCCCAAGGTCACACAGCAAACAAATGGCAGAGCTGGGATTAGAACCATGTCCTTCTGACTCCCAGGCGCTTCTCTAGATTTGTATGGCCAGTAGTATATGTTCAGGCTTTATCTTTCTATAAGTTTTTTATATTTCAGTTCTCTAGATTTGTGTGGCCAATAGTGTATCTTCAGGCTTCATATTTCTGTAAGTGCTGCTTATGGGCTGCTCCTTGTTGAGTTGCTCCAGGCAACTTTTTGTCCTGGTTTCACCAGACATCTCCAGGTTGGCCCTCTGTTCTGGGAAGCAGCATGGTGTAATGGAAAGAGCACAGGTCTGGTCAGAGGACCTGGGTTCTAATCCCAGCTCTGCAACTTTCCTGCTGTGTGACCTTGAGAAAGTCACTTAACTTCTCTGTACCTCAGTATCCTCATCTGTACCTGTTCTCTCTCCCAATAGACTGTGGGCCCCATGTGGGACAGGGATTGAGTCCAACTGATTATCTTGAATCTACCCCAGTTCTAAGTATAGTGTTTGTCATGTAGTAAGCACTTAAGAAATATTATTATTATTACTACTATCATTATTTTCTTCCATCTTCCAATTCTGGTTGGCCTCATTGCCATCACTGTTTTGGGCTCTTAGGAACACCTAAAGTGAAAAATGAAGTTTCTGCCCTCTAGATGCTTACAATCTTGACTGTACCCATTGTAATACAAGGTATTCAGTGGAGAATGTTCCAACCCTAACTAGTCAAACACAGTGGTCTGTAAAGTGCATTCACTAGATCAATAATGAAAGCTCACAAGCCACAGAAATCTTTCACTGCTCCCACCTCAAGGAAAAGATCTTCAGCTGACACCTAAAGGTCTTTAATCTAGTGAGGAGAGCGATTAAAACCCCTGCCCTTCATAATAGAGAAAATACTGTATTAAATATATAGCTATCCAGAGTTCAAAGTTAGATTTACCATTTTTCCAAGAGAGGAATGAGATGTTCCCTTTTATCAAACATTACTGACTTCTTTCTGTCCATATCCATTTCCACATCACTAATTGTTTCTTACATGCTCACACAGATTAAAAGCCATGCAGCTACAGAGTTGAATAGGATCTTGAGTCTCAGAGTCTTTGCAAAAAGTGTTGGTAGAAGCCTTGATAATGGATAGGAATGTCCAAGCTAAGCCATATATAAAGAAAGAAAACACTACAATAAAGCATTTGTTTGACATATGGACTAGAAGGACAGAAATGTATTTTGGCTGAGACTATAATTCTACAGCCAAGTCCATTTGTATGAAAAAGCATTTTTCTTAAATATTTGTTTTGTATGTTTAAACTCTAAGAGCCTGGGGAGAACAATGAAAGAGTCTGCGAGGATGGAGGAGAATGTTTAGAGATCCCATTATGGACCAAATCCATCACAGAGTCCTACACTTGGACAAGAGCAATGAGTTGGAGATCCAGGGACTGAGAAACAGCTGAATGGCCTACATCCTCCAGAGGAGTGGGGCACCAAATACAGCCAGCCAAGTGGCTTAATCCTGCCCACTGGATGGGTCTACAGTGGCCCTTACTGGACCCTGCCATTGCTCCACAACCCTGTGAAGAGCCATGTGTAATGGTTACTAACTCTCCATAGCTGGCTCCGAGGCAAGTCAGAACTCCTTTAGAAGTGAGTGGCTGCATGTCCACACCGTTTAGACCACCTCTGTTTTGCTCTTGGCCTGCAGAACCCTTGTGAGAAATGCACAAAATGGCCCAGGTCAAAAGGACTGGTCATCCCTTCTGTAGTGGTCTATGATGCTTAATCCTTATTGAGGATGTGGGTGACAAGTCCCTGTTTTACAGGAACCAATGACATGAGCACCTGGCACCTCAGCTAGGAAGATACTCCAATTGTCATGCTTGTTGAAGTGACTAGGGAATGGGCTCAATCTGAACACTATGCTAGGTGCTCAGCAAATGCTGTGGATGATGAGCATAAATTCATGGAATGCACTAGAGCAACAAACTAGGACATTTCTTTCCGAATTCAGCACAGTAGGGCTGTGCAGTACATTCAGTTGTGGTTGTGAGACAGGGTGTTTTACCCATCAATCAGTGGCATTTATTCAGTGTTTACTGTGCACAAAGCACTTTAATAAGCACTTGGGAGAGTACAATACATGAGTGCGCATGACTCAGCCTTGAAACTATGGCAGGTCAGAGCCGGGGCACAACAACCCCTACACATGGCCTGAACGTTTTTGTAGAAAAATGATCCAGGCAGCAGAGTGAAGTATGAACTGGAGTAGGGCAAGGAGGCTGATGCAGTAATAGAGGGATAGGATGAGCGATTGTATTAACATGGTAGCAGTTTGGATGGAGAAGAAAGCAGATTTTAGCAAATATTGTGAAGGTAGGACTGACAGGATTTAGTGATGGACTGAATATGTGGTTTGAATGAGAGATAGGACTGAAGGATAATGCCAAGGTTATAAGCTTGTGAGATAGGAAGGTTGGTGGTGGCATCTACAGTGATGGGGAAGTCAGGGGGAAGACAGGGTTTGTGTGAGAAGATAAGGAGTTCTGCTTTGGACATGCAAAGCTTGAGGTGATGGGAGGACAACCAGATAGATGTCTTAAAGGCAGGAGGAAATGTGAGACTGCAGAGAAGGAGAAAGATCAGGGCTGGAGATGCAGATCTGGATATCATCTGCATAGAGGTTGTTGTTGAAGCCATGGGAGCGAATGAGTTCTCCAAGGGAGTGGGTGTAGGTGAAGAATAGAAGGGTACCCAGAACTGAACCTTGAAGACCCCCACAGTTAGAGGGTGGGAGGCAGAGGAGGAGCCCATGAAGGAGACTGAGAATGAATGGCCAGATTGATGAGGAGGACCAGGGGAGGACAGTGTCAGTGAAGCCAAGGTTGGATAATGTTTCCAGGAGCACACAAGTGGTGGAGCCAGGATTAGAATCCAGATCCTGTGACTCTCAGGCCTGTGCTCTATCCACTAGGCTATGCTGCTTCTCCTCATTGTGAAGTCCCTCCGAGTGGACTGGAAATCCATCCACTCAAAGTGCCCTTTGCTAACTGCTCCCCAAAGGTACTGGCCACTCTCTGCTGCTTCCCCATACCTTACTGCAGGTTTGTGTAGACTCTAGGGACTGCCCTGGACCCCTCAGGGCAGCAAGGGTGTAACATGGAAGAGTTTAAACTGTTCTTTCTGCCAGTAGATGTACAGTTGTCAAGGTTTTCGGGATGGGCTCAAAGGAGGGACCAATGGTTTGAGGCTCTGAAAATATTGTTGCTGCCTACATAGTGCAAATGCCACTAGTGCTTGCTAGCTTGGGGCTTAATGTTAGGATTTCCCCATGCATATTCAAGCCCCAGATGGATTTTTTTTACAGGAAAATTCTCTTCAAAACTATGCTTGTCATACATACAGTCCAAAGCATTGTCCAGATCTGAATAAACAAGATAAAGAATTTACCAGAACAAGGTTTCCTAATAATGGTATTTAATAATGGTATTTGTTAAGTGCTTATTATGTGTCAGGCACTGTTGTAAGCGTTGGGGTAGATACAAGTTAATCAGGTTAGATAATCTCCATCCCACATGGGGCTCACCATTTTAAGTAGGAGGGAGAATAGGTAATGAATCCTCATTTTGCAGTTGAGGAAACTGAGGCACAGAGAAGTTAAGTGACTTGCCCAAAGTCACAAAGCAGGCATGTGGCAGAGGTGAAGTTAAAACCCAGGTTCTCTGACTCTCAGGCCCCTGCTGTTTCCACCAAGCCATACTGCTTCTTGTACAAAAATATTCATGCAACAAATAAAGGAGCGAAGAGCAAAACAGCTAGGCATGGCAGAGATGGAAGGAGGAGTGTTTTGTGAGAGTTGACACCACAAAATACTTGCTCAGCGGCCTCCCTCACCCAGCTACTCTGGGCTTTGGGTGGTCTCCAAGGCAAAAATCACAGAGAAGTTTCATTCATTCTCCTCTTCCTGCTCCTTCCTCTCCCTCAATCTCTGACAGGCTGCTACCTGAAAGTGAACAGTTCTGGAATCTTCATCCAGAGAAAAAGCACATGGATAACTGTAAACAGACCAAAAACTGTCTCCTTTTTAATGAACATGAATTTGAATCAGTGATACCTGAGTTTTAATTTTTATGGGCTCTGGTGCATTCAGCCAATGATTTGTAGAGTAGTCTTGTGCCTATTTTCTGCCCATCCCAGGAGATTCTGGTGGGTAATATTTCATCCAAAACCACCAGAGCAAGCTTCCAGCAAAGGCTCAGGACTGCATTCCTGCAATCCCCAGGTAGGCCAGAAAAGAAAAGTTGAAAAAGTGATACAGCACTTAACCATAATAGAATACTGACAGCCTGTGAAATATACAAATCTTGTCTAGGGAGACTGTTGTAAGGGGTAAAAGGACTGAAGGGGGAGTGAGGTAATAATCAACCACTAAGAGGCCAGACAGTATTTATTCTACTTGATAGCATATTTTAGGTGCTAGCGATGTGCAGAACATTGTATTAAACCTTAGGCAAAGGTACAGCGTTTTTGCTTCAGAACCAGTTTCTGACCCACAGAGATCTCACAGTCTAGATGGGGTAGAGAAGGCAGGGTACAGTAGGGGACAGGAAAGACAGGGAAAGGTCAACAGTGAAAAGGAGTCAAAGCAGGGAAAAACAGATAACATGTAACAACCAAATGGTTTTAACCTAAAAAAGACAGAGAAGCAGCATTGCCTAGTGGTTAGAGCATGTGTGTGGGAGTCAGAGCTGGGTTCTAATCCCAGCTCCACCACTTGTCTGCTGTATGATCTGGGGCAATTCACAAAATTTTTCTGTGCCTCAGTTACCTCCTCTATAAAATGGGGATTAAGACTGTGAGGGCCTGTGGAACATGGATTGCAACCAATCTGATTAGCTTGTATCTACCTCGGTGCTTAGTACAGTGCCTGGCACACAGTAAGCACTTAACAACTGCCTAAAAAAAAGGCAGGGGGGAAGGGGGAAGATGGGGCCTCTCCCTGAAGGTGGATGCAGGGATGGAAGGGCCACCACAGGATTTGAAGGCCCTGAATGGATCCTGAAGCCCTAGTGTCAGGAAGTCCAGGCCAAATGGTGAAGATTTCCACCCACCTTCTCCTCCTGCAGAGGGCTGGGATAGGGCTTCTCCTGAGAGATGGTAACAGGAAGAGAGCTCTGGAGAAACTTGTTCCTTTTCAGGATCTATGGTCAAAACTGAGAAATGTGAAAAGACCTGGGGTAGGAGGTCATCAGTATCTGTCAGGGGAACAATTTGAAGAGGTCATGTGGAAGAATGGAAGGAACAAAACATTTATGCTACTCCTCAGAGGTGGCAGCAGAGAGGATATGATCAAAAACGCAGTGGGAAATAGTGAATGCAAAAGTGCTAAGGGCTAAACTACTTACTGTGCCTTCTTGTTTCTGTCACCATGGAACTCTTACCCAGATCCTCCCTTCTTCCTGGCACTCCCTCCCCCTTCACACCGGGCAGACTGCTGCTCTCTCCATCTTCAAGGCCCTTCTGAAATGCATGGTGTAGTGGATAGAGTATGGGCCTGGAAGTCAGAAGGTCTTGGGTTCTAATCCGGGTTCCACCACTTGTCTGCTGTGTGACCTTGTGCAAGTCATTTCACTTCTCAGGACCTCAATTACCTCATCTGTAAAATGGGGATTGAAACTGTGAGCCCCACGTGGGACAGGGACTGTGTCCAACCCAATCTGCTTGTATCCACCCCAGTGCTTAGTACAGTGCCCGACACATAGTTAATCACCTAACAAATACCATAATTATTGTTATTATCATACCATACCATACCATATACCATATTATTGTTATTGTTATTATCTCCTTCCCTGATGAATCTCTCCCAACTGTTCATAAAATAATTCCTGAAATTAAGGACATACCTTGAAGGACTTCTGGAACTCAATAATGAAATGCTTAAACACCTCGGTATCATCTAATCTTTTGGGTACTCATATCTCCCCATAACACTTATGGACATTTCTTTATAATCTATTACTTCCTCTTATCCATCATTTATTTGTTGAAGATGGCTGGAGATTGGAAGTGTAAGGTGGCCCCAATTGGGGGTTGGGAGACCCCTCAGATGTCCAGGAGGATAAAAATAAATAAATAAATAAATAAATAAATAAATAGTGGTATTTGTTAAGCGCTTACTATGTGCAAAGCCTGTTCTAAGCGCTGGGGGATACAAGGTGATCAGGTGGTCCCACGTGGGGCTCACACTTTTAATCCCCCTTTTACAGATGAGGTAACTGAGGTAGAGAGAAGTTAAGTGACTTGCCCAAAGTCACACAGCTGGCAAGCGGCAGAGCCGGGATTAGAACCCACAACCTCTGACTCCCAAGCCCAGGCTCTTTCCACTGAGCCACAGGATTCTCTTGGATACCCATGATGAGGAGAGGGAGGGCAAATGAAGGAAAACTGCTGCTCCGATTGTCATTGCCATCGGCATTATTATGACATAGCAGACATTTTGACCTCTCTGCACTGTCTGAAGCAGGTAACTGGCGTAAATTGGCAAGAACTCATCCCAAACACCAAGGTCCTGCAATGTTGCAGAATCATGACTTTGCTGCTATGATGCAGTCATCTGGTATGCATGGATAGTAAAATAATAATGTTGGTATTTATAAGTGCTTACTATGTGCCGAGCACTGTTCTAAGCGCTGGGGTAGACACAAGGGAATCAGGTTGTCCCACGTGGGGCTCACAGTCTTAATCCCTATTTTACAAATGAGGTAACTGAGGCACAGAGAAGTTGTGACTTGCCCACAGTCACACAGCTGACAAGTGGCGGAGCCGGGATTCAAACTCATGACCTCTGACTCCAAAGCCCGTGCTCTTTCCACTGAGCCACGCTGCTTCTCAAAAGGATTCCTATGATAATCTTTTATGGTGAGTTTAGCAGTGGAGCAGAGGTGATGGGAGGAAAATGTTCAAAGACATACATTCTCAAAACTTGTTCCTTAGATGCTAAAGATTGGGAACTCTCAGTCCAAGACAAGCCCACTTTTCCCTCTAGACTATGGAAGAGGCTGTGGTCAAATTTGGCTCTGAGTCCATTATGTTCCGCCTTCCATCTTTTTCTTTTTTTTCCAGAAGTGGAAAGAGAGTGGAGGAGGTAAGGGTGGGGGGAGAGGGAAGAAATGTTCTCCTCGTCCTCGTCTTCCTTCATCTCATTCCCCACCTTTTTCTTCTCCTCCTCCTCCTCGTCCTTCTCCTCTTACTCCAGAGATTTCTGCCTTCTGGGTCCACACCACCCCTTCCACCTCTCCCACCCTTTACCACCTCATAGCCCTCATCTCCGTCTCCTGGCCCACACACAGACCAATTCTGAAATGACTCTAGGAGCACCCACATGCCCTATTCTCTTCCATTATCCTGGGGAATGCTGACTCTTTAGAAGTGGTTGGAGCTGTGCTGGCAGAAGCAGTGGGAGAGGGCTGAGGGCCCCCTCAAAGCCACATGGGTACTGCCTTTGAACTATTGGGCTGTTGGTGACAGAACATTAGATGATTGATATGTCAGCAATTGACCTTTAAGGACTTTGGTTTTCTATTATTTGTCATGTGGACATAGAAGAAATCAAATGAATGAGGTACTCCCTGGACTGTAAATTAGGCACTTTGGAGGAAACATTACCGCCTTCGGGCTATTAGGCTCCGATTTAATAAATTACTGCTACTCTGCACTAAATGACGCCCTGAAGGAGTTAATGTACTGCCCTGGGTGCTTAACTTCTACCCAGGGAGAAAATACCCAGCTGGATCTGATGTTCTCACATTGGAAAATCACCTTTCTTTCTTGGGGAGTGATTTCCTTTTTGATGCTCAGGCTTTACAATGAATTCAGTTCGGATCTTTTGTTCAAAGCAAGGCTCCCTTCTGACAATCTAAATGTATTCTTATACTTAATAAAGACTAATTAACAGCACTAATTAATCTATTAGCTTTCCTTGGAATATACTCCCAAGTCCTAATTAGGCCATTGTGATTAAACCTAGGAAAGTGAGCCCTGAAACCAGTCATCTCCAAGTGTGTTTATTTTCCTTCCTTTATTGTCTAAATCTTGAAGGCCTAAAAGGAAACAAGCCAGGCTATCAAGGTAACATTAAGCATGGATTCTTAAAGGCATAATGCCCTAAAAGAGAATTATAAAGTGCCATCTGGCAAATCATTTGCAACAGGAGAAAAGAAAGTCCAAATGTGCAATTGAAAAAGGAAAAAGGCTGCTCCTCACGAGGAGGATTGGAAAACAGGAGTTAGCGCCAGGGCCCTAGTTACTCTCCAAGTTAAGAATACACCCTTCCTTACTCTAAACCAAAAGTCCTAGGCTATTTATTGTTCTGGGTTGGGTCATTTAGTGCAGTGCTCTGCCCTCAGTCAATCGTATTTATTGAGTGCTTACTGTGAGCAGAGCACTGTACTGAGTGCTTGGAAGAGTACAATACAACAAAGTTGGTAGACATATTCTCTGCCCACAACGAGCTCATGGTCTAGAGAATGAGCTCACCATAAGCGCTCAATAAATAGCAGCATCTAAGTGTCTCCCCAGCCCTATTGGGGATCTGCTGTTCCCCATGAATGGGGAAAAACCTAATAATGGCCTGCCTCACATCTATAGCAAGGGGATGGATCTGAAACATCACCAGAATCTGCAAATAGTTGATGTGTCCCAAACATTCACCCTGCAAATGAATATCTTCCCCATGGCACAGCTTAGAAGGGACTGCTGCTTGCTCATCCATTTTGTCTGCCACAGTCGTGCACATGAATAGAATCTCACTGTAGGTAATGTCACCTTTGAATGTGAAGGGCAGCTAGAAAAACATACTCCATCTGAAATGGAGCTTCTATTTTTACCTGTGCATAGTCATTGTGTATGTATCCATCACTGTGTGTGTGTGTGTGTGTGGTGGGGCCGGGGGCAGGGGGAGAGAGAGAGAGATGCCAATATACCTAGTGACTTGGTACTGGTAAAATCAGACAACGTGTTTCACACACACCTATCTTCAGAGTTGGGTACCTTCAGTGGGACGTGCAATATTAATCCCCTTAAGGAGCTAAAATTTGTAGAATGTATTTGAAATCAATTAAAAGTGGGAGTTATTTTCACCTTTGACTCTTTTGCAGAATTATTTGTAGGATAAGGAGGTCAGAGTCAGTCTCTTCTCTTTCACTGTGACCCCAATGGTCCTCCATCATTAGAAGGGATGGCTTTAGGGATGTTCTAAAGGGATGCCCATCTTCTATTCGGGCAGGGAATGTGTCTACCAACTCTAATATATTGTTATCTTGTACTCTCCCAAGCATAGAAGCAGCATGGCCTAGTGGCAAAAGCACAGGCTTGGGAGTTAGAGGACATGGGTTTCTAATCCCAGCTCTGCAACTTGGTCTGCTGTGTGACTTTGGGCAAGTCACTGAACTTCTCTGTGCCTCAGTTACCTCATCTGTAAAATAGAAATTAAGACTGTGAGCCCCACGTGGGACACCTTGATTACATTGTATCTACTCCAGCACTTATAACAGTGCTTGGCACATAGTAAATGCTTTACACACAGTAAGTACTCAATAAAGATGATTGATTGATGGATATATTCAACACTGGACTGAACTTTTGTAAGTGGAGAGAAGATGGCATCCTGGATTCTCCCACAAGCATTCTCAAGCCCTGGACTGTCCTGGGTGAAAACATTTCACTGAGTCTCAATTTTGACCGTGTATCTGTCCTATGCATTCAAAAAAGATACTACTGTTGAGGAAGTTCATTATTTGAGTGTGTGTGTGGCTGAAAAGACCAATGCAGGACCCACAGTCTTGGCCATATTCAAAAAGTTGTTGTGTTTTCATGTTAGATGAGCACCTGGGGCTCTTTTCTCTTTGGCATCCTTGTCTCCCTTTTCATATGAAGCATTTGCTCAGAGAGCCATTCATCCTTCTTGTTGACAATGTGCCATGCTGGTCTATCCTCAGCAGCTGACCTTCAGGTTTCTTCTGGGATGCAGCATCATCTGAGACTTTTTTTTTTTACTATGTCCTTAAAACAATTCCCCTGCTCTCCTTGCTTTGGAATTCCCAATTTCGGCTTTACAAGGGTGCGCCTGAGCTTTTTCCCATGGAGCATCTGCGGAAGTGGCCCTCTGACAGAGTAATTTTGTGAGGGATCCATTCGACCCTGCATATCTTTGACCTTGATGTTTACCAGAACTTCTTGATTCCATTAGCGGAGAGTGGACAAAGCTTTCCTCTGAGACAATGCATAGGATTGAGCATCCTTCCACCTAATCAGATTTGTCTGAAAATAAAAGAAAAAGTAATGGGGCGAACTTATCAACTCTCTCCTCTCTTGTTTGTGGGAGATAGGCTGTTAGATGCTGATGGCAGATTCAGGATAGCATTTAGTCCCCACTTGAAATAATGGTTAGGTTCTTAATGGAGTTAGCAGTATAAATACATTTCACAGCAGTGTATCATTTTCTATTACTTCTAGAAAAAAAAGAAAACAACAAACTGTGTGACGCATTAAGGTCTGAAGAGTGGCTGAAGAGTATTTATAGGTGGCCACAGCTGTCAAAGTAGAAGGGGTTCATCAGAGTCCATAAAAGAGTGATAGCTTCCTTGCTGATCTGAGACTTGAGATCTAATCTGTTGCAAGAAAGTCAGCTTGCAACTTTCTGTAGCAGTTAATGCAAATTTCCACTTAGGTCTCCAAAGCTTTTGTAATGGAGTTGATTAGAAAAGAAGATTTCTTTCCTACTGCCCAACATGTTTCTCTAAAATGGGCCAAGGAATGGTGTAAAGACTTTATCTTTAAATCACAAGAGAGAAATGGAGAGCCATCTCTGACAGTTTGAAGAGCTCTTGGGTTCTAGGAAGGAAACCAGAGGCAGTTTGTGTCATTAGCAACCTAAAAAGGAAAAACAAGCTGGGCCTCTGCTTAGGGGTTTGGAGAAGTCAAATCTCAGGCAGTAAACCAACCCTTCCTCTTTCTTCCTTGATTCTTTGATGATGTCATAAAGAATGCCTTGATGACTTCTTATCTCTTTTCACACTACAAGCCAAGACAATGGACTTCACCTGTAGCATGTCTTTTCATAGATCCCAGGAAAATTGACTAAGCCTGAGAGAGGTGGGCCTCCAGCCCATACACTAAAGCTTTTTGATCCCAAGTGTGAAGAGGCAGTGGTTTGGATGGAGAGGCACTATCACTGGCTTCCTACTATCCCTGCCTCCGATATTTCACTTTGGTGTGCCAGCTAGAGATGCACCTAGTTCAACCACCAGAGCTCTGAATCTGCATTCCTTGGTCTTGCAAGGTGGCCTGACTGCCTTTCTGGCTGCTTTCCCCATTTTTCCCTCTGGCTCCCTCCTTCCCTATGTAGGGAAGGAAATGTGTGCCAACATGGACTTATGTTTCCCTCCCGCCATGACCCCTCCCATTGGCCCAGATGTGTGTGGCTCTCAGTTAACCAATTTTTCCTTAGGTCTTTTGGAACCTGGACACCTAAAGGAGGAGGTGGGGCAGACTTCAAATTTGGGGGACAGGCCCACCTAAATTGGGTCATCTCTGAATATCCTTCCATCAGTCAGTGGTATTTATTGAGCATTTCCTGTGTGTAGACCACTGTACTAAATGCTTGGGAGAATACAATACAGTTGAGTTGGTAGACATGATCCTTGCATTCCCTCCCCTCCCGCTGCTTCAGGTTCAGTGCAGCATGAAGGAGAGCAGCCTAGTGGAAAGAGAAAGCCAGAAAGTCAGAGGGCCTGGACTTTCATCTCAGCTCTGTCACTTGTTGGCCATTTGACTTTTTTTTAATGGTATTTGTTAAATGCTTAGTATGTGCCAAACACTGTACTAAGTGTTGGGGTAAATACAAGATTGGTTGGACACAGTCCATGGCCCACATGGGGCTCACAGTTTTCATCCCCATTTTACAGATGAGGTAACTGAGGCAAAGAAAAGTGAAGTGACTTGCCCAGGGCCACATAGCAGGCAAGTGGCAGAGCCTGGATTAGAATCCAGGTCCTTCTGACTCCCAGGCCCATACTCTAGGCCATGCTCCTTCACTTGGGCAAGGCACTTCACTTCCTGTGCCTCCATTTCCTCAACTATTAAATGGGAATCCAATACCTTTTCTACCTCTTAGACTGTGAGCTCCATGTGGGACAGGGACTGGATCCAACCTGATTAACTTGTATCTACCCCCAGTGCTTAGAACAGTGCTTCACATATAGTAAACACTTAGCAAATACGGTAACAATAATAATAATATTTGCCAGGTGGAACAAACAGAAAGGGTACTGAGTGCACATTGCAATGGTATAGTCCTTTTGCTGGCTCTCTTTCTCTACTGATTGCTCAGATCTACCAGAGTCTTGCTGCGGCTGGAACCCTCAGGGGACCTCAAGGCTGCACACACAACCAGAACCCCCAAGCAGCTATTCAAAGAGGCCGCAGCCCCTTTAGCATGTTGATTATGCCAGACGGGTCAGTCTTTTCAAAATTCAGGGTTCAAATGAGCCAGACCCCCTAATTGCACCAAGACCAGTAGCCTTGGGTGAGGGTGGGCTGGGTAGGAATGAAGTTTGTCCTTGGAAATCTGGCAGATCTCTGATTTCCACTATTTTTCCTTTGAGAGGGACATTGTAGAATGTGGCTGATTTGACGTTCTAATCAGAGAAGAGCATTTTCCTCCTGTGGTTTCTTTCCTTTTTGGACAGGCTGCTCCCTTATTCATGAAGAAAATATCATCTGTTTTGGCCAAAACCTGGAGATTTGGGACTTGGAAAGAAAGGAAAGCAAAATGTGAACCATTTATAAAACATTTTTCCCCGTAGGCCAGAATTTTCCTTTCATTTATTTTATTCTGTAGCTATGTCTGATCAATGCTTCCAGTGGGTTGGGGGACTAGCGCGGGTCCAGTGAAGCCCAAGTACAGTTGTAAACTGGGGCTTTAGCTCTCTGTAAACATCAGGTCATTTACCATTTGGAGAAGTTGCTGCCTTTCATAAACTATGTTTCCATCACTGGCCCTTTTTTTCACATCTGCACATAGCATCCTGGTTATGTATATTAAGAGTTTTCAAAAATAGTTTTGATTCACAAGGATTCAGAGTAATCTCATATCATGAAACATAATGCAGATATGGCCTGGTGAAAAGAGGGATTTGGAAACTATTGAGAAAATCTGAATCCTATGCTTGACTATCCATTTTCTATTGCTATAAGCAATGAAGCAAGATAAAACTCCCTTGTCAGGATCTCACTGAGGTGAAAGCATTATTTACATTTATCATCCCAAGATGGGTAATCAAATAGGAAACATCTGTTGAGCTTACCATACCAGCATAATCAGGTGGAGCTGGTCAGAAGAGTTCAGGCTGCCTATTCTCAGCAAAGGGAAAACTCTAAGGCAGGATCTAACTGCATGCTCCTGGCCAAACTTATAAAAATAATCATCTTGTTTGTGCTTGTGCAGACAGTTTTATCCTGTGGACTCCAAAGCATGATCCAGATGGGGAGATTCAATAGTTGGTTCACTTCATTTAGATCAAGATTATTATTAATGATAATAATAATAACTGTGGTGATGTGTTTCTTATGTGCCAAATACTGGGATAGATACAATACAATCAGATCAGACTGAATTCCTGTCCCATATGGGGCTCCCAGTTTAAAGGAGAGGGAGGAGAGGTATTGAATCCCCAGTTTACAGATAAGGGAACTAAGACACAGAGAAGTTAAGTGATTTGCCCAAAGTCACACAGCAGACAAGTGGTAGATTTGGGATTAGGACCAAGGTCTCCTGACTCTAAATCCTGTGCACTTTCCACCAGGCCAAAGTGCTTCTCAATTTCATCAATTTATTTTTTAATTTGAAAGATCCACTCTACCCCCCCACCAGCCCCAAACAGCATTCCAGGATATGGAAAACCACAGCAGTGGTGTCCAGGAGATCTTAGTTTGTTTTCTTAAATAATCCTAATCACTATTAGTTGTCTTAATTACATTATTTATTTTATTTGTTAAACCAAGGCATTGAAACATGACCGATTGATGTTGGTAAGGAAAGTAGCCTCCCACAGCTATATCCCCATTTCTTCCTTCCCCCTTCCCCTCTCCCCCCCGACCCCATACCACAATCTTTCCCTCCTGCCATCCAGCACTTCTGCATCATTTAAGCACTTGGATACCCATCTTTCCTCCCTAGGTCTCTCCCCACAACCCTATCCCCCTGTAGCTCTTCTGTGCATATCTGATGTTCTTTTGCTTTCTCCTACCTTAAAATTTATTTTACTCTTTGTCTCCTACACTGGAATTTAAATCCTCGAGGGCAGGGATCATGTCGACCTTACTCTATCATACTGTACTCTCTTAAGGGCTTAGTTCAGTTCTCTGTATACAGTAGGTGCTCAAGAAATGCTATGGATTGATGGATAAATTTTCAAAGCACGTGATAGCTTTTTCCAAAATTCTTGCTCAGATTCATGTGGGAATACTTTTCCTTCTTGCTTTATTTTTCACAACAATCATTTAAGAGAAAAACACCATCTTTGTTCTCTAAAAAGAGAGTATGCCTTCTCTGAGTAACCTCTTTCAAATGTCAATGCTTGTTCCCATTGTTAGCTTTATTAGTGTAATTACTCAGTTTTCATGAAGGAGTTGCATTTAAAATTGCTTACTGTGATCTGTTTGCAAAGGCATTTCATCTAGTATTGTATAAAATAAAAGTCTTTAGCCACAGAGAGTTACATCAATCACCATAATTCCATCAGAGAACTTCTTGTTCAAAACATAAACCACAAGAGCACCAAGCCCCGATGGTCTACAACATTATCATGCTTTTGACACCAGGACTTTATTTTGCAGGGCCTGTTTCCACTGCTGTTCACAGGGCTTCCTTCAGCCTCTACCCATTTTGTTCCTCTCTTCTCCCCCTCCCACCATACTTCTCTTTCCATCTTCACTAGGAAATTTTATTCCTAGTTGCAAAGAAGCTCGTGTTCTGTATTTTTTACCCCTTTGGTCTTCTGCTTTTAAAAATGTTTTGTGGCATTTAAGAGAATGTAGGTATTGCAATACTAGGGAAAAACCAAGTCTTTTAGGACATGACACATAGACATACACAAATTCACAGATGCATACACTGATCCACATACTCAGAGACACTGATGCAGGCACAGATACATGTGGTGGAATGGAAGGAGGGACACAAAGCAGTTAAGTATTGGGGTACACAAAGTGGGAAGGGGAAAGGGAGGAATGTTGGAAACATGGGATGTGGGGGGAAAGGTATCCTGGAGGAAGGAGGGAGTGATACCCAATAGCACACAGTGCTCTTACTGCCAAGGTGAGCTCTTCCCTTCCCTCCATCCTTCCCCCATAATCCACCTTGCCCTGCCCTCCCCACTCTTAGGGTTGCCATCAACATGGTTTTCCTACCCCACATCCTGTTCCCTGAATTTCCTCCCTCCCATCTGTCCCTACTCTTCCTGCTGCACTAGCCTAGCAATAGGGAGGAATGGAGGGCAAGTCTGGGGTGTAGGAAAGTCACACCAGTAGCAACTCAAAGAGCAGAGAGGGTGGGGTGAGGGCAAAAAGGGGGTGTGGGCAGAACAGGCTGAGTTACCTAGTTGTAGTTGTTTCTGGTAACGTGGGGAGTTGATTGAAAGTCACTTCATCAAGAGGTGAAGTTCACAAGGCTAGAGTAGAATGGAAGGGAGTTCCAAGAATGTCAGGAGGGCTGTGAGAGGGTCAGGGACCCCAAGAGGGAAACTGGAGAGGGAGAACACAAAGTCCAGGAACAGAGACATAGAGATGCAGGGGCTAAAGATTGACATCCCTAGCTCCATTGGTTTCTGTCACTCCCCAGATGTTATATAATAGGTGAGGGAGGGACCTTTGCAGGACACCGGCCTTGAACACTGCCTCAGTTCCTCTTCTGTGCCAACCCGTATATATATCTACATACATATACATATTTACTGAACACTTACTATGTGCAGAGCAATGTACTAAGTGCTTGGGAGTGTGCAATACAACCATGAAACAAATTCCCTGCCCTCAGTGAGCATAGAAGGGAAGACAGACTATGGGCCAGGCACTGTACTAAACACTGAAGTAGATGCAATATAATCAATTTGGTCATAGTTCCTGTCCCACGTGGGGCTCACAGTATATAAGTAGAAGGGAGTAAGATTTAACCTCCATTTTACAGATGTGTGTGTGTGTGTGTGTGTGTGTGTTTCTCCCTCTCCATTTCCCCCTTGGATTCCCTGACCTTTTCACACCCCTCTTGGAACTCCTGGATCTCCCTTCCATTCTACTCTAGCCTGGTGAACTTCACCTTCACCACCTCAGCCTGTTTTGCCTACACCTCCTTTTTGCCCTCACCCCAACCCTCTCTGCTCTTTGAGTTGCTGCTGGTGTGACTTTCCTACACATTTTGAGGCACAGAGAAGTTAAAGAACTTGCCCAAAATCAAACAGCAGACAAGTGGCAGAGCTGGGATCAGAACTCAGATCCTCTGATTCCCAGGCCCATCCTCTTTCCACTAGACCACGCTGCTTCCCATATAGCACTTATGAATCACACAGCCCTACGGGCAATTTCGCCACCTAATGAACCACTAAATCAGCATCGATCTGCCTAGAGAAGCAATGTGGTCTAGTGGATAGAGCGTGGACCTGGGAGTCAGCAACACCTGGGTTCTAGTCCTGGCTCCACCACCTATCTGCTGTGTAACCCTGGGCAAGTCACTTCACTTCTCTGTGCCTCATTTACCTCATCTGTACAATGGGGATTAAGACTGTGAGCCTTATATGGAACAGGGACTATATCCAACCCAATTTGCTTGTGTCCACCCCAGCACTTAGTACAGTGCCAAGTGAATAGCTTCAGATTCTAAAATCACATCCTCCTTTCTCACACACCTTCCTCTTTAGAGAAGCAGCGTGGCTCAGTGGAAAGAGCATGGGTTTTGGAGTCAGCGGTCATGGGTTCGAATCCCAGCTTGGCCACTTGTCAGCTGTGTGACTTTGGGCAAGTCACTTAACTTTTCGGTGCCTCAGTTACCTCATCTGTAAAATGGGGATTAAGACTGTGAGCCCCACGTGGAACATCCTGATTCCCCTGTGTCTACCCCAGCACTTAGAACAGTGCTCAGCACATAGTAAGCGCTTAACAAATACCAACATTATTATTATTATTCCTCCTTCCACATGGTTTACAGAACCCTATGTCTGTCTCCCCCATTAGAGTGTAAGCTTCTTGGGGGAAGGGAACATGTCTTGTGCCTGTTATACTTTTCAAGTGCTTTAGTACAATGCATTGCCTTGAGTAGGTTCTCAAATACCGTTGCTACTGCTAATGCGCAGGTAGTGTAGTATGGCTTTGACACATCACCACTTTGGAGGCAGTGGTAGAGATGTGATGGAGGAAGGGGTAAAGAGTTAGGGGATGTTCTGGGTACCACTTGGAAGCAGGCAGGAGAAATACTGGACTACAAGGAATAACCCAAAATCTCCCCCTTTCCCCTAAGGAAGGAGTCAGAGCTGGTTAGATGGAGGACTTTGGTTCTAGCATCACTCATCTTATATAGCCAGATTATCTTCCAGCAAACTATTTCCACTCAGTTCTCCTGTAACACATCTTTTTGCTGTACATTTTGGCTGGACTGTTGCTTAGGAATTAAGGAACATTCTTCCAACAATGTGAGCCTGTTCAGATATAGCGCCATTTCATGTTGGAAGAAGGGTTTGGTGCTCACGTGGACAGTGTTGGATATGGAAGAGTTCTACAACCCAAGGTTTTCTTAACCCAGGTTTTTCCAATCTATCAAGTAATCAATGGTATGTATTGAGGACTTACTATGTGCAGAGCATTGCACAAGACAGTAATCCCCGTGTTATCGGAGAACTGGGTGTCTTTGGAGTGAGTTAAGCAAGAAGTAGTAGTGTTGTAGTGGTGAGAACAGTGAGAGTATTTATTTAGTATTCATCGTTCAATTCCCTCAGTAGACACTGGTGGTTAGGACATCTACAACTACTCTCAGAGCCAGTATGCTGAAGTCTATTAAGAACTTCATGAAGTGAGCTTCCTTGAAGCCTTTGCCTGCCCAGCAATTTTTTTCCAGCCTTTCTGGCCTGGGAAGCAAAGCTCCATTTCATGAGAAAAGTCTGATGGGGGTTTTGGAAGGGAACATATTGTGCAAGTCACTTTGAAAAATTTGTCAAAACCCCGGTGATCATTGTTGATGAGGGAATTGGAGCAAATGGCACCAGCTAACATTCCCCATGAGCTTTGGCTAGTGCCAATTTCTCCTTGCTCTGCTAAGGCTAGAGCAAGTAGATTCTGTCTGGTGGTCAGAAGGAAGCAGCCCCTGAGAGGCTCCCAATTGGATTTTCCAGGCTAATGGATGAGGGGCTATAGTCAAGGCATCTTAGCTTCCTTCTCACTGACAATGTTGCTTCTTCAAAGTTCTGGCCCCATCCTAAGGTTCAGCTCCATAAGGCAAAGCAATTGAACTGTTTAGAAGAGATCCTTGGAAAGTTTCAAATGAAAAGTGCCCCCCCCCCGCTTCCACCCCCTCCCCCCCACCCAGGGAGAGCCCAATGGAGTTCTGAGCAGCAGAAACTCTGGGTACTGAGGAGACAGGTGAGACATAAAATGAACCTAGCATTTCTGTCTATATAGAAGAATTTATCTTTATTTCAGCATTAGATGCAATGTGGGAGAAGAGCAGAGCAGATTCATCCCTGAAGGAATTTGGAATTTCAGTTAAAGGAGGTGGGAAAAGCAATGTGGACTAGTGGAAAGAGTAGAAGTCTAGGAGTCTAAAGACCTGGGTTCTGGTCTCAGCTCTGCCACTTTTCTGCTGTGTGTTCTTGAGTAAGTAAATTGCCCTCTCTGCACCTCAGTCCCCTCTTCTGTAAAAGGGAGCTAATAATACCTGCCTCTCCCTATGTCATGAACCCTGCTGTGTGGACAAAATGAGGTATTATAAAAGTGCTTTGGGGAAATTGAAGCACTCTACAAATTGAAGGTATCATTTATTTCAGTATCAAATGCAATGTGGGAGAGTGGCAGAGAAAATTCATCCCTGAGGGACTTTCAGTTCAAAGGAAGGGTTTTGCTCTTCAATTAAGACCAGCTGATGACACTATTCTAAACTGAAATAGGGAATTCTTATGGAAACATGGACCCACCTGAGAAGGCCCATTAGGAACTGAAGTGTAAAGACCCTTTCCTCCCTCCATGCCACTCTGAGATCTCTCTCTGCTCCCCCAGCCAACCAAGAGACAGAAGGATAATAAAAGTTTTGAAATATGGTAATGAAACATTTCCATTTGTGTTTTAATCCTCACATCTCATAACATCTTGAGTGTCATAATAAAATCCCTTGCATTTTTAATTAATTTCAAGATGTTGAGGAGGGGCAGGGGGTGGAGAAAACCTCCACAAAACTCACCCAGATTAAAATGGTTTCACTGGTTCTGAATAAGCTGAAATCCATCGTGTTCCAGAATGATTGCCTTTAAATCATTAAAGCCCCCAAATGAAATCAGACAAAGTTATTCATATGGAACACCATGAGGCCTTATTGCAAATCGAGGTTATGTCAGCAGACCTGGACCACCTGAGGGTTGCTGCTGGCACTTCATTTAACCTCCTGCCACACGACCCGTTGAAGATGTAATAAATAATAAAATCTCATCTTCCCATTTTTCTTTTCACCTAATTATACATCACTTCCTCTACTTTGGTGCTTTAGGAAAAGGGCAGAGGAGAGAGCCAATCCCTTGGACCCAGTGCCAGGTGGGCCCTTAGGCTGGTTGGGGAAAAATGCAGTTTCTCTTAGTTCCAAAGCAGTGCCACTATAAAAATACATAATTTATAAATCATTTATTTACATTACTATCTATCTTCCCCTCTAGACTCTAACCTCCTTGTGGGCAGGGAATGTGTCTAACCAACTCAGTTATATTATACTCTCCCAAGTGCTTAGTATGGTGCTCTGCACACAGTAAGCGCTCAGTAAATACCATTGATGAACTGACTGACTGCTGGCTCTGCTCTGCCCTCGCCCTCCCATCTCTGGGAATCACCTTGGTACAGGCAGAGGTTCTCACCGAGAGCAGTTCTGAACTGGGACCGAGAGAAGCAGACCATAGCAGTGGTTGTGGCACCCAGCCCATGCTGGCCACTTCCTTACAGGAAGCACTGCTCTGCTCAAGCAAGAGAGGGCAGTGAGAGCAGTTTATCAGAGCAGTGACAGATCACCCTCTTATTCCAATATAGCTACTCCATGGGCTCCAGAGGCCAAGCCAGTCTGAGTCGGGTTTCCTGCAGGGGAGCAGAACTAACTTGAGGAGCAGCATGGTGTAGTGGAGAGGGCCTGGGAGTCAGAGGACCTAGGTTCTAATCCCACCTCTGCCATTTGCCTGCTGTGTCACTTGAGCAAGTCACTTCATGGCTTAGTGGTAAATGCAAGGGCTTGATAGTCAGAGGATGTGTGTTCTAATCCTAGCTCTGCCACTTTTCTGCTGTGTGACCTTGGGCAAATCACTTAACTTCTCTGTGACTCAGCTACCTCACCCGTACAATGGGAATTAAGATTGTGAGCTCCATGTAGGAAAGAGACTGTGTCCAACCTGATTGTCTTGTATCTACCCCAGAGCTTAGGAGAGTTCTTGGCACATAGTAAGCATTTAACAAATACCGTAATTATTATTATTATTATTCACTGTGCCTCGATTTCTTCATCCTTAAAATGGAGATTCAGTGCCTGTTCTCCCTCCTACTTATAGTATGAGCTCCTTGTGGGACAGGGACTGTTTCTGACCTGATTAACTAAGTGCTTAGAACAGTGTGTGACACATAGTAAGTGCTTAAGAAATATAATAATAATAATACCTTGGAGCCAGCATTGGATGACAGTATTTTGGGGAGCTCATGGAAAGCTGGAGATTGAAAGTCATAGAGAACCCAGGGTGGGAAGAAAAGAGAGAAAAAGAGAGAAAGATAGGGATGGGGAGCCAGAGGTGGCAAGCTCACACACACACACACACACACACACACACACACGTGATGAATGCACAGCATTCTCCCAGCCACTGCTGCATGCTTTACTGCTGCAATGTGGCTGAGGCTGCAAGTTGGAGTCATTTATGTCTCAGATGCAGGTTGTGACCATAATAGACACTGTTGGCCAGTGCGGCCAGAACCATTTCACAGTAGCAGAAACTTCTAGGAAACAGAGCATATGAGAGAAGTGGCTGGCATTAGTATCGGGAGAAGCACTGGAAAAGAGGAGGAAGAGGATGGGCAAACTCTCCTGCAATTATCTTCTAATTCATCTCCACAGCTGTCATGTCCCCTCCCTACACCTGGCAAAAAGTGGTATATTAAGCTGTCTTATATGTCATTTTTCAGTTGGCAGAACTGGATGCTGCTATCCCATCTATTGCAGGGCCGGATTAAGGTCAGAACTCACAGGGCTGAAAATTGGGACCCAGGGATAAAGTGGGAGTGCTCCCCAAACATCCCAGCCACAATGTGGCCCCCCAGCCACAGGAGCTGCCAACTCCATTGCAACTCCCACCTTTGTCAAAAACCTTCCTCTAAGCCTTTTTAAAAAGTGACCTCCTCCAAGAAACTTTCCCTGTTTACCCCCACTTTCCTGGTCAAATTCCTCCATCTTCCATCTTAGCACTCATGGATGTTTATGTTCCTACGTTTGTTTTTATCCTTCCTCTCTGTGCTCTTACTCTTTAACCCATTGTCTATTCACAACTTGTTTCTTCTTGTCTTCTCCATTAAACTATAAGCTTCCTTGAGGGAAGAGACTATATCTTTTACTTTGTGTGATTCCAAATGCCTGAGCATGCTAAGCAGTCAATAAACGTTGCTTCTGAGGATGCAGATGATGAGGATGATGATGATACAGAGAACAGTGGTATCATCTACCCCATTATGAGTTTCCAGTCTGATTTGTTGTGTGCACATATTAGTGCTGGCCTGGTCCTGATAGTCTTCTAGGAGTGTGTTTTCCTCTCCCTTGAATTACAGGTTGGGACCTGTCAGGCTCCAGCAGTTTGAATAGATTAGTAATGACCCTTCTGTAAAACACAGGATATTGCTTTTCTCTCTATCCCTCAGGCAAATTAAAACTGGGGCCCTCTGTTAATGGAGTGCAAACCAGTGGAAATAAACAGGAGGAAGTCTCTTCAGCTTGCATGCCCCTTCATCCATCTGTTCCAGCCAGTTTGCTTCCTGGGTCTCCCAAGCCCTCCCCCCTTCCCTCACCGCCCCATGCCCCATGGACCACCTGCCCACCCCCACCGAAGTGGACCCAAGATAAAGGTTCTTGCACCCCCTTCTGTGTCTCTGGACCACCCTGAGTGTCTCTGGGTCCCCCCTCTGTTTGCCTGGGTCCTTCTGCATGTATCTTTGTGGGTCCATATCTCCCTATATTGCTCTCTCTGGGTCTCTGTCTCCATTTTCTCTCCAAGGTCTTTATCTACATCTCTTTGTCTCTCTCTATTTCTGTCTCTAGTGCACCTCTATAGCTCTCTAGCTGCTATCTTGGGGACTTGACCCTGACTGTAACTCTTTTTCCTATTCCCTGAAACCCCTCCCCAGTTTCACACAGCATGCACAGTGGCAAGTTGACATCCATGCGGCTACTGGCTAGAATTCACTCCCAGGGTGTTGATACAGGAAAAGGAACTGTTCATCAGGATTTGTCCCCTCCCCACCCCCCCGTCCACACCCCTGATAGTAGCTCCTTGCCAGGCACCTAGCAAAGCAACTTTCTGGGAAGCCAAGCCTGAACCCAATGTTTTTACAGAAAAGCCATTTGCATTCACTGTAGAAGAGCAACTTTTATTTACAATAGGTGGTATCTACCCAGGCTCAACAAGAGCCTCAGACCTCCTTCTCTGTACCCCTGATCCTCTGCCACCACTACCTGCTCTCCCCATCCCACCCCTGTCCATCCCCAGCCTGTTGACATTGCAGCCCTGAGAAGTGGGGATGACCAGGAATGGAAGGGAGTCAGGTGGACGAAACAGCAATGGCAGTGAGATGAGGTCCATCACTTTGGAGGTATAGAAAAAAAAGTTACTAGAAGAGATATAGAATAAAAGGTGCATGGGGCCCAGGGAAACAAAGGAGTGATTTGGGGTTAGGCAAGAGGAAGGCCAGGAAAACTCAAAACTATGGAACCTGAGGGAGGTGGAGGAGGGAGAGGGTGGGGTTGGGGGGCTGGGGTTACATACCTCAGAAAGGTTTACGGAGATTGACAGGAAATATGTTGAGGACATACACTCTGAAGATCTCAGAGGTGCAAATTGCACTCCTCTAACAGGTAATTATTTACATATCCATGTGGATCATTTGCCCACGTGGACACCTGCATTTTCTTTTCCAGGGAAGGTGGCTCAAGTCTCATTGCTTCATTACTCTGTGAAATCCTTTTCCTCAGCTCCCCCGCCATAGCTCCCCCTCCCCCGCCATAGCCCCAAGTCGCTCCCTTTGCTCTACCCCCTCACCCCACAGAACTTGTGTATATATGTACTTATCTATAATTCTATTTATTTATATTAATGCCTGTTTACTTGTTTTGATGTGTATATATCTATAATTCTATTCATTTATATTGATGTCTGTTCACTTGTTTCGATATCTGCCTCTCCACTTCTAGACTGTGAGCCTGTTGTGGGCTGGGATTGTCTCTGTTGCTGAATTGTACTTTCCAAGCACTTAGTATAGTAAGTAAGTGCTCAATAAATACAAATGAATGAATGAGAGAATGAAAATCAGCTCCACATGGTCAAGCTCTGCAGCCAGAGGTCAAGTCTCAGCCTCCCCAACCTTGCCCCAGACTGGCAGAGCTCTTCAGGGGACTGTTATCCCTCCCCTGCAGGCAAGCATTGCCTAATAATTGTGGTATTTATTAAGTGCTTACTATGTGCCAAGCACTTACTAAGTGCTGGGGTAAAGGCAAGGTTATATATATCTCCTCCAAGAGGCCTTTCCTGACTAAGCCTCCCATTCCTCTTCTCCCACTCCCTTCTGTGTCACCCTGACTTGCTCCCTTTGTTCATCCCCCCTCCCAGCCCCACAGCACTTATGTACATATCTGTAATTTATTTATTTATATTAATGTCTGTCTCCCCACTGCTAGACTGTAGGCTCGTTGTGGGCAGGGAATGTGCCTGTTTATTGTTGTATTGTACTCTCCCAAGTGCTTAGTAAAATGCTCTGCACACAGTAAGCGCTGGAAAAATACAATTGAATGAATGAATGGATGGATACAAGCCCTTTCCCTCAAGGAGCTCACAGTTTAAGGAAGAGGGACAGTGGGTAGTTAATCCCCATTCTGTGGATGAAGAAATTGATCAATAGAGAAGTGAATTGCCCTACGTTATATAACAGGAATTGACTACAATTGCCCAACTAATGGGAGGAGTGGGGGTTTGTTCCAGGGTACTAGCTTGTTATGAGGAGGGAATGTCTCTGCTATATTGTATGCTCTCAAGCACTTAGTACAGTGTTCTCCACACAGTAAGCTCTCAGTAAATATGATTGACTGAATGAGAGCCAATGCCTCTTCCATTAGAGCTTGAGGTGATAATAATCTTGCTGAACATAGTCCCTTCATGAGACTGACCAGTGATTTCTTGCAGTTTTACTTGGCCAACCTCTCACCCTAGAAGTCCCCACACTTGCCTCCCTTCCCAAAAAATAACCCATTCTTGCAGGATTGAAAAATACACCAATCGTTAAAAACAAAACAGAGGAAATCCCAACTATAACAAGTGCAGTATATTAAAATGCCATAAAATTCTGTAATTTGGGATACAACTCTTGTCATGTGTTTTATTTCCATCACCTGGGACTATATTTGTGCACTGTTGCATATACAAAGTCCGGTGATACAATACCCCCAAATATTCCAGGAGGCAGATTGAGGCTAGTGAAAAGAGCATAGATTGCAAGTCAGAAGACTATGGATACTAGTCCCAGCTCTGCTTCTGTTCTGCTGTTCCCCTTGGTGAAGACACTTAACCTCTATACTTATTTACTCTTCTGTAAAATGGGGATAAAATGCCTCCATGTAGGATAGCAACTATGCCTAATCTGATGATTTAATATCTACTCCAGGGCTAAGTACAGTGCTTGGCACACAGTAAACCCTTAGCAGTTATTATTATTATTACTATTACTATTATTAGTAATGTTATTCCTGCTCTCCCTACCTCTTAGATTGTGCTCCCGATGTGGGATGAGAACTCTTGTCCAATTTGATCACCTTGTATCTACCTCAGCCCTTAGCCCAATGCTCCGCACAGAGTGAAACTTGATAAATTCCACAATGATTATGATTTTTAAAACCTACCATTTTACTCCCCTGAGACATTCAAAAGTTATGTGTTTGACTTCTTTCCTGTCAAACTGTCTAACAAAGGAAGGCTTTGGAGTCACCTTGTTCTGGGGGAGGCCTTTCCTCTTCAATATGAGGGCTATCAGGAACTAGATTTACAACCAGATGATCACTAGTATCCTAAATTATCCTAAATCTGCCCACAGGTATATGTGACCATCTGATGACCCTATTCCTGACCTAGAAATAAGGTTGGTTAAATCTGGATAAATCATTTATAATGGGTGATTATAAAGTGAGAATTGGTAGCGACATCCTCACGTGGAAGCAAGTCATCGGGCCACATGGGATGGGCAAACTCCCAAGCAATGCTCTGAACACCAATGCTCCAAACACCACCCTGTGATCACCCACACCCATGACAAAGGAAAAGCAGCCAGAACACACCCATCATCTAAACTGTGGCACCTCATCCACTAGATCATCATCCCAGGAGAGAGACCCCAGGGATGTGTGGCTCCTGGCAGGCATGCCTGAAGCAGAGTACTGGAGAGACTACTGTCTGATTTGTACCAGATTCACACTGATTATACCACCAGTGTGGTGAAAAGCAGCCTCCAAACCATCAAGACAGCTAAACGGTAAGCTAAAGAATAGCACTGATCGAACTCTCCTGGGATCACGACATGGGATTTGATCATAGTTTGGCATAGAGGACATGATCTTCGCAGGATGTCAGGCACAAGAAAAGTGCAGGGGGCAGCATCAACACAGCCATATGGTTTCCATAGAATTTATGAAAGCATAAGCATGGCCTAGTGGCAAGAGTACGGACTTAGGAGTTAGAGGATGTGGGTTCTTATCCCAGCTCCACCACTTGTCTGCTCTGTGACCTTGGGCAAGTCACTTAACTTCTCTGTGCCTCAGTTACCTCATCTGTAAAATGGGGATGAAGATTATGAGCCCCTCGTAGGACAACCTGATTACTTTGTATCTACTCCAGTGTTTAGAACAGTGCTTGGCATATAGGAAGCACTTAACAAATACCATTATTACTATTATTACTTTTAACACCCTTCAGTAGATCTAAACTCTGAAAATGATTTAGTAAATTTGGCTGCCCTTGCAAGTTCATTGAGATTCTGAGATTATCTCATGACAGTGTGACAGGCTGGATCTGAGCTGAGGGTAGCCTGTGTGATCCATTCCCCCTCGCCAGCTGGGTAAAGCAGGAGTATGTAGTGGACCTGTTCCTTTTCAATTTATTCTGCAGAGACATGCTGGAGGGTGCAACAAGAGACCTGGCCCACTCCTCTGGGATACTTTTCCAACTCATGAATTTGTTTAACCTGTCTGTTGTCTAATAGAAGCTCTGGAGGATGAGATGTACATCACCCTGATTCTATTTAGTTGCCATTGTTTTTATGAGATGTTCTTCCCCTTGACTCTACTTATTGCCATTGTTCTTGTCTGCCTGTCTCCCCCGATTAGACTGTAAGCCCGTCAAAGGGCAGGGACTGTCTCTATCTGTTGCTGACTTGTACATTCCAAGCGCTGAGTACAGTGCTCTGCACATAGTAAGTGCTCAATAAATACTATTGAATGAATGAATGAATGAATGAGGAATGTCACTCATCTTCTTCTGCATTGTCCTCAGGACAATGAACTGTCACAGTATGAACTGCTTCAGCTGCTTATGGCTAAAATTGCTGGTTTTAATAAGTAATATCTTACCTGGGTGTTGTGCCTTAGACCTGGGGAAGAGATGAGGGAAAAGGTTTAGTGCAGTGCCAAGAAGTGTGGAAAAGGGGATACTTTATACCCCTGAGCTAGAAGCCGAGTCAGTACTGTACTTTAACTGTTCACTCTCCAATGGCTTCTTCTCCACTGCTTTCAAACATGCTCATGTCTACCCTATCCTATAAAGACCCTCATTTGACCCCATAGCTCCCCCCAGTTATCACCCCATCTCCCCCCTACCATTCCTCTTCAAACTTGTTGAGTTAGTTGTTTATACCTGCCATCTCAATTTCCTCTCTTTCAATTCTCTCTTTGACCCCTTCCAATCTAGCTTCCATCCTCTTCACTCCACAGAAACTACCCTCTCAAAAATCATAAATGATCATCTTCTTGACAAATCCAATGGTCTCTACTCCATTCTAATCCCCCTCAAACTCTCAGTGGCCTTTGAGACTGCTGACCACCCTCTTCTCCTGGAAACATTATACAACATCGGCTTCAATGACATTGTCCTCTCCTCGTTCTCCTGTGGCCATTCATTCTCAATGTCTTTTGCAAGCCTCTCTTATGTCTCCCACTTCCTAAATTTGGGGGGGAAGGGAGTCCTTCAAGGTTTGGTTCTGGGTACCCTTCTGTTCTTCATCTACATCCACTCTCTTGGAGAACTCATTTGCTCACATGGCTTCAACCACCACCTCTATGCAGATGATTTCCAAATCTACATCACCAGTCCTGATCACTTTCCCTTTCTTCAGTCTCACATTTCCTCCTGCCCTCAAGACATCTCTACTTGGATGTTCTGCTGTCATCTCAAACTTAATATGTCTAAAACAGAACTGCTTATCTTTCCACCCAAACCCTGTCCTCCCCCTGACTTTCCCATCACTGTAAACAGCATTCTCCCTGTCTCACAAGCCTTGGTGTTATCCTTGACTCCTCTCTCTCATTCAACCCACATACTCAATCCATCACTAAATCCTGTTGGTTCAAACTTCACAACAGTGCTAAAATCCACCCTTTCCTCTCCACCCAAACTCTTACCACTTTAATTTATTTCTTTATCCATTTATCCTATCCTGCCTTGATTACTGTATCAGCCTACTTGCTGACCTCCCTGACTCCTGCCTCTCCCCAGTCCAGTACATACTTCACTCTTCTGCCTGGATCACTTTTCTACAGAAACATTCAATCCATGTTTCCCCACTTCTCAAGAACCTCCAATGATTGCCCATCCACCTCCATGTCAAACAAAAACTCCTTACCATTGACTTTAAAGCACTCAATCACCTTGCACCCTCCTACCTCACCTCGCTACTCTGCTACTACAGCACAGGTTGCACACTTTGCTCCTCTAATGCCAACCTACTCACTGTACCTCCATCTCAGCTATCTCGCCACTGACCTCTCGCCCACGTCCTGCCTCTGGCCTGGAATGCCCTCCCTCTTCATATCTGACAGACAATTAGTCTTCCCAACTTCAAGGTCTTATTGATGATACATCTCTTCCAAGAGGCCTTCCCTGACTAAACCCTCATTTCCTCTTTTCCCAAACCCTTCTGCGACACCCTGACTTGCTCCCTTTATCTTCCCTCCCAAGCCCGGTCCTCTCCCAGACTTCCCTATCACCGTGGATGGCACGACCATCCTTCCCGTCTCTCAGGCCCGCAATCTCGGTGTCATCTTTGACTCGTCTCTCTCGTTCACCCCACACATCCTATCCGTTACCAAGACCTGCCGGTTTCACCTCTACAATATCGCCAAGATCCGCCCTTTCCTCTCCACCCAAACGGCTACCTTACTGCTACAGGCTCTTGTTATATCCCGGCTACACTACTGTGTCAGCCTTCTCTCTGATCTCCCTTCCTCCTCTCTCTCCCCGCTCCAGTCTATTCTTCACTCCACTGCCCGGCTCATCTTCCTGCAGAAACGATCTGGGCATGTCACTCCCCTTCTTAAACACCTCCAGTGGTTGTCTATCAACCTCCGCTCCAAACAAAAACTCCTCACTCTAGGCTTCAAGGCTCTCCATCACCTTGCCCCTTCCTACCTCTCCTCCCTTCTCTCTTTCTACTGCCCACCCCGCACGCTCCGCTCCTCTGCCACCCACCTCCTCACTGTCCCTCAGTCTCGCCTATCCCACCGTCGACCCCTGGGCCACGTCCTCCCGCGGTCCTGGAACGCCCTCCCTCCTCACCTCCGCCAGGCTAATTCTCTTCCCCTCTTCAGAACCCTACTTAAAACTCACCTCCTCCAAGAGGCCTTCCCAGACTGAGCTCCCCTTCTCCCTCTACTCCCTCTACCACCCCCCTTCACCTCTCCGCAGCTAAACCCTCTTTTCCCCCCATCTCCCTCTGCTCCTCCCCCTCTCCCTTCCCATCCCCTCAGCACTGTACTCGTCTGCTCAACTGTATATATTTTCATTACCCTATTTATTTTGTTAATGAAATGTACATCGCCTTGATTCTATTTAGTTGCCATGGTTTTTATGAGATGTTCTTCCCCTTGACTCTATTTATTGCCATTGTTCTTGTCTGTCTGTCTCCCCCAATTAGACTGTAAGCCCGTCAAATGGCAGGGACTGTCTCCATCTGTTGCTGACTTGTTCATTCCAAGCGCTTAGTACAGTACTCTGCACATAGTAAGCGCTCAATAAATACTATTGAATAAATGAATGAATGAACCATGCCACCGTCAGCCTTATGTATATGTATATCTGTAATTTATTTATATTAATGTCCGTCTCCCCCTCTAGACAGTAAGCTCGTTGTGGTGAGGGAATGTGTCTGTTATATTGTTGTGTTGTACTCCCCCAAGTACTTACTACAGTGCTCTCCACAACTAAGTGCTCAATAAGTATGATTGATTGATTGATTGATTGATTGATTGATTGTACTAAAATAAGAACTCTGTATCTCTGAGAACTTCTACCCTTCCAGGAAGAATAGAGGCAAAATAAGTTCATAGCTGTCAGAAACTGAGCGTTAATGAAAGAGATCTTGGGGAGTTTTCCAGGCCATGCTTCTGCCTCTAAACCTATTTACACTGGAGCGAAGGCTTCTGAATCATGTTCCTGCCTTCCCAACTTAGGAAAAGGAGACCAAGAAAGAATCTGGTATTCTTTCCCTCAAACCAAGAGAAACAATACAGAACAGAGCCCCTGCCAAAATCTGCCTGCGCCAGGCCACTTCTTGGAAGTTAGTATCTGGTGCCAAGGAAAGTGTAGGTGCCAAGGAAAGTGCCTCAACAAGGCCTTGGCTATTCACAAGACTTCTCTGTCAAGCACAGAGAGCCTTCCCTGCAGACCCTGACTGCCAGGACTGAATGACCACAGAGGGTGGCAGCCTCCTTTGGCTGAGATTCAGTCCATCAGACAGAAACCAGAGAATCTTTCTCATGGTACCAAATGCCCAGCATTCAAAACACATTGCCAAAGAGCTGCCGAGTCGCCTTCCAGGTCTTCCTATTTGACATATCCCTTCTGGTACCCCTTGTTCGGGGAGGAAAGGGAGGAGGCAAGATTGATAGCTGGGCCCCACCTTTAAGACAAAGGAGAATAAGCAAAAGCCTGCTTTATTTAAGTGGTGATATATCTCCGCTAAGGACTGCGGCAGGGCTCTGAATGAGACCGTCACTCAGCGACCTGCCAGTCTTTAACACCCTAGCTTCAAAATCTCAATTGCCTGAACTCCAGTAATAAACTGAAACTTACTAGATATAAACTGAAAAGCCACCAAAGCATTACCATTCCAAATGGTGCCATAAATAAACTACCAACAATTTACAGTTTTCCTGCATCATTGTTAATTGACCAAATCCAGTGTTGCAGTGTTAGCATTATGCCCTGTTACGCTTTGTAATAAAATCACTGCCTATGCAGAAGAAACAAACTTAATGATATGATACTAATAGAGTTAGAAATTTCCTCTGCTAGCATTAATAATTTACACCTCCATTCATTTTTTAATGCTATTTGTGCTCCTAGAACAAAAAAGCACTGAAATGCTGGCCTCTCAATCCCTCATTTTGTGCCTGTTGAGGGGAAGGATAGCAAGTAACCTGATGAAGGCAAAGGTCTTCAGGATGGGCCAATCAGGATAAAATGAATGCAGTAGAAATACACTCATTTCCCCCAAAATACAAGGGTTATGTACTTGACAAAGCCCACACTAAGAAAAGCTCACGTTGTCGAACACACAACTTGACTGACGACACGTACACAGGCAAAATTGTTTCTCTCAACATCACATCATGTACTATCCAGACCATTGCATGTTATGGGAAGAACGTGCCTAATTCCACATCAGCCTTCCATCTCAAACACATAGTGAAGACACATTTTATAGCAAAACTGACTGTACCAGTGTTAATGTGTCATAACCGTAAGGACACATACTAAAACATTCTTTGCAGAAGTTCAGAGCCTACATAGTTGCTGAGAGTGTAACTGGGTGGATGCCCTTGGTCTCCCCCCACCTTTGTTCCTGCACTATTGTGTTCCTCTCCAAGGCCACTTTAGACATGGGTGTTAGTTTGAGCCATGGGGCTCGGCAGTGGGAGTTGAGGTGTAGGGAGGGAGTCTGGGCAGAGAGGCTAGACATTTTAAATGAAAATGCCAGCTCAAAGGCAGCTGGTGCCATACTCATGCTGGACAGAGGACAGACCAGCTGAAAACCTAATAAGTGAATAGCCACCCTACAAGCGACCCTGTGCGGTTCCATCAAGGGAATCAGGCATGATGACCAACCCACAGCAGAGCAGGGCACTGGCCCTCTCAGGCCCAGGATGTCCCTTTCCCCCCAGGGCAGATACAGGGCAAATTTCCTACTAATGGGGAGCATTGTCGGGTTCTGCAGGTGAGGTTGGGGCTGCTGGAAGGAGCCCAAGCAAATAATATAGGCTAGGCTAGCCCGGTCTGCTCCCAAAGAAGGAAATGAGCAAAGGCTTTAATCCCTCCTATTTAAACTCATCACTGTAGGCGTCAAAGCTCTCCATCGCCTTGCCCTTTCTTACCTCACCTCCCCTATCTCCTTCTACATCCCAGCCCATACACTCCGCTCCTCTGGTGCTAACCTTCTCACTGTACCTCATTCTTGCCTATCCCACCATTGACCCCTGGCCCAAATCCTACCTCTCGCCTGGAATCCCCACCCTCATCAAATCCACCAAGCATTCAAACTTCCCCCTTCAAAGGCCTTCAAAGGTCACCTCCTCCAAGAGGCCTTCCCAGACTTAGGCCCTCTTCTCCTCAGTTCCCACTCCCCTCCGCGTTGCCCTGACTCTCTCCCTACACTCTACCCTCCCCTCCTCACCCCACAACACTTGTGTATATGTGTGTATATTTGTTGTTGTTGTTGTTGTTGTCTTATGTTGTCAAGTCGTGTCCAACCCATAGCGACGCCATGGACGCATCTCTCCCAGAATGCTCCACCTCCATCTGCAGTCGTTCTGGTAGTGTATCCATAGAGTTTTCTTGGTAAAAATACGGAAACGATTTACCATTGCTTCCTTCTGCTCAGTAAACCTGAGTCTCCGCCCTCAACTCTCTCCCATGCCGCTGCAGCCCAGCACAGGTGAGATTTGACCTGTAGCAGATTGCCTTCCACTCGCTAGCCACTGCCCAAGCTAGGAATGGAATGGGTAGGCCTCTGCTTGACTCTCCCTCCCATAGTCGAGACTAGTAGAGTACTGGAAACTCTCCAGTTGTGACCCTGAGAGGTGGTATATATGTGCATATCTATAATTCTATTTATTTATATTGATGCCTGTTGTTTTGATGTGTATATAGCTATAATTCTATTTATTTGTATTGATGCCTGTTTACTTTTTTTGATGTCTATCTCCCGCCTTCTAGACTGTAAACCCGGTGTGGGCAGGGATTGTTTCTCTTTATTGCTGAATTATACTTTCCAAACACTTAGTACAGTGCTCTGCACACAGTAAGCACTCAAAAAATACAATTGAATGAATGAATGAAGAGTTTTTCAATCAACCAATCAGTCAGTGGTATTTGTTGAACACTTACTGTGGCAAGAGTACTGTACTCGGTGCTTGGAAAAATACAGTACAATAGAGTCGGATGACAAGATCCTTGCCCACAAAGAGGTTACAGTCTACAGGACTGTGTTCTTACAGGCTATTTCTTTTCATAAAAATAAATTCAGCCCACAGCTAAACTGAGTTTGGTCCACCTGAGGGAATGTCCAAAGCCTTTGTTCCAAGCTTGGAGTGTCCCCTACTGGTCCCCCTCTGGGGAGAAAGATGATTCTGGGCCATAACAACTTCCTGGGAAGATGCCTCTTGCCCACCCACATTGTGTTTATCCTAGGGAGAGAGACAGAAGGTAACTTTTGGGATGTCCATCCATCTATCCTACCTCACTGCTTGACAACTTTCTATGCAGACTTCAGGCAGAAAGGAAGACACAAAGAAGTACACTGAAAGTTCTCTCAGTCTCTCAGAAACTTCACCCTTTGGGGAGGAAATGAAAATCATTTATATGATCAAAACAACAACAACATGTCTGTGCTTGTACCTGGGTCTGGGATGAAAAGTCTAATTCAGAATTCTCCCCAGGTAGCACAAAAACATCACCCGGGAGCATGAAAGCCACCAGCCCTGCCCAGCAGTTCATTTCAAGTGATTATGAGCAATTTAGGAAATAAGAGAACTGCACCCAGAGTCAGGAAGCAGCAAACCTCTGGGATTTTGTGCTTTCAAGGTGAAGTGAGAAGTAGGCTTTTGCAGGCCCAGCCAGCAGGTGTTCCTCTTGCTGACAGAAAGGAGAGTTTCAGTGTGGTGGCAGGGGGTGTTTTTTCGAGAGCTTAGTGCCAGGAAACGGAGCTCAGCTGGTGGGCAGAACAGAGCCTGAACTGCAGAATTATCAGCAAATGATTGGGCTTGAAGGTTAGTCATTTAACAAGGGAGAGCCTGAGTTGGAAGGGGTCAGGGTAGTGGGGAGGGAGTCACAGCATTTGGGGCTATCTATGTCCCTGAGCTGAGGGCTGTTAACAAAAGAAAAAGAGAGAAGGAGAAGAATCTCCAAAGAATCGTCTTCTCCTCTTCCTCTTCCTCGTCGTCGTTCTCCTCCTCATCAGCATCATCCCATCAGCCACATCATCATCGCCTTCCAAGAATTCAAATTAATGGGCAAACAAAAAGACTTTGTCAGAGGCTGGAAATAGCCTGTTTCTTTGCCCCAGGATGATTCATTTGAGAAAATCAGGAACCTCAGCTTTTAAGATGGCTTTTTCCCTGCTGAAGGAAAAAGGGAAAAGCTGTGGGCAAGCTGTAAATCACCTGGCTTGGAGTGGGCTTCACAAACCCAACAAAGCCTGGGCCGAGGGAACATTTGGATAGGAGGCTGTATGGATCTGGAGTTACTGCATGGTTGTGTATGGTGAGGCTTCAAATGCTAAAAAGGATAGCTGATTAGTTGCTATGCCAACCAAGACTGAATTCCTTGACCACCTTCCCACCCCTGCCCTCGTTCCCTATTCCTTCCCCTAAAAAAGTTCCAGATCTCAACCCAGCTGACATCATCTCCGGTATGTCTTGCCCAGAAAGTCAGATGTGATCTGTTCAGGGCTCAGGGCCATTCTTAAGGGAAGGCAGTTAAGGCAGTTGGCCCACTCTTAAGGAAGCCCCACACTTGAGGCAGGGTGTACCTGAAAGAGATAAGGTGACTGGATACACCAATTTGAATGGGACAATTACACCCAACAGGTGTGTGATGGGACCCCAAGCCCCTCTGCCAAGGGGTAATGGTTGTGGCAGCAGCAATGGCAGCAACTCTTGCCACTGCTAAAGAAAAGGAGAGCTCTTTCCTTGGCATCTTCAGCTCAGTGTTGGCTCTTCTGGGCAGTGACAATAACTGTAGTTGAGCTCAATTGACATGAAATTCCCAGAGAATTTGCTTGAGGTAGCAAACAAAGGTGGGTCAGAAACAAACAAAAATGGACCCCTGTTTAGAGATCATAAATGTTTTCCAGCACTGGCTCTAAGCTTGTCCTTTTTGCTTAGCTTGAGCTGAGTGTTGGGAATCTCTAGGACTACTCTGATCATTAGAATAGTACAGGCAGTCCAGGCTGCCATATAATAATAATTATGGTATTTGTTAAGTGCTTACTATTAGCTGTTCTAAGCTCTGGGGTGGAAATAGTCCCTCTCCCATGTGGAACTCACAGTCTCAATCCCCATTTTACAGATGAGGTAACTGAGGTATTTGTTAAGCGCTTACTATGTGCAGAGCACTGTTCTAAGCACTGAAGTAGATACAGAGTAATCAGACTGTCCCACGTGAGGCTCACAGTCTTAATCCCCATTTTACAGATGAGGTAACTGAGGCACAGAGAAGTGAAGTGACTTGCCCACAGTCACACAGCTGACAAGTGGCAGAGCCAGGATTCGAACCCATGACCTCTGACTCCCAAGCCCAGGCTCTTTCCACTGAGCCACACTGCTTCTATTCCCCCTATTCCCCATTTAGCACTGTGAATATATGCCTTGGAGGAGGGAGGATGAAGAAATAGAAATATCGGACTTTCAGCTGTAATAGGAAAGATGAAATTTTTCTCTTGTCCTCAGAAGCTTAACCTAGTACATAGATATTTGCACCTGAATAAACTATAATTGTAATGGTCCCAGTCTGAGTGTGAAGTCTATTCACGGTCCAGACCCCACCAGCCTAATCATTATTGGTTAACTCTAATGGGAACTTGATACTGTGTTTTAGCACAGCCTGAGGATTTTACATTGATGAAATAAAAACACATGGAAAATTGCCTCCTGAGAAGATAACAAATTGAATGTATTTGATAAGCACTTACTACGTGTCAAGCATTGTTCTAAGCACCAGGGTCTTGTTTTATGCCGAGTCGTCTCTGACCCATAGCGAGGACATGGACACCCCAATCTGCAATCGTTCTGATAGTGTATCCATAGAATTTTCTTGGTAAAAATACAGAAGTGGTTTACCATTGCCTCCTTCCACGCAGTAAACCTGAGTCTCCACCCTCGACTCTCCCCCAAGCCTCTGCTGTCCAGCACAGGTATATTTTGACTTAAAGCAGATTGCTTTCCACTGGCTAGCCACTGCCCAAGCTAGGAATGGAATTTATATGCCTCTGTTTGACTCTTCCCTCCCATAGTCAAGACTGGTAGAGTACTAGAAACTCTCCATGTGCAATCCTGAGAGGGGAAGCATCAGGGTAGTTACAAGACAATCAGGTCCCATTTGGGCCTCACAGTCTAAGTAGGTGGGAGAATGTATTGAATCGCTATTTTGCAGATGAGGGTCACACAGCAGACAAATGGTGGAGCTGGGATTAGAACCTAGGTCCTCTGTCTCCTTGGCTTGTGCTCTTTCCAATAGACCATGCTACTTCTAGAAAGTAGCTTAGAAATACTTAGAAAAGTTTGTGGAAGAGCATTCCTTAATTCACAGCTTTATTTAGTCATTTAGTCATCTGGAGACCAAACAATCATAACTAGAATTTGTTGGAGTCTTTATGGACTTCGTGAATGAGATCTTTCCCTAACTGTCAAGTAGAACTACTATTATGGCTAGCCTGAGATCTCTGTGGGGAAAGGATGACATATTAACAAAGCTTTTTACAGAATATCAAAAGCTGTGTTATGTGGCACTCTACTAACCAGAAAGCTCTAGCCACTGGCATTTCTGATAAGCCCCAACAAAAGAGCAATCTTGGCTGACTGGGAAGCCTCTGAGGGGAAGGAGTTTATAGTGATCGGATGGTGTTTGAGGCCTCCTCTGATGTTAGGGAATGGACTGGTAATTTCAGGTTCTATGGGGTCTCCCTAGAGCCTAATGATTAGCCAACAGGCACTCTTTGTTACCATTTGATTTGGGTCTTTTCAAAACCTCTTCCTGAGCAGGGTTCCCACGGCAGGCTTGACTCTGAGTTAGCCAGAATTTTGACTATTTCTCCAGAATATTTGGGATCGTTCCTCTAGAAGCTGGATAACAAAACTTAAATCATTTCTACATGGAAACGGCATGGCCTAATGGGAAGAGCACAGGCTTGAGAGTCAGAAGAACTAGTTTCTGATCCCAGCTCCACCAACTGCCTGCTGTGTGATCTTGGGAAAGTCACTTAGCCGCTCTATGCCTCAGTTTCATCATCTGTAAAGTGGGAATTCAATACCTGTTCTCCTTTCCACTTAAATCTGTGAGCTCCATGCGTGACAGAGACTTTGTCCAACCTGATTACCCTGTATCTTTTCATTCATTCATTCATTCAATAGTATTTTTTGAGCGCTTACTATGTGCAGAGGACTATACTAAGCACTTGGAATGAATAAGTCGGCAACAGATAGAGACAGTCCCTGCCGTTTGACGGGCGTACAGTCTAATCGGGGGAGACGGACAGAAAAGAACAATGGCAATAAATAGAGTCAAGGGGAAGAACATCTCGTAAAAACAATGGCAACTAAATAGAATCAAGGTGATGTACATTTCATTAACAAAATAAATAGGGTAATGTAAATATATACAGTTGAGCAGACGAGTAGAGTGCTGAGGGGATGGGAAGGGAGAAGGGGAGGAGCAGAGGGAAATGGGGGGAAAAGAGGGTTAAGCTGCAGAGAGGTGAAAGGGGGGCGGTAGAGAGAGTAGAGGTAGAAGGGGAGCTCAGTCTGGGAAGGCCTCTTGGAGGAGGTGAGTTTTAAGTAGGGTTCTGAAGAGGGGAAGAGAATTAGCCTGGCGGAGGTGAGGAGGGAGGGCGTTCCAGGACCGCGGGAGGACGTGGCCCAGGGGTCGACGGTGGGATAGGCAAGACTGAGGGACAGTGAGGAGGTGGGTGGCAGAGGAGCGGAGCGTGCGGGGTGGGCAGTAGAAAGAGAGAAGGGAGGAGAGGTAGGAAGGGGCAAGGTGATGGAGAGCCTTGAAGCCTAGAGTGAGGAGTTTTTGTTTGGAGCGGAGGTTGATAGGCAACCACTGGAGGTGTTTAAGAAGGGGAATGACATGCCCAGATCGTTTCTGCAGGAAGATGAGCCGGGCAGTGGAGTGAAGAATAGACTGGAGCAGGGCGAGAGAGGAGATCAGAGAGAAGGCTGACACAGTAGTGTAGCCGGGATATAGCAAGAGCCTGTAGCAGTAAGGTAGCCGTTTGGGTGGAGAGGAAAGGGCGAATCTTGGCGATATTGTAAAGGTGAAACCGCCAGGTCTTGGTAACGGAGAGGATGTGTGGGGTGAACGACAGAGACGAGTCAAAGATGAACCGAGATTGCGGGCCTGAGAGACGGGAAGGATGGTCGTGCCATCCACGGTGATAGGGAAGTCTGGGAGAGGACCGGGCTTTGGAGGGAAGATGAGAAGCTCAGTCTTGCTCATGTTGAGTTTTAGGTGGCGGGCCGACATCCAGGTGGAGACATCCTGGAGGCAGGAGGAGATGCGAGCCTGAAGGGAGGGGGAGAGGACCGGGGCGGAGATGTAGATCTGTGTGTCATCTGCGTAGAGATGGTAGTCAAAGCCATGAGAGCGAATGAGTTCATCAAGGGAGTGAGTGTAAATGGAGAACTGAAGAGGGCCAAGAACTGACCCTTGAGGAACTCCAACAGTTAAAGGATGGGAGGGGGAGAAGGTGCCTGCAAAGGAGACCGAGAATGACCGGCCAGAGAGATAAGAGGAGAACGAGGAGAGGACGGAGTCCGTGAAGCCAAGGTGAGATACGGTGTGGAGGAGGAGGGGATGGTCGACAGTGTCAAAGGCAGCAGAGAGGTCAAGGAGGATTAGAATGGAGTGGGAGCCATTGGATTTGGCAAGAAGGAGGTCATGGGTGACCTTAGAGAGAGCAGTCTCGGTAGAGTGGAGGGGACGGAAGCCAGATTGGAGGGGGTCTAGGAGAGAATGGGAGTTAAGGAATTCTAAGCAGCGATTGTAGACGACTCGTTCTAGGATTTTGGAAAGGAAAGGTAGTAGGGAGATAACTGGAAGGGGAAGTGGGGTCGAGAGAGGGTTTTTTTAGGATGAGGAAGACGTGGACATGTTTGAAGGCAGAGGGGAAAGAGCCATTGGAGATTGAGTGGTTAAAAATAGAAGTTAAAGAAGGGAGGAGGGCAGGGGCGATCTTTTTTAAAAGGTGAGCGGGAATGGGGTCCGAGGCACAGGTGGAGGGGGTGGCACTTGCGAGGAAGGAGGAGATCTCCTCTGAGGATACTGCAGGGAAGGATGGAAAAGTAGGGGAGAGGGTTGGTGGGGAGGAGGGGAGAGGGGGAGGGGTGACTTTGGGGAGCTCAGACCTGATTGTGTTGATTTTTGTGATGAAGTAGGTGGCCAGATCATTGGGGGTGAGAGATGGGGGAGGGGGAGGAACAGGGGGCCTAAGGAGAGAGTTAAAGGTCCGGAACAATTGGCAGGGGTGACGGGCATGGGTGTCGATGAGGGAGGAGAAGACGTTTTGCCTGGCGGAGGAGAGGGCAGAGTTAAGGCAGGAAAGGATAAATTTGAAATGTGTGCGGTCGGCTTGGTGCTTGGACTTTTGCCAGCAGCGCTTGGCAGCTCGAGCATAGGAGCGTAGGAGGCAGACAGAGGAGGTGATCCAGGGCTGTGGGTTAGTGGAGCGAGAGCGGCGGAGGGAAAGGGGGGCGAGAGAGTTGAGATGAGTGGAGAGGGTGGAGTTGAGAGCGGAGACCTGATCGTCGAGAGTGGGAAGTGAGGACAGGGCAGCAAGGTGAAGAGAGATGCTTTTGGAAAGATGGATGGGATCAAGAGAGCGGAGGTCTCTGTGGGGCAGTAGCAAAGATTTGCAGGGGGAGGGAGTGTGAGAGATGAGGCAGGTGAGAAGGTTATGGTCAGAGAGAGGGATTTCAGAGTTGGTGAGGGAGGAGATAGTGCAGCGGTAGGAGATGACGAGATCGAGGGTGTGACCGAGTCGGTGAGTGGGCGCGGTATGGTGGAGCAGGAGGTCAGCAGAGTCGAGGAGGGATAGCAGGCGGGCGGCAGAGGAGTCATTGGGTACATCCATATGGATGTTGAAGTCTCCGAGGATCTGAGTGGGCAGAGAGAAGGAGAGAAGGAAGGTGAGAAAGGGGTCTAGGTGGTTGAAGAAGTCGGAGGTGGGACCAGGAGGGTGGTACATGACAGTGACAAGTATCTGGAGGGGGTGGTAGAGGCGAATGATATGGGCTTCGAAGGAGAGGAAGGAGAGGGAGGGGGGAGGAGGGATAGTGCGGAAGCGCCAATGGGGTGAGAGGAGGAAGCTGACGCCTCCTCCCTTACCGGTGAGTCTGGGGGAGTGGGAGAAGGAGAGGCCTCCGGTGGAGAGAGCAGTGGCGGAGACTGTGTCTTCGGGAGTGAGCCACGTTTCTGAAAGGGCGAGTAGGAGGAGAGAGCGGGAGAGGAAAAGGTCATGGATGAAAGGTAGTTTACCTGGAATGGAGCGGGGGTTCCAGAGGCCACACTTGAAAGTAGCTGTGGGTGCGGGGGGGGGGGGGGGAGAGCGGGGGGAGGGGAGGGTTTGGATGGGAAGGAGGTGGCGGGGCCCTGGACGGGGAGAGGAGGATGAGGGGTAGCAGTGGGACAGGAGGACTGGGATGGGGCGTGGGTGGGGAAGAGAGAAGGGGGGAGGGAGTGAGGAGGGGTTTGGTGGGGGGAGAGTAGGGGGAGGGGGAAGAGGGGTAGTGCTGGTAAATTGGGGTTCTAGGGCGGGGGAGGGGAGGGGGGAGGAGGCAGAGAAGAGTGGGAAAGAGCTTAGTGAGAGAGAGGAAGGGGAAGGGGAGGATAGGAAGGGGCGGGAGGGAGGAGGGGGGGAGAAGGGACATGGTGAGGCCAGAGAGGTGGGTGGCACCACTGACAACAATAAACAGTAACAAACGAAATCGGTAATATAGCAACATGATACAGTATGATACAATACAATAGTGTTAATAAGTGGGCGATGACCAGGGTCGGGGGTAGGCTTGATTAAGGGCCGACCTGATCAAACTCAAAGTCAAGCAGCTAGCGGCCGAGAGAGTCCCAGAGCTCTTGACCAAATGTCTCAGAGGCGGCGGCGGGGGCCCAGAGGTTGTCCGGGGGGGGGGGGGGGTGGAGGGCGTTGCGGGCGTAGGCGGCGGCTAAGGTAAGGTAACACGGTGAGAACAAGGACATCGTCGCCTGGGGCGGGGGCGGGGGAGATGAATCACCTCAAGGGGGAAGAGGGAGTGAGGGCTTCCCAAAATGGCCACTTCAGGCGGGCTGCGGGGGGGCGGGGCGGTTGGGGAGCACAATGTCCCCGGGCCCGAGCGGGGGGACACAATGTCCCCAGGCCTGAGCAGGGGGACACAATGTCCCCAGGGTCGAGAAGGGGAGCGCAATATTCCCGGGCCCGAGCAGGGGGGTAGAATGGGAACTGGTGGCTGGGGGCCTGTGGGGGTGAAGAACCTTAGAGTCGGAGTTCCCGAGCGGGGGTGGGGAGGTCCAGGTTGGGAAAGGATGAGGCGGGCGTGGGTCCGGGCGGTCCAAGGCTCAGCTCCCCGGGGGAGGCGCCAGTGCTTAGTATAGTGCTTGCACATAGTAAGCACTTAACAAATATCACAGTTATTATTATTATTATCATCATTATTGAAATCTAAAAAAACCCAGACAACCATATATCCTGGAGGATTTAGACATTCACCTGCCTGGAAGTGACTGAACCAAATAAATTATTTAAATACATTCCAGTTCTATGATTCTTTGCAATATTTACTTGCTACAAAATATTTTGGAAACCCCACTTGGGACTTGGGTCTTTTCCATGTTGCAGTTCTTTAAAATTCACACTGTATTACCTTTTTTCCCTTCACTGAAAACAGTTTAAGCAGCTTCATTAAATGGCAGAAATGTTTGGATGATAAAAATAAATGCAGTTCTGAGATTATAGCCAGAAGGGTATAAGCAACGAAGAGTAAATATCCAATCCCCTCCAGAATTGTAGTTCAAATACCTTTGAACTATAAATCAGACACTCTATAACATTTGGATGCATTGCATTTGGTTAACAGCCAATGAAATGCAGACATATTAGGTTGGCCCAAGACATTAAATGAGCCAAAGGATGGAACTCTAATTGTTCAGTAAATGTAATGGAAATATATTAGGACCAGCAAAGTAAAAACAACCCACGATATTTTATGTTGCAGTCACAGAATGTAGTCCCTGGGTGAGTCCCAAATATACCTTCATGCTTCAACCTATGAGAACTGCTTTAATGTAAGAATATTAGACTTTGATTGAATTCTGTTCAACTTCTCCTTTGCTGCATAAAGAGGCTGGGAAGGTGAGTGCTGAAAACATCGTGGTCTATTAAAGTGGGAAATGCAGATAAAGAAATAATTTCATTTCAACTCCTTTGAAGTGAAAAATAGATTGGATCCATTGGGCAACTCAAGTATCTTCTACATGTTTCCAAGGCAAAGGCTTTCCTTCTTCAGGTTTCTGAACACTCCCTCCCCTCCTCCCAGCCCAACCAGGTTCCTATTGTTTTGCTATTTAATACAGATTGAGACACACTCAACAAATGGCTAGGTGCTTGGGGAACATGAACATGATGGCAGTCTAGAGACAGTGGGGGTTTTTTTCTAGGATGGTTTGATGCCTCTATTGGGAGAGTGCCTGGGCTTTGGTTGTGCAGAAGTGTTCCCAAGCCTTCCATTATTCAAGAACAAAGTGCCTCCATTAGAGGTTTATTGCTAGTTACAAGTACTACTAATCTATTTAAATTCTGTTGACTTAAGCTTTGTCCTGTTGCTCTCTGTTAAACTGGCTTCTCTTCCCCTGTAATTCAACCTCCCGGTAATCTAATATAGTACCATTTCAGCTTTTTCTTTCCCATCCTGAAGGAATTTTCCCTTTTGCCCTAATAAAACCTTTCTGGAGTCTGAGGGTACCCTGTGTTGGGGTGACTGGGTTGAGGAAAGAGGAAGGGGGGGAGCAGTGGGGGGAAAATGTGATTTTCAGGCTGTGGAACAGAGGCTTAATTGCCCCATACTCCAAAATTAGGAATATTCAGAGGTTGCTCATGATCAGTGTTCATGTTCTGTGAATTTGACTAATGCAATGGAAATGCACTCTTTTAATTCTTAGTATTTGTTATCTTTCCAATGAAAAACACTCCTATAAAACAGTAAAACTGATTGGGTCATATTGGGCTGGATAATAAACTGAATATTTTTGAATAGATTAATTTCTCCTTTAATGCTCCACCAGTTTATTGTTTTGCTTGATTTCAGGGTTCAGGCCTTGCATACTCCGGGGCCTCACAAACTATTTCGCTTTCCATCACTGAGCCAACAGCATCACCACCAGGCCAAACCAGCATGCGTCATCTAAGGAAGGAGGAAGCCGTTTTCATGCCTATAACAGTTAGCCATTTAACAGAGTATTTCTTGAGACCCCGGTACACTGGAGGGAATTGTTTTACACTTTAATTGTCTAATATAAGTTTTATGGTAAGTTTGTCTTTATTTTCTTTCAATTTGTCCATGAAGGAGCTGAAATAACTGCACTCTGCCTCCTTTCCAAACGTTTTGACAGGCAGAATTAGTGTAAAAGTGCCAGTTAAGCTGCATTGTGAGAGAGATTATAAAATGCAATTTCCCGGTGTAGGAATGTGACATTTTTCAGCCCCATGAATAATTGTATTCTGCCAGGAATAAAACGTGCCCTGTAGACCAGCTGAGAGGATGGAAATAGGAGTTTGCTTTTCTTTCCCCAGCTACGGGGTACCTTCATGGTCACTGATGCTGCCTCTTCCCAGGCCCACAGGGCCTGACCTGACTCTAGGCCTGGGGCACTTGTCCTTCTTGCTCCCTGTTAATCAGGGCTCTGCACCTTCTTAGTTCAGACACTGGACTCACCTTTATGGATTCTGGCAATAATAATAATAATAATAATAATAATAATGGTATTTGTGGATACCATATCCATTGTCCCTGCCAGCTGTTCCAGATGTTCAACTCTTTCCTCAAACCTCCTGTCCTCCCTCCCCCCATCTGATTCCCCTAATGACCTGGCCACATACTTCACAACTAAGTATGTGTGAAGATCCCTCCTCTTGCCCTCTCTAAGATGCTACAAATTGTCAAAGCAATATCTCAAGAGGCAATCTCTTGCCTACTCTCAAAATCTACACCCTCTACCTACAATATCTGACCCCATCCCTTCATACCTTATCAAAACACTTGCCCCCTGCATTCTTCCCTCCCTGAGTGCCATCTTCAACTCTTCATTCTCCAGTGGCTTCTTTCCCACTTCATTTAAACATGCTCATGTCTCCCTTATTCTAAAAAAAGTGTCCTTAGCCCCACAGCTCCCTCCAGTTACTGCTTCGTCTCCTTACCATTCCTCTTCCAACTCCTAGAGAGAGTTCTTTATACCCACTATCTCCACTTCCTCTCCTCCAGTTCTTTCCTTGATCCCCTTCATCTGGTTTTCATCCCATTCACTTCACAGAAACTACCCTCTCTAAGGCCACCAATGACCTTCTTTCTGCCAACTCTGATGGCCTCTACTCCATTCTAATTTTCCTGGACCTCTCAACTGCCTTTTACACTGTTGACCACTCCCTACTCCTTGAAACTCTATCCAACCTCAGCTTTAGTGACAATGTCCTCACCTGGTTCTCCTCCTCTATCTCTGGCCACTCATTTTCAGTATCTTTCATGGACTCCTCCCCTGCCTCCCACTTCCTAACTGTGGGAGCCCCTCAAGACTCAGTTCTGGGTCCTCTTCTATTTTCCATCTACACCCACTCCCTTGGAGAACTCATTCTCTACCACGGCTTCAACTCTCATCTTCATTCATTCATTCATTCAATCATATTTATTGAGCGCTTACTGTGTGCAGAGCATTGTACTTAGTGCTTGGAATGTACAATTCAGCAACAGATACAGACAATCCCTGCCCAACAATGGGCTCACAGTCTAAAAGGGGGAGACAGACAGCAAAACAAAACAAGTAGACAGGCATCAATACCATCAAAATAGATAAATAGAATCATTGATGTATATACATCATTAATAAAATAGAGTAATAAATAATATATACAAATATACACAAGTGCTGTGGGGAGGGGAAGGGGGTAGAGCAGAGAGAGGGAGTGGAGGGAATGGTGAGGGGAGGAGGGGCAGAGGGAAAAGGCCTTCCCAGACTGAGCTTCCCCTTTTCCCTCTGCTCCCTCTGCTGCCTCTCTGCCCCCCCTTCACCTCCTCTCAGATAGACCCCCTTTCCCCCCTTTTCCTCTGCTCCTCCCCCTCTCCCTTCCCCTCCCTTCAGCACTGTGTTCATTTGCTCATTTGTATATATTTTTATTACCCTATTTACTTTGTTAATGAGATGTACATCCCCTTGATTCTATTTATTGCTATTGTTTTTGTCTGTCTCCCCCGATTAGACTGTAAGCCCATCAGTGGGCAGGGAGTGTCTCTATCTGTTGCTGAATTGTACATTCCAAGTGCTTAGTACAATGCTCTGCACATAGTAAGTACTCAATAAATACTATTGAAGCAAAAGGAGGGCTCAGTCTGAGAAGGCCTCTTGGAAGAGGCAAGTTTTCAGTAGGGCTTTGAAGAGGGGAAGAGAGTTAGTTTGGTGGATGTGAGGAGGGTGGGCATTCCCGGTCAGAGGTAGGATGTGGGCCAGCTAAACTGAGAGGATTCATCCCAGGTGAAGCAGGATATTACATAATCATCATTATTATTACATTTGTTAAGCTCTTACTTTGTGTCAAGCACTGTTCTAAGTGCTGGAGTAGACACAAGTTAATCATGTTAGATAGAGTCCTTATCCCACATGGACTAAGGCATCTAAGGAAGAGGAAGAACAGGTTTTAAATCACCATTTTAAAGACAAGGAAACTGAGGTACAGAGAAATGAAGTGACTTGCCCAAGGTCTAATTCTAGGTCCTCTGACTCCCAAACCTGTGCTCTTTGCACTAGGCCATGCTGCTTCTCGAAAGACCCAACCACCCTTTTGACCATGGCCAGAATTCTGTAATTAGGCCCTTGAATAAGGCTGCATCTCCCTCCTGTCAGAGTACCCACGGGCTAAAAATCCTCCTCACGCTGGCTGAGGTTGCTCTTTATTGAACAGAACCAGTTATTACTAGCAGCTAAATAAGCTAATAGGAATATTATTTCCCCAGAGTTTGGTTGTTTCTGATTTAGAACACCTTATTCGAGCTGAAATTCACAGTGCAGCTGAAATTTACTTCCGACATATCTGATTATAAAATGGTCAAGCACAGTTATAGATGTGTGTGTGCGCATTCATTTTGAAAGCACACAGTATATTTCCACCATGAAAAGGAGTTGAAGATGATATTACATTTTAAAGTCTTCCCAATTCCTAGAATTAATGAGCAATACAGTTCATCAGCCCAGCCCCTTAGTGGCCAAAGTGAACCTGATTTCATCTGTTGATGGAGCTGTCAGGTTAATACATTCTTCAGATCTGAATCAGCCAGCCCTCTTTACGACTGCACCTTGAAATCTCTCTCTACTCCGTGAAAATGAGTCTGCCCCCAATCTCCATCTTGGTGCCTCTGTGACTAGTAAACTGACAAATAAAGCTATAGCCCTATTGGTGGAGCTGGGGAGGAGAGTTGGGGGAGGGCAATCCTTTTAATTTCTCTGCAGGAATCATTCATTACTCCTGACCCAGTGCTAAAACATCTCCAGATTATAAATATGTCTCTAGGCTGTAAGGCATGTGACTGCTAATTCTGTTGAACTGTACTCTTCCAAATGCTTAGCACAGTGCTTTGCACATAGTAATCACTCAGTAAATCCGGTTGATTGATGGATTGATCTGCTTGGTTCCTAAATAGATGTGTAACAGCCTAGGAGTACAGCATGTGGTGAGGCCATCCTGTGTCTCTGTGAACTAAACTTTCCAATCAATCCATCAATCAATGGTGTTTATTAAGTGCTTACTGTGTGCAGAGCACTGTACTAAGCACTTGAGAGAATACAACAGAGTTGATAGACGTGATCCCTGCCCACAAGGTGCTTACAGTCTAGAGGGAGAGACACATATTAAAACATATCATAGATAGGGAAATGGCAGAGTGTAAGGATAGTTCTGTTCCCACTACCTACCACTTCAGGTGGAGCTGCCAGGCTCCAGAGGTATGCAGCCAAAGCTCCCCTTCCCAGTTTGGGAGACAATCTCTGTTTTGCTGTGACCTTGTTGGCTCTCTATATGTTTCTGGGGAACCTCCCCCTCCCTCCCTCCTCCCCCACCACCTCAGTGAGGCTCAATCATAGGGGCACACCACACCCAGCATGCTGAGACCTAGAGGTCCGCAGACAGCTTTCCCAATTCATCAGGCCCCTCCTGGAGATGGCCAATGCTCCTTCCCCACAGAAAAAAGAGTATAAAACAGGGCCTTACCAAGGCCTCTTCAGAAATCAGACAAGTCATGCTAAGAAATGATGGAGGACACACATAGCCTCCAATTCAGGGTCAAGAATCTGCTTTTTTTAATGGTATTTGTTAAGCGCTTGCTATGTGCCAGGCACTGTACTAAGCGCTGGGGGATGATACCAGATAATCAGGTTGGACACAGTCCCTGTCCCACATGGGGCTCACAGTCTTAATCCCCATGTTACATATGAGGTAACTGAAGTCCAGAGAAGTAACATGACTTGCCCAAGGACACACAGCAGACAAGTGGCAGAGCCGGGATTAGAACCTAGGGCCATCTGACTCCCAGACCCATGCTTTATCCACTAGGCTATGCTACTTCTCATCTACTCTCCCTAATGCTGTGTTTTTGTAAAACCAGTTGGAGTGAGGTGAAACTGAACTAATAGCTTTACCAGACTGGACAAGCCCAACCTGAAACAGCGGGGGTGGGGGAGGTGAAGAAGGGGCGCTTTGTGAGGAAGGCAGCAGGGATTGGGGTGCTTTCTTTGCATGATGACATTAAAGGAGTGGGGTACAAAGCACATGCCAAGAGAATGCAGTTCAAACTTCAAAAGTGCATCCAAAGTGATAGCTGACCCACCATGCAACCTGGTTTTCATCCACATGCCTTCATCAGCAAAGGCTTCAGAAAAAAAGTACAAGCTCTGAGAGCTCAGGTACGAATCTACCTGCGTATGAGCTAAGGGTATAATGCTATGCCTTGGCAAGATAGCATGTTCTTTCTGTTATTTCCTCATGAATGAGTACCCAGATTAAACTTCCTCATTCCTGGTTGTATTGTTGTGCTGGGTTGGATGTAGCGAATGACAAACCGTTGGGCTAACGAGGGAGGCGGGCAATATCGTTCGTGGAAAGGCAGGGCTGGGAGGATTCAGTTGGACTTGGAAATGTCTCTGTCTCCTTAAACCAAAGAACCCTACTCTGTCAGAGTACACCAATATATTTACAGGAGGAAGAAACACCCAAAGGACTCAGCTCTGGGAGGTATGTGCAGCAGAACTGGAGAAAAGTGGGGCTGCTGGGAGGGAAATCAGCTTGGAAATAGAGTAATTGTTTTCCTTGTTTCTTCTTTTGCTTCTTACTTAAACCGATTCTTACTCTTAAGTGTCCCTACGAGAGCTGAGTCACTATGGGGGACAGGAATTGTTCTTACAGGAAGCAGCTTGTAGAATCATTTGTTTATTTTGCTTTTTCCTCCCAAGGAATCATTCTTTCTGCAGACCAGGAAGTGAGTTGTGAGGCTGGTCGTTTATTAGTCAGTGGTAGCTTTGCAGTTCTTACTGGCCAAGATTGTTATGAAAAAGTAGGTAAAAGGAGAGGGGGGAAAAACAAAGCAAGGAAAAGAGGGGTAGAATGTGATCTAGAGGGACATTCCAGTTACTGGAGATATATTTCCTTGACTACATGACAAGGCCAAAACTTCCATTTCCTATAGCAGGATGATAATCCCATGGCCTCTTCCTCCCACCAGGCCCTCCTGCTACCCCCACCTCCAAAACTGGAGCAGCTATACCAGCCCCATGTGGGACAGGGACAGGATTCCATCTGATGATCTTATATCTACCTCGGCGCTTAGTGCAGTGTTTGGCACACAGTAAGGCCTTAACAAATTCCACAATCATCATCATTATTAATAGTTGGTAGAGACGTGAACCGTGGGTAAAGGTGGTGGGTCAAGTCAGAGCTTAACAAATACCAACATTATTATTGTGGCCTTTGCATCAGTTGGAAATTATTCAAGCTGCTGTTCCCTGGTCTCCAGCACAAAGCCCAATCTGCTGCCTTCACTGAGTTTCTATTAGTCCATCCATATACCCACTCACGTAATTTCACTCTTTCCTCTCCTGAGTAGCTTTTTCGGTCTCCCGAGATAATTATCTGTTCCTTACATCAGAATCTGAATGGTCATATCTACAATAAAAGGAACATAATTTGGAATGCAAACTAAGAGTCTGATTAATTATCCTTAAACCCCTTTTGCGTGGAAATCACTGGAAACAAGTTCTAACCACCTGTCAGCTTCCTGCAGATTTTCAGATTCTCTCTCTCTCTCTCTCTCTCTCTCTCCCCATAATCTACTCAAGCAAAGTGAAGGGGAGGATTTAGGTATTTGATGACTTGATTAGTGTACTGTATATATTTTCGTTACCCTATTTATTTTGTTAATGAATTGTACATCGCCTTGATTCTATTTAGTTGCCATTGTTTTTACGAGATGTTCTTCCCCTTGACGCTGTTTAGTGCCATTGTTCTTGTCTGTCCGTCTCCCCCGATTAGACTGTAAGCCCGTCAAACGGCAGGGACTGTCTCTATCTGTTGCCGACTTGTTCATCCCAAGCGCTTAGTACAGTGCTCTGCACATAGTAAGCGCTCAATAAATACTATTGAATGAATGAATGAATAGTGTAGACCACTAATCTGGATGATTCCCTCAATAGCAGAGCTTTTGGGCTGAAATATCTGGATGATCACCTTGCCTGTGCCAACTCAGCTTCAGAGGCATTGGTTGGTTTTGTTTGCATTCTCCTTGTCAGCTTTTGCTTTCCATACCCACCCACTATGACTGCCTTATTTGTTTTTGATTGCTAGGAAAGGGTAAAAGGGAGAGTTAGGATCCAGCTTTGTGAAAGTTAGCTCCTTTCTATTTGCAGGACAATTTATCTGCCAATAACAGAAATTTCCCTACCTTCCTGAAGTGGGTAAACACCTGTGCCTTTGAGGGCATTTTTGAAATCCGAAGTCCATGCTTGGGTTGGAGTAGTGTGGCAAGTAGCAGGAAATTTATAAATAGTAAATTATCACTTACAACTTGGTGAAGTAAAGAGATCGTTGTGGGTTAGATATATGCAGTTAAGCCTTGTCAAATAGAAATTAAAGGGACCAATTTTGGTGGACTTTGATCTGAAGGAGTTCTTTGTTTGGAGATCTTTGAAAAGTGAATTAAGTTTCAGATGGCTGAACATAGTTTATGAAACTTTTGATGTAAAGAGTCTTGACAGGTCAGCAGGGATGGAGCGGGAGCTGGAGCAAAGAACTGGTGGGGGGGAAATGTCAGTTGTACATGTGTAGGGCCTGGGTGCAAGTTGAACTGAGGACTAATGGGAAAGAAGTTGAAGAGGTCTGGATCAGAGTAGGACACAGAAACACCAAAGGGAGAGAGGGAATGGTGCTGGTGGAACCAGCAAACACAAAGAGAAAGCCAGAAAGGAAAAGCAAGATGCAAAGCAATAGAGCCATCCAGAGAAGGCCAAGACCCCAGTTAGAGAGGAACTTGAAGATATTACCCTGCCTCCAAAAGTTGGTTTCAGTTCTAACTGAAAAACTACTGAAAGCAGACATCAATCATGCCCGGAGTGTTTGTCGGAGGGCGACAGGTCATCCATCCTGCCATGACAGCCTCTGGCACCATGAGTTGCCAGTTTGCCATGCAGCTCTGAGGTTTTCTATGGCTTTGCCATGCTCCATTCCACCACCTCCAGGACACCCCCTGGCATCTTCCCATCCTCCTATGCTTCTAGTCAAGTGGCAAGAGGACCAGGGGAGGGGCAGGACTTGGAATGGTGGAGCAGTGACATTAGAAGCAGCAGTGACCGCAAAAAAAAGTGCTGAGAATAGGCATGGCCTAGTGGATAGAGCACGATCTTGAGCGTCAGAAGGACTTGGGTTCTAATTCCAGCTCCACCACTTGTCAGCTGTGTGACCTCGGGCAAATTGCTTAACTTCTCTGTGCCTCAGTTACCTCACTTGCACAATGGGGATTAAGACTATGATCCCCATGTGAGACAGAGACTGTGTCCAATTTGATTGGCTTGTATCTACCCCAGTGCTTAGAACAATGCCTGGCACATAGTAAGCACTTACCAAATAGGATTTTTTAAAAAGTTGCAGAACCACATAATCATGGGAACAATAGGAGCTTCAGGACACCAGGTGAATGATTTCATTCCAGGGTAAAGACTATAGCAAGCAAATACTCCTTCTGTATGTTCTCCAACAGCCAACTACAGTGTTCATTCATTCATTCATTCAATTGTATTTATTGAGCACTTATTGTGTGCAGAGCACTGTACTAAGTGCTTGGAAAGTACACTTCAGCAACAAATAGAGACAATCCCTACCCAACAACGGGCTCACAGTCTGGAAGTCTAGTGTTCTGCTTATGCTAGTGCTTAATAAATGCTATTGGTGGTGATGAGGATGATCCAGGCTATTTGAACAGAAGAACTCAGGGGATATGTCTGAATGGAGCAAATATGTTTTGAGGTGGATTTTCCTAGTGAAACCTTCATTTTAGAGTCTTTCTCTGCACCAGGAAAACTCAGTGCTTGGAGGAAGAACTCCATGCAGAGAGTAGGACATTTCTGAAATCATGAGAGTACCACTAGCTCTGCCTCAGCACCTACCGCAGGCTGCCCATCCAGTAAATGGTCCATTTCCCTGCCCAATCTTAGGATTGTATATATGTGCCAGGACTGCTGTGGAGTTTTGACTCTTTGGTCTTTTCTTATCATCATTATCATCATTATTATCATCATCACCATTTAGCATTTACTTTTGGGTCTCCTTTGCACAGGAAAGAGAAAAGTGGTGGGGAAGCAGGGAAGGGGAAGGGAAGAGTGGGGAGAAAACTCAAACTACAGGTTTTTCTCTCACTTGCAAAGGAGTCTGAACCCAAATAATAGTGTCAGGAAAGGTACTCGGATGACCACTGATAACAGCTAACAACCCACTTTCACACTTTTCTATACTACTGCTTGGTCCTGGTTTGAAAATTGCTGCTCTTGGGCGATGGAGGGCAACAACCCAGTTACATTCTGAATGAAGAAAGAACAAAAGAAATATGCTTCCAATTCCACTTTATTTTCTTTTCTAGAGAAGGAAGGGGCAATGAAAGAGAGAAGGTGACGTGTCACTCAGGCAGCCTACGAGACTATTCAGGAGGCTACACATGAGCAAATATACACTCACATGGACAAAAACATCTGAACAGGGCAAATCCACCACTTTCAACCTAGTCATGATTTAATACCAAATTATTTGGACAATGCGTACCATTTCCCAATCGCCCTCTCTTTGGCAGGGGAAGAAAGAGAAGGACACACATATGCTTTCAAATTACATCTGTGTTCTGGATCTGGTAGGGGCAATAGTATTGATTTTGCTCCATGTGGACACAATCCTTGCCTGGCAGCTTTTTGGAAAGCAGTATTCACAGCATTTCAGCACTGGATGACCAATTTGATATCATTTTGATTCATTGGGGGATGGGGATTTGACGTGAAGAAAGTAACCCATTACCTCCGGTTCCAGACGAGTACATTTGTTCTGCTCTTCAAAACCCAGGAAATGGAGATCCATAATCCCTCACAAGCTCTTGCCTAAAGAGAGTCATTTCCAGAAAAGGATTTCTATGCTAACTTCTTTAAGAGGAATTTAAGAATTTCTGCTTATGCTGGCTGTTCAGGGTGAACAGGCAAATGTTTGTATGATTTGAAATGGCCAAGGACACTTGGCAGATTGAATTTCCCTGTTTGGTGGTGGTGTTTCCCTAAACACCATAAAACCATCGCCCCTGCCCTCCTCCCTTCCTTAACTTCTATTTTTAACCACTCAATCTCCAAGGGCTCCTTCCCCTCTGCCTTCAAACATGCCCACGTCTCCCCCATCCTAAAAAAGCCCGCTCTTGACCCCACTTCCCCCTCCAGTTATCGTCCTATCTCCCTACTACCCTTCCTTTCCAAAATCCTAGAACGAGTCGTCTACAATCAATGCCTAGAATTCCTTAACTCCCATTCTCTCCTAGACCCCCTCCAATCTGGCTTCCGTCCCCTCCACTCTACCGAGACTGCTCTCTCTAAGGTCACCCATGACCTCCTTCTTGCCAAATCCAATGGCTCCTACTCCATTCTGATCCTCCTTGACCTCTCTGCTGCCTTTGACACTGTCGACCATCCCCTCCTCCTCCATACCTTATCTCACCTTGGCTTCACGGACTCTGTCCTCTCCTGGTTCTCCTCTTACCTCTCTGGCCGATCATTCTCGGTCTCCTACGCTGGAGCCTCCTCCCCCTCCCATCCTTTAACTGTTGGAGTTCCTCAAGGGTCAGTTCTTGGCCCTCTTCTGTTCTCCATTTACACTCACTCCCTCGGTGAACTCATCCGCTCTCACGGCTTTGACTACCATCTCTACGCAGATGACACGCAGATCTACATCTCCGCCCCTGTCCTCTCCCCCTCCCTTCAGGCTCGCATCTCCTCCTGCCTCCGGGACGTCTCCACCTGGATGTCGGCCCGCCACCTAAAACTCAACATGAGCAAGACTGAGCTCCTCATCTTCCCTCCCAAACCCGGTCCGCTCCCAGACTTCTCTATCACCGTGGATGGCACGACCATCCTTCCCATCCCGCAGGCCCGCAATCTCGGTGTCATCCTTGACTCGTCCCTCTCGTTCACCCCACACATCCTATCCGTTACCAAGACCTGCCAGTTTCACCTCTACAATATCGCCAAGATCCGCCCTTTCCTCTCCACCCAAACGGCTACCTTACTATTACGGGCTCTCGTTATATCCCGGCTAGACTACTGTGTCAGCCTTCTCTCTGACCTCCCTTCCTCCTCTCTCGCCCCGCTCCGGTCTATTCTTCACTCCGCTGCCCGGCTCATCTTCCTGCAGAAACGATCTGGGCATGTCACTCCCCTTCTTAAACAACTCCAGTGGTTGCCTATCGACCTCCGCTCCAAACAAAAACTCCTCACTCTAGGCTTCAAGGCTCTCCATCACCTTGCCCCTTCCTACCTCTCCTCCCTTCTCTCTTTCTACCACCCACACCGCACGCTCTGCTCCTCTGCCGCCCACCTCCTCACCGTCCCTCGGTCTCGCCTATCCCGCCGTCGACCCCTGGGTCACGTCCTCCCGCGGTCCTGGAACGCCCTCCCTCCTCACCTCCGCCAAACTGATTCTCTTTCCCTCTTCAAAACCTTACTTAAAAATCACCTCCTCCAAGAGGCGTTCCCAGACTGAGCTCCTCTTCCCCCTCTACTCCCTCTGCCATCCCCCCTTTACCTCTCCGCAGCTAAAGCCTCACTTTCCCCTTTTCCCTCTGCTCCTCCACCTCTCCCTTCCCATCCCCACAGCACTGTACTTGTCTGCTCAACTGTATATATTTTCGTTACCCTATTTATTTTGTTAATGAATTGTACATCGCCTTGATTCTATTTAGTTGCCATTGTTTTTACGAGATGTTCTTCCCCTTGACGCTGTTTAGTGCCATTGTTCTCGTCTGTCCGTCTCCCCCGATTAGACTGTAAGCCCGTCAAACGGCAGGGACTGTCTCTATCTGTTGCTGACTTGTTCATCCCAAGCGCTTAGTACAGTGCTCTGCACATAGTAAGCGCTCAATAAATACTATTGAATGAATGAATGAATGAATGAATAAACAGATTAGTTCCACCTTTAATGAGGGACCCTCCCTTTGCACCATGTGTCTCCTAGTGAAGTCAAAACATCATTGTCTTAATTATGGGCTCGGTCATCTTTTTTCATCAGAAGGGCTGCACACCCCTTTTCTCTCTCCTGAAAAGAAATATCATTATCTTCCTGTCTTCAGTGAATTTCTTTCTAATTTAATCTGGAAATAGCTGAAGTGATTCAGACAGTTCAAGTGACTGGCCCAACATTTTATGAGCTGATCAATCCTGACATCCAAAAGCTAGAGTGCTCCCTCTGGGGAGCCTCACTAATCAGATTAGCTTTAGCCCTTTTCAAGCATCAAAAATATTGGCCTCTAATTATACACAATTAATCCCTCAGCAGATAGAAATTATTTCTGTTCTGAATTGCCCCTTTGGGCTAATTGAACAGCTCCTGCTGAAGTTTTCCAACAAACTTCAGTGATAAGCAGGTATATAATATAAACATGGATCCCACCCGGGGAAGGAAAAGTCACACATTGCACCCATTGCCCAAAGGGGGACAGGCAAAAGTCTCACCTTTGGCTATGCTGTGGCAGAGAGAGAGAAAGAGAGACAGAGAGAAAGAGAGAGAGAGAGAGAGCACCCCAGGGGCCTTGGCCCAGAGCCAAGCAACAGCAGCAGGAGAAAGAAAAAACTTACAGTAGCAGGTGGGCAAAATAATGTGAATGCGTGCTCCCCAAGAGGCCTGGTCATCATTTCCCATCATTTCCTGCCCTGGCAAAAGGCTGCCTACTGCTTCAACTCCAGGCAGCTCTGAGAGGGGCTCCAGTTGTCAGAAGCTGGAGTTGCTCTCAGCTAATACCACTTCTTACCTCCTCTTTCTCTATGGCTTGTGCTAGGCATTTAAGTATCTCTGTGTATCTTGTCTGCATAAGCGTGTGTGACCATGTACATGTGTGTCAGCCAGAGTGCGCGTATGTGGGAGTGCCTGTTTTCGTGTGTCTGGGTGTGTGTGACTGAGTGTGTCTATGGCCCATATCTATGCATCTGCCTCTATCTCTGTCCCTGTCTTGGACTTGCTTTCTCTCACTTTCATGTTTTTGTCTCTTCCTCCTTTGCTGCCTTTTTGTTCTCCTTTGACGTGCACACATTTGGACATCAGCACCACCTCAGACCCTGTCCCTTCCTTGGAGTAAGGAAAGTCTGATCCCTTTAAGCACAAATGATTTTGTGGAAATGAAAGATTGGGCTTTTGAGTCCAAATGTCTCCCTAAGTCGGCTTCATTAACCAATTGTGTTTCTCCCATTTAGTAAGACTAGGGCTGCTGGGCCCTCATGCCAAGCCCCCAGAACAAGCCCTCTACCCCCTACACACCTCTCCTTCCTTCATTATTCTTGATTTCATGAGGGGACCTGGCAGGCTCACAGATAGGGGAAAGAAAAGTCTGAATCCAGGGTCCTCCCAACTTCCTCCTGCCCCAGGGCAACTAGGGAGCCACGTCAGATTCACTCATTCAATCGTATTTATTGAGCGCTTACTATGTGCAGAGCAGAGCACTATACTAAGCACTTGGAATATACAATTCGGCAACAGAAACCCTCAGGCCGGCTCATTGAACTCTCAGCTTCCACTATCCTTGTCCCATGAAACAGTCTCTCAAAACAGAGAAGCAACAGCCAATGACTCCATTATCTCCCTTGTGTGTTGCTGAGAAAAGCCGTTATTTTTCTATAATGATCAAAATGGACCATCCTGTAGAGTCAGGGGAGGATAGGAACACATACAAATCCTTTGGGGGATTTTCCTCAGAATCTTTGGAGTGTGAAACGGTGTGTGCATGGGTGTAATTTGCCATTTGTTTCTCCCAAGTTTGGTTACATTGACCTGGCACCTTAATCAGAAATTGTCAATGCTACCTATTCTCAAGACATCTGCTATGTTCCACTGCCTCCATCATCCTGCTCTTTTGCTGTCTCCAGGGTCCACCTTAAATCAGATTGATCTGGCTGATGCCATCAGCCTCCACAGTAGGGGGAAGGACAGAAGTAAACTAAGGAAGGAAACGTTTCTTCTTCATCTGGTCAAATGAGCTTCCCTATAGTAACAGCTGGCACTCCACAACAGTTGAAATTAGCTTCCTCCAACTGCAAATGACTAAATTTCTGCAACACTGTCTCTACAAGATTGGATCTATTCCCCCAACACTTACTGATTTTTCTCCCTAATATTGAATAACACCCAACAAAGCATCTCAAGTCACAGGGCCAAATATCCTGGGAAACAGTGTCCGGCTTAGACCCCCGAGCATTGTCCAGTTCTGGTCCAGCAGCGGGAGTAAAATCTGACCTTGGCATGGTTCCTCCTGGATCCAGATTTTCTCCAAACTCCCCTCTGCTGCCTCCTGGACAATTTTGATCTGGGTCATGAGGTCTCCAGGAATGTTGGTGAATTCGTTTAGTGGTAAAAGCTCTCCAATAATATTAATAATAATGTTGGTATTTGTTAAGCGCTTACTATCGCCTTGATTCTATTTAGTTGCCATTGTTTTTACGAGATGTTCTTCCCCTTGACGCTGTTTAGTGCCATTGTTCTTGTCTGTCCGTCTCCCCCGATTAGACTGTAAGCCCGTCAAACGGCAGGGACTCTCTCTATCTGTTGCCGACTTGTTCATCCCAAGCGCTTAGTACAGTGCTCTGCACATAGTAAGCGCTCAATAAATACTATTGAATGAATGAATGAATGAATGAATGAATACTATGTGCCGAGCACTGTCCAATTTCCTATGCTTTCACCGAAGTATAACAAAATATGGCTCAATAAGTCTCCTGCTGGTCTTCCTCTGAAAAGCTTATAAAAACCAACAAATAAAATTACAACAGGGCATAATAGAAATAATGGGCTTTATTTAGGATTAATTCAGAAGTAAATGTCACTTAAATAAATTATTTGACCCACATCCTTATTGTTTATTGATTAATGTGCTGTTTATCTCCTTATATATTTGGTAACAAAATCAATAATTGCCTATAAATACACATTGTTTAGAAGGAAGAACATTTATGGGATGAAATAGAGCCACTGGTTACTTTGATTGTCTTTTAGTAGCTTTTGAGGGAATTTCTTTGTGCTCAGGAAAGATGGAGGTCTATTTGAGTAAAACTCTAAGGGCAAAATCAGAAACATTTTTTACATGAATTCATCAGTGTCTCTCTGTTCTGTCCTTATTCATTACTCAGGGCTTTGTTTTTAACCTAAACCTCTTGCATCTGGACCACTACTTGGGCCAGGTTTGCATGGGGCAAGGGAGCATTGTGGAGAGAAATTTCCAGGTGAAAAATTCACTGTGGAATCATCATCTCATCATCATAGAGAAGCAGTATGGCTCAGTGGAAAGAGCCCGGGCTTGGTAGTCAGAGGTCATGGCTTTGAATCCCAGCTCTGCCACTTGTCAGCTGTGTGACTGTGGGTAAGTCACTTAACTTCTCTGTGCTTCAGTTCCCTCATCTGTAAAATGGGGATGAAGATTGTGAGCCTCACGTGGGATGACCTGATTACCCTGTGTATCTACCCCAGCACTTAGAACAGTGCTTTGCACATAGTAAGCACTTAACAAATACCAACATTATTATCTCCCGATTTTGAAGGACAGTGCTATAGATGCACAAATTATGAGATGGTGGCTCACGGACAGAAAGATATTCAGAACAAAAGACTCATTATTTGAGCATATGTAAAGTTCAGAGTGTCTGGCTGCAGATTCGTGCCTGTTCATAGGAATATATTTAAGGGTTTGGCTGTCCTAGGCTCCCATCTGTTGCTTGGGCTGAATGTGTCATAACCACCAGAAGCTATATTTCCCATTGACCTGGCAATATATATTTGTACTTCTGTTCCTTTCCTGTTGACTCAACTGAGGATAGTATGATGGGAGGAGAGAAGTCAGATTGATATATAGAAGGGTGGAGGTATAATCTCTGAACAGTTGCAATGTGTGCAGATCAAGGAGTGGTAGGAGCATTAAAATTTTCCATTTAAGGCCTCAGACCAGTTAGTGTAAGAATGCATCAGTCATTTCCTACATGAGAGAGCCAGTTTCCACATCTTGGTCCTTGAAGCCTGAGCCCTTTAATGCTACTAAAAATGGAGGGAAATTCATGTTGAAACACTCCTGGAGTCACCAAACTAGCATAAGAAGATGGGCAAGAGAGATGTAGAACAAATTCTGAACATTCTAACCACTAGGGATGCTAATTAAGGGAAGAGTGGACTTGAACAGCACCCACATGTGCATTTCCTAGTTAGAATTCCAAATCACGAAGTTCCATATATACTCTTGATCTGGATCATCTCAAGGTTCTGTTTTTCAACCAAAGAAATAATGGATGACTAAGAAATGATTGGAGATAGTTTACTTACCAGCAAGGGAGGGATTGCCAATTTCATCAGGCACTTCCTTTCACAGTACCATCAGTAGTGTTTCAGTCAGTCAGACAGTCGTATTTACCAAGTGCTTACTGTATGCAGAGCTTTGTACAAAGTGCTTGGGAGAGTACAATATAACAATATAATAGACATATTCCCTGCCCACAATATCTAGAAGGAGAAACAAACATTGATATAAATAAATTACAGATATCTGAATAAGTATTATGGGGCTGGGAGGGGGAATGAATGAAGGGAGCAAGTCAGGGTGACATAGAAGAGAGCTGAAGAAAATGAAAAGAGGGTTTAGTCAGGGAAGGTCTTGGAGGAGATGTGCTTTCAATAAGGTTTTGAAGGTGGGGAAAGTAATAGTCTGTCAGATAGGAAGAGGGAGGGTGTTCCAGGCCAGGGGCAGGATGTGGGCATAAGGATGTAAGAAGGTTAGCAGTAGAGGAGCAAAGTGTGTGCGCAGGGTTATAATAGGAGAGTAGCAAGGTGAGGAAGGAGGGGGCAAGGTGATTGAGTGCTTTAAAGCCAATGGTGAGGAGTTTCTGTTTGATGTGGTGTATGGGCAGCCACTGGAGGTTCTTGAAGAGTGGGGAAATATGGCCTGAATGTTTTTGTCAAAAAGTGATTAGGGCAGCGGAGTGAAATATGGCCTGGAGTGGAGACAGAGGCAGGGAGGTCAGCAAGGAGGCTGATACAGCAATTAAGGCAGGAAAGAATAAGTGATTGGATTAACTTGGTAGCAGTTTGGATGGCACATAGAATTCACTTTCCCTTTCCCCTTCCTGTAGCCCTATTTAATGTGATGGCAGGAATCCCTTCTCTTGGCAGCCTGGATTTAGACTTCTTTGACTGGTTCTGTGACCCAATAGACAAAATAAAGGACTAAGGATGTCAGATGCTGTGAGTTATCTTTCTTCCTTGACCACCGACTCCCTGGAGAAGCAGCATAGCTTAGCGGATAGATCACGGGCCTGGGAGTCAGAAGGATCTGGGTTCTAACTCTGATTTTGCCACTTGTCTGATGTGTGACCTTGGGCAAGTCACTTCACTTCTCTATGCCTCAGTTACCTCATCTGTCAAATGGGAATTAAGACTGTGAGCCCCATGTAGAACAGGTACTGTGTCCAACCCAATTTGCGTGTATCCATTCCAGTGCTCAGCGCTTAGAACAGTGCTTGGCACATAGTAAGCGCTTAACAAATACCACAGTTATTATTGTTATTATTGATTGTGCTTGCATGTGGCAAGAGTTGAGAGGATTTTTGTCCCAAATCTTTGTAGGGCAAGCAAGATCTGCTTCCTCTGAGAGTCCCCACAGATTTCTTGCTGAAGCCACTTCACTTCTCTGCACACAGTAAAAAAAAAAAGTTTTATTCTCTGTGCCTCAATATCCTCATCTGTAAAATGGGGACTATATTCTCTGTTCTCTTTCCTTCTTAGACTGTGAGTCCATGTGGGGCAGGGATTCTATCTGACCAGATTATCATGTATCTATCCCACTGCTTAGTACAGTGCTTGGCTCATTGCTTAACCAATACCACGATTATTATTGATCCCTTATGTGTCTGTTATATTGTTGTATTGTGCTCTCCCAAGTGCTTTGCACACAGTAAGCGCTCAAAAAATACAACTGACTAACTACAGGTCAATGAGACCATGGCTTACAGACAAGAGAGTGGCACAATTTGCCACTGAAATCATTGCAGGGTATGAGAGAAGACTACATCTCATTTCCATTTACAGACTGGTTTTTCAAGCTCTTCATCCCTCCCCTCCCCCACCACTAAAGAGGCTTCAGTGGGATAGAGTTGTTGCCTTCATTTGAGGAGCACATGCTGTGCCTGCCCTCTGTCTCAGTCCAATGCTTCTTTTGATTTTTATGTGTGTGCTTCCTCTTACTTCCCTGGCTCACTAGGTGATTTTGAGTTGGTTTTCATCAGATTTCTATCATTTCATTCACCTGCTTTTCCCAGAAACATTTACAGCTCTGCAGATACAGGATGCTTTCATTTGCTTAGTTCCCCATTAAATAGGAAGGGACAGAATTTCCTTCAAATCCCCTACTACACTTAGGCCCTGACCAAAGAAAATGACTGTAATAGTTGAGGGCTCAGAGACAAGATGCAAAAGATATTTTTGTTGTTATGGAGAGCCCTTTTCTGCCATTTCTTCATTCACTCCATAAACAGGATCATTCTCTGTCTTATTTTCCTTTTTCCCCACATCTACATCTTCCTCCAGCTTTGCTAGTTTTCCAATAGATTGATCCCTCCTCCTGCTGTGCCATCATCCTATGTTAGAGAAAGGGAAACAAAGAGGAGGTAACTCTAATATGAGTAAAATTAGACTGAAGCCACGAGTTCTCTTTCCTTTGTCTTCATGCCTCTGAATCGCTTTAAATGAACCGAGAGACTTTTCTGGCCCCATAGCATGATAATAGAGTGCAGTTATTCAGGCAACTGTGAAAGCTTAATGCTCCAAAGCCGGAAAATAATAAAAAAAGGGACAGAAACTCATCTATCAACTGACAAGTCTGAACTTGAGCAGAAACAGAGGGAGGAACTGAAAGTCCTAGAGTTGTTAGCTTTACAGGCCATGTTTTTCTAGAATCCTAGAGAGTATATGGTCCTGGGATTAGAAGTGGCAGAACCTGACCCTGCATCACCGAGGGAATGATGACCTGCATAGTAATAATTGTGGCATTTTTTAAGTGCTTACTATATGTCAAAATACTGAACTAAGCCCTGGGATATATAGAAGGTAATCAGACTCACAGTCTAAGTAGGAGGGAGAATAGGTATTGTATTCTCATTTTGCAGATGAGGAAACTGAGGCACAGAGAAGTGAAGTGACTTGCCCAAAGTCACAGCAGGGAAGTGGTGGAGCTCAGATCCTCTGGCCAGGTCCTCTGACTCCCAGGCCCATGTTCTTTCCACCATCTTCTTTCACAGACAATGGTGAACCTGGGTGGGGTGGGAAGGGTAAAGCATGGCTCTCCAAGGTGGTTTAGAGAAGGAAAAATAATTTCTTGAGGATTTGCCCAACAAAATTGCCTAGAGAATCCCTGGAGAAAATACAAGGGAAACAACCTTTTATGTACATGGACTCCCCCAGAAAGCTACACTCATCCCTGCCAAGGTCACTATTCTCTAAAGGTGACTGAAGGCAACTTGCCTGTCAATGGGTCATAGATTGTCTTAGGACAATTGGAGGGAGGGACTTGTTCACTGTATGGTGTTCTCTGGCTCGACACTAGGTCCCTGAGTCATGTTGGCTAAGTTATTTCTCTTTGTCTCAGATTCTTCATCAGGATAAACAGAGTGAGATTCACTTGCCATGAATGCTTTCCTTTACTGGCACTATAATCAATTCCTCCATGCAGGCTCTTAGTCCTGAAGTCTCAGCACCAAAATTCATCTTTCATCCCTAACAGGAGGCTCCACCATTAACCCAAGGGGAGAAGTCTCGTTGGCATGTTAAACAGTCAGCTCAGTGACCTGGGAATGAGTTTTCCAGTACAATTGGTCATATACAGGCCCAGAATTTCTTATCCTTTAGATCTAGCCCAAAGTATGACTTGGCTATATCGCAATCTGGTCAGTTTGGCATTGGATTACGAACTCCTCGGTAGCAGGGACCATGTCTTTCATTTCCACTATCCTCTTCTAGGCTCCTAGAACAATGTTCTGTACACAGTAGTTGCTCAGAAAATACTAATAATTAGCAGAGGTCATTGGTAGATCACTATCATTTGGGATTTTCTTTTGATCTCACTGAGGCCTGAGGCAATAAAGAGAATGGCCCTCAAACCCCAACCTTCACCTTCACTCTGACTCACTCAGAACGGATCTTTCAGATTTATTACCTAGTGAGAAAAACAGAATGTTCTGCATGCATTTGATTTGTATTGAGGTCAGGGACATTTTCTCAGAGGGAGAATAACACTCTAGTTTGGAATGTTAACTGCCAGAAAATTGTCCTTGGAACTGAGAGCCTCATCTTCCCGCTCCTTACACTGGGACTGCCACAGAGCAGCAATGCAGTACTCAGCAAATGTTGTTAAACCAAGGAAGGATGAAGCCAACCAGTTAAACCGGCTCTATAAACTTCAGAGGACAATGCAAGCCACTTCCTTCTGGCCACTTTGTCTTCATTGAAGCAACAGCCTAAAATCAAATGTGTCCAGGAAACCACCTCTTTTGGGTGGGCTCCAGCCATAATGGCCAAATGTCTTAACCCTGTGATTTAGGCAGTGAACTCCCAAAAAAATCTATAGACAAAGGCCATCTGCTACTCCCAAAAGAACAGTTTTCAGCAGTGATCTCCTTAAGCAGGTTTCCCTTTAGAATGAGATTTCCAAACTTGTGTCAGGGAAATATGTAAATTCCATGAGATTTCAAATGCTCCCCAGAGAAAGATGCAGCCTCTGAAAGATGAATTATTTGATTTTCAACTCATGAAGGGAGTGTATGCATGCCTTTTCTTCAGATATTTCTTTATTGGCTCAGGCTAAGTTTTCTATTTTTATTGTTCTTGTAGCAGCTTACTCTGGTCATTTATTTAGGAATGGAATTGTTTGCATAGAATTCATTAATCAATAAATCAATGGTACTTATTGAGTGTCTACTGTGTTCAGAGCACTGGGCTAAGGGCTTGGGAAAAACATTTATTCATTCATTCATTCATTCAACCATATTTACTGAGCACTTACTGTGGGTAGAGCACCGTTCTAAGTACTTGGAAAAGTATAAAACAGCAATAAAGAGAGACAATCCCTGCCCACACGAGCTCATAGTCTGGGGCGGGGGGGTCAGAGACAGACATCTATACAAGTAAACACACATCAATATCAATAAATAAAATTACAGATATATACATAAGTGCTGTGGGGCAGGGAGAGAGGGGACAAGGAAAGGGTGTGAGTCAGGTTGACACAGAAGGGAACAGGAGATGAGAAAAAGTGGGGCTTAGTCTGGAAAGGCCTCTTGGAGGAGTTGTGCCTTCAGTAGGGCTTTGAAGCAGGAGAGAGTAATTTCCTGGTGGATTTGAGGAGGGAGGGTGTTCCAGGCCAGAAGTAGGATGTGAGCCAGAGGTCAGCAACAAGACAGGCAAGATCGAGGCACAGTGACAAAGTAAGCACCAGAGAAGAGAAGTGTATGAACTGGGCTGTAGAAGGAGAGAAGCAAGGTGAGGTAGGAGGGGGCAAGGTGATGGAGACCTTTAAAGCCAATGGTAAGGAGTTTTGTTTGATAAAGAAGTGGATAGACAACCACTGGAGATTTTTGAGGAGGAGGGGTGACATGTCCTGAATGTTTCTGTAGAAAGATAATCTGGGCAGTGGAGTGAAGTATGGACTGGAGTGGGGAGCGGCAGGAGGTTGGAAGGTCATCAAAGAGGCTAATGCAGTAATCTAGGCAGGATAGGATTAATGGTTGTACTATCATGGTAGCGGTTTGGGTGGAGAAGAAAGGGTGGATTTTAGTGTTGTGAAGGTGAGACCAACAGGATTTGGTGACGGATTGGATATGTGGGTTGAATGAGAGAGCAGAATCAAGGATGATGCCAAGGTTACAGGCTTGTGAAATGGGAAGGTTGGCTGTGCCATCTATATTAACAGGAAAGTCCAGGAGAGGACAGGGTTTGGGAGGGAAGATAAGGAGCTCTCTTTTGGACATGAGATAGCTACAAACATCTGGACACTGGTGAAACTTGACATTTTTTGCTTGAGAAACCTTCCCTGACTAATGTCCCATTTTGCCCCCACCCCCACCCCTCCAATCTCCCTGCTGTTGTGACTCTGACACTTCCATATCACTTAAGCACTTGGGTACTTATCGCCCACCCCAACCCCACCATAACACTCATATGCACTCCTGTGGCTTCTCCCTCCTGGTAATTGATTTTAGTGTCTGTCTCCCCATCTAGATTGTTAGGTCCTTGAGGGCAGGGATCACATCTACTAACTACAGTGCTCTCCCAAGTGCTTAGTACAGTGCTCTACATAGAGGGAGTGCTCACTAAACACTATTGATTGATTGGTGGTTAGAAGTTAACAATCAGCACTTCATCATATATAGTCAAAGCAAAAACTGGGAGTGACTGGAGACTGGAGGTCCCCCTATCTCCCTCCCTTCCCCTCACCCCCAACTCCTTCTAGGTTATGCCTGGAGCAACTGTCTTGCTCACTACACTCTAGTTCTGTCCCTGAGATTGGAGAAAATGAATACAAGGTAAAATAATGATTGTGTTCACAGTTGGTTCACAATGCTTGACACAACATATTCAGAAAGATTTGAAATAGCTATTTCAACATTAAAAAGAGGAAAAATTAAATTCTGATTAAAATTTTTTACCTGGAATTCCCCAGGACTATGAAGCCATGATTAAACAAAAAATTCTTAAATGCTAAGTATTAACTTATCAAGGCCAAAGTGTAAACAGATTTAATCACCCTTGGTACCTAAGTTTTTAGAATCTTTTAATCGTGTCTTAAGTTCTGGGTAGGCTTAGCAGACTGTACCTTTATTCAGGAATGAAGTTCAAGGTTTAGTTAGATGGTAATGATCTTGAGGACAGGCACCTTAGGAGAGGAAGGGCCAGAACACAAAGGAATATCTACTAAAGGTACATAACTAGCTAGCTTTGTATTTGTCCAGAATAAAGACACCTACTGAAAAGGATAAATCAGTTTTTATGACTACAGCGGATGACCTAAGGGAAACTAATGCCTTTTACTTCATACAGGGGTTGATTGTTCAATTGTTAAGTTGAATTTAATGGAAGGGAAGTATTTAAAACTGATTGAAATATTGGGCTGAGCTGTCCAATCTTTTAGAAATGAGGAAAAGAGCATAACTAGCCAAGCAGGATCTGAGGGATTGCTGAGCATGTCACAGAGAGAGGCAGTGTGGTGTCAGAGCTGTGCAGGAGGGTGGAGTGCCCAGAGCCTGGAGAGACATTCTGCTGAAAGAGAAAAGGAGAGTTTTCAAGGAATGATTAACCAGATTTTTGGTTGCCTAAGACTGGGCCCACCTCTCAGGGTCACACCTGGAGAGTTTCCAGTACTCTACCAGTCTCAACTATGGGAGGGAGAGTCAAGCAGAGGCATATCCATTCCATTCTTAGCTTGGGCAGTGGCTAGTGAGTGGAAGACAATCTGCCAGAAGTCAAAACTCACCTGTTCTGGGCAGCAGTGGCATGGGGGAGAGATTCACTTTGCAGAAGGAAGCAATGGTAAACCACTTCCGTGTTTTTACCACGAAAACTCTATGGATAAACTACCAGAATGATTTCAGATGGAGATAAGACAACAACAACAAGACTAGGCCTTTAGCGGGTGAGGCTGAAAAGAGAGAGATGACCTAGAGAAAGACAGAAAGATGGAGAGAGGGAAGAGGAAGAGGCCAAGAGAGATGGAGAGAGAAGAGAGGCAGGTGATTCACCATGCTGCTGTCACCATCCTCTGCTGCTTACTCCGCTGCCATCCACAGCTGCCGCCATCACAGCCTATACTATAACTGCCACCCAACCAGGTCCAGGTGGGGGAAGGGGAAGACAGAGGATGCCCAACTGCCTCTTCAGCTAAACTGGCCCTTCCTAGATCAATTCATTGAAATTTCCATTGTGGCCAGATACTTGTCATTCTAAGCATGCTGGGAACTCCAAATAATGATCCAGGATGGACCAGTTCAGCTAGGGTAGCAGTCAGAGCAAACATAGCTATGGATACTCTTGTGACTGCTGAAGAAAAGGTGGACCAGGGTTGGGGGGAGGAGGCTGAACAACCTCCCCTACTCCTACTCCTGCTATTATACTGCTTCCAGAGCCATCATGACTCTGAGGACTCCTGCCATCCCACCTCAAAACAGACCCTAATGAGTCCCACCAGAGGGCTTTTGGGTGGCAAAATAGAACACCCAAAAGCATGACACCCCCCTCCACCACCACCACTTAATGAGAAACATTTGGTCTCATCACTTCAGGCTTACTAGGGTTTTTCTTTTCTACTACTGTTTACACAAGAAGAAAATCATATCTTTCTGTACCATTTGTGCAATAGCCACAGTCCATTTTAGTGGAAAACTCCTTATACGGCCAGAAGACAGGCATCAATGAAAATGGGTTTTCTGGGGTGGATGAAAGGATATGAAACTGAGCAGTCTTTCTCATCTCTGTGTCTTCCACTCAACCTGTTCAGTTTTCATTGCTGAAGGTCACATGACTGTGGAGGATGACAAGCCTATAACCAAGTGGTTCCTTGATCCCCCGGGTTTAGTTATGGCTCATCATTTTCCTGCAGGTTTCTCTAATTGCCCACACCCAGCTGTGAAAATATTCAGCTCAATCAGGGGAGAGAGCTGCAGTTTCATTTGTTTTTGGCTTTTTGCTTTGAACGGAAACAAGCAAACGAACTGCCAAAGTTAGCCTCCTGGAGTGCTAAGTTGGCAGGTTTGAACAGAGAAAGCAAATGTCAAGAGGCTTTAAGTAACATTAAGTAAGGTACACCCTACGTGCCCTTGTGGCATTTCTTAAAAGACAGAGAAAAGAAAACAGCATAAGAGGGAAACACTGTCTGACGAGTTGAAAAAAATGAGGAATTGGAGGTAAAGTTGGTCTCTGGAACAAGAATCTCCTTCACAGTCTAGCCTGTCCGCCCCCAGAATCCTTAAGGTTTTCTTCTTCAGTGACAGCACTCCCAGGGCACTATAGAGCCTCCAGTTTCTGGCTGATTTTCTTCTCACCAACAACCTAATGTGAAACTACTCTTTCATCACTAAAGCTGTCTCCATGGAACTCCAGGCTGATCATCCTGACTGGCTGAATGGCCCCTCATATTTGTCTCTTGTCCTGGGGGGACAGTCTTTAAGCTGTTGACCTGCACTTGTTTGGGTCAAACATTTACCTGAGAAACTACTTTCCCCCTGGATAGCCGAAAACAAAAGAAATACCTCAATCTGATTGTTCAACACTGAAAAACTTGCTGGAGAAAAGAGAACAAGGCAGATCATCCCCTAATATTCATCTTTTCTGAATGATCAGTCATTGGGCCATAATGGAACCACTTGTCACCAGAGGCAACTTCTCCCCTCCTAGTCAAAGAAAAACAGAAACACATAGAAACACAGTTGGTAGGTAGAGAAGTGCACAGGTTATCAGACTCAGGAAGAAGATAAAGGTAAAGAAAAGGAAGGAAACTCAATAGCTAACCTCAGTGTCCCTGAAGTCCTGGCTGCCTACATAATAAAATAAATTTATTCATTTAATGGTGGGACAAAATGCCCTAATGGTATCACCAAAAGGACTTACTCTGCTCTGGACAACCCAGCTGAATGGTGCATGGAAGAAGGAAGAGGGCAAGCAATACTTCCAAGTGGCATAGAACAACACTGGCCTTATATTCCTGGGTAAGGCTTAACCTGAAAAAAGGTTTACTTCCTGTAGCACACAAACAGTGAAAAGCAGAAAATATTTGGCCTACGTGGAGTGAACTGTGGACTCCACCTCTTGTTTATGACCACCTAGCAGCCTGTAAGTGTGGTATTTTATCACCCTCAGTACAGTAGCTCAGGATCTGATTTCCACCCAAAGCAAACAGAATACTTCTCAATGATTACTTTGCCTATGATTGCCTAACCTGAATAACAGGTTGTGGAGATGGACTGGTAGAAAAGGAAGGGAAAGAGGGTTTCAGATTTTTGGTGATTGATGAGGGCATATTTACAAGACAATCTTCCTTCATCCCACAGCCTTACCCCCAAATTTCCATGGAGCTCTGCTGCACCTCTTCTCCTCTCTCAAGTGCTTGCTGGTTTCCATTGCTCTTTAAAGATGTCAGAAATCCCTTCCCTTTCACTAAAAGGAGAAAAGCCAAACCCCTGAGCCTCAGCAAAACAACTTCTGCATTTGAACATTTTAACTGGGAGTGAACCAAAGCATGGTGGAAATTGTTCAGTGAGGGTACAATACTTGGATCAGGCAGAAAGCTATTTCTGCAAGAATTGAAGCACAGTATAATGCAGTATTTCCTCCACAAATACACTCACATAACTCACCATGGCACTTTAGAGCTAGGCAATCTGAGATGTAAATGCCTCTCTCATAACTTCTGTATCATTCCAATATTCTTACTGTTGGATAGAGGGGAAGCATTTTTAGACTGTAAGCTCCTCTAGACTGTAAGCTCATTCTTTAGACTGTAAGCTCATCCTCTAGACTGTAAGCTCATTGTGGGCAGGGAATGTGTCTGTTTATTGTTGTACTCTCCCAAGTGCTTAGTACAGTGTTCTGTACACAGTAAGCACTCAATAGTCGTGAGGTTAGACCAAGTGTGTAAATTTGTGTGAGTGTGTGTGTTCCTGTTTCCAGTGAGCCGATCAGAGAGCTTTCCTTAGGGTCCTGGATCATTTCCAACTTTTTGAGTCTAAAGGAAAGCAAGATGAGGGGAGAAGCAGTAGAAAATGTCAAATCACCGGTAGCTTCTCCTCAGGTTTCTGTGCAAAGACCCCAGGGTAGTCTTTAGCTGGTTTAAATAAAAGTGGTTAAAATAAAATTGAAAATGGTCCATAGTCACGATATTTTTATAGTATGAAAAAGTGGCAGCTGATTTTTTTAGCCATATTCTCTTCACCCTGCTGCCAGAGGGAAAATTGGAGAATGCAAACTATTTGTTTCCACTGTTGTTGTTTTTCTACTCTGACTTCACATAAAGCTAACTGAAATTCAACAAAGTTTTGCTCCCCTGAAAGGAGCAATATAAGGGCTCAGTAGAATGTATATTTTCCAACTGTTGCCCTCTTGAATTAGCCAAGAGGGTAATACTAAATGTTTGTTTTTTTAACTGACTTTCATAAAACTAGGAGAAAGGGGTCTTAATGGCCAAATTGTGCTTTAACTCCTTGAAATCACAAGTTCAAGTCTTGAAGTGTTGACTGAGCCTGTCACCTAAATATAAAATCAATGTTAAAAATTGATCCTGGAACAAGGAATTTACCCCTTAAGGGAAAACCTCTTATTCTAGCAACTCTCCAAGAATTATTAGAGCTGACCCATGTCCCTGTTCTCTCATTCTAGGTTGACAAAAAAGGACTGCAAATGTTCCTATAATGCATTTTCTCATTTTAGAATTGAAAGTGCCCATTAGCTACACAAACTCCTGAACTCCTGGGCCCTTCTGGAGGGGTGGGAAATCAATTAATTTGATAATCTTCAAAGTAAGTTTAAGAAGACAAGATGAGACTGCTGGTTTTTAGTGACTCATTAGTTTTGACTCATTTGTTAGGGGATTTTATATATTCTTATTTTGAGAGCTGCATTCAGTATTTCACATACTATTCTTCAACCCCGAACTCATAAAGCACAGTATGGATAGTTTTGAAGAAAAATAAGAAATCCAAACCTATTTGGTTAGAAAATGCTGGATTTTCTGAAAATCAAGGTGTTGGGAGACGAGAATATGCTAAAAGAAAGATCTTGGCAAATTTGGTTGAAGAAGATTAAATTGATTAAGAAAGAAGTGACTTCCCATTCTGGAAAAATTTCATTCCAACTATAGTTTTAACACAGGGTTGTTGTTTTTCTTCCCTGACTGTTACTGTTTTACACTGATTTTTCTGTTTGCTTGTTTCAACAGGTTAATTTGCTAACTTTGATTCTGAAGTCCATCTCTCCCACTATCCAGCCAAGATGAGGCTATCAGGTAGGTGATGCCTCATCTCAATGATTACATTTTTAAAAGCTGGATTGAATCGACCTCTTCTAGTTTGGAAAAGGCCCCTGGTTCTGGAATAGTCTCTTTAAACTTTGTTACCAGGGAAGGGAAAGATGTTGCCAGGAAGCCCATTGAAAACATAAAAGTCCATCACATTTATGTTTGAAACTGTTCACCTGGACTCAAAGAGTGTTTGGACTTCCAGGATGAGAGTTATAAAAACATCTAACTTAAAAGTTACTGTCTGAATTTTTCTAATCCTAGCAGGTGCAAATTCAGAGAAATCATCTAAGAATCAGGGAATTTTAAGGACCTGAAAGGTCATTATTAGAATTATATATCATTAATTATTATCTATTCCAGTGGGTACTCCTTGGTGTGATAAGTACCTCTCTTGTGACCTCTCTGATGACCGTTCTAGTGACCTCCATGGCATATACTGAGAATCTTAGAAAGTGACCATCTTTGATATCAAGGCACATATGTGGGCATGCTTCCACGCTTGGGAAGGTACTCCCAGATGCTCACAATTACCCTCTAGAGTGTAAGCCCCTTGTGGCCCTGAAATGTGTCTGCCAATGCTGTTATATTGTTCTCCCCCAAGCACTGTTCTCTGTACACAGTAAGTTCTCAATAAATACCACTGATTGATTGATTGATGGGAAACAGCTTGTGAGTAGTTCTTCTCTGCCCCCTCCCCCATCCCCATGGCTCCTGGTTGGGGTAGTGGAGCATTCACAAATGGCTTCTCAGAGGTTGGCCAGACCCCCAAGCAGAGAAGATTGTGAAGCACTACTCCAACCCCTGCCCCTCTCTTCAGGCAGCCTTACTCCTAAACTACCCTGCATCAAGGCCAGGGGTTTGGGTTGGATTTCTTTTTCTGAATCTCACTATATTTTTTTAATGATATTTGTTATGCACTTACTAAGTCCTAGGCACTGTTCTAAGCACTGGGGTAGATACAAGCTATTCGGGGTGGACACAGCCCATGTCCCACATGGGGCTCACAGCCTTAATCTCCATTTTACAGATGAGGTAACTGAGGCATAGAGAAGTGAAATGACTTACAGAAAAGTGAAGAAGAGAAGAAGACATAGAAAAGTGAAGTGAGGTCACACAGCAGACAAGTGGGGAAGCTGGGATTAGAGGCCAGATCCTTCTGACTCCCAGTTCCGTGTACTATCCATTAGGCCACGTTTCTTCAGGCTTTCAATAAGTGCCTTTGGCTGCACTGACATTGAAAGGAGCTGGGTCCTAATGGGAAATTAGATGTTTTAGGAGAAAAGAGAGCTGGCAGGACCTCCTCCTTTTGCATTGCCTTTCATGTTTCTGGAGGAATATGGACTCTGGGCTACTTGAGTGCCTGAGTGCGAGGAAAGAGTGGGAGTTCTTCCAAACTAGTCCAACATTTCACCTCCCTACTAAAGACCAGGATCAACAGTAAAATTCTCCCAGGAGCCACAACCAAGTATGTGAAGCAGCTGAAGGGGCCCCAGTACACATGCCTAGACTGTGATTGCTTGTGTGTAACGGGCCTGTAATTAGCCTACATTTGAAATCATAGCTATGGATGATTTGCCTATGCCTGTGTGGGCTCTCCCAGCCAATTGTCCGATGATTTACAAATTAACGTTGATATATTGCTCCCCTAAAGGTTGTCATATATGGATTTTTTTCACTTCTAGATTCCTTCCCATCTTCCCATTCTCAATTACCAGGATCCTCTATATTAGAGGTGTAAAGCAGAGAATGGGGAGGCACTGAGAGCTGAGTGAAGGAGTGGCCCTTTCCCACCTCGGCAAGGCCTAAAATGTGGGGCAGTGCCTTGGATGGACCTCATCAGCCAGGGCCTCGAGGAGGCGTGTTCGGCTGTGATAGTGAAAAGGAAAACATTTTTCTTAATAGGTGTGTGTCACTGCCTAAGGAGATCCTGTTCCTTGATTGCATGTTGTCACCCTTCACGCGAAGCTGCTAGTACTACATGAGGATGTTTGCCCCAGCCCCTCCAAAGCTGTACTAACTTGACCCAACCAGTCAAGCACATTCCTTTGAAACCATCAGAGTTTCCCAAAGGTGGGACTACTCAGGCAAGTCTTCCAGGGCAAGGCTTCTTGAATTTGGGCAATGGGTACCTGACATCAATAAGGGAACAGTCTTAGGGGCAAGGCTAAAGCAGAACAATACCTTTCTCCTAACTCTCCCCCCTTCTACACTCCCCCCCCCCACAATAACAACAACAACAACAAAGGTAACCTTACCTCCAGGCCAGCAGGAAAATTCCTGGAACATCTCTGAGGAAGCCTGTCACCCCATCCCCTGCCAATACCTCATTATTGCAAGTAAAAGCCTTTACATCACTTAAGGTTGCTTTATTTAATGGCAAGTTCTCCTTCTTCCTTCCTGCAGGTGCACTCCGCATCCTGGCAATTATTTTTACCCTGGCGACAACCTGGTTTTTTGCACATACCTATTTCAATTCAGGTGTAAAAGGCATCAGCATAAGAAGTTGGCTAGGTGAGCTCATTCATTACCATTTCATTAGCACAGGGACCTCTGGGCTGTTGTTAGAGATTCAAAAGGATTGTTGTTTGATGAAGTGGATATCACAGATACTCAGCGAGACTCCACTCCATCATGGGGATGTCTGACCCAGTCTTTTCTGATAGATTTATGGGCAGTCGTTGTCATTCAATACCCTTTCTGCATTACCTTAATGAAATGTACTTGTCCTCTTTCTTGACTATCCTCTCTCTCTCTATTTCTCTCTCTCTCTGTCTCGCTCTTTCTCTCTTGGATCTTTAGCCTTTCAGAAATGAAATACAGTCTGAAACAAACACAAAGGGAACTGAAGGCCACAGGAAATTATTTTGTATAACATTCCCTAGAAAACATTATAAGAATTTAGGTTATCCAAGTGATTCTCCTAAAGTGAACATCTAACATTCAATCAGTCAATCAGTGGTATTTGTTGTATGCAGAGCTCTGTACTAAGCACTTGGGAAAGAATAATCCAGTAGAGTTGGTAGAAGTGATCCCTGCCCACAAGGAGCTTACAGTCTTTAGGGGGAGACAGGTCCTTCTGACTTCTAGGCCCATGCTCTATCCACTAGACCATGCTGCTATTTTGAGACTCATTCTTTCTTTTCAAGGAGAGAAAAATGGTAAAGCATCTAGGAAGTCTACTATACTGTTTGGGCCCTTAGCTGGAACAGGCAGTTGACTGCCTGGTCATTAGAGTATATATGTGGGTGTGCAACTAGAGGGGACTATAAATGTACATGTTGACTTTCTGACAAGTGGCCAAAACTGGAGAATCCCCATCTTTGTCCAGGGAGATGGCTTTACTAGAATGGATCCCTGGGCTGTCCACTCCTCCAGGAACAATGACCCGAATGGTTCTCCATCATTCTCAGATGGTAGCAAACTTGGTTGGGGAGGGAGGAGAGACTTGAAGGGCCAGGAGTACTCATTTTTGTAACATCAAAGTTACTTCTCCCTCTCTCCCATCTCTCCCATATCTCTTCCCCCCAAGTTTGCCACATCCTAAAAATGACAGAAAATAGTCACTGGATGGTGAATTTTTAGGGGTCCCAACTGGGAGAAAGATAGCTTGAGAATAACATTTTCTCTGCTCTTCTGTGTTCTTTTGCTATCATTCTGAGTTCTCATGCAGTGAATACTGCCCCATGTACCTTTACATGAGGGCTGGTAATCTCTAATGAATAGCAACTTAATCTGAACTTTACAAGGAGAACTAAAAGAGGGGTTTGGGGGGCCAAATTGTCATCTTTTTACATTTTTTATCTGTAATGCTTTTCACCATGTCCCCATTTCTCTTCTTTCCCTTTCTCCCAGTTCGTTTCTTGGTATTCTGAATACCTTTTACTCTCCCCCATTCTTCTCTCTTTCCTCTTTCCTTTCCCTCCTCCCCACCCCCCATCTTATCTGAAGTTCCTACTCATGGCGGTGTTCCCAACAATAGACAAATATGACTGTTCTAACAGGATATATTTTTTTTTCCCTCCAAACAGATTCCAGAACAGGAATAACCAGTGAGTATGTGCTTAAGGAAAGTTTAAATTTTAATATGACATGACAGTTGTATTACTAGGCTAAGCCAAATTTTCCTGGTGCATAAACTACATTGTGTTTGTAAATTAAGTACTCTGGAAGGTACATTTACTCTTTTGCCACCTCCTAGCCAAGAAGAGTTAAGTATTCAAGAATTGTTTTTCTTTAAATGGCCAAACTTGCAGAGTACTTATATTCTACTAATCTGATTTTCATAATTTTAAGACCCAAACACCATCTTACTTGCATATGGCTGTCTCTACCATAAAAGTGTAAGCGTCTCGTGGACAGGAAATGTGTCTTCTGGTTCTGTTGCATCTCCCAAGCACTTAATACAGTGCCCTACACTCAATAGGCACTCAGTACATACCATTACTCTGGCTGCTCCTAACTTCCTCAGATTCCTAATGTAGAATATCTACTGTGTACAGAGCACCATAGTTAGAAGTCTATCTGGATAGAGGAGGAAATTCAGCTCCATTAGTACGATCGCTTTTCAATCAGTCACCAATCAATCATATTTATTGAGCACTTACTATGTGCAGAGCACTATACTAAGCACTTGGAAAAGTACAATATAATAGAGTTGGTAAACACATCCTCTGCCCATAAAGAATTTACAGTCTACAGTCTATGGTCTACAAAGCTAGAGCAGTGAAGGGGTGGGTTCTCTAAGTGGTGTATCTGGTCTAGAAATCAATTCTGGAAAAGACTGGAAACTAGTCATCTATGTTGCACTTGATTGCAATCAGCAAATTTTAAGTTCTTTGGCTCTAGTATTCTGAAATAATCATTCTTCTGTTCTGAATGATGTTATTATCCTAACTGAGGAAGATCAGGTGAGTGACAGGAAAACTTTTGAGCAAGTCAGTGGTAGGTGACTTCAGTTGCTACTTAAAGTAAATGCTCAGTCCCAGACCCTAGCCCCATTCCACACCTTCCACCTGCTCGCTGTCCCTTGCTGGGTTCTAACCCTGGATCTTGACTCTAACCAATTTACTCTTATCCCTCAGTCAATCATATTTATGGAGCATTTATCGGATGCAGTACACTGTACAAAGCCCTTGGGAGAGTATAACAGAGTTGGTAGATACGTTCCCTGCCCACAGCAAGCTTATAGTCTAGTGGGGGGTGGGCAGGAGACAGACATTAATATAAACAAATAAGTTATAGATATGTACATAAGGGCTGTGGGGCTTGGCGGGGGCGAGATGCAGGGGCGCGGGGTGAATAAGGATGCAAAACCAAATGCAAAAGTGACAGAGAAGAGAATGAGAGAAGAGAAAATGAGAGGTTAGTCGGGCAAGGCCTCTTGGAGGAGTCGTTCTTTTAATAAGTCTTTGAAGGTGGGGAGAGTGATCATCTGTTGGATATGAAGAGGGAAGACATTCCAGGAAGGAGGCAGTGCACAGGTGAGATGTCAGTGTCTAGATAGATGAGATGGAGGTACAGTGAGTAGATTGGCATTAGAGGAGTGAAATTTGTTGGCTGAGTTGTAGTAGGAAATGAGAGAGGTATGGTAGGAGAGGGAAAGGTGATTGAGTGATTTAAAGCCTATTGTAAGGCATTTATGTTTGATGTGGAGGTGCATGGGCAACCACTGCAGCTTCTTGAGGAGTGGGGAAACATGGACTGGATGTTTTTTAGGAAAGTGATCCAGGCAGCAGAGTGAAATATGGACTGGAGTGGAGAGGGACAGGAGGCAGGGAGGTCAGCAAGGAGGCTCTTGCAGTAATCAAGGTGGGATAGGTAAGTGCTTGGAATAAGGTGGTAGCATTTTGGATGGAGAAGAAAGGGAGAATTTTAGTGATGTTGTGAAGGCTGAACTGACAGGACTTAGTGACACTGAATATGTGGTTTGAAAGAGAGGTATCTGCATATCTGGATATCTGGATATCTGCAGCTCCAGACAATCCACTCCTCTCTCCTGCTCCATTCCCCATCATCCTCCACGTCCCTTCTGTTCCCTTGCCCTTCTCGCTCCTCCACTGCAATCCCTCTACCCACAAGCTCCAGATAGCTCATCTTTCCCTTGGCTGCTCTATCTGATGCTCCATCCAATTTTTTTTTCAGTTCCGTTTGGCAAAATGGTAAGGAAAAACAAAGGAAGCCGAGTCACTATCCAATCACAACAAAAAGTAGACTCTCAGAAAAAGAGTGGCTAATCCGCACCTAAATTTAAATTAACGCTTGATTTATTTTCAACAGGGTGTCTCTGTTTATCCTCCTCCCTCCCGGCCCACGCTACTGCACACTGTATTAAGCACTGGGGGAAATAACCAAAGAACATTAGCTTAGAAGCTGCACGGTCTAGTGGAAAGACCCTGGGATCTAATCACGGCTCTGCCACTTGTCAGTTGTGGGAAGCAGCGTGGCTCAGTGGAAAGAGCCTGGGCTACGGAGTCAGAGGTCATGGGTTTGACTCCCAGCTCTGCCACTTGTCAGCTGTGTGACTGTGGGCAAGTCACTTAACTTCTCTGTGCCTCAGTTACCTCATCTGTAAAATGGGGATTAACTGTGAGCCTCATGTGGGATGACCTGATCACCCTGTATCTCCCCCAGTGCTTAGAACAGTGCTCTGCACATAGTAAGCACTTAACAAATACCAATATCATTATTATTATTATTATTATTATTATTAAGTCACTTCACTTCTCTGTGCTGTTACCTCATCTGTAAAATGGCGATTAAGATCGTGAGCCCCATTGTTGTATACGTGGATGTGTACAACCTGATAATCTTGTATCAACCCCAACGCTTAGTAGAGTACCTGGCACATACTAAGTGTTTAACAAATACAATTAAAACAAAAAGGCAAGACAGTGAGGTCCAGGGGAAAGGAAGAGGGTCTGGGGGTGAGAGCAGGGCATCATTTCCTCAGTTCCAAGCAAAGGCTTTTCCAGGTGCACAGCATCCTCTCTGCCTTCTGGCTTCTGAGAAGCAGCTTGGCCTAGTAGAAAGGGCATAGGACTGAGAGTCAGGAGACCTGAGTTCTAATCCCATCTTTGCCAATGGCCACTGTGTGACCTGGGACAGGTCATTTGACTTCTCTGTGTCTCTGTTTCTTCACCTGTAAAATGGGGATTAAATACCTGTTCTCCCTCCCACTTAAACGCTGAGTTCCCTCTGGGCCAGGGACTGGCTCTGATCTGACTGTATCTACCTTACTATGCAAGGCTCATAGTAAGTGCTTAAAGCTCACCTCCTCCAAGAGGCCTTCCCTGACTGAGCTCCCCTTTTCCCTCTGCTCCCTCTACCCCCCCCTCACCTCTCCGCAGCTAAACCCTCTTCTCCCCCCTTTCCCTCTCCTCCTCCCCATCTCCCATCCCACCCCCTCAGCACTGTACTCATCTGCTCAACTGCATATATCTTCATTACCCTATTTATTTTGTTAATGAGATGTACATCACCCTGATTCTATTTATTTGCTATTGTTTTAATGAGATGTTCTTCCCCTTGATTCTATTTATTGCCATTGTTCTTGTCTGTCTGTCTCCCCGGATTAGACTGTAAACCCATCAAAGGGCAGGGACTGTCTCTATCTGTTACCGATTTGTACATTCCAAGAGCTTAGAACAATGCTCTGCACATAGTAAGCACTCAATAAATACTACTGAATGAATGAATGAATGACATGAGTCGAGGATAATGCAAAGGTTACAGTCTTATGAGATGGGAAGGATGGGGGTCCTGCCTATAATGATAGGAAAATCATGGGATGGACAGGGTTTGGGTGGGAAGATGAGAACTTCTGCTTTGGATATGTTAAGTTTGAGGTATTGGTGGTACATCCAAGTAGAGATGTCCTGTAGGCAGGAGGAAATGCAAGACTATGGAGAGGGAGAGAGATCAGGGCTGGAGTTGTAGATTTGGGAATTTTCCACATAGAGATGGTAGTTGGTAATGGGAGCGAATGAGTTCTCCAAGAGAGTGGGTATAGATGGAATATAGAAGGGGATCCAGAACTGATCCTTGAGGGTCTCCCACAGTTAGGAGTCCCTGACACTTCCTTTAACTCCAACCCCTCCTGGCTTTCACATCTGCCCTGCCCCTCATCCTCACCTCATGGGGGTGGAATAAATTTCAGATTGGGCTGGACCTGAGGAAACAATCAATCAATCAAACAATCAATGGTATTTACTGATTCCTTCCTGGGTGCAGAGAACTGTGCTAAAAATTGTACAGATGGAGCCGTAACCCAACCTAGGCTGAAGTAGAGAATCAGGGATTATTGCCACTGTAGTTGGAAAAAGATGGTGGGAAACAGAGGAGCTAAGAGTCGCTGTTGTTTGTGGCTCAGCCCCCTGCCACTTATCCTTCAACCTCATATAGCCCCTTCTCTTGCCCCCTTCTCCCCATTTCTTGGCTCTCCTGCAGGATCAAGGGATTGGGGACTAAAGCAAAGTCAGTTTCCAGCAACTCCTACCTCCAGTCTTATCAGAGGCTTTTTCTCATCACTCCACCAATAGTGATGGGAATGGCCCTTGGCTACCCCACCCTCTCACATCCAGAATTCCCCAACTCCAACCCACAGTGGGCCAGCTTTACAATCTGAAATGGTGAGGAGGGGTTTTCAAGGAAGAATAAAATTACACCTAGAGCTGAGAATTAGTCTGGAACCACCTGCATAGGGCAAAGAGCCTGTACCCTAGCAGAAGAACAGTTCAGGGAAAGGAGAAAAGATCCAGGGTATGGCTACACTCTCAGAATCCCTGTCCCTCTGTTCCCCTCTTTTGAGTCACACCACATTTAGGAAACAAGAGAGAAACCCAATTTTGGATGAGACTAGAGAAGCAGCATGGCTCAGTGGAAAGAGCACGGGCTTTGGAGTCAGAGGTCATGGGTTCAAATCCCGACTCAGACACTTGTCAGCTGTGTGACTTTGGGCGAGTCACTTAACTTCTCGGTGCCTCAGTTACCTCATCTGTAAAATGGGGATTAAGACTGTGAGCCCCTCGTGGGACAACCTGATTCCCCTGTGTCTACCCCAGTACTTAGAACAGTGCTCGGCACATAGTAAGCGCTTAACAAATACCAACATTATTATTATTTCCAAGCTAAGAGTATATGGACATTCAAGATGGCATTTGGTCACAAAAGTATAAAAATCAGAGTGTAGAAAGAATTACTCTTATAGGCTGTCCATTTTACTAAAAGAAAAAAATCCTTTAATACACAGTTTACCCTAACCTGAACATCCCTCTACTTCCACCCCAAAAGATAGTACAGCAATGAGAGATGGGCCAAGACTCGAGGCTACCCAAAAGCTCCAGAGCAATTTAAACATGTAAGAAGGGGCAATTTCTCACTGGATCTCATTAAACCAAAATAACTCTTTGTGGGACTTCTTCAACTTCTATGTAAGCCTGTAGCAAAATGTAGTAGTTGTAGTAGAAATAGTAATAAATAATAATTATGGCATTTGTTAAGCACTTACTATGTGCCAGGTGGTATACTAAGCTCTGGGGTGCATACAATCAAATCGGGTTGGACTCAGTCCCTGTTCCACATGGGGCTCACAGTCTCAATTCCCATTTTCCAGATGAGGTAACTGAGGCCCAGAGAAGTTAAGTGACTTGCCCAAGGTCACACAGCAGGCAAGTGGCAGAGCCGGGATTAGAACTCATGACCTTCTGACTCCCAGGCCTGTGCTCTATGCACTGCATCATGTGGCTTCCACTAGTAGTCGTAGCAGTAGTAATAGTAGTAAAAGTATTCATTGAGTACTTACTGGTTCCAATGCACCCTACTAAGCACTTGGGAAAGTACAACAGAAGCATGAAATACATTACCTGCCCAAAAGAAGCTTATGATCTAATGGAAGAGACAGATGTAAAAGTATTTACAAATGGTGTAATCAGAATTACTTGAATATCAGAATGCTGGAACTCCTTAGGAAACTCTTACTCAAAGTGTTCCTTGATTTTACCAAATGGACTGCTCTGAGCAACAGATAAGAATCAGATTTAACTCTGTCAGCATCTCAGATCTGGTATCTTACTTTGCTGGGCAAAAGCAGAGAAACTGTGGTTTAAATTGATATGTTGGGAGTGGACTGTGGTATCTTCTCTTTTTTCCATTAAAGTCCTGGGAATGATTTTGTAACCACAAGAGAAGGTGAGGTACAGCTCCAGAAAACCTTCAGAGTTTGAAGTGTCAAGGTTATTTATCATTCTTGGCTATGCATTTGGCAAACTCCTCCTTGGCTGTATTTGTTGTCCTCTTGATCTAGGTATACATATACAAAGTGAAATAAAGAGTTTTGACAATTATCCTATTCATTTGATTTATATACACAGTCACCTAGATAAATCAAGTCAAAAAATTCATCTGAAATTGCTCGAGATTGGCAATCTACATGGAGGGTTGCCCTACTAATAGTCATCATTTTATTTCACTCTCTGCAGTCTAGACCCAATCACGGTAGAGGTAAATCTGGTGTCACCACCACTTCTCCCTAAATTTTCTAATAAAACCATGTAATCGAAAACAAAAGCCCAATAAGCCAGATTCTTGTTTTGGGGTTTTTTATAGTATTTGTTAAGTGCTTACTATGTGCTAGGCACTTTACTAAGCACTGGGTAGATACAAGCTAATCAGGTTGGACACAGTCCATGGCCCACATCGGGCTCACAGTCTTAATGCCCATTTTACAGATGGGTAACTGAGGAACAGAGAAACGAAGTGACTTGCCGAAGGTCACTCAGCAGAAAAGTGGTGGACCTGGGATTAGTACCCAGGGCTTTCTGATTCCCAGGCCCGTGCTCTATCCACTACGCCACGCTGCTTCTCGTGTTAACAAGGAAACCTCAATAGTCTTTAAAAGCAATTATTTAGATCCAGTGTGTTTAGTACCCAGTGCATCATGTCTTAATGCTTAAACCATAGGCGCTTGATGAGAACTCTAAAAGGTAATAATTGTTATAACACTTTCATGAGGAAAGAGCATGAGACTTGGTGTCAGGAGCCTTGGGACACCAAGGACACCAAGGAGATGTGCCTTCTGAAATTAACCCTTTTTTTCCCAACTCCTTCTCCCTTTTGTATCACCTATGCACGTGGGTCTGTAACCTTTGGGCATTTGATATTCACCCTACCTTCAGCCCCACAACATTTATGTACATCTCCATAAGTTGTTTATTTATACTAATGTATTCACCCCACCCTCAGACCCAAAGCATTTATGTTTATATCCCTAAATTTTTTATATTAATGTCTGTCTCCTCCTCTATACTGTAAACTCGTTGTGGGCAGGGAGCGTGTCTACCAACTCTGTTGTACTTTCCCAAGCACTTAGTACAGTGCCCTGCACTCAATAAGCACTCAGTAAACACCATTGGTTGATTGATTGATTGATTGTAACCCCAGTTCTGGCACTAGCCTGCTTGGTGACCTTGGGGAAGTCACTTAACTGCTCTTTTTCTCAAGATCCTCATCTGTAAAATGGGGATTGTTTATTGTCGTCAGTGCTGCCACCCACCTCTCTGGCCTCACCAGCCGCCTGACTTTGAGTTTGATCAGGTCGTCCCTTAATCAAGCCTACCCCCGACCCTGGTCATCGCCCGCTTACTAACACTACTGTATTGTATCATACTGTATCATGTTGCTATATTACCGATTTTGTTTGTTACTATTTATTGTTGTCAGTGCTGCCACCCACCTCTCTGGCCTCACCATGTCCCGCCTTCCCCCCTCCTCCCGCCCGCCCCTTCCTATCCTCCCCTTCCCATTCCCCTCTCTCGCTCAGCTCTTTCCCGCTCTCTCCTCTGCCTCCCCCCCCCGCCCTAGAACCCCACTTTACCAGCACTACCCCTCTTCCCCCTCCCCCTACCCTCCCCCCCACCAAACCCCCTCCTCACCCCCTCCCCCCTTCTCTCTTCCCCACCCACGCCCCATCCCAGTCCTCCTGTCCCACTGCTACCCCTCATCCCCCTCTCCCCGTCCAGGGCCCCGCCACCTCCTTCCCATCCAAACCCTCCCCTCCCCCCGCTCTCCCCCCCTCCCCCCCTTGCACCCACAGCTACTTTCAAGTGTGGCCTCTGGAACCCCCACTCCATTACAGGTGAACTACCTTTCGTCCATGACCTTTTCCTTTCCCGCTCTCTCCTCCTCCTCGCCCTTTCAGAAACGTGGCTCACTCCCGAAGACACGGTCTCCGCCACTGCTCTCTCCACCGGAGGCCTCTCCTTCTCCCACTCCCCCAGACTCACCGGTAAGGGAGGAGGCGTCGGCTTCCTCCTCTCACCCCGTTGGCGCTTCCGCACTATCCCTCCTCCCCCCTCCCTCTCCTTCCCCTCCTTCGAAGCCCATATCATTCGCCTCTACCACCCCCTCCAGATACTTGTCGCTGTCATCTACCACCCTCCTGGTCCCACCTCCGACTTCTTCAACCACCTAGACCCCTTTCTCACCTTCCTTCTCTCCTTCTCTCTGCCCACTCAGATCCTCGGAGACTTCAACATCCATATGGATGTACCCAATGACTCCTCTGCCGCCCGCCTGCTATCCCTCCTCGACTCTGCCGACCTCCTGCTCCACCATACCGCGCCCACTCACCGACTCGGTCACACCCTCGATCTCATCATCTCCTACCGCTGCACTATCTCCTCCCTCACCAACTCTGAAATCCTTCTCCTCACCTGCCTCATCTCTCACACTCCCTCCCCCTGCAAATCTTTGCTACTGCCCCACAGAGACCTCCGCTCTCTTGATCCCATCCGAAAAAAAAGAACACTCCCGAGAAATGCATACATATTGAACTCCAATAAACATTATTGAGGAGAGGGATTTCTCTGAAGGCGTGGAAATGAAGCTGTTTGCTAATCAGATTGGCAAACAATTTATGCAAACATCCCAGGAGAGCTGCATTGTAAACACCCTCTCCTCCAGGGAGCAATCAGCCAAGATTACCCTTGTATATCCAAAGTGGCATTAACTGAGCTCTGCGTTGTTAAAGGGGAGGTGCTTCTATGAAAGGTGGGTCTCCACCTCTCCATCTCTTCTTCTCTATCCTTTTCCAGACTTCTCCCTTCCAATCTTCTCCAGACTTCTCCCTCCCTCCTCACCTCCGCCAAACTGATTCTCTTTCCCTCTTCAAAACCCTACTTAAAACTCACCTCCTCCAAGAGGCGTTCCCAGACTGAGCTCCTCTTCTCCCTCTACTCCCTCTGCCATCCCCCCTTTACCTCTCCGCAGCTAAACCCTCATTTTCCCCTTTTCCCTCTGCTCCTCCACCTCTCCCTTCCCATCCCCACAGCACTGTACTCGTCCGCTCAACTGTATATGTTTTCGTTACCCTATTTAATGTTTAATGTTAATGAATTGTACATCGCCTTGATTCTATTTAGTTGCCATTGTTTTTACGAGATGTTCTTCCCCTTGACTCTGTTTATTGCCGTTGTTCTTGTCTGTCCGTCTCCCCCGATTAGACTGTAAGCCCGTCAAACGGCAGGGACTGTCTCTATCTGTTGCCGACTTGTTCATCCCAAGCGCTTAGTACAGTGCTCTGCACATAGTAAGCGCTCAATAAATACTATTGAATGAATGAATGTCTTTCCAAAAGCATCTCTCCTCACCTTGCCGCCCTGTTCTCACTTCCCACTCTCGACGATCAGGTTTCCACTCTCAACTCCACCCTCTCCACTCATCTCAACTCTCTCGCCCCCCTTTCCCTCCGCCGCTCTCGCTCCACTAACCCACATCCCTGGATCACCTCCTCTGTCTGCCTCCTACACTCCTATGCTCGAGCTGCCGAGTGCTGCTGGCAAAAGTCCAAGCACCAAGCCGACCGCACACACTTCAAATTTATCCTTTCCTGCCTTAACTCTGCCCTCCTCCAGGCAAAACCTCTCCTCCCTCATCGACACCCATGCCCGTCACCCCCGCCAATTGTTCCGGACCTTTAACTCTCTCCTTAGGCCCCCTGTTCCTCCCCCTCCCCCATCTCTCACCTCCCAATGATCTGGCCACCTACTTCATCACAAAAATCAACACAATCAGGTCTGAGCTCCCCAAAGTCACCCCTCCGCCTCTCCCCTCCCCCCCACCAACCCTCTCCCCTACTTTCCCATCCTTCCCTGCAGTATCCTCAGAGGAGATCTCCTCCCTCCTCGCAAGTGCCACCCCCTCCACCTGCGCCTCGGACCCCATTCCCTCTCACCTTATTAAAAACATCGCCCCTGGCCTCCTCCCTTCCTTAACTTCTATTTTTAACCACTCAATCTCCAGTGGCTCCTTCCTCTCTGCCTTCAAACATGCCCACGTCTCCCCCATCCTAAAAAAACCCGCTCTCGACCCCACTTCCCCTTCCAGTTATCGCCCTATCTCCCTACTACCCTTCCTTTCCAAAATCCTAGAACGAGTCGTCTACAATCGCTGCTTAGAATTCCTTAACTCCCATTCTCTCCTGGACCCCCTCCAATCTGGCTTCCGTCCCCTCCACTCTACCGAGACTGCTCTCTCTAAGGTCACCCATGACCTCCTTCTTGCCAAATCCAATAGCTCCTACTCCATTCTAATCCTCCTTGACCTCTCTGCTGCCTTTGACACTGTCGACCATCCCCTCCTTCTCCACACCGTATCTCACCTTGGCTTCACGGACTCCGTCCTCTCCTGGTTCTCCTCTTATCTCTCTGGCCGGTCATTCTCGGTCTCCTTTGCAGGCACCTTCTCCCCCTCCCATCCTTTAACTGTTGGAGTTCCTCAAGGGTCAGTTCTTGGCCCTCTTCAGTTCTCCATTTACACTCACTCCCTTGATGAACTCATTCGCTCTCATGGCTTTGACTACCATCTCTACGCAGATGACACACAGATCTACATCTCCGCCCCGGTCCTCTCCCCCTCCCTTCAGGCTCGCATCTCCTCCTGCCTCCAGGATGTCTCCACCTGGATGTCGGCCCGCCACCTAAAACTCAACATGAGCAAGACTGAGCTTCTCATCTTCCCTCCCAAGCCCGGTCCTCTCCCAGACTTCCCTATCACCGTGGATGGCACGACCATCCTTCCCGTCTCTCAGGCCCGCAATCTCGGTGTCATCCTTGACTCGTCTCTCTCGTTCACCCCACACATCCTCTCCGTTACCAAGACCTGGCGGTTTCACCTTTACAATATCGCCAAGATTCGTTCTTTCCTCTCCACCCAAACGGCTACCTTACTGCTACAGGCTCTTGCTATATCCCGGCTACACTACTGTGTCAGCCTTCTCTCTGATCTCCTCTCTCGCCCTGCTCCAGTCTATTCTTCACTCCACTGCCCGGCTCATCTTCCTGCAGAAACGATCTGGGCATGTCATTCCCCTTCTTAAACACCTCCAGTGGTTGCCTATCAACCTCCGCTCCAAACAAAAACTCCTCACTCTAGGCTTCAAGGCTCTACATCACCTTGCCCCTTCCTACCTCTCCTCCCTTCTCTCTTTCTACTGCCCACCCCGCACACTCCGCTCCTCTGCCACCCACCTCCTCACCATCCCTCGGTCTCGCCTATCCCTCCATCAACCCCTGGGCCACGTCCTCCCATGGTCCTGGAATGCCCTCCCTCCTCACCTCCGCCAAACTAATTCTCTTCCCCTCTTCAAAACCCTACTTAAAACTCACCTCCTCCAAGAGGCCTTCCCAGACTGAGCTCCCCTTTTCCCTCTACTCCCTCTACCGCCCCCCCTTCACCTCTCCACAGCCTAACCCTCTTTTCCCCCCATTTCCCTCTGCTCCCCCCTCCTTCCCATCCCCTCAGCACTGTACTCGTCTGCTCAACTGTATATATTTTCATTACCCTATTTATTTTGTTAATGAAATGTACATCGCCTTGATTCTATTTAGTTGCCATTGTTTTTACGAGATGTTCTTCCCCTTGACTCTATTTATTGCCATTGTTTTTATCTGCCTGTCTCCCCCGATTAGACTGTAAGCCCATCAAATGGCAGGGACTGTCTCTATCTTTTGCCGACTTGTTCATTCCAAGCGCTTAGTACAGTGCTCTGCATGTAATAAGCGCTCAATAAATACTATTGAATGAATGGGATAAGATGTTTGCTTTCCTACCTCTTTTATTCTGAACCCCATGTGGACTGGGTCTGCATTTGATCTAATTAACTTGTACCTACTCCAGTGGTTGACATATCATAGTAACTGGTTAACAAAAACAAGAACTATCTAATGTTCTCATTTCCTTTTTGATTACATTAGCCCTTCTACCCTTTCACTCATTTCATTTTTTTAGGAATGCTTAATAAATTCAAAGCTAATCGCTTGTCAAATATTTGATAGCTGATTTATTATTAATTTTAAATGACTAATTTTTTGCACTCCCAAGATATCATCCTGACACCACTTAGCAAGGCTAAGAAAAGAAAAATATCTGACACATCCACTTCCTCCATATCAGCTGAAGAAACAAGTTTCATCTAGACCCTTCCACTGGCTCCAGTTGAAAAGGGGACCAGAGCAAAAATCCTCTGCTATCTCTTTGGCTTTAAACTCAGCTCTTGGGGAACTTCTTCAAGAATCACCTCAGCCTCTACTGTCAGGCAGTAATCCCTAATCTTTCCATTGATCTGCCTCTAAGTCATACTGTTAGGCTGTTTGTGATCTTCGGCAGGTCCCCGCTAGAAGCACATGGAATCTTTTGGCCTTGAGTCCATGAAGACTAATGCAACTCAAACAGATTTGGGATTTTCAGGGTGCTGGGGAGAGAGGTTACAGTTTCCTGCTTTGGGAGTTGGAACAACTCAAAACTCTTCAAATCTCATTTATGTTTCATAACATCTTCATCCTAAGCAATCAGCCCAGACAAGCTAACAGGCTCATGACCTCCCCCAAACAAGCTGACCCAAGTTCATCTTGGAAATATTTCACACCGTACTCACAGTTGGAGCACCCTGTACTATTTTTGCCCATGTTCTCACTGTGGCTCTTTGATGCTGTGACTCTTCCTGCTCCACTGACTCCCAGTGACTGCTGGAAAGAGGAGCTTTCCTTCAAGATGGTGGAGGGACTAGTCCCCTACAAAAGGAAGCTGTAATCTCCCTGACAGTTTTGCATCCATCTGGGTTGTCCATCTCACACTGCCGCTCTTGGTCACATCTTCAGTTTCTACAACACCCTCTTGTTCTTGGGCAGAGTCTGAACATTCCACCCAGGCAAGCTGTGGTTCTTGGAGCCTCCTTGTCCTCATCATCAACCTCTCTATCAATTTAGATTTATTGAGGATTCATGGGGTTCACTGAGCTACTAAGCTCAGAGCATATCAATCAATCAGTGGTATTTATGTAACACTCTGTGCAGAACATTGTACTAAGCACTTGGGAGAGTACAATATAACAGAGTCGGTAGACATAATCCCTGCCCATAAGGAATTTATGCAGACTCCAGTGACTGCTTCAGCTGAAGGTCTAAACTGATTTTCTGGAAAGCGAATAGTATTTGGGAAAGTCCTGGCTGGAAAAGATCCAAACTATAGTTTTCTCCCGGTTAGGGGGCTGTCAATGCAGTACTTTCTTCTCCTGTTCAGTTTAAAATTTCCTAATTCTACGCTTATTCAGTCCTCCTAATGGTGCCTTCTGAACTGTCAGGTAGTATTTAAAACACACATTAATATAAATTATAGCCTGCCAGGCTGAAAGCCACAGGTTACATCCTTGCACGCAAACAGCTCCAAGGAATGAACTATTCAAAGAGCTATTTTTCTTTGAATTTCTTCGTACGCTCTCATTAAAAAAGAAAATTCATCGACAAAATACAGCATTTCCAAAGATACAGGGCACAAGAATTGGATGTTTAAATGATGAAAAATCTCAGCTGATCATCAACTGTTTTTGGGGTCTTACCTGGATTTTTCTGTCAGGAGTTGACTAGTCCTTTTGTCCTTTGATTTGAAAGGGTAATTGGGGGGAAAACCACCTAGTTGAACTGAGTCTCAAGTGACCTCACATCACGATTCTACTTTCTGGAACCAAAGTTTGGCTTGCCTACTAACTCTCTAGAGAGAACCACAGAGTTCTGGACTTCCTGTGACTTTAAAGGTAGCTCCATGCATCACAGTGGAGACCTTTAGAAAGTCTGACATCCAAGGGGACTTGGAACATGGAATGGTGCCTTGCTTTGCCCCACCTCTCCTGGAGGCCATCTTGGTTTGGAGCTCCAGTGGGATTCATAGTCTCTGATCTTTTCTCTCCTCAGAGCCTTTACGAACCAAGTGTGGCAACCACAAGAGATGTCCAGAAGACTTTTTTGCCTTCAGAATTGTCAGTGGAGCAGCCAATGTAGTTGGGCCCTCTCTGTGTTTTGAAGATCGGATGTAAGTGCCTGACTGGTTCCCAAGCAGCAGGCTCTAGATTCATAACAGTGTGGAGAAGTCTAGCTATATGAAGGTGCATTCCTTTAAGACCTATTTTTGCTTCCAAGTGTTTTGATCATAATTTTAACAATATATCAGTATTTCAAAATGTTCCACTTTCCCAAAATGTTTGGAAAGTTGAACATACAAAATATGAGACTTTTCCAGTACTCTCCTTGGAAATTGTATTTCCTGTTGATTCATTGTGACCAGATTAGTGAAGACACAGGGAAACCTGGCTTGCTTCTCTCCTTGAGGGGAATGCTGTCACTAGTTCTTAGGTAAGATAAAAGCCTACAAAGAGAGCAGACCATTTACAAACCACAGATGTGTGATACATGTGTATGGGTCCATTATTTTTTCAGATGAGTTCTGCCTGATTATTTTAAGTCTAGTGAGATGAAAGCATTGGTATAAATAATGTTTTTGTTTAGAGGAATTTCTTTTTAATTTCACAATTGAGCAGAGGTTTAACTGTGCCACAGTGTGGGAAAGAGGGTGTGTGTGAGTGTGTGTGTGTGGATATATGTATATATATATATATACATATATATATATATATACACACATATATATATATATATATATATATATATATATATATACACACACACACACTCTTGAAATAGCTAAAATAGAAAGACCTATTTATGAATCTTATCTGTATTTCATGGTTGATTATAATAATAGTAACTGTGGTATTTGTTGAGCACTTGCTATGTGTCAAGCTCTGCAGTAGACACAAGATAAGCAGGTTCCACAAGGAGCTTTTAGTCTAAGTAGGAAGGGGAACAGGCATTGATTTCCCATTTTGCAGATGAGGGAACTGAGATGGAGAAGTTAAGTGACTTGCCCAAGGTCACACAGCAGATCAAGTGTCAGAGCCGGGATTAGAACCAAAGTCCTCTGACTTTCAGGCCTGTCCTCTTTCCACTAGGCCATGCTTGTTCTCAATGTACATGATTGATGCATATTGAACCCCTTCTCCCCCCTTTATGTTTGGTAAAAGAGCTCTTGTACCAGTAAGGATACATTGGACTGCCCTCCCCCACTCCCCACCCCACCTGGCATCAGGATCAGGGAACTATAGAACCAGTTTTTAGCCTCATTAAAAAGCCCTATGCAGGAACTTTTATAAGACAAGGTATTTGTACTAATGAAGTCTTTTTTTCTACACCTTTAATCCAATTTAATCCAATACCCAGTCCTGAATATTAATGTGCCAAAAAACAATATGTTATTATTATACCAGATGTCTTGGTAACATGGGAGAATGGGATGAGGAGGGATAGGTAGGACAATGCCATACAGGGAACATGTCTACCAACTCTGTTATATTGTACTCTTCCAAAGTGCTTAGTAGAATGCTCTGCACACAGTAAGCACTCAATAAATATGATTGATAAAAACTACTTCAGCTCATTCTGAACAAGTGAGTTTTTGTTTTTTCTCGGTAAATTGTCGTAAATAACCTAGGCATTTATGAGCTGAAAAGAGTACTAAATTCCTTTAACAGTGATTATCATTGAGCATGACACTTTTTCCCTATTTTCTAACATACTGAGGAAATATAAATATGTGATTAGAGAATCATTTGAGAACCCCTCCCTGCTTCAATCAAGAAAAAACAGATGGCCCCAAATTAATACATTTGTTTATATGATGTTCATATATTATGCCATTTTGTGCTCACTAAAGTCACTAGCGTTGCTCAAAGTTCTGTTTTTATTCCTCACTGAGGTGTTGTTTCTTTCACCCAGTCTCATGAGTGCTGTGAAAAATACCATTGGCAGAGGGCTAAATATTGCACTGGTAAATGGTGAGTTATCTGAGTTTTCCTCACTCCTAGGCTTTTTTCTCTGTGGGGGGAAAAGTGAATTATAATTTTTCCAGCATCAAAATTGGAAGGAAATGGATCAACAGCCTTGCTGTCCACTGCCACAACCCATAATTATTATTTTTTTAAAAAAAGCTCTTCAAATGCCATAGCAGATTGTCTCCAAAACACGTTCATTACTTCATCATAGGGTCTTGGTACTTATTCTTTATTTTGTGAATGGAATGGTCTTCCCCCACCCTACTATCATTCCCATTTTCTATAGTGGGAGGGCCAAGCCTCTTGTCTTTGGCACAGGAAATTTGGCACTGACCAATGAAGCAGAGAATTAGTACTGCTGGCTGCACATGAACCAGAGCCAACTTATGTTTCCAGGGTTTTTTTTCCACTAGAGATCTTAGAAACAATAAACACCATGACATAGAGGTCACTTGGAAACACAGTCTGGCTTCAGTGAACAATGAAGATCAATAATAGTTCCAAATCCAAAAACACTGGACAAGAAAAGAACAATTTGTGAGAATCCTGAGTCTCTAACCGAGAAGAAAGTCAGCTACGGTTGGAAGGCTTGGGACCACAGCTGTGTCCCCTGTACAGTGCACAGTCAATAAAAGTTAATGGACCACTGAAATGCTTCCAACCTTTAGGATCAGTGTATTAATGGCCACTGTTTATCCTGCAGTCTGCCAACTCGGACCATCTGGGCTATGGTAAAAAGACATGAGGCAACATCTGTGTTTTACTTTGCTCTACAATAGAGAAGCAGCGTGGCTCACTGGAAAGAGCACGGGCTTTGGAGTGAGAGGTCATGGGTTCGAACCCCAGCTCTGCCACTTGCCAGCTGTGTGACTTTGGGCAAGTCACTTAACTTCTCGGTGCCTCAGTTCCCTCATCTGTAAAATGGGGATTAAGACTGTGAGCCCCACGTGGGACAACCTGATTCCCTTGTGTCTACCCCAGCGCTTAGAACAGTGCTCGGCACATAGTAAGCGCTTAACAAATACCAACATTATTATATCTCTTGCACTATAAATCCTCTCCTGGTCCATGTTTTCCTTGCCAAAGAATGGGGAGTCAGATGCCACGAGATAGCTTACTCAAACCAAACTTACATATGTATTTAAGAAAATTACACTCACCAAACATGAAAATCCTGCAAGAAAATGAGTAGTACCTTTTGTCAAAAAAGCTATGTGAGACAGAGGAAGCAAAGTACAGAAAGTATTTACCCAAGTGCCCAGGTTCCACCTGTAACTATTTGGGATTAGCAAGATGATGTTGGATGTTAGACTGAGAACTGACTAAAGAAACAAGTCCCCAGATTTGTTAAACCAAAAGTATAATCCTTTTGTTAAACCAAAAGTATAATGCTTTTCTTATTACTGTGCTTCCTTTTATTGGGTCAGTACAGAGTTTTTAGTTGGAGCTAAACAAATTTGCAATTTTCTGATTTTTTTCTGCAGAAAATTCATTCAATAGTACTTATTGAGTGCTTACTATGTGCCGAGCACTGTACTAAGCGCTTGGAATGTACAATGCGGCAACAGACAGAGACAATCCCTGCCCATTGACAGACTTACAGTCTAATCTGAAAATGAGTTCAGTATTTATTTCACTGGCTAAAAGATTCTCCCATTGGAGAATTTTCTAAATGATTGACATTAAAATGGTCCCAAAAGTTTGGAAAATTCATTATCATTATTATATTATTATTTCTGACATTCATTTGTGCAAATCACTTTATTAAATATTGGGAAAAGATACCAGGGCACTGAATCAGATGTGGTCCCTGGCCTGTACGGTACTCACAGTCTAAAAAGGCGAGTGAGGACAGTCACAACTGGAAAGAAATAACTGGCCAAATTCAGGAAGAAACAGCACTACGGTAACAGGTTATACTATATTGCATTTTTTCCTCACAATTGTGAAACCACAAAGGAAAAAAAAAGCTCAGTACAATGGCTGATTCTTGGTTTTCTTCTTCATAAGACCTTGGGTTTGCCCTAGGCTTCAGTGTGTGTCTGCCCAGCTGGTTTAGTGTGTGTTTCTGGGTGTTGCCAAGCCCTTAAGAAATGACTCCAAATTATCCCACACTAATGGCCATTTGAGCCCTTCACTCTGAAGTGAAATATCGACTTCATTTTCCCCATCTTTCAGGGTCTCAGCTTTGAAATAGTATTTTGCTATTCCTTCTCACCATCTTTCCTTCCCCTTTGAAAAATTTCTGTGCTGCCCTGAAATGGCTGAATGGATAAGGCTCATACTTCCTTTTCTTTCAGGACTGGAGGCATTCCCTCTGCAACACTCCCATCTGCTGTACATGAGGGAGAACTGAACGCTAGTTGTCTGTAGATTGAACCAGACTAATTTGCTCTGAAGCACTATCCACTACCCAACCTTTCCCTCCCTTTACAATCCCCCTCCCAGAGCCAGCCCCAAGTCCTAGCTACTGCTAGACACTTGGCCTGAGAAGAATTTGGAATAGTTGCCATCCAGAACATATTCTTATTTCCATTTCAAAAGGCTTTTGAAATGGAAAACCTCAACTTTCATCACAGGCCAATTTGATTTGTGGTCCTCTGCATCGTAGCCTTAATAGACAGATATTTAGTACTGTTCCTTTGGAAGTTCAGTATTTCATAGGCATTATTACTGTCCATTTTTATTTAAATGCAGGTTCAACAGGACATTTCCTGAGATATGGCATCTTTGATATGTATTCAGGAGGTAAGTATCAGTAATATCATGATTGAATATGAAAGGCAGCTATCTTTGATTTTAAAATGGAATCCATTGTTGTGGGACTAATTAGTTGTTTGAACTTTTCCAATTACAGTTCATGTAAAATAGATTGGGGTTGAGATTGTTAGAGCCTGTAGGGGAAAAGCAACATTGGAATGAAAGAAAAATCCCAGTCTCTCAGTCCCACAAGTTTCTTAATGGCACAAATGGAAGCAGCCTCATTTTTGCAACTAGTCTGTTGTTATAATTTTTCAGAGTTGGCTAAAAGTCATTTGGTTCAGTCCTTGCAGACAGGGATAATTGCCATGAAATGCATTTATATGTGTGCCCCTTAATTGACTCTACACTATCTGCACCCCCACCCCTACCCCCAACCCTCAACAGCCCTCATCCTAGTCAGCATGCTGATATCAGCAATTGCCCTTACCAGTTTATCATACCCAACTCTCAGAACCCATCTCTGGTAAATTAATGACCAACCCCCATTAATCTAGAGCACTCTCTGATTGGTCATGGATTGTCCACGCCAGACTGAGGTGAGTCTCCAATCAGCGATGATCTCTGGCTGGTTGGAAATGGACCCTAACCAATCAAGGACCAGACGGGAAGAGTCTGGCATGCACTTTCTCAATCAGACACAAATGGTGATGTAAGAATTTCTCAGGTCCAACAGACAATATGAGGCTTTAAAGTCTACTTTTTCTGTGCCTGTGTGGTACTCTTCTTGAAGGCTTTGGTCTAAGTGCTATATTTGCCTGTGGGAAGATCTGGGGTCCTAATTTATATTTCAAGCCAAAACTCTTCTTCAAAATGCCCATAGCCTGGTACACTATGCTGACAAGTGAAGGGCCAGGATTAGAACCTCCGCCTTCTGACTCCCAAGCCCATGCTCTTTCCACTAAGCCACGCTGCTTCTCTAACACATACCTAGCCTAGCTGGCCTCTGACCAAAGGGTTAAGTGTTCAACCGGAAATTTAAGGTTCCTAGATCATTCATTCATTCATTCATTCAGTCGTATTTATTTAGTGCTGCAGAGCACTATACTAAGAGCTTGGGAGAGTACCATAAGATCATACCACATTAGTGTACTTTCTGGTTGACTCCAGCAGCACTACATTTTATAAGGCTCTTCTTTCCTCTCTCAGCTTCTCAGTGCGTCATATTGGTGAGATAATGGCTCAGGAGCTAAAAGAAGTTTCAGGGCTCTCTGGTTAGGTGTGTGCTGGACTTGTGGAGGTGGATTGATTATCTATTGGCTGCTCATTGTACTCTGTCATGTAGCCAGGAACACAGCTTGCTTTCAGATTGGGGGCAATTGGATAACTGCGACCAAATTCTGATTGCAGGCAAAGTTAGTTTTACTATCATCACTCAAGAGGTTTCATTTGAAAACAAGTGTCAAAGCCACACTAAGGCTCACGACTACACCCCTCACCAGTAAGGAAATAAATAGTGCCCATCACCAGCTCTGATGAAGACTTTAATGGGTTTTAATCCATGTTGGTGCCAATGTATTGCATCCACCCCAACTAATACAATATTATATGCCCCAGGGAAGATAGTCAAGCCCAACATGACAGGTGTTTAGATCCATTATGCACTGCTTCTCCTAAGCACGTGTTCCAACTTAGAAGAGGTCTCCTGAAGAGGCCATTTAAGCATTGGTCTGATGCATCGTAGGGTGAATTACAGTTTTTGTCATTTTCCAGAGAAAGAATAGGGAGCAATAGTACCTTCTGCCTGACTTGAACCCTGTCCCTACATGTCTTCAGGCCCCAGAAACTTCATGCAATGAAGTTGGCTGGCCTGCTGGATGGAAATAGTCCTGCCCTGGCTTGGATATTTGGTTTTTGGTTTTAATGAGATTCAGTGATGATGAGATCAATTTTTTTATTATTATATGTGGGTATTAGCTGGAAATGAGGAAGTGCTCACAATCCACTGTAAAAGAAGAATGATATCCATTTAGTCTCCATGGAAAACTGGGGTCTGCAATCCTAATAAATTACTTCTATCAATGCATTTTACTCAGACCAAATGCACTCTTCCCTAGAGATCAGGATACTAGCACTTGACTAACCAAGCCCACAGGTACCCATAGCAAAGTTATGGATCGGGTTTTACAATCTGGATATGGGTTTGGGTCAGGTGCAGTGAAAATTGGCTGGCATTGTGATGAATGAATGAATGAATGAATGATGAATGAATGAATGAGCAAGTCACCACCACCACCATCAGGATGCCTGGGGCGAGCATTGGCCCAGGACCATGCCACAGCTCTGTCTTGAGGCGACCCCAGCCCTTCTTTCTATTTTTCTCATGTACCTTCTCCTCTCCCCCAACTCCACTGCCCATGCCCCAACCCCTCCCTGACCAGCCCTGACCCTGGCCAGCCCCACTCTGACTCAGGAGGAGGATGGCAAGAGGGTATAATGACCATCTATGTAGACGATTGCTCTGCAGTTTGCTCTGCAGTTTGCTGTACAGTTTACTCAGCCCAACTGAGAAGCAGCATGGCTTAGTGGATAGAGCAAGGGCCTGGGAGTCAGAAGGACCTGTGTTCTAATCCCAGCTCCACCAAATGGCTGCTGTGTGACCTTGGGAAAGCCATGCTCCACCAAATGGCTGCTGTGTGACCTTGGGAAAGCCACTTAACTTCTCTGGACCTCAGTTACCTCATCTGTAAAATGGGGATTAAGACTGTGAGCCCCATGTGGGACAGGGACTGTGTCCAACCTGATTAACTTGTATCTGCCCCAGCACATAGAACAGTGCTTGGTACATACTAAGTGCTTAACAAGTACCATAATTATCATTATTAACCTTCTGTGGGTATCCATGAGTATTGGCTGAAAAGTTATGGGTGGGCTGGGTGAATGAACTTTTTTGCATAGTTAAGAAGGGCAGGGTTGGGTAGTCTTTGGCTGTGGGAAAAATACATATATTGAATATAGCACCCATGCAGGTCTCCACTTTGCTTCTCAAGGCCTGTACATTTCCACAAAAGGCCAGAGTACCACAATAAGCCCATAGCCTTGCTCTATCGCTTCTGGCTGACTTTAGCATTCCCAGCCTTTTCACATGAGCCCTCTTGCTGTTTTCAATAGTGTCCAGGCTACCCCACTGAATTTAATTGCTGAAGCCCAGAATAAATCAGAATATAGAGACCACTTTGATCAAGGCCCAAATGTTATCATCTGGGACACTGGGCGTATGACATTACACCCTCAGTTCTTTTAGACTCCAAATTAATAATAATAAGGATGGTATTTGTTAACTACTTACTATGTACCAAGCACTGTTCTAAGCACTGGGGGTAGATACAGGGTAATGAGGTTGTCCCACATAGTGCTCATGGTTTTAATCCCATTTTACAGATGAGGTAACTGAGGCACAGAGAAGTTAAGTGACTTGCCCAAGGTCATAGAGCAAACCAGTGGAAGAGCCGGGATTAGAACCGACGTCTTCTGACTCCCAAACCTGTGCTCTTTCCACTAAGCCACGAGGATTTGAGAACCACCTCACATTTCTTTCCCTTCCAAAAATGTGGGAAGGGCTTTGTCCTGCCCACAACAGGCATTCTTTCTCCACCTAGTTCTTTGTTAGATGGTCAAATAATGTGCCACACAGCGTGGCTCAGTGGAAAGAGCATGGGCTTCGGAGTCAGGGCTCATGAGTTCGAATCCCAGCTCTGCCACTTGTCGGCTGTGTGACTGTGGGCAAGTCACTTAACTTCTCTGTGCCTCAGTTCCTTCATCTGTAAAATGGGGATTAAGACTGTGAGCCCCACGTGGGACAACCTGATTCCCCTATGTCTACCCCAGCGCTTAGAACAATGCTCGGCACATAGTAAGCGCTTAACAAATACCAACATTATTATTATTATTAATAGGTCTGCTGCCCGTGAGTCAATGGGTGTACCTCTACATTCACTAACTTTGACTGGAAAGCTTTGTGTTCTTAACTAGAGTTTTTCAAAACAGGTACAGAACATTAATCCTATTAAATACAGTTCCATCCCATGAAGAGGAAGATAACACAATGACTTTCTCCAAACAGATTCTTAATTGATTGTAATCTCTCTAATGATTACATTAGATGACATTAGATTACATTAGATAAAATGGGGATAGGGCCTTCATTTGGTTTAATTTGCAGTTCCCAGCCACACCAATTGAATACCCAACTTGTCTTCTTTTTGAAGTAGTTGCTTCTACAACAACCAGTTTGGAAAAAAAGTGGCCAGTCATACCTGTCAGCTCCCAAGATCTTATTATCACAATAGACTGTGAGCCTCCGTGGGGCAACCTGATTACTCTCTATCTATACCAGTGCTTAGAACAGTGCTCTGCACATAGTAAGCACTTAACAAATACCAACATTATTATTATTAATTAACTTCAGTACCAGACATGCAACAAGAATTGGATGGATGGGTGATATTTGACTTCCATTTTCCCTGCTGGTAGAAGAAGATAAGAGTCTGGTTTCTTGCAAACCTAAACAGAAATGGACAGAACCAGAATGTCCAATAAATCAATCATTTATTGAGCACTTACTGTAGGCAGAGCACTATACTTAGCACTTAGGAGAGTACAATATAACAGAGTTGGTAGACACCTTCCATGCCCACAATGAGTTTACAGTCTAGAGGGGGGATACAGACATTAATATAAATAAATAAATTATGGAAATATACATAAATGCTGTGGCGCTGAGGGAGGGCTGAATAAAAGGGTGAAAACCCAAGTACAAGGGTGACCCAGAAGGGATTGGGAAAAAAGGAATGAGGGCTTAGTCAGGGAAGGCCTCTTGGAGGAGATGTGCCCTCAATAAGGCTTTGAAGGTGGGGAGAGTGATTCTCAGATACAAAGGGGGAGGGTGTTCCAGGCCAGAGACAGGACATGGGCGAGAGGTCAGCGGTGAGATAGGTGAGATCGAGGTACAGTGAATAGGTTGGAATTAAAGGAATGAAGTTTATGGGCTGGGATGTAGTAGTAAATCAGGGAGAGACAGCGAGCCTATGGTAAGGAGTCCTTAGGCTCCCTTGGGGAATCTATGCCAAAGACATGGACTTGAAGCAAGCTCTTCCCCACCACCAGGAGTATATGAGCCATGATTCTGTAGCCAAACTGGCTCCAAAATCCTGAGAGAACTTCTTGGAGATGGTGGAATTTGAGATGTGGAAACTCCTCTTCTTCCATCCACTGCCTCACTTTAACTGTCTCAGAGTGGCTCCTTGCAAGCAAGGAAAGGGGCTGCTTGGAGCCAGACATGGCCTAGCCAAGCTGGCATGAGCACAAGCCTATTAGGCTTTTCCCAGTATTCTAGAGGGCCAGTGTGGTTCTGTCCAGGGTGGTTCAGACATGCTGCATCTCTGAGCCTGAGGAACTATGATCTACATCCTTGAGAAAAGACAAAATCGAATGTTCCCCCACACTGCCAGTCGGTTCTTCCAGATCCAATCAGGACCTCCATCCAGGGGCTGCTGCTCATAAGCATGAATGGTCCAGGCAATCTCCACTAAGTCTGGGGCCAATCCAAACCCAAGGACCTTGAGCAGATCACTCTGAACCAGGAATTTTAAAGAGAGAAGCAGTAAGTTGACAGTTGGTCCAGTCCCTTATGCCATCACTGCATGACGCAAACAGCTTAGCCTGCTGGGAGAACAGTAAAACAGGGCAGCTATCTGCCCCCTTCCCAAACTGCATGACAGAAAATGGGAAGCTTTTAAGGAGGGGTGGTGGAGGAAATCTCTTTGCCACCAGAGCAGCAGAAAAATTACAATTGACCCATTTCTCTTAATGGTAAAAGTGTTACAGATGCTATCAGTTACAAGCCAAATGAGGGAGGGATCCTCAGTTTCAGGAAGTTTAATGTAATCTTTTTAGGGGCAGTCAATCAGCAAAGAGATCATTTGTCAGATAGGAATAAAAGGTTTAAAATGATGTATTGTGAACTTTTATTTAAGCTTATCTAATTGGGAAGTCATAAAAAAGCATTATGAGAATGAGTTGATTCCTGCCCACAGGAGACAAAAAGGGAAATTACTTTTAAAGTAAAATAATAATTAACAGAAGTAGCAACTCATTTTTTCAAAAAGCACTCTTGGGCCAAGGTCCAGAACTCATTATCCAACTAACAACTTAAAGAAATTGATGATACTTAGGAACTGCCTATTTTTTTCTTCTAAACTTAAGGGACCATTTCATTAAAATAACATTAGTTGTGACTTGGCAATGGGTAATTGTAAATGTAGTGTTCCTGTATGGTCTATGAGATTACCTTGGCTGCTGTTAAAAAGTTGGGAAGTCAAGTTGAATGAAAAGGAGTTCAAATTTCCTTGAGAAATGGACAATTCTCAAGAATCTCATTCACTACATGCTATAATTGTCATTGATGTTATTTACTATGGACAATACAGAGCTCATGGGGTGATGAATAGTTTGTCAAGTGTGGTTTCGCTCACCATCTAAGTCAGACTAATGAGATGCCTCCTCCTTCTCCTTCAGCCCACCCCTGCCCCCACCCATACAACCAAGTGAAGGAAGGAGGAGCAGCAGGGTGAGCTTTAAGCAGCATCAAATCCAAAAAACGGGTTATTAAGGAAAAAATATTGAGGGAATACAGAGCAGTTATTTGATGAATGGGCAATAGGTTTCACGATGGAAAATGTTGGAAAGAGTGAAGAATTAAATGGACAGTATATATTATCCCCACATTCACTTGTTTTTCATCACCAGATATTAACATTTTGCTGAAATTCTTAAGCGAAATTACAGATGGCACCTTAGTCCTGATAGCGTCTTATGATGATCCAGGAACTAAGTAAGTAAAACTGTTAGCTCTCTTGTCAGAATTTCCCCTTGCAAACTAATTAAGCACTTCAGTCTTCCTATTCTTCATCTTTTCCCTACTCTAAAATGTTCTCTATTGCTTTTTAGACTGAATACCGAAGCCCGGAAATTTTTTACTGATTTAGGAAGTGTTCATGCAAACGATCTCGGATTCCGAGACAGCTGGGTCTTCTTAGGAGCAAAAGGCCTCAGAGATAAAAGCCCCTTCGAACAGGTACATTCCCCTTGAGCAGGTAACCAATTTTGGATGGCAGATGTTTTAGTTGATGCTGCTTAAACATTTCAGTTGATTCCTGGTTTCAAACTTCAGGCTCTGCTTAGACTGATATTTAAACTTCGATATTCTCCCTCCAAGGTAATGAGGCTTTTTTGTTTTTATGAAGTATTAGTGAACAGCATGGGGCAACCTCAAAATAAGAGCCAGTATGGCTTTTAGGAAAATCAAGAAGATGCAATTCACAGAGGGTGAAATGTAGTTACATAATTCTAGACTATTTTCACCTAAAGAAACGTAAGCCTTAATTTGAAAAACAATAGCACTCATACTGCAGAATAATTAGAGTGCTTTGTGTTTGCAGAGAAGCAGTGTGGCCTAATGGAAACAGCATGGGCCTGGGAATCAAGGCACCTGGGTTCCCTTGAAGGTCCCTTGGATCCACCACTTGTCTGCTGTGTGGTCTTTGGCTAGTCACTTCGCTTCTCTGGTCCTCGGTTCCCTCATCTGCAAAATGGAGACTCAATAACTGTTCTCCCTTCTACTTAAATTGTGAGCTCCATGTGGGACATGATTATCTTGTGTCTACCCCAGTGCCTAGTACAGTGCTTGGCACATAGTAAGCATTTAACAAATACCAAAATAATGATTATCATTATTATGTGCCTCTCCATGTCCAGCAGGATGTTGGCAGTTCCACCCTATTAGTGATAGACAAAGTATCTCCACCTCTCTGAATCTCAAAGTCCCCCACTTCTATGCCATATTTATTGTGCCAGTGCCAATTTTCCACTTTCCTCATTGTACATTGGAGAGCTGGAGCCTTTTCTCAGGATGCACTATTAGTTCTCTATACCTCCAGTTGAAGATTGGCCTTTAAAGTCTATCCAAAAAAATTCATATTCAGCCAGATCTTGCCATTAAGTTCTGCCTTAGTAATAAATTAAGAGGTCAATCAATTCAGAGCACGTCTGAATTGGTGTGTCTCCCAAGCAGACACTAACTCACTGGTAAGATCTGGTCATGCCAATTGTTAACTACCTCTGTGGAACTATCTTAGAGATGGTTAGCTCATAGCCATCAGTATGTTTGTTTCATTGTTCTATTTTTTTTTTTTATGTTTTCAGTTCTTAAAGAACCATCCAGAAAACAACAAATATGATGGTTGGCCAGAGATGCTGGAAATGGAAGGTTGTGTACCAAGGAAGTTGTATTAATTGATGATGTTGAATCCTGCCCAGCTTCCGTGAAGACTCTCAGAGCAAGAAGCTAAAGGTTGTCTTGTAAAAGTCAAGGCTAGAGTAAAAAGTTGATTTTATGGATTCTAGCACCATTCACCTATAGGAAAAATAATTGAGCTCAAGATGGACAGTAGGAAAAGGTCACCTAGTTGACAGTCCCAAGTATGTGTTTGAAATTCTCTTCCATCCAAAAACAGTTGTTAAAGGGATGTCTTGGCCCCCAAATTGTTGCTGAAGTATATTTCCAGGAGATGGTTCAGTAAATATAAAGTTGTTGAGAGAGAAGACATTAGCCATCAGAAGAGCAGATTTTGCTCCTCTAGTAGCCTCAGAAGTTAAGTAGTCAACCTCTTTCCCATTGACTTACCACACCCCAACCCCTCCTTGGGCTTCTGTGGCTTTCAGCTTTTCCTGGGCCCTCTTCCCTCTTCCGACACTATCCCCCTACTGTCAGGTGCCACCACACACCACCACTCCATATTCATTAACTTCTATTTCCCCCCAACTCCACAGCTCCAATGAAACAGACCTTGTCAGTGCCTCCACTTCCATGTGCCTAGGCTGTGCCCATGCCCTATGCTTCCCACTCCACGAAGGTTGTAAAATCAGGAGACAGAGGTCAGGGCTGCACCAGAACAGGATGAGGATAGAGCAGGCAGTGGCTTCTGGGGGTGAGGGAGCTTGGAAGAGGAGAGAGCGCTCAGGAGAGAAGGTGAGAGAATCTCCCTCAACTCCTCTTCCCTAATCCATGACAGTGGTGATGAAAGTAGTGGGGAGGGGAAGAGGATCTTGAGGGAAAAGGTCCAAGGCTTTCACCTATTCCCTTCCAAGTGCACTTCCTCTGCCATCACTGCCACCACTAGAAAAGGGGAGTTCTTCCCTGAGTTCCCCTTCCTCTCCTCCTTCTCTTTCACATTCTACTCTCCCCCATATCCCACCTTGCCCCTTCCAGCCTTAGGACTTTGTGGGATGCAGGAGGTTGTATGGTGGTGGAAGAGGCAGCAAAAGCAAAATCCATCACATTGGAGCTGTAGGAAACAAAAGTTACAAATATAGACTTAATAATACTAATAATAATAATGGTATTTGTTAAGCACTTACTATGTCCCGGGCACTATACTAAGTGCTGGGATAGGTACAAGATAATCCAGCCAGCCACAGTCCCTGTCCCTCATAGGGCTCATAGTCTTAATCCCCATTTTACAGATGAGGAAACTGAGGCACCTAAAAAATTAAGTGACTTGCCCAAGTGGTAGAGCAGGGATTAAAACTCAGGTCCTCTGACTCCCAGGCCCATGCTCTTTACACTAGACCACACTGCTTCCCTGTAGTAGGATGCTGACAATTAGTGATCTAAGCCTTTCCCCAAGAGAAGATCACCCCCTTATAAAAAAGACATAATAATGTTGGTATTTGTTAAGCGCTTACTATGTGCAGAGCACTGTTCTAAGCGCTGGGGAGGATACAAGGTGATCAAGTTGTCCCACGTGGGGCTCACAGTCTTAATCCCCATTTTACAGATGGGGGAACTGAGGCCAGAGAAGTGAAGTGACTTGCCCAAAGTCACACAGCTGACAAGTGGCTGAGTTGGGATTTGGCACACACTTCAAATAATCAAACTATTTAAATCTTTACTCTCCCATCCAGAGGTGCCAACTTTTCATTTTGAGTGGGGGAGCAAAAGGGATCAGGGAATAAGCCAGAAAGTAGGCAATTTGGATCCTTTTGTTGAAAACTCTCGAGTGTTGTCAGAGATGTGGAATGAGCAAGGCTGGGAATCCAGTTCTCACAGCTGAGGGGGTAATGGTTCCTGTAGAGTGGGCACCTAGGTTACTCCCTTCTAAAAATGGAAAAGCATCAAAGCCATCTTGAAGAAACCACCCTACTTAGAATAGAGATGGGGCTAGGCAGACTCAGGACATAGGAAGCAAGTTTGAAGATTGGAGAGAAGGAGCAATTTGTGGGAATGGGGATGGCTGGCCTAGGAAAAAGCAGGGTTACTTCCCTGACAAATTTACCAATACAGAGATTTAATCCACCATCAGTTTGAGAAGTCATTTCCAATTGGCTGACATGGAACTGGAAGGTGGAGTTTCAATAGAGTGTTGTGCTGATTATCTGTTAGGGAATGAAAGAGGATCATATGAACTACTCCAATGTCCTGTTAAAATACTAATGAGATTCAATTCAATTTTCATATGGAACAAAATGATTATTGAGCATAGTGTTGTCTTTATTTCTCTTGCTGGGATGGGGAGGGTGATTAATTAGAAATAGATTTGTTCTAGTATCCCCATCAAAATTATCAGTTAGTTCTGTGTTTGTTTAGTCCTATTTGAAATTTTGGTTTGCATGAGATTTTTTTCACCTAGAAAAAGAGCTACATGGTCACAGAGGGATTGCAACAGATCTGAAAAAAACAACCAAAAAACAGTTATCTTTGGCAAAGCGGGGCCTGATAGATTAAACTCCAAATCCATTTGCCTGCCCACAATCCAAAAGGCATTGGATGATTTTCCCTTCCAGATTTGAAGTGGGCCCATGTCCAAGACCACGTCACACAAATGGATTGAAATGTGGTGGTGGATGCCCTGTTTGTCACTGTAGACAAGCCAGAGGAGAACCCTGGGATCCTCTCCTATGTGGTGTGAATCTCAAAGAACTAGTCACCTAGCAGGAGTCCATTCCGAGAGATGAGAGCAAGCATGTGACCATTCTAGCCCATCTTCAATATCCAGGACATAAAGCAGTGGTTACTGCTTGTATATGCAAGTGATAACTGTGGAAGATATTAAATGTGATATATGAAAATACCTCTTTTCAGCTTTAAGAACTTCTTCATTTAGCCAATTTAAACACTAAAAATCATACAAATGACACAAACAACATGCACACCACATTTTTTAAAAGGAGTCAAGCGCAAATAAAATTTATGATATGTATATGAAATTAATTTGTACTGTATACTTTGTAATGAATTGTTCAGAGTAATATACTTTCTTTAGCATGCCTTCTGGAACATTTGTAAAAGCCATAGCTAACAGATATGCTGTTTAGGTTCTGATTTATACAGCCATCTTTAGAAAGGTTTAAAATTAACTGAGAGCATCTTCCAAGAACAGTAAAAATTTTAACCCAGAGAAAATAGACACTTCAAGACTGTCATTCCATTTTACTTTTACCCTGTCTTGTTTATTAAGGTGTGTCAGTGTTGCATAATGAAAAACAATCTCATGGTTTTGATTAAAGGTTTTTAAAAAAGAATAAATGATGTAGTGTATCTTACTGTTGTTGTTTTTTCATGATGTCTTAAAGAATAGCTATCTTTCATTCCATTAAGATGGTTCCGTTGGATCCCAACGTCTTAAAGGGAAAGCTTGCTCCCTTGAGAAGCAGAGTAGGTGAAAGGAAGGAGATTCTAGCTACCAGTCGGGGCATCTGGGTTCCAGTGTTAATTCCTCCACTATCTCTCTTTGTGACACTGGACCTAATCATTGCCTTTCTAGTCTTCAGATTTTCCATCTCGGCAATGGCAATAGTAAAAAGAGCCCATTTTAAAAGTGAAAACGAAGGTTGCTCTGCTCCAGTGGCCACTAGGACTTGAATGATTGAATCAACTCCTGTTCCAAGCACCTCCCTCCCCAACTCTGTTTGACATTCTAGTCAGTCGATTCACACAGTAGAAAGAACGTCCCAAAATTCCCTAACAGCCTGCTAATCCAAACTGAGCTCCTCAACCTGAATCTACCCTCACTTTCACCTGCTGCTCTTTGCATGGACTGGAGAGTCAGCTCAAGTTCCAGCACTTGAAGGGTGGATGTGTGTTCTGTGTTACCTCTAGGTTTCACAACTACCATCACAGTTCTGCTTAATTAATCCTCACAAGACAGAAAGTGAATGGAGCATGGAGAAAATATCCCCATTTTGAAGCACGTTAGTTAAATGACTTGTCATCAGTGGATGAAACCTGAAAATTCTCAGACCCTGGATTAGCTTCCCAATACCCACAGAAGTCTCTACCTTCTGACCTGATTGCCAGCAAGTAACCCAAACTTGTATCTCCACTTTCCCTGGGGTTTTCCAGCCTCTCTCTCCACATGGCCTTATGCCTGTCTCCTTGACCCCTCTCTGGGTCTTTGACCCCTCTCTGGCTCCTTGATTTTCTCCTTAACAACCCTTGTGGGTCCTTGGCTTGTCTCCCCAAGCCCCTCCTAGATGCAACCTGTCTCCTACCTGCTTCTCCATGCCCAAACTATCTCTCAGCTACCTCTCTAGGCTCATGCTGTTTCCCCAATTCATCAAGACTCACTTAATCTCCTATCCACCTCTCTGGACCCCAGCCTGACAATCCAGGGTTTAGTACAGTGCCTGGCACATAGTAAGCACTTAAAAATTACCATCATTATCATTAATTCCCCCATTCTCACATTCTTACTACCTGCTTCTGCAAAGCTGACATCTCCCAGTCCCTTCCTCTTCTCCTTATTATTTGCTGCATTCCACATGCTTGCTAGAGAACAATATTGTAGCATGCTGGGAGCCCAAGCTGTTCATGCCTCCATTGTGCCAGCTATACCATTCATTCATTCAATAGTATTTATTGAGCGCTTACTATGTGCAGAGCACTGTACTAAGCGCTTGGGATGAACAAGTCGGCAACAGATAGAGACAGTCCCTGCCATTTGACGGGCTTACAGTCTAATCGGGGGAGACGGACAGACAAGAACAATGGCACTAAACAGCGTCAAGGGGAAGAACATCTCGTAAAAACAATGGCAACTAAATAGAATCAAGGCGATGTACAATTCATTAACAAAATAAATAGGGTAACGAAAATATATACAGTTGAGCGGACGGGTACAGTGCTGTGGGGATGGGAAGGGAGAGGTGGAGGAGCAGAGGGAAAAGGGGAAAATGAGGCTTTAGCTGCGGAGAGGTAAAGGAGGGATGGCAGAGGGAGTAGAGGGGGAAGAGGAGCTCAGTCTGGGAAGGCCTCTTGGAGGAGGTGATTTTTAAGTAAGGTTTTGAAGAGGGAAAGAGAATCAGTTTGGCGGAGGTGAGGAGGGAGGGCGTTCCAGGACCGCGGGAGGACGTGACCCAGGGGTCGACGGCGGGATAGGCAAGACCGAGGGACGGCGAGGGGGTGGGCGGCAGAGGAGCGGAGCGTGCGGGGTGGGCGGTAGAAAGAGAGAAGGGAGGAGAGGTAGGAAGGGGCAAGGTGATGGAGAGCCTTGAAGCCTAGAGTGAGGAGTTTTTGTTTGGAGCGGAGGTCGATAGGCAACCACTGGAGTTGTTTAAGAAGGGGAGATAGCATATGGACAGTACAATCTAGGCACAAGTTCAGCAGATATACAGCCCAATGGAAACCTGCCTATATCTTTACTTATTGATAGGTACATGAGTGTGTTTGGTGCGGAGTTGAGGGTCTGGGTCAGCACACGTGTCTGTGAGACTCTAAACTAGTCATACAAAATGCTTGAGCTCTGAGCCTAGACTATTGTCTGAGGAAAAAAATCTTCAAGTGCAGATGCCTTAGTGGATATAGCTGCCTAGTGCCGAGCTGTGGTTTAAGAAGCAGTGATGACACCTAAGCTGCACTGATACACGGATGGATGTGACAGAGGCTCCTTCACTCATGGAGAGATATTCTATTTTGATCTTATTATCTGAAGAAGTGAGATGGAACAAAGTCTGTAAAGGAGTGTGACAGGATTTATATGTGATGAGTGACTGGGAAGGCTGTGGATGTTTGAATTGGACAGGGGAAGAGCAAACGGACATAAATGCCTCACTAAAGCCAAGGGAAATATCTTTCCAATTTATAAAATTAGCCTTTAAAATTCTCTGCCACTAAAAACCATTAATGCTTGCTGGATTTGCCAGCAAGGACCCCAGAAATGTGAACTTCTTTGGGGGCTAAAGCCAATTTTAAAAAAAAGAACAGGGAATTTGGGGGTCCAGGCCAAGGTTCACAAATGACTGCCTGTTGGTGTGAGGTGGGACTTCATGGTCTTTGGCAGCAGAAAATCTCTCAAAGCCTTTGTCCTTTCAATAGCTTTGGTGAAAAGGTAGGAAACATGTTCTTCAAATTTCTGAGATTGATGGGGCCAAAATGATTAGCTTTGTGATTTAAATAGTTGGTTAAAGACTCACTTTTGCAATAGTACACCATTCAGGAGAAGAAACTCTAGCCCTAACTGGAACCAGTTTTTGTTTCTTGTTTTTTTATGGTACTTGTTAAGCACTTACTATGTGTTGGGCACTGTACTAAGTACTGGGGTAGATACAAGCTAATCAGGGTTGGACACAGTCCATGTCCCATATGGGGCTCACAGTCTTAATCCCCATTTTACAAATGAGGTAACTGAGGCACAGAGGAGTTAAGTGACTTGCCTAAGGTCACACAGTAAATAAGTGGTGGATGCAGGATTAGAATCCAGGTCCTTCTGATTCCCAGGCCCGTGCTCTATCCACTAGGCAACACTGCTTCTCTTGATTGATTCCCTGCAGGCAAAGGCCATCATGCCTGAGTGGTCATTTCTTTCATTAGCAGCCTTTTCCTTGTTCAGAGTCTGGTTCCCCTGAGACTTCCAACAGGGCTGAAGGGCATTTAGATTGTGCCCATCATTTCTGTTTAGGGTTTCTCCTGTACTTCAGAGGAAGGCTCTGCCTGCTCCTCTCACTCATCAGTAGCCCCGACCAGCGGCTGTCCAAACTGGTACACTCCCACCAGAGATTGGTGTCAGACATTCAGCCACCCTGACACGGGGCCAAAGAGGCCACTTCTATCACATCCTGCAAGATGCCATCACAACAAACTGCATATGCACATTGCCCTGCACACACACAGCATAATGTGCTGATTTCATTGTGTCATGCAGCATGATGACAAACCCACCTACCCAGCACATTGCCGTCATCCCTGAAGCTCTTCTACCCTCATAGTCACCTCTTGACAGAGCACCCCAGGAAACTTGGCTCTGAGACCCCAAATTATGCTCAACTAACAGATCACTGCTGTCCTGCTTTGAATAGGGCAGTGGCTTGGCCATCTTTGAGAAAAGAAACACAGTCGTCATTTTTGAGAAGGGAGGTGTCATGGCCATCTTCAAAAGAAGTTATAAAGCTATAAATGACCACCTAGTTTGTACGTTCGTTGTGGGCAGGGAATGTGCCTGTTATATTGTTAGATTGTACTTTCCCAAGCACTTAGTACTGTGTTCTTCTCACAGTAAGCACTCAATAAATATGATTGATTGATTAAGAAATGGACTGGATAGCCACCATTTTTGCGAGATCCAGCATGGCTGCCCTTGATGCCCATTGCCTTGAGGTGACAGCTTACTTAACTTACCATCTAAGGCTGATTGTGAACCCCAAAATCCAACAGTGTGATTTCTTTGTATCTTGCATCTACCCAAGTGCTTAGAACAGTGCTTGGCACATAGTAAGCACTAAACAAGTATCATGATTATTATCATTATCATTTAGGAACTAAAGTCTGAAATTTGCAAGCTCTTAAGATGAAAATCAAGTTCATCTTTTTCTAGACTATGGGCCCATTGTTGGGTAGGGATTGTCTCTGTTGCCAAATGGTACTTTCCAAGTGCTTAGTACAGTGCTCTGCACACAGTAGGTGCTCAATAAATATGATTGATTGAATGAATGAATGAATGAATGGTGAAAGGTGGCTTAAAAGGCCACTTGATCTCCATCTAAATTTGATATCACTGAAGGATGTTCGTTTCTGAAAATAAGCTCCTGTTGGGCAAGGAACATGTCTACTGACTCTGCTGCATTGTACTCTCGCAAGTGCTTAGTACAGTATCATGGCTTAGTGGAAAGAACACGGACTTGGGAGTCAGAGGTCGTGGGTTCTAATTCCGACTCCGCCACTTGTCAGCTGTGTGACTTTGGGCAAGTCACTTAACTTCTCTGGGACTCAGTTACCTCATCTATAAAATGGGGATTAAGACTATGAGCCCCACGTGGGACAACCTGATTACCTGATTACCTTGTATCTACCCCAATGCTTAGAACAGTGCTTGGCACATAGTAAGTGCTTCACAAATACCATTATTATTATTATTATAGTATTCTGCACACAGTACGTGCACAATAAATTTATTTTGAAAAAAAGTAATGAATACAGGAAATGCCATAGTCCAAGTCAGTGGTTCGTGTAGGCCAGTATTTTATCTCAACAGGGGCACTAAAGGATGCTTAGAAAGTGTGTTGGTTTCCCTCCTTGTTATCCATCTTCCTTGATTATAGATGTACCATAAAACTTCTCTAACTTTTCTCTCTAATGACTCAATATGGAATTATGTGGACCATATAGAGGGCACTGTCCTTTGTAATGCTTGTATTTTTGTTCCCAATCCTGCTCCCATTACACACACATACACACACACACATAAACACACACACACACACACACACTTCATTAATCTGTCCAGTAAGATTTTGGTTAGAATTTTGCCAGCAATGAAAACCACAGACATTTTCTAGCCACTTCTACAGTCCCATTTTTCTTGAAGATAATGATTGGGATGGCATCTCTGAAGTCTTGTGGCATTTCTTCAATGTTCTATATATTGAGAGCTCATGCAGACATCTGAGGATTAGCTATTTCTGTTGTCTACAGATTTCTGCAGGAATGTGTCAGATCTGGGTACTTGACTATTTTTCATGTCTTGAGACAGTTGAAGTTGCTTCCTCAAAATTCACAGATAAGATGGTGCCTTCACATTTTGGCTGGTTTGAATCAATCTAAACCTGTCTATAAACCAATAAATCAATCAATAGTATTTGTTCAGCATCTGCTATGTGCAGAGCACTGTCCTAAGTGCTTGGAAAAACACAATAGAGTTTGAAGACATGAATGCCCTCTTTGCCCTCAAGGATCTTACAGGGGAGACAGATGAAAAATAATTTGTAGATACAAGAGAAAAAATGCATATAAAAATATGTGCTTAAGCAAGGTATGTGATCTGATATGTACAGAAGGGATGGGAGTGGAGGAAAAAAGAGAGAGAGAGGAGAGAGAGAGAGAGGAGAGAGAGAGATAGTTTTCCTTTGGATTTGATGGTGAAATTCACCTATAGCTGTGTATGTGACTGAAAAGGCCATACAAAAATACACAAGTGCTACACATGGGTGTGAATGCATAAGAGTGAAGGTAGCACAAATGTGTTGAAGTGGTAATTGGGAGGAAGTAACCTGAAGAGAAAAAAATTAATCCAGGAAAGCCTTTTGGAGGAAATGGGATTTCAGAAAGGCTTTGAAGATGGGGAGAGCTGCTATCTGGTGGATTTGAAGGGAGGAGGACTTCCAAGCAGGAGGGAGGGTGTGAGTGAGCAAGGCATCAGAGGTGAGAGAGACTAGAACAAGTCAGTGAATAGGGTATCTTGAGAGAAACAAAGAGTGTAGGCTGAGGTGTAATGGGAAAAGAGAGTGGATAGTCCCCTACTTATCCATGAATTTATCTAAACTCTTAAACTTATTTGTATTTTTGTTTTCTGTATAACTTCCTGCTCAAAACATCAAACAAATTCTACAACAAATTCTATAGAGAAGCAGCGTGGCTCAGTGGAAAGAGCACGGGCTTTGGAGTCAGAGGTCATGAGTTCGAATCCCAGCTCCGCCACTTGTCAGCTGTGTGACTGTGGGCAAGTCACTTAACTTCTCTGTGCCTCAGTTACCTCATCTGTAAAATAGGGATTAAGACTGTGAGCCCCACGTGGGACAACCTGATTCCCTTGTGTCTACCCCAGCGCTTAGAACAGTGCTCAGCACAGAGTAAGCGCTTAACAAATACCAACATTATTATTATTATGTTTATCCCTCACTGGTAAAAGAAATGTTTCCCCTTTTCAAACCTATCTCTTTCAAACTTCTAGTTTCAGTGTTCAACAATTCCCAATTTTCCCTGAGCAAACTCTTCATGATTCTCTAAACATCAATCATGTCCCCTCTCAGCCTTCAAATTTCCAGACTGAAAAGTCTTAATCTTTTCAAGCTACCCTCCTATGGAAATAAAAATCAGAGATCATAAATCATTGCTCCCTATCCAATATAACAAGGTAATAGAAATTCCCTTAAGAGCATTCCCTTAGACTTCAATAAGGGAGAGACAGTCTAATTAACAACTGGGTCACTATAAAATCACAGAAACTGATTTATTGCACAAATCTACCAAGGTTAGAATGTTGTGCTATTTTTTTTTTTAATTTGTGAGTTTGGTGAGTAACTTCCACAACTGACTCTGGTCACAAACAGAATGTTCCCAATATTACAAAGGCATAACATTAATTTATTCATTCATTCAGTCATATTTATTGAGTGCTTACTCTGTGCAGAGCACTGTACCAAGCGCTTGGAAAGTACAATTCAGCAACAGAGACAATCCCTGCCCACAACGGGTTTACAGTTTAGAAGGGAGGAGACAGACATCAAAACAAGTAAACAGGCATTTGTTGCCCTAGGCTGTTGAGTCATCTCCGACCCAAAGAGACACCATGGGCACATCACTCCCAGAAGGCCCCATCTCCATCTGCAATTATTCTGGTAGTGGATCCACAGAGTTTTCTTGGTAAAAATATGGAAGTGGTTTACCATTGCCTCCTTCCATGCAGTCAACTTGAGTCTCTGCCCTCGGCTCTCTCCCATGCTGCTGCTGCCCAGCACAGGGGAGTTTTGCCTTGTAGCAGATTGCCTTCCACTCTCTAGCCACTGCCCAAGCTAGGAATGGAATGGACAGGCCTCTGCTTGACTCTCCCTCCCATAGTTGAGACTGGTAGAGTCCTGGAAACTCTCCAGATGTGACCCTGAGAGGGAAACAGGCATTAATATAAATAAATGGAATTATAAATATGTACATCTATGAACAAGTGTTAGGGGGCGGGGAGGGGGAGTAGAGCAAAGGGAGCGAGTTGGGGTGATGGGGAGGGGAGGAGGACCCCTCCTTACCTTTATTTTGAATTGGCATTTCTCTGTCCTAAACAGTCTTAGAGAGAAGAGAGAAAGCTACATAGGGTTCCACTTCCCGTTCTAAAATTAGGTTGTCTTCTTTCACAAAGGTCACTGCTTGTGAAAGATTTATCATTCTCTCCTAACTTTAGTGAAAATGAGCTGAACCATAGTAATTTATAGAAGAGAAGGAAAACCTTTTGATAAGTTGCAATTTGGGCTCTAATCAGCAGGTGGAAGTCTTAGATCAAGAGGAAAATAGTGCATTGATCTGTAGTAAGCAACTGGCTCTTCTGTGGCCTTGTTTGTTAGTCACTGACCACACCTCTGCACATTCCCCACAGCTCCAAGATATCAGAATGAGGCTTTATCAGACCCACAAAATTTGGGATATTTTTGTGTCTTCCTGAAGAGAAAGTATTTGACATTTCAAATGTAAAAAGGGTGGTCCCTTGAATTAAAGCTTTGAATCTGTTAGAGTTGGGGATAAATCTCCTGGAATACTCACATAGCAGCTTTGCAGGGGTAGCATGCTGACAGTGGCAAGGGAGCCACCACTGGCCACTAGTGAACAATCAATCAATTATATTTATTGAGCACTTTACTAAGCACTCTGGACAGTTCAATATAAGAGAGTTGGTAGGCACTTTCCCTGCCCACAAAGAGCTTACAGTCTAACCAGGAAACAGACATTAAAATGAATTACAGATATGTACATAAGTGCTGTGGGGATGAAGGTGGATTGAATATCAGATGCTTAAAGGGTACAAATCCAAATGCAAAAGCAATGCAGGTGAGAGGAGGAGTGGAGAAAATGAGGGCTTAGTCAGGGAAGGGCTGTTGGAGGAAATGTGCTTTTAATAAGGCTTTGTAGGTGGGGAAAGTGATCATCTGTCAGATATGAAGAGGGAAGGCATTCCAGACCAGAGAGAGGATGTGTTCTGCACACAGTAAGCGCTCAATAAATATGATTGAATGAATGAATTAATTAATTAATTAATATGGGCCAGGGGCTGGTGGAGAAATAGAGGAGATCAAGGTACACTGAGTAGGTTGGTATTAGATGAGTGAAGTGTGGGGGCTGGATTGTAGTAGGAAATCAGGGAGGTAAGGTAGGAGGGGACAAGGTGATTGAGTGCTTTAAAGCCAGTGGTAAGGCATTTGTTAAGCACTTACTATGTGTCAAGCATCAGGGACACAGTCCCTGGTCCACGTGAGACTCAGTCTTAATACCCACTTTACAGATGAGGTAACTGAGGCACAGATAAGTTAAGCGACTTGCCCAAAGTCACAAAGCAGACAAGCAGTGGGCTGGAATTAGAACCCAGGTCCTTCTGACTCCCAGGTCTGTGGTGTATCCACTAGGATTCTATTTGATGCAGAGGTGGATGGGCCACTACTGGAGGTTCTTGAGGAGAGGGGAAACATGGACTGAACTGTTTTGTAGAAAAATGATCCAGGCAGCCAAGTGAAGTATGGACTGGAAGGGAGAGAAACAGGAGCCAAGGAGAGACTGTGAGCCCGTTGTTGGGCAGGGATTGCCTCTGTTGCCAAATTGTACATTCCAAGTGCTTAGTACAGTGCTCTGCACATAGTAAGCACTCAATAAATACGATTGATTGAATGAATCAATAAGGAGGCTGATGCAGTAGTCAAGGTGGGATAGGATAAGTGCTTGGATCAGCATAGTAGCAGTTTGGATTCATTTATTCATTCAATCATATTTATTGAGCACTTACTCTGTGCAAAGCACTGTACTAACCACTTGGGAGAGTACAATATAATAGTGTGGCTCAGTGGAAAGAGCATGGGTTTGGGAGTCAGAGGTCATGGGTTCAAATCCTGGCTCTGCCACTTGTCAGCTGTGTGACTGCAGGCAAGTCACTTAACTTCTCTGTGCCTCAGTTCCTTCATCTATAAAATGGGGATTAAGACTGTGAGCTCACGTGGGACAACCTGATTACCTTGTATCTACCCCAGCGCTTAGAACAGTGCTCTGCACATAGTAAGCGCTTAACAAATACCAACATTATTATGTTCCCTGTCCACAATGAATTTATAGTCTAGAGAGGAGAGGAGATGGAGAGGAGCAGTCATGATGCACTGTCCAATGAACATGGACCAGTTCACTCAAATGACCCTCCTGTCTAACTGTAAGCCCAATGTGGGCAGGGATTGTCTCTATTGCTATACTGTACTTTCCAAGCACTTAGTACAATGCTCTGCACACAGTAAGTGCTCAATAAATATGATTTCATGAATGAATGAATAATCCACAATTAGAAGAAAAACCCTTGAATTTATATGCTCAAATGTGCTTAAAGATTAGACAGTTGGTATTTTGATAGTAGTAGTAGTAGTAGTAGGAGTAGTAGTAATGGTACTTATTGTGCATCTACTGAATGCAATACAAGGTACTAAACTCAGTTTGAAATTGACTGAATCAAGCAGACCACCACAAAACTGAAAAAAATACAGAATTTTACACCTAAACTTTTTTCTCAAGTTATGAATCTGGATAAACTTTCTGAAAAGTGTTCTTACTTTGCAAGAAACAATAAGAGGGGGCAGATTTGCAGCTGAACCAAACTACAGGACTGCAACTAACTAATCTCAGGTGTGTGAGCAGGTACCAGTACCAGTTGAGCTGCATTTGATTACATTTCCAGGCTTGGTGGTGTAGAGGCTGCAATGATGTCAGTGTCTCTGGGAATGTGTTTTCTCTGCTACTCTTCTGTAATTACACACCTAGAAATTTAAAGACCTAATAGTTCATTGTGTTAAAGTCAGTTTTTAAGAGTTTTTTTGTTTTTCATTTTTGCCTCACCAAGCTTTGTGACTAACATTTGCCCCCAAGTGTTGTAGCCAGGTTTTGGCCTCTGTAATTCTTCACTCTTCTTGGAGGACTCAGAAGTCTGAGTTAACTAAGGTGAGCAAAATTTCTGGAACTCAAACTGGGACAGTGAGCTGGGGTAGAAAAGATGGGAAAGGAAGATGGACTGATAAAGACAAAGGCAGAGATGCAGACATAAGGAGGGATAAGAGGCAGAGGGAAAGGGAAAGAGAGGGGAAGAAATAGAGAGAAATAAAGGGAGAGAAAATTTGTTAGGAAGAGAGTTACACAGACAGGAGCAATAAAAGCATACACACACTCATATGTGCTCACAAGGCAACAACATGCTACTCCCAAGGAAGGAAAGCAGTGTGACCTAATGGAAAGAACATGTGCCTGGGAGTTAGAGGATCTATGTTCTAACCCCAGCTCTGCCACCTACCTGCTTTGTGAGCTTGGGCAAGTCACTTCACTTCTCAGTGCCTCAGTTTCCTCAACTGTAAAAATGGGGAATCAATACCTGTTCTCCCTTCTACTTAGACTGTGACCCCCATGTGGGACAGGGATTGTGTCCCACCTGATTAACTTGTATCTACCCCAGTACTTAGAGCAGTGCTTGACATATAGTAGGTGCTTAACACATACCCTTTAAAAAAATGACAATGTTAGTAACAGCATCCGACAGTATGGAGGATGCTAGTGGCAACAGCACACAGAAGCTAAAGGGGAAGTGTTGCTTTCCTAGACACTACCCCACTGCCATCATATTCTTTGCTAATTGACTACTGATTGAATGGATTCATTTCAGCCATAATAATACTAATACTATAATCACTGTTATAGGCTGCAAAGGAAATGATGTCAGAAACCCTTTAGCAGGGAACTAATGGTGGAAGGGAAAGCAGTAGGGAAGGCTGCAGCGTGCTTTTGTTTTCCCCACCTGTTGCTGTGCTGCTGCCGCTGCCCTATTGTTAACTGCTCCAGGGGCAGAACTCACTGCTACAGTCAGTCTTGTTACACCCCACCCCCAAACAAAAGTAGAATTTTTGGGAGTTTTACTGGCATAAGTGAAGTGGCAGGTCAGTGGTCAGAATTCCATGAAGCAGCAAACCATGCTGCTTAAGGTGGGACATTTGGTTATTTAAGTGATGACTCCTTACTCAGAAGAATTCCTTTGAATGCCCATATAGAGAACCAGGTCCAAAGCAGGAGCTGGGGTGTTTTAGTCAAGATAAAAATGAAGTGTCATTTCATGCTCTGAAAAGGGAAAAAAAATCAGTCAATGGTATTTGAGTGCTTACTGTGTGCAGAGCACTGTACTAAGTGCTTGGAAGAGTACAATGCAAAATAGTAGACATGTTCCCTACCCACAGTGAGCTTACAGTCTAGAGGGAAGCAGCATGGCCAATTGGAAAGAATACGGGCCTGGGCATCAGAGGATGTGGGTTCTAATCTCAGCTCTGCCACATGCCTGCTGATCCTTGAACCTTGGTCAAGTCACTCCACTTTTCTGTGCCTCAGTTACCTCTTCTGTAAAATGGGGATTAAGACTGTCAGCTCCATGTGGGACAAGGGGCTGTGTCCAACCTGATTACCTTGTATCTACCCCAGCACTTAGAACAGTGCTTGGAACATAGTAAGCACTTAAATACAACTATTATTATTATTGTAACAAGAGAATATTTTGCAAAGGGATTTCAATTTCATACATCAAGATATGAGTTTTTCATTAGATTTAAGAGTAACGTCATGATCATTTTTTATCATTGTAATAAGCATCACCCTATGCAGCTTTGCTGGCCAAGGCATCTAAGAAAAGTGCCAGCAGGATACTTAAGCTGAGCAAGTACTTCTCTAAATCCTCCATTGGTTACCAATTCCCCCCCCCACATCAAGTAGAAACTATTTACTTCAGGGTTCTCCATCAGCTTTTTCCATCTCCCATACCAGCTCTCTCTCCCCCAATTGCACTGTGCTCTTTCCAAGCTCACGTAACTGTACCTTGCTCTCGATTCTCCTGCCTCCAAACCCTTGTTCGCACCATACCCCCACCTAGAACTGATCCTCCTTGACCTCTCTGCTGCCTTTGACACTGTCGACCATCCCCTCCTCCTCCATACCTTATCTCACCTTGGCTTCACGGACTCTGTCCTCTCCTGGTTCTCCTCTTACCTCTCTGGCCGATCATTCTCGGTCTCCTACGCTGGAGCCTCCTCCCCCTCCCATCCTTTAACTGTTGGAGTTCCTCAAGGGTCAGTTCTTGGCCCTCTTCTGTTCTCCATTTACACTCACTCCCTCGGTGAACTCATCCGCTCTCACGGCTTTGACTACCATCTCTACGCAGATGACACGCAGATCTACATCTCCGCCCCTGTCCTCTCCCCCTCCCTTCAGGCTCGCATCTCCTCCTGCCTCCGGGACGTCTCCACCTGGATGTCGGCCCGCCACCTAAAACTCAACATGAGCAAGACTGAGCTCCTCATCTTCCCTCCCAAGCCCGGTCCGCTCCCAGACTTCTCCATCACCATGGATGGCACGACCATCCTTCCCGTCCCGCAGGCCCGCAATCTCGGTGTCATCCTTGACTCGTCCCTCTCGTTCACCCCACACATCCTATCCGTTACCAAGACCTGCCGGTTTCACCTCTACAATATCGCCAAGATCCGCCCTTTCCTCTCCACCCAAACGGCTACCTTACTATTACGGGCTCTCGTTATATCCCGGCTAGACTACTGTGTCAGCCTTCTCTCTGACCTCCCTTCCTCCTCTCTCGCCCCGCTCCGGTCTATTCTTCACTCCGCTGCCCGGCTCATCTTCCTGCAGAAACGATCTGGGCATGTCACTCCCCTTCTTAAACAACTCCAGTGGTTGCCTATCGACCTCCGCTCCAAACAAAAACTCCTCACTCTAGGCTTCAAGGCTCTCCATCACCTTGCCCCTTCCTACCTCTCCTCCCTTCTCTCTTTCTACCGCCCACCCCGCACGCTCCGCTCCTCTGCCGCCCACCTCCTCACTGTCCCTCGGTCTCGCCTATCCCGCCGTCGACCCCTGGGTCACGTCCTCCCGCGGTCCTGGAACGCCCTCCCTCCTCACCTCCGCCAAACTGATTCTCTTTCCCTCTTCAAAACCTTACTTAAAAATCACCTCCTCCAAGAGGCCTTCCCAGATTGAGCTCCTCTTCCCCCTCTACTCCCTCTGCCATCCCCCCTTTACCTCTCCGCAGCTAAAGCCTCATTTTCCCCTTTTCCCTCTGCTCCTCCACCTCTCCCTTCCCATCCCCACAGCACTGTACTTGTCTGCTCAACTGTATATATTTTCGTTACCCTATTTATTTTGTTAATGAATTGTACATCGCCTTGATTCTATTTAGTTGCCATTGTTTTTACGAGATGTTCTTCCCCTTGACGCTGTTTAGTGCCATTGTTCTTGTCTGTCCGTCTCCCCCGATTAGACTGTAAGCCCGTCAAACGGCAGGGACTGTCTCTATCTGTTGCCGACCTGTTCATCCCAAGCGCTTAGTACAGTGCTCTGCACATAGTAAGCGCTCAATAAATACTATTGAATGAATGAATGAATAGAACTCCTTTCTCCCTCAAACCTGCCCTATCATAGCTGTCCTCATCTTCAAAGGCTTCCTTAAAAAAAAAAAATCCTACCTCCTCCAAGAAGCCTTCCCTGATTAATTCCTAACACCCATGTTGCTTCAACCCAAGAGCATTTATACCCAAATCTTATCACTGTACTCTCCAAATGCTTATTTCATCCTCCTTGTTCTTCCTCCTGCTCCCACTGTTTGTAAATCATTTATGTCTGCCTGTCTCCTCCCTTAGACTGAAAGCTCCTGGGGAGCAAAGACCATGTGTTCTGTTTCTGGTATACTACTCTCCCTAGTACTAAGCCTAGTACTCCACACTCAGTTGATGCTCAATAAATACCACTAATTGACTAATGCACCTGTCATACAACTAACTGAAGTGGTGCCAGTGCAAGCAGGGAGGACAGAAACAATGTTTTAAAGCCCCTTGAGGGTCAGGGACTGTGTGTAATTCCCACCTGTGTATTCTTTTCCAGCACTTAATACAGTGCTCTGGACACAGTAAGCACTTAAAAAATACTATTACTGCTCCAGTGAAGAATAGTAGCAGACAGGTCAGCCTGCTATATGGCAACCAGGGAGATGGAGTTGCTGTTCTTAAGCAGGCTTTGGAATGAGCAGGGTGCTGAGAGGCAGATTCTCAAATAGTGCAGTCTCTGCAAGCATCAGCACAGCAGAGGACAATCTTTAAATGCACCTAATTTGGGGAGTCAATTATGGTACTTGTTAAGCACTTACTATTTGCCAAACACTGTTCTGAGCATTGGGGTAGATATAAGTTAATTGGGTGGGCACAGTCCCTGTTCCACATAATAATAATTATGGTATTTGTTAAGTGCTTACTATGTGCCCGGCACTGTACTAAGCTGGGGTGGATACAAGCAAATCAGACTGGACACAGTCCCTGTCCCACATGGGGCTCACAGTCTCCATCCCCATTTTACAGATGAGGTAGCTGAAGCACAAAAAGTAAAGTGACTTGCCCAAGGTCACACAGCAGACAAATGGTGAAACTAGGATTAGAACCCAGGTCCTTCTGACTCCCAGGCACATGCTCTATTCACTAATTGAGGGTCACGTGAAAGCCTCCAGCCATGCCTACTCCCAAGATTAGGGTGCATATATAAAATCACTCAGGGAAATAATAATAGTATTTGTTGCACACTTACTATGTTTCAAGCTAGGTGCTGAGAGGCATTCTAATAATAATTATGGTATTTGTTAAGCTCTTACTCTGTGCCAAGTACTGCACTAAGCTCTGGGGTAGACACAAGATAATCAGGCCCTACATGGGGCTCAGTCTAAGTAGGAGGGAGAACAAGCACTGAATCCCCAGTTTGCAGATGAGGGAACTGAGGTACAGAGAAGTGAAGTGATTTGCCCAAGGTCACACAGCAGACAGGTGACAGAGCCAGGAGTAGAACCCAGGGCCTCTGACTCCCAGGACTGTGCTCCGTCCACAAGGCCATGCTGTTTCAACCGCAAATCATACAATCAGACTGAGAAAGGAACAGTTTTCTCCTGAGTGTTTTGTATTGCAGGAGTCTTCTGAACAGTGGGTCTTTCTCAGCCTAAAGATCAGAGAAAGTTTGAAAAAATAAGTTTTGAGGCAAGAATTTTGCCTTTCATTCTATCCCAGGAGACCACATTCCCCTTTGAATTAATGATTAGTGATGCATTGGGTTTCTGTGCTCTGAGAACTCCAGACACTGGGCATTTTAAAAGATCTATTATTAATGAGGCCTTTGCTGCAGGGTTTTACATTCCTGTGCAGCCCTGCTACTTTGGGCTGCTTGAAACCATACCACTAGCCTCCTTGTCTCCGCTAAAGCCGGCCCACTCCCCTCCAGCCCTCTCAGCTCAGGTTAAGTAAACTCACTGTGCAGGATGCTGTTTCTTGGGCAGTAACCAGGCTCTGCCAAGGTTCAAGAGCTGCCCTCCTCTGATGCCATAAAGTAACTGCTTGAACTCCATCACTGCCCAGCCCAGCAGCTCACTAGGAATACCGACTGCATTGTCCTACTGAGAAGCCCCAGGACCCAAGTTCATTCTCCAGTGATTTTTCAGAAAGGAGAAACAAAAAAAGCCCCCAAACATCTTGAGGCGAAGAATAGATGGAGGCTCTGTGGAACGGAGTGCCACTCTGATAACCCAGGTTGTCACCTAGATCCGGGGTCTGTCAGTGAAAGGGGTAGCTTCTCAGATTCTCCCTCCAGTCTGTGCTGCATTTTCTACCATCTTTGCCTGTCAAGGGCAATTAGCCTAATCTTCTGTGGCCTTTTGTGATAAGTAGCCAGGCTTAAAAGAAGGGCCTCTATGAAAGCAAGCGTTGTGTGTGGACCCAGCCTAGGTAGAATCCAGTGATTCAGTAGAAGAAAATGAGTTCCTTCGGTGGCGTCATCAAAATAAAGGGAAAATTCTTTGCTCATCTCCTTTAAGATCCTGCTGGCTCTGTGGGCTAAGCGAGTGCTGTCAGAGTGCCAGGCACCGAGTGCTGTACCTTTGCTGGTGTTTGATGCAGCCTCTGCCTCTCCACAGATTGTGTGGACTGCACCACCGAAAGATTTGGAGTCCTGAGCTTGTCTATTCCCCCAAGGTCAAGAGGAAACTCCCAGGGGTCCGCAGAGGATCGAGGGGCAGGGTCCTCCAGAAGACCAACCCCCTCATGTCATGGGAGCAGCTCATGGAAAAAAGGTATGGAGTCTGATGATTTCTCTCCCTGCTTACTGGAGTGGGAACAGAGGACATTTTCTCTCTCTGCACCTGTTGCTGGAATAACCCTTCTGGAGGTCTCTGCTCCTCCTTCCCCTTCTGTAATTCTGCCTCGGGTTATAAATGAGGGATAGTTTTTTAGCAGAAATGAGTGCCCAGACTGTGTCAGTCAGCTTTGGTAATTCTACCTGCTCAAACTGATATCTATTACTCAGCCTATTCCAAGTCTTCCAGAGCCAATGACAAGGCCAGGGAGGGACTTATACTGTCAGAAAGACCAGACCATGGACACATGCATTGCTGCTCATACCACACACACACACACACACACTCTCTCACTCTCTGTCTGTCTCTGTCTCTCTCTCTCTCTCCTCCCTCCCTCCCTCCCTCCCTTTCCCCTCTCCCTCCCTCTCCAAAGAAGCATACGACAAAGGGAGGCATTCAGCCTGAGACTCATTCTCTCCTCTAAGAAAAGAAAGAAGAGAGGGTGAGGGAGAGCAGCAGAGCAATTCCCCACAGCTTGAATGAAGAGTTAGGTATGTTTAGGCGTGAATACCTAGCTCCATTGGATACTTTGGGGAGAAAGTTCTAGTGTTAAATAAATGATCTTAGCCTAGCCTAGTCTATCCATCTTTATTATATGCTAGGAATCCCAAAAATCTAGCACCAAGCCTTTCTAAGGACTAAAGAAAAGACAAACTGCTTTGGATCGTTCTGCTTTCTATCAGCAGCCTAACTGCTTAAATCCTATTAACAGCTTAGTGCATAGCTGGCAGTTCAGGTGCTTTCCTTTCCTCATCTTATGCTGAAAATAAAGCAAGAAATCAGTCCTCCCCACAAAGGGAGAGCTCCTTTGTTTCTACTGGAATGTCTGTTATACTCTACATATTTCTGTCCTGTTCTTTCCTCATTGGGAAAAAAGTCAAGGAAAAAACTTCATCGCCATTCTTGCCCCATGCCCCCAACCCCAACAGGCACACCCTCCCCTTTCCCCCACACCAGTGACACTCCATTCTGGGTGTTAGTTCAGAAATACAATACGGAAAACACTCCATCTGCAGAGTATAGCCTTGTTTGATGTAAATGAGAAACAGATCACAACTTTGTCACTGGAAACATTCTCAAGCTTCAAGTTAACACACTTTCTCAAGCCATTATTTTGCTGTGCCAGCACTTTGAATGAGCACCAGGTTCTTGACTGCTTTGACATTAGTTTCCTAGAATTACAAATATATTTGAAAGGACTCAGAGGTCATCTAGTCCATTCCCCTGCCTTCACTCAAGTTAACACTTAAACAGTCCCAAACAAACAATGAATCCTTTTTCTAAAGACTTAGAAGGACATTGATAATGCCCATCCTTAACCCATTCTAGGATCAATTAACAATGCCTAAAACAGTCAGAAACTATTCCATATATCTAGCCTAAATCTTTCATGCTGTAGTGGATGCCCATTTTTTCCCAATCTGCTCTGAGTACAAGAGAACCATCCTTTCTAAAATAGCTTTGCATATCTTTCCAAAATCTAGACTGTGTACTTCCAAAGTAAAAATGACTGCTAATAAATCTATATATGTAGAATTTAAGTCACCTTGGAGTTGTATTATTGGTTGAAAGAGCTGAGGTGGGGTAGATGCTATACATAGTATATGCCAACTTTTCTTTCCACCTACCACAACCCTGCCTCCTGGGGGAGTGAGACTGATGCCAAAATGGCCCTGAATGGGATCATTACTGGTCATCTCCCTCCCACTAAATCACTGTTACTGGTTGCCGAGTGTCTGTGAGCAGTCTCTCTCTCTCTTTCTTTCCCTCCCCCCTCTCTCCCACCCATCTCCCCCACCCATCTCTCTTTTCTTAATAATAATAATGTTGGAATTTGTTAAGCGCTTACTATGTGCCAAGCACTGTTCTAAGCACTGGGTAGACACAGGGCAATCAGGTTGCCCCACGTGGGGCTCACAGTCTTAATCCCCATTTTACAGATGAGGTAACTGAGGCACCGAGAAGTTAAGTGACTTGCCCAAAGTCACACAGCTGACAAGTGGCAGATCTGGGATTCGAACCCATGACCTCTGACTCCAAAGCCCATGCTCTTCCTACTGAGCCATGCTGCTTCTCCACTCTCTTCTCTCCCTCTTCTTCTTGGATAAGGAGGGTAACAGTGGGATCCTGGCAACAATTTGGCCAGGGACATCTTGTTCCTGTAAAGAGGAACCTCCTGGAATCCAAAGCAAGTGAGTCTGTGAGAGGAAGGAAAGGGAGGATCAGAAGAGACTTTGTATGTTCTGTGAGTCCTCTCTGCAAAATGTAGGATTTCTCCTTGAAGGAGATAAATGAATATTGGATTTTGGTTTTTCACCCAAGAAAGAAGCAGAAGAAGATGACAGAGAAGCATAGACTGACAGTGAGCAGAAGACAGAAAGTATATTTTAAATATTACTTTTTCACAGGTTTCTAGTAGTTGTCACTACTGGGCTAATTTTCGTACTACTACTACTACTACTAAGAAGAACTGTGGTATTTGTTAAGCACTTACTATGTGTCAAGCACTGTTCTAAGCATTGGGGTATATACAAGATAAAAATCAGGTCGTACCCAGCCTGAGTCCCACATTTCAAAAGGCATGGCCACCAATATGGGCCCGCAGCAGAACTGTATTTGAGAACGACTGGCCACTGTAATATGACAAGGCAATCAACTATTAGAACATGGTAGTGGTAATGGTGAAGGTATTTATTGAGCACCCAGTGGGTATAATACACTGGACTAAACACTTGGGGAAAGTGAAACAGAAAGAAGTAGTACATTCCCTGCCCACATGAGCTTATTCTCTAACAGGGGAGACAGACATAACATTGTGTATCTTGCTTAATACTTCCCCTCTAGACTGTAAGCTCATTATGGGCAGGAAGTGTTTCTGCTAATTCTGTTGTATTCTCCCAAGTGCTTAGAACAGTGCCCTGCACATAGTAGTTGCTCAATAAATACCATCCATGAATGTCTGTAATTTTCTCCTTCAGCAGAAATGCTCTCTTTTTATTATTCTACTATTTACTATTTCCAGATTGCTTCTGTGCCCAAATAAAACTAAGTGCACAGTCCAACCAAGTGGTTCTTCTGGACCCTTCCATTTCTTGATCTCTGTGGATTTCACATAAGCCACTGCCCTGAGAATAAAGGCAGATTGATCAATGCCTGGTTCTTTGGTCATTTGCAAGCTATCCAATTATACAGATATGGAGATTTATGAGAATATTTCCAGTTCTTGAGAAAGCAAATTAGAAATAATTTTCTGTGTTCCATAAGGTCCCCAGCTGCTTGCTGATCAGTCCAGGTTAATAATCACAATCCTGGAGAATAAATTCAGCGAACTAATTTTTTTCCAGATTGATGGTGGTATGTAAAAGGCCATCAGATTTCCCTGAAGTTAAAGCTCACCAATTCTGTAACCTCAGTTCTTCAGTTTGCTGTTTTCACTTCTTCGGATTACATCATAAAATGGCTCAGAGTGCTTGGGTTTACACTCAGAACTTTCCCAAAGAAAATGAACCTTTTCAAGGTTGGAGGGACTCACCTTACCTCTTCTAAAAGAGGTTGAGTAAAGAATCTCAGGGTGAAGGAGGAAAATAACGCTAATAGAAATAAAGGTGTTTTCTTTCACTACCCCAACTAATCTAGTAGACTTTTAGTAGAGCTAAAGTGAGCCACCAATTATTTTATGTATCTGTTCTATCTTATTACTGTTTCAAATAACTTCTGTAGCAAAGGTTCTGGATGCATCAGGTAACCCAACACTTCCTTGGTTTGCTTAGACATTTATTAGTCAATCGTATTTATTGAGTGCTTACTGTGCACAGAGCACTGTACTGAGCATTTGAGAGAGTACAATATAATAATAATAATGTTGGTATTTGTTAAGCGCTTACTATGTGCTGAGCACTGTTCTAAGCACTGGAGTAGACACAAGAGAATCAGGTTGTTCCACGTGGGGCTCACAGTTTTAATCCCCATTTTACAGATGGGGTAACTGAGGCACCGAGAAGTTAAGTGACTTGCCCAAAGTCACACAGCTGACAAGTGGCCAAGCCGGTTGGTTGACACATTCTCCGCCCACAACAAGGTTACAGTCTTGAGGAAGAGACAGACATTTATATAAATAAATTAGAGATATGTTTATAAGTGCTGTGGGGCTGAGGAAGGGATGAATAAAGGGTGCAAATCCAAGTGTAAGGGCAACACAGAAGGGAGTGGGAGACAAGGAAATGAGGGCTTAGAGTCACATCTTAGTCATGTCTCTTGGAGGAGATGTGCTTTTAATAAGGTTTTGAAGGTGGGGAGAATGATCGGATACAAAGCACTCCCAATGTTCCAGGCACTGTACTAAGCACTGGGGGAAAAAAACATGGATATTGACTTGGACAGGTCTTTTGCCCATAAGGAGTTCAAAATCTAAAGGAGCAAGGAAAGGACACAGAGAAAGAGTAACAGAGCAAACTCAACTTAAAAACCCAACTGAACAAAAGCTATTTAACTAGAACTAGGCCTTCCCCAATTAAGCCCTCTTTTACCCGTCCCCTTTTCCTATCTGTGTCATCTATGACCTTTGGGCATTTGATATTTGCCCCACCCTCAACCCCACAGCACTTATGTGCATATCTTTAAATTAAATACTAAATTATTTATATTAATGCCTTTCTTCTCCCCCTCTAGACTACAAGCTCATTGTAGGTAGGGAATGTGTCTATCAACTCTAGTCTTGTACTCTGTCAAGCACTTAGTACAGTGCTCTGCACACAGTAAGTGCTCACTAAATGCCATTCATTCAGTGATTAGAACAGTTCAACAACACCAAAAAAGCAAGAGTCCATCAATTCTGGGAGGGAATAGTCCTGTTTCCTCACTGCTCCGGTCAGGGTCATCCTGATTCCAAACTGCCACCTCCTCCCCAAAGGTCCAACTGCTACAAAGCCCTCTGTCCAACCCCCCATCCACCCACCCTTTGCTCCAGCTGGACAGCAGGGCTGGGAGCCCCAGTGGTGGCAGCCAGATGATGGTAGTGGCCCAAGGCCACAGTGCCATCCCAGCAGCCCAAGTGACAGAATTTTGTGCTCCTTTTTTCATCCACCCTCCACTCCTGCAGCGGAGTTGGGCCAGGAACTGTGATGGCAGGCCTCAAGTTGATGGGGGAAGGGGTTCACTTTAATTTGGGTTAAAAATGTGAATCTGTGGCCTTATTTCTTTAGGTATTTTCCTAGGGTGAAAGGAATTCTTTCTTTGTTACCTTTGCTTCTTTTCTCCTTTGTTCAAAGAGATGCAACCACTGTGGCCAACCTTGAGAGTTCTAAAGGTTTCTTGAAGTGTTTTCTGACCCCTGACCTTTTTTCTCGTTAACACAAACAAGCAGAAAATAAATAACTGAGCCATGTGCTGCCCTTTTGTTTCTAAATACTGGCAGCATAGTGCTTGCATACCTACATCAATTGTTTGGCCTGCCTACTGGTTAAAAGGAAGCTAAAAATGAAGAAATTTCTTGGGGAAGCAGTAAGGAACCACACAGGCCTGATGAACACATTGTAATAAGCAGCAGACATGCTCACAACATTCACTGAGTTCAGACTTCAGGAACACACTACTTCTTTCTATTGTCAGTGTTCTGCCTACATGTTAAACCAGAGCACACAAACTGAGCTTTGAGAACTTAACCTAATGAAGAGAACTAAGTGGCCTATGGCAGAAGGGGCAAAAGGATTTCCAAAGAAGTGAGCCACACCAACCTTTGGGAGCATCTACTCTGTTGCCCTGAAATCAGTGATGGCCCCAGTAAAGCTGTCACATAATTTGATAATACAATAATCAGGTCAAAGATATCCAGTCATATTCTGCATGGCAAATCAGCACATATTTTCTTCAGTAGTGCAAGAGCAGTAAGCAGTGTAGCTTAGTGGATAGAGCATGTGCCTGGGAGTCAGAAGGACCTAGGTTCTAATCCTGGCTCCACCACATGTCTGCTGTGTGACCTTGGGCAAGTCACTCAACTTCTCTGTGCCGCAGTTACCTAATCTGTAAAAAGGGGATAAGAGTGTGAGTCCCATGGGGTCAGGGACTATGTCCAACCTGATTAACTTGTATTTAATCCAGGGCTTAGAACAGTGTTTGGCACCCAGTAAGCAACTCACAATACCATAACAATAATTACTATTATTAGTTCATGTGTTTGTATTTGGAGTTGTGAAGTGATTTGTCAAGTGAAGTGACCTAACCAACCAGGGGAGCCCCTGAGCCCCCACAGCTGTTAAACACCAGGGAAAAGTCTTAAGACAGATATATGGCAGCTGAAAGTGCTTCCTTTCCATACAACCTGTTTTGCTTACCTTCAGATTACTCCAAGGCAATCCACTATTAAACTATTGTTAACTAATTCATTATGGTATTCATTCAGAATTTACTGGTGCCAAGGACTGGAATAAATATAAGACAATCAGAATGGATAAAATTCAACTTGAGGTAGAAAGAGCAGGTATTTTATCTCCCGTGTCCCCAGATGAGGAAACTGAGGCCCAAAGAAGTTGTGACTTGCCCAAAGTCATGCAGTAGGCCAGTGGCTAAAATGAGATTGGTACCCAAGCCTCTTGACTCCCAGTCCTGTGCTCCTTCCACTGGTCCATATGCATCCCAGTTCTCTCAGAAGAGAGAGGACAAGGCCATAAGGTTGTGATGTACCATCCCAGTTCTCTCAGAAGAGAGAGGACAAGGCCATAAAGTTGTGATGTAATTACTCGAGGCTTTAAACATAAAATCAGAGAATCCTAGGCCTGCCATGGCCTCCAGGGATCACCTAGTCCATCTCCCTGGCCTTCAGACATGACAACACCTAAAGGCATCTGAGACAAGGAATTATCTATTCCAACTATGGTCCTTCCCACAATTCTCATAGTGCATCCCAGTGATTCAGGCCCTTGCCCCTCAGGACTTGTTCCTTATTTCCATTCTAAATCCCTATTATGTGAGCTCCTTCCCCCATCAACTTGTGGCCTGCCATCACAGCTCCTGGCCCAACCCCCCTGCAGGACTAGAGGGTGGATGAAAAAGGAGCTCAAAATTCTGCCACTTGGGCTGCTGGGATGGCACTGTGGCCTTAGGCCACTACCACCATCTGGCTGCCACCACTGGACCTCCCAGCCCTGCTGCAATTTCAATCAATTTCCTCTTGAAGAAATTGAGAAGCAGTGTGACTTAATGGATAGAGCACAGGCCTGGGAGTCAGAAGGACCTGGGTTCTAATCTCAGTTCTACCACTTTTCTGCTGTATGATGTTGGGCAAGTCACTTCATTTTTCTGTGCTTGTTACCTAATTTGTAAAATGGGGATGAAGACTGTGAGTCCCATGTGGAATAGGAACTGTGACCAACCTGGTTAGTTTGTATCTACCCCAGTGCTTAGAACAGTGCTTGGCACTTAGTAAGGACTTAACAAGTATCATAATTATTATTATTTGCCTGACACATAGTATGCGCTTAACAAAGAAAAGCAGCGTAGCTCAGTGGAAAGAGCATGGGCTTAGAAGTCAGAGGTCCTGAGTTCTAATCCTGACTCCGCCACCTGTCAGCTGTGTGACTTTGGGCAAGTCACTTAACTTCTCGGTGCCTCAGTTACCCCATCTGTAAAATGGGGATTAAGACTGTGAGTCTCACGTGGGACAACCTGATTACCCTGTATCTATCCCAGCACTTAGAACAGTGCTCAGCACATAGTAAGTGCTTAACAAATACCAACATTATTATTATTATTATCATTATTAATAACAAATGCCATAAAAAAATGAGCAGAGCTGATCACCATCCTCAGCATAATAGACTGTGAGCCCCTTGAGGAACAGGGACTGTGTCCCACCTGATGATCTTGTATCTACCCCAGGGCTTAGTACAGTTGATGCATCATAAGTGCTCAACAAATACCACAATATCATAATAATGTCTCTCATATACATGAAGGGAATGACTGACTCTCCGCTTAGTTGTCTTTTCCCCAGATGAAATAATCCCAGTTCTTACCTTTCTTCACAAATCCTATTTTCCAAATTTATCACCTTGCTCTTAAAATGCTCTCTTGCTTATTCAAAACTTCCCTGATTGAAGGGCCAAAAAAAATCAGACCATTCTATCAGAAAAGTTATTAAATTTGATAAATGACTTAAAACAAGCAGTAAATTCCAAGGTAGTGAAATTCCATGTAGCTTTTTGGGCCAGTTTCTACCCCAAACAATTACCTTTGTATATGATTAATGAGTCTGGTTTGAAAATTATAGTCCTACCCAGTTTCCCTTATTTTCCATTTCAGCAAACCCCAAGTTAAATGACACAGAAGAAAACTAATTATAAATAGCACCCTCTTGTAACTCCTCCAACTTTCCAGCAAATCACTTTAGCAGTTTTTCCTCCATGGTCTGTTTGAAATTATTTTAGTGCTAAAAAAGGCCAATAATCTCTACTAGAAACAATTTCTTATTTCCCTGATGTAGTATGATGCATACACTAATTCATTACAGCACATAGTGATTGCTGGCCCCAGAATGTGAGTCATAGGCTTCTAGTGTAATAATGACATCACTGAGTTAAGGAAGGGCAGTTTGATTTGTTTAAACTTCCTTGTAAAATTTCCTATTAAATGGAAATATGTTCCTTGATTTTTTTGCTTTTCCTGAAAAAGAGAAAGAAGGCAGAAGGGAAGGGGAGCACAAGCTAGTTCTCCCAAAATTCAAACTTTGACTTTCAGTACTCTGAAAACCGCCAGCATACCCTGACCCTTGCTGCAGTGGGAACTTAGTGAAACCTGTGCTTGTCAGCGTGGTTGGAACATGACTTCTCCCAGGCCCCACCGAAGCAGGGACCGGGGATTTCACCTAGCTCTCCACTACACAAGGGGTCTGGGACCTGCCTGACCCTCTGTAGGTCTCTCTTTTCCACTGTGTCTCTCCATCTTCCCTTGTATCTCTGTCTCTCCCTAAGTCTCTCTTACTCCCTCCGCTTCCCTTTTCTTCCCTTGGGAGCCCCACCCCAGGAATACCTCTCTGCTGGAAATTCTATCCCAGGTTCAACCCCAGCTGGATAGAGCACGGGCCTGGGAGTCAGAGGACCTGGGTTCTAACTCTGGCTCCACCTTTGTCTGCTGTGTGACCTTGGGCAACTCATTCAACTTCTCTGTGCCTCAACAACCTCATCTGTAAAATGGAGATTGACTATGAGCCTCATGTAGGACAGATACTGGGTCCAACCTGATTACCCTGTGTCTACCCCCAGTGCTTAGTATAATGCCCAGCACATAGTAAGTGCTTAACAAGTACCATAAAAAGTCATTCACTTATTTAATGGTATTTATTAGTGTGTGCAAAGCACTAGGAAAAAGATTAGAGAATTAGATAAACTCCTTGGCTCCCAAAAGGCTCACAATCTAAAAATAAGTTAGGGGAGGGAGGGAGGGAAGGGTTGTTGACTGATACCTAAGAAAAGACAAAACAATAAAAACACAGACAACATAAAAGACAGTGGTCAATAGAATATCAATAGGTTGCTGTGGCTAGAGAAACAGGATTGCTGGCTTCTTGTAAAAGACTCCACTAGTCACTACAGTCACAGTTGCAGCTATGGTCTCCCTAAGTTCTAAAATCAGTCAATCGATGGTATTATTGAGCACTGATTGTGTGTACAGCATTGTACTAGGTGCTTGAAAAAGTACATTACAGTAGAGTTGGTAGATTCAGTCCCTGCCCTCAAGGATCTTACAGTCTACAAAGAGTTTAAAAATTGAGAAGGCCTCATGCTGCCATATCATCTTCACCTTGCCTGGCTGGAGCAAGGCCTGATGGGAATCAATTTCAGTGGAATACTGTCACCTGATTTTCTAATAAATGCCCTGAAAGTGTAGCTATAATTGAATGGCTCTGTGGACCTTAGAAAACACATGCACTTTGAATACACCCAATCCATGAACTGCTGCCACCCTTGAAATGCTCCTAAAAAGTAACGGTTGAAATTTCATCTTTGGTGCCAGTTTGCCTCCAGCCTCCTGGCATCCTCTGAAAGGGTTTGGAAGCAAATTTTCCTTTGGCGACCCAAAACGGCCATAGACTTCACTTACAAAGAAAGATCAAAAAACACAACTGTAATGGTTAGCCCCCCCCGCTCCCCCTCCATCCTACCCAGTCCCCCAAATGCCCGGGTGTAAGTGGCCTTTAGTTGGACAAGCTAATAAAAGCTAAAGTTTCAGTTTGATTGTTATGAATAGCCCTGTTATCTGGCACTGTTTCTGGACATTTGAGAAAGCCTCCTGCTCTAGGTTTCCAAGGTTCGACTAGAACACCGCGCTACTGATCTCCTTTACCTCTTTAGTCTGGCCCACCATTCAAACAGGGCTACCATTTGTCTTAGCTTGGCCATAGATGAAGTCAGCGTGGCTAAGATGAAAAACATTAAGGCTTTAGGCCCAGAGCAAGAAGCACACTGATGCTCCCTTGAGAGATTAGCAACTCTATGACCCACAAAAAAAGAAGCAAATGTACAAAGATGCATTTCAGGGCAACATTAATTCTTTCAACCTATTCAGATAAGTAGGGGCAGACCTGAGAAAAAAAGTTACAATCCACATAGTTGCTTCGCCCCATATACAACTAATGTGATTCAGTACTTGCAATATTCTGTCTTCAGACCTCCTATTTACTTCCTCTCACAACTTTCAAAATTTTGTCCCAACTAGACTAAAAGGCAACTTTGTAGAACACAGACTCACACAGGAGTAAAGCACCAATAGGAATCAGGAAGACCAAGGTCCAGAGGTGGTGGAGCCTGCATGCATTAGGGAACAAATACAGCCATCTATTAAGTATTCAAGAATGCCCAGTTGTAGGCCATCCAGGCTTCTGGATTCTTCTCTCTTGCCTTCCTGCTGATTGCCTTTTGGCCCTTTCCCTTGACATTAATAGCTTCACTAAAAAAAGGAGGCAGTACAAGGAATTGAGATTCAAATGAGAAGCAGCATGGCATAGTGGAAAGAGCCCAGGACTGGTAGTCAGGAGACCTCAGTTCTAATCCCAGCTCTGTCACTTGCCTGCTGTGTGACCTTGGGCAAATTACATAGCTTCTCTGGGTCTCAGTTTCTTCACCTGTAAAATGGGGATTAAATGTCTATCCTCCCTCCCCTTGAAACTGTGAGCCCAATGTGGAATAAGGGCACTGTCTGATTTGATTATTCTGTATCTACTCTAGCACTTAGGACAGTACTTGGCTCATAGTAAGCACTTCATGAATGTTGCTATTACTATCAGGTAGGGAAGCAAAGTGGCTTACTGGAAAGAGTCCGGGCTTGGGAGTCAGAGGACATGGGTTCTAATCCCGGCTTTGCCACTTGTCTGCTGTGTGACCTTGGCCAAGTCACTTAACTTCTTTGTGCCTCAGTTACCTCATCTGTAAAATGGGGATTGAGACTGTGAGCCCCACGTAGGACAACAAAATTACTTAGAACAGTGCTTGGTGCATACTAAGCGCTTAACAAATACCATCATCATTATTATTATTTTAAAAAGCTCCACATTTCCAAAACAAACAAAAAAAAGAAAGAAGGTGCCTGGAAGTCTGAAGGCTTTTATTTTTAACTTTTCTCTAGATGTCCATAGGTTAGAGGTTCCACCAATATAATTTTCCTTAAACTTCAATCAAAAAACATTGGTTTCAGGATTTTTCAAAACCCTGATACATCTATACCTATAAGACCATGAGCAATTCTAATTCTATACTTAAAGGATAGCTAAAAGAGCTACAAAGAACAACTATCTCCTCTGATCTATTTGCTCCTTCTTAGTCTCTTTTGCAGGTTTCTCCTATGCCTCCCACCCAACTTGGAGAGTCCCTCAAGGCTCAGTTCTGGGTCCCTTTCTAGTCTCCATCTCCATCCACTCCACTGGAGAATGCATTCATTCCTGGACTTCAACTATCATGCCTATGCAATTGATTCCCAAATCTACCTCTTCAGCCCTGACTGCTCTCCTCTGCTGTCTTGCATTTCCTCCTGCCTTCAGGACATCTCTACTTGGGTCCAACATCTTAACACCAACATCTTAAACTTAATACATTCAAAACAGAACTCCTCAATTTCCAATCCAAACCCTGCCCTCCCACTCACTTTCCCATCACTGTAGACACCATCACCATCCTCCTCCTCTCACAAACCTGTATCTATCATCTATTATCATCTATTCATTCATTCATTCATTCAATAGTATTTATTGAGCGCTTACTATGTGCAGAGCACTGTACTAAGCGCTTGGGATGAACAAGTCGGCAACAGATAGAGACAGTCCCTGCCGTTTGACGGGCTAACAGTCTAATCGGGGGAGACGGACAGACAAGAACAATGGCACTAAACAGCGTCAAGGGGAAGAACATCTCGTAAAAACAATGGCAACTAAATAGAATCAAGGCGATGTACAATTCATTAACAAAATAAATAGGGTAACGAAAATATATACAGTTGAGCGGACGAGTACAGTGCTGTGGGGATGGGAAGGGAGAGGTGGAGGAGCAGAGGGAAAAGGGGAAAATGAGGCTTTAGCTGCGGAGAGGTAAAGGGGGGATGGCAGAGGGAGTAGAGGGGGAAGAGGAGCTCAGTCTGGGAATGCCTCTTGGAGGAGGTGATTTTTAAGTAAGGTTTTGAAGAGGGAAAGAGAATCAGTTTGGCGGAGGTGAGGAGGGAGGGCGTTCCAGGACCGCGGGAGGACGTGACCCAGGGGTCGACGGCGGGATAGGCGAGACCGAGGGACGGTGAGGAGGTGGGCGGCGGAGGAGCGGAGCGTGCGGTGTGGGTGGTAGAAAGAGAGAAGGGAGGAGAGGTAGGAAGGGGCAAGGTGATGGAGAGCCTCGAAGCCTAGAGTGAGGAGTTTTTGTTTGGAGCGGAGGTCGATAGGCAACCACTGGAGTTGTTTAAGAAGGGGAGTGACATGCCCAGATCGTTTCTGCAGGAAGATGAGCCGGGCAGCGGAGTGAAGAATAGACCGGAGCGGGGCGAGAGAGGAGGAAGGGAGGTCAGAGAGAAGGCTGACACAGTAGTCTAGCCGGGATATAACGAGAGCCCGTAATAGTAAGGTAGCCGTTTGGGTGGAGAGGAAAGGGCGGATCTTGGCGATATTGTAGAGGTGAAACCGGCAGGTCTTGGTAACGGATAGGATGTGTGGGGTGAACGAGAGGGACGAGTCAAGGATGACACCGAGATTGCGGGCCTGCGGGACGGGAAGGATGGTCGTGCCATCCACGGTGATGGAGAAGTCTGGGAGCGGACCGGGCTTGGGAGGGAAGATGAGGAGCTCAGTCTTGCTCATGTTGAGTTTTAGGTGGCGGGCCGACATCCAGGTGGAGACGTCCCGGAGGCAGGAGGAGATGCGAGCCTGAAGGGAGGGGGAGAGGACAGGGGCGGAGATGTAGATCTGCGTGTCATCTGCGTAGAGATGGTAGTCAAAGCCGTGAGAGCGGATGAGTTCACCGAGGGAGTGAGTGTAAATGGAGAACAGAAGAGGGCCAAGAACTGACCCTTGAGGAACTCCAACAGTTAAAGGATGGGAGGGGGAGGAGGCTCCAGCGTAGGAGACCGAGAATGATCGGCCAGAGAGGTAAGAGGAGAACCAGGAGAGGACAGAGTCCGTGAAGCCAAGGTGAGATAAGGTATGGAGGAGGAGGGGATGGTCGACAGTGTCAAAGGCAGCAGAGAGGTCAAGGAGGATCAGAATGGAGTAGGAACCATTGGATTTGGCAAGAAGGAGGTCACGGGTGACCTTAGAGAGAGCAGTCTCGGTAGAGTGGAGGGGACGGAAGCCAGATTGGAGGGGGTCTAGGAGAGAATGGGAGTTAAGGAATTCTAGGCATCGATTGTAGATGACTCGTTCTAAGATTTTGGAAAGGAAGGGTAGTAGGGAGATAGGACGATAACTGGAGGGGGAAGTGGGGTCAAGAGCGGGTTTTTTTAGGATGGGGGAGACGTGGGCATGTTTGAAGGCAGAGGGGAAGGAGCCCTTGGAGATTGAGTGGTTAAAAATAGAAGTTAAGGAAGGGAGGAGGGCAGGGGTGATGGTTTTAAGAAGGTGAGAGGGAATGGGGTCCGAGGCGCAGGTGGAGGGGGTGGCACTTGCGAGGAGGGAGGAGATCTCCTCTGAGGATACTGCAGGGAAGGATGGGAAAGTAGGGGAGGGGGTTGTTGGGGGGGAGGGGAGAGGCGGAGGGGTGACTTTGGGGAGCTCAGACCTGATCGTGTTGATTTTCGTGAGGAAATAGGTGGCCAGATCATTAGGGGTGAGAGATGGGGGAGGGGGAGGAACAGGGGGCCTAAGGAGAGAGTTAAAGGTCCGGAACAATCGGCGGGGGTGACGGGCATGGGTGTCGATGAGGGAGGAGAAGAAGCTTTGCCTGGCGGAGGAGAGGGCAGAGTTAAGGCAGGAAAGGATAAATTTGAAGTGTGTGAGGTCGGCTTGGTGCTTGGACTTTCGCCAGCAGCGCTCAGCAGCTCGAGCATAGGAGCGTAGGAGGCGGACGGAGGAGGTGATCCAGGGCTGTGGGTTAGTGGAGCGAGAGCGGCGGAGGGAAAGGGGGGCGAGAGAGTCGAGATGAGTAGAGAGGGTGGAGTTGAGAGCGGAGACCTGATTGTCGAGAGTGGGAAGAGAGGACAGGGCGGCAAGGTGAGGAGAGATGCTATTGGAAAGACGGATGGGATCGAGAGAGCGGAGGTCTCTGTGGGGCCGTAGCGAAGATTTGCAGGGGGAGGGAGTGTGAGAGATGAGGCAGGTGAGGTTATGGTCAGAGAGAGGGATTTCAGAGTTGGTGAGTGAGGAGATAGTGCAGCGGTAGGAGATGACGAGATCGAGGGTGTGACCGAGTCGGTGAGTGGGCGCGGTATGGTGGAGGAGGAGGTCGGCAGAGTCGAGGAGGGATAGCAGGCGGGCGGTAGAGGAGTCGTCGGGTACATCCGTATGGATGTTGAAGTCTCCAAGGATCAGAGTGGGCAGAGAGAAGGAGAGGAGGAAGGTGAGAAAGGGGTCAAGGTGGTTGAAGAAGTCGGAGGTGGGACCGGGAGGGCGGTAGATGACGGCGACAAGTAACTGGAGTGGGTGGTAGAGGCGAATGATATGGGCTTCGAAGGAGGGGAAGGAGAGGGAGGGGGGAGGAGGGATAGTGCGGAAGCGGCATCGGGGCGAGAGGAGGAAGCCGACGCCTCCTCCCTTACCGGTGAGTCTGGGGGAGTGGGAGAAGGAGAGGCCTCCGCTGGAGAGAGCGGCGGCGGAGACCGTGTCTTCGGGAGAGAGCCACGTTTCCGAAAGGGCGAGGAGGAGGAGAGAGCGGGAGAGGAAAAGGTCATGGATGAAAGGTAGCTTGCCTGTAATAGAGCGGGGGTTCCAGAGGCCACACTTGAAAGTAGCTGTGGGTGCAAGGGGAGGAGGGGGGGAAGGGCGGGGGGAGGGGAGGGTTTGGATGGGAAGGAGGTGGCGGGGCCCTGGACGAGGAGAGGGGGATGAGGGGTGGCGGTGGGACAAGAGGACTGGGATGGGGCATGGGTGGGGAAGAGAGAAGGGGGGAGGGGGTGAAGAGGGGGTTTGGTGGGGGGAAGAGTAGGGGGAGGGGGAAGAGGGGTAGCGCTGGTAAAGTGGGGTTCTAGGGCGGGAGAGAGGAGGGGAGGAGGAGACAGAGGAGAGAGCGGGAAAGAGCTGAGCGAGAGAGGGGAAGGGGAAGGGGAAGGGGAGGATAGGAAGGGGCGGGAGGGGGGGAGGAGGGACATGGCGAGGCCAGAGAGGTGGGTGGCAGCACTGACAACAATAAACAGTAATAAACGAAATCGGTAATATAGCAACATGATACAATATGATACAATACAGTGGTGCTAATATAGCAACATGATACAGTATGATACAATATAGTCGTGTTAATAAAAGGGGTGATGACCAGGGTCGGGGGTAGACTCGATTAAGGGGCGACCTGATCAAATTCAAAATCTGACGACAATAAACAATAAAAAGCGAGATCGCAAATATAGCAACATGCTACAGTAAGGCACACTACAATAGTGTTAATAAGCAGGCGATGACCAGGGTCGGGGGACGAGCCGACCCTACCCAATCAGACTCAAAGTCAAGCGGCCAGCGGCCGAGAGAGTCCCAGAGCTCATGACCAAATAACCCTGTGGCGGCGGGGGGGCCCTGAGGTTGTCCGGGGTGGGTTGCGGCCGTAGGCGGCGGCTAAGGTAAGGTAACATGGTGAGAACAAGGACGTTGTCGCCCGGGGTGGGGGCGGGAGAGATGAATCACCTCAAGAGGGAAGAGGGAGTGAGGCCTTCCCAAAATGGCCGCCTCAGGCAGAGTGGGGGCTTCCTAAAATGGCCGCCTCGGGCGGAGTGGGGGAGCGGTTGGGGAGCACAATGTCCCCGGGCCCGAGCAGGGGGACACAATGTCCCCCGAGGACACAATGTCCTTGGGGCCGAGAAGGGGAGCACAGTGTCCCCAGGATCGAGAAGGGGAGCGCAATGTCCCCGGGCCCGAGCGGGGGGGGGGGGGGGGGTGGACTGGCCGCGGGGGGCGGGGGGTCTGTGGGGGCGAAGATCCGTAGTGTCGGAGTTCCCGAGCGGGGGTGCGGAGATCCAGGTTGTGAAAGGCTGAGGCGGGCGCGGGTCCGGACGGTCCGAGGCTCAGCTCCCCGGTGGAGGCGGAGGAAGCGCAGATGAGTCAGCGAGCGGTAGGCGAAGGGGGGCTTGTCGGGAATCGGGGCAGGGGCCGGGTGGGCCGAGGCTGCGCCTCAGGGGAGCAGAGATCCCGAGCCCACGAGGTAATGGCTCCAAGCGTCCGGGCGATGACAAGGCTCAGCTTCCCGGGAGAGGGGGGTGGTCTCGGCGTGGATGAGTCGGCGGTCGGCGGTCAAAAAGCCGCTAAAGTCGGCGGTCGGTGGCCAAAAGGCTGCTAAAGAGCTAGGCTGGAAACGGGGGCAGGCAGCCCAAGGAACCACCGCCTGGGAGGAGAGCTCCAGAGTCCATGTGGTGGTCGATTCGGCTGGGAAGAGGGGGCCCGGCGGTCTGAGACTTACCCCCAGGGGAGCAGAGATCCCGGGCCCACGTGGTAATGGCTCCAAGGCTCCGGGCGATGACAAGGCTCAGTTTCCCGGGAGAGGGGGGTGGTCTCGGCGTGGATGAGTCGGTGGTCGGCGGCCAAAAGCCGCTAAAGTCGGCGGTCGGTGGCCAAAAGGCTGCTAAAGAGCTAGGCTGGAAACGGGGGGCAGGCAGCCCAAGGAACCACCGCCTGGGAGGAGAGCTCCCGAGTCCATGTGGTGGTCGATTCAGCCCCAGGGGAGCAGAGATCCCGGGCCCATGCGGTAATGGCTCCAAGGCTCCGGGCGATGACAAGGCTCAGCTTCCCGGGAGAGGGGGGGTGGTCTCGGCGTGGATGAGTCGGCGGTCGGCGGCCAAAAAGCCGCTAAAGTCGGCGGTCGGTGGCCAATATTCATCTCTCTCCTTCTACCCACATATTCAGTGTCACCAAATGCTGTCAGTTCTACCTTCACAGCATCACTAAAATCAATCCTATCCTCTCCATCCAAATTTCTGCCATGCTGATCCAAGCACTTATCCCAGCCTGCTTTGACTACTACATCAGCCTCCTTGCTGGCCTCCCTGCCTCCTGTCTCTCCCCACTCCGGGCTATACTTCACTCTGCTACCCAGATCATTTTTTTAAAAAATGTATCAGCCCACGTCTCCACACTCCACAAGATCTTCCAGTAGTTGCCCATCAACCTCAACATCAAACAGAAACTCCTCATCATCAGCTTTAAGGCATTCAATCAGCTCTCCCACTCCTACCTTTCCTCAGTGATCTCCAGCCCACACACTTCACTCCTCTAATGCTAACCTTCTCATGGTACTTCGATCTCATCTGTCTTGCCACCAACCCATTGCCCATGTCCTCCCTCTAGTCTAAACCTCCCTCCCCCTTCGCATCTGACAGACCACCACTCTCCCTACCTTTGAAGTCCTCTTAAAATCACATCTTCTCCAAGAGGCCTTCTCCTATTTGCCCTCCCTTCTGCATCACCTATGTACTTAATAGTTAATAATAAGAATTGTGGTATTTGTTAAGCATTATGTGTCAGGCACTGACTGCCCTAAGCTCTGGGGTAGATATAAGCCCATCAGGTTGAACACAGTCCCTGTCCCACATGGGACTGACAACCTTAATCCCTATTTTATGGATGAGGTAAATGAGGCACAGAGAAGTAAAGTGACTTGCCCAAGGTCACGCAGCAGACAAGTGGGGGATCCGGTTTAGAATGCATGACCTTCTGACTTCCAGGCCTGTGCTCTCTCCACTATGCCATGCTGCTTCTACTGTTTCAGACTTGGAACTGAACCCTTTAACCACTTGGTATCCATCCCACACCCAGCCCCACAACACTTACCTATGTATTTTACTCTCCTATTTCCCCTATCTGTACTTCATTTTAATGTCTGTCTGCCCCTCTATACTTCTTGTGAGCAGTGATCATATCTACCAATTCAATTGCATTGTACTCTTCCAAGTGCTTAGTACAGTGCTCTGCATACAATAACTGCTCAATAAATACCACTGACTGATTGAACTAAAAGTTCCAGGAGGATGAAACAGTTTCCCTATGAGTGTATACTGAATAGATTGGAGTTGCAAAGGCACAGGCTGAAAGGAGACATAATTCAAGTCTAAAAGCTCATGAAGGAGTTGGACAGGTCAAATTTAGAATCACCAAATCTCACAGTATCAGGATTGAAGCATTGAGGTAGGTGTTGTATGATGAGTATCTTCAATCCAGTCACAGCCTGTCTTATGAAAAACAAATAACTATCAATAGAATTTCATGATTTACAAGTGCTCAGTGTATCTGTTGCTATCTCTCACAGACTTCTGGTTTTCCTCGGAAACTTCCCTGCTCTAATAGGCATACTATCTCAACATATTCCTTTTATAGAAGCAGTGTTGCTTAGTAAATAGATCACAGGCCTGAGTCAGAAGGGCCTGGGTTCTAATTCCCAGCACTGCCACATCTCTGCTGTGTGACCTTGGGCAAGTCACTTAACTTCCCTGGGTCTTAGTTACCTCCTCTGTAAAATGGGGATTAAGACTGTGAGCCCCATGTAGGACAGGGACTGTGTCCAACCTTATTAGCTTGTATCTACCCCAGTGGTTAGTACAGTGCTTGGCACATAGTACTTGCTTAACAAGTACCATTTATTTTTATTATTACCACCAACACATGTTATGTTCTAGCAATAATGTAAAATTGAAATGTTTTAACCAGTTTCAATTAATCTTCCAGGCTGTCTTCTCATTCTAGTTATCATTCAAAGTATCTGGTCTTTCCTTATTTTTTTCACACTTGATAATTACATTAATCCTTGTGTCTTCACCCATACTCCAGCATTGTCTTGGATATATTTATTCATATTTCTGATATCCAGTTTTGTCCAAAACTTTGTTGCCTATGTCTGTTGTATTCTTTTTCTCAACTGAGAGTCACTGTAAATGTTTTCTACTGCTTCGGTAGCAATGCACCTCTTCTATTTTGTCCTCATATAATTTTCTCCCATGACAGTGCTTTGCATACAGTGAGCACTCAGTAAATAGGATTGAATGAATATAGCCTTTATCCCCCACCATATTTTCCATTGAAAAATCTAACTTTTCAGTCTTCGGTAATTTAAGCAATCTATGAAAATGCCGGTCAAATCACAGTGTTCTTTTATTCTTCTTGTAATCCTGGTTCCATTAAACCCCTTATCCCTAAATGGTTTCATATCCAAATTTGCTGCAAGCCTATTTCTGACTTTCCTCCCAAATAATAACTCTGCTTATGACCATCCCACCTGCAAAAGATGTGCTTCAATTATTTAATATTGTCAGAAAGATCTCCTGATCCACTTCTGTTTCCAAATTACCTGTTAATTAGATTAATTTTCAACAGTAAGATTAACCATTAGATCATAATTTTTTTTGAGGGCAGGACCTGGTTTTTTATTTCAATCAGTCAGTCAATAGTATTTATTGAACACTTATTCTGTGCAGAAAACCCCACTAAAGATTAGGGAGAATACAATAGAGTTAGAAGATGTGATCCCTTCTTTCAAGGCTCTAGCTGGGGAGACAGATACCAAAATAAATTATGGGTAGAGGGAAGGACCCCTCTCAGGGTTGCACCTGGAGAGTGTCCAGTGCTCTACCAGTCTTGGCTATAAGAGGGAGAGTCAAGCAGAGGTCTACCCATTCCATTCCTAACTTGGGCCGTGGCTAGTGAGTGGAATCCACAAGTCAAAATCAGCTACAAGTCAAAACTCACCTGTGCTGGGCAGCAGCAGCATGGGAGAGAGTAGAGGGAGGAGACTCGAGTTTACTGCATGGAAGGTGGCAATGGTAAACCATTTCCGTATTTTTTACCAAGAAAATTCTATGGATACACTACCAGAACGATTGCAGATGGAGAGCAGGGCATTCTAGGAGAGGTGTGTCCATGGTGTCTCTATGGGTTGGAAATGACTGTACAGCATAAGACAAGACAAGAGGGAAGGAACAGAGTTTTAAAGATACATACATATCAAATAGGGATCATCTCCTGAACCTTTTCTATTTTCAAATAACTTGATCAATATTCAATAGTTGGATTAACCTTTAGAGCATAAGCACCTTGAAAGCAGGGCCTGTGCCTTTGACTTCGACTGTATGCTCTGCACACAATAAACACTTGACAAAAAACTCTGTTGATATTGTTTATATTCAATCCCAGTTTATACTGATTTATTTGAGTGACAGTATCCTGCACTGAAAGTAGCATGGGGGAGGGTATTTTCCAGTGCAAATTTCTCTAACTCGGTGCTGCTACATTTTGCCCCCTTTTCCTACAAAAATAGACAATTCTAATTATTGCATTTGATGTTGTGCTATTCAGAAGAGTTGGAAAGGCAATCAACAAATGAAACACAAGTTTTTCCATTGTATATAAACAAGTAAATTCCTACTCTTGACCAAGCATTTAGTATTTCCCAATTTCCAGTTAGTCTAGTGGAAAGAGCAGGGGCCTGGGAGTTGGACTTAATCCCGACTCCCTCTAGACTCTAAACTCGTTTTAGGCAGAGAATATGTCTGTTATATTGTTGTACTCTCCCAAGCACTTAGTAAAGTGCTCTGCACACAGCACTCAGTAAATATGATTTATCGATTGATTGATTCACTCTGCCACTTGCCTGCTGTATGACCTTGAGCCAATCACTTAACTTCTCTATGCTTCAATTTCCTCATCTGTAAAATGAGGAATAAATTCCTCTTCTCCCTTAGACTGTGCTCCTCATATGGGACAGAGACTGTGTCTGACCAGATTATCTACTTGAATCTACTTCTGGGCTTAATATAATGGTTGGCATGTAGTAAATAACAAATACCACAATTAATACTGTTATTTTATTTTCATTATGATTATCATACAACTGGTAAGTTTTTTTGACATGTTTCTCAAGATTTTACAGTTTTCTCTATGTGCCTATCAATAATGGACACTTAATAGAATTTCTCACTATCCCCTTGCATTTCTCCATACCCAAAGTCCCTCATTTATTCATACTAAAGTGGCTGAACTCAGAATTTCATGCTTCATTAACTGGATACCATTGGGAAGTACCCCATCGCCTATACTTAATTCAAAACTAAATTCCCAGTGGGATAATGGAAATCTCTTTGTTACACATCTCAACTGAATTTCATTTCGCACATTTTCAGTGTGCAAAAATCTTCCATGTAATATCTGTCATTGTAATTGTTTCTTCCATGTATTAGTGTGATATCCAGTTCAGATTCCAAATTAGTACTTTTTTCATTATACGTGCTAGTGTGTCTGCAATAATTCCTTATCTTTTTGGAATATAGTTCACTTTCATATCAAACAACTGTAGTTGAAGGAATGGTTTTTGTCACACCAATTTTCCTTAAAATTAGAGGTTTATGATCCATCTCTTCAAGAAATGACCTTCCATGCTAAAAGACATGAAAATGGTTACTTGTAAAGATAATTGTTGAAGTCTTATCTATAGGAATGTTTCTCGATGTTCTTGTCCTTAGCTCAGATGTGTTTGCCTCTTGTTTCAAACCTGACTCATATTTCTACATAGCAATTGATCCTACCCACTTCTAGTCCTTTCTGGGAACCATGCACTGAAATTGAGGTTTCTCTATTAATATCAAAATCCCTTAGTGTTGGTGCTCTTTCCATCAACAATTTCAACCTGTCACTCTCTTTGATAATATTCCTTGGCACATTTCTTTAAAGGAAAGATTTTAAATATTCTGCTTCTTGTGCTGGATTTAGACTGTACTTTCCAAGAACTGAAGCATCCCCAAAGCCTGCTATAACCCTTCCTTGCCTTTTGGAACAATTGTGTTGGTAACTGCTTGATTTCTGCTCTAATCTACGGCTATCCCATCTGCCAACAGTTTCCCCTAAATATGAAATTCTTTCTATCTAAATTTACATTTATTTTTATTCACTTTAATTATTGCTTTGTATGTTCTGATGCCCATTCAAGTTTTTTGTCATATTCCTCTAGTGATGCTCCCCAAATCTATCTAACAGTATACATTTTTGTCTCCCTCTACACCTTATAACATTTCTTGAAATCTTCTGTGGAAAACTTCAGGAGCTGAACACAACTCACATTGGAAGCCTGGTACAACAATGTCTTCCAAACAGTGCACTGAAGGTGCCATCCGCCTACTAGATTCTTCCTATAATATCTTCCAGCTAGATGCCTGAAGAGGCATCTAGAGAGGAAAAGTATTTGCCCCTGCCATCTGATCAAAAACTTAATCACTTCTAGAAATGAGAAAAAACATTTCTCTTAGTAGATTTACTTATCTCTTTGGAATACAAATGCAATCTAAATGATCCATCCTTCTTCTCTATTATCACTGATGAAAGTGTCATTTATTAGTTCTACTTACTTTCTCTACCATTCCTTGAAATTCTGAATAATTCAGCTCTTCTCTGAATTATTTCTCCATGTTAATGGTGCATTCTTTTGAGCATGTATTAACAGAATGTGCTTTACTGAAGCTCAATTTTCTTGCTGGTACATAACTTCCCGGTACCTTCAAAATGTCTCTTGATAATTACCTTCAACATTTACATTACCTGCCTCTGGCAAGTTATACCTCTTTTTTAAGTAACCCAATCAACAATATTTATTGAGCACCTACTGTGTATTGAGTATTATACTAAGCACATCCTTGTATAATCTAATGGGGAAGACAGAGACAAATTATTTGGAGTCAATGGGTGGCAGAGAAGGGACACAGGCAAAAGTGGAATATCAGGATTGGGAAAGTTGGTTAATGTAAGAAATGGGTCTATATGTACCTAAGTGCCGAGGGTGGCTGTATGTACCCTTGTACCATAGTACTGGATTGATCTGACCTGGGGTGGTGGAATTGAACTGGAGAATGCCTCCTAGAGGAGGTGGTATTTCAGGAAGGCTTTGAAGCTGAGAAGAATTGTGATCTAGCAGATTTGAAAGGGGAAGGAGTTCCAGGTGCAAGAAAGGTAATGAGCAAAGGGTTTAGATGTAGGAGAGGTAAGAGCAAGGCACAGTGAGAAGGTGAGTTTAGGAGGAGTGGAAAACAAGAGCTGGGATTAGTAAGTGAAGAGAGCAAAAACATAAGAAGAAGAGAGCTGAAGAACAACCTGGAATCCAATGATCATGAATTTCTGCTTGATTTGGAGGGAAATGTATAACCTTTGGGAGGTCTTAAAGAGTGGAGAGAAACATGTACCGAATGATGTTTTAGAAAGGTCATCTGGGTGCCAGAGTACAGTATAGACAGAGAAGGGGAGAGGTTGAAGGCAGGAACACCGGTGAAGAGACTGATTCAGGAGTTTTCTTTGGAGATGGGAGGTAGAAAAAGGTGGTTGTTTGAGAGGTAGTAGTAATAGTGTTGACTAAGTTCCCAGGAACTGGAATGTATGGCACTAAACACTTACTATAGACTGTAAGCTCATTATGGGCAGGGAATATGTCTGTTAATTGTGTTGTATTGTACTCTCCCAAGCTTTTGGTGCAGTGCTCTGCACATAGTAAGAGCTCAATAAATACCATTGATTGATTGGGATGTACTAAATAAAGTGGCATGTTCCCTGACCACAGGAATCTTACAGTCAAATAGGGGAGACAAATATAAAAGTATTTGCAAATACAGTAAATCAAAATCAATGATTGAATGTACAACAGAATGAACAAATATTCAAAAGTGCTGAGGATGGATATAAATAAGTGCAGAAGTGCTAGAGAAGGGTTGATGCTTCCCAGTTGGGGTACTGGGAATTTATTCAGGAGGACTTGTTGAAAGAGGTGGGATTTTAGGAGGGCTTTGACTTTGGGGAGAGCTGCAATCTGTCTGATTTGAAGTAGGGAATTCCAAACTGGGGAAATAGCATGAGTAAGGGGATGGAGATGGAATAGTCAAGAGCAAGTCGGACATGATACCTCAACTGTGGCCTTCTGAGAGAGGGAGAATGGTGATGTTACCAACTATAATAAGAAAGTTAGGAGGAGGAAGGGATTTAAGGAGGGAAAATGGAATGTTCACTTTTAGTCATGTTGAATTGTGACTGCCCATAGCACATCCCTGTGGGGATTTCCTAGAGAAAAGAAAAAAATGAGAGATTATATAGCAGGAGAGGGGTGGATTTAATGTTCATCTACCTAGTTAAAACCTTCTGAGCTGGTGGACATCCCAAAATAAAGAATGTAAAGGGAGAAGAGTTAAATATTCTGTTATCCTAAAAATCCCACATTATTCCCCTTATCTCTCCATGAGCCTCTCCAAAATCTAGTCACTTTATTCTGTATCATTCCTCTCTTAAATGTATTCTATTCCAAAGTAGTTTCTAAGACAAATAAAAGGAAATATTTCTTTACTTAACAGAGAGCAAGAATATAAAAGTGATTGTCACAGGAAGTTACATATATTAATAGGTAAATCAGTCAGTGATATTTGAGTGTTTACTGTGGACACAGCACTGTACTAAGCACTTGGGAGAGTACAATACCACAAAGTTGGTAGATGAGTTCCCTGTCTACAAGGAGTTTACAGTTCAGTTGGGGAGACAGGCACTAAACTAAATAAAATACAGATAGGGAAAGCAATTGAGGGTAAGGATGGATATGTTCATAAGTGCTCTGGTAGTGGGCATGGGGTGAATATCAAAGTGCATAGGTGATCCAGAAGGGTTCAAGAAGGATTTAGATCAGATCGTTTAGAAGTGTTCATGGGTGACAATTTCATGATGGATTAATAGAGGGGAAAGTTTGGGATGTTAAAAGGATGGATGTCAAGTAAGTCAACCAGCACCCTTTCAGCAGGTTGACAAGCCTGATTCACTGTAAAAACATGAACACATTTAAAACAAATGATTATTTATCCATTCACTCTTTACCCGTTTTCGTTAAGTCTCACCGAAGTTCAGTAATTAGCCCCTTCTCTCTTTTGTCTTCTTTCCTGCAAAACCAGGGCTTTTGCAGGATATAACAGCAATGATATACTCCTCATGTTTTACCCTTTGCATCTTACAATGTGTGACTCCTTGACAGACACCCTCCTGCTATAGAGGGAGGAAGACAAAATTGTGAGAGGCAGAGCTTTTGTGTCAAGACTCATTGATGCCCTTTGCTGACAAGATCATTAGTTTTGGGTCTCGACCCTGAAAGTTAAAACGTTATCATTTTCCAAAGTTGAGCTATGTCTTCCCAAGCTTTGATCCTACTCCTTGCGGGGAGAGGGAAGAGGTCAGCTCCTTGCTCAGGGAAATCTTCAGAACCAGGGAACAATTGTCTTGCATGTCTCAACAGACAAAGCTGTGTGATTCACACTACACAGGCTAGGTAGGCCGAACTCCACAGTAAATGATTAGTTTTGATCACACTAAGGAATTGCTTGGTAGAAAAGGGAGGGAAAATGGGGTCAGTGAAAGAATACAAAGAAAATCAGACATCCAGGGTTGGGTTCAGAGACCTGAGGTCTACAGAGCATGGGTATCAATCAATCAGTGGTGTTTATTGAGTGCTTACTGTGTGCACAGCACCATAGTAAGCATTTGGGAGAGTAAAATAGAGTAGGTAAACACATCCCCTTCCCACAAGGTGTTTACAGGTTAGATGGGGAGGGGTATCTATTCTTCTAACTCAGCTGCAGCTTTGAATAGCTTATAAACTTTTGGCAGCTCTTGAGTTTGATATAGTTGGCTTTTGTGGCCTAGGTATGGCAGGCAACATCACCTTCTTATGACCTAGTTTAAACTGGTCCAGTATTTCAGCTAGATGGGAAGTTTTTACCTAAAGATTTGGTCATTTCTGGGAGCTTCTTCTTTTGAATCGAAGGAGTGTCCACATCAGGTCCCAGTCCAGATTAAGATCTCGTTGTACCCCCATAATTAGGTGATCAGACTTCTGCAGGCCAAGGCAGGATGGGGAAGAGGGGGCAGGGGAGGAGCAGGAGGCCTCCAGGAAGCAGGGTCAGAAAGAGATAGGCAGGGAGAGAGAGGAGAAGAGACAGAGGAGTGGGATAGAGAGAGACAGAGAGAAAAAGAGAGAGATAGAAGGGAAGGGAAACAGGAAAAGGAATAAAAGAGGGATAAGGAATAGAAAAGTAAAATTGCCTAGTGAATAGATCATAAGCCTGATCCTGGCTCCACAATTTATCTGCTGTGTGACCTTGGGCAAATCACTTCTCTTCTCTGTGCTTCAGTTTCCTCATCTGTAAAATGGGGATTAAAATTGTAAGCCCCATGTAGGACAAGGACGATGTCCAACCTGATTAGCTGTTTCTACCCGAGAGCTTAGTACAGTGCCTGGCACATAGCACTTAACAATACCATTTTTTAAAAAAAGAAGGTGGGAAAAGGTGAAAAGGGAAAGGAAAAGATGCCCCCTTTCTGTCTTAATGCTCCTCAACCCAGTTGACTATACTGTTTTTGTAATGGTACTTGTTAAGTGCTTACACTAAGCACTGGGATAGACACAAGGTAATCACAGTCTCAGTTGGAGGGAGAAGGAGTTCATTCATTCATTCAATCATGTATTGAGCGCTTACTGTGCAGAGCACTGTACTAAGCGCTTGGAAAGTACAATTTGGCAACAAATTGAGACAATCCCTACCCAACAAGGGGTTTATGGTCTAGAAGTTAACCCCCATTCTATAGATGAAGTTACAGAGGAACAGAGAAGTGAAGTGACTTGCCCAAAGTCACACAGCAGACACATGTCCTAGTGGAAAGAGCACCAGCCTGGGAGTCAGAAAGACCTGGGTTCTAATCTCAGCTTCATCATGTGTCTTCTGGGTGACCTTGGGCAAGTCACTTAACGTCTCTGTGCCTCAGTTTCCCTCATTTGTACCATAGGGATTAAGACCAGAAACCCCATGTGGGACATGGACTATGACCAACCTGATTATCTTATATCTACCCCAGTGGCTTAATAGAGTGTCCAGCACATAGTAAATGCTTAGCAAATACAATAAAACAAAAAAGGTGACTGAACCAGGATTAGAACCCAGGTCCTCTGATTCCCAGACCAGTGCTCTTTCTCCTAGACCATGCTGCTTCTCTAGAACCTCCCAGAACATTTCTCTGGCTTTGGTTTTACTGAAACAGTACTCTTCTAGTAATAATTAATAATAATAATAATAATAATAATTACTATGCCTACATTAAGCACTTATTATGTGCCAAGCATTGTTTTCAGCACTGAGGTACATACAATTCAATCAAATCAGATACTGTCCTTGCCTGTCCCTCTTGGGGCTCCCAGCCTAAGTAAGAGGGAGAAAAGGTATTGAATCCTCATTTTACCAATAAGGAAACTGAGGCACAGAAAAGTTGTGATTTGCCCACAGTCACACAGCAGGCAAGTGGCAGAGGCAGGATTAGAACGCATGTCTTCTGACTCCTAACCCTGTGCTTCTGCTGCTAGGCCACACTGCTTTCCATGTCTGCTGAGGTCTGCTGTAATCTAAAGCTGCATGGCAATTCTGAGGATTCTGGCTGGGAGCTTTCCAGCGATGAACAAGCATTGAATTTCCATGATTGTTTTTGCAGTCAGCTTTCTCCCCTTTCTCCTTGAAGATGAGGGATCTTTTGAAATCCTGTGGTATTTCCTAAGGGTTCCCTGTGCTGAGAAAATACTCATGCATGATACTGAGAAGAACAACCCCTCGTGCTTTTAGGCAGGCACACGAATCAAATCAGGTAGTTTCTTTCAAGCCAGGAGTTAAAGATGTTCCTGGTATGTTTGAAAGATATCTGCCTACCCTAACTCCCTGTACATTTCCAGATGTATTTCAGCCAGAGCTAGACAGCCCCTTGCCCCCTGAGATAAAGCAGAGTCAGTGAAGGAGAGTTCTGTGGTCTTTATCTTGCCAGCCTGGGACCTTGTCTATTAGCCTGACTTTCCTCTACCTGCTAGTACCCAAGTTCCAGAATGGAAGTGTTCACCTTGGCTTTCTTATTTCCTTGGGAGTCCGTGGTTGTGCTGAAAGTTGCCACCATTCTGTTTCCTCTAAATTTTTGAAGCCAAGAATGCTGAACCTACTTCGAGTTTAGGCAACTAAGACATTCTGAGCTGCCTTTTAGTTTTGGTCTTTAACTTAGAGGCCTTCTCTGACTCTGACTAAGCCCTCATTTCTTCTTGCATTTGAATTTGCAGCCTTTATTCACCCTTCCCTCAGCCCCCCAGCATTTATGTACATATCCATAATTTATTTATTTTTATTAATGTCTGTCTCCTCTTGACTATAAGCTCGTTGTGGGCGGGGAGCATGTCTAACAACTCTGTTAACTGTATTCTCCTAAGTGCTTAGAAAAGTGCTCTGCATTCATTCATTCATTCAATCGTATTTATTGAGTGCTTACTATGTGCAGAGCACTGTACTAAGTGCTTGGGATGTACAATTCGGCAACAGATAAAGTCAATCCCTGCCTAACAACGGGCTCACAGTTTAAACACAGAGTAAGTGCTCAGTAAATATGATTGATTGAATAATACTTTACATCCAGGTAGACTCTAAAATCTAACAAAAGAAAGAGGCTTTTTGCCTTGTTTCCGGGCAAACCTAGGCACACCATTCCATAGGGATAGCAAGCTCCTTGTAGGCAGAGATCGTTTCTACCTACTCTATCTTATTGTACTATCCAACTCAAAAGTACATTCCGCTGCCCTGACACTCATCTCCTCACTGTCCCCCATTCATGCCTATCCCGCCGTCAACCTCTGGCCCATGTCCTACCGCTGTCCTGGAATGCCCTCCCTCCTCACGTCCGCCAAACTAACTCTCTTCCCCTCTTCAAAGCCCTACTGAGAGCTCACCTCCTCCAAGAGACCTTCCCAGACTGAGCTCCCCCCTTTGCCCTCTGTTCCCCCTCCACCCTCTGCTCCTCCCCCTTCCCCCTTCACCTCCCCTCAGCTGAGCCCCCTTTCCCTCTGCTCCTCCCTCTGCCCCCCCTCCCCTCCCCACTCCACCCTCTGCTCCTCCCCCTTTCCCCTCTCCTCAGCACTGTGCTCATTTGCATATATTATTTATTACCCTATTTATTTTGTTATTGAGGTGTACATCCCCTTGATTCTATTTATCGTGATCATGTTGTCTTGTTTTTGTTTCAGTCTGTTTGGCTCTGCTGTCTGTCTCCCCCAATTAGACTGTGAGCCCATCATTGGGCAGGGATTGTCTCTATCTGTTGCCGAATTGTACATTCCAAGCGCTTAGTACAGTGCTTTGCACATAGTAAGCGCTCAATAAATACTATTGAATTGAATCTTATCTTTCTCGCCGTTCATTCTCGGTCTCCTTCGCAGGCTCCTCCTCCCCCTCCCATCCTCTAACTGTAGGAGTTCCTCAAGGGTCAGTTCTTGGTCCTCTTCTGTTCTCCATCTACACTCACTCCCTTGGTGAACTCATTCGCTCTCACAGCTTCAACTATCATCTCTATGCAGATGACACACAAATCTACATCTCTGCCTCTGTCCTCTCCCCCTCCCTTCAGGCTCGTATCTCCTCCTGCCTCCAGGATGTCTCTACCTGGATGTCTGCCCGCCACCTAAAACTCAACATGTCCAAAACTGAGCTCCTTATCTTCCCTCCCAAGCCCTGTCCTCTTCCTGACTTCCCTATCACTGTGGATGGTACGACCATCCTTCCCATCTCTCACGCCCGCAACCTTGGTGTCATCCTTGACTCAGCTCTCTCATTCACCCCACACAGCCAATCCGTCACCAAGACCTGCCGGTCTCACCTTTATAATATCTCCAAGATCCGCCCTTTCCTCTCCACCCAAACAGCTATTTTACTGGTACAGGCTCTCATAATATCCTGGCTGGATTATTGTGTCAGCCTTCTCTCTCTCTGATCTCCCTTCCTCCTGTCTCTCCCCGCTCCAGTCTATTCTTCATTCCACTGCCCGGCTCATCTTCCTCCAGAAACGCTCTGGGCATGTCACTCCCCTTCTTAAAAACCTCCAGTGGTTGCCTATCAACCTCCGCACGGAACAAAAACTTCTCATTCTAGGCTTCATGGCTCTCCATCCCCTTGCCCTCTCCTACCTCTCCTCCCTTCTCTCTTTCTACTGCCACCCACCTCCTCACCATCCCCTGTTCTTGCCTATCCCGCCGTCGACCCCTGGGCCACGTCCTCCCGCTGTCCTGGAATGCCCTCCCTCCTCACCTCCGCCAAACTAATTCTCTTCCCCTCTTCAAAGCCCTACTGAGAGCTCACCTCTTCCAAGAGGCCTTCCCAGACTGAGCTTCCCTTTTCCCTCTGCTCCCTCTGCTGCCTCTCTGCCCCCCCTTCACCTCCCCTCAGCTAAGCTCCCCTTTTCCCCCCCTTTCCCTCTGCTCCTCCCCCCTCCCTTCCTCTTCCCTCAGTACTGTGCTTGTCCGCTCATTTGTATATATATTTATTACTCTATTTATTTTTGTTAATGAGATGTACATCCCCTTGATTCTATTTATTGCTATTGTTTTTGTCTGTCTCCCCCGATTAGACTGTAAGCCTGTCAATGGGCAGGGATTGTCTCTATCTGTTGCCCAATTGTACATTCCAAGTGCTTAGTACAGTGGTCTGCACATAGTAAGCGCTCAATAAATACTATTGAATGAATGAATGGTATTTATTGAACACTTGCTGTGGGCAGAGCACTGTACTAAGGTGTTTGGGAGAGTACAGTTCAACAGACTTGGTAGATACATTCCCTGCCCACAAGGAGCTTTCAGACTAAAGGGAGACAGATATCTCTGCACACAGTAAGCACTCAAAATACAAATGATAGATTGATTGATTTAGCTCTCCAGGGAAGGAGGTCCCAGATACAATTCCTCCCCGCTCCCATCCCCAGCCCAGTGTGCTTAACTAACTAACTGCCCCTCCCGGGATGTCTGTCTTTCTTTTGAGGTGGAGAATTGAGAGGAACTCAACTCCCTTGAATTTTCCAACTGATAGAAAGATGGCAACAGAATCTTTAGAAATTCTCCATTCTATGGACCATAACAGGATCTCAGACTACAGTGAACAGAAGTTCAACTTTAGGCAGGATGGTCAGTTTTCAGGATTCTGTCGCACCACCCAAATTGCCCAAGGTGGGATCTGCTTTCTGCTCATGTTTGACTAGAAGTTTCCAGAGTGACTCTAACTACCTGCTTCTGACCATGCCAGAAACTCCTTTGTATTTCTGGCCCCAGAAAGAGATGGTAGAGGCAAGACAATTTCTGGAGCCTCTGCTGCTTTGGCCCAGGTTGCGGTATAGTGGTGGTAGCAGTGGCAGAGGTGGCCCCAAGGTCACTGGTTCATCCTGAGTTATGTCACCTCCTCAGCTGCTTCCATTGCCACTTCAGTGGAGACTACGCCTAAAATGGATCAGTTCTTCCAGGGCTCCTGTTAATCCTGCCACCAAAACCCGGGCAGAAGCAGTAGCTACATGGGCAGCCCCAGGTGAACTAGCCAATCTTAGAGCACATCTTTTCTGGGGCTGTTGCACTACAAAGAGGTAGCAGATGTGCAGGCAGAAGTGGCTGCCACCTGGGTGCCAAGGCAGCGGTAGCAGAAGAAGAGCTGATGTCTGAGGCAGTTCTGCCCGCATCCCTTTGGCCCTCGCCCTTTCTCTTCCTTGCTCTCTTTTCTCCCTCTCACCCCCTTTTCCATTTGGCTTCCTTTTCCCCTTTCACCACTCCCTTTTGTTCTCCTTTCCTCTTCTCCCCATTCTACTCCCCTCACCCCCTTTTAAAGATCTGACCCCACCTCACTTGAAAGGGGTTAACGGGTCTCCAAGTAGTTAACACTGGCCCTGTTTTCCCCCAAAGAAGAGGAGAATTCAGTTTAGTCAGAAATTCTAACTCAGACATAAGTGAAGTTCTTAGTTGCCTCTTGCAGGTAGCAGCACAGTTCAAGTAAGAGCCTGGGCTCACCTCATTCATTTTTTTCCCGAAAGCCCCACATCCCTTCTCTTAATGCCATTGTGTTACTGCCTATAATTTCCAGGAGAGTTTGCCATCTGTATGTACTTCCTTTGCTGCTTTAAGTACAGAGAGATGCATCAGGGCTCTGTCCAACAGATTTAAGAATGGTCTTACAGTAAACCACTGGCAAATTACCCCTGTGTGTATTATTGTTCAAGAGTGCTATCCCCTTGGTACTGCAAGGCACCAAATAGCCTAGCTGGTTTGGAATCTTTTCAAAGGAGATTGGGCCCCAGCCAGATCCATTGGCAAGTAATTGCCTGTTGCTCCCATACAACCAATTTCTCCCTCAAAGACCCTGAAATAGTTGATAGAGAACTCTTAGCTTAAGAAAAGTAGGAAAATAGTCCTGCATCATTGAGAGATTTAGGTTAAAAAAAAAGAAATAAAAGAAAAATTGAGCATGTCCCTTCTTTGGAAATCCTTCCAAAGACAGAAATTGCTTAATTTTTCTGGGTTTTTTCCTCCCTTTACCTTTGCACTCCAATTTATTCTGGGGTCTGAGACTTGCTCAGAGTTGGTTTAGTTCAGAAAACTGGCAGGATTTACAGACAAATCTGCTTGTATCAGAACTCAAAAACAGGCCATAAGTCGCCACCACCCTGATAGGCCTCTGTCCCTCTATCATCCGGGGCTTTGCAGTAACTGTCTTCCACTCCCCCTACCATCACCCCTGCCCCCTACCATCACCCCTGTCCTGCCACTTCTGATGATTCTGACAGTAGCTAAATATCAGAAAGCTTGGTACAGTACGATAGATAGGCAGAAACCTAAAATTTGTCATTCCACTTGTCCTACTCCACCAAGCCCATTTCTCCCTAATAAATGAGAGTTAGCTAGTTACCCTTTTGTGTGATAAAGACCCTAACTCCTTCCAAATAATCTGGGAAGAAATAGACTTTGACTTCAGCAGCCATTTCTGGGCCAGAGCATAGCACAGCAGAAACTTTTTTCTGTCTAACTGCAGTATTCCATACTAGGTTCAGGTAGACTCACCTTTCTGTGTGAAAGAACTCAAAGGAGCATCTCTCCTGCCTGGTTAGAATTCTTACAAAACAGAGGTGGGCTTGTTTCTGTTTGAGACTCCTTTGTTTCAGTTCTTCTTTGTGCCCATTCTAAGCTGTTTGGCCAGGACTCTTGCTCCACTTCGAAACAATTGCAGTCTCATTCTAGGCTTGAGGAGCTGGGTCATTAAATGGCAATCGCTATTTTGCTAATCTAAACTGAGAAGAAGCTTCTATATTCAAACAATGAACAAGTAGCCCCGATTTAGTAGTTCTCAGTCTGCTTTCCCATTTCTCTTTCTCCTGGGTGAATGCTTTATAATTCACAGTTTAGACTTGGCCTGGCAGTTCTGGTAACTGAAGCTGTCTATTAAGTCCATTTATTGCGATTGATTTTAGTGTCACCTGTATCGTCATTTTAGTTGAAGTAAATCACAGTAATACACTGTTGATACACTGGCCAATCCTCCTGCCCACTGAGCCTGAAAACTCACTCAAGAGTGCCTTTTGTTGTAGTATCTATCCAAAGGTTGAACCTCAAACCAGAGATGGAGGGAGGACAGAGTCAGTGTGTATTTATTCCCTAAAAGCAAGGGGATATGTAAAAAAACACTTTGAGAATTAAAAAAAAAAACTGACTCCCCTTTCACATATAACTCCTTTTTACCTTTGGCAGTCCCAGCAACTGAACAAGCAAGTGGGCAATTGCAATAGTCTGTTGTGTTGGGGTTAGGACAGCAACAATGGCTGATGCCAACACTGCCAACAAGGCCCAGGCCAGGGCTAGTGAATTTTGGGATATGTCAAATTTACACACCTCTCATTACTTCCCTACCCTCCTCTCCTCCCTTTAGCCCCCTTCTGCATGGATACAGGGGCAGAAGGATGAGGGAGCCAGTAAATGAGACCAAAGAAGCAAGAGGGGCTTTTAAACCCCAAGCATTTCCAGAATAAGTTGCTGGATAAATGCTGTCTGATAAGTGAATAGTTTCTGGATCCTCAAAACCCCAGAAGTGCTCAGAGCTAAAGACCTGTCAGTGCTGATGAAGGAGGACCCTCTGCTCTTGCAAAGTTTCTTTGCTTGTGGTAGTAGCAGTTGAGGCATGGAACCTCCCTCCCAAACACAGAGTCCAGTTGCTATGCTCTAGGGAACTGCTCTTGAAATTGGGTTCCTGGAAGATCTAGCAGGGCTATCAGCCACTGGGGTTGGGATCATATGCCAGGAACTGGGTCTAAGAGACTGTTGGGATGAGGAAGAAGATAGGGTTAAAAAGACAGTGGGTTAGATCAAGCCAGGCTCTAGCCAAGGTGGCCGATACAGAAGGTAAGAAATATACATTCTGCTACTTCCCTCAGCAGCAGCCAAATCTATGGTTCCCTCCTCTTTAGACTGTAAAGGCCCATGTGGGACAGGGATTGTGTTTGACCTGATTAACTTGTATCTACTTAGAATAGTGCTTAGAACAGTGCTTGATACATAGTAAGTGCTTGACAAATACCATAATTATTATTTCTATGGCCACAGCAGAGGCCACCACTCCAAGTCTGCAGGCCACCTCTCCAAGTCTGAGGGAAGAATTTGGGGAAAAGGATGAGAAGGTAGTGGCAGCCAGAGCTAGAAGATTGGCAAGAATAGCAAAATTGGGACCTCGGGCAACAGCCAATCCCCAAACTTCCCACTGGGTGGAAATAAGTGAGAGGATCAAATCTATGGCTAAACATTTGCCATGATTTGGACACAAATCAAAAAACAAAGAACTGTCCCTTCTCCTTTCTCCTTTCTCCTAGAGGCAACCTCAAAGTAAAAGTTTTTCCACCTTTCAGTCACGAGCCTTACTATTCCTGCAAAAGAAGTAAGGCCAGAAAATTCAATGAGTTTGCTTCCTGAATGGTATTGGTGTTTCCAAAAGCCTATCTGGTAACATTTTAACTTTTGAATTAAGGCTGAAAGAGGGAATTGTTCAAGGCTCATGCCCTGGATTAATCTCAGAAAGCAAATACCAAGTCCATTGGCACAGCTGAGCCACAACCAATCCTTCATGTCATGATTGTCGCTCCCACCCCTCTCCACAGCTCCCACCTGTCTGCCATAGGCTGATCAGTCTCCTGTACAGAAAGTCCAGACGGACAAAATCAAACCACCAAACCATGAGGAAGTTACTGCTTGATGGGAGTGAGGGGGAAATTCAGTAAGACAAATAGCTTCATGCTTTTAAAAGGACTTGTTCTGCCTGCTAGTGTGTTGAATCCTCATTTGGGAAGGCAGCAGAGGGAAATAAGAGGGCACCATCTGTGGCAAGCAGGACAGAGAGAAGTATTATCCAGGGAGAGAGAAAGGTGATTTCACGGATTGTGGGGGCAAGAGTAGGGGAAAAAGGATTTCAAGAATTTTCCCAAGGATCAATGAGTCATCCACTTGCAAAGCCTTCTCTGAATTTCTTTTTTTCACCATCACTGAAGAGTCTCAGATGGTTTATTGATCCTCTTGATGAAGGGAGAAGAGTTAGTCCAATTCAGTTACTTTGTCACTCTCCTTAGTCACCATATTTCAAGTTTTCTCTTTCAGGTGGATATGTTCACCTTCAGGGGGAAGCAGACCCTTTCCAGTTTAAAAAAAAAAAACTGGTCTTTCCACTATGAATATATTACATACATGCCCCCTATCAGTCCTGCAGAATCAAAATGTCATCTCAGACTTATTCATCTAAGGGAAATTTTGATTGAAGAGGGCCTGAAAAGCACTCCTTGCGGAGGCCTTCCCAGACTGAACCCCCCTTTCCCTCTGCTCCTCCTCCCCTCCCCATCACCCCTACTCCCTCCCTCTGCTCTACCCCCCTCCCCACCCCACAGCACTTGTACATATATGTACATATTTATTATTCTATTTATTTTATCAATGATGTGTATAATTCTATTTATATTGAGGCTATTGATGCATGTCTACTTGTTTGGTTTGTTGTCTGTCTCCCCCGCCTTCTAGACTGTGAGCTCATTGTTGGGTAGGGATTGTCTCTGGTACCGAATTGTACTTTCCAAGCGCTTAGTACAGTGCTCTGCACACAGTAAGCACTCAATAACTACGATTGAATGAATGAATAAAAGCATGGAGAGGAGAAGTAAAACACTTAAATTCTGAGGCCTTTGTATGTACCAAGGCTCCAAGGAGAACCTTCATAATGAAGCTCATCATCTACTTGAGGGACAAAGAGAAGGGGAATAACAGAAACCTAAAGCATTCCAAAAAGGGTAAAGAATACAGGGAGTAGATTCCTGCAGAGTTGGAAAACCTGAATTAAGCAATGTAATGTCTCCACTTCAGTTCTTGCTGAAAGTGCTTTTCCCTAAGAAGATGTTTATCTTTTAAGCTTGGTCTGCAGCACATCTGTGCAAGATCTTCTCAACTTTCCCGCAACGTCTCCGTCTTTTTAGAAAAAATAGAAAGTGCTCTTACTGTACCTTACTAAATAGAATTTTAAAATGTGGCTCTGAAAAAAACTCCACACAACCAAGGAACGTTTTTGTCCCGGCCAAGACTCAGCATGATGCTGACTGATTCCTCCACAGAGTGAAGTTCTGTTTCCCATGATTATTTGTATCTATAACCAAGGAGTTATAATCCTGTACTCTGGACACTAATGGCTTGAATTTGGATACTAAAGTAGTGCACCCTGCAGGGAAGCGACACTGACTCTCCTTTGTCTGGACCAAGCCACTCTTCTGAAGAGCAGGGAATGGATCGCTTCCTCATATCATCCCTACAGGAAAAAGTTATAATAATAATAATAATGTTGGTATTTGTTAAGCGCTTACTATGGGCAGAGCACTGTTCTAAGTGCTGGAGTAGATACAGGGTAATCAGGTTGTCCCACGTGGGGCTCACAGTCTTCATCCCCATTTTACAGATGAGGTCACTGAGGCACCGAGAAGTTAAGTGACTTGCCCACAGTCACACAGCTGACAAGTGGCAGAGCCGGGATTCGAGCCCATGACCTCTGACTCCCAAGCCCGGGCTCTTTCCACTGAGCCATGCTGCCAATCAGTGGCATTTATCAATCAATCAATGGGGTTTATTGAGCACTTACCATGTGCTGAGTATTGTACTAAGCATATGAGAGAGTATGATACAACGGAGTTGGTAAATACGTTCCCTGCCCACAAGAAGCTTACAGTCTAAAGAAAAGACTGCCTATGTCTAACACCCTGAAAGGATTGTCAAATCCTTGGACCTTATGTTAAAGTGACCAGTTCTAGCCATGGCAGAAGACTGTGAGCCCGTTGTTGGGCAGGGATTGTCTCTATCTGTTGCCGAATTGTACATTCCAAGCGCTTAGTACAGTGCTCTGCACATAGTAAGTGTTCAATAAATACGATTGACTGAATGAATACTACTGAAGTCAGTTTCATCTTGGTAGAAATCGCATATGTGTGTCTGTCCTTATGTTCTGCACACCAAGGTAGCAATTGTTAGCTCAGTCTATTGATTGCCACATTTAACTTCCCCTTAGATTCCTCACATCTAACTTCCTGGGAGGTTAAAACCAATTTAAGTGGGATGAGAGCCTGCAGTTCACAGAGAGACACCACTACCATCAATGAATATTTTTTAAGTGTCAGCTGGGGGCCCTGTGTGTTTTTCTGCCCTCATTTATGAAGTCATTTCCTTCCCCCTAAGGTTTTTAACACCTATTCCATGAACAAACAACTTGCCCTGGCTCTTTAAACTTAGAAACCTCGTGTGGGTTCAACCTGTGATTTTTCTCAATTTTCTTTGAGGAGAGAAAGATGGAGTCATTCCTAGTGCCATTTAAGAATCTAGAAAGTTAATTCTCTAAAGCCGCTGCAACATTGAATGCTTTCTCTGGCCTATAGCAGCCAAACCTGATTTGTAGCTTTCAGCCTTTGCTGGTTGTTTGTTGGTGTTCTCTTCAGTGTGAGAATATTCTAAACAAACCTGGTTCCCTTCTCATGGAGCCTGGAGATGAGGGCAGAAGCAAAAATATATCCTAAGAGATATGTGGGAGGGCAAATCACTGAGAGGAACTGACCAGAAAACAAATGGCCCAGAAAATACACACACCGACATGCACCAAATGTATAAGGGCCCTTGCTGAGAGCAACTGGCTGGATGGAGTGGAAATGTTGTAGTAATAGTAGTAGCAGTGGTACCACACTGGAGTTGGTGCAGTGCACTGGACTAGGCACTTGGAAAGTATAGAATAACTCTGATAGGAAAAACATAAAAATATTAACTAAAGTGGTCAAAATAAATCATTGAAAATACATATATGGATGAATTCTGAGGAGAAGCAGCATGGCCTAGTGGAAAGAGCATAGGCCTGGGAGTCAGAGGACTGGGTTCTAATCCCAGCTCTGCCACTTACCTGCTGTGTGACCTTGAGCAACTCACAATTTATCTGCGCCTCAGTTGCCTCATCTGCAAAATTAAGGTTCAGACCTGTCTCCCTCCTACTTAGACTGAGCGCCCCATGTAAACCTGATTATCTTGTATCTACCCCAGCACTTAGTAAAGTACTGGGCACATATTAAGCACTTGACAAATACCACAATTATTTTTACTGATGGGGGTATAAATAAGTTCACTAATGCTAGAGTTGGCTGAACGGTTCATATTGTTTAGTGTGCTGTAAGATTGATCAGGGAAGGCTTGTTAGAGGAGGTGGGATTTTAGGAGGGATTTGAATGTGAGGAGTGCCATGGCCTGTGTTGTGTGGGAAGAGAGCGAGTTCCAGGCTGGGGAAAGAGCGTGAGTGAGGGGATAGAGGTGGAAGAGTCTAGATGAGGTATTGCTAGGAGGTTGGCTGAGTAGAATGAAGAAAGTGAGTTGGGTCATAGTGGGTGCTGAGAGCAGATAGGTAAGGTGGGACAAGATGGTGGGAGAGCCATGAAGCTGACTGTGAAGAGTTTTTGATTAACTGAGACACAGGAAGCCAGTGGAGGGTTTTGAGGAGAGAAGCGATGTGGGTCAATGACACTTCAGGAAGATGATCCATGTAGCAGCAGCAACAGCCTGTACTATAGATTAGAGGGTGGAGAGGCTGAAGGCTGGGAGACCAGTGAGGAGGACAGTCCGCTAGTCTAGCCAAAGCAAGACCAGAGCTTATACCGGAGTGGTAGAAGTTTGGGTGAAGAGGAAGAGGTGGAACTAAGAAATGTTGGGCAGAATATTGTGTCGGGTGTCATCCATTTTGATGTTAGCAAGGCTTTGATTCTGCACCACCAAAATACCCAACAATAAATAAGAAAAATATATTCTAGACTCTAGACCTCAACCTCTTTTTTAGAGAGTAGTATTGTTCAGGTGGTTCTTACTTTCCCCTCCCCACCCATGACCTGCCACTGGTAGCCGTCCTGTGGGTGGGGAGAATAGAGCAGCAAGGTGTAGTGGATAGAGCCCAGGCCTGGGAGTCAGAAGGTCATGGGTTCTAATCCTGGCTCTGCCATTTGTCTGCTGTGTGACCTTGGGCAAGTCACTTCACTTCTCTGAGCTTCAGTTACTTCATCTGGAAAATGGGGATTGATACTGTGAGCCCCATGTGGGACAGAGACTGTGTCCAACACAATTTGCTTGTATCCACCCCAGCGCTTAGTACAGTGCCTGGAACATAGTAAGTGCTTAACAAATACCATTATTATTAATAATAGCTAGAGATATTTGGTTTGGAGATGTTGAGTTTGAGGTCCTGGTGGACCATCCAAGTAGAGGTGTCCCTGTAGGCAAGAGGAGATGCAAGATTGAACAGAAAGAAAATGGTCAAAGCTGGAGAGGTAGATTTGGGAGTCAGCCTTATAGAGGTGGTACCTGAAACCATGCAAGCAGACTTGCATGGGACACCCACAGTTAGGGCAACGCAGAGTGGATGAGTAGTCAACAAATAAAACTGAGAAGAAGCGGTTGGAGGGATAGTAGGAGGAGAACCATGAGTGAGTACCTTGTCAACAAAATCAATATCTGATAGTGTTTCAAGGAGAAGGAGGAGATCAAGGACAGAGCAGAGACTGTTGGAGTTGGCTATGAGAAAGTCATTTGTGACTTTGGAGAGTACAATCACTGTGGAGCGAAAGGTGGGGGTTCAGGGGAACCCTGATTGTAGTGGGTCCAAAAGACAGTTCATGGAGAGGAAGTGAAGGTAGCAGATGTATACAAAAAGTTTGGATAGGTATGGGAGGAGGAAAGGGGTTGTGGGATCCAGAGAAGGCCCTTTAGCATGTTTGAAGGCAAAGGAGGTGTCATCTGAGAGTGAGAGGTTGAAGATAGCAGTAACAGAGAAGAGTGGGACCAGGTATTTTTAAGATGAACAGGGATAGAATAGAGCCTTAGATATAGGAGATATATTTAGAGAGCAAGTGATAGTGCTCAGCCTGAGAAACAGCTGGATGGGCAGTGACGTAGAGCAGTGAGAAAGTAAAGGGTGGATTTTGGTTTATCTTTACCAACAAAGTAGTTGGGGAGGTCATTGGGCATGGAGAGAGAGGTGGAGCGAGCACCGGGGGTTAAGGAGGGAGTTTGGAATAGTTGATGTGGGTTGTGGGTGTGGTAATTGATGAAGGAGGAATAGGAGAGTCAGTGAGAAGAGAGAGCTGATTTAGGGCAGGACAGAGTGAATTTGAAGCGGCAGGTCAGCCCGGAGCCTGGATTTTATCCAGCAGGGCTCAGTTGCACAAGTGCAGGAGCAGAGAAAGTGATGATCCCAGGCTGGAGGTAGGTGGTGAGAAAGAAGTGCAGTGGGTGGGCAAGAGAGTGATCTGAGTTTGGTGGTGAGGGTTTTGTTGGGGATATGGCCTTGAGCACCAAGGGAAGGGAAGATTGGTAGGGGATCTGGGAGAAATGTAATAAGATGTGACAGGTTGAGTAGGTCCAGAGTCCAGAGGTCATGGTGAGGGGGTGAGGACAAAATCCAGGGCTGAGGGAATGTGGATGAGGTGATATGTTGAAAGGCTGTGGTTGAATATTGGTAAATTGAAGTTCCTGGTAAGGATAGAGGTGGAGCAGTGTTTGGGTACAATTCATTCATTCATTCAGTCGTATTTATTCAGCGCTTACTGTGTGCAGAGCACAGTACTAAGAGCTTAGAAAGTACAATTTGGCAACAGACTGTGACAATCCCTACCCAAAAGCAGGCTCACAGTCTAGAAGGGGGAGACAGACAACAAAACCAAACAAGTAGACAGGCATCAATACCATAAAAATAGATAAATAGAATTATAGATATATAAACATCATTAATAAAATAGAGTAATAAATATGTACAAATATACACATGCTGTGGGGAGGTGAAGGGGTAGAGCAGAGGGAGGGAGTAGGGGCAACGGGGAGGGGAGGAGGAGCAGAGGAAAAAGGGGGGCTCAGTCTGGGAAGGCCTCCTGGAGTAGGTGAGCTCTCAGTAGAGCTTTGAAGACAGGAAGAGAGCTAGTTTGGTGTATGTGAGGAGGAAGGGCATTCCAGGCCAGAGGTAGGATGTGGGCTAAGGGTCGGCGGTGGGACAGGTGAGAATGAGGCACAATGAGGAGGTTAGCGGCAGAGAAGCGGAGTGTGCAGGTTGAGCTGTAGACGGAGAGAAGGGAGGTGAGGTAGGAGGGGGCAAGGTGATGGAGAGCTTTGAAGCCAATAGTGAGGAGTTTTTGCTTCATGCGAAGGTTGATAGGCAACCACTGGAGATTTTTGAGGAGGGGAGTGACATGCCCAGATGGTTTCTCTAGAAAAATAATCCGGGCAGCACAGTGAAGTATAGAATGAAGTGGGGAGAGACAGGAGGATGGGAGATCAGAAAGGAGGCAGATGCAGTAATCCAGTTAGGATATGATGAGAGTTTGTACCAGCAAGGTAGCAGTTTGGATGGAGAGGAAAGGGCAGATCTTGGCAATGTTGTGAAGGCGAGACTGGCAGGTTTTGGTGACAGATTGGATGTGTGAGGTGAATGAGAGAGCAGAGTCAAAAATGACCCCAAGGTTCTGGGCTTGTGAGATGGGAAGGATGGTAGTGCCATCCACACTGATGGGAAAGTCAGGGAGAGGACAGGGTTTGGGAGAGAAGGTAAGAAGCTCCGTCTTGGACATGTTGAGTTTTAGGTGGCAGACGGACATCCAGGTGGAGATGTCCTGAAGGCAGGAGAAGATATGAGCCTGGAGGGAGGGAGAGAGAACAGAGGAGGAGATGTAGATTTGTGTGTCATCTGCGTAGAGATGATAGTCGAAGCCATGGGAGTGAATGAGTTCACCAAGGGAGTGAGTATAGATGGAGAACAGAAGGGGACCAAGAACTGACCCTTGAGGAACCCCTACAGTTAGAGGATGGGAGGGGTAGGAGGAGCCCGTGAAGGAGACCGAGAATGAATGGCCAGAGAAATAAGAGGAGAACCAGGAGAGGACGGAGTCCATGAAGCCAAGGTTGGATAATGTGTTGAGGAGAAGGGGATGGTCGACAGTGTCAAAGGCAGCTGAGAGGTCGAGGAGGATTAGGATAAAGTAGGAGCCATTGGATTTGGCAAGAAGGAGGTCATTGGTGACCTTTGAGAGGGCAGTTTCGGTGGAGTGGATGGAAGCCAGATTTGAGGGGGTCCAGGAGAGAGTTGGAGTTGAGGAATTTGAGACAGCGAGTGTGGACAACTCACTCTAGGAGTAATCTAATGAGATCTAATGTGTGTCCATGTGCATTGGCTGTGGGACTTGGCATCAGGACTATGAAGGGGATGGGGAAGGTACAGAAATATATCCATGCCTTGGACAGAGAAATACTTAGTCATAACCCTGGGGACAGCACCCTTCACTACCATTCCTACAGTCATTCCATCACCTTCTTCTCCTTTATGTTAACACTAGATTAAGCCTACTATATTAATACCAAACAGTGGGTCCTATGGGAGATTGTGGCTTTTCCCCATTTCTCATGAGCCTTTGACCAACCAATCTACTTATCCATACTACCCAGGCCTACAGGGCCCCAGTTTTTAGCAGCCTCCCCACTTATTGTTGATTGAAACCCTCTCCCTCTTGGGCCTATTCCCAGGCAGGACAGGAGTGGGTGTTTCCTGTTAACTCATGACTCAAGCTTGACTCTGTCAAGGTTCCCCCTCTATTCTACAGAATGCCAAAATGTCACCTGAGTACATTCAGCTCTGTTCCTCCATGTGGAGCTTTTCTAATTGCTAAAGTAAGCTTATATGTCTCACTTCAAGAGAGGGTAGGCGTGTTTACTGAATTTTCCATCTGCCCTGTCCTTTATACTTCATATGTTAATTCCCCCGCACCTAAGGGTCCAGATTGCAGGGGATGAGGCTACCCATCATAGATGGGAAGGGCAATTTCCTGATTCTCAGTGATCCAGATGACTTCATGGCTTCTTCCTGCTTTTTGGCCTCTCTGGGAGGGCCCTCCCAAATCACTTCACCTTCCCCAGTGCCTCCATCTGAGGGAGATCTGTCATCAAAATAAGCTCTGGGAAGTTTCCAGGGATTCCCAAAAACATAAGCAGCAAGTCTGGATCTGGTTATTCTCAAGGTTATTCTTCATTTGGTTGGATAGGAGTGAAAATTCCCAAATTTGCCAAGTATTTCACTCTGGGCTTATATTGCTTTCCTGAATGATCCATTCTCGGCCAATAGATGGCACTGCAGATACTTGGCTGTTTAACTGCCTGAGCGGTACGAAACAACCCCATGGACTGAACATGGTGCCAGCGGTCAGATAGGCAGAGGGACTAACCGGGGTGTTGTCAAGCTCTGCTCCGAGGTGGAGAGGTGTCACCAGAGGTTGGCAAGGTGGTGGGGCAAAGTTAAGCTTTCAGTATAGTGAAAAGCAGAATCTTCCCGGACCTTTGTCTCTTCCATCTCCATCTAACTTGCCCGTCACAGTTGACAACACCATCAACCTCCCCATCTCTCAAGCCAATAACCTTGGCATTACTCCTCTCTTGCCAAATCTGGTTGGTTCTGCCTCCACAACATTTCCCAAATCAATCCCTTCCTCTTTATTCAAGCAGCCACCATGCTGGTCCAGGCAGTTGTTCATACTCTGGCTCGACTACTGCGTCAGCCTCATCGCTGATCTCCCCGTCTCCAATCTCTCCCCTCTCCGGTCTTCACTCTTCACTCTGTGGCCAGAAGCACTTTTCTAAAATGTTGTTCTGACTACATAATAATAATGTTGGTATTTGTTAAGCGCTTACTATGTGCAGAGCACTGTTCTAAGCGCTGGGGTAGACAAAGGGGAATCAGGTTGTCCCACGTGGGGCTCACAGTCTTCATCCCCATTTTACAGATGAGGTAACTGAGGCACCGAGAAGTGAAGTGACTTGCCCACAGTCACACAGCTGACAAGTGGCAGAGCCGGGATTCGAACTCATGACCTCTGACTCCAAAGCCCGTGCTCTTTCCACTGAGCCACACCGCTTCTCTACATCTCTACATTCTCTACATCTCCTCACCTCTCCCAAACTTCTGCCAATGGTTGCTCATTCCTCTCCCTGTTAAGCAGAAACCCCCTACCATCACTTTTAAGGCACTCAATCAGCATTCTCCTCAACTACTTATCCTTCCTTCTTTCCCCACTAGACACTAGCTCAAACATTTTATTTCTTTCAAACTAACCTATTCACTGAACTTCGTTCTTGTTTTTTCCATTGCCGACTTCTTGCTTTTGCCCTACCTCCTGCCTGGTACTCCCTTCCCCTTCACACCTAACAGATCACAGCTTTCCCCATCTACAAAACAAAGGCTTTCCCTGTTTGATTTCTAATTTCTCTGGACCTTATATCCCCCCATCTGCCATTTCTGCACATCCACTCCACCTAAGCACGTAAGTACTTATAACTCCCCATAACACTTATGTACATATCTTTCTACCCCATTCCTGTTTTCTGTAATTTATTTTAGTGTCTGTCTCTCCCACTAAATTGTAAGATCCTTGAAGGCAGAGACCATTTCTATTCATTCTATTGTACTCTCCCAAGTGCCTAGATCAGTGCTTCTTTGCTTTGGCATCCTGAAAGGGTCTAACAGTAGTAATTGCATATATTTAACTTGCCTTGTGTGCAAAGAACTGGAGAAATTATGAGATGAGAATTAGATATGGTCCCTAGCCCTCAATGGACTCACAATCTCAGAATAAGGTGCAGATGGTTGGTGACAAATGCACGAATAAAGGTGAAACAACAAAAATAATTTTTTAAAAACCTAGTAAAACAGTATAAGACAAGGGCAAGAGCAGTTTCAGCACTAGGGCTAATGCTAATTACCATCCCTCACACTGGTAAATGACATCAGAAGAGCCCAAGACCCTTTTCTCTGCTATGGACTGAACATAGCCCAGGAAGGTGAACAAGAATGGACTGTGCATAAATTTCATGGCCCTGTGTTTGCCCTTAGTGTCCAAGATGCTCCACTGTCTGCTACTAATCAACCTCTCTTGGTTTTCTGGGTCACTAAGGGGCCTTTTTTCAGGGTTCTGCAGTTCCCAGCAGGAACCAAAAGGCTAATTAGAAAGCAGGCTGTTTAGTGTTTCTTCAACCTAGGTTAACCTCCATCACCCCCTCCTCCAAAGGGGTATCCAGTTCGACAACTCAATGAAAGTCATCAAGCCAGTGATTTCCCAGTCATCTTCTCTTCCACCTTGGCTTGTGCAGCCGATTTCCCCTTCCTCACCTCCCTTGTCCCAAGCCTTAACGACCTCCTAACCCCTCTTCTTCTGCCTTTGCCTCTGACCTAAAGTGTGCCTCTCAGAGACAATATTTTTTTCCCATTATTCACCTATAGTCCACCATCCAGGCCTTCCCACTCCTTAACAGAACATTTCTGATGCTTTTTTCTTTCCTGATTTAGTGTGACCTCCCCTACTCCCAGCCCTGCTCTGCTGAACCTTTCTCATACCCAGGGAATGTGTTTGGATGATTTTCCCCCACCACCAACACCATCATCTCCCGAAAACCTAACCTGCTGAATATTCAAATCTTTCCTGATGAATGGAGCTCAATTTGTCTTTGATTCTAAGCTTTCAGGCCTTGGGGTCTGCCTGTGGGCAGGTTGGCTGCTGTGTGGGATTATTGTCACAAGGGCAGTGGAAAGAGTGGTCTATGAGTCATTGCCCAGCAAAGTCAAATTGTATTTTATTCAGAAGCGAAATAATGCAAAGGGCTATTTGTAGTGTTTGCAATTTTCTACTTGAATAACTAGGAAAGTTGCCTCCTACCTGTTGATATCCTCTGCTTACTGCTTCTGAATAACAGTAATGTGATAAGAGCACAGTAATGAGATCTAGGAGTGGGTCTGGCATTGCCAGCTTGTGCTGGGTTAGTTCTGTCACCATTCATTTTCCTTCAACCCCTGCTAAATGCCTGTCCCCAGGGTGCTTGGCACAGGGTGGCCCAAGTTCTCTCAGGCAGAACTTTAGAAGTTTCTAAATCAGGAGGTTCAAAGAAATGCAGGAGTTAGGCTATTGAAGTCATCATGTTGTGGCATAAAGTACTTTTATAATGCTGTGTATTTGAATAGTGTTTGGGGATTTTTCCACAGTGCTTTCACATCAGGTATCACAGATTGCCCTCCCACTTCCCCCCTTCTAGACTGTGAGCCCATTGTTGGGTAGGGATTGTCTCTATTTGTTGCCAAATTGTACTTTCTAAGTGCTTAGTACAATGCTCTGCACACAGTAAGCGCTCAATTAAATATGAATGAATGAACATAACCATTATTGTTTTAAATATGAATGAATGAATGAACATCACCATTATTGTCCCCATTTTACAAATTAGGAAACTGAGACACAGAAAGACTGAGTGACTTGCCCAAGGTCACATAATGAGCCAGTGAGAAAGCTGGGGCTTCATGCGCTGTTTACAAAATCACTGAATTGAATATGTTGCAGGTGCCCCAGCTCTTTTATGTCTTGGACAAATAAGTGGTTAATTGAAATTTAAAGTACAAATCACAGAACTAATACTGGGTTTCTTTAGGCTACTGAGGCATTACCTCTTTTCCCCTGATAAGTCTAAGAAGGCCAGAGAAGATCTTGAGCTAGTAAAAATCTGGAGTGAAGATTGCTTGAATGTTTCTGCAATCTTATCGATGATATTTAGAGACCTGTGGTTAGTTGTAGTAGTAACAGAATGTATTACACACATATATCTGAAGCTCTGTGCTAAGCACTAAGATAAATACAAGGGAAACAGATAAGACATCCATCCCTGTCACAGTGGAGCTCAAAATCTAAATGGGGGTAAGCCAATAGAAATATGACCGGGGAAACAAAATAATATCTAATCTACAATCAACCAATGGTATTCATCATCATCACCAACAGTTTTATTTATTGAGTGCTTATTATGTTCAGAGCACTGTACTAAGCACTTGCTGGAGTACAGTGCAACGGAGTTGGCAGACTCATTCCCTGTCCCCAAAGAGTTTACAGTCCAAGATAGTGCGAAACAAAGTAGTTTAAGTCAGTTCTGGGAGAAGGAGGTCTTTTACCTCTCAAGGCTGCTGGGACAATAATCATTTACAGATAGCCTCAGCCTCCCTGGTGATGGAACGGTTCTGAAGGTATGCTTCGGCTCTGGGTTGGTCTGGTGGGAGGCAGCTAGGCTGATCTGAAATGGGGTAGCTGAACAGACCTGGGAGCTACTGGTCTTATGGGGGGGGGGGTCTGAGCCACCTGGGTCTCTGCTAGTGCTTCCTTGTTCTCCCTGCCTCACGCTCCCTGACAGAGCTAACCGAGCACAAGCTGGCAATGCCAGACCCACTCCCGCAGGGCAGTGGGCCTTCTATTCCACACTGGTCTGGTGGAAGGCAGCGAGGCTAGTCTGGCATTGGGTGACTGCAGCGATGACAGAGCTCCTGGTCTTATGAGGGGGAAACAGACCATGTTGGTCTCTGCTGGTGCCTACTCCCATTCCCACAGGGCAATCAATCAATCAAAGGTATTTATTGAGAGCTCACTATGTGCAGAGTATTGTACTAAGCAGTTGGGAGAGTACAATACAACAGAATAAGCAGACACGTTCCCTGCCCATAACAAGCTTCCAGTCTAGAGGGCAATGGGGGTTTTGCTCCCCATTGGTCTATCAGTGAGTTAATAGTATTTATTGAGCACTTACTCTGCAGAGCACTGTATTAAGTGCATGAGAGGGTACAAAACAACAGAGTTGGTAGACATGATCCTGCCCTCAAGAAGCTCATAGTCTGTGTTCCATTAGGACTTTCAACCACTGTTCCTGTTTAGTGTTGAATCCCACACAGAGAAATCACACAACATAGGAGCAGCGTGGCCTAGTGGAAGGAACACAGACATGGGAGTCAGAGGACCTGCGCTCTAATCCTGGCTCCGCCAATTGCTTGCTGTGTAACCTTGAGCAAGTCACTTAACTTCTCTGTGCCTGTTTCCTTAACTGCAAAATGGGAGTTAAAAACCTGTTCTTCCTAATTAGATTGTGAGCCCATGTGGGTCAGGGAGAATGGTCCAACCTGATTAATTGTATCTCAGTTATATTAATTGAGAAGCAGTGTGTCCTAAAGGATAGAGCACAGGCCTGGGAGTCTGAAGGACCTGCGTTCTAATTCTGGCTCCAACCATCTGCCGTGTGACCTTGAGCAAGTCATTTAACTTCTCTGTGCTTCACCTGCAAAATGGATATTAAGATTGTGAACCCCGTGGGGGACAGGGACTGTGTCCAACCTGATTAGTTTGTATCTACCCCAGTGCTTAGTACAGTGCCTGGCACATAGTAAGTGCTTAACAGATACAATTAATACAATTATACCTCGACATTTGACATATAGTAAGCACTTAAATACCATTAAAAAATACTATTTAGGAACAGGTGTTCTAAAATGGCTGCACAAACCTATTTCAGTGATGGGGTAACAGGGGAGAGTCCATTTGTTGTTTATTGCTTTGGGCTTTAGATTGCTGTTAGTGGGTTATTTTTGAAATTTAAGAGATCTGAAGTAGATTTCATAGAGGAGTTTGCCAAACAGGTTTGGGGATAACAAGTCCTCATCCTCTTTTGGTCTTGAAAGAGATGTCATTGGAGTCATTTCTTTCTCTAATTTGTCAGGTGTCAGCAGGGCTGTCACCAGGGGCCACAGGACCTAGGACAGGAGATGAACTCCCACCCTTGACATTTGATCAGAAGCACCTTAAATGGAATCTGAGGCTACAATATTAAATTACTTTTGCTTGCAGTACCCTCTTACGAAGCTCAGATGAGCTCACAAAATATGAACACTTGAATGTAATCAATCAGTGGTATGTATTGAGTACTTTGTGCAGAGCACTGTACTAAGTAAGCAGAGTATTAAGAGAAATCACACTGTACTAAGCAGACTACTAAGTGCTTGGGAGAGTACAATACATCAGAGTTGGTAGACATGTTCCCTGCCCACAAGAAGCTGACCCTCTAGTACAGTGGGGGCGAAGAGAGGGAGAGGAATGAAAGCTACTCTACTCTGCATACACAGTTTACTAATTCTGAATGGCACTCAAGCTGTTGATAGTTCCATCCCTTGCCTCATTACCCGTGACTATGGCCAAAGCCCAAATCAACCCAACCTGCATGACCCATTAGGCTTGACCCTGCAAACCACTAAGCAATTAAGTCTGAACTTCTGGTGCTCAGATAATAGCCCTGCTGGGTTTATCTGCTGGATTTGATCAAAGCCCACATTGGGAAGAGATTGTTGAAGGTGTTATTGCAGCTCTAATGACAACTACTGTAGAGCTATACAGAAAACACCTCAGTTCCTTGATCCCATCTTTGAATAAGTGGAAACTGAGCTGCCATTCAGACTTTTGGATCAGTGGGCTGTGGGTTGGGAGAGATGGTCTGAAAGAAACTGTACAAGGAGACATGAGCTTTTATGAAAGGAGCGGGAGGAGGAAACAGAGGAGAAGGAGGTAAAGGAGAAAACAGGTTAGGAAAAGGAGGAATAGGAGGAGATGAGTGAGGAAGAGGAATAGGAGGAGGAGGAGGAAGGGGAGGAGGATGAGAAGGTGGTGATGCCCTACAAATACTTTCTCCTCTAGACTGTAAGTTCGTTATGGGCAGGGAATGTATCTACCAACTCTGTTGTATTCTTCCAAGCACTTAGTTCAGTGCTCTGTACGTAGTAATGTTCAGTAAATGCAATTTATTGATTGATTGCACAAACATCTGCCAGCTAATTCATAGCCCAGCATAGGCTCCATTTTCATAGAAGCGACCCTGCCACAAGAAGTTAAATGTAGTGTGGGAGTTAGGGGGTGGGTTCTAGTCAGTATCCATTCATATGGTGACTGAAATCTTCTCATGTTTGGGATGATCTTTTAAGGTATTTATCGAGTGCTTACTGTGTACAGAGCACTGTACTAAGTGCTTGGGAGAGTACAATAGAGACAGCTTGTCTTTAAATGACCTTTGGGATTTTGACAACTCACCTTTTATTTGAAATACAAATAGCTGTCTAAGACTTCTCACCTCATTTTTCAGTTAACATGATATCACATCGATGGCAGACTAGTCCAGTGGAAAGAGCATGATTCTGGGAGTCAGAACACCCAAGTTCTAGTCCTGGCTCTGCCACTTACCTGCTGTGTGACTTTGGGCAAGTCACTTAATAATAATAATAATAATAATAATAATGTTGGTATTTGTTAAGTGCTTACTATGTGCAGAGCACTGTTCTAAGTGCTGGGGTAGATACAGGGTAATCAGGTTGTCCCACGTGAGGCTCACAGTCTTCATCCCCATTTTACAGATGAGGTAACTGAGGCACAGAGAAGTTAAGTGACTTGCCCACAGTCATACAGCTGACAAGTGGCAGAGCCTGAATTCAAACCCATGACTTAACTTCTCTGGGCCCCAGTTTCCCCATCTGTAAAATGTAGAAAAGATACCTAGCTCTTAAATTGTGAGGACTGAGGGGACAGGGGCTGTCTGATCTGAATATTTTGTATCTGCCCGAACATTTCACAGAGTGCTTGAAAGTAAGTGCTTAATAAATATCATAAATGAACAGACAAATAATCATATGCAACTGTCCCTTGCCCCACCCCAAGCTCCAACCAGTTTTACCTAGAGAGTGTTGTTAACTGAGAGCATTACAGAAGGTCAAAGGAGGAAATGCTAGAATGGCTCGATAATAATAATAATAATGGTATTTGTTAAGCATTTACTATGTGCCATACACTGTTCTAAGCACTGGGGGAGATACAAGGTAATCAGGTTGTCCCACGTGGGGCTCACAGTCTTAATCCCCATTTTATAGATGAGGTAACTGAGGCACAGAGAAGTTAAATGACTTGCCCAAGGTCACACAGCAGACACGTGTCAGAGCCAAGATTAGAACCCATGTCCTCTAGCTCACAAGCCTGTACTCTTGCCACTAGGCTACGCTGCTTCTCAAGAAAGGAGGTGAGGAGAGAGTCAATCCAAGATGGAAATTTAAAGAATTGTGTTAATATTATATTAACTCAGGATATCAAATGTATGAATTTCAGTTTCATAAGTGCAGGCATTTGGGGGGAGGAGGTTTCAAAGCTAGTTTCAGAAGGAATTGGACTATATCAATATCTCCTAGCAACCAGCCACACTGACATAATAACCTTCAGGGAACTGTGGAGAAATACAAAGACTTTTTGTTACTCCTGAGGACTTTAAGAGAACACGTTGAAATTTTTTACTAATTTAGATGCCAAACAGAATCTTAGCTGGAGTGACTGGGATAAAGCAGCCTGTAGGAACACTCCCAGTTCTCTTCAGCTCTGTGAATAGTCTTCTAAACAAAACTGAAATTGGGTGATCCCCATCCATTCCTTATAGAGTGAAGATGGAGAAAAGGAATCTGGAAGGTTGGATCTGTCAGTAATGAAAGGCTGTGTTTCCCGTCCAGATGAAGGTTCTAGCAAGCCCAAGGAGCCTTTCAATTAGGGTGGTCACTGATGACCCCTGCAAATTCCAGATGATGCTTTGTAGACCCAGAAAATTGAGACCAAAAAGATTTAACCTGACTCCTGAAAATAACAACAATACCTTAGGTTTTGCATTTTTCTCCAAACAGCTCAAATGCCCTTTCAAAGAAATGATTATTCAGTGAATTCTCCCTACACTCCTGCACATGTTGGGGTTGAGGGACACAGTTCATCTTATGTGTGAAGTGGAGGCATAGAGATGCATTATTCAATTCATATTGCAACAATATCCAGAAGTCTGCAGGTCGTGTCATTCCAGTATTATCTCTAAAGAAAAATGGACATTTTCTTTACTTGGGAGTTAGCTCAGCTTGTTCCTCAAGTCTACTCCAAACCAGATTGATCTGATAAATCCACTAGACATTTTCTAGGAGAGAACCCTGGCTAATGAGGTTCACAGTTGTGTCCACTGCTGTTAATATCTCAGAGCTATTCTGTTCCATGAGCACAGAATGTTCCTGTTCTCCCTACCACCCATCTCGCAGTGCACAGAGAGACCAAGTGAGAGACTGTAGATACCCCAGTGCTAACCATTACATCCTCTTGCAAAAAAATAATCCAAGTGCATGGGCCACTGGTGATAGGGCAAAACAAGCACTTGAACAGTGCTCTGCACACAGTAAGCACTCGATAAATACCACTGATTGATTAATACCTTTCCCATCTTAACCATCAGTGTCTGGGAAGTGCTCACCCAAATGGCAAGGGGCCAGGAAAGGCACATTACTGTACTTCCCACAGACCAAATTTGCAAGTGTGCAAAAGACTCCCTCTCCAAGAAACACTCATCACTCATTGAAACGGTCTCACCGTAGGCAGTGCCATCTTTAAACAGAAGGGCAACTCTTTTATAGCTTTCTGGGCACAAGTGCCAATTGTGATATTATAAGAAACAGTGTGGCTTAGTGGAAAGAGCCTGGGCTTGGGACTCAGAGGACATGGGTTCCAATCCTGACTCTGCCACTTGTCTGCTGGGTGACCTTGGCCAAGTCACTTAACTCAGTTCCCTCATCTGTAAAATGGGGATTAAGACTGTGATCCCCACGTGGGACAACAAGATTACATTGTATCTACCCTGGTGCTTAGAATAGTGCTTGGCACATAGTAAGCACTTAACAGATACCATTATTATTATTATTATTAATAATAATAAATTATGCTCTCCAATAAAGTGACATTACACAAGGAGATTGGATCATCAAAACAATATCCTAATTGTTGATAGTTGAGTCACTGGGAGTATTTTGAGAAGTGACAACAAAGAGGTCTTTCCATTTCCTTTCTTTTTTTATCTCCCTTCTTTCCTAGCTCTGAACAGGGTCATAGAATAATTAATTTCAAATCAGCCTCTGAAAATTAATCAAAAATTCCCTCATCATATGTAGTCATCAAGAGTCCAATAGTTGGCAAAGTAAATCATTCTCACCTATCCCTAACTATAACGCCTAACCTCAGCCTAATCAGAACTAAAACCCTAGTCCAAAATTTAACCCTAATCCTAATCTACCACTGCTTGCCCTAACTCTAACCTTTTCCCTAGCCCTAATCCTTTATTCAATCATATTTATTGAGTGCTTGCTGTGTGCAAAGCACTATACTAAGCACTTGGGAATAATCCTTCCCTGATTAGATTCATTCATGATTTGGTTTGCTGATAAATTTCTTTCTTGTTATTTGAACTATCAATGATTCGATTTTGTTGATTATTTGACTTGGCTTGGTTTATTTTAGACACCAGTTTGCTCACCTCTCAGAAATAAAAACCCAAGAGCTTAAGTCTTGAATTGTTTTACCAAATTAGTTTATAATTTTATTCTACACAAGAAGTATAAAATTTCATTTAGGCTTTTGTTTTCACAAACCGATTGTGCAAATGATATACTACAACCTGAGTCCTGGTGGTGATTCCAGACAACCAAAAAACCACCTCATAACTTACATTCTGAAGGAATAAACAGAATGGGTTCCCTCTGCGATAGAACACCATGCATCAGAACATGGTTCAACTTTGGATGTGTTTCCATGGGTTTTGAACAGTGGGAAGTAGCAGGGCCTTGTGGAAAGAGCACGGGCCTGGGAGTTAGAAGACCTGAGTTCTAATCCCTACTCTGCCAACTTGCCAATTTGCCAACTTGCCTGCAGTGTGACCTTGGGCAAATCACTTAACTTTGCTATGTCTCTATTTTCCCATATGTAAAATAATAATTAAATCACCTTCCCTCCAACTTAGACTGTGAGCCCTGTATGGGACAGGGGCTATGTCCAACCTGATTATCTTGTATCTACCCCAGCACTTTGTATAATGCCTGGAACATAGTAAGCAAGTACTAAGTACATAAGTATCAAGTACTATTTAAAAAAAACATGGATGCCCCAAACCAAAAGCATTAGAAAAAGAACTGCAGCAAAGGAAAATTGGGAGATGCAAAAGCTCTTTATATGGAAGGAAGGAAAATACACTGAAGGCGTTTTGCAACTACATCCTGAGCATAAGAATTGGGAGACATTTAGTCGACATAAATAGTTTGGTTTTTCTCCTATGGAATGGAGTATAGTTTTCTACTTCTCTTTCAAAAGACAAACTCAGATATTTGAGCTCTGGCAAAATGCTGTGTGTGTGAGGAAGAGAAGACTAAAAACTTGTACCTATAGATGTTCCTAGATAGTAACCAAAGACTCAGTTGACTTCCAGACTATAAACTTGTTCCTCTGACTGTAAGCTCCTCCCTCTAGACTGTAAACTCATCATGAACAGGGAATGTATCTGCTAATTCTGTTGTACTCTCCCAAGCTCTTAGTACAGTGCTCTGCACGTAGTAAGCACTCAGTAAATACCACTGATTGACTGAGTACTCTCACTTTTGGAAAGGTAGAATATGCACACTATGTAGCAATTGTTCACTTATAAGAGATAGCCCTTTTCATTGGCCTTTCATGCTTACTTTTGGGTTGCATAGCTGGCACTTCTCACTTGAATGGTAGGAAGAGATTTTGCATTTGGGGAGGTCCACTCACGGTGACACACGACCACACTCACACTTCTACATGCCAAACTATATACAGTATAATTCTTCCAATTGCTTCTTCTCCTTGTCAGATACATAAATTTGAATCACAGGTGCAGTCTGCATGTCCCCAAACCTCCCACATTTCAGGGAGAACTCCAACCCTTTGTTTGGAGAGCAATTCATGACCCCAAGTGTGAAGGTCTTACTTTTCTTTAAATGTTTCCCACATGGAGAAATCAACAGGAGACTTTTCTTTGAATGCTAATGCTTGGAGGTTTGCCTTTTATGAATTCTTGATTTATAATTTCAACACAGTCAGAGAACAAAAGAGTCTTGCCCTCCTGGTATTTAACATACCAGTGTTTAACATGGCACGTGCACACTTAGAATGGATACTTCAGTCTGGCATCAATAAGGTCAGGAGCTCAAATCGGACTCCAATTGGAATTTGATTTTCTTCAAACTTCTGTGATCCCTTTCTTTATAGAGCAAGAAGAAAAGATGATGGCAGACATAACCCACTGAGATATTCACCTGCACTCTTTAGTTGTGGAGTTTCACTGTGCAGGAAGGAGACCTAGGCTCCAGAAGAAACCTGCCAAATTGAGGGTGTTGCATTTGGGCTCTAAGATGAAGTGAAAACTTCACCCCCAGCAATGCCCTCTCCTGTAGGAAGCTGTCAAGGCTCTTTATTTCTTCAATGGAAGGGTGAGTTAGGGACTCCAATAGCCAAGGGAGATCGTGGCTCTCCTTTTAATCCCTGGCCACCCCCACTGCTCACAAATACAGATGCGTGCGCACACACACACAAAGAGAAGGATGTTCTATTTTACATTTCTTTCTCTATTTTTGCAGAAAGAATATTCTCCTCAGTCCCGGTTTCATAGTGAAAATTGGAAACATAGTATGAATGGCTCAGGTAAGTCAGAATTGAACCTTCCTAGGAGGCTTAGAGAGCCTAGGAAAGCTGCTCTTATTGGGCTCAGTCTGGCATTCCAAAGGTTCCAAAGCTCTGACTGGAAAAGTACTTGCTCCTTAGCAACAGCCATTGCCAGTCTCCTTTGCTCCCCTCCTTGTTTAGCACCTGGCTTCATTTTTGACCTTGGCAGTGGGGAAGTTCAGTTTCAGAAACTGTGAACTCAATTCCTTCCTTCCTGTTGTAAATGATGTGCTTGGACAGGCATATGAAGAGGCTTTCTATGGTAAATTTTGGCAGGGGGGTATTTTAAATTGGTGGTGGTGGTGTGGAATCAGGATTGCCACAGGCTGCAAACTGTCCACCCGTATCGTAAGAGTAGTGGTGGTGGTGGTAGCAGCAGCAGCAGCACTTATTGAGCACTCACTTGGAAATCACTGTGAGTCAAAAGGACCTAGATTCTAATCCCAGCTCTGCCACTTGTCTTCTGTGTGACCTTGGGCAAGTCACTTCACTTCTCTGGGCCTCAGTTACCTCATCTAGAAGATGGGGATTAAGACTGTGAGCCCCAGGTGGGACAGGGTGTGTGTCCAACCTGATTAGCTTGTATCTATCCCAGCACTCAGTATGATGCCTGCCACATAGTAAGTGCTTAACAAATACTATAAAAAAATCAGACAAGACAAAAAGGAATTTGGAGAGCATGTATTTGAGAGCATGATGAAGCAGCGTGGCGCAGTGGGAAGAGCACGGGCTTTGGAGTCAGGGCTCATGAGTTCGAATCCCAGCTCTGCCACTTGTCAGCTGTGTGACTGTGGGCAAGTCACTTAACTTCTCTGTGCCTCAGTTCCCTCATCTGTAAAATGGGGATTAAGACTGTGAGCCCCACGTGGGACAACCTGATTCCCCTGTGTTTACCTCAGCGCTTAGAACAGTGCTCTGCACATAGTAAGCGCTTAACAAATACCAACATTATTATTATGTATCAAGTGATGCCAAAGATATTTCAAAGAAATCAGTGACAAGAAATCAGATAACTGAAGTGTTATAGGTGCACTCAGGGATGAAAAAGAAATAGCTGAGAGGCTCAATGAATTCTTTACTGTGGAATTTCTTGAGGAAGCTCTGAGCAAGATTACTCATCTACCTGCTGCCATAAATAACTAGGATTCCCAGGCGGACAACAATCGCAAATTCTTCCAAGCATTCTGTTACCAAATTCCACGGAGTCAGCCATCAGTCAACCAATGCTATTTCCGAGCACCTACTGAGTGCAGTGTACTGTTCTCAATGCTTGAGAGAGTACATCAGAAACAACGCTGAGAAGCAGTGTGCTTAGTGCATAGAGCATGGGTCTGAGAATCAGAAGGACCTGGGTTCTAATCCTGCTTCTGCCACTTGCCTGCTGTGTGACCTTGGGCAATTCACTTCACTTCTCTTTGCCTCAGTTATCCCAACTGTAAAATGGGGATTAAGATTGTGAGCCCCATGTGGGACATGGACTCTGTCCAATTGGATTAGGTTGTTTCTACCCCAGTGCTTAGTACAATGCTTGGCACATAGTAAGTACTTAACAAATACCATTAAAAAAAAAACACACACCTTCTCTGCCTACAAGGAGTTTACAATCTAGCCAGACCCTAAATCTATTTGCTGTAAAAGAATTACAAGAGCTATTGCTAAACCTCGTTAGGAATGAACTGTATTGCAATCTGGGAAATACAGCCACAACAGCAAGAGAAGTGGGAGGAGAGAGTATAGTCAAGCCTGCCCCTCTCCTACCTTTACCAGCAACCCAAACTCCTTGCTGCTGCTGCCGCCTGGGATTGATCTCCCAGAGTCAGAATTTTCAGGGGTTCACACTGCATCCAGTTGCCCAACACCAGGACCCCAGACACCAGTCCCCCAAATAGTGATAATGGTGGCAGTGCCCCTTTCAGCCTGGAGTAAGAAACTGGCTGCCGGCAGAAGTCCGGAGGGTAGACTTGATGAGTCTCTCTCTTATGGGTTAAAGAATGTGTGTGTGTGTGGTGTGTTCGTGTGTGTGGAAAGACAGGTTAGGCATGTGTGAGGGATGTGTATGGGATGCTAATGGCTCTCTCCCTCTCTGTGCATACACATATGTGTGCAAACACATACATCGAGTTCTTCCATTAGATTGTAAACTCCTTGTGGGCAGGGAACATGTCTACTGACTCTGTTATACTGTACTCTGCCAAGTGCTTAGTACAGAGCTCTGTGCATAGTAAGTGCTCAGTAAGTACAATTGATTTATTGATTATTCTTCATACTCAAAATGCCACCAACAGGAAAGTTCACCCATGAATACCTGTGTAACTGAAAAGTCCTGTGTGGGCTGCAGAATCTCAGCCAATTGCTCCCACACAAAGGTTAGCCCTTGTTGTCCTGTCATGTTGGTTGCTTGGAGAACCTAGTGCTAGTTTTGCTTTTTCTTCCTTGTTTCATAATCTGTATAGAGCTTCTTTTCCAACAGAATCATTCCTTTCCAGATTGTCACGTACATTCTTATCTATCTGCAACAATTTACTCCAAGCTTTCAGCTTACTGCCTGAGGCTTTTGTTTTACTGTATCATTAAATGGTTTCTTCTGGCCTTCCTGCTTTTGGTTGTCATCCTTTCTCCTCACATATCTCATCCAGCACAGCTGTGTAACAGTGAGCATAGTTTCAATGCTAGGAAGCTGACTTTGTTCTATGGCTTTGTTGTTAGTGACCCTGCCTGCCATTTTTTTAATGGTATTTGTTAAGCGCTTATTATGTGCTTGTTCTAAGTGCTGATTAGATTAGTTATCACCCCGTCTTCCACCTACCTTTCCTCTCCAAACTCCTTTAGCAAGTTGTCTACACCCACTGTCTCCACTTCCTCTCCTCCAATTCTCTCCTTGATGTTGAGGTTACACCATAATATAATACTGATGGAGCTGCTCAAGGAGTCAGATCTGTGGAAAGACAGGAAATCTGGCCACCTACTTCATCACAAAAATCAACAAAATCAGGTCTGAGCTCCCCAAAGTCACCCCTCCGCCTCTCCCCTCCTCCCCACCAACCCTCTCGCCTACTTTTCCATCCTTCCCTCCAGTATCCTCAGAGGAGATCTCCTCCCTCCTCGCAAGTGCCACCCCCTCCACCTGCGCCTTGGACCCCATTCCCGCTCACCTTTTAAAAAACATCTCCCTTGCCCTCCTCCCTTCCTTAACTTCTATTTTTAACCACTCATTCTCCAATGGCTCCTTACCTTCTGCCTTCAAACATGCCCACGTCTCCCCCATCCTAAAAAAACCCTCTCTCGACCCCAATTCCCCTTCCAGTTATCGCCCTATCTCCCTACTACCCTTCCTTTCCAAAATCCTAGAACGAGTCGTCTACAATCGCTGCTTAGAATTCCTTAACTCCCATTCTCTCCTGGACCCCCTCCAATCTGGCTTCCGTCCCCTCCACTCTACCGAGACTGCTCTCTCTAAGGTCACCCATGACCTCCTTCTTGCCAAATCCAATGGCTCCTACTCCATTCTAATCCTCCTTGACCTCTCTGCTGCCTTTGACACTGTCGACCATCCCCTCCTCCTCCACACCTTATCTCACCTTGGCTTCATGGATTCCGTCCTCTCCTGGTTCTCCTCTTATCTCTCTGGCCGGTCATTCTCGGTCTCCTTCACAGGCGCCTCCTCCCCCTCCCATCCTTTAACTGTTGGAGTTCCTCAAGGGTCAGTTCTTGGCCCTCTTCTGTTCTCCATATACACTCACTCCCTTGGTGAACTCATTCGCTTTCACGGCTTTGACTACCATCTCTACGCAGATGACACACAGATCTACATCTGCGCCCCTGTCCTCTCCCCCTCCCTTCAGGCTTGCATCTCCTCCTGCCTCCAGGGTGTCTCCACCTGGATGTCGGCCCGCCACCTAAAACTCAACATGAGCAAGACTGAGCTCCTCATCTTCCCTCCCAAGCCCGGTCCTCTCCCAGACTTCCCTATCACCGTGGATGGCACGACCATCCTTCCCGTCTCTCAGGCCCGCAATCTCAGTGTCATCTTTGACTCGTCTCTCTCGTTCACCCCACACATCCTTTCTGTTACCAAGACCTTCCGGTTTCACCTTTACATTATCGCCAAGATCTGCCCTTTCCTCTCTACCCAAATGGCTACCTTACTGCTACAGGCTCTTGTTATATCCCGGCTAGACTACTGTGTCAGCCTTCTCTCTGATCTCCCTTCCTCCTCTCTCGCCCCGCTCCAGTCTATTCTTCACTCCGCTGCCCGGCTCATCTTCCTGCAGAAACGCTCTGGGCATGTCACTCCCCTTCTTAAACACCTCCAGTGGTTGCCTATCAACCTCCGCTCCAAACAAAAACTCCTCACTCTAGGCTTCAAGGCTCTCCATCACCTTGCCCCTTCCTTCCTCTCCTCCCTTCTCTCTTTCTACTGCCCACACCGCACGCTCCGCTCCTCTGCCACCCACCTCCTCACTGTCCCTCGGTCTCGCCTATCCCGCCGTCGACCCCTGGGCCACGTCCTCCCGTGGTCCTGGAATGCCCTCCCTCCTCACCTCCGCCAGGCTAATTCTCTTCCCCTCTTCAAAACCCTACTTAAAACTCACCTCCTCCAAGAGGCCTTCCCAGACTGAGGTCCCCTTCTCCCTCTACTCCCTCTACCGCCCCCCCTCACCTCTCCGCAGCTTAACCCTCTTTTCCCCCCATCTCCCTCTGCTCCTCCCCCTCTCCCTTCCCATCCCCTCAGCACTCTACTCGTCTGCTCAACTGTATATATTTACATTACCCTATTTATTTTGTTAATGAAATGTACATCGCCTTGATTCTATTTAGTTGCCATGGTTTTTATGAGATGTTCTTCCCCTTGACTCTATTTATTGCCATTGTTCTTGTCTGTCTCCCCCAATTAGACTGTAAGCCCTTCAAATGGCAGGGACTGTCTCTATCTTTTGCCGACTTGTTCATTCCAAGAGCTTAGTACAGTGCTCTGCACATAGTAAGCGCTCAATAAATACTATTGAATGAATGAATGAAAAGTCAGGAAACCTGTGTTCTAGTGCAGGGTCCGCCACTTGCCTACTGTGTGACCTTGGGTGAGTCACCTAACCTTTCTGTGCCTAAATTGTGTCATCTGTAAAATGGTGATATATTAACTGTTCTCCCTCCATTTTAGACTGAAAAACAGCATGGCACAGTGGGAAACACTTGGGATTAAGAGAACCTGGGTTCTAATCCCAGCTCTGCCATTCTTCTGCTGTGTGATCTTGGACAAGTCACTTAAGTTCTCTGAGCCTCAGTTCCCTTATCTGCAAAATGGGGATTCAATACCTGTTTTTCCTCTGACTTAGACTGTGAGCCCCTGGTGGGATCTGATTACCTTGCATCTACTCCAGTGCTTAGTACGGTGCTTAGCACATAGTAAGCACCTAACAAATACCACAATTAATAAAAATAATAATAATGGTATTTAAGTGCTTACTATGTGCCAGGCCCTGTACTAACCGCTGTAGTAGATACAATTATTATTACTATTAGACTGTGAGTCCCATGTGTGATAGGGACAGTTTCCGATTTGATTACCTTGTCTATTTCACACCTGAAAACCAGTTTTGTTTTCTACCTGATCATCTATCATAGAGTAATAAAGGTACTTGTTGAGTGCTCACTGGGTATAATGCACTATACTAGGCCCTTGGAAAAGTATAACAGAAGCATGAGATGTGTTTCCTGCCCACAAGAAGCTTACACTTATTGACTCCCATACCCATTGCCCTCTCCAGTTGTTTCAGATGTTTAAGTCCTTCCTCAAACCCCCTGCCCCCACCCCCCACCCCCATCTTTTGCCCCTAATGACTTGGCCATATACTTTATTGAAAAAACTGAAACTATCAGGCTGACCTCCCTGAACACTCCCCTGCTTTGTCTCCAGTCCCTGCCTCCTCCTACCCCTACTTCAACTCTCCCATCTTTCCCAGTAGTACTTCCACTCCACTCTAAATCCACTCCCTCCACATGCATCTCTGACCCCATCCCTTCGCACATTATCAAAACACTTGCCCCCTCCCTTCTTCCCTCCCTGTCATCTTCAACTGTTCACTCTCCAGTGGCTTCTTTCCCACTGCTTTCAAACATGCTCCTGTCTCCCCTACCCTAAATAATAATAATAATAACAGGGCATTTGTTAAGTGCTTACTATGTGCCAAGCACTGTTCTAAGCGCTTGGGGAGATACAAGGTAATCAGGTTGTCCCACATGGGGCTCACAGTCTTAATCTCCATTTTACAGATGAGGTAGGCACAGAGAAGTTAAGTGACTTGCCCAAAGTCACACATCTGACAACTGGCAGAGCCGGGATTAGAATCCATTACCTCTGACTCCCAAGCCCTTGCTCTTTCCACTGAGCCATGCTGCTACTAGACCCCGCGGCTCCTTACTTCCAGGTATCACTCCATCTCCTCCTATCATTCCTCTCCAAACTCCTTGAGTGATTTGTCTACATCTGCTGCCTCCACTTCCTCTCCTCCAGTTTTCTACTTAATCCCCTCCAATCTGGTTTCCACCACCTGCACTCCACCAAAACTGCCCCCTCAAAATTTACCAATGATCTCCTTCTTGCCATGTCCAATGGCCTCAACTCCATTCTAATCCTCCTCAACCTCTCAACTGCCTTTAACCACCCCCTTCTCCTGGAAACATCCAACCTTGGCTTCACAAACACTGTTCTCTCCTGGTTCTCCTCCTGCCTCTTTGACCACTCATTCTGCCTCTTTTGAGGGCTCCTCCTTTTCCTCCCACTCATGATTGCCCCTCAAGGCTCAGTTCTGGGTCAATTAATCGTATTTATTGAGCGCTTACTGTTTGCAGAGCACTGTACTGAGCACTTTCTATTCTCTATCTTCACCCACTTCATTTGCTCCCATAGCTTCAACTACCATCTCTATGCAGATGATTCCCAAATCTACATCTCCAGCCCTGATCTATGTCTTTCTCTGCAATCTCATATTTCCTCCTGACTTCAGGACAATTCTACCTAGATGTCCTGCCAACACCTCAAACTAAACATGTCCAAAACAGAACTCCTCACCATCCCACCCAAACCCTGTCCTCCCCCTGAATTTCCCATCACAGTAGGCAGGCCACCATCTTCCCTGTCTCATAAGCCTGTAACCTTGGTGTGATCTTTGACTCATCTTTCTCACTTAACCCACATTTTCAATCTGTCACCAACTCCTGTTGGTTCAACCTTCACAGCATCGCTAAAATCTGCCCTTTCCTCCCCATATCATTACCAGGTTAATCCAAGCACTTACCCTTTCCCGCCTTGATTACTGTATTAGCCATCTTGCTGACCTCCCTGCCTCCCATCTCTCCCCACTTCAGTCCATACTTCACTCTGCTACCTGGATCATTTTTCTACAAAAACGTTCAGTCCATGTTTACCCACTCCTCAAGAACCTCCACCAGTTGCCCAGATACCTCTACATCAAACAGAAACTCTTTACCATTGGCTTTAAGGCACTCAATCACCATGTCCCCTATTACCTTACCTCCCAGAATTCCTACTATAACCCAGCCCGCACACTTTGCTTCTCTAATGCCAACCTACTTACTCTACCTTGATCTTGTCTATCTCACCGCTGATCCCTCACCCACAACCTGCTTCTGCCCTGGAATGCCCTCCCCCTTCATAGCTGACAGATGTTCACTCTCCCCACCTTCAAAGCCTTATTAAAAGCACATCTCCAAGAAGCCTTCCCCAACTAAACCCTCATTTCCTCTTCTCCCACTCCCTTCTGTGTTACCCTTGTGCTCAGATTTGCACCCTTTATTCACCCCTCCCTCAGCCCCATAGCACTTATGTACATATCCATATTTTATTTATTTACATTAATATCTGTCTCCCCTCTAGACTGTAAGCTTGTGGTAGGCAGGGAACATGTCTATCAACTCTTTTATACTGTACTGACCCAAGCACTTAATAAAGTGGTCTGCCCACAGTAAGCAATAAATACAATAGATTGATTGATACATTTTAATGAAGGAGACAGGCATAAAAATATTTACAAAAGGAGTGATCAGAATAAACAAATTGACTCTTCAGTCAATCATATGTGTGTTTGTGTGTGTGTATGTATATGAGGGAGGGTATAAATAAATATGTAAGTGCTAGAGGTGCCTGATGGGTTGATATGACTTGGAGTTTGGGGAGTTTGTTGGGAAAGACTTATTGGAAGAGGTGGGATTTCAGAAGGGCTTTGATTCTGGGGAGATCTGTGATCTGTTGGGTGGGAATTCCAGGTTGATAGAATAGCGTGAGCAGAGGGACAGAGAGCCAAGAGTGAAGTATAGTTGGATGGATGTTTTAGGAGGAATGAAAAAGTTTGCTGGAGAATGGCTGGTGAAGAGGGCTACTGTAAAATAGAGTTTGTGGAGAGTAGGGAAGGCAATCATGAAAATATTTTGCTTGATTTGGAGGGAAACATAGGGATTTGAGGAGAGGGGAGATGTGAGATGAATGATGCTTAAAGAAGGTGATCTGTGCAGTAACATATAGTATACTTTGGAGGAAGAATGGCAGGAGACAAAGAGACCAGAGAGGAGGGGCTTTTGTGGGGGTTTTTTTAATGGTATTTGTTAAGTGCTTTCTATGTGCCAGGCACTGTACTAAGTGTTGGGGTAGGTACAAATTAATCAGGTTGGACATAGTCCATGTCCCATATGGGGCTCATAGTCTTAATCCCTGTTTTACACATGAAGTAACTGAGGCATAGAGAAATTATGTGACTCACCCAATAGTCCAGGAGTGCTATGACAAGATGATAGCTGTTTGGGAGGACTGTGAGTTCACTGTGGACAGGTGTGGACACTGCTTATCATTGTATTGTTATTTCCCAAGCACTTAGTACAGTGCTCTGCACACAGTAAGTGCTTAATAAATACAGTTGATTGAATGGATGGATGAGAAGAACAGGTGGATGCAGGAAATGTAGGAATAACTGGCAGGATTTAGCAGTAGCTGAAAGATAGGTGTCAAGGATGGCACCAAAGTGGTGAGCTTCTGGGATAGGGAGGGTGGTGGTGTACTAGAAGGAGAATTGCCCCATGTCCCTGCCTCCCCTGCTCCTGACCCGACCTTCTCCCCCTTCCCAGCTTCACGCACAGTCCACTGTTGAGCCACAAGCTGGGACCCAGGCAAGGAAAGCCCACTAGAAACTTTTGAGGGCATTTTGTAGAGCAAGACAATGTATTTAATGATATATAGTGTTTCCCAAAGTGCAGTAAAGCTGACAGTAGATATGGTTGCCATAAAAAGTAGTCAGTGGACTTCGCTTGAACGGTTTTTCAGAAAAATGATCTGGGCAACCGAATGAAATATAGACTGAACTGGGAAGAGGCAAGATGCAGGGTAGTTAGCAAGGAAGCTGTTGCAGTAGTCAAGGTGGAAAATAAATGTCTCTCACTTCTCCAATCCATACTTTGCTCTGCTATCCAGATCATTTTTCTGAAAAACCATTCAGTCTACATCTCCCCACTCCTCCAAAACCTCCAATGGTTGCCCATTCACCTCCACTTCAAACAGAAATACCTTACCACCACCTTTAAGATACTCAATCAAGTCTCTCCCTCCTACCTTACCTCACTGATCTCCTACTACAACCCAGCTCACACACTTCACTCCTCTAACACCAACCTACTCACTGTACCTCAGTCTCATCTCTCCCACCATGGACCCTTTACCCACATCCTCCCTCTGGCCAGGAACTCCCTCCTCCTTCATATCTGACAGTCTACCACTCTCCCAACCTTCAAAGCCCTCCTGAAATCCCACCTCTTCCAAGAGGCTTTTCCTGACTAAGCCCTAATTTCCCTTACCCACTCTCTCCTCCGCCCCACCTGTGCACTTGGATCTACACCCCTTAAGCATTTGATATTAACCCCACCCTCAATCCCACAGTGCTTACGTACCTAACCTTTTACCCTGCCATTTCTTCTGTCATTTATTTTAATGTCTATCCCCCCTCTTGCCTGAAAAGCCCTTGTGGGCAGGGAACATGTCTACTGATTCTGTTGTATTATACTTTCCCAAGTGCTTAGTACAGTGCTCTGCACACAGTAAGTGCTCAATAAATTCCATTGTTGATTGATATCCTGCTGCTGTTATACTCTCCCAAACTGTTATACTCTCCCCAACACTAGCATAGTGTGTAGCCTTATAATGCCTAGCTGTCAGTAGGTGCTCAATAAATGTCACTGATTGATCCAGCTATAGATCAATAAGTTCTTATTAATAGGAGCAGGACCTGGGCAACAGATTCTCAGACAGCACAGGGTGAAAATGAGAGACCAGACTGCAATTTTTACTAGTCTGTTAAGCCCCTTTCAATCCTCAACTTCTTTACAGCCCTGACTCTGGGGAAAACAAAGGTAGGGACCTTCCAACCTCCTTCTCTGGGATGATTCATAAGGCCTTCTGCCGTGATCTTTTTTCTTTTGCATCTCTAACGCCAGTAAACCAGCAGCTTTTTGATTTATTGAAGGTGACTGTGGGCATTTCCACCATTTTGTTTTCTGTGCAGTTGACATTAAATGCACACAAAGTTTGGAAAAGTGAGCCAGTGAACTGAATAGATTGGACACTTTGAATTTAGGAACTGGAAAGGTTTGGGAGAGGCCTCTGGTGCCCTGATCATATCCTCATCATTAGTGGTATTTATTGAGTGCGTACTATGTTCAGAGCACTGTACTAAGCTCTTGGGAAAGTACAAGACAAGAGTTAGCAGACATGTTCCCTGCCTAGAACAAGTTTACAGACTGCTACAAAGCACTACAGGCAGGCAAAAGAAACAGCACATTACACACATTACACACACTGGTACCTAGTACATTAAACAAACAGTGCCAGATACCAGAGATTTGGATGGTTTGGGTGGTCCATCTGATGATGGTGTCACCCTTATAGGAGGCAACTGCTAGATCTTTCACCTTCCCAGTACACTGCTGTTTCTGTTTAGCCCAAGTCCTTTAGCACAGTAGTTGCACTCCTGGTCCTACGTGGCTCAGTGGAAAGAGCACGGGCTTTGGAGTCAGAGGTCATGGGTTCAAATCCCGGCTCGGCCATTTGTCAGCTGTGTGACTTTGGGCAAGTAACTTAACTTCTCGGTGCCTCAGTTACCTCATCTGTAAAATGGCGATTAAGGCTGTGAACCCCACGTGGGACAACCTGATTCCCCTGTGTCTACCCCAGCGCTTAGAACAGTGCTCGGCACATAGTAAGCGCTTAACAAATACCAACATTATTATTATTATTGGTCCTACATAGGGTTGCAGGATAACGGCTTGGAACCAGTGTAGCCTAGTGTAAAGAGCACAGGCCTAGGCATCAGGAGACCTGGGTTCTAACCCCAGCTCTGCCATTTGGCTGCTGTGTGACCTTGGGCATTTCACATAATGTTGGTATTTGTTAAGCGCTTACTATGTGCAGAGCCCTATTCTAAGCACTGGGGTAGATACAGGGCAATCAGGTTGTCCCACGTGAGGCTCACAGTCTTCATCCCCATTTTACAGATGAGGTAACTGAGGCACAGAGAAGTTAAGTGACTTGCCCACAGTCACATAGCTGACAAGTAGCAGAGCCGGGATTCGAATCCATGACCTCTGACTCCCAAGCCCGGGCTCTTTTCCACTGAGCCATACTGCTTCCACGCTGCCACATAGCCCCTTGGTGCCTCAGTTTCCTCATCTGTAAAATGGCGATTCAATCCCTGTTCTTCCTCCCACATGAGTCCCATTGTGGGACAGGAACTGGGTCTGACCTGACTACCTTGGATTTACCCCAGCACTTAATATAGTGCTTGGCACATAGTAAGTGTTAAACAAATAATAATTATTATTATTGTTGCTATTACTTATATCATTATTTATCTCCTTCCTCATTCCTTGCCTAGTGCTTATTTAGTTCCCGCTGTACCTCAGTTACTTCATCTGTAAAGTGGGGATTAAGGCCGTGAATCCCATGTGGGACCTGGACTGTGTCCAAGCCGATTAGCTTGCATCTACTCCAGTGCTTAGTACAGTGCCTGGCACATAGTAGGTGCTTAACAAATACCGTTAAGAAAAATAGGGGCAGTGTTTCAGTGGCATGAGTCAAGCATAGCTGCTGGTCCCTCCGAGAACCACACAACACAGATGAAATTAGATAATGGGATTGGCAGGAGAGGGCAAGCAGAACGAGTAGAACTGGCATAGCTGCTCACAACATACTGGCCACCCAGCCTGGTGTTTCCTGGGTGTTCTTCCTGTGGTGTGCCGGCATCCATGCCCTCCCACCAATTGTGCCACTTGATTTTATTTTGCTCCCTGGTTTTGTTCCTAAACCAGCAGCAGCCTCAAAGGAAGGAGTTAATCTGGTAATACAATGCGGAATCAAATACAGAGAGGGGTAAAGCAGTACACTTGGCACCTCAACCCCAACCCTGGGCAGGCAGTTTATTTCAAAGGTGGCACTAGGGAGACCAGACCTCTCCAGGCCTGTCTGAAAGTAAAGCCACAGCACCACCCCCCTGCCAGATCCTCCGGAAAGTTCTGTGGACTGGAATGATCCCAGAGCCACCCAGCTTCTCCCCCTCAAGGGCTAAACTGGACAGGCCCCTTGGGGTAGAAGAGTGGGGTGCAGGGGCCGTGGGCCATTCACCTCCACTCCCTCGCCTCACTTCATCTCCTGGCCAGCCTGAGGAGTGAGTAAGCCACCCCACGTTATGGTATTGTAATCCCCACGAATCTCCAAGGAATGGTTTTTGCAAGAGCAGAATGTGCAGCTCAGCGGGGGAGGGCAAGGGCTGTGCAGAGCCTCTGAGCCACGTGACTGTTTGTTCTCAGTCCTTCTGAAAAGATCTTGCAGAAGTGAGGGAGCTCAGTAGTACTCTGCCAAAAAGTCATACCCAGTCCCAGAACTGCACAGGCGCCGACACGCAATTCACCCAAGTCCAGATCTAGGAAGTGCCTGGCAACTGAAGCTCATGGCTCAGAGCCTGGAGGATAGGGTCAGGCTACCGCGTAAGGCCTCGGGACTGTACCAAGCCATGCTGATCAAATCAGGTAAGCACAGATGTCTGTGTCAGTGGCTCCTTCCCCAAACTCTCATGCAGGACAGGAGATTTGACCAGTGTCAAACCTGCCAACTGGGATTCTGACCGATGCTTTCTTTGCATTCATTTACCATCCGCACCAGATGAAAGTCTGGGCAAACTGTGTTTTCTCATAGGATTTATTATAAAGGGATTGCAGATTCTGCTTTTCTAGTTAGCTCCTTGGCTATTCAGTGGACAAATGTTTATCTTTTGTTCCTTTTTCTCCTTTCCCAAGAGAGCTGTCTGTTGAGGGGTAATGTCCCAGTCCTTCTTATGTTTTAGATAAACATCGTGTGTCTGGAAAGAAATGAAGTGCCCGCCTCTGCTGTAGTATTCTTATCTTTTGATCTTCTGAAGGGTATGGCTTGCATGCTATTTACACTGCTCTGTGGTACAATCTGATATCGTTGCAAACTGTTCATGGCTAATAAGCACTAATTATAGGCCCTGAAGTTAATGTGAATTGGCTGAAGGACAGAGGATTTCAAGGCGACCTTTGCTTTGTAACAAAAAGAAGTAAACTGTGGTATGGGAAATTGCTATCCATGTGGACTATAGCTGAAGAGTGCTTGAAATGTCTGCAAAGCTGTCAGAGCAGTAGAAAAATGAGTATATGAGTCACTGTACCTAGCTACATCATTTTTGAGAAGCTTAAAGGTAATGATTGCCTAATTCTTAAAGAAACATGTAAGAACCCACGGGTGCAGGTTCTTGAGGTAGGTTTCCCAAGTAGTGGACATTTTAGCTAACTAAATTGAATATTGGCTCTGGGCAGTTTTCTTTTGAAAAATAATCCAGTGAGTAGGATTAAGGTCTCCCTGAATCTCTTCCGGGCATCCTCGCTCCCATCTCTCCCCCTGCCCATCTCCCCTCCCCTAGGAAAATTGGCCCATTACTTCCATCCCCACAGCCTGGGAGGAAAGAGTCTTCCAGCAGAAAGTATTTGCAGAAATGGCAGGTAAGAGCAGTGGTGGGGTTTGGGGGGGGGGGGACATTGCACAGGAGTAGGACTGATTTATTGCAATCAGTGGGTGATTAAACTCTCCCTTTGTCCCCGGCATTTTTGCCACAAATGGCAGCTCAGCCAGGGACCATGGCTGTGGTGGGGATAGGTGAGTCTGAGGACCATGGCAGAGAAGCAGCATGACTTAGTGGAAAGACCCCCGGCTTGGGAGTCAGAGGATATGGGTTCCAATCCCAGCTACACTAGTTGTCTGCTCTGTGACCTTGGGCAAGGCATTTAACTTCTCTGTGCTTCAGTTACCTCATCTGTAAAATGGGGATTAAGACTGTGAACCCCACATGGTACAACCTGATTACTTTGTATTTCCCCCCTCCCCAGCGCTTAGAACAGTGCTTGGCACATAGTAAGCACTTAAGAAATACCATCATTATTTGATTTAATTTGGTAGATTGGAATACTCTTTATACAAAATGAGTTTAAGCGTTTCTCATACTTTCTGACTCTTTAAAATTCTGTACAGAGAAGCAGCATGGCTCAGTGGAAAGAGCACAGGCTGGGGAGTCAGAGGTCATGGGTTCAAATCCCAGCTCAGCCGCTTGTCAGCTGTGTGACTTTGGGCAAGTCACTTCACTTGTCTGTGCCTCAGTTCCCTCAACTGTAAAATGAAGATTAAGACTGAGAGCCCCACTTGGGACAACCTGATCAACTTGTATCCTCCCCAGCGCTTAGAACAGTGCTTTGCACATAGTAAGCGCTTAACAAATGCCATCATTATTATTATTATTCTCTGGGTCTTAGTTAACTCATCTGTAAAATGGAGATTAAGACTGTGAGCCCCAAGTGGGACAACCTGATGGCCTTGTATCTACCCCAGTGCTTAGAACAGTGCTTGGCACATAGCAAGCGCTTAACAAATACCATAGTTCTTATTATTAGGAGGGATTTTGCTTAAACTTTGACTGTGACAAATTCAGTAGTCTCTGATTCCATGCCCCAGTGTAGCAGATAGTAACCCACTCAAACTCACTATGACAAAAATAGTCAACTATCAGTTATCCCTGCTCATGAGGAAAGAGAGAGCATGGAAAGTGAAAATCTATTGATAATCCAAAAAACTCCTTTGAACCAATAGCTTCAACCACCCCCCACAATCAATCAATCAATAGTATTTATTGAGCACTTATTGTGTGTGCAGAGCACTGTACTGAGTGCTCCAGAAAATACAATAGAGTCAGTAGATGTGATCCCTGCCCACAAGTAGCTTATATTCTACAGGGGGGAGACAGACATTAAAATGAATTACAGATAGGGGAGAGAGTAGAATATGAGGACTGGTACATAAGTGCTGTGGGGCTGGGGTGAGCATCGAAGTGCTTAAGGGATACACAGCCAAGTGCATTCTCCACAGAGAGGGGAGGGCAGGCAGGGAAAATGAGGGCTTAGTCAGGGTAGGCCTCTTGGAGGAGATGTGATTTTAGCAAGGCTTTGAAGGTGGGGAGAGTGGTGGGGAGAGTTCCCGGCCCCAGGAAGGATGTGAGCAAGAGGTCAGCAGTGAGATAGACAAGATCAAGGTACAGAGAGTAGTTTAGCATTAAAGGAGAAGAACCGTTAAATATACCTGCTAGCCAATGTCCTTGACATTGGCTGCTTCTTCCTGTCCTTGCTCCCCATCTAGAGGTGCTTATGAGCAGTGAAATGGACAAAACACAGGCAGCAGAATAGAGGAAGAGGAAGAGGAACAAACAACCTGGAAAGGCCACAGACAAGATAATTGGTTCCTAACTAGAAGAGTTTGTGTGTTGCATTGAATGTCTAAAAGCAGCATTGCCAAGTAGAAAGAGCATGGGCATAATAATGTTGGTATTTGTTAAGCGCTTACTATGTGCAGAGCACTGTTCTAAGCGCTGGGGTAGTTACAGGGTAATCAGGTTGTTCCATATGAGGCTCACAGTCTTCATCCCCATTTTACAGATGAGGTCATGAGCATGAGTCAGAGGACCTAGGGTCTAATCACAACTCCACCACTTGTCGATTGTGTGACCTTGGGCAAATCATTTTTCTGTCCCTCAGTTACCTCATCTGCAAAATGGGGATTGAAACTGAGAGCCCCATGAGGGACATGAACTCTGTCCAACATGATTAGCTTGTATCTACCCCAGTGCTTAGTACAGTGCCTGGCAAGTAGCGCTAAACTAATACAATTTTTAAAAAATAGGAATGCCAAACTCATGACCCTAGAGATAAACCTAATTTGAAGTCAAATGAGGGCTCTGATTTGCTACCTTTTTTCTAGCTGAACATAGGGAGCAGGGACTGGTATATGGAGCAGAGACATCTAGTACTTTCTTCTTTCTCCGTGCCTCATTCTTTTGAGGCGATTCATTCTCCTTACTGCCCTCATTCTTATCACTAAGGCAGTTCTGTTCATTGGCTGGCTAGGGAATGGAGCAAGATAGAAAGGGAAATAAAAACAACTTTCCTTTATATCCTTACTCTATGGAGTTGGTCATTTGATTGCTCTAAAAGTGAACCCTGGCCAACAGTATTTTAGGGGCAAGGGTCTGGGCTTTTTCTCCTACTGCAAAGAAAGCACAATCCATCCCCACACAGAAAAGGGTCTCTTAGGTGAGCTTTTTGGTTTCCGATAATAATTAGAGCCACAAGTTTGTTGGAAAGTGGGAGATTTAATAATAAAATAATGTTGGTATTTGTTAAGTGCTTACTATGTGCAGAGCACTGTTCTAAGCACTGGGGTAAATACAGGGTAATCAGGTTGTCCCACTTGAGGCTCACAGTTAATCCCCATTTTACAGATGAGGTAACTGAGGCACAGAGAAGTTAAGTGACTTTCCCACAGTCACACAGCTGATACGTGGCAGAGCTGGAAGTCGAACCCATGACCCCTGACTCTGAAGCCCAGGCTCTTTCCACTGAGCCATGCTGCTTCCCCGAAATTTCCATATGGCTGAGGCAATTTCACTGACTGCAATTCATGGCACCAAATAGAAACAGATCCTGAGTGTTCATTTCAGTTTTTAAACTTTTCTCACCACCTCATGCCATGCTATGTACTCTTCAAGGGTCTCAGTAAATGTTTGGAGACTGACTGATGGACTTGCCTTTAGAACATCTCTACTTGACTTGTGAAACCACAAACTTTACATGTCCAAAACAGATCCCCTCATCTTCCCACCCTAATGATGTCTCCCTCCTGTCTTTCCTATCACCATAGACAACACCACTCTCCTCTCTGTCTCACAATCTTGAGACCTTGGCATTATCCTTGATGCATCTCTCTCATGCAACCCATATATTCAATCTGTCACCAAATCCTGTTGGTTCTACCTTCATAGCATCACTAAAATCTGCCCTTTCCTCTCCATCCAAATTGCTACTACATGGATCCAAGGACTTATATATCACCTTGACTACTGCATAAACACCACTGCACACCTCCCTGCCTCTTGTCTCTTCCCACTCCAGTTCTCACTTCATTCTGCTTCCCAGATCATTTTTCTAAAAAAAAAAAAACCAAAAAAAAAACCTCAGCCCATTTCTCCCACTCTTCAAAAACCTCCAGTAGTTGCCCATCCACCTCCTCATCAAAACAAAACTCCTTATCATTGGCTTCAAAGGACTCAATCAGCATTCCCCTCCCTAACTTGCCTTGTTGATTTCCTACTACAACCCAGCCCACTCACTTTGCTCCTCTAACAGCAACCTACTCTCTCTACTTCTTTTTTGTCTATCTCACCACTGACTCCTTGCTCATGTCCATCCTCTGGCCTGGTACTACGTCTCCCTCCATAGATGGCAGACTACCTCTCCCCCACCTTCAAAGCCTTGTTAAAATCATATCTTCTCCAAGAGGCCTTCTCCAACCAAGCCCTCATTTCTCCTATTTCTCCTCTCCATTCTGTGTTGGCTATGCTCTTGGATTTGTACCCTTTAAGCACTTGATATTCGCCCCATAATATAACTAATTTATATTAATGGCTGCCTCCCCCTATAGACTGTAAGCTCCTTGCGGGCAGGGAATGTGTCTACCAGTGCTGTTGTACTGTACTCCCCCAAGCACTTAGTACAGTACTCTGCATTCAGTAAATACTATTGATTGATTAATCTGTGGCTATGTTGAGAGTTGAGAGAGAAGTACAGCTAGAAGGTGAGCTTGGGAGAAAAGAAGTGAGTGAGTTGGAAAGTAGCAGGTGAATGGAACTGATATGTAAGATGGAGAGAGTTGGCAGAGAGAGCCTTGAAGCCAATGGTAAGGGTTTCTGCTGGATGCAGAAGGAGATGGGTTGCCAGTAGAGGCTTTTGAGGGATGGGGGGACATGTGCTGCACTACATTTCAAGACTATGATGTGGCCAACAGCTTGGAGTATAATTTGAAGGGAGAGACTCTGAGATGGGGAGACTAGTTAGAAGGCCGATACAATAGTCCAGTAGTGCTATGGCAAGAACTCACAGCAGGGTGGTAGTAGCTGGGTGGAGAGGGAGGGGCAGAGCCAGGAAATGTCATGGAGCGTGAAGCACCAAGTAGTTTGCCTCATTTTCAGTTTGGAAATCTATTCTTCAAGGAACCATGACTGCAAAGTGACTGCCAAGTGACTGCAATAAAGAAAACATTCAGGCGGTGCTAGAACTAGATTGACCAAGGATTTGGAGGTTGAGGTTAATGGAGGTGGGCCATGCTTTACTGAAATAAGTGCTTACAGCAGGAGGACAGTACTTCTGGCTGGGTTTCCTCATCTTCCTCTTATAGATCTTTTAGAAACCAAGCAGCGATAAATTCCAAGTGCAGTAGATTCTGGGAGTTGCCTCTATGCAAAGCCCAAAATTCCCACCTAGAAAAATGGCCAGTCCAACAAACAGCTAAAAATCAATTCAGCTTCAGGAAGCTGTGGGGATTCTCTCCTGATGTGTTTATTTTCCTCTTGATTGTTAGTATTTTCTTTTAATATGAATTGGAAGAATAAAACTTTAAAGAGAGAAAGAGAAAGAAAGAGGGAGGGAGGGAGAGAGAGAGAGAGAAAGGGGGGAGAAAGAGGGAGGGAGAGAAAGAGCAGGAGGGAGCGGGAGGGAGGGATTCATTGTAAGCTCTGCAGTTTAACTGCCTAACTCAGAATCAGTGCATTTTCTCTTAATAACATTCCAGGTGGCACACTCACCTGAACTCTAAGTGGTTTTCGGACTGAACGTGGCTTATTCCACCTACTGTACTGATTAAGACTCCAACCAAGATCAACTGAAGCTCTGTTCAGGAGCTGGGGCAGTGTTGCTACTAAATGGCCATGCTGGGATATTGGGTCGGTATGTGCTTCAGAGCAAGGAGAGCTCAGCCCCCAGGTCCAATGTCACAGACCCCTCCAGCCTGCTGAGTCCAAGGTTCAGACTGGGCGGCGCCCTACCCTGGCACCAGGGAGTCAAGCAGTTGAGGTAAAAATCTTGACCTAACCTAGCACAGCCTTTGTGGCATCCTCCTACTCTAAGGCAGGGCCTCCACTGAGTACAGTGATTGCTTAGGCCAAAAGTGTAGTTACTGCCAGAAATTTGTTCTGACTTAGGGCCAGGGATAGGTCCATATTGCCAGGGCATTTGCACCCCATCCTCCAATTGCTCTTCCCCGGTACCAGCCCTTGGTGAGCCCCATTCCCCAAAAGAACCTAACACTCATTTCTCAAGATTGCAACAGAGACCACTCCTCACCACAGAGTACTGCTCTCACAAAAGTAAAATGATTTAACAGATTCCACAGTAGTTGGGTAGACACCATTTCTAGAAGTAATTGAAGTTCAGATGGCCAAAAACTTGTAGGAGGGGGTGAAGCACATGTGGGCACTTACTTAAAGGGATAGCTTTACATAATTCATGGGAAAGGACATGAATACATAACTTTGGAGGCTCCTAGGGAAGCCAAAGTCAAACCTCTGACAGGTAACTGGATGGAAAAGTTATCTAAGGTTCAGACTCAAAATGCTGATCCCTTTAGAGAGCTCAGTATATAACCACTCCATTCTTCTCCTAAGAGAAAGGCTGTTACTTGATCTTGCTACTTCAGGGCATAAAAAATAAATTGTTCATCTGTGGAGGATGGACTTCTACAATATTACCTTATTTAACCTGATTTTTTTTTACCTCCTAATCCCATAATCATTGTTTTTAAAAAAAAAAATGGGGTTAAACTCCCAAATCTCCCCAAAGGTTCAGAATTTTCTGAATATTTTCATGGTCAAAAGGAACTTAACTTATGTGTCCACCAATCAATGATTAGTCAGTGGTATTTAGTGAGTCCTTACTGTGTGCTGAACTCAACATTTGGAAGAGTACAATACAATAGAATGGATATACAAAGTTCCTGCCCTCAAGGAGCTTACAATTCTGTCCCCATTGACTTGAATCCAAGATTCAGATACTAGTTATGGTACTTATTCAACTCTTACTAGTGATAATCAGATCGGACATAGTCTCTGCCCCACACAGGGCATACAGACTGAGAGAGACAGAGAGAAAGTACCTTATCCCCATTTTACAAAGGAGAAACTGAGGCTCAGAGAGGTGAAGTGACTTGCCCAAGGTCACATAACAGGCCAGTGGCAGAGCTGGACTAGAACCTGGGCCTTCTGATTTCTAGGCCCATGTTCTTTCACTAGGCCATGCTGTGTCCCTTATTATAAAGTTTCAGGTCAATGCCAGAGTCTGATATTTTAAACTAAACACAGTTGCCTTGGCATTGCTTGGTATGAAAACAGATAAGGAAGAGATAAAAAATAAACAAAAAGCCTAGTTTTGTCACTATACAAGAGAAGCAGTATGGCCTAATGGAAAGGGCACTGGCCTGGGAGTCAGAGGATCTGGTTCTAATCCCAGCTCTGCCAAATTGCTTGCTTTATGACATTGGGCAAGTGACTTAATGTCTATGTGCCTCAGTTACCTCATTTGTAAAATGAGAATTAAATCCCCCTCCTTCCAGTTTAGACTGTGAGCCCCATGTGGGACAGGGACTGTGTCCAACCTGATAAACTTGTGTAGAGAAGCAGTGTGGAATAGTGGATAGAGCACGATCTTGGGAGTCAGAAGGTCATGGGTTCTAATCCCGGCTCCACCGCTTGTCTGCTATGTGACCTTGGGCAAATCACTTCACTTCTCTGGGCCTCAGTTACCTCGTCCGTAAAATGGGGATTAAGAGTATGATCCCCACATGGGACAGGGACTGTGTCCAGCCCAGTTTGCTTGGGTTCATCCCAGCACTTAGTACAGTGCCTGGGACATAGTAAGCGCTTAACAAATATCATAACCATTATTATTATCACCTACCCCAGTACTTAGAACAGTGCTTGACAAATAGTAAGTGATTAACAAATTCCATACAAAAAAATAAAATATAAAATTATGGTACACCTAAACCTGGCCTACTGTGTGTGCCATTCTGGTCATCATACCTTAGGAAGGGCATAAACTGCTGGAGACAGTTCATAGAAAAGCAACCAGGACAATCAAGGGGATCAAGGAGTTGGGTGTAATGATAGACTGTCTGGAAAGATCTTCCGTCTGGGAAGATGACTGTGGGGAGCCACATTTGAAGTCTATAAAATTATGAAATCATTGGCCAGGGAGAATAATAATTTTGGTGTTAGTTAAGCATTTACTGTGTGCCAAGCCCTGTAATTAAGTGCTGGGGTGGATACAGGATAATCAGGTTGGACACCGTCCCTGTCCCACATGGAACTCACACTCTAAAGGGGAGAGAGAACAAGTGCTTATTCCCCATTTTACAGATGAGGCAATTGAGGCACAGAGAAGTTAAGTAGTGACTTGCCCAAGATCACATAACAAGTAAGTGGCAGAGCTGGGATTAGAACCCAGGTCTCCTGACACCCAGGTCCATGTTCATTCCACTAGACCATGCAAAGGACCATAATTCGTTACTAGAGGGAAAGTTAGGGAGATAGAGGAAAGTCACAGTTATTAGATGGTACATCCATAACCAGTGGGATAGATGTCAGAGGGCAGCCATCATCCGGAACCTCCAAGCATCCTGTTGCCATTGCTGGAGAGAGAACCCTGAGCTGGGTGGACCCCTGGTTTTCCCTAGTAATGGCATTTCTTGTGTTTCTATTGGCCCGAATTCTGACTCAACTACTGATTAGTTATGTGACTTTGGGCAAGCCATGTACCTTCTCTGGGCTTTAGTTTTTTTCTGTCTGTAAAATGGCAGTGATAATAATTCATTCATTCATTCATTCATTCAATAGTATTTATTGAGCGCTTACTATGTGCAGAGCACTGTACTAAGCGCTTGGGATGAACAAGTCGGCAACAGATAGAGACAGTCCCTGCCGTTTGACGGGCTTACAGTCTAATCGGGGAGACGGACAGACAAGAACAATGGCACTAAACAGCGTCAAGGGGAAGAACATCTCGTAAAAACAATGGCAACTAAATAGAATCAAGGCGATGTACAATTCATTAACAAAATAAATAGGGTAACGAAAATATATACAGTTGAGCGGACGAGTACAGTGCTGTGGGGATGGGAAGGGAGAGGTGGAGGAGCAGAGGGAAAAGGGGAAAATGAGGCTTTAGCTGCGGAGAGGTAAAGGGGGGATGGCAGAGGGAGTAGAGGGGGAAGAGGAGCTCAGTCTGGGAACGCCTCTTGGAGGAGGTGATTTTTAAGTAAGGTTTTGAAGAGGGAAAGAGAATCAGTTTGGCGGAGGTGAGGAGGGAGGGCGTTCCAGGACCGCGGGAGGACGTGACCCAGGGGTCGACGGCGGGATAGGCGAGACCGAGGGACGGCGAGGAGGTGGGCGGCAGAGGAGCGGAGCGTGCGGGGTGGGCGGTAGAAAGAGAGAAGGGAGGAGAGGTAGGAAGGGGCAAGGTGATGGAGAGCCTCGAAGCCTAGAGTGAGGAGTTTTTGTTTGGAGCGGAGGTCGATAGGCAACCACTGGAGTTGTTTAAGAAGGGGAGTGACATGCCCAGATCGTTTCTGCAGGAAGATGAGCCGGGCAGCGGAGTAAAGAATAGACCGGAGCGGGGCGAGAGAGGAGGAAGGGAGGTCAGAGAGAAGGCTGACACAGTAGTCTAGCCGGGATATAACGAGAGCCCGTAATAGTAAGGTAGCCGTTTGGGTGGAGAGGAAAGGCCGGATCTTGGCGATATTGTAGAGGTGAAACCGGCAGGTCTTGGTAACGGATAGGATGTGTGGGGTGAACGAGAGGGACGAGTCAAGGATGACACCGAGATTGCGGGCCTGCGGGACGGGAAGGATGGTCGTGCCATCCACGGTGATGGAGAAGTCTGGGAGCGGACCGGGCTTGGGAGGGAAGATGAGGAGCTCAGTCTTGCTCATGTTGAGTTTTAGGTGGCGGGCCGACATCCAGGTGGAGACGTCCCGGAGGCAGGAGGAGATGCGAGCCTGAAGGGAGGGGGAGAGGACAGGGGCGGAGATGTAGATCTGCGTGTCATCTGCGTAGAGATGGTAGTCAAAGCCGTGAGAGCGGATGAGTTCACCGAAGGAGTGAGTGTAAATGGAGAACAGAAGAGGGCCAAGAACTGACCCTTGAGGAACTCCAACAGTTAAAGAATGGGAGGGGGAGGAGGCTCCAGCGTAGGAGACCGAGAATGATCGGCCAGAGAGGTAAGAGGAGAACCAGGAGAGGACAGAGTCCGTGAAGCCAAGGTGAGATAAGGTATGGAGGAGGAGGGGATGGTCGACAGTGTCAAAGGCAGCAGAGAGGTCAAGGAGGATCAGAATGGAGTAGGAGCCATTGGATTTGGCAAGAAGGAGGTCACGGGTGACCTTAGAGAGAGCAGTCTCGGTAGAGTGGAGGGGACGGAAGCCAGATTGGAGGGGGTCTAGGAGAGAATGGGAGTTAAGGAATTCTAGGCATCGATTATAGACGACTCGTTCTAAGATTTTGGAAAGGAAGGGTAGTAGGGAGATAGGACGATAACTGGAGGGGGAAGTGGGGTCAAGAGCGGGTTTTTTTAGGATGGGGGAGACGTGGGCATGTTTGAAGGCAGAGGGGAAGGAGCCCTTGGAGATTGAGTGGTTAAAAACAGAAGTTAAGGAAGGGAGGAGGGCAGGGGCGATGGTTTTAAGAAGGTGAGAGGGAATGGGGTCCGAGGCGCAGGTGGAGGGGGTGGCACTTGCGAGGAGGGAGGAGATCTCCTCTGAGGATACTGCAGGGAAGGATGGGAAAGTAGGGGAGGGGGTTGTTGGGGGGGAGGGGAGAGGCGGAGGGGTGACTTTGGGGAGCTCAGAATCTACTCATCCCTACCAGACAGAGATAATGAAATCATAATGGAGAAAGGCACTCTACAAATTTGAATAGGCAACCTTCAGATGAAGATCTCTTTCACCCTTATATCTTTCCCATTCCAGTCAATGCCAAACTAGCATGTCTATTAAATCCAGAATTACAGACGAGCTGATGAGTTACCTACCTGTGCTTAGACTAGGACAAAGGTGCTGGCATTTTTGTACATATACAGATGCAACTTATCTTGGAAAGGTAGAAGCAACTGTTTCTTCCAACTTCTTGGAGAATAGAGGGAGCTGTAAAAGTTGTTTGTGTTGCATTTAAAAAAGGAATTGTTGCCAGATTCTATATCTCCCCTTAACTTCTGGTGAAAAACAAATGGAAACCAAGAGCTGACTACAGTGGAGAGAACCTGGGAGTCAGAGGACCTGAGTTCTAGCAGCGTGGCTTAGTGGAAAGATCCTGGGCTTGGGAGTCAGAGATCATGGGTTTGAATTCCGGCTCTGCCACTTGTCAGCTATGTGACTGTGGGCACTTCACTTCTCTGTGCCTCAGTTACCTCATCTGTAAAATGGGGATTAAAAGTGTGAGCCCCACGTGGGACAACTTGATTACCCTGTATCTACCCCAACGCTGAGAAGAGTGCTCTGCACATAGTAAGTGCTTAACAAATACCAACATTATTATTATTATTATTCTAATCCTGATCCACCACGTCTGCTGTGTGATCTAGGGCAAGTCACTTACTTTTCTGTGCCTCAGTTCCCTCATCTTTAATATAGGGGTTAAGACTGTGAGCCCCACTTGGGACATTAACTGTGTCCTACCTGATCAGCTTGTATCTGCCCCAGTGCTTAGTACAGTGCCTGACACATAGTAATTGCTTAACAAATACCATTTAGACTGTGAGCCTGTTGTTGGGCAGGGATTGTCTCTATCTGTTGCCAAATTGTACATTCCAAGCGCTTAGTACAGTGCTCTGCACATAGTAAGCACTCAATAAATATGATTGAATGAATGAATTTTTTAAAACCTGTAATATTTTACTTTGTGGATTCACTGAAAGCCAGCCCAGGATGGCTGCAGTAAGCCCAAAAGAAAAGGTTTTCAATTGAATTTTGAGTTCACGTGTCAAAAATTAGACTGGCAAAGTGGCCAATCTGTATCCAAATTTTTCCTTTCCCTTTTCTTTCAGCCCCTGTGTACTGAAGCAAAGTCACAATGTCACGGTGGGATTTCTCCTCCCTGTTACTGCAGTCAACCCACCATGGGAATTCCTTTGGTCAAGGTGTGTGTGGAAGTGAGGCATTAAAGCAGTGTGTCTAAGAATCATAGTTATAGCAAAGTGAGTCTCAAGCTGGCCTAAATTCTATAGAGATTTTCAGAATGTAAAGATTCTGACTGCTTAGACTGTGAGCCCTATCCGGGACAGGGACTGTGTCCAGTGTAATTCACTTGTGTCTACCCCAGTGCTTAGAACAGTGTTTGACGCATAAGCCCTCAGCAAATATCATTAAAAAAGAGATGATACAATCTCTGACCTAACTTTCCATGTAAAAGAGGGAAGCCAGAAAGGTAAACATATGCACTATGAGCAAAGAAACGAATGCAACCATCACTTGTTCTGCTGTAATCATTTTATTTGGCTTTAAAGCATTGCTTAATGGATAGAGCAGAGGCCTGGGAGTCAGAAGGACCTGGGTTTTAATCCCAGGTCTGCCACATGTCTGCTCTGTGACCTTGGGCAAGTCACTTAACTTCTCTGGTTCTCAGTTACCTCATCTATAAAATGGGTATTAAGAGTGTGAGTCCCGTGTGGTATAGGGACTGTATCCAATTTGATTAACTTGTATCAACGCCAGTGGTTAGAACAGTGCTTGGCACATAGTAAGCACTTAACAAGAACTATTATTATTATTAGTGTATAAGGGTTGTGTGGAGGCAGAAAGGAGAGGGGAGTTTGCCTAACATTGTTGCAGACTTTTATTTGCGTAGCGAAGGTTATCTCGCTAGGGCTTTGAACCCCTATCCTAGGTCCAATGTGCTTGTTGCTTATTTAACAGAACCAAGGTTCCACAGGGGTCATGGTCAGAGAAGATCTAGTTTTCCACTGCTCCCAGCCCTCTTCAAACTTGCCTTAACCCAGGCAGTGGTGTGGTCAGAAGTCTATCGAATCCAAAAGTATTTTCCACATACATACTACCTCCTCCCTTACCTGCTCAAATCCAGATCCATTTTTTAATCTTTGGAGTTAAACACCAGCAAGACTTAGCTGCTTAACAAATTAGCAAATGCCAAAGCATTTCTAAACAGAACTTTCCTTGGGAGAAAAGGCCAGATTGGCTGTTCCTAAATGAAACTGTGTTTAAAATCCACTCTCTGAAGCAGGAATCTTAATTCCCATTCTCTCTCTTTTCCTCTCACTTGAACACCAGTAGTCTTTGAAATCTCTCCAATGTGTAAATTACTTTCAGCACAAGCCTGTTGCGAAGAAAAAGTCTTCTAGCTTGGTGAGGTGTTGTTTTTTTAATTTCCTCCAAATCATATAACAAACTAATATATCAATATGATTGTTCACATCATTTCAGCAGGGTGCACTCTGCAGAGGATAAAAAGAATACTAGTCATTGTTGGTAGTGCTGTTTGGAAATCATTACGTGGGTTTGAAATTTGGAGCTAAGAATGAGAACCCAGGGAAAGGTTTGAGTTGTCATGGAGATTTGTTGTCTAATTTCTGAGCTCTAAAGACAAAAGATGCTTATTTGCTCTATATTCATTTCTTGTAAATGGGCACGACTGAACAAAATAAAATTCTCATAATTGTGGAGCATTGAAATTCTAGTCAGAGGACCCATAAACTACATACATAAGCAGTTAACATAATAATAATAATACCTTGAATTTGTATAGCACTTTTATCTTCCCAAGATACTTTCACCTCAGTTATCTCAATTTATCCTCAAAATATCCTGTGGGGGCAGGAAAGGGCAGGGATTATTATCCACATTTCACAAATGAGGATAATGAGACACAGAGAGGTTAAGTGACTTGATGGAGGTCACTTAACTTCTCTGTGCCTCAGTTATCTCATCTATAAAATGGGCATTAAGAATGTGAGCCCCATGTGGGACATGGACTGTGTGTCCAAGACATGGATTGTGTCCAACGTGATTAGCTTATATCTACCCCCAGCACTTAATACAATGCCTGACATATAATAAGCACTTAACAAATATCATAAAAACTTCCTCTTCTATAATGGCTGAATTTTATGTTAAATTTGTTCTCTCTACAACTTCAGGGAATGCCTGAAGCAGCATGGCATATTGGAAAGAGCATGGGCCTGTGAGTCAGAGGACTTGGGTTCCAATGCTGGCTCTGCCAATTGCTTGCTGTGTGACCTTAGACAAGTCACTTAACTTCTCCATGCCTCAGTTACCCTGTTCTCCCTCCTACTCAAACTGGGAGCCCCATTCAGGACAGAGACTGTGTCCAACCTAATTCACTTGTATCTACCCCAGAATTTAGAACAGTGTTTGACACAGAGCCCATCATTGGGCAGGGATTGTCTCTATCTGTTGCCGAATTGTATATTCCAAGTGCTTAGTACAGTGCTCTGCACATAGTAAGCGCTCAATAAATACTATTGAATGAATGAATAGTAAAGGCTTAACAAACACTATTAAAGAAAAAAAAAGAAAGAAAATGCCTATCTGCCCTTCCTGGACAGGGTGGGTGGTGACCCCTCCCCTATTCTGACCTTGAAAACTAAGGGTCAGACAAAACTGGTTTACAGGTAATGAAAGTTTGATGGAAGAACACATATAAAGCAGAAAGCAGCACAAACACATCAGGATAAAACAGCTAACCAAATAAATTGAAAGTATGGATGAATATACAAATAGCACATATAAAAAAAATCAAAAATATACACATATTCAAGAATGTTGAGAATAGAATTATAGTGCAGAAGTACTAAGGGTAAGGTAAAATCAGCTGAAGACATTCAGAAATCCTTTCAGAACATCAAACCCTATACCATGTGGGGAGTACTAGAAATATTCCTTAGGCTTTTTCATATTTCCCCAACTTCTTTCACTAGCTTAATGTCTCACCTAAATGTGCATTCACAGTACCCTTCTTCTTGTCCTCTTATTTTACATACTCTTTATCCTTTCTTGCATATGTAATTATGTGGATTGTGTCTATGAGTGTTAGTGTTTATGTATGTCTAGATAAATGTGCAAGTATACAGTATACATGTGGGTATGGGAAAAGGAGGAGGGGAACTATGATGATACTAATAATGTTTCGAACTTTTAAAGGTTTCTAAAAATTTTTTATTAGAGATCTCATTTTATCCTCCCAATATCTCATGAGTAAGGGAGAAGCAAGTACTATTATCTGCATTTTACAGAAGAAGGTATTTAGTCACAGAGAGATGGTGACTTTTCTGAGATCTCAGAGCAGGTAGTAGAACCCAGTCTCTGCACTGCCTTCAAAAAGTGTGTGTGTGTATGTGTGTGTGTGTGTAAGTTGTACTTCATATCTGAATAAGACATCACTGATGGAGTTCACCTATGAGTGCATTTGTAATTGGATACACAGTCCTAGCCACACTGTGCCTACAAAAAGACTGTCCCTTGTTGTGTTGTCAGGTTTGATGTCTGTGCTGCCTGGCACTGTTTTCTCTTTTGCCTCCTCATTTCCCTTCCACATGAAGCTTTTGCTTGAAAAGAGAGACTCCCTACTTGATGGCAGTGTGCCATGAGAGTCTATCCTCAGGAACAGATTCCCAGTTTTCAGCTGGGATGTAGCCTTGTCTGAGGATTTCTTTTACCATGTCCATAAATATAAAGATAATTTTCTTACATTCTGTACTTATTGGCCTCCAATGTTTCAAAGTGTAGGAGGAATATGTATGTGGGAGGGGGTTGGTGGGGGGGGTGTCAGTGGGGATGGTACTGCTGAGAATGAGCATTATATTAGGCTGCTTTTTCAGGGGCTGACAGAGATGGCCAGGAACTGGTTGTTCAGAAAATAGGAAAGAGGGACCAGGAAACTCTTAAAGATCTTAAGTGGCAGCAGAGAATACTGCTGCTGCCAAGATCGTAGCTTCTGAGGATGAGGGGCAACAGAAGCAACAGCATCCCCCACCCAGCTTCCCTGTCCCCAGCCAATCCCTTCTCCATTCTCCACACAGCCATACTCAGCCCTCCATCACCTGAGCAGGCCGGGGGTCTTAGGTGTAAGACCCAAAGCTCCCTACCCATAAACATATTGTCCACTGCCTTCCACTTCCTGCCACATGGCAGAAGCCCCCAAGGACAGTCTTTCCTAAAGGCCATCAAGACCAAGGTCCAGGATGGCAAATTTTATGGCAGCTCCATTAGACTGCCACCAACATCACTTAACTTCTGGGCCTCAGTTTCTTCATCTGCAAAATGGGGATTCAATACCTATCCTCCCTCCTACTTAAACTGTGAGCCCTATGTGGGACAAGGACTGTGTCAACCTGATTATCTTGTCCCTACCCCAGTGCTTAGAACAGTGCCTAAACCATTTAACAAATACCATCTTTTTTAAATAAAAAAAGAAGCTCAGAACAAATTCCTCAAGGCAGGCCTCTGTAGAGGGACCCAAGGGCAAACATCCAGGCAGGCTGTATGGTGCCAGCTCCAGGGAGTACTCTAGTAGCATGGCCTAGTGTAAAGAGCACAGGCCTGAGAGTCAGAGGACCTGAGTTCTGATTCTGGCTCTGCCACTTGCCTGCTTTGTGACTTGGGCAAGTTACTTCACTTCTTTGTGTCTGAGTTCCCTCATCTGCGAAATGGGGATTAAATACCTGTTTTCCCTCCCTCCTACTTAAACTGTGAGCCCCAAGAGGGAGAGGGACTTATAGCTCTCCCAGCACTTACTACAGTGCTTGACATATAGTAAGCACTTAACGAATACCATATTATTGTTATTATCATTATTATTGTACTCACCTCAGCTGGAAGAGCAGCTCTCAGTGACTCCCACCCACCCTCCCTGGCCAGGCCTTTGCTGCCCCTTAATAAATCTGATCTCTCCCAATATTTAAGCTGTTTGGATTTGGCATCCTTTCTCCACCTAAGGGGATCATTTTATTCTCCTTTCTTGATTTTGAGGGTTTTTTGATCACTAAAACTCCTGCAGACATTGAAGTAGCCATTGAAAGTATCTGGAAGCTGAACTAACCTCTGGATTCTGTGGCTGGTTTGTAGTCATTATCACTGTTTCAGAAAGAAATCCCAACAAAGATAGAGCTAGGAAACTCCAAAAAGTCTTTTCATTTCAAAGAAGGTTGTGTAAATTTTCTGAACAACTGTTACAAAATAGATGTTTATATTCACTCAATCTGCTGCCCAGACAGCCTGTTGTTCTTGGACATAGCATTCTACATACTGGAAATTATATAAGAATAATGTGAAATCAAGTTACTATAGTAACGATTCCTTCTTACTGGTTCCAGAATAAACATTTGCTCAAAGCTTACCAAAGTTCTTGGCACATACAACTGCCTCATCCGCTCAAAGCACCCTTTGTAGTTACCTGGAATATGTGATTTCTTTATAGGCTTAGGTACCAAAACCATTGAAAAGGTGATCTATGGATCAGACCCCTGGTTTTCATTTCAGCCATTATCTCCATGTTTATGAGCTTTCGCTTATCTGGAATAAAAAAGGCATCAGACCTCTTCATTCTCTGATCCTTAATTCTACATTTTTGCTTTCCATCTAAAACCTCTGGAAGTATCTGTTTTTACCCAATTTCCCTTATTTCCAGTTGCAAGCTTTTCCAGTGAGGTGGGAATTAGGACAGACTTGTCAGGAGGATCCTGGACTGAGAGTTCAGAGCTGTTCTGTTCTTTCTCTTGTAATTCACCCAGGCAGTGCAAATTTTATGTAATGGCAAATAACTGGTTTAGTTATTGGGTTTGAAACTTTTTACAGTCTGCCACCTTCTGTGGCTGCTACACTAGACTCTCCCCTACAGCACTCAACACAGTAAGCACTCAATAAATACCATTGATTGACAGATTGATAGTGAGCCTGCACACAGTTTGCATTTAATAAATACGATTACTGCTACTTTTAGTTTCGTCTGAATCTTGATGCCATATTGACATTCATTCATTTATTCAATCATATTTATTGAGTGCTTACTGTGGGCAGAGCACTGTACTACGTGCTTGTAAAGTACAATTCAGCAATAAAGAGAGACAATCCCTGCCCACACCGGGTTTACAAGGCTAGAAGGGGTGAGACAGATATCAAAATAAGTAAACAGGCATCAATGTAAATAAATAGAATTATAGATATATACACATCAAAACAAGTAAACAGGCATCGATATAAATAAATAGAATTATAGATATAAACATAAGTGCTGTGGGGCTAGGGGGAAGAGCAAAGGGAGCAAGTCGGGAAGACAGGGAGGGGAGAGGGAGCTGAAAGGTGGGAAAAGGAAAAGAGGGGCTTAGTTTGGGAAGGCCTCTTGGAGGAGGTGAGCCTTCAGTAGGGCTCTGAAGGGGGAAGAGTGATTGTTTAGCGGATTTGAGGAGGGAGGTCATTCCAAGCCAGAGGTAGGATGTGGGCCAGGGGTCAACAGAGGGACAGGCAAGATTGAGACACAGTGAGAAGGTTAGCACAGGAGGAGCGGAGTGTGCGAGCTGGAATGTAGAAGGAGAGAAGGGAGGTGAGGTAAGAAGGGGCAAGGTGATGGAAAGCTTTGAAGCCAATAGTGTGGAGTTTTTGTTTGATACAGAGGTTGATAGGCAACATGCCCTGAATGCTGCTGTAGAAAGATAATCCAGGCAGCAGAGTGAAGTATGGACTGAAGTGGGGAAAGGCAGGAGGTTGGGAAGTCAGAAAGGAGGCTGATGCAGTAATCCAGTCATGACAGGATGAGTGATTGTACTAACGTGGTAGCAGTTTGGATGGAGAGGAAAGGGCGGATCTTGGTGATGTTGTGAAGGTGAGACTGGCAAGATTTGATGATGGATTGGATATGTGGGGTGAATGAGAGAGCAGAGTCAAGGATGACACCAAGGTTGTGGGTTTGTGAGACAGGATGGATTCCATGACAGGTAAGACAACTTCCTGGAGAGCCATAATTATGCCATCATTAAGCCATCATTATGTTGGGCTAACTGACCTACATTCCACTGCTTAAGAGGTGGCTTGACAAAGTAATGATTCCATTTTTCAAGTCCCCTTTTGGTTCAGTTTGGACCCTACTAGCAAAGAGAGGGTGGGGTAGGAACGGGGTTCTGTCTTTCATTTTCAAGGGGGTTGCTCTTTTGCAAGCCCCAAAGTTGTCATGAACCTCCCAGCGCTTCTTATCTGCTCCTGGTACTTAACACTGTATTTTTCCAGTGATAGCAGTCTTCAGTTCGAAGACGAGGCTGCGGACGGTGAGATTGTATCAATGAGTGTCACTGAGAGGGACTCTCTTGGACACTTGCACACTTTGTCCACACAGCTCTGGTATTTTTTCTGACCTTTTGTCACTGGGGCAAACGTTGCTAAGACACCAATGGTTATGAGGGGAAAGGCATATGTTTTACCACCAGCAAGACGTGCACTTGAGTTGTTTTTGCAGTGGTGGGGATGGTTTGCACTAAGCTATCGACAGTCTCTCTTTCCTGGCCCTATACTGTACCGAAATAATCGTGGTTTTTGTTAACCTCTTACGTTAACAAAATGTTACGTTACTCTTGCAAAACATTACGTAACTCTTAATTACGTACCAAGAACTGTACTACGCACTGGAATAGATACAAGATAATAGGTCCCATGTGGGCCTAACAGTCTAGATAGGAGGAAGAACAGGTATAGAATTTCAATTTTAGAGATGAGGTAATTGAGGCACAGAGGAGTTAAGTGACTTGCCCAGGTCACACAGCAGGCAAGTGGCAGAGTCAGGATTAGAACCCAGGTCCTCTGACTCCCAGGCCCATGTGCTTTCCGTTAGGCTGCTACTGTGCTAGTATTGGACTAGCCCAAAAGAGATTTCTGTTTCGACTCCCCTCGGGTCTCTGAGATTTGTGGATCTCTGCCAAGTCCCTTCACCTCCCTGTGCCTCTCTACTTGCCCATGTTTAACACGAATGGCAATATCAGCCCCTGCAGCCTAGGTATTAACCCTGAGTCCTCACCCTTTTTACCCTTGACTTTCAAACACTACTCGATCTGTTCTCTCACTCTTATTTACTCCCTTCTCTCCTACACCTCAGATCACACTCTTTCAATTCTCAGGTTGGTTCTGTCCCTAAATCCTGTCACCTTAACCTCCACGACATTTCCCAGCCCCTCCCCTTCCTCACCATCCAATTGGTCATGACCCTGTTTGAGGCACCTGTTATATCTTGACTAACCTCAAGTATCAGCCTCTTCACTGGTCTCCCTACCTCCAGTGTCTCCCTTCTCTATTCCATAATTCACTCTAATTACCAGATCACTTCCTCCGTTACTCTGTGAGGCATAGATTACATGGACACACCTTCAAGGATCCTACTTGACACTTTGATATTTAATGAATTGATGTATCTCCTACAGCTATGCTGCAAGAATGAATAGTCCTGATTTTACTGAATTTGTTTTGCAGTCTCTCAGGACTGTGCTGAACAGAAATTGTGCTTTCAGAACCCAAATGCCTGTCCCTAGTCTGCCTGCTTCAGCCTCTCTCACAGGTTGATTTTAATGATCTTTGAACCAATAAACTACATCTCTGTGGGCTGCTGCTTCCTTTGGAAATGCTGAGTCACTGGGGTTTCTGCAATGAGCTGTTACAGATATAGGAGCAGCTTAATTCTTGATCAACAAGCTATCGTCGTGCACTATGTGGCGCTGAACTTTTCGAGGGTTAAAAATTGCCCCAAAGTTGAATTTCCCTTGGCTGTTTCCCAGATAGAAGACAGTGACTATGGCCTGAAATGAACAAGGTCATTTTGGTTCATAAGAATACAACAGTATGGCTGGTCAATTCAGCCACTGGCAACAGCTCTTAAAAAAGGGTTTATAACCACATAATGGGGAAGCAGCATGGCTCAGTGGAAAGAGCATGGGCTTTGGAGTCAGGGCTCATGAGTTCGAATCCCAGCTCTGCCACTTGTCGGCTGTGTGACTGTGGGCAAGTCACTTAACTTCTCTGTGCCTCAGTTCCCTCATCTGTAAAATGGGGATTAAGACTGTGAGCCCCACGTGGGACAACCTGATTCCCCTATGTCTACCCCAGCGCTTAGAACAGTGCTTGGCACATAGTAAGCGCTTAACAAATACCAACATTATTATTATTAACCACAGATGTTTTTAAAATATGTAGAGATTGATTCTTACTTAACAAATAAAACTGGGGTTTCCAGTTAAGATGAGAATGTGGCTGCTTCTTTCCTCTCATCCAGATCTCTCATCTCTCTCTTCCTGCAGCTTCCTTGTACTCGGAAATCCAGGTGGAGCAACCTGAAATTGGGAAAACCACGGCTCATCCAGATTGTGTGGATCGAGATACTGAACTCATCAAACCCAAGAAGCTCTTGAATCCTGTAAAGGCCTCAAAAAGCCACCAGGAACTGCACAGAGAACTCCTCATGAACCACAAAAGGTAGAAGAGGATAGAGTGCCTCCATAATCTTGTATTTAGATTGGGATGGAGAAGGAGAGGGAAAATATGTCATTGGTCCAGACCCTCTGCTCTTTTAGACAATTTAAGGGAGAAGAACCTCAACCACAAGTACAGTGCTCTGCATGTAGTAGGTGCTACCCATGCTGAAGCAGGAACAAGCACAACCAAGGGGCTTGTCAGTAGTAGTATTTATTAAGTGTTTACTGTGTGCAGAGAGCACTGTACTAACCGCTGGGAGAGAATAGAAGCAGCCTGGTGTAGTAGATAGAGCACGGGCCTGAGAGTCAGGAGGTCATGGGTTCTAATACTGGATCCGCTACTTGTCTGCTATGTGACCCTGGGCAAATCACTTCATTCTGCTCCCTCATCTGCAAAATGGGGATTGAGACTGTGAGCCTTTTGCAGGGCAGCGACTGTGTCTAACCTAATTTTCTTGTGTCCACCCCAGAGCTTAGTACAGTGCCTGGCACGTAGTAAGTGCTTAACAATTACCATAATTATTAATACACAGTTGGGAAGTAGATCCAGTCTCTGCCACTCAGGGGTTCACAATCTAAGCATTTCAGTGGGGAGAAGGGACTGGAGACAAACCCATCAGGAGTGATGAAGCACTAAAGCACCACAAGAGCAAATACACAAAATAAGTTCAAAGTCACAGTGGGGATGGAGGAGTCTGAGAGCACATGGAAGCAACTAGTATCCCTGGGCCAGAGGACATGGAGCATGCCGGAAGTGGGGATCCTTGATGGCGGGACCTAAGGCAGCAGTTATGGTGGTACTTTTTTTGGTGGCAATGGAAGAGTCCGAGAGCAAGGGGGCACAGTTTTGGCCCCCAAACTAGCACACATGGAACGTGCCGGGAGCAGAAACAGGAATGAAGCATTGGCCCTCATCCTCACTGGGAAGCAGTGTGGCCTAGTGGATAGAGCATGGGCCTACTGACCTGAGTTCTAATCCCAGATCCACCACTTGTCTTTGTGTGACCTTGGGCAAGTCATTTAACTTCTCTGGGCCTCAGGTACCTCATCTGTAAATTGGGATTAAGACTGTGAGCCCCATATGGGACATGGACTGTGTCCAACCTAATTAGCTTGAAACTACTCCAGTGTTTAGTACAGTGCCTGGCACATAGTAAGTGCTTAACAAGTACAATTTTTTAAAAAATGAGAAGGAGGAGGAAACTTGTAGTTACTTGCTGGAGCTCTGTAACACCACACCTACCCCTCGGTGAGCCCTAACCTTATGACCAACCCAGCAGGGGTCCATGATCAGGAAGGGGCAGGGAGATTGGAGTCAGAAGTGGGACCCTCACAGATTTGCCCATCTGCCCTCCTGACCTCAAGGGCCTCACAGGAATTTTCTCTCTTTTACCCAACCCCTCTCCCCACCATGCATCCAGAGGCTGCTCCCCTGCCACCCCCAAGATGTCCCAAGAAACAGCACTGAAGCAGAAAGACCTTACCACCTTTGTTTTGACTGTCTGCAGCCCTTTACCTGCCTCCTTAGGTTCCATACAAAGTGGGGTAAATGAGTTCAAACCTGACATTCATGCCCTGATGCCCCATCAGTCCCCTGGCTTCTCTCTAGAGTAAAAATCAGGACAAAGCAAACCAAGGAGCAGGGTGTTTCATTCAATCGTATTTATTGAGCACTTACTGTGTGCAGAGAACTGTACTAAGCACTTGGGAAAATACATTGCAGCAATAAACCAGAGGAACTTGGGAAATCCCCCAAGCTGAACACATCGTGGCTCAGTGGAAAGAGCACAGGCTTGGGAGTCAGAGGTCTTGCATTCAAATCCCGGCTTAGCCGCTTCTCAGCTGTGAGACTTTGGGCAAGTCACTTCACTTCTCTGTGCCTCAGTTACCTCATCTGTAAAATGGGGATTAAGACTGTGAGCCCCACGTGGGACAACCTGATCACCTCGTATCCTCCCCAGTGCTTAGAACAGTGCTTTGCACATAGTAAGAGCTTAACAAATGCCAAAAAAAAATCCAAAGCCTCTCTCCCATAGCACAGGGTGGAAAGAAGGTTTCACTTTGATAGCTATGTAGAGACAATCAGTGACACTGACAATGAGAATTGCACTACCGAGATTCTGCCTTCTGAAATCTCTTCAGAAATGTTTCCCAAGGCCAGGGCTGGTCAGACCAAGCCAAGTTGAATCCTCGCCTGATTTTCAACTCCCCTTCCAGCTAACTCCCTCCAAGGCTATAATCCCTGCTGTTTCACCGGGTTGAGGCAGCAGTAGCCACAGAGGGAAGTACTCACACACACCCCTTCACCCACCACACCCTCTGGGTCCTTCTGGCAGCTCTGCTCTGCCAACCTAAGCAAGAAAGGAAATGAGCTGGAGGAGGAACCAAAAGACTGCTGGTGCCTGAGCACCTCCCTGACAACACCCATATCCCACTGAATCAGAGAACAGATATACTAGCATCCCATTTCACAGGCAGGGAAACTGAGGCTCAGGGGAACACCTTCTAATCAACAAAGATTCCAAGCTAGTGGTGAGCCAGAATTTGCAGGCAGAAGCCCCCAACTCCAGTTCCCAGTAAGTAACTGCAAGACTTGCTGCATGAGGGATAAGGAAATAATTTAGCAAAGCTGCTTTTTCACCTCAAACCTCCTTGTCCCTGCCATGTATCTCACAGAGGCTTGGGTCTGGAAAAGAAGCCAGAGCTTCAGAGAGTCCTGGAGCACAGGCGACGAAATCAGATGATTAAACAGAAGAAGGAAGAGGAGGAGGCAAAGAAACGTAATTCTCCTTTCGAACAAGAGCTCCTGAAGAGACAACAGAGAATGAATCAGGTAGAACAAACCTCCGTGTGCTTTGTTCAGAGACATCAGGGCAGTCTTTACACCAGGCGTGTGTGGGGGCGTGGAAGGAACTTAGCTCGGTTTTATAGACCTTCCCAAGCCAGCTGGGGAGTTCTCTTTATTTTTACCCAGCCCAAGTATTCTTTCAGGGCATTCTGGAGTGGAAATACTAGTGTAGGCCTTGAGCGAGCAGAAAAGCCCTAAGGGAACTCAAATTTGGAGGTGGGGGGCTGAGATGGGGAAGAGGGTGTCTAACACATAGCCTGTGAAGCCAACACTTTCCATCCATCCCCATGCAGTAATAATGGATTGGTGTAGCTTTCCAGAGACTGGTTGACCGTCTTGGAAGGCCAAGCCTAAATAAACTGTTTCCGCCACTGGGATACACCTCCAAATGAACCTTCTGATTCTCTCTTCTTCAGCTGGAGGAGGAACCAATAAAGGAAGAACACACACCTGAATTCATTAAAGTCAAAGAAAACTTACGGAGAACTACCACGCTTGCCAGCAAGGAGAGAGTAGCTTCTACGAAAACTCCTGGGAATAGTCCATCCTACTTGATGTAAACCTCTCCACTCCAACACCTCTGTTCTTAACAGACATCTAGCACCAGGTTTTGGCAACTAGTTCCTGACATTCTTACCCTAGTAGCAGTGCTTCTAACAAGGCATGATCCGAGATAAGGTATCTCATCGTAAAGATGTAGCACTTAGTGGTAGGTTTACTAGCAAGAGAAGTGAGGCAGGAGTGGCCAACAGCCCCTCTCACACTGTGGATGCATCCTAACATCCACTTACCTATTAACTTTTGGCCAAGATCTTGAGAATTCTGGAGCCCTCAAAGCAGAGCTCCTCAGGGGCAATGGTTGGATTCTCCAGTCCTTCTGGGGAAGCTCCCACAGTTCACCCTGTCTGTGGCAAGAGCTTGGGGCTCTGTGGGTAAAGCACTTTTGACATTTTCAGCAAATTAGCTGAAGCCTCTCCTTGAGAGTTCTGCATAATCAGTCTGTGCCAATTTCTAGAAGATTCTGAGCCCAAGCTCTCCCAGGGGCTTTCCCCATGGTGAGCTGCAGAGATTGACTCTGCGAGGCAGAAAGAGCTGCAAGGTATGCCAGCATCTCAGGGCTTGAGGGGCTCAGGGACTTCATCCCCTCCCCGACCTGTATCTGCTGGATTTAATACAGGTGGCACCTGTGAGGGAGCTTTTCTGGGAGCCACATTTTCCTGGCTTCCCAGTGCTGCTTGGGAGCCCCAGACCAGGGGACTGAAGCCAGTCTGGCTGCAGCAGAAGCTGGGAGGATACTGATCTCCTAGGAGCCAATATAGTGTAGGTGTCTGGACCAGGACTTCGAGCCCTTCTTTGCTTGCTTTTCTGGTCCCATGAGTAAATACATGGGACATTCTTTCCCCCATGTCCACCACCACCTTGCTGAACTTTGACCTCTGGCTCTCATCCTTAAGCTTCTGCTCCTTTTGTGACTCTGAAACACTGTTTGATGCCTTGCATTTATGAGAAAGTTGGAAAATTTACATTCATCCCATCCCAACCACAAACCACAAATTCAAACCAAGGCACATAAAAGATTAAAGTGGGGGCAAGTCAATTAAGTAGTCAGAGAGCAGCTGTGTCTGAGAAAGGAGTGGGGCAAAACCACCACCCTTTTTCCCACCACTCGAGTGACTCATGGACTCTGGACAGTTTTCCAACTGAGCACAAGGTCAGCTGCCACCCTGGATTGGTAGTAAGGGTGGGAATGGCACCCCTGCTTATATCAGCTGTCCTAGTGCCACCACTGCTGGAGACAGGCACCTCCTATTTATTACTAGTCCTCTAGCCTCCCTAATCTAATGAGGAATCTGTGGTGTCTTCCTCCATCATTCCTCAAAAATGCCAGTGAAACAAGAGCATCCTTAAAGAGTTGTGGGGCTGTGGGGCCCCATTGGTCATGGGCAGGATGGATACGGTTAAAGAATGGAGCATTTGCCCTTAAATCACCCAGCCTTTTGATTCCCAGATGGGCATTTTGTCACCCGCCTTCCCCTCCCTCCTCCTCCCTGACACATGTAGGTCTCCAGACATCCCTGAACCACTGTGGACTGGCAGCGAGAGGGGGGAACAGTTAGCTAAGGCCCTGGTAACTTGGGTGCAGAACCGATCTCCCTCCACCAGCTGCCCCCTTTGGTATTATCAAACCCTACTGGCTTTCCCTAGGGATGGCCCTGCAGTGAAAATATCTGCCACTGCTACTAGAACCTTAATGAGAGTGCGGCACAGTGGGGTGAATTGGGGGAGCTGGAGCCAGATCCTTTCTTTAATACTCTCTATTGCTTCCTTGTCACTATTTGCATAGTATTTTCCTCCCACTTGAGAGTATACACTAGTTATTCTTCAGTACATCAGAAGGGTCAAATATCACTGCACTTTCCCCTTAGGTTCTTGGAGTGCAGAAACAGAAATACCCTGATTGAAGTATTGCAGTTAGGTTGGGGCCTGAGTCTTCTGGGTAGACCATCTCCAGTTCTTGAAGAGACAGTTCCAGCCAGAACCCTGCATTGGTCTCCCACCAAGGCCTTCTACCCCTGGTTGGCTGACTTGCTTAGCAAACCCATCCCCTGGAGAAAGAAATTTGCATGGGAAAAAAGAAGGGAATCCCATTTATCACCAGAAAGTTGTGAGGCACAGTTGGAGAAGGGTTTGCAGGAATGTTACTGTGACTCCAGAGGAAAATGCTGGAGCTGCACCTCTAGTTTCATCATACTAGGTACAGAACATATAAACAACCGAGCTGTCATTTATCATGCTCCATCATTTAACCCTCCATTTTCCACCCCCCTAATCTGGTGACCCCTTCAAAAAAGAAAGGCCATTGACCTACATTGTAGAACTCGGACCTTGCCTCGCAATCTAGAGTTGAGTTATAGTGGCCCCAGAGCAACCCAGAATCCTTTGACTGTGTTTAATTCATGGTACAAAAAGTTGATCAGTGGCAGCAAGGAAAAGACCAAGTTAGTTCTTAGCAGCTGGCAATCCTGATTTCACTTTCCTCGTGAGGTGGTGTCTGAGCTGAAGCTGGATCTTTAGTCAATAGGGAACATTGATGGGCATGACCCATACCATTGTACCATGTCTGGAAGATCAACAATTTCTTTTGGGGGACATGTGTAAATATGTACATAGCCCTATATGCATACACACACACACACATATTGTTCTTAAAAGTCAACATGAGTGGCACCTTTTTGACCAGAGAATGATATTTTAAATAGTTCCCAAATTAACTTAAATATGCTTAAATAAAGTTCTCCAGCTCTTCTAAAGCAATCAGCCTGAGGTGCCTTTTTATGTTTCACTCTTACTGGATACACAGCTCAGGACTGGGACAAAAAAGGTGATCCATGGGAGGGTCACACCCTCCTTATGGCCAGGCAAGATTTCCCCCATGGTTTACAGAGGAAGAAGTCTACAGGGAGGGAGGAAGTGGCAGCCACCCCTGCTCCAGCCTTGTCCAACCCCTCATTTCTGGACACTGGAGTTGTGGGGAGGCTAGCGACCTGACAACCTGCAGAGCCAACATGACCTAACGGATAGAGTATGGGCCTGGGAGTCAGAAGGACCTGGATTCCCATCCTCGCTCTGCCACTTGTCTATTCTGTGACCTTGAACAAGTCACTTAACATCTCTGTGCCTCCATTACCTCATCTGTAAAATGGGGATTAAGACTGTGAGCTCCTTGTGGGTCATGGACTGTGTCCAACCTGATTACTAGCATCTGTCCCAGCACTTAGAACAGTGCCCGGCACATAGTAAGCACTTAACAGATACCTTTTAAAAAAAGAACCTCACTCTCTGGAACCAACAGACAGGGGAGGAGGTAGGAGGCAAGAGTTGGAAGATGGACTGCAACCAGAAAGTGGAAGGGAGCAGAAGCGGAGGCAGATCAGAATCATGGAGCTCTCGCCATTTTCTTAGATGTCAAGGAATCTTCTTTTTGGTACTTCTTTGCTAGGAAGTCAATAATCTACTCCATACCCTACCATAAAAGGCTGAATGTGGCACCAGCAGCAGCTGTGGATATCAGTTTCAGAGTCCCCTGTAGGGGGGCTGAGAGGATCCCCAGAGGGGAACAGAGGCACTGGGTCTCCTCTGCTTAACTCCATCAATTTAAAGTGACTAGTCCCCGGGGCCCAAGATGGGACCGGCTTCAGCACTGGCTCCACATGTTTTAATTGTATTTCTCTTTCACTTTTTTCTACTCTCTGCACCAGTACTTTCTTTTTCAAATCATCAATGGTATTTATTTAGAGCTTACTGTGTGTGGAGCACTGCACTAAGTGCTTGGCACTGTACTAAGAGCTCACACTTACCAATATTTTGACCATTTGTAGTAAGCATCTCACTCAACCAGACTGTACCAAACTAGGGTGGCCATTTGTCCAGTTTCATATCAGGTAGTCCATTTTTCAGCTGGCCTGGCCCCTGCCCAGGATGGCTAGAGCAGCAGATGCTTTTATGACTGGTATTTTTATTTCAAGTCTCCAGTTGCCCTCTGCCTTGGCTTCTGCCACCGAGTTCCATGGCTCAGCCATGGCTCCCATATTTGCAGGGACATGAGAGGGGAATTCCACAGCTCTGGAGAAAGTGGGTGGTGATGGGTCAGAAGAAACTCTAGGTTTGCGTGGCCTCGGAGGGACTTCCACAAAATGGCACATATGGCAATACTGCATTAGTCTGTGTGCCCAGCATAACTTGTGTGATGTCACGTGTGCCTGGATGATTGGTATCCACAAAGGCCATCAGTGGCCACTCTAGCAGAAACTGGATTTAGGAAAAAGGAAGCCATTAAACAGGGTAAGCCAGTTCTATTGTTAAAGGGCTCTTTCGCTGGCCTGACTCAGGAAAGGGGGCTTCGGGTAAGTGGGGCTGCCCTGATCTTGGCTTTCTGACTGGTGTGGTAAAACGATTTAATGTTTTCTCTCATCCTTCACTCTCTTCAACCTTATCAAAGCCCTTCTGATCAGGACACTGGGTGACAAGGTGACACCCTAGAAAGGATGATGTTACTTGAAACCCAGGGGCTGGAAGGCTGTGAAATGGATTCAAAAGCCCTTGGAGACATTGCACACAGCCCAGTGAAGAATGGTTCACAGAGATGGATGTTGGATACTCCTTGTTTCAGCGAGGTCTCTTCTCACCAGACCAGTGGCTGTTGGGAGGAGGTTTTGCAGTCAGGCAGTTGCTGAGAAAAGTCCTTCCAGATCTCGGAGACAAAAGTGACAGTCTGGGGACAATATGCTGCCCTTCGAAAGAACCACTCTTATTTACTTAGGCTCTGGCCACTTTCTGGCTTTGGCTCTGGCTCTAATTAGTTGAGCAGAGTACAGCTGCATTTTTTTCGTGGCTGTTGCTCTTTGTTTTGTTTTCCATTTCTTGTTTTTGCACTTACTAAGCCACTCTGAATATCATACTCAGGAAATGGGTGAGGGCACAGTGGTATCTATTGCTGTTCAGGTCTCAGAGATATTCTGTTCTGGGACCAGAGAATGCACCATTCTACCTACCAACTGTCTTGCAATGTGTGCCTCTGAGTATACGAGGGCCAGGCGAGAGAGTGTGGATGACTCAACATAAACCATTACCACTACTGCAAAAATAACTCAACTGCTTGTCCTGCTGGTAGTAGGACTGACATTTCTTTCCTATCTTGACCGCTGAGATCTGAGCAGTGCTCACCCGAAGACAAGGGGCTAGAAAAGGCCACTAATATATTCTTGTGAATACCACGTGCAGGCCACTATCACCCATGGATAAAACCTCACTGTGAGCAATGTTGTCTCTGAAATGAAGAGCAACTCTACTAGCTATTAATTCATCGTTGGCAATGGACCTTCAATTTCTATACTCATTCAGATAATCTCCAGACCAGTTTGGTTCGGAGTCTTTCCCCCTGCAAATGGGTGGGAAAGAGAGAAGTCTTCTTTTCCCAGAGGGGTAACCCGGGAAAGACTGTGAGTCCCATGTGGGACAGGAACCGTGTCCAACCTGATTATCTTGTATCTACCCCAGCGCTTGGAACAGTGCTTAGCACAAAGTAAGTGCTTAACAAATACTATTATTATTATTATTATTAATAAGAGTACTAGACTGGACCCTTCCCCTACAGTCACAAAACAGCAACCCCAACCCTTGGGCCCAGGGATTTTTCAGGCCCAGCTCAGTTGATAATAATAATAACAATAATATGACAATCTGCTGCCTGATTACCTTCCACAAATGTGATCTTGAACACATCCTTCTGCTTCTAAAAAGCTCCACTGGCCCCCCATTTCCCTCCTTCTCAGGCAGAAGCTCTTCACCATTAGTTCTAAGGCTCTCCATCAACTGTCTCCGTTCTACATTTCAGCTCTCACCAGCCACACCCACATTCAAAATAGGCCCCCCCCCACAAGGCACCCCCCATTCTGGGGTTAGGAAGGTGCTGTGTAACTGAGTCATTCCAGAACAGGTGACTCATGGTTGCCAATCCCGAACCACACCGAGAGCATTAGTGGGAGGGTCCCAGAGGGGCAGCCAATGATTACAGGTTTGCGAGTATTATGGTGGAGCATTTGGGGTATAAAGGTATGTAGAGTGGCTCCTCCCCCATATGTCACATTCTTCCACCTATGCCAGTTTTCCTTTGGGTCTCACACACCACTCCTGAAACATGGGTTGCCCAGGCCACATTGATGGACCATATCCATGGACTACAGTCTTTCTCCGATCGACCTTGTAGGCAATGTGGCAGTGGGCAGTTAAGGCATTGGACTTAAAATCTAATGGATGCGTGTCCCTGCGTGTACGAATCCTACAGCCATGCTAGCTAAGCGGTCCTTCAGATAAGGACTCTGCTTCATGGGCATAGTAGAGAGGAAGGGTGGGATCTGGAAATATGGTGAGGGGGGATATAGGCAGGTTTTAGTAGTGAAATGGAGCATAAAAGTTTGAGATGGCTATGTATCTGTGCCAATATTTGTCTCTATCTGAACTGGCAATATCAATCCTTATTTTGTTGGGGCTCTAAGAACCAAAGTACTAAATTAGCCAATAGTTAATTCAACAAGGGGATTCAGTGCAAAACCAAAGGTGAGAGAGAGTATTTGAAAAAAGAAGGGTCAGAGAGAGACTAAGAGTAAAATGACAAACAGGACTACAGAGGGGTCTATACCTGAGAACCACAAAAAACAAGCAAAACGCTATTCAATCAATCAATCCTATTCATTGAGCACTTACTGTGCACAGGGCACTGTACTAAGCGCTTGGAAGAGTACAATATAACAGAGTTGGTAGGCACATTCCCTGTGCACAAGTAGCTTATAGCCTAGAGGGGAAGACCCACATTAAAATAAATCGCATATATGTATGTAAGTGTTGTGGGGCTGAGGGTGGAGGAATAAAGGGTACAAATCCAAGTGCAAGGGCGATGTAGAAAGAAAGTGGCAGCTTGTTATCTGGGGTTTGATGTCTAGGTTTGAGGTCAGCTTTGGACAAGCTTTCCCATTGGCTTCTAGGATCCCTTTGTAAGCAAGCTCAAGTCTGTGTCCATGGTTTCTCCTCACCATTCCCCTTCTGTCCCAAAAGCGGGCCTTGCCACAAACTGGTCGAATCTGAAATGGCTTGACTTGATGAATGTTAGTGGAAATCAAGTCAATGGAAGCAAGCAATTCTACTCAATCCAATTCAAGCTAAATAAAACCTTCAACGTTAACACAGCATATTCCAAAATGGAATCTCTTATAGGTCACAGAAGGGCTCAGAATCAAGGTAAGGTACCTTGGTGAATGATTCAAGTAGAGTAGAAGGTATATAATAATCATAATGGTACTTGTTAAGTGCTTACTATGTGCTAGCACCGTTCTAAACTTTGGGGTAGATACAAGTAAATAGGGTTGAACAGAGTCCCTGTCCCACATAAGGCTCACAGTCTTAATCCCCACTTTACAGATGAGGGAATTTAGGCTCAGAGAAGTTAAGTGACTTGCCCAAGGTCACACAGCAGAAAAGTGACAGATCAGAACCTGACTTCTGACTTCTAGGCCTGTGCTCTACAGCGTGGCTTAGTGGAAAGAGGCCCAGGCTTGAGAGTCAGAGGCCGTGCGTTCTAATCCCACTTCTGCTACTTGTCAGCTATGTGACTTTGGGCAAGTCACTTAACTTCTCAGGGCCTCAGTTCCCTCATCTGTAAAATGGGGATGAAGCCTGTGAGCCCTATGTGGGACATGCTGATTACCTTGTATCTACCCCAGTGCTTAGGACAGTGCTTAGCACATAGTAAGCCCTTAACAAATGTCATTATTATTATTATTACTACGTCAGGCTGCTTCTGTATCTGCCTAGTTGTCTCACACTGCTGAGGGTGGAATTTTATCTATGTGTGTGAATGTCACTGAAGGATAGCCTCTTCTGCATTCCATGCACAGAGTTGGAGAAGGACACATTTCCTAACCCTTTACCCCAACAGGGTGGGCTTCGTTTCCTTTAGTAAGTCTGCTCAAACACCATGGGCACCGCTGTGTGGCACTGATGTCTCTTCCGCCAAAACGCCAGCATGGAGGGGCCTACTGTCATGGAACTTCAAGTTTGGGTTTGGTGGGGGAGGCGGGGAAGCCTAGCTGATCACCAGCACAATATACACCTGAATTGTTCTTACAGTAGTGGTGACAGGTTGCACTGAATCATCCATACTCTCTTACCCTAACCACCTGCAGCATGCACTACAAGGCGGCTGGAAGAGGTAGCAGGTGCTGCCCAGGGTCGCAGAACGGAATATGCCAGGGAGATTCAATCCACCAATGGTATTTATTGAGACTACTTACAGTGTGCAGAACATCATACTAAGGGCTTGGGAGAATATGATACAACAGAGTTGGTAGATACATTCCCTTCCCACAATAAGTTACAGTCTAGCAGGAATGAACAGAGAACAGAACAGAACAGAATGGAACATGCCAGATGCTGCCGGGGCTGCTGTGTGTCAAATTGTGGCACCCACAGTGGCTGTTGCTACGTGTTTGGGAGATCATTTCCATGTGTTGCTAACAATTAATGGAACTGAGCATTAAAGACAAAACTAAAATAAAAACAAAGAACAAGGCCAAAAGTAAATGAGAGAAAATGCAGCTCATGCACACAACATGCTTGCTTCTTAGACAAATCCCCCTGAAAGGGGTGCATCCAGAGACTCCAACTTCTCCCTTCCCCTACCCCAAGCCAAACCTTGCCCCTCCCACCAAGAACAAGTTAACCCTTTCAGGGACGTAGAAATAATAATAATTTTGGTATTTGTTAAGTGCTTACTATGTGTCAAGCACTGTTCTAAGCACTGGGGTAGATACAAGTTAATCAGATTGTCCCACATGGGGCTCACAGTCTGAATCCCCATTTTACAGATGAGGTCACTGAGGCACAGAGAAGTTAAGTGGCTTCTTGCCCAAGGTCACACAGCAGACAAGTAACAGAATCGGATTTAGAACCCACATCCTCTGACTCCCAAGCCCGGGCTCCACCTCCATCAGCACACAGAGTAGCCCACTCACCTAATTTCTATTCCCTGAGGACCTGTTAACCCTGCCATTTTGAATGTGTAAGTCAATTTTTGGCTTGAAGATCTCCCCTTGGGCTAGAGCGGGTTTGCCTTTCTTCAGGACATATCCCTCCTGAGGGGAGAGGGGTCCCACCTGAGGTGCCCTCTCCCCAAAACTAAGGTAGATCAGATAGTTAATAATAATAATAATGATGATGGTATTTGTTAAGTGCTTACTATGTGCAGAGCACTGTTCTAAGCGCTGGGGTAGATACAGGGTAATTAAGTTGTCCCACGTGAGGCTCACAGTTAATCCCCATTTTACAGATGAGGTAACTGAGGCACAGAGAAGTTAAGTGACTTGCCCACAGTCACAGCTGACAAGCGACAGAGCCAGGAGTCAAACCCATGACCTCTGACTCCAAAGCCCAGGCTCTTTCCACTGAGCCACGCTGCTTCTCATAGTCAACTGTGTGAACTTGAGCAAGTTACTTCACTTCTCTGGGCCTCAATTACCTCATCTGTAAATTGGGGATTAAGACTGTGAGCCCCATGTAGGATAGGGACTGTGTCCAACTGATTATCTTAGAACAGTGCTTGGCACATAGTATGTGCTTAACAAATACCACTATTATTAACTCATCATGCACAGAGCATAAATGGGAGTTACATTATAGAGTATAAATTATATATATATATATATAAACTGTCTCCCCATCTAAACTGTGAACTCGCTATGGGCAGGGCATGTGTCTACCAACTCTGTTGTACTCTCCCAAATGCTTAGTACAGTGTTCTGTACACAGTAAGTGCTCAGTAAATACCATTAATTGATTGATTACAAATGCAGGACCCCACCAGAGGTGGAAAGTTCTGGTACGCCACACCAGTTGAAAAAAAAGAACCAGTGTGGCCATTCCTCTATACGTTTTTTCAAAGCAGGGCTCCAAGAGGGGCGCAGGGAGAAAGGCACCCTCTGCTCCCCTTCTTTCATAGCCAGATTACCCTCAATCAGTCAATGATATTCACTGAGCGTTTACTGTGTGCAGAGCTCTGTACTAAGATCTTAGGAGGGTAGACACAATCCTGCCACAGTGAACTTGCAATCTAACCCGGAAAGACACAAAAACAAATTACAAATTGGGGAAATAAAGTAGGTCAAAAATAGTTACATAATATGAAGAGGAAAGGGTGAGTTCCCAAGGGCATAGCTGCTGGGGATGTGCTGAAGCGGAAGAATGGGCCCTCTCTCCCTTCCGATACCATGCCACTCACCCTCTCTGTCATTATTTCAAATGTCTGTCTCCCCTTCTAGACTATAGTTCCTTGCGGGCAGAGATCTTGTTCACCAACTCTAGTAGCAATGGTATTAAGTGTACACTCCCAAGTGCTTAGTAGAGTCCTCTGTACACAGTAGGCATTAAATACTATTCACTGACTGGGAAATAGGATGGGAGAGGATAGATTAATTAGGTATTTATAAAGCGCTTACTATGTGCCAGCCACTGTACTAAGTGCTGGGGTAGATACAAGCTAATCAGGTTGGACACAGACCCTGTCCCAGGTGGGGCTCACAGTCTTGATCCCAGTTTTACAGATGAGGTAACTGAGGCCCGGAAAAGAGATTTGCCAAAATTCACACAGCAGACAAGCGGGAGTAGCGGGATTAGAACTCAGATCCTTCGGACTCCCAGGCCCGTGCTCTAGCTACTAGACCACACTGCTTCTCTCCTGAGGAAAGTGCGATTTTAGTGGAACTTTGAAGATGGAGCCTAGTGGTCTGTCAGATGTGTCAGAGGCGGGAGCTCCAAGCAAAAGGGAGCGGATCAAGAGGGGGGTGGCGAAAGAAAAGATCGTGGAACTGAGGACCAGCCAACAGAGCCCCCGTGGGGTGGAAACCGAGCCCCATGCGGTCCTTATTTGGACTATTTGCGAGTTTCTCCTCGTGCCCTTCATCTACGTTGTAATAATAATGATGGTATTTGTTAAGCGCTTACTATGTGCCAAGCCCTGTTCTAAGATCTGGGGTAGATGCAAGGTAATCAGGTTGTCCCACGTGGGGCTGGCAGTCTTAATCCCCCTTTTACAGATGAGGGAACTGAGGCACAGAGAAGCGAGTTTCTCCCCGTGGCCCGCATCTGCGTTGTAATAATAATGATGGTATTTGTTAAGCGCTATGTGCCAAACACTGTTCTAAGCCCTGGGGTAGACACAAGGTAATGAGGTTGTCCCACGTGGGGCTCAGTCTTCATCCCCCTTTTAAAGATGAGGGAACTGAGGCACAGAGAAGTGAAGTATCTTGCCCAAAGTCACGCAGCCGATAAGCGGCGGAGCCGGGATTAGAACCCACGCCCTCTGACTCCCCAGCCCGGGCTCTTTCCACTAAGCCACGCTTCTTCTCTAACTGCAGCTCCAAGAAGTCTCCATTGGTAAAAGTTTCTGCCGCCTCGTCTACCGCCTGGGAGGGAGCTGCGGCAGCGACTGGCTTCGCACAGAGCGAGCTCCGTCCCAAGTCTCCCCTCGTCTCTTTCTCTCTCCTTTTTAATCTCTCTTTTTTCTTTCTCTCCTTCTCCGTCTGTTTCTCTCGCCCCCGGAGCCCAGCGCTGAGCCTCCTGTGAGAGGGTGCCCGTCACGCCTGCCTGCAGGCCTAGGCTGGAAGATCGTCCCCCCCACCCCCCGCCATCCCGCTTCCTCCATCTTAATCCCTCCCTCTCCTTTTCCCTCCACGGCTGCCTGCACCCAAGCTTCTCTGCCGGTTCCCAGGCTCCCTCTGCCTTTCCTCCGCCCTGGGCCGCTCTCAGAGCGAGAGCGCGACTCCGCCTGCCCAGGCTTGCGATTTGCAGCCCCACCGCGGGGACCAATCAGAGGTAAGGGAGGCAGAGCCGGAGACCATTAGAGTGCGCTGCCTCTTCTCAACCGGTTTTTTGCGGTTCGCGGACTGTTTCCATCGCTCCGCCCCTTCCCGGTGTTTCAAGTTTATGGGGCACGCCGTGGTGTCTCGTCGGTGCCCATTTCAGTGAGCATTCCTTTCGCTGGATGTTGAGGGACTCTGGCAGTCTGCTCCTCTCCTTGTTGCCCGTCCCCAGAGGTCGCTTTCAACCGGACCAGGAACTCAAACCCGAAAAGGAGATTCAGGTCAAGAATATCTTGAAAGTAAGAGGGTTTAATTTTTGCATTTCAGCCCTACCTAGCCAATGGCAGTTACGTACGCTTCCCTCCTTCCCCGCATCCCTGTCCTCCGACTACGCTGCCCTTTCCAGTAAGAATTGTTACAGTATCCCTGCTCTCAGTAGCCTGCAATCCAGCGGGATCGTGGGAACGACGGTGAGTCAATGTTAGAAGGGACATTCTAAAAAAAAGGGGCCAAGGTATTTTGTGACTGGGAAGAGGAAAAGCAGGGACTTCAATCGAGCAATAGTATTTTTTGGAGTGTTTACTGGATGCAGAGCACTGTACTACCAACTAGAGTTGTGTCTGTTGTGCTCTCCCAAACACTAAATACACCGTCTGCACACAGTAGACTGTCAGTAAAATTCCTCTGATTGATTGTACTAAGCCCCTGAAACAGTATGAGAGTGTAAAGTAGAGTTAGTACTAATAATAGTTATGGTATTTGTTAAGCACTTACTATGTGCCAGGCACTGTACTGAGCACCGGTGTGGCCACAGGGTATCAAGTTGTCCCACGTGGGGCTCATAGTCTTAATCCCCATTTTACAGATGAGGTAACTGAGGCACAGAGAAGTTCAGTGGCTTGCCCAAGGTCACACAGCAGACAAGTGGCAGAGCTGGGATTAAAACCCACGTCCTCTGATTTCCAAGTCCGTGCTCTTTCCATTAAGCCACGCTGCTTCTAGACAAGATCCTTGCCCAGAAAGAGTTTACAGTCTAGCAGGGGAGGCAGGTATTAAATTACAGGTGGCAACAGAGTTAGAGATATGGACAGAAGTGCTGGGGTAGGGAGGGAGGTGGTACCCAAGTGGAGGAAAGCAATTGGAAACTTGCCTTTTGGCAGCAAGCTCCATTCCCATTCTCACCTGAGTAAGCGGTTGAGAGGAGCTCCTGGAAATTGTGGGGAGGGGCCCACCATTGTGGAATTCCCAACCCCTCTGATCTGGGGAAAGAAGTCACATGAAGCAGAGAAAGTCAAGTACAGGGTAGGGTGCAAGTTGCTGCTCCCATCATTCACAATCAATGATCTCTATTGATCGTTTACTGTGTGCAAAGTGCTTTGTATAGTATTGAAAGACATGATCCGTGGCCTCAGGAGTTTACGATCTAGTGAGATTATTATTAATAATAATAAAATCCCCTTCAAATCCAGAGGACAACCAGCCCGATCTAATCTCCAAGAGTGATTTGTGGTAAAATAGAAAATTCCACCTAAGCAGATCACTGATCCTGATGGCCCAGACCCCACCCTCATGGTCCTCCTGGCTAAAATTTCATCCTAGCTAAATGGTAGGATGCCAGGTTACTGACTCAGTCGATCGTATTTACTGAGAGCTTACTGTGTGCAGAGCACTGTACTAAACACTTGAGTACAATATAACAGTAAACACACTGCTTGCAAGGCTTGTCACTATCTGATTCTTAGCTGGTTAAGAAAGTATCAAATAATAGTGTGTGGCAGCCTAGGACTCAGATGATGCCAGAGCCAACCACAGGGGAAGAGAGGGGGACCAGAAAAAGAGAAATACCCCTCTCCGTCCCCATACTTAAGCTCGTAAAATGTGGCTGAACTCTATAGTCCTGAAAAATATTTTTCATCAAAATGGACTTTCACCCACTCTGGAGTGAGCAGTCTACTCACCATTTGGCATATGCTGGCAAGTAAGAAAGATTAACAGGGATAGCAGGAGTCTCACTGGGGAGAGTTGGAGACAGGGATATTGAGAGAGAGACGGAGGCACATTTAGAGAGAGGAATAATGGGGCTAAAGAATAGGAGGTAATGAGAAATAGCAGGCTTTCTGCACTGTTCCAGTTGGCATCTATTGAGCATTTACTCTGTGCAAAGTACCTGTACTAATTGCTTGGGAGAGTGCAGTATAGGAGTCGGTAAACATGTTCCCTGCCCATAAGTGCTTGGGAGAGTACAGTACAACAGACCTGGCAGACATGTTAATAATGGCATTTATTAAGCATTTACTAGCTTCAGACTAGAGGGGCAGACAGACACTGAAATGAAGTGTGGTTATGTACATAAGTGCTATGGGTTTGAAGCTGGGGTGAGTAGCAAGTGCTTAAAGGGTACAAATCCAAGTGCAAGGGTGACTCCTCCTCTAGACTGTAAACTTATTGTGGGTGGGGAATATGTCTGTTTATTATATCATACTCTCCCAAGCGCTTAGTACAGTGCTGTACACACAGTGCTCAATAAATACAATTAACTGACTGACTAGGAGAAGTGGGGGCTGTCTGGGAAGGCCTCTTGGAGGAGATGTAATTTTTAGGAGGGCTTTAAAGGTTGGGGAGAGTGGTGGTCTGGCTTACATGAAGGGGGAGAGAGTTCCAGGCCAGAGGGAAGCCATGGGGAAGGCATTGGCGGAAAGATAGATGAGGACTAAGAACAAGTGAGTAGGTTGGCAGTAGAGGAGTGAAGTATATGGGAGAGGCTGTAGTAGGAAATCAGCATGGTAAGATAAGAGGGGGAAAGGCAACTGAGTATCATACAGCCAATGGTGAGCAGTTTCTGTGGCTGGACAACCGCGGGCGGTTCTCGGGAAGTGGGGAAACATGGACTGAATAGTTTTGTGGCGGTTTTTGTAGAAAAATGATCTGGGCAGCAGAATGAAGTAAGGACTGAGATAGAGACAGGAGGCAGGGAGGTCACTGAAGAGGCTGATGCAGTAGTCAGGGTGGGATACGACAAGTGCTTGGATCAGCATGGCAGCAGTTTGGATGGAGAGGAAAGGGCAGCTTTTAGTGATGTTGTAAAGGTAGAACTGCAGGACTTGGTGACAGTGAATATGTGGTTTGAATGAGAAAGGTGAGTTGAGAATAATGATTCCAGATTCCAGACTTGTGAGACATGGAGGATGGCGGTATTGTCCACAAAAATGGGAGGACAGAGTTTGAGTGGGAAGATGAGGAGTTCTGTTTGGGATATGTTAAATCTGAGATTTCACCGAGATATCAAAGTAGAGATGTCCTGAGACAGGAAGAAATGTGAGACTGTAGAGAAGGAGAGAGATAAGGACTCGACGTAGATTTGGGAATCATTTGCGTAGGGATGGAAGTTGAAGCTGTGGGAGCAAATGGGTTCTCTGAGAGAGTGAGAATAGAAGGGAGCACTGAACTGAGCCTGTGATTCCTGCCCTCAAGGAGTTTGTAGTCTAGCTGGGGAGACACGCTGAAATAAATTGGAGATAGGGGAAGCCATAGAGTATAAATATATACATAAGCACAAAGGAGTGGGGAGGGAGGAGGATGTAAGTACACAAGTGATGCTGAAGTGGTGGTTGGGGTGGATATAGGGAAGGTCTCCTGGATACATGATTTCAGAATGACCCAGAAGGTGGGGAGAGGGCTGGCCTGCCCGATGTGAAGGGAGAGGGAGTTCCAGGCAGAAGTGAGGATGTGAGCAAGAGGTCTGCAATGAGAGAGACAAGAATGAGGCACAGAGTGCTTGAGAGGAACAAAATGTGCAGACTGAGTTGTGGTAGAGAAGTGAGGATAAGTAGACCCTCTAGACTGTGAGCCCCTTGTAGACAGCAATCATGTCTACCAACTCTACTGTATTTTTCTCTCCCGGGCGTCTAGTACTGTGTTTGGCACACAGTAAGCACTAAATAAATACCATTGATGACCCAAACAGAGATTACATTTCCCAGTGACACAAGTCAGTGCAGACTTGCACTTGTGACTTCTGCTCCACAATCCCCACCCCTTTTCCTCCCTATTGCTCTTGTTCTCAGAGGAGACAGGTAGTAGAGTCCTGCATGGGCCAAATATTTTCAGCCTCTCCCCAGTTAGAACCCCCACCTGCAAGAGCTAAGCCCTAAAGGTTCAGTGACTGAATTAGGTTTGACTCCCAGTGAGGTCAGAGAAGGGAGGATCCACGCCTCGTCTGCATGGAGAATGTTCATTCAACAGTATTTATTGAGTGCTTACTATGTGCAGAGCACTGTACTAAGTGCTTGGAATGTACAAATTGGTAACAGATACAGTCCCTGCCCTTTGTACAGGCACAGTTAGTGCAACTCTAGCGCTCACTGGAACAACTGCACATTCATAGTTGCCCCCTAACTCGCCACACCTTGAGCACAGGGAGCATGTCTTCTAACTCAATTTTGTTCTCCCAAGTGCTTAGTAGAGTGTCCTGCCCACTGCCTCATCCAGCCTGAAACATTTGAAGAAGTGTGGTCTTGGCAGGAAGTCCAAACCAGCTTGAACTCATTCAGGTTGCTCTGGCCTGACCTGGCCTATTGGCTCAGGACCTAGATGACCAAAAGGCTCACCCGAGCCCCCACAAGTATCTAGCGAGTGGAAAGGAGAGGAAGGAGGAGGGTCTAGGAAGGATTTCTTGCTGATAATAGCCAAACCTTTGTCAGAATTTGTTATGTATTTTTGTAGAAGCAATGTGGCCTCTTGAAAAGAGCATGGGCCTAGTGGTCAGAGGACCTGGGTCCTAACCCCTGCTCGGCCACTTGCCTGCTGTGTGACCTTGGGCAAGTCACTACTCTGGGCCTCAAGTTTCCTCATCTGTAAAATGGAGATTCAGTATCTGTTTCCCCCTTCCCCTTAGCCTAGGACCCCATGTGGGACAAGGACTGTGTCCAACCAAATTATCTTGTATCCACCCCAAGGCTTAGTACAGGCTTGGGAGTCAGAGACTGTGGGTTCTAATCCTGGCTCTGCCACTTGTCAGCTCTGTGACTTTGGGCAAATCACTTAACTTCTCTGTGCTTCAGTTACCTCATCTGTAAAACATGGATTAAGACTGTGAGCCCCATGTGGGACAACCTGATTACCCTGTATCTACCCCAGTGCTTAGAACAGTGCTTGGCACATAGTAAGCGTTTAACAAATACCAGCATTATCATTGTTATTAGCACAGAGTATGCCTTTAACAAATATCACTGTAATTATTATTTTTTCCTTATAGACTTGTCCATAACCTGGGACAAGCCCATTTGCTATTCCTCTCTGATGGTTTTTCACACATTTATTCTCTAAGCATGTCACAGACAAGATGGAAAGCTTCCACTCCCAAAGCTCTGTGTCCACTGTTCTTTCCTAAGCCAATCCCATTATAACTCTCCTTGAAGAAAAACTTCAGAGGCAGTGGAGTTTTTACTTTTGGAGCAGTTTCTCAGGCCAGTATGTTCCCTCTGCTCCACCCGCCTCCCACCCTCTCTTTCCTTGAGTTTCTTTTCTCCAAGGACAGAGTTGCTACCTCTGGATCTCACTGTTTAAGACACAGACTTCCAGGGAAGTATCCCATTTCCCAGCTGCCTGCTCTTGAGAGCGCCCAGGAAATAAATGTCTCCACTCTACTGCTCTTAAAGACCCCGCATCTCTCCCTGTGGCTGCCAAGGGTGACTTTTCTCTCTGGAAGCTGTTTGGGGGGAGGGGAGGAGGCGTGCCCAAAGTCAGCCCTGCCCATAGAAGAGGGCAGGCAACTAGAACTGCAGATAAACAACTGTTGCAGTCCCAAGGTTTGATCTGCTTTCTGGCCACCACCCCTGCAGGTTAGTTGTCCTTTGTTTTTTGTTTTTTTTTCTGCTGGGTGTCCTGCAAATTCAGGAGGTGTCTCGAAGAGAGAAAATCCCTCAGATTTTTGTTAGGAGCGGGGAGGTGGGTGACTCCTTCTTGCTGTGACCTTGACATGGTCTAGCTCTGCCCCACAAATGTCCAAGTTCATTGGGCCTTGGTAATAACACGTCAGAGGACCGTACACTGGCTCTCCATTATCCAGAAGTGAAAGTCAACCACAGTGGGCCGGAATGTGGTTCTGGTAAACTGAGTGCTGGAATGGCCCTGCGGTGTGTGAATAATATAGAAGCACCGAACCTCACTCAACTCCAGCTTCTGAGGCCAAGTCCCATGTCTGCGCCAGTCTTCATGCTGACCCGGGAGGTGGACGCAGGTTTTTATGTGCTAAGGTGATCCAGTAAGAAAAAAATTATACTTTCACCCCAGCATATTCAGCCCTTTGAGAACATCTGCCCGGTGAAAAGCGGAGCTACAGCGAGGTCACTAAGCATAGATTGCCCCAACAATCTCCTCTGTGACTTCTCCATCCTCTCCTTGAAACAAAAGGCTCACTAGTTTAAGCACTTTGCCCATGGGGTACTGGGTCTGGCTTTGGTTGCCTCAGCCCACCTGGGAAGAGATCTGACATGAACTCCAGGCTCTCACAATATGACCATACATAATCAGAATCATAATCATACATAATCAGACCGATGCCATGTGTGGGGAAACAAATGGTGTTCCCCAACATGTGGGACAAAGCCAAATGTGAGAATTGAGGCAGAGACTTTGAAAATCCACTAATAATTATAACTGGTGACATCTATTAGGTGCTTACTATGTGCTAAGAACTAATGTTGATGTGAGGTTCTGAGACTGGACACAAACCCTGTCCCACATGGGTTTTGCATGCTATATTGGCCCTATTTTACAGAAGAGGACACTGAGGCCCAGAGAAATAAAGTGACTTGGCCAAAGACACACAGCAAGCTAGGGGTGGACCTGGGACTCACCCCTGTGTCCAAAGGGTCACCCTTGCCTATATCCAATAGTGTGGCTTCCTGTTGTGATCTGATCCTCCGAGATCTTCAGGTCCCAGAGCAACGCTTGGAATCCATCAGTGGTAGTAATCGAGCACTTACGGGGTGCAGGGACTTGGGCTAAGTGCTTGAAAGAGCACAGTGCAGTAGAGTAGATAGACACAATCCCTGTCATCGAGGAGCTTACGGTCTAGAGATTGTCAATTCTTCAGCTGTTTTCTCTTTTCTCAAAGTGGAATTGGACTTTTGTGATGTTTTATTTCTTTCTGGGCCTTGGAGAAAAATGGCCTCATCCTGAACTAAGAGGTCTAAAACAACAAATGCTTGCAGATATCAGGGTTGGAGAAGAACTGGATTTTGAAAATGGAGCAAATTGGGCAGGGACTAAAACCTTTATCCCATTCTTATTCTCTCCTCTCTTGTTCTGAAATTCTTAAGAAAGAGGACAAGTGTGCACTCTCTATTTTCTTGCCCCATTCCCGGCACTTTTTACCCTGCGTCTCCACTTAGGGACAGGGAATCCCATACCTCAGCTTCACTACACCCCCCACCCCCACCACCCCAGGTCATCGTGCAAGTCTTGGTGATTGCCTCAGCTGCAGAATTCAAGGTCAGAAAGTTGTCGAAGTTGTATTTAGAAAGTTGACACAGCTGACCGGTTGAATGGTGTCCTATTTTCTAGGAAGCAGCTCTGAGCCTCCCTCGAAATGGCGAACTGGACTAATATCTTGTTCTTACAAAATACTCTGAGCAAAGGAGTGAACCCTGACATTGACAGCGAACGCAAAGTCAAGTCATTCAGTGTAGAGAAACTCACTAACTTTCTGGACGGCAGTGCAGAAAAAACCAAGAAGAGGAGGAGGGTCGGTGAGTTGAGTTTGGAATTTTTCTTTGTGTGGTGGGTCTTCACTAGGCCCACACTGCAGTTTGTTTCACTAGCATTAGGGAGCAGAGTCAAAGTAAGCCCATCAAAAGGTTAAACCAGTCTAAATGGAGGGAAAATACATTATTGCCATATTGAAAATACATTAGTGTAGATCTGTCCATAAAACCTGCCGATAGCTAAAAGGCCCTGTTCATGGTCATTGCTTAAAAATAGCCATCCCTAATTGCTTAATTTATCAGTAAATGGTATTTATTGATCACTTACAGTGTGAAAAGCAATGTAAAAAATGCTTGGCTGAGTACAGCACAGTAGAGTTGGAAGACAAGATCCCTGCCTACAAGGAGCTCCATCCTGAGAAAATGGGAAAGGCTTTGATTCTTTTTTGAAACTACAGCGAGTCAAGAGTAAGCCAGTGACTTATTGACTCGCTCAATAAATACCATTTTTTAAATGGTATTTAAGTTCTTATTTTGTTCTAAGCACTGTGCTAAGCGCTGGAGTAGATAAAAGCTAACCAGGCTGGACACAGTCCATGTCCCACATGGGGCTCACAGTCTTAATCCCCATTTTACAGATGAGAAAACTGAGGCAGAGAGAAGTTAAGTGACTTGTCCAAGGTCACACAACAGACAAATGGGAGAGCCGGAATTAGAACCCAGGTCCCTCTGACTCCCAGCCCTGTGCTCTATCCACTAGGTCATGCTGCTTCTCTTGATTGATTGATTGCTGCTCCTAATGCCCAAGAGAGGTTTCCCCCAAAATCATTTTTTCAGTCATCTTAGACTAGGCATCCCCTGTCTCCCCTGCTCGAGTGTGATTTTTTTTTCGTTATTTTGCTATTACAGTATTCATTATAAACAAAATGTACAAACCCAGTTACATTAAAAGCTGTTTCATAAAAACAATATTCCCTTATTTATGCTGCTGCTTTTCCATTTCCTCATTTCCCTCTTCATGAGTCCAAGTCCATCTTCAAATGGACCCTCAAAGAGTTTCACATCCCAACTTTCCCATAAAATGTTAATCCCTGCAAGGTGAGGCATGGCATCTATGTCCAGCCAGCTTCCAAGCCCAAGGGACCAGCCTACTGGATAGAGGAGGAGGAGGAGGCATAAGGGGAAGGGTAAAGAAGTGTGTTGTGTGTGTGTGTGTAGTTGTGACATGATTACTATCTGTGTCCTGCCCTGAATGTTGCATTGGTACATAGCTACACAAAAATGTAGTGATTTTATTTGACAATTTTAAATAAAGTTGGTGCTTTGAAATAAAAGCACACTGGCACTTTTGGCAGCCATAATAATAATAATGTTGGTATTTGTTAAGCGCTTACTATATGCAGAGCACTGTTCTAAGCGCTGGGGTAGACACAGGGGAATCAGGTTGTCCCACATGGGGCTCACAGTCTCAATCCCTATTTTACAGATGAGGTAACTGAGGCACAGAGAAGTTAAGTGACTTTCCCACAGTCACACAGCTGACAAGCGGCAGATCCGGGATTTGAACACATGATCTCTGACTCCAAAGCCCGTGCTCTTTCCAATGAGCCATGCTGCTTCTCATGAAACCCAGCTTTAGGCAAATCACTAAGATTCTCTAGATCTTACATTCTTGAGATAGAATAATAATAATAATGTTGGTATTTGTTAAGCGCTTACTGTGTGCCGAGCACTGTTCTAAGCGCTGGGGTAGACAGAGGGGAATCAGGTTGTCCCACGTGGGGCTCACAGTCTTAATCCCCATTTTACAGATGAGGGAACTGAGGCACAGAGAAGTTAAGTGACTTGCCCACAGTCACACAGCCAACAAGTGGCAGAGCTGGGATTCGAACTCATGAGCCCTGACTCCAAAGCCCGTGCTCTTTCCACTGAGCCACGCTGCTTCGAAAAAGATAGTTATTCATCTTAGGCTCCTTTCTACCTTGATGGAAGGATAAATGTTTGAGTATCACTGAGGAGAAAATCCTCTTCAAATTTCAGCCAGGGTTACTTGTCTTATTTATCAGTGTGCTCATATCTTGTCTTTCTTTGACAGAAAAAATTATTTTCAGTGATCCAATTTTTATGAAAGAAAGTATTTATTTTATGAACCAGAATGAGAGATATGAAGCAGCTGTTCAGAAGACTGTCCGGATGAAGATGATAATGAAGCAAATGGGCTGGACTGAAAATGGACTTGAAATGACCTATTGCTATAGGTAACTAGCCTTGTAAATCAAAGCAAATACCTTACCAACCCACATAAGCTTTCCACCAGCCGGCCCTCCCCAAAGGGAGGTGACTGTGGAACTGAAATGTCTTTTCACTTCATATGGTACAAAAAGTTGCTCCCTATATCAGGAGCTTTCTGCAGTATTGCCTTGTCAACTTTCCTAGTCCTGTTCACCAACCGAAAACGTGCTCTTGCCTTTGTATCTCTTTCAGGGCCCTTGGAGGAGATTTGGCTTTTAACATTCACAGCATCTTTCAGAAAGCTATCATGGGGCTGGGCTCAGATGAACAGATTGCCAAGTGGATACCACCAGCACAAAATTTTCAGATAATCGGAACCTATGCTCAAACAGAGCTGGGGCATGGTAAGGAGGGTCAATCAAGGCAGAAAAAGATGCTTGTTTTATGTGCTATTTCTTGTTTGGCTAGCCATCACCCATAACGTTGATGGCTGCCCTCCTGGACCGGGCAGGAGAAGTGTGGCATGAACAGGGGCATGAAGAAAAGTCCCAGCTGGTCATCTCCTGAGATTCTCTGCTGATTTCTTCTGCCACTTTAGTCTGCCATCTGTATTGTATTCACTCAGCAGAGGGGAACTGCTGATCTAGTGCAAATGATTACTTAACATGAACATTTTGCTCTCGTAACTGATTAATTGGTTTCTTGGTGGCAAGGCACATACCTGCAAGGGCTGGAGACCACTGCAACCTTTGACTCTTCCACCCAGGAATTTGTATTGAATACACCAAAGCTGACTGCAACCAAATGGTGGCCTGGAGACTGTGAGTACCCACCTCCCTGGAAGTCAAGTTTTCCATTTGAGTAGGGGGGAGGGGGAGGAGGAGAAATACAGACATACACGGATTCCCAGAATTCTCTCCTATTGTTCTCCTATTCCCATTCCCTCCTGCATCCCATCCATCTTCTCTTCAACTTCTTCCTCCTCTCGTCTTTTTTTTTCATTTTTCTACAGTGTCTTTCTGCACACATCTCTTTGCTCCTCAGAAATCTCCAGTGGTTGCCCATTCCTCTCTGCATCAAGCAGAAATTCCTGACCATTGACTTGAAAAAAAAAAAACTCAATCAACTCTCTCCCTCCTACTTATCCACTGTCTTCTCCCACGACACCCCAGTTCGCACTCTTCATTCCACTAAATCCAACCTATTCACTGTGCCTCATATTTATCTTCCCCACTGCTGACTTCTTGCTTAGGCCCTCCCTCCTGCCTGGAACTCTGTCTGACAGACCCCAGTTCTCCCAATATTCAGAGCCCTAGAGAGATCACATCTCCTCCATGAGGCCATCTTGATCAATCTCAAATCTCCTCAATTCATATCCCCCAACTGTCTCTTAAATTCTCACACATGTCCCAGTGTTTTAGTACATATCTCTAAACTCTATTACTTCCTATTATCAGTAATGTATCTTAGTGCCTGTCTCTCCTACTAGATTATAAACAACTTAAGGGCAGGGATCGCTCTATTATTAGTACTATTCCTGGGAGTCAGAAGGTCATGGGTTCTAATCCCGGTTTGGTCACTTGTCTGCTGTGTGACCTTGGGCAAGTCACTTCACTTCTCTGGGCCTCAGTTACCTCATCTGTAAAATAAGGATTGAGACTTGAGCCTCACATGGGACAGGGACTGTGTCCAACCCGATTTGCTTGTATCAACCCCAGCGTGTAGTACAGTGCCTGGCACATAGTTAACAATAATAATAATAATAGTATTTAAGCACTTACTATGTGCCAAGCACTATACTAAATTCTGGGGTAGATATAAGGTAATCAGGCCAGACACAGTCCCTGTCCCACATGGGGCTTGCAGTTGCAGTCTAGGGAGGAGGGAGAAGAGAAATTAAATCCACAATTTACAGATGTGGAAACTGAGGCCCAGAGGAGTGAAGTGACTTGCTCAAGGTCACCCAACAGGCAAATGGAAGAGCTGATATTAGAACCCAGATTAGACTCTCAGGCCTGTGCTCTTTCCGCTAGGCCATACTGCTTCTCTATTAAACCCTCCCACCTGCTTAGTACAGTGCTCTGCACACAGTAAACACCAGTAAATAGAGGCTGAATGATTCAAAGAATTAATCCTCATCTGTAAAATGGGGTTTGAATACCTGTTCTCTCTCCTGCTTAGATCGTGAGCTCCCTATGGGTCGTGTCCAACCTGATTAACTTAAATTCACCCCAGTGCTTTGAACGGTGCTTGACACATAGTACACACTTGGAAAGAGCACAGGCTTGAGAGTCAGAAGTCGTGGGTTCTAATCCCGGCTGCACCACTTGTCTGCTGTGTGACCTTGGTCAAGTCACTTCACTTCTCTGTGCCTCAGTTAGCTCATCTGTAAAAATGGAGATTAAAAAAAACGTGAGCCCCACGTGGGACAGTCTGACTACCCAGTAGAAGAGTGCTCTGCACATAGTAAGCACTTAACAAATACCATAATTATTATAAATGCTGTAATTAATGACTCTCATCCCAGTGGTCTAAACTGCTGACATTAATCTCAGGGCCGAATCATTCTCTACTGCTGCCACAAGGTGGCAGGCAGGTCCTCTTTATGGTAGGAGCCCTTGGGAAAGGGGTGGGGAGGAGTTGGATGGGAGTGAGTTGATGGAGTTGTGCAAGGGGAGGGAATGAAGGGTGGGTGGCCCCCGTGGGGGAACGAGGAGTAGCACTGGGATTCAGGGAGAGGGTGGGGATGGCACAAGGGAAAGGGAGGAGTTGGGGGTGGAGGTAGTGGGGGAGGTGAGGTGGGATGGGGAGGACTGGGATGGGCTATCAGGAGTGGGAGGGGTGGGGGAGAAAGATTGAAGGGTCATGGTGGGGTCGATTGAGGTAAACAGCAGCCATAACTTAATAAACGATAGCAGCAACAACCTAATCCGTTGATACCCAGAGGAGATGGTTGAATTGTCCCTGGGATGTGGAGAGTGAAGAGTCCAGTGTTTAGAAGAATATTGAGGAGAGGTTGAATTGTCCTAGGGGGTTTAGGAATGAAGAGGCCAGAGAATAGAAGTAAATACCGTGGGTTGGTTAGAGTAGGTGAGAAGGAAGACAGCTTTTGAAATCTAATGTATGAATCAACAGATCTGAATGCAGGGAAAGAAGGAAGGGAAAGAAAATAGTCACTTCTCGGCTACAACAGATCAGGAACAGAATATAATAATAATAATAATGTTGGTATTTGTTAAGCGCTTACTATGTGCAGAGCACTGCTCTAAGCACTGGGGTAGATACAGGGTAATCAGTTGTCCCGCGTGAGGCTCACAGTTAATCTCCATTTTACAGATGAGGGAAGTGAGGCCCAGAGAAGTTAAGTGACTTGTCCACAGTCACACAGCTGACAAGTGGCAGAGCCGGGATTCGAACCCGTGACCTCTGACTCCCAAGCCCGGGCTATTTCCACTGAGCCACGCCCACAGTCCTGGCAGGCAGGTGCTCAGGCAGACGGTAGGCAGTTGTTCCGATGTCTGATGACCTGGTCAGGCTGAGGCTGCTCAGAGGAGAGATGTTGGCATTCGGGCTGGTCTTTGTCCCGTTGGATGGTCAATAGTTGGTTTGTGTTTTCTTGGCTGAGGGATCTGGATGTCCTCATTCATTGTTGTATTTATTTAGCGCTTATTGTGTACTAAGTGCTTGGGGAAATACAATACAGCAATAAAGAGAGACAATCCCTGCCCATAAAAATCCCACAGACTAGAGAAGGAGAGGAGGTGAGGGTCAGGGGGGAGGCAGGTCCCTGACCTAGGGGGTGGTTGATAGTCTGCACTGGTTTTTGGCCCTCTAGGTGAAGAGACCTGGGTGTCCTACGGCAGGTCCCTGACCCAGGGAGTGGTTCATGGTCTGTGCCGGTTTGCAGCCCTCTGGGTGGAGAGGCTAGTCTAAATCAGCCCCTGAATCTATCAATCATTCATATTTATTGAGTGCTTATTGTGTGCAGAGCATTTTGGAGAGTACCGTATAGCCAAGTTAGTAGAGACATTCCCTGACCACAGCAAGCTAAAGAGGAAGGCAGCTCAAATTTGTGGAAAGATGAAAAAATCTCCACGTTCTAGACCATCCACCTTTTTCCTCAACAAGGCAAAATGTAGGATTCTTTCCCTAGGGCCCCCATGTCTGTCAGCTACACTGCCTGCACTAACAAATTGGAGAAAAAACTACCAAGCCCCAGAGCCAAAGGTGGATTTGGTTTTATTGGTAATAATAAGAATGGTATTTAAGTGCTTACTGTGTGCCAAGCACTGTACTAAGTGCTGGGGTGGATATAAGCAAATCATCTTGGACACCGTCCCTGTCCCACATGGGGCTTACAGTCTCAATCCCCATTTTACAAATGAAGTAACTGAGGCACAGAGAAGTGAAGTGACTTGCCCAAGGTCACACAGCAGACATGTGGCGGAGCCAGAATTAGAACCCGTGACCTTTTGACTCCCAGGCCTGTGCTTGATCCACTGTACTATGATCACATCCTCTAAAACCCAAGCTCCTCCCTCTCCCTATTCCAGTCACTTAGCATTGATTGAGCGCCCTTTGTGAGCAGAACCCTAGGCAAGACCCTAGCAGGGCCTTAGCACAAATGCCCAAGTCCCATCCCCTTTGTTTCTCCCTCCATGACCTCCACCTATGCATGCTGAGCATGTTTGAGGACTGTATTTTTCTTCTCTCCCATCTCCTCCCTCTGTCTTCTTCCTCTACTGCCCCCTCCAGTGGGAAGAACAGCAACCCATGCTTTGGTGCTAGCCCAGCTTTACAGTGGAGGAAAGTGCCAAGGCATGCATGCCTTCATCGTGCCCATCCGGAGCCTGCATGACCACTCTCCCCTTCCAGGTAATAGGCTTCCTTGGCTTGGGGAGGAGGGGTTGATAGTCATGTCATGCTGACAGATCTGGAGATATATATATAGATATATATACACAGGTGTGTGTGTGTGTGTCAGAGAGAGAGAGAGAAAAGCATAGCTCAGCTCTCCACGTACAGGCGAGGCTACACTCCTGTTCCTAAACCTCACTGGGAAGATAATCTCCTGAGTGGTGTCAGCCAGACTTCTACCAGGAAGGGAAAATTTTGGGAAAGGAAACAGAAGCACCTGCAGATACTGTTCAACAAGCCCTCTCTTCTCTCCTTTAATAGGAATAACTGTGGGAGACATAGGGCCCAAAATGAGCTTTGAACAAACCGACAATGGCTTTCTCCAGCTGAATAATGTACGGGTCCCTCTGGAAAACATGTTGAGCAGATTCTCCCAGGTATGGAAATGCCCAGCTATATCCAGTGTTGCCAGAGAACAAAGGTCAAACCTCCTGTGTTCTGACCAGAATCCTGAATTTGGGCAATGGAATTAGCCATGCATTCTTGTCCTCTGGCCCTGTCAAGAGCCAGATTTCCACTTGGGCCAAAATTCAGATGGTATTTATGAAGGACTCACCTGCCTCTTGTGTTCTATAAAGCAAATTAAAGAAACCCAGTTCCCCCTTCTCCCTGGCCACCTCCTCCATCTCCAGAAAGCCCTTAGTACTTACCCTTGATTCCAGGGAGTTTGAAATCATGGACTAGGATTAGAAGCTAAAGCAACTAGGATAACTTAACTTGAAGGATAGGAAGCCGAGGGGTAACAAAGTTGTTGACTTTGATGCCAGGAACCCCATCTAATCAAAACTCTGTAAACCCCATCATGCCTAGTACAGAGCCATGCAACCTGGGGGCACTCAGCTTCTGGGTACTGATGGTGATTCATTTTCAGGACTGTACCCTTGACTGGCAGTGGCATGGGGGAGTTAGGGAGGAGGGGCAGCTGTCAGTAGTACTTTTGTCAGCTCAGGTAAAGCCCTACTCCAAACTGCATCTGTGCCCAGTGACCCCCCCCCCAACTTCCAGAGGCCGATGATTGCTCTCCTCTCCATTGTTCCTAACTCTAGGTTTTGCCTGATGGTACCTACCTGAAACAGGGAGCCGCGAAGAGCAACTACCTCACCATGGTGCTGGTACGAGCCCAGCTGCTTTCGGGTGAAATCTTAAACCAGCTGAAGAAGGCCTGCATTATTGCCATTAGGTACTCTGTGATTCGCCACCAGTCCAAGATCCAACCCAGGTAACCCGGGCAGAGCCTCTCTCCATTCTGTTTCCCTTCCAGCCCATTTGAACTTACTGCCTTTTAAAGATTTAGTGCTTACCAGCAAATCTCCCTGCTCTCCACCTGGATGAGAGAGTCAGCTACCGTAATTCCTTCCCCAAAGAGAACTTCCTCCCACCTCACTGTTTTTTCTCAGCCTGGCAGCCCTTCCTCCCTGCCACATTTGGATAGGTTGAGGGGAAGGTACCATCAGGACATCCAATTGAAGACATCCCGAAAGGAGACAGAGAAATGAGATTGTAAAGCCAGTGAGAGCACAGAGCCGGAGGTGTAGATTTAGGCATCAACACATGTAAGCGAAAAGTTGAGGCCCGGATCAGACCCTGGTGGGGCTGCGAAGTTGCGGTCAGTGAGATAGGAAGAGAACCAGCAGAGTAGCCTGTCAGAAAAAACGAAGACTGGAGAGATTCACTAGGACAAAGGAATGGCTAATGTCAAAGCAACTTAGAGGTCGAGGGAAAGGAGTAGGGCAGAATAGAGTCCATGTGATTCAGCCAGAAGAGGGTCATTGGAGGCCTTCGGTGAGTGCAGCCTCAGTAGAGTAAGGAGGGCAAAAATATAATTGTGGTATTTTTTAAGCGCTTACTATGTGCCAAACACAGTTCTAAGCACTGGGTTAGAAACAAGGTAATCAGGTTGGACCTGGTCCCTTGTCCCACATGGACTCACAGTTTTGATCCCCATTTTACTGTTGAGGTAACTGAGGCACATAAGTGATTTGCCCAAGGTCACACAGCAGACATGTGGCAGAGATGGGATTAGAACCCACATCCTCTGACTCTCAGGCCCATGCTCTTTTCACTAGGTCATGCTGTTTTCCAGCATGCAGTCTAGATTGCAAAAGGCTAAAAAGAGAAGTGGTGAAGTGGAAGTGGAGGCCGTGGGTGTGCACAACTCATTCAGGGAGTTTGGACGGAAGCAGGGAGATGGAGGCTTTGGTGGGATTGATGGATGGGGAAGAATTGGGCTTGTTTGAGGGTGAAGGGGAAGGAATCAGAAGAGAGTGAGAAGTTGAAGTTAGTGGTAAGGGAGAGGAAGGAAAGCAAGTGTTTTCTAGAAGTGAGAGGAAGAGGGGGTTCCAAGGCACGGATAGAGGGATTAGATTTGAAGAGTTTAGGTGGGAGGCCTCCAGGTGAGAGAGAATTTCAGCAGAAGAGAAGGTGGAGGATGTAGGCAAAAGTGGCACTTTGGGAAGTTCATGTCTAATTTTGTCAAAATAGGTCATTGGGGTGGGGTAGCGGGACTAAAGAGGTAGTGGGAGCACTGGAGGCTTCAGGAAGGAATCACACATTTGGAGTAGTCAGTGGGGGCTCTGGGCAGGAAAGCCACTGAGGGAGGAATAGTTGTGGTGTTGAAGAGTTGAAAGGGCAGAGTTTGAGAGAGAGAAAGAGAGTGTGTTGGGGGGTGGGGTGGCTGGGGAGTGGGGTCCAGGGCTGAGAGGAAATTGGGTTTGATGGAGAGGGCAGTGTAGAAAGCTTGGATGTTTGCTTCTAAGCCAAGATGGGTTGGTAGAGAGAGGCCAGGGGAGGGATAATAGTTTGGAGCCAGTGGAGAAGATGTAGAGACCTAAGATCTTTTTGGCAGTGGAAGACAGTTTTGAGGGAGGAAGGGATGTGGGGGGAGGTTAGAGTTAGAAAGTGGTCATTCAGTGTTGGAGGTAGAGGGGATGGAGTTTGTGGTGCAGGGCCTGAGAATTATGGAGTACAGACTGAGTCCATGCTGATGTGTGGTCAATGTGGGTGGTGATGGAGGCCAAGCAAGCTGAGTAATGTATGGGAGTGAAAGGCAGAAGGAACATCAAGTCTTCAAGGACTCACCTCACCCCCATCCTCACAGCATTTATTTACACATCCTTATATTCTGCCGTTTCCCTTATCTGAAATTTATTTGCAATGTCTGTCTCACCCTCTCGCCTATAAGCCTCATGAGGGCAGGGATCCTGCCTACTGCCAATCCTGCCTATGGTATTATACTCTCCCAAGCGGTTAATACAATGCTCAATACACAGTAAGCTCTCAATAAATGCCACTGATTGATTTCGAGGATCAGGGCACGCAATGAAGTTGAAAGAAATGTAGTAAGAAATGTTATGCCGAGTTAATTCAAGAGGGTGGAAGCTGATGGCAGCTAGTAGCTGCAGAGGGTGGCAAAGAGTGGTCATGTATGATGATGCAGAGGTAAGATGGAGGGGTTGAGGTTGATCCAGAAGTGAGACTGGGGTTGAGGAGCAGGCCCATTCCTCTCTCCCTGTGAATCAGGAGGAATGAGAGATGGTGAGCCCTTCTCAGGAGAGTGGGGCAGAGGATGTAAAATGCATCAGGAAAGTGCCAGGTCTTGGTGATGAAGAGTATGGGAAGTGAGCAGCCTCCACAGGGAAGAACAAAGCAGTGTTATAGGGCGAAGGTGGGAGGGGAGTATGGGGGACTGCATGAGGGTGAGGTTTCTTTCCCCTTCTAGATTGTAAGCTCCTTGTGGTCAGGAAACACGTCTACTCAGTCATACTCTCTCAAGCCCTTAGTACAGTGCTCTGCACACAGTAAACTCTGAATAAATACCAGTGATAGAATGATTTGATAGATCTCACTTCCTTGGGGATGGGGGAAGTGAGAAGCAATGTGGCCTAGTGGAAAGTGCATGGACCTGGGAGTCAGGGGACTTGAGTTCTAATTCCAGCTCCACCACTTGCCTCCTGGGTGGCCTTGGGTATGTCAAATAACTTCTCTGTGGATCAGTTTCCTCATCTGTAATATGGTGATTCTTATTTTATTTAGTAAGCATTTACTATGCATCAAGCGCTGTTATAAGCGCTAGGGTAGGTACAAGTTAATCAGATTGGACACAGTTTCTGGGGGCCCACATGGGGCTCACAGTCTAAAGAGGAGAGGGAACAGGCCTTGAATCCCCATGAAAGACCTGTTCTCCCACCCCTTTTTAATAATGTTGGTATTTGTTAAGCGCTTACTATGTGCAGAGCACTGTTCTAAGCGCTGGGGTAAACACAGGGGAATCAGGTTGTCCCACGTGGGGCTCACAGTCTTAATCCCCATTTTACAGATGAGGGAACTGAGGCACAGAGAAGTTAAGTGACTTGCCCACAGTCACACAGCTGACAAGTGGCAGAGCTGGGACTCGAACTCATGAGCCCTGACTCCAAAGCCCGTGCTCTTTCCACTGTGCCACGCTTTTTGGTGGGAGAGCCCTGTTTGGAACAGGGTCTGCATCCGACCTGCATATTTGGTATCTATCACAGTGCTTGGTACATAAATAAGTACTTAATAAACACACAATCATCTTCATTATTACAGTGCTTGACACATAGTAAGTGCTTAACAAGTACCATCTTTACTATTAATATTAACAGTGGGTAAGGGGGAGGGAGGGGCCATGACAAGGAAAGGTTAGAGGTGCAGTGAATTTAATAGACCACCAAATGGTATAGGTGAGGAGCTGCACCCAGCTCAGAGAGGATACCCCCACCCCGGGGGAGGGATACCAATGAAGAAACTAAGAAGCGGGGAACCCAGAGAAGGGACAAGCAGAACAAAAGGGTATGAGTAAGGATAAGAGATGGATTTAGGAGTGGGGAGAGAGCGGGGAGACTAGAAACATCTAGACCCAGTTTCACACTCATTCACACACCTACTGGCATGCTTGCTGAAACACCATTTCCACATTTGTCCACAAGCATTCATACACACACCCACATAATCACACTTGCACGCATATACCCTCACCCAGCTATAGTGGAGCCCATTGGAGCTGGGGCTGGGATGAAACACTGGTGAGCCGACACTCCAGACTCTCGCTCCAGTGAGCAGGCATGTGCTGAGAGACTCCCTTTGATCTTAGGTGGGTTTCCAGGTGGGTTCTGCAACCTCTCAGGAACCCCTCTTTCTCTGTAACATGACCCCAGATCGCTGAGTTTCCCATTTCCTCTCAGGGCTCAGCTGAAGAGTCTCCTAGTTTCCTCAATAACTCCAGCCCTATACACTTAAGCAGCGTGTAAGTGGCTAATTGTCAGTGTCTTCATTTATATCTCTCCAGCATTGCCCAGTCCCTACAATTTCCCAGGTGGACAGACAGTGCCCACTGAAAACCTCTTACATTGGCAAGCTAAGTACTCTGGCTTCTTTACCATGACTCCTTTTCTGTTTTTGTTAGCATTGTAAGGTGTAGTTCTAAGTTTGGAGTAAGAATGGACCCCTCAGTGCCATCTGCCACTCCTCAGTACTTCTTAACACCAGGAAACTGTATTGCCAACGTGGAGAGGAAAAGGGTGATCTGCAGAATCAAGCCACAGGAAGGAAGAGGGGAATGGTGAAGTAAGGGGAAGAGGGGAATGGTGAAGTAAGGGGAAAAGGGTAGAGGAGAAAACAGCCCAGTGAGCAAAAGAGCCCCAAAAGTAAACAAACCTCCCAAAGGACTGAAGTATTTGAAGTCTACTTATGAGAGAATAATACAGATTGATTCAAAGCCAAGAAGGGGTGGTCGTTCACATCCAGCCGTCATGCTACTTGTAGTGAGAGCCTATCCACACGTGTGGGTGTAACTGAGAAGTCAGATGCACAACTCAATCTACAATCCACAGCGTGTGGGTGGAATAGTAGGTCCTTGCCTGCTGCTGCTTTTGACACTTGTGATGCTTGGGTTTTTTGGTTTGTTTTTGTGGGGGAGCGTTGTCACTGTTTGTTTTGTATTTTAATCTGCGTTTTAACTTCACAATCTACTCAAAGGCCCACTTGGGAGAACCACCTCCCCTTTCCCATTAAGCTGTGACTACATCACATTGAAACCAGGCTACACTGTGGCTTCAAAGTGTTTGTTCTACTTAAATGCAGTCATCATTCATTCATTCATTCAATAGTATTTATTGAGCGCTTACTATATGCAGAGCACTGTACTAAGCGCTTGGAATGTACAAATCGGCAACAGATAAAGACAGTCCCTGCCCATTGAGGGGCTTACAGTCTAATCAGGGGAGACAGACAAAACAATAGCAATAAACAGAATCAAGGGAATGAACATCTCATTAAAACAATAGCAATAAGTAGAATCAAGGTGATGTACATCTCATTAACAAAATAAATAGGGTAATGAAAATATATACAAATGAGTGGACGAGCACAGTGCTGAGGGGAGGAAAAGGGAGAGGGGGAGGAGCAGACGGAAAGCGGGGGAGAAGGGGACTTAGCTGAGGGGAAGTGAAGGGGGTGGGTAGAGAGGGAGCAGAGGGAAAGGGGGAAGCTCAGTCTGGGAAGGCCTCTTGGAGGAGGTGAGCTCTCAGTAGGGCTTTGAAGAGGGGAAGAGAGGAGGTGAGGAGGGAGGGCATTCCAGGACAGCAGGAGAACATGGCCCAGGGGTCGACAGCGGGATAGGTGAGAACGGGGGACGGTGAGGAGGTGGGCGTTAGAGGAGCAGAGCCTACAGGGTGGGCAGTAGAAAGAAAGAAGGTAGGAGGGGGCAAGGTGATGGAGAGCCTTGTAGCCTAGAGTGAGAAGTTTTTGTTTCGTGCGGAGGTTGATAGGCAACCACTGGAGGTTTTTAAGAAGGGGAGTGACATGCCCAGAGCGTTTCTGCAGGAAGATGATCCGGGCAGCAGAATGAAGAATAGTCCGGAGCGGGGAGAGATGGCAGGAAGGGAGATCAGAGAGAAGGCTGACCCAATAATCCAGCCGGGATATTATGAGAACCTGTACCAGTAAGATAGCCGTTTGGGTGGAGAGGAAAGGGCAGATCTTGGCAATATTATAAAGGTGAGACCGGCAGGTCTTGGTGTCAGATTGGATGTGTGGGGTGAATGAGAGAGCCGAGTCAAAGATGCCACCGAGGTTGCGGGCTTGAGAGACGGGAAGGATGGTCGTGCCATCCACAGTGATAGGGAAGTCAGGAAGAGGACAGGGCTTGGGAGGGAAGATGAGCTCAGTTTCGGCCATGTTGAGTTTTAGGTGGCAGGCAGACATCCAGGTAGAGATGTCTTGGAGGCAGGACGAGATACGAGCCTGAAGGGAGGGGAAGAGGACAGGGCAGAGATGTAGATTTGTGTGTCATCTGCATAGAGATGATAGTTGAAGCCGTGAGGGCGAATGAGTTCACCAAGGGAGTGAGTGTATTTGGAGAACAGAAGAGGGCCAAGAACTGACCCTTGAGGAACCCCAACAGTTAGAGGATGGGAGGGGGAGGAGGAGCCCGCGAAGGAGACCGAGAATGACCGGCCAGAGAGATGAGGAGAACCAGGAGAGGACAGAGTCCGTGAAGCCAAGGTGAGATAAGATGAAGAGAAGGGGATGGTCAACAGTGTCAAAGGCAGCTGAAAGGTCAAGGAAGATTAGGATAGAGTGGGAGCCATTGGCTTTGGCAAAAAGGAGGTCATGGGTGACCTTAGAGAGAGCAGTCTCGGTAGAGTGGAGGGGACGGAAGCCAGATTGGAGGGGGTCCAGGAGAGAATGGGAGTTAAGGAATTCTAGGCAGCGAGTGTAGACGACTCGTTCTAGGAGCTTAGAAAGGAAGGGTAGTAGGAAGATAGGGCAATAACTGGAAGGGGAAATGGGGTCGAGACAGGGTTTATTTAGGATGGGGGAGACATGGGCATGTTTGAAGGCAGAAGGGAAGAAGCCATTGGAGAGTGAGCGGTTAAAGATAGAAGTTAAGGAGGGGAGGAGGGAAGGGGCGACGTTTTTTATAAGGTGAGCGGGAATGGGGTCCGAGGTGCAGGTGGAGAGGGTGGCACTTGCAAGGAGGGAGGAGATCTCCTCTGAGGATACTGCAGGGAAGGATGGGAAAGTAGAGGGGAGGGTTGGGTGGGGAGGGGAGGCAGAAGGGGGAGGAATGACTTCGGGGAGCTCAGACCTGATTGTGTTAATTTTCGTGATGAAGTAGGTGGCCAGATGGTTGTGGGTGAGTGATGGAGGAGAAGGAGGAACAGGGGGCCTGAGGAGACAATTAAAGGTCCGGAACAATTGGCAGGGGTGACAGGCATGGGTGTCAATGAGGGAAGAAAATAAGTTTTGCCTGGCGGAAGAGAGGGCAGAGTTAAGGCAGGAAAGGATAAATTTTAGATGGATAAGGTCGGCTTGGTGATTGGACCTTTGCCAGCAGCGCTCAGCAGCTCGAGCATAGGAGTGTAGGAGGCGGACAGAGGCAGTGACCCAGGGCTGTGGGTTAGTGGAGCGCGAGCGGCGGAGGGAGGGGGGGCGAGAGAGTTGAGATGAGTAGAGAGGGTGGAGTTGAGCAGGGTGACCTGATCATCGAGAGTGGGAAGAGAGGACCGGGGGCAAGGTGGGGAGAGATGCTTTTGGAGAGATGGATGGGATCAAGAGAGCGGAGGTCTCTGTGGGGGAGTAGTACAGATTTGCACAGGGAGAGAGTGTGAGAGAGGAGGCAGGTGAGAAGGTTATCGTCTGAGAGAGGGATTTCTGAGTTGGTGAGGGAGGAGGTAGTGCAGCGGTAGGAGATGACGAGATCGAGGGTGTGTCCGAGTCGGTGAGTGGGTGAGGTATGGTGGAGCAGGAGGTCGGCAGAGTCATGGAGCGATAGCAGGCGGGCGGCAGAGGAGTCACCGGTTACATCCATGTGAATGTTGAAGTCTCAGAGGATCAGAGGGGGCAGAGAGAAGGAAGGTGAGAAAGGGGTCTAGGTGGTTGAAGAAGTCGGTGGTGGGACCAGGAGGGCAGTAGATGAGAGCTACAAGTATCTGGAGGGTGTGGTAGAGGTGAATGATATGGACTTCAAAGGAGGGGAAGGAGAGGGAAGGGGGAGGAGGGATAGTGCGGAAGTGGCAACGGGGTGAGAGAAGGAAGCCGATGCCTCCTCCCTTTCCGGTGAGTCTGGAGGAGTGGGAGAAGGAGAGGCCTCCTCTGGAGAGAGCAGCGGTGGAGACCGTGTCTTCAGGAGTGAGCCAGGTTTCCGTAAAGGCAAGGAGGAGGAGAGAGCGGGAAAGGAAAAGGTCAAGGATGAAAGGTAGTTTACCTGTAATGGAGCGGGGGTTCCAGAGGCCACACTTGAAAGTAGCTGTGGGTGCAAGAGGCGGAGGGGGGGAGAGCGGGGGGAGGGGAGGGTTTGGATGGGAAGGAGGTGGCGGGGCCCTGGATGGGGAGAGGGGGAGGAGGGGTGGCGGTGGGGCAGAAGGACTGGGATGGGGCGTAGGTGGGGAAGAGGGAAGGTAGGAGGAGGGGGTTTGGTGGGGAGGAGCGTAGGGGGAAGAGGGGTGGCGCTGGTAAAGTGGGGTTATAGGATGGGGGAGGGGAGGAGGCAGAGGAGAGAGGGGGAAAGAGCTGGGTGAGAGAGGGGAAGGGGAAGGAGAGGATTGGGAGGGGCAGATGGAGGGGGGGGAGGTGGAAGGACATGGTGAGGCCAGAGAGGTAGGTGGCAGCACTGAGAACAATTAACGATAACATGCGAAAGCGGTAATATAGTGGCATGATACAATAAAATAGTATTAATAAACGGGTGATGACCAGGGTCTGGGGTCGACTTGACTAAGGGTCGACCTGATCAAAATCAAAGTCAAAAGGCCAGCGGCAAGGAGAGTCCCGGGGCTCATGTCCAAATGTCTCTGAGGCGGCGGCGGGAGCCCTGAGGATGTCCGGGTGGGTTGCGGGTATAGGTGGTGGCTAAGGTAAGGTAACACAGTGAGAACAAGGACATCGTTGCCTGGGGCGGGGGAGATCAATCACCTCAAGGGGGAAGAGGGAGTGATGGCTTCCCAAAATGGCCGCTTCTGGGCGGAGTCGGGGGAGGGCGGTTGGGGAGCACAATGTCCCCAGGCCCGAGCAGGGGAGCACAGTGTCCTTGGGCCCGATCATCCCCATAAGATTGCACCACTGCTTTTTGGACAGAGCAAGCAGCCGGAACTAGCCCGCCATGCCCTTAGAGCCAGAAGCCGGAAAGGATCCAAAAATCGACTCCTTTTTTTTGTTTTTTCCTGCAGTGTGGCCCAGGTCCCCATAGGTTCTTCTCTTCCCCACCCCCACCCCCCAGGCTCTGAGACTGGCTCACAGGCACCTTTCACCCCCAGCCAGTGTTGAATTTTTCTTCTCCCCAGTCATAGCCTCTCAAGCATCACTTCAGCACTTACGCCCTCGTAACCACCCACAGAGCTTTCTGTACATACTGATATATGTACTCTACCATTTAAGCACTTTTTTATTCACCTATCTGTCTTTCCAGGCTCCTCTTCCTCCTACCTATAATTTTGTGTCTATCTCCCCTGTTAAACTGTAAACTCCTTGATGGCAGGGATGGTGTCTTTCATTCAATCATTTATTGAGTGCTTACTGTGTGCAAAGCACTGTATTAAGCACTTCTGACATTATTGCTCCCCAAAGCATTTAGTACAGTGCTCAGCACAGAGTAGATGCTCAATAAATCCCAATGATGGATTGATTTGACCAACCATCTGCCCCTTCCTCCTCTTGCTTTTTGTCTCATTCACCCTCCCCCATCTCCTCCCTGTGCCTCTTCCCCTGCTCTCCTCCTCCTCCCCATCCTTTTCTTTTTTTCCTATCCTCTGATTTCTTGCGCTCCTCTAAACTACTTGCAGCTGTATGTCATGGAGGAGGCAGAGGATTTATGGGACACCCACAGGGGCACATTTCTTTGTAAATACTTGGGGTGAATGTTAAAAATTGGATATGGTCTCTGGAGTCAAGGACCCCTCTCAATCAATAGGGGAGAGAAGATGGGCAAGCAGACTGTGTTAAAAAGGAGGGGCGGGTCGTGGATTATTGTGCCAGCAGGCTGGAGAATAGGTGAGGTTAATCAGGCAAAACTTCCCGGAAGTGGTGGCCTTGAGCTGACATTTGAAGGAAGTGAGGAAATGCAGAGGAGGGCACTTACTTTACCCACAGAATGCCTGAGTCTCTGTGTCTTCACAGTTTAAAACCAAACATTTTCTTTCTCCTCCAGTGACCCAGAAGTCAAGATCTTTGACTACCAGACTCAACAGCAGAAACTGTTGCCCCAGCTCGCCACAGCCTACAGTTTTCACTTTACTGCCCAGAGCGTTTCTGACTTCCTCAAGAGCTGCTACGAAGACATTGTGAATGGTCACTTCACTCTGCTCCCAGAGGTAATTCCCCAGGGAGCCCCAGTGCCATGACCACCCTTTCAGGCTGGTAGCCCCCCCAGAGCTGTCGGATCAATTCGAGGAAGCTGCGCCTTCGAATGATCCATCTGTCAGATTGGAGACCCAAAGTTCCCAACCGGGTTCCCCGTGGTTGCTCGGCCGGGGCTATGCCAAGCACAGGAGACACGAGTGGGAGGATTGCTCATTCCCTACGGGGGCTCCAGCACCCATTTAGCTTCCCAAGTGTTGGTTGGGACTTTGTTCATAACCCTGTACCTTCCTGCCGCCAAGCAAACAAGGACCTCGTGTTTGGTGCTGAGGGTGAGGTCAATAAAAGATACAGATCCAAGTACAAGGGTGACGCAGAAGGCAGAGGAAGTGGGGGAAATGAGGGCTTAGTCAGAGGACGGCCTCTTAGGGAAAATATGATTTTAATAAGGCTTTGAATGTGGGGAGAGTGATGGTATGTTGGATATGAATGGGGAGGCAGTTCTAGGACATGAGCGAGCAATCAGTGGTGAGATTGAGGTACAGTGAGAAGGTTGGCATTAGAAGAGTGATGTGTGCAGGCTAGGTTGTAGTAGGAAATCAGGAAGGTAAGATAGGAGGGAGCAAGGCGATTGAGTACTTTAAAGCCAATGGTAAAGAGTTTCTGTGTGATGCGGAGGTGGATAGGCAACCACTGGACATTCTTGAGGAGTGGGGAAATGTGGACTGAATATTTTTTTAGAAAAATGATCTGGGCAGCAGAGTGAAGTGTGGACCGGAGTGGGCAGAGACAGGGCGCAGGGAGGTCAGCAAGGAAGCTGATGCAGTAATCAAGGCGTGATAGGATAAGTGCTTGGATCAACGTGGTAGCAGTTTGGATGGAGAGGAAAGGGTGGATTTTAGCGATGTTGTAAAGGTAGAACCAGTAGGCAAGTGAACATGTAGGCAAATTGGCACGGATTAAGGTGGATCACCTATTACTTGCAACTGGGGCTGAAATTTACATCAGCCCTTCTGCTTGTCAAGGGATGGGAAATGGGTGTAGCCCTGGGGTTTGGCTACTACCTCTGGCAGGTGCCAAAGAACCTTTCTGGACCCCTACGAAGGGTGAGACTCAGAGTCACTGGAGCATTTGCTAGTAACCCACGTCATGAGTACATAGATTGTTTGGGCAACAGGGGTTAAAGGTGTAGAGCCACATCAGCAGACAAGTCGAAGGTCTGAAAGATGGTATGCTCGCTAGTGTCCCGGAAGTGCTCTGCACACATGGAGAAATACTGATGATGGCGACTGACGATATGGCCATTGGTGCAAAGAGTTTCCAGCATGGAGACCTGCCTACTTTAGTTTATGTCCAGTCTTTTGTTTACAGACTTGTAAATAAAGTTTTAAAAAACGACCTTGCCTCCCACCAGCAAAATGCAAGAAAGGAAGGGGCACGGGACCCAGGAATTGTGGCAGAGGAGCCAGGCGTTCAGAGCAACAGGGCAGGTGGAGTAGGTGGACTGCTCGATACGGCAGCTGAGAAAAAGTCACTAGAAGCAAGATTCCAGAGAAGCAGGCTACCATCTGCTGCTGCACAGACCTTGGGCTTTGGAGGGCTTGTCACTCTTGCTGTGACTGCAGTATCATTTTGCACCACCCCCGTGGGGGCCCAAGTCTTTACCTTTTCTCCCACTCTCTTCTGTGTTGCCCTGACTTGCTCCCTTTATTCACTTCCACACTTCCAGCCCCACAGTGCTTAGGTACATATCTGTAATTTATTTATTTCTTTATATTGTCTGTCTCCCCCTCTAGATTGTAAATTCGTTGTGGGCAGGCAATGTGTCTAATGTTTTATATTGTACTCTCCCATGTTTAGTACAGTGTTTTACATACAATAAGTGCTCAATAAATACGATTGACTGACTGGTGCCTGTCTCTTGCCCATTCTATACCCCCAGCTAGGAAGCTAGAAGGGAAAAGCTACTGCTAGGATGCCCTGAAAATAGGAACAGTAGTGCCTCTGGATTTCAGGCATGAGGTCCAGGGAACAGAGCGGGGAGACAGCTTGGGGACTCTTCCCTCCTTGAGGTTTTGCAAAAACTGCCCCTGGAAAGTACTGGCCCCAGCCTCTTCCTTTATAACAGTCATTTATTTCTCTGTCTCTGCAGCTTCACGCTCTGACTTCAGGCGTGAAAGCCATGGTAACGGAGACCACTACTCTTGGCACAGAGATCTGCCGAAGGGCTTGCGGCGGGCACGGCTACTCCCTACTGAGCGGCCTTCCTTCCTTGGTCACCAAAGTCATGGCTTCTTGCACTTACGAAGGAGAAAATACCGTTCTCTACCTGCAGACTGCCAGGTAAGTCTGTGCAGTGTCTGCTCACAACTTTCTTGGAAAAAATGTATTCATAGTCACTAGGCTTTCAAATTGGAATGTTTGCAGCAGCCTTTCCATGCTGGCTTGCAGTAAGAGACTCTGTAAAGAAGGAACATTAAAATAAAAGATCTACTGGGGGAAAATATTTTTATTGCAACTTGATTTTTCTGAAATGGAAATTTTCTTTTCATCCTCCAAGAACCTTCTTCCTGCATTTCTCTTTTTTTCAAAACTGCAGTGAGTTGGGACAAATTAAACATAGAAGTATTTTTAAAACCTTTCTAGTTGAGTCTTTTCCAGTGTCTACAAATCAGATCAGTATAATTCTAGTTGAACAAACAACTCCTTGAATTAGCTCTTTGTGTGTTTGTCCTGCTCTTCTTGAGCATCAGAGACCTAGACTCTAACCTGATCTGCTCCATCCTCTGGACTGTAAACTCATTATGGGGAGGAAACAAGTCTGCTAATTTTGTTGTATTGTAGTCTCCCAAGCACTTAGTACAGTGCTCTGCACATAGAAAGTGCTCAATAAATATGATTGATTCTGCACCTTGGCACTATGTGAGAGTTAAAGTTTCTTGAGGATTTCAAACTTGGAGTTATGAGTGTGACTTTTCATTTTTTCTAAGGTAGCAAACCGATGGACTGCAGAATCGGGTTTTGGATTTCCAGGGAGATGGCAGCCCTGGAAACCTGTAAAATAGTTCCATAAATTTAATAGAATAAATGAATCCAATTAAGCTCATCAAGCAGTCTAATACTTGGGAAAAAAATACTACCGTATTTGATGTCTTTATTTTCTGATTCTTTGTCTACCACAGTGTTCCTGAGTGAAGATAGGATAAGGCTAGGAAAACAATTTTGAGCCATTTGAGAAGCAGTGTGACCTAGTGGATAGAGCAAGGGCCTGGGAGACAGAAGGATCTGGGTTCTAATCCTGCCTCTGCCACTTGTTTGCTGTATGACCTTGGGCAAGTCATTTAACTTCTCTGAGCCTCAGTTCCCTCATGTGTAAAATGGGGATTGATACTGTGAGCCCCATTTGGGACATGGGCATGGACTGTGTCCAACCTGATTAGCATGTATCTACCCCAGCACTTAGTACAGTTCCTAGCACATGGTAAGCACTTAACAGATACCATTTTAAAAAAAAGTGAGTCTAAATTAGCAACTGCTTTCAACTCCCCTTCCCCCTGGAGAAGGCATTCGTGTAACATTTGATAAAACAGAAGAAACAACAATGAGAATGTTATTGTAGAAAAAATAATAATGCTACCCAAGCTAAAGGTTGTTGTTCTAGTGAGAACCATTTTATTTGCAACCTCAGTACAGTCAGTCAGTGGCAAAGATCTTTAGGAAGGAATCATTTTTAATATAGCTCGAAGGCCATTATTAATGTTTTTTACTAGTAGTATTATCATAGTGACTTATTCACATGTTTACTGAGTACAAAGCACTGTGCTTAGCACTGGGGAAAGACGCAGGGGTATAAATTCAGACATCATCCCCGACTCACAGGGAGTTCACAATCCAAAAGGGAGGAAACTGACATTCGCTTCAGGGGGTACTTTATGTAAAAGCAACAACAGGAACTGGAGTTCATTACTGCTGGAAAGGAACCATTTCAGGTTCCTCACCACCCCGTCAGGGCCTTCCCTGTCCAACAGTCACAACCTCCCCAGTGTTTTCACATCTGCCCTCCCACTTTTGGCAGGACAAGGCGGGGTTAGGAGGTGTACACCTGGAGCCCCAATGGAGGGAGATCCCCAGGGCTCGTGACATTTCTTTCTGTTTTAATTCCTGTTGATCCCCAAAATAGGAGTTGAAAGATTCCAGTGCAGGGAAGAGGAATTGTTCCCAAAAGAAAAACACCAGTGATATGAAAATAAACTTAAGTACTTTACCCTTTGGAGCCATTGGCAAGGAGCCCCTGTTTGTGTGGAAATATAGCATCCTAGCTTGATTGCCCTCCATTCTGGGTGATCTTTGGAGTATCCCTTGAAGCAAACAATTTTCAGAATTTTGTCGTCCCTCACTATATAGTAATCATGGTATTTATTAAGTGCTTACTGTGCCAAGCACTGGTCTAAGCACTGGGGTAGATACAGGGTCATCAGGTTGTCCCACGTGGGGCTCAGTCTTAATCCCCATTTTACATATGAGGTAACTGAGACACAGAGAAGTAAAGTGACTTGCCCAAAATCACACAACTGACAAGTTGTGGAGCTGGGATTAGAATATCAGTATTTCACCTATATTGTCATACAGTATTTCTGTATAATTTTGGCAACTGCTAAGCCATAGGGTAGATAAAATGCAGTGAGATCAGACACTGTCCCTTTCCCACCATCTAAGAGGGAGGGAGGATAGGTATTTAATCCTCATTTTATAAATGAAGAAAGAGAAGCACAGAGAAGTTAAGTGACTTGCCCAAAGTCACACAGCAGGAAAGTGGCAGAGCCAAGATTAGAACCAGGCCTTCAGACTCCATACTTTACTCGATGGAGACTTTATTAGGGCCCTCAAAATGGAACTGTAATTCAGTCCGAGCAGAGGGGCAGAGACAGTGGACAGCTGGGGGGGCTGTGTGAAATTTTGTTTTGGCTTAACTGTTTTGCCTTCACTAACTGGTGAGAGACATCAAATTCTGAAGGGGCCCTCAAATCACCCAAAGGAACCAGATTTGAACAGTGATTCATTTTCCCGAAGTGTTCTTGTAATACTACTAATTTTCCTGTCATATCTATTTCTCAGATGTACAAAGCAATTTATGCAGTCTTCCACAAATATGACTTTGGGGAGTTGTGGAGCAGAATGGACATAATCTCTGTCATTAACTGAGGAAAGTGAGGCACCGTGAGACTGAGTGCCTTTCTCTTGGCTTCCCCATCAAATTGGTGTCAGCACTGCTGATATAACCAGATCTCCAACTCTTAAAGCAGCCAGGTGACCTCCAAGCACTCTTCTTGCAGGATTCTCAGCACAGTGGGCAAGATCAATCAATTGGTTGTATTTATTGAGTGCTTATTGTGTGCAGAGCACTGTACTAAGTGCTTGGGAGAGTACCATATAACAGAGCTGGTAGACACGTTCCCTGCCACAATAAGCTTAAAGTTTAGAGGGGTTACAGACATTAATATAAATAAATTATGCATATGCACAGAAGTTCTGTGGGGCTGAAGAAGGGGTGAGTAAAGGGTGCAAACCCAAGTGCAAGGGTGACTCAGAAGGGAGTGGGAGAAGAGGAAATGAGGGCTTAGGGAATGTCTCTTAGAGGAGATATGCTTTCAATAAGGCTTTGGAAATGGGGAGAGTAATCATCTGTTGGATATGAAGAGGGAGGGCATTCCAGGTCAGAGGCAGGACATGGGCGAGTGGTCGGTGGCAAGATAGACAAGATCGAGGTACAGTGAGTAGGTTGGCATTAGATGAGCAAAGTGTGCAGGCTGGATTGTAGTAGAAAATCAGGGAGGTAAGGTAGGAGGGGGTAAGTTAATTGAGTGTTTCAAAGCTGATGATAAAGGCGTTTCTGTTTGATACAGAGGTGGATGGGCAACCGCTGGAGGTTCTTGAAGAGTAGGGAAACATGGACTGAACATTTTTGTAGAAAAATGATTCTGGCAGCAGAGTGAAGTATGGACTGGAGTGGGGAGAGACAAGAGTTAGGTAGGTCAGTAAGGAGGCTGATGCAGTAATTCATTGTCATATTTATTGAGCACCTACTGTGTGCAGAGCACTGACAAGTGCTTGGATTAACATAGTGCTGGCACCAGTTTGCTAGGCAAGACTCATCAATAGGTTAATAATCATCACTACCCTGGGATCAGTGGGCCATAATTATTCCTGTGCATGACTCATCCAGCTGGGGAAGCCTCGCAGATGGTCACTGTGAAGCAGGGTGTGGTGAAAGTGCAGAGGCCGCAGATATTCAGCGGGATGCAGGCCAAAGGAAACTCGGTCTTGGGGAATCAGTAGCCTCCCATTTTATTTCTTTTTTAAGGTAAAAGGAACCCAAGAGCAATGAGAAGGCTGTTCAGAATTTTGTCACCCAGAACTCCGGTAGGAAAGGCATGGAAGCTTCCCCATTCAGAAAAGGTAGTGCAATACCACTGAGAGGCCTCAGCTCAGATTCCAGTCCCTTTGTTCCCTCCCTGCTTTGCCCAGGACTCTACACACAGTTGTGCTTTGCAAATGCAGTGGACTGACTGCTGACAGAATGGTTTTTCCAGCATCAGGGAAGATACTGGGAATCAAATCTGAAATGGAGTCCTTGATTGGCAGGGCCATCTCAAAGCAATTTGTAGGAATCGGGTGCCTGTGATTGCATACATATTACTCTATCCCCAAATGTGCAGAGACCAGAAGTCAGAGGGGTGAGAAGTCCCAAGGAACTGTTCCATATGGATCAGGACTTGGGGAAAAGGGGGCAGGCGTACCCATGAAAGCCAGTGGAACTGTCCCGTTTCTCACCTGCCCCCCACAAATGGGTGATGACCCTGTAAACTGGGTCCAGTAAGCAAAATCTCCTGTTTTCTGAATATATCTCTCTCAGCTCCCTGGGAGGAGAAGGAGACTACTTAACCTGGAGCCATGATCACTTGTCGACGGTACACTCAAGTCAGAGATCCGGAGGGACTCCTATCCCGCCTTGACTATTGCATCTGCCTCCTGTATCTCCCAACTCCAGTCCATACTTCATTGTGCTACCTGCATCATTTTTCTAAAAAACATTCAGTCCATGTCTCTCCACTCAAGAATCTCCAGTGGTTGCCCATCCACCTCCACATCAAAGAGAAACTCCGTGCCATCGGCTTTTAAGCACTCAATCGGCTCTCCCCGTCCTACCTCACCTCACTGATTTCCTACTACAGCCCAGCCCTCACACCCCATTCCTCTAGCGCCAGCTTACTCACTGGGCCCTAATCTCTTCTATCTAACCGCCAATCCCTTTCCCATATCCTCCCTCTAGCCTGGCACTCCCTCCCCCATCCATATACATCAGACCACCACTCTCTCCACCTTCAAAGTATTATTAAGGTCATATCTCCTCCAAGAGGCCTTCTGATTGAGCTCTCTTTTCCCTCCCTTCTGCGTCGTCTATGCACTTGGATCTGTGACCCTTGGGCGATTGATATTCACCCCCACCTTCAATCACTTCAATCCCACAGCACTTCTGTACATATCTTTAAATGATATATTATAAATTATTTATATTAATGTCTGTCTCCCCCTCTAGACTGTAAGCTCGTTGTGGGCCGGAAACGTGTCATCCAACTCTGTTATGTCCAACCTGATTTGCTTGTATCCACTCCAGCACGTAATACAAAGCTCTGCACATAGTAGGGGTTCAGTAAATATCATTGACGATGATAAGAACATGTGATCCAGCCCTGTTTCCACTCAGTGTACTTCTCTCTTGTTTTCTTTTTCCAGATTTTTGCTGAAGAACTTCATGCAGGTTCAGTCTCTCAGCTCTCCAGAGACCCTTCCTACATCTGTCAGGTATCTGGCTTCTTCCAACACCGGGAGATGCCAGGCCAGGAAACCGGCAGACTTCCTTAATCCAACCCTTTACACCGAGGCCTTTAAGCATGTATCACTCAGGTCAGTAAGAGATGAGAAATGATCCCATTTGAATGGCAAGCCCTTGACCCCTGAAATCCTTCCTTTAAATAAGAGAATGGAAGGAACGGCTTCCTGTTCTCTGTTTGGGTTTGAGTTTTAAACCGTCAAATCAGAATCTGATCCTTTCCCCATCACCATCCAAGTGAAGCAAATGTATATGGTAAGTCCAGTCCTGTTAAACCAATTCCTTATTACCAAGCTTACATCTAGGCTTGTGCCAGAATATGCTATGAAACCACCGGAAACTCTTCTAACTCAGAAGGCTACAAGTATTATTATCATTATTGTATTTGTTAAGCACTTAGTATGTGTCAAGCACTGTTCTAGAGTAGATGCAACTTAAATCAGGTTGGACACAGTCCCTCTCCCAAAAGGGTCTCATAGTCATGTGTGTGTGTATGTGTGTACACATACCCAATGTTGTCTATTCCAGGCTCAGACTATCTCCAGTTAGAGTGGGAAGGCTGAACACCTGGAGACAGGGTGCAGGTCTTTTGGATTTTTTTTTAAACATTATTAGCTGGACTATAGCAGCAAACAGTTCCTTTCTGTTGGAGGCCCCAGCCTGCCAGGTTCCCCAAGACTCCCCCACTTCCCGCCTTAACCTCCACTTTTTGTTTATGCAGAATCCATAGACTGAGTCAAATAGTTTTGAGGACAAAATTGCAAAAGCATCTCAACTGGTTAATATGCTTTGCTCTTCCCAGGCTCATTCAGAATGCAGCCCTTAAGGTACGTAATTTGACTGAGGGAGGAACCAATCAGTATGAAGCATGGAATCAGACTTCAGTTCTGCACGTCTTTGCTGCTAAGGTTAGTCTTCAGTCATTTGTTCACTGGGTAATCACCTATTTTTTTTTCCTACAGTCAGTCCTTCCCTTGCAGTACCAGTCATTGTAATGTAATACCCCAATCGCTTTGACCTTTGTTTCACTTTCAAGGCATCATCATTCACTTATTAAAGGATTTAATGCCATAGCAATTTAAGGCAACTCTTCTCGGAGAGGGTGATAAGGCAGCACAATTTGTCTAGCTTTTAGAGCCATGTACCTTTTTACCTCTTGATTTTAAAAAGCAAGAACAAGGTCCCCCAATCTCCCAGATTTTATCCAACTAACACTCCTGTGGTACATAGCTCAATTTCATGATCCCTTGTTTCCGAGCCGTATACATAAATGCCTCCTCCCCATTTTTTAACATGAGAAAGAGTGCAACTCAAGGTAGAGCCATGCCTAAGCCATAAATAATAGTAATAAAAATAATAGTATTTGTTATATGCTTACTGTGCGCTGTGCACTGTTCTAAGCACTGGGTAGATACAAAATAATCAGGTCCCACAGGGGATTCACAGTCTAAGTAGGAGGGATAATAGGTATTGAATCCCCATTTTGTAGATGAGGGAACTGAGGCACAGAAAAGTGAAGTGACTTGCCCAAGGTCACACAGCAGGTATATGGCGAAGCTGGGATTAGAACCCATGTCCTCTGACTTACATGCCAGTGCTCTTTCCACTAGGCCACGCTGCTTCTCAAATCCTGAGTGCCTGCCTCCGTCCAGCTCAGCCTGGCACTCGGAGGTGGGGGTGGGGGAAGCTGGAGGGAGGGAGGGCTTGTAAGGATGTCTTGGGCTGCTACCAGTTACCAGCAACCCAAGAGACAACTTGGCAAGTCTCCAGAGAAGCGAGTTTGTAGCCACTTTTGACTTGACACCAATGTCGCCAACTGCTCAGAGTGATTTTTACAAACAGTATGAAGAAAATCCCAGTGCCTAGAACAGTGCTTGGCTTATAGTAAGCTCTTAACAAATACCAAAAAAAACCGCACAATTTTTCACTGACATAATTTTATATACTCTGAGGTGGTTCAGTAGTTAAAAACAAAACACTTGATGCTTTTATACAGCCATGATCATTTCACTATGCATGCCCAACCATATTAGCATCCCCAGTATTCTGTTGTTTGTGATCATTCATTGTTTCAGCCACACTATTGACCGTTGCAATAATTAGTTTTCCAGGACCATTTTTGACAGTAAGCATTCTCTCCAGCATAGGAGTACACATTTTACTTCTTATTATCTAGCTGTCTTTGAGTGTCTTGCCTGAGAAAACATGCTTCACTTCTACCCTTCCATGTGGGAATGCAAATGCTGGGCTAGACACAAAATGAGGACATTGAGACCCAGTGAGTTAAATCTTACTTGTGGTCACCCAGAAGGCCAGTAGGGAGGCGGGGGGAAAGCTCTGGTCACCACCTTCTACTATACCCTGCTGCCTCTATTGATGGAAAACAGCCATGACTCATAGCAGATCAATTACGAGACTCCCGGGGCAGAGGGTCCAAGGAGGACAAAGGGCAGTTTTCCTGGGCCTGCCACTGTCAGGCGAGCATCCCCTCATTGCACACCTTTCCCCAGTACTCTCCACTTGCTGCAGCTAAGGGGGTCCTGGACTGAGAAGCAGCATGGCATAGTGGATAGAGCATGGGCCTAGAAGTCAGAAGGACCTGGGTTCTAATCCTGGCTCTGCCACGTGTTTGCTGTGTGGCCTTAGGCAAATCACTTCACTTCTCTGTGCCTCAGTTAACTCATCTGTAAAATGGGGATTGAGAGTGTGAGCCCCATGTGGGACAGGGTCTGTGTCCAACCTGATTACCTTGTATCTACCCCAGGGTTTAGAACAGTGCTTGGCACATAGCAAGTGCTTTACAAACACCATATTATTTTTTTATATAGTGGAATGTCAATTTTCATTTTCAACTAATTGACCATCTGGTGAGGTAGCAGATCAGGTGTTTCAGTGAGTCTCTCCTAGATTATTATGGTATTTGCTGAGGGTTTATTCTGTGTCAAGCAATGTTCTAAGCGCTGGGTAGATACAAGATAATCCGGTTGAACCCAGTCCCTGTCCCACGAGGGGCTCACAGTCAAAGTAGGCGGGAGAATAGGTATCCTGGCAGGGGATTGTCAGTCTAAACAAAGACTGCCACCTAGTGACAAATCCACATCATTTTTCTTTTAGGATTTAAATGTGTCCCTTTGCAACTTAAACATCTCCTGAAATATTCTATTTCTAACTCAAAATGACTAGCTCTATGCTTGGTTGTCCAGAATTCAGTTCAGGACTGAATCTCCCAACAGCTTCCCCTTCCAGCTCACATTCACAGTATGAATTTATTAAAGCATCTTGAGTAAATCAATTTTAAAATGATCACCAGTCCTGTAGGCTTCCACCTGATGCCATTGAAATGGTAAATCACTGACTCTTCCCAGGCCTTTCAAAAGCTGACTGTGCAGAAGCAGTCTTGAAAATAATTGCACAGGTGCTGATCCAAGGTGATTCATGTTAGGCAAACAGTGAGTGAAAGTAACTGCTTTGGTTCATCTGAGGGTCTGTAACAGTAAAAAGTTTTAGAGGGTTGGGAAATTTGGAGCACTTTTTGGTAAGGCTGAATACAAGGATTTTTTTGTTGTTTTTAATAAAGTCAAATGGGGAATGACAAATCTCACTCATGAGCAGAGGCTTAGGGCAGTGGAAGGGGCCAAGAAGACTGCTAGAAACTTCTTAGAAGCCATCAGATTATTAAGGAGTTTTTCCATGTTGGTTTAAATCCTGGCCACTGATGCTTAAAAACTGCTTCCAGAATCTTAGTGCCACTGACAGTGAAACAAGGTGTAGCCCATGATTGGTCATTCTTTGATGCCCTGATTCCCTTTTCCTCCCTCATACTTTTCCCACATTTGTTACTTTTGAGTAATATTTAATGCCACTTGTGCTCCTGTTGTAGGTTTTGTATATGCCATACTTCACATGTAAACAAAACCCCCAAGCACTGGGCACAGTTCAGAGTTAAAATGAAACCCTTGGGCATAAGGAGAGGAGAAAGAGGGGGTGAAAGCTGTTCCTCTGTCCCTCCATGGTCCTACTGTGATGCCTCAGACATGGTTCTTATGTTAAGAAAGCAGCCCCTGAGGGGAGCTGAGTGGAGTCCATGACATTCACAACTGCTAGATCACACATAATGTGGCTAGCAAAAGTAGATCCTAGGTACCTAAAGTCCAAATGCTTGATTTAAATTATTTGACTGGAAAGAAATATGGGACTTGAAGAGCAAAGTCAATTTCACTGAGCTAGAAAAGGATGTTCAAGCTGGCAAGAATTGTGGGGAAATCAATTAGTGGTATTGACTGGGCACTTACTGTGGGCAGAGCACTGTACTAAACCTTGGAAAAGTACAGTTTAACAGAGTTGGTAGATACATTTCCTACCCAAAACAAGCTTACAGTTTAGAGGGGAAGGATTTGGGGATCACATTCATTTAGCTAACTGTTAGAGGGTGACCAGATATTACCAATGGGGTGGAAAATGTAAATGTCCTGGGCTCTCACAAGGCTTGAACGGTAAGTTCGTTACTGAGACAAGCAAGAGAAGCAGCGTGGCCTAGTGGAAAGAGCACGGGCCTGGGAGTCAGAAGAACCTGGGTTCTAGTCTCAGCTCTGCCACTTGTCTGCTGTGTAACCTTGGGCAAGTCACTTAACTTCTCTGGGCCTCAGTTACCTCATCTGTAAAATGGGAATTAAGACTATGGAACAGGCACTGTGTCCAACCTGATTACCTTGTATCTACCCCAGTGCTTAAAACAGTGCCTGGCTTATAGTAAGCCATTTTTTTAAAAATTTTTTTAAAACAAGCACCATTTTTTTTAAAAAAGAGAGTAGTATGGCCTAATGGATAGAGCCTGGGCCTGGGAGTTAGGACTTGGATTCTAATGCCGACTCTGCCGCTTGTCTGCTGTACAATCTTGAGCAAGTCACTTAACTTCTCTGTTCCTCAGTTACCTCATCTGTAAAATGGGGGTGAAAACTGTGAGCCCCATGTGGGATATGGACTGTGTCCAACCTGATTAGTTTGTATCTAGTACAGTGCCTGGCATATAGTAAGCACTTAACAAATACTGTTTAAAAAAAAATAGAGAGGAGCTCCCACAATTTCTTACCAGTTACTCAAACAGCTTCTCTTCCTCACAAGATATGGAACATTTTATTTTTTTCATTTCAATGGGACCATTTGTTCAAAGTGCTCAGTGTTCAAATGGAACAGAATGATAGCAACAACTTGATGTGCCGAGTGAATGACAACAGAGTAGACAGTTGAAGTAAATCCATAGAAGCTTCTATAGTGAAGCCTGGTGGTCTCACTAGTTCGATTCAGTATCCTGCTTAAACTGTTCCTTATTTTGAATGAAGAAACAAATGAACTGTCATACTGTATGTGCAGTAAGAACTGTCTACCCCTAAACGAATGTGAAATGCCATCACCCCATTAAGGAAGGTGTCATAGATAAACAGGAAATTGAAAGGTTTTTTTTGGCAGCTTAGTTTGAGGGATCCTTAAATTTAAATAAATAAATAAAATGACTCTGTACCATTGTCTCTTTCAGGCTCATTGCCACTATTTTGTAGTGAAAACTTTTGTTGACGGTCTAATGATGTTCAAAGATGATCCTGAACTCTATAGAGTGATGAAAAATCTCTGTGACCTCTACGCACTCGATGGTATTTTATCCAACACTGGAGACTTTCTGCATGACAACTTCATGTCTGGGGACCAAGTAGAAATGGCAACAGAAATTTACCTAGGCCTGCTTGCTGTAATCCGGTGAGTTACTGGTAATTGGTCAATCGTTCGTATTTATTGAGGGCTTACTCTGCGCAGAGCACTGTATTAAGTGCTTGGGAGAGTACAACATAATTTAACAGACACATTCCCTACCCACAACAAACTTACAGTCTGGAGGGGGAGACAAAAATTTAATATAAATAAATTACAGTTGTGTACATAAATGCTGTGGGTGGTGAATAAAGGGAGCAAGTCAGGGCAAAACAGAAGGGTATGGGAAAAGAGGAAATGAGGGCTTAAGGAAGACCTCTTGGAGGAAATGTGCCTTCTATAAGGCTTTGAAGGAGGGGAGAGTAATTGCCTGTCAGATATGAGGAGGGAGAGCGTTCCAGGCCAGAGGTAGGATGTGGACAAGAGGTTGGTGGCGAGATAGACAAGATGGAGGTACTGCGAGAAGGTTAGCGTTAGAGGAATATAGTGTGCAGGCTGGGTTGCAGTAGGAGAGTAGCAAGGTAAGGTAGGAGGGGGCAACGTGATTGAGTGCTTTCACGCCAATGGTAAGGAGTTTCTTTTTGATGAGGAGGTGGATGGGCAACCACTGGAGGTTCTTGAAACATGGCCTGAACATTTATGTAGAAAAGTGATCCGGTCAGCAGAGCGAAATATGGACTGGAGTCGGGAGAGACAGGAGGCAGGAAGGTCAACAGGAGGCTGTTAGAGTAAGCAAGGCAGGATAAGTGCTTGGATTTATGTGGTAGTTTCAATGGAGAGGAAAGGACAGATTTTAGCGATATTGTGAAGGTTGAACTGACAGGATTTAGTGGTAGATTGAATATGTGGATTGAATGAAAATAATACGAGAAACTATAATATGTAATATAAGAAACTGCATGGTGGCTCATTTCTGATTCTCCTCAAAGATAGAACCAAGCTTTATTTTAATTCAGAACTTAAAATACCATTGTAATGTTAGTGGCAATCCTATAAGAGCAGTTGATTTATAGATGACTACAAGTTCCACAAAAGAAGTATACTCCCAAATTGGGAAACAGTATTGCTTAGTGGAAAGAGCACAGGCCTGGAAGTCAAAGGACCTGGTTCTAATCCTGGCCCTGCCACTTGTCTGGTGTGTGACCTTGAGCAAATCACTTCACTTCTTGGTGCCTCAGTTCCCTCCTCTGTAAAATGGGAGTTCTGTACCTGTTCTCCCACTGACTCTGAGCCTCATTTGGGACAGAGGTGTGTCCAACCTGATTGTCTTGTATCTACTCCAGCACTTAGTACATACTTGGCATATAGTACTACTTAACAAACACCATCATTAGAGTGCCTTAGCCTACTTTGATCTACTTCAGTGAATCAGTGTTCTAATCCCCATTCCACCACTTGCTTGCTGTGTTCCCTTGGGCAAGTTTCAGTTTCCTCACTTACAAAATGGGAATTAAATACCTGTTCTCCCTCCTACTTAAACTGTGAGTCCCATGTGGAAGAGGGGTTGTGTCCAATTTGATTGTATTGTACCTACCCCAGCGCGTAATAAAGTGCTTAGCACAAAGCACTTAACTAATGCCATTTTTTTAATGGTATTTGTTCAGGACTTACTAAGCGCCAAGCACTGTCCTAAGCACTGGGGTAGATACAAGATCATTAGTTGAACACGATCCCTGTCCCACATGGGACTCAGTCTAAACTGCCCTGTCCCACATGGGACTCACAGTCTAAATTGGAGGGAGGAGGATTTAATTCCCATTTTACAGATGAGGTAACTGAGGCACAGAGAAATAAAGGTGACTTGCCCAAGATCACACAGCTAGCAATTGGCAGAGCTAGGGTTAGAACCCAGGTCTTCTGACTCCCAGGCCTGTGCTCTTTCCACCAGGCCATGCTGCTTCTCTATTATCATTATTATTATCAATACTTTGAGTCTACCCAGACATGCTGCCCAAGGTGAGAAGACAAGGACCAAGATGCAACTCAGTGAGGGCAGACGGATAAGCGTGTGTGTGCTTGTAAGCACCTATATGACAAATCCCAATAACACAACACACGAACCCAAACACAAAGGCCATATCCAAAGAGGAAAAAATTGGACACAGGTCTGCATTACTTTGAAAAAGGCAATTAGAGGACTGTAAATTATCTGGATAATTCAACCCACCATGCAACTGTCCATTCATATTTTCCCACAAATTGCGTAGAAATTAAAAAATTTAAAAAATAAACTCCCGTGCCGGAATTAAGTGAAGTAATACCAATTTTTACCACAGTGAAATCAGGAGAGCAAGCAACCTCCGTAATTTGGCAGAGCCAAAATAATGATTTAAGTAGAGCCAATTCAGCTGCCCAGAGTACAATCTAGATGATGATGAGAGTTTACATAAATCTATACCTTTATTTTTTAACTATACTGCTCTCTCCACCTAAAAACAAAAGGGCTATTTCTAAAACTGAGGTTTGGATGACTTGCATATAGTGCTCTTCCAGAACATGTTAGCATGGACAGTAACCACTATACCACTTTGACACTGCTTAATATGATCAGGTCCTACATTTATCCCACCAGAAAGGGGCAGAAAATTGCCCCTCTTTGAGCCAAATTAAAGATCAACAAAGAAGTCCATATTCTCACAGACCTTTGGGTTACATTAGAGGGAAACTTCCCTGCACATACTATAAACAGTGTTGTATGCCAATTAACCTCACATAAAATTTTAACAAGACTCTATAACCAGATGTGTTAAAATGATGCTCCTTATCATTTTTTGAGGAGAATCTGATAGTTGCTCCTTATCTGTATTTCCTATCTGGTAGCGTCATCAACATTAAAAATTACTGAGAAAAGCAATTTGAGTCAGAAATAACTGGACTAAATACAAATGCCTTAGCTGACAGTATGTACACTGTGTGTTTATGGGATATGACTAATGTAATTTTAGGAACGTCTGTGATGGTTGCTTTGCTGTTGATCATGAAGCTTAATTGAACCTTATTTAATGCTTGGCATTTAAGTGTCTCGACTAGTCTCTGAAGACAGTGATTCGCTTCAGTTTGGACTCCCACGTAAAATCCAAGAAAATAAAATGACTTGGCAAGTGCTGTATTCCAACATTTGACTAGGATGTATACTCCAACGGTGTTTGGCATTTACTGGATATATGTAGGGAAAAAATGGTCCCTGACTTCATTGGGGAAAAAAAGGCACCTCCTAAGACTTGTGCTTAAAGGCAGTGATTAGATCTGAGAATTATCCTCACCCTCAGGAAGTACTTATGCAGCCCCCACTGTGTCATGTACTGTATAAAGCAATCCCTGCCCTTTATACTCTTAAAGAGCATAGTAACATATAGGTTTACAAATACTGAAATAGTTCATTGTTGACATTATACACAAGCAAGGGGACAGACAGGTGAGTTGTGTGAAGTTCTTCTTTGAGATGCCATATCACATACCAAGTAAGATTGGTTTTAATCCCTCTAGACTGTAAACTTGTTGTGGGCAGGGATTGTGTCTGTTATATTGTACTCTCCCAAGCGGTTAATACAGTGCTCTGCACATCCTAAGCAATCAATAAATATGATTGAAGGAGTGAATGATCTGTATCCTGTTGATTTGCCTGAACTCTTTTGAGGAACAAGTCCCACTTAATTTTAGAATGACAAATATGAAAGCTAGAACGGCACTGAAATACTGAACTCCATTATCTTGGGTGGTTTGCCTTGTCTAAGTTCCTACTAGCTGTAAGTCTGCCTTTACCATAATTAATTTGAAAAATATTAATGAAATTTCTCCTTCTCTCTCAGGAAGGATGCAGTTTTACTCACTGATGCGTTTGACTTCTCGGATGAGAGTTTAAATTCAGCACTGGGCTGTTATGATGGAAATGTCTATGAGCGTCTGTTTAAGTGGGCCCAAAAATCTCCAACCAATACCCAGGTAATAACTGTGGCTCACTGTAAATGATCTAAGACCATGTTTTCTAGTTTTATTAATTTATATTATGTTGAAAATAATTTTCTCACCCAAACTCTGTCTTCCCCTTGCCTCTCCCATCATTGTAAGACAACACCACTGTCCTCCTTGGCTCACGAGCCCATAACCTTGGCATTTTCCTTGACTCATTCAGTCTGTCATCAAATCCTGCTGGTTCTAGAACTCATCCTTTCCTCTCCATCCAAACTGCTACTATGCTGATCCAAGGACTTAGCCTATCCCGCCTTGACTACCGCATCAGCCTCCTCGCTGACCTCCCTGCATCCTGTCTCTCCCCACTCCAATCCATACTTCACGTTGCTGCCCGGATCATTTTTCTAAAAAAAAAAAATTTAGTTCACATCTCTCCACTCCTTAGGAACCTCCAGCGGTTGCCCATCCACCTCCACATCAAGCAGAGATTCCTTACCATCGATTTTAAAACAATCACCTCAGCCCCTCCTATCTTACCTTGATTTCTTACAACACCCCAGCCCATATGCTTCACTCCTTCAACGCCAACCTACTCATTGTACCTCTTATCTTGCCACCAATCCCTTGCCCACACCTTGCCTCTGGCCTGGAACTCCCTCTCCTTTCATATACAGCAGACCACCATTCTCCCCACCTTCAAAGCCTTATTAAAATCACATCTCCTCCAAGAGACCTTCCTTGACCTTCCTTAATTCTCCCTCATTTCCCCTGCTCCCTCTCCCTTGTGCGTCACATATGCATTTGGATCTGTACCCTTTAAGCACTTGATATACTCCATGGCATTTAATGTCTGTCTCCCCTCTAGACTGTAAGCTCATTGTGGGCAGGGAATGTGTCTGCCAACTCATTCAATAGTATTTCATTCAATAGTATATATTGAGCGCTTACTATGTGCAGAGCACTGTACTAAGCGCTAAAACTCTTGTTTTGAACTCTCCCAAGTGCTTAGTACAGTGCTCTGCACACTGTAGGTGGTCAATAAATAGGACTGATTGATTGTTAGTAGTATTATTAAATGCCTGTGAGCAAAGCATTGGGGGAAGAATACGAGTGACTTTTCCATTTAAGACTTGGGTAGAGCACACCAATGCCATGAGAGGTAGCGGGTTCCAAAGTTTCTATGAAACCAACCAATCAGTGGGATTTTTAGAACACATGGGTTGTTTTTTTTCTGGGGTATTTTGGGGGAGGAGGAGTGGAGGGTGTTATGGTATCTGTTAAGTGCTTACTACGTGTCAAGTCCGTGTGGGACTATGTCCAACCTTGTATCTACCCAAATGCGTAGTATAGTGCCTGGCACATAGTAAATGCTTAACAAATATTCTTAAAAACAAAACACTTCTAAGCACTGAGGTAGATCTGTTAAACAGGTCAGATACAGTCCCTAACCCACATGGGGCTCACAGTCTAAGTAGTTGTGTGCAGTCTGTTGTGTACAGAGTACTTCCTGTGAGCTTGGGAAAGTACAACTGTTGCAACACAGAGACACATAATAGCAAGAATCATATTGTGATGATAGCTGTTGGTTTGGAAAAGACAAAAACATGAGGTCATTTAATACCACCAAAAAACTACGTTAGTGTTAGGTAGAAAGAAGACCTTGGAGCTGAGGGAAAGCCTCTAAACTCAGTTACTGAAGTCTGAACCAGTTGACGTGAGTTATGTTGTATCCATATATCCGAATGCCCTCATTCGTGAATTTCAATGACAAATTAAACTTGCATCTATAATTTATAGGTGCACATGTAATGACAGACTTCCAAAATACAGATTTAAAACAAGACGATTCCTCTATTCACGAGCTCACTTTCACTAGATGACTGCATATTTCTTTTCACGGTTTCTAAGATGTTTATTACTTGCTTGGTGAGACATTCATTACTTTTTATGTCTTTAGAAATTTTTTTTCAAAGGTGCCATTGCATTGACACCTCTCTGATTTTAAATCTAACACTGCACTGGGTTGTGAATTAATCTAGCAGTTCACACTTTTGGCTTAATTTAAAATGTGATGATCTGAAGTTAGAACACATACGTATGCAGGGGCAGAAGTGGAGAAGGGTGTCCTTTTTGGTCATTTCTTCAGAAAAGCCCCAATTTAATGCTGCATCCATTCAGATATACCATTGATTTTTATCTGTTTTGCAAGTAAGATCCAAAGAAACCTTGCCCCTTGCACATTGCCCCTTCTTTCCTTACCTCCCTTCTCTTCTTCCATATCCCAGCCCGCACACTCTGCTCCTCTGGTGCTTTCTCATTGTGCCTCGTTCTCGCCTGTCCCGCCATCAACCCCTGGCCCACATCCTAACTCTGGCCTGGAACGCCCTGCCTCCTCAAATCCACCAATCACACTTCCCCCCCTTCAAAGCCCTACTAAAGGCTCACCTCCTTCAAGAGGCCTTCCCAGACTAAGCCCCCCTTTTCCTCATCCCCCCCTCCCCTCTGTATCACCCCAACTTGCTCCCTTTGCTCTACCTCCCCTCTCCCTGCCCCATATACTTGTGTATAAACATACATATCTATAATTCTATTTATTTATATTGATGCCTGTTTGCTTGATTTAATGTATACATCTATAATTGTATTTATATTGATGCTTGTTTACTTGTTTTGATGTCTGTCTCTCCCCTTCTAGACTTGTAAGCCTGATGTGAGCAGGGATTGTCTCTTTATTGCTGAATTGTACTTCCCAAACGCTTAGTACAGTGCTCTGCACACAGTAAGCGCTCAAAAAATACAATTGAATCACTTAGACTAGCCCCATTAGGTCAGTATTATTTGCCATTGAAGAGAGAGACCCAGTGAAGTCAATGGGTATGCCCTTCCCTACTTAACAGGAATGTGGCAAGGAAACAGTTGTTAATGCAATTTGGGGGACACCATTCCTGGAGCCGGGGTCTAGGCACCCTATCCTGGATCTAATATATTAGGGAATCTTTCATGTTAAAGGGGTGATTGTCATGGATTGCCAAATCTAATACCTAGCTTAACCATAGCCTTATTCATTCATTCATTCATTCAATCGAATTTATTGAGGGCTTACTGTGTGCAAAGCACTGTACTAAGCACTTGGGAGATTACAATACAACAATAGACGATTTATGAACTTATTCCTGATGTTAATCTTTTTTGCTCATAAAACTGTTCATCACTGAGGTACTTGGTTGTCCTCCACACACAGAACTATTATTGTACCTCCTTTGGGACTGTCTACATGAGGCCAAAGAAAGATCTACTTTATAAAAATACAAACGTATCTGTATAAAGAACTATATATTAGCAACGTTTTTCTAGTAGAGAGGCTACCCTATTTTTAAAGAGTTCCAGATCAACAAAGTGTTTTATATTTTTGAAAAAAGCGCTTTCTAGTAAGGACTTTTGTGTCTAAACGCCAAGTGCTTTTTTCAAATAATGTTCATTCAGATATACTGTCACACAGTATAAAATCAATATAGATAATTCAGATGTCCACTTTCTCCTCAATTATCAGGGAAATTTAGGCAAAGGGAAATACCTCTAGCTGGACTGACTCAAACAATTGCATCTGGATTGAGCTATTTAAAGCCGAACATGAATTACCAAGTACAGTGATCAGAAAATATCGAAGTGAACAAATTTATTGTACAAGACAGATTTTCAAAGGGCTTCAAGCAGACATCCCTATTACCGATATTAAACTTGAAAAGCAAATGAGGAGCCATGCTAGAAACTGCAGTGCCACCTGCATTCACATTTTGAAACATGTAGAAAAAGGGAAGCTGCCCTTTGAAAATGTAGCCCCATATGTTCACCCAGACTGAATTCTTTATAAAACATTAGAAATAAGAACTTTGTGTAATCCTTTGCGTCATTCAGAATAGAAATATTAGTCATTGATGTTGGCCCCAGTGATCAATGGAACATTTTTCTCTCCAAACAGGGGAATCCTGCCTTTGAGAAATATCTGAAGCCACTTTTACAAAGTTTCCCATCCAAGCTATAAGACCAATGGCAACTTGAACCAGAGAAAGCAAACATCAATCTCTTGCATTTCCCCTTAGGTTCCTTGGTTTTCCTTTAATGATTTTGTTTTAAATTTACATTACATGCTGTGCCTTGTATAGTTCTAATCCACACATTTAATGTGGGTAAAGAAACTCTTCCCCGAGTGCCTAATTCCAGTCATCACTAAAACTCCCAGATCTGTATCTAAACAACTAGAAATTATTTTTGTAGTTATTAAGCAGCTCTATTCTTTGTTTATACTAAAACAATCCTTAATCCCACTGCATTTATAAATTCAAAATCTGTTACAGTTTACATCTTTACTTTTAACACTGCCCTTCCGGCTCACATGTGAAACTGATTTGGAAAAACATTCAAAACCAATCCATAAGGATCAATTGGACACCCATCTGCCCCTCCCAATTTAGAAGTAAACAATAAATTACTAATGAATGAGGCAACTGGAAGGAATCTGATTATATCCAACTGATCCTTGGAACACTGGGCAGGAAAAAAGCATCCTCTAGAGTTTTTTTTCTAATGGAATAAATCATAGAATTGCATTTCCCAATATCCCTTGCCAACATTTCCCCTTTTCAACCCCCCTCCACCCTAGTGGGATTTAAGTAGTCTATAAATCTAGAAGAGAAAATGACTATATAAGTGAAAAAGCACTGGAATTAGCGAAGTAAATTAGTGGAAGCATAGAATACTGGTAATCATGCTGATGTTTTACATTTGCAAAGATTTTTAGTTGCCTTACTTATCAAGGAGCTCCTGGAGTTGATCAACTAAAGGTAATTTTTATGTATAATTATAGAGAAGCAATTCCAAGGAGTCATTTAATATAGTCCCCTGTTTGTCAGGAGTTTCTGCTTGATATGGAGGAAAATTGGCAACCACTGAACATTGTTGAGTGGAGAGATGTGTGTAGAATGGTACTTTACCAAAAGGATCTGGGCAGTAGAGTGGGGGAGATACTGGAGGCAGAGAGATCAGCAAGGATGCTTCAGCGAGGATGCTTATGCAATAGACAATTCGGGATATAACTCTCCAGACTGGTGTGGTGGCAGTTTGGTTGGAGCGGAGAGTGTGGCTGAGTGGACAGAATAGAATTGGGTGTCAGGAGACCTGGGTTCTACACCTGGTTTTCCTACTTGTCTGTTCTGTGACCTTGGGCAAGTTGCTTTGCTTCTCTGTGCCTCTCAGTTTCATCATCTGTAAAATGGGGATAAAGAACCTGTTTTCTCTTACTCTTAGACCTGTGAGTTCATGTGAGATGGGAAATTGTGTCCAATCTGATTATTTTGTATAGTGCTATTATTAATAAAGAATTGTAAGGAAGATAATTCCATAAGTTTCCTCAGAAGTATATTCTAATACCAAAAACTTTTTAAAATAAGGAAATTCATATGGCAAACATATAGCCAAGTCTTAAGAACAGAGAAGTATATCAGTCATGAAGACCAAGGCACTAGAATGAAACAAAAATAAATGTAAGTTTGTTTTTATTTTATTCATCTGCTCTGAACAAACCAAAACTTTGGTAATAAAAATAAAATGAGCACCACAACATACGCACAGAAATGGGTTAGATGCGAAAATAAGAGTTAACTAATGCTTCAGTGGGGAACGCAACCAATATTATAAATAATTATAACAGTTGATAACTAATTCAATAAACATCTGTGCTATGGAGCCCAAGCCCCATTTGAATGGAACAGGACTGACTGAATTGTTCTATAATCCCAATTTAAATACCAATAATTCCTTTCAACCTACCCCATTTTAGAAAGAGCTCTCTTCAGCTACTACTGATTTTTTCCTTTAAAGTCAGAAGAAAGTGTACATTCAACAGAAAATCAACGAGAAATAATCAGTAGCTTATGCTGTATGTTACTTTTTTTGTTAAATTACTAGTGAAGATCAATAAATACAAACCAGAATTTCACTTTGATTTTCTTTTTAATTAGAGTCTCTTTGGCAGGCAGTACACTGGAGAAAAATATAGCATGAGGCATAAAAAATAAGATTTATAGCATGGGGACATTTTGTATGCAGAATCCAATGTATTTCCAGTCAGACATTTCCACGGCTAGAGATATTTGGTTGCTTCATTTTTCTATGCATAGAAAGAAACAGTTGTCATAACTGTAAAAAGTGGTACTTAAGTGCTTTAATACTGATGGAAACTTTTTTATAGTATTACAGTGCCACTTATTGGTTTGAGATCACCATCACCCTCTACTGAATCTGCTTTTCCAAAGGCATCTTAAATTTTCATTCCAAGACTTTAGCTTTCCAGTTGGGTAGGGACCATTTGAACAGAACTGATTTTTAGCACTTTAACTGTGAAAGCACTGTTAACAGGAGGATTATACCTTGTGATTTTTAGAATTCTTTTTATAAAAAAGGTATTTTGATATTTTGAACAGGCACATGCATAACTTGTGTAGAAGGAGCAAAGGACAGGAGGGGCTGCTAAGCACAGAACTTCTTTTTCAGTCTCAATGCCTCAAATACACATATTAAAAAACCCACACTATTGCGCTATTAAAATTAAAAAAAAAAACCAGCAGCCTCTTCCATACAATGGGAAAATCACCTGCCATAAACCCCTCCTAGTTCAGATCAGTCGTCCGTCTTCCGGGCCAATCTACAGAAAGTCCAATTGTGCTCCACTGTATTTTCATTGGCCCGCTCACTCATATGATGCACGCGAGTGTTGCGGATCGTGAATCCTTGTTTCGTAATGTATTCCATCAGGTGGACGCGGAGGGAAACTTCTTGGTGATAATCGCAGGGGCCAAAAGTAAAAGAAACCTGGCAGTCTCTGGTGTCCATCATGTGCTTATTCCACTTGGTAAAGTAGTTTGAAATGCCTTCCAGTAATGAATGTACTTTGGTGGTGATGGTTAACTGAGTTATGATTACTGCCACCGGGTTGGAGTACTTGGAAAGTTTCCGAGTGCTAGACAGCTCCACAACTTCTTCAAAGGTATCCACGGGATACAACGGTTTAGGGTCATTGAGGCACTGAATCAAGGGCTCAATCTGATAAAAATCTGCTTCTTTTCTAAGCAGATCAAATTCCTTAAAATCTAGAGGTAAAGTCAATTCTGACGTCCTTAAGAAATTGAGGACATACCGGAAAAGCGGTCCATCTCGATCAATGAAATAATTACCCTGAGAATCTCTGGCTGAAGGGAAGTCTCCCCCAAACATGGCCCCCAGCATAGAGTCGGGATATCTTGTTAATGTGGTGAGAGAGGTGGTATACAAGTGACCGCCTACATTTAATGTGACTGGATCGGTCATCTGGGGAAAAACAAAACAAAATCAAAACTCAATTCTTAGCACCACCTGAGAGTCACATTCCTGACAGTTACTTGAGAGAGAGAATCATTTTTTTCAAGAAAGTTAAACCTGTATACTGCCATATTAAATTCATAGTAATAGAGAACTAGGAATGAACTCAGAGTGCCCTTCATTTCAATAAGATGAAACAATTCTGAACTACCTGCTCTCCCTTTCGTCTGAGACCAGACCATGAGCCCTGGGTAGGACAGGGACTGTGTTTGAACTGATGACCTTGTATCAGCCCCAAGGCTAAGCATTTAGTATGCCCTTAACAAATACCACAGTCAATATTGTAGCCCACATGCTCTGAATCTCCCTCTGAATCAAGCAAAAAAGCAAGATGAATCCCAATTCCAAAATGGGCTTTTGCTCAAATTTAAACCATTTTTCTATTCTGAGACTTTCAGGTACTCTGAGATCTGTGGCGTTTTGGGGATTAAGCAACTAGAGAAACTGCTCTCAGGTTTACATATAATATGGCAACAAGACAAATTGGCTGAAAAATTATCAAACAATAATGGTCAGATTTTTTAAAAAATCACTTGTGGCTCCGTGACAGTCAAAATTCCTGGACTAGCAGGTTCAAAGCTACATAGTTTGCAGCTAAGCAAGATATACAGAAAGTTGTCAGCCTCAGCTATACGAGCTGAAAAAAAGTAAATGTTTTCCTCACACAAAGTAGCTTATACATAAAGCTGATTTCTCACAAAATTTCTCCTCCTATATTTAGGTAAGTAGGGGAAGAGAGAGGAAAGTAAAAATATAGTGCAAGTCATCCAAAGTTCATTCATGTGGCAGAAAAGAGCCAAAGGTCTACACTTCATTAGACTGTGAGCCCCACGTGAGACAGGGACTATGTCCAACCTGATTATCTTGTATCCACCCCAGTGCTTGACACGTAGTAAGCGCTTAACAAATAATAATAATAATGTTGGTATTAAGCGTTTACTAAGTGCCAAGCACTGTTCTAAGCGCTGGGGTAGATACAAGGTAATCAGGTTGTCCCACGTAGGGCTCACAGACTTCACCTCCAGTTTACAAATGAGGTAACTGAGGCACCAAGAAATTAAGTGACTTGCCCAAGGTCACACAGCTGACAAGTGGTGGAGCCGGGATTAGAAGCCATGACCTCTGACTCCCTACCCCGTGCTCTTTCCACTAAGCCAGGCTTGCTTCTATCATACTCATTATCATCACCAGATAGCCCAATATAAATAGATGAAATTACCTGGTGGGGGGAGGAACCCCCGACATTGTGATTTAGGGGAAGTTCATTCTTTAATATTCCTTACTTTTCCGAGTTTTAAAAAAAATGAAATACTATAAGGCAAAATCGAAAGTGATCCCTTTAATTGAAGTTGTCTTTTTAATTTCATTGAAATGCTCTGCCTTCTTCATGGAACAATTAAGTCCTGAAAAGGGGAGACTATGACCACGTTTCCCTACCACAGGAAACAGCTTGCCACCAAAACCATGAGGGGATGGGAATGGGTAGAATTTATTCAGGAAATTCTGTTAAATAAATTCTGGGAGAAAATGTTTTCTATTAGCCAAGACCTCAATCCTTAAACTAGTCACTGTTCCACGAGGGAGAAAATTAAGTTTTAGGAATCATAAAAGCAGTTCTCATACATGCACTACAAGATCACTGCTAAGAATCGAGATTTTAGGAAAAGCCTGTATTGGCTTTGTGTTGCATAAAAACAACTTTTAAAATTCAAATTTGTAACCAAAAATATGCAGAAATAAATGGAAGGAATGCTATTATCTAGTCCAAAATGATCTTTTTTGCTACAAAAACATGTCAGAAAGCTTGGCTGTAATCCCCCCACTCCCATATACAAATTCAATAGATTCAAATTCACTTACCATATATCCCCAGTCTCCATTATCCATCTGTTCTAATGCTTATCTTTGGGAATCCAAGTTTCACTGAAGACAGTTGATAGGATTCTGAATTCACTAGCTATCCCCTGCAGGAGAAAACAGAACATGGTAGAATATTAGCACTTGCACAAAATAACAAAAAAGCATCTAATTATCAAGGCAGGTCATGTTCCAAGAAGCCAAGGCTTGTATTTATCTACAAAGCAACTCTAGTCCAGAGATTAATCCAGGAGAGCTTTCTAGCTGACCTTTTCATGTCCTTTGTCATTGCCTCAAAGTTCACATTCTCTAAAGGCAACAAGCAATTACTTTCAAGGCTGTCCTAAACGCTCCACTTTTGTTCTAAACAAGTGATTTATCTGTTCGGCAGACAGTGTCATAAAGAGAATAAGCCATTTCATTTAAGTAAGGAGACTGTTCTGTGCTGGAGTTCATCCCAAGCGCTTAGTACAGTGCTCTGCACATAGTAAGCGCTCAATAAATACTATTGAATGGAGTTATTCAATAATTATTGACTTTAGTGAGTTTTTGTTTTCAGAATTTTTATGGGAGGCGAAATAATTTTGCAGATACCCATCAATGACAACTTTACTTCAAGAAGGCCACAAAAATGGAAAAAAATGATCCCATCTGCACTTCATATGAACAAACTACAGCAAGAACAAGAGCGTTAAAAATTACACACCTAAAATGAACCTTCCAACAGCCTTAAGAACTTTCCAATAGTTAACTGTGTTAATTAAGGAACTTTAACTTTTCCCTTTTTATAAAATGAAAATCAGATCAGTGTAATTCTTTATTGTACCTTAATATTACTTCCTAAGCACTGTATTAGAAACACATATACCCCACCCCAATAGAAAGGCTACTCCATTCACTGGATGGGAGTATAGGCTGACAAGCCTGATGCATGACTGCCTAATACTCCCTTTTTTTTTATTTATGGTATTTGTTAAACATTTACTGTATGCCAAGCACTGTGCTAAGTGCTTGGAGTAGATACAAATTAATCAGGTTGGACACAGTCCCTGTCCCACAAGAGGCTCACCGTCTTAATCCCCATTTTGCAAATGAAGGAACAGAGAAGTGAAGTGCCCAACGTCACAGAGCAGACAAGTGGAGGAGCCGGAATTAGAACCCAGGTCCTTCTGACTTCCTAGTCCGTGCTCTATCCACTAGGCCATGCTGCTTCTTCAACCTAGTGGGCTCATAAGAGTTCTCTAATGCACTGATGCAGGGCCTGTTTCTGCTTTTGAGGCTGCCGCTTGATATCCCAATCTCTGTGAAACCTTCACCAGAGGAAAGGAGGCTGAGCTCTCCAGGGTAGGCAGCGTGCCCTGGTGGAAAGAACACGGTTCTGAAAGCCAGGAGACCCAGGTTTTAATTCCAGTTCAGCCACCAGTCTGCTCCGTGACCTCCCGAGACCACAAGTGATCCCCTTATGCTGGACCGCTAGGGCCTACTGGGCAGGAGAGAAGTTATCCCTGACCACACATTCGAAACTCCCATCGGTCCCTGCTTCAATCCTAGAAGGATTCAGCCTTCTCTACTTATCAAGCATAGGAAGGCCACTGCCAAGGCTACAGATGTGATTTGTGGTTGTTAAGGATTAACCGTGAGGAGCCTGAAATCCAACTGCTCTAGCCACTAAGCCCTATTTCTTATCATATTTTTCCTCATCTTTGTTTCATATTTTTATCAGTTTAACAGATACCATACAAAAAAAACCCCAAACTCCCAAACTCTTACTATGTGCCAGGCACTGTTCTAAGTGCTGGGGGAGATACAAGCAAATCGGGTTGGACACAGTCACTAGGTCATGCTGCTTCCCCTAGATACTTTCATCTTTCGTTATGTATGTCTGCCACTAATTCCCTCCCTCATCCTTTAATCTTGGATCCTGAGGCCCTTGGGGATCTGAGATGGCTTATCTCATCTGCATGCTTTTTAATCAGCGTTTACTCCAGTGCTTTGTACCCTAGTATACTATAAATTCGTTGTGGGCAGAGAATGTGTCTGTTATATTTCAGTCTCCCAAGCACTTAGTACAGCGTTCTGCACACAGTAAGCACTCAATAAATATGACTGATTGCTTAGTAATTACTACTACTACTACTTGGGTTGTCACAGCTACCCCGTGCCTCCCTTTCTTCATCTGTAAGTGGGGACACGATATCTGCCCTCCGTATATCTGAGATTCCGAGCCTCCTGTGAGATCAGGACTCTGTCGGATCTGCATATTTCGCATCTATCCCAGTGCTCAGACGAGTGCTTGGCACGTAGAAGTATTTAACGGATAGCACGAGGATTATGCTCTTAACAAACCCCGCATTAAAGCCAACTTGCAGAAGAGAACATGCGCCTGAAGAAATTCAACCTGCACTCACGCACATTTCTTCCATCAATTCAACCTGCACTCAGGCACATTTCTTCCATCACAATGCATTCTATCCAGATAGATGCACACTGTCCAAAGAATATTATCTAATTTCCTAATGGTGTTCTACCCAAAATGCATAGCAATCAATGGTGCTTACTGTGTGCATAGCACTGTGCTAAGAGTTTCAAAGAGTGCAATGCAATGGTTAGTAGATCTCCCTCAAGGAGCTTACAGCCTAGTTTGGGGAGTTAAATATTAAAATACATTACAGATAGGGAAAACAGCAGAGTGTAAGGATAGTGAAATGTGTGTGTTTTGTTTTTATGGAATTTAAGTGCTTACTATGTGTCAAACACTGTTCTAAGCACTGGGGTAGTACAAGTTAATTAGGTCGGACACAGCCCATCTTCCATGGGGCTCACCGCCTAGTAGGAGGGAGAATAGGTATCTCCATTTTACAGTTGAGGAAACTGAGGCACAGAGAAGTTAAGTGATTTGCCCACAGTCACTCACACAGCAATCAATTGCAGAGCCGGGATTAGAACCCAGGCCCTTCTGACTCCCAGGCCTGTGCTCTCTCCACTAAGCCATGCTGTGTTATGGAAGAACTAAGCATCTCTCAACAAATAACTGCTTGCTGCCCACCAGGCTGGGCTGGCAGTTTCAGTGGTCTCCCAGCAATCCACTGCCTTGTCTTGTTGTTTGAGATGTCTTTAGAAACAAACAAAAATTGAAAGTGAAAACTCTGGGGTGCAATTTGAGGCTCAAAAGAAAACCTCACAAAGTTATCCATTTAAAGAAAAGCCAAATAATAATAGTAACACAAGTTTATATTTAGTTCTTTTAATTGAGCAATCCAAAGTATTTTAAAGCAGACATGGACTCTGCTTAGTGGTGCTGTTTCAGTTGGAGGGGGGACATCATTCCACCTCTGATCTCAAAGACAGTTACAAAACAAACTCAAACAAGAAAAAGAAGATTAAACCCCAGCCTTAATATACACTTGATATACATCCAGATATGAAAAATATTTCCTTTTTTATATGATTAAACATCTCCTCTTTTCCCATTTTAGTGGAATCTACCACACAATTCCCAAGACAGGCCTGAGGTACATACAGTAGATCACAAAGCCTTTCTCAAAAGGTCAGTGAGGCATATAGGGGCCTTTTTGTACGGCACAGCATGCCTGAAATCAGAAACTGAAACACTTCTTTCTCCATTCTGCAATTCTTCAAAGCAGACCAAAAAAATCCAACAATGGGCCACTCCAACTGCAATCTTTCCCCCTCCCATCCCCAGTCTTTCAGTGCTTGTAAATAAATAGGTCAGCACAGGTAAAATGGAACACACTTCCTCTACTTTGTTTTAAAGAGTAACCCGCATATTCATGAAACAAATACTAACAGAGATCAGAAACAACTGTGTCCCTAGAAATGACTACGGGACAACTTGTACCTTTTCTACACCTGGTGCTCAACCTTACATCATCCATTTGAACACAATCTCACAGCCAGACTGAATGTTCCATTTCTCTGCACATCTATTGCCTCTTTTCTACATTAAAAGAAGTGCAAATGAGAAACTGGCAGAGGAATTGCCTCCTACCCTTTCCAACACTCCATTAACACCTGGCCTTGAATTTACATATGCAGTGGCAATCAATAGATTGCATTTATTGAGCACTCATTCATTCATTCAATAGTATTTATTGAGCGCTTACTATGTGCAGAGCACTGTACTAAGCGCTTGGAATGAACAAGTCAGCAACAGATAGAGACAGTCCCTGCCGTTTGACGGGCTTACAGTCTAATCGGGGGAGACGGACAGATGAGAACAATGGCAATAAATACAGTCAAGGGGAAGAACATCTCATAAAAACAATGGCAAATAAATAGAATCAAGGCGATGTACATTTTGTTAACAAAATAAATAGGGTAATGAAAATATATACAATTGAGCAGACAAGTACAGTGCTGAGGGGATGGGAAGGGAGAGGGGGAGGAGCAGAGGGAAATGGGGTGAAAAGAGGGTTAAGCTGCGGAGAGGTGAAGGGGGGGTGGTAGAGGGAGTAGAGGGAGAAGAGGAGCTCAGACTGGGAATGCCTCTTGGAGGAGGTGAGTTTTAAGTAGGGTTTTGAAGAAGGGAAGAGAATCAGTTTGGCAGAGGTGAGGAGGGAGAGCGTTCCAGGACCATGGGAGGACGTGGCCCAGGGGTCAACGGCGGGATAGGCGAGACCGAGGGACGGTGAGGAGGTGGGCGGCGGAGGAGCGGAGCGTGCGGGGTGGACGGTAGAAAGAGAGAAGGGAGGAGAGGTAGGAAGGGGCAAGGTGATGGAGAGCCTTGAAGCCTAGAGTGAGGAGTTTTTGTTTGGAGCGGAGGTCGATAGGCAACCACTGGAGTTGTTTAAGAAGGGGAGTGACATGCCCAGATCGTTTCTGCAGGAAGATGAGCCAGGCAGCGGAGTGAAGAATAGACCGGAGCGGGGCGAGAGAGGAGGAAGGGAGGTCAGAGAGAAGGCTGACACAGTAGTCTAGCTGGGATATAACGAGAGCCTGTAACAGTAAGGTAGCCGTTTGGGTGGAGAGGAAAGGGCGGATCTTGGCGATATCGTAGAGGTGAAACCGGCAGGTCTTGGTAACGGATAGGATGTGTGGGGTGAACGAGAGAGACGAGTCAAGGATGACACCGAGATTGCGGGCCTGAGAGACAGGAAGGATGGTCGTGCCATCCACAGTGATAGGGAAGTCTGGGAGAGGACCGGGTTTGGGAGGGAAGATGAGGAGCTCAGTCTTGCTCATGTTGAGTTTTAGGTGGCGGGCCGACATCCAGGTGGAGACATCCCGGAGGCAGGAGGAGATGCGAGCCTGAAGGAAGGGGGAGAGGACAGGGGCGGAGATGTAGATGTGCATGTCATCTGCGTAGAGATGGTAGTCAAAGCCGTGAGAGTGAATGAGTTCACCGAGGGAGTGAGTGTAAATGGAGAACAGAAGAGGGCCAAGAACTGACCCTTGAGGAACTCCAACAGTTAAAGGATGGGAGGGGGAGGAGGCGCCAGCGAAGGAGACCGAGAATGACCGGCCAGAGAGGTAAGAGGAGAACCGGGAGAGGACAGAGTCCGTGAAGCCAAGGTGAGATAAGGGATGGAGGAGGAGGGGATGGTCGACAGTGTCAAAGGCAGCAGAGAGGTCAAGGAGGATTAGAATGGAGTAGGAGCCATTGGATTTGGCAAGAAGGAGGTCACGGGTGACCTTAGAGAGAGCAGTCTCGGTAGAGTGGAGGGGACGGAAGCCAGATTGGAGGGGGTCCAGGAGAGAATGGGAGTTAAGGAATTCTAAGCAGCGATTGTAGACGACTCATTCTAGGATTTTGGAAAGGAAGGGTAGTAGGGAGATAGGGCGATAACTGGAAGGTGAAGTGGGGGTCGAGAGAGGGTTTTTTTAGGATGGGGGAGACGGCATGTTTGAAGGCAGAGGGGAAGGAGCCATTGGAGAATGAGTGGTTAAAAATAGAAGTTAAGGAAGGGAGGAGGGCAGGGGAGATGTTTTTTAAAAGGTGTCATCTCCTCCCACTCCCCCAGACTCACCGGTTATGGAGGAGGCGTCGGCTTCCTCCTGTCACCCTGTTGCCTCTTCTTCCCTGCTCTGGCAATGCTGATTTATGGGTGAGAAGAGGTGGGGGGAGGAGAGGGCTGTCATCTACCGCCCTCCCGGTCCCACCTCCGACTTCTTCAGCCACCTAGACCCCTTTCTCACCTTCCTTCTCTCCTTCTCTCTGCCCACTCTGATCCTCGGAAACAGGATAGTACATTCAGTACATTCAGTACATTCAGGACATTCAGTAGCTGTCGGTCACATAAGGTACCTGCTATTGTAGCTATTGTAGCGCTTTGGAGAGTACAATAATAACAGAGTTGGTAAACACATTCCCTGCCCACAAGGAGGGAACAGGGTGAAGCAGCAGCATGGCTTAGTGGAAAGAGTCTGGGTTTAGGAGTCAGAGGTCGTGGGTTCTAATCCCAGCTCTACCACCTGCCTGCTGTGTGACCTTCGGCAAATCACTTAACCTCCCTGTGCCTCAGTTACCTCATCTGTAAAGTGGGGATTAAGACTGTGAGCCCTACGTGGGACATGGACTGTGTTCACCCTGATTTGCTTGTATCAACCCTAGCATTTAGTACTGCCTGGAACACAGTAAGCACTTACCAAATACCATAATTTTAAAAAAGGAGCTTAGTCTAGTAGCAGTAACCAGATTCATTCATGGCTTTTAAAAAAGCTATTTTCTGCAAAGCTACAATAGCAGGTACCTTATGTGACCGACAGCTACTGAATGTCATTAATATCAAATTAGCTGTGAAACAATGGACCAAAAGATGAGAGAAGAAACAGGAAACAGTGATGTTACCTTGGATATGCAGGGCTCACCCTCTTTCTGTTCTTCTGAAGTTTGTTTAAACTGATAAATCAAGGCAAGATATTCTCTTGGACATTTACAAAAGAAATTTATAAAGTGTCTTCCAATCTACTTCATGGCAAAGGACACGGTTCACTTAGAGAGCTGCTGTAGAGTTTCAAGGTGAATAATTTAGGCAAGCAATTAGTTCATTTGAGCTACTTCACAAAGAGTGCCAAAACACTTCACAAATTTTGTGTGTAAAATGAAGATAGGTAGTAGATCCAACAAAATCCATTAGGGCAAAGCTAATATTAGCATTGTGGCCCTATTTGAAATAGAAAACACCATAGCTGCCTTTTAATTTACCCACCTACCTAGGAACTATCTTCCCAATGAACTTGGAAATTCGGAGTTCTGCAATGACTTATTTATATAGGCAACCAGAATGAACTTGTTTTCTTTTCAGCCAAGAGCTTGTCCCAGTGAATAAAATGCAACACGAAGCCCAGAAAACCTTCTACAGTTCCAAGCTCTTTTGGGCTGTGAAGTGGTTTAGATCCTCCAGACTGTAAGATCGTTGTGGACAGGGAATGTTTTGTACACTCCCAAGCACTTAGTACAGTACTCTGCATGCAGTAAATGCTCAATAAATATGATTGATTGACTGAATCTCTTTTCATGACCTTATTTCTCCCTAAAGAAAATGACAGGCCCAGGCAGGGGTTTCAACTAGGGGTCCAATGCGGGTATATGGGAAATACAGTCATTATGTAAGCTTGGTGTGGGCAAGGAACATGTCTACCATGTGCCTCAGTTTCCTCATCTGCAAAATGGGGATGAAGACTGTGAGCCCCATGTGGGACAACCTGATCACCTTGTATCCCCCCAGTGCTTAGAACAGTGCTTTACACATAATAGGCACTTAACAAATACCACCATTATTACCAACTCTGTTGTATTGTACTCTCCCAAGTGCTTAGTCCGTGCTCTGTGCACAGTAAGCACTCAATAAATACCATTGGTTGGTTGACTGATTGATTAAGGCAAGGCAACAACAGGTCCTACCTCTTTTGAGCGGCTTCTTGCTGGGCTCCTTGATTGGGCAAAAACTCCAGGGAGGTGTAGCTGCAGTGACAAGAGTGAGTGTGAAGAGAAACTACTCCTGTTCTCCAGGGTCAATGTTCTGCCAGGAGCATACCAAGAAGCAGCCCTATCCCCACCCCCCCAAGCATGAACTTCTGGGACTCAGAATTGGCAGCAACAATGCCTCTTCTTCCCTGCTCTGGCAATGCTGATTTATGGGTGAGAAGAGGTGGGGGGAGGAGAGGGCTGAGGATAGGCTGAATGTGATGGAGGAGCCAATCTGTGATGGTAATAGTATTAACTGAGTCCCCTCTAGGTACTAAGCACTTGGAAAAGTACAATTGAAGCAAAATACATATTCCCTATCCACGAGGAGCTGGTTCTCTACAGAGGGACACAGACTAAAAAATATTTATCAACAAAGTCATCCAAGTAAATGATTGACTGATTCCACATCCAGTGAAACCTGGAGAACACAGGACAGTTTCTAATAAATCTTGAAAGCCCTCTTGCTAAACAACTCTCCTTTTTTTTTTTTTTAATCTTTGTCCTTTTTTATCTCGGGAGAACAGCTCCCCTGTTAGGCTTATGAAACAAATATGCAGCTAATTCTGAAATTCATAAAAGACATACTGGCTACTATATAACCAGTTCTTCATTATAGTGATAATCAGGCATAGCAAAAATACAATATTTGAAATCCTTAAGTAATCCCCAGACCTCATTTCAACTTCTGAGGTCAAACCTTTAATCAGAGCCACAACCAAAGAGCAAAATGGACTGATCTCAATTTAACCTTCTTTCCCTTCCCTAGATGTGAAGGTGTTAAAGGGCAATGGCAAAGCAAAGGGTAGGCAGCAGGATGGAAGGGTAATGAAAAGTTGAATAATCTACGAACTGACCATTCGGCCTCTGGATGATTAAGGAGCAATTAAGACTGGCCTATACATGTACTTGACTCCTAAAGTGACCATGACAGGGGCCTATAATTTCCTATGAGAAAGGGAGAAAAACTTTTAAAAGTAAATTGACTAATGGGAATGGAGGTTGTATTCCAGCCCAAAGAAGGTGGCTTTTAAATAAATGCTGCTAAGGCGGAGGAGGAGGAAAATGAAAGAGTAAGTACAATTTCTGGAGTGGGATTCAAATGTTAAAAAAAAACCCACCATCTTTCATAAATATTTTTGAATGTATAAAAAAAACTGAACGAAGTAATGTGCCCATTCAGACATTTCTGATCCATCTGAATTGCTTGATCTGGAAAGAACCTTAGTGTTCAAATACCACTTCAGGAGTTCCCACCAGTCACTCTACACGACATTAATCTATTTCCATCTAGTTTGGGGATCTAATATTAATGCCGAAACACTAAGGCACCCCTCTCAGGGTCGCACCTGGAGAGTTTCCAGTACTCTACCAGTCTCGACTACAGGAGGGAGAGTCAAGCAGAGGCCTATCCATTCCATTCCTAGCTTGGCCAGTGGCTACTGAGTGGAAGACAAACTGCTACAAATCAAAACTCCCCTGTGCTGGGCAGCAGCAGTGTGGGAGAAAGTCGAGGGTGAAGACTCAAGCTGACTGCACAGAAGGAGGCAATGGTAAACCACTTCCATATTTTTACCAAGAAAACTATGGATACACTACCAGAATGACTGCAGATGGAGGTGGGGCTTTCTGGGAGAGATGTGTCCATGGCATTGCTATGGGTCGTAGACAACTCAACAGCATAAGACAAGAATTTATGTAGGGAGTTAACTCAAGGAAAAATAATTAAGGAATTTATAGGAATATTGGAAGTAATTTTTAAAAATCAGAAGTAGTGAAGCTGATGTGCTCATACTCCACAATATTCATGGCATTTAAACTGCAACTCAAGAGCCATTCCCCTTGCCACTCCTGGATTACTGTTCCATCTATTGCACCAAGCAGAGTTCTGAAGAACCAATTATATCTTTTTGTTGGTTCTCATCTCCCTCCACTAACTCGAGCCATAATTTCCCTACCACAGAGGCCTGGTTATCTTTAATGCCACCTACTAATTGCCCTATATACCATCCAGAACCTAAATAATAATAAAAATCCATAACTGCCACATTTAGAAATAGTCTTGTCAGGTGCCAGTCTAATGCTCCTGGCATTCAGAAACAGAAGGCAAGAATAAATTTTGTACATCTCCATACAGCTTCAAAATCACCTCTGTTCTCAATTTATCTTTTCCCAAACCATGTGGGGGAGTTTCAAAGTGGTATTTTTTTTATAGCAACTGATTGAAAGTGCTTCAGATAACCTTGTGGGTAAATTTACACATAATTTACCCCGAAAGTACAATCAAAATGTGATTATGGTGATCTGTCATGGAATTGGCCTTAAACATTTCTTTTCCTCATCAGTTTTTCATCTCACCCACTTCCATATACTACAGGATGAAAATTACTCATAAAATCAGGACCATCTTTGGAAACGCAGTGCCCACAGTGCCCTACACTTCAGCATCGCTGTACGGAAAAAGGAGGCGGTGGCAAACGGCGTAGTGGATAGAGCCCCAGCCTGGGAGTCAAAAGGGCATGGGTTCTAATCCTGGGTCCACCATTTGTCTGCTGTTTGGCCTTGGGCCAGTTGCTTCACTTCTCTGTGCCTCAGCTATCTCATCTGTAAAATGGGGACTGAGACTGTGAGCCCCATGCAGGACAAGGATTGTGTCCAACCCGATTTCCTTGCACCCATCCCAGCACTTAGTACAGTCCCTGGCACACAGTAAGCGCCTAACAAATACCACAATTATTATTATAGAGAAGCAGTGTGGCTTAGTGGAAGGAGCCCGGCTTGGGAGTCAGAGGTCGTGGGTTATAATCCCAGCTCTGCCACTTATCAGCCGTGTGACTTTGGGCAAGTCACTCAATTTCCCTGTGCCTCAGTTACCTCATTTGTAAAATGGGGATTAAGACTGTGAGCCCCACGTGGGACAACCTGATTACCTTGCACCCACCCCAGTGCTTAGAACAGTGCTTGGCACATAGTAAGCGCTTAACAAATACCATCATCATTATTATTATTATTAAATACATAAGGGAGCTATATTGCTGTCCAGGGGCTCTCCTCCAGCCTCTTCCTCTCTGCAGCACCCCCCAAGACTTTAAAAGGATAGAAGGGGGAGGAATGGAAAGAGCTCACTGGGCCCTCTGGATGCTATCCCTGAGAACCGCTATCACCATTTCCAAAGAGATGAGTTTGAGGTACTTTCTCCTACTAACTCAGAGATAAGACTACTCTTGAGAAATCACAGCATATTAGTTCTTAAGGTCAGGCATGTGGTCCCATGAGGCTCTGTGCGACCTTTACAGGTCAGCTGGCCAGCAAGGAGGGGAGTGAGAATAGCGGCAAGCAGAGAAGATGATTCCCTCTTCTGCCTCTGCCTGGTCCTTGCACGGTGCTGAAGGGGCTGCTGCTGCGGCTGGTGAGTGTAGCCTTGGCAGGAGGGATGGGGACTTTGCCTACGGTTGCCCTGAGCAGAAACTCTACCCAGCAGCCTTCCATACCGGAGGCATCTCTCATTCAGGGCAAGGAGCCAGGCTACTGGCAGGTGTAAGGGAGGGGAGCTCTTTGCTACATCTCTCTCCTGTTGCTATGACCAACAGGCTGTCCAAGAGGGTGAGCATCTAGGTGAAAGAGAGAGAGTGAATGTGTGTGTGTGTGTGTGTGTGTGTGTGTGTGTGAGAGAGAGAGAGAGAGAGAGAGAGAGAGAGAGAGAGAGAGAGAGCACAAGCAGCATCTAAATTACTTAAGGAGGACTCCACACAGGATACTTCCACTTTGATCCATTTCGCCTGGAGTAGGTTTGAGGAGCAAAACTCTTGCCAGTACAGGATTTCTTCTGCTTTAAACAACTCTGGTCAGGACCTCTTATTTCCAGGAGAATGACACTGGAATTTTTCCACCACCTGGGCACCTCCAGAAATTGGTGATGGTGGATGGGTGAAGCTGGAGTACTACTACATAGTCAGAGCCCAAGCAATTGCTCTACCTCCTCCAGAAAATTTTCTCTGTCCCCTGTGTGTCCATCTGTCTTCCCTCCCACCCGGACCCTGGTATCTGCCCATCTGTTTCTCTCTCGCCCACCTTCCCTGTGTGTCTATTCATCTGTTTCTCTCCCCCTTCCCCAGGTGTCTGTCAGGCTCTTTCTTCCCCCATTCCCTAAAATGTGTGTCTCTCTACTCCTCTATTCTCCCCAGATCTCTCCCCTTTCTTGCCTTTTTTCCACCCGACCTTGAAGCAATATCCCTCTCCTAAGGTTGCCTTGCCTACTACCACTGTGGTTGCAAGAAATGCATAGTTCTATTCACTAATTCCATTTCCATTTGTTCTAATGGAGAACAGAGTTGCTAATTGTCTTACAAAGAATCTATTGTAATTTGAGGGGTGTTGAGCTATTTCAAAGAGAGGGCCCAGGTAATTAATATCCTACTACCAGCGGAACTGTGCTACAGTTGCGTCTGCAGCAGTGGTGATGGTTTGTTCTGAGCCACCTACACCCTCTGGCCCTATGGTCCTATGCCCAGTGCAGGATGGCTGGGAGGGGGAAAAGTAGTCTGGGGTCACAGAATGGAATGCCTCTGATACTTCTCTTGGACTATGAGCCCCCCTCCACACCCCCCAAGACCCCAAAGGGCAGGGACCATGTCTAACTCCCACCTGTGCATTCTCTCCTACCACGTAGTACCGTGCTCTGCACACGGAACGTGCTTAATACTATTACTACCACTAACCAAATAGGCAACCCATCCATAAAGGTGACTCGATGTTCTTTAACTACAATACATCATAAGCATCCTCAAAGTCTGATTTTCTATACCTACACCTGCATTCATTTTTGAAATCCACACTAAATTGGGGTCTAAACTCCTTAGTATAAAATATTACCCATTCAGAGTAAGTTTTTCTCTTTTAACCTAAAAAGATCACTTAAGAATACCCCTGGTATTTATGACAATGAAAAATGAATTATCTCTGAATCAGGTAAGGGAACATGCAGGCAAAATGTCCAAGAACTTCCTTAACATAACTCTTCCCGTTCACGACAAACAACAGCCACCATAAATCAAGTGAACTAAGACACCCAAACCACTAATGCCCAATTCCTGCCAGTGGTTCACCACCTTTTCTCAAAAAATAAAGATGGGGGAAAAAAAAAATCACATAGTGGAAATCTACACTTTACATAATCTACATAAGTGGAAATGTACCATTTTAGAACATGTGTGTGTGTGTGTATACAGGAGAGTGCTACTTAGTGACCACATAAATTAAAAAATAATGCCATCATTGATTTTCAAAACCAAGTACTCACTGAACACCTAGAACTCCCTAACTTTTCTCCTCTCCAGCAATGCAGAAGCTCGCTTTTGACCTAACTTGGGAACTCCAGAAAAGTTTCTGGCCTCGAGTCTCAAGCCCACTTGTTTCAGACTGTTTTCTGCACCCTCCTATTGCAAAGTGCAATGGAGTCTGGGCGGCTATTATTCTGGCAGGCCACCAACACAGCTGCTCCAAACTCCGGTGGGTGTTCAACAGACTTGGACGTTGAATCTGCCTGCCCTTCGGGGGCAAGCCCTTGCAAAACCATGGCAAGTGATTTGGGCCTAAAGTCGAGGCTGAACTCGGAGTTCAACCAACTGCATTTCCTGAGGGCTTACTGTGTGCAGAGCACTGTACTGAACGCTTGGGAGTGTAAGCTAAAACAGAGTGGGTGGACAGGCTCCCCAGCCAGAAGGAGTCCTTGGTGACGGTGGATGAGCAGAGAACTGAACTCAGGTCCCCCACCGGCATCACTCACCAACCACCGATGAAGGCACTACCTCGAGGAATCTTCCCCTGAACCCCCAGGGCGTGGCTTGGTGGAAAGAGCCTGGGTTTAGGAGTCAGAGGTCGTGGGTTCTAATCCCAGCTCTGCCATTTATCAGCTGTGTGACTGTGGGCAAGTCACTTAATTTCTCTGTGCCTCAGTTACCTCATCTGTAAAATGGGGATTAGGATTGTGAGCCCCACCTGATTACCTTGTATCTACCCCAACGCTTAGAACAGTGCTCAGCACACAGTAAGGCACTTAACAAATACCATCATCATCACCCACTCATTGGGCGCAAAGTGGTCTCCACGGTCACGATGGCGATGCGGTCCAAGAGAGTGGGCTGAACGAAGGTGCCAAGACTTGGGCGGACCGTTTCGTGCCCCATCTCCGTGTCAAGATGGAGGCCAAACCGTCTCCACCCATCCCCGCTCCACACGTGTCTCCTGGGGGGTTTCCCGGGTCTCCCGCCACGCCGGCTGCCCCGCAACAGGAGGTGGACGGGAGGGGCAGGCCTGCCTCGAAGGCGAGTCTCCCCCGGGAAGAGTGGGGTGGGACGAGAAGCGGTTGAGACGGCGAAGGACGGATGCTCTACACGGGACCTCGCCCCTCTCCGGCTTCTCTCAGGAGATCGATGGAGACGGCCGCCCACCCTCCCTGCGTGCGGAGCACTGGGCGGAGCGCCGGGGGAAAGTCCACCCCTAGCCTAACCCAGGTCCGCTGGCCTCTCGGACCTTCGAAACTAGTCAAGGGGAGAGAGATCCCTTTCGTTCCCGCCTTCCCCTCCCGGGGCGACCCTAGAGCCCGCGGGGTGGCCCTGCCCGCCGGAGTCCGGCTCCCCCGGGGTTGGCGAGCCAAGGCTTCGGAGGAACCGGAGCCCACCCCACGCCCCGCTTACCGAACTCAGGCTGGAGGGAAGAGGAAGACGCCGCCGGCGAGAGCAGACCGTCGGCGGGGACGAGCGAGTCAGCTCCCGGCAGCGAGGGACGAACGAGCCTGCTCCCGGATTTACCGGTGGGAGGGAGCCGCCCCGACCCTGCTCTCGCGGCCGAAGAGCGATCGGCTCCCCCAGCGGCCGAGAGGAGAAATTACAGGCCGCCGCCAAAGCCAAAACCAAAAATGACTTCACCCTTCCTTCTTCTCGCTCGTCTCCCCGAACACTAGCAAGTTTCTCTTGGGCTCGCTAGCAATGCCAGACACTCTTCTAGACTCTAAGATCGTTACGGGCAGGGAACGTGTCCGCTCATTCTGTTGTATTATACTCTCCTAAGCGCTTAGTACGGCGCTCTGCGCATAGTGAGCCCTCAGTACGTACCGGTGACCGATGCAGGGAATGTGTCAGCAAAGCCAAACCATCTGGTACATCTCCAACTGCTAGAATAGAGGGCGAAGAGGACAAACATCAACCAATCCCTCTGAGTAATTTTGTTGTCATTGTCGGGACTGCTGATCACCCTGGAGCCCAAATCCCACAGGCCTCCACCACCGAGCTGTTGGAAACCCATGTCCCCATTTCTCCCTCTCTTCTCTTCCCAAGACCCTCCAACCCCAATCGCCACAGTCCCCCAGGCCTTGTCGACAGCAGAAGAGAATGCCGGAGGAGGAGAGCAACCTCTGTAAAATTGAAGGTGTTGGGTTTTTAGGGACCGAGCAAGGGGGTTGGGGAAGGAGAGGAGGGGAGAGGCATCAAGATTATGCTCTGGACAATTCTACGTCACAGCACTCCTTCGAATGTTGATATGTTGCCTTTGATGGTCAGTTCTTTCTTGTTTCTATGTTTGTCTCTCCCCCTCTCTTCCTTCCTTCCTCCAACCCCTTAGATTGTGAGGTCCTCATAGTTGTGACTGGGGAGTTTGATTTTATTTTGCTGGCCTGCTAATGGTGTCAAGTGCTTTTCTAAGGTCTAATACAATGCAGACGTCGTGGCATTATCAATCAATTGATGGTATTTATTAATAATAATAATAATTATGGTACTTGTTAAGTGCAAAGCATTAAGTTTATTGAGCGCTTACTATGTGTAGAGTACTGTACTAAGTGCTTGGGAGAGTACAACAGAATTAGCAGACATGTTCCCTGCCCACAACGAGCTTACAGTCTCATTTTACTCCCCATATTTTTCCTGAATTTGATGGGCTTCAGAAGTCATATGTGCTGTGCTACCCTTTGATCTGAAGCCTCATGGTCATTCCAGGAGCACCCAGTTAATGATATTCTTCAGTCACTTGTCCAAAAGGCTCTGGCTAGGATCTTCACAGAAATGGAGAGTACTAAGGTCCCACAGTAGTTACCCAATCTACTGACTTTCCCATTCTTCTTGAAGACGGTGTTGATGGTGGCATTTTTAAGGCCCTGTAGCAATTCCTAAGTATTCTGTGTGTTAAGCAAAAATTTGTGTGACAGGGCGTAAGCCATACCTTCTCTTCACACGTGCAGATCTCGGTAGATATGCCATCAGATGATTTGTCATTTTTCTCTGGACTGTAAGCTTGTTGTGGGCAGGGAAATGTGTCTACCAACTCTGTTGCATTGTATTCTCCCAAGTGCTTAGTACAGTGCCCTGCTCACAGTAAACTCTTGATTGATCGATTTTCATGGCTCTGACTGCAGTACTGAGTTCTTCGATGTGTCTGCTAATTCTGTTGTATTGTACTCTCCCAAGTGCTTAGTACAGTGCTCTGTACATAGTAAGTACTCAGTAAATACGACTGACTGATTGATTGACTGATTGAAACAAAGGTCGTGTCCTCATTGAAAGATTCCCTGTGCTTTGGAGTCTCATCGTGGATAACAAGTGATTTTTCAAATGTTGCCATCTCTACACCCATCACTTACAATAAAAGGTAAGCCATTTTCACTCTTCAATACTCTGTGATAGGGCAACAGTGCTGTATTGCATCTTTAGCAATGGCTCGATGTCCTGGGTTTGGTTGGCTTGGATCTCCTCAGCCCTGGCATATGGCTATTTTTCATACAATTTGCAGGTCTCCCTACGTCAGAATCGAGAGAGGGTAAAGGTGGTTCTGTGTCTCTATCTCTCTTTGTGTTTGTGGGCATGTTTTTCCCTGTGCCTCTCCCTATCAGTGGTAGATGTGCTTGTCTCTGTGTATGTGTCTCTCCCTTTGACTCTCTGCCTGTCTTTGCTGCCTTTTCGGCCCTGCCCCTTGGAGGCCCCGCCCCGATCCCACTTTGAATTCTGAAAAATATGGTTACCTTAACTACAAACTCCAGAAGTATTTTAGATTTTAATCCCACCCTCAGATCTCATATTCTGTGTTTTTGTAGTAGTGAAAACACAGGGACCGAGAAGGATGATGGTGGCAAATTAATCCAGATAAACTAGGCCAAAAAATATACTCTGGCTTCAATTACGAGAATAGTTAAAACCCAAGAATATTTACATGTAAAAATATCCAGGTTAAATGTTTGAGGCCAGATAGTTTGGTCTGAATTCTAATTCTAATGGTATGTGTTAAGCGCTTACTATATGCTGAGCACTGTACTAAGTCCTGGGGTAGATAGATACAAGATAAAAAGGCGGACACAGGCTCTGTTGCCACGAGGGACTCACAATCTAAGTAGGAGGGAGTAGAATTTAATACTCATTTTGCAGAAGAGGAAACTGAGGCACAGAGAAGTTAAGTGACTTGCCCAAGGTCACCCAGCAGTCAAGTGGCAGAGATGGGATTAGAACCCAGGTCCTCCGACTCCCAGAACCATGCTCTTTCCACCAATGTGCTAGAATAGACCTTACTCAAAGAATAGCTCATCTGGTTTAAAGCTCACCTCCACAGATTTCATAGAATCAGAGAACTAAAAGACTCATTTCTTGGGAATTTTGAGGGATAAATAAGATGTTTTACATGAGTATGCTCAGAGCTCTTTGGAGAAAAAGTACAGTGCCATAGAAATCCAAGAAATTTTCCTCACACACAGCCACCTTGGTTTTGTGAAGGAGAAGCCAAACTGGATACTCAGCTTATCCAGTCCTCCTCCTTCCACTCACGTGAAGTCTTCGATCTGCACTCCATGACCCCCCAACCTCCACCAACCCGGCTCTTCCAGCCAGACAGTCAAATTGGAGAAAGGGCAGGCGGGTATGGTGTACTTATTGGCTATATCTCTTATTCTCCGCTTCATTTTTAACCCATTTCAGAACTTAGCTATCCAATTCGCTGAAGACTAATGGTATTAGGTAAAGGAATCTGGTTTATAGGAATGCTTTAGGCTCTCTGGAAGAAAGGCACTCCATAAATCCAAGGTATTTTTATGACTTTATTTAACGAATCCATCACCGAACTAGGAATCAGGAGACCTGGGCTCTATTTTCAGCTCGATTCCTGACTTTCTCTGTGCAATCTTGCACCACCCGCTTTAACTCCAAAAACATAATTAAAAATGTAATATGTCTATAAATTGCCTTGAGTTTCTGGGAGAAAATTGCTTGCAATATTCTCATTTACTAGTTCAAAATTTTTCTTAAAGATTTGAAATGTCTCTTTGATAAGTTTTTTAAAAAGTATTTTAATGGTTTGCACCAAGAATCAATTTTTGTTCCAGCAAGTGATTTATTAGCTAGGTAATGCAGAAACCAATTGAAAAAATCTATATTCTGTGGTACTGAAATACAGTGGCGTAGCTATTTGTTTTTCATAGCTTACAGCTCTTCATTCCAGACTTTTACCTAATTATCATGGCATTTGATGTGATAAATTTAGAAATGAAATTTCCTTCGTTGCCAGGAAGTAGGGGAAACTGGTTGAGAAAGGTGGAGCAGGTTTTTGAGTATAATTTCATCATCCTCAATAAGAACTAATGATTATTTCAACAGTGCTACTTATACAATTCACATATTTTGGATTTTGATCTGACTTCGTTAACCTGAATAATTGCAAGGAATAATTTATGAACAATCATTTTCACTGACATTCTTGGAAAACATGTGTGCAAAATATTCTGTGATGAGCTATACATAAACCTCTATTTTAGACAGAATTTCTGTACTATTAATAAAGAAGTTCTAGTCCTAAACTACTAAAACTAAGTTAGAGTATCCCTTTAATTTATTAAGGGTGGTGAAGAGTTATGGAATCTCAGAGAAACGGTGGGGCCTATTGGAAACAGTGCAGAACTGGAAGTCAGGAGACGTGGGTTCTAATGGGCAAGTCACTTAACTTCTCTGTGCCTCAGTTGCCTCATCTGTTAAATGGGGATTAAGACTGTGAGCCCCACGTGGGTCATCCTGATTCCCCTGTGTCTACCCCAGCGCTTAGAACAGTGCTGGGCACATAGTAAGCGCTTTACAAATACCAACATTATTATTATTATTATTATTATTATTAATCCTGGCTCTGCTTTGGGCAAATCACTTCATTTCTCTGTGCTTCAGTTTCTCCAACTGTAAAGTGGGGATTAAATGCCTGATGCAGAGATGAATGGGCGACCTCTGGAGGCTTTTGAGGAGTGGGGAGACGAGCAAAATGGAGCAGCAGAATAAAGAATACAGACCGGAGAGGGGACATGCTGGAGGCTTGTGCAGTAGTCGGGTTGGGCTAAAACAAGTTTTGGAGAAGCAACGTGGCCTAGTGGATAGAGCACAAGCTTGGGAATCAGTAGGATCTGAGTTCTAATCCCGGCTCCACCAATTCAAGTCAATCAATATTTATTTAGCACTTACGGCATGCAGAGCACTGTTCTAAGCTCTTGGGAGAGTAAACAATATAATAGGTTCATTCCCTGTCCACAGCGAGCTTACAGTATAGAGGGGGAGAGAGACATTAATATAAATAAACTACGTATATGTACATTAGTGCTATGGGGCTGGGATGTCTGTCTGCCCCCACCCCCCCGCAATTGCCCCCCAGACTGTAAGCTTGTTGTGGGCAGGGAATGTCACTGTTTATTGCTGTACTGTACTTTACCAAGCGCTTAGTACAGTGCTGTGCACACAGTAAGCGCTCAATAAATATGATTGAATGAACGAATGGGAGAGGAAAAAAAGGAAAAAAGGGCTTAGTCAAGGAAGGCATCTTGGAGGAGTTATGCCTTCAATAAGGCTTAAAACCGGGGGCAAGGGTAGAGGAGAGTAATTGTCTGTCAAATATGAAGAGGGAGGGTGTTCCAGCCCAGAGGCAGGATGTGGGCGTGAGGTCGGCGGCGAGATAGACAAGATCGAGGCACAGTGAGGTACAGAAGTCAGTTAATAAACTCTAACTCTAACTTGGTTTTAGTAGTCTGGGACTAGAACTTCTTTATTAATAGTACAGAAATGCTGTCTAAAATAGAGGTTTATGTATACCTCATCACAGGATATTTTGCACACGTTTTCCAACTTCTGAGGTAACTTCTCTGTGCCTCAGTTACCTCATCTGTAAAATGAGGATTAAGACTGTGAGCCCCATGTGGGACATGGACTGTGTCCAACCTTATTAGCTTGAATCTACCCTAGTGCTTAATATAGTGCCTGGTACATGGTAAGCACTTAACAAATACCATTAAAAAAGTGTTTGGACCACTGTGGTGACAATTTGGATGGAGAGAAAGGAGGAGGCATGGCAAGGGTACGTCTGGTCACCTGGCCTAATGTCGAGTTAGGTTTATGTAAAGTTTGTTGGTGATTTGTTTTGTTTTTTTTTCCAAAAGTCAAACAGAGGTCCAGAGTTCCACTACTTCTGAATTCTTTGACAATTCTTTAAAACTGCATTGATGAATATGAAATCCCAAATCCACTGGGCAAGATGGCAGGCTGGTACAGATTCATGGTACAGTGAGTGACTAGTAAGTGGGGAAGTATGTATTGTACTGCACCCACTCTCCATCTGCCTGACAATCATACATTTAAGCCCCAGACCTAAGCTGAGTTCAGTTCCTTCGCATAGAAAGAGAAAAGACTCAAATAAAAGGATTGTTTGTAACTATCTTTCACCAACTGGTTTCCCACTTCCTACAGTGGGATGGTGAGATTCAAGGAAACAATCTGCCTTAAATCATCAAATAATTTTTACATCTATTTCCTTGATAATTCTATACCAATAAGTTATTCGGTAGAATGTTTTGGGAAAAATCTAAACCAAAGTTACTTTTCTCCTCTCTTGAAAAATTAGTTATCTTAATCAGGGTGAGATTTTCCTAGTAGTTCTGTGTTAAGATATTCAACTAGTCCCTGTTTCCTGAACTGACATGGGCCACACCTGCAGATCTAGTAAGAGGTTGTCAAATTTTCATAGACTCCACCTGTGTCTTAAGGAGGTTTGCAGTTTCTGCCTCTTTAATAAAGAGGTTTGTATTTCATTTCACAACTCAGCACTAAAGGGCAAGACCAATCAATCGATCAGTGGTATTTATTGGGCACACACTGTGTGCAGAACACTGTCCTAAGCACTTGGGAGAGTACAACAGAGTTGGTAGCCATCTTCCCTGCCCACAGTGAGTTTACAGTCTAGGCCAGATTCAGCTTCCCCTTGGGGTCCAGGGCTCATCCATTTTGTAGGGCCTCCCAGTAACACAAAGCATCATTATATCACAAAGCATATGATATCATCAGAGCCATCTCCCTGGCTTCATCCTGATCTTTCCCCCACTCTCGAGTCATGAGTCCCAGGCGAGCTGCTGGATGAGATTGTAAGACTCCAAGTTAACATGCCTGAGAAGAGTGCCCCTCCCGCCCCCCTCTATCTCCATGCTGGCTCTCCTGTGCCATGCTCCTGGCTTTTCTCCTCCATCTCTCTTCAGGCCCCTAGAGCCTGGGAGAAGTGGCTGCCACTCATCTGCAGGCTCCCGCCAATTCTCCCAATCCTGAACTCTGAGGTTGAGCAGGACAGGAACAGCTCCCATCAATCAGATGCCCCCACATTACCCCCAGGCTGTTCAGGAGGCCTAGACCAATGGGCGAACAGCTTTTCCCAGTGTGTGTGTGTGGGGGGGACAAAGTGGGGTGCCCTCGTCCTTTCCCATCTCAGCCACCTTTACCTCTTCCCTCACAGATAGGAGGCCATTGCACCGGTTCTCCCTAAGGTAGAGCTGGGGAAGCAGCAAGAGACCCCACTCTGACTCCCACCAGGAAATACCGTTTGACCATGGAGGCAGGGCAGGAGAGAGAAAGAGAGAGAGAATGAATAAGTGTATGCGAATGAGAAAGTGAGCTAAACAGAACTGGCTTTGAGCAGCAGTCCCCTCAGTCTATAGTCAAATCGGCCGAGTTTGCCATGATCCCTACCCATCCTGCTGAACTTTTGCTCACCCAGAACTTCCAGTACCTCTCTCACCCCTTTCCCCTGTTAGCTTACTGAGACCACACCAAGACCCGGATGGGGAGCCTAAGGGATCAGTCATATCTGATCGCCAGCAGTTTTCAAGAACATCCAGGCTCCTCTTGCAGCATATCCAGACCTCCCCTTCCATCCCGCCTAAAGCACCACCTTCCGACCCCCACTCTGCAGCCTGATCAGACTGAGACAGCAGCTGACCAGCACAGGCAGGACGTGCTACCTTAGCACTTGATGATAAGGGATATGTGTAAGTAACGATGGTGGAACTGCTCTGGAAGTTGGAAGTAGCGTCGCTAGACTGGAAGTTCGTTGTGGGCAGGGAACATGTCTACCAACTCTGTTATATTGTACTTTCTCAAGCACTTAGTACAATGCTCTGCACACAGTAAGCACTCAATAAATACCATTGATTGACAGATTGATAGTGAGCCTGCACACAGTTTGCATTTAATAAATACGATTACTGCTACTTTTAGTTTCGTCTGAATCTTGATGCCATATTGACATTCATTCATTCAATTGTATTTATTGAGACTTACTATGTGCAGAGCACTGTACTAAGCGCTTGTAATCTAAGTTGGAGAGGGCAGGCACAGTTAATAATAAACATAAATTACAAAAACCAATAAACTATAAACTGTTTATAAATAACAATAAATGTACTCTTATAACAATAGCAATATTGTTATAACTAAAACAATAAATTTATAAACTTTATAAATAACAGTAAGAAGAAATTTAAAATGTGAACAATCCAAATTAACAACACTGAAATAAGCAACTAAAAGAGTCCTCAGACTCCTCACCGCTTCCAGGCAACAGTCCTTGGTTACAAACTGTTGTAACCTTCCCAACATTCTGAAAGTTGGGAAGACAAGCTTTATTCCCATGATGTCAGGCAGAAGCTGGAAGACAGCCCCAGCCAAAGGAGAGCTTTGGCTACGAAAAGGGTTTGGCAGGGCAAACTGGTACAAAATTTCAATCTTCTTCAGACTAAGGGTCAAAATTTAGTGTGCTGTGTTGAAAGTTTCCCAAAGGATAAGAGCCGTATTGGGACATCAGCTTCCAGATTCCTCATAGCATCTTCCAGCATGTCTATATAGAATAGACTGAGCAAGAGTGGATGGAGAAAGGCCTGGACATGGCCCCGCCAATTCTGATTCCTCGGTGGAGTAATCTTACGATCTTGATCAACTTTCTCAGGTCAGCCACGTTTTTTCAGTAGCTACCAGAGTCTGGGTCTATGGATGGTATCAAATGCTTTTTTTAAAAAAAAAAGTATTTCTTAAGCACTTACTATGTGCCAGGCACTCTATACTAGGTGCTGGGGTGGATATAGGCTAATCAGGTTAGACAAAGTCCATGTCCCACTGGGGCTCACAGTCTTAATGCCCATTTTGCAGATGAGGGAACAGAGGCAAAGAGAAGTGAAATGATTTGCCCAAGGTCATATAGCAGACAAGTGGCAGAAGTGGGATTAGAACCCAGGTCCCATGACTCCCAGGCCCCGGGCTCTGACCACCAGGCCACTCTGTTTTTCCAAATACCATAATTATTACTGATGGTTCATGTGTGAGTTACAGTGGAAAAGATGAAGTCCTGGTGGAACTTCTAGTTGGCACATTTCCAGGCAGAGAAGGGAGGGAAGAGAGGAGTCACAGTGCTTACCCTAGAATAGTGCTTCTTAACCAGTGGCACTTCACAGTATGATGATGTTGGTATTTGTTAAGCGCTTACTATGTGCCGAGCACTGTTCTAAGCGCTGGGGTAGACACAGGGGAATCAGGTTGTCCCACGTGGGGCTCACAGTCTTAATCCCCATTTTACAGATGAGGGAACTGAGGCACCGAGAAGTTAAGTGACTTGCCCAAAGTCACACAGCTGGCAAGTGGCAGAGCCGGGGTTCGAACCCATGACCTCTCACTCCAAAGCCCGTGTTCTTTCCAGTGAGCCACGCTGCTTCTCTCTGGTAGAGCTCAGCCTAAGGGCTTTAAGTAACATACCAGAGATTTTTTGCTTTGCTCAGAAAGCATAGAAGTAATCTGTTTATTTTGTTTACTTCAGATAACTGTTTGGTCTCTTTCATAGGCAAGGATTACTGGTTGTCTCTGTAAGAGGTGTTGTAAATGAAAGTGGCCCTTGCTCTGCAAGAGATGAGAGATATATAAATTTTAGTCATTTATGAATCTCCGTACTGGGAAGCAGCATGGCCAAGTGGAAGGAGCCCAAGTCTGGGAGTCATGAGGCCTGGGTTCTAATCCCAGCTCTGCCATTTACCTGCTGGGTGATCTTGGGCAAGTCACGTAGCTTCTCTGGGCCCCAGTTCCTTCACCTGCAAACTGGGGATTCAATCCCTGTTCTCCTGCCTACTTACTCTTTGAGCCCCATGTGGGACCTGATTATCCTGTATCTACCCCAGTGCTTAGTAAAGTGCTTGGCATATAGTAAGCGCTTAACAAATACTATCATTATGATTATCATTATTATTATCCAAGTATTACCCATATTTTGATATTATCACCATTCAGCTTCCCGGAGGAACCCAATCACCTTCTCCAAAACCAATTCTGTCCCTATCCACCTCCCCTCACCTCAGGCATGCTGATCCCCTCATGTGCAACATTAAAAGTCAGCACCTCTCCCCTTTCCCTCTTAGTGCTGCATCATTGCAATGCCCAAATCTGACCTTTAAAGTTTGAATTTTACCACACACACACGAATTTGGCCAAGACCAAAGAACATATGTATTAATGCATCTGGACAGTTCTACAGTGCCTGAATCACTTTTCTGCATCGCTCAAACATTGCTTCTAAAGCCTTTTTTGCGGCTCTAACAAGGCAGCATAAAAGGGAGCCCTCTAGGCTTCCAACTTTATAATACAGTAAGTCTTTACATTTTTAAGAGTGAATTAAGAAATTTCATGTAATGGTATTTACCCCCAAATGTCCATCTGTAAGCATTTTGGGTGTGTGGTAGCATAAATAGCAGAATCGGATTGATCGTAACTACTAAATGAATGTACGAATTACTGAAAGCTTCCGGACGAGATAGGAGCAGAAAGAGTGCCAATCTTCTTGATGTTATGCGTAATGGCAGTGTGGCCTAGAGCAGAGGCCTGGGAATCAGGGGACCTGGGTTCTAATCCTGGCTCCACCACTTGCCTGCTGTGTGACCATGGGCAAGTCACTTAACTTTGCCATGCTTCAGTTTCTCCTTCTGTGAAATGAGGATTGTTCTCCTTCCTAATTAAACTGCGAGCCCCATGCAGGACAGGGACTGTGTCCACCTATTTATCTTGTACCTTCCCCAGGCCTTAGTACACTCTTCCCCTGGGGGTGGCACATAAGAAGGGGAACAGGCAGATGCATAATAATGCAGGTAGTTGTTCTATTAAACTGTAGTAATAATAATAATAATAGTATTTGTTGAATGCTTACTATGTGCCAAGCACTGTTCTAGGTGCTGGGAAAGATACAAGATAGGTCAGACACAGTCCCTGTCCCACAAAGCGCTCACAATCTAAGTAGGAGGGAGAACAGGTATTGAATCCCCATTTTACAGATAATAATTACGGTATTTGTTAAGCACTTACTATGTGTCAAGCACTGTTCTAAGCGCTAGGGAAGATACAAAATAATTAGGTAAGGCACAGTCCCTGTCCCCCACAGGGCTCACAATCTAAGTAGGAGGGAGAACAGGCATTATATCCCTATTTTACAAATGAGGTAACTGAGGCACAGAGAAGGCAAGTGACTTGCCTAAGGTCACACAGCAGGTAAGTGGGAGAACCACAATTAGAACCCAGGTCCTCTGGCTCCCAGGCCCGTGCTCCTTCCACTAGACTTTGGTACTCCTCTAAATAGTAACAACCGTGGCATTCATTAAGTACTTTCTATGTACCAAGCACTATACTAGAACACTGGAAGAATTGTGGCACTTTGGACCTAAAACAACCTTTCCTAGAGCAGTGGGGAATCAGAGGGAGGGTGGTTTTCTTGTTGTTCTTGAATTGTTGCTTTTTCTGAATTTATCCTATTATTTTCGTCCCATGTCTTTGATGATTGGGAGATCCTGTGGGCCAGCAACTGTATCTGAATCAATGATCTTGTACCCTTTCCCAGGGCTTAGTAAAGTGTTCTGCACATTGTAATTACTTAAAAAAGTCATCAATAAATTTGACTGATCATTAGAAGAAAAGTAAATGTTTTAGGCACAATCTGTAACATGAATTATTCTCAAATGTTCTTTATTTACCGGCCCTGAATTCAACTTCTTTGTTCCTATATCAAGATAAAGATATTCCTATGCCTCATTTGAAGATTTTTAGCTCCTGCCACTTTTCCCACTTCAGGCCATCCAGGGGCCATCTGGAGGAGGAGGCGGGGGACGGACATGAAAGGCTCCTGACCCCGAATATTAAATATGGCTTATACATAAAATTCACATATTTTAGGCTGTGAGCCCGTTGTTGGGCAGGGATTGTCTCTGTTGCCAAATTGAACATTCCAAGCGCTTAGTACAGTGCTCTGCACACAGTAAGCACTCGATAAATACGATTGAATGAATGAATGAATGAATGAATGAATCTCTTGGGATTTCAAGGTACCCACTTTAAATGCTGAAAACAGCTGACAATTCAAATGGAATGAAAGGTATTTTAATACACAAAAATTATAGTTGGTTCTGTGACCAAAAGATACATTTAAGGGAAAGGTATAGTTTCTGTCTCTTAATGGCTTGGTCAAAGCATGTTCTGTATTATATTTCTGTGTGTCAAATAAATCTCCTAAAAGCCGAACATATATGTTACTTGTATGTTACATATAACATACAGGACCAACCCTCCCGGGATCATGCTGAAGAGGCTCGGGCTCAGTCAGCTGCCTCGGTAAGGCGGCCAATCGGCGAACCTCATCTGGGAAACGGCGATTAAGATTGTAAGCCCCATGTGGGACAGGGACTGTGACCAACCTGATTGTCTTGTAATTACCCCAGTACTTAGAACAATGCCTGGCACATAGTAAGCACTTTACAAATACCATAAAAAAAGAAAAAAAGAGATTGACTATGAGCCCTATTTGGGACAAGAATTATTTCTAACCTGATTAGCTTGTACCCTACCCTAGGGCTTAGTATAGGGCCTGGCACATAGTGTTTGGCAAATACCATTAAAAAAAATGTGGAACTGATAAGCTCCATTTTGGGAGGTTTGACAGGGTTGACCTGCCCCCACCCCCATGAGATAGGGAAGCTTTTGGAACAGAGCAATTAGCCATAACTAGCTGGTCCTACCTAGCCCCTTAGCACCGCAAAGGAATGAATGGCTGGAAAATGACTGGAAAGGAAGTAGGCCCTGCCTCTGGGCCACTGAGGACAAGATTCCCCCACTCCTAGGATTGGCACTGCTGCCTTTCTTGCCACCCCACTTCCAGAGCCATGGCAAGAGCAATTTCTCCTCCCAGGATCTGGTTCCTTGGCCAATCCCTGTCATGGCTTAGGGGTCAGGAGCCTTTCATGTCCGTCCCCCGCCTCCTCCTCCGGATGGCCCCTGGATGGCCTGAAGTGGGAAAAGTGGCAGGAGCTCATCTTTCAGGAGCTCAGCTGGTGATTGTAGGGTGTGTCTGTTAGCCATGGCTTCCTGCGGCTCCTCTCCCTGTTCTTTGTTTGCAACTGACTCCAGTGGCATCTGGGTGCTGGCCTGAAATGGCTCTAAGTTATCCAACAGCAAGTGACGCTTGCTATGTGAATAGAGCTGAGTTCATTGCCTAGGCCCCTGCAAACCCTTGTCCCCTGGCAGAGCTCCCATCTATGCCAACAGACCCAAAAACACAGGACACCCCCCCCCCAGAGCCCTGACCAGATCCTGGCATGGAGGGAGGGGGAGGGAGTGAGAGCACAAGCACAAGAGCTCTCCGGAAACCACTCCCTTTTCCTGGCAACACTATCTAACCTAGGTTTTCCAACACAGTTCTTTCCTCCAAACTGTGGGCAAGGAAAGTGTCTACCAACTCTGTTATACTGTACTCTCCCAAACACTTAGTACAGTGCTCTGCACCCAGTAAGTGTTCAGTAAGTAGCAGTGATTGATTTCCTGGTTCTCCTCTTACCTCTCGTGATTCCTAAGAGCTCTCTCAGCTCTCTCCCTCCTACTTATCCACTCTCTTCCTCTCTTACACCCCAGCTTACCCTTTGTGTTTCTTTCAAACTGTACTTCATTCTCATCTCTCCCACCACAGACATCCTGCCCCCCCCCCTTTTTTTGGTATTTGTTAAGCACTTACTATGTGCCAGGCACTGTTCTAAGCACTAGTGTAGATACAAAGTATTCAGTTGGACACAGTCCTTGTCCCGCTTGGGGCTCACAGTCTTAATCCCCATTTTACAGATGAGGTAATCAAGGCACAGAGAGGTTGAGTGACTTGGCCAACCTCATATAGCAGACAAGTGGCAGAGCCTGAATTAGAACCCAGGTCCTTCTGACTCCCAGGACCATGCGCTATCCATTAGACCATGCTGCCCTGCCTGGAATTTCTTCAGTCAATCAATCGATTGAGTCCTTACTGTGTGCAGAGCACTGTAGTAAGCACTTGGGAAAATACAATATAACAGAGTTGGCCCACTTCACATCCTACAGCCCAAGCATCTTCACTCCTGAAATTACAGCTCCTCCAGAAGACTTCTCTGATTAATTTATTAATAATAATTGTGGTATTGGTATTCTCTTCCAGTGGTTAGTACAGTGCTCAGCACATAGTAAGTGCTTAACAAATACTATTACTACTACTGTGTGTCAAATATTGTACTAAGAGCTGGGGTAGAGACAAGGCAACCAGGTTGGACACAGTCCTATCCCTCATAAAGCTCACAATCTTAATCCCTATTTTACAAATGAGGTAACTGAGGTACAGAGAAGTTAAGTGATTTACCCAATGTCGCACTGCAGAACTGTGGTGGAGCTGGGCTTAGAACCCAGGTCCTCTGACTCCCAGGCTCATGCTCTTTCCACTAGGCCACACAGCTTCACAATCTAAATGGGATGGAGAACAGATATTGAATCCCTATTTTTTACAGTTGAGGAAGCTGAGGCACAAGAAAGTTAAGTGATTCACTCAAGGTCACCCAGCAGGAAGTGGCCTAGTGGAAAGAACACAGGCCTGGGAGTTAGAGAGCCTGGTTTGTAATCCCAGCTCTGCCACTTGTCTGCTGTGTGACCTTGGGCAAGTCACTTCACTTCTCTGCGACTCAGTAACCTCACCTGTAAAATAGGGGTTAAGGCTGTGTCCCACCTGATTAGGTTGCATCTACCTCAGTGCTTAGTACAGTGCCTGGCACATGGTAAGAGCTTTACAAATACCATTAAAACCGTTGTTGGGTAGGGATGGTCTCTGTTGCCGAATTGTACTTTCTGAGCACTTAGTACAGTGCTCTGCACACAGTAAGTGCTCAATAAATACGATTGAATGAATGGAAAAAAAAGAGGGGCAGAGCCAGGATGGGCACCCAGGTCCTTTGACTCCCAGACCTGGGCTCTTTTCACTAGGCTATGCTGCTAATCGCCCTACCTTATCCCCACTGCCACATCAGTACATGTAGTCATAATCCCCATGGCAGTCGGAGGCGCCTTCCCCTCTGCCTTCAAACATGCCCACGTCTCCCCCATCCTTAAAAAACCCGCTCTTGACCCCACTTCCCCCTCCAGTTATCGCCCTATCTCCCTACTACCCTTCCTTTCCAAAATCCTAGAACGAGTCGTCTACAATCGCTGCTTAGAATTCCTTAACTCCCATTCTCTCCTAGACCCCCTCCAATCTGGCTTCCGTCCCCTCCACTCTACCGAGACTGCTCTCTCTAAGGTCACCCGTGACCTCCTTCTTGCCAAATCCAATGGCTCCTACTCCATTCTGATCCTCCTTGACCTCTCTTCTGCCTTTGACACTGTCGACCATCCCCTCCTCCTCCATACCTTATCTCACCTTGGCTTCACGGACTCTGTCCTCTCCTGGTTCTCCTCTTACCTCTCTGGCCGGTCATTCTCGGTCTCCTTCGCTGGCGCCTCCTCCCCCTCCCATCCTTTAACTGTTGGAGTTCCTCAAGGGTCAGTTCTTGGCTCTCTTCTGTTCTCCATTTACACTCACTCCCTCGGTGAACTCATTCACTCTCACGGCTTTGACTACCATCTCTACGCAGATGACACGCAGATCTACATCTCCGCCCCTGTCCTCTCCCCCTCCCTTCAGGCTCACATCTCCTCCTGCCTCCAGGACGTCTCCACCTGGATGTCAGCCCGCCACCTAAAACTCAACATGAGCAAGACTGAGCTCCTCATCTTCCCTCCCAAACCCGGTCCTCTCCCAGACTTCCCTATCACTGTGGATGGCATGACCATCCTTCCTGTCTCTCAGGCCCGTAATCTCGGTGTCATCCTTGACTCGTCTCTCTCGTTCACCCCACACATCCTATCCGTTACCAAGACCTTCCGGTTTCACCTTTACAATATCGCCAAGATACGCCCTTTCCTCTCCACCCAAATGGCTACCTTACTGCTACGGGCTCTCGTTATATCCCGGCTAGACTACTGTGTCAGCCTTCTCTCTGACCTCCCTTCCCCCTCTCTCGCCCCGCTCCAGTCTATTCTTCACTCCGCTGCCTGGCTCATCTTCCTGCAGAAACGATCTGGGCATGTCACTCCCCTTCTTAAACAACTCCAGTGGTTGCCTATCAACCTCCGCTCCAAACAAAAACTCCTCACTCTAGGCTTCAAGGCTCTCCATCACCTTGCCCCTTCCTATCTCTCCTCCCTTCTCTCTTTCTACCGCCCACCCCGCACGCTCCGCTCCTCTGCCGCCCACCTCCTCACCGTCCCTCGGTCTCGCCTATCCCGCCGTCTCGCCTATCCCGCCGTCGACCTCCTGGGCCCTCCCTCCTCACCTCTGCCAAACTGATTCTCTTCCCCTCTTCAAAACCCTACTTAAAACTCACCTCCTCCAAGAGGCCTTCCCAGACTGAGCTCCCCTTCTCCCTCTACTCCCTCTACCACCCCCCCTTCACCTCTCCGCAGCTTAACCCTCTTTTCCCCCCATTTCCCTCTGCTCCTCCCCCTCTCCCTTCCCATCCCCTCAGCACTGTACTCGTCTGCTCAACTGTATATATTTTCATTACTCCATTTATTTTGTTAATGAAATGTACATCGCCTTGATTCTATTTAGATGCCATTGTTTTTACGAGATGTTCTTCCCCTTGACTGTATTTATTGCCATTGTTCTTGTCTGTCCGTCTCCCCCGATTAGACCGTAAGCCCGTCAAACGGCAGGGACTGTCTCTATCTGTTGCCGACTTGTTCATTCCAAACGCTTAGTACAGTGCTCTGCACATAGTAAGTGCTCAATAAATACTATTGAATGAATGAAAGTTTCATGTGTATTTTACTTCACGCCATGGATCGTTTCGCCTAATTCTATTCTACACTCCCAAGCCCTCCGCCAACAATCGGTGCTCATTACATACGAGTGATTGTCCTTGGGATCAAATGCTCCTTAAGGGGGAATGGTGGCGAGGGTAGGGAGGAGCTCTCCTGCGGGGAGATGGAGCAAAAGCTGGGTATTACCAAATGTGTTAGGAGGCAGGGGGAGAGAAAGCCTAAGAATCCACAGTATAATCAAGAGGCAAATTAGCACCCTGGGCAGCAAGCCCTCGTGAGGCCACAGGCCGGACACAAGGCCACGGCCCAGGTAAAGTTGACTTTGAAGCGGGCCGAGCTGGCCGGACTCCACCCCTCGCCCTGACCCAGGGCGCACGCGCGACTCGTTCGCTCGATCAATTTGCGGCTCCTTCCCAATGAGGGAAGGGGGAGGAGGAGCCTTCGCTCGGCGCCCCTTCTGATTGGCCAGCGTTAGGAGGCGGGACGGAACGCGTCCAGTTACGTCTCCGTTTTGCCACTGAGCTGAGCTCTCCTTCCTGGCTAGAGGACACGGTCAAGATGGCGATGGTAGCCGGCCTATGGCGAAGGCGGCTCTCCGGCTGCGGCAAACAGGTATGTGTCTGTGCCGCCTCGCCGGCCTTTGCCAGAGTTCGGATAGTTGCCTTCACTGTGTCTTTTCTTCCCCGGGTAGGTGGCCGGGCTGCTGAGGAGGAGGTTTCACCGGACGGCCCCGGCGGCGCTGCAGGTAACGGAAAGCCCAAGTCCTTTTATTGTGTGCAGGGCAGAAGAGGGGATCAGAAGAGGGGTACCCCCCATCCCCTTTAACCATCAACGTTAGAATGGGCTATGTCTGCGCATCGTGATGGAGAATTCCAAGATGGGGGAGACGCCGGGGGATGGTAGCAGTTGCGGCCTTGCTCACCAGGGACATAAAAAGCGGGATTGTGGCGGAGAAGGACTAGATATTAGAAAACCTCCCCTAGGGTGGGTTTGTTGGGTTTTTTTTGCCGTCTTTCGAGCCCATTTAAGTGTAAAGGATCCCTCTTGCATATGCTTGTTTTAATATATAGCCTGGACAGGGGCCGATCCGGCCCCCAGGGTGTGGGTGGGCGGGCGAGTGTGCTCTGTGGCTCCTAATAAGGGTGTTTCTCGACTGTAAGGTACAATCGTACCTCTTTCTCACGACCTAGGGGAATAAAGTATCTGGGGAAGTCTTGCACCTACGTCCGAGGGTAATCCTGTGTGAAATGGGGATTAAGTCTGTGAGCCCCAGGTGGGACAACCTGATTACTTTGTAATAATTACGGTATTTGTTAAGTGCTTACTATGTGCCAAGCACTGTTCCAAGCGCCGCGGTAGATACAGGGTAATCAGGTTGTCCCACATGGGGCTCACATTTTTAATCCCCATTTTACAGATGAGGTAACTGAGACACAGAGAAGTTGTGACTTGCCCAAGAGTACACAGCAGACGAGTAGAGGAGGTGGGATTAGAACCCACGGCCTCTGACTCCCAAACACATGCTTTTTCCACTAAGTGATGCTGCTTCTCACGCTGTGCTGTATCCACCCTAGTGCTTAGAACAGTGCTTGGCACATAGTAAGCACTTAACAAATGCCATCATCATTATTATTAACCCCAGGTTAACCCAAGATAAGTCTATAGCTGGCAGGTTCATATCCCATGGTACAGAGCTGTTTTGCTCACCACCTCTTAAAGCTTTTATTTCTCAGCTCCGGTAAAATCTTTATGTAGTTTCTATAGCAGACTACATATTCCTTCTGTGCAAATCGGAAACAAACCAACACTCCCTTGCTTCCTTACCTCCATAATGGTACCTCTTTCACTGTTTTCTTAGAGTATGCCTATCACATTGTTTGGGAATAAAGATATAGGAAATATGCTGCTGTACATAACTTCTTCAGAATTTGACTTGAGCATTTTTAAGTGCTTACCATGTGCCAAGCACTGTACTAAGCCCTGGGGCAGGTACAAGATAATCAGGTCCCACATTGGGCTTACAGTCTAAGTAGGGAGGAGAACAAGTATTGAGCCCCCATTTTGTAGATGAGGGAATTGAGGCCCAGAGAAGTTAAGCGATTTGCCCAAGGTCACACAGCAGGTAAGTGGCGGAGCTGGAATTAGAGCCCAGGGTCGTGCTTTCACCACTAGGCCATGTGACTTCCCATAATTCATTCAATTGTATTTACTGAGTGCTTACTATTTGCAGAGCAGCATACTGAGTGCTTGGAAAGTACAGTTCGGCAACAAATAGAGACAGTCCCTATCCAACAGGCCCACAGTCTGAAAGGGGGGACAGAGACAATGAAACAAGTAGACAGGCATCAGTATAAATGGAATTATAGATATATACACATCATTAATAAAATGTAATATGTACACATATACACAAGTGCTGTGTGGTGGGAAGGGGGTAGAGCAGAGGGAGGGAGTCGGGGCGATGGGGAGGAGGAGCAGAGGAAAAGGGAGGGTCAGTCTGGGAAGGCCTCCTGGAGGAGGTTAGCTTTTTGGTGGGCTTGTGAAGATTGTCCCTTCTGTTGGGGCACTTCAGCATTTTACCACTTTTCCTCATTTTACTTATTTTAGGAGTATGAAGCACAGAGTGAAAGTAGTATTAGCTAATCCAATCAAATAAGGTGTGTAGAAAGTGTGGATGCTGCCCAGAATATGCTTTGAGGTTGAAATGATTCTTGTTTCACACAAGTAGTATAGGATGAATGCAATATCATTCCCAAATTGATCGTGCTTATCTCACCCATGAATTGTTAAACGTCTATTTCTTAATAGGTAACAGTTCGGGATGCTTTAAATCAGGCATTGGATGAGGAACTGGAGAGAGATGAGAAGGTATTTCTGCTTGGAGAGGAAGTTGCCCAGTATGATGGTGCATATAAGGTAACGAAAACATGTCTGAAAGCTTGAAATTCCTAAAGCTGGGTGTGGTTTGGCAGTCATTGGTTTCAACTTTTTTTTAATTCCTGCAGGTTAGTAGAGGTCTTTGGAAGAAATACGGAGATAAGAGAATAATAGACACTCCTATATCTGAGGTAGGTTCTGTGTTCATTGTTAATCCATTTAAAGATAGTGATGATAATAGTATTTGTGCCCTTACAAAGTGCCAAGCACTCTTCTAAGCACTGGCGTAGATACAAGATAATCAGGTTAGACACAGTCCCTGCCCCTACATGGGGCTTGTAGTCTAGTGGGAAGGAGTCGTAATCATAATTGTGATATTTGTTAAGCACTTACTATGTTCCCGTTGTTGGGTAGGGATTGTCTCTTATTTGTTGCTGAATTGAACTTTCCAAGTGCTTAGTACAGTGCTCTGCACACAGTAAGCGCTCAATAAATACGATTGAATGTCGGGCACTGTACTAAGCGCTGGGGTGGATACAAGCAAATTGGGTCGGACACAATCTCATTCCCCCATTTTACAGATGAGGGAACTGAGGCACAGAGAAGCTAAATGACTTACCCAGGGTTACACAGCAGACCAGAATGGGGGGTCAAGATTAGAACCCAAATCCTCTGACTCCCAGGCCCATATTCATTCCAGTAGGCCACACTGCTTCTCTAGGTAGAGTGATGTATTCTTCCAAATAGTGGTTCAGATCTGCTGTTGAGGAAAAACTCAGCATTAATGAGTTAATATTTTTGTATTAATCATAGTAATACTGTGTTAAATTACTAAGTAATGATTTGTGGTTTTAGTAGGTGTAGCAACTCAGTACTTTTGATTTTGTTTTTTAGATGGGCTTTGCTGGAATTGCTGTAGGCGCAGCTATGGTACGTAACATTTCTACAAACTCACCTGAGGGTTTTTTATTTTATGCCTTTAATTTTTTGCATCTTGTAAAACAAGTTGACTCTCAGAGCTCTAAGGTTTTTAATGGGACTTTCCAATTTCACAGGCGGGGTTGAGACCTATCTGTGAATTCATGACCTTCAACTTTTCAATGCAAGCAATTGACCAAGTTGTGAACTCAGCTGCCAAGACTTACTACATGTCAGGTGGTACTGTGCCAGTGCCTATTGTATTCAGAGGGCCTAATGGTGCCTCTGCGGGCGTAGCTGCCCAGCACTCACAATGCTTTGCTGCTTGGTACGGGCACTGTCCTGGACTAAAAGTGGTCAGTCCTTGGAGTGCAGAAGATGCTAAAGGACTCCTGAAATCAGCAATCCGGGATGATAATCCAGGTGCGTAAAAATGAATTAATCCCAGTGCCATTTGCTGAGTATATTTTGTTTCATTATAATCTGTCTCGAAGAGAGGTGGATAGTAAATTCATTTCCATCTTGAGTTCTGTATATTCTAGGGCTAGTATCTTGTATGAGTAGAAAAACCTGTTAATGGTGTGTATTGAGTGTTTACCATGTGCAGAGCACTGTACTAAGTGCTTGGGAGAGTACAACAAAATTAGCACACACGTTCCCTCCCCATAACAAGCTTACGGTGTAGTCTACATTCAGTTTTTCCAGTATGCATATTTTCACTACATGTTCTGGCTAGAATGTGACAACCGGAATAAGGGATGCAGAATTCTGCTGCTAATATGCATCTGTCTAGATGCAGCTCCATGCGGTGTTGGGAGAAATGGTTGTATGCATGCACATACTGTCAAACACGGGGAAGTATATTCTTCTAGAACCCAAGTGAAAGGAAACTCGTGGGGTTCTATGCAAGAATGCAGTCCGTGCGTTATAGGGGAACTGGGTTTTGGGTTACTGGGTTTCTGCTGGCTTTTTTTGCTTGACATGGGCAAATTGAAATAGCAAGGCCTAGTAGGTAGAGCACGGACCTGGGAGTCAGAGGACCTGATTTCTAATCCAGGCTCCGCCACTTCATTCAATTATATTTATTGAGCATTTACTGTATGCAGAGCACTGTACTAAGTGCTTGGACAAAGTACTTGTCTGCTTTGTGACCTTGGGCAAGTCACTTCATTTCTCTGGGCCTCAGTTCTCTCATCTGCCAAATGGGGATTAAGACTGTGAGCCCCACTTGGGAGAGGGACTGTGTCCAACCTGATTAGCCTGAATTTATCCCAGTACTTATAGACCCTGGCACGTAAGTGCTTAAATGCCATTAAAAAAAAATCCATTAGTGTAGGATGGCCAAAATGACTTACTGGTGTAACACGGGGTTGGGGTTTCCTAATGTCAATTTTTAATCTGTGGGAAAGTTCCTATTTATCCCCACAATTCGTTCATTGGATACATATATCAGGTTTTTTGACCTCCTCCTTTATATGTATTTCTGACCTAGCAAGTAGTTTTTGAGATGTTGAAACTTTTTTTGCAGTGGTGATGTTGGAAAACGAATTGATGTATGGAGTTCCTTTTGAATTTCCAGAAGAAGCTCAATCAAAAGATTTTGTGGTTCCTATGGGGAAAGCTAAAATAGAAAAGCAAGGTAAGAGAATTCTGAAATTACGTGCTATTTCATCATCTTATTTCCCTTTAAGTATAATTATTTATTGGATCAGTAATGTTTTGAGTTTAGAATTTTAAATAAAATAGTGTTTGTATATGTATATGTGTGTGTGTGTGTGTGTGAGGTTTCTCAAACTACATAGGGGAATGAGGTAAACAGTATATGAGAAGAGCACTGTTTCCTGTGGGGATTTGTTTAAACTTTTAACTGGCTTGATATAACAGGTTATCCTTTTATTTTGTTTCAGGCACCCATATTACCTTGGTTTCACACTCAAGATCTGTTGGCCACTGTATGGAAGCAGCTGCTGTACTAGCAAAAGAGGGGATTGAATGTGAGGTGTGTTGATGTCTGTTCATTCTAAAGGCCAGGCCCTCCTGAAGAAATTTTTAAAATTTGAGAAGCAGTCTGGCTTGGTGGTCTGAACATGAATCTGGGAGCCAAAACTGCCCAATCTGAAGATCTGGGTGGTGTTTCATGATCCACCACGTCGTAGATGTAGGTGAAGTCATGCTTGAACGCAGTTCCCAATCTTATCTGTAAAACGGGGATGGTTATCCTTCTAGTTCACTGTAATTCGATGTAGACTCCTTGCTTTTCAACATACTCTGTTCTTCCATAACGTGGGTTTTCACTACCTGTTCAGACTAGGGCCCTGGGGAATTAGGAAGGATTCTGCCGGCACTCTGCATCTGTCTTGTTAAAACACGATGCAGTGTGGGGAGAAAGGGTTTTGCATAGGCACATGGCATCGGTCAAGGCATGCGTACAGGAAGTCCTCGACTCATGATTGACTGAGTTGGCGCTCCCCACGACTCTTTACGACACCAGATCAACGCCAGGTTTGTGAGGTAAGTATTTTGTGACCCTGCCTTCTCCCTCCTTGCCATTTCCCAGTTCCCCCTCACCCCGCCTCTGCTGACTGTAGTTCCTGCTGTTACTGTTGGCCTCCCTAAGGCCACAGAGCGGGGGGCCAGCAGACAGAAGAGGGGGCTGAAGGCGAATGGCAGTGGATACCAACCCGTCCTTCCCTGCCACTACTGGTGGTCACAGTCGGTAACAGCCCCCTTCCATCAGCCTGCCATAATCCAGGCCCTATCCCCAAGACTTGCCATAGCTGCCATCAGCTCCATTTGGTCATCACCTTGGGAGACCGCTGTGGCCCTGGGGGAAATAGGTAATAGTTCTTGCAACAGCAGCAGTGTCTCAGGCCCCCCTCTGGCACCACTGCAACCCTTTGGACCATTCCAGCCCAGCCTGGCTTAGAGTTTCCACTCAATTTGCCCCCAATTTGCCTCAGTTTGCACTGGAACTGAAGCAAAGTCGCCTCTACAACAAGAACTAGCTCTCTCCTCAGAGCTTTGCACCTCTGGTTTCTTTTTCACTGCTTTTCTGGGCTCTCCCCTCTTTTCTCCTGGTACCTCCCCGTCCTAGATCTAAAGAGGATTTCACAAAGAAAACACTCACCACTGCTGAATAGGTATTTTGCCCTTTTACCTACCTGTTGACCTGCTTTCCCCCCCGCCCCCCCCCCCCCACCTACAATGAAGAGTTCATTTTATAGTCCCACTAGACTAAGCTCGCTGTGGCACCATATCTACCAACTCAAATATTGTACTCTCCCAAGAGCGTAGTACAGTGCTCTGCACACAAGTGCTCAGTAAATACAAGGAATTGTTTGTCACTTATACAAACAGCATGTTCATAGTGATCATACCCTAGGTTTGCTTGCATTCACAGAGTTCCTTGGTTCTTAACCTGCTACTGGGGTTCAGAATATTTTGAATAACAGCACAAAAGAGTTAAAGCAGATACTGGGTGCAAGGGAGGGGGGAAAACATTTTTCTTGTTGTCTGCACTTTCTAGCCATCCATGTATGCATCAGTTCACTCATCAGTTGAATTTCCAGACATCATCACCAGCTCTTTCTTTTTCTTCCCTCTTCCCTCCGCCTATTGACAACACTGAAAGGAAAGCCCTTTTTGATTCTAAGGTTCCAGAAAAGCCAACAACGAAGACTCCAACCAAGAGCCCTTCAAAAAGTCCCTCCAACCCCATTGGAAATCTCACCCAATCAGACCCACCAACCTAATTTTGTAAAACAAAAATGGGGAAAGGGGTAAAACATCTCTCTCTAGATATTTTTGTAGGTAGGGGTGATGTGCTTTATACTCTTATATATCATGTTTGCAACAAGTGGTTTATGTCCATGTGATTGCTGCTTACAGTCAAAATGCATTAGTGTAGCTACCTTACCTGTCAATAACTGAGTTTATAGTTCTGGGTAATTTTGAATTAAAAAAAACAAACCATCAAATTTGGTTCTAACATCACAGTTTTCAGAAACCAATTGTGTCTCAAGGTTTGAGGACATCCTGTAGTATAGTGCAAGTTTCTCTTAACACAGGGCCCTTTGGAAATGTAAGCCCACCACCCCCCTCTGAGTTATCGAAGAACTGAGTTTGCTTTTTAAGCTTCATCTCAACTAATGGTAGCTAAGTTCCAGATCTCTGAAAAATGAATAGAGTACCAATAGATCTTTTCCCAAACTAATCACGTCCTTCCTGTTAACATATTTTTTTTGGATAAACATAAGGGAGGGAGTTATGTGAGGCCATCGTTTTAAGGAGAAAAGGTACTGATGATCAAAGACCCTGTTGAAACCACTTCTTACTGTTGCTTCCATATGTGTATATGCAACAAGGCTTATAGAAAGCTGGCCCAGGACTTGCTTAGCTGGAAGTGACAAACTAGAAGATGCAGGATGTTTAAAGGCCTAAGCACAGGTTGTGTTAACAGTTGTGTTCCCTTTTTTTTAAAAAAAAGAAATCCCTGTAAAGGGAGGTGAACTTGAGTGAGATTCCCTAGCAATTATTTTGTCTGGAAGAAAGAACTATGAATTTTCTCTTTTTCAGGTGATAAACCTGCGTACCATCAGACCAATGGACATTGACACCATTGAGGCTAGTGTAGTAAAGACCAACCATCTCGTAACTGTTGAAGGAGGCTGGCCGCAGTTTGGAGTCGGAGCTGAAATTTGTGCCCGAATCATGGAAGGTATTTCAGAAAACATTCTGGAAGAACAGTCAGATTAACTTCATGGTTTCTAAGAAAACAGTAGTCTTATAACTACATCCCTAATGTTATGGTCTCAACTACGTCCCTCACTTCTCCTCCAGGTCCCGCATTCAACTTCTTGGATGCTCCTGCTGTTCGTGTCACTGGTGCTGATGTTCCTATGCCTTATGCGAAGACTCTAGAAGAGAATTGCATACCTCAAGTCAAGGATATCATATTTGCAACAAAGAAAACACTTAATGTTTAGCTTTTTCTCTTGAAATTCAAGTCTGTTGGGATTTGTTTTTAAAAACTTGCTTAATGGTAAAAGGAGCTATTATTTAACCTAGACTCTACTACATGAATTCAACTTATTTAACTATTTTATTCTCTAGCCACAAGGCCTACCTTTTTCTGTTGAAGGAAGGTCTAAGGCTGCTTGATGTGGCGAAATGCACACTCTACCAGCTTCCCTGCCCTTTTTGTCTGTTACCATTGCCATGTCTGGGGGGGGGTTGGGGAGGATAGGGATGGGAAAGGGTTAATGTAAAATTTTATCATATCTTGTGTCTCAAAATGCCAGTTGGGGCAAGAGTACTGAGTAAGCATATCTTCAAAAAGTATATAACATGAAAGAAGTCTACCTTGACTAGATTGTTTTTTAAACAAATAAATAAATTCCAGACCCTTGTTGGATTTGTTCTTCAAACCAGACTTACTACATGGGACACAAGCATCTGGGCTAAAACTTTTTTTTTTAAATGCACTGGATTCCCAAAAACCTATTTGAGTATAAACTCTGCCTGCTTTTGATGAATAACCAAATTATTTCCAAATACTAAAGCTGGAACTTCATGGAGACTCCCTCACTACTTGCCAGCCTTGAGGAGGACTAAAAAGTGAGTCCTCAATGCTTCTCTGATGGTCAGCTATGGCATCACTTTAACTTTCCTACTCTCAACAGAGGGGCCAATTTTGGCTTTTGCCCCACTTCACCATTAAAAGAAGCACTTTTTATCATCTGTCATTATAAATATACAGTTATCAAATGTGATCATTTACCTTGATTGAGCTGTTTGTTCTGAACTCTAGATTTGTCATCTTATTTCCAAACAGAGAAGCCTAACTAAATGAAAGTCCCTTTCTCTCTGGTGAAGGTGGTTACCATCGGGGCATGCTGTACTCTGCTTTTTGTGTTTACTGGGGGTTGAGGGGCATGGAGTGTGAAACACTTCCCAGCTGCCTTCTACTCCAGCAAGAGGCTGGACAGTGCTCTGTTTTCCCTCCTTTCCCTTCTCCCCTCCCCTAGCTAAACATATATCTGGACTCCTTAGCCTGGATGGTAGCTCCCTCCTCTACTACTTTTCTTTCATTCAGTTGTATTTGATTGTCTGCAGAGCACTGTACTAAGCACTTGGAAGAATACAGCACAATAAACTGTGCTGTATTAGATTAGACTGTAAGCCCGTCAAACGGCAGGGACCGTCTCTATCTGTTGCCGACTTGTTCATCCCAAGCGCTTAGTACAGTGCTCTGCACATAGTAAGCGCTCAAATAAATACTATTGAATAAACAATCATATTCCCTGGCCACAGTGAGCCAAGAGCACACTTGCAGGAAGGTGCCTTCTTTGCTGGGATGACATGGTGAATATGAGCTTAAAATGTCTTATTTAAAGTGAAAGATTGACAGTTAAGTTGTCTTTTTCACTGTATGGGGTAAAGTGAGAGGATTCTCTTCTGCAGCAGAGACATAAATACTATGCTATCCCAAACCCTGTGTTCCAAATAAATTCCAGAAATTTTTCTACCCATAAGCTAATCAGCAAATGGGTGTTTTTTTAATGTTAAGTGCTTGGGTAGATAAGCTAATCAGGTTGAGTATGGTCCATATCACAGCTGGAGCTCAGACTTAACCCCCTCCCTCCCCCCCCCCCTTTTTTTTTTTATTACAGGTAAGGCACAAAGAAGTTGAGCTGCCTGGACAAAATCAATCATGGATTGAGCATTTACTGTACTAAGCACTTGAAAAAAACAAGTGCTGGAGCTGGGATTAGAACCCAGGTCTGATGACTCCCAGGCCTGTGCTCTCTCCCCTAGGCCATGCTCCTTCTTGTTATTCAGATTCCTCCCCACCTTAGTCCATAGGACATAGAAATGGTAGTTGAGTGCTTAATATAACAATGAGACATTACAGTCACTCCAGACACAGCTGAGTCATTGCTTGCAGTCAGATAGTTAGCCTTTATTAATAAAGAAAATGATCCAAGAGAAATCTGTTGACACAGACCACATGAAATGGAAAAATATATTTTTTTACACTAGTAATTGGATCTTCTACACCTTTTTTTTTAAATCAATGGGATTGCTATGAATTCTATGGGAAATATCTAGCCCAGCTACAGCCCATGAGTTCTGACATGATTTATTGTAAAAAATACAGCAAATATAGATCACAGGCTAGAGGGGATTATCACAATGATATTATGCATAGTAGCAAACACTGATGTATACTTGAATTTAGAAATGGATTACCTACAATCCTTTAAAGTGCAATTTGTTTAAAGTTTTAGCACAATATCCCATAAAGGACCTCTCCAAATAAATGACATTAAAATCTGTAAAGTGTGTGTTCAATTTTTTTCAATGATCAAAAGTCATTAAGGATTCTAAATTCACTTGTAAAGTCCCCTACTAGTGGATTTAAAAGATACAATGTTGGCTATTCAACTAGAGAACAGTTGTACACCCATAACCTTTGCCTTAGCAGATTAAGGTGGGTAATCATGGACACTGCTGCTTGTTAAAATTTGAGCAGATGCTAATGTCCAATTAAAAGTGAAGCCTTACCATGCTCAGGAGAGGCAAGAAATTGCCCACAGGGTTGAGCCCTCATGATTCCAAACCCCTTTAAGACAGCACGTGCACCACACCCAGCTTTACAGACAGTACATACATCTGAGCCAACTCCCTGCTCCTTCTGCTTGACTATAGCCAGGGCCAGAGGAATTTGGGGGGTGGGAAGGAAATAACAAATGGGATGCTTGTTCCAGACCCTAAAGTGCTGAAGCAGTGGATACTGTTGATTCAGAGCCCAGAGCATCTGGGCAGGAGGTGGGGCTTCAGGTTGATAGCAAGTGGAGTAATAGATGCCAGGAACTCTTCCCTACCACCAAGCAGGTGGCATCATTGATGATTCCCTTCTCTGCAAACACACTGGATTGGGGGGCAGAGGGGATGACCTGTGGGGGAAAAAAGGGCTTGGGAGTGCTGTTTGACCAAAAAGCCCCCTGGGGGCTCCCAGGGAGTTGTGGAGTTAACTCCAGGCCAGCACCAACTACCAGGCAGTTCCATTCTTTCCTGAATCTTGGGATACAGCTGAAAATTTCAAACAACTTCAAACCCCCTTCACTTTACAAGCTTGTAATAGTAAGACTGTCTTGGAGATAGCTGTCACTATATCAGTGCTGGGACCCTAGCTTGGCCACTACCTTCTTGCTATAACAAGGTTCTCATAGCCCTTATTGTTATGCCAAAATTTCCCCTGTATCTTTGAGGGTGCTTTCTAACCCCTGCTATGTAGTATGTTTTGAACTGGGTTTTCTGCTAATATCTAAAATGAATTGGATTATAGATATTATAGCAAAAGTGGCCAGAGCCCCAGAAAGGCATGGGAAAATAGTTTAAGCAACAGTGCTTTTCCATGGAGCTACTTTTGAAGGGGAAAAGGGGAATAGAAACAGAAAAATTCAAGGTCTTGACTCAGGACTGCTGCTAGGAGCCTGTCCTTTTCACTCAGATGGTCAATATACTGACCCAATATGTTGCACCTTCAAACTGGTTTCTACAGAGAAAGAGCAGTGTTCCCTAAAACTAGAATAAGGGAACCAAATAGTTATCTCAATATGCCACTGCCATTCAAACTACATAGTACTGCCACTCAACAGTTAGAAAAATAATTTTCTTCTTGAAAAAGCTGAAATAATTCTGACATAGGACAGCTGCAAAACAATATATACTGCTCTGCACTGGGCAATCAGGTATTTGACCTAAAAGAATTTTTTTCGTGGAAAAAAGAAAACCTTAAATATTCCAGCCAAATGCAAACAATCCTCTTCAGCTGATCTTGGGCACACTGTGGTCACAGGTTTCTGCTTTCTTCAAAGTTTCTTTTTGAAAATTTTGGATGGAGTTGAGCAAGGCTCCTCTGCTTGTACCATTCACAGAGTGAGAGGAAAGCTGGGTCGGTACATCCACGTCTGGTGGTGGAGGTGCAGCTGGCAGCGGTGGTGGGGGTGGTGGAGAGAAGGTCGATCCCCCTGTTGAATTGAAGGTATACGACTGAGTCAGTGTTACACCCCACCCCAAACCACCCCCAGGCACGTGCAACTAACACATGGCCAAGAATGAAATGAGATCTTTGGTAAGACTAACAGTTTGGCAGATCTTGGTCGTTTTGAATTAAACAGTTGATTTGCTATCCCAACCATTACTGATTTTATTTTTATATCCCAAGGGCTAAGAGCACTGAATGGAGGGACAGATGAAGGTTGGCTTTATCTCTTATTAAAAACAACCTGCTTTTTCTCCATTCTCTAGGCATGCCATGCCCTTGCTGAGGGACCAGTGGTTCTAAATTTTCATCCCCCTTGCTGTTCTCCAGTGGGGAGGGCAGGGAGGGCAAGTGTCTTTGGAAGACTCCCCTGCAGCCCCTTCTGCTCCTAAACTGGATGGCTTGGGCTCCATGGGTGCACCTGCCATCTACCTGCTGTAAGGCTCACATGGGGCAAAGGAATGCTAAGGCCCTCGGACTGCCTGCTTCATTAGCACTGGGTATTTCTCACTGAGCCTGATTCTGCTCAATGGAGAACCCTGAGGGGACACCTCCATGGCCTTCAGAAGGGGAGATGAATGGCTTGCTTTCCCTTTGTGCACAGTATAAGAACTTTTCCCAGCCCCTTTGTACAGGACCTGTTAGAGAGGCAGCGTGGCTCAGTGGAAAGAGCACGGGCTTTGGAGTCAGGGCTCATGAGTTCGAATCCCAGCTCTGCCACTTGTCGGCTGTGTGACTGTGGGCAAGTCACTTAACTTCTCTGTGCCTCAGTTCCCTCATCTGTAAAATGGGGATTAAGACCGTGAGCCCCACGTGGGACAACCTGATTCCCCTATGTCTACCCCAGCGCTTAGAACAGTGCTCGGCACATAGTAAGCGCTTAACAAATACCAACATTATTATTATTACAAGGAGCTCTACCGGGAACAGGATAGCAGGCCATGCACAACCGGTAAATTCAGTCAACAGCCCAGTCACTGCTGAAGACGACTGAAAAGGGTATGTTCGTGGGCAGAGTGAGAATAATGCAAGCAGCTGTGGCCGAAGGAGTGATTTTCCCTAAGGTGCTGGAGTTCACCCATTTCAAGTGGAGATTTTAGAGGGCCAGGAGGACGTTGCTTTTTCCTCTGTTGTTCCAGAGGGTGAGTTGTTCCACCCTCCAGAGGGCCAGGCGAGAGAAGGCGGCTCATTAGTCCTGATTCTCCCAGAATCAAGAAAGCCAATATCTGAAGTTATTTTTTTTTTACAGATTTTGCTGTCAGCAATGTTATCAAATGGTGATAAAGACATCATTGTTGAAATCACGCAAGTGAAAATTCCAAAACACTCCACTGCAATGCCAATTAAAAAGCCAGCATCTCTGTTGTGTGATGAAGAGATTGCAAGAAGAAATAGTCATGATCTCGGCCAGCAATTGACAACCACAACCCTTCCACAGCTCCAGTTTCCCAAATCCAATTTCAACTGAAAGCAACATATGTATACAGTCTCATACATTCAGGGCAGGCTAATGTCCTGGGACATATCATGTGCCCTACTATTCAAAAAGTCCTCTCTTTTCAGAAAGCCCTATTGTTCTTCAGGAAATGAAACTGTTGTAATGGCCAAGGAAAGCCCGGGTAATAGAAGGAAGCAAAATCATGGCCCTTCCCTGATTCTAAGTCATATTTTCAGTACCAGAAAATGACTTTCAAATCACAGATGTACTCTAAAGGAAAAGCTGACACTGTTCATATTAGAGGGTAATGTGGGCATAATCTACAAGGAAGTGGCTTAGGGGATGGATCTAGAGGAAGAAAAGTGGGAAAAATCTGGCCTTGGGTCAGAGCAAGGCTGGCTGCCAGTGACTTGGCCTGCAGTGCTTCACTATACGTCCAACAGCTCTGGGAGCTGCAGCAAGCAGGGGTTGCTGAAACTACATCTGCGGCAAGGGAAAGATCTCGCTGGCCAGAAGTAGAGTCTCTTGCAGTGGGGCAGCTGGGTAAACTGACCCTGTGGGCTTCAAAGAGCTGCTGCAGCAGCTCCCAAGCACAGACATCCCCTTAGGCTCCAGAGCAGCCGCCGGGTGGTCTAGGCAGACAGAGGGTGAGATGGGTGCTCAGCTTGCTTATCCCTGGCCTCCCAGGATGGGGACAAGAGAAGCCCAGCAGGGGCAAAGGGAATGGTGACCTGCCAACAGGGAACAAAAAATAAAACTGCTGCCTTGGCTCCAATTTTAGTCCTCTTCCATTAACTCTGATTGATTCAAAAGGCCGTGATTGCCCAGACTCCCCCCAAAGCTACTGGGGCTCCCCTAGTGGGCCACTTTGGTGCTCCGGCCAGTTGCCCTCTATATCCCCATCCCCTTAATAATAATGATGATGACAATAATAATAATAGTATTTGTTAAGCCCTATGTGCCAGGCACTGTACTAAGAGCTGGGGTGGGTACAATCAAATTGGGTTGGACCCAATCCCTGTCCCACATGGGGCTCAGTCTCAATCCCCATTTTTCAGGTGAGGTAACTGAGGCACAGAGAAGGCCCAAGGTCACATAGCAGACAAGTGGCGGAGCCAGAACTAGAACCCACGATCTTCTGACTCCCAGGCCCGTGCTCTATCCACTACATCATGCTGCTTCTGCTAAGTTGGCACTGCTTCTAGCCCAAATGATTTGCTCGTGGGCCAGTTTCTCAACCTACTGGCAGGTTCCCATGAACAACCTCAGGGCAGGAAATGGAGAGAGGAGTTTTTATGTATCTTTGGAAATGCCCACCCTATACCTTACACATACAGCTTTGGACACTCTCCCAAACAAAAGGCAGCTGGATCCTGGTTTGAAGTTAGAGGATTTTTAGTGGAAATGTCTCCATGTACATCATAGTTGTGTTCTGGAAACACACCGTGCAATGTGAAACTACTCTATGCAAGTCAGCGAGCTCCTAAGAATTAAGAGTTTAGTGTTTTGAGGTCTCAGATTCTTAATCAGCTTTTAAATAATAATATTAACAAGTACTTCAAGACAGAACATACCTAAAAGGGAAGAAGTGTGGCCTAGTGGAAAATTCACAGCCCTGGGAGTCAGAGAACCTGAGTATTAATTCAAACCTGTGGTGTGATCCTGGGCAAATCACTTAACTTCCCTGGGCCTCAGTTTCTTTAAAAGTACAATGGGGATTCAATATTGTTCTCCCTCCTATGGTGAGCCCCATGTGGGATAGGGACTCTGTCTAACCTGCTTCACTTGTATTTACCCCACTGTTTAGAACAGTGATTGGCACAATGGAAGTGATTAAATAACATGATGATGATATATTGTATTACAGAAGTACTAAGCACTTAGCATGGCATTCTGCACATAGCAAGTGCTCAATACCACTGAATGACTGATACTGATTTTTCTGCTTTTCTCTCTGTGTGTGGGTGTGTCTATCTCCTTGTGCATATATCCGTGGTTGTAGGTTTCACAGAAAACACTGACACAAACACACACACACACACACACGGAAAGTACTGCGTTTAGCATTAACTTCCTGGTTTCTCTGCTTGTCTTTTTCTCTGTCTCCTTAAATCTGAGTAGGAAGTGTACTGTCTCCCCTACCTCCCACAGCTGCTGAATTCCCTGCTTTCAGCTTAAAGGACTTCAGCTTCAGCTTCAGTTAACTAACTCTCTTTTGTTAAATACAACGAAGTGCAAAAGTTTTCCCTTTGGAGTAAAACCCGTCTTCGTATGGAGGAAAGAGCACAGGGCTGGAGCACCAGGAGACCTAGGTACTAGTCCTAGCTCTGTCACTTGCTTGCTGTATAACCTAGGGCAAGTCACTTCACTTCTCTTTGCCTCAGTTTCCTCAGCTGTAAAATGGGAATATTTTCCTCCCATCTTGGACTGTGAGCCCTTTGTGGGACAGGGACGGTGTCCAATCTGCTTACCTTCTATCTACCTCAGTACTTAGAACAGTGCTTGGCACATAGAAAGCCATAAACACCATCATTACGAAGCTAGGCTCTGGGCAGAAACCACTTCTTAAGAGAGTGGGAGCCTGCAAGAAGGGAAGCATTTATTCGAAATCACATTATAGATTAATGTGCATGAAGCAGCGTATCCCCAAGTGGCCTTCCCTGACTTAGCCCTCTTTTCCTCTTCTCCAATGACCTCCTGCATTGCCCTGACTTATTGCTTTTATTCATCCCCACAGCACTTATATACATCTCTGTAATTTATTTAATGTCTGTCTCCCCCGGCTAGGCTGTAAGCTCATTATGGACAGGGAATGTAACTGATTATTATTATATTGTACTCTCCCAAGCACTTAGTACAGTGTTCTGCACACAGTAAGCACTCAATAAATACAATTGACTGACTTTAAAAAGGTTCTGTTGAACTAGAACTCAAGCACATCAGACTCTCAGAGGCCCATATCCTCATCGCTGACTGTACAGTGCCTTCATTTTTTTCAGTTGCCTATACACCAAATTAAATTCAGTAATAAAATGCCAAGGGAGATCATTAACCAAGTAAATGAAGCTAGGTTTTTACAAGTTCCAGTTTTACCCGGGGTGCATAATTAATCCCCATGACAATATGCATGATCTGGAAAGACATTCAAACCCCATTCACAGTGAGTTGGGAACATCATGATAGGGTCAGAAGGGACACAGAGCTGAGGGTGGCAGGGAACAGATAACAATGAAAAGCAACAATATCATCCTGAGCCACAATTCCATTTATACCCAGTTCTCCTAGAATGAGAGGGTTGCGTCCTCGCAAAATCTTGTGTTCAGGAAAGCTGGCCACGTAGTACTCACCGGTTCCGATGCCCCGTGCCTGAGCCCAAACTGTTGCTTCTGATACCGTGGCTCACCGTTTCCAAACAGGCTCACACCCTTGGACAAACATCCCCTAGTTCCCTAACAAGGTTCTAGCCAAAGTATGTGGCAGAACTGAGTGTCTTGGCAGATGTACGATACTGCATAAAGGGGACATAAAGGGACTGCAAAAAACATCCAAGATTTTGGAGAAGAAGAAATCACAGTCGATTTCAGCGTGTCTAAGGGAGAGAGACCGGGATGGGGCTAAATCCCACACAAACTCCAAAATATTCTGGGTGACCATGGATGAGAGGTACCTAGAGATGATAAACCATAATAATTCCAAATAATTACATGTTCTATTTGCTTAAAGGCTCAGCAAGTCACGAGGTAGTGCAAAAATGGGAGGTGGTAACGATGCAAAGAAAAACAATAATAATAATGTTGGTATTTGTTAAGCGCTTACTATGTGCCAAGCACTGTTCTAAGCGCTGGGGTAGACACAAGGTAATCAGGTTGTCCCACGTGGGGCTCACAGTCTTAATCCCCATTTTACAGATGAGGTAACTGAGGCACAGAGAAGTTAAGTGACTTGCCCAAAGTCACACAGCTGACAAATGGCCGAGCCGCGATTTGAACCCATGACCTCTGACTCCAAAGCCCATGCTCTTCCCACTGAGCCACACTGCTTCTCTGAAAAGAAAAGCTGGAGCAGCCACTGACCTGCCTTTGAGATGGAGAGTCCCTCTGTGGGTACCTAATATCTATCTTATCTTATATCCCCCCAGCGCTTAGCACAATGCTTTGCACAAGTAAGGACTTACTACAAGAAAGAGAAATAGGCACTTTGTCATTTGTTCTTTAAAGTGTGCTGTTTTACCAAATCCAAAAAACGGCTCTTCAGACCGTAACTACGCTAAAGTTGGGAACTTCAGCATTAAGGCTGACTTTCACCATACTGACTTAGAAAACAATATTGAAATCCATTCACTCCATGCCCTCCCAGCCCCCTCATCATGGGGGCAGGGCCTCTGCAAGTACTCATTGGCCAACAATTCCTTAGGTTCATGCTTGAACAGCCTCCGGACTGGAATGCTATGTGCTCCCTCCTACTTAGTGAGCCCCATGTGCACCTGATTATCTGGTATCTACCACAGTGCTTAGCACCTAGTAAGCTCTTAAGTACCACAATTATTATTATTATTGCAAACCCACTTATTTGACAAAAAGGACAGTATCGAAGAAGGCAAGCTAATGATAATGAGTGGCAATTCAGGACACTTAAACAGTCTTAAGGAATAGGAAAGCATAGCAGAGAATGGTGACCGGCTGGGCCTTTCCACTCCACTGAGGACAGAATATGAGGAAAAGGACTGTAATTGCCACAGGCAGGTTGAGATGAAATGGGAGGATGCTTTTCTTAACAGGGTGGAAAGAGGGCAGCATCTAAGCAGCTTTGTTCAGCAGACCCCCCCTCTCCTTAGGGCTATTTTGGCATTATGCTGCCCACCTAGAGGCCAACCCACTTAGCAGGGAGACAGGAGAGAGGGAGAGTTCTACCATGAACGAACGGTATCGTACATCTTTCCTTTCCCCAATGTGCCAAACAGACCACTGTTCATTTGAATGGCAGTGTGCTGAGCAGGGGGGGACAGGCAGGTAGAGAGCACTGTCTACTGCAGACCTGCCACCATGGAAACGCAACCTCTCCAGAGTCAGATTGCCTCTAAAAGACATACTTGGAAATCTTTCAGTTCCCCGGTAGGAATGCTTGAGGGGAAGAAACAGAAGACCAAGGTTTCAATCCCACTTTGCCACTGGCCTGCTGTGTGATCATGGGCATGTCACTCAAAAACTCTTTGACTCAGTTTCCTTACCTGAAAAGTGGGGATAAGATATTTGTTCTCCCTACTGCTTAGATTGTGAACTCTTTGTGGGACAGGGACTGTGTCTGAGACTGTGAGCCCCTCATTGGGCAGGGATTGTCTCTATCTGTTGCTCAATTGTACATTCCAGGTGCTTAGTTAAGTGCTCTGCACATAGTGAGCGCTCAATAAATACTATTGAATGAATATGTTTATCCTGTATCTACCCTAGCATTTAGCCCAGCAATTTGGCACAGGGTAAAGGCTTAATAAATATCATCATTGTTTGGCTAACCTGTATTACAGCCAATCTTTGATGAGAGCTGTGTATTTTCACGAGAAGCCATGAGAAGCAGCGTGGCTCAGTGGAAAGAGCACGGGCTTTGGAGTCAGGGCTCATGAGTTCGAATCCCAGCCCTGCCACTTGTCGGCTGTGTGACTGTGGGCAAGTCACTTCACTTCTCTGTGCCTCAGTTCCCTCATCTGTAAAATGGGGATTAAGACTGTGAGCCCCATGTGGGACAACCTGATTCCCCTATGTCTACCCCAGCGCTTAGAACAGTGCTCGGCACCTAGTAAGCGCTTAACAAATACCAACATTATTATTATTATTATTTTCAAAACATCCAGAGGTCCTGTGTGGACTGGTGGATAAAACACCCGCCTGAGAGTCAGAAGGACCTGGGTTTTAATCCCAGCTCTGCCACTACCTGCTGTTTGACCTTGGGCAAGTTACTTAACTTCTCAGGGCTTTGGTTACCTCATCTGTAAAATGGGGATTAAGACTGACTCCCATGTAGGACATCGACTGTGGTCCCCCTGATTAGCTTCTATCGACCCCAGTGCTTAGAACAGTGATTGGAACATAGTAAGCACTTAAATGCCCTTAAAAAAAAAGTTGATAAGGGAATTGCAAAGAAGGAAAGGAGAAACCACATTTCCAGTAAGCCAAAGGAATGATCCCTATTTAGACTGTAAGGCCCATGTAGGACAAGGACTGTCAGGCATGTTGATCCAGTATGTAGCTCAGTGCTTAGTACAGTGCTTTGCACATAGTAAGCACTTAACCAATACCACCCTTATTATTAGTGCTCATACCTTTTTGCACTGTAGTAAAAGGTGATCCTGGATGGAGTCAAGCTCCTGGAATTCTCTCAGGTCCAAGTTAAAGTAGGGTGTAGGGCGAGGAGGAACTAATGAGACAAAAATCTCTCCTCTGCTGATGCTGATGGAGTGAGGGGCTTCTTTTCTCAGCTCTGAGAAACAGGCTCTGCATAGGTAAGAAGTCTCTTTCCCTTAATTAAGCTGATGGGAAGGTAGGCCAGGGAAGGAGTCGATGATCTACTCTGAAGTTTCCTGGTTTAAATCTTAAGGCTGTGGCTTCAAAACTCCATTTGAACTTACATTCTGTCAATCTTTACAAGTATATTGCCAATTAAAATATTTGTTAGTAAACATGTGTAATCAGAGCTCTACAATTATTTACAGGACTCTAGGCTGTAAGCTAATTGGGGGCAGGGAATGTCTACCAACTCTGTTATATTGTTATATTGCACTCTTCCAAGCGCTAAGTACAGTTCCCTGTACACAGTGACCGAATGATTGAAGTATGATTGCTCGACTCAGTCTGAGGTGCTTTAGCCAGGTGTCTCCTAAGTTTGCGCTCTTCCAAGCACTTGGTGCAGTGCTTTGCAAAGAGTAAGAGCTCGATCAACACTATCAATTAAGGTGGTCCATCTCAAAAAACGTTTACATCATAATAATGATGATGATTATGATGATGACTGGGGTGTTGGAGGAAACTCCTCATCTTGGCAACTCTGGGCAGCTCCAGCCCTTGTCTCATACCCCACATTCTCCTTAAGCGCAACTGCCACCTTCCATTCAAAAGCACCATTCCCCCCAGTTGGTGCGATCGTCAGAGAGACCGTGGTGCATGATCCTGCAGAGGGTGGATTCTCCCACGACATGAATGAGTTTGAGCTCAGTGATGCCCTTTGAGCTTTGGGTCAAGAGGACTTGAAGCTTCTGGACTGCATCCCTCACTACTGCTATGACACTTTGAGCCCCAAACAATGATTCCGCATAGGTGGACACAGGGAGAGTACCACCAGTCAATGGTAGTTTTGAAATGAGAACTTCAATGGGGGATTGGGAGGAGGAAAAATGGAATTTCTGTTAAATGGTGGGGTTTTTTTTGAAGTCAACATGATTCTTTCATTTTCTCCTTCACTTAGCTACCAGCAAACAGGCCCCCTCAAATCAAGGTTTCAGCTGTACCAGGAATTTACACTTTTAAAGTGAAATGTAGAAAACCATTGTGGAGTTAATGCTGATTGCAACCTTCCTTTTAAAATTACATTTTAAAATGATCATTCTAGTTAAAATGGAAATTTCAAGGCACTTGATGAATGTGGGATGAATATAAATGAAGCCACTGAAAAAAAAGATGCTGTATTTCATTTCAAACCCTTCAAGATAAAAACTGTTTTCCTCTTCACTTTCCCACTGCTCATTTTGGTTGCCATTGAAACACTCCAGGTGAACTGGGGCAATTTTCCCCACTCAGAAGCACAGCATCTTTTAAGTTAGAAAATTCTGCATTGGGTTACTTTACCGAAAATTCACGTTCAAAATGGTGCATGCTCTACTGAAAGCAGAAGAGAGAGGAAGAGAGAGAAAGAGAAGGAGAGACAGAGAGAGAAAACATAAGAATAATTATTTGGATTTTAGTATCCTTCAAGTAGACAATAACAGACAACAGAATTAGTCTAGATCACATGCTGGTTATTCCTGTTACGTTGCCACGGCATACTTCAATAAACAAGAAATGCACAGTGTGAAAACCTCATTTTTGAGCATTTCTTTGAAAAATTAACCAAATCACTGAAAAGCACTCAATACATCACAATCTCCCCTCACCCCTTTTTGAACCAGAAAAATAACATGTTTTTGTATATTCACTATTATAAACTCAAGAGCATAATCCATCCTTTAAAGCAAACATCTTCATATAAGTACCTGAAATATGCAGAGCTATTTATATTAATGTCTGTCATTCTCTAAACTGTAAAGTCGTCATGGGCAGGGAGCCTGACTACCAACTCTGCCATACTGTAAACTTCCACACACTTAGTGCCACTGCCACTTTCAAATTGGGATGGCCACTTCCAATATCTCCTGGAGGTCAGGAATCCCACTGGACAGCAGGAACATTGCAGGGAACTGGGAACGTTCTGAGCCTTAGGAGTAGCATCTCCTAATCCCATCATACCCTTTCACCCCTTTCCCAGCATCCCCCAATGCCAGCCATTGCCACACAGATTCTGACTGGGCTATCATTCTAGAGCTCAGTTATTTCCACTCTATTCCTCAAAACTATTCTTTAGTTTCCAGCCTTTCCCTGGAATCTATCCTTTCAAGTTTGTCTTTCTTTTTGCCATTAAAAATATGCTTATTTTCTTTTGTAAAGCACTAAAACAAAATCAAGGAATGAGTCTGCTCAGAGTAGTAGATGGTGTGGTGGGTGATGAGTTGAGTAGGGTGGAGAAGGGCCACAATGAAGGAAAACTATTAGTGAGCAAGATGTTAGAACAGAAGATGGCATCGTGTTTCATGGACAGATTAGGAACCACAGTTGGGTATCACTGAGTTAAGACAATCCTGAGAATGGAAAGTTCAAACACCATTTGAGGACATTTACAATGAAATGTAATGGAGTAAAGGCAGTGAGGGTGCATGAAAGATCAACTTTGCCTAGGCAGAAAATACACACTTCAGCAGAAAATGTCTCCCCGACTAGACTGTAAGCTCATTGTGGGCAGGAAACGTGTCTATCAACTCTGTTGTACTGTACTCTCCCAAGTACTTAGTGAAGTGCTCTGCACATGGTAAGCGCTCAATAAATATCATTGATGATGACGAAAATAAACTATGGGGTTTTCCCCCCCTAAATGCAATTAGCTATTAGGCTGGCTACAGAGTATATTTGTCATGTCAACCAGACCCGGTTACAGAGAAGAGAAAGGGCTGGGCTGCAGGGGAGCAAGAAAAGAAGTCCAAGTTAATTGCCTAAGAGGCAAATGGGGTAGAAGAATGTCAACTTTTCTGGAAAAATCAAATATTGAAAATGTGTCGGTCACACAGATCCACTTTCAACTGGCAATACTGCAACTAAAAGAAATCATTTTAGAAATGGAGGCAGGATTACTGAGTCAACATACTGATAAACCCTGGTTGACCGTCTCAAAACAAAATGCTGAGGGACAAGAGCTTAAAGCAAAGGAAAAAGGATCCAATTTACAATCATATGAAAATGCTATCAAATCAGAGAAAACTTGCAGAACCCTCAATTTAACCAAAGAGAACACTTGGTAAGTGCCAGATTTACCTTTTAATGGCAATTCTGCATTTCTTCACAGAAAAAGATGAAAAAGTCCTTTGCTTAGTTTTGGTGTTTTTTTTTAAACTGCAGAAACAAAGGCTTTGTGTACAATGGGCTTACTCTAGAATAAAAATATATTTCAGGCTTGGGAGACTGGAGGTATATAGGTGAGGGGACAGTGGGGCTCCCAGAGTGGGGCTGTCAAAAATGAAAACTCAAATGTGGCATCCCTAGCCTCCTGTTTCTCATACAAGAGTCCAGAAATTTGGAGTATATCAAGAAAATAAGATTCACTGTAGAATAGTGGATCTATTTAATTAGTGTTATTGGGGGAAAAAAAAGGATTCAGTTAATTAAGGGCAAATAAATTCATGCCAAGTTTACACAGTGTATAATGGGTGTTTCCTATATTCTTACTTTGGGGAAAGTATTATCTTCCCTGAATGTAGTCATTACTAGACCAATTAGCATCTCAGCAGTTTACGATATTTGTAATCAAGTTAAAAAAGCTTGCACATTTCAGTTACTATTGCAAAACAGGCAGGCTCTCTAAATATCCCAAGTGCTTAGTACAGTGCTCTGCACACAGTAAGTATTCAATAAATATGATTGAACGAATGAATGAATATAATTGACATTTGTTCCAAACAATTAAAATGTTACTGATTCTTGTCAGAATATCAAAGTCAAATTTGGGAGAAAAAAATGTTCAAAACTATTGTAAAAAAAAGTCCTTGGGTTAAATTAAGTGACTCAAAAAGAGATTGAGTTATTAGAGGAAGGCAGCCAATTAAAAACAAAAGACTCAATACTTGTTATAATTGTTCAGGATGCCTCTATAACCCCCTAAAATATTTTAGGCTCAGAGCAGTGCCTGTGACTACATCTGAATTACAAACTAATTTGATATCATTCTGAACTCAGACTACAGTTGAAGGTAGCTTTTCTACCTTAAAGAACTGGGATCAGAAATGCTCAATGAAGGATTTCCATTGAAGATTTCAAGGATAAACTGTGATATTTTAATAACATGCCTAAACCTCATACAATCTTTAGAGTAATAAGAGCAAGAAGAAATTTTGCAGAAGGTTCACGACAAATAGCTAGGTGAGGATCACCAGGAGCTGGCTGCATTAATGGAATAGCTCACTGAAGGCTGGAGGAAGAAACTTTATGGTAAACTTGACTTCTCCAGCAGGGCCAGAGAAAGATCTAGAGTAAAGGATAAGGAGAAGGCCAGGATTCCATCCTATCTCCCATCATGGTTTATTGGTGCATTGTTGATGTGCAGCTCTACTGTGTGTGTAGTGGGGTTGGAGGGAGGTTATGAGGGAGGTTACGAGGAAGGTAATGTAGAATCAGTGTGGCCTAGTGGAAAGAGCACAGGTCTGGGAGTCAGAGGACCTGGGTTGTAATCCGGGCTCTGCCACTTGCCTGCTGTATGACCTTAGGTAAGTTGCTTCACTTCTCTGTGCCTCAGTTCCCCCATCTGCAAAATGGGGATTAAGACTATGAGCTCCATGTGGGACAGGGACTGTGTCTGACCTCATACCAAACCTACCCCAGTGCTTAGTACAGTGTTTGGCACAGAGTAAACACTCAACAAATACCACAGTTATTATTATTATGTGCACATGGTGGGGCTCCAGGGTTGGAAGGGAATGAGCCTTTCATATATCAATCAACTGAAGGTATTGAGCACTTACTATGTGCAGAGCACTGCACTAAGCCCTGGGAGACTACAATACCAGAATTAGCGGCCATGTTCTCTGCCCATAACAAGCTCACAATCATATATGTAGGCACCAGTCAGTCAGTCAATAGTATTTGTTGAGCACTTACCACAGTAAGTGCAGAGCACTGTACCGAGCACTTGGGAGAGTACAATATAACAATAAACTGACACATTCTCTGCCCACAAAGAGCTCACCAGAGAGACATCTCACCAGAGAAGCACGTGGTAAGGGAATACCAAGGGCCGACTAGCTCTTAGGAAGACCTCCTTTAGACTGAAAACTCCTTGTGCATACAATAAGTGCTCGATACACACCATTAATTGAAATGAGCTACAAGGTGAAGCATGGAGAGAGGGGAGCAGAGAAGAGGTATGCCGGGAAATGCTACTTGGTTACAGTGGGGGGGGGGAGGGGTCCTCCTGATGATTTCCACTCCTTCCCAGATAAAAGCCAGCAAGACTCTGGCTACCTGCTGGGCATAAGTGGCAAACCAAGACTCCCCACAGCTCCCTTCCCTGTCTACCATTACTCTAGCTACTGGAGCTCTAATAATAATAATTATACTATTTGTCAAGCGCTTTCTATATGCCAAGTACCGTTCTAAGCACTGGGGTAGATACAAGGTAATCAGGTTGTCCTAAGTGTGGCTCACAGTCTTCATCCCCATTTTACTGATGAGGTAACTGAGGCACAGAGAAGTCAAGTGACTTGCCCAATGTCACACAGCAGACAAGTGGTGGGGTCAGGAATTAGAACCCATGACCTTTTGACTCCCAGGCCTGTGCTCTATCCCCTATACCATGAGCTCTAGTGACACTATACCTGACATCATTTGCCTCGTGGCTCATGGAAGGGACCCACTAGACAGTCCAGCCCCAGGACCGGGCATAATAATAATACTGCCATTTGTTAAGTGCTTACTATGTGCCAGGCACTGTACTACCACCGTACTAGGTGGATACAAGCAAAATGGGTTGGATACAGTCCTTGTCCCACACAGGCTCCCATTTTACAGATGAAGTTACTGAGGCATAGAGAAGTTAAGTGACTTGCCTAAGGTCACGCAGTGGACAAGTGGCAGAGCTGGGACTAGAACCCAGCTCCTTCTCACTCCCAGGCCCAAGCTCTATCCACTAGGCCATGCCGCTTCAGTTATTGCAGTCCTGGCAAGGCCCCTGCAAAAGTAAGTAACTGGCATTTATCCCTATCTAAAGAGGACACAGGGAACAAATTTTGAATACAGTCAGTTCTCACACTTACTGCACTATTTGTTCCTGAAAACCATCAGAAATTGAAATGTAAGTCAAAACCAATTTTTTCCTAGAAGTAATGTTATAAATGTGGGATTGGATCCTGAATCAAGGACAGATTCCCTGTTTTTACAAAAATTACCTAGACGTGTATACTCTATCAGTTATAGATGAATAATTACAGCTACATTAAAACATTTTTACTACATCAGAGAGGCCCTGTGATATGGTAGCTGGTTTTCCATGAGAAGTAAAATGGACACGTCAACCCTTCCTAGAGACTCCACCCGGAGATCAGGTAGCAAGCCCTCCCTGACCACCCTCTTGGCCTCTCCCCAACCCCACCTCCACCCCCACCCTATCCCTAACAATAACAGCTTTTAAAATTGTTACCCCATTCTCTCACGGCTCCCATGCTCTCCCCTCCCCTTCATACACATATGCACCGTCTATGTCCCCAGAATTAGTGTCGCATAGTTCCAGTCCATCACTAAACCTTGTCGATTCTATTCCCATCTGATTTTCACAATTCGCTTTCCTTTTCAAACTGCTACCACACCGGTTCAAACGCTTGTCATATATCTCGACTATTGCATCAGCCTCCTCGCCAACCTCCGTGCCTCCAGTCTTTCCCCTCCCCAGCCCACATTTTATTTTACTGCCCAGATCACGTCCCTAAAAATCATTCTGTGCACATCTCCCCACTCATTAAGTGCTTTCATGATTGCCCATCCATCTCTGCATCAAGCAGAAATTCCTCACTGTCAGATTCAAATCAGCTCTCTCCCCTTTACTTATCCTCACTGTTCTCCCATTCCAATCCAGCCTGAACACTTTATTCCTCTAATGTCGATCTACTCACTGTCCCATACTCTCACCTCACTCACTGTCAATCCCATGCTCTAAGCCCTACTGAAATCACATCTCCTTTGGGAAGCCTTCCCAGACTAGGCTCTCATCCCCCCACCCTATTTTCCCTCTCTACTGCCTACCCCCTAAGCACTCAGGTACTCATTCTATGCCACAGCACTTATGTGCACATCCTTATACTCAGATGCTTCCCTTACCTGAAATTTATTTTAATTTCTGTCCCCCCGTTAAACTGTAAACTCCTTGATACCAGGGATCGTTCATTCATTCAATCATGTTTATTGAACTCTTATTGTGTGCAGAGCACTGTACTAAAGTGCCTCGAAAGTACGATACAGCAATAGAGAGACAATCCCTGCCCACAACGGGCTTACAGTCGAGGGGGGGGGGGGAGATAGACATCAAGACAAGCAACCAGATATCAATATAAACAGAATTATAGATCCAAGCACTGAGTACAATGCTCTGCCTAAAGTGCTCAATAAATACCATTAATAGATTATCAATTGACTGATATAGAATGGTAGTGTTGTAAAGTTGAAAAAGGATGTAAATTTAGAAATGTTCTAAGAGCTGTCCATCAAACGTTGAAATGTCTTAAGTCGATCCCGAGTTAGGATCTTTCTTCTATTTCACAGCACTTTTTATTTCAGCCACTTTTAAGTTAGAAGGTGTTGGGGGGTGAGGGGCTGGCAGGGGAGAGGAGGAGGAAGGAAGAGAGAGAGAAGGGTGCCACATTTCCCATGCAATGGACAAATCCCTAAAATTATTCTTTCACACAGCCTTTGCTGAGGTATGAGTGGGCTGAAGACATCTCACTTCATTTAGAGATGCCCTGTCTAGAAAGGAAGAAGAGCTGAGAGGAAAAAAAGTGCCCTGTATGTAGCCAAAAATTTTATTTACTTAAATACATTTTCATTGAAAAGCAACGTGGCTTAGTGGATAGAGCACAGGCCCGGGAGTCAAAAGGACCTGGGTTCTAATCCCGACTCTGGCACATGTCTGTGTGACCTTGGGCAAATCACTTAACTTCTGTGGGCCTCAGTTACCTGAACTGTAAAAAGGGATTAAGAGTGTGAGCCCCAAATGGGAGAGGGACTGTGTCCAACCTGATTAATTTGTAACTACCTTGGTGCTTAGAACAGTGGTTGGCACATAGTACGTGCTTAACAAGTACTGTAATTATTATTATTATTATCGTCATCATCATTTGAGGGCATCCGAGATCCCGGACCATGCTCCCCAGCTTGGGGCCTCCAAATGCTACATCCCCAGGCAGCCAGCAGAGCTCCTGACGTTAATATTTTTTATAACGTGCACTACAAGAAATCCCCAGAAGAGGGCAGGAGAAGATCTGTGGGCTCCCTTTCAAAAGCTCATTTGGTAAGAATCAGTTTCTTGGTAACAAATGCTTTATCATCCTCATCAATGATATTGCCGGAGCGCTTACTGTGTGCAGAGCGCTGTACTAACTGCATGGGAGAGTACAATACAGAGTTGGTAGACGCGTTCCCTGCCCACAACCCATTTACAGTAAATAGTTCAAGTTTTTTGGGGTGTATTTTTGGAATTTGTTAAGCACCTACTATGTACCAGGAACTGTTCTAAGTGCTGGGATAGATAAAAGGTAATCAGGTTGGACACAATCCAGTCCCACATGTGGCTCTACAGTCTTAATCCCCATTTTACAGAGGAGGTAACAGGCACAGAGAGGTTAAGTGATTTGCTCAGGGTCACACAGCATACAAATGGCAAAGCCGATATTAGAACCCAGGTCCTTCTAACTCCCAGGCCCTTGCTCTATCCACTAGACCACTCTGCATTGACATTAGTCACTTTCACAACTCTCTGACGTCTTAGAGGAAAGTGACCAATGTTAAATTAAGATGTGTTTAAATTAACGTTACCTGTTTTGGGAGTGCTCTTGGGCTCCGTTATTTTATTAGCCCTAATGTCATGTTCCTTTGATACTAACAAGAGGATTCTGATTTCCTCTAGCACTCTTTTAATGAAATGCTTCTGGAAAGGGCTAGATTTTAGTATCTGAAACTTGCAACTCTGTTGTATTGTTCTCTCCCAAGGGCTCAGTGGAGTGTCTTACACAGTAAGCATTCAATAAAAACCATTGCTTGATTGATTGCATCCTGTTGACCAACGAACAGATGGAGCCCAGGAAACAGCACTCCTCTGGAGTTTGCTAATAGCCTGAACAGACCACGTTTAAAGGGTGGCAAGCACACAATCCACACTCAGCAGCCAGTGTGGCAATCCCCACTAAGCTGGTTAACAAGAAAAGCTGACTGAAAAGTTGGCTACCTTGCGTTGCCATATCAAATTTCACCTGTAAATTGGTTGAAAACTTCCAACCTTTGCCCAAATATGAAAAAGTAGTGGTTTTCCTTTTTCTTTCCTCTCTTTTTGGAATCATATCCTTGTCACACAATCCTTTGCTACTTTTCTCTTTCCCTTTAACCTCAACTTGGGTTGGACTGCATTTCTCTTTTTCCTTTATCCTGAGGTTCTACATCTTCATCCCTCAGTGTATTGTCCCCTCTCTAGCTTCTCATTTTCCCTTCTCATCCTCCTTTCACCCTAAATGCCCTTCGCAGTCTCTATACCCCCCATCTCTCCCATTCTCCCTTGGCTTGCGTCTCCCCCTTTTCTCTCCCTTTTTCTGCCACCGGTCTCTTCCCCTCTTTTGATAGTATTTATTAAGTGTCTTTTTAATGGCATTGGTTAATTCATTCATTCATTCATTCAATAGTATTTATTGAGCGCTTACTATGTGCAGAGCACTGTACTAAGCGCTTGGGATGAACAAGTCGGCAACAGATAGAGACAGTCCCTGCCGTTTGACGGGCTTACAGTTAAAGCACTTACAGTGTGCCAGATGCTGTACTAAGCGCTGGGGTAGATAAAGGATAACCGGGTTGGACAGAGTCCAAATCCCACATGGGGTTCACAGTCTCAATCCTCATTTTACAGATGAGGTAACTGAGGCATAGAGATGTGAAGTGACTTGCCCAAGTCACACAGCAGACAAGTGACAGAGTCAAATCCTACTGTATGCAGAGCACTGTACTAGGCACTTGAGAAAGGGTACAGTAAAAGACATGGTCCCTGCTTTCATGAAGCAGTCTGTTCTCTTTCTCTCTAACCTCTCTGCATGATCTTGCTCTCATCCACACCCTCCCCCAGCTCAGAGAGAAGAGCTCTTTGAGTTGTGAAGGGCAGAAGGGAGGGGTGGGCTAGACCATCAGATCCCCCTGCAATTACAGGTTTCATCTTTTCATTTTGGAGGGAGAGAGGGAGTAAAAAGGGGTGAAGTTTTTAGGGAAAGAGCAAGTGGGATGAGTTTGGAGGTGCCCATCAGCAGGTTTGTAAGAGCTGTCAGATCAGGAAGACCTAGTATGGTATATTTTCAACTATGCCTGGAAATTCCTTGCTCTTTTCTGCCCTGCTTGTCCAAGACTTGGAACGAGTGAGGCTGGGCACCTAGCCCAAAGAGCAGTGGGGAGAGGTTAAACAACACTGAAAAACCATAAAGAAAATGGATCCCATTCCCCCCAGAGAGGTGGGATCGCAGGAAGCTAGCCCAGGTTCCCCCTCGTGTCCACTACAACCAGTGGACCCAGGAGTACTCTTCACCGAAGTGGGCAAGGGGAGGTGGTGACCGTATTCTCATTTATCTATAAACAGCTGTATTCTATTTTCAAAGTGGATTACAGTGGCCCTTTTTAATCACCTAGATTTCCAGAGGGCCTTCAGAGCTCATGGAGTATATTTGAAATCTGCACTGTAAAATGGAGTATGTAGATACCTTATATGCACTAATGTCATTAACCAAGACAGATCTGTAGAGAGTTAACCAATTGGACTGATCATCAAATACAGCACACTCGAGGCAAAGCAATGCCTAAAACCTGTATTACTAACAGTAGAGCAATCTAAATGTGTCTCTCCTCCAGAGACAAACACAGCTCTTGTTTGCTGAGAGGTGGATATAGGAGAGCTGGCCTGTGTGTGGTAAGAGGACTGAAACACGAGTCATTCATAGTGAAACCTGCTCAAAGCGAGCCTTGTTTATGTTAAAATAGAAACATTAACTTTTTGAATCTCACTGCTCTTAACACACAGACTTGGCTCCAAGAAGGCTTACTCCCGGGTCTGAAGCTCAGGCAATAGTGCTGTTTATGAGGAGAAGACTCCTCAAACGTTTTCTATGTGCTCAGAAATGAGAAGGATAATTCATTCTTCCCTCTTACCTGCTTTAGAGGGTGGAGTTGGCGACGACGGAGATGTCAGAGGTGAACTCGCCCCAGAGCCTGCTAAAGCATAACAACAAACAACAAAGTCAGTAACTAACACAGTGCATGGGAAATTTGCTCCCCCTCCTCACCTATGCCACCGCCCTCCCACCCCCATCGCCCCCCTGACCACCACCAGACCAATTATCGCCTAGGAATATGAATCCAGTTTACTGCAGCCTGAATGGATAGGGAGTTCAGAAAACTCAGAGAGGAATCAGTAAACATAGAGCTCCGTTTCCCCAAGGGGACCCTTTTTTCCATTGGCTGCTAAAGAGACTGCCATTTGCTGCTCTCTTTAGGGCTACTGAATTTAAAAATCAATTTTGCGCAAGAGGAAGTTTCATAGCTGTTCCTGCAGTTGGTTGAATTGTGTACTTCATTTTCTCTAATCTCACTCCCTATGTGACATCAAATGAATGGCAGCAGTGATTAACAGAAAGGGGGAAATTAAACATACATGAAGGCTGGATTGCACAGCAACTTCACTAGAATGGCCATTGATGAAACTGAATGAATTCCCCTAAGTTTCCAGCAGCACTGACTGGGCAACTTTTCCTGGGGGATTTTCCTTTCATTTAGCAAAATATCTTCCAGATCAACAGAACAACAGTTAACTCTCAGTTATTTGGGAAAGGAGTGGGTGTGGAGGGGTGACAAACCACACAGATCATCTGGGTCCCTGAATTCCCTTCCCTCTCCCTCTAACTGCTTTTTGGCCTTTTCCTGCTTCCCAACCTCCTCCATCAGAGGAGAAAGAAAACAGTGTGAAACTCTGAACAGTATACTTTGTGACTTGTTAAGAGCTCCAGGAAAAGGAAGAGGTGGTTGAAACTACTGACTAAAATGAAATTTGGGGATTCCCTATGGATTTAAATGATCCATGTTACTCTGGTCCTTTCCACCCCCACTTCACCACCAATCAACCAGAGTAGAGGCTGTAAAATGGATTTTTTAAAAATTAGTTACAGGCAAATCTCATTTTCCTGGAGTCCTTTCTCTGTGGAAGGCAGTCCCTTGTGATTATTAACCAATTAATCAATTACCACCATCTTGCTTCTTTCATTTCCCCTCTCAAGCCCTCTCCTTCCCTCTTCGCCACACGTCACATCACTCTGACAGGCAGCAAATGAGCATGGACCAAGGAGACAGGTTAGATTAAAGGAAGGAGAGATAAGCATCACGATATAATCAAAAATACATTTGTCTTTATCCAGACTGGATCAGGATTAGGTTTTTCCTTTCTCCGGAGATACAAGATGAGGTAGAATGACAACCAAACCAGTCACACACAGTGAAAAGGAAAACTGGTTTCAGTTAACAATGAAAATGAACAAACTCATCACAAATTATGTGAATTTTCTAAGCTCCTGTTAACTGCTAAAAGCAGGGATCATCTTTTACCTCAGAGTCTAAAATGGAAAATCACTTTTGACTCTTGTACAGGATCCCAAGCCTGTCTCCTCAGTGGACCCTCTCATTTCTCAGCCAGAGTGCCGCCATCCCACATCCCCTCATGGCTTACCTGAATTGTTGGAGTTGCTGTATTTTGCTGAGTGGTCTTCACTGCTCTCAAGGGCAGAACGCTTTGACTTCTTCGAAAAGGGGAAACAAAAATCAGGAATGAGTAAACAAATTGAAATTTCCAGTCATGCTCTTCAGGTAGTTACATACTAGGTTCTATGTGGCCTTGAAAGTTCCAAAGAGACCAAATGTGTTTCCAAAAAAGCCAAAAGCAAAATACTAAAAGAATATATCAAACCAAGAAGTTGAATTTCATGCCTCATACCAAATCATTTAATACAATTTTATTTCGCTATAATCAGCAAGGTGGGCTAAGGATTACATAATCCATCTGTGAACCATTTTTGTTTGGCATTTTACAAAGTTGCAAGCCAGTCACTTGGCAAGCTTAGCCCTGCTATAAACTTCCCTGGCAAGAGTTCTTTAAAAAAAAATATTCAGAGAAACTCCAGAAACATTAAACAGCTCTAGTAAGAATTCTGTTAGCTAAGCATGCACCTTTATTCAAAAACTCTCTTCACGTGCCAAGATCCTCTCATTACCTTCCGAGCTAAAATCTTCCTTTTTTTTCTTTCTTCCTCTGAGCCGTGATGAGACTGCGCTCTCGTTAGTCTCCGATGCTGGTGAATCTTTCAAAAAAGCAACAATGCACAATGTTCAATATTCTCAGAAAGCTTGGAAGAGAAATGAGGAAAAATGAATCTGCTCCCAAGAGCCTAGCTACAAGAACAGGACTTACAATGCAAGAGTAGTTCTGGATTCCCCATCCCTGGAAATCTTTAAATATGGGCTAGGCAACTATGTGTCTTGATTGTATAGGCTCCTCTTGGCAACAGAGGGTGAACCAAATGACCTTAAATCCTCCCCAGCTCCATAATCCCCTGGGCTTACTTGGAATGCAACGTCAAATGTTCCCTCCCTAACCTTTTTTCCCCAATTATGTGGGGCTTTTTTTAGCATAAACCATTCCACAATGATTCCTTTATTTGCTAACAAACAGTTGGCACTGGGGAGGGAGCTGCTCTTCACCTGAGGGCAGGATCTGTGGCTGAATTTTGCAAGAAGTGACCATTTCAGCAAGAAATAGTATCCGAAACCCAGTTGAATACATATTTGTGCACATGCCGGCACTGATAGGTCGAGCAAGCAACAATCTTTGCTCTCCCAAGTTTAGTGGCTAGCTTGCGCACACTGAGCATTAGTATTGGAACTACTGAGTTGGAAATCCAAGTTACATCATGTCGGTGGCTTGTTTTTGTTTTCCCTTTTGCACCCAGCACTTGTAGCCTGGAATCATTTCTTCACTGCTTTGCAGTGTGCTTAGGCTTGGACAGTGGCTCCGGGCAGGCTGGGGAGGAGTGGGGACCCAGCAAGACTAAGAATCAGACTTGGAGCTGGTAGAGAGCCAAGAGAGTGGAGTATACCAAGCTGGGTTTTCCTAGGGAGAGGGAGTTGAGCTCACTCCAGTGCTGCCACAGACTAGAGGTTCAGGCAGGAGTTTGGGGGCTGGCCAGAGTGAAGCAGGGATTGTGCAGAGGACATTTTGGTTTGACGTTACCATACCTTTGGACCACAAATGGGCTCTGGATGCCAGAGTAGGTAATCTGGGTGGTGTTAGTAGACAGCCCACATAAATCCAGGTCCCCGACATGAGTCCCATGATCTCAAATGCCATTGCCATTAATAATTCACAGCCTCTTGGAGAAAAAGAAGATTGTGAGACTGAAAGGAAACAAGCAAAATAATGAGCAATTTACCAGTTTCTGCTCCTCAACTAATCTCTTCTCTATGCATTCTTTGGCAATTTTCAGTGCCTCCTTTAACTTGGTCGGGATCTGAAAAACATGAAAGGAAAGGGTTCTCATGTGGGCAGAATGAAATGACCAGAGAGTGTTCACTCATATTTCGCTTTTCTTGCACCAGTCTTCGGCTAACAGGGAAGCAGTAACCTGAAACTCAGTAGGGCTCCAGCTCCTGACACTAATCCTAGCTCCCTTGTCTTGGCACCCACACAGCTCCCACCTGGGCTGCAATTGCCTATTAAAGCAGGTACAGCGGGGACTGAGATATGCATACAGAGCAAATATTTATGGATCCACATAGCACAGTTTCTGCTGCTGAGCTCGCCCTGAGAACCCTACTATCAGCATCTTCATCTGGTTGACAAAGACCATTTGGGGCTTTTCTACTTCATTAATCCTACATCTTCCCCCTGCTGCAACTCTGGGGAGGAAAGTGGGGGGGGGCCTTCTAATAGTCCTTATACACCAGTGAGTCCAGCAGTGGGACAAGGAATAATAACAACGGTTTTTCTTAAGTATTTACTATGTGCCAAGCACTGTTCTAAGCACTGGAGTAGATACAAGGTAATCAGGTTGGACACAGACCCTGTCCCACATGGGGCTCACAGTCTTAATACCCATTTTACAGATGAAGAAACTGAGGCACAGAGAATAATAATAATAATGATGTTGGCATTTATTAAGTGCTTACTATGTGCAAAGCACTGGGGAGGATACAAGGTGATCAGGTTTTCCCACGTGGGGCTCACAGTCTTAATCCCCATTTTACTGATGAGGTAACTGAGGCACAGAGAAGTTAAGTGACTTGCCCAAGGTCACACGGCAAACAAGTGGCAGAGCTGGGATTAGAACCCATTAGAAACACAGGCCACAGCAGTCAACTGGGTGGGCCTCCAGGTGGTGTACTTTAATGTCCATCTCCCCCTCTAGACTGTAAGCTCCTTGTGGGCAGGGATTGTGGTAAGTTTGATGTGGGCAGAGAATGTGTCTGTTTATTGTTATATTGTATTCTCCGAAGCACTTAATACAGTGCTCTGCACACAGTAAGTGCTCAATAAATACAACTGAATGAACTCCATTGTATCATACCTTCCCAAGCACTTAGTTCAGTGCTCTCCTCATAGTAACTGCTCAATAAATACCATTGGTTGATTATAACTAATGACTCTCCATATAATTCTTCAAAGACAGTCTCTTGCAATGTAAGTAAGGATAGTGGGGCACCTTTTCTGCCACTTGCCCATTCTGTATGTGCAATACAACCCTAAATAAAGCTACTCAGATACTAAGGGAGCTTCTGGGCATGAAAAGTATCTAGGTTAGGTGTTGCAGACTGTGATCACTGAAAATTTCTGAGAATTCTCCAGGGGAAGATAAGCCACTGTTGAGTATGGCATGTAATGGCAGAACAAAGGACTAGGGATCTTTGCCTCTTGATAGAAATCAGTGGAATTAAGTGTTTAAACAAATTAAGTGAATACCTCATGCCACAGAGACTGAGATGTATTAAAACTAAACACCATCTGAAGAGTTTGAAGAGCAAAGGGTACAACAAAACAAAGAGGGAGAAAAGCCAAAAGAGGATGTCTCCACATGCTAGTTGATACCCATATGGAATTTTCCCTTTCTTGACAGATATTTGCAGGTGGGCAGGATTCACCCAAAGACTTCTCCCTCCTCCCTGAAGTCTTTTTGCCTTCTTCCTTCCCTCTCAAGGTCTAGCTTCCCAGGAATGATCCAGAAGCCTGCATCCTTATGTCACCCTTGACTCTTCATTGCCTATCAGCTGAAACTTTCAGTCGGTTAAATCCTATCGGGTTTCCTTTTTTTCCCCTCCTCGTTTCCTGGATCCTCCATTCCTCATCACTTCAACTGCTACCATCCTAGGACTTGTCTCATCATGGCTACGCTATTGTCTTGGCCACCTCACTGGTCTCCTGCCTTCAGCCTCTCCCCACTCCAATCTGTACTACACCCTGCTGCAAAGATCATCTTCTTGAAGTGTCACTCAGCCCACATCTCTCTACTCCTCAAAAATTTTCATTAGCTTCCAGTTTTCCTCCACCTCAAAGACCCACTCCAATTGAGAAGCAGTGTAGCTTAGTGGAAAGCGCACGGGCTTGGGAGTCAGAGGTCGTGGGTTCTAATCCCAGCTCTGCCACTTAGCTGTGTGACTTTGGGCAAGTCACTTAACTTCTCTGTGCCTCAGTTACTTCATCTGTAAAATGGGGATTAAGACTCTGAGCCCCACATGGGACAACCTGATTACCTTGTATCTACTCCAGCACTTAGTACAGTGCTTGGCACATAATAAGCACTTAAAAAAGACCATCATTATATCAAGGCTCTCCACATGTTATGTATCACCTCTCTTCACCCGCTATTTACCTGGTTACTCATTTCAATCTTCCCAAGCTTACTTTCTAACCGTATCTCACTCTTGACACTCCCATCCCCATGCCCATGCTACTCCCGCAGCCTGGAACTCCTGCCCCCACTAAAAGTTGACAGAACACTGCTTCCTCATGTTCAAAGCCCTCCTAAAATTCCACCTCCTCCAACACACTCTTCCCAATGAACTCCCAACTCCCTGAGGCATAGCAACCCAGCAGCCACTTCTAGGACTTTTGCATTTGTTCTTGCTCTTCCCCTGCACTTGTGTAGATATGTCTAATCAATTGTACAACCAATTATGTACTCTGATATCTCTATTTATAAATATTTGTATATCTATAGTCCCCATTAGAGTCAAAGCTCCTTGTGGATGAGGAACATGACCTTTCCCTCTGTTGCACTTTCCTAAGTGCTTAGTGCAGTGCACTGCAGCCAGTCAACAGTCAAAATATATTGTTACTATTATTACTATAAATCCTTTCACTCTAGTTTCCAAGGCATCACCATTTTGATTCTAGTGGTACAGTCAAGTATTCTTTGGAGAGATACACATTGATTTTGTCATTTATTCTTCTGCTTCATCTGGTGTTGACTGTTGACCACCATGAGCAATCTCAGAGGAAATCAAGGACTAGAGGAAACTAAAATGTTTTGAAAGTAATGACCAAAAAACTTGAGTTGCACTCTAAGCAGCGTAGCGGAAACAGCATGGGCCTCGGAGTCAGAGGACCTGGCTTCTAAACCTGGCTCTGTCACTGGCCTGCTGTGTGATCTTGGGCAAATCACTTAACTTCTCTGTACCTCAGTTTCCTCAGCAGTCAAATGGTGATTCAACCTGTTCTCCCTCATACTTAGACTGTGAAGCCCAAGTGGGACAGAGAATGTGGCTGACCTGATTATCTTGTATCTACTCCAGTGCTTAGATCACTGCTTGGCACATAGCAAGCACTTAAATATCACCATTATTATTATGACTTCAGTAAAAGAAAATTGCAGTTCCATGACCTATTATGATAACTTTGTTTTCATAGCATAGCTTCTTTCCTTCACTTTCTTTTGTAAAATTGGCACCATGATCATCAACCACACTAATTATTTTTTGCAAAAATTTCTAACTAGGAATATAAAAATATTGTATATGTCCATTTGTCAAGAATGTGTAATTAGTTCATACAATTGGAAACCTAGTTATCTGTTTGCCTGTGACCAGTGATACTTTAATGGGCTACCAGTCATGGTGCTTTATTAATTTTACTGTCTAGATACTAATATTGAGTGGCTTGGGAAGAGATCCATCTAATAAAAAAACTGTGGATCTTATCTGCAAAGCTGAAATTAAGTATTACCTTTGGTGATGCCTCAATGAAGAAGTCAAGTAAAAACCCCTTCTCGAACTCCTCTAGATAAAAAGAGGATGTTGCACAGACTCTCTGTGACAATTTGGGGAACTTTGGGCTGCTTTGCACCTCATATGTATCCTCCCTTCTCCCTTTTAGCAGAAAAGTAGCTAACCTCCAAAGCAACCTGTCACTCTATAGGAAGTAGAATGTAGAACTTCGACCCAATACGCTTTACCTTAAACTGTGGCTTCTCAGAATTGGTTAGTAAAATATCACTGAATAATCTGAAAAAAAAAATAGAAAGAAAGCCCTTTTTGAACAAGTTAGGCTGGAACCAGATCAAAACGAAATAAAACCAGAATTACTTGGCTTTGCTGCTTTTTCTCTGCACACTGACAGGACTATACTATTTTAAAGTAAAGGCAAAATGTGGGGCGTTGCAGAATTTACTTAATCTCCGACTCAATACATTAACTGATAATTCCATTGTATCTATAAAGTGTTTTGAGATCTATGGGCGATAGCTGAACTTTGTGCTCAGATGTGATATCACCAATGGTGAGAGATTATCCCTGTGTGTGGTTGTGGCCAAAATCATCCTCTTCCACCCTGTAGAGATATAAAGAGCACTCCTGCCTATAAAGGATGAGCAATGCATTCCTAAAAAGAGTTGCTCAGATGTCATGGATGTCACTGTCTCCCCAGCAACTGAGAACCAATAATGGAGCCACCTTCTCACACTGGACTTAAGTTTAGTGTTGGAGGAAGATGTACTCTACCATCAGCAAGATATGTGTTTTATTTGTTCTTCACATCTTGTGCTTCTGTTGTATTTTCCCAATCGCTTAGTGCAGTGAATTGCACTGAGTGCTCAAAAAATATCACTACTACTACTAGGAGTGGTGATGGGTTGCAATGAGGCCTCTCCTCCATGTAGTCATCAGCATGCATTGTCAGATGGCTGACTGTTTGCAATCTGTGATTGTTGAATTAAAAAAAAAAACTCCAAGAGCCTTCTGCAGGAGACACTGTCTCTCACTGCATAAACCACTGTTTAGTGCTCGAACTACGGACTACGGGATTACACTTCTTGCCAGAATATGTGGAATTTAACGAGTGAGGTGGGAATGTGAGGCAACGGAGACTGATGTACTTTGGACCAGAGGTTCTTAGCAAGGGGCACTTCATATTCTTAGAGGGGACATGGCTATTTTGGCAGCCATCGCAGCTTCTGCTGCTGCTGCTGCTGAAGTTCCTCTTGCTGGGCTCCCTGAAGAGATAAGACCTCTGGAGAATCCAGCCAGAAGGGTAGCAGCAGCAGCCAGAACAAATGACAAGAGACCAAAGAGTGCTAGGGGTGTTGCACAAACCACTAACATTATAATCAATTTCTTCGTGCAGGTTCTCAGTTCCAAAATCTGTGTGACTGGACCAAGTCTCATCCATCGTTTATGATAGCGGGGACTCCATCAATTTGAAGGGGAAGGGCTGGACGTGAGCATGGGATGAATGGGGGGAGGATGACTGGATGTGAAAGAATCTTAAGGCCAAAGGAGTACTTTCTCAAAAAGGTGGAAAATCTCTGCTACAGATGAATTTGCACTGAACATCATCTGGGCAGGTTGCCAGGTGGTAAAAGGGAGCAAAGACTCCCCCGCCCGGCCCCCCAAAGACAGAAAGTATTTGTGAAATTTAGCAAAGAAATCTTCCTCTTCTCTTGTAGGAAAAGAAAACAAACATATTGTACATCTCCCTTGAACGGTGGCTGCTTTCATGGTATTTTAAATTCTCTCTAAAGGCAAGCGTTAAAGAGTCTCAAAATTTCAGAATTCCTTTTACTATAAGCACAATATCGGGATAATCAAAAACACTTTTGCAGTTCCCCATATGAATTTACACACATATTTATACACTGACGATAACCCAAGGCAAAGAAGCTCCAGTCGTAGAAATGCAGTTCATAAACATCAAAGCCATTGGCCTGAGGTTAAACTAATATAAACCAGTTTAAACAAGTTTAGACAGTTTGATTACCTGGTGTCTAGTATTCATTTGTTTTGTGAAATGCAAAAAGGGTCAGGTTTTCATAATGCACCTGATGGTCGACTAAAGAAAAACCCAATGGGCCTCTATCTTTGATAACCTTGTATATAAATTATAGGCTGTTAGAAGTGTAAACCTTTGGGAAATCCCAAGTCTTCTTAAGTTTACTCTTTATTTAAACAGTTTTCAAAAGAGAAATTAGACCTCTCTGAGAAATGAATGTAACTAATACTACCCAGCCTGTACACTTCACTCCTCTAATGCCAACCTACTCATTATACCTCAATCTCATCTATCTCACCATGGACCCCTCACCCACATCCCCCCTCTGGCTTGGAACTTCCTCCCTCTTCATATCCAACAGATGATCACTCTCCCCACCTTCAAAGCCTTATTAAAAATCACATTTCCTCCAAGAGCCCTTCCACGACTAAGTCCTCATTTCCTCTTCTCCCTCATGCCCTTCTGTATCAGTCCTGCACTTGGATTTGCACCTTTTATTCACCCCACTCTCAGCTCTACAGCATTTATATACATATCTGTAATTTACAAATTTATATTAACATCTGTCTCCACCTCTAGACACTAAGCTCGTTGTGGGCAGGAAACGTACCTATCAACTCTGTTATACTGCACTCTACCAAGCACTTAGTACAGTGCTCTGCACACAGTAAGCGCTCAATACAATTGACTGACTAGATACTTTCTCTTTTGTATACACACATACATACAAGAACACACACACATACTAGCAGCAGAAATACCCACCCAGTTAGAAAGGTTAAAGATTTTTTTTCCTCTACTTTTTTTTAAAATAATTCTCTTCCTTTCCCGCCTGCCTATACAAAGTTATGTAAAGGCAGCAACCCATAAATACTCAAACATCCTCAGATGCACATCCTCAGTTACACACAAGTATGCTAATATACACTCACATATAAATACTCATGAACCCTGGTGCTTCTAGGGTTGATATCTGGTTCTGGAGCAGCTGGTTGGGAAAACTTACAGTTCCCTCTTCCTAAAGTGACCAGATGTCCTAAGATGGGCAAAATGGTCATGCTATGTGAGGTTCTATCCCGCCACTCAAAAGGTCCAAAGTGGCACCTATCGGGGCCCTACTTTTGGCCAGGGTGGCAGGACTATATCTCTCAATCACTGTAGAATTTCAAGAAGCATGGAGGAAAAGGAGTGGAGGTGGAAGCTGCCATCTCTTCCTCCTCCTCCTCCTCTTCTTCTTCTTCAGCAGTGGTAGCTGTCACTGTTGTCGTCACCCTTACCACAGATAAACAGACCCTTCTGGGCCATTGATGGGAATTTCTGGCACAGTTGTAAGCATGTCACCACACCACACTGGGAACTCCCATCAGTGAACTCCCATCAATGACCTGGAAGGACCAGTTCTGAAGTGGGTAGGAGGCTACAGTTGCCACCACAAGCGGGGTGGTAGTGGTGCTAGCCATGGCCACCCAGGTCCCTAGCTCTGGCAAGATTGCCATCGGCTTTAAAGCACTCAATCACCTTGTCCCCTCCTACCTTATCTGACTGATTTCCTGCAATAATCCAGCCCATTCACTTCGCTCCTCTGATACCAACCTACTCACTGTACCTCCAGCTCGTCTATCTCACTGACGGACCCTCACCCACATCATCCCTCTGGCCTGGAACGTCCTCCCCCGCTCCATATCCAACAGACCACCACTCTCCCCTCCTTCGAAACCCTCCTAAAAATCACATCTCCTCCAAGAGACCTTCCCCAACTAAGCCCTAATTTCCCCTACTTCCTCTTTCTTCTGTGCCAGCTATGTACTTGGATCTGTACCCTTTAAGCACTTGATATTCACCCTCCCTCAGCCCCCCAGCATGTATGTATATACTGTAATCTATTTTTATGTCTGTTTCCCCCTCTAGACTGTAAGCTCCTTGTGGGCAGAGAATGTGTCTACCAATCAACCAATGGTATTTATTGAGAACTTACTATGCAAAGAACACTGTACCAAGCTCTTGGGAGAGTACAATACAACAGAATTAGCAGATATGTTCCCCGTCCATAACGAGCTTACTTACAGTCTACAAACTGTTTATATTGTACTCTCCCACACACATAGTACAGTGTTCTGCACATAGTCAGCAGTCAAATACCATTGATTGATTAAGATTGCTCTGATCAGGAAGCAGTAGCAAAAGGCAGCAGAAGATAGTAGCAGCCATGAAGTAATTGTCATCCCATTCCGTATTATAACATTCTCTCTCCTCCTATCCTTTGATCTCTTTTCCCTTCTCTCTCTGTCCCCACTGCTCATTCTCTTTCTGGTCCCTTCCCTTGAAGCCCCACCTCCATCTTGCCTGGGCTGGAGGCAATCTGGACATATTACCTTCTCCTCAGGTTCCATGGTCCCAAACTCCTCCAACTCTGAATGAGGAAGAGGAAGCTGAATGTTTCCTAGTAAAATGTGATATTCCAGCAGGAGGGGTGACCCTCAAGGAGCAGTATACCAGGGAGAGAATGAAAGAGAAAAAAAGAGAAGGGGAGGAGAATCTGTGGCCTCTTTGGTCACTTACCCTCTCACCCTCCATAGGTCAGGCCAGGATTTCCTGTTTCCACAGGAGTAGGAGTGTGTGAATGACTGTGTGTCTGCGTGAATGAGTGTAAAAATCTTTAAGTGAGAGGGAGGTGTTTGTGTGTGTGTGTGTGTGTGTGTGTGTGTGTGTGTGTGTGTGCGTACACGCATGCACATGTGTACATTTGCTGTTGGATATACAGGCATCTGCATGCTGCAGATGCTCCCTTGTGGTTGGGTGGGCAGAGAAGAAGGGGGCTTGTGGGTAGGAGCCCCTCTTTCCACTTCAAGGATTTAGTCTGTTCAGCTCCTGGTGAAATCAGAGCTAAAAAGGGGTAGAGAATGAGAGGATGTCCAAGCAAGAGGGATTTGAAGCATACAGAAACATGGAAGGAGAGAAGGACAGACCCAAACAAAAAAACAGAGACAAGCCAAAGACCTTGCTTTTCCTCTAATATTTTCCAACCCACCTCCAACTCTTATTTATGGGAAAACCCCCACATTCAGTCAGTTGCTACATCCTGTCAGTTCTTTCTCCACATTATTTCTCGGATCCACCCCTTTCTTTCCCCACAACTAGCCACCACCTTGTTCCAAGCTCTCAGCATTTCTCAATTAGAGTACTGTATCTTCCTCCTCACTCATTTCCCTGCCTCCGACTTATTCCCCCTTCAGACTATATTACACTCCACAGCCTGGATCAACTTCCTAACAGGTCATTTGGTGCAGATCTCTCCCCACGTCCAAACACTCTACTGGCTACCCATTTTCCTCCATGAAAACTCCCAGTTGTTGGCTTTTTTTTTTTTAAAAAAAAGGGCATTTGTTAAGTGCTTACTCTGTGTCAGGCACTGTTCTCAGTGCTGGGGTAGATATAAGATAAGAAGGTTGGACCCAGTAAATGTCCCACATAGTAGTCACAGTCAATCTGCATTTTGCAGATGATGAAACAGAGGCACAGAGAAGTTAAGTGACTTGCCCAAGGTCACACAGCAGACATGTGTGATTAGAACCCAGGTCCTCTGACTCCCAGACCCGTGCTCTTTCCATTAGGCCACACTACTTTAAGGCTCTCCACCAGTTCTCTGTCCTGCTTAAATTATCTGCTCTCTCCACCTGCTATTCCCCAACTCAGGCTCCAAGTTTTTCTCAAGTGTACCTTCTCACTATCCCTCACTCTCAACTCTCCCACCTCCGATGCCCTGCCCCCTGCCTGGAACTCCCTCCCCCTTCAAATCCACCAAATCACTATCTTCAAAGTACTCCTGGAACAGCACCCCCTCCCTGAGGCTTTCCCTGCTTAATTTCCTTTTCCCCAGGTCCTATCCTCCTAATTATCACCTCAGCATTTAGGCACCCCCAGACACCAGTAGCCCATTTACATAGGTCAATTGATGTAATCTACTATGTCAGCACTTACCTATCTTTCTATTTTTCTCCAACTTGTAAATAATTTTGTGTCTATCTCCCTATAAGACTGTAAGCTAAGAGCAGGGACTGTGTCTTTTACCTCTCTTGAAATCTCCCCCAAGCACTCAGTACAGTACTCTGCCCACACTGAGCACTCAATAAATACTACTGATTAGGAAAGGGCACAGAGACAGGGAAGAGAAGTGAATTGGCTTCAGTTGCCAGAGGACTTAAGGGCAATCACATGGGTTGATATTTTAAGAAAAAAGATTTTTTTGTGTGCTAAAAATAGCCTCAAAAAAATCTTGCCCTGGTTTCAAAGATGAACAACTATGATGCCTGTGCTTTGCCAGGTGTTAGAAGAAATGGAAGACCAGAAGTAAGGATATCCTACAGAATGCTAAAATGGAACTAAGGCACAACTTGGTTCCCATTCACTCATATGAATGGACTGTAACATACTGCACTTGAAAGCAATTTTCACTTGTTCTCCCCCAGAGATACTTTCCTTGTTTGTTCGCTGGCAGAGGTCTGCTTTCTCAGTCAACACCCTCTCCCAATCCTATGATTAAAGTCAAACACCTTAAAAATAAAATTTTAACATTCTGATTGAAGTCAAACAAATATTCTCCCCACCTTCAAACCTTATTGAAGGCACACTGCCTCCAAGAGGTCTTCCCTGACTAAGCTCTCATTTCCTCTTCTCCCACTCCTTTCTGTGTCACCCTTGCACTTGGATTTGCTCCCTTTATTTACCCCTTCCTCAGCCCCACAGCACTTATGTCCAGATGCGTAATTTACTTATTTATATTAACGTCTGCCTCCCCCTCTAGACTGTAAGCTTGATGTGGGCAGGGAACATGTCTACCAACTCTGCTATGCTGTTAGAGTGTACTATGCTGTTAGAGTATACCCTCCCACGTGCTTAGTACAGTGCTCTGCACAGAGCAAGCACTCAATAAATGTGACTGATTGATTAATTAGACCAGATATTGAAATCAAATAAATTAAAAGCAGTTAACACAGCAGTTTACTGGACTTAAAATATTGGCTGGGATTGTTACTGTCACAGCACCTTGAGGAACTAAATTCATTCTGGTACAAGTTTGTTCTTTAATGTTGGAAATTTCCTTGAGATGGAGATCTCATGAATTGCCGAGGATCATCTTTTCCTATCTCTCATAAGGAGTTGTTATAATTAATATTTATAGGGAACTCTACACCAGGAACCAAAAAAGGTAGGACTCTTGCTTCCCACATTTCCCTCTATGCTACATATATGGACCAAGCTCATAAATATAATTTTCAACTGTGAGGCATGCTGCTAAGTAGAGGTAGCTGTTCCCTCTACCACATCAAGGGCTGAGATCTTGAAGAACAAATTAAGGTCATTCATAATGAAGGGTTACAAGTAAAGCAGATCACTAATAGGATGAGAGAGTCCACTCATTGCTCTCAACTGTCATGAACTTTTTGCTTTCACAAGAATCGTGTTACAGATCTATTATAATGGAAATTTGGGCACAGAGACTATAGTTGATTCGCTATTGACATAATAAACACATCACAACCAAAGCATAGAGTGACTTACGGCATTAGTAAGAGTTGGGAGACTGTAGGCATACCATTCTTACAGGCTTCACAAGACAGGATGGACTCCAAAACGCTTACTATGAAATGGAATGAATACCCATTTTAGTAACAAGTAATGCTCTGTTAAATTCCCTCAACAATGTAAAGTTTGACATTGGTATTGAGATTCCTTAGAGAACTCTCACTCTGTGGTCCAAACTCTTCATACTCACAGCAGATGGTATCAACAGGGAAGAATAACATTGGCATGCATGATTTTACTGAATGGATTAAAAACATTTAGTTCAGAAACTCAGTGCTGAATTCAAGCAATGTCTGTAGGTCTCAAATATCTTTTGGCAAATGAAGGAAAAAGGAAACCCTTAAGCTTATCATTGATAAAAAATCATTTTAATGAAAATTCAGAACACCTAAATGGCAACTTGAACCCCCAAATGCATCATGATATTTGACATTCATGCAAAACCCTGATTTTCAGCATCCCATCTAAATCTGTAGCAGGGTGAACCCAGGAATAGCCTTGGATATTGGGTTTACATCCCTTACATACTGCAAGCACCAGCTGGACAGGTTTGCCCTTCCACTGGCTAATGCACACTTTTTCCCCTCTTACAAGGCCTCCGGAGAGCTGTAATATCTTTTGCTTTTTCAAATTATTTGAGTTTAAAACTAGACATTGTTTATTTTTCAAAACACTTCATTAAAATTGGCAGAGTAGTTTGCAGGTTCATTTAAGGCAAATGAACAAGTTATAAAATCATAATTCTTGGTAAAAGGAGTCTACTACATTTTACTTGTGTTGTGGGTGTTTTTGGTAATGAAGTGACAGCTCTAGGTGGATGACTGCCAAACCTATGTCATCAACTAGGCCTAACCTCTCACCTACCTTACAACCCCACATTTCCTTCTGTCTTCAGGGCATCACCACATGAATGACCTACCACCACCTTATAAAGCAATATGACAAAGACCAACACCCTTATCTTCCCTCCCAAACCTATCTCGCCTGCTAACTTTCCCATAATGGTCAATTCCACCACCGCCCTCCCTACTCCATAAGCTTGCAATCTTGGTGTTGTCTTTGGCTCTTCTATCTTTCATCTCCCAAATTCAGTCTGTCACTAAATGCTACTGGTTTTTCCTCTATAATACTTCTCAGACATGGCCCTTCCTTACCATGCTGATGGTCCTAGGCCCAGCCTTCATCACCTCGCTTGTGAACTACTGAATCAGACTCCTTGGTCTCCCTGCCTCCAGCCTCTCTCCTTTTCAGTTTCTCTTACCCTCAGCTGCATGGATCACCTTCTTTAAATGTCATTCCAAATGCATCGCTCCCCTCTTCAAAAACCTCCAGTGGCTACCACTACTTTCTCTCCCTATCACACTAAAATTCCAGACTGATAGATTCAAGGCTCACCACCAGCTGTCCCCTCCTTGACTTTCTGGTGTCTATAATGTTGGTATTTGGCACATAGTAAGTGCTTAACAAATACCAACATTATTATTATTATTATTATTATTATTATTATTGTTATGTGCAGAGCACTGTTCTAAGCGCTGAGGTAGATACAGGGTAATCAGGTTGTCCCACGTGAGGCTCACAGTTAATCCCCATTTTACAGATGAGGTAACTGAGGCACAGAGAAGTTAAGTGACTTGCCCACAGTCACACAGCTGACAAGTGGCAGAGCCAGGAGTCGAACTCATGACCTCTGACTCCGAAGCCCAGGCTCTTTCCATTGAGCCACGCTGCCCCAAGCTTACATTCTTCATTCCTTCCAAGCTAACCTCTAAATTGTACCTCACTCTTGATTCTGTCCCCTACCCACTGCACACACCCAAAATTTGCCCTGCACAGAACTGTCTCCTTCAACTCTGACTAACCACATCCCTCCCAATCTTCAAGGCCTGCCTCCAAAAATCCATTTCTCCCAGAAGACCTTTCCTGACTAATCTCCACCTTCCTGATGAGGTCAACTCATCAGCTCCCCTCAAGACTTAACTGCAAATCACTTTATTTTGTGTATTCATTAACTGATTCATGTTTTGCTTACTTTGGTTATTTCCTGTTCACTTATGTTCTCCCTTTTGTTCCCCTTGTATGTATGCTACCTGTGTCTGCCTGTCTCCCTTACTGGGCTATAAGCTCCTTAAGGCAGGGACCATATCGTCTATTTTAACTGTATGCTTCTAAGCACCTATTACAGCGTTCAGCACAAAGTACATAAATAACAATGATGATGATGATGATATAGGGAGAAACAAGCCCTGTCAGCATACTCACCCACAGACACTGATGGTGCAGGAGGAAAAGTGTCCACCGGTACTGAATCTGGAGGCCGACCGTAAGTCATTTCATAGAGTAAGTGACCAAAGCAGTGCACATCCACGCCTTCTAAAGTCTGTGAGAAAAAAAGATACACACACACATAATAGTGTTCATGGTCTAATGGTAATAAACACCATCATCATTATTTCATACTATTTGTTAAGACTAACACATGAATTACAATCACAAGATAAAATTTATGTCAACAGATGCAATTGCAATTTCAAGCAGGTGAAATATTTAAGACTTCAGCTGCAGGATTTACCACTCTTTCCAGCCCACTTTCCCCTCAGCTCCCACTTCTGCCTTGCAAGAAACCCCTTTCTGCTCTCTCAAAAAAGCAGTAATGTCTTCAGGGAGAGGTGACGTTTTTGTGGCTGATCCTCATCCCCACAACCTTTTCGGTTTACTATGCTTTAGTCCTGTTCTAGTCCTGATCAATTTTAACTGTAGTAAGGGTTATGAGGCAAGTGAAAATAAGAATATACATCAGACATTTAATTCTTTTTAACAACTTACATTAATTTTTCTGAATTGTGAAAAATAGGATCGATAGAAGGAAGGAAGTCCCAGCAAGGAATTCTCAAGGTCCAACAAGCGGCAAGTGTCTCCATCCAGCATCACATTGGAGGAATGAAGGTGGCCATAAGGAAAGCCTTTTTCATGCAGGAATTTTAACACCTAAATAATGATCAGAGACCAACACACAATAGCAATCTGAAAGAGAAACCATCCTACTTGGGGAAAAAAAAAAGATTCTAAAATAGGTTCAATTAAAAAAAAAATTGTCATTAGTAACATGGATCTGCCCTCAAAAAAATGAAAAATGAAAATCCAATAAATAACAGAGAATACAAGAAAATGCAAGGGGTAACACAAACATTCAAAAGACAAATAGTCAAAAATCACAAGCAATGGTACTATTAAACATAAAAACCCTAAGTCTAAGCAATTCACTCCAGTCTCACAGCACTTACGAACATATCCATAATTTATTTATATTAATGTCTTTCTCCCATTGTAGACTGTAAGCTCCTTGTGGTCAGGGGTCATATCTACCAACTCTATTGTAATGTTCTTTTCCAAGCACTTAGTACAGTGCTCTGCACACAGTAAGCGCTCAGTGAATGCAATTGATTGAGGAGCCTAAAACATAATTTACAAAGGTAAATAAGTTCTGAGGGGGAAACACCATGACTTAATGGTTATAATCAGGTGGGGTTAATTTGAGACAGTTTTTTCATAGGTGGTGAGTCTTTGGTAGATTTTGGAAAAACATTTCTAAGACAGCATTAAAAAACTCAAGTAAGAGAGCTTTAAGCTTAAGTGCAAAGGAAATCTAAAATCCTAGAATGGGGTAAAACAAAGCAGGAACACAAATAGGTATCTTGGTAATGAAGCCCTTGAAAGTCAAATACTGTAATCAAAAGCAACTATATACTTATAGGTAAGCAAGGCAACTGCTAATCAAGTTACTATGGTCCCACATGGACCTTAGTATCAGCCATTTATTGACTTACAATAACTACAGGCTATCAGGATGGAGTTATTGTACTCTGCCAAGCGCTTAGTACAGTGCTCCACACACAGTAAGAGCTCAATAAATACAACTGACTGATTGATTGATCAGATATATAGTTTCAGTGTTTTCTGGATGAGATGTTGCAACATTGCACTAATTTCCAATGCATTTTAAGCAAAAATCAAATACACCTCACCTCTAATATTTGTCGTCCAAATGTTTTTATTTGATGTAGCTCAAGACCCTGGATTTTCTTGGGGTTGCAGTACTTTTTCAAGAATGGGTCCTTTGGTTTTGCCTTTGAAAATGAACAAACACTGATTGTGAAAAAGCATCAGGAAAGCCAAGCGTTTTGGCAAACTGAAATCATCCCACATTAACTCCCCCAAATCTCCCTTTCACCTCCCCTGCTCCCTTTTACCTCCACCATCCACTCTCTCATCCCTCTTGACCCTCTCTCAAGAGGATATCTCTTACCTTCTCCTTAAGAGCAGAGATCATATTACCAACTCTGTTGCATTGTATTCTCCCAAGTACTTAGTACACTGCACTGCACACAGTAAATGCTCAATAAATATCATTGGTTGATTGACTGAAAATCTACTTCCTCTACCTGAAACTCCAACCCCATCTGTACAAATCTTATAAAACACTTGCACCCACACCTCCTTCCTTCCTGACCACCATCTTCAACCACTCACTCTCTGATAGATTTTTGCCCTCCACTGTCGAACATTCTCACATTATCTCCTATCTTAAAAAAAAAACAAAAACACCCTCTTGATCCCACTGCACCATCCAGATATTGTTCCATCTCTCTCTTAGTATCTAATCTCCTCCAAAGTGTTGTTTACACCCACTGTCTCCACTTCCTATCCTCTCTCTCCTTGACCCTCTATAATGGGGCTTCTACTCCCTTCACTCCACTCAAACTGCTCTCTCCAAGGCTGCCAATAACCTCCTTCTCACCAAATCAATCAATTAATCAGTGGTATTTATTTAGCATGTACTATGTGCAGAGCATTATACTAAGCACTTGGGAGAGTACAATATGATAGACAATTATCCTCCCTCACTTTCTGTCTGCCTTTGACACTGAGAACCACCCCATTTTACTGGAAACACTATCTAACCTTGCTTTTCTCTGACACTGTCCTCTCCTGGTTCTCCTATCTCTCTGGCTGATCCAGCTCAGTCTCCTTTACCAGCTCTTTCTCTGCCATCTACTCTCTCACTGTGAGTGTCCCTCAAGGCTCAATAGTGGATCTTTGTCTATTTTCCATCTATACTTACTTGTTGGGTAGCTCAACTACACTCATGGTTTCAACTACCATCTCTATGGGGTTGACTCCTAAATTTACCTCACTAGCCCTGACCTCTTTCCTTCTCTGCAATCTCACATTTCCTACTCCTTCCATAATATCTCTACACAGAGGTCCCTCTAACACTTCACACTCACACACTCACACTCAACATAACCAAAACTGAACTCCTCATCTTCCCTCCCGAATCCTTTCTCCCACTTAACTTTCCCCTCAGAGTTGACACCACCACCATCTTTCCCATCTCTCAAGCCCACAACCGTGGCACTGTCCATGACTCCACCCCTCTCTGTCAACAACCATATTCCATCCATCACCAAATCCTGTCGGTTCTCCCACCACATTCCCAGAATCATCCTCTTCCCCTCCATCCAAATGGTCACCTCGCTGGTCCAAGCATTTGTCATATCCTGTCTTGACTATGGCATCACCCACCTTGCACATTTCCCTGCCTCCAGTCTCTCCCTTCTCCAGTTCATATTTCATCTTGCTGCCCAGATTGGTTTTTCTAAAGCATTGTTCTTCACATGTTTCCCCACTCCACAGAAACCTCTAATGGTTGTTCATTCCCCTTGGCATCCAGCAGAAACTCCTAACTTGGGCTTGTAAGGTGCTCAATCAGCTCTCTCCCAAAACTACTTATCTTCATTCCTCTCCCATTACACCCCAGCTCATTTGCTTTGCTCTTCTCAAGCCAACTTACTCATTGAGGCTTGATCTCAAGGTCTTGCTTGCGCCCTCCCTTCTGCTTGGAACTCCTCCCCACATCACAAACATCCAACCACAACTCTCCCCCATCTTCAAAACCCTTCTGAAGTCAGGTCTCCTCCAGGAGGCCTTCCCTGATTCATCTCTTGCCTCCCCACCCTAATTCCTCCCTCCTACTGCCACTTGAAGATTTCCACTTCACCCAAGCACTTGGGTACTCACACTTCCCTTCCTCCACCACTGAACTTATGTACATATCTTTACACTTTGCCTCAAGAACAGCTCCCTTGCATCTCTCAAAATCTACCCTCACCTACACCTCTGATCCCATCTCTTCAAACCTTATTAAAACACTTAGCCCCTCCCTTTTTCTTTCCTTGACTGTCATCTTCAACCATTCACTTTCCAAAGACTTTTTCCCCACTGCTCTCCTGCTAGATTGCAAGCTCCTTGGGGGCAAGAATCATGTCTCCTAACTCTACTGTACTTTCCCAAGCACTTGGAACTGTGCTCTGCACTGAGTAAGCACTCAATAAATACTATTAGTTAGCTGACTGGCCCTATACACAGAAATCAACCAGTGGTATTTATTTAGCATTTGCTGTGTGCAGAGCACTGTACTAAGCACTTAGATAAGTACAATACAGTTGGTAGACACAATGCCTGTCCACAAGGGACTTACAGGAAACAGTTCCTGCATCAACGCTCTTAATGTCTAATGGGGAAGACAAGAACAGCTAAGATAATGAACACTACATGAGTATAGATAAAAATGGCAAGCATGTATAAAGGATATAAAGTGCCATGTCGGAGTTGGGCAATTATTCCACCTGACAAGCCACTTATTCTTTTTTGTGAGTGTCTGTGGGCCACAAGAAAAGAGCAAAGGGATGAGAGGTTTTAGGATGCTGCCTACAGTGGCTCCTATTTGGCTCAGAGCCAGGGGGATATGCACTCATTAACTCCCGACAGGCTGCCTTTCTGGGAGTCGTGGTGCACTGGGGAGGTTAAACGTATCCACAGCTGCCAAGAGCTGCAGTGGGCGGAAGCGGATCCCTCAAACCCGGGCCCAGAGCCAGCCTGCGGACCAAGTTAAATCGCTTGGCAAGCTGGATTTTGTGCCCACCCTTGTGATACGTGAATACACGAGGTGGCTGAGGGGATGGCACGTCAAGGAGAGCAGTAGGGAGAATTCATCAGGGAATGCCTCCTGGAAGACATGCCTTTTTCGAACGCTTTCAACTTTCTATATCGTTCTCCTCTCTCGCCACCACCCCAGCTCGAACCACCCATTCCCAACAATGTCTGCCGACACTTTGTCCCAATCCATTGTGTTAATACCTACCCCTTAAACTGTGCACTCCCCCTGCTCCACTGTGGAAAAAATTTCCCTTTATTTTGAACATGTGCAGTAGACCAGGAGGCATTCCCCAACTAATTCCCACCCCCCTTGGCACGTAGGGGCGATATTGCCGACTTGTTCATCCCAAGCGCTTAGTACAGTGCTCTGCACATAGTAAGCGCTCAATAAATACTATTGAATGAATGAGTTTATTTTTCCCATTTAATTATTCATTTATTTGTGCTTTTTTCTTACTTTTCTTAGCTATTTGTATCTGTTTTCACTCTTGTTCCCATTGTATATATTATCTGCACCCACCTGCTTCCCACATAATGTTAAGAGCTCTTCAAGGGCAGGGACAAGGGCACTGTGTGTCTTTCCTGTTTGTGCGCAGGGATGTGTATGTATGGGCATCTCTGAATGGGTTCCATCTTAAGGTTTCTGTCTATGTCAATCTCATCTCTATGCTAATGATTCCTAAATCTCTCTCTCTAGCCCTGATCGCTCTTCTTCTCTGCAGTCTCGCATTTCCTCCCGCTTTCAGGACATCTCTACTTGGATGTCTCACCAACGCCTCAAACTAAACATGTCCAAAACAGAGCTTTCTCATCTTCCCACCCAAACCTTGCACTCCCCCTGCCTTTCCCATCACTATAAATAACACCATTATCCTCCTCGCATATTCAATCTGTCACCAAATCTTGTTGGTTTTACCTTTATGACATCACTAAAATCCTCCCTTACCTCTCCATCCAAACTGCTACTATGCTTATCATACCCTGCCTGGACTGCTGCATAAGCCTCCTTGCTGATCTCCCTGACTCCTGTCTCTCCCCACTCCAGCCCAAACTGGAGTACCTGAATCCGTTTTCTAAAACAAGTTCAGTTCACATCTCCCCACTCCTCCAGAATCTCCGTGGTTGCCCATTCACCTCTGTATGAAATAGAAACTCCCTATCGTCGGCTTTAAAACACTCAATCAGCTCACCCCCTACTATCTTACCTCACTGATTTCTTACAACAATTCGCTCCTCTGACACTAACCTACTTACTGAATCTCAATCTTGTCTATCTCTCCACCAACCACTCTCCCCCATCTCCCTTCTGGCTTGGAACTCTCTCCCCTTCATATCCAACAGACCACCACTCTCCCCACCTTCAAAGCCTTATTAAAATCACATCTCCTCCAGGAGGTCTTCCCCTCCTAAGCCCTCATTTCCCCTATCCCCTCTCCCTTCAGTGTCACCTATGTACTTAGCTCTGTACCCTTTAAACACTAGATATTCACCCTACCCTCAGCCCCACAGCACGTGTGTGTGTGTGTGTGTGTACACTTATGTATATTTCATTTATAATGTATTTTAATGTCCTGTCTACCCTGCGAGACTGTAAGCTCGTTGTAGGCAGACGACAAGCTCAGATCCTAAGGGTGGGGCGAAAGCAAAGAGGGTTCCAACTGCAATAGGAGGAGCAAAGCTCATTGTGGGCAGGGAATGTGTCTGTTATATTGTTATACTGTACTCTCCCAAGTGCTTAGGACAGTGCTTTGCACACAGTATGTGCTCAATAAATATGACTGATTGATTAATTGACTGAAAGGAGGGTGGGGGAGGACTGGGGAGGCACAGGCCCAATCACAGAGGACTGTCTTGGCCATCCAACCGGCCTCCCCAAGACACAGAGCTAGTGCCACAGTGTAAGTGTCACAGCAATGCAGGGAGAAAATTGCAAGAGCTTTAAGGCACTCAATTCACTCCATTAGAGATATGATACTTTAGGGCAAAGAATGTGTCACCTAATTGCTTTGTACTTCCCAAACTCAGTGCATAGCACCCAGTGGGTGGGTGGGTGCTAAATAAATACTACCACTACTACTTTTCCCTTCTACTTATCCACCCTCTTCCCCTACCATACCCTAGCTCACACTCTTCATTCCTCTACACTCTTACTCTGTGCTTCGTTCTCATCTCACCTGACTCTGACCTCTAGCTCACATTCTTTTCTCTAGGTGGAACTCCCCGCTTCATATCTCCCAGATCACAGCTCATTCCATCTTCACCTCTCCTCCAGGAAGCCTGCCCTTATTCATTTTTCTGTCTGTTGTGTGACCTTGGGCAAGTAACTTCACTTCTCTGGGCTTCAGTTACCTCATCTGTAAAATGGGGATTGAGACCGTGAGCCCCATGTGGGACAGGGATCGTGTCCAACCTGATTTGCTTGAATCCACCCCAGTGCTCAGTGCCTAATAAGCATAATAAGTGCTTAACAAATACCACAATTATTATTATACTTCTAATCTGTCCCAGGTTATATGCACCAACTACATACTTGTGTACTCTCAATCACCTGCAGCACTCAAGTATATAATCGTATTTCACATCTTAGCTAAGCACTAACTACTTCATTTGCGTATCCACTTTTCCTCTTTCTTCCTCTTTGTAAATTATTCTAGTATCTGTCTCCCACACTAGATCGGACACTTCTTGAGGGCAGAGAATACTCTACTATACTCTCCCAACTGTGTAGCACAGGCCTCTTGATACAATAAGAAGGGAAAGAAAGGTCTGGTCAGGTGGAGAAGTGGTCATGAATCCCAGGAGAGAGTATTCTGCCCATCAAAATGGATGTCCATCTAAGGTCTGAATATTTAATTTAGCTCAAATCAGCTGCTTAAAATGCAGGCTCTTTAAGTGGGCTTTCTTGCCCAAATAGCACAAATCTTTTCCTTCTACCTTACGAAACAACCACCCTGCAACTAAATTTGCCTTGAAATGTGCCAGACTTTCTCAAGAACTTGTTTTCGAAACAGTGTCTATGGTCTTTGTGGTCTGAAGTCAAGGTAAACAGACTAATCTCACAACTTTCAGACTATGGACCTTTCTCTCTGAGTTGCAAAACTATTCTCTCAAATTAGTCACCAGGTAGAACAAGTTCCAAAGGAACTAGACTGTAAGCTCCTTGTGGGCAGGGAACACGTCTACCAACCCTGTCATACTATACTGTCCCAAGTATTTAGTACATTGCTCCGCACACAGTAAGCACTCAATAATTACCATCAATTGACTGATACGCCAGGCTCTCTCCACTAGACCATGGACATGGACTAGTGGGGCTTTATTGGGGCAGGGTGTAAACTTCCAGTACCTTGTAGATCAGGTCCTTTAGGGTTCCTTTTTCATTAAATGTCCTAATTAGCAACGCTGAGGTCTCACTGACAGTGGCGAAGGCGACACGATAGATATAAGGGTGCTGCCAAAACAAAGAATCAATATGTGACTGCATTCGATTCAAAGTGCATTAATAGAACACACACACACACACACACACACACACACACGACTTTGCAGATACCTATCACCTAATTGGTCCTGGTCACACCTCTCTTGGAAGGAACTGCATAGCCTCACGTACACGAGTGTTTACGGAATACTAATCACCAGTGACAGTAAAATAAGAAAATTACCTATTGCTCCATTTCACATAGGAACCAATACAAAGTAAGCTATAGAATATGGAAAAAGGAGCTTATAGCTTTAGCCCACATCAGTCAAGGCATAACCCTGCTTTTACAAGTATTAGCCATGTGATTTGGGCAAAACCCAGAATTATCTGGATAATTGGTCTAATTCTCCCCTTCTACATGCCAGTGTAGATCTGGCCCTAAAGATGAAAAGGCTGTTTGATGTCTCACTCAGAGTAAGTCAGAGGTAGAAGCCAGAAAGAACTATAGTTCATGTTTCCTCCCTCAAGGCTTTAACTTACTACTTCCTATGGCTGCAGCAAAGAAACAAGCAGCAGCAGCAGCAGCCCCCGCACCCCTTAGCACCTCTGCCATTTCTTCATTGCTCCCGTAGGATTCTTCACTTCTCTGCAGGGTCACTAAATCTGCTCAACCTCACTGGGCCCCTTGGAGCAAGGGGACACTGAGGCAGAAAGGTGATTATGCCTGCTTGCTTTCTCTAAGGGAGATCATGAATATCATGATCATCATGATCCATGAATTACCAAGTTTCCAATACATTAAAAGATGAAAAATGTATTTCAGCCTTTACTCTAGGGCGAGGACAACAGGGTATGGTACTGATTATTCATGCATGCTCTACTGATTGCTGCCAATTTAGAATGATGAGAAACTGGGTTTACAAATGGAGCCGCTCATTCCTAAATACTGTAATATTTGCCTTCCAAACACCCACAGCAGGCATGCAATTACTCTAGAAGCCTGTGCCATGCACTAAAGCCTGTGCCATGCACTAATCAGCCAATTCACGACTGGATTTAGTTTCTCCCGAAGAACGAAAGCAGTGGGTTCGTGCCTTAAAAGCACACCCGCAGAACTCGGCTGGTGGCTTGATGAACACAAAAAATACTCTGCCACTTTTCTACAGCTCTCACCACCTCCCTGCCTTATTCATCTTACTGACTTGTCAAGACAACTACTATACATTCAAAGAGCAGTATGCCAATAAAACTGACAAGTTGAAGGCAAATGCCTCTCAGTGACTCATGCTACAATTCATACACCAACCCATACAAACCACATATAAAGAAAGAACATCAACGTTCACCCAATTTCCTGGCCAAACCACAAACTTCTGGTTTTATTAAAAAAAGTGATCTTTTTTCTTAAAGACATTTCACAACTTATTTTGGATTGTATCTGATCCAAAAGATTTTTTACTTTACAGACTTGGGCCTTAGGACTGAGTAATATCTGACAATTACTCTCCCTACCTTCAAAGGCTTTTTGAGGACACATCTCCTCCAAGAGGCCTTCCCTGACTAGGCCCTCATTTCTTCTTCTCCCACTCCCTTCTGTGTCACCCTTGCACTTGGATTTGCTCCCTTTATTCACCCCTCCCTCAGCCCCACAGCACTTATGTACATATCTGTAATTTATTTATTTATGCTAATGTCTGTCTCCCACTCTAAACTGTAAGCTTGTTGTGGGCAGGGAATGTGCCTACCAACTCTGTTATATTGTATTCTCCCAAGCACTTAGTACGGTGCTCAGCAAACAATAAGTGTTCAATAAATAAGATTGACTGATCATCTGGATTTCTGACTACAGCCCCTCTGTCCCATATGATCCCCTACATGACTAAACATACTTTTCTCCTCATCCTCACCTAGGGTACGTAAACAATCGACAATTTCAGTTCCCTCATTATACAGAAACAGATTTTTTCCGCTCCACTGGTGCAAATATCCTTCTCGGGAAGAGGATGCTGCAGTTGCAACTGCAGCAGGTGGCTGGATCGATTTAGCAAATAGAGTTCATCCCTGGCACATCTGTGTGTATCTAAAATGGGTAGTCTGTTTGGACACTAGGCTACAGTTCAACTGGATGTTTGAATAGATTTAATGGACAACAATTTAGGTCAGATAGTCCAGGCTAGTTTTATTTCATATGGACTTTAACTGCAAAGGTACTGGCTCTTCATCTCAACCTATGCAGGAGAATTATTACCCAGGCCCTTCTCATGTTCACCTAAAAAGGTGGCTGGAACTATGATTCAGAGAGATTCTGTCCAAATTAAGCTCCGAGTATAATGCTGGTAATTCGTAAAAGGAAGACTCACCGAACAAGATGGAAGGAGCTTGACTACACACTGAAAGTCTTTGTCAGACAGATACTTATCGGGGCCAAGGTCAGCCTGGAAACACACCAAAGAGTAAAAGATTAGGAGAGGACTCGATTTTATTGTAGCTTGGCCAAGATCTTTACTAGAACCCCCAGTGGTGAAAGACCAACAAAATGCAAGTCATCAACATATTTCACTGCAAAAACAAGCTTCAGTGACTTCAACTCTTAGAAGGATCGTGAAAGGCTAGTTGTAGGCATTCTCTAATCTCCTAATTCCCAAGGAGCTCAGCAAATCAACCCCGTTGGCTGAGATTTCAAGTGTAAATTGACTTAAAAGATGCTCGTTGTGACTTCTTGGTATTGAGAAAGGTAACACAGTGCTGTTTGTCAAGACAGACATTCCTTTGCCAATATTTAAAATCCAAAATAAACCCCAAATGCCAGCCTACCCAGCTTAATACTAGCCGCTCCTTTGGCTGATTTTTACTCTTCATTAAGAAATACTTCTTCCGTATCCTCCAGCCTGCCACAACAAAACACATAGACAGATTTGTAACCACATCACAGTCAGAGTCTGTGTGAATTTACCATGAGTTTCATTTACTCAACGATTGGGAAAAGTCTTCCACTTTTGACAGTTCTCCATAAACTAGGCACCCCATCAAACAACTGCTTGATTTTGTCAGCTTTACTGGACCTGTACGAAAAGTACCAAGCAGTGTGAAGCACAGAGTTCTTCGGTACCTTGCCCAAGTGTTGCTGGGGAAATGCTCTCTAATTTAGATTCTAGATGAGGCATGTCAAACAAATGGGCTACTATTAGGACAATGGCCATAATAGGGAAGTGGGGAGGGAGGGAGAGAAGGAGAGTGGGGGGAGGGGGGAAGAGAGAGCGAGAGACACATGCAGCAGAGGCTGCCTCTCTGCTAAAGCTTGGCTACTTGTTCCAGGCTGAAGCTGCTACTGCTGTCGTCACTGCTGAAACCTCTTTTCAGGGGGCTTAGAAACGCTGCTGTGCATGCAGCCCCCACCCTGGGTCAGAAACCCCAAAGAGCAAAGTTAGCAGTGGCAGCCCCTCCAGCCCAGAAAAGCAGCCAGACCACTGGCAGAAGGGGAATCTGAAAAAATAGCCTCAGATGCAACTCTTTCTCTACATAATCTCAAATAGAGCTCTTTCTCTAGACTGTAAGCACCCTGTGGGCAGGGAACATGTCTACCAATTCTGTACCCTCCCAAGCGCTTAGTACAGTGCTCTGCACACAGTGAGCGCTCAATAAATACCACTGATTGATCGATTTTTCTCTCCTCTGATTTTACTGTGGCTGGTTGTCATCCAAGGGGAAGAGTACCAGATGAATGACTGTGGGGGAGGGCAGGAGGGAGGGCATGTGTGAGAGATAGGAGAAGTGTGGATGAGAGGTAGAGATGTGCATCTCTATCTTCCTCAATCTCCCTCTAAAATCTTTCTGTCAGCCTCTTTCTAATTCCCTTTCCTGCCTTCTTCTCCCCCTTAATCTATGACCACTGTCTCAATCGATCATATTTGAGTGCTTCCTGTGTGCAGAGCACTGTACTAAGCAGTTGGATAGTATTCATTCATTCATTCAATAGTATTTATTGAGCGCTTACTATGTGCAGAGCACTGTACTAAGCGCTTGGGATGAACAAGTCGGCAACAGATAGAGACAGTCCCTGCCGTTTGACGGGCTTACAGTCTAATCGGGATAGTAGAATACAACAGAGCTGGTAGGCACATTCCCTGCTGATATGGAGCTTACAGTCTAGAGGTCTACTGTCCCACCACTATGGAGGTCCAGCCCACTAACAATGTAGGTGTGAGAAACTGAATTTATTCTGGATTAGGGCCATGCCACAATTCACGTAACCCAGGGGTTCTTCCTATCAGTATTTGCTGATTTACCCTGGCGTACATAAATCTGACCCTGAATATTACACCCATCACTGAAGCCAAGTCAATTCCCTACCTGCTCCCTGCTCCCCTCATCCCCACCCCCTTTCACTCTCCCCTGTTATTAGCAGTTTTCCTGCCCCCCTCCCATGTCCCAAACTCAGGTCCACCATTCTCCTACCTCCCCTCCCTGCTTTCAGTATTTTTCCCATTTTTTTCCCCCAAACTAACCCAAGTGATGCCAGCAGCTGCTATTGCAAACCACACATGGCCCGCTGCCTCACCCTTCCTCTTCCCATTTGTAGCCCCATCTCTCCACCCCAACTCCAGACTTAGGAATGGGAACAGGGGCATACCAGGGCTGAAGCACACTGCCTCTCCCTTTCTCAATCCCAGATTATTCTCTAGAGCTAGAGCTGAGCCTGGGGCTGGAAGGCGGGACTACAAACCAGGAGGGGGAAAGGGCAAGGATAAGGGTGATGTGATGGCACTGGCAGTGACAACCATCCTTTTAAATGTTGCTACAATTGAACTTAATACAAAGGAAAAAAATATATATACCCGAACGTGACTGGGGGGGGGGGGGGCGGGTGGCGACTGAGAGGAGGGAGGAAGGCAGGGAGGAGAGCAGAAACACTTGACACCGGGGAGACTGGGAAGGAGGGGGCCGAATTTGGGCTGTGAGGAGCAACTAAGAGCAGAGGAGGAAAAGAGGATGAGGAGGTGGGGAGCAGGGAGGAATCTACTTACTTCCTGTGCTTGAATATTATGTCAGGGCTGGTTTTCAAGTGGCACCCAACTAACTGCATGTAAGTTTATAGGAAAGCATACCTCATGATACAGCCACATTTTTCAGTAACATAACCTAATTGCACCATGGGGTATGCCTGTAATTTCATTTCTTTGTTCCACTTCATAAACAGTGGATTTGACTGTCAATAATCCAATGAAGATTTTAATAGACATTTGCAGTCTTCAGAGGTGCAACCTAAATCGGCACTGAGTAAATGCAGGAATAAGTTTGACATGTCTGCTCTAGATAGAAGGCAATATGTAGGGGCTGAGCACTGTGTTATTAAGTTGCCAAAAGTAAGAACTCCATTAACCATTTGGAGGTAAGCAGTTGTGTTGTGGATGTATTGGATACAGCACCTAATATTCTGGAGGTGTTCAATAAATATGAAATGACTACATTAATTAAAAGGGCATGAATCAAATAGGATCTCGTAAAAGCTCTTCCCATTTGGTGGATGCCTGAAGGAAGGGCTGTCAGCATCAGGGAAAAATCCCTTGGCACCTGATAAAGGGACACTGACCCAAAACTTCTTTCCGCCTCCCTCTCCCAGCCCCCCCACTTGGTTCCCTAGGAATCACAACATGGCACCTCATATTCCTCCCATCCATTTGAACCAAATCATTAATTTCTCACCTATGTCTTTCAGTGGCTCTACCACCTCCCACTTGGGTTCTGACCGAAAGAACATGGAAACCTGCTGTAAAGCAATTTCTGCAAGAAGACATTTGAAAAGTCCATTAGTTGCACATAGCAAACTCTCGAGGTTTCATGCTAAAGGCATTCATCTTTGAGAGGACACTCTTACTCTAAGACTCTTTTTAAAATGGATTACCAAAAGATACTGGGGACTTTTTTTTTCCAATCATCACACAGTTTAAGATCTCTCAACCATGAAGAGTTAAGCAGCTGACCTCAACGTAGAGCCTGGTGTCTGCAACAGAAACGGCCTGAGCACAAGAATGGAAGGCAGAAAGAATTCAACTCTAATCTCGCCTCAATCATAGACTAAAAAGGATGTTTGCCTAAATAAAGTTTAGCCTTTCTATTTCAGTTTGACCATGCATGGGAAGGTATTACTTGGTAGTTCGAAAAGTACATTTGAGATGTTCCGGGGAACACCTATATGAACAGTGATTAAGAATCTAACACAGTGATCCAGTCATTTGAATGTTCAGTGTCTCGCTTCTTGCTCTTGTACTTGTTCTACTGTCAGATATTTTCCATTTTGGTAAAAGAGACAGAGAATGGGAAGTTCTTTAAAGTTCAGTGACAAATTTTCCCATTAAAATTCATCTTCAGAATTTCATCTTCACCTTCATCCTTCACTTTCATCTTCATCATCATACAATTTAAGTTTTTCTTTAAATAAAATTTGAATCTGCTTTCTGAGGAAATGATACCAATCTACATTTCTGAGGACAGATAGCAATCTCCCAAACTAACTCTGGAATTTCACCTCTTCCTGGCAGCATGAACTAAATTCCAGCCAAGTTTGAGGTTTGAAAAGTACAGCAGCAATAAACTTCATATATCAGAATGATCTAGTCTCACGTTCCACTCCTGCAGGGCACAAGATCATTCCCCTGTTCATCATTCACTATTATTTTGACATATTTGTTGCACTTTGAGTTGAGAGGCTGTTAAAATGGCTCTGGGAAGAAACAGAGCAATTTTTTTTTAATGGTACTTGTTAAGCACTTACTATGTGCCAGGCACTGTACTAAGCACTGGGGTAGTTACGAGCTAATCAGGTTGGACACAGTCCATGCTCCACATGGGGCTTATGGTCTTACTCCCCATTTGACAGATGAGGGAAACTAAGGCCCAGAGAAGTGAAGCAACTTGCCCAAGGTCACACAGCAGACTATTGGCAGAGCCAGGATTAGAACCCAGTCCTTCTGATTCCCAGGCTCATGCTCTATCCACTAAGCCACACTGCTTCTCAGTTGAAACAAAACAGTTTCTTGTTGGCTCCTCCTCCACCTGAGTGCTGGGGCCCACAGGAAGACCTACTTGCACTCTCCCCGCAATGCCACCATGGAGGACCAACCCTGTCCTGCTGGAACAGGACTGGTAAAATCTAGAGTAACAGTCACGTGACCTCAGGGGTCAGGCACAAGTGAAATGGGCACAAGCTGGAAGGGCAGTGTATTTTCCAAGTCTATGGGACATTTGAAAGGCTGTGACCATTGGTGTGACCGTGAAAAAACCTGAGAACAGCTCCTAGGAGCACAGTGCACTGTAGCTTTCATTATCATCTCCACTTTCTCAATTTGCTTGGCCTTTTTCATCATTTAATAAAAATAATAATAATTACAGCATTTGTTCAGTGCTTAATATGTGCCAGGCACAGTACTAAGCACTGGGGTAGATACAAGCAAATCGGGTTGGACACAATCCCTGTCCCATGTGGGGCTCACAGTCTCAATCCTCATTTTACAGATGAGGGTACTGAGGCCCAGAGAAGTAAAGTGACTCACCCAAGGTCACATGGCAGACAAGTGGCAGAGCTGGGATTAGAACCTATTCTATGACCTTCTGACTCCCAGGCCCATGCTCTATCCACTTCACCATGCTGCTTCTCCATTTCAATCTTTCCTTTTATGTCTGTCATCAGCCACCCGACTCTTTCCCTTATTCTTGGATGGTGAACTCCCTGTGTGCTTTATTCACAGTAGGCACTCAATAAAGACCACTAAATGAGATCATTTAGGGCATTCACCCAGACACAGCAGGGACTTGGGTGTCAGAGGTTGTGGGTTCTAATCCCAGCTCTGCCACTTATCAGTTGTGTGACTTTGGGCAAGTCACTTCACTTGTCTGTGCCTCAGTAACCTCATCTGTAAAATGAGGTTTAAGACTGGGAGCCCCATGTGGGACAACCTGATTACATTGTATCTACCCCAGTGCTTAGAACAATGCATAGAGTAAGTGCTTAACAAATACATCATTAATTAATTAAAAGGTGGCATTCTAATCACTACAAAGTCCATCGCCATTTGTCATGATATTAACTCCACTGTACTCTCCCAAGTGCTGAGTATTCATTCATTCAATAGTATTTATTGAGCGCTTACTATGTGCAGAGCACTGTACTAAGCGCTTGGGATGAACAAGTCGGCAACAGATAGAGACAGTCCCTGCCGTTTGACGGGCTTACAGTCTAATCGGGGGAGACGGACAGACAAGAACAATGGCACTAAACAGCGTCAAGGGGAAGAACATCTCGTAAAAACAATGGCAACTAAATAGAATCAAGGCGATGTACAATTCATTAACAAAATAAATAGGGTAACGAAAATATATACAGTTGAGCGGACGAGTACAGTGCTGTGGGGATGGGAAGGGAGAGGTGGAGGAGCAGAGGGAAAAGGGGAAAAAGAGGGTTTAGCTGAGTACCATGCTCTGCCCAAAGTAAGCAGTTGCTAATCACTACAGATTAATGCAGAGCACTGTACTAAGTGCTTGGAGGAGTGCAATACAACAATAAACAGACACATTCCCTGCCCACAATGAGCTTAAGCATGGAAAGGAAATTCCACAGTGACCCGGTAATTAATATCACAAAGCGTTGTTAAAATCCCATGCTATTTCAAATCTAAATCATTTAATGTGTTACAAATTTTAAAGGGAAACATTTAAGTAGACATTGATTTTTTTCCCAAGTTATTATGAACATCCTGGAAATGAGTAATAATTCTGTCCAATAGTCTTTCAAACTATTTTGTTCCTAAGGAGAAACCTCAGGAGCCTGTTATTAATAGGTAGGGTTCCTGTGACCAGTGGTTTGCCCTGCATTGTCTCATGGTGTTGCAATTTAAAATGCTCAAATACATTTTTTATTTGCATTTATATATAATAGCTACTTCCCCCAAAACAAGGTCTCAAGATACTTCACGATGTTCTCTCAGCAACATAAAAAGCTCCCCAAGTCCCTGATACCTTTAGACTGTGAGCCCATTATTGGGCAGGGATTGTCTCTATTTGTTGCTGAATTGTACACTCCAACCACTTAGTACAGTGCTCTGCACATAGTAAGCGCTCAATAAATACTACTGAATGAATGACTACGTTGCTCTGCAGTGTAAATTCTAAAAGGACTCAGTGTTCTCCCATGAGAGAAAACAGAGGGAGGAGAAGCTTGCTTACCACTTTATCAGTAGCTAAGGGAAGGACTTAAAAGAAGAGCTATACTCCCACAACCCTTTTCGCCCTGAAGAGAAAGTTGCTTGGGAAAGGAAAACTAAAGAAAAAAAAGAAATCCCTCTCAGGAAATAAAGGAAGAGGCTGATGGTTGCAGCAGGATTTGCAGGGGCAAGAAAAACAACCTCAGCATTGCATTGGGCCATTCCAGAGAGTGGGGTTTACATATCCCAACAACCTGTTGTGAGCGTCAAGTGGCAATTACTTGGTGGTTCTTGAATCTGGTGCCTCCCATCAGAAGCAGCATGGCATAGTGAAAAGACCACGGGCCTGGGAGTCAGAGGACCTAGGCCCTAATCCCGTCTCTGCCAAATGCTTGTTGTGTGACCTTGGGCAAGTCACTTAACTTCTCAGTATCTCAGTTCTCCTGTTCTCCCTTCTACTTTGACTGTGAGCCCTAAGCAGGACAGGGAATGTGTTCCACCTAATTAATTTGTAGCTTCCCCACTGCTTAGAACCGTGTTTGACACAGTAAGTGCTTAAATACCGAAAAAAATGCATTACCACCAGATTTAGAACCCAGGAAGGATAACTAATCTCACCTCTCATGACAAACACACACCTTTCACCTCTCTAGACTGTAAACTTGTTATGGGTAGGGAACAGGTCTGTTAATTCTGTTGTATTGTACTCTCCCAAGCGTTTAGTACAGTGCTCTGCACATAGGAATAAATACAATAAATACAATTTACTGATTGATTGAAACAGATCCAAGTCAGGAAACCCATATATGAAATGCCAACCTTTGGCTTCCCCAGTGAGTCTAGGCATTTCAACTCCAAGAATGCCTGATCCCCAACTGTTTGAAATCTAAGAATTTGAATATTTAAGCCCCACAGGGAGATTTAAGAACAGAATGGCTTTCCTGCATCAACTTCCCTAAGGCCAATCAATTTAAAGCAGATTCCTTTATCTTATCCAATATTTAGCCTGTGGCTTAAATGTTTCAAATATAACTGCAGGACAGATTCAGTTCTTTAAACTCCCTGAGACTCTGTGTAATTTACCTTGGATGTGTTATATTTAAACATCATCATGATAATAATAATAATAATTGTGGTTTTTGTTTGAGTGCTAACTATGGGGCCAAGCACTGTACTAAGTGCTGGGGTAGATACAAGATCATCAGGTCCCATATGAGGCTCACACTTTAAGTAGGAGGGAGAACAGGTATTGAATCCCCATTTTGCAGATGAGGGAACTGAGGCCCAGAGAAAGGAAGTGACTTGCCCAAGGCCTAAGGAAACATCCACTTCACTCCCAGCTTCCACACTATCAGTGCTCTGTATAGATATCAAAAACCCTACAGCAACTTTGTCCAAAGTAGAGGTGGGAGTTTGGTTTCCTTGCAGTAGATATCCTTCACCTAAATCACTTGCAAACTGGTTTGAAATCCTTCGGGGTGCAAAGGATTACATAAAAGGTGTCTTTTTAAAGGGTTTTATTGTTAGACTTTTCAATGCCTTCAAAAGCTACATCTGCTTGAGAAATAATTTTTTCTCATAAATACACACATACACACACCCCACCCCTGCCAACCAAGAGCCATAATGATGACGATGATGCTGATTCATTCAATCATATTTATTGAGCTCTTACTGTGTGCAGAGTACTATGCTAAGCTCTTATGAAGGCTAAAACAGTAATAATAATAATAATTGTGGTATTTGGTAAGTACTTACTATGTGCCAAGCACTGTACTATGTGCTGGGGTAGGTAAAAGATAATCGGGTTGGACACAGCCCCTGTCCCATATGGAGTTCACAGTCTTAATCCCCATTTTACAGATGAGAAAACTGAAGCACAGTGAAGTGACTTGCCCAAGGTCACACTCGACCGCTCAACTGTATATATCTTCATTACCCTATTTTGTTAATGAGATGTACATCACCTTGATTCTATTTATTTGCTATTGTTTTAATGAGATGTTCTTCCCCTTGATTCTATTTATTGCTATTGTTCTTGTCTGTCTGTCTCCCCCAGTTAGACTGTAAGCCCGTCAAAGGACAGGGACTGTCTCTATCTGTTGCCGATATGTACATTCCAAGCGCTTAGTACAGTGTTCTGCACACAGTAAGCGCTCAATAAATACTATTGAATGAATAAATGAAGAATAGCAGACAAGTGGTGGCCCCGGCATTAGAACCCAGTTCATCTGACTCCAAGGCCCACACTCTTTCCACTAGGCCACACTTTATTAATTAATATCAACATTTCAGACCTAATAGCAGATCAAGAGCAGTCATCCTGGCTAAAGCTTGCTTCTATCTTCTGCATGGGAGACCTAGTGAGTGAGTTAGCCATAACAAAATTAAGTTTGAGCTCCAAAGAGCGGGGAAAAGGTCAGCTACCCTTAGCTGGAAGAGCCTTCTACGGAGGCGAACACCTATAGAAGAGGTTGATTGTCTTCTCTTTGACTAAACTACCATAACCTGGACAAAGGGCAAGAAGAAGAGGAACTTAGGTTACTTTGTGTTCTATGTACAAAAGTAACCCAAACATGGAGCGTCGTTAGTAGAAATCTTTTGAAATAGCCAGCTGCAGAAGCAGGATAGACGATGGGTAGTTTAGAAGCAGAGGAACACAAAATCAAGGGGTAGGCTTTACTGAAAGTCAAAAGAGAGCAGAGTTGCCTCATTAATCCTTTTGCTGTGGCCACGAACTGTGGAGAACTGTTTGCAGAGAGAGTCAGCAGCTTAGAGCATGATGAAACAGAACATCTTGCTGACAAGAGGGGAAAGTGCAATCAGGGACGGGCATCACAATGCCTGGGTTTCACTCTGATCAAGCCGCTGCTTAGTTACATGTCTCCAAGCACACTGGAGCCAACTACCAAGCTCCAAATTATGACATTTATTTGAAATGGATGTTAACTAAGTTCACAGAGAACAACATCCTTCATGTCTTTCATATGAGAACTACTCATCTTTAGATTTAAATTTCAAAAGGAAAAAAAAAAAACCCAAAAACCTCCCTCCCAAATTCCAGAGCCATAGTGCCACTGCGAGCTTTGGGGCTCTTCAGGGGGCTTCTTGGGGCCCCAAATGGCCTGCTTCCACACACTAGTCTTCACAAGGGTCTGGGCTCCTGCTCCCTATGAAAACTAGAGGTCAAGAACTGAGGAGACTTGCAGATTCAGAGCCTTTGGAAATGTTCAAATGCTGGGGAGACTGTAGTGGTTTAGTCCCAAGGAATGTGTTTGGGGAGTGGTGGAGGGAAGGTGGAATACAACAATCAATGAATCGTATTTACTGAGTGCTTACTGTGTGTGGAGCACTGTATTAAGTGCTTGAGAGAGTACTATATAACAGAGTTGGGAGACACATCCCCTGCCCACAGTGAGCTTACAGTTTAAAGGGGGAGACATATTTTGTTTTGTTGCCTGTCTCCCCCATTTAGACTGTGAGCTGTTGTTGGGCAGGGATTGTCTCTGTTGCCGAATTGTACATTCCAAGCACTCACTATAGTGCTCTGCACATAGTAAGCGCTCAATAAATATGAATGAATGAATTAATGAATATTAATATAAATAAATTAGAGATACATACAAAATTCTGTGGGGCTGAGGGTCGGGTGAAAAAAGGGAGCAAATCCAAGTGCAAAGGCAATGCAGAAGGAAGTGGGAGAAGAGGAAAGGAAGGCTTAGCCAGGGAAGGACTATTGGAAATGTGCCTTCAATAAAGCTTTGAAGGTAGGGAGAGAGACTAATCGTCAGATACAAAAGGGAGGGTGTCACAGGGCAGCGGCAGGATGTGGGCAAGCGGTCAGCGGTGAGAGAGACAAGATCGAGGTACAGTGAGTAGGTTAGCATTAGAGGAGTGAAGTGTGCAGCCAGTGTTGTAGTGGGAGAGCACTGAAATAAGGCAGGAGGGGGCAAGGTGATGGAGTGCTTTAAAGATGATGGTAAGGAGTTTCTGTTTTGGCATGGAGGTGGATGGGCAACCACAAGAGGTTCTTGAGGAGTGGGGAAACATGGGTTGAACGTTTTTGTGGAAAAATGTTCCGGGCAGCAGAGTGAAGTATGGACTGGAATGAGGAGAGACAGAAGGCAGGGAAGTCAGCAAGAAGGCTGAAACAGTAATCAAGGCCAGAAAGGATAAGTATATCAGGAATGGCCCCTCCAAGGATGGTTTATTTTCTCTTACACCTTTCTACCCCATTTGCTATTGATCCTTGCAGTTCAGCTGCTCCTGTTTGGGCCTATAATCTATTTCTCTTTTCTAAGTGTCTGTACTCCCCCCTCCTATATTTGGGATCCAGACCTGAATTCCTTTGGGTCTGGGATTCACCTCAGCACTCAGTTCAACGTTCGGAACAAAGTAAGCACTCACTAAATATTGTTACTATTCAATAAATACCAATACATTCCATTACTACTAAAATTGAATTCCCAGAACTGTGGCCTGGGGGGCATTAGTAGCCCAGGAAAGGTTTCTGGACTCCCTCACTATCCACCCCTCACTCTTTCCCGACTTTATGCAGGCTTCTGGTAGAGGGGATCCAGGTCAACAGAAGTGGGTGAGGTGGTAGAGCCGAAAGAAAAATCTAGAAATGAGAATGTCAAATGGCATTTTTCCTTGGAAATAGCCTGAGAATAGATTGTACCATCTACTGTAATCAATTAATGGTAATAATTGAGCCCTTATTATATGCAGAGCACTGTACTAAGCATTTGAGAGAGTTTAAGAGCTGGGAGATGTGTTCTCTAGACACATATGCAATAATAACAATAGCATTTAAGCATTTACCATGTGCCAGGCATTGTACTAAGCACTGGGGTAGATACAAGAAGCAGAAGCAGCGTGGCTCAGTGGAAAGAGCACGGGCTTTGGAGTCAGAGGTCATGAGTTCAAATCCCAGCTCTGCCACTTGTCAGCTGTGTGACTGTGGGCGAGTCACTTAACTTCTCTGTGCCTCAGTTACCTCATCTGTAAAATGGGGATTAAGACTGTGAGCCCCACGTGGGACAACCTGATTACCCTGTGTCTACCCCAGCACTTAGAACAGTGCTCGGCACATAGTAAGCGCTTAACAAATACCAACATTATTATACAAGATAATCAGGTCAGACACAGTCCCTGTCCCAAATGGGGTCACAATCTAAGACAGAGAATAGGAATTGAATCCCCATTCTACAGATGAGGAAACAAGCATAGAGAAATGATGTGACTTGCCCAAGATCACAAGGCAGGCAGGTGGTGAAGCCAGGATTAGAACCCAAGTATATAAAAGTCATTACACAAGGACACTCAAGGTCCATGTGACTTCCATATTCTTGGCTGTGGACCTCAAAAAATCCTAGTGGAGGCCACCATAGCAGCATGTTTTAACAGAAAACACTGCTGGTGAACAAATTTATTTTTTTTTTTTTTACTAATTTCTTACCAATAAACAAGATTTTTTAAAGGAGTTAGAGAACAATAGTACAAAATACAAATCACAGTGGCTCTATAGGAATGAGAACTATTAAAGGCACACCAATGATATCCGGGATGTCTCTTGGCAATATGAGCAGCCCCCTAGATTCAATGTCTAGACTCTAGACTGAAAGCTACACGTGGGCAGGGAACGTCTGCCAACTCTGTTGTATTATTCTCTCCCAAGAGCTTAGTACAGTGCTCTGCACACAGTAAGCACTCAATAAATACCATTGTTTGATTGATGAATTTAAAAAAATTTAAAAATCAAGGAAGCAAAAGGTGTCTTAACCAAAGTTCCAGATTTCAAATTTTGCAGCTAGTGGCTAAGTCTGAAATGAATGATCCTACTCCATTTCATTTTGTCCCATTTCATTCAAGCTCCCTGTGGCACAATACTGAATTTGGGGCCAGAAAATCTGGGTTCCATTCCTAGTTCCCCAATAGTTTGCTGACTGTTAACTGGGCCAGAGTTTCCTCATCTGTAAAAATGAGAAAATAATCCTTACCCCTTAGTCCAGGGGCATTGTGAGAATTTGAATAAGGAAAACAAAGTGCTCTGAGTGTCCTGCAAAAAAGACCATAAATGGAAGACACCCACTAAAGCTGGATGGTGGGTGGTAGGTTCAAAACAAAAGGAAACACTCCTTCACACAGCAGATGATAAACACAAGGAATTCACTGCCACAGGAAATTGTGGAGGCTAAAAATAGCAGTAGGTTCAAGGAAAGGTTTCGAAACATTTGAGGAAGGGTGAAACATACAGGGATATAAAAGGAATATGAGGGATACAGAAGAAAAGGTTTGGGACATTAGATGGTCCATCCCTAAACATTATTATGAATGAAAAGGAGGGCAACCAGCACGTGGTCCCTCTGAGCATCCTGCTGCCAAAAAAACATAATATTAATCTGCTCCAGTAATGGCATTTATGTTCTGATGTACTGTTCATCTGTACTCTATAATCATGGGGATGAGGAACATTTTCTTCTTCAAGTGCATCTGAGGTGTACTGGTAATAGGATTTAACCATATATACCATAACACAAAAGCACACCTCTATCCACCTGGGGAAGATTTTACAAAATGATTTCCGTTTTGTTTCCTTCCCACCTCATGCAATACTGTTGACATCTCCAGGGACATAAATCACCCCTTGACTGGTCCCTTCACTTACCAGTATAGTTTGAAGAATAGTTGTTTGGATCTAAAAACTTCTTCACCAACTCACAGTTTGACAGTATGTGATTTGTGGTGATTACGTTGAGATAGTTCTGAAGTCCTTTCTGTCTTTCAGCTATGAATTCACGGTCCATATTGCCAATCAGTTTTTTGGGAGGGAGAGGTAGACACAGGCCTGAAATCTTGAAAAGTAAAACACAGAATATTACCCAGGTAGATCTTCCCAAACAAATAAATCAAATATAAGAATTTGGCTCCTGTGAGACACAGGGTAATGCATTACATTCTTCTCAAGATTAGGTTTGCTTGGTTGACTTTTGAAAAAAGAACCTCCTGGCAAATGACTTCAAGAGGAAGAATCATTTTACAAATCTTATGCAAGTGGAGGTTGCTCCTTAAAGAGAACATCCCTTTGGATTACTTAGGATATAAAATTGAATCAAGATGAATTAATCACTATATAGAGCGGGGGAAGTGTGTTGCCATTCGAGCTACCACGGCAAGCCCTGACTGGCTTTCAGGCAACTTCTAGACAGCAACTGGCTGGGAATTGGGGGGATGTGAAGTGGCGCCAATTTGCCCTGGGGTGTTGCCAACTGTCCCAGCCCCATCTCCTGATGCAGTGGAATGGGGCCCTCAACGGTCTAGTGTGATCAGTTCCTAGCCCCACTATGGTCACCCACCAGGCTGCCCTATAGCCTCCTTGCTTTATCTTCTACAGGACTAGGACTATGACCAACACTGGCAGACTATCAAGAGTTACAAATTTGGATCACTGTGGGCAGGGAAAGGGTCTACCAACTCTGTTGCAATGCACTCTCCCCAGTGCTTAGTACAGCGCTCGGCACACAGTAAGCACCCAATAAATACCATTGATTGATTTAAACAGGAAAAGGAACCAGGGAAACCAGAAGAGCAGAGGCGACAAAAGTCTCCAGTCCTCTGCTACTCCAACCTCCCCCATCTGCTCAGTGCTTTCCTTCCCTCGCCCTCCTCAGTCCTGCTAATATTCCCCACACCCCTTCACCCCCCTGCCATACTGGTGCCCCTGGACTCAGACTATGGTTGCCAACTGTCCAAAAAGATGACCCTAAATCCCATAAAATTATACAGATGTACACAAATTCAGGCAGCCACACTAGAGTAGCGGCTGGAGGAATCCCAGGGGCATCACCGCCACAGTCACCCCCATTTCACTTCTGCCTCTTCATTTAAAGTGGCAGGTTCCAGGAGTCACGCCAGCGGCTCCCAGGTGAACCGCCACCACACTCCTCCCCGACCCCTCCAGGAAACAAATTATAAAGCCAGTCATTTTCAGGCAGACTGTTTGCCAAAAATCATCCTCAACAGTTGGCAACCCTGCCACCCAACCAGCTCTGGGGACTCTAATCCCATCCTGACTTGCACACCACAATGGGAAGGCTGGAGTGGCTGCTGTAGCTGTGGTGATCAGTTGTGACTGTTTGACTCTGAGCCGTGAAGAGTCCAAATGCCTGCTCATTTACTCAAGATATCCTAGTGTCTACTTTATGTATATTTGCTCTTGTCTTGTTTTAGTGCTTTTGTTGTTTCATCTCTCTTTCTGTGACTGTCACCAGTCCTCTCTCCCCATTTTTATACTTACATTGCAAGCTCCTTGAGGACAGGAACCATATCTAATTTCCTCCGTGTACTCTTTTTTCCCCCCGCATTTAGTAGAGTGCTTTGCACAAAGTAAGCCCTTAATATATGCTATTACTACTACTCTGACATCCCTTTCTTCCCTCCTCCCCCAGGGCTCCAGGATCCCCTCTTTACGACATACTCCCCATAACCCGTGTGTGTGTGTGTGTGTGTGTGTGTGTGTGTGTAAGTGTGGGTGCCTGCAGGTTTGTGAGGCCTTCACTAATACCTGATAAAGTGTAATAGCTACAGAGATTCAGAAAGGTTTATAATACGGACCATTTTACATATGGAAACCTTTCCATAATCCACGCAAAACCAGTTCAACCAGTTTCACTCAGATGTGGGTTTCTTGGTTTTTGTTTTTAAAATAATCATGTATCCAAATGAAGATGTTAAGCTTGATATCAGCAAAGATCAAAGGTTGGCCACCAATTCTATATCTCCTGTTTCTAAAAATGTAATTATGTAAGGAAAACATGTCAAAGCATACTCACAATGGATTTCCCTCCTTTGAGACTAAATCACTGCCACTTAGGCTTGTCTATTTCAAGCCAGTTTTTGGAAGACATAAAAATTAGGTCTCTACTAACAGATCTTTCACTTACGTGTCATTTCTTCACAAGCCAAGTAAATTTGTACTTAACAAGCACTTCGTTCAACTCTTGTCTGCACAAACCAATAATCTTTTGGGGGGGGGGAGGTGGGACTGGGGAAGAAGATTTGAAGGAAGAGTGGTTAATCAGGAGTCTCATGCCATTTAAATAATTCTGCTGCTTAATTTTAAATGGGATCTGCTTTGGTAACCAGGTGACAGCAAAACATGACAAAATAAAGAACCTGAGCTGCTTTCTTTTAAGGCAAAACTGACAGATTCTGACTTCTGCTGCCTCTACCTTGATAAATAAAGGGCAGAAAGCAGGGGTGAATCACGACAGCAACTGAATCATAGTAATTCTGAATTAATGGCAACACCTGATATTTTCAGCTTCTAATGTTCATAGTGTCTAGAAGGGAGGATTCATTTTTCTAAATGTTTGGCCATTTAAGGCTACAGAGATTCTGACTTTTCAATCACCTCATAAATTCTTATTTTGAGGTACATTTGACTTTTGTAAAAGTCATCAAGCTTCCTAAACAACTAAAAGACCTTTGCAAATTCTTTCTTTGTAACAAAGACTACAGTTGCACAATACTTGCAATGGTTTGGCAGGCTTCTCCGGCTAGCAACACCTTGATTTAGGATCTCAAAATAAATACAGCTGAACAGGAACAATGATTTTCGGCAAAGAACTGAGGTGTGTTTTTTTTCTTAAAGGAAGAAGGCAGGAGACGGATAGACATATACAAAATAAAATGGAGCTTCTATTCCTGTCTTTTCCTTTTGTGAAATTCTACAAGCTTATTTGGTTCACTTGGAACTTCAGTGACTAAATTACCAGAAAAATGCACTGGTTGGCAATCAAGTGAATAGTATACAAATCCATTTAATTGATACTTTTCCATCCACCTACACTATATTCAGCAGGCTTCGAGTCACAAGAACCCCGTAAAACAAACTGGCTCCTCTTAAATGGTATTTGCTAAGCACTTACTATGAGGCAAGCACTGTTCTAAGCACTGGGGTAAATACAAGTTAACTAGGTCAGAGTCCCTGTCCGACGCGAAGCTCACAGTTTAAGTCAGTGCTCCTTAAATGCTCTTTTATGGTCATTTTAAAGTGGAAAAGAGACACAAGAGAGCCAGAACTCCACCACCACCCACATCTCTGGAAGAGCAGGAAAAAAATAAAATGAACTTCAAGAGCAGTCATGTGTTCCTACACTACTTAATATCCTCTTCTGGGGAAGATCTGACCCATATATATAGTACATCCTTTCCGAGAAAACCAGCCACTGTCCAAAGGAAATAACACATTTCTGGCATGACATCCAGAGTTAATCTGTTTTTCTTCCCCTTCATTCACTTCCAGTAAAGCCAGTGGGTCGCTGTAATGATTTGCAAAGTACCTTCAACCAAATTCCTTCACTTTCCCTGAGACCACCATTATGCTGTATCTCCCTTTGGTGCCTTCTAGGTTTTTCTTAAGGCTAATCACGAGACTCTCATCTAGTACCACAGGGGCCAAATGATTCCTGAGCCGTTGATCTTGGCTGCTTTGGACAGGCTGCCCTCCAAAAAGAAATGTTCCCAAGAGCCTTCCATCTTGACCTCCATCCAAATCATCCATAATAGGCTCAACAAACGGTCTCCCGGTGCTTTTGAGATGCTAAAATGCCAAGTTGCCCTGACAAGGAAAGAGCCACCATCAGGAGCACTGGACCCACTTTCATGGTTCAGGCAGTGAAGTTTTCTTCCTGAGGTTGGATCATGAGGAAGAAAAGAAACCTTTCCTTCTCTCTCCAATTCCAAGAAAAATGCATGAAGAATCATTTGTTTCTATGGAATAACAACTAGGATCTAAAGACAGCCTTAGCTATAACTTTTTTTAACAAGCAAATCTTGTAGGCAATGAATCACACTTTGTTTATCTTTTCTCAAAAGGAGCCCGGACACCCATCAACCAACCATTAAAGAGATCAGAAACCCGGGTCACATTTTTGGTATGTCCTTTTTATGCCTGTTTCACAGAAGTAGCTTTGGAACTGCTTTGTTTCCCAAGTTGTACTCTCTCCTGCATGTTCATTTGTATCCAGAAAAACCTCCTGCTGAAATGATACTTGGCTGCATCCTGCCCTACACATGCCAATATAAATACACATGCAGATTTGTATTTGAAACAAGCATGTCCTCTCCTAATGCCAATTTTTTTTTTTTTAAATGAAAACTAAATCTCAGCAGTGAAGCTTATCCTAGTGGGTACTGAGGTAATCATGATTCTGCTGAGGTGGGTATTGACTCACCTTAAAAAAAAAAAAAAAGAAAATGACAGTGCCAAGTGGATTGTTCAGTCTCTGTTATTGGGATTAATACCCCCATTAATTCTTGGACGGTCAGAGACCACCTAGGAATTCCTGGTGTTGCCACCCTGCCTGGAGGCAGGGGGCTGGACTGGATGACTTCTTGGGGTACTTTCCAGGTCTATATCCCACAACTACAACAGTGATTTTCCAACATTCTTCCACTCGGCACTGTCACCCTCAGAAATTTTTCACAAAAACTCAGGAATAAATTCTAGTCCAAAAAGACCAATACACATGAACTGCTCAGTGCTTAACCCCAGATGACACCTAACACTTCAGAAATGTCACATGGGAACATGGATACCAGTTCCCTAGTGTATGTGTGTGGTGGTTTTTTTTTGGGGGGGTGGCTTAAGAAGGGGAGGAAGGAGGGGGAACAAATGGCAGAAGCAGGTTAAGGGAGGGCTAGGTGCAGGGGACACATGCACCAAACTCCAAGGGGGGAACAGGCACTCCCACACCATAAAATAGTAATAATAGAGTAGTTTAAGTGCTTACTTTGTGCCAAGCATTGTGCGGAGCACTAGAGTAGGTACAACATAATCAGATCAGATACAGTCCCTGTCCCACGTGGAACTCAAAATCTAAGAGTAAGGAGAGCAGGCACAGAAAGATTAAGTCACTTACCCATGGTCACACAGCAACCAAGTGGCAGAGCTGGGACTAGAACTCAAGTCTCCTGGCTCCCAATCCCATGCTTGTTCCACTAGGCAATTCTGCCTCTCCATTTGGGGAAGGGCGGGCTGCCTGTCTCACCTTCTCCCTCCCCCACCTGTCTTTCTTGCTTTTCCCTCCCCTTTGCCATCTCCTTCCACCTTTCTCCCTCTCTCCCCGACTCGGCTCTCACCTGTTCTGCAACCCCCAGATCCAGTAGGAGTAAGAGAAGGCTCACCTCAGTGCCCCCTGCCCCCCACCAAGTAGCCCTGCAAGTAGTCCAGGTGGTGAGGAACATTAGACTTAGCTTGTGTTTGGAGGTTTGGAAGTGGCACTTCTGGTGCTCTGGCACCCACCAGCCCCAGCTGCTTTCCTCGTTCGTCCCCCCAGCCTTCAGATGGCCAGGTTCTCTCCCCATCCTGGGCTCTGGCAATATCTGCATCTCTCTTTTCCTTGCCCTACCTCCCTGGGAGCCCTGCATCCAAAATTACAAGTTGGCAACCCTGCTCAGAAAGCTGTATCTGAACCAGCTTGGGTTAGATCCCCAGGTCTGCCACTGGCCTGCTTTGTGACCTTGGGCAAGCCACTTACCCCTTCTGAGCCCGAGTTCCCTCATCTGCAAAATGGGGATAAGGTACCTACTCTCCCCTTCCGGGTAAGATGGTGATCCCAATGTGGGATCTCTGATCTGATGATCCTGAACCTAACTCAGTGCTTAGCACGCAGAACTTAAAAAAGGTCATTATTTATTATTAAGAATGGCAAGAGCTACCCCATTTGTGTTGAGTTAGGGAATATATTGTTAAACTCTGGAAGATCCCTTAAAATGAAACCAAAGGCCTAGCTCTTTCATCTTGAGCCCTGTGTGGGACAGGGACTGTGCTCCATCTGATTATCCACATCTACACCAGTATTTAGCACACCTCCGCATCAAACAGAAACTCCTTACCATCAGCTTTATAGCACTTGATCACTTTGCTCCCTCCTATCTTACCTCCATGATTTCATTCATTCACTCATATTTACTGAGCACTTACCGTGTGCAAAGCACTGTACTAAGCACTTGGGAGAATACAATATGACTTCCTACTACGATCCAGCCTGCACATTCACTCCTCTAATGCCAAACTACTCATCATACCTCAATATCATCTATCTCATCGTCAACCTCTCGCCCACATCCTGTCTCTGGCCTGGAACGCCCTTCTTCTTCATACCCGACAGACGATCACTCTCCCTACCTTCAAAATCTTATTAAAAGCACATCTCCTCCAAGAGGTCTTCCCTGACTAAGCCCTCATTTCCTCTACTCCCACTCCCTTCTGTGTTTCCCTTGCACTTGGATTTGCACCCTTCATTCACCCCTCCTTCAGCCCCAAAGGACTTACATACATATCTGTAATGTATTTATTTATATTAACGTCTGCATTCCCCTCCATACTGTAAACTCACTGTAGGCAGGGAACCTATCAGCTCTGTTATACTGTCCTCTCCCAAACACTTAGTCCAGTCCTCTAGGCATATTAAGTGCTCAATAAATATGATAGAGTGACTGGATTGGCACACAGGAAGCCCTTAATAAATAATAAAATTCAGCCTTTGCCAATATCATGTGTGGTGCTCTAAACTGATCACTTCCTTAAAAATAGAAAAAAAGCAATACACAAGCAAGCTGAGCTCAGCGGCTACAGAAATGACTTACCTAAAGGCTGACTTTATTCTGAATCCAAAGTAAGCAAAATATGCCTGTTCTTCATAGGGTTGAAAATATTGCTAAGGCTTGGAAATCTGTTTTCGAGATCTCCAACCATCCTAAATTTCAGGAAACCTTAAAACACCCTCCTGTGGCCTCTATAAACGTTCTGGCTTGGGAGTCAAGAGGTAATGGGTTCGAAACCAAGCTCTGCCACTTGTCAGCTGTGTGACTGTGGGCAAGTTACTTAGAGAAGCAGCGTGGCGCAGTGGAACGAGCACGGGCTTTGGAGTCAGGGCTCATGAGTTCGAATCCCAGCTCTGCCACTTGTCGGCTGTGTGACTGTGGGCAAGTCACTTAACTTCTCTGTGCCTCAGTTCCCTCATCTGTAAAATGGGGATGAAGACTGTGAGCCCCACGTGGGACAACCTGATTCCCCTGTGTCTACCCCAGCGCTTAGAACAGTGCTCTGCACATAGTAAGCGCTTAACAAATGCCAACATTATTATTATTATTAACTTCTCTGTGCCTCAGTGACCTCATCTGTAAAATGGGGATGGAGATTGTGAGCCTCATGTGGGACAACCTGATTACCCTGTATCTACCCCAGTGCTTAGAACAGTGCTCTGCACATAGTAAGTGCTTAACAAATACCAACATTATAATGATATATGATATTTGTTGTGCTTACTATGTGCCAAACACTGTTCTAAGCACTGAGGGAGATACAAGTTAAACAGTTTGGACACAGTACCTGCCCCACAAGGGGCTCATAGTCCTAATCCCATTTTACAGATGAGGTAACTGAGGCCCAAAGAAGTGAAGTGACTTGCCCAAGGTTACAGAGCAGATGTGTGGTGGAGTCGGGATTAGAACCCAGGTCCTTCTGCCTCCTAGGCCTGGGCTCTATCCATTAAGCCACGCAAATTCTCCATGTAAGCCCCCTGCCTGCCTGCTCCTTCCCACCCTTTCCATGGGTTTGAGCACATCTTGAATTCAAAGGCTTTTCAACTCTCCAAACCCAGACTTCTCTGCAGCAAAAGTCAAATCATTTAAAGCAATCCAGAGCACTTAGCACTGTTAGACAAGCATTTATTGAGATCGCCCACATGTTTTTCAGGTCAGATTGAACTCTACCTAGTGATTTTCAGCCATAACCAACCTGGACTAAATCTGTGGTAAAAATCACTTTGCATCTCATTACTATTCCCATTAGCCTGTCTGTAAAAATAGATAGAATCCACTATAATCAGACAAACACTTCAGGAACGAATACCAAGGAGAAACGTTGAGCAGTCAGATCTGTTGTGCTGTATACTTAAATCAAATGCCTGACAAAATGAATCATCTATTATTCAAAAGAAGAATCTTTCGTGCTAAGCAGCCAACACCTCTGCCTGAGTTAGCGTTTCCAGAAGGTTTCATTCTTTGTAGAAGAAATCTGAAAATTTCCTGGTTCACATGATTGCCATTTCCAAAGAGCACCAATCATTTTAAAGTAATTCTAAGCAGTTAGTATTTCAATGGTCTAGCCAAACTTTTTACCTGCAAACTGTTGTTCAGCAAATCGAAGTCACTATATCTTCTAACAATCTACAAGAAACAAGAAAGTGATGATTTGACTTTGCCACACAACAACAAAACAATATTCCTCAAAATCCACCAAGAATGGGAGAATTTCCCAACTGGAAGAGGTCCTCTGCTCACAATCACAGTCCCTGTTGCTTCTTTTTGTCCGAAAGGGAAAAAGATATCACAATCTGGGTGGGATGGTCATACACATTTTAACCATGGAACTACCACTCAATTTTGCAGCAGCAAGACCCATGGAGATCCTGCTGCTGGCTGAGGTGGCAGGGGCAACACCAAGGAACCCTGTCTCTGTCTCAACCAGGAGTCATTTTCTTCTGCTGTCTCCTTGTTTCTCTCTCACTCTTTCCTAATCCACTTCCTCATCTCCCTCTTGCTCACACACACACTCTCTCTTTCCCTCCCTTCTCCCCTCCCCCTCTTTTTCTTTCTCTTTCTTTCCTCTTGTTCTTTCCCTCTTTTTCTTTCTCTTTCTCTCCTCTTTTTCTTTCTATTTCTCTTTTCCTTTCTTTTTCTCTCCTTTTTTTCTTTCTCTTTCCCTCTTTTCTTCTTTCTCTTTCTCTCTGTCTCCTGCCTTCCCATCCTCCCTTTCCTTTTTTTTTGCACTTTTCTCCCCAATCTAATCTCAAACTATTGGCCTCTGGCCCAGCCAGTGAAAGCCATGTCAACAGAAGGGAGATCCAAACCCAGCCAGCCCACTCCCAGCAGAAGCTTTAGTCTCTCACCAGACACAGGAAGAGAACTCGCTACTGCTTTGACTGATAAAGACAGAGGAAGCAAATCACGCTGAAGGCAGGCTCAGGGACAGGTTGAAGGCAGCTCCCTGAAAGTTTCTAAAACCTGGGGCCAGAAACATTACCCTGGGTTTATGGATCTGAATTCAAGCTTGTCCAAAAAACAGGTAAAACAAGCACAGTGAATTCTAAAAGGAGAAGAGAGGGGAATCCTACAAAAGTGAAAGTACAAGTTTCAGCTTCCTGTCCATTTAGTCCTTGATGCTGATGGAAGAGAAACGGAACAGCTTGGTACAGTGGATAGATCACGGGCCTGGGAGTCAGAAGGTCATGGGTTCTAATGCCGACTCTGCCACTTGTCTTTTGTGTGACCTTGGGCAAGTCACTTCACTTCTCTGGGCCTCAATAACCTCATCTGTAAAATGGGGATTAAGACTGTGGGCCTCCTGGAGGCCAGGGACTGTGTGTTGTATCCACCCCAGCACTTAGTACAGTGCCTGGAAGATAGTAAGAGCTTAACAAATGCCACAATTATTATTATTATAATATAGAACCCAAACCTTAGGTAACCTAGCCACCGCTTGAACCAAAATAATATTTCCCCAAATACTTAGTACAGAAGTCTACACGCAATATTAGATTTAGACTCTGAGTCCCAACACGTGGGACTATGGCCAATTCACTTGCATCCACCCCAGCTCTTAGAATAGTGTTTGACACATAGTAAGCGCTTAACAAAAAATATCTTTAAAATAATGATAGTAGTGGTATTTAAGTACTTATCATGTGCCAGGCACTGTACTAAACACTGGGGCAGATACAGTGAAGCAAATTGAATATAATCCCCATCCTACATGGACTCACTGTCTAGGCGAGAGGGAGCACAGGCATTTTGTTCCCATTTTACAGATAAGGAAACTGAAGCACAGAGATGTTAAGTGAGTTGCTCAAGGTCACACAGCAGACAGTTGGCAGAGTCCAGGTTCTCTGACTCCTAGGTCCATGCTCTTTCTACTAGGCTCCACTGCTACTGACTGACTGATAAATAAATAGTCTTGCTTTTCTGCCAGGCAGGTCCTGTTTCCTTTTTTATTATTTTAAATAATCTAAGAAAAATTACCTGCCAGCTGTTTTCCATAGAAATTCCTCTCTGCACACGAATGATGTACTCCTGAAAAAGAAAGCACACACCAAAAAAAGAAAAAAAAAATCATTGAAAATGTACTCCCAGAAATCAGTGATTCACAAGTAAGAGATACACAAAAGTTCAAAAATCAAAGACAACCACAGATGTGATGACTACGACAACAGCAATGGGCATTTCATGGACAAGGCAAGACTCACACCAACAATTTCTTAAAATGTTCAAGTACTTGCATCTACTGCACTAATTTAGTGACAAAGGCCCAGAATTTTTAAATGACCATAGAAGGGGAAAAAACCAACATGCAAATACAGATAAAATCAAGGATGCTATTCTAAAGCATCTTCTTATCCTTGTTCATGCTGATTGAACAAGTACTCATTAAAGCAAGGTCTAGAGCAATGAAATAACACTGATGTTAATCCAAATCATATGTAAGAGCTTTTCCCTCTTTCTCCATCAACAATTCCAATGGATTGAAAACCCTAATTTGGTGGTGGTGGTGTCTGGGTATTTCTCCAAATTCATTCAATTATTCAATCATACTTATTGAGTGCTTACTATGTGCAGAGCACTGTACTAAGCACTTGGAATGTACAATTCGGCAACAGATAGAGACAATCCCTGCCCAACAATGGGCTCAGGCTAAAAGGGGAAGACAGACAACAAAATAAGTAGTCAGGCATCAATACCATCAAGATAAATAGAATCATAGATATATACACATCATTAATAAAATAGAGTAATAAATAATATATACAAATATGCACAAGTGCTGTGGGGAGGGGAAGGGGGAAGAGCAGATGGAGGGGAAGAGGGGCAGAGGGAAAAGGAGGGCTCGGTCTGGGAAGGCCTCCTGGAGAAGGTGAGCTCTCAGTATGGCTTTGAAGAGGGGAAGAGAGTTAGTTTGGTGGATGTGAGGAGGGAGGGCATGCCAAGTCAGTGGTAAGACGACCCGCCCTTTCCTCTCCACCCAAATGGCTACCTTACTGCTACGGGCTCTTGTTATATCCCGGCTAGACTACTGTGTCAGCCTTCTCTCTGACCTCCCTTCCTCCTCTCTCGCCCCGCTCCAGTCTATTCTTCACTCCGCTGCCCGGCTCATCTTCCTGCAGAAATGATCTGGGCATGTCACTCCCCTTCTTAAACAACTCCAGTGGTTGCCTATCAACCTCCGCTCCAAACAAAAACTCCTCACTCTAGGCTTCAAGGCTCTACATCACCTTGCCCCTTCCTACCTCTCCTCCCTTCTCTCTTTCTACCGCCCACCCCGCACGCTCCGCTCCTCTGCCGCCCACCTCCTCGCCGTCCCTCGGTCTCGCCTATCCCGCCGTCGACCCCTGGGCCACGTCCTCCCGCGGTCCTGGAACGCCCTCCCTCCTCTCCTCCGCCAAACTGATTCTCTTCCCCTCTTCAAAACCCTACTTAAAACTCACCTCCTCCAAGAGGCCTTCCCAGACTGAGCTCCTCTTCTCCCTCTACTCCCTCTACCACCTCTCCGCAGCTTAACCCTCTTTTCCCCCCATTTCCCTCTGCTCCTCCCCCTCTCCCTTCCCATCCCCTCAGCACTGTACTCGTCCACTCAACTGTATATATTTTCATTACCCTATTTATTTTGTTAATGAAATGTACATCGCCTTGATTCTATTTAGTTGCCACTGTTTTTACGAGATGTTCTTCCCCTCGACTCTATTTATCGCCATTGTTCTTGTCTGTCCGTCTCCCCCGATTAGACTGTAAGCCCGTCAAATGGCAGGGACTGTCTCTATCTGTTGCCGACTTGTTCATTCCAAGCGCTTAGTACAGTGCTCTGCACATAGTAAGCGCTCAATAAATACTATTGAATGAATAAATGAATGAATGAATGAACGTGGGCCAGGGGTCGACGGCAGGGCAGGCGAGAACGAGGTACTGTGAGGAGGTTAGGGGCAGAGGAGCAGAGTGTACGGGGTGGGCTGTAGGAGAGAAGGGAGGTGAGGTAGGAGGGGGCCAGGTGATGGAGAGCTTTGAAGCCAAGAGTGAGGAGTTTTTGTTTCATAAGAAGGTTGATAGGCAACCACTGAAAGTTTTTGAGGAGGGGAGTGACATGACCAGAGCGTCCAAATGCCAATAAATAACTCACTTTGGCAGTAAAGACAAAAATAACTTGGTGTTACTATTTGGGCCTTCATTCACAAGTCGGAGAAGATCACCATTGAGTGGTATAGCTAACAAGTCCACTTAGGGAGCCCAAACATAAGTTAAAGGCTTTGCAAACACCCAGGCTTCATGCCTCAACCTTTTGGATCTATCTTGGAGGCTTGGAACTTCTAGTTCTCATTTGAGACCTAATTATAGGTTTATCACTGAACAATTACCCCACAAATAATTTCTAACAAAGGTTTTGCTTTCCAACCCCAATATGTCATCCTAATTTATTGATCAATGTTTGCTCTAACACCCCGGGTACAATCTGTAATGCCCTTCTTACAAGTCACTACGGTACTTAGTATGATGGACTGAAATGATCGCATATGTGGTTAGAAGAAAAATGTTCCGGAACACATTTTTTAAAGAGAGGCAAGTCTCATAAGTCATATTTGTATGCGTAGTTCCAATTTAAGTAACCATTCCTTTAGCTTCCAAATACCCTTCTCTATCTTCCCATGGAGAAAGAATCTTCTCCAAGATTTTCCCCTGAGAGGTAGAGGTTATGTGGGAATATCCTCCCTCCTCAAATTCGACAATTACTCTCCCCCCGCTTCAAAGCCTTATTGAAGGCACATCTCATCCATGAAGGTTTCCCAGATGAAGAAGCCCCATTTTTCCTCATCTCCCACTCCCTTCTGTGTCACCCTGACTTGCTCCCTTTGCTCTTCCCCCCTCCCAGCCCCACAACACTTACGCACATAGCTGTAATTTTATTTGTATTGATGTCTGCCTCCCCCACTCTAGACTGTAAGCCCTTTGAGGGCAGGGAATGTGACTGTTTATTGCTGTATTGTACTCTCCCAAGCGCTTAGTATAGTGTTCTGCACACTGTAAACACTCAATAAATACGACTGAATGAATGTGGGGAAAATCCCCAAGAATTAATCTTAAATTTAGAAAGTGATTCCCAGAGAGCCCTAGTCTCCCTTCTGTCCCCCGCTCCAAGTTTGTCACCAGATAGGGTCAATGTACCCAGCTGACGATTTATAGGGATCCTGTTAACTATGCAGTAGAGTGGGAAATGGCCTACAGCTGTTTGACCTGTCAAATACAGTCTGGTAAAAACCGTACTTTGTTATCTAGCAAAGAAAATACTGTTCATTCATTTATTCAATCATATTTATTGAGCACCTACTGTGTGCAGAGCACTGTACTAAGCACTTGGGAGAGTACACTATAACAATAAAAAAGACCCATTCCCTGCCCACAGCGAGCTTACATCTGATCTGGTGTCCCTAACGTGCTTATTCGGCTACGCAAAGGAGCAACTTTTATCATTAATACTCACTCTTTCGTATATTGTTTGAAGAATAATCAAAGGTGCTGCTACTGCTGACTGGGCATGAGACTTGTGGAACTGACTCAAGCATGTCCATTAATCCTTTTCACACTGGCTCTGTGCAGCCCAAGATGATTTCATTGAGGCTGCACTGTTACAATGCACAAGAGATTGCTGACCACACCTAGCACATGCATCAGTCACTCAGTCATATTTGTTGAGCGCTTACTGTGCGCACAGCACTGTACTAAGCGCTTGGGAGTACAATATAACAGACACATTCCCTGCCCACAAAGAGCTCACAGTCTATATATAGGGGGAGACAGACATTAATATAAATAATACAGCACGAGCCTGGGAGTCGGAAGGTCATGGGTTCTAATCCTCGCTCCGCCACTTGTCTGCTTTGTTGCCTTGGACAAGTCACTTCACTTCTCCAGGTTTCAGGTACCTCATCTGTAAAATGGGGATTAAGACTGTGAGCCCCATGTGGGACAGGGACTGTGTCCAACCTGATTACCTTGTGCTTAGAACAGTGCTTGGCACAAAGTAAGTGCTTAACAAAAAACATTATTATTATTATAAGTGCTATGGGGCTGGGAGGGGGAATGAATAAAGGGAGAAAGTCAGGGAGAAACAGAAGGGAATGGAAGAAAAGGAAAAGAGGGCTTAGTCAGAGAAGTCCTCTTGGAGATGTGCCTTCAATAAGGCTTTGAAGGGAGGGTGAGTAGTTGTCTGTTGGACATGAAGAGAGAGGGCAACGGAAGACAACCCGCTAAGCTAACAAGGACGGTGCATTCAGGTAGGTACGTGGGAAGGGAAACAGAGAAAGGATAAGGTGATTTACTCGGAAATACCATCATTAAAATTCAATTAGGCTTAATTAATTTCATTCTGACGACTGCTCTGACAAACACTTAGTACTTTCACAGCTTACCCTTTATCATCTGATCTGTTCTCGTGCCCTGCTCTGAAAACATACCCTACTGTCCAAGCATCCAGACCTCCAATGTTATTAAAACAAGGAAAACAGTTCCCTTAAGGCTAGTAAAAACCCATCCACTGAAACCAGGCCTCTTGCTATTGTTAGTAGAGAAGCAGCGTGGCTCAGTGGAATGAGCATGGGCTTGGGAGTCAGAGGTCACGGGTTCAAATCCCGGCTCTGCCACTTGTCAGCTGTGTGACTGTGGGCAAGGCACTTAACTTCTCTGTGCCTCAGTTCCCTCATCTGTTAAATGGGGATTAAGACTGTGAGCCTCACATGGGACAACCTGATTACCCTGTATCTACCCCAGCACTTAGAACAGTGCTCTGTACATAGTAAGTGCTTAACAAATACCAACATTATTATTATTATTATTACAGCGATGGGAAAATCAATGGGAGGACAGGGTTTGGGTGGGAAGATAAGGAGTTCTGTTTCGGACATGTTAAGTTTAAGGTATTGGCTAAACAGCCAAACAGAGATGCCCTGAAGGCAGGAGGAAATGTAAGACTGCACAGAGGGCGAGAAAGAGAAGGACTGGAGATACAGATTTGGGAATCATCCACAGAGAGGTGGTAGTTGAAGCCATGGGAGCTAATGAGTTCTCCAAGGGAGTGGGTGTAGATGGAAAATAGAAGGGGACCCAGAAGTGAACCTTGAGGGATTCCCACAGTTGGGGGGGTAGCAGAGGAGGGACCCACAAAAGAGACTGACAATGAGCAGCCAGAGAGATAGGAGGCGAACCAGGAGAGGACAGTGTCAGGTTGGATGTTTCCAGGAGAAAGAGGGGGGAGGAAGAGGGCGGGGGTGTCGACAGTGTCCAAGGCAGCTGAGAGGTTGAGGAGGATTAGGATGGAGTAGAGGCTGTTAGATTTAGCAAGAAGGAGGTCATTTGTGACCTTTGAGAGGGGGGTTTCTGTGGAGTATAGGGGACAGAAGCTAGATTGGAGTGGGTCAAGGATGGAATTGGAGGAGAGGATTTTGACACAATGGGCGTAGACAACTCGCTCAAGGAATTTGGAGAGGACTGGTAGGAGGAAGATGGGGCAATAAATGGAGGGGGCTGTGGGGGTCAAGGGAGGGTTAGGCAATAGGGAAAAAGCCATTGGAGAGCAAGCAGTTGAAGATGGAGGTCAGAGAGGGGAAAAAAGGAGGGGGCAAGTGCTTTAATAAGGTGTGAAGTGGATGCAGAGCACTGTACTAATCACTTGGCAGAGTTCAACAGGACTGTGGACCCCAGGTGAGACAGGAACTGTCTCTGACCTGATTAACTTGCATCTATCCTAGTGCTTAGAAGAGTTCTTGACACATAGCAAACACTTAAAAATACTATTATTATTATTATTATTAGAGTTGTATTGCACATAAACGGTTAACTTGCTATGCTCCTTCTCCTGGCTACCTTCTCAAAAGTTTAAAATCCCCAACTTGGAATCACTGCTCATACCTAGCACTGTTTTGTTTTTGTTTTCATCCATAATAAATTGGCAATCAATCAGTGGTATTTACGGAGTGCTTACTGGGTGCAAAGTACTGTACTAAGTGCTTGGGAGAGCACAAAAGAGTTAGTAGATAAGATCTCTGGCTTCAGGGAGCTTACAGTCTAGTGGTGAAGACTGAAATTAAGATAGATAATAATAATAATGGTATTTGTTAAGTGCTCACTATGTGCCAAGCACTGTTCTAAGCACTGGGGTAGTTACAAGTTAATCAGGTTGGACACAGTCCCTGTCCCAGATGGGGCTCACAGTCTTAATAACCATTTCTTACAAATGCGGTAACTAAGATTAAGTGACTTGGCCAAGGTCACAGAGCAGACAAGTGGCAGAGCTAGGATTAGAACCCACGTCCTCTGACTCCCAAGATAATGCTGTTGCCACTAGGCCAGAGAGGGGAAGCACCAGAGTATAAAAGATATGTACATAAGTATTTAAGTCCATCCTGCTGTTCACTGACTTTACTGTACAAACCCATAGCATGCTGAAATTACTCCAAGTACACATTTTCACTTCAAGCATTTTTGAAAAGGCAGCAGCTGATGAGTAGAAGGTAAAGCCTTCGACATTTTATGAAGAAGGCATTTTATGAAGAAGGCATCTCAGCACCTAGTACCGTGCCTGGCACATAGTAAGCGCTTAACAAATGCCATCATCATTATTATCTCAATTTCAATACAGCTAAGAGAAAGGAATTTCAAAATTCCAGTAGCTAATTCAATCTATTATAGAATTGGAAATTTTGTAAAACATACTCAATTATTCCACACGAATGTCTTTTATTTTCAGACCTGAGATCCAACTGTTCCTTAACCTACAAGCTCCCTTTCTGGCCTTTTTATTTTCTATCTTGGCTTTTGTTTAAGATGCTCTTTTCTATCAATATGGTAAATTATTCAATCCAAGTTAAATTCTAAAGCAGTCTCTGAATTAAACAGCAGAAATGCTGAAAGGAGTCAGTAAGAAATCCATTTCACTTTGGAGGTCACAGCTACATACTATGTCTCTTTAAAATCAACCAGGTTGGCAACTCCAAAAAAAAAAACCTAACACACTCTACCTTGCATCAAAACAGAAAGCCGAATTGCATTGAAACAGAACTTAAGATAATGACTGCATTGATATCTGCATGACTTTCATGCTTCGAAAAAAGTGCTCATGTCTCTTATCTTTCAGGGATGGATGTCCTATAAAGAACTTAAACAGGGACGGCCAGAGGACATGATCACATTTCCCAAGAATCACTCAAGATGATTTCTGGCCACAAAAAAAGAAAAAAAACAATTAAGCAGACATTTCATCTGGTTTACTGGTTTCTGATTTCTGTTCTCTTAGGAAACGGCAAAAATACAGAGTATCTAGAAAGGAAATGCAGCAATTGCTCAATCAGCAAACATGACGTACAATTTTAGAAAAGTATCATTCTCAGAGAACAAGGGGGAAGAAAAAACATTGGGAAAACGATCAACAAATATTTTCTGGCATTAAAGAATGAGCACTGTCACGACACTCATTTCTCCAGATTTTACATTTAATTCTGGTTCTATTTTCCACAGAATATGAAGCAGCCAATTTTACTGCATAATGGCTTTAATGATGCTTCATTTAAATGTGCCATTCTATATTATAAGAGATTACTGTCAGCCCAGAGTCCTACTATAAATGGAGAATGGTTATCAGTACTTAGTAAATTGTCAACTCTCCATTTCTCCAGTTTGTGGATAACCTAAAGTCAAACATAAAATAAACTAAGCCCATCATCACCCCTCCTAAATTCTCACCTCCTCCCAACTCCCCCATCACCATCGAAAGCATCACTGTCCTCCTGTCCTCCACATCTGTAACTGTGGCATCAGCTCTGATTCCTAATGCACTCCACTGTTCTCCATATCCAATCCATCACCAAGTCTTGCCAATTCTCTCGGCAATGTTTCCCAGATGCCCCTAATGTCTCTCCATTCCCACAGCCTTAATCCACACCCTTAATCACCTTGTGCATGGATTATTTCACTAGCCTCCTTGTGTTCAATCTTCCCACTCCATTTTACCCAACACATAAACAATGCAGCAAGAAATCTCTTCCCACCTGATCATAACCCTCCATTCCTCAGAAGCCTACACTGGCCCTGGGTATATAAATATAAATACATAGACTCTACAGAACTTCATGAATTGGCCCCCTTTTAGCTAACTACCTCATCCTTCACTATACCATTGCTGATGTTACTCGGTTCGGCCCTGCAAACTTTCTTATTACCACAATGGGACTCTCCCAACTATGAGCCACTTCTCCTCACTTGAAATGTCCTCCTGTCTCCTCTTCACAATTCCACGTCTTTCTTTCTCTTCTTTCAAACTCTAATAAAATGCCCTTCTCCTTCACGAAGACTTCATACTGGCTCCAGGTTCCTCTACCACCAATCAATGGCATTTATTCAACATTTCCTGTGGGCAGGGCACTGTACTAAGCACTTGGGAGAGCATCATACACTACAATTGGTAGACATGATCCCTGCCCTCCAGGAGCTTGCAATCTAGTAGGGGAGACAGTAAAATAAATGACAGAGCGGGGAAGTGACAGAGTATAAGGATATGTACCTAAGTGCTGGGGTGAACCTCACTTATGGATATCTGTGTAAATTTTACATATAATTTTCTGTCCTTTGATCCCTTTAATTATTTTTTATGCTCTATCTCCTTGTCCTTTAGGCTAATTGTCTACTTTTGCTTTGAGTCGATCCTGTATTCTCCATGACACTGCAAGCTTCTCAGAAGTGAAGCCCTGAATGGACTTAAAGTACAGCCCCTGGATCCCACGGGATCCAACCAAGCAAGACTGGGTCAGGTTGGCCTAAAGCCAAATCCAGCTAAACTGGAACTAGGCTCAGATATTCCCTCCAACTTCTGGCAGTTTCCCTCGGGGGACTGCAACAAGGTTGTCACTGTACTGGAAGAAAAACCAAGTTAAAGTGAAAGTGACCAAAACTCCCTTCCAAGGGATGGGACAGTTGCCCCCATAAGCAGCTGAACCAATAGGCCACTTGTAGCTTCCCCTGGCTCACTTTCAGTTTGGCAGCACTTCTGCTCCTGGTTCTTAGCTGATCCTGGGCCTGGCCTGGCCAGCACGAGCAAGGACCAACATGGAGCCAGGCCAGGCCCAGGAAGGGCTTGGAGTGGGTCAGGAAAGTCTGGCACCCTCTCCAGAGCAAGCTCTATGTAAAAGTGTCTTCTTTGATTAGCCACGGAGCTGAACAGTGCTCTGCCTATGGAAAATATTAAGTACGATCAGGAGGCGGATAGCGATGATCATGAATAATCAACACATTTGCTTCAATCATTCAGGGGTATTTATTGAGTGCGAGGCATTGTACTACTTTCAAGTGTGGCCTCTGGAACCCCCACTCTATTACAGGTAAGCTACCTTTCGTCCATGACCTTTACCTCTCCTGCTCTCTCCTCCTCCTCGCCCTTTCAGAAACGTGGCTCACTCCTGAAGACACGGTCTCCGCCACTGCTCTCTCCACCCGAGGCCTCTCCTTCTCCCACTCCCCCAGACTCACCGGTAAGGGAGGAGGCGTCGGCTTCCTCCTCTCACCCTGTTGCCGCTTCCGCACTCTCCCTCCTCCCCCCTCCCTCTCCTTCCCCTCCTTCGAAGCCCATATCATTCGCCTCTACCACCCACTCCAGATACTTGTCGCTGTCATCTACTGCCCTCCTGGTCCCACCTCCGACTTCTTCAACCACCTTGACCCCTTTCTCACCTTCCTTCTCTCCTTCTCTCTGCCCACTCTGATCCTCGGAGACTTCAACATCCATATGGATGTACCCTATGACTCCTCTGCCGCCTGCCTGCTATCCCTCCTCGACTCTGCCGACCTCCTCCTCCACCATATTCATTCATTCAATAGTATTTATTGAGCGCTTACTATGTGCAGAGCACTGTACTAAGTGCTTGGGATGAACAAGTCGGCAACAGATAGAGACAGTCCCTGCCGTTGGGCGGGCTTACAGTCTAATCGAGGGAGACGGACAGACAAGAACAATGGCAATAAATAGAGTCAAGGGGAAGAACATCTCGTAAAAACAATGGCAACTAAATAGAATCAAGGTGATGTACATTTCATTAACAAAATAAATAGGGTAATGGAAATATATACAGTTGAGCGGACGAGTACAGTGCTGTGGGGATGGGAAGGGAGAGGTGGAGGAGCAGAGGGAAAAGGGGAAAAAGAGGGTTTAGCTGCGGAGAGGTAAAGGGGGGGTGGCAGAGGGAGTAGAGGGAGAAGAGGAGCTCAGTCTGGGAAGGCCTCTTGGAGGAGGTGAGTTTTAAGTAGGGTTTTGAAGAGGGGAAGAGAATCAGTTTGGCGGAGGTGAGGAGGGAGGGCGTTCCAGGACCGCGGGAGGACGTGGCCCAGGGGTCGACGGCAGGATAGGCGAGACCGAGGGACGGTGAGGAGGTGGGCGGCAGAGGAGCGGAGCCTGCGGGGTGGGTGGTAGAAAGAGAGAAGGGAGGAGAGGTAAGAAGGGGCAAGGTGATGTAGAGCCTTGAAGCCTAGAGTGAGGAGTTTTTGTTTGGAGCGGAGGTTGATAGGCAACCACTGGAGTTGTTTAAGAAGGGGAGTGACATGCCCAGATCGTTTCTGCAGGAAGGTGAGCCGGGCAGCGGAGTGAAGAATATACTGGAGCGGGGCGAGAGAGGAGGAAGGGAGGTCAGAGAGAAGGCTGATACAGTAGTCTAGCCGGGATATAATGAGAGCATACCGCGCCCACTCACCGACTCGGTCACACCCTCGATCTCATCATCTCCTACCGCTGCACTATCTCCTCCCTCACCAACTCTGAAATCCCTCTCTCTGACCATAACCTTCTCACCTGCCTCATCTCTCACACTCCCTCCCCCTGCAAATCTTCGCTACTGCCCCACAGAGACCTCCGCTCTCTTGATCCCATCCGTCTTTCCAAAAGCATCTCTCCTCACCTTGCTGCCCTGTCCTCAATTCCCACTCTCGATGATCAGGTCTCTGCTCTCAACTCCACCCTCTCTACTCATCTCGACTCTCTCGCCCCCTTTTCCCTCCGCCGCTCTCGCTCCACTAACCCACAGCCCTGGATCACCTCCTCTGCCCGCCTCCTACGCTCCTATGCTCGAGCTGCTGAGCGCTGCTGGCGAAAGTCCAAGCACCGAGCCAACCTCACACACTTCAAATTTATCCTTTCCTGCCTTAACTCTGCCCTCTCCTCCGCCAGGCAAAACTTCTTCTCCTCCCTCATCGACACCCATGCCCGTCACCCCCGCCGATTGTTCCAGACCTTTAACTTTCTCCTTAGGCCCCCTGTTCCTCCCCCTCCCCCATCTCTCACCCCCAATGATCTGGCCACCTATTTCCTCACGAAAATCAACACAATCAGGTCTGAGCTCCCCAAAGTCACCCCTCCGCCTCTCCCCTCCCCCCCCACCAACCCTCTCCCCTACTTTCCCATCCTTCCCTGCAGTATCCTCAGAAGAGATCTCCTCCCTCCTCGCAAGTGCCACCCCCTCCACCTGCGCCTCGGACCCCATTCCCTCTCACCTTATTAAAACCATCGCCCCTGCCCTCCTCCCTTCCTTAACTTCTATTTTTAACCACTCAATCTCCAATGGCTCCTTCCCCTCTGCCTTCAAACATGCCCACCTCTCCCCCATCCTAAAAAAACCCACTCTTGACCCCACTTCCCCCTCCAGTTATCGCCCTATCTCCCTACTACCCTTCCTTTCCAAAATCCTAGAACGAGTCATCTACAATCGATGCTTAGAATTCCTTAACTCCCATTCTCTCCTAGACCCCCTCCAATCTGGCTTCCATCCCCTCCACTCTACCGAGACTGCTCTCTCTAAGGTCACCCATGACCTCCTTCTTGCCAAATCCAATGGCTCCTACTCCATTCTGATCCTCCTTGACCTCTCTGCTGCCTTTGACACTGTCGACCATCCCCTCCTCCTCCATACCTTATCTCACCTTGGCTTCACGGACTCTGTCCTCTCCCGGTTCTCCTCTTAACTCTCTGGCCGGTCATTCTCGGTCTCCTTCGCAGGCTCTTCCTCCCCATCCCATCCTTTAACTGTTGGAGCTCCTCAAGGGTCAGTTCTTGGCCCTCTTCTGTTCTCCATTTACACTCACTCCCTCGGTGAACTCATTCACTCTCATGGCTTTGACTACCATCTCTACGCAGATGACACTCAGATCTACATCTCTGCCCCTGTCCTCTCCCCCTCCCTTCAGGTTCGCATCTCCTCCTGCCTCCAGGATGTCTCCACCTGGATGTCGGCCCGCCACCTAAAACTCAACATGAGCAAGACTGAGCTCCTCATCTTCCCTCCCAAACCCGGTCCTCTCCCAGACTTCTCTATCATCGTGGATGGCACGACCATCCTTCCCGTCTCTCAGGCCTGCAATCTCAGTGTCATCCTTGACTCGTCTCTCTCGTTCACCCCACACATCCTAGCCGTTACCAAGACCTGCCGGTTTCACCTTTACAATATTGCCAAGATCCGCCCTTTCCTCTCCACCCAAACGGCTACCTTACTGCTACAGGCTCTCGTTATATCCCGGCTAGACTACTGTGTCAGCCTTCTCTCTGATCTCCCTTCCTCCTCTCTCGCCCGGCTCCAGTCTATTCTTCACTCCGCTGCCCGGCTCATCTTCCTGCAGAAATGATCTGGGCATGTCACTCCCCTTCTTAAACAACTCCAGTGGTTGCCTATCAACCTCCGCTCCAAACAAAAACTCCTCACTCTAGGCTTCAAGGCTCTACATCACCTTGCCCCTTCCTACCTCTCCTCCCTTCTCTCTTTCTACCGCCCACCCCGCACGCTCCGCTCCTCTGCCGCCCACCTCCTCACCGTCCCTCGGTCTCGCCTATCCTGCCGTCGACCCCTGGGCCACGTCCTCCCGCGGTCCTGGAACGCCCTCCCTCCTCACCTCCGCCAAACTGATTCTCTTCCCCTCTTCAAAACCCTACTTAAAACTCACCTCCTCCAAGAGGCCTTCCCAGACTGAGCTCCTCTTCTCCCTCTACTCCCTCTACCACCCCCCCTTCACCTCTCCACAGCTTAACCCTCTTTTCCCCCCATTTCCCTCTGCTCCTCCCCCTCTCCCCATCCCCTCAGCACTGTACTCATCCGCTCAACTGTATATATTACCCTATTTATTTTGTTAATGAAATGTACATCGCCTTGATTCTATTTAGTTGCCATTGTTTTTACGAGATGTTCTTCCCCTTGACTCTATTTATTGCCATTGTTCTTGTCTGTCCGTCTCCCTCGATTAGACTGTAAGCCCGTCAAACGGCAGGGACTGTCTCTATCTGTTGCCGACTTGTTCATTCCAAGCGCTTAGTACAGTGCTCTGCACATAGTAATCGCTCAATAAATACTATTGAATGAATGAATGAATGAAGCCTTGGAAGAGAACATCTCTAGCGACACCCACTTTCCCTTCCCCCCAGCAATTTACAATTCTCCTTCTGGTTGCCTGTGGCACTCTGGTCATGTTACTGCTCATTAGCACCACAGGCAACATCTTCCTGCTTGTTAGCAGCTCACATAAAAGCTTGGTAGGACCAAAGGTTACAGCTATTGGTAAAAATGAGGTTTTTGAATCAACCACGGAATTCAATTAACTGTGCTAGCTTTGTCTTCAGTGCTACCGACAATCAAAAATCGATTGCAATATGCATTCTATTCAATGTGACAAAAACCTTCTATTTTTTCCCTCCCGAATGAAAACTCCCATCTGCACACTAAGATGGCATTTAAAAACCTTAAGATTAAAAAATAATTCAAAATACAGAGCTATCGAGAGCTGAAGTTGAATACCAGATAGACACAGTTTTAGAGTTGAGCGCAAGAGAGGAAACTGCAATCCCAACGTTAAAAATAAGGATGGGGGTGGGGCAAGGGGGGAGCTGGAAGAGGAAGCTGAAAGGAACATTTTTACATATGTGCAAAATGAAGAAGGCACCACTGAGTTAAGCTGATCAACAGCTAATTAAAAACACTGTTTCAGTTGCAACAGTAGAAGAAAGAAGGTCTGTCATCATTAATGTGAATCTCCTATGAATCAACACCTTACTGTGGCAGGAGAGCTTGCGTACGCCAATGAAGCTTAGAGCTATGCCATTGAGAGATACTCTTGCTAGGGTTACCCCTAATGGAAAGGTCTAAGTGGAAGCAATAAAGTTGATTCACCTGTGCTGCACAGCAGCAGCATGGGAAAGAGTCGAGGCAGTTGATCGAATGATCAAAATGTTGATCAAAGACAACGGCAAACCACTTCCATATTTTTACCGAGAAAACTCTATGGATACACATACCAGAACGACTACTGATATGGTGCTGGAACATTCATTCATTCAATCATATTCATTGAGCACTTACTGTGTGCAGAGCACTGTACTAAGCGCTTGGAATGTACAATTGGGCAACAGATAGATGAGCCCCTCAGGTCGGAAGGCACTCAATGAGCTACTGGGGAAGAGCATACGATGCCTCAGAGTTTCGTGGGTGTTTATGACATGGATGGAATAAAGCCTTCATGACCTCCGGTTGTTAACGTTGCCATACGAGAAATGAGTATCCAAAGCTGTAAAGATACCCTTACTACTGGAACATGGAATGTGTGGAGTATGAACCAGGGAAAGTTGGAAATAGTCAAGAATGAAATGGACCAATTGAAGATCGACATTTTAAAAATAAGCGAACTGAAATGGACTGGTAATGGGCATTTCCAATCGAATGCGCACATCATCTACTACTCTGCCCATGCTGAAGAAAGAAGAAATGGCATAGCAGTAGTTGTGACAAAGAAAATTGCTAAGACAGTTATCGGATATAATGCTGTCAATGACTGATTGATATCTGCTAGATTCAGAGGAAAACCATTCAATATGACAATACTTCAGGTGTACGCCCCAACAACAGATGCAGAGCAAGAATAGATAGGCTTTATGATGAAGTGCGGAGGGAGATTGATAAAAGCTGCAAGCAAGATGTGTTGATTATCACTGGGGATTGGAAGTGGGTAACGGAATGGAAATAAAGTTTGTTGGAAAATATGGCCTGGGAAATCAAGCCAGGGACTGACATTGATTTCTGTGAATCAAATGACTTTTTTATTGCCAACACTTTCTTTATCCAACCTAAACAATGACTGTACACATGGGCTTCACCAGATGGACTATACAGAAATCAAATAGACTATATTATTTGTAGAAACCGATGGAAGAGTTCTATTTTGGCAGCAAAAACATGGCCTGGAGCTGACTGTGGAACAGATCATGAGCTGTTAATGTGTAAACTCAGGCTAAAACTTAGATCAATCATGCCACACAGCTGCCCAAATATGACCTGATGACTATTCCCCCTATATTTAAGGATCATGTAAAAAACAGATTTGAGGCCCTTAATCTTCCCGACAAGGAACCAGAGAAAATGTGGACAGAGATTAAAAATGTCATCGAGGAAGAAAGCGAATGGTATTGTAAAAGGTCAGGAAGAAGAAAAAGCCAAAATGGATGTCAAACATAACTCTGGAAGTAGCAAAAAAAAAAAAGGAAGGAAGCAAAAATCAGAGGACAAAAGAACCTAATTAAAGAACTGAGCCATGAATTCCAGCGCTCTGTCAGGAAGGACAAACGGGAATATTATAATAGCATAAGTAAAGAAATGGAAGTCAATAGTAAATGTGGGCAGACAAGATCACTAATTCAGAAGATTAACAAAATTAAGAGAACATTTCATCCTCAGATTGGCTGACGATAAATGATGCCAGTGGAATCAAATGGAGATGGAAAGACTACACACAGGAACTGTACCAGAAAGATAGCAATATACAAGAAGTATTTGAAGAAGTTCCTTTTGAATTAGAGCCACTCATCATGGAAAGTGAAGTTAGATCAGCTTTACACTGCCTTGTCAAAAATAAGGCAACTGGCTTTGCTAGGCTTCCAATTGAGGTGTTTCAGGCAGCTGGAGAGGAATCGGTTAAAGTTCTTACAAAATTAAGTCAACTGGTATGGCTAACCACTCAATGGCCATCTGATTGGAAGAGATCAGTTTATGTTCCAATACCGAAGAAAGGAGATACAACTAAATGCAACAATTATCGTACAGTTTCCTTGCTCTCACATGCCAGCAAGGTACTGATAAAAGTTATACAGCATCAAATGCAGACCTACATGGAACGCGAACTGCCTGATGCTCAAGCAGGACTCCAGAAAAGATGAGGGACGTGAGATATTATTGCCGATGTCCGCTGAATAATTGAAAGAAAAAGAGAATATCAAAAGGAAGTCAGCATGCGCTTTATTGATTATAGTAAGGCCTTTGACTGCGTGGATCACGAGAAACTCTGGAGCACATTAAGGAAAATGGGCATGCCGGGCCATTTAATTGCATTAATACGGAGCCTGTATGACAAACAGGAGGCTACAATAACAACAGAATAAGGAGAAACAGTTTAGTTAAATGCTCTGGGCATGTCACTCCCCTTCTTAAACAACTCCAGTGGTTGCCTATCAACCTCCGCTCCAAACAAAAACTCCTCACTCTAGGCTTCAAGGCTCTCCATCACCTTGCCCCTTCCTACCTCTCCTCCCTTCTCTCTTTCTACCACTCACCCCGCTCGCTCCGCTCCTCTGCCGCCCACCTCCTCACCGTCCCTCGGTCTCACCTATCCCGCCGTCGACCCCTGGGCCACGTCCACCTGCGGTCCTGGAATGCCCTCCCTCCTCACCTCCGCCAAACTAATTCTCTTCTCCTCTTCAAAACCCTACTTAGAGCTCACCTCCTCCAAGAGGCCTTCCCAGACTGAGCTCCTCCTTTTCCCTCTGCTCCCTCTGCTCCCCCTATACCCACCCTTTCACCTCCCCTCAGCTAAGCCCTCTTTTCCCCCCTTTCCCTCTGCTCCTCCCCCTCTCCCTTCCCCTCCCCTCAGCACTGTACTCGTCCGCTCAACTGTATATATTTTCATTACCCTATTTATTTTGTTAATGAGATGTTCATCACCTTGATTCTATTATTTTGTTAATGAGATGTACATCACCTTGATTCTATTTAGTTGCTATTATTTTAATGAGATGTTCATCCCCTTGATTCTATTTATTGCTATTGTTATTGTCTGTCTCCCCTGATTAGACTGTAAGCTCGTCAAACGGCAGGGACTGTCTCTATCTGTTGCCGATTTGTACATTCCAAGCGCTCAGTACAGTGCTCTGCACATAGTAAGCGCTCAATAAATACTATTGAATGAATGAATGAATGAATTAGTAAGGGTGTAAGACAAGGATGTATCTTATTGCTTTATCTGCTCATCCTTTACATCGAATACCTAAAGAGAAAAGCCAGACTGGATGAAGACGAACAGGGAGTAAAGATTAGAGGAAGGAATATAAACAACCTTCGTTATGCCGATGATACAACCCCACTAGCAGAAAGTGAAGAAGATTTGAAGGGCTTATTATTCAAATTTAGGGAACAGAACAAAAAGTAGGCCTACATTTGAATGTCAAGAAAACAAAGATCATGACAACTGGACATTTTTAACACACTTGTAGTGGTTGGAAAGAGGACTGAAATAGTTGACAATTTTTCTCTCCTGGGTTTGATAATCAATAATAAAGGAAATAGTAGCCAAGAAATATGCCAAAGATTAATGTTAGAAAGACTTGCTATGAAGAGCCTGGAAAAAGTCATGAAATGTGCTGACGTAACAATTGCCACAAAAATACAAATTGTCAACTCTATGGTGTTTCCAGTGATTAATGCATGGATCCCAAAGCTAGACAGTGGAAAAAGAGGATAGAAAGAACATTGATTCTTTTGGAATGTGGTGTTGGCAAAGACTTTTGCAAATACCATGGACTGCCCGAAAACCAAACAAATGGATTTTAGAGCAAATTAAACCAAAGTGGTCTTTGGAAGGCCAAATAACTCAGCTTAGATTAGCATATTTTGGACACATAATCAGGATGACTAATTCTCTGGAGAAGACACTAATGCTAGGAAAAGTCCAGGGAAAACATGTTAGAGGCAGACCAGCAGCTAGACGGATGATAGAGACCATAACGATAATGGAAGAAACATCAGAAAGGTTGCAGATCATGGCAGAGGAAAGGACATTCTGGAGAAAGCATATCCATAGAGTCAACGGCACTTAATAATAATAATACCTACGAAAAGCTCCTTAAGCACCGTTCTCATTTTACTGCGTAGTACTACACGGTAAAATGGACTCCCACCTCTTCCTACTGGATTTGTAATGTGAACACACAAACTACAAAAGACTCACTCTTTATACTTGCAAAACAGTGATGCAGTGAAAAATCCAAATTTTTCTAAACATTCCAAAATGAACAGAATGTCCGCAGCAAATAGTACTAGGGAATATACAGTCCTCCTAGGTTTCTAACCAGTCATTCCTTGTTCAAACCAAATCTCTCTTCCTCAGAAACTGTCCCTTTTAATGTCACCAAACACTAGCAGGTTGAAAATGGATTCTGCTTTATTAGGATGGATATCAACCATTACATGGTTCCTCTAAGAAGCCTGCTGTCACTTTCTTGAGGCAGAACACTGGCCTAGATGGACCATGTTCTTATGGATAAACATAAAGTGGTTATTTTACAAAAGCCTGGAGTTGGAACCTTTCCATCATGTCCAGTTTTGCTTACTTCAAATCTCAGCACAGATCCCACAGAACATGCCTGAATGATTTCTGAGTTGTTTGGTTTTTTTTAAAGATCGATCTGTCAAATGGACAAATAAGTTCCCATGAGAAGGTGAAGATTATGCTTATCACACTTTTCAAAGAAATACTGTGCTAGGTCACAATATGGATCCCCAAAGCGGAGATGAGAGACATCATCTAACACAAGGAACCCTGGTGCCTGCCTCTACAGTATGCACTAAAATCTTGATTACCAGTTCAATTCCGCATGCTATAGCTAACCAGACATACATGTGACATTTGTAATATAACCCTGTTCATCAAGGGGAAAAGTCTCTAAGTGAATACAGTACGGGCACCTTACTTCATTGAGTCTGACTAGCATGGTCAACTTGTCGGTCTAAGTAGCAGGGTAAATAAAACAAAGGGCTTCCAATTTTATTTTTAATCCACTAGAGGTCAAATCTTTGTGTGGCAAAGTCAGGACTATTCTGGAGACAGACAAAGGTTTGGAGGTAAATGGTAGAATTGGCCCTTTGTTGAGTGAAATCTACAAATGTCATTCTATGTCACTCTATTCAGCTCTGTTCTATGTGAGGATAATCTGGTTCAGTAAATGTATGGCTCCGAATTCAGCCTACTTGCTTTTCCCTCTGAATTCTACAAAATAAACAAAAATGTGCTCAGCTGCAAAGGTCTGACAGGAAGACCTGATAATGAGATCCTGTGCTTTCTGTCTACCGATCTTCAAATTGTATTCAGCACAAAAGACAGCCTCGTTCCTTTTTGATACATATTCAATTTTGAGGAACAGGTATAACCGTCTCATTAAATGTGAGTGTTATTAGGAGGGGCTTCCCACCATGACACCATCTTACATCTTAGAGAAGCCGCGTGGCTCAGTGGAAAGAGCCTGGGCTTGGGAGTCATAGCTTATGGGTACGAATCCCAGCTCCGCCACTTGTCAGCTGTGTGACTGTGGGCAAGTCACTTAACTTCTCTGTGCCTCAGTTACCTCATCTGTAAAATGGGGATTGACTGTGAGCCCCACGTGGGACGACCTGATTACCCTGTATCTACCCCAGCGCTTAGAACAGTGCTCTGCACATAGTAAGCGCTTAACAAATACCAACATTATTATTACAACTGTGCCCTGCACCAGGGAAACAGGTACAAGGCAGGCCAGAGTTCACGATAGAAGAAACATTCTGTTGGGATTTCACAGCTCTAAGAAGTTGAAAAAAAATCACTCCTCTTCCACCCCTGACTGCAAGTCATTTTCAGATAACCAGATGTGCTAAATGGAAAATGGGGACATGGGAATTGCCATTCTGGTCAGATCTCTCAGGGCACTGACCCAAAAGTACTAAAATAGAATTTGCAAAATAACCTCAGTCCTGAGGCAGTGTTACATGAAGAGTACAAGTTTTTAAATGTGAATGAATATATAAATGACAACAGTAATCTAAGGACAGCTGGTCATCTTCTACATCTAATGAATGAAACGAGTTGGCAACGTCCTCACCCCTAAATTCACATCATCAGTGGAGTTAAACTCCAGGCCCCAAGCAAGCCCACTAATATTTCTGCCCCCTTCCCCACATGTGCCCAACTTCTGGCTCCAGAGTTTTTTTAGAGCAGTGCCACCCAGCTGGGCTGCAGTGAGCACAGAAAGAAGGGGTAATACAGAGGACAAACAGTAAGGCCCCTTTCCTCTCCCCCTTCTCAGAGTTCAGCACCGCCCAGCTGATAAGTATTATAAAAGGAAACACTGGGGAGAGGAAGTGGGTGTCTGGAACCAGGGGCATAGATGTACAGCGTGGAGGTTGGGGGGAAACTACTAGCAGGGCCAGGACAGGACTTCCATGCAGCTGCTTCAGGGGCTCACTGGTCTGGCTGGGGGAAGGGAGAAGGAGGGTGGCATCAAGAGGGAATTCAGCAGGACACTCTCTAGGATAGGGGACAGACTAAGAAAGACCTATTGATGGTGTGCATCAAGGAAAGTTAGCAGTAGTAACAGTGTTCGCTTAGCCCGGGCTGCGGGCAAAGCACTGTACTTTGCTGACGGGGAGGGGCAGAGAGAAATCACAGATGAGATTTAAACACAGTCCCTGGCCCCCACATCTTCAGCACTGGCCTTGCCTTCTCATGTCCTCCAACTAAGGATGCTAGAGAGAGCCCCCAAAGTGGGTGCCCCAGTACTTGAGCTTTGGCAAGAGGTACAGTACCACAGCAGAGTGGGGGTGGGGGGCTTCTTTTCTGCCCCGTCCCTAAATGCTGGAACCACCTGAGTACAACACACTACCCTAACCCCCATGATTTTCACTCAGTGGTATATTCGAGGTCAATTCACTGGAAGGAATGATGATGATGATGATGATGTTGGTATTTGTTAAGCGCTTACTATGCGCCGAGCACTGTTCTAAGCGCTGGGGTAGACACAGGGGAATCAGGTTGTCCCACGTGGGGCTCACAGTCTTAATCCCCATTTTACAGATGAGGTAACTGAGGCACTGAGAAGTTAAGTGACTTGCCCAAAGTCACACAGCTGATATGTGGCCGAGTAGGGATTCGAACCCATGACCTCTGACTCCAAAGCCCGTGCTCTTTCCACTGAGCCACGCTGCTTCTCTAACTATAGACATATACATATATACATAAGTGCTGTGGGAGGGGGGAAGAGCAAAGGGAGCGAGCCAGGTGATGTAGAAGGAGGGGGAACTGAGGAAAAAGGGGTTTAGTCTGGGAAGGCCTCTTGGAGGTGTACCTTCAGTAGGGTTTTGAAGAGGGGAAGAGTGATTGGCAGATTTGAGGAGGGAGGGAGTTCCAGGCCAGAGGTAGGACGTGGGCCAGGAGTCAGCAGCAAAACAAGCGAGATCGAGGCAAAGTAAGAAGGTTAGCACCAAAGGAGCAGAGTGTGCGGGCTGGAATGTAGGAGAGAAGGGAGGTGAGGTAAGAAGGAGCAAGGTGAAGAGCTTTGAAGCCAATAGTGAGGAGTTTTTGTTTTATACGGAGGTTGATAGGCAACCACTGGAGATTTTTGAGGAGGGGGGTGACATGCCCTGAACGTTTCTGTAGAAAGATAATCTGGGCAGCAGAGTGAAGGATGGACTGAAGTGGGGAGAGGCAGGAGTTTGGGAGGTCAGAAAGGAGGCTGATTCAGTAATGCAATTGGGATAGGATGAGTCATTGTACTAACATGCTAAATTGTCCTTGGGTCTTTGAGAATGAAGAGGCCAGTGTTTAGGGAACCCTGAGGAGATGGCTGAATTGTCCTTGGGTCTTTGGGAGTAAAGAAGCCAGTGATCAGGCAGAAACAGCCCGGGTTGGTGTGAAGGTAGGAGAAAGCAGGCAGGTGGGTTGGTGTGAAGGCAGGCATCCTTGTGACTAGAACGGTGTCTGAACTGATAATCTTGTACCTACCTCAGCACTTAGCACATATAAAGTACTTAATAAGTACTAAAAAAGCCCCACTAGCATTCAAAAGAGCCTTACTTAAGGACTTACCACTAAAATGCCTGCTTATTCTTAAGACAATTTGCAATTACAGACTAGGTCTTTATCATTACCACATGGGGGGGGGGAGGGGAGTTCATTCTGCCAATCAAATATTTATTGGCAAGGCAATACTTCCATAATGAAATGTAGTGGAACTATCACTGCCTGATACCCATGAGAGTTTTCTTAGCTGCCCAACATCTTTCCTCTCTAGACAATGGGCATCCTTGCCTGGCTTTTCTTGAGCATCAGAAAAAAGAAATACCGGAAATAGATCAAACATACAAACCTAAGGCTGTGTCTAATTCTAGCCTGGATAAATAAAGTGCTGAACTTTGGGGTCCTTGGGGATGAGAGAAAGAATTTGCTTGGTTTGGTGTGGTTTTATAAATTAAAAGGCAAGCTCACTTTCAATGCAGTAGATCTGTGTGATTTCAATGCTGCACTTTTAGAAATTGGGTAGAAGGTAACTACAGTAATTCAGTCCAAAGTTCAAAGCAGATAACACTAGTTTTTCAAATTACTTCAGCAGCCTGACATTCAGCTGCTCTAGCTACAGCACCCTAATGATTTTTGTGTCTGTACTTGTCCTTGTCTTTTATTGTGCTATTGTGTCTACCAAATGTTACAGTGTACTCTCCCAAGCGCTTAGTACAGTGTACAGCACACAATAAAGTTCAAATAAATTTGACTGATTGGTTGATTGATTGCTATCATTGCATCACTCTTGATGTATCTGTCTCCAGTCCACTCTCCTCCATTTATATTTATAGGTTGTGAGCCCCTCGGAGGACAGGGATGATTTTTAATTCTCACTTGTGTATTCTCTCCCAGAACTTAGTGCAGTGCTCTGCACACAGTATAAGCTTAATACTATTACTACAAGTACTACTGCTTCTTCAAAGACCTTCTCATTAATACTCCTAAAACTCCTCGAAATCTGGACGAAGAGGGCTTAAACGGCATACCCGCCCCTGAAGAGATAGTGTTTCTAGAACAGGTTTGAAATACACACTGATGAAGTGATAGGATAGGATTTAGTTACCCTTGAGGCTGACTGCTCTGCTCTAAATGCTAGTCAACACGGCAGTGCTTATGGTTAGGCCTTAATCCTGTAATAATGGGGTTTGCTACTTAGGAGTAAACAAGGACCTTATATACTTTATATTGGAACTTGAAAATAACTTGCAGTTGTTTAGTTTTGAAGAACGATTTTTTCCGGGAGGGGGGTTATTCTGGCAATATTACAAGCCTAAGGAAAAAAACTTCCTTATGTGTAATAGATACTTCAAGCAACATGGTTGACCTCCCCAAAATACCTATTTGGTTGTCCACAGACAACAAAAATGTTGAATTTCCTTTGGTTCTCAAGCTGCACCATACTGGTCAGTAGCCAGAAAGACAGAAAGGATCACTTAGTACTCCAAGCCTCAAATGTGAAATGCCAAAATCTGATCTAGAAGTTTGAACCTCAGTCACTTGGCTCTGAACCAGCCTTAAAGTCCAACATACATAAAGTCCTGCGTGTAGTACAAATAGTTTCACAAGTTTATCCTTTGGTCTTTAGTTATACACTTCAGACTACATGTACGAGTCACTTTCCCTACTGATGGCATAAATCACCCTATTACATACAAATGGACAATCTAAAGGCATTTAAGCAAGCAGCATGGTTGCTTACAGTCCATACATACCCACCTACTGGATAGAACATGGGCCAGGGAGTCAGAAGGACCTGGGTTCTAATCCCAGCTCTGCCACTTATCTGCTGTGTGACTGTGGGCAAGTCACTTCACTTCTGTGTGCCTCAGTTACCTCATCTGTAAAATGGGGATTAAGATGGTGAGCCCCATGTGCAACATGGGCTGTGTCCAACCTTATTAACTTGTATCTATCCCAGTGCTGAGTACAGTCCCTGTCACAGAGTAAGCACTTAACAAATACCATTTAAAAAGTCACTAACAAGTCTGATTTTCAGTCTAAGCTGAAAAAAAACAGAAAATGCTTCGAATTTAGACTCCATAAACCCATATGAATTCAGGGTCTTAAAAAAGTGACTAATTAGAACAATTTCTCCATGTTCTCCTTCATCTTGAATGTTATTGGAGAACCAAAGAAAGCCAATGCAGGTGAAATTTAACACAAGCGCTCCAAAAAATTTCAGATGTTTGAACACTGGTGACCTGAAAACCAAGGGATTGATAATCTTGCAGTTTAATAAATGTTGGATTTGTTCTACATTCAAAAAAAAAAAATTCCCAAAACAGGCCACGGAGCATCTGATACCCAACATTTTTTTTTTACATGTTAAACATAAAAATCACAACACTAAGAAGAGGGAAAAGTTTTGTGGGGTTTTTTTTTGTTTGGTTTTGTGTTTCCATTGTGCTCTTAAGGGCAAGATACAGTACATGGTTATGATTTCACCTTTTGTCATTCTATTAACTGAGATTCTAAGCATGATTTAGTTGAAGTGCTTTCTGAGGAACTGTACAGTCAATTGTATTTATTGAGCGCTTACTGTGTGCAGAGCACTGTACTAAGTGCTTTGGAGAGTACTCTATAACAATATAACAGACACATTACCTGCCCACAACAAGCTTAAAAATTATAGGATATGTACTACATTATGAGAGGCAACCTAGAATTGGAATTCCTTAAACTAAGGTGTGTCTGAAGAATGTTACTACCTATTAGTTAACAAGAACCAGCAGTTAAAAGTTGACTTCATCAGTAGAAATAGTTACTTAACTGCTTAAGTTAACTAGTTTCCAATCTTCAAAGGATTTTTGTCACAGCTCTACCTTAAACACAAGTTCCTACTCAGTTTTCAAAGCAAACAAGAGAAAAATGATTGAATGTTTTTATGGTATTTCTTAAGCACTTACTATATGTCAGGTACTGTACTAAGTGCTGGGGTAGATACAAGCTAATCAGGTTGGACACGGTCCATGTCCCACATGGAGCTCACAGTCTTAATCACCATTTTACAGACGAGAGAACTGAGGCACAGAGAAGTGAAGTGACCCAAGGTCACACAGCAGACACGTGGAGGAGCCAGGATTATAACGAGGTCCTTCTGACTCCCAGGCCAGTGCTCTAAGAAAATTACAAGTGTCATTACCTAATTAACTTTGTGAGTTATCACGAGGTTCTGCATTGGTCTATGCAAATATGATTCCCCCACCCTCATCCCCAAAAATATTTCAGATTTACATTTAAGACTAAAAGCCTTCACCGTTCATCACAGCTGATATGAAAAATGCTCAAATTATTTCAAAGAGACGACCAAAATCAGATATTCAGTATTAGGCCTACCTTAGAATTATTGAATGCAAAGAAAATGTGTAATCCAATCGTGTGCTCTCATCTCAACAGGTATTTCAACAAATTTAACTAGAGTGTAGCATTTTTTTTTTATTTAGAAAACCCTAACAGCTCCCCAACCACAAATACCAATTTTTCATTTTGAAAGCAAGGGCGAACTGGGACAGAGTTTCAGGGGCAGAAGAAAGAGAAGCAAGAGGGTAGGAGGGTCAGAGAGGAGCACAGACCCCCGAGTTGGCCCCAGAGTGAGGACAGGCGAGGGGTAAGAGCATCCTTTACCTCTGGGAAGCAGTCTGGCCTCCTGGAGAGAGTATGGGCCTGGGCGTCAGAGGACCTGGGTTCTAATCCCAGCTCTGCCACTTGTCTACTGTGTAACCTTGGGCAAGTCACTTCACTTCTCTGGGCCTCAGTTGTCTCATCTTCAAAATGGGGATTCAATACTTGTTCTCCCCCCCATTTTGACTGAGTCCTACATGGGACCTGATTATCTTATATCTACCTCAGCGCTTAGTACAGTGCCTGGCACATAGTAAGCACTTAACAAATACCACTATCATCATTATTATTATTATTATTATTTACCCCAGCCCCGGAGCACAGCAGGAGAGAGTGGAACCCTGCTGGGCTCCAGGGCCTTCCCAGCTCAGCCCCAGAATTGCTGTCCACCACTATGGGGCCAGATCCAGAAATGGAGCCGCCGTCATGGCAGCTCCAGTCTGGCCAGCCCCCAATCCACAATGGATGGGATGGACTCCCTACAGCCATCCACTCTGCTCAAAAGTTGTGGGAGACGCCTCTACCCTCCTGGAGTTGCCACATATGCTCTCAGAGATTTCTCGGTTAGAGGTCACAAAATGGCTGAAGCACATTAACATCATGCAGTAAGAAGACTATTCCAGAAGCCACTGCATAGCTTGGGAGTTGATTTAAAAGACTCTGCAAGCCAAATATCTTGGCTCACCAGTGCAATTTAGCAGACTAAATAAAATGTGGGAAAAGTCAACTGTTTTTGAAAATGAAAAGGTCAACTGGAAGGGTATTTTCAGGGAGGAGAATTCTCTTGCAGTGTACAGTCTACAATGATTGGCCCACGGTGTTTGAAAAAATTATTGGAAACAGAAGCTCACTATGTTGCATCACCTTTTCTCTCCCTCAAGAATATACCCTGCCCATTTCTTTGAGAGAAATGGACAATAATCCACAAGAAGAGCACAGGTCTGGAAGTCAGAAGACTTGGGTTCGAACCCCGACTCTGCCAGTTGCTTGCTGTGTGACCTTGGGCAAGTCACTTAACTTTCCTGTACCTGTTTCCTCAACTGAAAAATGGAGATTCAATGCCTCTTCTCTCTCCTACTTAGACTGTGGACACTAGGTGGGACAGGAACTCTGTCTGTCCCAATTATCTTGTTCCTACCCCAGCACTTAGAGCAGTGCCTGACACATAGTAAACCCTTAACAAATACCATAAAAAATAGACTAACACTGAAAAAGAGCCACAACTTCAAAACAGTTGAAAAGAGATCATTCTACATCTTAACTGCATAGCAACTGACTAGACTATTTGATAACAACTCTCTTCAAATTGCTACATTCCTCTAGCTTCTATTTCCAGATAGATGAACACTTATCAAAGTCTTCAATCAATGATATTCATTAAGCATTTGATTGTGTTCAGAGCACCAAACTAAGTGCCTGAAAGGATACTTTATGTTCCCCCTCCTTTACAGCATTTAGCCTTTTCCGTGATCTCCTGTGTCTCTTTTCTACATCTCTTTCTCAAACTTCTTCCACTCTACGTGGATTGGCATTGTGGTGTGTGCTGGCCGCTGACACTTGAAGAAGTCTCGCTCTTTCTCCAGTCCCTCTGAAAAGCTGCTTCTACGTACTGATCTCCACATCAGTGAAATCACCTTGCCAATTCTTGGGCTCAAACGGTCATCGTAAATATCACCTACCCTTCTCTGCCTGCACTAAAGGCCTTATTTGGTTCTGCATTTCGCTACTGAAGCAAAGTGTAATTGTAGCTCTCCACAGAATGAAAAAAGAAGCATTGAAACCACAGCCAGAAGCCAAACTGCATCAAATTTAGTCAGAGTTCCTTCTGGGCACTGCTTGAAAGCCACTGTCCACCAGCTGCTCATCTATCTACACCTGTGCTCCCAGGGGCAATGGCACTTTTCAGTCATTCATTTTCACTCTGCATCATCTATCATATTTGATTTACTCGGCCAAGGAATTGTCCCTGCTTCCCAATGACCCTAAAATTCCAAACCTCTTCAAATGCCTCTCTTTTCTCTTCAGTAAATTCAACTGCCTAGTAAAACCCTTAGAATTATTTCTGGGGTGACCACAGCTGAACATTCATTAATAAATTGGGGAGGGAAATTAACTTTGAAATGTAAACCATATCAATCCAAGCCCAACTTGATTATTGCATCAGATTCCTTGCTGACCTCTCTGTCTCCTGTCTCTCTCCATTCCAGTCCATACTTCACTCTGATGCCCGGATTATTTTTCTTCAAAAACCATCAGTCCATGTTCCGCACTCCTCAAAATTCTCCAGTGGTTGCCCATTCACCTCCCCATCAAACAGAAACTCCTTTCATTGGCTTTAAAGCAGTCAATCACTGCCGCCTCTTACCTTACCTCCCACAACCCAGCCTGCACCCTTTGCTTCTCTAATGCCAACTTACTCACTGTACCTCGATCTTACCTATCTCATTCAATAGTATTTATTGAGTGCTTACTATGTGCAGAGCACTGTACTAAGCGCTTGGGATGAACAAGTCGGCAACAGATAGAGACAGTCCCTGCCGTTTGACGGGCTTACAGTCTAATCGGGGGAGATGGACAGACAAGAACAATGGCACTAAACAGTGTCAAGGGGAAGAACATCTCATAAAAACAACGGCAACTAAATAGAATCAAGGCGATGTACAATTCATTAACAAAATAAATAGGGTAACGAAAATATATGCAGTTGAGCGGACGGGTACAGTGCTGTGGGGATGGGAAGTGAGAGGTGGAGGAGCAGAGGGAAAAGGGGAAAATGAGGCTTTAGCTGCGGAGAGGTAAAGGGGGGATGGCAGAGGGAGTAGAGGGGGAAGAGGAGCTCAGTCTGGGAAGGCCTCTTGGAGAAGGTGAGTTTTAAGTAAGGTTTTGAAGAGGGAAAGAGAATCAGTTTGGCGGAGGTGAGGAGGGAGGGCGTTCCAGGACCGCGGGAGGACGTGACCCAGGGGTCGACGGCGGGACAGGCGAGACCGAGGGACGGCGAGGAGGTGGGCGGCAGAGGAGCGGAGCGTGCGGGGTGGGCGGTAGAAAGAGAGAAGGGAGGAGAGGTAGGAAGGGGCAAGGTGATGGAGAGCCTTGAAGCCTAGAGTGAGGAGTTTTTGTTTGGAGCGGAGGTCGATAGGCAACCACTGGAGTTGTTTAAGAAGGGGAGTGACATGCCCAGATCGTTTCTGCAGGAAGATGAGCCGGGCAGCGGAGTGAAGAATAGACCGGAGCGGGGCGAGAGAGGAGGAAGGGAGGTCAGAGAGAAGGCTGACACAGTAGTCTAGCCGGGATATAACGAGAGCCCGTAATAGTAAGGTAGCCGTTTGGGTGGAGAGGAAAGGCCGGATCTTGGCGATATTGTAGAGGTGAAACCGGCAGGTCTCGGTAACGGATAGGATGTGTGGGGTGAACGAGAGGGACGAGTCAAGGATGACACCGAGATTGCGGGCCTGCGGGACGGGAAGGATGGTCGTGCCATCCACGGTGATGGAGAAGTCTGGGAGCGGACCGGGCTTGGGAGGGAAGATGAGGAGCTCAGTCTTGCTCATGTTGAGTTTTAGGTGGCGGGCCGACATCCAGGTGGAGACGTCCCGGAGGCAGGAGGAGATGCGAGCCTGAAGGGAGGGGGAGAGGACAGGGGCGGAGATGTAGATCTGCGTGTCATCTGCGTAGAGATGGTAGTCAAAGCCGTGAGAGCGGATGAGTTCACCGAGGGAGTGAGTGTAAATGGAGAACAGAAGAGGGCCAAGAACTGACCCTTGAGGAACTCCAACAGTTAAAGGATGGGAGGGGGAGGAGGCTCCAGCGTAGGAGACCGAGAATGATCGGCCAGAGAGGTAAGAGGAGAACCAGGAGAGGACAGAGTCCGTGAAGCCAAGGTGAGATAAGGTATGGAGGAGGAGGGGATGGTCGACAGTGTCAAAGGCAGCAGAGAGGTCAAGGAGGATCAGAATGGAGTAGGAGCCATTGGATTTGGCAAGAAGGAGGTCATGGGTGACTTTAGAGAGAGCAGTCTCGGTAGAGTGGAGGGGACGGAAGCCAGATTGGAGGGGGTCTAGGAGAGAATGGGAGTTAAGGAATTCTAGGCATCGATTGTAGACGACTCGTTCTAAGATTTTAGAAAGGAAGGGTAGTAGGGAGATAGGACGATAACTGGAGGGGGAAGTGGGGTCAAGAGCGGGTTTTTTTAGGATGGGGGAGACGTGGGCGTGTTTGAAGGCAGAGGGGAAGAAGCCCTTGGAGATTGAGTGGTTAAAAATAGAAGTTAAGGAAGGGAGGAGGGCAGGGGCGATGGTTTTAAGAAGGTGAGAGGGAATGGGGTCCGAGGCGCAGGTGGAGGGGGTGGCACTTGCGAGGAGGGAGGAGATCTCCTCTGAGGATACTGCAGGGAAGGATGGGAAGGTAGGGGAGGGGGTTGTTGGGGGGAGGGGAGAGGCGGAGGGGTGACTTTGGGGAGCTCAGACCTGATCGTGTTGATTTTCGTGAGGAAATAGGTGGCCAGATCATTAGGGGTGAGAGATGGGGGAGGGGGAGGAACAGGGGGCCTAAGGAGAGAGTTAAAGGTCCGGAACAATCGGCGGGGGTGACGGGCATGGGTGTCGATGAGGGAGGAGAAGAAGCTTTGCCTGGCGGAGGAGAGGGCAGAGTTAAGGCAGGAAAGGATAAATTTGAAGTGTGTGAGGTCGGCTTGGTGCTTGGACTTTCGCCAGCAGCGCTCAGCAGCTCGAGCATAGGAGCGTAGGAGGCGGACGGAGGAGGTCCTCTCGCTGCTCCTCTGCTGCTGCTGACCTCTCACCCACATCCAACCTCTGGCCTGGAATGCCCTCCCTCTTCATAATCCAACAGGCGATCACTCTCCCCACCTTCAGAGTCTTATTAAAAGCACATCTCCCCCAAGAAACCTTCCCCGACTACGTCCTCATTTCCTCTTCTCTCATTCCCTTCTGCATTGCCCTTCCATTTAGAATTGCACCCTTCATTCACCCCCTCCCTCAGCCTCACAGCCTTTATGTACATATCCATAATTTAATTATACTGTCTGTCTCCCGTGCTAGAATGTAAACTCCTTGTGGGCAGGGAATGTATCTACCAACTGTTGTACTCTCCCAAGTGCTTAGTACAGTGCTCGGCACACAGTAAAGCATTCAACAAATATGATAGATTGATTAAACTCCAGATATATAGGCCCCTTCATCATGATACGATTCAAATTTGAAGAGTTTTAGCACTCTGCAGATGCAGGGACATAAGCTTCCGGCCAATCTGTTTGTCTTCAAGGTTTCCCAACCACAGAACCTGGAAGCAAAGTTCTCTGTCACCTCATTACACAAACAACGCCTTCCCTCTCCCATAGTAATTATTTTTTCCTAAAATAATCTTTGCAAGTTCTTGCTTGAGGAATTTTGCCAGTTTTACCACTCTGCATCCAAAGTCTGTGCTGGAATTTGATTCACCTAGTGGAGCTCAATTCTGATGCAACATCTGCCCCCATCTAATTTTACCGTAAATATGACAGAGTCAGATCAGATTCTGGGATTCTTTGTGAGTCATCCTCCTTTGTGCTCAGTCCACCGTTATTTGAAAAGCTATTGCTCACTACAGTAATTCACTCAAGTAACTGAATCGACACATTAAAGAGCACCAACATAAAAACGCAATTATATTACTTCCTTACGCAGGTTTTCCAAGAATTTCCAAACACCTTTTTACCCCCTTACACTGTACATCACTTCTGCCATGTTGGCAGTTTTTAGCACCATTTTACAATAAACAGAAGTAAGGAGAAGTCACTGAGCTCAATTCTCCTGACTTTTGGAGGGCAGGTAAGGCTATCTCTGTGGAATAGTTTAAGGCAAAGGTCCCGTAACACACACACAAATCATCATTACCATCCAGTTCACGGCACCTAAGCCTCAGACAACTCCATGGTCCTGAACAGACATGCTGTCAAAGCGCAGAAGAATGAAACGTTTTCATCATCCTCAAATGGCAGTTACTAAGCACCCACCTGGGCCTGGTGCTGTACATATTAAATTATAGAGGCCATCCCTGCCCTCTAAACGTTTCAATCTGTTGCAATGCTTGTGTCACGGTCACGCAGCGAAGCAATAGTAGAATCGGCAATAAAATCCACAATGCCCACCTTCCACAACTAGGAACCCTGAGTTCCCTTAAGCGTATTTTATGGAGATTTCAAAAATGTTTGCAGCATGTGGTTCACTCCCCCAAGTCCGGATAATCAGAGCGAAGACCAGTACAATAAAAGAGAAAATATTCTTTTTTCAAAGAAAATCATCTTCCCAATTGGAAATGAGTAGTCTAAACATTCACAGGCCCACCCAGCATGTGACTTAACTCTTTCACTTTAAAAACAAATCACACAAGAGGGAATTGGGATTAGAAAACTCCATTTAAGTGTCCTGCATTCAAACAGAAAGAGAGGTCTCTTTTGTAGCCATCAGAACTGCTTCAATCAAAAAAAAAACAGAAGGCTACTGTTACATTTCTGCTTCGTGATGAATACCCGAAACTCATTAATGGTAAACAAACATTTTAATGTGACTTGAAGCTGGTTTGGTAAAACATTACCAAAGGAAACTAGTCCCCACTAGTTGACCGCTCCAGCATTTTCATGGCAGATTTTATTGCCAGAAAATGGCCTTCTACGAAATGAATACTCTACTGTAAGAAACAAATGAAAACAACCCGACGGAGAGGAAGCCCCCTAAAAGGCACTGGATTTACCACAAACTGTCAGTATTTCCTACGTGGGTTCGCTACGGTGTTATGCTACTCCCCTGCGGTTTAAGTCAAATAAATACCCTGCCAGTCTCCTGGATTTTAGTACTGGTTAGACACAAAAAAAGCATTTTGGAAGCCTAATTGACGCTGGGGGTATCTTGAAACTGAGGGGGAAATCCATCAATCAATCAATCAATCAACCGCATCTACTGAGCGTGGCTTAGTGGAAAGAGCCCGGGGTTGGGAGTCGGAGGTCATGGGTTCGAATTCCGGCTCTGCCACTTGTCGGCTGTGTGACTGTGAGCAAGTCACTTAGCTTCTCTGTGCCTCAGCTACCTCATCTGGAAAATGGGGATTAACTGTGAGCCTCACGTGGGACACCTGATTACCCTGTATCTATCCCAGCGCTTAGAACAGCGCTCTGCACATAGTAAGCGCTTAACAAATACCAACATTATTATTATTATTACTGTGTGCAGGGCACCGTACTAAACGCTTGGGAGAGTACGGCAGAGTTACAGATCCGGTATGGCTATTATATATTATAGAGATATAACAAGAGAGAAGACGAGACCCAGCCTCAGTTCCAACCTGCCCATGAGCAGCCCACCTGCAGCAGCAGGACACGTGCAGTCTCTCCGGCTCCCCCGCCCCACACTGTCCCTCAAAGGGCTCAATCTGGGAAGGGGGTAGAATCCTCTGAAGCCATCGGCCCTCCAGCCCCGCACCTCACTCACGTCCTCTTTGGCCTGGGCCATTTTTTAAAGGAGAAAACCTAACCCCGCACCTCCCCGGGTGTGCAACCCAAGCAGGGAACCCCATGTCGGGAGATGGCTGCAAGAGTTCAGCCCCCCCTAGTAGGACGGGGGATGGAGGCGACGCGGAGGCTTCCAGAGCCGAACCCAGATGAGCCTATCAGGGAACAGCAAGCTCTTTAAATCACTTTTCTTCCTCTCCTGCCCGGACATAAGCTACTGCGCAGAGCCCTTTCCCTTGCTGGGTGCCGAGCATCCAAAAACCACCCGGAGCGCCCCTCTGGGCAGGGCGCACGGCTACCGACTCTGGTGCGTTGTGCTCCGTACACAGTGAGCGCTGGGGAAGCCCGAATGATTGAGTGATTGATTAACTGATTGATTGATTCCCGATGCTCGGGGAGCCCCCACCCAGTCGACGAGCTGCTCGACCAGGCTCACGAGCCAGTCCGAGGAGCCAACCTGGGCCCAAAAGGCCCTTCTCCCCTTGGGGAGGGTGGGGCCCCGATCCCACCGTTCAGTCTCCGCCCCCGTCACGCCTCACCTACTGACCTCTGCCCTCCCTGGGCCCTAATCGGGGGGCGCCCCCCGCTCCCCACCCCTTCCCTCTGCTGCCTCCCCTCGCCCAGGACGCCCCCGCCTTCCGTGTGCCGCTCGTGCCCCACCCCCGTGTCCGGCGCCCCTCTTCCTTGGCCCGAGTCTCGGCGGGGGGCGAGCTCGTGCCAAATGCCCCCTTCTGTCTCTGCCCGCCCCCGCGTTCCGTGCCCGGCTTCCCGGCAGGGCCCGGACCGGGCCGGCTGCCCTGGGCTCTGCGCCCCGCGGGCCGAACTGGCCGAGCTGGAAGGGCTCCAGCCTTCCGTCTCCCGGCCCGCGGCCGCCTCACCGTATGGGAGTGCAGGCTCTGGCTCGCCTCGATCCCGGCTGTCAGCGGCACCGTGTCGTCCAGCAGGACTTTGCCGGGCGGCGGCTTCTCCATGAACGCCATCCCGGAGCGCCCGAGCTGCAGCAGCAGCTGCTGCCGCCGCTGCCGCTGCCGCCGCTGCCGCCGCCGCCGCCGCCGCCGCCGCTGGCGGTGGAGCAGGAACTCCCCCGGCAGCCGCCAGCGCCGCCGCTGTCAACACGGGGTGGCTGCCGCCCTACAGGAGGCGGCCGCCGGGTCCTAGCGCCGCCCCACACCTTATCGGCCTCGGCCTGGGAGAGGCCGGAGGGACCCGCCCCACACTGCCCCTCAGCCCCAGCCCCTCGCTCCTAAGCAACGCTCATCGCAGCTTTCCAACTTCCAACTCTCCTTCGTGCCCCCACAGACGTACGATCTTCGTTCCAGATCCCTAACGGTTAATCCTCTGGCTCCTGCTATGTGAAATGATTGCTCAACGAATGCATTTCTATATATCGAAAGGGAATCCTATAAGGCTTCGGATCAATTCTGATCGTCCGATTGTTTCTTGACTGGCAACACTACCACTGCGTGCTCGCTCTATCACCACCACCGCCCCCCCACACACACACACCCCACCCCGACTTTTGTCACCCTTATCGACCATCAGGTTGGAATTACTGCCTTAAGGTGGGTTGCGTTCAGGCTCTGAAGAAAAAGCAACAGACGGTGGAAATGGAAAATAACCTGGAAACATGAAGAAACTCAAGCGGGGTTAAGAGAACTGAAAATAATACAGGGAGGGTTATAATGTTCGTATTTGTTAAGCGCTTACTATGTGCCGAGCACTGTTCTAAGCGCTGGGGTAGACACAGGGGAATCAGGTTGTTCCACGTGGGGGGTTATGCTATCCACGCCACGCATCTGGAAAATGAGTTCATTTTGCTAGCGTGAAAAGAATAAAGAAATGAAGCTCCTACGTGACACACTGAGAACAGTTGATTCGTGCACTGTAAAGAGTTAAAACCTGATAGGTATTTATAATAAAATATTGGATCCGATATATTAAACCTGCAATTTTCTCTGAGATTAAATTTCGATCCGAATCGCTACCAATAATTATGGGGGGAGAGCCTTTGGGGAGATGGAAGGGAGTGAATTTGATCTGATGGGGGCACGGTTTTCCCCCCGAGTCATCATAATTTGAAATTGGGCATTTCTGCTCTTCTAAGAGTCTTAAGCAGGTGAAGAAGTCAAATGGAGATTTAGGGTTTGTGACTCAAAAGAAAGAACACAGGAAGTGGGTCCTGTCTCAATGTGTCTCAGTGTTCCCTGAATACGGAAATGCTTCCAAGAGAGTGGAAATCTGTTAAGCAATTTTCCAGTACATCGGACTGAGGTTGCACAAGTATTTCTTTCCTGTGACAGTGAACCATACCAGTGACCCCTAAAAATGCCATTATGCCCCCTCCCGTTGAAACTTGGCCCCTTCCTGCTGCCTTTTACTTCTCCTCCGTGGTTTAGTCCTAGACTCATGACAATTACTCCATTTTCCCTGATGAACTCTAGTAAAGCATATAAATCAACAGGGAGAAGTAGTTAACGTTCACGTAAAAAAATACTTAGAAATACTTTTTGTTTTGCACTACTAAGCACAAGATAACTGAAAAAGACCCCCGCCCCTTTAAGGTCCAGAACAAATAAATCATGGCATATGTATAGGACACGAGGAGAGAGAGGTAGAATTAGCATATGCACATTTAGTGATGTACACTGAAAATACATTTGTACTGCACCATATGCAGGCGCAAATAGAATTAGAATAAATAACATGGTTTATATATTTAGAAAATGCACAGCACAATGAAATGAATGATATCCTAAGTATAGGACACCAGCTGTTGGGCAAGAAACCAATTATTGTATCATGTTCTTCCATGGCAAGATGTTCTTTTACGTGATGGTCTTTGAAACTGCTATTTTTTTCCATCTTGTTACTGTTTATTGATGACAGTGTGTACATCAGTTTGGCCTTTCCTAAAATACCACTCGGCCCCGCACTGCCAGCTTTCATTTCTAGCACATGGGCAAATTTGGGATGGGGAGGACTAGGAAAAAAATTAAGTGGTATAGTCACATCAGGAGCCACCTTTCGTGGACGCGGACAGTGTCTCTCTTTTCTCTTCTTCTCCTCCGCCCCAGGGTGGGGCAGAAGACATGATTCTGGTCCACAAGGAGCTGACAATCTGTTAGGGGATGAAGAGAGACAGCCTTTAAGGCTCCCCACCAGCAGAGGCGATTCCCAACACTCGAATTGGGTAGACAGCCACAGATGCTGATGGGTTACTGTAAGGGTTATCTGCCATTTAGTGAGCATCAGGATTAATGAATGAAATAGGCTACCACGTAGACTGCCCTCTCTGTGGGCCTACCAGCAGCAACCGGGAAGTGTCAGGCAGGAGGCAGTAAAATAAGAGCAACAAGAACCAGAGGCTGGTTTAGCCTTCCCACCTTTGCACACCTTTGACAAGCTGGTGCATTTCACATTCACATCTTGTAACTCTGCCCATATTTGGTCTCAGATCTTAGGCTTTGCACATAGTATGCACTCAATAAATACCACTGACATTTCTTCTATAAGTAGAAGCCTTCACCAAGCATTCGTGCCTCGTTGTCCCCCTTAAGGACTCCAAACAGTTTTTCACACCCTGTGGGAAATCAACCTAACAATGCTATTTAATCAGTAGTATTTATTGACCGTTTAAATAGTCCTGAGCCTTCCCTGGGGCCAGAGTTTGTGGGGAGGAGCTCTGAGATGACTGAGTCACCAGGCCCTCGATGATCTTTATGGAAAGGGAACATGTCTGCTAATGTTTGGTACTCTCCCAAGCGATTAGCAGTGTTCTGCACTCAGTAAACACTATCGGTTGATTGTTGAGTTTCAGCTTTCGGCGGGCAGGGTTCCTCCCAGTTTCCAGGACTGGTCTGCCAGGGCTTCTCCAAGTGTTTGGGGCTTTTCTGGGTGTTCGTGTCCAGCTATGGGGTCTTCACGGTGTTCACCTTCAGTCGATCATTCCCCTTCCTAACGAGACCACGGGTGTACACTTACACACGGACACTTACCCACCCATCCTCCATGGGGGCAGTCCACACGGACAAAATAATTTGTAAATGGGAGGAAAAAGAGCTGCTGGGAAGGTAGAAGGAAATCCAGGCAATGACTGTGTCTTTGAAATTTAGATTAGATAGGGTTACTTCAGGAGGAAGGAATGGAGGTGGGGGTGGTGGGAAAGGGTATGGTCCACGATGTCAGAGGTGGCTGAGAGGACAGGTCAGATTAGGATAGAGAACAGACTCCCTTCTGCGTCACCCTGACTTGCTCCCTCAGTTCTTGCCACCTCCCAGCCCCACAGCACTTTCATTCAATAGTATTTATTGAGCGCTATGTGCAGAGCACTGTACTTATGTACACATTTGTAATTATTTTTCATGTATATATATATGTGTATATATATATATATAGCCTCTCTCCCTTGGGGAAGCAGCATGGCTCAGTGGAAAGAGCCCAGGTTTGGGAGTCAGAGGTCATGGGTTCGAATCCCAGCTCTGCCACTTGTCAGCTGTGTGACTGTATTACCTCATCTGTAAAATGGGGATTAAGACTGTGAGCCTCATGTGGGACAATCTGATTACCCTGTATCTACCCCAGCACTTAGAACCATGCTCTGCACATAGTAAGCGCTTAAGTACCAACATTACATTACTGTAAACTCACTGTGGTCAGGGAATGTGTCTATTGCTGTATTGTATTCTCCCAAGCACTTAATACATTGCTCTGCTATTAAGCGCTCAACAGATATGATCAAATGAATGATAGAGCAAGGGTTCCACAGGCCACATTTGGTTGGGGGAGGGGAGAGTAGGGCACGTGGGGCCAAGAGGTGTTCAATGGGTGTGAGCTGACAGAGTGTGATACAAGGGGAAGAGATGGTTGGGGTGGTGATGGGAAAAGCCTGAGATGTGGTGATTACAGCAGGGTGTGTATGTGTGTGTGTTTGGGGGGGGGGGGGGGTCACAGTGAAGCCCAAGAGCATTCACAGCCACAGCTTCTAGATCCTGGAATGGATAATCGGAGAGAACACAGCAGCACCCTAATCCGGTGTTTTTGTGGCTTTCGATCTCAGGTCCTTTTGGGTGGTTGCAAACATGTACACCTAACAGCAGTAGGCAGGGCAAGGGTCTCTAGTGTGGATTCAGGTCAGGGCACATGGTGTACTGGGGGAGCAGAAGGATAGGTTCTCTAAGGCCGCTGTTGGCTGTAGTAGGAGCAGTCCAAGAGGTTTGATCCTGTGGTCCTGTGGCCCTGGCAAGGGTTAGTGGAGTCTCCGCTGCAGGTCAGGTTTGGTTCTGTGGTCCAAGCTACCTTAGCATTCATATGCATGTAGTTTATTAAATGGTCATCTTTTCCATTTTTTACTTTCACCAATTGTTCATTTGGCAATTGATGGCAATTGGCATCGGTTTGTACCCATTCAGTTTTGAGCTCCTCCAAGACAGGGACTGTCTTATACTTCTTCTGTATGTTTTCATAGGCCTAAGATGGTACTGTGCAGTGCAGTTGATGAGATTTCTCCTTTCCCCTGAGCTCCTAGGATTGGATGAGAGTGGCAGGAAACAACACCGCTCCACACGCCACCGTAAATTTGTCTCCACGCTCAAAATGAGAAGTGGACCTTCTTCCGTGTTAGACACACAGTAAATGCTACTAATTTAGGAAACAGCCCCGATGAAAGTCCTAGCGCCATGAGAAGGGAAGGATGAAGAGAAACAGAGGGTCTTCTGATGCCCCAGTTGTTAATAACAACAGTAATGGTGACACTTTAGGTGCCTGGATCAGTTTTCTAAAAACCACTCAAGGTCAGGTCACCCCTCTTCTCAAAAATCTCCAGTGGCTGCCCATCCATCTCCACATCAAACTTCTAATCTGTAAAATGGGGATTAAGACTGTGAGCCCCACGTGGGACAACCTGATTCCCCTATGTCTACCCCAGCGCTTAGAACAGTGCTCGGCACATAGTAAGCGCTTAACAAATACCAACATTATTATTATTATTATTAATCATCAGCTTTACGACACTCAGCTCTCCCCAACTGATTTCCTACTACAACCTAGCTAGCGCACTTCACTCCTTCTAACACCCAACTACTCACTGTACCTCAAGCCCGGTGCGTGCAGGGATTGTCTCCCTCTATTGCTGAATTGCACTTTCCAAGAGCTTAATACAGTGCTCTGCACACAGTAAGGCCTCAATAAATACAACTGACAATGAATGAATTTTGCCACTGAACCCATGCCAACATCCTCCCCTCTCTGGCCTGGAACTCTCTCCCCTTCATATCTAACAAGACTACCTCTCCTCATCTTCAAAACCCTACTAAAATAATCTCTCTTGCAAGAGGCCTTTTCTTAGCCTTCCCTTCCATTATTTACCCTCCCTTCTGCATTACCTACCCTCCTTAAGCACTTTGATTTTCAACTCACCACCACGGCACTTAAGTACATATCCATCTGTAATTAAGTTTGTCTGTGTTCCCCTCCGGTCTGTAAGCTCCCTTGTAGACAGTTAGCGGTATCCATCTACTCTATATTGTAGTCTCCCAAGCACTTAGTACAGTGCTTTACTAAGTGCTCAGTAAATATCAGATTGATACCTAAGGCCTTACTATGTTCCAAATACTGAGCTAAGTATTGGGGTAGATACGAAATAACCAGACGAGACACAGTCCCAGTCCCCTGTACCATAGAAGCTCACAGTTTAAGGGATGTCCAACGGTACCTACCACCAGAAGCCAGTCCTGCAGGGCAAGCAAGGCCCAGAGGGAGCAAGCATTCAACTGATGGCAGCACCATCAGAAGACCAGTCCCCGAACCCTTAGCCATGGGTGAAGACAACAGGAATCGCTGAATGCCAGGGTGCATTTGCGGGGCTGAGATGACTCACATGGGGTGGGGGGGGGGGAGGGGGGAGCCTGCTGTCCTGGATGAAGGTGTCCTGGTTTGGGGGTGGGTATGAAAAAAGGGCAGCAGATAGGGAGGGAGAGGAAGGGAATGGGGGGGGGGGAGAGAAAGGGGGCAGGGGAGAGAGTTTGCAAGCACACACGTGGGTAGGTATCTGTGTGTGTCTTGAGCTCGCCTTTCTAAGGGGTGTGGATGTAGAGAGAAGCAGCATGGCTTAGTGGAAAGAGCCCGGGTTTGGGAGTCAGAGGTTGTGGGTTCTAATCCCGGCTCTACCACTTGTCAGCTGTGTGACTTTGGGCAAGTCAATTCACTTCTCTGGGCCTCAGTTCCCTCACCTATAAAAGGGGGATGAAGACTGTGTGCCCCACATGGGACAACCTGATTACCTTGTATCTACCCCAGTGCTTAGAACAGTGCTTGGGACATAATAAGTGCTTAATAAACACATTATTATTATTAGAGAGAACATTTGACTATGTGTCTGTGAAGAATGACAGCTGCCTGAAACATGGGATTTCTACTTGGTGGCAAATAAACCACACTAAACCTCATCTCTAATAATTGCCTGCTGAAATTGAGTGCCAGGAAGTGGTTCTGAAGAGGTGCAGTGATATATCTGTTGGCAAGTCACAACTTCTCTGTGCCTCAGTTACCTCATCTGTAAAATGGGGATTAACTGTGAGCCTCATGTGGGACAACCTGATTACCCTGTATCTACCCCAGTGCTTAGAACAGTGCTCTGCACATAGTAAGCACTTAAATACCAACATTATTATATAGTTCCAAAGAGAATATACTTGGTGGTATTTTATGCCCCCTAGTGACCAGAATAAGTCTTTCCCATAAATTCCAGAATACTGTCCTAGAAATACTTACATGGGTGAATGAAAGAGGATGTGGTATTTTTTCCGAGAAGCCAAGTTCTATTGGTAGTCTACAGTCCTGTAGACCGTAAACTCCTTGTGGGCAGAGATCGTGTCTACCAACTCTATCGGACTGTACCATTCCAAGAGTTTACTACAGTGCTCCGTCACTGATTGATTGATGACAACAATTTAAATACTAGGAAACACAATTCATGTCGATGACAGAAATTAGGGAGTTGTAGAAAATCTCCAATTATCCTCCCAAACATTGCAAAATATGTTACCCTCAGCACTGGATTATAAAAAAAGGACCCTTTTCTCTGGTTGGAACTAATCTGCGTACACAAAAAATGTTTATTCTAGAATGTGCTTTCAAGAGATTAGACGTTCTGGGACCATAACTTTAACCAGGCCTTCCATTACGGTCTTTCTACTTTCAACTACAGAGCAAGACACTGAAATGAAAGCAATGGATCGCTTCAGTTTCTTCACTTCTGCAGCAGCTAAGACTTCTTCTCCAACATATAAAGGGGCTGGGAAGCTAATTTCCTGTGAAAGAAATACACAACCCGGCCCAGGCATTTTAGTGCCCAGCACAGCAGAAATAAGTCCACTGATCAAAACTCCATGCACAATGGTCTTTCCAAACTTCGTCTGTTTTGCAAACTCTTCACTCAAGTGCAATGGGTTGTCATCCCCTGTTAATTCTGAAAATGTAAAAACATCTCTCTGGGTAAAGGTCTTGGTGAGTTCAGCCCGGTCTCCAACCTGCACATGCAAGTTTTGAAAATGTTGCTTCAAGGGGAAAAAACAGATGGCCCTTTGTTTGGTCAGGCTTTGACAACCTGTGAGGCCATTTAGCTGAAACACTCCCCTCAGAATTCTGTGACTAAAAACCATCAGGATCATCTCTAAGCGTTAATGGACCGGAGCTGCAGCCTCTTAGTTCAGGGGACTATTTAGGCCAACACCAGTTCTCTACTATTACCAGATAATGCAAGAAGAAACGGAGAAACCTGGTAAAGAGAAAGCACAATAAGTGAAGGCAGTAATGTAAAGGGGGAAAAAAATACATAAAAAGAAAGAGAGGCACCATTTTTCCCAATTAAAGACCTTGTCACAAGTCAGGGAAATCTTAATCAGCTATCTAATGCAGTAAGTGCCAAACTACCTCAAAGTATTTCAGTGGAATGGGCACGGGACTCTGGTGTGATAGCAGGCTTTCAAGTGAAGCTGCTTTATTTCAGTTGGAGGCACTGGGGAGGAGGAAAGGGAAAGAAATATATAATAATAATAATAATGTTGGTATTTGTTAAGCGCTTACTATGTGCCGAGCACTGTTCTAAGCGCTGGGGTAGACACAGGGGAATCAGGTTGTCTCACGTGGGGCTCACAGTCTTAATCCCCATTTTACAGATGAGGTAACTGAGGCACAGAGAAGTTAAGTGACTTGCCCAAAGTCACACAGCTGACAAGTGGCCGAGCCAGGATTTGAACCCATGAACTCGACTCCAAAGCCCGTGCTCTTTCCACTGAGCCACGAAACACTAGCACTGAAGTTATCTTTTCCTCTTAAAAACAGGGCAAGAATGAAATGCCCTTAAAAACAGAATAAAAACCCAGTTATTTTATATAAGGGAGCACAAATGGTTTGGATGTACCCACAGAAAGGTTCTTAAGTGGCTTATGCATCTCTCAAAATGGCTAATAATGTCTGAAAGTGTAGACTTTACCTGTATCACTCTGAAAGCACATTTTCTGCCCTGGTATGATCCCAGAAGAGTGAGAGAACTCCACAATCTGACAAAACCACTGTTTGTTTTTTTAAAAAAAAAAAAGAAAGAAAAATTAGAGTTAAACAAAGATGTATTTCTGCTCTGCTACTATGAAGCATGCATTAATTTAAGCCTAAGAGGTTCTGGCAGACAATTCATACTGATAGAGACACTGACTTAAGTATGACCACTACAGTTTAGAATAAAGGCACAGTGTACCTCGAACTAAGCAATAATGCGCTCCCAACTACAGGGGGGTCATGGCACCACATATTCAACAATTTACACATTTGTAAGTTTGTCAAGGACTCCCAGCTCTAGAGAAAAATGCCATCATACAGTGCTTTGCACATAATACGAACTGTGCTCATGTAAGACAATCAATCAATGGTATTTATTGATCGTTGTGTGCAGAGCACTTGGGAAAGTACAGTATAACAGAGCTGGTCGATGTGATCCTGGCCCACAAGGAACTTAAAATCTACAGAGATAGACACTGATAAAAATTACAGACTGGGGAAATAATAAGGGTATAAGGATATTTCTCTATCCTTTTGAGATTGCGAGCTTCTTAAAAATTGCCAAATCCTTTCCATCCAGGTGTTTCTGATCAGAGTGGGTGTTCAATACATGCCTAGGCTTAGGGCCTTGTTAGATGACAGGTGGGTGGCAGTAAGAGGGAATGGAGCGAGGCAACAATGGGGCAGTAAGTCAAATAAGGACTGGTTATTAGAAACTCCTGTGCACAAGTGTCAGATCAACTGTTCCTACTGAACGGCAACTTTTCTCAGCATTAATATAAAGCACTATCTTGAATTTACAGTGTACTTTTATTTTCCAAAGCACTTTCACACCAATTGCTTCATTTGCCCTCATTAACCCCCCTAAGTTAAATAAGAAGGGAGAGGTACTATTGCCTCCATTTTATTGATGAAAAAGCCAACTCTTAGAGACTAAGTGATTCTTAGCTCAGTGCTGTGACCGCCAAACCAACTTGCCCTCTGGGGCATCGTCTGATAACTGCTATCATTCACCCTACATCTGTGGAATGAGTAACACATTTCATACCTACTACTGACTCTCAATATGGCCAATAAAGCCTTCGCTTCATATGTTAGGATATCCAAGGGCAAGGCAGCACCAACCTAAGCAGAAAAAATAGTGCTATTATTAGGCCATTAACAGGAACTAGCAATAAAGCAATAAAACACCCAAACAAAAACAACCAAGATTCATCTGGGTGCAAGACACATTGACAACCAGAGACATGGAGGGAAAGAGTAAGAAGACACAATATGGCTAAGGCGGGTGGAGAGAGGTCTGTTATTTTAATCAAACCTCGACAGACATATGGGTTGTTTGCCTTCAGTAGTATCATGTTCAATCAAGATATATATATATATACACCATATGCCCCCTCTTCTGCTCACTCATTTGTACCCCCAGACCCGCTTCTACCACAACCCCATCCCCATCTCTGTCTCCATTCGAATGATCTGTACAGCGGCAACAGCACCCCCGACCTGCCCCACTCAGAAAGCGGAGGCCCTCAGGTCCATTAAAATAATTTAGAAATGAGAGGGTAAAGCCTCTCCTTCCAGCACCTGCATGGATAGATGCCTGGGAAGAGAGGATCTGGTGCTGAGCCTGCTGTCGCAGCTAAAGACTCCCCAACCCATAGAAAATTGAAAGGAGAAACACAGTTTCTCAGCTGCTCTTTGAGAGGAGCTTCTTGGGGTCCCAATTCGCAGCACTCTAGCAACAGCCCAAAGGGAAGATGGTCGCACAGTGCTACTAGAGTCCCTAGTCTGGAGCCTGGTTTTGGCCACACAGCCCCCTCTGATCCACACTCTATTTTAGACTACACTGTGGGTCCCCTGCACCCCAGAGAAGCTGTGATTGTTCACATTCCCCAAGGATGGGCCTGATACTGGAGAACTCTCAGAGCTGGGAGGCTCTAAGTCACCTTTCTCCCACTGACCTCACAGCTTTGAGTTTCTCTCAGGTTTAAACATCTCTGTCCCCAATCTCTGCAAATAAAGTGGTAAGACAAGTCAGGCTAATTGACCCTGCCCAGATCAGTTCTACCACATACTCAGGGTTGAATGGGACAAAAGAGGCATAAACTAAAACAAAGAGTAATGGTGACCACTGCTGGCTACACCTTTGCCCCACTCCACCTCATAAAGCTGCCCTTCCATGCCATACAAAATCTGGGCTCAATCAACAGTATTTATTGAGTGCTTACTATGTGCAGAGCACTGTACTAAGCGCTTGGGAGAGTACGGCACAACAGAATTAACAGACACACTCCCTGCCCATAATAAGGTTGCAGCTTAGAGAGTGAGAGAGACCTTAATATAAACAGTTTATAATTCATAATTTAAAGATAAGTGCTGTGGGGCTGGGGCGAGTATCAAATGTCCAAGGGTCAACGTCAAGTTCAATGTAATCAATTAATCACTGGGGTTTATTGAGCACTCGTTGTGCGTAGAACACTGTACTAAGTGCTTAGGAGAGTCCAAGAGTGAAGAACTATCCTCTTCCCTCTAATTACAAAGATCCTACTAAGGGTGGCTCCACGACAGGAGCAAACTAGGCAATTGCCTTCAGAGAAGCCACCTCCTTCCTCTTTCTGATCTCTACTTCTTGCCTTGTGGTTCAGTCTTTTTGCCTGAGGTTCCAAAACGTCTTGAGCTGGCCCCGATTCTGATGTCTAATGTAACTAAGTATTTAGAGATCACATACCTCCCCAAACACTCCTTTTAGGGACGAAATAATAAGTTGTTTGAATTGTGCAGCATTCAGCCTGGCACCACTGTCTCTAAATTCTCTGAAAAGAAAAATTTTCAGATGTTAAACTCATTGGACTCTTAATTTTTGGGTTATTAAACATTTTATATATTCATTCACCACCTTCTGTCTATATACAGAGCACTGTACTAGGTGCTGGGAGGAGTATAATAAATATGAAAAAGGAGCTTATTTACAATCTTATGGGTAAAGCAGACAGAAAAATACAGATACTGGTAATAGCAAGATTATCATATTTACTCACATAATTGCACCAATTTCTGCAACCCCTCAAAAGGGGAGGAACTAACAGGGAATTAAGTCTAGCAACAAAGGGAGCAGGGATGGGGAAAAAAGAAGAAAAGGAGGGGAGACGGAAGAGAAAGGTAAGAGAGTACCTGAGACTGCATCTCTTACTTTGAAGCAGTGCAAGCTAATGGAAAGAACCCATGACTGGGAGCCAGGACACCTGAATTCTAATCATGGCTCCACCATTTGCCTGCTGGGTAACCTTGGATAAGTCATTTAACTTCTCTGCATCTCAGTATCCTCACCTGTAAAATGGGGATTAAATACCCATTCTCCCTTCCCCTTAGACTGTGAGCCCCAGTTGAGACAGAGACTGTCTGATCTGATTGTAGTACATTTACCTCAGCATTTAGCACAGTGCTAAACAAATACCGCAATGATTATTATTTCCACAGGACTCTCCCAAGTGCTTTGGGCACTCAATGAATTACAGTAACCTCTCCCTGATCCACTTTTCCTCTTCCTAATAATAATAATAATTGTGGTATTTATGTGCTATGTGTTAGGCACCGTACTAAGCGCTGAGGTAGATACAAGATAATCGGGTTAGACACAGTCCCTGTCCCACATGGGGCTCAGTCTTAAGCCCCATGTTACAGATGAGGTAACTGAGGCACAGAGAAGTGAAGTGACTTGCCCAAGGTTTCCCATAGCAGACAAGTGGCAAAGCCAGGATTAGAATCCAGGTTTTTCTGACTCCCAGGCCCACACTCTATCCATCAGGCCACACTGCTTCGCTACTTCCTACCGAGAGTTCATAAGCGATGTTCCCATCCTAGCTGCTTGTACATTTTCCTGCCCTGGCACTCACGTTTATCACTGCTTAGAAAAATAATCCTTTTCCTCCTCAAATATAAGGGGCAAGGGAGACATTATGCGATGGAGGCAATTATGCAAGTAGCTATGGCATATTCAAACACAATAGGTACATTAATAAAGAAACAAGTGGTAGAAAATCAACATGTATCTATAAGTGGAAGGGGTAATAATAATAACTGTGGTATTTGTTAAGCACTTCTATGTACCAAGCACTGGAGAAAGGGCTGGGGTAGATACAAGATAATCAGGTTCCACATGGGGCTCACAGTTTAAGTAGCAGAGAGAACGGCTACTGAATCTCCATTTTGTGGATGAGGGAACTGAGGCACAGAGAAGTGAAGCGACTTGCCCAAGGTCACCACAGCAGGTAAATGGCAGAGCTGGGATTAGAAACCAGGTCCTCTGATTCCCAAGGCCTGTGCTTTTTCCACTAGGCCACAGTGCTAGGTTTCCGGAGGGCAGGGTTCAGGCAGGATCAAGAGCATGTGCGATGGGTCAGAAGTGGGTGGGTTGAGAGCTAGGTCTGGAGGGAGCGAAGAGTGCAAGCTGAAGTGTAGGTGAAGAGCAGAAGTAGTAAGGCGAGAGTTGGTGAAATGCCTTAAAATCAAGGCTTCCTAAAAGTCCCTAGCAGGGCATCTGGTTAATGATAATAACAAGCGCTGAGATAGAAGCAAATGATCTGATCAGACACTGTCCCTGCCCTACGCAGGGTTCAGAGTCTAAGGAGGAGGGAGGACAGGTATTGAATCTCCACTTTAAAGATGACAAAACAGTCACAGAAGAGAAGTGACCTGCCCACGGTCACAAAGGAGGCAAGAGGAGGATCCGGGATTAGAACTCGGGCCCCGACTCCGAGGCCCATGCTCCTTTTCACTGATTCCAGCCACACATCTGCCTATGACCCTGTTACTCATTGCAAGCAGACTCCATACCCTATTTGCATTACAACACGTCGTGCCCTTCCCGTTCCCCGGGCCCACAATGGGGAGGGCCTGCTGGTTGCTAAGGCTCAGGTTCTCCATTCCCCAGAGATGAGTATTCCATCGGGAGAGAACTAGGGAACACATCTACCAACTCTGTTGTATTGTACTCTCCCATGGGCGCAGTACAATGCTCTCTGGGAAGCAGCATGACATAGTGGATAGGACACGGGCCTGGGAGTCCGAAGGTCATGGGTTCTAATACCTGTTCTGCCACTTGTCGGCTGTGTGACCTTAGGCAAGTCACTTCGCTTCTCTGTGCCTCAGTTAACTCATCTGGAAAATGGGGATTGAAATGGTGAGTCCCACGTGGGAAAGGAACTACGTCCAACCCAATCTGCTCATATTCACTTCAGCACTTAAGTACAGTGCATGGCACATAGTAAGCGCTTAACAAATATCACTATTATTATTACTACACAGTAAGCACTCAAATACGATCACTGATTGATCGACTCTAAGAGACAGGATTACAAGAGCCTTCTAGAGATTTACCCCCCTGCTCTGCTCCAACTCCCAAATCATAAACGAGGGAGGGTAGTATTCTCCTAATATTCTGTTAGCCAGGTACCGAGATCTGGGGTACTGTAGTGCAGGAAAATGCTCAAAATGCCAAAAGGCAAGGAGAGATCCAGATTGCATCAGGTCGAATCCAGATCTGGTGGAACGGATATGAGAGCGGCAGGTGCAGCCCAAAGGACTTGAATGGGAGCGGTGGGATCCTAAGAAGGTGTTTTTAGTATGCGATACACTTGGGCATGTTAAGGAAGAAGAAATGGAAGGAGCCAGAGGAGAGTGGACAGAAAGGGAAGGAAGGGTGGGAGCAAATGTTTTTAATGTGAGGGGATGGAGCCCACACACAGGCACAAAATAACATTTGGAAAAAGAAACTTACAGTTGAACCTTCATGTAATGGTACTTGGATGGATTCTTGTACACTATTCTCTCAAATACAGTACCTGGAAGCACCTGGCTTTTCATATTAGTCAATTAGACCTATAACAAGAATCAAAACACAGAAAGGACAATTCAAGATGAAATTCCAAGTTTTTGACAGAAATACTTTGTGCAACCTCATGGTGTTTAATACAATAAAATGTGTGGCATGGTTAAGGAGCATTCTAATAGTGGCTGACATAAAAACATCAGTCACAGTGGTACCTTTGAAACAAGTAGCCCCTGTCCTATTAGTTTCCCTTGAATCAATGGTTACTGTAAAATCATCTCCCCATATTTCCAGATTCTTCAAAAACACAACCAAAAGAAATAACGGTAGTTTCCCAGAGGAAAGAGTGAAAGGGCATTCCCAAGATCCATAAGATAAGCAAAAGTGCATTACAATTCCATGAGCAAATATGCACTTGGCCTCTACATGTTCCAAAATTATTTTTTTTTAATGTTTGTATGACAAGCAAGATACTCCTGCTCAACTCAAGTGAACAACTATGGCCATCAGCCATGCTTGAGGAGGGATAGTAGGAAGAAGTTGCTAGAGTCCCAGACCCATCTCCTTGCCCCAGTGGCAAGAAGTCAGGTTGGTTTACCAGTGGAGAACGTCCACAGAAGGGAAGGGAAGGAGGTGTGGCTAGTGGGTTTGGTGTCATTTCTGACTTCACTCTGCCTTTTAGCTCTCACATTCTGCCTTTCACTAAATCTGTCTTTTTTTCCACCCCCACAGTATTTCCCAGATCCTTCCTTTCCTCTATACTCAGGATTATCACCCTTGTTCAAGCTCTGGTTATCTACGTACTAGACTATTGCATCAGCTACTGAAAACAGTGTTGGTCTAATGGAAAGAGCATGGGCCGGGGAGCCGGAGGCTCTGGATTCTAATCCCAGCTCAATGATTTACCTAAGTGACCTTGGGCAGGTCACTTAACTTCTCTGTGCTTCAGTTCCCTCATCTGTTCTCCCTCCTACTTAGACTGTGAGCCCCACGTGGAACCTGATGATCTCATATCTATCCCAGCGCTTAGTACAGTGCTTGGCATATAGTAAGCACTTAAATACCACATTTATTATTATTACTATTATCAGCCTCCTTACTAGTCTTCCTGCCTCCAACTTCTCCCCTCTTTTGCCAACCTTCATCAATCAATCAATCAATCAACTGTATTTATTGAGCGCTTACTGCATGCTTGGGAGAGCACAATATAACAGAGTTGACAGACATGCTCCCTTGCCACAAGGAGGTTAGAGTCTAGGGGGGAGACACACATTAATATAAATATGTAAATTATTGATATGTGCATAGGTGCTGTGCGGCTGAGGGCAGGATAAATAAAGCGTGCAAATCCCAGGGCAAGGGTGACGCAGAAGGGAGTAGAAGAAATGGCTTACTCATGGAAGGGAGTGGGAGAAGAGGAAATGAGGGCTTAGCCGGGGAAGGCTTTTGAGGCAGTGTGATTTAAAAAGGCTTTGAAAGTGGGGAGAGTGATTGTCAGACAAAATCATAATAAGAATTATGGTATTTGTTAAGCACTTACTACGTGCCAGGCACTCTACTAAACGCTGGGGAGGATACAAGCAAATTGGGTTGGACAGAGTCCCCGTCCCACGTGGGGCTCACAGTCTCATGAGGGTATATGAACGGGGAGGGAGTTCCAGGTCAAAGGCGGGATGTGGGCAAGGAGTTGGCAGCAAGATAGACAAGAGTGAGGTACAGTGAGTAGGTTGGCATTAGAGGAGCAAAGTTATTTTGGGGCTGGGTTGTCACAGATCAGCAAGATAGGAGGGAGTAAGGTAATTGACTGCTTTAAATCCAATCACAAGGAGTTTCTGTTTGATGGAGAAGTGGATGGGCAACCACTGGAGGTCCTCTAGACTGTAAGCTTGTTGTGGGCAAGGAATGTGTGTTTACTGATGTACTGTACTCTCACAAGCACTTAGTACAGTGCTCTGCACACAGTGTTTAATAAATACAATTGAATGAACTTGGAAAGCATAGAATAATGAAATGACATGTCCCCTGCCCACAATGGAGCTACAATCTCAAAAACAAATATTAAAGCATTTTTTTGAGAGGTCCAAACTAAATAAACCAGGCATACATGAGTGCTAAGGAAGTGCAATCAAGTTCAAAAGTTCTAGAGTAAGCTGAAGGAATATGAGGCTCAGGGTGATGGGAAATTCATTGGGGAAAGCTTGGTGCAGGAGGTGGAATTTTAGGAGAGATTTGAATGTGAGGACAGCCATGGGAAGTTTGAAGGTGGGGCGACCATGATTGCCATCCAACTGTAAGCATAAGAACAAAAAGGCCAAGTGGCATTTAACAGATTTTTCATTCATTCAATCGTTCATTCACTGAGTGCTTCCTATGTGCAGAGCACTGCTCTAAGGGCTTGGGAGAGTACAAAATAACAATAGAAACAATAAAACAAAGAAATAATTTAAAAAACCCAATAAACTTATGCTCCACCTGAGCATAAGTACAGCCTTTTTTTCTGGCTTGCAAATACCATCACTCTCTGGTCCTGGTGTTATTTCCGACACTGCTCTGAGGGTCTAGGGAGCCCCCCCTTTTTTTTTCTTCCAGCAAAGAACGCTAAATAGGACGTCGCCCAAGGTGGGGACTTAGTCAATGACTCCGATATCAAAAGCTGGTGATGGCTAGAACAGCAAACCATTTCGGATAAACCTGCACCCTGGGTGTGGAGACCAGGGTGCGAAAGATCTGGGAATCTGATCATCTCACGGGGTCCTGATAAACGTTGCTTGGGAAAACGTCGGCTCGATGCTGATAGCTGCATCCCGCTCACGGGGAAAAAAGGAAGAGAAAATTAGTGAAGCCGCTTAATCGCTGGGGGTAGGGCACTTGTCCACCGACTCGGTTGTACTGTACTCTCCCAAACGCTCTTCATACAGTAAGCGCTCAATTAAACATCACTGACTGGTTAACGGTATAACAGCGCATTCTGCTGCACCCTATATTAGGAAGCCTTTCCCCAACATATTTACCTCTCCCCCAGGCAGAGCCCGGATCTCCAGAGTCACGGTAAAGTGAAGGAGGAATATTTAGGTTCATTTAGGCAGCCATTCCTCAGACCCCTGACACGCGTGCGGACGGGCCGAGCCGCAGAACGATAGTCTGGACTCAGAGGGGAGATATAGATCTTCTCCCGACCCTCGCCTCTCAGTCCTCTTACTTTCCGTACCTCTTTTCCACGGGGAAACGCGGCCATTCCTTCAGGCTCCTACCACCCAGCGTCCCCAACGACATCCAACAGCCTCACTCACCTGACAAGAGCTAGGCCCTCGACGTGTACTAGGAAAAGCACGTGACGTACGACGAAGGACGCAGGGCGGAAGACGGAAGACGTACGATATCACGCGCCAACCAATGGGTGGCGGGGGCAAAGGGGGGGGATTGGAGAGGTTTTCCTCTTCGGTGGAGGAGGGCGGTGGGCATGCGCAGTGGGCATGCGCAGTGGGTTGGAGACACTACACCCCCACCCCTGGGGTTAGCTTGTGCGAGTGGCACCTTCGAAAGAATACGTTGGAGAGGAGAGAAACTGAAGGCCTAGTGGGAAAGAGCCTGGGCTTGGGAGGCCGAGGTCATGGGTTTTAATGCCGACTCCGCCGCTTAGCCGTGTGACCTTGGACGAGTCTCTTCACTTCTCTGGGCCTCGGTTACCTCATCTGTAAAATCCTCATTTTACAATGAGGTAAAATGCCCACGTGGGGCAACCTGGTGACTTTGTATCTATCTACCCCAGCGCTTAGAACACTGCTTGGCACATAGTAAGCCCTTAACGAAGTAGCGTGGCTCAGTGGAAAGAGCCCGGGCTTGGGAGTCAGAGGTTATGGTTTCGAATCCCAGCTCTGCAACTTGTCAGCTGTGTGACTGTGGGCAAGTCACTTCACTTCTCTTGCCTCAGTTACCTCATCTGTAAAATGGGGATTAAGACTGTGAGCCCCATGTGGGACAATCTGATTACCCTGTATCTACCCCAGCGCTTAGAACAGTGCTCTGCACATAGCACTCAACAAATACCAACATTATTATTACCATCATCATATAATAATGGTATTTGTTAAGCGCTTACTATATGCCAAGCACTGTTCTAAGCGCCAATCAATAAAAAGGCAACCTGGCTCCCCAGTGTCTGTTCCGGGGCAGAAGGAATATATGCAGATGTTTGGGGTAATAATAATAATAATGTTGGTATTTGTTAAGCGCTTACTATGTGCCAAGCACTGTTCTAAGCACTGGGGTAGATACAAGGGAATTAGGTTGTCCCACGTGGGGCTCACAGTCTTCATCCCCATTTTACAGATGAGGTAACTGAGGCACAGAGAGGTTAAGTGACTTGCCCAAGGTCACACAGTGGACAAATGGCGGAGCCAGGATTAGAGCCCACCACCTCTGACTCCCAAGCCTGGGCTCTTTCCATTGAGCCACGCTGCTTCTCGCGTGGGTATGCATAAGATCATCGTTGATATTTATTGTGCACCAAATAATAATAATGATGGTATTTGTTAATACAATACAAGGTTATCAGGTTGTCCCACGTGGGGCTTACAGTCTTAATCCCCATTTTACAGATGAGGGAACTGAGACACAGAGAAATGAAGTGACTTGCTCAAAGTCACATAGCTGACAAGTGGCAAAGGCAGAATTCGAACCCACGGCCCCTGACTCCCAAGCCCGTCCTCTTCCCACTAAGTCACACTGCTTTTTGACCCATTGATTGATTGCAGAGCGCTATACTAAGCACTTGGGAGAATGCAACAGAAGCGAGACACATTCCCTGCCCTCACGTGCACAGGGGTATATAACACATCAAAATGAAAGTGGGCCTATAGAAGCCCTACTAAAGGCACACCCCCTCCAAGAGGCCTTCCCAGAATAAGCCCCGCTTTTCCTCAGCTCCCCCTCCTTCCGTGTCACCATGACTCGTTCCCTTTGCTCCCCCCCCCACACCCCACAGCATTTATGTATATATGTATGTATCTATAATTCTATTCACTTATATTGATGCCTGTTTACTTGTATTAATGCCTGCCTCCCTCCTTCGAGGCTGTGAGCCTGTTGTGGGCAGGGATTGTCTCTATTGCTGTATTGTACTTTCCAAGCGCTTAGTACAGTGCTCTGAACACAGTAAGCACTCAATAAATACAACTGAATGAATACACGTGCTCTAAGGCGACTATATTTTTTTCTGATTCTGAAAAAGTTAAATAGTCCTTGGCCCCCAAGGGGCTCACAATCTAAGACAGTAATACTGGAGACAGACACATAAGGAGAGATGAAACAATAAAACACTAAAATGACATAAAAAAACAAGGAAAATACACAAAAAAAATCAGTAGGGTACTATGGCTAGAATAGCAGAATTTTAGGCTCCTTGCGGCTCAGAGTCCAATTCACACCCGCAGCTTCAATGAATGCTAGAAAAGCCGCCAGGATCTTACCAAGGATCTGTGAAGCTCATAAGCGGAGGCTGCTTTTCTCCTTCCTGTCAGAGTGGCAGGTGCAAAACAGGTTAGAATGGAGGTTTCTGGATGACACCGAGGGAGGGATGGCCGGGAGTGACTGGTTCCTAGAGAGGCAGCATGGGTGTATGGTGCGGATGACTGTACTACTGAACTTACAAAATTTCTGGCAAAAGATAAAAAAGAGATCTTAATTGAGCAACAAAGATGCATTTTAGGAAGAGGAAATTTTAAAATACACATATTTACTAAATGCAAATCTTTGAAGGCCTCAGATCCTGCCCTCACAAGATCGTGATTTTCTTTTCATACTAAGGAAGATCTAAAAACTTCTTTTGTTCTAAAGCGAGTATCTTTGTTGAGCTAATAGATTGATTTTCTTGAAGCCAAACTTTGTAGTTTCAGAACAAAATGATTATGGCATAGATAAAAAGGTGGCATACTATAATAATGATAGTAATAATTATGGTATTTGTTAAGCATTTACTATGTGCCACGCACTGTACTAAGTGCTGGGGCGGATACAAGTAAATCGGGCTGGACACAGTCCCTGTCCCACATGGGGCTCACAGTCTCAATCCCCATTTTACAGATGAGGCACCGAGGAGTGAAGCAACTTGCCCGATGTCACACAGCAGACAAGTGGTGGAGCCAGGGTCAGAACTCTTGACCTTCTGACTTCCAGGCCTGTGCTCTATCCACTATGACACGCTACTTCCTATAGATTAACCTCTCAGTTGCTTTTGCTCAGTTGCTTTTAAGGGAGATTTGACAACACTGACTGTGTTCACTAAAAAAACACCCAGAAATACAGATAAGGCCTTTGCCCTAGAGTCTGCCTAGGCTAGAAATCTAGAATCCAGTCTAGTTCAACTCATCCTGGACTATGCCAACTTAGCCCAGTGTCTGCCTTGGAAGACAGCATTGGAGCACCTAACTAGACCTGAAGTGAGGTTGGTCTGAGCAAGGGGTCATTAGAGAAGCAGCATGGCTCAGTGGAAGGAGCCCAGGCTTGGGAGTCAGAGGTCATGGGTTCGAAAACCAGCTCTGCCACTTGCCAGCTGTGTGACTGTGGGCAAGTCACTTAACTTCTCTGTGCTTCAGTTACCTCATCTGTAAAATGGGGATTAAGACTGTGAGCCTCACATGGGACAACCTGATTACCCTATATCTACCCCAGCGCTTAGAACAGTGCTCTGCACATAGTAAGCGTTTAACAAACACCAACATTATTATTATTCAGTCCGGAGGCTGCTGTGCAATTACTCCACACATTTGAAAGTGAGGAATAGGAAGATAATAATAATATTAATGTTGGTATTTGTTAAGCACTTACTATGTGCAGAGCACTGTTCTAAGTGCTGGGGTAGATACAGGGTAATCAGGTTGTCCCACGTGAGGCTCACAGTTAATCCCCATTTTACAAATGAGGTAACTGAGGCACAGAGAAGTTAAGTGACTTGCCCACAGTCACACAGCTGACAAGTGGCAGAGCTGGGATAGTTAATTTGGGAGGAGGAGAGTGTGCAAGCTGAGTGGTGGGAGGAAGAGGTGGAGACCCTTCAAGCCAGTGGTCCAGAGTTTCTGTCTGAAGAAGAAGTAAAGGGGTAACCATTAGATGTTTCAGAAGAGCAGAATGATGAGTTCAAAATAACGTTTGAGTAGGCAATCCAGGCAACAGAGTGTACCAAGAGTATAAGAAGAGTACTTACCCTATCCCGCCTTGATTACTGTTTCAGCTTTCTTGCTCACCTCCTTGCCTCCTGTCTCTCCCCACTCCAGTCCATACTTCACTTGGCTGACCAGATCATTTTTCTACAAAAAACGTTCAGTCCATGTTTCCCCACTCCTCAAGAACCTCCAGTGGTTGCCCATCCACTTCTCCATCAAACAGAAACTCCTTGTGATTGGCTTTAAAGCACTCAATTACCTTGCTCCCTCCTATCTTACCTTGCTGATCTACAACCCAGCCCCAAAATAACTTTGCTCCTCTAATGCCAACCTACTCACTGTACCTCACTCTTGCCTATCTTGCTGCCAACTCCTTGCCCACATCCCACCTTTGACCTGGAACTCCCTCCCCGTTCATATACCCTCATGAGACTGTGAGCCCCACGTGGGACAGGGACTCTGTCTAACCCAATTTGCTTATATCCTCCCCAGTGTTTAGTAGAGTGCCTGGCACGTAGTAAGTGCTTAACAAATACCATAATTCTGATTAGGATTTTGTCTGACAATCACTCTTCCCACTTTCAAAGCCTTTTTAAATCACATTGCCTCAAAGAAGCCTTCCCCAGCTAAGCCCTCATTTCCTCTTCTCCCACTCCCTTCAGCATCACCCTTACCCTGGGATTTACATGCTTTATTAATAATAATAATAATAATAATAATGTTGGTATTTGTTAAGCGCTTACTATGTGCAGAGCACTGTTCTAAGTGCTGGGGTAGACACAGGGGAATTAGGTTGTCCCACATGGGGCTCACAGTCTTAGTCCCCATTTTACAGATGAGGTAACTGAGGCAGAGAGAAGTTAAGTGACTTGCCCACAGTCAAACAGCTGACAAGTGGCAGAGCTGGGATTCGAACTCATGACCTCTGACTCCAAAGCCCATACTCTTTCCACTGAGCCACGCTGCTTCTCCCTGCCCTCAGCCACACAGCACCTATGTACATATCAATAATTTACCTACTTATATTAATGTGTGTCTCCCCCTATAGACTGTAACCTCCTGTGGGAAAGGAGCATGTCTGTCAACTCTGTTATACTGTGCTCCCCCAAGCATGCAGTAAGCGCTCAATAAATACAAATACAATTGATTAATTGATTGATGAAGGTTGGCAAAAGAGGGGAGAAGTTGGAGGCAGGAAGACTAGTAAGGAGGCTGCTAATAATAGTAATAATAATAAATGTGGTATTTAAGTGCTTACTATATGCCAAGCACTGTATTAAGCGCTAGGATAGATACGAGATTATCAGGTTCCATGTGGGGCTCACAGTCTAAGTACGAGGGAGAACAGATGAGGGAACTGAAGCACAGAGAATAATAATAATAATAATAATGTTGGTATTTGTTAAGCGCTTACTATGTGCAGAGCACTGTTCTAAGCGCTGGGGTAGATACAGGGTAATCAGATTGTCCCACATGAGGCTCACAGTCTTCATCCCCATTTTACAGATGAGGTAACTGAGGCACAGAGAAGTGAAATGACTTACCCACAGTCACGCGGCTGACAAGGTGGCAGAGCCAGGATCGAACCCATGACCTCTGACTCCCAAGCCCATGCTCTTTCCACTGAGCCACGCTGCTTCCCTTAAGTGACCTGCCCAAGGTCATATAGCACATAAATCATTGAGCTGGGATTAGAATCTGGAGCTCCCGACTCCCGGGCCCATGCTCTTTCCATTAATTAGACCACACTATTTTCAGTAGCCAATGCAGTAGTCTAGTAGGTAGATAACCAGAGCTTGAATAAGGGTGATAATCCTGAGTACAGAGGAAAGGAAGGATCTGGGAAATACTGTGGGGGAAAAAATATGACAGATTTAGTGAAAGGCAGAATATGAGAGCTAAAAGGCAGAGAGAAATCAGAAGTGAAACCAAGGTTGTGGGCTTCTGGGACGGGGAATATAATGGTGCTAAGGACTGATCCCTACTGACTCATCTCCCCAACTTATTTTCCTCCCTACTGCCTCACCTATGCAATTAGTCCATATCCTCTAAGCACTTTGATACTCACCCCACCCTCACCCATAGGACTTTAACATATCCTTATCTTCAGTCATTTCCCTTACCTGTAATTCATTACAATGTCTGTCTATCATACTCCTTGTGGGCAGGTATTATGTTTATTTACTCTGGTATACACTACACAAATGTTTAGTACAGTGTTCTGCATGCAGTAAGAGTTCAATAAAATACAAATGATTGATTGATTGATTGATTGATTGATTGAACCCTATTTGGTATTGCCTTCCTGCTGGGTTTGTAAACCTATAGAGCATACACAGATAGTCAAGAACATATATGCTATATAAGTGAAAGTATACAGTATGTGCGGAAAGATGATTAGAAATAGCAACACCATATTTTAGAACACCTTTGCCCTTCTCAAGCTGAGCACTCTGGGTATAAATACTTGAAGCACACACCAGCTTTTTAGAAGAATGGCAGGCACTACATAAATCTAAAACTATGCAAAAATTAAAGAAAATGTATTTATCATTTATTAAATGTATTCAATTTCCTTTATTAAAACTTGCTATTTCATTGCCTCAGATCCCAAAGTTGGCTTACAGAATAAGAGGAGGAAAATACTGCCCTCCCACGTGTGCAATTTGGGAGTGAGAACAGAGAATAGAAGTAAATCAGGTAGTTTCCCAGAATCAAATCATCGAAGGCAGCATGGCTTAGTGGATAGAGCCTGGCCCTGGGAGTCAGAAGGACCTGGGTTCTAATCCTGGCTCTGCCACTTGTCTGCTGGGTGAACTTGGGCAAGTCACTTCACTTCTCTGGGCCTCCATTACCTCATCTGTAAAGTGGGGATTAAGACTGTGTTTCTCATGTGGGACAGGGACCGTGTCCAACCTGTTTAGTTTGTAGCTACCCCAGTGCCTACAACAGTGCTTGACACATAGTAAGCACTTAACAAAGCGCTTAACCATCATCATTATTATTATCAGTGGAAAGAGAATGAGACAGAGAGTCAAGAGCCTTGGGTTCTAGTCCTAGCTCTGCTACTTGCCTGCTGTGTGACATTAGGTAAGTCACTTCACTTCTTTGAGCCTCAGTTTTCTCATCTGCAAAATGGGGATAATAGATGGGCAGTCCCCTCTCAGGGTCACACCTGGAGAGTTCCCAGTACTCTACCAGTCTCAACTACAGTAGGTAGAGTGAGGCAGAAGCATAACCATTCCATTCCTAGCTAGGGCAGTGACTAGCAAGTGGAAGGCAATCTGCTACAAGTCAAAACTCACCTATGCTGGGCAGCAGCAGCATGGGAGACAATGAAGGGTGAAGACTCAAGTTTACTATGCGGAAGTAGGCAATGGTAAACCTCTTCCATATTTTTACCAAGAAAAGTCTATGGATACACTACCAGAATGGCTGCAGATGGAGAGTGGGCGTCCTGGGAGAGATGTGTCCATGACATCGCTATGGATCGAAGATGATCGACGGCATAAGACAAGATGGGCACTCCCTCTTAGACTGTGAGCCCTGGGGGTGAGGCAAGGCCTGTGTCCAGTCTCATGATCTCATTTCTATCCCATCACTTAATTATTATCTACCCCTGTGCCAGACACAGAATGAGTGCTTAATAAATATTATTACCATTATTATTATTATTATTACATCTCTTACAGTCATTAGAGGGAGTTCTCTGCCAGTTGAATACCCATTCTCGGAGAATGGGGAATGAGTACAACCACAGCAGGTCTTCTTCTGTGGGGTGCGGGGGACCCACCCTGTAGTCTAAAACAATTGGAGTGTGGATCAGAGGGGGCCTTGTGGCCGAAACCAGACACAAGGCTAGGGACACGTATATTAACACCGTGCTACCATCTTCCCTGTGGGCTGTCGCTAGAGTGCTGCAAACCAGGGCCCCAAGAAGCTCCTCTTGGCTTGTGGCTGAGTAACAGTGGATTAAGGCAAACTTAATCCATGTGTCAGGGTTTGAGAGGCTTGCGTGAATTTGAATGAAGAGTTTGCAAAATGGACAAAATGTAAGAGGACCATTGTGCATGGAGCTTTGATCAATGGACTGATTTCTACTGTGCTGAGCACTGAAATGGCTGGGCTGGGCTGTGAGTTTCTTCTGCAGGAAATTAGCTTCTATATGTTGGAAAAGAAATCGTAACTGTTGCTGAAGTGAAAAAACTCAAGCGATCCATTGCTTTCATTACTATTTGGCAATATTATTTCTACATAGGCACCTGTCTACTGGAATTACAGGAAAAATTCATTCTGGTCACTAGAGGGCAGGAAACACCAGCAAGGATCTTTTCTTGGGATCTACATCACTGCGCCTCCATGAGCCACTTCCTGAAACTCAAATTCAGCAGGCAGTTATTAGAGATGAGGTTTAGTGTAGCTTATTCCCCATCAAGTAGAAATCCACATTTCAGGCAGAGGCATTCTTCACAGACACATAGTCATGTGAACTCTTCTCTGAGCTAAAGACACACACAAAGAAACAAACCCACTCGCATTTTCCCTCGCTCTCTTTCTCCCCCTTCCTCTCTCTGCCTCCCCACTCTCCTGCTCTCTCTTTTTTCCTCCCTTCCTCTCCCTTCCTGTCTGCTGCCCTTTTTCATGTTCACCAACGCCCCCTTTTCCCACCACCCAAGTCAGGACACCTTGGTCCAGGACAGCAGGCTCCCTGCAGTCTGAGCCATCTCAGCCCCACTCTTACACCCTGGCATTCAGCAACTCCTATTGCCTTCACCCAGGGCTAGGGTTCAGGGCCTAGCCCTTTGATGGTGCTGCAATCAGAGTTGATGGCTCTTTCCCTCTGGGCCTTGCTTGCCCGGCATGGCTGGCTCCTGATGGCCTTTCACAGTATCCCCTGGTGATGATTGGGCTACCCATTTCACATCATCTCCTTCTCATGGTTCAGGACTTACGCTAGGCTGGCTGCCTCTGAATTTGGTAGACTAATCCAGGTATTAAGAGGATTTATGCTGGATCTTCAATTGGCAAAGTTGAAGACCAATGACACCCATATCTGGAGACAAAGGGCAGTCTGCTTCTCCCAGATAGAGGAACACACACATACCCATTCTCAGGCATGATTACCAGCTCTGGGGCAAGTGGAAATGGGCTGTGTACCTGAGTGGCTGGGTGGACCATGAGGTGGGGAATGAAGGTGGGCCGGATTGGACTTGGTGTCCCAGTGAGTGAGTGAGAGTGACAACCCCACAGCTTCTGCTGCCAATGGGGCAACTGGGGAGAGAGTCCAGCAGTCCACCTCATTCCCTGCAAATCCCCCAGCCAGTGCAGACCCCTTCCCTCAGAGTGGCCATCCACATCCCCTGTGTCCCTGCCGCTTGGAATCACTCTGGGCTCAATGTGACCATCACCTAGTGTCAAGCAGCAGGGAAAACTGTGCTGGTACCACGAGGACTTCTGTGCCCGTTTCTGCACCCTCACTCTCCCCAGAACCTTTGTGTCCCCCTCCTGGGTCAGTGTGAAGCCATGGGACTTGGCGGCAGAGGTTGCAGTGGAGCAAAGCGTGGCTTCTGTACAATTCACACAAATGGCTTTTGTACAATTCACACACCATGGGGCCAACCCGGCACTCGCTGTTTTACAGGAACCATGTTCCATCTTACTTGCCCTTCTGTCTATGATAGTTGGTCAGTGACAGTTCTTGCTATTTCTCAATCATCCCACCTTGCTGTTGGAGGATTCCATTGTGCTCCCAGGGACCAAACCCCAAGGGAATTCTCCCCAGAATATCTGTTCACTTGGCTTTTGGTGGTGGAGCTGTCATAGTAGAAGCGACGTGGCTTAGTGGAAAGAGCACGGACTTGGGAGTCAGAGGTCATTGGTTCTAATCCCTGCTCCTCTACTTGTCTGCTGTGTGACCTTGGGCAAGTAACTAAACTTCTCTGTGCCTCAGTTTCCTCATCTGTAAAATGGGGATTAAGACTGTGATCCCAAATGGGACAACCTGATTACCTTGTATCTACCCCAGTGCTTAGAACAGTGCTTGGCACATAGTAAGGCGCTGAACAATTACCATCATCATCATTATTATTATTATTATTACAATGTTTGAAGACAGCACTTCAATCAGGAAGAAGGAAGGACATCTCCAAAGTGAGGACTACCGAATCACCAAAAGAGGTCATGGAAAGGTGACCATCGTCATCATAATGTCATACTTACAAAGACCCACCTAAAGGGCTTTAAGAACAGGAGAGAAGTCTGTCTTGGGAGGTTTAAGTGGAAGCAATACCTGAGGGTGGGGGCCGGGTCATGAGATGGCCTCCTGCCTGTTCTTTCTAGCCTAAGGTTCCAATGAGTCTACATCGGCTTAAAGTCTTGAGCTCCAAATGGTCACAGTCAAACTGGGAAAGCAAAGCCTTCAAGGTAAGGAAAGGGTGGGTTAGCACTCAGATGAGATGTTTCTTTAACCCTTGGACCTCATGCTTACGTTGGCAACGAGAAGCCTATTACAAACCCAGCAAACTGACAAAACGCATTTCAGATTTTTTGCCATAGATTTTTCAAAAGCAAAATTCCAAGGATGGTAGCCAGAAATTATTCTTTTTCAAAACAGAGCTCACAAAGGAAATGATAACGAGAAATCAACACCAGCCATTCTGAACATTTTAGTTTGCCTCATTTGGACCCCCCCCGACATTTACAGATGGCCTTTAGCAAAGCACAGCATTTTTTTTCTTCAACCATTTGTCGTCTTTCTTCCCTAGCTGTAGTTAAGGTTGAAGGGAATTCTTGTGAAAACTGCCATCTGATGAAAAAAAAAGGTCACCCTGATGTGCTAAAAGCAAATAGCTCATATAATCTGATAGGCTCTGAGGAAGGAAATCAAGATCTAGATCCATTATCCAGCTGCCTAAAAAAGAAGCCCTTCCCTAATAATTTTTCACTGTTGGTATTCCCCTCTCTCAGACTTGACCCCACCAAATCTCTCCTTCAACCCTACTGCTCTAATCCATTTTCAGGGAAACTTCGGATACCACTGAGGATTGAGTGTGTGACTACAGGCACCAGGATCACTTCTCAGGACAGGGCAAATGGGTTTGGATCCATTTCCTAATAACGATGTAAAAATAGCTTTGTCTATATTTATCATCTGAGACCCGTTGGTGGTGAGGTGGGGGTGGGGGCGGGCAGCAGAGGAAGGGGGACAGGTCCACCAGACCTAAGGAGACTTGCGTCCTCATGGTGGCCCCTATGGAGGCCCCTTGAGAGAGAGAAGAGGTCCTACAGACCTGGTGGCTTTTCCCCTCCTTCCTGGCTGCAAGCAAATCCCCCGGGGAAAGGAAGGCTACACTGCTCTGAAGCCCCGATCGCCAACCCGTGACTTATCTCTCTCCTCCCTCCTGTCCTATCCCCTCTCCTGTTTCATCCCCTCTTTACTAGCAGTGCTGAAACCAAGACTTTGAGAAGCACTGTGGCCTAGTGGAAAGAGCATGGACCTGGGTGTCAAAGGACCTACGTTCTAATCCCGGCTCTGCCACTTGTCTGTTGTGTGATCTCGGCCAAGTCACTTCATTTCTCTGTGCCTCAGTTTCCTCAGCTACAAAATGGGGATTCAATACCTGTTCTTCCTCCTACTTAGACTCTGAACCCTATGTGGGACCTAATGATCTTGTATTTTGCACAGTGCTTTGCATATTAAAAGTGCTTAACACCACAATTTTTTTCCATATACTTGAGAAATGGAATAGACACTTTGTCAAGCCACTTTAAAAATGATCAATCTTTGGGGAATTCTCCAAACAGAAAGCTCTCTGACTATAAGGTCAGATTGGCTTCATGGTACTGATGAAACTCAGGAGGGGTTTGGTCAGTGTGTAACACCACTGGATCCTGTTCAGTGAAGTAGGAAAAGCACTTCACTACTCATAATACAGCCAATTTTCTGGTGGTAACATATTATCCAATAACAAAACATTAAAGCACGCACATTTTAGGAACAGAGTAAAACAATAGAGCACACAAGTGCTCTAGTTAAAATGTCAGAACAGGCTGCAGAGCTGGCCAGGTCCCTCAGCTCTGGTTTAGATAAAGGGAACAAGACTGTAGTTCTGTTGAATGTACTACATCCATTTCTGCCAGAATGCATGCTTTCACTACATGATCATCAATCAATCAATGGGACTTATTGAGCGCTTACTGTGGTGCAGAGCAGTGTATTAAGTGCCTGGAAAAGTACAATATAACAGAATTGGTAGACAAGATCCCTGCTCACAAAGAGCTTACAATCTACAGGGGGAGACAGAAATTAAACAACTTCTCCAGCCCTTCAACTTCCAGCAGAGCACTGTACTAAGCGCTAAACATCTGAAACTGGAGGACCTCTTTGGAGGAATGGGGTGAACCAAAATTACACCAGGCTGGTGGTACTAAAAGTTCCAAAGGTGACAGAGAAGTTTATAACCTAAAATCTGGGGAAAAGCTGGTGAGGTGGAAAAGCGCGAGACCTGTATTGACACAACTCCATGAGGGAGATGACTCAAGGTCAGGAGAGTATGGTGGGAATCAAATGAGGTATATGGGGAAAATCGAAAGGGCAGTCTACCCATCAAATAGGGCAATTGGCAAAAAGGCAAAGCCAAAATATACAGATGTTTCCACACTAAGGCTAAAAGCCTAAAAAAGAAAATTTGTGAACTGGATGATTAGTGGCTTGTGGGAACCTTGACATAGCAGGTGTCTCTGAGGCTTGATAGGGGAAAGAAAACCGCTGAGACATGTGCGCTACAGGAAAGATTAGGGTGGGTACAATTTTCAGGGGGTGAGGAAAATGAGGGACAATATGAACAATAATAACTTTAAAATCTTAACTAAGAAGACTCCCATTAGATAGAACTTCCAATCAAAACTGTCCTAGCAGGAGCATTCTCTCCATGGCATGAAGGATTAGGATAGTGATCAGGAAACATTTGTTGAGATTGGAGAAGCTCTAACACTTAAGTATCACTCAATCAATCAATCAATCGTATTAGGAGCTCAATGTGTGCAGAGCACTGTACTAAGTGTTTGGGAGAGTACAATATAACAATATAACAGAGTTGGTAGACAAATTCCCTGCCCAAAATGAATTTACAGTCTAGATCACTTATTTATTTACTCATTTATTCATTTTCCAACTCTTGCAGTTACCAGTAGAATCTATATTTTTCCTTCTGCTCCCACTGTATTGTTATAATCTAGGTCCGTAAGTTCCTCAAGGGCAGGGACTGTGCCTTTTACTTCTGCCGTCTTCTACCCTGTGCTTCAACTCATGGTAGGGGCTCAATAAATATACTGTTGTAAGAATGAATGAATGAATGAATGAATGAAAGAAAGATAAGGGTATGTGTACATGGGGATAGAGTGAGAGGATGAGGAAGTCAAAAGGGAAAAAAGGTAGCAATCACAGGCAACCCACAGAGAGGGGGGAATCTGGTGTGTTCCACTCATGTCTGTTTCGTTCATTCATTCATACTTCCTTTTTTTTTTTTAATGGTATTTGTTATGTACTTACTATGTGCCAGGCACTGTACTAAGTGGTGGAGTAGATATAAGATAATCAGGTTGGACACAGTCCATAGCCACATGGGACTCATAGTCTTAATCCCCATTTTGCATATGAGGGAATCGAGGCACAGAAAAGTGAAGTGACTTGTCCAAGGTCACACAGCACACACAGCAGAGCCAGGATTAGAACCGAGGTCCTTTGATTCACATGCCTGAGCTCTTTCCACTAGACCATGCTGTTTCTTTCTTTTCTTTCTACTTCAATACATGTATAAACTACATTTTGGGATGTAATCAATAATGAACTTGGGGGGAGATAGCTGGAGATTGAGGAGCAAGGAAGCAGGAGGTAGGGAACGAGCCCACACAGATGGGGGGAGGGGAAAACCTGCAGAGGATCGTCAACTCCCCACACCTCGCCTGCCAAGTGGGGTCCCCAAACAAGTGGGGCCTGCCGAGATAGGGTGGGGGAAGTCTGGAGGGATGCATTCTCTGTCCCTCTCCCTGCCTTTCATGCCCAAACCCCACAGGAACTGGGTCAGCAGAGGGAAGAGAAGCAGGAGCCCTTCATGCCTCTGCCTCAAACTAACTGTTCTGGGGATCTGGGGAGCAGCAAGGGTAAGTCCAAAACAAGTCTGATCCCTGCTGCCTTCCCTCTTGCAGGTTTCAGGGACACTTAGACAAGGGAGGCCTGGGCAGAGGGATGGGAGTCTTCGTAAGGTAGGGTAGTTTTGGAAGAGAGACTTTTGCAGAATATTCAAAGTGGCTGCAGAGTGGCTGCTCTCACCCCTCAATAGATGTCACTGATTGAGTAATGTATCCTTTCTCTCTGCACCACTGCCTCCACACATTGAGACGTGGGTTTCAGAGAAGCAGTGTGGCTTAGTGGAAAGAGTACGGGATTGGAAGTCAGAGGACGTGGGTTCTAATCCCAGCTCTGCGACTTGTCTGGTATGTGACCTTGGTCAAGCCACTTAACTTCTCTGTGCCTCAGTTACTTCATCTGTAAAATGGGGATTAAGTCTGAGCCCCACGTGGGACAACGTGATTACCTTGTATCTACCCCAGTGCTTAGAACAGTGCTTGGCACATAGTAAGCTCTTAAATACCATAATAATAATAATTATTATTATTATTTTCAGCCTGCCTCTGGGGCAGGCTGGACTTGGCAGCATTTCACAGACAGTTGCCATGGAGGTCCTGGACTTTAGTCTCCTACCTGACAACCTAAATTTGGCCTCCTGCATCTCCCTGCTCTCCTCCTTCCTTATGGTCTTGGCAACAGTATGTACCACAACCAGTGATTCTTCTGCCATCATCTCTAAAGTGGATCTAGTACAGGCCTGAGAGTCAGAGGACCTGGGTTCTAATCCCTGTTCCACCACTTGCCTGCTGTGTGACCCTGGGCAAGTCGTTTAACTGCTTTGTGCCTCAATTTCCTTATCTGTAATAATAATAATAATAATTACAATATTTGTTAAGCACTTACTATGTGCCAGGCACTGTACTAAGCACTGGGGTGGACACAAGCAAATTGGATTGGACACAATACCTGTCCAATGTGGGGCTCACAGTCTCAATTCCCATTTTACAGGTGAGGTAACTGAGGCCTAGAGAAATGAAGTGACTTACCCAAGGTCACACAGCAGACAAGTGGCAGAGCCGGGATTAGAAACCATGATCTTCTGACTCCCAAGACCCTGCTCTATCAATTACACTATATTCCTTCTCAAAGGGGTTCAATACCTGTTCATTCTCCTTAGACTATAAGTCCTATGTTGACAGGGACTGAATCCAAGCCTGTGTCTACTACTCCAGAGCTTGACTAAAAGTAAGCACTTAACAAATACCATTATTATTCTATGTTTTCCGCAAAGGCCTGCTACCTCCGCACCTCACAGGAATGTGACCAACTCCCAGGGTCTGTGTACCTAACTGATGGGACGTCCCACACCACTTATCTCCACTTGCCCTGAGGGCATCCGGTCCTCAGAGTAGTGCCTTCCATGCTAAATGACAGGGTGACATCAGCTGAAGGGTTTGATTCTCTTCATTCATTCAATCATATTTATTGAGCGCTTACTATGTGCAGAGCACTCTACTAAGCACTTGGAATGTACAATTCGGCAACAGATAGAGACAATCCCTGTCCAACAACGGGCTCACAGTCTAAACAGGGAAGACAGACAGCAAAACAAAACAGAACAAAACAAAACAAGTAGTTTGGTGACTCCTTTCTCAGAGCAGCCTTTCTCTTCAGCAACCTGAAGGTTGCCACAGGGGAGATGAGACTCCTCTACAATGGCCCTGAAGGCCTGGTGATGCCTCTCCCTCAGTTCTCTGGTTCATTCCTCTACCTGCACCAGGTACACACATATGACACCAGCCAGAGGGACAAGTACTCATATATATGGCCCCTACACCGGATAGCCCCCTGTGAGCTTGTTGTGGTCAGGGAATAATAATAATAATGGTTTCTATTAAGCGCTTATTATGTGCCAAGCATTGTTCTAAGTGCTGTGTCTGTATTGTTATAGCATATTCTCCCAAGCGCTTAGTACAGTGCTGTCTACACAGTAATAATAATGACGGTATTTGTTAAGCACTTACTATGTGCCAAGCCCTGTTCTAAGCACGGGTAAGCGCTCAATAAATACAATTGAACTGAACTGAATATTATAGTCTCCCAAGCGCTTAGTACAGTGCTTTGCACACAGTAAGTGCTCAATAAATATGATTGAATGAATGAATATCCCCCACTCTGCTCCTGGGCTTCTACCTCCATTGCCTCCTTACTCCTCTTGGCTGAATGAAGTCCTCTAGTCAGTCTACATTTCAGTCCCCTCTATACAACCTAGTTAAGGATACCAGACTGGATCACTCTCAAGTATTTTAGTTTATCTTTTCTTCTGGAGAAATTTGAAACCATACTTCCTAGGAGCCACTGCCCACTGCCCCTGCAATGCAACCTCCCCATCCAGGACTGGAGGAGAACTCTGCCTAGTCCTGCCTGTGTGTTGGGGTGAGAACAGCTCAATAATAATAATAATAATTACGGTTGTTATAATTGTAAATAATAATAATATTTATTAACAGCTCTGGGGCTCCAACAGAGCAATCTTTCCCCATAGTAGAAACAGCAGTTCGGGGCCATAAATCTGAATTCATGATCTAGGATGGCAGAAATAAACTCACTGTAACTGACTGTCATCCTGGGGCCAATATGCATGGTTTGGAAAAAATTGATTTTTTAGAAAAAAATGGAGGCCACCTCTGAGCATTCATTTTGAATTAAGTCCTGGCACTTACCTGGAAGCAGGAGACTGTTATGCACTAAAGGTGTTTGGTTCTATTGACATTGTCTCTTAAACTAGTCTCTCCCCTGCATACTGAGTAGGTACACAGGTACAGACTCCACTAGTGCGGTTCCTGAAATTCAAGAGCCAGGAATACTAAACACATCCAGCTAACTTGTTCTTTGTGGCTCAATGTTCAATGCAAGGTGATCAAATCTCTGACCTGAGGTAGGAAGTTGAGAAGTCAGGGAGAGAGGGGAATGTTAACAAGGGAGTATTCTCCCATCCTCTCTAAAGCATGGCCTAGTGGATAGAGCACGGGCCTGGGAATCAGAAGGACTTGAGTTCTAATCCTGGCTCTGTCACTTGTCTGCTATGTGACCTTGGGCAAATCATTTCACTTCCCTGGACCTCAATTTCACCTCATCTGTAAAATGGGGATTAAGACTGTGAGTCCCATGTAGGACAGTGACTGTGTTCTACCTGAATAGCTTGAATCTACCCCAGGGCTTGGTATATTGCCTGGTTCACAATAAGCACTTAACAAATACCATAAAAAAGGGAGTAGGGCCAGAAGGGGAACAAAGAGATGAGGGTTGGGTAAGGATAGAGAGAAGGGGAGAAAAGGAGAGAGGACAGGGAATAGTAAGAAGAAGGAGGAGGAAGCAGAGGAAGTGGAGGAAGAGGAGGAGGAGCAGGAGTCTCCCCTAGACTGTAAGCCCTTAGTGGGCAGGGAACATGTCTACCAGTTCTGTTGTATTGTACACTCCAAGTGCTTAATACAGTGTTCTGCAGACCGTAAGTGATCAGTAAATTCCACTGATTGATTGACTGATTTGCATGAGCAGCACCACCCTTTTTTTAAAAAAAAAAATAGTATTTATTAAGTACTTACTAGGTGCCAGGCACTGTACTAAGCACTGGGGTAGACACAAGATAAATCAGGTTGGACACAGTCCTTGTCCCAGGTAGGGCTCACAGTCTTAATTCCCATTTTACAGATGAGGTAACTGAGGCATACACAGAGAAGTTAAGTGACTTGTCCAATGGCACACAGCAGAGAAGTGGCAGAGCTGGGATTAGAACCCAGGTCCTTCTGACTCCCAGGCCTGTGCTCTATCCACTAGGATACTCTGCTTCTTGTTGCCATTGGCACTACAGCTGTACTGGCCTATCCGGGGGCTGGAAATGAAGGTGAGTTTCTAGCCCAGTAGGAACTATTTGATCCACTTGTGCGGAAAACTTCCAATTCTACATGGCCCTAGGACCTGCCAGTTGAGCCAGGCTGGCTACCAAGGCTTCCCTTTGCTCTGCCTTCCATGGGAGCTCAAGTGTTCCCCAAACAAAGTGCTAACTTGCCACCTTATGACCTGCAGACCATGAGCAAGAGGTCACACCTAGCCATCATCACCTTGGTCAAAGAAGCCAGACACGATTTGAGCATGCTAACCCCCAGGGGCATCACTCTGAGTACCAGCCTGACCTTAGGCTTACTACTGTGTCCTCAAAGGGGTAGACTGGCTCCCAAGGCAAACTTCTTTGTCTTTCTATCAGCTACTCTAGGTCTCTTCCCTTTGGTCAGAAAATATGCTGCTCCTTTGCTGACCCATGCCTTGTTCCTCTAGCCTTCCCAAGTCTGACCCATTGCCAGTACATTGCAAGATTGTGAATTTTCTGAAAGGAAGCCTGTATGGCAAGTTAGTGGTCTATTACCAATTTGCTGACCTATATTTCAAATCGTATGGATTGAAGAGGGATATCAAAATCTGTTGCAGCCACCCAACTGGCTAGCCTACAACTCCAACTTTCTAGAAAATGGAGTCCATGGGGTGGGGAAGGGATAATTGCCAACGAGCTGAGTACAGAAAGGTCAGGAGAGTCTAAAATGAGGGAGGGACTGGAGATAAGCAGTCTTCAGGGGATCTGGATTTTAATCATGGCATTGCCACTTGCCTGCTAGGTAACCTTGGGGAAATCACTTAACTTCTCTATGCCTCAGTATCATCACCTGTAAAATGGAAATTAAATGTCTAGTCTCTCTCCCCTCTTAGACCATGTCCAATCTGCTTACACTGCATCTATTCCAATGCTTGGCATATAGTCAGTGCTTAACAAATGCCACTATTAGTATTATTAACATGATTCAGACACCATTTCTAAAATGCTACAGAGGTAGCAGCAGTTTATTCTGCTACCAAACAACCTAGGAAAATCTGGGTAGGAAGATGGACAACTCTTCCAGACTGCTGTGATATAACATGACTCGGGGCACCCTTCTATAAGGCTGCAGGGGTTGGGACAGGCTGTTCTGTTGTCACACAATTTAGGAAAAGGAGGGAGAAGGAGAGTGGATGATTGGGAAGAGGAGGAAGAGAAAAAGGAGAAGGAGGTGGATGGGTGTCTAGGAAAAGGGGGGAAGGAGGAAGGCGGGGGGAATGGGTGTCTGGGAGGAGGAGGAGAAAAGGGTACAGAGGGGAAGGAGGCTGTGAGTGAGGAGCTCTGGATATTGGAGAAGTTTTTGGCAGACCTGCAGAAGGAGCCAGGAGAAGGCTGCAGCAGCAGGGGCCAGATCATGGAGAAGGCAGAGCCGCTTGTGGAGGAGCACAGACCAAATGCTTCTGATCTAGCAGTGATAGAGAATGAGCTGAGGAGCTTGATTGTTTTTTCCCCTGGCTAGAACTGGGGGCCAGGTAAGTGTCAGTGTCTGGAGGGGCTGGTGGAGAGAATAGAGGAGGAACACACGGGAGAGCGGCTGGTTAGGAGAGAGGGAAGGAAGGAGGTTGGCCCAGCCTCTCTCTCTCTGCACAGATGGCGATGAACCAGAGGCAGCAGAAGGCAACAAGTAGTAGAGGGGCCAGACACACGCAGAGTTACTGGCTGGTGATGGAGCGAGAATGGAAGCAGGAGAGATTCCATTCAAGGGGAGATACATGGTCACTCTCCATCACTGCTGGGTCAGGAGCTTTTGGTCTCTGCTCCTCTGCAAGTGAATCTGTCTCCTCCATGATCTGGCCCCTGCTGCTACAGCCTTATGTGAGAACTGGCAAAGGTGCCCTCTCAGGGACTCTGGTGGGCACTTTAGTGATAGGGTCCCAGGTCCCTCAGCACCCAGCCAGGGGACATAAATGCAGTCATTACAATCCCAGCCCCAAAGAATTTGATGTGAGCCTGAAGACTCAGGTAGTTTTGGATTATCTGTAGAAGAGGTGGAGGGAGGAGAGGCAGAGCGAAGTGTGGAAAAATTTCACAGTGAGTCCTCTGAGCCAGCTAAGATTGAGGACATTTTTTATTATGAAATGAGACAGTTTAAGTGAAGAACATAGAACTCTAGGTAAGGAGACACTGCAAGGCCATTTCCCAGCTGGGAAGGTGGTGGCCGATGGGCTGTCTGTCATGACTTTTAGGTAGGCTGCGATCAGTGGGCGTGCCACATATGGTAGGGGTACTGTGTTTTGGACAGGGGAGCCCCATTAACCCGAGGGCCCAGGTTGGGGGAGGGTTCTAAACACTTCACCCCCCCCCCCTCAGGTGGAGAGTCATGATTGGTTCCAAGAAGAGCCAGGTATGGCTCCCAAACTCTCCATTGCAGACTTGATCTAGAATAAGGGAAATAAGGGAGAGTTTTGGTTTCCCTAAACTGATTGGGTGGTGGATGCTTGTGGAGTAGAAGATGAATAATTTCTATCCTACCTCACCATGTCAGGAATTTACTGCTTGCCCCACTGATTTTTGCGGTTTCACTTCAAGCTCTTTGAAGAGTTTACTGGATTTATTGTTATTTTTATTATTATTGTTACTCTCATGGTGTTTGGTAAGTGCTCATTATATGTCAAGCATTGTTCTAAGCACTAGGTTAATCAGGTTGGACACAGTCCCTGTTCCCCTATGGGGCTCACAGTGTAAGTACGAGGGGAAAACAGCTAATGAAATCTCATTTTACAGATTTTCACTTGATTTTTCATTTTGGGAGTTTTTCCAGGATTGAATGCTGTCCTATTCGGTCTCCTCAACAGCAAAAATTCCCTTTGACTGGCTGGAGATGTTTTATTTATCCCAAGAGCTCCAGAATTCATAGCCCTCAGAATGGACTTGCCTATGCACTTCTTAAGCACACTGATACTCACCTTAGCCCCACAGCGCTCATGTACATATCCTGATACTCTCATTTTCCCTATCTGTAATTTATTTTAATGTTTGTCTTCCCCTCTAGACTGAAAGCTCCTTGAGGGCAGGAAACATGCCTACCAACTCTATGGTATTGTACCTTCTCAAGTGCTTCATACAGTGCTCTATGCACAGTAAGAACTCAATAAATACCATTGATTGATAGAATTTATGTCTGGCCCAGTGTTACATTCAGTGACAGAGGGCTGGATGTCATCCCACATCCAATCCAGTGATTGGGCCATTCTTAGCTGGTATTGGGCACTGTTCCTACATGTCTACTCAGCAGTAGTTGCAAAACATAGATACTATATCCTCCTCAAAACCTATTCTCAAATGCCTTTGAGGACTTACCAGGCTTCTGCCCAACTTTTCCTAGTGCCAGAAGCTCGCCCTTCATTACAAAAACCACTGCCTCCAAACACCAATTATTGACTTCTTCCTTTCAGCATCTGGTGGCTGAAAGTTCCTCAAGGATCCTTGCTCTTAATCACCCTGCCAAGAATGCTGCAGTCTAACTTGCTTGGAAAGCAACATGGCTTAGTGAAAAGAACATGGGCTTGGGAGTCATAGGACCTGGGTTCTAATCCTGGCTCCATCACTTGCCTGCTGTGTGACCTTGGACAAGTCACTTAATTTCTCAGTGCCTCGGTTTCCTCATCTGTGAAAATGGGGATAAAATATCCATTCTCCCTCCTATGTTCATTCATTCAATAGTATTTATTGAGCGCTTACTATGTGCAGAGCACTGTACTAAGCGCTTGGGATGAACAAGTCGGCAACAGATAGAGACAGTCCCTGCCGTTTGACGGGCTTACAGTCTAATTGGGGGAGATGGACAGACAAGAACAATGGCAATAAATAGAGTCGAGGGGAAGAACATCTCGTAAAAACAATGGCAACTAAATAGAATCAAGGCGATGTACAATTCATTAACAAAATAAATAGGGTAATGGAAATATATACAGTTGAGCGGACGAGTACAGTGCTGTGGGGATGGGAAGGGAGAGGGGGAGGAGCAGAGGGAAAAGGGGAAAAAGAGGGTTTAGCTGTGGAGAGGTGAAGGGGGGGTGGTAGAAGGAGTAGAGGGAGAAGGGAGCTCAGTCTGGGAAGGCCTCTTGGAGAAGGTGAGTTTTAAGTAGGGTTTTGAAGAGGGAAAGAGAATCAGTTTGGCGGAGGAGAGGAGGGAGGGCGTTCCAGGACCGTGGGAGGACGTGGCCCAGGGGTCGACGGCGGGATAGGCGAGACCGAGGGACGGTGAGGAGGTGGGCGGCAGAGGAGCGGAGCAAGCGGGGTGGGTGGTAGAAAGAGAGAAGGGAGGAGAGGTAGGAAGGGGCAAGGTGATGGAGAGCCTTGAAGCCTAGAGTGAGGAGTTTTTGTTTGGAGCGGAGGTTGATAGGCAACCACTGGAGTTGTTTAAGAAGGGGAGTGACATGCCCAGATCGTTTCTGCAGGAAGATGAGCCGGGCAGCGGAGTAAAGAATAGACTAGAGCGGGGCGAGAGAGGAGGAAGGGAGGTCAGAGAGAAGGCTGACACAGTAGTCTAGCTGGGATATAACGAGAGCCTGTAACAGTAAGGTAGCCGTTTGGGTGGAGAGGAAAGGGCGGATCTTGGCAATATTGTAGAGGTGAAACCGGCAGGTCTTGGTAACGGATAGGATGTGTGGGGTGAACGAGAGAGACGAGTCAAGGATGACACCGAGATTGCGGGCCTGAGAGATGGGAAGGATGGTCGTGCCATCCACGGTGATAGAGAAGTCTGGGAGAGGACCGGGTTTGGGAGGGAAGATGAGGAGCTCAGTCTTGCTCATGTTGAGTTTTAGGTGGCGGGCCAACATCCAGGTGGAGACGTCCCGGAGGCAGGAGGAGATGCGAGCCTGAAGGGAGGGGGAGCGGACAGGGGCGGAGATGTAGATCTGCGTGTCATCTGCGTAGAGATGGTAGTCAAAGCCGTGAGAGCGAATGAGTTCACCGAGGGAGTGAGTGTAAATGGAGAACAGAAGAGGGCCAAGAACTGACCCTTGAGGAACTCCAACAGTTAAAGGATGGGAGGGGGAGGAGGCTCCAGTGAAGGAGATCGAGAATGACCGGCCAGAGAGGTAAGAGGAGAACCAGGAGAGGACAGAGTCCGTGAAGCCAAGGTGAGATAAGGTATGGAGGAGGAGGGGATGGTCGACAGTGTCAAAGGCAGCAGAGAGGTCAAGGAGGATTAGAATGGTGTAGGAGCCATTGGATTTGGAAAGAAGGAGGTCATGGGTGACCTTAGAGGGAGCAGTTCCGTAGAGTGGAGGGGACGGAAGCCAGATTGGAGGGGGTCTAGGAGAGAATGGGAGTTAAGGAATTCTAAGCATCGATTGTAGACGACTTGTTCTAGGATTTTGGAAAGGAAGGGTAGTAGGGAGATAGGGCGATAACTGGAGGGGGAAGTGGGGTCAAGAGCGGGTTTTTTAAGGATGGGGGAGACGTGGGCATGTTTGAAGGCAGCGGGGAAGGAGCCATTGGAGATTGAGTGGTTAAAAATAGAAGTTAAGGAAGGGAGGAGGGCAGGGGCGATGGTTTTAATAAGGTGAGAGGGAATGGGGTCCGAGGCGCAGGTGGCACTTGCGAGGAGGGAGGAGATCTCCTCTGAGGATACTGCAGGGAAGGATGGGAAAGTAGGGGAGAGGGTTGGTGGGGGGGAGGGGAGAGGCGGAGGGGTGACTTTGGGGAGCTCAGACCTGATTGTGTTGATTTTCGTGAGGAAATAGGTGGCCAGATCATTGGGGGTGAGAGATGGGGGAGGGGGAGGAACTGGGGGCCTAAGGAGAGAGTTAAAGGTCCGGAACAATCGGCGGGGGTGACGGGCATGGGTGTCGATGAGGGAGGAGAAGAAATTTTGCCTGGCGGAGGAGAGGGCAGAGTTAAGGCAGGAAAGGATAAATTTGAAGTGTGTGAGGTCGGCTTGGTGCTTGGACTTTCGCCAGCAGCGCTCAGCAGCTCGAGCATAGGAGCGTAGGTGGCGGACAGAGGAGGTGATTCGGGGCTGTGGGTTAGTGGAGCGAGAGCGGCGGAGGGAAAGGGGGGGCGAGAGAGTCGAGATGAGTAGAGAGGGTGGAGTTGAGAGTGGAGACCTGATCGTCGAGAGTGGGAAGAGAGGACAGGGTGGCAAGGTGAGGAGAGATGCTATTGGAAAGACGGATGGGATCGAGAGAGCGGAGGTCTCTGTGGGGCAGTAGCAAAGATTTGCAGGGGGAGGGAGTGTGAGAGATGAGGCAGGTGAGGTTATGGTCAGAGAGAGGGATTTCAGAGTTGGTGAGGGAGGAGATAGTGCAGCGGTAAGAGATGACGAGATCGAGGGTGTGACTGAGTCGGTGAGTGGGCGCGGTTTGGTGGAGGCTATGTAGACTGGGAGCCCCTGGGGGGACAGGGATGGTGTCTGACTTGATGAGCTTGTACCTACTTCAGTGCTAAGTACAGTGTTTGGCACATAGTAACCACTTAACAAATACCACAATCATTTCCTGAAGGGTGTATAAGAGGAAAGTCAAGTGAATTACGACAGGCTGGAGGAACCTCTCCTCACAAACAGCAAAGAGGAAATTCTTGCTTGCCTCTGAAATCCTCTGAGAAAGTCAAAAGAAGTACTGCTAATCCCTTCATGCCAACCAGCTGCTCCATAATCTGTGTGATGAAAGCCTAACCTGCAAATATGGATCAGAAATGAGAACAGCATATGATCTCTCGAGTCACATAATCGGTAGGAGACATTGTCAATGAAAATCAACCACACTCTAGATGCTATTTGTGGAGACTGGAGAACATTAACCTGAGTTTGACATCCCTGTAACACATCATATGTTCAATGGAGTCCATGATGGGAGTGCGATTTACAGAAGAGGCATTTGGTTGGTGGACCAATTTTGCTTGGGAGTCCTATCAAATCTACCAATCCTTAGAAGGGATTGAACTATGACCCTGCCAGTCAAATGATGCAATCTGATGCCACCCTGGTGCCTGCTTCCTGCAAGAAGTTCCACTGGCACGTCACCCCTGCCTCGGTCTGCTGCTAGCCCTGGGGGGTTTATTTTATGTCCATTTTTTAAATCAAAAGAAAACCCGAGGCTCCTTGATTCATCTCCTCTGTCCACCCTGGGGCCGGGGCCAGGGGATCCGGAGTCTGGTGAGGAACCAGAGGTGCTTTCCTGCTTTCCCTGCCTCAGGCTGATGAGTGGGGAGATGGACCTTGGGCAGCTCAAACCTTTCCAAGGAACTGGGATATCCCCTGCCCCTGCTGCAGAGGTCAGCTCCAGGTTCACCCACCCACACATGCTTCTGTTTCCAAGGAAACCACTCTCACTCACATCCCCAGTCCATTTCTCACATGTGAGTCCCTTCCTCTTGTAGAGCTTCACGGAAAATCCCCTTTTTTATAAAATGGTATTTGTTTAAGCACTTATTATGTGCCAAGCACTGTTCTAAGAACTGGGGTAGATACAAGATAATCAGGTTGGACACAGTCCCAGTCCCACATAGGGCTCCCAGTCTTAGTCCCCATTTTCCAGATGAGGTAACTGAGGCACAGAGAAGTGAAGTGACTTGCCCAAGGTCACACAGTTGACAGGTGGTGGTATCGGGATTAGAACCCAGGTCCCCTGACTTCCAGGCCCTTACTTGTTCCACTAAGTCATGCTGCCTCCTCCCTCTTCCCCAGTTCTACCCCCTGCTCGAAAGCTTGGGTGTCCTAGTAATTTAAACCATTAGCCAATGCATCAGTAACCAATAAAAACTGCCCATTTATCATATCGTCTTGAAGAATTTTGCTTGAATAACGTTTCATAGAGCAAAATGTGACAATTGGTCATGGTACCCTTTCTATAGAGCCCACTTAGCATTTTATCTTTGTGAAGACAGAACCAGTTGCTGAATATTAAAACTGGCTGCACACAACAATACTGTGAGTAGAGTTCTGTGTGTGCAGGGAATGTGTCTATTTATTGTTGTATTGTACTCTCCCAAGTGCTTATTACAGTGCTCTGCACACAGTAAACGCTCAATGGGTATGATTGAATGAATGAATGACATTGATTCACTATTAGGCAAGTTCACTAGTTATTGATGTGATGTAAACGTTCAATAAGGTCTACTAGCAAAGTTTCTGATTTATCCTATTAGAAGACTGCAGATTGATAAATTAATAGAGTGTAGAAGATGGTGAGTGGTTATCTGAAAGCTCTAAAGCACTGAATATTAAGATCTTGTGATGATGTTTTTTCTGGAGCTTCAAGAAAAATCATAACACTTGAGAACATATGGAGTCCTTCATCCATCCTACTAGACTACATAGAGGGGTCATTTTCTAAACCATCATATTGCACATCTCCCCTCTCCTTAAAAACATCCATTGGCTGCCCATTCTTCATATCAAGCAGAAACTCTTAACTCCTGGCTTTATGGCACTCAATTAGCTCTCTCCTCCCAATACAACCCAGTTCACCAACTCTCATTCCACTCAGGATAACCACCTCACTTGTGCCTTGTTCTTGTTTGTCCAGTCACTGATCTCTTGGGGATGCTTCCCCCCATGCCTGGAACTCCCTCCCAAAGCAGCATGGCTCAGTGGAAAGAGCCCGGGCTTGGGAGTCAGAGGTCGTGGGTTCTAATCCCGGCTCTGCCACTTGTCTGCTGTGTGACCTTGGGCAAGTCACTTAACTTCTCGGTGCCTCAGTTACCTCACCTGTAAAAATGGGGATTTAAAAATGTGAGCCCCACATGGGACAATCTGATTACCCTGTCTCTACCTCAGCGCTTAGAACAGTGCTCTGCATATAGTAAGCGCTTAAGAAATACCATCATTAGAAGCAGCATGGCTCAGTGGAAAGACCCCGGGCTTGGGAGTCAGAGATCCTGGGTTCAAATCCCGACTCTGCCAATTGTCAGCTGTGTGACTGTGGGCAAGTCACTTCACTTCTCTGTGCCTCAGTTCCCTCATCTGAGAAAGGGGAATGAAGACTGTGAGCCTCACGTGGGGCGATCTGATTACCCTGTAACTACCCCAGCGCTTAGAACAGTGCTCTGCACAGAGTATGCGCTTAACAAATACCAACATTATTATATCCAACAGACTATAGCTCTCCCCACCTTCAAAACCCTTCTGAGATCAAATCTCCTCCAGGAGGCCTTCTCCAAGAAAGCCCTAATCTCCCCACCTTATATCCACCAAGTGCCACTTCTGCCCTCCCATGTTACCTAAGCACTTATGTTGCCATAACCCCCATAACACTTACATACCAATCTTATATATTCTACTATTTCCCTATCTGAATTTAAGTGTCTGTCTGTCTTTTCTGCTAGACTGTAAACTCCTTGAGGGCAGGGATGGTGTCTTCTAAATCTTTTATACTCTCCCAGGTGCTCAGTACAGTGTACTGCACACGGCAGGTGCTCAATAAATGATGATAAATGAACAAGAAACAATTTTCTCCTTTCCCTTTGTTTCCCATCTTTTAACCAGCTTTTTATCCTTGATGGAGAGATCCTGATCCAAGTAACAGAAGGGCAGCAAGCAAAGTAAGCCATACCTGACTTTTTCTCCCGCCTCCTTGGCTTCGCTCAGGAAAGAAGGGCACCTAGGGAAGTGTGGTTCCTCTGTGCCATGCTTCCTGACTAACCTGGAATAGAATGTACAGTTGTCTTTGGGTTCACACTAGACTTGTCAATGGGATCTCACCAGGGAGCAAATGTGGGTCTGGATACTGTCTCTATTTGTTGCTGAATTGTACTTTCCAAGTGCTTAGTACACTGCTCTGCACACAGTAAGTGCTCAATAAATACGATTGAATGAAGAAAGTGCACATGGTGGGGATTCCAGGTTGAGGAGCAGCATGGCCTAGTAGAAAGAACACAGGGCTGGGAGTTAGAAAGAAAACAGGGCTGGGAGTCAGAGGGCCTGGGTTCTCATCTGGCTCTGAGTTGCCTACTGGGTGACTTTGGGCAAGTCACTTCACTTCCCTGTGCCTCAGTAACCTCAACTATAAAATGGGGAGTCAATGCCTGTTCTCCCCACTACTTAGACTGTGAGCCCTGTCTGGGACAGGCAACGGGTCCAACCTGAGTCCCTTGTATCTACCCCAGCGCTTAGAACAGTACTTGACACAGAGTAAGTGCTTAACAAATGCCAACATCATCATCATCATCATATTTTATTTTTTTCTTTTCCACTCCTTTGCGATCTAGACCCTTCTGATCTCCAGTACTTCAAACCACGGAAGAAGAGGCCTCACTCAACAAAAGTGTCCAGAGAAAATAAGGAGCAGGTGCTCCTCGTGAGAGTGCACAGAGATATTCTGTTCTAAAGCCACAGACTACACCTGGAATCCCAGTGAAGACCCCCAAGGGCTGGTATGGCAGAGGAATTGTCTCCCTCAACAATCAAGTACAAACCAGACTAGGGCATAGCAGGGCCTGCTGCTGAAACCGATGCACAGAGATATTCGATTCCACAGTCATTCAATCATTCAGTCGTATTTACTGAGCGCTTAATGTAAGCAGAGCACTGTACTAAGTGCTTGGGAAGTACAATTCACAACCATGGGCTGCACCTGTACCCCAACCAAAAGTCTCGCACTGTGAGCTGTTGACTACATGGGAACTAGGGAAGAGACTGTGAATGACTCGCTGCAACCCAGCACCACTACAGAAAAACCAATCAAGCATATGGCCCTACCGATGGCAAGCTACTCCTTAGCTTCCATCAGTGGCATCTTCTTCAAGTACAAGGGCAACTATTTATAAAGTTATAAAATCATGACAGATTAGTCTCTATAATTCCATGATCACTCAATTTCACTAAAAGTCTCTGGGTGTGGAACCTTACAAAAGGTTATTTGAAAATCTAAACCTAATATGTCTACTGGCTCCCCTCTATCCACATGCGTCTTGACCTTGTCAAAGAACTCCAACAGATTAGTGAAGCATGATCTCCCCCATTGGAAACACCCTAACATATAAGTTACCACTGTCAATGGCTACCAGAACATGATTTTCCCATAACAGGAGGGGCTTCAAGAACACAGCCCCCTTGATATAGGAAAACTAACTGAATGCGCATAGAATAGGGATGGGGAAAAGAAGTGAATCAGCATTAGTGCTGAGAATAGCTTGACCAGCTAGTCTTGCCCTTTACTTTAGTAATACAATTCTACTTGGATGCAAATGACCAACCTGATAAAAAAGGAAACTTGCAAGCATCCTACTGCAGTTCACATTGCCACTTTTTCAACACATCTCATTTGAGTTTAACAGCACGTTTGCAAACACTGCACTTTTTTCAGACTTTGGAGAAAGATAGACTGTATGATGCTTATTAAATTTAATTCATGACACGCCAGTAAATTTTACAGCCATTATACATGTCAATCACATCATTGTTCACTGAATTCCTATGGTTCACTGGTGAACAGATTATTTACATCCAAGATTGTCATCAGCACAATGACATGGCAAGGAGGCAGGTGAACTACTTGTATGATACCTGAAGTGGCTTATGCACCTCATTATTTAGAGATGATTGCTTTATTAGGTCCCGATTTCCGAAAACTAAGTTACTCATGAAATGGTTCTAATCCCCCACGATCCTGCAACCGTTCTCTATTCAGAGGCTTTACCACAAGGATCCGATCACCTCTTCAAGAGAGGACAGATAAACTGCCAGAGCATTGCTCCTGGTAGGGCAAACAGATGAACTATTCCAGAGGTTAAAAATCCACTTCCGGTAAATATAAACACTCAGGATGATCGTTTCCCTTTCTCTGACTCCAGCTAATGTGTTGTGCTCATGTACATGTCTCTGCAGAAATCTTACACAAGATACAAACGGGATTTCATTTAAATGTCTAGAACTTTATAATCATTTTCTTATAACAATAAATTATCATGCATTAGGCTCTAAATAAGAGAAATATCTGAAGTCTCCATCTGTAAAGAATGCTTTTCACACAGAAAATCATCAATAACTACAGTCCATTGAAAACTGGCTTTGCCCAAGAGCGTGTACCATGAGCTGCAAAGAGCTCTCGGCGCATTCCATAACTATACTTTCTATTTTGACACTCCCAAACTATTCTTTGCCCTATAGAGATCAAAGACTCCCTTAGGACACTGGCTGTCATTAGTACTATAGTTAACAGATAAAGCATGGTTGTTTTCCTCAGGGACTTTTGGCACTTTCACCATGTTCTGCATGGGATCCCTGAGAAATTATCAAAGCGCCAGATTTCTGCTATTTAAGTAGTGGTGGTGGATATGCTCAAGATTGCAAAGGGCTTAATCTAGCTTCTTTCTGCTGTCTGTGTTGTGCACAGAAGCTAAGAACTCCACAATGAGTTTGGCAGTTTTCCTGGGACGCTCCATGACCACAGAGTGTCCACAGTTCTCCAGGAGTTCCACCTGACAGTTGGAGATGGAATTGGCTAACATGTCCGCTCCAGATACATCCAGGACCTGGGTACAAAAGAAAGAAGTAAATGTTATGGGAAAATCCTATTACCTTTCATTCCAGTTTAAAATGATGTGGGGCTCTGTATTATGAAATTATGCCTTACTGATCTCCAGGAATTCTTTGAGTTTAATAAGTGGGTGAAACGAAGGGAACCGGTGAATGCTATCTAGTTACAGTAGCTCAACAGAGTTCCCTACTGAAAACTTTTAAAAAAACAGATAGATCTTAAAACCCTCAAGGGCAAGGGCCAGGTCTGTTACACTTAGTGTAGGCTCCCAAGTGCATAGTACAGTGCCCTGTACACTGTAGGCACTCAAAAAATACTAAGGTATATGGAGTAACCATGGATAGAAAATGAGAGAAGAAACACTTCCGGATGGAGAAATGTAAATAATGGCATCCTCCAAGGATTGACATGAAGATTAGTTTTGTTTCATTTCTTCATATAGGACCTGGAAGAGGGAATGTGTGGTGAAATCTCCAACTTTGTAGGGGAAACTAAGCTCTTCTATTTGGTGGAATGTCAGGCAGGTGAGGATGAACTGCCAAAAGACTTTGTAGAGCTGAATGACTATAAAAAACCAAGTGGCAGATAAGCTTCAGTGTGGGCAACTGCATGGTGATGGGACCCAGTGGAAAACAAATCACCCAAACTTCAACTTAATGATGGCCGGGTTGGAGCTTCCTGCCATGACTCAGGAAAGAACTCAGTGTCACTGTTGACTGTTCCTTCAAAAAGGTTAACAAAATCCTGGGTATCATCAGGAAGGATAACGAAAACAAAAGCTGTAGCTTTGCCACTATATAAAACCATGGAGCATCTGCACCTGGAATACTATCTGTTGCTTCATCTTAGGAGAGTCAGAACAGACGAGGAGAAGGCTATATAAGAACATCCAAATGACCAGAAAGATAGATCAGTCTTTAAGGGTAGATTAGGAACTTCAGTCTAGAAAGATGAAGGCTGAGTGGGGACATGATTCTTTTTGTAAAAACATGAAGGGTGAGGACTAGAGGGAAACGGAAGTATTGTTCATCAGATTCCACAACATCCACAACACCAAGATGAGGGAAACCTTACTGAAGCTTGAAGCTGGTAGGTCTAGCAATGAAAGGAAACTTTTCTTCACATGGTGGCAAACAAAAGGATTTTGTTAAAACAGGAAATTGTTCAGGCCAAAAATATCAGCACATTCAAGAGGGGTTGGGATAAATCCCTAACTGTTGGGAAGCACTAAAACCTCAAATCTCCTGGCTCCATAAGAAGCCGCTGTAGTTGGAAAGTCCTAGGCACCGGGGTCTAGATCCTTTCTAAGCCATAGCACCAAAGCAGGGAACACCAGCGTGTGTCACCTGATGATAGAGAGGGGAGCGGAGGCAATGAGAATGACTTTACCTTGCCAAGTAGGTGCACAACCTAGGTTGCTCTGGCAACTATCTGAGCAACAGCAAGGGCCAATTCACCAAGGCCCAATGCAGGCCATCTGCTAGCTTGCCGAGGCTGCTGTGGACTGCACATCTTCAATGAAATGCAGCAAGTTGGAGTCGAGTTAGTAATTTCATACACCCTGCTCTTCTGAAGGTGGTAATCAGAGTGGGGAGGGTTGTTACCTGTATCCATGGCTACCTCAGAGCAAGGTAGGAGTGACTGCAGGCAAAAGGTGTTGGCTTGGAGCCAGGGCAGATTTAGTCAGTGGGCCCTATTTTGCCTACTTTATTCAAAGGGCTAGAAGGAGTGTGAAGACAGCAGAAATCCTCTTCTGCGGAAGTACAGATCTCCATGGGTAACATATTTTGTAGTAGCAACAGCTATTAGCAATGGCATTTACTGACCATGATGCAATATATTTAGCCCTTAGAAGTGTAGTTGGAGAGCAGGAGGTGAAAAGGACAGGTGGATAAAGCTGGAAAGGAGTCTTTGAGATGGAGTGAGGTAGGCAGCCCCTGGGAGTTTTTGAAGAGTGAGGAAACGTGCTGAGGTACGTTTTGGGAAGATGATCCAGGCAGCAGCATGGAATAGGGGCAGAAATGGGAAGAGGCTGGAGGCAGGAGAACAGTGAGGAGGCTAACACGGAAGTTTAACTACGCCATGACAACTGCTTGAATCAGGGTGGTAACTCTGTGGGTAGACAGGAAGCGGAGGATGCAGAAAATGTTTTAGAGGGAAAATTGGCAGGAATTAGCAGTGGACTGAACCAGATACCTGAAAAACAATGAGGAGTCAAGGTAGCAGCCTTCTGGGACAGGACAGATGGTGATGTTATTGATAGAGATAGGAAGGTTGGGAGGAGGGGAGGATTTGGGAGGGAAGGGGAAGAGTTCAGTTTTGGACATGTTGAGTTTGAGATGCCAGGGAGCTATCCAAGTGAAGATGCGTTGGAGGCCAGAGAAATGCAAGATTGAATAGCGGTAGAGCAATCAGAGCTAGAGAGGTAAATTCGGGAATCATCCATATAGAGATGGTAGCTAAAGCCAGACGAGCGAGCGGATGAGCTCCCTGAGAGAGTACGTGCAGCATGAGAACCACAGGGAACCAGAACAGAGCCTTGCAGAATACCCACTGGTAGAGGTTGAGAGGTGGAAGAAGAGCCAGAGAATGAAAGTGAAAAGGAGCAGTCGAGATATAAGAAAACCAGAACCAGATGAGTACCAACTCTGTTGCACTGCACCCTCCTAAGTGCTTAGTACAATGCTCTGCACACAGTAGGCACTCAGTGAATACCACTGATTGAATGATACTATGTTGGCAAATCCAAGATCTGATTCCATTTCAAGCAGAGAGATGTGGTCAGTTGTGTCTAAGATGGCTGAGAGATCAAAGAGGAATGGGACAGAGTAAAGTTGGTTGTATTTGGCTCTGAAGCAGTCATTGGTGACCTGGGATAGTGTAATCTTAGTGGGATGAAGTGTGTAAAAGCCCGACTGTAGTGGGTCAAGGAGAGATTTGAAGGAGAGAAAGTGAAGGCAGTGGGTGTATGCAACCCTTTCAAGGACTTTGACCAGGAATGGGGTAGAGGTATTTCCTTATTTCTGTTCTGCCTTGTGGGAGAACCTCTGGGATCATGGTCTCAACTAAGATTTTCCTAAGGGCCATGAGTGTATTCGTGTATTATTTTCACGTGCAAGTTAAAATATCACTTCTCTGAGGTTGTCACTTAATTATCCTCTTCTTTGTTTCTTCTCCTGCACTCACCCTACTTGGTAGAGATTCCCTACACATTGAATGTGTATAGGCTCTGTACTAATGAATGTATAGCCTAGAAGGAAGACACATTAAGAACCAAGGACAGGGTAAGGATTGACAAGGAGGGCAGCCAGAAATTTTTGCTGACTCACTAATGATCACAGGCATAGCTTGGATAATTCTGACCTGAAATAAATTCATTCAATTGCGGACTGGGAGCATTGATGACAAAGGCATTCAATCTCTTGGGCTAAAGGTATACTGAGAATGAAAGAGAAGTAGCGGGGCCTAGTGGAAAGAGCTCAGGCCTGGGAGACAGGGGAACTGGGTTCTAATCCCAACACTGCCACTTGCCTGTCATGTCTCAAGTCCCTTAACTTCTCTGTGCCTCAGTTTCTTCCTCCGTAAAATGGGGATTAAATAAATGCTCTCCATCCCCTTTAGACTGTGAACTCTGTGTGTCTGATCTGATTGCACTGGATCTACCCCAGCATTTTGCACAGTGCTTGGCACAAAGTAAGTGCTTAACAGCAATATTAATTATTATTATGAACTGCAGAATAAGCTGACATGAGAACGAATGAAAGGGTTAATACCAACCAACTATAGGTCAGGATAAATCAGAAGTTTAATTTAAAAAAAACCCACATAGTTGTGCCACAACACATATTTTCAGAGCGTGTTTTGGATAGAACACTCTTAAGGAACTAAGGAACATTCTTCCTACAACATGCATTTGTTTGGATACAATGTGATATGGTGCTGGCAGAAATAGTTGTGTGCAAACACGTGGCATCAACACAATGTGAGTATCACAATGCAATTTCTCCTTAACACAAGGTTCTTTACAAACAGAACCCCTGTGTTGTAGGTGAACTGACTGCATATTTCAAGTGGAGACACCAGTTATGGAAAGAAGGGAGGTAGAAAAGCATCATGTAAATCTATCTAAGTCAACTGTTATCACCTGCCAGCAATTTTTTAAATCAATGTAAACTGAGACGTAATGATAAAATCCTCCCAAAGTGTTCAATGTAGCCAATGCTAGCTAGCCCCATGTACTGATTTCTCATCTTCAACCTTTATAAGACCAATCCTCTAGGAAAACACTTTCCTGAACTTTGAGAGGTTTCTGTTTGCTTCCTTTTATTTCAAAGTCCCCTCTTTCTCACCCCCACTACGCCTCACTCTTTTTGATCTAGATATATGTGTGCACATATATACACATATATACGTATCTCTTTGAATGCTGAAGACATTGAAAAAGAGCTATAAGACTAACAGAGAGAAATTCCACTGTTCCCAACACCCTAAATTACATGCCACATGATAATAATAATAATAATTATGGTATTTGTTAAGCGCTTACTATGTACCAAGCACTCTTCTAAGTTCTGGGTTAGATACAGGGTAATCGGGTTGTCCCATGTGGGGCTCACACTTTTAATCCTCATTTTACAGATGAGGTAACTGAGGCACAGAGAAGTTAAGTGACTTGCCCAAGGTCATGCAGCAGACAAGTGGTGGAGCTGGGATTAGAACCCACATCCTCTGACTCCCAAGCCCATGCTCTTTCCACCGAGCCACGTTGCTTCTAACTGCTAACATCTAGCAAAGAATTTTCTACTGCCACTTCAACACTTCCCCCATAACCTAAGGACTTGGATTCTCACACCCCTACCCCTCAAAACACTTATGTACATAGCTTGAAACTCTGTTGCTTTCCCCACCTATAATTTTAGTGTCTGTCTCCCTGACTAGATTGTACACTTGAGGGCAGAGTTCATGTCTATTAACTCAATTGTTCTCCTAAGCACTTAGAAGAGTGCTCTATCCGGAGTAAGCACTCAAATACTGATGATTAATTTTCCCACCACAAACAGAAACAAATTATTCTCAGTAGGTGAACGACTTTCTTTGCTCACAGAACATTTCTCGCAGGACAATAAGGAGAATCAACCTTTACAACCAAAATGTGTGCTATTGCTATCAAATAGAGGTCATCTGGAAGCTGGAGCCATGAGAAAACTCTCTCCTGTTCCTGAGGAGGCTATTGGCGTCCTAGGAACTGGCTAGACACTATCCAAATGAAGAGTGACTTCCACCAACCTTAACCATGTTCTCCTGTGTGTCTCTCTACCCTTGTGTCTACTTTTTCCTCTCCCCACCCCATATATGGATATGTGCATCTGTCCGCTGTCCATCCCCACAGGACACAGCAGTCCTGTCCCCGATTTCTCCCCACACTTCAAAGGAAAAGATGGAAATAGTACCTGATCTTGCTTCCCCCAGATGACTTGAGTTGGGACTTCGATCTTGCCCATGTTTTCGTGGAGCATATATCTTGACTTTTCATGTACTATTTCCAAAAACACTTCATAGAAAAGGAAAAAAAAGTTACACATATTAGAATTTTTGTTTATGATATTTACCAAACCCACTGGATATTTTCATTTTGCAGCAGTCTAGGAAAACATTTCAAAAAAGTGACTTAAAAAACAACAACCCTCCCATAGCTTCAATCTTAATGAAAGCCGGGTCAAAGCAGGTTACTTACACTTTCGATAGAAATCATTATGTGGGGTGCGAACATCAACAAGACCCTGCAGAATCTAAAGATAAACAACAAAATATCAAAGAAAAGACAGATCGTATTTTTTGAAGCATCCCCTTCTTCCAGGAAGCTTTGAAGTGAAGGAGAGTTTAGTGGGCTATCACTGTATATTCATTTCTGGGTTTTTTTTCCATTGCTGCTATCCATTTATGTGTAGGAGGCATGTCTTTGTGAAGTGCTTCTCTGACAAGAAAGTTGCTGAATCAAGGGCTCTTTCTTGCAGCGCTACATGAGCATTGTGATATGATTCTTACACCATACCTCGAGAGAGATAGTCTCTGTGTTTGCAAGCTTGGCCCTTCATGGAGCAGCAAGAGGTCTGAGGGTTATTCGTTCCCAGCAGTGATGTGCTGTTACTTTTCCTGCTGCTGGTGTTATTATAATGCCATTTCTTACTGAATTTGCCTGGTCCTTTCTCTTCCAGTGTGAGCCCCCTATTGGCCAGGGATTATGTCTGATTCATTAGCCTTGTACCTTTTCCCAGCGCTTGGAACCCGAAAGCACTTACCAAATGTCAGAAATAATAACAACAATGGTTAATGATAAAAATAATGATTTTTAAAGCAGTAGATGGGGGTGGTTTAGGAGTCAAATAAGCTATTCACGTCATGCATCCTACTCACTCAGTGCCTTGAAATAAAAAAATCAGAACACAGAGGTTTATTAAAGGAACAAAGGTACCCTGCCTCATTTTCATGCAAATCAAAAGGTGATTAGGAAATTGTACATTTATTTTCATTCAGAATCAGCTGGGGTTGGGATAGTTCCATGAAGAAACTGATCTGCTGCTCATGTGGGTCTCCCAACTGACTTCTCTGAATATGCATTCTTAGGACAAAAATACATAAGAAATGTCATATTGGATCAGACCAATGATCTGTTTAGTCCAGCATTTTGTCTTGGATAGTGAAAGCAAAGAATGCTGAAGAACACATGTAATGATTGTTCTCCTTGCTGTCCATCCTCATGTTTAAGGACAGAGTTGTCCTTCATGCTCGAAGACGCCACCACTGATGGTGAAATTCACCTATGAGTGTGAGTGAGTGAGTGAGTGAGTGAGTGAGTGTGTGTGTGTGTGTCTGAAAAGGCTAGTGTGGAACCCGCAGCTCCAACCACACTATATGCATACACAAAGACTGTGCTTTGTTATGCTGCCGTGTATTGTTTGTGGTGACTGGCACTGTTTTTGCCTCTTTGTATCATGTTCTTCTCGAAGCTTCTGCTCAAAAAGAGCCACTCCTTTCTTGATTGCTGTGCACCACGCTGGCTTGTTTGCCACAGCTGGCTCCCAGTGTTGCCTGAAGCTCTTTTTGTTTTATTACCTCCATACAACTTTTCCTCTGTTCCCTTGCTTTGGGTTGCCCAATTTCAGCTCACCCTATGGCAGCTGTTTGGGGAACCCAACATCCATTATTGTCACATGGCCCATCCATGTGAAGCTAAGCTGCATTGAGGTAAGCATAGCTTCAGGGATCGAGGACTGAATTCATTTCAAGATTTATTTGGGATTCTATCTTGTTAACGATGTTGAGTAAGGCTTCTAAGTGGAATCACTCCAGGAATCAGATGCGGTATTTGGGAACGGTGTAAATCTCCCAACTTTAAAGAAGGTGGGACAGCACTCAGCTCTGTAGACCTTCAGTTTGGTCCAATACCTCGCTGCTGCCATACTCTGACCATCTCCTAGGGTCTGTTTTGCAATTCTTGATTCGGTTTTCTACTTCCTTCTCTATCACTGCACCACTGACCGGTTTGCTGCCCAGATAAAAGAATTCTGTGACGGTATGGTGTTTTAGCTCTGTGGCCAATGAAGATCTTTGATTGTGGGTAGGGATTCCCCGATGCAGACTGATATATTACTTCAGTTTTCTTCAAAAACTTAACAGTCCTTAGCACTTGGCTGATTCAGAAAAACAGTTTTTCAGTCATTGACGTGTTTTCTTGGGTGTGCATCTCTAAGACAGAATAATCTCCAAATAGCAATTCTTAAATAACTTTCTCTACGACTTTACTTCTGTTGAGCTGGAGGAGCGGAAGTACAGTCTCATAACTGCGGACCACTTAGCATGCTTAACTTTTCCCTCTAATTAGTATCCATTATAGACTTCTCATCCATGACTTCTCAAGTTGGCTGCCCAACTGACATTTCTTGGGTCTCTAAATTCCTCCTTCCTCCTTGCTTCCCATTTTAGAAAAGGTAATGTAGCAAAATGTGAACCATGTTTCTGTAGATTCAGAATGTACCGACCATTCTGCAGCACAGATTGAGATATGTGAAAGATCCAAATACAATCATGGACGTGTGAATGCTATATAGTCCTCTCAATGGGCAGTTAATATTAAAGAATTATGCCTACAGAGGCACTAAATGCTAGACCGTAAGCTCGTTATGGCAGAGACTGTATCTGGCTATTGTTATATTGTATTCTTCCAAGTGCATAGTACAGTGCTCTGCACAAGGTAAGCACTCAATAAATACGACTGACTGATAATCTGATACCATTGTTTGTGTTCAGTTTTCCACCTGGAGAGGTAGTCTCACATCTCCAGTTTTGTCCAAATTTGCTATCTCTCCTTCACCCTTTCCAACTCTTTTCCTCACTCCTATGTTGAAAAAGAGATAAAAGGAAAAAAATCTTAAGCATAAAGTCCCCACACCCAAACCAGGAGGAGCAGAACAACTATGGGTTCAGGGTTTTCCTCTTGCTCCTGTTATATGTATACTATCCATTTCTACCTGCCTCTCCATTAGATTGTAAGCTCCTCCAGGGCAGGGACCAGGTCTTTGCCTTTCACTGTATGTTTTCAAGCACCTAGTACAGTGCTATACATCAGTGGGCGCTTAATAACTACTCATGATCATGATGATGATGATGTTGAAGATGAAGAAATTAGTACAGAGTGTCAATCAAATGGGCATGCTGATTCAAGGCTCCGGGACACGTGGCTTCAGAAGGGTCCACTCTGTTACACAGGGCTCTCTCCACAAGCACTGGGAGCATCAAGCATGAGATCTGTCCCATAAAAATACAGGCCATGAAAAAGTATCTTGCATGAGAAAGATCCACTTCAGAAACACACCCTTGCCCAATATCAGGCTTCCACTTCTGTCCTGCAACTTACTTTAGAGGAATGCAGTTCTGGATGATTAGCATCAATTTTCTCTTGGTAACTCCAGATCTCTTACAACTGTAAGAGATGGGGTTTTCAAAGAGCAGTCAATGGCCTTCGAAGTCAGCTGGCTATAGTTATTAGCACACAAAAAAATGAGTGTGTAGGAGTGGCCATGAAACACGGCTTAACTCCAATGCCAGAGACTATTTTCCTCCAGTTTCCATGTTACCCAGTCTTCCAATAAATAATTTGATACTCTGGGTAAAATCCACCGACAAGAGGCTGATGGGATCATGACAAACATTAACAGAAGCATCCCAGACTACACCTCTTTACCTGCTGGGGCACTCTGAACCGAACATATGAGCAAAGTTTCAGCATGTCGGCCATTTCCTCTGGTGTGGATGGAATTAAGGGAATCTTCTCCACATCAGCTGTCTTGTGTAGTTCTTTTAGTCGCTGTACAAATTGGTTATCAGTTGTGTATTGCAGGCCTGTGGATTCCAAACCAAAACAATACCATAACTAAAAGGTGTAGAGACACTCGAAGTCCAGTACCTGAAGAATATACTTCAGGGGGAGTTCTGAAATCAGGCTAAACTACGACAACACTACATTCCAGTTTGCCCTTTTCCTATCCATTGGTACTTCTTAAATGGAGGGTCACAAAGGAGTTCCACTGAGGTCAAGGAGACTAGCGTTGTGAAACTCTGAATGACTGCTTGATGAAGACTACAGTGCTCCTCTACTCCCAGACTTTAAATATTGTGGTGATGCCAAGGAGACAAATTGTGGGGCTTTTTATTTTTTTGATGGAGGGAGGGCATGGATGAAAAATTGGAGAACACTGCCACAGATCAAAAGAAAATAAGTTCTGCCATGCTTGTTAGGTGACTGAAATAAACCACTAGGAGACTCAGGGAGAAGCTTTTCAAAGGGTAATTAGAAGGCATTTTTACTGGAGCTTGTGTTTCATTCTAACCCTTCTTGAAAGAGAGCTTTGGTTAAACTATCTGAAGGAATTAGGAAAGAAGGTTACTGAAGTCATTTTAACTCTGTGTTCCAACTGATCTGGCAGCTTTGAAAAATAGAAAGACTACTGTCCTCTTGCTCAGTTCTACTGATTAGGGAGGCAAGAATAGAGTCGGAAAAAATAAGGGACTTAAAAACAATTTAAGCTGAGACCTTGGATCAGACCAAAACAAGAGATGCAAAATATGAATTAAAGAAGGCTTCCTAAACAGAAGATTTCTGCAGAAAGATTAGCATGTCTGTGGAAAGTGCAATTAGATGTGCTGTGCTGGGGGAATGTTCTTTGTCAGAACTCATGCTCGGCTCTCTATCTTTGCTGGTAGCTCAATGCCACAAGGATCACTCAGAAAGTTTATGGGAGCAAGTAAAGTAGTTAGAATTACAAAGCATGATTTTATGGGGCCTAACAAGCAAATGTAGGTATCCTTAATAATAATAATAATGTTGGTATTTGTTAAGCGCTTACTATGTGCAGAGCACTGTTCTAAGCACTGGAGTAGACACAGGGGAATCAGGTTGTCCCACGTGGGGCTCACAGTCTTAATCCCATTTTACAGATGAGGTAACTGAGGCACAGAGAAGTTAAGTGACTTGCCCACAGTCACACAGCTGTCAAGTGGCAGAGCCGGCATTCGAACCCATGACCTCTGACTCCAAAGTCCGGGCTCTTTCCACTGAGCCATGCCTTAACCATGTATGGGCTTGCATATCAGTTCAGTTAGGTAATGCCACTCTCTGATATCAGGTACATATACATACACCTCTCCCCAGTCAGTGCTGAAGAAATTCTTCCTGTAGCCCTTTTAAAATGCCCTAAATCAGCCAAAATTAATATATCATTAATTTTTCAAACAGCCAAAATTAATATATCATTAATTGTTTCTCAAACATTGCTTTTCCAATATCTTTACAGTTTTGCTCTCATTCTATTTTGTCACCGAAGCCAACTCCTTGTGACCTTTACCTTCATGAGAGGTGTTCCTTGAGTGTTCTGGGTTTTTCTACATCTCCTGTGTTTCTAGTAGATCTAATTACTAAGTCCAAAGTATTGCTCATTTGATGTAGGCCACACCCTCTTAGTTGTCTTAATTTAAATATTTTTCATGACCTAGATGCTTTATTTTCTAATTAACTTTAAGCTCCTCACTTGTATTAAATGTTGTCTGAACAGTTGATTTCGTAAAATTTATGCTGAGGACAAGTTTTGAAAAATTATTATGCCTCTCCCCCTCTAGAATGTAAGTTCGCTGTAGGCAGGGGGCATGTCTACCCCCTCTGTTATACTGTGCTCTCCCAAGCACTCAGTCCAGTGGTCTACAGACAGTAAGCAGTCAATAAATACCATTGATTAATAAGATTGATTGCCTACCAGACTGCAGCCTTGGAAGCCCTTGTGGTCATGCAGGTGAATGCCTTATTTGATGCAGCCCATCAGGTAGTAGAACATAATCAATGTTTGGAAGGAGGGGAGTTTGGGGACTGCTTACACTTTCAAAAGTTCATCAGACTCATTTTTATGTGATAAATAACAATAAATGTGGTCCTTCTAGTCCACTGTAGGGCTACTCAGTTGATTGTACTCGGATCAAAAATAGTTAAGATGCAGTATGAGGTCATTTCCATATTTTGAAAATTAAATAGTAAAGTATGCAATGTCCCTTCACTCTCACCTCACCGGCCATCAACCCCTTGCTCACGCCCTCCTCCCTGTCTGGAACTCCTTCCTCCTACATATCTGACAGACAGGATGCTCCCTATCTTCAAGCCCTCATTAAATCATTTCTCCCAGACTTCCCAGACTATGCTCTCACCCCTCCCCCGCCAATACCCTATTCTCCCTCCCAACTGCTTCTCTCATGCACTAAGTCCCACTTACTATGCACTCAGGGACCCATCCCCACTTCCCCAACCCCCACTCCCCCAGCACTTAAGTACATAGTTTTACACTTGGTTGCTTCCCTTACCTGTGATTTATTTTAAATGTCTGTCTCCCCCTTTAGACTGTAAGCTCCTTGAGGGCAGGGACCATGTCTACCAGCTGTATTGTATAGAAAAATGCTCTGCACAAAGTAAGTGCTTATTAAATACCATTGACCGATTGATTATCAGTACAGCAATGTTTATCTGAAATGCCAATATTTTAAATTCAGTTACTAATAAACTTTTGATGTGAATGAGAACAATATTTTCATTATTCAATTCACTTACTAGATGCAGCCCATACACTAGATGTGGATAGGAATGTTGGCTCATAACTTGTCACCCTGCTCTAATATAGTTACGCACCCAATAATTTTTTTCCATCTGGGTCAAAACCACAAGTGCATCCCAAACCTTCTTAATAATCCTTTCCTGCTTCAGAAACAGCAGCCATTTTTGACCTTTCACACAGAACTTCTTTCTCCATGAAAGCACAGATAGTGATTGATGATAATTAGTCATGCTAAAAGCAATTCATGACCCATCATCCCAAAGATCAGTGATGAAATAAGAAGAGGAAACAAATGATGAAACAGGTGGATAAGGCAAAGTTACCCTTTGGCACAATTACCAATTGGCTAACAATTTCAAGCTGCAATAGTCCATTCCATGGACTGCTGTGAGGATCTCGGGTAGGCAAGGGGACATGAAATTAGATCAGAAACTCTGCAACAACCAGCACTTAGTAAGTCACCCAGACACAATAACTTTCTCAAATCTAATTGCCTCTACAATGAGAGATACTTGGGGAATTTTGTGGAAGAACAGCATAGATTTGGTTAAATTTATAGGGGGTATCCACTGAGAAAGGAGAGGGGAAGTAGGCTTATGCACTAGCAGAACTTGAAAAAGATGAGGATCTGCTTGAGGATGTATGGCGGACGGCCAGATGTAAGATGAAAAGCAAGGCTTGTGAAATACTGATCACTGGGACACATGGAAGTAAGAATGCAAGCTGTAGCTGAAACAGGGTGAGATCAGGTGATGGGGGGCTGGCGGAAAGAAGTGGACACTGACACCCCCGGCTGAACAATCACGGAAGGAGACGAATAGAGTAGAGAGCCAGTAGCAAAAGACGTTGGCAATCAACGAAACTGAGAGAGGGTTTACATAAGTGTAGATTGTAACAGTGTGACTCTCTTTTGTTGACACTGTCTCTGCTAGAGATCACCCACCAGATTGCGACTGATGTGATGCCCCTCTTTGATAGGTTGGCAATAAAACTGCAATTGCTGTTTCTGAATCTCTCCTTGTTGGCTTAAAAGAAAGAGTCCGCTCTTGGGAGTCAGAGGAGGTGGGTTCTAATCCCACCTCCACCATTAGTCTGCTGGGTGACCTTGGGCAAGCCACTTAACTTCTCTGTGCCTCAGTTACCTTATCTGTAAAATGTGGATTAAGACTGTGAACCCCAAGTGGGACAACCTGATAACCCTGCTATCTACCCCAGTGCTTAGAACATTGCTTGGCACATAGTAAGCACTTAACAAATACCATAATTATTATTCTAGCTTTGCATTACCCCAACCACACCACGAGAGAATGAAGCTGCTTTTGACCACTTCTGAACACCTTCTCGGTGTGGTTTTGGAGCACTGGCTCTCCGGGGGTAACATCTCCCAGGGTTAACAAAAACCCCTTTTGTGTTTTTCAGTATGGAAAACTTTAAGCGAGCATGTTTTGCCCCAAAGTCTCTTCTATGCATCTCATAAACCTAGTTCAACTCAAGGATTTGCGTTAAGCTTTGGTTCCCCCCAAATCTTCTCTTATGCAATAGAGAAAATTTTCTGATACTGATGAAAGTCCAACCTATGACAAGAGTGATCAATAAACCAAGAACCTTCCATGTATGAATGCACTACTTAAAAGGAAAAAAAACAACAAATGATTTTAGTGGAGGTAAAGGAAAAAAAAGAAGAAAAGAAAGCCTTCCTGTGAGTGGTGTTTTCTTCAATTTCCCTGTCCTACAAGGCCTACAGTGAGGAAAATCCAACAGTGTCCTGCCAAGTTTTCAGAGTTATGGGAAACGCTAGCAGCAAATTCATTCAGGTTGCAATGAAGTTGGTATACACCTACAGGGGAAGGAAGGGGTGTGCTTTGGGTATTTTATACAATGAGGGTGGGCTGTAGTTTTGAACATGTTTTTATTCCTGAACTAAAATAATCATGCCCATCAAATGTACCTTTATGAAACTGAAATTCACAAAAGCAAATCATTACAGGCACTGAGAACTTTTATCTTCCAGTTTCTCCCCGGCTTATGTTTACATTAGGACTGTCACTTCAAGCTCCTTATCTGAATCCTTCAGTACAGACTGCACACACTATTGGCAAGGAGGTTCTGCCTCATGACTCACCTGCAGGACACACAAGAGACAGGCTGCAGATGTCAGATGGGTAGAAAGCAGCATACACTCCCGCAACATGGCCACCCATGGAGGTGCCAACAAGGTGAAAGGGCTTTTGGTTCAGATTAAGGCATTCCACAAACTGCAATGGAAATGGGAGCATGGCCTGGTTAAATAACTGGAAATGATGCTGAGAGTGGAAAAAAAACCACCCCAAAAAACACACATCTCAGAAGAAGTCCAACTAAATTTAGCTACTGGTTCTAGAGTGGGGCATGGTTCTGCTGGGTGAAGACCCCAGAGCAAAACTCTTCAGGGTGTTTTGAAATGAGTGTCTTAGCTCACTTTCTCAGCCCACTGTCGACACTACCATCACACTACTTCTTATGCTCCAAATTGTGTACCAGAATCCAACTAATCCAAGAACCCAAATTAAAAAGTAGATAGAACAAGGCTACCCCTCTAGCTTCTTTACTGTTTTCCTCCTTGATCTTACAAGGTAGCATGACCTAGTAGAAAGAACATAGAGCTGGGAGTCAGGAGACCCAGGTTCTAGTCTCAGCTCTGCCACCATCCTGCTATGTGACCTTGGGCAAGTTACTTAACTGCTTGGTACCTCAGTTTCCTCATTTGTAAAATGGGAATAAGATCCCTGCTCTCTCCCCAACTTAGACTGTGATCCCCAAGTGGGACAGAGACTGTGTCCAATCTGATTAGCTTAGTATGCATTTAATGCATTCCATAATTATGATGATTTCTTCACTCCTCCTACGCTCTTCCTCCTTTTCAATGGAAAAACAACAATGAAAAATGATTTCCTCACTTGTCAACTGCCTTCTTATCTCCAGCTGAAGCAATGCAATCATCCGGGCACAAGTTTAAAGGGTTTGATGCGGATGCTTTAGGAAACAAATGAACCTACGTGGTCTCAGAGGAAGCGTGACTGGGAGCTGGTGGTTTGTTTACAGGTAGAGGCATATTTGAATAGGTCTGAGGTGGATGCTAGCTTTATATTTTGTACATGGGGACAAACTCAGAAAGAGAGGACTTTCTCAGTACTTTCCCTGACCCTCTATCATGTGAGTTCCCCGGGTCCACATTGCTTCCCTTCCTTGGTGACAATTTTAGAATGGCATTGCCCAGATTGCTCTTGGCATTCTGAAAGTGGGGCCAGGGAAGGAAGGGTATGGGCAGAGTCAGGAGACAGTCACATGCAGAGAAGAGCACTTTCAACAGATCTCAGCCTCACTGTTCTACCCACACAACTAACCTTGTAATCAAATGCAAAAAAACCCAACTACTGTTTGCTCCTCACCCATGGAGCAAGTAAAATGAATGAAACCAGGGCTTTCTTCTTGCCCAGAATAAATTATTTGGCTTGAGTAGAGGGCTGAGCAATTATACTGGGCAAATAAATGGGCAAGCGCTTAGTACAGGGCTTTGCACACACTAAGCAATCAATAAATATGATTGAATGAATAAATGAATGAAATAAGCAGTTATTGCAAAAGTTGTACTAAATCAGGGCTTCCCAATTGTTTCAAGTCTATGTAACCTCTTCCCACCTTGAAATAAATGAGATACCCATCTCATTAGTGACTTCTCTGTGAGCCCACTCCCCAAAATGCTACTGGGAGGAGTGGTGGAAAGCTCACAGCCCAGTCCAGAATTGGGTGTGGTATTCATTCAAGGTACTGAAAATGAACTCATCTCCTAGGCATGCAGGCACTCATTCACCATCATGTTCCAGAACATGCTGGCCCTGTAAAATCCCATATGGCCACAAGCCTGTAATCATGGGGCCTACCAGAGAGTATACCATGGCACTCTGGCTGGGAAATATGGTGATAGAACTATCTCTGGAACAGAGTCTCCCCAGCACAAAGCCTTTCTTTTTCTGCAGTGAAAAACCACGCCTCTCTGCAATCTAGTCTCATTCCAGGATCTTGCAATCTGAGATAAGCTTGCAGCGGGCATGAGCCTCCTGTGAACTTGAGGTTGCCAGCAAGGGAAGCAGCAGTCATCAACGGGCTCATTCACAGACAAGGTCCGCTCCCTAGTAAAGTAATCCCAAGAGTTTGCCCATGCAGCTTTCAGTGGAAAAAGGTGCTTAAGATGACTAAATCTTTCCGTTCACTTTCCATTGACAGAATCTGCTCTTGGACTTAGAAATTCCTCCTCAAAGAGCAAGCAAATTCCCTAGATATTAGCTCAGATGCAAGTGACAATTCCTTTCATCTCCAATGGAGAGTGTTCTCTGCTTGCCATTTCACCTGCTCAGTTTGGAGAGAAGAACAAACTGAGTATTGCCCAAAGGTCAGTATAATCATGTGCTTAGTCTTCAATCTTGAGAGACGAGCATTTGTGAAATGCTAGTTCCGTTTCCACAATGTGATGCAGTTTCTACTGCCTACCTGATGTATCCTCTTGACTTGTCCACTTATTGAGAAGTCATCTAGGGATGAGCGGGTGGTACCCTCATGGCCAGGCATGTCCACACAGACCAGATGCAGATTCTTGGGGAGGAACTGGGAAGACAAAGCTCTAACCCATGAGTTGAGACATAGTTGACAATAACTAAATCAGCTGAGAACTATGTTCTTTTTCAGGGAAGATTTTCTATTTCTAGTTACCCTCCCTCTCCGCAATACTCGGGGGTGTCACTGGCAACAAATATATTTCCCAAAACATTTTTCTCTAGACTGAATGCCACTTTGAAATGGTAAACCACCAGGTAATCAATATAGTGAACTCTCAATTACAAAAAGGATAGTGATTAGATAGCCTCCATAGCCACTGAGCACAGAGCAAGAGGAAATGGTCTTAAAATGCAGCGTGAGGGACTCATGTGAGACTGAGACAGAAATGAAAACAGTGCCAAGTACCTCAAATAGCATTCACATCAGCACATGGGACAATCTTTGCATGTGCACGGTGTGATCAGATATGTCAGTCCCGCACTAGCCATTTCAATCAAATCCACACCCGTAGGTAAACTTCACCATCACTGACATAATCTTCAAATAGGAAGGAAAACTAAATACCATTGATTGATTGATTGGCTGATGGCTATATTTCTCCCTGCAGCTAGCTAGCTAGGGAATTCAAGTTCAATAGAAGAAGGAATTTCTTGACAGTGAAGGTAGTTAAACATCAGAATGGATGACTGATAAGGACAGAGAATTTCCTTTTCTGGAGGGTTTGAAAAAAAGGACTGGGGTGATTTAAGTATGTTCCCGACCAGAGATTGGCAAATAGCTAGATGATATTTCAAGACTCTTCTAAAGACTAATTCCATGACTGGAGTAAGTGGTGATAGGGATTACATTGATAAATTGGTCATCTCGGGTCACCCTTCCCCTGCTTGTCCCAAACCGGGTAGTGGCCACTTAAAGAGGCAGCACCCCCTGTAAGAGTCAACCATACCAGAATTTGGGCAAACAGTAGTCTTCTTAGCCCTGAGTTGTCTCCTCCTGGGTCCTTGCCCACCCTTGTGGTAACTCACTGTGTGTCTGCTTCTATGAGAGCTGCTCTGGCTGCCCCACAGTTGTCCCTGCATCCTCACTGTGCTGGGCCTAGCCTGATCATGGTGGGTCCTGCTGGCCTGGGGACAGGGAGGGCTGCTTTAAAGCCCTCATCCCCTCATGCCTCCTCCTCCTCCTCCTCCTCACCCTTGGATTTGACAACAGAAGTGTCCAAGTTCAAATGGGTGACCATTAATACCAACTGACACCACCTCTGGGCCCTAGCTCATGTGAGCAGAGGTGGCGGTCTTGGCTTTCTGCCAAGATCTGAGGTCTGGAGGTTCTGGAGTCCAGCAGACTAAAAGTGGGGAGGAGAAGAGGGAATGTGCAAGATTATTTAGTGGGCAAGTCATTTCACTTCTCTGAGCCTTAATTATCTTATCTGTGAAATGGGGATGGAGATTGTGAGCCCCACATGGGACAGGGACTGTGTCCAACTTGATTTATTTGTACCCACCTCAATGCTTAGTACAGTGCTTGGCACATAGTAAGCCCTTAACAAATACCACAATTATTAGAGAAGCAGCATGGCCTAGTGGATACAGCACAGGCCTGGGAGTAAGAAGGTCCTGGTTTCTAATCCTGGCTCTGCCACCTGTCTGCTGTGTGACCTTGGGCAAATCACTTTACTTCTCTGGGCCTCAGTTACCTCACCTATAAAATGGGGATTGAGACTGTGAGCCCCATGTGGGACAGGGACTGTGTCCAACCTGATTTGCTTGTATCTACCTCAGCACTTAGTGTAGTGCCAGGCACATAGTAGGTTCTCTCTGGCCTCCCTTCCTCCTCTCTAGCCCCGCTCCAGTCTATTCTTCACTCCGCTGCCCGGCTCATCTTCCTGCAGAAATGATCTGGGCATGTCACTCCCCTTCTTAAACAACTCCAGTGGTTGCCTATCAACCTCCGCTCCAAACAAAAACTCCTCACTCTAGGCTTCAAGGCTCTACATCACCTTGCCCCTTCCTACCTCTCCTCCCTTCTTTCTTTCTACCACCCACCCTGCACGCTCCGCTCCTCTGCCACCCACCTCCTCACTGTCCCTCGGTCTCGCCTATCCCGCCGTCGACCCATGGGCCACGTCCTCCCGCAGTCCTGGAACGCCCTCCCTCCTCTCCTCCGCCAAACTGATTCTCTTCCCCTCTTCAAAACCCTACTTAAAACTCACCTTCTCCAAGAGGCCTTCCCAGACTGAGCTCCCTTCTCCCTCTACTCCTTCTACCACCCTCCCTTCACCTCTCCGCAGCTAAACCCTCTTTTCCCCCTTTCCCTCTGCTCCTCCACCTCTCCCTTCCCCTCCCCACAGCACTGTACTCATCCGCTCAACTGTATATATTTCCATTACCCTATTTATTTTGTTAATGAATTGTACATCGCCTTGATTCTATTTAGTTGCCATTGTTTTTACGAGATGTTCTTCCCCTCGACTCTATTTATTGCCATTGTTCTTGTCTGTCCATCTCCCCTGATTAGACTGTAAGCCCGTCAAACGGCAGGGACTGTCTCTATCTGTTGCCGACCTGTTCATCCCAAGCACTTAGTACAGTGCTCTGCACATAGTAAGCGCTCAATAAATACTATTGAATGAATGAATGAATGAAAGGTGCTTAACAAGTACCATAGCTATTATTAGTATTATTATTATTATTGTGCCCCAACGGGACTGATCTGGCTCTGATTATGGGGTATAACATCTGATATTCTAATAATATCATCTGTGGTACTCGTTAAGTCCTATGTGCCAAGTACTACACTAAGCACTAGGGTGGTTACAGGATAATAAGGTTAGACACAGTCCCTGTTTCTCATGGGGCTCACAGTCCAAGGGGAGGAAGAACAGATATTTTGTTCCATTTCACAGATGAGGAAACTGAGGCACAGAGAAGTTAAGTGACTTATCCAAGGTCAAACAGCAGGCAAATAGCAGAGCTGGGATTAGAGCCCAAGTCCTTTGACTCCCAGGCCCATGCTCTTTCCACTAATAATAATAGCCTTATTAAGTGCTTATTATGTGCCAAGCACTGTTCTAAGTGCTGGGGTAGATACAAGTTAATCAGGTTGGACACAGTCCGTATTCCACATGGGGCTCATACTCAATCTCCATTTTACAGATGAGGTAACTGAAGCCCAGAGAAGTTAAGTGAACTTGCCCAAGGTCACACAGCAGACACGTGCCCCACTGCTTCTGGGGTTGTCTTGCTCCCACCTAAAAGCTGTTCCATTGTTTTCTCTAACTAGAACAGCTGAAACTTTTCTTATTCAAGTCTACTGCTATTTTATCATATCCCTATAGAGTTATTAAAAAGTTTTGTAAATAGTTATTACTGTAAACAGTCTCCTGGATTTTTGAGAACTGTCCTGCCACATTCACAGATACAACATATAGTGGGGATACAGGCAACACCATTTCAAACTGAGAAAGATAACACATTTTGAACTGAGAAAGGCCAAATAATTTTGCACCAAATGGATATTTCTCAGTTTAAGCCAAAACAGGGTACCTGCGTTTGCCCTGAGGACAGGTGACCTAGTTTGTAATTTAAGGAGACATATGGATGAAGAAAGGCACTGTAATTTTAAACTATGTCATGAGAGCTCAGGAGATACTGTGAGCAATAAACAGAAGTACAGTATTTGCATAGTATTGGCTTTAAAAGGGGTAAAATTCTAAAGTCTGAATCTCAAGGATTGCAACCCAGGACTTTAAACCTCAACTACAATTGCCAGGCTTGGCTTTTAAGGGGATGGGACCACAGTGATGGAGTGGATAAATTAGAATTACTTAATACCAATCAAAAGGATATTTTGAAAATAGGACCTCTTCATTTCCCCTATCATCCCTCTCTTCTGGATCAACTGTACACTTGGCTGTGTACCCCTCAGTTAGTCCCAGCTCAACAGCATTGACGTAAAATATTTTTATACTCTACAATTTCTCCTATACCTAATCTGTTTAAATGTCTAATTCCCCTACAGGCTGTAAGCTCCTGGTGGGCAGGGATCACTGATATTTACCAACTCTGTTGTATCGTACTTTTCCAAGTGCTTAGTACACTGCTCTGCCTAAAGTAAGTGCTCAATAAATACCACTGGTTGATTGAAATGAAAATCACAGAATTGGTCTGAAAATTTTGGCTGTGTTGTATACTTGTAGCCTGAGTTTCTGAGGTTAGGAAGCAGAACACAGTAAGTTTAATTCAAACATGTTTTTAATCGATTAATGGTATTTATTTAGTGATTACTGTGTGCATTGCACTGTACTAAACGGTTGGGAGAGAACAAGTGAGTAAGAAGGCACCATCTCTGCCCTCAAGGAGCTTAACTGTTAGTGATGTTTATAACAATGCTGGAAAAGAATGGAAAACAACTTAAAATTGGAAATAAATTCCATTTTTTTAAAAAAAGGTTCTTTAAGATGCTTCTTTCATAATTTCCTTTATGAAGGGCAATGTAAAGTTTTGGTGATGAGGTAATGTTTATAATGCTTTAAGAAATGGAGTACTTTGATCACCCATTAACAAATGGGACTTTACCCTTTAAAACTCGACCTGTCTAAACTGAGAATTGCTAAAAGATGAACAAATCTCATAATGTAATATTAACTGGACTTTAATTTGTAGAACAACCTTTAGGCTGCCTTCTCTGCTTCTCGCTGTAGAAAAGGCTTAAGCCACAACAGGCCTCTGGACTGCAATTCTCTCCAGCCTCAGTAGGGAACAGGTGTTCTGCACTCTGGCCTCAAGCGAGAAATGGGTGCTTTGGGTCCCCCAGCCCCAACCTCAAGTGGGAAACAGGCCCCCTACCAAGTCCTAACCACATTCCCTGTTTGTCTCTCAGTGCAGGGCGTGGGGGGGTATTTTTCCCCTACTATAAGGCCTTGTGTATGTTCCTTCGTTTCTATCTCCCTGGCCTTGTGTGGGTGTGGGTGTCTGAGTGTCCACCTCCATGGCGGCACGTGTGCATACACATGTCCACCTCCCTGACCCTGTGTACTTCTCATTTTTATCCCCAGCCCCATCTCCTTGGGAGGCCTGATTCAATTTTGCTCCCACACTCAAAATGAAAAGTTGGCTTCACTGAGGGACAGTAGGGGAACATGGAACAGAAAAGGAGAAAAACCCAAAGATTTGTTTCTTAGAGTGACAAAAATCCTTTCGTCAGAACAGATGCAAGCCTAGGCAAAAGTATGCCTTTGGCTGAACTCCTACTCCAGGGCTACTTTCTTCACTCCCCCAGCATTTTTCTTGCCCCCACAACAGTGTCAGCCTTCTCAACAACTGAGGGGCTGAGGTGGGTACTGACAGAAACAGTGATTTGTATCCCTGCTCATGAATGTGGGCGGGATGTGAAGAGAACAATTTAAGTGGGATTGTTGGTGTCTGATTCCAGTTGGAAACCTAAGGAAGTGGGATGGTTCATCTATGGGCACAGATTTAATCATACAACAAGAGTAGGGCGGTTTCGGGCTCTCCTGAGAGGTAGGATGAAGTCCCACTTCAAGTACTATATATATAGGCACGCCTCCCTTCTGGCCATAGCCAAAGTTCACAGCTGAGCAGGCATTAGTAATTGCGGAGGCAGAGAGGGAGTGCAGAGGTTAGTGGTGACTAACGTCCCCGCCCCCATATCATTTGCGACTCCTAACCCAACACCTACAGGGTGGGGGTGCATCCTGAGAGGGTGGTGGTAGTGAATGGGACAATGGCACACTTGCCATGCTCTCAGCATGGCTTTGGTACTCACTCTAGTTGCCATTTTATACAAAACACAACTTCTCATCCCCTCCTGACCCTCCCTCAAAAAAAAAATTTACAAGCTCCAAGCCCCACCATATATCTGTGGAGTATAATTGCCAGAGGTGTTTGGGAGCATATTTATAAATGAAATAGAAAAAGAGAGAGTATAAGACGATATGTCAGGCAACAAAATAAGACCTACTTCTCTGTATGTGAAGTGAAAGAAGAAAAAAAGAAAAATGGATTAAAAAAATAGAAGTTCAGCATTTCAAAGAAAAAAAATGTGATCACAACCATGCTACCTCAAAAGAATGACTGCAGTTCTGGGCCACTGAGGAAGAGGGGGGGTTAAGAGTTCACTCTTTCTACTCCTGTTCTGCTAGTATTGACACAACAGCCAACCTGCTGTAAACCAAAGACCATGCCTTTTATGAAAGAAGTCCAAAAACATACCTTGACGACAGTGAGCCACATATCTTTGTGGGCCGAGAAGCCATGCAGCATTAAGATGGAGGGTTTGTTTCCAGGCCTGCCCCGATAAGAATAACAGAACTGATAGTCCTCATGATTAACATATCTAACTTGCATGCCCAGTGTCCTACGCCAGTACCTTTAGAAAAGGATAATAAGCAAAACTCAATTAGCTGGATGTATTCATTAAGTAGTAATCAGACTCATCACTTCAGGACGGTGAATGCATTTCGGAGGCATTCAACTAGGCCGAGGCATACCTAATCAGGTTATAAAGTGGGAAGGAAGGGCAAGGCTCAGGGATGATGCAGGTGCTTGCTTTCTTCAGCCTATCTGTGTATGCCAGGGCCCCCAGCACACCTGGATCTTTCCACTGCTTCATTCGCATGGAGTAGTTGAGCAAGACAGAATTACTTATTAGCTAATGCTCTGTGAATAAAAAGTACCCTCATACACCCCATCACCATTTCTAGAAAAATATGGTCTTCTCAAAGCTAGAGCTAATGTCTACGGTTTTTAAACAAGTCTCAATAAGATTAAGTGATTTACTACTTTGGAATTTTACAGGATGGTACTCCCATTGTATTTTGACTGCATGTTTTCATCAACTGTTCTAAAACTTGGCTTATATACCATCATGACTGGTTAACTGAGTTTCTGCAGCACTGGAGTTAGCCGGAATCAGTTTCTAATCTAAAATTTCCATTTTAATAAGTAGGCCATTTCTCAATGGAGAATTATCTCAAAATAAAGTGAGAATTTGTGGTTTCAGGAAGTTAGTACCAGGACTAGTTTTATAACCTATTTTGAGTCAAAACTACTTCAAAGCTTTACAGGTGAAGAGAAAATCCACGTGTTGTCTGGGAGTGTTCTAAATTGTCCAATATAAATGCTCTCCTTTATAATTTAGGAAGAGAATGTTTTCCCCTATCTTCATCAAAAATCATTTCTCTTTCTGAGATTCATGCCCGGCCAAACCTTTCTCCTCCAGGCATCGTCGCCACGTCGACTCGAGACCTCCGCTTCCTTGGAGCCGTGCTATCAGTCCTCCATGACCTGCCCCTGGGCTTATAGTCAGCCCTGAAACCCGTACCTCTGCACCCCTGCTCAAGGACTCCGACACTAAGGATCTCCCCCCAGCTCCCCCCACTCCCACAGACCCCCAGCCACCAGCTCCCATTGTGCTCCTGGGGACATTGTGCTTCCCCGCTCGGGCCTGGGGATATTGTGCTCCCCTGCTCCTCCCACCCCGGGCCTTGGGACATTGTGCTCTCCAACCGCCCTCCCCCACACTCTGCCCGGAAGCAGTCATTTTGGGAAGCCATCACTCCCTCTTCCTCCTTGAGGTGATTGATCTCCCCCGCCCCAGGCAACGATGTCCTTGTTCTCACTGTGTTACCTTACCTTAGCAGCCACCTATGCCCACAACCCACCCCGGACATCCTCAGGGCTCCTGCCGCCGCCTCAGAGACATTTGGACATGAGCCCCGGGACTCTCCTTGCCGCTGGCCTTCTGACTTTGATTTTGATCAGGTCAACCCTTAGTCAAGTCAACCCCCGACCCTGGTCATCACCTGCTTATTAATACTATTTTATTGTATCATGTTACTAGATTAATAATGTTGGTATTTGTTAAGCGCTTACTATGTGCCAAGCACTGTTCTAAGCGCTGGAGTAGACATAGGGGAATCAGGTTGTCCCACGTGGGGCTCACAGTCTTAATCCCCATTTTACAGATGAGGGAACTGAGGCACAGAGAAGTTAAGTGACTTGCCCAAAGTCACACAGCTGGTAAGTGGCGGAGCCGGGATTCAAACCCATGAACTCTAACTCCCAAGCCCGCGCTCTTTCCACTGTACCACGCCACTTTCGCATGTTATCATTAATTGTTCTCAGTGCTGCCACCTACCTCTCTGGCTTCACCATGTCCTTCCACCCCCCACTCCTCCCATCTGCCTCTCCCAATCCTCTCCTTCCTCTTCCCTCTCTCGCCCAGCTCTTTTCCGCTCTCTCCTCTGCCTCCTCCGCCCCCCCCGCCCTAGAACCCCACTTTACCAGTGGCCACCCCTCTTCCCCCTCCCCCTACGCTCCCCCTCACCAAACCCCCTCTTCCCACCCTCCCCCCCTTCCCCACCCACGCCCCATCCTTGTTCTCCTGTCCCACCGCCACTCCTCCTCCCCCCTCCCCATCCAGGGCCCCGCCACCTCGTTCCCATCCAAACCCTACCCTCCCCCCGCTCTCCGCCCTCTCCCCCCCGTTGAACCCACAGCTATTTTCAAGTGTGGCCTCTGGAACCCCCGCTCCATTACAGGTAAACTACCTTTCATCCTTGACCTTTTTCCTGCTCTCTCCTCTTCCTCGCCCTTACGGAAACCTGGCTCACTGCTGAAGACACGGTCTCCCCCGCTGCTCTCTCCAGCGGAGGCCTCTCCTTCTCCCACTCCCCCAGACTCACCGGAAAGGGAGGAGGTGTCGGCTTCCTTCTCTCACCCCGCTGCCGCTTCCGCACTATCCCTCCTCCCCCTTCCCTCTCCTTCCCCTCCTTTGAAGCCCATATCATTTGCCTCTACCACCCCCTCCAGATACTTGTCGCTGTCATCTACCACCCTCCTGGTCCCACCTCCGACTTCTTCAACCACCTAGACCCCTTTCTCACCTTCCTTCTCTCCTTCTCTCTGCCCACTCTGATTCTCGGAGACTTCAACATCCACATGGATGTGCCCGGTGACTCCTCTGCCGCCCGCCTGCTATCGCTCCTCAACTCTGCCGACCTCCTGCTCCACCATACCTCGCCCACTCACCGACTCGGTCACACCCTCGATCTCGTCATCTCCTACCGCTGCACTCTCTCCTCCCTCACCAACTCTGAAATCCCTCTCTCGGACCATAACCTTCTCACCTGCCTCATCTCTCACACTCCCTTCCCCTGCAAATCTATACTACTCCCCCACAGAGACCTCCGCTCTCTTGATCCCATCCATCTCTCCAAAAGCATCTCTCCCCACCTTGCCTCCCGTCCTCTCTTCCCACTCTCGACGATCAGGTCACCACTCTCAACTCCACCCTCTCTACTCATCTCAACTCTCTCGCCCCCCTTTCCCTCCACTGCTCTCGCTTCACTAACCCACAGCCCTGGGTCACCGCCTCTGTCCACCTCCTACGCTCCTATGCTCGAGCTGCCAAGCGCCGCTGGCAAAGGTCCAAGCACCAAGCAGACCTTATCCATTTCAAATTTATCCTTTCCTGCCTTAACTCTGCCCTCTCCTCCGCCAGGCAAAACTTCTTTTCTTCCCTCATTGACACCCATGCCCATCACCCCCGCCAATTGTTCCGGACCTTTAATTCTCTCCTTAGGTCCCCTGTTCCTCCCCCTCCCCCATCCCTCACCCCCAATGGTCTGGCCACCTACTTCATCACGAAAATTAACACAATCAGGTCTGAGCTCCCCAAAGTCAACCCTCCCCCTCTTGCCTGCCCCCCCAACCCTTTCCCCTACTTTCCCATCCTTCCCTGCCATATCCTCAGAGGAGATCTCCTCCCTCCTCGCAAGTGCCACCCCCTCCATCTGTGCCTCGGACCCCATTCCCGCTCACCTTATAAAAACCATCGTCCCTGCCCTCCTCCCCTCCTTAACTTCTATCCTTAACCACTCACTCTCCAATGGCTTCTTCCCCTCTGCCTTCAAACATGCCCATGTCTCCCCCATCCTAAAAAAACCCTCTCTCGACCCCACTTCCCCTTCCAGTTATCGCCCTATCTCCCTACTACCCTTCCTTTCCAAGCTCCTAGAACGAGTCGTCTACACTCGCTGCTTAGAATTCCTTAACTCCAATTGTCTCCTGGACCCCCTCCAATCTGGCTTCCGTCCCCTCCACTCTACCGAGACTGCTCTCTCTAAGGTCACCCATGACCTCCTTCTTGCCAAATCCAATGACTCCTACTCTATCCTAATCCTCCTTGACCTCTCAGCTGCCTTTGACACTGTCGACCATCCCCTTCTCCTCCACACCTTATCTCACCTTGGCTTCACGGACTCCGTCCTCTCCTGGTTCTCCTCTTACCTCTCTGGCCGTTCATTCTCGGTCTCCTTCGCAGGCTCCTCCTCCTCCTCCCATCCTCTAACTGTTGGGGTTCCTCAAGGGTCAGTTCTTGGCCCTCTTCTGTTCTCCATCTACATGCACTCCCTCGGTGCACTCATTCGCTCTCACGGCTTCAACTATCATCTCTATGCAGATGACACACAGATCTACATCTCTGCCCGTCCTCTCCCCCTCCCTTCAGGCTCGTATCTTCTCCTGCCTCCAAGACGTCTCTACCTGGATGTCTGCCCGCCACCTAAAACTCAACATGGCTAAAACTGAGCTCCTCATCTTCCCTCCCAAGCCCTGTCCTCTTCCTGACTTCCCTATCACTGTGGATGGTACAACCATCCTTCCCATCTCTCGGGCCCGCAACCTTGGTGTCATCTTTGACTTGGCTCTCTCATTCACCCCACACATCTAATCCGTCACCAAAACCTGCCAGTCTCGCCTTTATAATATCGCCAAGATCCACCTTTTCCTCTCCACCCAAGTGGTTGTCTTACTGTTACAGGCTCTCGTAATATCCCGGCTAGACTACTGTTTCAGCCTTCTCTCTGATCTCCCTTCCTCCTCTCTCTCCCCGCTCCAGTCTATTCTTCACTCCGCTGCCCGGCTCATCTTCCTGCAGAAACGCTCTGGGCATGTCACTCCCCTTCTTAAAAACCTCCAGTGGTTGCCTATCAACCTCCGCACGAAACAAAAACTTCTCACTCTAGGCTTCAAGGCTCTCCATCACTTTGCCCCCTCCTACCTCTCCTCCCTTCTCTCTTTCTACTGCCCACCCCGCACGCTCCACTCCTCTGTCGCCCACCTCCTCACCGTCCCTCGGTCTCTCCTATCCCGCCGTCGACCCCTGGGCCACGTCCTCCCGCGGTCCTGGAATGCCCTCCCTCCTCACCTCCACCAAACTAATTCTCTTCCCCTCTTCAAAACCCTACTTAGAGCTCACCTCCTCCAAGAGGCCTTCCCAGACTGAGCTCCTCCTTTTCCCTCTGCTCCCTCTGCTCCCCCTCTACCCCCCCTCCACCTCCCCTCAGCTAAGCCCTCTTTTCCCCCCTTTCCCTCTGCTCCTCCCCCTCTCCCTTCCCCTCCCCTCAGCACTGTACTTGTCCACTCAACTGTATATATTTTCATTACCCTATTTATTTTGTTAATGAGATGTACCTCATCTTGATTCTATCATTTTGTTAATGAGATGTACATCACCTTGATTCTATTTATTTGTTATTGTTTTAATGAGATGTTCATCCCCTTGATTCTATTTATTGCTATTGTTTTTGTCTGTCTGTCTCCCCCGATTAGACTGTAAGCCCGTCAAAGGGCAGGGACTGTCTCTATCTGTTACCGATTTGTACATTCCAAGCGCTTAGTACAATGCTCTGCACATAGTAAGCGCTCAATAAATACTATTGAATGAATGAATGAATACATACTGAAAGCAGTATTTTTTAAAATGATCAGAGCAACCCCCTGCATTTTACTAATTCAATATTTTTAAATGCAAAGATGGTGCATCTTCCAGCTATTGCCCCAACTCCCCACTCCCATTCCTATCCAAACTCCTCAAATGTGTTTGTGTGTACCCGCTGCCTTCATTCCCTTACCTCCAACTCCCTTCTTGACCTTCTGCAGTATCATTCGGCCCTCCTCACTCCACTGAGACCACTCTCTCCAAGGCCTTAAATGACAAATTGAACAGACGCTGTCTTATTCTTCTTCAACCACCTGGCTGCTTTCAATACTGTGGCTCACTCCCATCTCTTGGAAACACAGCTCTCGACGGGTTCTCCTCCTACCTCTCAGGCTGATTCCTCTTTGCTTCTTTCACTGACTCTTTCTCTGCTTCCCACCCACTAATGTGGTGCCTCTTAAAAGCTCTGTTCTTCTCTTCCCACTTTACACTCACTCCCTGTGTCTTCGACTACTACCTCTCTGTGGATGACTCTCAAATCTACCTCGCTAACTCTGACTCGCTCCATCTCTGCTGTCTCGCATATCCTCCTACCTCCAAGACAGCTCTATGTACATGTCCTGCCAGCACCTCATGTTCAAGATATCCCAAATGGAACTCTTCCTCATTTTATCTCCCATATCCTCTCCTCCTCCCCATCACAGTGGACAACACCACCATCCTCCCTGTCTCTGAAGGCTACAACCTTAGCATTACTCTTGAGACCTTCTTCTCTTTCAACCCCTATATTCGAGATGTTTTGCCAAATCCTGTTGGGTTTTCCTCCACAATACTTCCAGTATCTGCCCTTTCCTCTCAATTCAAACGACCCCCACACTGGTTCAGGCACTTGTAATATCCCAACTTGACTACTTCATCAGCCTCTTCCCTGGTCTCCCTGTCTCCAGTCTCTCCTTTCTTCAAACTGCTGCCCAAATCATTTTTCTAAAATGTCACTCCTCGCATGTTTCCCTACTCCTCAAAAGCCTCCAGTGGTTGCCCATCCACCTCCACATCAATAAGAAATACCTGATCATTGGTTTAAGGCCCTCAACCATCGCTCTCCCTCCTACCTATCCAGTTTCTTCTCCCACTCCACCACAGCTCGCACTCTTCAGTCCTCTCAAGCTAAAGTACTCAGTGTACCTCGTTCTTGTCTCGCCACCATTTCCCCTGCTTGGAATTCTCTCCCACTTCAAATCACACAGACCACGACCCTCTCAATCTTCAAAGCCCTTCGAAATCGCATCTCCTTAACGAGAACTTCCCCACCTAAGCAAAGATGTACTCACAACCACCACCACAACCACTCACGCACCGAATTGCCATACTCTCTTACTTAAGCATTAACTCAGGCACATATACTCTTTTCCTTCTTCCTCCTGCCTGTAAATCATATTAGTGCTTACTGTCCCATCCAGATTATAGACTCCTTGAGGACCAGCATTATTTCTATTTCCTCTATTTTACTCATCTAAGTGCTTAATATAGTGCTTTGTACTCAGTAAGCACTCAAACTTTATCGACCTATCGGATGCTAATTGAACTATTTTTGTGAGGATTTCCCATGTGAATTAGTTAACAGTTCTGAAATGAAACAATAATAAAGAGAAACTTCTATTCATATTTGGTTTGGCTCATCCATCGTTTTTGACTGGAGACTCCATTGATGGGGGTCTTTTTGGGTGATGTAAAATTGACCAGGATGAGAACAATTCTAGTACAGAGCAAGAAAATGAAAAGGGAATACTGCATATTTTGTAAACATCATGTTTAGGTGCTGCTTCAAGTTGAAGAATTGCTGCCCATTTTTAAAGTGATTAAATTTCCTGGCCCAGGTTCTTATTCTGCAACATTTAATAGAAAAAAGCCAATATTTACCATTCAGACAAAAGAATAAAAGAGTAATTTTTTACACCAATGAGTACTATAATCGAGCTCAATTTATTTTGTTTTCAGGACATGAGGTCTGGAGAAGCCAAAAGTTAAAAAAAGAAAAAAGAAAGAAACAAGGGCAGATTCTTAAAGACAGCTCTCCAGTCTCTTAGAAGCCTTATCGTGCCAAACTAAGCACCACACTGATGCTTTTACCAATGGATCTGGGTGCAGCTGACTACGTCAGCCCAAAGATGATTTTGTGCAAAGCTGAATGGCTCTGTGATAAGGTGTGAGCACTCTGTAGGATGGCTTCACACAGTTAACAATTCATTGTGAGAAGCATCATCTGCCGCAGTGGCTTTATCTTCCATTTCAAAAGACAACAGAGTGTAGCAACCAGGGATGCCTCAGATTCAGCTTTAGAGGTTGGTGAATCAATTTTCCAATTCTAAGCCCAAGAGAGAGCGGCATAAGCCAGAGCAACCCACATAGTCAATCTATCACTAAATCCTGTGGTTCAACCTCCACAACTTCGCTAAAACCCACGCTTTCTTTTCCATCCAAACTTGCTACCACATGAATCCAAGCATTTATCCTATCCCACCTTGATTACTGTATCAGCCTCCTTGCTGACCTCCCTGCCTCCTGTCTCTCCCCACTCCAATTCATACTTCACTCTGCTGCCCGGAACATTTTTCAACAAGAAGATTCAGTCCATGTTTCGCCACTCCTCAAGAACATCCACCTCCACATCAAACAGAAACTCCTTACCATCAACTTTAAAGCACTCAATCACCTTGCCCCATCCTTCCTCACCTCACTACTTTTCTACTACAATCTAGCCCACACACTTTGCACCTCTAATGCCAACCTACTCACTGCATCTCAAACTCGTCTAGCACACCGCCGACCTCTCACCCACATCCTGCCTCTGGCCTGGAACACCCTCCCTTTTCATATCTGCCAGACAATTGCTCTCACCATCTTCAAAGCCTTATTGAAGGCACATCTCCTCCAAGAGGCCTTCCCTAAGCCTTCATTTCCTCTTTTCTCACTCCCTTCTGTGTCATCCTGACTTGCTCCCTTTACTCCTCACTTCCCACCCCAGCCCCAAAGCCCTTATGTATATATCTGTAATTTATTTATATATATTAATGTCTGTCTTCCCCTCTAGAAAGTAAGGTCACTGTGGTCAGGGAGTGTGTCTGTTATATTGTCATGTTGTACTCCCCCATACACTTAGTAGAGAGCTCTGCATACAGTAAGCCCTCAATAAATACAATTGATTGACTGAGCAGAGAGCTCAGACAGAACTATATTTAAAATGGAAATGATGTAGGAAGGTAATACAGCATTTTAGGCTATCTATTTTAGGCTGTGACAGTGGCCCCTATTAAGATACTATGGACAGGGCTTGTCTAGCCTGGAGTTGGCACTGCAGAAGTAAAGTGACAGATGTTTTATTCAAATGTGATGAAGGTCAGTGCCAAGACCAGGCCACCACCTTCCTGAGTGCTGCTTCTCTGCAAACAGACTCATTTCCTCCTATATGCCTCTTAGATATTGGGGTTGCTGCCACTTCTGGATCAATGGAGGTTCCCAAAACCACCCCTACACATGCCCAGGGGTGAGACCCAGCATGTTAGATGATTGCTATTGTCTATAGACCCAATATCTGAGAGGCATTAAAATAGATCCGCCCTTCCTCTCCACCCAAACGGCTACCTTACTGCTACAGGCTCTTGTTATATCCCAGCTAGACTACTGTGTCAGCCTTCTCTCTGATCTACCTTCCTCCTCTCTTGCCCCGCTGTAGTCTATTCTTCACTCCGCTGCCCGGCTCATCTTCCTGCAGAAACGATCTGGGCATGTCACTCCCCTTCTTAAACACCTCCAGTGTTTGCCTATCGACCTCCGCTCCAAACAAAAACTCCTCACTCTAGGCTTCAAGGCTCTACATCACCTTGCCTCTTCCTACCTCTCCTCCCTTCTCTCTTACTACTGCCCACACCGCATGCTCGGCTCCTCTGCCACCCACCTCCTCACCGTCCCTCGGTCTCGCCTATTCCGCCGTCTACCCCTGGGCCACGTCCTCCCGTGATCCTGGAACGCCCTCCCTCCTCACCTCCGCCAGGCTAATTCTCTTCCCCTCTTCAAAACCCTACTTAAAACTCACCTCCTCCAAGAGGCCTTCCCAGACTGAGCTCCCTTCTCCCTCTACTCCCTCTACCGCCCCCCCTCACCTCTCCGCAGCTTAACCCTCTTTTCCCCCCATCTCCCTCTGCTTCTCCCCCTCTCCCTTCCCATCCCCTCAGCACTGTACTCATCTGCTCAACTGTATATATTTCCATTACCCTATTTATTTTGTTAATGAAATGTACATCGCCTTGATTCTATTTAGTTGCCATTGTTTTTACAAGATGTTCTTCCCCTTGACTCTATTTATTGCCATTGTTCTTGTCTGTCTGTCTCCCCCGATTAGACTGTAAGCCCGTCAAACGGCAGGGACTGTCTCTATCTGTTGCCAACTTGTTCTTTCCAAGCGCTTAGTACAGTGCTCTGCACATAGTAAGCGCTCAATAAATACTATTGAATGAATGAAGTAGCCATTTGCCTTTCATATAAGGACTCAGCTGATAAGGAGTCAGATGTTGCTCCAGTAGTGAAGCAGCACCTAGGCTAAAATTAGTCCAATATTCTTATGGGAAGCAGGGCAGCAGGAACCAGAGTGAAATCCTTGACCTTGAGTCATCTGGGGTGGCTTGGATCCTGATACCTGATGAGCAGACATTCTAAAATTGGCCCATCTGTTCATCAAATACTAGGATGTGGGGTTTTGGTTGGGGAAACACCAGGGAGAGAGGGTTGAGCAGAGTCTTCAGGAGGTGCCTGGTGGAGAGGAGGAAGACTTATCTTACCACGTCACAGATCAGTCATAATGCTATTCTAAGTTGGGAATCTACAATTAGAAGAACTTTGGCTGGAATTTTGTGCTGCCAATTCTAAGCCACACATAAGCACAGGAACATAAATTGGTCAAGCTCCCTAAGGAAAATCAATGTTCAAAGCAACCTTACTTCTCAGAAGGAAAAGTGTAGCTCAGATCCCGACAATTTGTGCACTTACAGAAATTCCTAACAGCTTTTGTTAATCTCAATGCCTTACCAAAATTCCATGATAGGGACACTATGTTTACTTGGGCTTGATCATTTATTTGGAAAGTTTACTTGGAAATTTCAATTGAGAAAAAAGGTTTTAATAGTCTTAATCCCCATTTCACAGTTGAGATAACTGAGCCCAGAAAAGTCAAGTGACTTGTTCAAGACAACTGGCAGACAAGTGGTAGAGCCGAAATTAAAACCCAGGTCCTTCTTACTCCCACGCTCATGTTCTATCCACTAGACCATGCTGCTTCTCACAGTACTTATTGAGTGCCTATTGTGATGCACAGGAAAGAGTACTGCTGTGGGAATCAGGAGACCAGGGTTCTAGCACCAACTCTACAAATAAGGGAAGCTTGCTAGAGTTATGCCACTGCAGGGGAAGGTTTCTTAACCACCGTGCATATGGACGGTCCCAGGAGAATTACTGAAAAATAGCTATCTTGGACAGCAAAGACCACAATGGCTACCAAGGCAACTGCCTTCTAGGTCATTGTGCTAAGGTATAGTATTGGGACCCTGCAGCAGTCACTTGAACCATAAATGGGTCCAGCTTGTAAAAAAACCTTTATGTGCACTTTGCAATGTTTTGCACCCCTTCCCTCTTATTCACTCATTCTACTGTGTTCCTGAGGGAACATGACTGGCAGGGACAAGAGAGTGCAAGTGGCACTGTGTAAACCACTAACACTAGAACCAATTCCTCCAAGCGGGCTCTCAGTACTTAAGTTTGGGACCAAGTTTCATCCATCATTCCCAATGGGGGACTGTCATTATTACTGCATAAAGAGCACTTTATCTGGGAAAGTATAATAAAATAATAATGGTATTTATTATGCACTTACTATGTGCCAGGCACTATACTAAGCATGGGGTGGATACGAGCAAATCAGGTTGGACACGGTCCCTGTCCCACATGAGGCTCAAAGTCTTAATCCCCACTTTATAGATGAGGAAACTGAGAAACAGAGAAGGGTAGTGACTTGCTCAAAGTCACACAGCAGACAAGTGGAGGCGCAGGGATTAGAACCCAGGTCCTTCTGCCTCACAGACCCATGTGCTATCTACTAGGCCATGCTGCTTCTCAAGAAACACGGTCCCTGACTTTCAGGAGCTTACAAATCTACTAGGGGAGAGAGAAGACACAAATTGTATACAAAGGGAGCAGTGTTGTATTTTATTTTCTTTTTTCAAATTAGTCAATTTCTCTTAAGCCTCTAAATTCACAGGCAATAATTACCCTGGATTCCTTGCTGCTGCTAATTAATGGACATGGTACATTTTAATAAATGGCAATGTAATATAGTGTAAGGACACATCAGACTCACCTATGTGATAAATTTGTAAAGTGCTTTGAGGTGAATAGAGATAGAAAAATGTGAAATCTTTCAAAAGCTGATCAATGATAATTTGGACAAGGTAGAAGAATGCCTTATTATCCCTCATAAGACCTTGTTATTTCAAAATCAAAAAAAAGGAATCTAAATAAGGAAAGGAGACTTTTGGGGTGACTTAAAATTCCCCTAGGAAGGAAATAAATATCTCCTTAAAAAAAAAAAAAACTTGCCAAGGCAAGGAAAAGTAGAAAGACAAACGTGTGTATTTCTCTTAAACAAGTCATTATTTTACAGTAAATGGAAACCATGTCAAAGACCAAATTCTTCCTTTTTCAGGGATAAAACAGATCAAGAACCTACTGACTTAAATATCAAAGTCATAAGAAAATTGCACAAATGTATCTCTTCTGAGCTATATCCCTGCAGCATCTTCCCCTTGGTTAATATTACCAGACAGATAAGTCTTTCACTCATATCATTTTTATAGCAAATACTGGGAAATCTACTCTTGATTCTCCAATTTAGTCCTAATCTGGAAAAATTCCTCTGCGTTCCCCATCTTCCACTTGAGAGGACTCAACACTTATTCATTCTTCTGTTTCTCCAGCTTGATACAAAGAATTTCTGTTCCTTTCACCCCCATAGAAAAATGTATCCAACCCAGTATTCTGACAATGTTCTATGGGCATATGCTAGGGATCCCTCAGCACCACTTTGCAATTGCAGTAATCACCAGTGTCTTAATGGAATTGGGGCTGGACATTCTCCCAAGACTCCCAGAACTCCTGACAGCTGGCCTCAGGAATAAGCGTTATTCTCCTCATGGGGGATCTCAGGAGATTAGTGACTATAAAACCCTCTGACCTCCTTCCGAAGAAGAGTCTATAGGAAGAGACAGCATATGCACAGAAATCACAGTCATTACATAATAATCAGTCTCATTCTTGACTAATAAAGAAAGAGGGATCTCACAAGATGGAAGCTGATTGCTGTTTGCTGCTGCACAATTGTGCAGTTATCCTGAAATGAGACTAACGCATTTAGTGAAGAACAGTAAATAACCCTGATGCCCATCACGGAGAGCTGCTCTAATGCCGTTAGAGGTTTTGCACAGAAAAGTTGCAAGATTGTGGCTTCTTACAAACACAAATGACTTGCAGTATTGCTGCCTGCAGAGTACCGTTTGACAATTGCAAAATGAATGGCAGTTTTAACGGCATAGTTCTGTTTGCAAGGAAAGGCATTCTATTGCGTTGCTATGGATTCTGAAGAAGGAATTCTCACGTTTTGGCTGGGTTTTTGTTTTTTTTGGTTGTTTTAAATGGAAGGTTTTCCCGCCCCAATTTGCAAGGGTATTACAAGCTATCTAACAGTTTCACTTGATTTTCATTTGATTCTCTCTCTCTCTCTCCCTCCCTCCCCCCACACCCTCCACATGCCCTTGGATTCGCATGATTATCCCTTGGGACAATCATGTTGGCATGATCTCAAAGGCTTCTCTGGCTGCTGTCCCTTCCCAACAAACTGAGTTTACACTCAGACTGCTTTCCTGAATCAAAAAGGACAAAAATTTATTTGTACCCATCAGCAACTGGCTTCTTTCTCAAAGGTAATCAACCTAGGCAACTGGGATCCTGGTTAGTTAAAGCAACACATGGCACTCACCCTGGTCTAATAAGAGAATGCAGATTCTGTTTCATAATGTCTTTCACACAGACAGGCAATGGTAACAGCAGAGATAAGGTTTATCCCTCTCAGCAATCATAATCTGGTAACTGAACAGGGGTTTTTGCCCCCAAGTGATAATCAATCATGCTGCCAATGGTGCGATCCCAGCTACTTTAAGCAAACCATGCTTCTGCTCTGTCGATGTGCAAAGACAGAGTCTGCAGTGACCTTTTTGAAGCAGTCATTGCACAGAAAAGAGGTGAAACGATCTTTTCCATTTCATTAGATTCTTTTCAAGGATCAGAGCTTGGCAGCAGACAAAGAGTCCAGCAATATTTTTACACCAGAGAAAGCCCAAAGGAAAGATGGAAAAGGAAGCACACAAAATTTGAACTCCTTGGATTCTTTTCCTTGTTGAAAGACTCCCATTTCCCCAATTCCTTAATGCTCATAAAATCTCTAGCTTTCTTCCACTAAAAGTTTAGCCCATTTTTTATTTTCTCTGGTTCTTTTGTCACCTGCATTATTTTCCCACTTCGGGGGCTACTAGTCCAGCTCTAAGTCTCTGTCACCTGAGCAGAAGCTTGAGGCAGGTGTGAGATCATGGTGGGCACCTATTAATGAGAGCAAGAGCAGCATCAGAATGGCAGAATCTGGGGAAAGCAACAAAAGCCTTGGCAGCCATACCGGAAAGCTGGCAGACCAGGAAGACCTCTGGATCAAAACTGCCTATGATTAGTTTAGTTCAGCCTATTTGTTTCAATGGCTTTGCTTGGTAAATGTTTTCATAATGAATCGCCGTTTTCTAACCTCTACTGTGTGTGCCATATGGGGGCAATTACTTAATCATCCTAGCTTCTTCATTTCTCTCCTATTATTCAAAATAATTTTAGTTTACAATGTAAAATATTTAGGAAGGGTACTGTATTGGAATTTGTTGACCAAAACAATTGTTCATTCCAGAGTTTCAGGGAACAGAGCTCTCCCCTTGCTAGAATCAGAGAGATAATATGACTCTTTGGATGTGAGTGACTCCATTGCACTGATAGCAATGAAGACCAGGCCAGGGGGATGACTATTATGAATTTTCATTTAAACAGACTTGACTTGAAGATCAGAAATAACTACCTATGAAAACAACTAACTCTCTAATTACAAATACCAAAAAAAAATGATCTTACCAATAATAGATTCTTATTAGTGCCGATGGCCACAGGAGAAACGATGCAATAAATGCCAGAATCGGGATGGCTAGGGTCCCTCCAGCTATTACGAACATGTTAACCATATCAAGATCCATCTCGCCTCTTAGTGCTCCACTTCACCTGTAAGGAAGAGAAAGACAGACTTTCAACAAAGAAAAGATGCAAAAGTAAAAGGCCAAAAATTAAGAAGCAAATGTGGTCAGAAACTAAAACACAGATAAAAGGCAAAATTGAGACTTTTAAAATTGTAGCCTGCTGTCCTCTTGCTGACTCATTTAGATAAATTCTCAGGCTGCTAACACCCTAATCTAAATCAGCAAACGCTATTTGTTCAATCCACTCATATACAAGTGGGCAGACAAGATACTATAAATAAAATGCTAGGTTCCCTCAAATTCTGTTCATTTCTACTGCACTTGTTAAAATACAAAAACTCCTCCTTACACAGATCCTCTCCAAAGGGAGATGCTTACATTTTTATTACCAATTCAGCCCATCAGAATGTGCTTAACATATACTAATTTTTCTGCACAAACTCTGAAATTACCCAGTGAGATGTCTTTTGGTTCTGACAAGGGCTTTCTTACCCTAGTCACTCTTGAAAACCATGCAAGAACACATCCAGAGTTATGCAGATTAGTGGCATCATTCTTTCTTTGAAGCTGATCTTGCTAACCATCCTCTTGATTTTCCAACCACTATCTCAGATCTGGTCCCTGCACACATGGTCACTGTGCACATGACTTCTTCAGATCAGAGTCACTAGGAACTCCCTCATTTCAGACTAAAGATACTTTGACTTTAAAACCATATTACCTGGGGACTTATGGGGAAATCAGGGAATTTGCCATGCTCAGATGGGATGGATGGGTGGGCAGTGTGACCTAGTGGTAAGAGCACAGGACTAGGAGTCAGGAGACTTAGGTTTTAATCCTGACCTTTCCACTTGCCTGCTGGGTGACCTTAAGCAAGTCCCTGAACTGATTTTTGCCTCAGTTTCCTCATCCATAAAATGGGGGTAAAATATCTGTCCACCCCACCCAACCCCTGGACCGTGAACCCCCTGTGGGACAGGGACTGTGAATGTGCTGATAATCTTGTATCTAACTCAGTGTTTAATACAGTGCTTGGCAAATAGTAAGTGCTTAATAAATACCATCATCATCACCATCATCATCACAGATAAATTAAAATATAAACCAAACAGAGAAGCAGGATGTACCTACACTAAAGAGTCCCAGGGCATACAAAGAAGTTGGGGGCAGACATAGAACTCTCTGTTTAACCAAATAGAAGCAGCTCCTCATGCTTCTTTCCGCCTTGTATCTACCCCAGGGCTTAGTACAGTGCCTGGCACATAGTAAGCACTTAACAAATACCAAAAAAAGGTAAGCTTTTCAATAATGTAATATGGAAAAAAATATACTCAAGCAAAATAGCCAGACATAAATCCCTTTCGCGTCACAATGAATCATTTGAAAGAATATTGTAATGATAGAGGAATCCCTGCAGAATACAGACTGGTCTAGCATTCATTACACAGAAAGGTTGGCTCCCATTAAACAATGACTCCTGAGATGTGAGGCCGAGAAGTCAAAAACTGTGAGGCCGAGAAGTCAAAAACGTAGACAGTTCCCCGCCAACAGGGGTGTCTCTGATCCAAAGCCTGGGTTGAATCTGTAGTTATTGTGAAAGTCCTGTCACTCATTTGTGGGAGGCTGTTTTTTTTCTGACACTCTAATATTCAGACAATAAATCTGTCAGGCGATAACTGAGCATTAAGCTATGTGGGTCATGAGAGCAACTGCATCAATCAAATTTAATACATTGCAACAGGTAATTAATTACTTTCTAGAGATAAAGTTTCCTTTAAGATCCAAGTCGGAGTTCACACCCTTGAAAATGACAGTTCCCTTTGTTTTCCTGGTTTCTTCAAGACAGTGAGCAAACATTGTGGTTTTATGCACTCTTTCCTTTACACAACCACATTAATCACACCCCCGTATTTCCTGAAAATGCTGACCTCTGGAGCCCTCCACAAGAATACCTAACCCTTCTGAAAGAAAATGACATGTTAGGCATTTAAACAAGTTACTGATTGTCATAAAACAACTTCATGATCTGTTTTCCCCTTGATAAGCCTATTGCTGATCCTTCCTTGATTGACTGATTTGGTTTATTTGAGGACATGGTTATGACTGCTTCCAAAGCAGCATGGCTCAGTGGAAAGAGCACGGAGTTGGGAGTCAGAGGTCGTGGGTTCTAATCCCAGCTCTGCAACTTGTCAGCTGTGTGACTTTGGGCAAGTTGCTTCACTTCTCTGGACCTCAGTTACCTCATCTGTAAAATGGGGATGATGACTGTGAGCTCCATGTGGGACAACCTGATTACCTTGCATCTCCCTCAGCACTTAGAACAGTGCTTGGCACCTAGTAAGCACCTAACAAATACCATTATTAGAGAGGCAATGTGGCTTAGAGGAAAGAGCCCGGGCTTGGGAGTCAGAGGTCATGGGTTCTAATCCCTGCCCCCTCACTTGTCAGCTGTGTGATCATGGGCAAGTCACTTAACTTCTCTGGGCCTCAGTTACCTCATCTGTAAAATGGGGATTAACTGTGACCCCCACGGGGGACAACCTGATTACCCTGTATCTACTCCCAGCGCTTAGAACAGTGCTCTGCACATAGTAAGTGCTTAACAAATACTAACATTATTAAAGTGGGGATGAAGACTGTGAGTCCTACTTGGGACAACCTGATGATCTTGTATCTACCCCAGAGCTTAGAACAGTGTTTGGAACATAGTAAGCACTTAACAAATACCAACATTAATATCAATCAGTAGAATTTATTGAGCACCTACTGTACAAAAAGAACTATTAAATGCTTGGGATAATACCATAGATGTTGGAGATGATACCTGCCCACAAAGACAGAGGAGGCAGGCACATAATTTAGACAGGAGGTAGAATTGTTTAAATAGTACAGTACATAATGAAAGTGCACCAGGAGGTTGTGAATGCAAGAGTCTTGAGGGGATAGTTGGAAAAACTTATTGTAGGAGGTGGGATTTCAGTAGGACTTTGAACATAGGGAGATCTGAGGTCTGATGATTTGGAAGGGGGCGCAAGCTCCAAGCAGGAAAATGGCAAGAGCCAGGGGTTGGAAGTGGGAGAATCAGGAACGATGCACAGGGAGATGGGCTTGGGAAGAACGGAAAGTGTGAACTGGGGCATGGAGAGGTAAGGGCAAGCAAACTGACAGAAGGTCTTTGAGTTCAACAGTCAGGAGTTTCTATTTGCTGCAGAGAAGAATTGGTAACGATTGAAGGTTTCTGAGGAGAAGTGAGATGGGTCCAGATGATCTTTTTGAAAGATGATCTGGGTATGGAGTGGAGTATGGTCTGGAAAAAGGGAAGGCAGGGAGACCAGGGCATCCTTCCTCAAGTGGGAGGCAAATGCATCAAATCACTGAAAAATGAATGCAATGTCCTGGGAAAGATGAGGCATCCCCTGCCAGATTTTGTTTTCCTGAGGCCAATAAACTGATTTCTCAGAAAGTGCATTTATTGAATGCCTGTTTGCAGAGCTTAGGACTAAGTGCTTGAAAGAGTACAATAGGATTAGTAGACATGATCTCAAGTCCTCAAGGAGTTTACGACCTAGTGGGGGAAACAAGATCTTAAAATAAATTATGGGGCAGGGGAATAATAGCAAATATAAACCATGTAGATGCATAAGTGTCACAGGAGATTGGGAGTACTCAAAGGTTTAGGTGGTGCAGAAGGACTGAAGTGGCAGTTGGAGGACAAAGTAGGGAGATTGGAGATGAATCAGGGAAGGTGTCCTGGAGGCGATGTGATTTCAGAAAAGCTTTGAAGTTGGGAAAAGGTGTAGACTGTCAGATATGAAAGGAGATGGAGTTGCTGGAAGGGGGAAGGACTTGAGCAAGAGCTTGAGTTCAGTGGCAGGAGAGGCTAGAAGGAGGCACAGTGAGTAGGCTTTCTTGAGAGGAATGAAGAGTGTGATGGGAAGAAGAGAGTGGATAAGTAGAAGGGAGAGAGCTGACTGATTCCCTTAAAGCCACCAGTGATAGAGTTTCACCTTGATTCAGAGATGAGTGACGATCTGGAGGTTTTTCAGGGGTGTGGGGACAAATGCCTGTCGTAGGAATCATGAAAAAGCATTCTCAAAAAATATTTTGAAGACCTTCACCATACTCTCAGAATACCTTAAAGAGCTACACCCACTGTGCCTGTGTGCCTTTATTCACTTCCAACCCATTAAAATTGTTGTGTTTCACTGCAAGGAAGATACTGAATATGGATAATGTGGGGTGGGAGCAATCTGTCCAGTTACCATCTTCTTTCTCTCACCCATCAGGCCTCTACATCATGACGTAGTGGGACAGGGTCATCAGGAGTGCAGTGGGAAAAGAGGTATAATAAAGGGTGGAGGCGGAGAGAAGTAAGGCCGTCATTGAAGCACAACCCAACTGTCAACAATTTCTGCTCAAAGACCAAATATTAGGGATTGTGAGCAACATCTTTGGTTCCTGTAATAAATGGCAATGCACCAGTGACAGATTTGATGGCAAAAGATTTTAAGACTCATCTGTATGGTAAATAGGTATGTATGTGAGACTGGAGGATATAGGAGGCCTGTTGGAATAGCCTCATCTTTATCAGCAAATATCAGGTGTTCACAAAGTGTATGACACTGTACCATGAACTATGAGGTTTGTAAAGTACAGTACACTCAATCAGTAGCATTGAGGGCTTACTGTGTGCAGAGCACTGTATTAAGCACTTGGGTATGTATGACACAATAGAGTTTGTAGAAGTGATCCCTACCCACAAGGAGCTTATAGCCACAGGGGGAGACAGACTTAATTTGTCCCATAAGAAGTTCTGGATCTCTAAAGGCAGGCATCATTTCCCCTGTCTTTACCTCACATGCAGGAGAGGGGAGAAGAAGGACTATGGTTTGAAGGCCAAAAGGAGCAGTGAAATGTCATCCCAATTCTAGGAGATTCATTCATTCATTCATTCATTCATTCAATGGTCTTTATTGAGCGCTTACTATATGCAGAGCACTGTACTAAGCACTTGGAATATACAAATCGGCAACCGATAGAGTCCCTGCCCATTGACAGGCTTACAGTCTAATTGGGGGAGACAGACAGACAAAAACAATAGCAATAAATAGAATCAAGAGATGTACATCTCATTAAAACAAAAGCAGTAAATAGAATCAAGGGGATGTACATCTCATTAACAAAATTAATAGGGTAGTAAAAATATATACAAATGAGTGAACGAGCACAGTGCTGAGGGGAGGGGAAGGGAGAGGGGGAGGAGCAGAGGAAAAGGGGGGGAAAGGGGGCTTAGCTGAGGGGAGGTGAAGGGGGGGTAGAGAGGAAGCAGAGGGAGCAGAGGGAAAAGGGGAAGCTCAGTCTGGGAAGACCTCTTGGAGGAGGTGAGCTCTCAGTAGGGCTTTGAAGAGGGGAAGAGAGCTAATTTGGCAGAGGTGAGGAGGGAGGGCACTCCAGGACAGCGGTAGGACATGGGCCAGAGGTTGACGGCGGGATAGGCATGAATGGGGGACAGTGAGGAGGTGAGTGGCAGGGGAGTGGAGCCTATGGGGTGGGCAGTAGAAAGAGAGGAGGGAGGAGAGGTAGGAGGGGGCAAAGTGATGGAGAGCCTTGAAGCCTAGAGTGAGAAGTTTTTGTTTCGTGCGGAGGTTGATAGGCAACCACTGGAGGTTTTTAAGAAGGGGAGTGACATGCCCAGAGCGTTTCTGCAGGAAGATGAGCCGGGCAGCGGAGTGAAGAATAGACTGGAGCGGGGAGAGAGAGGAGGAAGGGAGATCAGAGAGAAGGCTGAAACAGTAGTCTAGCCGGGATATTATGAGAGCCTCTACTAGTAAGATAGCCGCTTGGGTGGAGAGGAAAGGGCGGATCATGGCGATATTATAAAGGTGAGACTGGCAGGTCTTGGTGACGGATTGGATGTGTGGGGTGAATGAGAGAGCCAAGTCAAAGATGACACCAAGGTTGTGGGCTTGAGAGACGGGAAGGATGGTCGTACCATCCACAGTGATAGGGAAGTCAGGAAGAGGACAGGGCTTGGGAGGGAAGATGAGGAGCTCAGTTTTGGACATGTTGAGTTTTAGGTGGTGGGCAGACATCCAGGTAGAGACATCCTGGAGGCAAGAGGAGATACGAGCCTGCAGGGATGGGGAGAGGACCGGGGCAGAGTTGTAGATTTGTGTGTCATCTGCATAGAGATGACAGTTGAAGCCGTGACGCGAATGAGTTTACAAAGGGAGTGAGTGTAGATGGAGAACAGAAGAGGGCCAAGAACTGACCCTTGAGGAACCCCAACAGTTAGAGGATGGGAGGGGGAGGAGGAGCCTGCGGAGACCGAGAATGAACGGCCAGAAAGATGAGAGGAGAAACAGGAGAGGATGGAGTCCGTGAAGCCAAGGTGAGATAAGGTGTGGAGGAGAAGGGGATGGTCTACAGTGTCAAAGACAGCTGAGAGGTCAAGAAGGATTAGGATAGAGTAGGAGCCATTGGATTTGGCAAGAAGGAGGTCATGGGTGACCTTTGAGAGAGCAGTCTCGGTAGAGTGGAGGGGACGGAAGCCAGATTGGAGGGGGTCCAGGAGAGAATTGGAGTTAAGGAATCTTTTGGGATGAAACCAAATGGTTCTGGGACTGACAGAACTAGCCCTATACTCTAAGGTTGTGGGGTGATGCCAGCGGTACTGGGGTGGTGCCATAGATGTTGGGTTTGAGCTCCAACACAAATTAAGCTTTGACTTGGGCTAGCCCTAGGTAAAATAATAATAATAATGGTATTTGTTCAGCGCTTACTATGTGCCAAGCACTGTTCTAAGCACTGGGGTAGATACAAGGTAATCAGGTTGGACATGGTCCCTCTCCCACATGGGGCTCACAGTCTTAATTCGTACAGTGCTCTGCACAAAGTGAGCACTCAATAAATATGAATGAATGAATTTTACAGGTGAGAAATTTAAGTGACTTGCCCAAGGTCATACAGCAGACAAGTGGCGGAGCCGGGATTAGAACCCACATTCTCTTGACTCCCAAGGCCGTGCTCTTGCCATCCACCTTCAGCATTAACATATACACATATTCAATTATTCATATGGTCACTTCACCCCAATATACTGATGTTACTAACCACTACATTCTTGTTCTTGCTCCTGCTACACCTTCATGATTGACATCTGCTGCCCTGCTATGCCCACAGGAGGGATTATGGTTTTGGCACATGGTTGAGTTTACCAGAACAGTAAGCACTAAAACACCATCGACTGATTTGTCTAACAATTAAACTCAATACATACCAATGCAGCCAGAAGGGCCTGCCTTGTCAGAACTTGGCTTATAAATCTAATCTTTCAGAAGTGTGATCTAAGTAACACTGTAGCATTACTTAAAGCCACGGCCAATTGTCTCTTGACTGAAGAGGTCTTTTCTTGGTACCGAATCTCCAGTTTTCTCTAATACATCTAATAGTGTAGTGTAGTTTTGAATGAGCCCAAGTTCTATAGTCCTTATATTCAAAATAATATAACATCCAAGTCATCCCCCAATGAAAATTGGAATCTCATGAAGAGATTTAGTCCTCCCATTTAAGAAGCTCAGGATGTTCAGCTCTTGGGTTTTATGCAGGTAGTATTATAGAGCCTCAGGCCTGACCTAAACTCCAGGAGTCTGCTGCAATAAGCATCTTCTCACTTTAAAGGACCAAGATGCAGCCCTTGATGGGAGCTTTATTTGATTGTCAGAAACAGCCTTCCAACATGGCTATGCAAATTCCACCACCTTTCAACGGGAGCATGATGAGCTGCTGAAACAGCACATGACTGTTTTGAGGCACTAGATCCCTGGCAGGTGAGAGCAAATCAGCCACTAGGCAACCTTTCTACTTGTGTTGGACCTATCTTCCTTCATTTTGAGGACACCCCAGGGAGACCTGAGCTGGGTCCAGAAAACGTCTTCTTCCCAAGTTCCAATGAGGGACGCCATTGTTTGGAGCTGGTTCTCAGTCACTCTATGAGTGACCCAGGGTGGAGACCTGATGCAGTCAATTGACAGCCCTAGGGAGTTGGCAGGGTTCTATGCCTCTCAACATATGGGTTGAAAGGAGTGGAAACCTGACCCAAAGAATTTCTCCCAAGTGCAATGTAATCTGGCAGCTAATGCAGTATTGATATTGACAAACATCAACAGTCATTATGACGAGTGTACCCAATTTTACACTAGCCCAAACAAAAAACAAAATGCAGCATTGATATTGACAAATATCAGCAGTTATGACTAGTGTATACAACTTTACACTAACCCAAACAAAAACACCACCACAAAACCCCACTGATATTTTCTTTGCCTGGATTGCAGATCTAGCCTAAAAGCTAATGCTCAAAAGTGGTTGGGTTAATTTGAATTATCCATCACAACACACCAGAGGTCACAGTGGAACTTGGGAAGCAAAATGACTTAGCTTAGTAGTAGTAGATAATGGCTTTCTATTATATTTTATTGAAACCATAACATTATCCACAGGGCCTCATAATTTGATTCAAGCAGTGCAAGATATGGCCTGCCCCTCAAAAGAAGTACAATTTACTTCAGATAAGGGCATGTGTTAGGAAGAACAATTGTTTTCCAAGCATATTTCTCCTCTGGTGTGAAAGCATCCTTGGGTTGCTATTACGACTAATAATAATTATGGTACTTGTTAATAGCTTATTACTTACCAAGTATTCACTGTATTAAGAGCTGGGGTTGATACAAGATAACGTGGTTGGACACATTCCCTTGTCCCACATTGGGGGGCTCACAGTCTAAGTAGAAGACAGTAGGATTTAAATATTAATGATGATATCTCTTAAGCGCTTACTATGTGCAAGGCACTGTACAAAGTGATGGGGTGGATACAAGCAAATTGGGTTGGACACAGCCCCTGTTCTATGTGGGGCTCACAGCCTCAATCCCCATTTTACAGATGAGGTAACTGAAGCCCAGAGAAGTGACTTGCCCAAGGTCATGCAGCAGACAAGTGGTGAAACAGGGATGAAACCCATGACCTTCTGACTCCCAGGTCCGTGCTCTATCCACTACGCCATGCTGCTTCTGTAAAAAGTCCACTGTGCCACCTGTAAAAAGTCCACTCTACAGATGAGGAAACTGAGGCCCAGAAGTTAAGTGACTTGCCCAAAAACCCACAGTAGGCAAGTGGCGGAGCCAGCATTAGAACCCACATCTTGTCACTTCCAAATCAAGTCTCTCCCTCATCTTACGAGAAGCAAATGTTCTGAAAATAAGGATAACGTTGGTTAAAATTAGAGCTTACTTTACAAGGCACACAGTCTTCCTCTGGGCCAAACTGGTACAGGTTGAAAACAGGACTCTGAGATAACAAAGACAGAGACAAAAAAGTATATTATGGTCCAAACACTACGAAAGAATGGAACAGTGGAGAAGCAGAGTGGCCTAGCGGATAGAATACGGGCTTGGGAGTCCTAATCCCAACTCCTCCACTTGACTGCTGTGTGTGACCTTGGGCAAGTCACTTAACTTCTCTGTGCCTTGGTTACTACATCTGTAAAAATGGGGATTAAGACTGTGAACCCTACGTGGGACAGGGACTGTATCCAACCTGATTAGCTTGTATCTACTCCAGAGCTTAATACAGTGCCTGGAACATAGTAAAGCCCTTAACAAACACCATTAAAAAAAATATCATTCAAAAAAACCCCAGCTCCAACGGAGGTGAAGATTACTTGTGCATGGGGACATCAACGTTCCAAATACCTCTGTTCAGGCCCACCTCCTCCAATCGAGAAAGCTCTCCTCACTTGTTCTAGCTGTATACAAAGCGCAAAGCATTTTCCATAATATCCTCTGAAGGAGGTTAAAAATGAAAGCCTTCTGAGAGAAGAGAAAGACACCCTGGATATGCTAGTTAAAAACTATTTAAAAAAAAAACACATCCCATGTACCAGCGCACTTCTAAGGGATGATTTCAGGTTCTAAAAATAGAGATAATTTGGGGACCTTAAAGGTAGTCAAGAAGCTGAAATAGATGAAAATCTCCTTGTAAACTCAGAAGAGCCTGAGATAGATGTAGCTGAGCACTATGTTTTGGGTTCTGGGAATAAGACTCAGTACCAGGAGGATCAAGCTATCAGAAGCAGCTCGCAAGGAATCAAAGAGGAAATTAGAAAATTACAGGGGCAAAAGAAAACTGCACGGTGGCGGGGGGAGAGGGGGAGGTGGCGGGAGGAGGAAGGGGGGAGAGAATTAGTCCTTTAAATAAACCATTAAACTGAGAGGATACCATAAAAAGATATAAGGGAGAGGCATCATTTCTGCAACTGTTTTTTCAAAGAAAGGAAAGAAATGAAAAAGTTGGGACTCTGTATTCAAAATTTTCTATCCAATGTAGCAAAAGCAACAAGGTTCTCAAGCCTGGGGGTCATGTTTTCCTGAACCTCCCTCCTAGTCTGCCAGGATAGAGTAGCTCTATCCTCCCACCATCTCCTCTGCTGGAGAGCCTTGCAGGGAGACAGGATTGCAGAGCAAGCTGTTCATATGTCTGTTCTTCTGTCATGTTTGAAGATGCTCTGAAGATGCTGTTCATATGTTTGTTCTACTGTTATGCTTGAAGATGCTCTGAAGAAGGTGCTGAGATTACTGTTGGCATCTCTTCCTCACATTTGCTCATCCAAACATAGGCGGGCAAAGCTATGTACCTATATTACTACTGCCTCTCTGGAGTCCAGAAGGATGAGAGTCAAACTCACCCACTCCACTCCCTGGACCATGCTTGACTACCTAGGAAAGTGCTGTGAACACAGTTTGTCCTTTGTTTTCGCAGATGAAGGTAAGATCCTCTCCATGCACACAAATGTGACTAAAAAGACTAATGGGTATTCACGAAGCCTGCGACCTCGATGTCATTCTCGATTCTGTTATCATTCAACTCTGCCAAATTCTGCTGATTCTTCTTCCATGTCTTCCAGCTCTGCCCCCTCCTCTTCATTCAAACTGCTACCAATCTATCAATCAATCAATGGTATGCACTGAGCACTTACTGTGTGCACAGCACTGTACTAAGCATTAGGGAACACCCTGAGTCATATCATCTGCTCAGCCTACTCTAACACATACATTTAATTAAACTCTCTTTAGCACTCACTTATATTTGTGTTCAATTATTTGTTTTGACTACTAGCATTTGGCATACTCCTTAGAGTGTAAACCTTCCCAACCTCCAAGTGCAGTACACTGTATCAATAAATACTCTCAGTAAGTGTTGCTGCTATTACCACTAGCTGGAGTTCTTTGTTCCAATATGGATGCTGCAACTTTGTCAGCGAGTGTCATGCAAGTCTCTTTAACATTCAGCCTCTGAGATGGTTTCAACACTACCTTTTGGTGCACTTACTATACTAATGGCTTGAGTTTGGAGTATCTGAGCCCATAGTCAGCTAAGTGCTCTGCCCCTCGCATAAACTGGACATCTTTCAAGTCCCGCTAATGGAAAACAATATAGTCTAGGTGATGCTACTGTTTAGACCTTGGGTGAATGAATGATGCCTTTCTCTCATGTGGAAGGTTGAAGATAAAAAGCAGCGTGGCCTAATGGAAAGGGCAAGGGCCTGAGAGTCAGAAGGACCTGGGTTGTAATCCCAGCTCTGCCACTTGTCTTCTGTGTGACCTTGGGCAAGTCATTTAACTTCTCTATGCCTCAGTTACATCATCTGTAAAATGGGGATTAAGACTGTGAGCTCCATGTGGACTATCTGATTAGTTTGTATCTATCTCAGCACTTAGTTTAGTACCTTGCACATAGTACCATAAAATACCATAAAATATCATAAAAAATGTTTGGCACATTCGCTAAATTGAAGTAGGCTATGGCTATTTAGCTTCTCAATTGCATCTGGACCGGTGATTTTTTTTCCACCTCTTGGCATCACTCCCTACACTTGTATTAACATCTCCCATTATTATGAACTTTGGAGTTTATATGATGAGCCTAACCAGATTCTTACAGAGTTTTCTTTTCCTTTTTTCTTATCATTGCTATTTGTCATCGTTGGAGCATACATATTATGCACACCTAAACCCAAACCCACTCAAACCCTGTCCTTCCCCAACTTTCCTATCATTTTATATGGCACCACCACCCTCTCTGTCTCACAAACACATAACCTGGGCACTATCCTAGACTCATCTCTTTCATTCAACTCACATATTCAATCTGTCACCAAATCCTGATGGTTCAACCTTCGCAACATTGCTAAAATCTGCCCTTTCCTCTCCATCCAACTGTGACCACGTTAATCCAAACACTATTATTATCCCACCTTGATTATTGCATCAGCATCCTTGCTGACCTCCCTGCCTCTCCCCACCCTAGTCCATACTTCACTCTGCTGCCCAGATCATTTTTCAACAAAAATGTTCAATCCATGTTTCCCCATTCCTCAAGAATCTCCAGTGGTTGCCCATCCAACTCCTTATCAAAGAGACTCCTTACCATTGGCTTTAGAGCACTCAATCATCTTGCCCCCTCCTACCTTACCTCCCTGATCTCCTACTACAATCCAGCCTGCTTGCTTTAATCCTTTAATGCCAACCTACTCACTGTACCTCAATCTCGTCTATCTCACTGTTGACCTCTTGCCCATATCCTTCCTCTGGCCTGGAACCCCCTCCCTCTTCATATCCAACAGTTAATCACTTTCCCCACCTCCCAAGCATTATTGAAGGCACATCCCCTCCCAGAGACCTTCCTCAACTAACCCTCATTTCCTCTTCTCCCACTCCCTTCTGCATCGCTCTTGGACATGGATTTGCACCCTTTATCCACCCCTCCCTTAGCCCCAAAGCACTTATGTATATATCCATAATTTATTTATAGCAACATCTGCCTCTCCCTCTAGACGGTAAGCTCATTGTGGGCAGGGAATGTGTCGACCAACTCTGTTATACTGTACTCTCCCAGGCGCTTAATACAGTGCTCTGCACATAGTAAACACTCAATAAATACTGAATGACGGTAGCAGAGCACTTTAGCTTTAGAGGTAGGCCTAGGGATGTCAGATGGTCACTTCAATCTTGGCAGATTTGGAAGGCCAGAGACTATGGACTATGATTGCAAATCTGACAGTGAGTAGCGTCACTCTGAAGAGGGAAGGCCACTCCAGAAGAAGGTGTATAAAGCACCTGTCTATCATCAGGCCTAGTTTCACTCAATGCCACACTCAGACCTCCTGAATAATAAGGCCAGACATACTGTGTCAGGAGGAGAGGAGAAACACACAAGAACAGACAGATCCAAGAAGAGTAAGGGAGTTTACTGATATATATGGAACATGGACATTAAGTCCCAAATCATTTTACCTTTCGGCTATTAAGGTCAGGAGCTTAGGCAGAAAGTGTAACCACACTACCAGGCTCTGACCTAACCCAAACCTTCCAATATCAGTTACCCTACAGCGAAGAGAAGCCTTGATCTCAGCCTGGCATCCATCTCATCTCTACAATAATTGGCTTGGCAGATGGGAAGACACATAATACTTAGGCTTTTCTATGTAAAATTTATTTAAAAAACAAATTCCTCTTGCCAGTGCTCTAGAAGCCTTGTGAGCCAACAGCTTTTAAAATTGGTCTCTAATGAAAGGTGTACTGAAAATTTAAGGTTCCACGGATGTATTGGAGTTTCTTATCCCAATATTCAATTCTGAAAATTTTCAGCACTAATGGCTGAGAACAGGTGTACATTCCTCAGATCACAGGCACGCTTCAAAGGTAAATGGTAAAAAAAGCAGCATGTAAATGAGTGTTTTCCACATGAAATGATTTAAGATAACTCACTCTACTGATGTGAAAGAACAGAGGAATTAAAATAGGCACTCAAAAACATCCCCAAGGAAGTAGAAAATCCATTCTCCAAAGGTTAGCCAGGACCTCTCCCTTCCGCAACCACTAGACTTCCCAACAGATGGTGATGGGGTCTCTCATGTAGAACAGATGAACCTTGGTGCGGTGACAGTGATTTCAGGTCCAAAAACCTATGCAGAGGAATTGATTATAGTGCTAGGGGTTTGGACAGCACCACTCGTGTGCCATTGTCCCTGTCGGTCGTCTCCAAGGTGGGACAGTAGGAGTGGTAAATAGTAGGGGGCAAAGTAATTTTAAGTTAAGGGATGATCAGCAATAAAAAATGGTCTAGGCTAAAGCTTGTGCTTACCAAACAATGAATGACAGTGCTTTCTTGCTAAATACGTTCAAGAGCAAAACCAGTTTACTGAAAATCACATGCAAAATCACTGCAGTGTCCCTAGAAATCTTAAGCCATAGGTAATAACAGGACTGCTAAATCAATATCAGTATGTTGCCCCTCAGCTGATATGAGCTGCAGAGGGGTGGGGGTGGAAATAAGTTTTATTCTCACTTTGAAATACTAGCTAAAGAAAAGAATCTCAACCTGAAGTCCAGCTTTAAAAAAAAAAATGCTACCAGAACAGTCATTTTAACCTCAGAAGACAATGCCTTGAAGTAAACATAGTATATGTATATATTTGAAGGAAAAAAGAAAGCAAATCTCTCGAGTACCACTGCATCAGCACAATGTTCTATTCACTAGGATCAGCAATTTCTTCTTCTGTGCAACACTTGGAACGTCACTGAATCTATATAGCAAATTTCTTTAAACAGAATGCAAAGAAGAAAATAATACTCCCAATGCACCAGGCTTAAAGTAATAACAACCCAAAGTATGTCTGAAATGTAAATACTCAAATACAATAATAGAGAGGATTTACAAAAGGTCTAATTTCTGTCTTCTTTGAAAACACAAATCTTTACATATCAGAGGACTTCTCAAGCTGAAAAAAAAAGGAGGGGTGGTGGGAAGAGAGGGGTAGTTAGCAAAACAGGCCTACTCGATTTGAAAATACTATTTATTTGCAAGCGATGATGATGTAAACAGTGCGATCATTTAGAACAATGCTACATGATTTGCCTGAATCTACTTTCCCATATTCTGTCCAAAGTGCTGGGTTATACGAACCCTGCCCAGAGGACAGCAATAAAAGAAATGCTTGTTTTTTAAAGTTCAAAATATTAAATCTACTCATAACTAGCTTACTCCCTTCCTCACTCTCCCATTCTTTTTTAACTTGCAGAATGAATAATGGTAGTGAGCAACCAGCCAATTCAAGGCTGCTGGGATTCATTAAAATGTACCGTTCTAAATGATGAAACATCTTTAATGTGTTGCCTTTTTCTGAATTTAATTGGAATCCCTCTGTATCACATGATCTCTGAATGCCAAGTGACAAAGAGTGGCGCTTCCATCAGTTTCCAAATGTCCTACAGATATGAAAAAGGAGTTTGAGTGTCTGCTGTGCAATAGAAACAAGACAATATCTACTTTGCTAAAATCCATTAAGATCTGAAAGTGCTTGGAGTTCATTTCCTTTTTATAATTCATTAAAAATCCTTTTTAATCCAATCCTGATAAAACCTGAGATTATGAAATGCAACCTTTACTCTGCCAATTAATCGAGAGACAGTTGGAGGATGGGGTAGCATGCCTACAGGGTTTTATAAAGCTGGCAGAATTAACTTCTTTATATGTTATGCAATGCAATTAAGCTTTCAGCTTTATGGTATGTGGGGAGCCTTATGGTATGTGGGTTATCTGAACCTTACTCTTTAAATATAAATCACTATACTGGGCCACCCAACAACAGACACAACTATCTTTTGTAACATCATGACTGTGTGTGACCCTGTGCAGTTCAATTTGGTATCGTTCAGAAAGCCAACATTCAATATGATGAAATATTGAAGAAAGGCCCCATTCACCCCCATTCAAATATAATCTCTATCCATAAGAAGATTCATCTATTTGTAGGAAGCATTTTTAACGGATTTTTAAAAAATCATCACATTACTAAATTATACAATTACTCCCATCTGTTCCAACGGTCCTAGAACACATTTCAAATTTTGTTCCCTGGCATGCATGGCCCTAGAGCACCCAATTCTGGGACAGAAGACTATGGTAGCAATTCTCTCCCCCTTATGAGTGGCAAGAACAGTTCCCATGTAATTCAATCCCCAGATCCCATCCAGTCCCCAAATTTTAATCTAATGCCTGTCCTTCAACAGTATTGTTTCTTAGATTGGCTTTTTACTACGAGAAGGAACATCCACTTCATCCAGGGTTAAAATTCTTTCAGCACTACAGATGGGCTTACAATTTGGGCATTATTCACATTTTGGCCGTACAGAGAACAGAATCAAATAAATGACTTTGACATGGGTTACTTGCCCTACAGAGAAGGGAGGGGAGCACATTTAGTGGGATTTGGTATAAAGGACTATTTTTTTGCTTAATAATTGAACAAAATTCACCCTATGCTTCTTTATTTGTGAATGCCTTCATCTGAACAACTGCTCCTATAGTTTCCTTAAAAATGCAAAATTAAGAAACAAATGAAAGCAGATGATTTAAGCTTGGCCCTTCGACAAATACTGCCAGTTCTTGAAGCTAAAAATGTAGCTAGTTAGTCACAGAGTATAATGATACAATTAAATTCTGCTCAGTAGCAGACTTTTCAGCTGCATTCGAATGTTTGCCTGATACCCTGACAACCTGGCACTGGTGTTAATTAAATAGCAAGATCAGAAAGCCCTTTATCCCCTCATCCGGGCTCGGGTCACATTTTTATGATGGTTCAAAACCCAAGGAAGCACGCTGGTTTATCTACTCCATTGAAAAGTGAAGGCTTCCGAATGTGCGACATTTGAAAAAGGGGGTATTTCTGGACCTCTAATCTGCTAGGGACCAAGGATGGAATAGGTGCCCTCAGCGGGCGTGGGAAGGAAAGCAAAATTCAAAGGATCCACCTTTGTGGGGAGAAAGTAAGTTTCTGTTCTGTGCCCAAGGCGGTCATACTATAGTGGAAGCCCCGATCCTGCTGGAACTGACATGGGTGCTGGATTTTCCCCACCTGAAAAACAAAACAACAACAAAAGACACACGACTCGGTGGCATTCGGCCATTCATCCACCCCGCTGACATGATGCTATACGACAGAGCGCTCCTATTAAACACTCTCCGTATACGGAGCGGCAGCTCCCGGGGACATAGAGCAACGACAGCAATTCCTCTTGATCCAAATAAACCGCCGGATCCCCTTCGGAAAAATCCTCCCAAGCCTTGCTCAAAAGGGAACGATTCTAAGTCCAGGGGGCCGGGCGGCTTGGCCGCATGGGGCGGTTGGGACAGGTTACGGGAGGTGAAGGGGAAAGACAGGGGGAAGGACTTTTCACGCCCTGAGGTGTGGGGGAGGGGGCAGTGCCCCAGGATCGAGGGCTTAGGCGGCGACACCTTTGGGTCAGCAAACCCCTGCTCTTCTAAGACGACGGCTGCAGAGTCCCCTTCCAAAGTGGGCGCACAGGTGCCGGAGGCACCGGGGTCCTGGGCAGAAGCTCCAAAAGGCAGGCAACTCACCCCGCTCTACCGTTTGCTTCGGAAAGAGTAGAAGCCCCCCCCCCGCCAACGGAAGCCTCCGGGGAGTTGGGGACGTTACTCCTAGCAAAGCAAGCACGGGGCACGGGAAGGGACCTCCCTCCTTATGCCCTTACACCTCGGGACTCCTGAAACCATCCATCGCCCCCCCCCCCCCCCGCACTGGGACATGGGCACAGTCCTTGGGAGATGGAGATGCCCGCGGGGAGGGTGACGGGACTCGGCTGCCTGGCCGGCCCCTTGTGGGTAGGGAGAGAGGGTCAGCATCTGTTTCTCCAGCCCGTCGCCCCCCAGGGGGTAATCTTACTGCCCCATATTCCCTTTCCCAAGCCCCTCGGCCGGCCCCCGCAACGGCAGGACATCGCCTAGGAGACCTCCGTGCGAGTACCTGCCGGTGTACCTGCTGAACCTGCTCGCCCCCGCTCGCCGTCCCCACCAGCCTCTCACCCCTCCCGGTGCGCTCGGTTCCGAGTCTTCTTCTTTTTCTTCTCCCTCCTCCTTCTACTTCGCCCGTTCCGGCCACTCTTCCTCTCCTTTCTTCTTTTCCTTCTCCTCGTCCCCCGATGGCAGCTGCCCAAGGTTTTCTCTCCCCCGAATGCCGCACTGGCTTCGCTTTTGCCCGTCTTCCCGAACCTTAAAGGCAGGGTCAACTGAGCGATCCCGCCCTCCGACAAAAAATGCTGCGCCTCCGCCCCCGCTCCTCTTCTCTCCTTCTTTAGCTCCCTCTGCGTTCGCGGCTTTCCCAATCGCCCACCGCCCACTGGCCCAGCGCCACCTCCCGGCCGCTCCCCAGTTCTCCCGAATCCCTGGGCCTAGTTGGGGTGCCGGGTCCACTAGAGCCTGTGGGAGGAATTAGGGGCGGGGGAGAAGAGTGGTGTGGGAATACGTTACTCCGCGTACCCTGCCCCTCTTTTTATTTGTCCCCCCACCATCCCACCCTTCCGGGCTCCTGCGGGGAAGAAAGGCCGCATAGAAACGACGTCCAATCTGATTATCTCGTGTCTGCCCCAGTGCTTTTACTGTATTTATTTTTATTATTATGGTATCTGTTAAGCGCTTACTATGTGCCAAGGGTTGGGGTGGATACAAGTTAATCAGATTGTCCCAGGTGGGGCTCACAGTCCGAATCCCCATTTTACAGATGAGGTCATTGAGGCACAGAGTAGTTAAGTGGCTTGCCCCAGGTCACACAGCAGACAAGTGGCGGAGCTGTGATTAGAACCCACATCCTCTGACTCCCAAGCCCGGGCTCTTTCCACTAAGCCGATGCTTGTCTTTGTCGGGTGGAAAGCACCGGTACCATAATAATTAGGGTTATTATAAACTCCCAAGATACAGTGAAAAGCAGCGTGGCCTTGTGGATAGGTCACGGGCCTGGGAGTCAGAAGGACCTGGGTTCTAATCCTGATTCTGCCACGTGTCTGCTGTGTGACCTGGGGCAAGTCATTTCACTTCTCTGTGCCTCAGTTTCCTCACCAGTAAAATGGGGATTAAGACTGTAAACCCCTTGTGGGACAGGGACTGTGTCTAACCTGATTAGCTTGTATCTTCCCCAGCTCTTAGTACAGTGCCTGGCACATAGTAAACTCTTAACAAATATCATTAAAAAGAGAAATACAGGTCTTCAAACTGCTTCTGCCTCTGATTTTGCTGATCCCTTAATTCCCCTTTCTCCCCCCAGTTAGAATTTCTTCATGGACTGAATCTGAAGGCTCTCTTTTGGCACCTGATGCTAAGCCCAGTTTGATAAAGTGTTCAGGCAAAGTTAGCACCCCACACTTCCCAGTCCTGGATGTTTGTGTTGAGTTTGGAAGTTATTTTGAGGCTTCTCTATGGGGGTCCAAAGATCTGAGTTCATCCCAAACCCATCCCAGACCCTCATCTCCAGACCTGGGTTAGAAATGGATCCACCTTTGGGTGAGGGGATGAAGTAACTTCTCCAGGCATTCATCTCTCCAGGTATTACTAACTCCTGCTCTCCTCCTACTAGATTATACCCTTAAATCCCAACTCTTCTCCGCTCAAGATGATGATGGAGTCTCCCAACAAGAATGATAGATGAGCCTCAGCCCTGAGACTCATTGCAGGGTTAATGTTGTACATAGGACCACTCACGGTCTTTCGTCTCTGCCAGTCATGTTCCCTCTGGGGCATGGAGTGAAACAAGCAAAGAGACAGGCAGGGGCACCACACATTGCGAAGTGCACACGAAAACTTTCATCACCCACTTTAGCTATTTTTCAGGTTTCCTGCCGTGCCTGCCCACCTCAAAGAATGTCCTAGGTGGAAAACCTCACCACTGTTGGCATTCCCCTACTTGCAGAGCCAAAATTAGAAGCCAACTCTTCTGATTCCCAGAACTGGGCTCTTTCCACTGGGCCAACAAGTGAATCAACCAGTCGATCAATTAATCATATTTTTTGAGTGTTTACTGTGTGCAGAGCACTGTACTAAGCACTTACAGAGTACAACACAACAGAGTTAGTAAACATGCTCCCCGCCCACAACGATTTTACTGTACAGAAATGGAGGCAGACATTAATATGAATAAATGAATTATGCATATGTACATAAGTGCTGTGGGGCTGAGGGTGGGGTGAATAAAGGGTGCAAATTCAAGCGCAAAGGCGACACAGAAGGGAGTGGGAGAAGAGGAAATGAGGGCTTAGTTGGGGAAGATTTCTTGGAGGAGACGTGCTTTTAATAAAGCTTTGAAGGTGGGGAGAGTGACCGTTTATCAGAAATGAATGGGGAGGGAGTTCCAGGCCCAAGGCAAGATGTGGGCAAGGGGTTGGCAGTGAGAGAGATGAGACTGAGGTTTAGTGAGTTAGTAGGTTGGCATTAGAGGAGCAAAGTGTGAGGCTGGGTTGAAGTAGGAAATAAGAGAGATAAGGTAGGAGGGGAGAAGGTTTGAGAGCTTTAAAACCAATGGTAAGGAGTTTCTGTTTGATACAGAGGTGGGTAGGCTAACCTCTGGAGGTTCTTGAAGAGTGGGGAAACATGGACTGAATATTTCTGTAGAAAAGTGATCCAGGCAGCAGAGTGAAGTATGGACTGAAGTGGGGAGAAGCAGGTGGCAGGAAGTTCTGTAAAGAGGTTGATGCAGTAATCAAGGTGGAATAGGATAAGTACTTGGGTTAACTGGGTAGCAGTTTGGATGGAGAGGAAAGAGCAGATTTTTAGAGATATTATGAAGGTTGAACCAACAAGATTTGATGACAGATTGAAAATGGATTGAATGAGAGAGATGAGTTGAGGATAATACCAAGGTTTCAGGCCACTGAGACAGGGAGCATTGTGGTGCTGTCTACAGTGATGGGAGCGTCACGGGAAGGATAAGGTTTGGGTGGAAAGATGAGGAGTTGTTTTAGACATGTTAAATTTGAGGTGTCAGGACATCCAAGTAGAGAAGTCCTGAAGGCAAGAGGAAATTCAAGACTGCAGAAAATGAAAAAGATCAGGGCTGGAGAGGTAGATTTGGGAATCATCTATAGGAATGACAGCAGAAGCCACGGGAGCAAATGAGTCTTCCAAGGGGGTGAGTGTAGATGAAGAATAGAAAGGAGACCCAGAACTGTGCCTTGAGTGACTCTCACAGTTAGAGGGTGGCAGGCAGAGGAGGAGTCTGCCAAAGAAACTGAGAATGAGAATGGTATTTATTCGACTGCTTTACGATGTGCAGAGCACTGTATTAAGCACTTTGAAGAGTACAAAACAATAGAGTTGGCAAACTCTAGCTTAGTCTAGAGAGGGAGACAGACGTTAAATAAATTATGGATCAGTGCATAGGTAAAAATAATTATGGTATTTGTTAAGCGCTTACTATGAGTGAGGCACTGTACTAAGCGCTGGGGTGGATACAAGCAAATCAGGTTGGACACAGTCCCTGTCCCATGTGGGGCGCATAGTCTCAAATCCCCATTTTACAGATGAAGTAACTGAGGCCCAGAGAAGTGAAATGACTTGCCCAAGGTCTCACAGAAGACAAGTTGCAGAGCCAGGATAAGAAGCCATGACCTTCTGACTTCCAGGCCCATGCTGTATCCACTACGCCATGCTGCTTCCGATAAGTGCTTGTAGGGCTGAGGGTGAGGTAAATATCAAGGGCTTAAAGAAAGGGAGTAGGGGAAATGAGCAATTAGTCAGGGAAGGCCTCTCGGAGGAGATGTGATTTTAATAAGGTTTTGAAGATAGGGAAAGCTGTGGCCTGTTGTATATGAAGTGGGAGGGAGTTCCAGGCCAGAGGGAGGACATGAGTCAGCAGTGAGGTAGATAATTTTTAGGCACAGTGAGTAGGTTGGTGCTAGAAGAGTGAAGCAACCAGGCTGAGTTGTAGTAGGAAATCAACAAGGTAAGGTAGGAAGGGAAGAGCTAATTGAGTGCTTTAAAGCCAAGGGTAGGGAATTTCTGTTTGATGAGGAGGTGGATGGGCAACCACTGGGGTTTCTTGAGGAGTGGGAAGATGTGGACTCAACAGTGGTTTTTTTTTAGAAAAATGATCCCAGGCAGCAGTGAGGTCTGGACTGGAGAGGTGAGAGACAAGAGACAGGAAAATCAGCGAGGAAGATGATGTAGTAGTCAAGGTGGGATATGATCAAGTATATGATATGAATTGATATATCATATCCTATGATAAAGCATAGTGGCAGTTTGGATGGAAAGGAGAGGGTGGATTTTAGCAATGTTGTTAAGGTAGAACTGACAGGATTTGTTGGCATTTAATATATGGGTTCCCCACCTTCTATCTCTTGCCTGTCCATAACCTACAACCCAGTAGCAACTTCTCAATCAATCAATGGTATTTACTGAGCATTTTGTAGAGAGAACTGTGTTAAGTGCTTGGGAGAGTACAATATAACAGAGTTGGTAGACATGTTCCCTGTCAAAATGAGCTTACTCCAACCAAGGATTTTCATATGAAAGTAAAGAGTTGCAGGGATTCCCAGTAGTTTCTGCATCTAATCTGATTGCACTGCATCTACTCCAGCACTTTGTATGGAGTTTTACACATAGAGAGTGCTTAACAAATATCTCTATTATTGTTATTATTATTATTATTATTATTCACTTGGCTGTCCAGTCTGTTGGTAGCCTGAGGGGCCTACCACGGAGGCTTAAGCCCTTTGAAGGACAGGGACTGTGTCAAATTTCCATTGTATATTCTTTCCCAGAGGTTAGTACAGTGCTCTGCACACAGTAAGAATTTAATAAATACTATTACTATTTCTACTATTTAAGAGTAGATGGCAATGTTCTAAATGCTATGGGGCATACTGATTATTTGGTATGAGATCAAGAAAGGGAACATAAGAATGAAAAAGGTTTGTCCCACTCCCCTCGCACCAAATCAACTTGCTTTGAGGCCCACCAGCTAAAGAGTGGACACTAGCAGTGATAGCAGAATGGGCCCCTTTGCTTCAGCATCCTAAAAGCAGCGTGATCTAGTGGACAAGCACTTAGTACAGTGCTTTGCACACAGTAAGAGTTCAATAAATATGATCGAATGAATACAGCAAAGGTCTGGGAGTCAGAAGGATGTGGTATCTAATCCTGTCAAGGGCTCTGTCAGTTGCCTGCTGTGTGACTTTGAGCAAGTCATTTCACTTCTCTGTGCCTCAGTTACCTCATCTGTACAATGGGGATTTGAGACTCTGAGTCCCATGTGAGACAAGGACTGTGTCCAACCTGATTTGCTTATATCTACCCCAACGCTTAGTACAGTGCCTGGCACAGAGTAAGTGCTTAAGAAATACCATAGAAATACCATCTATTCTTATGCTAAGGGAATTCATGGTGGTAGGGGCCTTTTCTGGAGAGGGAGCAGTGGTAGCTGGAAGAGATAATAATCATAATAATATTAATATTTGTTAAGCACTTACTTTGGGTCAAGGAGAGTTCTAAATGTTGGGGTAGATCAAAGTCAATCAGGTCAGACACAGTCCTTGTCCCACATAGGGATTACAGTCTAAGGGGGAGGGAGAACAGGAATTGAAGCTCCATTTTACAGTTGAGTGATCTGAGGCACAGGGAAATTAAGTGACTTGCCCAAGGTCACACAGCAGGCAAGTGGCAAACGTGGGATTAGAACCCAGATCCTCTGTCTCCCAGGCTTGTGCTCTTTCCACTAGGCCATGCTGCTTCCCTAGTCAAGTTACATTTCCCAAGTCAGTAGCTGCTGCAGCTCTCACTTCCAGGAGACACCCACCCTCCCCCACACAGTATTTCCTTCTGGCCTGATAAGGCCGCTGATCTCGGTTATTCTAGTGGAGGAGCCTGCACTGCTGTCCATTCCTTGATCGGTGAAGGTATACAGGTATCACGTATGGGAAACTGGAGAGACCCTCATGCTGGGTCCCCAGATAATGACTATTCCAAGTGATCTGTCACCCCTGAACCAAAACCAACTCTGCTGCTCTCATATCCTCAGATGTCAGAGAGGCTTCTGTCCTGCCCTGGAACAGAGGATCCCAGTCTGCAGGATACCAGAGAGACCAAGGCAGTTTGTTCTGCTTTTTGTTATTAGGGTTAAGGAGATCACCCCCTTCTGTACCGCCTTTGCACTTGGATTTGTATCCTTTATTCATTCCACCCTTAGCCCCCAGAACTTATGTATGTATCCATAATTTATTTATTTATTATGTTAATGTCTGTCTCTCCCTCTGGAATGTAAGCTCCTTGAGGGTAGGGAAAGTGTCTACCGATTCAGTTATATTGTACTCTCCCAAGCACTTAGTACAGTGCTCTGTGCATGGCAAGTGCTCAAATACACTTGATTGATTGATCATTTTTCAGTCTAGGCCCCCATGAATATTTTCAGACCCATCTCTGACCCACTCATTCTTCATTAGGACTCAAGAAGAACTTTTGTTTAAAGGTGATGTTTGATGCTGGGGTTGGGCTAAGAGGACAGGGGCAAGTCACAGGGAAAAAAGCATTTTTGCTCACTAAAATCTCTTCACTGTTTGACTTCACTCTTTGCGACAGTTGAAGTTTTTGATCCTAGTGCAGATTTCTCATTCAGCATCTAGCATGTTGAAGTTGGTCAACAAATATTAAACAACAATAGGTTTTGTTATTCCTACTATCACTAATGTCTTTCTGAAGACTGAATAACTGGGGAAGTCACTTAGCAGAGTAAGAATGGGCTAGGATCAAGGCCCGGCTTCAGAGTGAAGCCCAGGTCAGTGCTCATCAAGATCATTATCATTCTCATCAGCATCACTTAATATTTATCGAGGCCCTTCTGCTTCCTCCTCTCCATGGAAACTACCTTCTCTAAAGTTACCAGTGACCTCATTCTTGCTAAACAGCCAAATGGTAAGCATCTATCCTAATCTTCCTTAATCTTTCATTTGCCTTCAACATTCTCTACCGTCCCCTTCTCCTGGAAACATTATCCAACCTTGGCTTCACTGACACTGTCCTCTCCTGGTTCTCCTCCTATCTCTCTGGCTACTCATTCTCAGTCTCTTTTGAGGGCTCCTCCTCTGCCTACCACCCTCTAACTGTGGGAGTTCCTCAGGGCTCAGTTCTAGGTTCCCTTCTATTTTCCATCTACACCCACTCCCTGGGAGAATTCATTCATTCATTCATTCAATAGTATTTATTGAGCACTTACTTTGTGCAAAGCACTGTACTAAGCACTTGGGAGAGTATAATATAACAACAAACAGAGACATTCCTGCCCACAACAAGCTCACAGTCTAGAGGGCTTTCAGTCTCCCCTGGCTTTAACTATCGTCTCTATGTGGATGATTCCCAAATCTCTCTCTTCAGCCCTGATCTCATTCTTTCTCTGCAGGTCCTCAAACTTAACATGTCCAAAACAGAACTCCACATCTTCCCCCCAAGACCCATTCCTCCCCTGTCTTACCCATCATTGTAGACAACACCACTATCCTCCCTGTCTCACAAGCCCATAAACTTGGCATTATCCTTAACTCATCTCTTTCGTTCAACACACGTATTCAATCTGTCATCAAATCCTGTCAGTTCAACCTTCACAGCATCACTAAAATCTACCATTTCCCCTCCATCCCAACTGCTACTAAGCTGATCCGAGCACTTTCAATAGTATTTATTGAGCGCTTACTATGTGCAGAGCACTGTACTAAGAGTTTGGAATGAACAAGTCGGCAACAGATAGAGACAGTCCCTGCCGTTTGATGGGCTTACAGTCTAATCGGGGAGCACTTATATCCCACTTCAATGACTGCGTCAACCTCCTTGCTGACCTCCCTGCCTCCTGTCTTTCCCCACTTCAGTCCATACTTCACTCTGCTGCTCAGATAATTTTTCTAAAAAACTGTTCAGTTCATGTCTCCCCACCCCTCAAGAACCTCTGTTGTTGCCCACCCACCTCCGAATCAAACAAGAATTCCTTACTATTGGCTTTAAAGCACTCTATCAGTTTGCCCACTCCTATCTTACCTCACTGATCTTCTACTGCAATTCAGCCCACACGTTTTGCTCCTCTAGCACCAACCTACTTACTGTATCCCAGTCTCATCTATCTCACCTCCATCCCCTTGCCCACCTCCTGCCTCTAGCCTGGAACTTCCTCACATCTCTTCCAAAAGGCCTTCCCTAACTAAGCCCTCATTTTCTCTACTCCCTCTCCAGTCTGTGTCTCCTATGCAATTAGATCTGTACCCTTTAAATACATGATATTCACCCCCCATCAGCCCTACAGCACTTTTGTACATTTATTTTACTGTCTGTCTCCTCCTCCAGACTGTAAGCTTCCTGTGGGTAAGGTAATGTTTCTCCCAACTCTGGTATATTGTTACTCTCCCAAGCATTTAGTACAGTGCTCTGCACACAGTAAGCACTCAATAAATACTGTTGATTGATTGATTAACCTTCAATGCACATAGCATTGTACTAGCCACTTGGAAATTCACTGAATAAGTTTTAAATTGAACTCCCTGCCCACAAGAAGCTCACAATCTAGGCAGCGGGGGAGACACAAACATAGAAACAAGAAATGATTAACCATGAAAAACAACACAACAATATTTGAAGAAATGCTGTGATGTAAAATTGACCAGAACGACATCCTGATGCCTCTCTCCCTACTCCAACCCCTATTCTCAGTTCTTAAAGCAGAAAATTACCAACCGATTCTCTTCATCAAAGGTCACTCTTCTCCATTTCCCACATTCTCCCCTGGGGGAGGAAAGAGCTTGGGAAGGTAGAAAAGGGGACTGAGGCATCAAGGCCTCAAGCAGCCTGGCCCTGGTGCTTAACAAGCACCATAATTACTACGTAAATTATGGGGAGTAGGATTGGCTCAGTGGAACGAGCCGGGGCTTGGGAGTCAGAGATCGTGGGTTCTATTCCTGACTCCGCCACTTGCCAGCTGTGTGACTTTGGGCATGTCACTTGACTTCTCAGTGACTCAGTTCCCTCGCCTGTAAAATGGGGATTAAGAGTGAACACAGTCCTTTCTGCTGAAATAGTGATGGCCAAGGGTTACATATATTTGATTATACCTGCAACCCTTCACCATTTCCACTCCTTCAGGGGATTCTCCCTATGTTTAGCTTGACTCTCCTCCCAGAACTCTGGGTCACTGATGAGTCCTGGAACTCCTCAAAGGATACACCCATTCACAAACATAATAGAAAGATGGATTATGGAATCTTGGGAGGCTGAATCCACCCTAGTACCCCAGGCAATATTCTCACAAGGCAACAAAACCCCAAACACCCTGCGGTTGAGCGGTCCCTTAAGCTTGAACTCTCCTTGATGGCTGCTGCAGTTGGTGCTGATTCAGAAATTCCTGACCCAGGAGTCTCTTCCAGGGGATAATGGTTCAGGGCTGCAGAAAATCTCCACCCAGCGGTGTGAATCGTTGGTACCCAAGCCGACTGGTTCCTAGCTACCTTGAGGATCTCTCCCCCTCTTGTGGGGAAATAAAGAAAGGTAAATAAATAAAAAGGCTTATCTAGGTGACTGGCAGATGGCAGCAGCATAGTGAATTACATTTAGCATGCCTAGAAAGATAACCCTGTCAATAGGGCTGCCAACTCATTGTAAATTCACAAAAATGTACTCACCTCAGCTGCCACAGAGGGGACTGGGGCAGTGGCATCAGAACTACAGCAATCCAGAAATTACTGGCCTTTCTGTAAAAATGAGCTAAAATTGCTCGAATCCATAAAGCCCAGAAATACCATGGTGGCAGTGACAGGCTTCAGGGCTCAGGGTGGGGTGAATTAGGTCTTCCCAGGCTGAGCTTCCCCTTTTTCCCTCTGCTCCCTCTCTGCTCCCTCTCTGCTCCCCCTCCGCTCTCTGCTCCCTCCCCTTCCCCCCTTCACCTCCCCTCAGCTAAGCCCCCTTTCCCTCTGCTCCTCCCCCTCTCCCTTCCCCTCCCCTCAACACTGTGCTCATTTGTATATATTTTTACTACCCTATTAATTTTGTTAATGAGGTGTACATCCCCTTGATTCTCTTTATCGTGATTATGTTGTCTTGTTTTGTCCATCTATCTCCCCCGATTAGACTGTAAGCCCGTCACTGGGCAGGGATTGTCTCTATCTGTTGCTGAATTGCATATTCCAAGCACTTAGTACAGTGCTCTGCACATAGTAAGCACTCAATAAATACTATTGAATGAATGAATATAAAATGCCCAGAGGTCACAGATCCAAATGCATAGACAGTGCAAAAGGGACAAGGAGCCAAGAAAAAGACAGTCTAACAGGGGAAGACCTCTTGGAGTAGATAATAATAATTAAGGTATTTGTTAAGCTCTTACTATGTTCCAAGCACTGTACTAAGCACTGGGGAGAATACAAGCAAATCGGGTTGGACACAGTCTCACTCCCCATTTTAGAGATGAGGTAACTGAGACCGAGAAAAGTGAAGTGACTTGCCCAAGGTCACATAGCAGATAAGTGTTGGAGGTAGGATTATAACTCATGACCTTCAGGCTCCCAGGCCTATGCTCTATCCATTACACCAGGCTGCTTCCGGTATGCCATGCTCCTTCTAGATGTGACCTCTCTCTGCTGACCCCTTGCCCACATCCACCATCTGGCCTAAAACTCCCTCCCTCTTCATATCCGACAGACCACCACTCTCCCCACCTTTGAAACCTTACTAAAATCACATCTTCTCTAAAAGATTTTCCCCAACTAAGCCATTTCCCTTACTCCTTCTCCCTTCTGTGTCACTTGTGCACTTGGATCTGTACCCTTTAAGCCCTTGATATTCACCCTACCCTGAGCCCCACAGCATTTATGTACATATCTTTTTTTTATGGTATTTGTTAAGTGCTTACTATGTGTCAAACACTGTTCTAAGCACATAAGTAAGTATATCCTTATACTCTGCCATTTCCTCTGTCTGCAATTTAATGTCCATTTCACCCTATAGACTGTAAACTGCTTGTGGGCAGAGATTATGTCTACCAACTCTACCTCACTGTATTCCCCCAAGTGCTTAGTATAGTGCTGTGCACACAGTAAGCACTCAATAAATACCATTGATTGATTGCCTGATTGATTGAACACTGTTCATCATAACAACACCACCAGGGTGACCATTTACACCTCAATTGATCAATCATATTTATTGAGTGCTTACTGGGGGGGAGAGCATGGTACTTAGGAGCCTTCATTAGAGTAGGTAGACTCGACCCCTGCCCTCAGGTAGCTCACAACCTAGGTGGAGAGACCACCAGTGGATAATGCAACCCAACAAAACAACACAATAAAAAGTATTGATCAATCATGCAATAACAGTGATATGTACAGGAGTTACACAACGGCAGCATGATCACATTGGCAGAGCTGCTGTATCTATACCCATGTATTCATTCATTCAATCATTTTTATTGAGCGCTTACTGTGTGCAGAGCACTGTACTAAGTGTTTGAAAAGTGCAATTCAGCAATAAAGTGTACTATGTAGTACATAGTTGTCCCTAGTACTTGAAGAAGACAGCACCAATGTTGAGATTTACCTGTGGATGCATGGGTGACTGAAAAGTCCAGTGCGGGATCCACAGTCTCGATTGGATTATGCACACACAAAGACTGCTCTTTGAGGGCAGAGAACAGGTATCTTTCTTCTACATTAATTTCCCAGGCACTTAGTACAATGCTTAGCACTCAGTACAGACTCAATAAATGCCACTGATTGATCAATTAATTGCTAGAATCTCTTTTGTATCAGTTTAGTGTGGGGTTTTTCTTGTCATAGGTGTCCAAAATCATCATGAATGGCTATCATGGCCAAGCTCTGATATGTTTTTGGCAGTACAAGTTGTAAATGAGGGGTCTAGGTGGGTCAGGACTAGGCCATTAGTGGCCTCCAGCTTTGGCTGCTCTCTCTGCAGCAGCTAAGCTTGCCAGGAACATGGGGTGAGAGGACTGAGGTCTTGTTTTCTTCTCTTTGTCAGCAGAATACTTTGGTACTACTGTACAGAACAAGTGTCAAGAACCTTTAACAGCTAGACATCACGTTCTTCCCACATCTTTCCAAACACAATCCAATCATCCTAATTCACTAACACTTCCACATCCTTCATATCCCCACGGCCTTCTCCGTGAGACACCACAAGGAAGCAAGGGTCCCAGAAATCTCTTAGGGCATTCAGTCAATGTTGTCTTTTCTCCATTGGCATTCTCCATGGACATCTGGTGGTAGCATCCGCTGCAGAGATCCCTGGCAAAGCATGACCGGCTACTGTGCACCAGACAGTCTGTTGCATCTTGGACATGGGGCTTAGTAAGCCACTTTAATTCACTTATTCAAGGTTTGGTAATCTATGCACTACCTATCTGCCCAGTCTTGTTCTGGACCTCTACAGTTGAGACATATGGGCTCCCTGACTTGGACAATGATGTCACCGATCAAGAACTAGAGAAGCAGCGTGGCCAGTGGATAGAGTACAGGCCGGGGAGTCAGAAGGACCTGTATTCTAATCCTGGCTCTGTCACATGTCTGCTGTGTGACCTTGGGCAAGTCACTTCACTTCTCTGTGCCTCAGTTACCTCATCTGTAAAATGGGGATTAAGACTGTGAGCCCCACATGAGACAGGGACTGTGTCCAACCCCATTACCTGGTATCTACCCCAGTGCTTAGTACAGTGCCTGGCAAGTAGTAACCATTTAACAAATACCACAGTTATCATTATTATTATTATTATTAAGAATTTTTTTCAACGACCCTTCAAGTCCTCCATCTCCAACAGAAATTTCACTGAAAGGGGCCCAGTTGGAAATGTACCTGGTAGGCTCTGTCCTTTATTCAGATCGTAAATCCCATTTGTAGAATGAGAATAACCTGGGACTTTAAGTTTTCTTTTCAGTCTGCCTTGCTGTTTTCTGGTCATGGAAAGACCCCCAAAATTAACCTTAATGGGTTCACCCCAAGGTTGAGATGCACTGGAAAAGGCATCTGACTATTCCAGCTACTGGGGGTGTCTTCTACTTTTTTTTAATGGTATTTGTTAAGCCCTTAGTATGTGTCAAGCACTGTTCAGCTACTGGGGGTGTCTTCTACTTTTTTTTAATGATATTTGTTAAGCACTTAGTATGTGCCAAGCACTGTTCTAAGCATTGGAGTAGGTGCAAGCTAATTAGGTCAGACACAGTCCCTGTCCCACATGGGGCGCATAGTCTAAGTAGGAGGAAAAACAGGTATTTAATTTTAATTTTGCGTTTGAGGAAACTGAGGCACAGAGAAGTGAAATGACTTGCCCAAGTTCACACAGCAAGCAATTGGCAGAGCAGGGTTTAGAACCCAGGTCCTCTGACTCCCAGGCCTGTGCTCCTTCCATTAGGTCTGCTGCTTCTCTTGCATGCTCCCAAGTACCTCATCCAATTCTCCCTACCCATAGGTGCTCAATAAATATTGATGATGATGATGATGATGACTCTCCTAAGCTCGTAATACAGTACTCTGCGCACAACTAGCACTCAATGAACACCATGGATTTATTATTGAGGTTGATGATGATGATAACAGTGGCCCCCTTGAGTTTGCCACCTATGTGCCTGAACACTGAAGGCATGAAGAGGTAAAATGTCCAGGTACTGTTCTCCAGATTTTAAGTTTCTCATGGGCAGGGGACTAAGTCATATAGAGACTTCTAGACTGTAAATTCTTCCCTTTAGACTGGAAGCTCCTTGTGGGAAGGGACAATGTGTCTACCAACTCTGTTGTATTGTACTCTCCCAAGGGCTTAGTACAGTGCTCTGCATGTAGTAAGCACTCAATAAATGCCATTGATTAATTGTTTATACTTCCTCTGTTGGCTTCCCAAGTGCTTGAACTGAGTTCTGTAAACAGTAGGCACTCAATAAATTCTGATGATACCGATACCGTAAAATGCCTCCTTATATCCTTGGTATAATTTATGTTTTTTAAACATGCCACTCACATGACAACCTTTTAAACACGACCTCCTTCTTATTTTGTCCTGTTCTTCAGGAAATAAAGGAAATAGACTCCCCTGCTTTGTTCAAGATTACTTTCTTGGATTCAACATTAGGATTCTGGGTTGATCAATATCATAGGTTTACGTAGAGGAATATTCATAAACAAAATCTTAGGGTTAGTTGAAACTTTCAAAGAGGGTTGTAGTTCCCATTATGGCAGGCTCCTCCCCAGAGCTTTTGGCTGCATTGTTGCTTTCCCATTTGGATACAGTTGAGTCTCCATGGAAACAGTCCTCCTCTGAAAGAGATAAAATAAATACCTTTAGACTCTAGATTACTGGGTAGCATTGAGCATTACCCTCTCTAAGCATAGGTCCACACATCAGAGAGCCCCTCTGACAATCACAGAATCCCAAACACCATATAGAAAGGGTTCAGTTCTAGACTCAAGAGAGCTTGGTGTAGTCTGGGACTATTTCACCTAGCATACTGGGCACATTCCCATGACTCCAGGCTATTGGGAAAAGCCGTTGGTGTAGGACTTCTGGGAGTAGTGCTTCAGGGAGTAGAGCTTTGGGGGATTGGTATCATTTGGGTTTATTATAAATTAGTTCTTTATTCTACCAATATATGTCTCCCCCTCTAAACTGTAACTTGGTTATGGGCAGGGAATGTGTCTGCTAATTTTATTGCATTGTACTCTCCCAAGCTTCTATCACTCCTCAACTCCACTGACCTCCTACTCCACCCCAACTTGCCCACTCACCAACTTGGATGCACATTTGATCTCATTATCTTTAGCTACTGCACAATCTCTATCTTCACCAACTCTGAAATCCCTCTCTCTGACCACAATCTCCTCACCTTCTCCCACACACCTTCTCTCCGCAAATCTGACCTGTTCCTCCAGAGAGTCGGCTGATCTTTTGACCCCCCAATTTTCTTGTCATCATGCCCCATTTAGTTCCCATACCCAAACTACCTCCTCTTGATGATGAAATCGACGCCCTCAACACCATCCTTTGTACTGAACTCAACTCACTTGCCTCCTTATCCCTTGCTTATCTTGTACCGCTAACCCACAGCCTGGGATCACCTCCACAATCCGGTTCCTTCACTCCTGTGCATGAATTGCAGAGTGCTGCTGGTGGAAATCTTAGATATCAGACTGACTTTGTCCACCTCAAGTTCATCCTTGTGTGATTTAACTCTCTCTGACAAAATTATTTCTCTATCCTTATTAACATCCATGCCCATTGTCTTTGCTAGCTTTTCCAGACATTTAACTACCTCCTTAAACCCCCTGTCCTCCCGCCTCCCCCATCTCTTGCCCCTAATGACCTGGCCATCTACTTTATTGAGAAAATGGAAACTATCAAGCATGATCTTCCTAAAATTGCCCCTGCTCCTCTCCAGTTCTTCCCTACTCCTGCTCCTTCTTCAACTCCCCCATCTTTCCCAGCAGAATCTCAAGAGATCTCCTGCCTTCTCTCAATATCTACCCCCTCCACCTGTGCATTCAACCTCATCCCTTCACACTTTATCAAAGTACTTGCCCCCTCCTTTCTTTCCTCCCCGACTGCCATCCTCAATTCTTAGCTCTCTAATGGCTTCTTCTCCTCTGCTTTCAAACATGCTCTTGGATCTCCTATCCTAAAAAAAAAAACCCTGCCTTGACCCCAGTTATTGCCCCATCTCCCTCCTACAGTTCCTCTCCAAACTCCTTGAAGGAGTTGTCTACACCCCCTATCTCAAATTCTTCTCCTCCAATCTCTCCTCGACCCCCTCCAATCTGGCTTCCCTTCCCTTCACTTCACAGAAACTGCCCTCTCAAAGGTAACAAATGATCTCCTTTCTGCCAAATCCAATGGCCTTTACTCCATCCTCATTCTCCTCAAGCTCTCAGCTACCTTTGACACTGTCAACCATCCCCTTCTGCTGGAAACATTATCCAACCTTGACTTCACTGACAGTATTGTCTCTTGGTTCTCCTCCTGTCTCTCTGGCCACTCATTCTCAGTCTCTTTCGTGGGCTCCTTCTCTGCCTCCCAACCCCTAACTGAGGAAGTTCCTCAAGGTTCAGTTCTGGGTCCCTTCCAATCTCCATCTACATTCACTTGCTTGAAAAAATTATTAGCTTGCATGGCTCCAAATTTCACTTCTCTGCGGATGATTCCCAAATCTGCATCTCCAGGCCTGATCTTCCTCCCTCTCTGCAGTCTCGCATTTCCTCTTGCCTTCAAGACATCTCTATTTGGGTGTCCCGCCGTCACCTCATACTTAACGTGGCTAGGTGGAAAGAGCACGGGCTTGGGAGTCAGAGGACATGGGTTCTAATCCTAGCTCCTCTACTTATCTGCTTTGTAACCTTGGGCAAGCCACTTAACTTCTCTGTGCCTCAGTTACCTCATCTGTAAAATGGGGATTAAGACTGTGAGCCCCAAGTGGGACAACTTGATTACCTTGTATCTACCCCAGTGCTTAGAACAATGCTTGGCACAGAGTAAGTACTTAACAAATACCATCATCATCATTATTATTATTATCAACATGACCAAAGGAGAACTCCATATATCTTCCCAACAAACCCTGTCCTCCCCGTGATTTTCCCATCACTGTAGACAGAACCACCATCCTTCCTATCTCAAAAGTCCATAACCTTGGCATTATCCTTGACCCATCTCTCTCATTCAACCCACTTATTCAACCTATTGCTAAAACCTGTCCATTCAACCTACACGACCACTAAAATCCACCCTTTTCTCCCCATCCAAACTGCTACCACATTAATCCAAGAATTTATCCTATAATGCCTTGATTACTGAATCAGCCTCCTTGCTGACCTTCCTGCCTCCAGTCTTTCCCCACTCCAGTCTATACTTTGCTCTGCTGTCCGGATAATTTTTCTAAAAACACATTCAGTCCACATCTCCACACTCCTCAAGTACCTCCAGTTGTCTATCTACCGCCACATCAAACAGAAACCCTTTACCATCTTTAAAGCACTTAAATCACCTTGCCCCCTCCTACCCCACCTCGCCGCTCTCCTAATACAACCCAACTCACACACTTTGTTCCTCTAATGGCAACCTACCCACTGTACCTCAACCTTGTCTATCTCACCACCAACCTCTCAACCACTTCCTATCTCTAGCCTGGAAAGCCCTCCCTCTTCATATTAGACAAACAGTTACTTTCCCCATCTTCAAAGTCTTATTGAAGGCACATCTCCTCCAAGAGGCCTTCACTGACTAAGCCCTCATTTCCTTTTCTCCCACTACCTTCTGCATTGTCCTGATGTGCCCCCTTTATTCACCCCTCCCTCAACTCCACAGCACTTACCTACATATCCAATCTGTCTTACCCTCTAGACTGTAAGCTCGTTGTGGGCAGGGAAAGTGTCTACCAACTCTGTTATACTGTACTCACCTAAGCACTTACTACAGTGCTCTGTATGCAGAAAGTAATCAATAAACATGATTGATTGATCCAAAATGCTTAGCACAGTGCTTCACATATAGTAAGTGCTCAATCCGTCACCAAAACCTGCCGGTCTCACCTTTATAATATCGCCAAGATCCGCCCTTTCCTCTCCACCCAAACGGCTATCTTACTGGTACAGCCTCTCATAATATCCCGCCTGGATTACTGTGTCAGCCTTCTCTCTGATCTCCCTTCCTCCTCTCTCTCCCCACTCCAGTCTATTCTTCACTCTGCTGACCGGCTCATCTTCCTGCAGAAACGCTCTGGGCATGTCACTCCCCTTCTTAAAAACCTCCAGTGGTTGCCTATCAACCTCCGCACGAAACAAAAACTTCTCACTCTAGGCTTCAAGGCTCTCCATCACCTTGCCCCCTCCTACCTCTCCTCCCTTCTCTCTTTCCACTGCCCACTCCGCACGCTCTGCTCCTCTGCCGCCCACCTCCTCACTGTCCCCCGTTCTCACCTATCCCGCCGTCGACCCCCAGGCCATGTCCTCCTGAGGTGCTGGAATGCCCTCCCTCCTCACCTCCGCCAAACTAATTCTCTTCCCCTCTTCAGAACCCTTCTTAATGCTCACCTCCTCCAAGAGGTCTTCCCAGACTGAGCTCCCCTTTTCCCTCTGCTCCCCCTCTACCCCCCTTCACCTCTCCTCAGATAAGCCCTCTTTTCCCCCCTTTCCCTCTGCTCCTCCCCCTCTCCCTTCCCCTCCCCTCAGCACTGTACTCATCCGCTCAACTGTATATATTCTCATTACCCTATTTATTTTGTTAATGAGATGTACATTACCTTGATTCTATTTATTTGCTATTGTTTTAATGAGATGTTCATCCCCTTGATTCTATTTATTGCTGCTGTTCTTGTCTATCTCCCCCGATTAGACTGTAAGCCCATCAAAGGGCAGGGACTGTCTCTATCTGTTACCAATTTGTACATTCCAAGCGCTTAGTACAGTGCTCTGCACATAGTAAGCGCTCAATAAATACTATTGAATATATAAATGAATAAATATGATTGACTGATGGATTGATCTGGGTGGCTTCACTAGAGTGCAGGGCTAAAGGCAAGGTGGGTATGGTGATTGGAGACTACCGCAAGTGGCTTTTTCCTAACCTCTCTGGAAAGTATAAATCAGCCAGCAGACTTTTGCCTGATATCCCATTGAGCTAGTCTATTCTGGACTCATATAACACAAGAGATGTCTTGCTGAGTTTTGATCAAATGGGCATTCGAAGTTTTCTAAATGTCTTTGGCAGTCCTCTAATGCTGACTTGATAAAGGGTGGCAAAGTATTTTGTAATAATAATAATGATAATAATTTTGGTATTTAAGTGCTTACAATGTGCCAGGCATTGTACCAGGTGAGGGGGTGGATACAAGCAAATTGGTTTGGACCCAGACCCTGTCCCATGTGGGGCTCACAATCTCAATACCCATTTTACAGATGAGGTAACTGAGGCACAGAGAAGTGAAGTGACTTACCCAGGGTCACACAGCAGACAAGTGGCACAGCCAGATTTAGAACCCATGACCTTCTGACTCCCAGGCCCGTGCTTTATCCACTACGCCATGCTGACACCAAGTTGGGCTGGCCTCAAAGCAGGGCCTTTCTGCTGGGTGCTTCTAAATGACTAGTCTGTACATTGGCTTGAGACCAACTTCAATATCCATTAATAGTCAGAAACCCAGAAACGTCCCTCAAATAAGTAAAAATAACTTGGATTCTACTACCACTTTTAGGTTGGTTTAGCATCTACTACAAAGAATTGTGTAATTACCAACACAGTTCACTGAGTCTTTGTTTATTCAGAAAGCAGAGTGGCCTAGTGGAAAGAGCATGGGCCCGGAAGTCAGAGGATGTGGGTTCTAATCTCGGCTCTGCCACATGTTGCTGTGTGACTTGGGCAGGTCATTTCACTTCTCTGTGCCTCAGTTACCTCATCTATAAAATGGGGACTGAGACCATGAGCCCCTTGTAGGACAGAGACTGTGTCCAGCTCAATTTGCTTGGATCCGCCTCTGTGCTTAATACAGTGCCTGGCACATAGTAACAAAATACCACAATTACTGTGATTATTATTATGTCTTCTGTGTGACCTTGGGCAACTCACTTAACATTTCTATGCCTCAGTGACTTCATCTGTAAAATGGGGATTAGGACCATTAGCCCCATATGAGACAGGAACTGTGTCCAACCTGATTACCTTGTATCTACCCCAGCACTTAGAACAGTGCTTGACACACAGTAAGCACTTAATAAATACCACAATTATTATTATTAAAAAATCTATTTTTGCACTTTCTACATATTATGACTCTTAGCTCTGCCTTTGATTTTGATCTTGTTGTACACCATGAGTAATTTAATTAAGAAAGTCCATGGAGTTGAACTCTGGCTGGACTTAGCCAGCTATTATGGCAAATAAAAAGAAAGTTGAAGGTGCAGTACTTTTTTTTCCCCTCCCCAGTAATTCTCTCAATCAGTCCTGTCACCAGCAGGTAGCTAGAAAAGATTGCTGTTTGTAGTTGGGTTATAGACTTGACTCACTTCTACCTCTGCCTGCTTTGGAAGTAACTAGGAGAAGCATCATGGCCTAGTGGATGGCACAGGCCTGGGAGTCAGAAGGACTTGGGTTCTAATTCCAGCTCTGTCATGTGTCTGCTGTGTGACCCTTGGGCAAGTCACTTAACTTCTCTGAACTCAGTTACCTCATCTGTAAAGTGGGGATTAAGACTGTGAGCTCCATATGGGACAGGGACTGTGTCCAGCCCTATTTCCATATATCCAGAATGTAGTACAGTGCCTGAAATATAATAAAGCATTTAACAAATACCACAGTTATAATTATGAGAAGTTGGTAAGAGACTTTGAACAGGTGGTGGTTAGTGTCAGAATTCAGTCAAGGAAAGTTTCAAAGACATTGTCTCAACCAGCTCATACTGCTCATGAGGAAGAAATAGAATTCAAGGCTGCATGAAAAATTCAGGAAGGTAAAATAAGTTTTCTCCACCTTTAATATCCACCTACTCATAGTTGCTCCTGTTTAAGCCTGGCTGCAGTCCCTTCACTAAAGAGTGAGGAAGAACCCATTTCACCCATTCATTCAGTAGTATTTACTGGAGCATTTACTGCTTAGACAGCACTGTATTAGATGCTTGGCAGAGTGCAAAAGAAGTAAAATTCCCTTTGAATTAGTAGTAGTAATGGTATTCAGTAAACAGGGCACTGTAGTAAATGCTCAGGAAGGTACAACACATGCTTGAGACACATTCCCTCCCTCCCTCCACAAATCTGACAATTATTCTCCCCCCTTTCAAAGACTTATTGAAGGCGCATCTCCTCCAAGAGGCCTTCCCAGACTAAGCCCCACTTTTCCTCATGTCCCACTCTCTTCTGCGTAGCCCTGACTTGCTCCCTTTGTTCTTCCCCCCTCCCAGCCCCAGAACACTTATGTACACATCTGTAATTTTCTTTATATTGATATTTGTCTCCCACCCTCTAGACTGTGAGCTCATTGTGGGCAGGGAATGTCACTGCTTATTGTTGTATTGTACTTTACCAAGTGCTTAGTACAGTGCTCTGCACCCAGTAAAAACTTAATAAATACAATTGAATGAATGAATGAATGAATTCCCAGGCCACAAGAGACTTACTACCAACTCAAAATGAATTTACAAATGCGACTAGAAATAATTAATTAATACATTAAGTGCTAAGACTGGCTGCTGGGATGACACAAACAAGGTGGTAATTAGTTGGAAAAAACCTCCTGGAGGAGATGGGTTTTCAGGTGGGCTTTGAAAATGGGGAGGAAAGTGGCCTGGCAGATTCGAAGAGAGAAAGAGTTTCAAGCGAGGTGAAAGGCGTGAACAATGGGTCCAGGTTGAGAGCAAGTGCTTAGTATAGTCCTTAGTACAGTGCTTTGCACACAGTAAGCACTCAATAAATATGATTGAATGAAAGCAAGGTTAGCTTGGGAGTAGAGTGAGCTGGGCTGTAACAGGATCACATAAGAGGGAGAGATTGGTGGAGAGCCTTGATTCTAATAGTCAAGAGCTTCTCTTGGAAGTGGAGAAAACTGGGAAGTAATTGGAGATTTTGGAGAAGGGGAGTGATGTATTTTAAATGGCATTTTAGGACCATGCTTTAGGCAGCAATATGTAGACTAGATTGAAGAAAGGAGGACTGGAGCCAGGTAGACCAGTAAGAAGGTGATGAGGCTTTGGACTCGGGATGGGGGGGGGGGGGAATGCATGCAATTTTGGAGAGGAAGGGGAAGAGAAAGGAAATATAAACTAGTGGGATTTAGAGATAGACTGAAATGAGACCATAAAGTCAGAGAGAAGTCAAAGATCAATCAATCAATCATATTCACTGAGTGCTTACTGTGTGCAGAGCACTCTACTAAGCTCTTGGGAGAGTACCATATAACAGAGTTGGTAGAGGAGGAGACAGACATTACAGTAAATGATAGCCATGTACATAAGGGGTTGAGGATGGAGTGGATAAAGGATACAAGTCCAAGAGCAATGGCAACACTAAAGGGAGAGGGAGTAAGGGAAATATTACAGTGTTCTGCACACAGTAAGCTCTTAATAAATACTATTGAATGAATGAAATGAGGGCTTAGGAAAGACCTCTTGGAGAAGATATAATTTTAATTAGATTTTGAAGGTGGGGAGAGTGATCACCTGTCGGATATGAAGGGGGAGGGAGTTCCAGGCAAGTGGCAGGACTTGGGAAAGGGGTCGGCAGAGAGACAGATGACATCAGGTTTGGTGAGTAGTTTGGTATTTAGAGGAGTGTTCTGGGTTGTAGTAGGAAATCAGATAAGTAAGATAGGGAGGGGCAAAGTGAGTGAGTGCTTTAAAGCCAATGGTAAGGAGTTTCTGTTTGATGCAGAGGTGGATGGGCAACCACGGGAGGTTCTTGAGGAGTGGAGAGATGTGGACTGAACAATTTTTTTATAAAAATGATCCGGGAAGCAGAGTGAAGTATGGGTTATAAGTGGGGAGAGACAGGAGGCAGGGAGGTCAGCAAAGAGGTTGGTCAAGGCAGGATGTGGGTAAGTGCTTAGATCATAATAGAAGCAGTTTGGATAGAGAGGAAAAAGCAGATTTTAGAGCTGTTGCGAAGGTAGAACTGAAAGGATTTAGTGACAGATTGAATATGTGGGTTGAATGAAAGAGATGAGTCAAAGATAATGCCATGGTTACAGGCTTGTGAGACAGGGAGGATGGTGGTACTGCCTACATGATGGAAAGTTAAGGGGAGGACAAGTTTAGATGGGAAGTTGAGGAATTCTGTTTTGCCATGCTAAATTTCAGGTGTCAACAGGAGATCCAAGTAGAGATGTCCTGAAAGCAGGAAGAAATGCAAGATGGCACATCTCCTCCAAGAGGCCTTCCCTGACCAAACCCCACTTTTCCTCATTTCCCATTCCCTTCTGCGTTACCCTGACTTGCTCCCTTTCCTCTTCCCCCACTCCCCACCTGACAGCATTTATGTATAATGGCTCAGTGGAAAAAGCCCGGGCTTGGGAGTCCGAAGTCATGGGTTCGAATCCCGGATCCACCACTTGTCAGCTGTGTGACTGTGGGCAATTCACTTCACTTCTCTGTGCCTCAGTTCCCTCAACTGTAAAATGGGGATGAAGACTGTGAGCCTCACGTGGGACAACCTGATGACCCTGTATCTCCCCCAGCGCTTAGAACAGTGCTCTGCACATAGTAAGCACTTAACAAATACCACCATTATTACGGGGAAGCAGCGTGGCTCAGTGGAAAGAGCCTGGGCTTCGGAGTCAGAGGTCATGAGTTTGACTCCCGCTCTGCCACTTGTCAGCTGTGTAACTGTGGGCAAGTCACTTAACTTCTCTGTGCCTCAGTTACCTCAACTGTAAAATGGGGATTAACTGTGAGCCTCACGTGGGACAACTTGATTACCCTGTATCTACCCCAGCTCTTAGAACAGTGCTCTGCACATAGTAAGCGCTTAACAAATACCAACATTATTATCATTATTATTATTATTATTATCTGTAACTGCACTTATTTATATTGATGTCTGTTTATTTGTATTGATGTCTGTCTTGCCTCCTTTAGATTGTAAGCTCATTGTAGGCAGGGATCTTCACTCTTTATTGTTGTAATTTACTTTCCCAAGCGCTTAGTACAGTGGCTTGCACACAGTAAGTGCTTAATAAGTATGATTGAATGAATGAATGACTGCAGAGAAGAGTGTGTGTTTCTGGGACAGTGAGGATGGTGTGGTTGTTGACCATAATGGGAAAAGTAGGAGGGAAGAGTAGTTTTAGGAGGGAGGATGAGGAATTCAGTTGTTGCTTAACAGGCAAAACTTTTTGTTCCTGTTAGGATTGCGGGAGATAGCAGGGAAACTCCAAGGGGATCACCATCATACTCCCTAAAAGGATTCAGTTTTTGCCATATTAAGTTTAAGGTGTCAGAGGCCCATTCGTGTGGTGATGTCCTAGAGACAGGAGGTGATGTGAGATTTGTAAAGCAGGACAGAGGTTGGGGCTGGTGAGGTAGGTTTGGGAGGCATTCACATAAAGGTGGTAGAGGAAGCTCTGTGAGCTGATGAGCTGCCCGAGAGACCAAGTGAAGCGTGAGATGAGTAAAGGATCCAGAAAATAACTTTATGGGATACCCTCAGTTACAGAGTGAGGTGAGGAAAAAGAGTTAGCAACAAAGGTTGAAGAACAGCATTCAGAAAAGGAGGAACAGAACCAGAAGAGTACAGGATCAGTGGAAACAAGTTCATATAGAACTTCCAAAAGAAGAGAATGGTCAACAGTGTTGAAGATAGGCAGAAGGTCAAAGAGGATGATACAGAGAAGCAGCATGGCCTAGTGGAAAGATCACGGGCCTGGGAGTCAGAGGACTCCAACCCCATCCCTTCGCACCTTCTTATCAAGGTTCTTGCCCCCTCCCTTCTTTCCTATCTGACTGCCATCATCAACTGTTCACTCTCTAATAGCTTTTCCCTCATAGCTTTCAAACAGGCTCATATCTCCCCTCTCCTGAAAAAAACATCCCTGGAGTTTCCTCCAGTTATTGCCCCATCTCCCTCCTAATATTCCTCTCCAAACTCCTTGAAGAAGTTGTCTTACACATGCAGTCTCCACATTCTCTCCTTGAACCCCTCCAATGTTGAACCCAGAGGACCTGGGTTCTAATCCCAGCTCTGCCAATTGGTTGCTGTGTGAACTTGGGCAAGTCACTTCACTTCTCTGTGTCTCAGTTCCCTCAACAGTAAAATAGGGATTAAATACCTGTTCTCCCTTCTACTTAGACTGTGAGCCCCATGCAAGACAGGGACTTTGTCTGATCTAATTAACTTGTACATATCCCAGTACTTAGAACAGTGTCTTACACATAGTAAATGCTGAACAAATACCATAAAAACCAAAACAAACAAACAAGGAAAAAAACAGAGAAGAGTCCTTTAGATTTAAGCAAAAGGAGGTCATGGAGACCTTGGTAACTGTGATCTCAGAAGGATGAAGGGGGCAAAGATATTGCAGAAGACCCCAAAGAGAGCTGGTGGAGAGGAAGTGTAGGCAGCAGGTGTATTGTCTTGTTTTATCCTGTTGAGTCATCTCCAACTCATAGCGACTCCATGAACACATCTCTCCCAGAACATCCCACTGCCATCTGCAATCATTCTGGCAGGGTATCAATAGAATTTTCTTGGTAAACATACGGAAATAGTTTACCATTGCCCTCTTCCACACAATAAACTTGAGTCTCTGCCCTTGACTCTTTCCCATGCTGCTGCTGCCCACTACAAGTGAGTTTTGACTTGTAGCAGATTGCCTTCCCCTGGCTAGCCACTGCCCAAGCTAGGAATGGAATGGGCAGACCTCTGCTTGACTCTCCCTCCTGTAGCCGAGACTGGTAGAGAACTGGAAACTCTCCAGGTGTGAGGGGAGCAGGTGTATGCAGTCCATTAAAGGAGTTTGGATAGGAATGGGAGCTGGGATATGGAACAATAACTGGAAGGTGCAGGGGGATCCAGAGAAGGTGTTATTTTAATTTTTTTTGTATGGAAGAAACTGGAACATGATTGAAAACAAAGGGGAAAGAGTCAGGAGAATGAGACGATTGTAGGTGATAGTAAGAGAAGTAAGGAGGGTGGGAGCAAACATAGTCAAGAGATGAGAGGGGCTGGGGTCTATAGCACAGGTAGAAGAGCTAGATTTTTAGACCAGGTTGATCAGTCCTAATTACTGAGGGCTTACCCTGTGCAGAGCACTGTACTAAGTACTTAGGAGAGTACAATACAATAGAGCTGGTAGACACGTTCCCTGGTCACAACGATCTTACAGTCTATAGGGGGAGGCAGATATTAATACAAATAAATACATTATGGATATGTACATAATTGCTGTGGTGCTGAGGGAAGGGTGAATGTCAAAGTGGACTGTCTTAATTGCCATTGAATACAATTGAAACTCAACATAGGAAGATGGCAACAAACACCACAGGACCAGGTTTTCAGAATAAAAATAGAGTTGCCATCTTGGCAGAACTAGAGGAAGAGAAAAGAAAATTACTTATGCAAAACCAGTCTTCAACAAATCATCCTGGAGCCAGCATTGCGCTCTCCACCAGACCCTCTCTTAATAGGGATTTTCGTGATCATGCGGAGCTGCAGCGTATTGAAGCTCAGCAAAAGGCTGCATTACAGAGAGAAATCCCACCTGCAAAATGGAGTCTCAGTTGCCCCTTACTACCACTGAAAAGTCCAGTCACTAAGTGGATTTCTTTCATATTTGATTCTTGATTCTATTTATTGCTATTGTTTTTGTCTGTCTGTCTCCCCCGATTAGACTGTAAGCCCATCAAAGGGCAGGGACTGTCTCTATCTGTTACCGATTTGTACATTCCAAGTGCTTAGTACAGTGCTCTGCACATAGTAAGTGCTCAATAAATACTATTGAATGAATGAATGAATGAAAGTGCAAGGGTGATGCAGAAGGGGATGGGAGAAGAGGAAATAATAATAATAATTGTGGTATTAAGCACTTACTGTGTGCCAGGCACTGTACTAAGCACTGGGGTGGATACAAGCCAATTGGGTTGGACATATCTCTGTCCCATGTGAGGCTCACAGTCTTGATCCACATTTTACAGATGAGGAAACTGAAGTGAAGGGACTTGCTTAAGGTCCCACAGCCTTAGTTGGGAAAGGCCTCTTGGAGGAGATGTACTTTTAGTAAGGCTTTGAAGGTGGAAAGTCTATTGGATGGGAAGAAGGAAGGAGTTCCAGGCCAGAGGCAGGATGTGGGTGAGGGGTTGGCAGCCAGAGAGACGAGATTGAGGGACAGTGAGTAGGTTGATATTAAAAGGACTGAAGCGTGTGGGCTGAATCAGGGCCAGCTCAAGACACTTTGGAATCTCAGACAAAAAGAAGATTGAACCATGAGGCAAGAATTAGGAATCAACGTAACTCAGTGGAAAGAGCACAGGCTTGGGAGACAGAGGTCGCGGGTTCTAATCCTGGCTCCACCACTTGTTCTAATCCTGGCTTCACCATAGAAGCAGGGGAACATTAAGGAAGTGAGGATAGCCCTAAAGAAGTTCACATCAATTGACTTCTTTTTTTTTAAATGGTATTTGTTAAGCACTTACTATGTACTAGGCTCTATACTAAGCGCTGGGGTAGATACAGGCTGATCAGGTTGGACACCGTCCCTGTCTGACATAGGACTCTCAGTCTTTATCCCTGCTTTACAGAGGGGTAACTGAGGAGCACAGAAGTTAAGTGACTTGCCAAGGTCACGCAGCAAGCAAGTAGTGGAGCCAGGATTAGAACCCAGGTCCTCTGACTCCCAGATGGGCGCTCTTTTCACTAGATCACACTGCTTCTCTAATGCCTTCTCTGATCACCTCTTGTGGTCCAAAATGGGCACTGCAGGGTGTCCTGGCATCCCCACCCCTCCCTCCCAGGCAGCCTCTTTGGCACATCCACTCCAGGGAGCTGGTATAGTACTGGCATAGTATGCAGAAGATCACCTTTCTCCAGAGGGGGCAGGGCCTGCCAGGTAGGAGTTCCCCCAGGGTGCAGATGGGAATCTGGGCTCATCCCACATGGCCAGTCTGTATCTGAAACTGTATCTTCTCCAGGAGGTTTCCCTCTATTAATTTCTAATTTCCCCACCTTATAAACTCCCAAATGCCATTTTAGCACTTCTGTGCCACTCATGTACACACATGCATACTCCCAACTTTTGGTAGCACTTTTGTACCTATCTTACATACCCTATTACTTAAACACTAACTCATTTATAGTCCCTTTTCCTTCTTCCTCTTTGATAATCACACTAATGATAATGGCAGTGGCATTTATGAAGCGCTTCCTTTATGCCAAGAGCTAGGGTAGATACAGCTAAAGGGGAAGGAGTACAGGTCTCTTATCGCCATTTTACAGATGATAGTATTGAGGCACAGAGAGATGACTTGTCCAAGGTCACCCAGCAGGCCAGTGGAAAAGCCAGGTCTCGAATCTAGGTCTCCTGACTCCCAGCCCTCTGGTCTTTCCACTAGGGCACATTGCCTCTTATCTGTAAATTATTTTAGCGTCTATCTCCCCTGCTAAATTGTAAATTCCCTGAGGAAAAGGATCATGTCTACTAACTCAATTTACTGTCCCAAGTGCTTAGTATAGTGCCATGCCCACAGTAGCTGCTCAATAAATACTATCGATTGATTGATATGCATCCTAGTGGTTAAGACTGTACCATCTAACATCCTTAAACTTTCCCTCTAATTCATTTTAGTAGTCCATTACGAATTTACTGTTCATGCACTTATCTAAACCATTCTTGATCCTACTGAGATTGCTGCTTGTGTAGTTTCCTATGACAAAAAATTCCATGCTTACCACCCACCGCATGAAGAAATGTTTCTTCATTTGTTTTAAAGCAATGGCCAAGAAAGCCGCATTGTCTAGTGGAAAGAGCATGGTCTTGGGGGTCAGAGGACCTGGGTCCTAATAATGGCTCCACCACTTGCCTGATGTGTGACCCTGAGCAAGTCAGTTAACTTCTCTGTGCCTCAGTTTCTTCATCTGTAAAATAGGGATTCAGTGCCTGTTCTCCCTGTTTAGACTGTGAGCCCCATGTGGGACAGGGACTATGTCTGAACTGATTAACTTGTATCTACCCCAGTGCTTAGAACAGTGTACATAGTAAGTGCTTAACAAATATAGTGATCATAATAAACATTTCACAATGACATTTGAGCCAAAAGAAGAGGAATGTGTTTGGAGGCTAGAAAGGGCAGTAGGATAATCCAAGAGAGTACCCTGAGCAAATAAAGACCTGTTTTGAGGGTTTGGCTTTAGAGACAGAGAAGAAAGGGTGAATACTGGATTTATTGCTCTCTTTCCACCTTCTTCTAGTTGAATGGGATTAATTAATCAATCAATCAATGGTATTTATTGAGTGCTTACTGTGTACAGAGTACTGTACGAAGCACCTGGGAGAGGACAATACAGCAGTCAGGAGATGCATTCCCCGCCCACGAGAAGCTTACCTGTAAACTAGTCTCACCACTGTGGGCAGGGAATGTGTCTGTTTACCGTTGTATTGTACTCTCCCAAGCGCTTAATACAGTGCTGTGCAAACAATAAGCACTCAATAAATACCATTGACTGACTTACTTTACCAATAGAGCTGAAGCGTCTTTCTGGAGCTGACTGGCAATCTTCACATGCCTCACCTGTGTCTCTAGTTTGGGAGGGGAAAGGCAAGTGGAAGTTTTGATCACCAAATAAATTGAACATTCAAGTTACTATCCCCATCACTAGGTCTCCTGGAAGAGGCCTCACCAAGCCACTAGCATGAAAATCAATCTCTTCACCCTGGTTCTCTGCTCTGAAGTCTTCATGACTGGACTGAGACCCATCCGCCACTATGACAGAAGATTTCATCCTCACAGTTTTAAGAAATTATCATTTCCAAATGTTTTTGCTCTTAAATACAGAACTTCCCTTGTGGGGAATTGATATGCTGTCCAGTCCTTTACCAGACTAACCCAACTAGAAGAAGAGCCAGAATGCTTCTTTTTTTCTTGCTCTATGGTCTCAGAGTACAAAACAGTGTTCCCATTTTTTCCTTTCGTGAGTTCTAAGCAGATTTCTGGTGCTCACCGAAGGCGGTAACTCATGAAGTGGAGGTCCGAGTTGGAGTCACTAGGAGTGGGAGAATAAAAATCGCCAGCAGTGTCAGCCTGAAAGTCACCCATGTTTATCAGATTACCTGTTCTCTTATCTTGGCAAGTTTCCATAGAGAATGCTGTGTCAATTAGGCAATCTGGTTTCCTCATGTGTAGAAGAGCACCAGAGGTTCTGGTGTGTTATAATTAATCTTGGAAGCTTGAAGATTACCTTAGGGCAAGAAGTCTATGAAATTAAATTCCTTTCGACCTCCTCAGCTGCAAGAGAAGTGAAAGTAACAAGGAGGAAGCCAGCAATTCCTGTTATTTTTCATTTTATGTAAGTCAGGAGATTCATTGGATAAAACTGTCTTGGCGCTCTAAGTGCTAAATTGCAGGGCTACATTCAGAGGCTTCGAGTGTGAGAAAGTACCACAATGTTTTATACTTTGGCGGTTTTACTTTTCTTTCTTTCTTCCAAAGAAGCCCTGACCCTTAGAATTTGCTCCTTCAATGTCAGGTCTTTCGGAGTGGCAAAGCTGGAGAACCACAAGGCTATGAATGTCATCCTCAAGGTAAGTAAACAGTAGACGGACCTCAGCTTTCATAGTCTCCATTTGGGGATCTGGCTTCCAGTGGCGGGGAGGTGAGGAAAGCTGACGTAAATGGCGACAGCAGCAAGGGGGATGGGTGCCTGGATGCACTAGTGGCAGCACCCATCTCCCTCGCTGTGCTGTCGCCATTTTGTCAGCTTTACTCTTACCTTAAATTAACTTTCAACTCTAATGATGGACTCTTACCCTGCAGTTAGCTTTATCTTTGATGGCAAGAGTTTAAAGTTAATGAATAACTGCTCTTTTAAAGGCATTTGGGATGACTGTTGAGTTTGATCTGAATGCAGATCAGCAAATTTTGTAGGGTACACTGAATAGATGAATGTAACAACTGGGGTTTCTTGTGTCACACTCATGGTCCTAATCTTGACCAGGCTGTCAGTCCTGGGAACAGAAACTTGGCTATCCACACGGGCCAATTCTGATGCTTCCTAACTGTTAGAAATTGACAGTGAGAAGCACGTTGGGTCTCTTGAAAACTCAACGGTGAGACCTGCTCCAGGGCTCTTCCTCACTTGCTCAGGGGCTCTTACGAGGAAGGCTAGTCTCCCATTTCCCCATCTACATTCTTCATCAAGAGGTCTGTTTTTTTAACTACCTGAAAGGTCACCACTGTGGAAGAAAATTATTACTTCTAAATGCTTTCCCTCCTAACCACTTCCTTGGCTTATTTGGTCTCAAGTGAACAGACCTGTAGCACAAGATGAGGGATTAATGTAAACCTAATAAGCAACTCAGTGTCACTAAAGGGTTGGATGCATGACTCACCACCCTCATATTCTCAGTTTGTTCTGTATGGGGATGCCAAAGACCTAGCTTGAGCAGCTCAGTATGGGATTCTAGAACAAAACTGAGACTTATCCTCCTTAGGGGAAGGAGAACATCTGAAGGTAAGGTGCTACCCTAAAATTATGTGTATAATTGCCTAGACAGCCTTTTTAGGGTATTCCTTCACCTCGATACTGCCTTATGGGGGAACGTCCCACTTGCCTGTCTCTGAGCACATCGCAGTCCTTGATGGGTGAGAACATGCATCTTATCCCGTCTCAGCCACTTGTCAACTCTGTGACTTTGGGCAAGTCTCTAAACTTCTCTGTGCCTCAGTTACCTCTTCTGTAAAATGGGGATTAAGACTGTGAGCCCCACGTGGGACAACCTGATACCTTGTATCTACCCCAGCGCTTAGAACAGTGCTTGGCACATAGCAAGTGCTTCACAAATACAACCATTATTATACATCACGTTACAATTCAGGATGATGTATGATTCGCTGTTATTTTCAGAGAGGCTGTGTCAATATTCCTCAAGGGTTTTCCATTAAGAAGAGTGCATTAGAATTGCAGTTGGATATTTTGAAGAGTATCTTGCTCCATTAAAAGCAGGTAGACAGATGGATAGATAGATATAGATAGATAGATAGATGATAGATACATACATAGATGGATAGATAGATAGATATAGATAGATAGATAAAGATAGATAGATTCTTGCCTTCCATCCATTTCTCTCGCCTCAGGATTCTCCTCAAATGTGGCTGAGTAAATCAGAGTTCAATCAATCTATCTTTCATATTTATTGAGCATTTACTCTGTGCAGAGCACTATACTATACTATAGTACTATACTATACGATACTATGCACTATACTATATATACTCTATACACTAGTATATACTATACTAAGCTATACTAAACCTGTTCCTTTCCTAAGGATATGATCCATAGCCAGCATTTATAGTAGGGGGATCTCTTAGGGTTTTATGGCTAGTTCCGGCAGGGAATGTGACTGTTTATTGTTATATTGTATTCTCCCAAGCACTTAATACAGTGCTCTGCACACAGTAAGCGCTCAAAAAATACAACTGAATGAATGAATGAATAAATGAGAAAGGGACAGGAAATTCGCCTGCCACTTGGGCCCGCTGAAGCTTTTTTGCTGATCTTCCCCATGGTCATATTAGTCCAGGTGCCATAGAGGGAGGCCAGGGAGGCTCAAAGATGAATGCTCCAAGGCCGGCAGGCAGTTTGCTTTTCTTCTCCGCTTCCCGACCACCCAGCCAGCAGGGCAGGGGTCTGGAAAGGCTGCAACCACACCCAACTCTGCCCAATTTGTGACTCTCGACCCAGTTTTACATGGGCGTGGGAGGAGGGACTGACTGTCTTCTGGGACTTTCCCTGGTTTTCTGCAGGTGAGGATGGAAGAAGTTCTTCCCTCCCCAAACAGGTCTCCTCTAGATACATAGAGTAGAATAGGTCTAACAAGAAGAGTAAGGAAAAAAGCAGGAAATTGCTTAAACCTTCATTACAGTTGACTCACCTTCCATAATTTGAGTCAATCAATGGTATTTATGGAGCACTTACCATGTGCAGAGCACTGTACTAAGCATGTGTGTTTAAGGCAAAAATCAGCAGGTGGGGTGCTCAGGAACTACTGATAATGATGATGATAAAATGATAATAGCAGACACCATCGATGTGCCAAGTTCAATATGGAACAGGTAATTGTGCCTGGTCTTTGCTTTCACCATCTAAAGTATCGCCATTCAAGAGTCTGGAATAGAATTGAACATGAAAAGGCAAATGTTCCATCCCCCTGCCCTCAAGGCCTGGAATGGTTCTGGCCCCAGCCTCAGGGAGAGTCTGGGGAGTCCATGCCAGATCGGAGTAGTCTCAGTAGTCTCAGTAGTAGTCTCCTCTAAACTGAGGCCCCTTGGGATCCTGAAACAGTTCCAAACACCCCGCTTGGCTCCACAGTGGGTCCAGGAACAGGGAAGCCAACTTCTCATTTTGTGTGTGGGAACAAACTTGGGGATGGTGTTTAGAGGAGGTGGGACTTTGGGGATGGGGTTTGAGAGGACAGGGGAGGAAGATGTGGAGGAGTAAAGAGGAGAGGAGGGAGGGGGAAAGGGAGGGAATGGAAGAGGAAGGAAGAGGAAGGAAGAGAAAGGAAGAAGAGAGAAGAGGGGAAGGAAGAGGAAGCAAAAGTTACAAAAGGAGAGAAATTAGAAGCTACTGAAGGAAGGGGGAGGGTGTCTGAGGTGAGAGAAGATGTGAGATGAATGGTGCTTCAATGAACCAGTAGTACAGACTGGTAAGAGGACAGACTGGAGGCAGGGAGACCAGTGAGGAGATTGATACAGTAGTCTGGCTGTGCTATGACCAGAATTTGGATGCAGGTGGGAGCAATATGGGTGTTAGGGGGATGGGTAGATGCGGGAAATGTGTAGCAAGAACCAGCAGAATTTTGCAGTATCTTGAATGTGAGAGTTGAAAGACAATGAGGAGTCAAGGTTGCAGGCTTCGGTCCCATGATGAGTTGGCTGATTTTGCTCTATGAAATGTTAATCAGGCAAAAACCCTTCAAGACGATCCCATAAAGCAGCACTTTGAAAGCTTCCTGATTGTGTCTCCGCAAACTTTGAATTATGAAATTGCGGGACTTTCCGTGAAGCTCAGGAGGAAGAACCCAGGCTGACTGTGGGGGTGCACGCACTCTCCTCCAAAGTCAAAGCATGTGTGGGTGAATCTGGAGCTGACCCAAGTGGCAAGGGGGACCCCGGTCTAAGCCACTACAGCCAGGACTCTCCCAGTTCCTTGGAAGGGTCCATGCTGCCTGAGGTCCATCTTCCCACTTGTCATCCGGAAGCGTGGGAAAAGCACTGTGGGATGGAAGGGAGCCAGACCTTGTGGAAAACTGCTTATATTCTCGCTGCCACCGCTGGGCTCTGTAGGTGAATGGAGATGTGCATGTACCCAGTTTCCACTGCTGGACTAGGGGAAAGAGAAGCTACTCCAACAGGGGTGGACTGGGGGCAGGGGGGACAGTGAGGTGGTCAAGGAGTCAGCAAATAACCCAGGAAAAAAAGCCATCAGAGAAAATAGGAGGTGAACAAAACCATGTTGGCAAAACCAAGGACTAATAATGCTTCAAGGAAGGGGGACCAACAGTGTCAGAAGTGATTGAGAGGTCAAGGGAAATTAGAGCAGACTAAAGCCCATTGGATTTAGCTATAAGGAGCTCTCTGGTGACCCAGTAGAGTGCAGTTTCAGTGGAATGAAAAACTTAAAGCCTGATAGAAGCGAGTCAAAATGAGGGTAGGGAGAAATGTATCGAAGGTAGCAGACATATTCAAATTCTTGTTTCAAGAGTTTAGATAAAAGTGGGAGCATAAAATTGGGGAAATAGCTAGAGGGGTCTGTGGGAACAGAGAGAGGGCTTTTTTTGTATGGGGGAGGCTTAAGCATACTTTAAGACAGAAGGGAAGGCGCTGTCAGAAAGTGAGTGGTTGAAGATAACAGCGAGGAAGGGCAGGTGGATGGGACCATGTGCTTTTAGAAGATAAGAGGGGATAGGGTTCAGGAGCACAAGTGGAGGGAGTGGATTCAAAGGACAGGTAGAAGACCTCTTCTTGAGAAGCAGCAGGGAAGCCAGAGAAGGCTGAGAAGAGGGCAGTGGCATGATGGGAGAACTTTGGGAAGCTCATGTCTCTTTGTTTCTATTTTACTGACAAAAGCAGTTAGGATGAAAGGTTTGGAAAAGCCGATGAGGGGTGATGGTAAGGGCAAGGGAGGCAATCACCCAATCCAAAGACATAATGTGCCAGCCAGTACTCCCAGTGTTTACTTTATGGACCTGCAGTGACATCTAGTTAGTGTGTCTGTTGATTTTTACCAGCTACCTGTTGCCTAGAACAGTGATCTGAATATGCTGCTCTCTCCTGTTCCAGGTTATCACTCGCTGTGATGTCATCCTCCTGATGGAAATAAAGGACAACAACAATTGCATAGGTCCTGCTCTGTTGCAAAAGCTTAACCGGTAAGAGGGCAGTCAGATAAATGGAAACAGGAGAAGCTCTAGGAATTGAGGAGAGCAGAGGCATTCCTGGGAAGGGGGAAAGGGAGGAAGGTGGTGGGGGATGGTGGGGGGGGGGGGGGGGAAGGTAGCAGCTCCACCTGTAGTCAGAGCTGGTCATCACATTCTGGAGCTTTTTCATTGGCTTTTATAGCAAATAATTCTGCTTAGGGAACTTTAAACCTGGCACATTAAATCTTCTAAAGATGAAACAATGGAAACCCCACTGGGAACCACAGAGGAAAAGATAGGAAAAGAGGGAAGACAGAAATAGCAGGCAACAGCCAACTCCAGCCCTGGGCTGATCTTCAGGATGAAATATCGGGCCTCATCTCACCCTCGACTTCACAGTTGGGAAATGTGTTGCAGTCAAGACGTGATGAAAGTCCAAGTCTAGACTCCTGCAGTTTTTCACCTGGAAACCACCATTCTGAAAGACCATGTCTGATCTTCATTTGTCATTTTACTGTGCAATTCCCTTCAGTGTCACATTGACAACACAAAAATCAGAATTCAGACAGGGAAAACTAAGGAAATGGGGTGCAGAAACTGAGCATTGTAGATAATTTATAATTGGGCACCGAGTGAAGATTTGGGAGATGAGGGAAGAATATGATCTTATATTCCGAGAACTTAACGATACAATATCATGTTTGCTAGTAAATCACGACGAGACAAAAAAGAATTCAACTACGTAATCAGCCGTCGGCTAGGAAGAAGCAAATATAAAGAGCAGTATGCTTTTATCTATAGGTAAGTGTAATCTGCATGTACTGTAACATTCTCAGTTTACAAACTATACCTCCAGTTTTCCTAGAATGCAGGGGTTGTAGTCTTGCAGAACCCAGCAACAAAGAAAACTCACATTGAAATACTGACCGTGTCCAACATTACACATATGCTCACAACTTTTTCTTCTGATATAGTGCCATGCTGTATCCAGTCAGCGGCACATTGAAGGAAGAACATTTCCTAATTCTGCCATCCTATTCTATCCAAAAAACATAGCAAAAACATGCTTTGGCAGAAATGGGGTATTAGAATATACTCCTAGTATAATGCTATTAGTTGGATGACTGTATCAATTGCCACCCCCTATATATATTAAGGTATTTCTAATCCCTAGAAGCTTCTGTGCCATGGAGCCACTTTCACCCTCTCCATCTCTCCCTCGTGACTCCCGTGGGCCACCTCTGCTGTAATGTACTTTCTATGCGCTTAGTACAGTGTTCCGCACATGGTAAGTGCTCAATAAATATGATTGAATGAATGAATGAATGAGTTTCAGGAGCACAGACAGGACAGTGGGTCTGTGGGTCTGGAGTGCTTGTCTTTGGGGCTCCTCATGGCACCCGGAGCCCAGAGGTAAAGCAGAAGCAGCACAGAAAGAGCACTGGGGAGCTCTGCCACTTTCTCCAGTGTCCCTGCCCAAGGTCTAGACTGTGAGCCCATTGTGGGCAGGGAATGTCACTGTTAATTGTTGTATTGTACTTTCCCAGGTGCTTAGTTCAGTGCCCTGCACACAGTAAGTGCTTAATAAATACAATTGAATGAATGAATGAATGAATGAATGAATGAATGAGTGCATCTTGTACCACCTATTTGCCTAGGACATTTGTTTAGGGTAGAGTATAGGAAAGACTACTTTCAGTAAGACATGAGCTCAAGTAGGTAGTAGTGGCATCATCAGCAGTAGTAGTAGTGATAATAATAATAATAATGATGGTATTTATTAAGCACTTACTATGATAGTAGTAGTATCTTATTGAGCACCAACTTGATGCACTCTACTGTATTTGCTTCTTGGGAAGTACAGAATAATAAAGTGCCATATTCCCTGCTTTACACTCTAATGGGGAAGACAAATACCAAAATATTTACTACTAGAGAGATAAAAAACAAAGATATATATACATATGAGTTCTAAGGAGAGTGAACATAAATTCATAAGTGATGGCTGAGAGGATGATGGAGCTTAGAGTGCTGGGATATTACTCATGTAAAGCTTGTTGGAGGATCTGGAATTTTAGGAGGGCTTTGAAAGTGGGGAGGGAAGGAGCTTTAAGGCAGGAGAACATCATGAGCGAGGGGACAGAGGTGAGAGAGTCAGGAGCAGGGTACAACTAAGAGGTTGGGTTGGGAGGAATGAAGAGAGGTAACTGGGGAATAGCAGTGAAGAGAGAAGATATGTAAAGTGGGGCCTGGTGGTGGAGAGCCCGTTGTGGGCAAGGATTGGGTCTGTTTATTGTTATATTGTACTCTCCCAAGTGCTTAGTACAATGCTTTGCACACAGTAAGTGCTCAATAAATACAATCAAATGAATGATGCCAAAAGTGTGGTGTTTTTGTTTGCTGGAAAGAGATACAGGAAGCTAGTGGAAGGTTTCAAGGAGAGACGTGTTGTGGTCCAAGGGATGCTTCAGGAAAATGACCCTTGCAGTAGCAACATGTAGTAGAGATTGGAGCAGGGAGAGGATGTAGAGTGGGAGACCAGTGAGAAGGCTAATGCAAAACCATGGTAAGCCAGAACTTGTACCGGGGTGATAGTAGTTTGTGTGGAAAAGAGGCAGATTCAGGAAATACACAGGAAAAACTGGGAGGATTTGGCACTGGACTGGATATGAGAATTGAATGATAGCAAAGAGTCGAGGATGACACTAAGGTCACCATGCATGGCAGTAGTAGAGATGCCTGTAGTGGAGATGGGTTGTGCTAAGCCATCAACTCTCTCTTAGCCAGTCCTCCTGCTATTGGCTAAACAACCTCTGTCCCCAAACTCAGGATCATTACTGGGAAACCAGGTGCGGTCACTGGCATCTCATGAAAGATGCCAAAAGACACTGGGGCTCACTTTAGCTGAATTTAGCCCCCACAGTGTAGTTTGTTGACCCCACTCTGTTACCCAGAGACCTTAGCAAGAGCAAATTAGATCAAAGTATGCAAATTAGGAATCTCTGGGGCAATCATTTTGAGCACTCAATTCAGCCACTAGGTGATGGCAAAACCCTCCGGGTAAGAATCCTTGTCCCACTGTGTTCATTTTTAACAGGATATGTTCTTGGCTTTTACAGCAAAATCACTACAGTGGTCCCTTGGTGTTCATGTGGGATTGACTAGAAAATCGCCCGCAAATGAGGGAAAACTGCAAAGGTCATCGGCACCGGATGGCAAAAGTTTATTCAACGACTTCCAGCCATTTGAGTTTTCTGTGGGGGCAGGGTGGCCAGCCAAGCATGGGAAGAGGCGGGGCAGCAGCTGCTGGTAACTAAAGAGACGGGTGCTGAAGGCGAGACTGGGATCCGCTGCTGAGAGCATGGCTCTCCTGGACAGGCAAACATAGATTCTTGAACATAAACATAAATTCTTGAGAATCCCAAGAGACTACTGTATTTACTAAAAGATTGACACCATCCCAGGAAGATTAACTATTTGTTGATTCAGTCAATGGTATTTATGTTCTCAACTCTAGACTGTAAGCTCATTGTGAGCAGGGAACGTGTCTACCAACTCTGTTATATCGTACTCTCCCTAGCTCTTAGTACAGTGTTCTGCACCCAGTAAACACTCAATAAAAAGTATCGACTGATTATTTATTTATTGAGCACTTACGGTGTGCAGAGCATGGTAATAAGCTCTTGGGAGAGTACAATACAACGGAGAGGGTAGACATGTTTCCTGCTGAGCACTGTCCACTTGGGGGAGTACATTTAAAAGTAAAAGACAGTCCTTGACCTCAAGGAGCTTGCAATCAAATGGGGGAGATAGGCAGACACAGATACTCTGCATACAATGGGAGCAAGAGGAAGGGTTCGAAAAATGAATAAGTAAATCCAATAACACATGGAGTGTGTAAATTGAAAAATACACAAGTGCTAAGAGCGGCTGTTGGGATGACATCACCAGATATAGTAGTCATTAATCCAGGAGAGCTGACCTGGAGGAGGCAGGTTTCAGGAGAGTTTTGAAGATGGGGGAAGCTATGGTCTGGAGGATTTGAAGGGGGAGGAAGTTCCAGGCAGGCGATCAGCAAGGGCAATGGGTCAGAAAAAGGAGAAGCAAGGTCAAGGAACTAAAAGAAGTTTAGCTCACAAGGAGCAGCAAGTGCTCAAGGTGTAGTAAGTGAAGAGGGCAGATATTTAAGACATACATGTGAAATGTCCTGGAGGTAAGCATAAACATGAGCTTGTAAGGCAGGTGAATGGTTGGGGCTAAAGAGGTAAATTTGGGATATATCCCCTTAGAAGAAGTAGCTGAGTGAACAAGCTATAAGAGTAAGGGATCTGTGTGACTCCCAAATTAAAGAATGAGAGGAGCAAGAAGAAACTGATCAGAAGCAGTCAGGGAAGAAGGAGGATAACCAAATGTGCAGATCAAAGATCAGAGAGTATTTCTAGGAGAAGGGAATGGTCAACGGTATCAAAGATAGCTAAGAGGTCAAAGAGGAACAAGTGAAAACAGCACCAATTTGGTCTTTCTTAAAGATGTAAATAAACATTGACCCTGCTTAAGTTCTTTATGGTATCATCAGCCTTCTGCTTTATTTTACTTTACAGAGAAAACCTGGTGTCAGTGAAGAACACCTATCAGGTACCTGATATTCAAAAAGGAAGTAGAGATGCATTTTCCAGAGAACCTTTTGTGGTCAGGTTCTTCTCCCCTTACACAGGTGAGAAACAGATTGTCAACATCTTCAAGTACTTATACCGAGTGCCCATAGACTGCATAGGGATGAGGATGAGGGCTCTTCTCAATTTTAAGAAGGATAATAGGAAATGAATGATGGCAGCAGTAACTTTTCCCATTTCTAGGTTTTGTGAAACATTTGTAGACTTTCATAGGGCTTTAAGTTTCAAAAAAACAAGAGTTATTCAATGATTGTTGGGGGGGAAAAGCTTCACATGAATCCACTCATTCTCCCTCTTGAAATTAACTGGCCTGTTCACCGAAACAGATGAGTCATGACTCCTCTACCTTAGAATTGAACCTCCAGATATTGCCTCTTTGACGTGTTCAGGCTGACCACGTATTTAATGTTAATCTCCATTTTTATAAAGTAGAGCCAATCCTTCATTTAGAAAATAGCCCCCAAGGGTGTAGGGTATGGGTCGAAAACATTGGAGAACTCTCCCAGCTCAATAGGCTATGAGCACCATCATGAGTTTTTATGCCAGTGTGGTCTAGCAACTGTTCTATGCTTAGCATTGTCCTCTTAAGGCACATACACAAAAAACATGCAAGTTGTTATGAATTGCTTGCAGACTCATTAAAGCTCTGTGCATTGACTATGGGTCTGAAGACTATCACGAGATTCTACTCGAAGTGGTGCACTAAACCACTGATGCAGGAATAGGCAAATAAGTAGAAGACAGTTTAAAAGGCCAGCATGACTTCTGGCAGACTGCAAAACAGAATGTAGTGAGAAGAGTGTGTCAGCTCCATACCAAGTTGAAAGTCTATGCATGTGGTGTCCAGCCTTCTATATGGTTGTGAGACTTGGACTTACCGCAGAAGACACGTCCAGCTTCTGGATCAGTTTCACCAGTGCCATCTACACACCAGACCCAACATTAAATGGCAGGCCAAAATTAACAATAACGGAGTTCTAGAACACAGCTCACCTGCACTGAAGCAGTGCTCACAGCAGTAGAGAAGCAGCATGGCCAAGGATAGAGTCCGGGCCTAGGAGTCAGAAGAACCTGGGTTCTAATCCCAGCTCTAACACTTGTCTTCTGTGTGACCTTGGGCAAGTCACTTAACTTCTCTGGGCCTCACCTGTAAAATGGAGATCATTATTATTATTATTTTAATAATAATAACTAATGGTATTTGTTAAGTGCTTACTATATGCCAGGCACTGTACTAAGCACTGGGGTGGATACAAACAAATTAGTTGGATGCAGTCCCTGTCCCACATGAGGCTCACAGTCTCAATCCCCATTTTGCAGATGAGGTAACTGAGGCACAGAGAAGTGAAGTGACTTACCCAAAGTCACAACTTGCCCAAAGTCACACAGAAATCAAGTGGTAGAGCTGGGATGAGAACCCATGACCTTCTGACTCCCAGGCCCATTCTCTATTCATTATGCCATGCTGCTTCTCAAACTGTGAGCCCCCTGTGGGACAGAGATTTGATTAGCTTGTATCCACCCCAGTGCTTAGTACAGTGCCTGGCACATAGTAAGCACTTAACAGATACCATTAAAAAAAATACAGCTCCTCTGGGCAGGACATGGGAGAAGAATAGATGACAACAGGATACCTAAGGAGGAGCTGGGTGGTGAACTGAAATGGGGCTCATATACACCAGGAGGATAAGATAAATGACAGAAAGACACAGTGAATCCCAATCCCAATCCCAATCAAGGAGAAGGAGCGATGAACCATTGGGTGAATATCCAGAGGAAAGATCAGCCTGGTGGGCCATAACATTGCTTTTCTTGAGCAAAGGCTTTCATGAACATCAGCATGCCAAGAAGCACTCTTGAAAACTAAGACAGACAATGTATTGGGCAAATACATCAGCGCAGCAAGTAACTATCCTTACATGTATACAATGCAGAAGAGAATGTTGGTCACTTATCCTTTTCAGTCACACTCACATTCGTGACCAGGATTTCCCTGTCAGTACCATCTTCAAACATGAAGGACAATGATTGAAAAATGAATGAAAATTCCTACAACCATCAACAGTCTAATGTGGGGAGACAGCCAGGTGTTTTTGTTTAATGCAAAGATAAATGGACAGCCACAAGAGCTATGAAGACAGGCCCACTATTCCAAACATTATATGAGTGCAGGGGACCTCTTGGTGATACAGAACTCAGGGAAAAGGTTAACAACCCCATCAGCCAAATGCCAGTTTCTATACTGAGCACTGCTACTCCATCCTGAAGGCCTATCTCCTTGTGGAAGTAATAATAGGCTCCACTGCTAGTCTGCTGGGACCTAAGATGGAAGTCTCTTGGGCTTCCCTGGGATAGGAGAGAGATAGTAGTAGCATTTATTGAGTGGTCACTTGGTGCAGTGCACTGTACCAGGTGCTTGGAAAATCACTCTTTTTCTGCCCACCAGGAGTTAACACTGTTAACCTTGAGCAAATCACTTAACTTGTCTGTGCCTCAGTTACCTAATCTGTAAAATGGGGATTAATAATAATATTTGTTAAACACTTACTAGAGCCAAGTCTGTCTAACCTGATTATCACGTATCTATCCCACCACTTAGTACAGGGCCTAGCACACAGTGGGTGCTTAACAAATACCATTTAAAGAAAAAAAGTAAGCACTTGATAATAAAATATTGTTACTACTAAAGTGGGGTCAGGATGTATAGAACCTTGAAGCCAATTTTAAGAAATTCTTGTTTGAAGCAGAGAGACATAGGAAGCCAGTGGAGGGCTTTGAGTGGAGAAGAAAAGTGATGGTTCAGGAAGATGTTCAGTGCAGCAATTTAAAGACTAGACTAGAGGGGGAAGGAGAAGTAGAGGCTGGGAGACCAGTGAGACAGCTAATCCAGTAGTGTAGCAGAGGCAAGGTCAGAGCAGATACAGAATTCATGTCAGATTACCAAAGAAGAAAATGCTCTTTAGTTTCTCCCTCAAATAGCAGACACGGTTTGGATTTTCAGCTTTATCTTGCTGTTGGTAGATCCCAAGAGGGAAAATGTATTTTCTATTGCCATCCCAGGGATTAAGGTGCAGAGTAGAAGAAGAATATATAGTGCAGTATCCAACAGTTCTGGAAATGGGAGGCACTGGGTAGTCAAAAAATCGGTTAACCTAGAGTCTTCGCATAATCACATGAGCTTCAAGTAAAAGTCCCATCCCAAGTTCTAGAAAGATCTATGAAGAACACGCAATAACCCTAGTGAACCCTGATCACCTTTTATATCTAGATAATCTTTGATCATTAGATTAGTAGATTACCTCAACCTGAAGCTGTTAAGGGAGTTAATCACATTAGCAGAACAGCAAACCTTGCAGCTGCCCAAGGTGTCCTTGCTAGATCTGGGGAAAAAGTTTAGGTGGAACAGCCCATGAGAAATGCACAGGGTTTGATGCTAGAAGAATGGACTTCAGATGAGAGAAAGCTCCCTGACGAAACCAAAACTGTTTGCTAAACGGATTAGCAGAAAATTCAGACAAATGTCCCATGGGACCCACAAAAGGAGTTGGCATAGGGAGTGGGGAAGGAGTGGGAAAGGGAGAGGTCAGGGCTCTAACATTGTAAATTCTTCCTCTCAGGATCAGTGGCCAGAATTGCCCTTATATGAGAGTTAGCTGATGCACTTACTATTTGTAAAGTTTCAGATAATGATGGCTTTTACTGTATATCTGATAGATTAATCATTAAAATAATGTAAACAATAATAGTAATGGTATTTGTTAAGTGCTTACTCTGTGCCAAGTACCGTTCTAAGTGCTGGGGTAGATACAAGGTAATCATGTTGTCCCACGTGGGGTTCACAGTCTTAATCCCCATTTTACAGATGAGATAACTGAGGCACAGAGAAGTTAAGTGACTTACCCAAAGTCACACAGCTGATAAGTGGCGGGGCAGGGATTAGAACCCACAACCTCTGACTCCCAAGCCCATGCTCTTTCGGTGTGGAATTTGTTTCTCACTAACTAGATGCCAAGGCTAAGAGCTGGGGTAGGTACAATACCATCAGAGCAGACAGAGTCCTTGTCCCACATAGGGCTCACAGTCTAAGGGGGAGGGAGAATGGGTGTTTAATCCCCACTTTACAGGTGAGAAAACTGAAGCCCAGAGAAGTGAAGTGACTCACCAAGACCAAACAGCAGAAAAGTGATAGAGCCAGGATTAATAATGCTGGTATTTGTTAAGCGCTTACTATGTGCAGAGCACTCTTCTAAGCACTGGGGTAGATACAGGGTGATCAGCTTGTCCCACGTGAGGCTCACAATCTTAATCCCCATTTTACAAATGAGGGAACTGAGGCCCATAGAAGTGAAGTGACTTGCCCAAGGTCACACAGCTGACAAGTGGCAGAGCTGGGAATCAAACCCATGACCTCTGACTCCCAAGCCCGGGCTTTTTCCACTGAGCCACTCCAGGTCCTCTATCTCTCAGGCACATACTCTTTCCACTAGATCCTGTCTCCCCTAAGCTTGTGGATGGATAGCGTATCTACCAACTCAGTTACAATGTACTCTCCCAAGCATTTAGTTCAGTGCTCTGCACACAGTAAGTGCTCAATAAATACAATTGATTGATGGATTGAGTGACCTGGAGCTACCTACAATAGAGGAAGAAAACTGGAACTGTCAATACAGTCATTTCATGATGGATCTAGAGCAGAGTGGTTTGATCTGTGACATTACTTCTGAAAATGGCTCCGAACAAGATTACCAAACAATCAGACTATGCATTTCTAGGCATAGTCACCTTAAATATGCATTTTTACATCATCTCCCTTCGATTTAAAAGGGCAGATGGGAGAGAGAAGATGTTGTTAAGGACATAAAGAAAGGTCTGGATGGGATCAGCGTGACTCAGTGGAAAGAGCCTGGGCTTCGGAGTCAGAGGTCATGGGTTCGACTCCCGGCTCTGCCACTTGTCAGCTGTATGACTGTGGGCAAGTCACTTAACTTCTCTGTGCCTCAGTTACCTCATCTGTAAAATGGAGATTAACTGTGAGTCTCACATGGGACAACCTGATTACCCTGTATCTCCCCCGGCACTTAGAACAGTGCTCTGCACATAGTAGGCACTTAACAAATACCAACATTATATTATTATGAGATGTAACTGCCTTTTAGGGGAAAAGCTTTTCTGGCCAAATGGAAACTCAGGAAGTCTTTGATAACCACTTCTTCTCTGCCTTCTCTCCTATTGCTTAGTGGTCAAAGACTTCGTGATTGTTCCTTTGCACACTTCCCCTGAGACCTCAGTCCTGGAGATTGACAAGCTCGTTGACGTTTTCAGGGATGTGAAACAGCGATGGAAGTTAGAGGTGACTGATCACTTCAAATGTTCCCCTCTCTCTGTTCAGGAGGCAAAGAGCCTGAGCCTTTAATGAATCCCAAGTCTGGCACTGGGGCCTGCTTTTTCTCACCAAGCCTTTCCTTCAAACCTTGATGTCGAAGGTATCTCTCAGTCCCCCCTCCCATGGCTCACAAGTGTCCTGAACAGAAGAAGGAGGAAGCACAGTGGCTTCTGACCTCCCATGAACTAATCTGCTTAGGTCAGAATGAACTTCTTGCCAAAAATGCAAAACAAAGAAAAAAAGAGAGCCAAGACCAGGCAACCCAAGATAGGCTCGATCTGCACACAGAGCCTAATTTATGATGATTATGCAGAATCATTAGAGGGTATGCCATTCCAGCCCAGTGCATATAAAAAACAAATAGCACAATTGGACCCAGGCACTTTACAATGACAATCCCATGGAGCTACTGAGAAGGAGAGGATCAGAATATTAAGATGATCACAGTCTCAGGCCGGGATACCTCCACTATTTCACCACCCAGCCTATCACAGAATCTGTCACCTTCAATTCCCTGAGTTCCTCGTATTCCATCCTCCTCATTCCTCTTCATTCCCATTATCCCTGCAAACCTCTTGTACCAAATAACCCTGATCATGCACAGCACCTCCCCATCACTCTTCCCTCCCTTTCTCCTCCCCTTCCACAGTTTCACTCTACTGGAGCCTGCGGAGCCCCCAAACTCCCCTTCATCATTGACTTGGCCCTGGCCCTCTCACTCCTCCTCTCACTATCCCTGAGACCTGGCTCTCACCTCTTGGCATTGTTTCCCCTGCTCTTCTCTCTTGAAGGGGTCTTACTTCTTCCTACTCCCACTATCTCTCAGGGAATGGGGGAAGAATCAGCCTGCTCCTCGCCCACAACGTCACCTGCATTCCATCTTGCCCTCTCTATCTCTCATCTGCTCTTCCTCTGAATCCTACAGCGTCTGTCTCTACCAAGCACCGCGGGCAGATGGTTGTTGTTATCAACCACCCTTGAGGTCTCACCTCAGGACTTCTGCCTGACTTAGATGCTTTTCTCTCCTTCCTACTCATTGCCTTCTACTCTTCACCTGCATTCCCTACCCCACCCCACCCTTCTCCCCAGGAGACTTACTTCCACACCCTACTCAACTCTGCTGACCACTTGTCCCATTCTCCTTTAGCCACTCATCAGCAAAGAAACATAGATCTCATCATCTCTAGTGTCTATCGCTAACCTCACCAACTCCGACTTAGCACACTAACTGACCACAATTTTCTGAACTGCTGCCTTACCCCGGTGCTCCCCTCCTCCGCCCTCACACACCACAATTCAAATTCTGTCTTCACCTGCTACTGGGACCTCTGGACTCTGGATACGCTGAACCTGTACCAGGCTGTCACATACCTTCTGCATTCCCTATGCACCCTCCTGCCCCTGTTTCTAAAGTCTGTGGCCTCAACTCTGTCCTCTCCATCAAACTCAATTCCCTTGCCCCACTCCCTCTGTCGCTCTCACACCTCAACCCTCAGTCTCGGATCACCCCAAAAGTCCACTTCCTTCTACACTCCTACATGCATGAAGCTGAGCCCTGCTGGAGAAAATCCAGGCACCAAACTGACTTGGCACTTCAAATTTACTCTATCCTGTTCTAATTCAGCTCTCTTCTGTTCTCCAACTCTTCTATTCCTTTTTCATCAGTTCCCACACCCACAACCCACACCAACTATTCCAAATCTTTAACTCCCTCCTGAAGCCCCTAATGCCCCTACCATCTCCCTCCCTAATTGCTGATGACCTTACCAAATATTTAGTCTGTAAAATGGAAACCATCAGGGGTTAAATTCCAATAGTCCTTCCTTCACCTTCTCAACCCTCTACTAACCCCTCCTCTTTCTCTTCCTTCCCAACTGTCTTTAAGTGATCTCCAGCCTGCTTTTCAACTCTACCCCTTCTACCTGAGCCTCTGACTCCATCTCCTCTCTTAAAAACAGTCGCTGTCACTCTCCTCCTCTTCCTTACTGTCATCTTCAGCTTATAACTCTTGGATGGCTACTTCCTCTCTGCCTTCAAACATGCCCACGTATCTCCTGGTCTAAAAGAAAAATCCTCTCTCGACCCCAGTACACTCTCCAGCTATTGCCCCATTTCCCTCCTCCCTTTTTTGTCCAAAGTTCTTGAAAGAGTTCCAACATATACACCCACTGTCCACCAACTCTCTCCTTGACCCACTACTGTCAGGTCTTGGCCCCGTCACTCCAACAAAACATGCCTCTCTAAGGTCACCAATGATCTCCTTATAGTCAAGTCCAATGGTCTCTACTCTGTCCTAATCCTCCTCGATCTTTTGGTCGCCTTCATCACTGCTGATCAGCCCCCTTCTGTTTGGAAGATCTTCATTTTGCCACCATGGTATTTACCTTGTTCTCCACTAAACTCACCAATTCCTCTGTTTTTTTTCCTTGCTCCCCTTCCATCTTTCATCGCCTGTGGGTGTCCTGCAAGACTCTGTTCTGGGGCCCTACTCATCTCGCTCTACACTCACTCTCTCAGGGAGCTCATAACCTTGCAAGGATTCAGCTATCATTTCTATGCATATGATTCCCAGAATTCTTTTTCTATTCCCAACCTCTCTCCTGTTATTCAATCTTGCATCTATTCTTGCTTTCAGGACACCTCCACTTGGATGGCCCACTGGCACTTCAAATTAATCATGTCCAAAACTGAACTTTCCTCTTCTCTCCTCTACCCTCCCCTCCTCCCAACTTTGCCATCTTAATCAATAATGTCACCAGCATACCTGTCCCTGGACCCCTTAACCTCGATGTCACCCTCCACTTCTCACTGTCATTCAGGTCTCACATCTAAACACCTGACAGATTTTACTGGTTTTTCCTCCAAAACATTTCCCAGATCCATGCCTTCCTCTCCACTGAAACAACTACCACCCTGGTTCAGGCACTTTTATATCACCAGTTGGAATAATGAATGTACTGCACTGAGCTAAGCTTGTGAGAAGTACAATAGATGCATGAGACACTTTCTGTGCCCATGAGTTTACACTCTAGTGAGGGAGATAGAAATAGTCACACGGTAAGACTACTGTGTCAGCCTCCTCACCGTTCTCCCTGCCTCCAGTCTCTCCTTTCTGTCAGTCTGTATTTCCTGCTGCTGCTGAGATTATCTTTTTTTTTTTTGGTATTTGTTAAGCACTTACTATGTGCCATACACTATTCTAAGGTCCAGGGTAGATACAAGTCTTTCTGAAATGTCACCCAGAACACTTTCTCCACTCCTCGAACACCTAAAGTGGCTCCCTCTCCATTAAACAAAGTTTCTGACCATTGACTTTAAGACTTTTCCCATCTCACATATAGGCCCTTTCACACTTTACCCTCTAGTTTGCACTCTGCTCCTCTCTAGCTCACCCCTCACTGTACCATGCTCTTGTCTTGTCCCCCGCCACCATCACCTCCAATCCTTCATTTATGCTGTTTCCTCAGCCTGGAACTACCTTCTCCTACAAATCTGGCAGATCTCAGTCCACCTCACCTTCCAAGCCCTCCTAAAATCCCCAATTAATCCCCAACATCCTGAGTCATATCAATCCAACATCCAAATCTAGCATTTGTGTGTTCTTTTAACCCATCCTTGTACAATTTTTCCAATTGTACATTCAAATATGTATTCTGATTTATTGTCTCCTGGCCTGGTCATTCAACTCCCTTATATGATCCTCTTTCATCCTGTTGCTCCCGCTGTTTGTAAATGTTAATGTCTGTCTCACCCGTTAGATTGTAAATTCCCTGTAGGCAGGAAATGTGCTTCTGTTGTACTTTCCCCAGCACTTAATACAGTGCTTTTCACTAGGTAGGTGGTCAGTAAATACCATCACTACTACTAATACCATTAGGTGCCCCGATCTGGTGACAAGTACAGACATGAGCAGGGAGTTGGGGAGATGAGGAAAGGGAAACCGGCTAGAAAAAAGAGGTAGTTCCAGCAGAAGAAGCCCTCAGGACTTTTTCACAGTCTGGGTAGTCAAAGGAAACTAAGAAAATGAAAGAAAGTGATTGGGTCTGTATAGGGTAAGTGTGCTTTAGGGGATTTTTTTTTTCTTCAGAGGAAATCTGTTTGGTAACTGGATGAAGCAAACTACTGACACCAAACAAATGCCTGCCTGCAGACAACTTAAAGTTTTTCAACTCACGGGCCACTCGCCCAGGCTGAGCTGGGCCTGAAGAATCCTGACACCAGCATGTGTACTTAACAGACAGACTACCTACTTGTCAAGCTTCTCACTGAATTCTAGCCCCGACCACTTATTTTCCTTGATGGACAGTGGTCAGAAAAGCAAGTCCCAGTCAAATTATAAGGGGGAAGCAGGGCAAAGGGGAGAGCTGTTTTGTTTTTCACTTCATTATCTAGTCTGCCTGCCCACTGCTGACCAAAACAGCAGCAGCAGAGTGTTAACAGAGTGTCAGAGAAGAGCACCAGTCTCCTTGCTGTTTCGCCCCCAAATAAAACAAAGGTTGTTCCCAGTAAAGAACAATTAGCAACACTATTGGTTCCTAAAGGAAGGTGATAAAGAAAAATTAATATCAGGGTCAACCGCAATCTAGCCATCAGAAACTATGCCCAAAGACACGATCCCATGGGAAGAAAATACTCCCTTCTAGGACCTCAAATAAATGATATTCAGGTGTTACTGCTAAAGTGGCAAAAAAATAACTTCAGTACATTTCTTTAATGCTGAATTACGACCTGATACAGAATGCTATGGAGAGTAGGATCGAGGGAGGGGAGTGAATGAGGTATGTCCCTTGTTTTCTGAGCTTAGAGCTCAGGATTCTTCTTTTTAATAAGATTTGGTTCAACCATGTGCAGACATGATCTGCAAGAAAGAAAACAAAGAGAATTGCTCATAGGCAGAGGGAACTATAGGAAAAGGAGAGGAGAAGCAAATGGAAGCAATCAATCGATCACTCAGTGGTATTTATTAAGCACTTACTGTGTGCAAAGCACTGTACAAAGTGCTTGGGAGAGTACAATACAACAGAATTAGCAAACACATTCCCTGCCCATAGCTCAGAGTCTAGAGGGGGAGGCAGATATTAATATAAATAAAGAAGTAATTTATGATATACAATTTGAACATATGTACCTAAGAACTGTGAGGTTGGGGGTGAGGCAAATATCAAATGTCCAAAGGTCACAGATCCAAGTGCATAGATGACACAGAAGGGAGAGTGAGTGGGCTTAATTGGGAAGCAGGTAAGTGTCCCCCCCGTTCTACGGTGATGAGGATTAAAAACTAAGTGTTTTCTGTGGGTCCTGTTTTAAGAAGACAAACTCTGGTGTTTTATGTTTATGAAGAATGTACTGTGAGCAGAAAGTGTACAGCCCAAAGAAAACCAAAAACGAACAAAGAACATCTCAATCTAAGCAGAAATGTACATATTTCAATGAATCAGTCCAACAGCTGAAGCACAGAAAATGTTTTCCTGGCAGATGAGAGTTTTCATTTTCTATCTACAGGAGGCAGTCACCCCATTCTCTAAGGATCTGCTCATATGGGCAGAGTTTCTGTAAAACAATCCCCTAGCCTCAAAACAATGTAGCTGAGTACATTATTCATGCCAAGAAATAGGGGACGACCATTTGGCTGTTTCAAAAATAGTTCAACAGCTCAGACTGGAGCTGTGTAGATTTTATTAGATTGATTTAGCATGCTGTATGTGCTGTAAATATGTAGGTATGTACATATGTACTGGTGTACCCCAGATCCTGAGCCCCCCCACAGTATGTGCCACCTGGGGATAAGTGCTAATGTACCCAGAATTCTTAAGCCTTGCCCCTGGCATTATATTCAATCACTGCAGGGAAGTCGCTTGCCTTATTGCTCCTTCTCTCTTCATCTCGCTCCCTTTGCACTCTATCCTGTCCCCAGAAATTTTCCTGCCCCTCTCCTGCACCTCAAACTCGGCCTTCCCGCATCCTTCCTCGTGCTCCAGAATTTTTTTCTTTTTTTTAACTACTGACAAGTGCAAAGCAGTGCCTCTCTCACCACCTTCCTGCTTGTGGTGACACCTCCCCACCTCAGCACCAGCTAGAGAAATGGGGAAAGGGACAAGCTGGGGCTGGATGGGGGCAACAGCAGTTGCTGGGGGTGGAGCTGCCCCCCATCCTTCCTGTTCCCAGATTGTTATTGACAACTGGGACTGGGGTTAGGAGGTCGGGCTACAAGCTGGAAAGAGCAAGCGGAGGTGTACATGATGAGAGTGGGGGTTCTGGAAGTTCAAAAAAACCTGGTGTGGGAGGGGTGATGGCTGGGGAGACGATGGCAGAGAGAGAGGAGTTTGGGTCATCAGGGGAGGGGAAGGAGCTCTTGGTGGGAAGGGTGCAGCAGGGAGAGCTCTACATTATAAGTGTTCACCATCATGCCAAGGTTGGTTCTGAAATAGACCCTAACCGAATGCATGTAAAGCATGCAATCATTCATGATTCAGGCAGTTTTGAAGAATATGACCCAGCCAAAACAAGCCAAATCATGGAATGTGTGTGTATGCAAGTATATATATATATATGTGTGTGTGTGTGTGTATACATATATGCACATACACACATACATATATTTACATATATACATACACGCACACACACATCTATCTATGAATCAAGAAAAAGAGACAGAGTGGTGTTGCTACAAATGTATGAGGATCTCCAAATCAATTTCTTTGTTGCCAAAAACCTCCACCGAAGGCTGCTATCCCTTTTACCCCATCCTTACCACCCCTAACACATTCTGGTATCTATGGAAAAGTGGTCATGGCTCCTCCGGCAATGAATCACAAGAGATCCATTTACTGCTTTGAGTGAGAAGAAAGACATTCTGCAAAGGATTCTCACTTGTGAGACTTCAAATGTTTCAGAATTTCATCTTTATGGGTGACTTCAATGCTGACTGCAGCTATGTCCCAAAGAAATCCTGGAAGGAAATCCAGCTCAGGACTGACCCAAGATTTATCTGGCTGACTGGTGATGATTTAGACACAACAGTGAAGGAAAGCACAAACTGTGCTTATGACAGGTAACCCCTGATTCGGAAACAGCTGGTCCCCCTCATCAAGGTCATCTCTAAAGGGCTGTGGGAGGGGAACTGGCAGGACCAGACCCTCAGGTGACCTGCCGCTTCCTCCCTGCCTTTCCCAAGTCCCAGGTGCCCGCTTTTCCTCTGCGGTTCCATGTGGTGGCAACTGTCCCGGGCCTCCTAGGAGCTTGGGTGCCCAGCTGCTTCCGCCCTCCCCCTGCCACCCTGTGAAGTCTCAGATGGCTAGAGATCTCCTTACAGGGCTTTAGGGATGACCATCAATCTGCTTCTAACTCTCTGGGCCTCAATTTCCTCACCTGTAATGTGGGGACTTGATACCTGTTCTCCCTCCCACTTGGACTGAGAGCCCAGTGAGGGACAGGGATTGTGTCCAACCTTATGATCTTGAATCTACCCCAGTGCTTAGTAGGTGCTTGGCCCATAGTAAGCACTTAAAAATACCATCATTAGTGTCATGGCATTTGGCTCTGTGGGTTTCCCAAAAAAAGCCAACCTAATTCAGGACATACTTTCACTGACTTTTTAATCAATCAATTAATCAATCAATCGTATTTATCGAACACTTACTGTGTGAAGATCACTGTATTAGGCACTTGGGAGAATACAAGTATTTATTTATGTATACATATTAATGTCTGTCTCCCCCTCTAGACTGTGAGCTCATTGTGGGCAGGAAATGTGTCTATTATCTTTATTCTGTACTCTCCCAAGTGCTTAGTACAGGGCTTTGCAAACAATGGTGCTCAATAAATATGAATGAATTAATTAATGAGTGGGGCTTCTAGGGTGTGGGGCTCAGGCCAATTGCCCTGCCTGGCTCTTCCCTAGAAAGAGATGGCCCCACTTCCATCCATTTCCCCAAAATGGCACAGAATTGCTGCTCAGGGTTGCCACATTGAGGACTTCTGCACTTCCTGCCGAGAGAAGCCACCCAGGCTGATGGGCCCCAACCAGAGCGTGTGCTTTGAGAAGGGCTTTTTTCTTGGGAGTTCTGAGCCTCATTAAGTTGGGTGGAGAAGAAACCACGTTGGATCACTAGTTGGCTCAGCCACTCCACTGGCCTGAGCCTCTGGAATTTCTCTGCCAACAATGCAGCTTCTGGATTTTGCCACATTCTGATCTAACAGCCCTAACTTTCAGGCTCACAGAGGCCAGGATGGCCAGGAAGATCTGAGAAATCCTGGCCCAAGAGTGACTTTGAAAAGCCTGCTCTCTGGGCCCTTTCTCAGATTTTCATATCATTCTGCAAGCTGACATTAGGAATCAGCACCTACCACCTGAGTCTGTTGTGAAAAAAGAGCTAGATGGAACAGAGGAATAGCACTTTATCAATCATTTTCATCCATTTCACAAACTGCTTGCAACCTCAAGAATAATAAGGTCTGGTGTTTAGCTAGAGTTCATTCTGAGGGGAGAGTTCAAAGCAACTTAAAGTCATTAGCCTTTGAGAGCCATTGTTCCCGATTGAATCAATTTCATTATTGGGAAACCCTCAGCATACCCAAGCACCTGGCAAATCCAGACACATAGCCAACCCTAAAAACATCCAACTCATAATGATTTTTTGGTCCACATCACAAAAAATAGAGAGCTAGAATAATTTCATGAGTTTTCCCTGTTCTAGGATTGTGATTCATGGCAAAAGTCTGAAGAGTGCTGTTGTTCCAAACTCAGTCAATGTCTTCAACTTCCAGGAGGTTTATAGAATGAATGAAGAAGAGGTAGGTCTGCTTTTTTGCACTGCAATTTTCCTTGTTTGGTTCATTGTGGTAGAGTTCTGGTTTCTGGAATTTTCCAAATTCCAAATTGATTTGGGTTGGGGCTAGTACCCAGAGGTGTCTTTTTTTTACTCACAGGCCCTGCAAGTCAGTGACCACTATCCAGTTGAGGTTGAGCTGAAATCTTCGCTATCGTCTAAGAAGAATCAACCACCAAAGAAAAAGAACTGAAAATACCATTTTTACTGCCAGACTCTTTTGCCTGGGATGCTCATAGATTTTTTCTCTGCAATTCCCCCAAACCCCAACCCTAGTATAAGCCTCTGTAAATCCATCAAAGTTGAAAGTAAGTTCACTTTGAGTATTTTAAAGCCTTGTAAATCATCTTAGATAATTAAAAGAACCCTTGCTAATGGATGATATCAAGTATTAAAGGTGAAAAGTGAATCAGGCTCAAGGAACAGTGTTGACTCCTTAAGTTAAGCACGACATAAACAGAGGATGATATGAGGAAGTAAGAGATAGTTCAGAGGCTGCATCGAAATTTGTTCAGCTTTTTTACCCCATTTCAGATTCCTCCTCCACCACTCCCCACCCCTGCTTCACCCCCAATTTTGCTATGATGTGTGTTGTCTATATACTATTTAGGACTAACACAATGGAAGAATTAGGAAATATTCTTCCTACAACCCAAGGCAGTCCTGGTATAAAATGATTTACAAGTTCATGCAAGTAGATGTGGTGTAGAAAGAAGCAGTTATGCTCATCAGGTCAAGGCATGCTCCTGCTGCTATGCTTTCCAGCCTCTGACTCAGCCTTACTGTACCGGCCCATGCAGTACCCTGTGTTTCTTTGGGTTCTTTCAATTTAGCAGTATTTGATCCAGTAAAATAACAATTAGTGGCAAGGAAGTAACGTGCTGTGGTAATGGTAGATCCTATGTTCCCTTCTTAGCATATCTAGCCCAGAAGACCTCTCTTTAACCCTGCCCCTAGATGTGGTATCCCCTCTTTACTCAGTGACAGAACCCCAAAATGTTTTTTGAGAACCACAACAATGCCAAATGAATGGGGAAGTCCATTTAAGATCATCTTTACTTAAATGAAATAGCAGAAAACCACTTTCTTCTAGCAGCATATCAGCCGAGTCAATCAATCAATTATATTTATTGAGCGCTTACGGTGTGCAGAGAGCACAGTACTAAACACTTGGGAGACTACAGTACAACAGAGTTGGTAGACACATTCCCTGGCCACGGGAGCTTAAAGTCTAGAAAAAGAGACAACCATGTAATAGTAGTAGCAGCGTGGCTCATGGAAAGAGCATGGGCTTGGGAGTCAGAGGTCATGGGTTCAAATCCCGGTTCAGCCGCTTGTCAGCTGTGTGACTTTGGGCAAGTCACTTCAGTTCTCTGTGCCTCAGTTACCTCACCTGGAAAATGGGGATTAAGACTATGTGCTCCATGTGGGACAACCTAATCACCTTGTATCCTCCCCAGTGCTTAGAACAGTGCTTTGCATATAGTAAGCGCTTAACAAATGCCATCTTATTACTATTAGTAGTAGTAGTAGTAATAGTGGTAGTGGCATCAGTGGGAGTAGTGATAGTAGTAGTAATAGCATTTATTGACTACCCACTTGGCATGGTGCACTGTACTAGGTGCCTGGGCACTGTAATAGCATGTCTTTCTGGGCTCCGTGGCTCAGTGGCAAGAGCCCGGGCTTTGGAGTCAGAGGTCGTGGGTTTGAATCCCGGCTTGGCCACTCGTCGGCTGTGTGACTTTGGGCAAGTCACTTCACTTCTCGGTGCCTCAGTTCCCTCATCGGAAAATGGGGATTAAGACTGTGAGCCCCACGTGGGACAACCTGATTCCCCTGTGTCTACCCCAGCGCTTAGAACAGTGCTCGGCACATAGTAAGCGCTTAACAAATACCAACATTAATGATTGACATCGTTTTCTCATCAGGCATTCCTGTGGGTTACCCAATCACTGGAGAGAGGGAGAGAGAGAGTGTGTGATCCTGCTGACCCTAGACATAAACAAAGTGCCTGAGCATCTGAGCATCCATTTAACAAACAAGCTAAGCTTCCTGAAAGTACAGTTAATCCTCCAGGTTTCCAGTTTAGCCTTAGCTTTAGGGTGTGAGGGGATTCTTGTCTGTCTTTCCTGGGAAGGAGACCAAATCAGGAAGTCCTGCAAGCTCTTAGTTTGAAGGTCTTAACATGAGGAAAATTGTGTAGCATCAGGGTGAAAGTCTGGGAGCACACTGCCATGAGAGTCCCTAACTATCTCTTTCTACTCCTTGTGAAGAGGTATCAGGTCTACTAATTCTGTTCATTCATTCATTCAATCATATTTATTGAGTGCTTACTGTGTGCAGGGCACTGTACTAAGCGCTTGGAAAGTACAATTCAGCAACTAAGAGAGAATCCCTGCCCACATTGGGCTCACAGTCTAGAAGGGGGACTATAGTACTCTTCTAAGCACTAAACAGTGCTCTGCCACCAGTAGGCACTCAATAAGCAAGTCACTAGAGCTGCAACAATTCAGAGGAGCCAAAAGCTGGCTATAGTCCATTTTCTACCATGGAGTGAACAGTTCATGGCCAGATCATTTTTTTTTTAATTTTTAGAAAGGGACTTTCCCACATCTCATGTCTATGTGGCGCCAACAATCCAATAAGGAACCCAGTCAAATTTGTTTTCACTTTCCAGCAACACAACAGAATATCAAATAGTCTTCCTTCTTCCATCATACCTCATGACTGATTGTCCCCATATAACTAATGTCTTTTAGAAAAATAATCATATTCTGTTCGTGGACAACAATTTGAGTTTTTATCAAAACTCTTTGCATTGCTTTTCACCTTCAAATTTTTAGCCTCCACCCACATTTGAATTCTTCGCAACCACAAATGTTACGGACTCTTTTAGAACCATTTTTTTTTCATTTGAGGTCTCCTTAAGTCCCCTGTTCAAGCCACACTGTCTCGTTGAAGTTCCCTTTATTTTTGCTTCTGTGGAATTGAGTCCTTTATGTGACTAATGACATAAATTGGACAGTTTGACTTTGGTTTCAGTGTTACATAATTCCTCAGAATTTTGAGTTATTGTGAACAATCAAGAGAACGGGGAGATAGAAAGTGCTTTGGAAAAACAGAGCTGAAGATAAGGAAATCTGTCCTCCAGAAAGAACAGCGTCAGGAGAGGAAGCTCAGAGCACAGTAAGTGACATTGGTGGAAAACATTTCAAAATGAGCTCATGCAATTGCCAAGTAATCCCCTAATTCCAGGGTTCCTGAGTGTTCTGCCACCTCAGATTTAGAACAAATGTATATAGCGCTGCACCATGCACTGAAGTAATAGTCGGCCCCATAATGATTTCAAGCTTTAAGGTTCCTGTGTTCCGAATCGATGAGCTCAAAATGTGATCCTTATTGCTAAATGAAGACATTTTCTTATCTCTCTCACAAAACACACAAATTGCCCCACACTCCTGTACGTGCTGTCAAAACATGAATCTGATGGTATTCACTGCCCTCCTGGCATTCATGAATTCACTGTGACCTTTTGTTAGCACTTACGTAGTTGTCTTCTTTCCCTTTTTTGTCTATGGATAGGGAAACGGGCTGTTTAAGAACCAGGGACCCAGGATGGAAAAGAATTAAAATGACTGTTCTGGGGATTCTCTCAGCTACCAGTTTGTAATAAAATCAATGGTATTTATTGAGCAGTTACTTTGTGTAGAGCACATCTCTCCTCACCTTGCCGCCCTGTCCTCTCTTCCCACTCTCGACGAGCGGGTCTCCGCTCTCAACTCCACCCTCTCTACTCATCTCGACTCTCTCGCACCCCTTTCCCTCCGCCGCTCTCGCTCCACTAACCCACAGCCCTGGATCACCTCCTCCGTCCGCCTCCTACGCTCCTATGCTCGAGCTGCTGAGCGCTGCTGGCGAAGGTCCAAGCACCAAGCCGACCTCACACACTTCAAATTTATCCTTTCCTGCCTTAACTCTGCCCTCTCCTCCGCCAGGCAAAGCTTCTTCTCCTCCCTCATCGACACCCATGCCCGTCACCCCCGCCGATTGTTCCGGACCTTTAACTCTCTCCTTAGGCCCCCTGTTCCTCCCCCTCCCCCATCTCTCACCCCTAATGATCTGGCCACCTATTTCCTCACGAAAATCAACACGATCAGGTCTGAGCTCCCCAAAGTCACCCCTCCGCCTCTCCCCTCCCCCCCAACAACCCCCTCCCCTACTTTCCCATCCTTCCCTGCAGTATCCTCAGAGGAGATCTCCTCCCTCCTCGCAAGTGCCACCCCCTCCACCTGCGCCTCGGACCCCATTCCCTCTCACCTTCTTAAAACCATCGCCCCTGCCCTCCTCCCTTCCTTAACTTCTATTTTTAACCACTCAATCTCCAAGGGCTCCTTCCCCTCTGCCTTCAAACATGCCCACGTCTCCCCCATCCTAAAAAAAACCCGCTCTTGACCCCACTTCCCCCTCCAGTTATCGTCCTATCTCCCTACTACCCTTCCTTTCCAAAATCCTAGAACGAGTCGTCTACAATCGATGCCTAGAATTCCTTAACTCCCATTCTCTCCTAGACCCCCTCCGATCTGGCTTCCGTCCCCTCCACTCTACCGAGACTGCTCTCTCTAAGGTCACCCATGACCTCCTTCTTGCCAAATCCAATGGTTCCTACTCCATTCTGATCCTCCTTGACCTCTCTGCTGCCTTTGACACTGTCGACCATCCCCTCCTCCTCCATACCTTATCTCACCTTGGCTTCACGGACTCTGTCCTCTCCTGGTTCTCCTCTTACCTCTCTGGCCGATCATTCTCGGTCTCCTACGCTGGAGCCTCCTCCCCCTCCCATCCTTTAACTGTTGGAGTTCCTCAAGGGTCAGTTCTTGGCCCTCTTCTGTTCTCCATTTACACTCACTCCCTCGGTGAACTCATCCGCTCTCACGGCTTTGACTACCATCTCTACGCAGATGACACGCAGATCTACATCTCCGCCCCTGTCCTCTCCCCCTCCCTTCAGGCTCGCATCTCCTCCTGCCTCCGGGACGTCTCCACCTGGATGTCGGCCCGCCACCTAAAACTCAACATGAGCAAGACTGAGCTCCTCATCTTCCCTCCCAAGCCCGGTCCGCTCCCAGACTTCTCCATCACCGTGGATGGCACGACCATCCTTCCCGTCCCGCAGGCCCGCAATCTCGGTGTCATCCTTGACTCGTCCCTCTCGTTCACCCCACACATCCTATCCGTTACCAAGACCTGCCGGTTTCACCTCTACAATATCGCCAAGATCCGGCCTTTCCTCTCCACCCAAACGGCTACCTTACTATTACGGGCTCTCGTTATATCCCGGCTAGACTACTGTGTCAGCCTTCTCTCTGACCTCCCTTCCTCCTCTCTCGCCCCGCTCCGGTCTATTCTTCACTCCGCTGCCCGGCTCATCTTCCTGCAGAAACGATCTGGGCATGTCACTCCCCTTCTTAAACAACTCCAGTGGTTGCCTATCGACCTCCGCTCCAAACAAAAACTCCTCACTCTAGGCTTCAAGGCTCTCCATCACCTTGCCCCTTCCTACCTCTCCTCCCTTCTCTCTTTCTACCGCCCACCCCGCACGCTCCGCTCCTCTGCCGCCCACCTCCTCACCGTCCCTCGGTCTCGCCTATCCCGCCGTCGACCCCTGGGTCACGTCCTCCCGCGGTCCTGGAACGCCCTCCCTCCTCACCTCCGCCAAACTGATTCTCTTTCCCTCTTCAAAACCTTACTTAAAAATCACCTCCTCCAAGAGGCGTTCCCAGACTGAGCTCCTCTTCCCCCTCTACTCCCTCTGCCATCCCCCCTTTACCTCTCCGCAGCTAAAGCCTCATTTTCCCCTTTTCCCTCTGCTCCTCCACCTCTCCCTTCCCATCCCCACAGCACTGTACTCGTCCGCTCAACTGTATATATTTTCGTTACCCTATTTATTTTGTTAATGAATTGTACATCGCCTTGATTCTATTTAGTTGCCATTGTTTTTACGAGATGTTCTTCCCCTTGACGCTGTTTAGTGCCATTGTTCTTGTCTGTCCGTCTCCCCCGATTAGACTGTAAGCCCGTCAAACGGCAGGGACTGTCTCTATCTGTTGCCGACTTGTTCATCCCAAGCGCTTAGTACAGTGCTCTGCACATAGTAAGCGCTCAATAAATACTATTGAATGAATGAATGAATGCACTGAGCATTTGGGAGAGTACAATGCTTTTGGAAGGTACAACCCCTGCCCTCAATAAGCTTATAGTCTAAAGGGACAGATGGACAGTAAAATAATTTATAGGGAAGGGAAGCAACAGTGTATAAGGATCTGTATGTAAGTCCTGTGGGGGTGGGTGTTGGAGGGGTTGGGAGTAAGTAGTAGGGAGGGAAGATTGGGTGCAGAGGGATGAGGGCTTTGAGAGTTTTTGAAAGAGCCCAGACCTTAAGCTAGGTGGCATCTCTACAGATCCTAGATTTAGGAATGGAAAGAAGACATATGGAATAAAGTGGGTTAGGGACTGTCTGGCTTCCAGCATATTGGGGGAAAATCACAAAGGTTTATAGAAAGTAAAACAAAGTGAGAGCCCAGTCATCTTAAAAAGAGAAATAGCACTCTCTACAGCTATATAAATCGTGGTGGCTTAAAGTGACATAGTGTGGTATAAACCCTGTGTGGGCAGGAATTGTCTCACTTTATTGTTAAATTGTACTTTCCAAGCGCTTAGTACAGTGCTCTCCACACAGTAAGCACTCAATAAATATGATTGAATGAATGAATGTTTATGCAGAAAAATGAACATGGGTATGCAAAAAGGTGGTTGGTGAGGGAAGTCGGTACATTTTGTTTCAATCCTGGTTGTCAGTCAGGGGCCTGAAAAGTGGGAGGGAAGAAGGGAAGGTGACACTAAGAGTTAGTCATTGTTTTTGTTTACTCATGTGAGGAGACCCTTTCCCTCCTGAGTTGATGCAGGCAGAGGAAATATTAGAGCCCCAGTCTCTCCAACTGTATGTGCCACATCAACATTACATGTGGATGCCACTAACAGGCATTGGGAATAGGCAAGAGGAACATATGGAAGCAACTTACCTACTTATCTACCTTTATATCCCCCTTCTCCCTCTTTAAATAATGATGGCATTTGTTAAGCATTTACTATGTACCAAGCACTGTTCTAAGCGCTGGGGTATATACAAGGTAATCAGGTTGTTCCCACGTGGGTCTCACAGTCTTCATCCCCATTTTACAGATGAGGTAACTGAGCACACAGAAGTTAAGTGACTTGCCCAAAGTCACACAGCAGACAAGTGGCAGAGTCGGGATTAGAACCCATGACCTCTGACTCCCAAGCCTGTGCTCTTTCCACTAAGCCACGCTGCTTCTCATTAAATCATTTAAATTATTTTGGAGCATAGGTAGAGTCCAGATGGGATTTTTCTTGGGAAGTTTGAATTTACCATACTAGTCTGTGAAAGGGTGAAGACTTCCTTCTAGAAAAGAGGTAACATCACCATCATCATCATTATCAGTGGTAACTGTTGAGTGTTTACTATGTGCAGAGCACAGTACTAAGCGCTTGGGAGAGTACAATAGAGCTGGCAGACACATTTCCTGCTCATAATGAGCTTGCAGTCTAGGTATAAAGGAGTGAGGGAGTCCCCCAGCCCAAAGACCCCCAAAGCTCTGGGGTAAGAGTGCTTGGAGCCATCAGATGCAGGACCAAGCTGGAGCAGTAATTCATCAGGAAGCATCTAACCCAATTATCTCCTGGAGATGGTGCAGGAAGGCCAGCAATACCTCTTAGCTGGACCCAGTCCTCAGGAGAAAAGGCCCAGGACCCTCTGTACTGGGCAGTGAATCAGAGCACGAGTTTCAGGGCCCAGCTGCTCAGAGACTAGCCAGCGGGGACCCTTCCTCTGCACCCAGGTCCCCTGGCCAGGACACTGACTGCGACATCAACCTGGCTGGAGATAGAGTCTGGCAGGAGTTGCAGGGAGGGAGAGGAGGAGGCGTTGTGAGAGAGAATTTGTACTCATTCTTGCTTGGAAGCCTGCAGGCTCCCTTAAACTGGGTTTCTACTAATTAAAAAGTCAACCTTATATCCCCCCAACATAAAATAATAATAATAATAATAATTAATAATTGTTAAGGCTTACTATGTGCCAGGCACTGTACCAACCGCTGGGTTAGATACAAGAACATCAGGTCCCACGTGGGACTCACAGTCTAAGTAGAAGGTAGAACAGGTTTTGAATCCCCATTTTGCAGATGAGGGAACTGAGGCCCAGAGAAGTTAAGTGACTTGCCCAGGGTCATACAGCAGGTAAATGGTGGAGATAGGATTAAAACCCAGGTCTTCTGATTCCCAGGCCTGTGCACTTTTGACTAGGCCACACTGCTTCTCATAACATGATTTCAGCAGTCAGCTGACCTGCTATTTCCATTCTCCCATTTGGAGATTTTCCTTAAGTGGTTGCATTAAATTCCCTCACTCTCCATAGCCACTCCTGAAATAGGATGGCCTACAAGATCCTACAGTGGATCTGGGATTGCACTGAGGGACACAGTGAATCACTAACTCACTGACCATCTGCAGAACCAGAGCAAGTGACCAATGAGATAAAGAGGCCACCAAAATCTTAAAAAGTGAGCTGCTATTTTGGGGTGGGGGAGTGGCTGAGAACAGGCATTCCCAGTGCAGGGAGGGGTGTGGCAGCAAGTGGTGGCAATGAACCAGAGGCAGCTGGGGTAGGGATGGGGATGAGGTCAGGCCTCACATCCCTCCCAGACCGGGGTTTACGTGGGCAGAGTTGGCACTGCCCCCAAAAGGCTGGAGCAACAGCACACTGCAAGATAATGAAGCATATGGCCTAGTGGAAAGAGCACAGGCCTGGGAGCTGAAGGACATGGGTTCTAATCTTGGCTCCATTGCTTGTCTTTTGTGTGACCTTGGGTAAGTCACTTCACTTCTCTGTGCCTCACTTTCTTCACCTGCAAAATGGGGATTCAATACTTGTCTTCCCTCTCCCTTACAGGCGAGCCCCATGTGGAACAGGGAGTATGTTAGACCTGACTGTCTTGTAAGATGATGGTGGTATTTGTTAAGCATTTACTAAGTACCAGGCACTGTATTAAGCACTGGGGTGTGTACAAGCAAACTGAGTTGGACACAGTCTTGCAGCGCTTAGTACAGTGCCTGGTATATAGTAAGTGTTTAACAAAAACCATTATCACCATCATCATATGGATCTTAGAAGGATTACTGAGGCGCTACCCCCAGGGGCTCGGCAAACACCCCAAACAGAAAGCAGAACCCCAGTCACCCTCCGAGTCTTCTTCAGTCCAGGACACACAGCCAGCCTGTGATGGCTGATGAGCTACTGAGATGGATCACTAACCTGGAAGGGGCAGTAATGCTGGTGCTTTTGTGACAGCAGATCTCCTGCAGGGAGCACTGGTTCAGGGTAGCAGGAACTCCACTCTAGGTGGTGTTGGTTCAGTGCAACAGCTCTAGGAATTCTACACAAGGCCACTGGTACCAGAACTTTTTTTTTTAATGGCATTTGTTGAGCGCTTACTATGTGACAGACACTGTACTAAGTGCTGGGGTAGATACAAAACTAATCAGGTTGGACCCAATCCATGTCCCACATGGGGCTCACAGTCTTAATCCCCATTTTATAGTTGAGGGAACTGAGGCACAGTGAAGTGAAGTGACTTGCCCAAAGTCACACAGCAGGCAAGTGGCAGAGCCTGGTTTAGATCCCAGGTCCTTCTGACTCCCAGGCCCACGCTCGATCCACTAGGCCACACTACCACCAGGTGATGCGAATCCTGGGATTCCAAGTGTCCTTGTGGATCAGTCCTCCAGTTTCTCCAGGCAAAAGGCAGACTTTTTATGACTCTGCTCCCGCATCTTCCCCTAAACCCTCATAGTTTTCACACCTACCAATGTCTCAGCCCAGTTGATTGTTCATTGTCATTCCCTGTTCTTTCTCCTTCCAGTAGGTTCCTTCTGTCCAGCTGCAATTTAAATAGGGTGACTTCCTTTGCTGACAAGTATAAAGTGTCTGGGTCCTCCTTATCCTAGAGCCAACATCCTCAGTACAGAGATCCATCTACCCCTGATATTGAGCCTGGCCTTGTTGGCCTTCGATGGTCTGTTCCCCCATAGCCAGAATGCAGAGTGGGGAGTAAATGGCAGCACTCTTCAACAGGGCTGGACTGAGAAAACGTTTCCATCTCACACCAGTGACTGCATCAGGCTATGTGTCATGAAGTGCCCTCGGTTCCTGCAGTGAGCCCTGCAAGGCTCCATGTGAGAGAGGGTGGTGGGGGTACCCCAAAGTGCCTTCGGTTCCTGCAGTGAGTACTACACGGCTCTAGGTGGGTGCAGAGGGTGGGGAGCTCCTGCAGGTGTCTGCACAGGGGCGAAGGGAATGAGGAGGAAGGTAGGGACAGGGCTGGCCGGTCTCAAGCCTGGGGCTCCTGTCCAGCACAGCCCACTTCAGCAGGCCCAGCCTGGCCCCTCCGGCCGCTGCCACAGCCAGTGGGATATGTTCCAGGGAGGAGGCCAGACACCTCAGGGCTGAACAGGAGGGGCCGGACCACTCCTACAGCCCTCGAGAGAGCAGAACTCTGGGTCTGTGCTCCAATCAGGCTGTGGGGAGAGCCATTTCCGGTGAAGAGACCCATCCCTGGGGCTCTGTGCCCTTTACTTTCACTCCTGCTAATATGCAGTCAGTGGTGGGGGGTTGAAAGGCCAGATGACACATGGAAGCCCAGAGAGGACTCAATTTAGACAGCTGATGCTGTCTAATGTTGCTGATGGCAGCAACAAAACTCATGCAGGATCAACTCTTACAAGAAAATCAATAAAGGCCCAGACCCTGACCTATAAGGTGCTCACAATCTAAGTGGGATATAGGGAACTTATAATGAGAGTGTAATCCAATTAACAGTAAAAACAAGATAAAATTTAACCATCCAAAATATCAACAACAAAATATGTGAGTTAATCTGTACTTTGAGGGGACAGTCTTCAGTACCTCATCATTCTAGGCAATGTCTGCCGGTCCTCTGCTCCTGTACTGCCCAGCAGGATGAGGAAAGCTGTTTTAGGTATCAATCACCACTCCCTCTCCACCCTGGAATCCTGGGGGTAGGGAAGCTCTGGGCCATGGCCATCCCAGTTCCTGCCTGCCTGCTGCTCCTGTGCAGGATGGAGAGCCACTTTCCCTGTGTGTCTCTCTAGTTCCTTTCTCTCTATCACTTTCTGTTCCTTTGGGCCTTTTTCCTCTTCCTGCCTGTCTTTGTCTCTTAATTCTTCCTTTCCTGACATTTCCCTCTTTCCTTATTCTTGGACCGTGGTCTCCTACTTGCTTGTCTCACTTTGTGGTTAGAAAATACGATCACTTTACTTATCACTGATGCCACCTCTTCCTACTCCTTCCCTCCTCCTTCCTCCACCGCTGCCCCCGCCCTCCTCCCCCCCGCCACCGCTTTTCCTTCTCTTCTTCCTCCCCTGCTGCTGAGCATAGCATTCCAGTTCCACGGGAAAGCTGTGCCATCTGGTGGCAATGCTGAAAACCTTTCTGCCCCGACGAGGTGGAGAAAAACAAATGAAACTGTAGCAACATGGCTCAACCCAAAGTGCTGTGGGCAGGGAGGCCTTTTCAGCTCCAGAACCTGCTTCCTGGGGCTCCAGGTGGCACTGGTGCACTTAAGGAAACGAATACAAGTGCTGACCTACAAAATCACCCTTGGCTGGCAGAACCACCAGACAACAGATACTCCTTTAGAGGATGCCAAGCAACATACGTATCCTTTCTGCAGTTATTTAAGCACAGCTCATTCAGGCTGCAGTTCTATCCCATCTGTTGCAACTGGTTCTCCATGTATGCTTGGTTTTTAGAGTTGTATATGGGCTTAGGGAACTGAAGGAAGGACTCTGTAACTTTGGCTCCTAGTTTCTTCTGCCTTTGCTTGCAGTCCTAGCAGTGGAGAAGCTTGCCCTGTTTCCTTCTGCTTCTGGGTCAAAAGGCAGTAAAACCAGTTCAGAAGGAAAATGTTTGGCTAGGAAGGCTGAATGAGGAGCTGATGAACATTCAGAACTGGGATTGGGAGGATTGGAAAGCGATATGGAACAGTGCTTTGCACATAGTAAGCCCTTAACAAAGGCCATCATTATTATTATTATATGGCTAAGCAGCCTAGGAATGAAGTTGTCACTTTGGAGTCTCTGGGGGTTTCTGGCTCTAATGGTCATTTCTACTTGTCACGGTTTCCCCATTTACTTCACTAAATAATAGCACTGCAAAACTTCACTTCTCTGTGCCCCAGTTACCTCATCTGTAAAATGGGGATTAAGACTTTGAGCCCCACGTGAGACAACTTGATTACTTCGTATCTACCCCAGCACTTAAAACAGTGCTTGGCACATAGTAAGCACTTATAATAACAATAATGGTATATGTTAAGTGCTAAGGACAGTGCTCTGCACACAGTAAGTGCTCAATAAGTACGATTGAATGAATTCATAGAAGTTTGTATTACTAGAAATTTATGTCCGTATTCTGAGGCTCATCTTTGCTTTGTTTGGGTTGTCTGTACACTTTAATTGTAAGCAATTAGTGGATTTCATTCTGGTTTTTAACTTAAATTTTGTTCAGCACCTAGCACACCACCATATGAAGATTAAGCTCAAATCATGTCAGTTGACCGGCTACTTGGTGGGGTTTGGAGGGTTGAGGAGCAAGCACTTGGGAGAAGAAATTTGTTGAGGATCATTACTTCTCATTTAATGTCGAACAATAGAGGCAGCGCTTGTCCTGTTAGGGAGAACCAAAAAGAAGCTCTGACAAAGCCAAAAAAAAAAATACATCTGAGTCTTTGGCCCATATGTACATATCTACCTATCCTTCATTTTCAAGGATGACAATATTGTGATATTTTTTGAAGCACTAACCATGTGTGCAAGAGTGGCTGAAAAGAGCCGATGCTTGACCAATCAGTACACTCTATCACGTTGTCTGCACTTAAGAATAGACCTTTGCTGGACTACCCCATCCAGGGCCTATCTCCATTTTTCAGCTTAACTCTTGATATCCCGTGCTTCTTGAAGCCTTTGTTTAACTCTTCTCCTGATTGCTACCTGCCAGCTTGGTCAGAAAGCTGCAGTGGCCTTTCAGCAGTCCACTACTTCATCTCATTGTCTGAGACTACGCTTCACTGCATCTTTAAATTGTTTATTCTACCTTCCTGGTTTGCACAGTTCTCTTTGTAGCGGCTGCTTGAGTATCCTGCTGTCATCCAGTCGATTAGACTGTAAGCCCGTCAATGGGCAGGGATTGTCCTTATCTGTTGCCAAATTGTAGATTCCAAGCGCTTAGTACGGTGCTCTGCACATAGTAAGTGTGCAATAAATACTATTGAATGAATGAATGAATGAATCCACTCTACTCACATACCCCTGTGAAACTATCACCTGTGGGGAAAATCCGATAAGCCCAAATATCCTGCATTATAAGGGTTGAGTATGAATCTCAGACCCCTGTCTCATCACCTCCAAAATAGCCATTAGAAGTCTCCTAAAGTGGAAACCAGGGTAGCAGAAGCCACCATAGTAGTTGCACAGAGTTCAACGTGGAGCAGCAACAGTAGGTAGGCAGAAAGTATGAGTGTCAGCTGATGATGCACACCCTTTCGGCCACCAAACCAACTGCGGCTGTGACTACTGTTGCTGTGGCTTTCCCAGTCTGCTCCTCCAGGGGCTTCCAGTGTGGAGGAACCGCATGCAGGAAGGCTGCTTCATCAGCTCTGGAACAAGGTAGCACACAGTGGAAGCAGCAACAATAGAGGGACAACCTGCCTGCTTCTCACTCTCTGTCCATCTTCTATTGTTGCTGCTGTCTGATGTGGAAGATCCCCAGGTGAATAATTCTGTGATTGTTTGTATACATGTCCATGTTTACCTGTTTCCCCTGATCCTCTCTTGCTCTTGCTCTCTCTCTTTCTCTCTTTTATCTGAGTATAAATCTGCCTGTAGAGTGTATGTCTTCCTGGGCCTTCATCCCTCTCCCCCTCCCCTTCCTAAGTAAGGACACCAGTTGAGGGAAAGAGGGCCCAAAAGTAAGGTCTATGTCCTGGAACCCTAGAACCACTAGCTTTACAATGGATTCTACAAAAAGAGAAGATTCCTCTCAGGTTCTCTTAAATAATTGAGGTATTTGTTGTGTTTACTCTGTGCCAAGCACTGTATTAAGAGCTGGGGTAGAGATACGATAATCTAGTCTCACATGGGGTTCGCAGTCTAGAAGGGAGAACAAGTATCAAATCCCCATTTTTCAAGTGGAATAACTGAGGCACAGAGGAGTTAAGTGACTTGCCCAAGTTTACATAGCAGACCTACAGTGGAGTTGGAATTAGAACTCAGGTCCTCTGACTCCCAGGCCCATGCTCTTTCCATTAGGCCACACTCCTTCCTTTGGAGAAAAACCCTTTTCCTGAACCTCCTGTGGGACATATATCCTATCCTTGTTAGTTAGTTCTCTGGGTTTTGTAACGATGGAAAATCATCTGAAGACTCAAATCTCCTAAAAAACAGCATTTAGATTCCAAGGTTGTCTGTCAGGCTTTCAGACAGGCATATTATCATAAAGTGGAGTTTATATGACTCTGAGTCTTCTAAATGGTGACCTGTCCAACTTCAGTCAAGGAGTTTTGCTTCTGTTTGTTTCCATTGATTTAGTTTGGCTCAATCAATCAATAAATTAATCAACTGTATTTATTGAGCAGTTATAGTAATAATGTTGGTATTTGTTAAGTGCTTACTATGGCAGAGCACTGTTCTAAGCGCTGGGGTAGATACAGGATAATCAGGTTGTCCCACGTGGGGCTCACAGTCTTAATCCCCATTTTACAGATGAGGTAACTGAGGCACAGAGAAGTTAAGTGACTTGCCTACAGTCACACAGCTGACAAGTGGTGGAGCTGGGATTCGAACCCATGACCTCTGACTCCCAAGCCCGTGCTCTTTCCACTGAGCCACGCTGCTTAGCACTGTACTAAGCACTTGGGAGAGTACAATATAACAGAGTTGGTAGGCACATCCCTGCCAACTAGTCTAGAGGCCCAGATGAGAAAGTATAGATTCAAATCAAAGTACACATTTGCTGAGAATTTTTGACATTTATATTTGGCAATAAAAGTCAAAAAAAAGAAAAGAAAGCCCTACCAGTTGTGAGGATTTTATATGAAATAGACTAAGCAAATGAACAGTCAGTGGTAGCAGGAGCCATAATCAGGGTGACACAAAATATCCTACTTTAAATGGATTCACTTTTCAGGAAATTTCTGCAACCTCATGGTCCTCATCATTCATTCATCCAATTGTAATTATTGAGCACTTACTGTTTGCAGAGCACTGTACTAAGTGCTTGGGAGAGTACAGTATAAGTACCATATAAGACCTGCTTTCCTTCGATCCCCTCCTCTCCAGGGAAGCTCTCTTTTCCTCTTTTCCTCTTTACAGAAGCAGCGTGGCTCAGTGGAAAGAGCACAGGCTTTGGAGTCAGAGGTCATGAGTTCGAATTCCGGCTCTGCCACTTGTCAGCTGTGTGACTGTGGGCAAGTCACTTCACTTCTCTGTGCCTCAGTTACCTCATCTGTAAAATGGGGATTAAGACTGTGAGCCCCCCGTGGGACAACCTGATTCCCTTGTGTCTACTCCAGTGCTTAGAACAGTGCTTGGCACATAGTAAGCGCTTAATAAATACCTACATTATTATTCCTCTCAATCCCTGGAGCCGACGGAAAACTAATGAGCTCTGTGCCATTTCTGAATTCACCCCGAACAAATCCCACTCAGTTTTTAATGTATTTATTTATTTTCAAAAATTTCAAAATGTTCCAGAAAAGCCACCCAGCTATTGACATAGTCTCTGCCTACAATGATCTTACAATCTAGAGGATGAGTTTACATCCCCAATCGGCATTTCTATCCTCCACAAGCTCTGTTCCCCTGGGTTCACAGCAACTGGTCAGTCCGGCAAGGAGGGTAGAAGATTCCATTTCGGAAGTAGAAAGTGTCCTTGATGACCCGAGATCTGGCATGACCTGGAGCTTTGGCTTCTTTTATAGCGTCACCTGAAAAAACACCAAAGTCTTGGCTTTCATGTGATTTAGCAGCTCGGGAGGAAGGAGGGACAACAGGAAGCACCACACTGACTCCAAGACCATGCATGCACTGCCCGCTTTGCTCCTGCCCTATTGTCTAGTCTTGCAAATTGACTGGTTGGTTCCTCTCTAGACTGTAAGCTCCTTGTGGGCAGGGAATGTGTCTACCAACTCTGTTTAATTGTACTCCCCCAAGCACTTAGTACGCTGTTCTGCACCCAGTATGTGCTCAATAAATACTACTGATTGATTCCTTGCTTTCCTCCTCAGGCTGGTGATATCAGCAGGGAGTTCAGATGGCAGTCAATCAATCTATCAGTACTATATATTGTCTCCTGTGTGCCAGAAACTGTCCTCAGCACTTGGGAGAGTACAATAGAATGAGTAGATAATTGATCCAGGCCCTTAAGTATTCATTCAATAGTATTTATTGAGCGCTTACTATGTGCAGAGCACTGTACTAAGCGCTTGGAATGAACAAGTCGGGAACAGATAGAGACAGTCCCTGCCGTTTGACGGGCTTACAGTCTAATCGAGGGAGACGGACAGACGAGAACAATGGCAATAAATAGAGTCAAGGGGAAGAACATCTCGTAAAAACAATGGCAACTAAATAGAATCAAGGCGATGTACATTTCATTAACAAAATAAATAGGGTAATGAAAATATATACAGTTGAGCGGACGAGTACAGTGCTGAGGGGATGGGAAGGGAGAGGGGGAGGAGCAGAGGGAAAGGGGGAAAAGAGGGTTTAGCTGCGGAGAGGTGAAGGCGGGGTGGTAGAGGGAGTAGAGGGAGAAGGGGAGCTCAGTCTGGGAAGGCCTCTTGGAGGAGGTGAGTTTTAAGTAGGGTTTTGAAGAGGGAAAGAGAATCAGTTTGGCGGAGGTGAGGAGGGAGGGTGTTCCGGGACCGTGGGAGGATGTGGCCCAGGGGTCGACGGCGGGATAGGCGAGACCGAGGGACGGTGAGGAGGTGGGCGGCAGAGGAGCGGAGCATGCGGGGTGGGCAGTAGAAAGAGAGAAGGGAGGAGAGGGCAAGGTGATGTAGAGCCTCGAAGCCTAGAGTGAGGAGTTTTTGTTTGGAGTGGAGGTTGATAGGCAACCACTGGAGTTGTTTAAGAAGGGGAGTGACATGCCCAGATCGTTTCTGCAGGAAGATGAGCTGGGCAGCGGAGTGAAGAATAGACCGGAGAGGGGCGAGAGAGGAGGAAGGGAGGTCAGAGAGAAGGCTGACACAGTAGTCTAGCCGGGATATAACGAGAGCCCGTAGCAGTAAGGTAGCCATTTGGGTGGAGAGGAAAGGGTGGATCTTGGTGATATTGTAAAGGTGAAACCGGCAGGTCTTGGTAACGGATAGGATGTGTGGGGTGAACGAGAGGGACGAGTCAAGGATGACACCGAGATTGCGGGCCTGAGAGACGGGAAGGACGGTCGTGCCATCCACAATGATATTGAGAAGTCTGGGAGAGGACCGGGTTTGGGAGGGAAGATGAGGAGCTCAGTCTCGCTCATGTTGAGTTTTAGGTGGCGGGCCGACATCCAGGTGGAGACGTCCTGGAGGCAGGAGGAGATGCGAGCCTGAAGGGAGGGGGAGAGGACAGGGGTGGAGATGTAGATCTGCGTGTCATCTGCGTAGAGATGGTAGTCAAAGCCGTGAGAGCGAATGAGTTCACCGAGGGAGTGAGTGTAAATGGAGAACAGAAGAGGGCCAAGAACTGACCCTTGAGGAACTCCAACAGTTAAAGGATAGGAGGGGGAGGAGGCGCCAGCGAAGGAGACCGAGAATGACCGGCCAGAGAGGTAAGAGGAGAACCAGGAGAGGACGGAGTCCGTGAAGCCAAGGTGAGATAAGGTATGGAGGAGGAGGGGATGGTCGACAGTGTCAAAGGCAGCAGAGAGGTCAAGGAGGATCAGAATGGAGTAGGAGCCATTGGATTTGGCAAGAAGGAGGTCACGGGTGACCTTAGAGAGAGCAGTCTCGGTAGAGTGGAGGGGATGGAAGCCAGATTGGAGGGGGTCTAGGAAAGAATGAGAGTTAAGGAATTCTAAGCATTGATTGTAGACGACTCGTTCTAGGATTTTGGAAAGGAAGGGTAGTAGGGAGATAGGGCGATAACTGGAGGGGGAAGTGGGGTCAAGAGCGGGTTTTTTAGGATGGGGGAGACATGGGCATGTTTGAAGGCAGAGGGGAAGGAGCCATTGGAGATTGAGTGGTTAAAAATAGAAGTTAAGGAAGGGAGGAGGGCTGGGCGATGGTAGCTTACAATGTAGTGGGGGTGGGAGGGGAGACCGACATTAACATAAATTACAGGTAAGAGAAGTAAGAGAGCATAAATATATATACATGAGTGCTCCAGGGAGTTGTGAGCCTTTAAGTTCTTAGATCAATCAACCAATCAATGACATTTATTGAGTGCTGATTGGAGCTTACTGTACTAAGTGCTTGGAAAAGTACAGTATAATAGAGTTGGTGGACACATTCCCTGCTCACAAGGAGCTTACCTGTCAAGGAAGTGCTGAAATGGCAGTTGAGAGTCCATAAAGTGGGGAGATTAGAAACCAATCAAAGAAGACCCCCTAGAAGAGGTGTGATTTCAGATTTAATTCACCTCTACGCCCAGGCCGGAAGAAACATTTTATAAATTAATTCACATTTTTACATGCCTGCAGTCTGATTCCTTCTAGGTGCTGAGCTGTATTCCATGCAGGATCTAGCTACCTGTACCCCTCCAAGAGGAGCTTCCCCTCCAATCCCTCAGAGGGGAAAGTTCGACTTGAGTAAGGAGCACAGGGCCTGTTCCCAATCTGTAGCCATAACTCTATAGGGCAGCTCGGAGAGCAATAGCACCAATCCTGGCCCTTATCAGTGTGCATTTGATACAGTCTTCAGCCAGGAGAGAGCGAGGGGCCTCTGCTTGGCTCAGGGTCCGAGGCCAAGCACAGTTCCAGTCCTGACCTGCCTTCCTTCAATCCCCTCCTCTCCAGGGAAGCTCTCTTTTCCTCTCAATCCCTGGTGCCAATGGGAAACTAATGAGCTCTGTGCCATTTCTTAATTCACCCTGAACAAATCCCACTCAGTTTTTAATGTATTTATTTATTTTCAAAAATCTCAAAATGTGCCAGAAAAGCCACCCAGCTACTAGCATCCATGACAGGATGTATAAAACCTTTTTAAAGAGTCATTTATAACAAGATGGAAAGGAACTGCTGGCTGACAACTTGGGGAGGGTGGACTCCAGATGTTCTGCCCAATCAAAAAAAGGGGAAAAGGGAGAGGGAAGGGGAAGGGAAGGATGATCTCCGGAAAAAGGAAAAATTGAGAGAGGGGCCTAGTGGATGGAAAATCACCCCAGTTCCACCAACAGTAAGGAGGGGACCCTAGCCTTACCTAAGCACCATCCATAGTCCCAGGATGACAGGACAGGATACTTGAACCCCTCCTCAGGCTTTTGCTGCTGCCTCTCCCTCAGATACTGGAGTCTCCCTCTGCCCTCATGGGAGACGCCCTGGTACAGCAACCGCAACAACCGTGGACTGGCAGGCCTCATTTCGGCCAGGAGAGGCTTGGACTTCACACACTCCCCTTGGCCTTTCTTCTCTGCCTCCTGCGGAGGCCAGACCCCCACTGCCCTTCTCCCAAAGCGCTGGGTCTCTGTGTCCTCAAGTTTAGGGGAGTTGATGATGGTGGACAGAAGGCCCTTCTGGGTAGAGATCGGGTGTTTCTTCACAGGGCCAGGAGCTTTCAGATGACCCTTGTCATAATGAACTCTCCAGGCTACTCTGCTATAGGTTTCCTTTTCTATGAGTTCGCGCCAGCAATTCTGGTTGCGTGTCGTGAGCAGATCCTTCATTCTTGAAGGCTGGAAGGAAATAGGGAGAGAGAGAGCTCTTTGGTCGATAGAACAGGCATCGACAACTCTATCCCTGGGCTCCCTTGTGTTTGGGATAAGTCACTTCCGGGTGGCCTCTGGTCTCCATGGAGACTGAGCCTCGGGATTGAGTTCTTACTGTTGCCAAGGGAGGCTGTTTCTCCTCAGCAACCCCACTGACAGACAGGAGGCACCATCAAGGGAGGGAGTCAAACCTAATTAGGCAGCTGGAAGTCAGAGAAAGATTAATTGCTCTCCCCCTGGGGGTTCAGGGGACAAAGAGGGAAGGGCAGAGCTTTGCTAAGGCAATAAACTGGGGATTCAGACCAAGGGAGTGTCACCCAGCACAATGGAACTCTCGCAGCACTCCTGTCTGTCCTAGGCAGACCCTCTTTTATTAAATGCTCAGTGCTGGGCAGGGAATGTGTCTGTGTATTTTTATATTATAATAATAATTGTGGTATTTAAGTGCTTACTATGCAACAAGGCACTGTACTAAGCACTGGGGTGGAGACAAGCAAATCAGCCCACATGGGGCTCCCAGACTCAGTCCCCATTTCACAGATGAGGTAACTGAGGCCCAGAGAATTAAAGTCACTTGCCCAACGTTACACAGGAGACAAGTGGCAGAGCTGGGATTAGAACCCAGGTCCTCTGACTCCCAGGCCCGTGCTCTTTCCACTAGGCCATATTGCTTTTCTGTCCACACTGCTACTCTTCTGTCCATCAATCTGTCCCCAGAACTGGATTCAGCAGAGATCACTTTGGGGACATTACTGAGTATTAGAGAAATAAAGTGGAAATCACTGGACCCCTGACGAGGGGCTATAAGCATACATGGCCACTTCTGCTCTTACTTTGGAGGGAACCAGACCCTGTTTTGGGGTGGGAGGCTAGGCCAGCCAAGTGATTGGACTTGAGCTATCTCAAACCCATGCAGGGCTCTAGGAGCCTTTAAGAGCAGGATTCTTAGGTGCCTGTAAAAGTTGATCTATAGTCATTTCTGCAGGCAGAGGGATGGATAAGATGATCTCCCAAGGTGCTTTCTTGACCTGATGATAAAAACCCTCAATCCTTGATGACAGTGACACCTAGTGGCTCTAGAGACATGCTCAACCACACCCAAGCGTTTATTTGGGTCACGCAATCCTCCCTTCACAAATCCTCCATCCTTTCTTTTCTCCCTTCTCCCTCAAACACCAAACAATAAACAAAGTAACTGCGCACATGCGCACACGCACACACACACACACACTGTCCTCTCAGAGACAACACACAGGCGCTTTTGTTGAAACAACTGGACAACCTATGCTAACCTAGTGCTTTAGTGTCCGTCTTTTAAAGTTGAAAATCCAGTTTGGGATTAGGCAGGAGGCAGGAGAAGGAGAAAGAGGAAGAGCAAGCAGAGCCGGCCAACAGGTGGGACTCATTACCTTTTAAGCAGCTTCCCAGGCTGCAGATCCACAATCAAACAACTCCACAATCAAACAACTCTCCTCTTCCGGCCTCCCTTCCTGTCCACTGAAAACATACGAAGCAGCCAGTAAAGGAAAGGTGTCCAGGTTTTAACTAAGCCAGGCTGATCCCAAACAGAGAACAGATCAGAACAAAGCTGCAAACTCAAAAATGGAGATCGTGGAAGTACTCATGAGGTTGTGAGGACAGGCTCTCTCCTCCCAGCATCCTTAATTAGGGCCCGCCCTCTCACAGACCTCCAATGCAGAGAGACCTTCTAGATGGGAGCCTGATCATCTTTCATTCACCCCCTGGCTAAAGGTGGGGGTGGGATGTGATGAGAATGCCAAAAAGAAGACATTGGAAATCACTGTCCACTGGTATCTTGAATCTTAGCCTCTGCCCAGCTCCAGATAACTTCCTTCTCCCAGCATTTCTTAGGCACCAAGTTTGGAATTACAAAAAAAAAGTTGAAATTCTGCCAGCTAGAGAAAGACCCTATTTTTTGCTGTCATGTTTGACTGGGATTTTTTTTTTTAAATACCCCATCCATTCCATGCTGTAAACATCAACATGATAGATACCAGAATCTCATTCATTCATTCATTCAATAGTATTTATTGAGCGCTTACTATGTGCAGAGCACTGTACTAAGCGCTTGGGATGAACAAGTCGGCAACAGATAGAGACAGTCCCTGCCGTTTGACGGGCTTACAGTCTAATCGGGGGAGACGGACAGACAAGAACAATGGCACTAAACAGCGTCAAGGGGAAGAACATCTCGTAAAAACAATGGCAACTAAATAGAATCAAGGCGATGTACAATTCATTAACAAAATAAATAGGGTAACGAAAATATATACAGTTGAGCGGACGAGTACAGTGCTGTGGGGATGGGAAGGGAGAGGTGGAGGAGCAGAGGGAAAAGGGGAAAATGAGGCTTTAGCTGCGGAGAGGTAAAGGGGGGATGGCAGAGGGAGTAGAGGGGGAAGAGGAGCTCAGTCTGGGAACGCCTCTTGGAGGAGGTGATTTTTAAGTAAGGTTTTGAAGAGGGAAAGAGAATCAGTTTGGCGGAGGTGAGGAGGGAGGGCGTTCCAGGACCGCGGGAGGACGTGACCCAGGGGTCGACGGCGGGATAGGCGAGACCGAGGGACGGTGAGGAGGTGGGCGGCAGAGGAGCGGAGCGTGCGGGGTGGGCGGTAGAAAGAGAGAAGGGAGGAGAGGTAGGAAGGGGCAAGGTGATGGAGAGCCTTGAAGCCTAGAGTGAGGAGTTTTTGTTTGGAGCGGAGGTCGATAGGCAACCACTGGAGTTGTTTAAGAAGGGGAGTGACATGCCCAGATCGTTTCTGCAGGAAGATGAGCCGGGCAGCGGAGTGAAGAATAGACCGGAGCGGGGCGAGAGAGGAGGAAGGGAGGTCAGAGAGAAGGCTGACACAGTAGTCTAGCCGGGATATAACGAGAGCCCGTAATAGTAAGGTAGCCGTTTGGGTGGAGAGGAAAGGCCGGATCTTGGCGATATTGTAGAGGTGAAACCGGCAGGTCTTGGTAACGGATAGGATGTGTGGGGTGAACGAGAGGGACGAGTCAAGGATGACACCGAGATTGCGGGCCTGCGGGACGGGAAGGATGGTCGTGCCATCCACGGTGATGGAGAAGTCTGGGAGCGGACCGGGCTTGGGAGGGAAGATGAGGAGCTCAGTCTTGCTCATGTTGAGTTTTAGGTGGCGGGCCGACATCCAGGTGGAGACGTCCCGGAGGCAGGAGGAGATGCGAGCCTGAAGGGAGGGGGAGAGGACAGGGGTGGAGATGTAGATCTGCGTGTCATCTGCGTAGAGATGGTAGTCAAAGCCGTGAGAGCGGATGAGTTCACCGAGGGAGTGAGTGTAAATGGAGAACAGAAGAGGGCCAAGAACTGACCCTTGAGGAACTCCAACAGTTAAAGGATGGGAGGGGGAGGAGGCTCCAGCGTAGGAGACCGAGAATGATCGGCCAGAGAGGTAAGAGGAGAACCAGGAGAGGACAGAGTCCGTGAAGCCAAGGTGAGATAAGGTATGGAGGAGGAGGGGATGGTCGACAGTGTCAAAGGCAGCAGAGAGGTCAAGGAGGATCAGAATGGAGTAGGAGCCATTGGATTTGGCAAGAAGGAGGTCATGGGTGACCTTAGAGAGAGCAGTCTCGGTAGAGTGGAGGGGACGGAAGCCAGATTGGAGGGGGTCTAGGAGAGAATGGGAGTTAAGGAATTCTAGGCATCGATTGTAGACGACTCGTTCTAAGATTTTGGAAAGGAAGGGTAGTAGGGAAATAGGACGACAACTGGAGGGGGAAGTGGGGTCAAGAGCGGGTTTTTTTAGGATGGGGGAGACGTGGGCATGTTTGAAGGCAGAGGGGAAGGAGCCCTTGGAGATTGAGTGGTTAAAAATAGAAGTTAAGGAAGGGAGGAGGGCAGGGGCGATGGTTTTAAGAAGGTGAGAGGGAATGGGGTCCGAGGCGCAGGTGGAGGGGGTGGCACTTGCGAGGAGGGAGGAGATCTCCTCTGAGGATACTGCAGGGAAGGATGGGAAAGTAGGGGAGGGGGTTGTTGGGGGGGAGGGGAGAGGCGGAGGGGTGACTTTGGGGAGCTCAGACCTGATCGTGTTGATTTTCGTGAGGAAATAGGTGGCCAGATCATTAGGGGTGAGAGATGGGGGAGGGGGAGGAACAGGGGGCCTAAGGAGAGAGTTAAAGGTCCAGAACAATCGGCGGGGGTGACGGGCATGGGTGTCAATGAGGGAGGAGAAGAAGCTTTGCCTGGCGGAGGAGAGGGCAGAGTTAAGGCAGGAAAGGATAAATTTGAAGTGTGTGAGGTCGGCTCGGTGCTTGGACTTTCGCCAGCAGCGCTCAGCAGCTCGAGCATAGGAGCGTAGGAGGCGGACGGAGGAGGTGATCCGGGGCTGTGGGTTAGTGGAGCGAGAGCGGCGGAGGGAAAGGGGGGGCGAGAGAGTCGAGATGAGTAGAGAGGGTGGAGTTGAGAGCGGAGACCCGCTCGTCGAGAGTGGGAAGAGAGGACAGGGCGGCAAGGTGAGGCAAGATGCTATTGGAAAGACGGATGGGATCGAGAGAGCGGAGGTCTCTGTGGGGCAGTAGCGAAGATTTGCAGGGGGAGGGAGTGTGAGAGATGAGGCAGGTGAGAAGGTTATGGTCAGAGATAGGGATTTCAGAGTTGGTGTACTTCAGCCAATACTTGACATTTTTACTTTCACTTCCAATTAGCCTTCCAGGACTTATTCCAACCTCCTCCATTGGCAGATCTGTGAAAAGTGGAGGCTCACTTGAAGGTTTCATATTTGCTTTTGCTACAGGCATTTACTATGTGTCAAGCACTGTGGTAGATACAAGATAAGACACAAGAAACAAGATAATCAGATTGGACACAGTCCCTGTCCAATATGGGCTCATAGTCTAAGTAGGAGGGAGTAGAATTGAACCCCCATTTTACAGATGAGGAAACTGAGCCACAGAGAAGTGACTTGCCCAAGGTCACACAGCAGGCAAGTGGCAGAGTCAGGATTAGAACTCTGAGTCACAGGCCCATGCTATTTCCACTAGGTCATGCTGCTTTCTATCTAAAGTTGGGTGTCCATCGGGCTCTGGGGAAGGGGCTACCAGCGTAAAAAAAAAAACCCAATAGCATTTGAGGGTGTGTGCAAAACACTAGGGAGAGTGGACTAGTTAGAGGACACACTCCTTGCCCTCAAGGAGCTTTACCCTCTAATGAGTGAGGGAGATGCTTTTGGGTTTTTGTGATTTAAGTTTTAAAACTAGAAAGGAAAGAGTAACCTTGCCCCTTCCTCCCTGACCTCACTACTCTCCTTTTAAAATCCAGCCCATACACTTTGCTCCTCTAGTGCTAACCTTCTCACTGTGCCTCGATCTTGCCTACCTTATCACCGACCCCTAGCCCTCATCCTGCCTCTGGCCTGGAATGCCCTCCTTCCTCAAATCCGACAGACAATTGCTCTCCACCACCACCCCCAAGACCTATTGAAGGCACATCTCCTCCAGAGGGCCTTCCCAGTCTAAGCCCCTCCTTTCCTCTTCTCCCCTTCCCATCTGCATCACCCTGACCTGCTCCCTTTGTTCTTCCCCCATCCCAGCCCCAAAGCACTTCTGTACACATCTGTAATTTATTTGTATTAATATCTGTCTCCCTGCCCTCTAGACCATGTCATTGTGCGCAGGGAATGTGTCCATTTATTGTTTTATTGTAGTCTCCCAAGCACTTAGTACAGTGCTCTGCACACAGTAAGTTCTCAATAAATACAATTGAATTGCCCTCTCTCGATGGGACGGTCACACGTTTTGGGGCTCCATCCGGCCACTCCAAAAGTCCGTAGTGGGAGGAGGGAACACAACAGCTTTGGTGGTTGCAGAAGTGGGGTAGCGGCCAGAGCAGCAGCAGTGGCGGTGGCAGTGGCAGCAGGGATGAGAGGTTGCTGAGACTGCCTAGTCTTCTTGCCATCTCCTTTCCTCCTTGATCCTTGGAGTTTCTGGCATGACATTTCCAGCTATGCAGGAAGCTCCAAGGAACAGCCCAGGAACGGTTCGCTCAGCCATGGTGGTCACTGCAAAAGAGCTGATGCTGCCACTTTTGAGCACCACAGCCTGGGCTGAACAGCAGTGGCAGTTGGCTACTCTGGTCTGTCCCAACTGGCAATGGACACGCTGGGGTAAGCGCATCTCCTCATCTCCTTTTCTCTCCCCGCCGACCCCCTTATCTCTCCTGCAAAGCCTTCCCCACCCTTAACTGCATTGGACCCCCCCCCCAAAGTGGAAGAGGGAAAGTTACTCAGATACATACTCTCGGGTCCTTCATCACGGTTAAATAGCAAGTTCCAAAATGAAAGGCTCAAACTGTAGCCATAGATCACAATTACGGATGTCAAGGTGCCTCCGTTTCAAGGCCTCCGTGGGGAAGGGCATGAGGGGTGGTATTGGGAGATTCATCTCAAATACTAAACTCATGAGATGAATGGGTGGATTCGAAGCTGCCTTTCCTGAACTCATCATAATGAGAATAAGGCAACTGTTGTGAGGAAAAATTCCTCCTACTACAAATTTTGTACATTGTACATTTATAAGAAAATCTGATGGAGCAAAAAAAAATCCTGATATAGTTTGTCCTTTAGTTCTCACTCCCACACACTGACCTTTCCATCTTCTGTATGCTCAGATTCATCTGTATTTTAATAAGAAAAAAAAATCCTACCAAATTTTGAAGAGACTTGGCAGATAGTTGGAGAGTTTGGGGTCAACTTCACTGAAAAGGCATACTCATTGGGAGACTGTTATCTAGAAACACTTCTTTTCATCTTTGCAAAGCGTTGACATGAGGACTTCGCTTTAAGTCTTCCAGTCACATCTCCTCTCCTTCATATGTTCTCTGGACTGTCCATCATCTAACTGGGTGAGTAGAGCAGAGGAGAGGATATACCTTTTGGCAGAAAATTATTTCAGACAAGGGGCGAGTGGAAGAGTGGCAGGAATCATAGTTTACCCTTAGACTTTATGCTGTTAATTTTTAAAGCCCTAAAGAATTTCAAAGGAAATTGAATCCATATGTTTCATTCATTTACCAGACTTTCCTCAAAGATGCCTTTAAGGCCTAGAAATTAAAATGCAGGGGGAGGAAGGAGGAAAGGCAAGGGATGGAGAGGAGGTGTCCAGTAACTTGATATTTACTAAAAGTTTCAAAATGAAGAGAAGAGCTTGTTTTAAAATTTAGTTTATGCTCAGTAGCAAGTGTTTTTTTATAACCATTATTTTTGGGCTATAGAGTTTTCCCTACTTACTCAAATGCTAGCGACATGTTTTGAGAAGCAGCGTGGCTTAGTGGAACAGGCACGGGCTTGGGAGTCAGAGGTCATGGGTTCTAATGCTGGCTCTGCTACTTACCAGTTGTGTGACTTTGGGCAAGTCACTTAACTTCTCTGTGCCTCAGTTACCTCATCTGTAAAATGGGGATTAAGACTGTGAGCCCCACATGGGACAACCTCATTACCTCGCATCTACCCTAGAGCTTATAACAGTGCTTGGCACATATTAAGCACTTAACAAATACCATCATTATTGTTATGTTTGAGGAATGGGAACTTTTTTGAAATATACAAGCAACATGGTCACTGCCCCGCCTCTTGCCGAGCATGGACCTCTACTACCAAGCATGTTTCCCACCATGGCTGGGGCCTAACTCGTCCCTCCCCAAATCTCACTGACAGGCAGTCTTCCTTTTTCAGCCTCAAGGTCCAAAAACCTCTTAATAATATTTGTTAAGTGTCTACTACGTGCCAGGCACTGTACTAAGCGGTAGAGAGTAGGACCACCTTACACATCAGAGCAAGGGTCTCAAGGAAATTGAAAATGCCTCAAACTTGCTCCATCTGGTTTGTACAGAGGGGCTTGGGGCAGTTTTTTCCTGCAGTGCCAGTTAACAAAGGAGCAAATGTTAAACCTGTTATACCTGGGACTGCACTGGACACCAAAGTGCAGTAGAATGGTCACTGGGGACATGAAGCAGAATGTCCAGCTGCTTCAATTTTGCAGTTTTGATTGTTACAAAGAGCCCAGCACAACCGCAGTGCTCAACAGAGTAAATGAAGATGAACCCAATTATTAGAAGAGGGCCCAACTCAGCCAGAAAAAGCAGGAAAGTACCCAGGGACTCTCCTCCCACCCACACCCCATCTAAAGTTTGTTTCCCTTCCTCAGGTTTCAGCCCAGTGTTTACAGTAACATCTACTGGGACTCACAGCAACCTGTGTAATGGGAGTGTACAATACTACCCTGCTGGAAGCTACCTCTTATTGGTACACAGCAGGTGTGCTGAACATTGAGGGCCACCTCTAAACATTAGTCTGTCCAGAACTTGTTGCATCCCACAAATGCAGTGAATTATATGAATAGTCCTAAACAGTAGTATGCTCACTTTTGGGGACTTGGAAAGAGGAGGAAATTGCCCTGGAGCAGAAGAGGCTTGGGGTGTGGCCCAAATCTAGGTCATACATTGACAAGATAGAGTAACTTCTCCTGAATCCTCCCTTTGTCCACCCAAATCGCTCCCACCTTGCAGCAGGTTGGTCCTGCCATTTTGGGTGGTTTTACTTAACGGTATTTGTTAAGTACTATATACCAGGCACTGTACTAAGCACTGAGGGAGATTCAAGCTAATCAGGTTGGACACAGTCTATTTCCAACATGGGGCTCGCATTTTACAGATGAGGTAACTGAGGCACAGTGAAGTCAAGTGCCTTGCCCAAGGTCACATAACAGACAAATGGGGCTGGGATTAGAACCCAGATCCTTCAGACTCCCAGGTCGGTGCTTGTCCCAGGCGACCCTGGGGTACTGACCATCTCAAGGTCAAATGCTATCTCGTGACCTCCTGAGCCAGCAGGCAGAACTTGAAAGTGAGGGTGGGACACTGCCCCCCCAAACCCAAACTGCCAGATTGACAGCCCAAGCTGGAAATACAGAAGGTGCCCCTCGCCCCCGTGCCAATCAAATTAGGAATGGAGGAGGGGGGAGGGCAGAGATTGGATAAACTGAGCTGGAAGTTGGAATGGCCTAAGGGCACAGGTGATAAATACCTGCCACCTCTAACCTTCTGTGCAGAGGAATGGGACTTGCAGCAGCCGGCTGCAGGTCGCCTCTGTCCAGAGCGTGAGAAGGCCGCTCTGCCTGCACCAAGTGAGGAGTCGTGGGATGGGTGAGTGTCCTGTCCTGCTGAGAGCTCGTGGGGTTGAAAGCCAGATGCTTCACCATGGGTGTGTAACGTTTAAAATGGATTTGATGTCCAAGTGGGTGCCTCCCGAGTGGGACGTGAACAGGGTGGGAGCTAGCCGCCTCACCAAGTGCGAGTAACCATAAGTGGGTAATGCATAACTGGGTTTAACGTATAAATGTATGTAACTCATATGTGTATGTAACTCATTAGTGTTTAACGCATCAGTGTATTTAACACAAAGGTGGATTCCTCCTGGGTGGGGCGAGCACATGGTGGGAGCCAGCCGCCTCACCACGTTGTGAGTAAATCATAAGTGGGCTCGGGTGTCCGCCCACATGCGAGTAACACATCAGTGTATTCCTCCCGTTAGGGAAGCTCTAACACCATATTCCTCCCAAAGGGGAAGCTTTAACACCATATTTCCCCCCAAAAGGGAAGGCCGATTGTCACGTCTAAATAATTAATTCAATTCGCCCCGCAGAATAAATTCTATACAAACTCAGGTTTTCCATCCCCAGCCTCTCTCTCACCATGCCAATTCCGAAAGAACCTATCCCTGGCGACAGGTGACGGTGCTGTATCCCCTAGGCCATGGTGCTTCTCTAACTAGACGATTATTGAATTAGCCTTCTCTCTGCTCTTTTGGCCTCTCCCCTCTCCAATCCATACTACAGGCTGTTTCACATGTCTGCCTGAAACACTGCTTCTCTCCTCCCCTCACAACCCTCCACCAGCTTCCCGTGTCCTCCAACGTCAGACAAAAAATCCTCACACTTGACTTCAAGGCTCTTTATCTTGCCCAATCTCATATGCTTTCTTCATTTAATATTCCTTAATATACTCTTTGTTCCTGCCAAGCCAACCTTCTAGCAATATCTCACTCTTGACACCCATCTCCTCACTCATGCTGTTTCCCCCTGCTTGGAACTCCCTCCATTTCAAACCCCTCTTCCAACAAGCCTTCTGTAATGGATCTCCCAGCCTATCATCCCTTCACCCTTCTCTAGTACTATTTACACCTTCACACTTGCAAACATTCAGTTATATCTGTCTCCTCTATTAGGGTGTATGCTCCTTTAGGGCAAAAACATGTCACTTCATTGTTCTGTTCTTTCCTATCACCTAGCACAGTGAACCACACCAAGTAGGAGGTTGATATATACAACTGGGATTCTGATCCTCAAAAGAGAATAGGTCTTACTGGGTCATGACAGTCTTTCCTCTCTGATGCTGAGGAGAACCACCCAACTACTTATAACTGCAGCACAGTCATTTTTGGAAGTAAGAGTCACTAGAAGTAGTGTTGTCTCTTGGAAAGAGCACAAGCCTGGGAATCAGAGGCAGAGCTGGGTTCCAATCCCAGCTCTGCCACTTGTCTGCTGTGTGACCCTGGCCAAGTTAGTTAACATCTCTGTGCCTCAGTCTAACTTGAAAATGGGCATTCACTAGCTGTTCTCCCACCTACTTTTTTCATGGTATTTGTTGAGCACTTACTATGTGCCACACACTGTTCTAAGCACTGGGGTAGACACACAGAGCGGACAGTCCATGTCCCACATGGGGCTCAGACTCTTGATCCCCTGTTTTACAAATGAGGTAACAGGCACAGAAGTGACTTGGCCAAGGTCACACAGCACACAAGTGGTGGAGCTGGGATTAGAATCCAGGTCCTACTGAGTCCCAGGCCCATGGTCTATCCACTAGGCCATGCTGCTTCTTCCTAGGCCACTTAGATTGTGAGTCCCATGTGGGACCTGATTCTCTTGTATTTACACCAGTGCTTAGTACAGAGCTTGGCATAAAGTAAGCACTTCCAAATACCAAAATTAAAAAGCTTCTCATCTGTAAAATGGGGATTAAGACTGTGAGCCCTGTGTATGACAGGGACTGTGTCCAACCTGATTATCTTGTACCTATCCCTGTGTTTAGTAGAGTGCTTGGCACAGAGTAAGCACTTAAATGCCATAAATAAAAGCTTCTGGCCTTATTTCCACTCCTCATCTCATAGGAGTCTACTTCCTTTAGCCACTGGAAGAGAAGCTTTATGTCTAAATTACCAGGAACAGCTAATCTCCAAAATTCTCTCCTTATTTTTGCCCCTTTTAGTAGGGATACACCAGTCCCAGATTAACCCTGCCCAACCCCATTCAACAGCCAGAGAATTAATAAAAGCAGAGGATCTAGAAAGCAAGGCATAGAATGAAGGAACCCATCATCATCCTTCCTTTCTGATGAGTCAGAATTTAATCCCTTGCCTTTGGTGTCCTTTCACAGGATACATAGTTCACTTCCATAGGTCTTTGCATAGGTAATCGTTATCCGTAATCTTATCAATATGTACAAGACTAAACTAACCCCTGAAACAGTAAGCAGCTTCCACTATCAAGATAATGAATGGGAGGGTGGGGGTCGAGGAAAGACTAAGGTATTAAGAGGTGACACTACAATTCTTTAGAAATCCTTAATTTACTTGATTTTCCCCAAAGTGAGTTTTTAGGGAGGGAAGGTTTTAGAGGATATGCCTCAGACTTATCTTAGGTTGTGATACACGCTCATACATTTCAAATTAGTTCAAATATCTTAACTAGTTGTACTGGAATGTGACCCAGCTTTATTTTTTAGAAATATTCTCTGTGGTTGTCCTTATTCAAAGAAGATGCCACTGAGTGGAATTCCCCAGTGGGGGTGTGAAAAGGCCAACAGTCCAAGCTGCAAAGGGCCTGCGCACTACACACACCCCCACCCCGACCCCTTACTGTGCTGCTGTGTTTTTTGTTGCTCTCCCCTACCAGACGGTAAACTCCTTGAGGGTAAGGATTGTGTCTACCAACTCTATTGTACCAAGCATTTCATAGAGCACTCTGCACACAGTAAGAGCTCAAGGAATACCATTGATTGATTGCAGCTTTTGCTTTTACCTCCATGTTTCATGATCCTCATCGAGCTTCTTACTCCAACAGAACCCACTCCTTTCCTGATTGCACTGTACCCTGCCCAGCTGGCAGCAGCAATCGACTCCCAGCGATAACAGCATTTTAGAAATTAACTCTGACTCCACTTCCTCTTCCCCCTTCACCTTCTGAATTAGCCCAAATACCCAGTTTTTAAGCCTGAGTTAGAATCGTTTTTTAGAAATGACACTCCATTTTTAACATGCAAGTTTAACTTTATGGAGCAAAACCTTTTAATAAGTTATAAGACATTACAATCCTGCATTTGATTCCAGTTTATCTTTCACTCTAGTTTACAACATTGTGAACAATTCACAGTAAAGCACAAAGCATGGTTAAAGCAAAACAGCTCAAATTCTTCTGATTTCATTTTAAGTAGTAGATTCGCTTTAAGAATCTGGTCCCGCTCTCTCAATGGAGCTCTGTCCAACATGAACACCACTGATTTTCCATGCATTTATTTTTAGATTTAAAGATCATTTATAAAGCTTTTGCCCACCCACCAGTTACCAGTTTGTTAATTCTGCATTTGCAAGGCAGTTTGCTAAATAATAAGCTTTACCTTAAAGCCAGATAGCTCTGGGAAGGGAATATTCATATTATTGGAAAGATGAATCTTGAGGCTCTTTAATAGTTTTGCAGCAGAAAAGATTAAGTGAGCAATTAGGGAGTTTTGTATTTCACTGGCAGCTACAGGAAACTATTGACCAGATGCTCGGTTCTGTCTACAGTCACCATTCAAGGGCAACTACTCACTCCTTCAGGAAAGCTACAATAGATACTCTTTTCCTGGAAAAGAGAATAGGCCTATCTGTACTCCTCTCAAGTGATTAAATATTTTTTATTCTTCCTCCTCCAACCCTCCTGCCCCCTATACACTACTAACCCAACAGTTTGAGGTGGGCATCTTTATCCTAGGTGAGCCCCTTAGATTTTCTGTATTAGATCTTGGGTCATCTGAAGCTTGAAAAGACCAAGGGTTCCTGGTAAACAGGTGAAAAGACCAGCTATTGCTGGCTTTGTAAGAGAGTCTCTTGGTTTTACAAGTGCAGGTTGCTAGTGTTGAGCAGAGATGAACTTGCCCAAGGTCAATGATATGGAAGGCAGTAGTAGCATAGAAAGAGAGCAAGTTCCTGGTAAGGAATCTCTTACCTGAACACAAATCGGACTGAACAAGTTGAACCTTGTTACAAGTGTAAACCACGCTGCAGAACACTTTGTAAGAGATAAGACAGTGGTCAAGTCACTTAGTAGCCTTTTCCTAGTGTTAAGCACTAAAAACATATCAAGCATATAAAGGCACATACTAAAGTACCAATTTCTTAGCCCTATTCCTTCATAAAAAGACTCTGAAATGGGGAACTGCTTCACCCTAAATTTATGTTCCATGACAGGCCAAAAAGAGACACATCAGTAGCTTAAGATAACCAATTACATTTTTTTAAAAATCCAGTTTCAATTGTTATCCAAAGACTTTAGCATCTAAAATGGAAAATGTCATCTGCATGACTTCCAAACGCTGTTACAAAATAATAGCACTGAAAGGAACAAACTTTGAATTGAACACACACATTTTAAGACAGAACATTACATTTTCAAGTTTTGAAAATTTTTCTAAAAAATACAGAGTATAGAATTTTCTTCTGGATGTATAAGCTGCATATTCAGAAGCTATTTTTGTTTCACAACAAGAACATACATTGTATAGAAGCTTGAATTACAAAGAATACTTTGACAACTACTTAAGGTACAGTGATATGGAAGGGGCTTCCAGGAATGTGCTCCTCCCCCCATTTCACGGCCAGAACGTAATCCCCCCTCTCCTTGACAACGTAGGTTACATTATACTGCTGATTTCCCACATGTTTCATGGACACTTCTTCACAGGGAGTTGTGGGGCCATGGACACCAATTAACAACATATTGGAACCTAGAAAAAACAAAAGGAGCTTATTCATTCCTACTATAGTAGGATGCAGTCCAGGACAAAGAAGGTAGGAGTGACAGAGGGGAAATGCAAATGGGAAAGTAGTTCCTCAAAGTTGCAAAACTTGCCTAAACTGAGACCTTCCAGTTGCTTCAATCTTTGTTGGAGGTTTAATGAAATAGAAAAATGGGTCAAGCGGAGGGGGACTTAGATATCAGCATCCTCTCCCTCATTCATGTTGTTTATAAATGAAACAGCGCAATCATTACTAGTCCGAAAGGAAGGCCAAGCAAAAAGAGGTAGGACTCGACAGTGGTAAACATCCTTCCTTCTACTGGCTCAGCAAAAGGTTATTGGCAAGTAGCTATGTGTCGGGCAGAGCCCTGTCATTTTATGTCTATCAACCCATATTGTACTCGGTACAGTTCTCTTTACATGGTAAGCGCTTAATAAATACGATTGACTGACTGACTTGATAAAGGAGACAGAAGAATGGGTCATCTGGGATAACATACCGGCTTTGCTGCAATCTACTGTGAAGGTGCTCTTCTGACCCACAAATGCTTTCAGGAGACCTGCTCCCTTTGAGGTCACTTTGCTGGCATCCGATGAGGATTTGGGAAGAGCACTGTAGCAAGTCTCTGTTGAAGACCTAGTCACAGATTCAACCAGGATGGAAGAAGTCTCATTGACAGAGGCAGGGACAACTAGACGTTGGCCTAGAAAACAAGGGTTTTAGTTACTCAACACCAGTGCCAGATTGAGTCCAGAAGTTCCACCACCACCCAAATGCCAAAAAGGATAATGGGCTTCAAGTCTTTTTCAGCTGTATCACATTAAAAACAAGAACAAAAAACCCTCTATTAAAATTGCCTTCTACAGATCTGATTCTTATGTAAGACTGTCACGGTTTTTGTCTTGGCCGACTGTGTTGCTATTTTTATGTCTGTCTCTCCTAGCCTAGATTGGAAACTCCTAATGGGCAAGGGACATGTCTACCACAAGAAGCAGCATGGTCTAATGGTCTTCTGGAAGTCAGATGGACCTGGGTTCTAATCCCTGCTCCACCACTTGTCTCCTCTGTGATGTTGGGGTAAGTCTCTTCATTTCTCTGTGCCTGTTACTTCATCTGTAAAATGAGGGTTAAGACTGAGCCCCACATGGGACAGGGACTATATCCAACTTGACCATCTTGTATCTACTCCAGGGTTTAGAATAGAGCCTGGCACAGAGTAGTAAACGCTTAACAAATATCACTAAAAAAAAAACCTGTTGCACTTTCCCAAGCGCTTAGTAAAGTGCTCTGCACACAGTAAATGCTCAATAAATACCATTGATAGAATTCCTTTTTAAAGAAAGTTACCTGTAACTTTGGCTTTGAAAGGACTGCCCACAATGTGGTTAGGCCCACCGTATTTCACTCCAATCAGATAGTTTCCTGGAGCCATAGGAGTATACATAACTTTATACCCTTCAGAGGTCTCTTGGCAATCCATTTTGACCTTTGACGGCCCTTCGATTGTTACAGACAGTGTGCCTGGGCCTGCTCTAATGGTGTTTATGAAGAATTCCGACTGTGTTCCTGAAAGAATGGAAGAACAGGGTCAAAGTTGTTCCTTTTTCTGAGAAATAGAAGGGGGAAAACCAAGGGGTGGAGGAATTCACACACACACTCCTAAACTGCTTGCTTGTGCAATTATTCAAGCAAAAACTCCTCACTATTGGCTTCAAAGCTCTCCATCACCTTGCTCCCTCCTTCATCACCTCCCTTCTTTCCTTCTACAGTCCAGCCCGCACATTCCACTCCTCTGGTGTTAACTCCACTGTGCCTTGTTCTCGCCTGTCCCGCCGTCGACCCCTGGCCCACATCCTACCTCTGGCCTGGAAGTTCCTCCCTCCTCAAATATGCCAAACTAGCACACTCCCCGCCTTTGAAGCCCTACTGAAAGCTCACCTCCTCCAGGAGGCCTTCCCGGACTAAGGCCCCTGTTTCCTCTGCTCCCCCTCCCCTCCATCACCTCTACTCACTCCCTCTGCTTTACTCCTAACTGCCCCACAGCACTCGTGTGCATATATGTACATATTTATAATTCTATTTTATTAATGATGTGTACATACCCATAATTCTATTTATTTATATTGATGCTATTGATGGCTATTTACTTGTTTTGATGTCTGTCTCCCCCCTTCTAGACTGTTAGCCCATTGTGGTCAGGGACTGTTTCTCTCTGTTGCTGAATCGTACTTTTTAAGCGATTAGTACAGTGCTCTGCACAGAGTAAGTGCTCAATAAATATGACTGAATTATTCAGAATTTCATGGTCATTTGGGGAGAACCTGAGGCAGACAAGGCACGGGGGACGGGGCGGGGAGGAGGAGGGGGGTTGAAACATACAGCTAGCTAAACTCTGATCTCTGTGATCTCCCTTCCTCCTGTCTCTCCCCGCTCCAGTCTATTCTTCATTCCGCTGCCCGGCTCATCTTCCTGCAGAAACGCTCTGGGCATGTCACTCCCCTTCTTAAAAACCTCCAGTGGTTGCCTATCAACCTCCGCACGAAACAAAAACTTCTCACTCTAGGCTTCAAGGCTCTCCATCACCTTGCCCCCTCCTACCTCTCCTCCCTTCTCTCTTTCTACTGCCCACCCCGCACGCTCCGCTCCTCTGCCGCCCACCTCCTCACCGTGCCCCGTTCTCGCCTATCCCTCCGTCGACCCCTGGGCCACGTCCTCCTGAGGTCCTGGAATGCCCTCCCTCCTCACCTCCACCAAACTAATTCTCTTCCCCTCTTCAAAGCCCTACTTAGAGCTCACCTCCTCCAAGAGGCCTTCCCAGACTGAGCTTCCCCTTTTCCCTCTGCTCCCTCTGCTGCCCCTCTACTCCTTCACCTCCCCTCAGCTAAGCCCCCTTTTCCCCCTCTTTCCCTCTGCTCCTCCCCCTCTCCCTTTCCCTCCCCTCAGCACTGTGCTCATCCGCTCAATTGTATATAGTTTTATTACCCTATTTTGTTAATGAGACGTACATCACCTTGATTCTATTTATTGCTATTGTTTTTGTCTGTCTCCCTCGATTAGACTGTAAGCCCATCGATGGGCAGGGACTGTCTCTATCTTTTGCCAATTTGTACATTCCAAGCGCTTAGTACAGTGCTATGCACATAGTAAGTGCTCAATAAATACTATTGAATGAACGAACAAGAGAGGTGCAATGGATTACATATCTTCATGGCTACATGGGTAGTGCTCTGAATCCAACAGTCGCCACAGAAAACTACCTTATATTTCACACCTACACAGAAAAGACACCAACCAACTGCTCTCCTCAAGAAGCTAGAATAACTAGTGATGCACAGACATGCTCATTTCCACAAGCATTTCCTTAGCCTTCCTTCTGGATCCTGACTTAGTTGTGGGAACAAAGCAGGTGAGAGTCACTCTAATATTGCCCAAACTGGAAGCCATAACAAAGTTAGGATGCAATCCATCAAAGTAATACTATTTATTGAGCTCCTTCAGTGGGCAGAATATTGTATTAAGCACTAGGGAGAGCACACTAGAAGACACCATTCCTGCTCAAAATGAGCAAACAATTTGAGAAGCAGCATGGCCTAGTAGAAAGAGCACGGGCCTAGGAGTCAGAGGACCTGGGTTCTAATCTCAGATCTGCCAACTGCCAGCTGTGTGACCCTGAGCAAGTCACTTATCTGTGCCTCAGTTTTCTCAACTGTAAAATGGGGATTTAATATCTGTTCTCCCTCCTACTTGGTCTGTGAGCCCCATGACGGGCAGGGACTGTGTCCCCCTGGCTTGACTTGTATCTACACCAAACTTAGAACAGTGCTTGATATATAGTAAGTGCTTAATACCATTAAAAAAAAAAATTTAATGTGGGAGACCATAAAGATTTTTACAAAAACACAGAAATGTGCAAATAGAAAATATAAAACGAGATGTACAAAATTATTATGGGAAGCAATGTATGCATAAGTGCTAAAGTAATGCACAAATGCTGAGATGATAACAGGGAAGACATAACCAGAGGAGAGCTTCCTGGAGGAATTGGGATTTCCTGGAAAGTTTCCTGGAAGAAAAGAGGGAGAGGGGTGGGGGGTCTGGTCGAGTTGAAGAGGGAGGGCAGGAGAAAGGGTTTGAGCCCAGGGTCGTAGATGAGAAAGTGGAGAAGGAGATATAGGGAGAGGATGAGTTTGGGAGGAATGGAGAGTGTGTGGGTGTGTATGGGAGAGGGAGGAGAGGAGAAGAGAGTGGATTGGTAAGAGGGAGACAATTGGTAGAGTACCTTAAAGCTAATGGTCAGGACTTTCTGCTTGATGCAGAGAGGCATGGGTAACCATTGGAGGTTTTTGAGACTTGTGCAGAATGAAGTTTAAAAAAAGCTAAACTGGGCAGCAGAGTACAGTGTACACTGGAAAAGGGAGATGCTGGCAGCAGGGAGACCAACACTGAGGATATGACAAGGACATGTTGAGCTTGCGGTGCTGGTAGGTCATCAGTGTACAGTTAGGGAGAAGGAAATGTGAGACTGCAAGAAGGAGAGGGGTCGGGCCTAGCAAGGTCGATTTGGGAGTCAACCACACAGAGGTGGTAGTTGAAGCCCTGGGACTGGATGAGTTCCCCAAGGAGTGAGTATAAAGTGAGAATTGAGTCTCATGGGATATCCATAGGGAGTGGGAGGCAGAAGAGATTGAGAAGGATGGGCCAGAAAGACAGGAGAACCAGGAAAGGACTTGAAAGAAACCAAGGCTACATAAGGTTTTTATGAGAAGAGGGTGGTCCACAGGTATCAAACACAGTCTAAAGGACAAGGAGAATTAGGAAAAACCAGAGCCTGTTACTTCCCCTCTGCCTTCAAACATGCCCATGTCTCCCCCATCCTAAAAAAACTCTCTCTCGAACCCACTTCCCCTTCCAGTTATCGCCCTATCTCCCTACTACCCTTCCTTTCCAAACTCCTAGAACGAGTCATCTACACTCGCTGCCTAGAATTCCTTAACTCCAACTCTCTCCTGGACTCCCTCCAATCTGGCTTCCGTCCCCTCCACTCTACCGAGACTGCTCTCTCAAAGGTCACCCATGACCACTTCCTTGCCAAATCCAATGGCTCCTACTCTATCCTAATCCTCCTCGACCTCTCAGCTGCCTTTGACACTGTCGACCATCCCCTTCTCCTCCACACCTTATCTCACCTTGGATTCATGGACTCCGTACTCTCCTGGTTCTCCTCATCTTTCTGGCCGTTCATTCTCGGTCTCCTTCGCGGGCTCCTCCTCCCCCTCCCATCCTCTAACTGTAGGGGTTCCTCAAGGGTCAGTTCTTGGCCCTCTTCTGTTCTCCATCTACACTCACTCCCTTGGTGAACTCATCGCTCCCATGGCTTCAACTACCATCTCTATGCAGATGACACACAAATCTACATCTCCTCCCCTGTTCTCTCCCCTTCCCTTCAGGCTCATATCTCCTCCTGCCTCCAGGACGTCTCCACCTGGATGTCTGTCCGCCACCTAAAACTCAACATGTCCAAATCTGAGCTCCTTATCTTCCCTCCCAAGCACTGTCCTCTTCCTGACTTCCCTGTCACTGTGGATGGTACAACCATCCTTCCCGTCTCTCAAGCCTGCAACCTTGGTGTCATCCTTGACTCAAATCTCTCATTCACCCCACACATCCAATCCGTCACCAATGCCTGCAGGTCTCACCTTTACAATATCGTCAAGATCTGCCCTTTCCTCTCCATCCAAACGGCTATCCTACTGGTACAAGCTCTCATAATATTCCGGCTGGATTATTGTGTCAGCCTTCTCTCTGATCTCCCTTCCTCCTGTCTCTCCCTGCTCCAGTCTATTCTTCATTCCGCTGCCCGGATCATCTTCCTGCAGAAATGCTCTGGGCATGTCACTCCCCTCCTTAAAATCCTCCAGTGGTTGCCTATCAACCTCCGCATGAAACAAAAACTTTTCACTCTGGGCTTCAAGGCTCTCCATCACCTTGCCCCCTCCTAACTCTCCTTCCCTTCTCTCTTTCTACTGCCCACCCCACACGCTCCGCTCCTCTGCCGCTCACCTCCTCACCGGCCCCCATTCACGCCTATCCCGCCATCGACCCCTGGGCCACGTCCTCCCGCTGTCCTGAAATGCCCTCCCTCCTCACCTCCGCCAAACTAACTCTCTTCCCCTCTTCAAAGCCTTACTGAGAGCTCACCTCCTCCAAGAGCCCTTCCCAGACTGAGCTTCCCCTTTTCCCTCTGCTCCCTCTCTGCCCCCCTTCACCTCCCCTCAGCTAAGCCCCCTTTCCCTCTGCTCCTCCCCCCGTCCCTTCCCCTCCCCTCAGCACTGTGCTCATTTGTATATATTTTTATTACCCTATTCATTTTGTTAATGAGGTGTACATCCCCTTGATTCTATTTATCGTGATTAAGTTGTCTTGTTTTTGTCCATCTGTCTCCAATTAGATTGTAAGCCCGTCAATGGGCAGGGATTGTCTCTACCTGTTGGCAAATTGTACATTCTAAGCGCTTAGTACAGTGTTCTGCACACAGTAAGTGCTCAATAAATACTATTGAATGAATGAACAAAAGAATGGTCATAAAACAATCATATTTATTAAGCACTTATTGTGTGCAGGACACTATACTAAGCACTTGGGAGAGTACAACACAACATACACATTCCCTGCCCACAGCTAGTTTACAGTCTGGAGGGGGAGCTAGACAATATAAATTATGGATATGTACATAAGTGCTGTGGGGCTGAGGTGGGTGGTGAATAAAGGTAGCAAGTCAGGGTGATGCAGAAGGGAGTGGGAAAAGAGGAAATGAGGGCTTAGTCAGAAAATGCCTCTTGCAGATGTGCCTTCAATAAGACTTTGAAGCAGGGGAGAATAACTGTCTGTCCGATATGAAAAGGGAGGGCATTCCAGGCCAAAGGCAGTGAGATACATGAGACTGAGGTACAATGAGAAGGTTGGCATTAGAGGAGCTGTGTGGGCTGGGTTGTAGTAGGAGAGTAGCGAGGTGAGGTGGGTGGGGGTGGGGGTGGAATGCTTTAAAGCCAATGGTGAAAAGTTTTTGTTTGATGTGGAGGTGGATGGACAACCACTGGAGGTTCTTGAGGAGTGGGGAAACAGACTGAACATTTTTGTAGGAAAATGATCCGGGCAGCAGAGTGAAGTATGGACTGGATTGGGGAGAGACAGAAGGCAGGGAGGTCAGCAAGGAGGCTGACACAGTAATCAAGGCAGGATAGGATTAATATGGTAGTAGTTTGGATGGAGAGAAAAGAACAGATTTTAATGATGTTGTGAAGGTTGAACCAATGGGATTTAGTGATAGATTAAATATGTGGGTTGAATGAGAAGAGTCAAGGATAACACCAAGGTAATGGGATTGTGATACAGGAAGGATGGTGGTGCTGTTTACAGTGACAGGAACATCACTGGGAGGATAGAATTTGGATGGGAGATAAGGAGTTCTGTTTTAGACATGTTAAATTTGAGGTGACAGCAGGACAACCAAGTAGAGATGTCTTGAAGGCAAGAGGAAATGCAAGTCTGCAGAGAGGGAGGGAGATCAGGGCTGGAGATGTAGACTGGGGAATTAACCGTGCAGAGGTGGTAGTTGAAGCTATGTGAACAAATGCGTTCTGGAGAACAGAAGGTGACTCAGAACTGAACCTTGAGGGTCTTGCACAGTTAGGAGGTGGGAGGCAGAGGAGGAGCCCACGAAAGACTGAGAATGAGTGACCAGAGAGACAGAACAACAATGAGGAAAGGACAGTGTCAGTGAAGCCCAAGTTGGATGATGTTTCCAGGAGAAAGGGGTGGTTGACAGTGTCAAAGGCAGCTGAGAGGTCACGGAGGTTTAAGATGGAGTAGAGGCCATTGGATTTGGCATGAAGGAGATCGTTTCTGACCTTTCTTCCTAATAACTCTTCTGGGAATACTCAGAGCAATGGATGTTTATCAAAATTTATCATAAGGAGGTATAAAGTTATATCTTTTCAATTTAGGCCTACAAAGGATTTGGTTTAAAGAGTTGCTCGAATGTAGCAAACAGCATAGCCTAGTGGAAAGAGCACAGGACAGAGTCAGGAGGCCCAGGCTCTGCTCTGCTCTGTCACTGAACTGCTGGTTGACCTTGGGTAAGTCACTTAACCTCTCTGGGACTGGGTTTCCTAAACTGTAAAGTGGGGATAAATTAGATTGATCTAATAATAATAATGTTGGTATTTGTTAAGCACTTACTATGTGCAGAGCACTGTTCTAAGCGCTGGGATAGATACAGGGTAATCAGGTTGTCCCGCTTGAGGCTCACAGTTAAATTCCATTTTATCTAACACTGTCCCACATGGGACTCATAAATAAACTATCTTCCCCAGTGCTTAGCACATACTAAACACTCAATATATGCCATAATCAGTATTTCCAATTGCTCCACACTGGAAATGTGACCCAGGATTGCTCTAAACTATCTACACTGCTGGAAATGTTTTCCTTTTATTATAGCCTCAACGCTAAAGAATGAATTACTGTTTGTTATCTGACAGACAAGAGCTGCTATCAGCACAGTCCAGAAACATAGTCCAGCTGCTTTTAAAAGCTTTCAACACCCCTCACCTCCTTCCCCCAAGGCAGCTATATCTAGGTCTTGTCACAGTAGCAAATCTTTACAGCAGAGATATCATACACAGTTATTGCAACCAACCTTTATTGTGTGAAAAAGGAACAAGAGTTCTAGAAAGAATAAGCAGTAACATGTGAGAGTGGGAATGATCGTTTTAAAGTGAAGTTGAAAATTTAGATGCAAGGCGAGGGCAGGGATTTTGCCAAAACTGCACTGTACTCTCTCAAGTGCTCTGCACAAAGGAAGCATTAAATAAATACCACATTTACTGGCTTGTTCCTCAGAAGGCAGTGTAACGCACTTTTGGGAGGGCAGAGAAACACCACTTTATCTAGTCTAGGAATCTTGCCTCTAGATGGAACACTTGCCATAATAGAAGTTAATCATCAAATAAGCTATATTCTGTCCAGCATGTCTCACCAGCCCTGTTTTAGGTGTCTTGCTAAATTACCCCTTAGGCTTCTCCACCCATACTGGTCTACACCAGTTAAAAAGGCTCCTATATGAATGGAGAGAATCTGTATTATTATTCCTTATTTCTTGAATTCTAGTTAGCCTCTCCGGCTCCTGGAAATAAGCTCAGCTCAGAATCCTCAGTTTCTATAGTTTCTAAGGCTAAAGAGGAGAGTGATTTCAACCAGACATTTATTCTGAGCACAGCAGAGGCCACAAGAAGTGAGGCAGAGGCAGACCATCCTCAAAGTGCCTTCTGGTAAAACTGGCAGATCGAACTTTGCTAGCTGAAAAGGATCCTATCCTGCAGTTCCAGATTAGGGGGTGAAGAAAGTCACCATAAAAGTCCCAGAGGACATCTTAGCATTTTCCCTCTCCCTCCCCAAGTTTCAATTGGATAGAAACCAACTTAAGCTTGGGCCAAAGCCATACATAAAATATAAACAAACACAAGAATGCCTATTTCATTAGAAGGATTGTGACACCAAACTTCTCAACTGCAGAGTATAGTTACCTTTTTCATTCCACACATAGTAAAGCTGTTTAGCCTCAGAATGAATATCTGGGAAAGGATTGGTTGAGGGAATTGAAACAGTTAAAGTGTCATTCCCTTGATAAGAGTAATATTTATGCAGGATTTTAAACAGGAATTCTCTATACCTTTCATCAAGTCTATTCTGAAATGCTGTTCTTCCTCTCAGTGGCATCTGTAGCTCAAAGGACAGTCTGAACCACAATTGAAAGTTTGAGAAACTCCAACAGGAAGCAGGTGAAAACTGGTGACATGCAACAAGGTGTGGCATAACTCTTCCTGAGCTCAAGTACAGTTCTTCAATTAGCCACAGGGTTCGCTGATGTTTGTTCTCCTACAAATAGTGGTCCTACATATTGAAGACCATCCCACTGACGGTTAAGTTCACTGGAAGGCTTATGTAGCACAACAGGCCAATGAGGGATCTACAGTTCCAACTATATTGGGTGCATAAAAAGGTTGTCTCTTATTGTGTTGTACTTAATGTTTGTAGCACCTAGTGCTCTTTTCTCTTTTGCCTCCTTGTTTCTTTTCTTGGGGAGCTTTTGCTCAAAGAGAGCTCCTCCCCCATCTTGATCGCAGTGCACCATAAAAGCCTAGCCTCAAAAATTTGACCCCCAGTTTTCAGCTGGGATGTAGCATTGTGAGAGGCTTTTTTTTTAACCATGCCCTTAAAAACACTTTCCCTGCTCGCCTTCCTTTCATTTTCCCAATTTCAGTTCTCCAAAGAGCAGCTGTTTGCGTATCCTGCCATCACTCATTCTCTTCACGTGCTCCACCGAGAAGCAGCGTGGCCTACTGGAAAGAGCACTGGCCTCAGAGTTAGAGGACCTGGGTTCTAACCCTGGCTTTGCTACTTCTCTTTGTGACCTTGGGCAAGTCACTTCCCTTCCCAAACTTTGCTCTGTGCCTTTTACCTCATCTGTAAAATGGGGATCAAGACTATGAGCTCTTTGTGTGACAATCTGATTATCTTGTATCTACTATGTCTGGCACATAGTAAGCACTTAAATACCATTGAAACAAGAGTTCTCCTATAATGTGGTGGCTGCGCTATTGAAGGAAAACTCATGTTACAGTAGGCACATCGTTCCCTTCGTGTGCCTATATAGGCACATAGGCACACAGTAGAGAAGCAGCGTGGCTCAGTGGAAAGAGCACAGGCTTTGGAGTCAGAGGTCATGAGTTCGAATCCCAGCTCTGCCACTTGTCAGCTGTGTGACTGTGGGCAAGTCACTTAACTTCTCTGGGCCTCAGTTACCTCATCTGTAAAATGGGGATTAAGACTGTGAGCCCCACGTGGGACAACCTGATTCCCCTATGTCTACCCCGGCGCTTAGAACAGTGCTCTGCACATAGTAAGCGCTTAACAAATACCAACATTATTACATCTGGACCAATGCTGTGCACAAGCATACAGCCATTTCTTCTGACATCCATGTGTTCTATTCAGATGGAGGCTTGGTAGAAAAACGTTCCCCGATTCCCTAATAGCAGTCTATCCAAAACATGTGCTCTGGGAGAAATGACTGTACATGTGGCTACAGAGTAACCAGTGATCACAATTGTATCCCAGAATAGCTGGGCATGGAGACCAAAGCTTGCTTTTTGCTTTAAGTAGGAGGCAAAACCACTGCTAAATGAGGTCAATGGCCCAAGGGACTCAGCTTGCCAAGCTTGGCTGTTTCCTGGAAGGCAGAATACCTCCAGGAGCAATCAATACTGTCTGCTCTAGGAGCTGCAGCACTAGGTGAGAACAAGAGAATGAGAATCCCAGCTCCTTCACTGACTGAAATACTATTAAGCACTTAGTACAGAGCTCTGTGTATAGTAAGCATTCAATACTATTGATAATAATAATAATAATAATTTGTAGTGTTTAAGGGTGCCAAGCACTGTACTAAGCACTGAGGTGGAAACAAGATAATCAGACAGTCCCTGTCCCACATGGGGCTCCCTAAATAAGAGGGAGAACAGTTTTTGAGTACCCATTTTAGATATGAGGAAACTGAGACACAGAGTAGTTTAGTAACTTGCCCAATGCCACAGAGCAAACAAGTGAACAAGCAAACAAGAGAAGCAGCGTGGCTCAGTGGAAAGAGCACGGGCTTTGGAGTCAGAGGTCATGAGTTCGAATCCCAGCTCTGCCACTTGTCAGCTGTGTGACTGTGGGCAAGTCACTTAACTTCTCTGTGCCTCAGTTACCTCATCTGTAAAATGGGGATTAAGACTGTGAGCCCCACGTGGGACATCCTGATTCCCGTGTCTACCCCAGCGCTTAGAACAGTGCTCGGCACATAGTAAGCGCTTAACAAACACCAACATTATTATTATTATTAAGTGGCAAGCAGCACAGTTTAGTGGATAAAGCCCGGACCCAAAAGTCAGAAGATAATGGGTTCTAATCCCGGCTCCACCACTTGTCTGCTGTGTGACCTTGGGCAAGTCACTTCAGTTCTCTGGGCCTCAGTTACCTCATCTGTGAAAAATGGGGATTAAGAATGTGAGTCCAATGAGGGACAGGGACTGTGTCCAACCTGGTTGACTTGTATCTACCCCAGCACTTAGAACAGTGCTTGGCACATAGTAAGTGCTAAACAAGTACCATAATTATTATTGTTACTATTAAGTGGCAGAGCTGGGATTAGAATCCACTAGGGCAAACTGGGCAAGTCCCAAATTCCGTGTCTTAGAACTCTCCATCTATAAAACAGAATAATGTCATCTCCTCCACTGGATTGTTGAGATTTTACAATGAGATATGAAAATGCTAGGAGAATTGATTTGCATACAATTTCCGAGTTATTATATGATGTCACATTTTGTAGTCTTGGGAGCTGACCCACTGAAATCATTTCGGCAAGCTCTTTAAGAGCTAAATTACATTGTTCCTTAATTCTGTAATATGAAGAAAACCTCAAAGCAGAAAGATCCATAGTTTTCTAAAACCATCCCCAGATGTTGTAGTGGGAGTAATAACAAATGCATATGCCATTCAGAATGGCTTAACAGGGGAGAACATCAACAATACTGGAATGTTCCAGTCTACGATGAAAGGGCAGTGAATCTGGAGTAAATTGTCGTCAAGAAGAGATTTGTCATAATTCTTTGACTATTCACTGTCTCACTTATTCCAGTCACCAAAACAGCTTAGTTTTGAAAGAAAAAAATTTAACAGCTCTCTAGAGAATTTGACACTCCTTATATTATTGTTCCCTTGGATGACACAGGGCTCTGATTTTGCATGATTACACACATTTGGCAAGAGTTCCTAATGACAAAAAAGCATTGGAATTATTCTTTTGGCCCTTCTGCCACATCCAAGTCCTGTTAATTTCTAAGAAACTAAATTGAACTGGATAGGCTGTTTCAACAATGATCCATATCATAATCCTCAAATAGCCAACACTGGATTTCTTTCTTTTTGGCCATCAAGCACTATGGCAAAACAAGATGCTCCAGGGTGCTCACTCCCCTCTTTCCTGCCACCCCATCCCCACAATTACCACAACAGTCCTTCCCCTCCCCCATCCATCACATGTCACTCCTAGGCCTTCTCCTCTCATGCAATGACCCTCTTCAATCCTCCTATCCCCAGCTTTTCACCCTCCTTCCAGGCACCTCACCACTCCTCATTCTGACCCTGATACATAGGTCTAAACCCACCATTACTGTAAGTAGATTGGTACCCCTACATTTGTCACACAAGGATACGTGACTCTATCCTAAAAAATCACAAGCAATTAGATTTTGTTCCTGCATCTAGAGATGACTTCAGCTGTGGCTGCATTGACACATTTGAGCAATATTGCTTTGGTTCACAGACCACCCACATAAACTATATTCTCTACCACTACTTTAAAATGAGTTTCCCAAAGCTTGTATTAAGTTATTTCTCAAAAGGTCATTATTTCTATCCTTAGGTCTTAAAGAGTCATATGAATTGCCCCATAAGAATGAACCGTAATTCCTTCCATAGCCTTTAACGAGAAGTCCTACCCTTCTACCAGTAATCAGTCCGGAGTTATATTAAGGGGGCATGTGTTGAAAGTGTGTGGTTTTCAGAAATGTATTTAGCTGGCAAGTGACCTCCTAGCTGAACTAATTGGTATATAAAGATAGACTTGTTAATCTAATCATGTGTTCCTGTAGGCAAAGTGCCAAGTTACATTATATGTAACAGTTCCTGGTCAAATCCTCCCTAGTATAGCTTTATGGCCTTTAAGTTTTGAGAAGAAACATGCATTTCATTGGTAAAATTTCAGATTCACTCCACCAAGGAAAAAAAATTGCTTCCTGACAAAGGTTATGATTCTTTAGAAGAAAAGTCAGTCATTTAACACTACCGGCAGCTTTGTATTGCATGGAGTTGTTTACCTGTGGTGCCCCCTTCTAGGCCAGCTCCATATGCAGAGACAAGAGTTGGATTTCCTCCTTGTCCTGGTTCCCCAACTCGAACTTTAAATGGGCTTCCCACAACATGGCTCCCATTGAACTTCACATCAATTGTGTGAACTCCATTTTCATGTGGGATAAAGCGAACTGCATACTTGTCTATGAATAAATAAAGTTACACACCTAAGGCACTAATTTGGGAAAGCAAGTCCAAGTCAAACATCCTAAAGGTCGGTGTCAAACTTCTGAAAACATCTGATTTGGACTGTTTCAAGCTTTAAGCCCAAATTATTCATGATCCCCTGATGTGAACCTGTCTAACCTGACTCCTAATAGGTTCTCTTCAAAACCAGAGTCAAATAACCTATTTCAGCATTATCTGAGCATTCATATTGCAAGATCTCTATAAAATACTCTTCAAAATCAATAATTGCCAGATTTCAAGGTGACTCGTCTCAACTCTACTAAAAGCACTTAAAGAAGAGTCAGAATCTCAATTTAATCAGTTTAATTGTAGCGCTCTGGGGTGAGTATGAATTAAATTCAGCATTTTCCAAAGTACTAGAAAAGGTGAATACTAAATGGACTTAATAAAAAAAAAAAGACAAAATATACTACCACCACAAAATAGGCTTGAATCTTACCCATTAATACCAGAGTTCAATTTCACATATTCCTGTTTTACATACAGCTCCAAACTCCATTTTCTTTACTTTGTGCAAGATGTACTAAGTGCTTGGGAGAGTTCAGTACAGCAGAGTTGGAAGACATGATCTTTGTCCAAAGTCAGCTCTCAATATATACTATTGAGAGATTCTCTCTTACCTGGCTCCAACTCGGAAACATGGCATTCTTCCACTGCTCCAGAGGGGCTGTGAACTTTTGCATCAATTTTGCCCTTTGCTCCATTCAGTCTTATAGCAAAGGATGCTGGCTGGTTAACTTTTAATCCAGACTCCTGAGAATTTAATACATTAGATGGGTTATCACCTTAGGTTTCCTTTCTACATTGTTTGGAACACACTGGCTTAGTATGGAAGTTTGAGTGAAAAGATGATCAAAAAATGTATTTTTCCATCTACTTTTTGAGGAAACACCTGACAACAGAGGATGAAAGTTTTCCACATGAGGTTTTATCATCAAGTAAAAGGATGAGGAGTGTGAGTTTTTACATAGGGCTTGTTTGCATGGTGACTTCAGATGTAAACTCTTAAATGATTTGAAATCCCAGCCTTTTGCACTACTGATAGTTTTCCCCTGGAGTGCACCCTATGAATGGGAAAAAAAAATCAATAGAAATGGGAGGCCCACTAAAATTCAATCCAGAGTCCACCCAGCAAACACATTTGCTGCATTCTATTTCACAATAAAAGTGAATTAGTTCTCGGCACTTGGGTTTACTTGGATTACACCTTGCCTTTAGCAAAAGTGAATGCCACTTGGCTCTATCTCCATAGGTATCAAGAATTTAATCACATCTCATAGGTAGGGCCAGAAGGCTCGCAGTTGTGAACCGCAGAGTGTTTATTACTGTACTGTGGCCCAGAGCCATTGGGGAGGTCTTGCAATCACAGGAGTGGGCAAATTAGAACTTGGCATGAGTGCCAATGCAACCTGAAGTATTAGGATCAGCTGGGCAGAACCAAAAACTCAGTATGATTTGGGTGTTTGGACAGTCTCCCCCTTGTGAAAGGGTCTAAACAGTAGCCATAGTAATACAGCTGTCCTAATAGAGATGTCCTTTGGTTCAAGGATGGTGCTGCTGATGGTGAGACTGCATCCATTAAGTGGGATGTCTGAGAGACTCCTTATCAGGCCTCCTAGCTACCCTGGTAAGGAGCAGTTAAACCAATAGATTATGATGGGCCACACTGCATAAGACATTTGAAGGGACTATACCACCTTTAAACATTAATACTGCTAGTCGTAAAAGTGGAAAAAAAAAGATTCAGTGTTTGGGTGGGCTAGACACAGTCTTGCTGGGTAGGAAAGGATCCAGGGCAGATCTGCCCACCCTCCCTCCCACCTATCCTATTCACAGTTCCAGGGCATGAAAAACACTTTCAGGAGCCATGTTATGGATGTATCTGCTTTTGAAGTCGCTGGGACCCAAATAGGCTACAAATGCTCACAACTGTAGACTGAAATACCTTTCTGGGTCCTGATTCTTCAGTGGACTGGACACCTCAGGCAGTTTACTCACTGGCTAAGTGGGGAACTAATCGTCTATATGGGGATTTTGTGACTTTTTAAAAAAGTGCTTTGGGAGCATTCTTTAATCATCAATTCCTGGGTAACTCCTTTGAAGTAACATTTAGTAATGTAAAAATAAACAGTAGGATGTTCTAGTTAGCAACAGCCCAACGTGGGCACCAGAAACCTAACTTTTCAGCTCCTTTACTGACCAATTATGTGCCAGTCTCCCCATCTGTAAGAGGACGTCTTTCTCAAAGAGATGTTGAGAGACTAAGATGTGACTAAGATTTGTGAAAGTGCATAAGATTTCCAGGAATTTCATTCTGAAGAAGAGTACCTTGTTTAAGGAGCAGACCTAATGAAATCATAGGAAAGACTAAATAACTTTCCAAAATGTTTATACCACATGATGTCAGGGAGGCAATAATTCAAATGTTATGTAGAACAGACCTAACACAGGGTAATGTCAACAGGCACACTTTTTCATGTGGGTAAAAGTGATATTCATGACCCACCTGTCACGAGAAAGTTCCTAAAGAAAGAGCTGATTATATACTGCAGCACACAACTTACTTGAAGTCTTTTCTTGCTAAATCCTGAAGAGGGAGATAAACTATTCCAATAACTTCCCAACACATCCCTGAAGTAAAAGACCTTTAGCATTTTCCACATTAAGCAGATGCAAGAACCTCCAGTTTTTTGCCCTTAATGGACTTTATCTCCCTCTAGGTTTTAGCAAGTCAAAATGAATTCCTGTCAAAAAGTCTTTAAATGAAACACAAGAAAATCATCACTGCCACAATGACTAATTAGTGCCCTTGATGAGAATTTCTACAAAGGAGTGGAAATTGCCCTATTGTTACAGTTAAACAAAGGGTTATTTGTGTTTGCAAAATAGTTTAAAGTCACACAAAAGCTCCTTTTAAATAGAGTTGCCTACTGGAATAACAGGAGCATGTGCATGGACAATACTTAAAAAATGAGTTTAAATACAATGCCTTTAGAGATTTGAGCCAGTGCTTTACACCACTGGTACAGCCCCATAAGTTTCTTACTGGCTTGTCTACTCTGGGGGCCTTAAAATTTGTCTATTGCTCTTCAGGAAAAAGCTCAGCACCAGCTTTTGTATAACAACTGGGCACTGCCAAAGTCAAAAGGATTTACTATTTGGTACCAAAAAAAAAAAAAAGGCCTGCAAGAGAGACTTGCTTATTGGACTCCGGGAATATGCCCCAAACTCATTTTGTGCCAATACTTGGACTAATACAAGCCTTGAACACTGGTTACCCTCAGGCAAGGCTTGATTTCAACAAATCTGGTATTTCCATTTCCTTACATGGACTTCAGCAAATTCAACAGAAATAAAGCTAACTTTACAGAATTCCTCAATTCCTTACCATCTCCCCCGCACTCCCCTAAGGGATCATTTATAAGTTTTCCTACCAGGGTTTCAGAACTTCTGAACTTACCAAAAAGGCTCAAGACAAAAAAGCCCCACAAAGAATTAACTTCACATAATTTGGAAATACTGACTATGCAGGTATTCATCAATGGGACCTTGTTTTTTCTGGACCATACTTCCAACTTTCTGCCCAAAATATCAAGGGAATTTCGGCTGCCATAAGTGCTTTTCCAGACATTTCAATGGGAAAAAGCTTACCTCCTCAAAACAGAGTACACTCATTTTTGCCATAACGCGTGTTTTCACAACATATTTTGATTAAAATGTTGCTAGGGTAATAGAGAATGCTTATCCAACAACCTCAGCCTTTTTGACAATGCGTCGTGGTGTTGGAAGAAACAGCTTGCACAAAAAAATATGTGCACAGCATGAGAATGGGTGGGTACTACAGTGTTATTCTAAATGAGGGGTTTTGTAAAAATGCAGCCTCCACATTAGAAGAGAACTTTTCACCAGATTACCGACTAACCAACCAAGTTTGGAGTAGAATTTAGAGCCTCTCAAGAACAAGGGCCTAATCAGTCAGCATGTGGTCAGCTACACAGATGTTTCCTTGTGTCTCACCTGAAGGCTCATAACAGTGAGTCTGCGAGCATCGTCTGAAGGAGCGATAACTGGAACCAAGTAAGGGCTGTCTGGAATGTGTTCATCATTGAACTTGACTGACACCTCATAGTCACCTAAAAGACAAAAAAGTTGTGAAATAGTCATCAAGCATAGAGTAAAATTTAAAGTCTCATCCAAATCAAAGAGGAGTCCCAGCTTGGCCCTTCGCACAGCCGGGTGCACAACAAGGATCGGGACTACCTAAGCTACTTCTGACTGGACTACAGCTGTCCCAGGAGCCCCTGACTTTCCTTCACTCAGTTGAAGGGGTTAATTTATGGCACGGTTATGAGCCGCCTCTGATTGGTCACTGCTGACGTGAGCCACGTTTTTTCTTGGTTCCTGCGAAGAGGTTCTGAAACTATTAAAACCTTAGCGATGAAGAGAACGTTTCTGGAAAAAAAATCAAAAAGCATATCTTTTCCTGTCCCCAGTTCCAATGTCCCTGCTGAGGGAGGGGTCTATTGCCAGGGCTGCTGTTTCTCCACTTCTGCAGCCACCCTGGCTCCTCAGGATGCAGAGCCATAGTACCAGGGTGGGAGGAGTGGAGAGAACGGGGCAGGAGCGGTAGAAGCTGGGCTCACCAGTACCAGTGTATTTTAATTGATTTTTAAATCAAAAAAATGCCCGCCACCACTTCTCCCGCTCAATTATATCCACAGACAGGAACCCCAGCAACAGGGGATTGATTTTCTACTTAGGGCAGCACTAACAGCAGCCCTCTAGTTCCCTCCCCTCCTGCCACTGGGTTGCGGGAGGAGAGGGAACCAGAGGGCTGCCGTTAGTGCTGCCCAAAGTAGAAAAGTGGCGACATGGGCAGCAGCTCTCCATGACTGGCTGGAAGACACCCTCACCCTTGCCCCCTCACCCAACTGTGGCAGGCCACAGAGGGGTCCCCCCCTGCTGTGGGGATCAGCTGCGGGGTCACCTAATCATGCTTCATTTTTGGAGGAATCTGTGATCATCCTGGGTTCCTTGCTCCCCAGCTTTATGGAAAAATCCCAGCTCCCTCTCTCCCAACTCCTCTCCTTACTCACCAGATTAGGCAACGTAGTAATTCTAGCAGGCAGATTCTCCCAAAGACATTTAAGAATGCCATCTGACATATCATTTTCAAGGATTCTGACTGAATAACGTGCCATAGCAAAAGAATGTGCCAACCCATCATGGAACTGTACATACCAGGCTCTTGTGCAATGTAAGACACACCACAAGATCCATTTTTATGGTCATCAAATGCAATTTCTGCTTTACTTGGTCCTTCAACGGCAATGGAAAGGCCTCCGGCTCCTGCTTCTCTGGTCCATATGCTGAATTCAGCTACGGACAACACATACATTTAGTAACCAGGAAAGAATTACTACTCAATTATTTTGGGCCCCTCTTAGTAAAATTAAATCTGCAATTCACTGAATTTTCTGTGCCCCCCCTGCATTTTACTGTTTTATACATGCACATGGAACCTACAGGAGAAGTCGATCAATGCCATTACAATCGGATGAGTAGTTTTTAGTCGTCTGTTTCACAAGTTGAATACAAGTGGTTATATTCTTATACAAAGTGGTAGTTACTACTACACTGGAAGGAAAATCACTGGGGTCAGTTTCCAAGTTGTATGCTTTATGCAATTCATTTATGCTACTATGCTAGAAAGAAGCAGTGCAGCCTTATGGAAAGAGCACGGGTCTAGGCTTCAGAGGACCTGGGTTCTAATCCCAGCCCCATCACTGGCCTCTGTAACCTTGGGCAGGTCAACTACTCTGTGCCTCAGTTTCCTCATCTGTCAAATGGGGATTCAATCCCTCTTCTCCCCTGACTTGGACTGCGAGCCTTGATGATCTTGTATCTCACCCAGTGCTTAAGAGAAGCAGCATGGCCCAGTGGCAAGAGCACGGACTTGGGAGTCAGAGGACGTAGGCTCTAATCCCAGCTCGGCCACTTGTCTGTGTGACCTTGGGCAAGCTGCTTAACTTCTCTGTTTCTCAGATACCTCATCTGGAAAATGGGGATTACGACTGTGAGCCCCATGTGGGAAAGGGACTGTGTCCAACCTGTTTACCTTGTAACTACCCCAGCGCTTAGAACAGTGCTTGGCACATAGTAAGCACTTAAATACTATAATTATTATTAGTAGTACAGTGGCACACAGTAAGCACTTAAATACCACAGTTTTTTTAAAATATAACTTTAGTGCTCTCAAGAAGGTTCACTCACTGTTACCAAAATGTTCCCAGAAGAGATAGCTGGCAAAAGAAATTTAATTTTTTTTTTTTTTTTTAGAACTACTCAGTGCTGAGTAAAGCATTCATGCTTGAGTCCAAATGGAATTGCCTTTTTCTTGAATTCTTACCTGGTACTCCTGCTTCTCCTCTCTCAAGGCCTGGCCCTCCAGCTCGGACATTCTGAGCACCCCCCTCACCAAGAGGTCCAACTGTGAACTGAAATGGGCTGCCTGGAACATGCCGGTTCTGGTATCTTGCAGCCACTGTATGAACGCCCATCTCTTCCGGGATGAAACGAACACAATGAGAGCTCTTTCCCATGGGAACTATTTCTGCTTCTGTTATTCTGCCAGAGGGGCTGGTGACCTGAGCAGACATCTCCCCGCTATCAATTTCTAAACAAGGAAAACAAGAGTCAGAAAATGAGCAGCTACTCAGCATTATGTGCAGCATCAGAAATGAAATGCAAGCCAAGATTGGAAATTCTGTATTTAGGCTCAGTCTCTCTGTGCCCCTTACTCTAATCTCACAAAAAACAAAACAAAACAAAAAAAAAAACCCTTCATCTTGATCATTTTAGCTCTTATACCCAAAGCCACCTTACAATGCAAAGCAAACAGAAGCCTGAAAAATCAGTCAAAAGCTTATTTTTTTCCAGCCCACCAGGAGCACCACTCCTACAGCACTCCCAACAGAGCGGCAATGCCGAGCAAAAGGCTTAAAAACATTAGAGAATATGAAGAAAATAAGTCCCAACTTCATATTTCCTATCCTAAGTGAAAAATGAGACAAACCATTTGGGAATTTGCTAGTAGGAGCTTTATAGTTGAGCAGGAAGAGAACACGCTCTCATTGTTTCTCACAGTTAAAAGATCAGGAAATTTCTGAGGGGGGAAGAAAGAGAGAACACAGGTCTGCCTCAAAGGGACAAGGAAAGTCAAGTATGACAATACCAGTGAGCAAATTATTTGAAGTTATGGAAATGACAATATTGCCACCAATATTGGGAGATGCAGCAGGAGGGGGGTGAAGTGAATCCATTTCTAAAATAAAGCGCTTGCTTATGGTGAACATTAGTGTCCACCATATGAACAGACAGGCATCACAGAAAGCATGCTGGGCAATTTAAAGTAGATAAATCACATACAACCATTGTCAAGCTACACCCTGCATTCCTACAGAACCTGTGCCGAGAAATTCATGCTCCTAACCCCAAGGACAGAAGGTGGGGATGCAGGGGATGTTGGCAGACTAGTTGATCCATCCACACAATCACGGTATCGAGGACATCACAGGTGCGATTTCTTTCATTCAACAGATGGAAAAGGGTAATTAGATTGTCAAAAGAAGTGGGAAAGTTTCTCCCAAAGGCCATATGGAACCAAAGTAACTAGGAAAATGAGAGGAGGAAAAGAAAGAAGAGCAAAGAGTAATTCTGCTTTGACATTAACTATTCACATTTACATACCAGACTAGTAACCATTCAGGATTTGAAGGAAGGTTATAGAATTCAGACAAATATGTTCTTTTGGAGATTCAAATGTGAAAAGTCATTTAGAATCTCATTTAGTTTGCTCTGAACATATTTAGAACAATTAGCCATCTCACAGTTGTTCAGAATACTAATGTCTTTGCAACCTCATGAGTACCCGCTACGACTCGAAGAGTAGTAAGCATCAGTACAAGGTTTTACCCAGTCAGTTCAATCTATAAAGGAGTAAGATGAAAACACCTTTGTAACCTGATTTCTCAGGGTACTTATTCCCATTTCAACTTCAAAGACTGGCATAAGAACTCATCTGTATACGGGACTTTCCGCCATGACCTTGACAGCAGAACAAATCCCACTGGGAACCCTGCTTCCCCCCCACCCCAATGACTCCCATGGTTCCTGTTTCTGACATGCCCATGCCCTAAGCATGCTGTGCCATGGGGAGTTAAGCTGCAGCAGCATGCTCCCCCTCTCCCCATGTCAGAGTAAAACCAGGGAATCCTGTCACCTTCCCATACATGTGTCCAGGGCCCTCTACTGGATTGCAATGCTGCCTCCCCAGGGACCCACATTGCTTCTCCTTCGCCTCCAACCTGAACTGCCTTGCACCACTCCAACAAGAAAGAGGAAAACCAGACAGTGTGACACTTCCACAATAACCTCAATAAGATTGGGGTGGCTGGGGCTGCATTAACTAAAGTTGGGGCATCTAGTGCAGATCCCCTGTCAGATGATCCCCAGTGATGTCATTACAGGGCCACCAGCCAGAGTGGTGGCAGAAATGTAATAATAATAATAATGTTGGTATTTGTTAAGCGCTTACTATGTGCAGAGCACTGTTCTAAGCACTGGGGTAGACACAGGGGAATCAGGTTGTCCCACGTGGGGCTCACAGTCTTAATCCCCATTTTACAGATGAGGTCACTGAGGCACAGAGAAGTTAGGAGACCTGTGGGTGGCCTTGGCAGCCAGGGTTGGGAAGCCTTTTGTCTGGGAAGGTGAAAAGGAGGAAGCAGAAGTCCCAGCTCTGCCCCTTGTCAGCTGTGGGACTGTGGGCAAGTCACTTAACTTCTCTGTGCCTCAGTTACCTCATCTGTAAAATGGGGATGAAGACTGTGAGCCTCATGTGGGACAACATGATTACCCCCTATCTACCTCAGCACTTAGAACAGTGCTCTGCACATAGTAAGTGCTTAACAAATACCAACATTAAGTCAGGAGGATCCCAGCCATGACCCAATAATGTTTTTCTAGGTGTCTCTACCCAACTTCAAAGCCTTATTGAAGGCACATCTCCTCCAAGAGGCCTTCCCAGACTAAGCTCTCCTTTCCTCTTCTCCCACTCCCTTCTGCATCGCTCTGGACTTGCTCCCTTTATTCATCTCTCCTCACAGTCCCACAGCATTTATGTACAGATCTGTAATTTATTTCTATTAACGTCTGCCTCCCCCGTAACGAGACTGTAAGCTCACTGTGGGCAAGGAATGTGTCTATTATATCGTATTCTCCACAGAGCTTATTACAGTGCTCTGCACACAGTAAGCACTCAAATACGATTGAACGAATAAATATGACTAACTCACTAACTCCTCTGCAGCTTGCTCATTCTAAAGGAAGACAAGCAACAGAATTTCCAACACTCTTTTCCCGTTTCTATTCATCACTCCTTATATGTCTGTCACCAGTTCCCTCTTCTCCCTTACATTTTTAGATGGTGAATCCTCCGAGGGCCCCAACCTGGTTATTCTTTCCCAGCACTTGGTACAGAGCTCTGCACCCAAGTACTTACTTCTATTATTACTACTGTTCCACGATGGTTGTGGAAGCCTTCAGATTATTTAATCTCAGAAATTCCAGGAAATACTGTGGCTCTAAGAAATCAGTTCTGCGACTTACCTGGAATTTTCAGATTAAGATCACATATACTCCCAATTGTTGCTACAGAGGGAGCCCGGCTTGTGCGAGTGATGCTCTCCTTGACCCTTCCTTCTCCACTTATTTTCACCGTAAATGGGCTACCTAGAAGTATCATGGAAAATTCTTATGAGCCTGCATATTTGACGTGGCATGGTGAGGGCTGCTTACCATCCAACACAATTTCCACATACTACTCAAAAAGCTAGGAAAATTGGCTCATACCTGGCACATGTTCATCCGCAAATTTGGTAGACACAATATAAATACCCGGTACCGTTGGGAAGTATGACACCTTGCAGGTTCCATCCTCCAGATCTTCTGTTTGAATGTCGACTTTGCTGGGCCCCTCAACTGCTAGAGATATGCCACCATACCCTAGAACCAGAAAAAGGGTTGCTTTTCACAGTGACACTTAAACCTTGATCTTGCCTTCAGTAGTCTTTGAAAGTTTAAACACAAAAGAGTGAGTTGGGTGATGGACTGGGTTCCCAAGCAAGGCCTCATAATCTTTGATGTGAACTCTGCAGATTGCTAGCTTAGTAATATATTCTCCCCCTTCAGACGGTAAGCTCTCTGTGAGCAGGGAACATGTCTACAAAATATGCGCTTTACTCTCCCAAATGCTTAGTACCGTGCCCTACATGCATTAGGTGCTCAATAAATACCACTGACTGATTACATGCCAGCAGGTGTGGCTTATCTGGGCAAACTGGTCTCATACCAATGAGCCACAGGCTTGGTCCTGCTGGGAGAAAGCAGTGCAACTACAGCACTGGTAAGTAGTTCCACTCTTTAACCGCTTCCTCTCCATCCTACTTCTTGACGGCAACTAGAGACACAGTCCTCAACCTGAGGCAGTACTTCGGTAAAAGCCAGCCTAAAGTCAAACAGCAAGTCAAAAATGGAACAGGGAAGATGCTCCTACTTTTAAGAAACTTGAGATCAGATAGCAGAGGACAGTTCAACCTTTTTTTCCAAAGCATGCCACAAATCAGCCTCTTCAGGATTGCCCTAACGGGACCTTGGAGCTTATGGCCTTATCTGTCAATCTTTGAAATAGGGGGCTATTGATAGAAGGGAGGGGGAAGTTTAAGGGGAAAAATACGCCTCAAAATGTGCCTCCCCAACAGGGGTCCTGAAGGAGCAGCACCTCTCTTACCTGCATCTCTTGTATCAACGATGAAATCTGACATCTCAAAAGTACGCCCTTCAGTCAAGCCCTGGCCTGAGACTTTAGCTCTACGGGCATCTCCAATTTCTGACTGAACCACCATGATGGACACAGGACTATTGGGCACATGGCTGCCATTCTTCTTAATGCTGACTACGTGCTGACCCACTTCATGTGGGATGAATGAAATGCCTGTCAGGGAACAACAACAAGTTTTTTGGTTTGGGTTTTTTTTTTTTGTTTTGTTTTTTTAACTAAATCAAGAACAGCAGGAGAGCTTGTAAAACAGACTTCATCTGCCTCATTGGGTGGAAAAACTGAGAAATTACCAAATTTGTAGCTAGGACCTGGCTTCTTACTTACCAATATGGTTATTAGGTAGTCTCTTTAGGAGGCAAGGCTCATCATGGCCAGACGGGGCCTTAATACTGGCTGTCAACGTGCTAAGATCAGTTTCTTGGATATCAAGCAGGAAATCAGCAGCAGAGCCTAGCTTCACCTGGGAACATCTCCTGCTGTCATCTAGAGAGATTGCCAACTCAGATCACTTATTGCATTAACTTTACTATACATGCGTGCACCCACACGCACACAGTTAAAATGCCCTATGAAATTAATGTATGGGAAATTTTACAAGGATATGGGGACAAGATACCTGTGCTATTAAAATTGAAGTTACACTTCATGATTTTTTATATTCCTGCATGTTACAGATTGACATTAATACAGTCCTGCACAAGATGCTGAGGTCTTAGAACCTTGCATACTAGATCTGAATAAGAAAGCTTCAGAAATGGGCACATACCCACCCACAAGATAAAAAGTACTATCTGCTGGATGTTAACATGCAAAACAACACCTGGTTCCTGCTTCATCTTCCAAATTTCCACAAATATTCCCAGTCTTAACTAAGGCATTGTGATTGTCACTATGCTTATGATTGGCTCTTCTCTGGTGGTTTTTATACAGATGATTCATTCTGAATTATACAGGATACTAAGTGCAAGATCCATCAGCCACTTCCCTACCTGTGATCTTGGCTGTGAATGGGCTGCCAGGAATGTGCTTGTCATTGTACTTGACCAGTATGCTGTAGTCACCCGGAAGGGTCGGCAGATAGGTCACCGTGCAGGTGCCATCCTTGTTATCAATGCAACTAATCTCTGCTTTGGAAGGTCCTTCAATAGCCAAGTCAAGTCCACCTGTCAGAGAGAAAGAAAGACAGAGGGAGGGAGTGGGGGAGAGGGAGACATCTCTTTCAGAAACAATATGCTTGTAAAATTCTGGTTTAAGCATTTTTCGATCAGGTAAAAATGACAAGGTGAAAGAAGCAACTGAGATCATACTTTATAATTACGATTATGTTTAGTCCAAGCTAAACTTAAATAGAAAGACATTTCTAGTCACTATAAGAGTTACAGCCTACTTATCAAGTCGATGTCACAGGGCCCTACTTACAACATTTCACACATAACTACATTTTTTTCTGTGTAAGTAATAGTAGCTAGGAGCTGCACCAGAAGGTTCATTTCTTACTGCATATAGGTCACAGTGACTACATCATCACCTATTCTCTATATGTGGTTAGCCTCTGTTCTGTTTTCAGGGGCCAATAAAAATATACTGGGAAAGCAGTCATTATGCTAGAGGAGGAGGATCCCAAACCAGAGGCCCCAGTGAAGTAGAATAATAACAACAACAACAAAAAAACCCTAGTGAACTATAGATAAGGAACTGGCAGGATTGAGACACTCAGAGTAAAAATGAGACCAAACTAGCAAGCATTTGAGGCAGAGACAATGATTGCGTTGCCAATGACAGGAAAGTTAGGAAGTGCAGTTGATTTAGGATGGAAAATGGAGTTCAGTTAAATAATGGCATTCATTAAGTATCTACTATGTGCCAAGCACTGGAGTAGATACAAGTTAATCAGGTAAGACAGTCCCTGTCCCACAATGAGGCCCACTGTCTAAAGGGGAGGAAGAATAATTTCCATTTTACAGATGAGAAAACAAGTACAGAGAATAATAATAATGATGATACTATTTAAACGCTTACTATGTGTCAATTACTGTACTAAGTGCTGCGGTAGTTATGCGATGATCAGGTCCCACATAGGGCTCACAGTCTAACAGCATGGTGCAGTGGAAAGAGCACGGGCTTTGGAGTCAGGGCTCTTGAGTTCGAATCCCAGCTCTGCCACTTGTCAGCTGTGTGACTGTGGGCAAGTCACTTAACTTCTCTGGGCCTCAGTTCCCTCATCTGTAAAATGGGGATTAAGACTGTGAGCCCCACGTGGGACAACCTGATTCCCCTGTGTCTACCCCAGCGCTTAGAACAGTGCTCGGCACATAGTAAGCGCTTAACAAATACCAACATTATTATTATTATTATTAAGTCAGAGAAAGAACGTGTATTGAATCCCTATTTTATGGATGAGGGAACTGAGGCACAGAGATGTGAAGTAATAGTAATTATAATAATAATGGTATTTGTTTAGCGCTTACTTATGTGCTAAACACTATTCTAAGCGCTGGGGTAGACACAAGGCAATCTGGTTGGACACAGTCCCTGTCCCACATGGGGCTCACAGTCTCACTCCCCATTTTCCAGATGAGGGAACTGAGGCACAGAGAAGCGAAGCGACTTGCCCAAGGGAACATAGCAGACAATGGCAGAGCCGGGATTAGAATCCACAACCTCTGACTCCCAAGTCTGGGCTCTTGCTAATGGGCCATGCTGCTTCCCCTGAAGTGACTAACCTAAGGTCACAAAGCAGGCAAGTGGCAGAGCTGGGATTAGAAGCTGGGTTTCCTGACTTCCAGACCAGGGCTCTTTCCACTAGGCTATGCTGCTTTTTGGCCATGTTAAATTTTAAAGTGCTAGCAGGTCATCCAGATGTACCTATCCTGAAGACAGGAGGAAATATGACATGCCCAAATGATGTTGGTAATTGAAAAGTCAAATGTTCATGGAGCTTAATTATGTAAAGTCTTACCCTCTCCTGCATCTTCTGTGACTATGGTGAAGGTGGAGGTTTTGTTAGCCACACCATACACGAGACCAGGACCAAAAGCAGATACACTTCCACTGTTTGGGTAGTTGACGTAGAACTGGAGGGGGCTCTCTTGAAATGTACAAAATAGGCACATCAGTATATTTTATATCTGTTTTTCTATTTCAATTCACTAGCTTTACAATCTCATGTTGCTCTACCATGGATGCATAATCCTATAGCATCAAGGGGTTCTACTTTGAATCTTCTGAAGCACAATTGAGAGAACTAGGCTTTGTTTACACTAGTCAAGGAATAATACAGAGACAGGATATAACTCTCCTGCTCCTAGATTTTGAAAGGTTGGAATTTCAAGAGGGCATAAAATGCCAGATGACCTGCCAGATATCAGGTCACTCTCCTGCTAAGGATCTATTACAACCATCAATTTTAGTGAAGTACTTGTGTTTGGGAGTATTGCCACAGAAAGAAAACCCTTCCCTTCTATTCACCCTCTCCCCCTCCCCCAAGTGTCTGTCGGCTATTCTGGAAAGTCCCTTGCTTCTCACTTTTTCCTACAATTTGACCTTTGGTCATGCTCAGCATGGTGAAAAAGATAAACAAAGGCAACTCTAAGTGGTCTTTACTGTGAAATCAAACACTTCATTGTGATGTCTTGTTGGAAGTCAGCTGGGGCATACAGCTCGACTCTTCTGTTTCATGCAGATATCAGTTTTCTTTTCCAAATTTTGTTGGTGCTTATTTATAAAGTTTAAATACCGGTGCAAGTCCTAGAAATCTACTTCTCACACTTCAACTGTAAAAATATTTCACTTGGAAATCATTCAGATTCATCTACACCCCAGACAAAACCTCCCATAGAATTCAATGTTTCAAGATATTCAGTGCACAGGGGAATATGACAAAGCATGAGTAGTATTCTAAGTAACAGACCTCCTACAACTTACCCGGGATGTGATTACCAATATATTTGATGTGCATCTCATGCAGCCCAACCTCAACAGGAGCATATCTAACAGTCACTGTACCATCTTTGTTGTCCACAATTTCTGGGCTAGCAGTCTTTCCAGAAGGCATGTGGACTTCACCTATGAAGTTCAATAGATACAACTGAACACACCTTTAGGAGGATGATGCCGACTTTCCTTGAAGCTCTGGTTAAAGATACCCTTAAAAATAGACTTTAGGTTTAGGTCGCACCACCCCCCTTGCCCACATCCAGTTCCACATAGTGTCCTCTGCCCCAACCCCATATCTGACAGAGGATCACTCTTCCCACCTTCAAAGCCTTATTAAAAAGAAAATCACATCTTCAAGAGGCCTTCACCAACCAAGCCCTCATTCTCCCTACTCCCTCTCCCTTCAGCGTCGCCCCAGCACTTGGATTGGTAATCTTTATTTACCCCCACAACACTTATGTACACATTATACTCTTCCATTTATTTTAATGTCTGCCTTCCCCACTAGACTCTAGACTTCTCCTTGTGGGAAGGGGACAGGTTTACCAACTGTTGTACTGTACTTTCCTCAAGCGCTTAGTACAGTGTTCCGCACACATCAAGTGCCCAATATGATTGACTGATCATCCAAACATGTGGACTGACACTTAAGTTCTCTAATAGGCTTCTGCTGTATTTTCATAATGTGTGACCACAGCAAATGTCTAATGATATATACATGTGCAGAAATCTACAGGACTGTGCAAGACGCTGTTGTTGATTATAAAATCCAAAAGCCCTAAGCAGTTTGGGGGACAATACAAGTTTCAGCCAGATATACACAATCTCAGACCTACTTAGACCTGCACAAGGAGAATACTTTAGTGTTAAATATCTCACCAAGATCCTGTGGGAAGAGGGCTTTTGCAAGCTTTTCTGGGGGTAGATTCCACTTATGTGCAAATCAATCATTTATTGAGTGCAGAGCACTGTACTAAGCACTTGGGAGAGTACAATCTAACAGAGTTGGTAGACATACTCCCTGCCCACAAGGAGCTTACAGTCGAGGAATTTCTGGCTGAGTTGTAACCATTCTCCCTTTCCAAAAGTGACTACTGAAAGTGAGCTCCAACCCACATGTATGAAGGTGAATGAAAAAGGCCAATGCATGACCAACACCTCCCCCCCCATGTCATGTGTGCCCACGTGCAAAGATGGTACCTAATATGTTTGTCCCTTAGAGGGCCTGGGTCTGTTTTTGAGGCTGGATATCCCCATCTTCACGAGCCTTTTCTCAGAGTAACTTTTCCTGATTACTACCTGCCAAATGATACGTATGTTCAAGTGCTCGCGTGAGGGCAATCCTAAAGAGGCTGATTCATGGCTTTCTTTGAAAAAAGAGACTGTCAGACAGACAGGGTCAGACAGAATACCTTACAACTGACTCACCCAACCATACCACCATGGAGTAGCCTGGCTATGATCCAGAAACCACCAAGGTAAGCTGAGATGGTAGCATCTAAATATGTGAAAGAAGCAAAAAAAAGTCTATATATGTATTAATCATGCTTACCAGTTATTTCTCCTTTCCTTACTGCAAATGGAATGACCATATCAAAAGGTTTAAATCCTAAGCCATTCACGTCACTGCCTGGGACATAAGCTTCTTCAGTCACCTAAAAACAGGATGCAGTCGATTAGGGAAGCAGCGATATTTCCCTGTGAACCTACCATGGCAAAGTAGCTAGAAATTTCGCAAGCCAATTAAGTTTACTTTGATCACTGTACTCAGAACAGCAGTCTGACCAACACTTGAAATTAGCACTTCAGTGTCGGGTATAGAACTCGAAGGATTTTGGAGCCAACACATTTGCCCAATGGTCAGGGCTCACAAGGATCAACAACTGCAAAATTTGCAGCAGTTTTCAAACAGCAACAGACAATTAAGAAAAACATGAAACAGTAAGAGACACCAGTGGCTCCATCTGAAAAAAGTTTTAGTTGCGTGTGGCCTGGAAAAGAAAGTGCATTTTAAAGAGGCAGATAGGGTTCAAAGAGAAAGCAGCAAATAACTTTTGCAGATTTGGTTTCTCTTTAATGAGAGACAGTCAGGCTTAGACTAAGCAAAGTTGCTGAGGCCCACAAGTTTTCACCTTTCCCTTCAAATGAAGACTAGACATTGCCTTAGGGTAATTAGACATATATTGAGAACTCAGGAAATGTTATGACATAGCATGGTATTAAAATGCCATGAGGATAGATTCCCAGGAGAATTTTACTCCATCTAAATGCTACTGATCAACTGGAGAGAAATGGGTGACCAGAAAAACTCAAGGGCTCAAGCAATCCCAAGAAGCAGGCTGCAGCATTTCTGAAATGAAGAGTTGAATGAAAATGGAAATGTAAAAAAAGTGTACCCAAGGATTGTATCCAGGGAGAAATGCATTTACCGGTGCCTCCTCCATAACTGCAACTTCATCATCTGCAGCCTGGTTAGTGGCAAACAGAAATTAATTGGGTGTCATACTAGAAAAGTTACAACTGTTCATCAGAGAGCAAAAATTATGACAAAAAAGTAGATTTCTTCCTTACCCAACTTCATGCCCAGCCCTTCGAGGATTAGAATTTTATTTTAGAGATTATATTGGGAGCTTTCTGAGGGCAGGTAATGCTCGTCTTGCTTCTGATGTACTCTCCCAAATGCTTAGTATGGTACATGGTAATACTCAACATGAAGTGATGGACAGAGCCTGCCACGCTAAGGGTTCCAGGGTTTAATACAGCATAAGGTTTGTTATCCAGCATTCCAGTGGCCAATTAGTTAACAATTCTAGTTAAGAGCCAGAGCTGCTTAAGGGTCTTTGCCCAGTCAGAGGGTTTAATGGCAAGAGTGTTCATTAAGCGCTGAGCACCACCCCTCTGGACAGCCTATGAGAAGCAATAGTGAATTCTGACCACGCTTCCATTCAAAGAGGGCTGCACTGCAGCTGAAAAATGGGAATCAAAGTGTAGGGGCAGTGAGGGAGTGGCTCTTTTCACACAGGAGCCTTATAAGGCTCTTGAGACAAGGAGGCAAGAACAAAAAACACCAGGGGCTATCAACATGCCTGCACCAGGCACACAGGCTGTCCTTTGTTGTGCTGCAAGGACTATGGGTTCCACATTGGCCCAAATAAATTTTTCACTGTCTGTGGTACCTGTGGTTTGCAGGAACACCCAGAAGAGTTTGGCCAGATTAGGAGAAAACCTCAAACTGAAGATGCCAGAGAAGACCATTTTCAAATTAGCAGGGCAGCAAATCCTGGCTGCCTAAGGCAACCCTGCTAGAATTCTGGGAAGAATTTGTACAGAAAGCCTCAGAGAAAGCCTCTGATAGCTCTGAAACCCAAGAAATAGGCATCAGTGGAGAGTGGGGGTTCAGGTGCCGAAGGGGACTGCCTAAATTCACTAATTGAGAATTCAAACATTAGAAACTCCCTCTCCCCCACGGAGCAAAATCTTCCAGGATTGTTCTTGCAGAGGAAGTCTCCCAAGTGGTGGTTAGTAGAGTTTTACAGTTGGAAAGGTTCTGGATAACAAAGCTTTTAATAGAGTGTGAATTTTTCTGTAACTAGGAACAAGAAGGGTACCCTAATAGGAATGACATTAGGAGTGTTTATGCTCTATAGCACCTCACTTTTCAAATTTTCAATCCAAGAATTCCATTCTTGTTTTCTAACCATGGTCTCAGTATGACAGAGTTTGTCCTTTTCCTAAGAGTTCTTAACAATAATCATGAGTTGTTTTAGGACTCAGTAGGTCACCTGTGTATCAAGCTGGACTGCTGGATTGGGGTCTGCAGTTTTAGATGCTATTTCATCTCAATTTACACTATTATGATCTGATCTAATAGATTACTGGCAAGATCCTATCCATTGGCATATAGGCTCAATTCTTCCATAATGTGTGGTTTCACCGTGAATTTTGAATAAAATGTTGTTAAGGAACTTGGGAATGTTTCAGACCATGCATTCCAAATCTTGAGAGAATGCAATGCAAAAATCAGAAGTAATGATTATGCACATATGTACAATATCAGTCAAGGCACACATACTATAGAGAATACAGATCTTTCCTTATAATGGGAGTTCCCTGCTACAGGCAAACTGAGTACTTTCATTAGTAGCTCAAGTCAGCTGTAGCACATACATTTCCTCAAGCTAAACATATCACTTGTGACAAAGACAGCCTTTCATACAACATTTCACTGCTAGAAAAAGAATTCAAAATGTAAAACTTCCACAGAGTTGAGGCATATAAGGGTTCCTAAATCTTGGGTCAGATGCAACAAAAGAATGTGGATAAACCTGACTTTGCAGACTTTTTTTAAAAAACAAAAAGGAAAACCTTTTTTTTTTTTTTTTTTACAAGGCACAGTATTTAGAAAAAACAGTATTGCAATCAGAGGCAGATTTCCCAATAGAAAACACTTGGTGCTGGTACCATTTTCTCCAAGATTGGGGGGGTGGGGGGGGGCAGGGCAGCGGGGAGGGAAGGGGGAAATTAAGAGTAAAGGAAGGTTATACTAAATATTACATGGCACTAGTACCTACTTTCTTCAATTGTACCCTTCAATTGTAGTAAACCACAGTTCTGAAAGTTTGTAGGGTACAATGTGACAGGATACCTTGTCAAAATTTTCAGATGTGTCTGCCCCACTAAGAATGTAAACTCCTTGTGGCAGGGAGCATGTCACTGTTATTCTACATTTCCCAATTCTAGTACATGTATCATACCCAATATATGTTCAATAAATGCTGCTGCTATTAATACCACAGCATTAGCTACAGCTAGGCACATGAGAAGTGAGTTGACCTAGGAGTGGCACCATCATGTATGTGAGAATTTAAATGCCTTTTTTAAAAAATGAACTATGAGTCAGCAATAAGCTTAGTGCTTTATGGGGGACCAATGATACCCATCCATCCCTGATTGCAATTGTGTCTACAGGATACCTTTACTGGAATGGCCCTCTCATGCTAGTTTGCCATTTTGTTGTTTGGCAGTAGGTGTCCTAACTCAAAAAGAATTCCCCATTTTGTAGAGGTGTGTCATAATTAGTTTTATTTGGTTTCTACTTAATTTCCATCTTTGAGTTCTTTTACCCCAAAGGTGAGTCCCTTGTTCAAGATGACATTCAAATTGCAGTTTTCCTCAATTCTTGGCTTTCAACACTATACCCACTCCCTTAACCTGACAGTCTAAGGATAATAGCTATCTGTATTTAAAAAGTTAAATACTATTTAAGAAATTCAGTTCAAGACTTTGTCTTACCATGACGGTGAATGGGCTGTTGGGAATATCCACTCCCCCAAAGCGAACATAGATAACATAGGTTCCCGGCTTTGCAGCAGTGTAGAAAATATCATACGTCCCATCCTCGTTTTCAATAACATCCGCTTCAGTTTCTGTGCCATCCGGGGTCAGAACAGTACATGTCACTTTACCTTTCCCAGCAGTCTTGGCATCAACCACGAAACCAAGCTCTTCACCGGTTTTTACAGTGGATGCAATTCCAGGACCTATAAGGCGTGTTGAACAGAATGACACTGAACAGTTAGGAATAGAGAAGTCTCAGGATAAAAACTGGCTTCACCTATGGCCGAGGCCAACAATAAAGACTTTAACCTAAGGCTCCAAAGAACAGCCGGTTCTGCTCTAACGCTACTATAGTTAGGTTTCCCAAGAATGTCTTTGGGGGCAAGAAGAGGGAAATCATATTTTAGAAACCACTGATTCAGTGATATTTAATGGGTTAGGAGGTAGGTGGTTTGATGATACCTCGATGAATGACTGATACGAATTCCTATATTGTTATGCACTGTGTTTTTATAATAATTCCATTACTTTATGGCATGGAACATTCTAAAGTTGCAAACACACAAAACACAAAGTATTGTGCAGTAAGGTTGGTGCATTTCATAAGCCTAGTGCAGTTGTGCAAGGTTGAGGAAGCTCCCCAAATGCTTAGCAATTTTCCCTTGTCATCACCTCCCTTTCATGGAAGGAAGTCTCTATTAAACATTAATTGTCAAGATAACACCTGGCAGTCAGCAAGATTATCTATGTGGGTCAAGTCTGTTTTAGGGGGCAATACTGACTAAAAGGACACAGAAAGGGTTGGGGGGGTTAGGGGACGGGGACCTACCAGCCACACAAGAAGTTAATTTTGTGCTGACAAAACCGTGGCTCTTGGTTCCCTACCCCTGCTGCCCCCACATACCAAGCTCCCTTTAAATCCCCTTTTCTCAGCTTCAGTTTCAGGCTGCCTCCACAACTGTAGCCACTAAAACTTGAATGATTAACACACGATAGGAATAGAATTCCCTAGGCCTCCCGCCCATACTCTACTGACCCCACCGCAAGTAATTCCCCAATAGCATTCCAATCAAATCGAGCAATGAAAATAAAGTTATAGAAATAACAGTCTCTCTTCCTCCTCTCCCCTACCCCCTCACTGCCTTTCCAATGTTCAGTGAATTACTGTTCAGGGAAAAAGCCTGAGGAAATTAGTAAGACATTCTATCTCCTTACAAAAGCCATGTTCTCTTATGTTTAACAGATTGTATTCCTCACCTTATCTTCCAACTGAAAAGACTGAGTCTTGCTTCCCTTCTCTCCCCCAGCCTGCCCCTGGGGGTGGGGGAAAGTGACCGGGAAGCCTTTAAAAGTTGCTTACGGTGCCAATCCACAGATATAAAATTAGCCTCAAAAAGAGCTATGGAATTTCATAACTGGAAGAAGCAACATTTACCTGTGGCCATGCATTTGCTGGCATCACCTGTTGGTGTGGCCCGGATTCGGTAAGGAGATGCTGGGATCTCATCACCTCCATAAGTAACCCCAATCACATAGCGGCCTGTCTTATCCGGGATATAGGTTACTGAGAAAGTGCCATCTTTGTTGTCATGAATATCCGCTCTCTTTAGTTTTCCTTCTTGATCCTAAATGTCAAAAAAATCAAGTTGCATTTAAAAGTTGATGCTTACAGAAATCACGTTTAGTTGTAGTAATAACATTTGAGCTCCTAAGGGATGCAATGCACTGTTCTGTGTATGGGAAATAGAAGATCAGTGACATTTTTCCTGCCCATGAGCTTACAGGCCAATGGGGAGACAGTCATAAAAAATATTTACATACAGAACAGCCAAAGTAAATGCTGACAACGGGTACCCACATTTATTCTTCAACCGTATTTCTAGTAAAGTAGAATTTATGTTTCATGTCCTGAAGCTATAGGAAGAGATAACAACTTAGCTTAGGCATGTAAAGAAATATTTGCAAATAATTCAGCTCTCTGTACTAAGTTCTCAGAGTACTGTAGTTCATATGGGACACCTTGATGAAAAGTTCACTACAAAATAGGTTTATACCATCAAGTTTCTCAGATCAGGGGGCTTGAACCTCTTTCAGAAGACTGTGCCCTTAAGGTCTCAAGTTCTTTACCTGAAGAACCCTCTTCCCTCAAGTCCCCTCCTCAATATGATGTACCTTTGCCCTCATACAGAAAACTACTGGAGCCGGCCATCCTGGTTGAATGGAGAATCATAGTCCAAAAAATAAGAACTCCCATATGCCTCATCACCTACTCCTGAGTTGATGTTACATGTCTCTTTCCAACACCTAACCCCCCACCCCAATCACAATGTCAGTACCCCCTCTAGTGAACTGAAAAACCCTCAGGGATCTTTAAATCACCATTAACCTCTGACTTGTATTATTAAACAGTTGTCCCTCCCAATTCCTTAAAGTTAGAAATTCATTTCCTCAAACTAAGCCTAATCAGGTTTGAGTAAACATTTGAAAAGGAGGATTTAACTTACAGTGATCTGTACAGCGAGGAGCCCTTCACCTGCATCTTTAGCATCGATTGCAAAATCCACAGGCAAACTGGCTGGCACACCATAGGAACTGAGGCCAGGTCCATTAGCGGTCACTTTACTAGCATCATATGTAGGAAGGACTTTAATCTTGAAGGGACTTAAAAACAGTGAAACACCAAATCAGCTACATTTATCCACCTATAATCTGGTCTCATCTGCCCTCTATTTTTAATAAGGTTTGGAAGAAGACAAGGATTGGTTGGTGGGTGTTTGAATTAGAATGGTCAAATAAAAGGATACTTGATGAGGAATTTCTGGAATTGTCCCCCAAATTCACACTAGCTGGCATTAGCGGTTTTATGTTTGACTTTTAAGAGAAATTTGACTCAAAGTCAAAACTTCTACCAAAGAAAGACCTATTATAAGGTATATCCCATTTACAGCCACATTCCTTTGAGAATGTCACTATATCATGAAAGGTTCTGTGCAATTACTTGGGTTCTGTTCAGGAACCAGCTTAAACATGACAGTTGAACCTTATGGGCAAGTTTTAACACGGTAAAGCCCTCCCCTCCCCTCACTCTGCCCTCCCCAGCAGTTTTCCTACCCCTACCCTTCTCCTCCCTGTATCAATTGTATTTTATGGCGCCCCCACTATCTGCAGAGCATTGTAGTAACTGCTTGGGAGAGTACAACAGAATTAGCAGACACGTTCCCTGCCCATAATGAGCTTACACTCTAGATGGGGAGATGGATATTAATATGAATAATTTATAATATGTAATTTAAGGATATGTACATAAGTGTCATACGGTTGGGGGTGGGGCAAATATGTCCAAACATCACAAATCCAAGTGCATAGATGATGCTGAAGGGAGAGGGAGCCGGGGAAAAGCAGGCTTAATTGGGAAAGGCCTCTTGGAGAAGACTTGACCTTAATGCTTTGAAGGTCTCCCATATCCTTAATCCTCCTCTCCCCTTCTAACACACTCCCTCTCTGCACCTCCAGTTCTAGAACTTCCCTCTATCCTTCATGGTTTGTAGCCCCACCTCTCCACTCCAACCACTGATAAAGTGGGAATGGGGGGGAAAAAAAGGTTAGGCATGGCTGGCAGCCACACCCAGGCTAACAGTTGCTGCACCACCCCCACTCCCCCCTTCTTAAGGCTGGGGGAGTGTTGTTCATTCATTCATTCAATAGTATTTATTGAGCGCTTACTATGTGCAGAGCACTGTACTACGCGCTTGGGATGAACAAGTCAGCAACAGATAGAGACAGTCCCTGCCGTGTGACAGGCTTACCGTCTAATCGGGGGAGATGGACAGACAAGAACAATGGCAATAAATAGAGTCAAGGGGAAGAACATCTCGTAAAAACAATGGCAACTAAATAGAATCAAGGCGATGTTGTGAGTGTAGCTAGAGGCAGCTGTGTCCCAGGTGTTACTACTTTTACAAGTTCTGAAGGAGGATGAGGAGGAGGGGGAGAGGGCAGAAAGGGCAGGAAAATGGCAGGGAATGGAAGAAAGTGGAAAGGGAGCAAGGCAGAGGAGAGAGGAAAGCAACTTACCTGAAATGAGTGGATAGAATGTCAGGGGAAGAGTTTACATAGTCTGGGCTGTGTGTGCAAGAGGTATAGAGGCTTACAAATATTATGGGGGTGCTTAGAACCAGGGGTAAACCTGTGCACAGCAATCCTAGACAAACTGCTTCAACCTCAAGGAGTATATTTCAGATAGCATGGCAAGGCATGATGATTAACCAACTTACACCCAAAACGCTTCTTTGACTGCAGGCTATTTCCAAGCCTGTGCTTTAACAATGATTACCTGCGGGGGATCTCTTCATCAGCATATTTAACAGAGATTGTGTAAGGTCCTTCTTGGGAAGGGGTATATGTTATAGTATGTGTACCATTTCCATTGTCCATCACATTCACAGGATCTATCAGGCCTGAAAATAGAGATGGCAAATTAAATTGTGACAAGTTCAGTCGACACCTCCTTGGTGCTTGAGTTTAAATTAAAATGGAATTAAAAGAATGCTTTCTTCTGAGCTTTTTTAAAAAAAATGTACATGCAAATGACCAGAACTGTCACCCTCATTTCACTTTTGTAGGTGTTCTCTATATAACCTTCATTATAGGATTTGAGGAAAGCAAATGTGAGCTCTTAATGATTAATTCAAAATTCAATTTCTCTACATTGAGTCTCCCCAAAAGGTACTGCTTCCAAACTAGCTTTCTAGTACAGGATGTGATGCAAAATGAAATATTACTGCCCAACCAGTAGGTAACACAATTACACTCACCAAAATAATTTCCTCAAGATCAAAGCTTGCTATAGCACACTTCGGGTTTGGTGATTGTTAGTATTAAGAGCTTCAGAGCATAGTGCCTACTGACAAGTAATAAAGCCCTAGATGGCTTGCCATATAAAATTTCAGATTAGTTTGTCCATTTATACTACTGATCCAACATGCTGGATGGGGTTTGGGGGGCGGGGGGAAGGGCACAGAATGCCAAAGTGAAGCAAATCTAAAGAAAATTATAGTAAAATCATTGCAGAGTCTGTGGATAGACAGAACCTGGCTGACTTCATACACAAAACATTTAATGACTGCCTTGAAATTAACTTATTCTAAAGTGATTAATGGAGTTTAGAGTGGCTAGACAAAGCAGATAGGCAAGTTAAATATAAACAGATTGTGGAGGGGCAGCAAACACGCATTTTATTTTCATTGTGTAGAGAAGAAGCTTAGGTGAAAATGTTAATAGGAAAATGCAAACCTGTCTACCACCACCTTTCAGGTCCTCTTTAAAGAACCCTGAAATCACTTTCAAAGGACTGCACCATGACTGAGAATCCATCTCATCAACTAAAAAGTCTGTTACTCAGAAGGCTCAAATGTTAACAGCTAACAAAGACAACTACTCCCCGCCAACCCAAATAAAGCCATCTGAGTAAATTAGATCTCTGGTAGCATCTCTCAAATGATTGTGTCACATCAGAAAGCAGCTGCAGTACTGGAATCCTATTAAGGTGAAACATCTAAGTACCTAGAATTGAGATTAAACCATTTTCTAATTATCCTGAAGAGGCAAACTGAATTAATTTGAAAAGAATAAGTGTTCATAAGGAAAATGGATATGCTGAAGATTACTAGAGGATATTGGAAAACTCATTTGAAATCATCTCCTCGAACCCAAGTTTTTCCTGAAGACACACAGTTATGATCCATTCCAAACCAGTCCTGCCCAGACAGGCAAGCACTACAGGTAGTAAAAGTTGCACTATAAATCCCTCTGCACTCCCCTTCTTGCCCTCATCCTTGCCACCACCTGGCGGATCTTCCTGCTTCCCCCTCCTGTTCTCTTTTCATGCTGCAGCACTTCATTCAATTGTATTTATTAAGCACTTACTGTGTGCAGAGCACTGTACTAAGCTCTTGTATAGGAAACATAAGAGATAGGAAAGGAGGGGCTGACTTGGGGAACAGGGGAGGGAAATAAAATTTACTTTCCTGCATAGACTGGACACAATGTCAGGTCCTGGTATACACACACTGAGTTCAATCAGAAAATGGTGCAGGTCATAACCCCTGGGTCTAAATATTGTGGGGTGACTAACCCAGGGTACAACTGTACTTGAATGTTCAGAGTGGTACTTGTAAAAACCATCTATTCAAGCAGAGTGAGCTATGCTTCTACTGAGGTCTACATGTGATTTTTACTGCTAAAAAAAGGATCTGAAGATTGCATTTCTAAATCTAGAGGTCCACGGTAGTCCAAACTCAAACCAAGTCATAAAACCACCCATCTGTTCCTTAATAATCTACTTTTTTGCCCACCATCAGAAAAGAACATCAAGCTTCCAGGAAACACCCATACTTTCCACAGGGGATAGGGAAGCTCCAGAGGAAGATGAAAGGAATTTAGGCCTCACCTCTTGTGGGTGATGCAAAGTTGAGAATACTCCACATGTGTGCATGTGAGAAAGTGCACAGAACAAGCTACAGCCCATCTTAATCTACAGGCGTGTGTGAGGGAGCACACTTTTTTTCAGTTTGCAAGCCCGAAAATGGGCAGTGGAAACCTATGAGTTTACCTGAAACTCTGCAATATTTTAAGATGAAGGCCAGATTTCATTCTCATATAGCTTAGATGAGCCACTTCTGGAAGACTCTTTCCCTCATAAATTGCAAAGGAAAGCAGCCACATGAAGCAGCAGTCAAGTTCAACAAAGCACAACTGGGCAATGGAAAGTTTGAGTTAGACTGTATGGAATATGCAAGACACACCAACTCTGCATTTGATTAATATCTAGTGGTGGTGGGGGCGTGGAGGGGTATGTTAAAAAAAAATAATTTCCATATTACTAAATTATTTTTTTTAAGTTTCAGGAGCACCAAGGGGACAAGGACTACTATACTCCTTAAGTACTCCAGTTTACAGGGGACACTGATTCATCTAACCCAACAATTCTTCAACGAAGATGGTAAATAAGTGTTCTAGTTTTCCTCCTGTCAAACTCTGTCCCATTGTACTTTCAGTAACATCAGTAATGTATGAAATTACATCATCATCATCAGTAATGTATGAAATTAATCAGTAATGTATGAAATTATTGATCCAAGACAGCCAGAGAGAGGAATACCCAGATTATGCAATTTACCTCTAGGCCCCACTACCCGAACCTCAAGAGGGGCAAACCCAGCTTTGCTACTGTCCACTGTAAAAGATTGTCGGATTCTGGCTCTCACTCCTGTGGTTATACCTGGACCGGCAACCTTTATTTTGCTGGAGTCGACCACATCTTTCACGGGAACCCTGAATGGGCTACCTGTAAGAAGCCATCAAATCCATGTTAGAACATTAAAAATAAAAGAATTAGGAATCTAATTTTCTAAATCCTACTTAATCCTCTCCTCCATATGCCATTTATAAACAGTTTCTATTTCCTTCTAAAGAACTGGACTGATTTTACTTGAGCATCCACTTTCTGATCAAGCTCCTGGAATAATAAATTGGCTTCCCTAAAAAAAGACATGCCAGGCTCTCAACATTTCAAATAGTTTCCATTATTAAAGAGAGTTATATCTATATTTTATATCTGCAAGTGGAAGAATAAAGCTCAAAACAGAAATCCACCTGGAATTCCCCAAGACCAGACACATTTTTCTGAGATTGAGTAAGAGACAGATTTTAAAGTGAGCTACTGCCCAGAGTCAGGGTACTTACTGTCAGGATTATTGGGCAGGCAGTTACTTAGGGTTCCAAAATTTATTCTTGCATAACTTAAAATGACAGCTTCACCATGACCTCCAGGAGGTTTCACAAAGCTAAATTATAGCTAATTGCCATGAAAGCTGAGCTTTGTTTGTACTTCAAGGTTTTTAACATTCTTACATATGAATCAGAGTAAGGTAAAGAAAAACAGTAAAACACGCCTAATCTTTAAAACTGAAGCCTGTTGACTAGAGCAGATAGAAGGCATTTGCCTTTCAACAGATTAAAGTCACCTAATCTGATTAAAGATTTAAATAAATGGGGAGGGGGGTGGGAGCTCAAATGGGGAGGAGGTGAAGAAAATTGTAAAAATGATCAAGGAGACACAGGAGAGGTAAACACCTGTTAATTGAAATAACACCACAACAGATGTTCTTTCCAACCCCTTAAAAGTTTCACAAAGCCAAAAACCATCACAGCAATACCTAGCGTATTCTACCTCATCTACAAAGCTGCAGCAGCGTGGACTCAGAGGGCCTGGATTCTAATCCTGGCTCCATCATTTACCTGCTGTGGGATCTTGGGCAGATCACTTCACATCTCTGTGCCTCAGTTCCCTTATCCTCAAAATAAGGATTCAATACCTGTACTCCCTCCTACTCTTGGATTATAAACTCCATTTGGGACCTGATTATCTTGTATTTACCCCAGCACTTAATACCATTCTGGGTACATGGCAAATGCTTAAGAAATACCACTATTAATCAATCTTATTCACTGAGTGCTTACTGCATGCAAAGCACTGTACTAAGCACTTGGGAAAGGTACAGAGCTAGCAGACATGTTCCCTGCCTAGATTGTAAATTGCTTCTGGAGAAGATCCCATTTACTCTATGCAGAGCACTTGGATACAACTGAATGAAATCTGTACCTTCTAAGCACTTGATAATCTTCACCCTATCCTCAGCCTCACAGCACTTATATTCATATCTGTAATTCATTTATATTTGTCTCCCCCTCTAGTCTGAGCTCCTTGTGGGCAGAGGACATGTCCACCAACTCTGTTATAATGTACTCTCCCAAGTATTTAGTACAGTGCTCTGCACATAGTAAGCACTCAAATATCTTTGTATGCTTAGCACTTGGGAGAGCTCAACAGAGTAAGTGCTCAATAAATAAGTTTGATTAAATTATTGCTACCCACCTAGATCTTTAGAGTAATGAACTGAATGGGTTTAGAAGCCATATACATAATGCATTCCATTCAATTGAGCACATACTGTGTGCAAAGCACTGTACTAAGCACTTGGGGAGAATACGACAGACACATTCTCTGCCCACAACGAGCTCACAGTCTAGAGGTGAGCCCGTTGTTGGGGGGATTGTCTCTATATGTTGACAAATTGTATTTTCCAAGAGCTTAGTACAGTGCTCTGCACCCAATAAGCACTCAATAAATACGATTGAATGAATACAGAATATTCATACTCACACTCTTGTATGTTTTACACTTGTTTTATACATTCAGGAATTGATAAGACAGTTATCAGTGTTACCAGAAATGCATCCAAATTGTGTTTGCTTTCTACTTTTATATTATGCTCTGATCTCTCAAACCCCTAGAATGATAGCTCTAGTTAACTTTAGTTAACTGACTTGTATCTCTGAAAGTAATGCTATATTTCAATCACTGTAGAATGCTTGCATAAAAGTTCTTCACAAGACTAGCTCAATAAAATAAGAATTGAGCCTAATAAGTACCAACTAAAGCAAAGATTTCCAATATGGTAGAGACCTTAGCTGAACAGTAAAGGATTGCTTTTGAGATCAAGTCTTCATACCAACAAATTTAGTAATGCAGTTTGACACTAGAACTAGAGTCTGCAGAAGCTCGGAGTAGGTCTGAGATTTGAAGCACCTACCTTGGCTTTAGTAGGTACATATATCAGACAATTTCCACAGGATGTTAGAGGAGGAAGATAGTTGACTGAAAAAGGACTGAGATAGATTAACCGATGTAAACACTCTCAAAAGTGTTTACTGAGCTCCTATGGTGGGCAGAACACTACGACAGTATTTGTAGGTTCCTATGAAAGCATAACCACTGAGTGCTAAAAAACGTGTTTTGTATTGGGCATACAAAGCAGTGCTGTTAAATTCTTGATATTGACTAGATTTTATTAATAATAATAATAATAATAATAATGTTGGTATTTGTTAAGCACTTACTATGTGCCGAGCACTGTTCTAAGCGCTGGGGTAGACATAGGGGAATCAGGTTGTCCCACGTGGGGCTCACAGTCTTAATCCCCATTTTACAGATGAGGGAACTGAAGCACAGAGAAGTTAAGTGACTTGCCCACAGTCACACAGCCAACAAGTGGCAGAGCTGGGATTCGAACTCATGAGCCCTGACTCCAAAGCCCGTGCTCTTTCCACTGAGCCACGCTGCTTCTCTAGAAGTAGAAACTTCTACTTTGCTGAAGACAGGAGGTCTGAGGTTCAAGTCACCATTAGTGGCTTATACCAATGGTATACACTGAGTGCTTACTTTGTGCTGAATATTGTACTAAGTACAATATGATTTGGTAGACATGATCCCTATCCACAAGCAGCTTACAGTCTAGAGGACGAGACTGACATTAAAAAAAAGAGAATTGTCAGGAAGAAGGATATGTACAGAAGTGCTGAGGAGCAAATATCAAATGCTTAAGGGGTACAGATCTGAATGCATAGGTGATGCAAAGAGGAGGGCGGGTTGGGGAGGTTAGGGTTAAATCGGGCAAGGCCTCTTGGAGATATGAGTAAGGCTTTGAAGGTGGGGAGAGTGGTGGACTGTGTCTTATATGAACAGGGAGTTCCAGGCCAGAGAAACAACATGGGCAAGGGTTGAGCTACCATTGCACATCTTAAAGGGAAGTAGAAAAGGGCATGATGAAGGAACCCTGGGTACTTTGTCACAGTGTAGAAATCCCCACCATAGGTAGACAAAGAGACCAGGAGGTGGCGAAAGGCCCAGATTAGATCACCAAGATTAAGTTAAAAGGTGCTAGTTGAACTGGGATTCTCCAAAGTGACAAGAGTTTATCAGAATATGCTCTTTGACCAAACCCAGTATTCTGAGTGTTGTAAAACTGAGAAGGGGGAGATTCCCAGATGACCAGGTGTGAATAGGCTAGAAGTGAGCACTACTGTGCAAACTATATTCTCATTTGTTTTGGGCTTTTTCCTCCTGGTGTTATTGGTGGAGATCTGGGTACCAGACCCATCTTGTTCATTTTAAAGTCATCCTTATCTGCTATAAACTTCGCTCAGCAACATTACTTCTCCTTTACCAACTCCCATGCCCACCACTTGCACCAACTATTCCAGATTTAACTCCCTCCTTAAACTATCAGTGCCCCGCCCAAAACTCAAACCATGTACTCTCCATACCTAAGTACTCTCCAACTACCTCCTACCCCCTTCTCTCTAATCCATCCTCTCATTTTTGGCCATTTTAAAAAAATGGTACTTAAGTGCTTACTATGTACCAGGCACTGAACTGAGCACTGGGGTAAATACGAGATTATCGGGTTGGACACAGTCCCTGTCCCATTTAGGACTCAGAGTCTTAATCCCCATTTTACAGATGAGGGAACTGATGCCCAGAAAAGTAAAGTGACTTGACCGAAGTCTCACAGCAGACATGTGGCAAAACTGGGATTAGAACACAAATCCTTCTGACTCCCAGGCCCATGCTCTATCCACTAGGCCACGCTGCTTCTTGTGAACCATCTCAAGAGATCTCCTACCTGCTTTTTAAATCTACACTCTCCATCCCTAATCCCATCCTCTTACTCCTTTCAAAAAAAAAAAAAACAAAAAAAAACAACAACCAAAGAACAAAAAAACAAAAGCATATCAAACAAGAAAACCCCCTCACACTTGCACTCAGTCATCTTCTCTCCCTGACTTCAAACACTCACTTGATGTGTTTCAAAGCAGAAGGGAAGGAGCCATCAACTTCTCTGAAATAACTCCTTCTGAATCCCATTGTACCACCCAGCAATTTCCCCATCTTCTCTCCTGCCATTCAGGTTTTTCCCCACTCCATTCCCCCCAAATAGCATTTAGTTACATATCTTGAAACTATTTTCTTATTGTGTCTTGAGGACAGGGATCGTGTCTACTAACTATTGAACTCTTCCAAACACTTAATACAGTGCTCTGTACAAAGTGCACAGTAAGTACTATTGACTGATTCTTTTGGAAGTAGGCTTTATATTTGGGATTTGGAGAAACAAGTTGAAATTTGAATAAAACATCCTTCTTAGGCAATGAATTTACCTGGGAAATTCACCATCTTGAGACCCAAATAAATATAAAGCTCAGTTCTGTCTCTGGGCAGATAGTTGATGAAGAGTCTAATTCAGCAGCTAGATCTTGGCAGAGGATACCTAACACTGATCTTGAGTAGAAAAATTTGCCAGGAAACATTTGCTTGCACTAGTCTGATTAAAGTATCTCATCAAGGAGCTGAAAGCGATACTTCCCTCCAAACCAAGCAAAAACCTTCTACTGTAATTCCTGCTAGTTGAGACTCACCAGGTATGTGTTCTCCTCCATACGTGATATTAACATCGTAGTCTCCTGGAGCAAATGGAATATATTCAGCACTGCAGCTGCCGTCTTTATTATCTTTGCAACTTATCTTTGACTCAGATGGTCCCTCAACAGTTATGCCAAGTCCACCAATTCCTGCTCCTCTGAAAGAGGGAGAAGCAATACATAAGACATTATTGGAATCAACTGTACCTATTTGCTACAAAAACCAGGAAGGGTGTAGAGAAAAGTTGTTCACCAAATCCCATACCACCAAGATTAAGAGGTACCCTTTGAAGCTTAAAAATGGTAGCTTCAAGACAAAAAGAAAGACTGTTACATAACAGGTAGCAAATATAGAGAACAAACTGTCACAGGAAACTACGGAGGCAGAATACATTGGAAGGTTCAAGAGGGACTGGATAAATTCATAGACAAGGGAAAAATTAAAAATGTTAGGAAGTACAGCCTTAACTATTAGGATGGATTTCCAGGACAACTATCACAGTTCCCTGAAACATCCTAAAGCCATTGTCAGGGACAAAGTACTGGGTGGGTCATAGTTTCACAATGGCATTTGTCTACATCCATGAGGCAGCTTCCTGCTTTTGTTAAGAGACCAGTTACTTACGTGTTATTGCATTAAAAATCCCTAATTACCTTGTCACCACACTGAATCCATTTGGTTTATTTGTGAAAGCTTCTTTCAAACCAGGACCATGGGTTTTAACCCTCGATGAATGGCAACCTTCAGTAACCCCCACTTTGAAAGGGCTCTGTGCAACCGGTACATTATCGTATGTTACCTCTACTATATGGGGGCCTAGTAAGGAAAAAAAAAAGCCAGAGGATTGCATCTGTTTGTAGAAAAATATGCAATCATTAAGAATTCTTATTAAACAACAAGCATTATTCAACTGAAACTCACTATTGGTTTATCACCAACAAACGAGACCACCCCCCTCAACAGTATAACACATATACACAGACACACAGCAAAATGAATACCTGGTTCCTCCCAGAAAGTTTCTCCTAACATCCCTTTTCACCAGAGCAGCATACAGCAAAAAACCCACAGTGTTGGTGCTAGAAACCATTTATGAACAGTAGCAGACACAGGATGGGAACACTTACTAAGGTCTAACGAGCCCCCAAAAGGTAGTTTCCATTTGTTAGCACTGGAAAAAAGCAGCGGCTTACCTTTTTCAAATGGAGTGTACTCTGCACTGTAAGTTCCATCAGCATGGTCTTCAATTGGACAGTTAGTGGAAGCTCCAGAGGGACTGGTGACAAGTGCTTTGATATGATCTCCTCCTACTTTTGTCAAGGAACGGGCATCTACTGTGAAGTTAGTTGTGGCTTCGCGGAAAACGTCTACGGAGCAATTATAAAGCCACTGAGCTCTGACACTGCACATCTCCTTCATATCTAAGGCCTTAAGTGACTAAAGGGTATCTGATAATTAACAGTGTAATTTGTTGGTAATCCAAGGGACACTTTCATTGGTGTTCTAAATCTAAGCACTATTTCCCCTGCTGCCAAGCTGCCAATATGTTTGCAAATATCTACTTCGCTAACAAGAATATTCCACTCCTCCCCTCCCCCCTCAGTAAAGAATGCCAATTTCATTCATTTAATTGCCTAATAATAATTATTATGGTATTTGTTAAGCACTTACTATGTGCCAGGCACTGTTCTGAGCACTGGGGTAGATACAAATTATCCAGTTAAACAGTCTCTGTCCCACATAGGGCTCACAGTCAATCTCCATTTTACAGATGAGGGAACTGAGACCCAAAGAAGTGAAGTGACTTGCCCAAGGTCACACAGACAAGTGGCAGAGCCAGGATTAGAACCCATGACCTTCTGACTCCCAGGCCCGTGCTCTATCCACTATGTCATGCTGCCTATACTTTTCTAGGGTGGAGGGCAAGTCGGGAGAGTTTGAGAACTAAGCTTTTTGACCTCATGTGCAAGGTTGCCCGGGCGTGCACGCGCGCACGTGTGTGTGTGTATCTGTGTGTGTGTGTGATTGGCCAAAGTAGGGTGGTGGGGTGGAGAAATAAGGGTCTTCCTACCTTTTCCTTCTATTCCTGGTCCAAAAGCTCTTATTTTGCTGGTATCCACAGCTGGTTCAACTTTGACCCGGGCAGGGAACTTTGGCACTTGTTCTCCTCCGTATTTCATCATTAGTGTATACATTCCAGCAGACAGGGGTAGATAGGTAACCGCATAAGTTCCATCTTTGTTATCTTCAACCTGGACTTGAGCTTTAGCACCAGAATCTGATATTGCTTCCAAACCCAAGTCCCCAGGGCCTGCTTCTGAGCAGTCCACATTAAGCAAACCAGCTTCACCTACTTTCCCACATTCAAGCCCTGGTCCTGTGGCAATGACTTTAGAGGCATTAAATGGCATTTCAATGTCTGCTTGAAATGGAGAACCCGGAATGTGAACATCTTCGAAGAGAATATTAACAAAATAATCACCAGGCTTTGTCGGAAGGTAAGCAACAGAACAGGTCCCATCCCCGTTATCTGAGCATTCAATCTTGGCTTCACATGGACCTTCTACAGTCAGGCCCAAACCACCAGTTCCCGCTCCTTTAGTGTCAATAGTAAACTCTGCAGGCTTCCCAACCAGACCACCTCGAAGACCAGAGCCATGGGCTCTCACCTACAATAAAAAAAGGTTACATTTTCATTTACTCTGATGTTGCCACATCAATATTGGTTTAACTGGTTCACCACATAAGTCTCAAGTTAGCACAGGCATCCAGCCCAATTTCACTGTCATTCCTTCTAAGGATGTAATTTTGTAGTGAATTAGCAACCCAAATACGGGAATATTTACATTGGAATGAGTGGGAACAATTAAAATATAAACTACCCCAATTTGCTATAAACAGCCTTTTGGCTTAACCTATCGGGAATTTAAAAACCCATGATGCCTTCACCCCACTATTCTTTTTACACAACCAAATAAGTCAAATTTCAGACACTGACACCCATGTGGGGCTTTACGGAAGCCAATTATTCAAGACTGGCTCATAAGCCAGGTAACCTGAGTTTTCATTAACCTGTGCTACAATTGATCTTCTGGTAACTTCTCTGGCTGCTCGACTTGCTTGCAAAGTACAAAACAAAGCAACTCATGTTTTCCCAGTGGGCTATGTATTTTAGCCATTGAAATCACAACAATGGTACTGCTCAAATGCTTCAGTTCAACCTGACTACATTTGTGACTTAGATCTCAGGAAGAACAGATTAAGTAGCAATTTAACCCACAGTCTCACATTATTGAAAGGCCTCAGACAAATTGGGCAAGAAAAAAACCAAAAACAAATAAGAGCTGGACATTTACCTTTGTGGGATCAGGTGGTAGAGAGGCTTCCACATTATAAGGACTTCCTGGGACTGGATTTCCATCATAGCTCACATCAACCACATAAAGTCCTTCCTCCTTTGGGATGTATTTTGCAGTACTACAGTCTTTACCCACAACAGGCTCCATTAGGCATGGCAACACCTTCCTTCCAGGAGTTAAAATAGTTACATCCACTTTCCCTTGTCCTCCAGCTCCTTTGATATCAACCGTGAACTCCTGATCTTTACCCACTTCCACTCCTAAAAGAAATCAAATCTTATGTTAATGGAAAGAAAGTTTGGAAGACTTATTCATGAAGCTCAATTGGCGTTCTTCAGACAATTATATATGAAAGGAAATGGTGGTAGAGGCTGAGTTGAAAAAAAGTCACTTCAAGGCATGAAAATAAGAACAGGACTACACGGCCATGGTTTGGAGGAAAATAAAATAATAGAATGAACATAAAGCAAATATGCTTCCATAAAGTCAAGTGAATCTGAGTGAGATATGCCTTCATTCCTCTTAGTGATAGAGGGGGCAATCGCTGGTAAAAGAATCATTTGACCCACAAAGCAAGTTACAATGCGGACCTAAACAGAGAGCATACCAATATGCTAATTTGCCGAAAGAAGCTAACACATAGCATGGAGGTAAACTGGGCATCCATTCCTGCCAAGGAGTGTACCAAGCAAGAAACACTGACAACTTGCATACTGATACTTAAGTAAAACCGAGAAGTTATAATGAAAAAGCAGCAAAGTCTTACTTGTTAGACTTAGATCACTAGCAAAATGCCACTTTTTCCTCCCATTAGGGTCCCATTTTTGATTGGAAAGAGCCCCTTAGCACCAGTGAGAGGCAGCAATGCATTATCCCCCACCCTTCTTCCCCTCTCTCCCTCTGCTTGCCTCTGGCCCTTTCCACTGGGAGGGGGTCCCATCCGGCCTTGGGTTATGGAAAACAGTTTCTTTACTTCAAATTCAATTCCTAAATTACAGTAAGAGAGGTGATTTATGAATAGTCCCACTGTCAGTAGCAAAGTAAATTTAGGAATGATAAGCAAGCAGCCTTAACAGACCCATGCTCAATATTCTGCAAAAGTTAAATTAATCTAAACCTAAAATTCAATTATTAAAAATGATGATAATAATAATAATACTATTTAAGTGTTTATTGTGTACCAGGCAGTAAGTGCTGAGGTGGATACACGATAACTGGATCAGACACAGTCCCTGTCCCACACAGGCTCACAGTCTTAATCCCCATTTTACCGATTAAGTAACTGAGGCATAGAGGTGAAGTGACTTGCCCAAGGTCTCACAGCAGACAAGTGGCAGACCTGGGGTTAGAACTCAAGTCCTTCTGACACCCAGGCCTGTGCTCTACCCACTAAGCCAAGCTGCTTCAATGTGCCAAATTCAGCTGGCCATTAGGCAAACTCATAGGCCCTCAAATTGAGACTTGGCCTTCATAACTAATACAATTGAGCCAAATGTTAATGAATTACATTGAACCATCCTTCCCCACAGTTGAGATTAGTTTTTTGGGTTTTTTGTGTTTTGTTTTGTTTTTTTTTTTTAACCAATTCAGAAGAGCAAGAATTTCAGAAATTCCATGTGAAACCAAAGTGCTTTGAAATTCACAACTCTGAACTTGGGAGTATATAAAAAAATAGTATGAATTTGGTTCATTTAGGAAGCTGGTACACCACCAATACACTACCTCTTCAGTTTTTACACTGGCTTCCCAACCTTTACTCAAGTACTCTGATCCTACCCAGTCCACTGCCAAAAGTTGTTTGTCAAAAGAGGACACAAATGTTTGGGGCACCATTTAACAAAATTCAATTTTATTGGGCCATCATATTTGTTTGACACACAGAGGTGCATGGTCAAGCATCGAGAGTCCCAAATGTTGTTGTGTCCATGCACTACTGTCGAAGTTGGCAATACCCTCAAATTTTCTGGCATTCAGGGCATATTGGGGAGATTGTCAAGGCACTCTAGTGTGCTGCAACCAACTAGCTGGGAATCACTGCTTTATAGATTACTCACCCTTAAAATGCTGTTGAGCAAGTTTTGTGTGTGGTTTTTTTGTTTTTTTGAAACAGCATGGCAGTTTGTCAGTGATTAGGCAAGGTTCTCAGGTAAACATGTCATGGAAAAAAAGAATTAGAGCTAAGTGTCATAATCATCTATGAGTGCACTTACTGTTTTCCAGTCCATTGATTTTTATCTTGCTCAGATCCAACGGAGCGGCAACTCCCACAGTGAAAGGGCTTTTAGGAATAGGATCACCACCATAAGTCACCAAAACTTGTGTGTTACCCTAGCAAAACAGAATTGTATTTGAGATGCTTGGTTGCTGCAGGACAAAAAAAAAAAAGGTTAAAAAAATGCTACGATTCCCCACTACTTTTGGAGAACCTAGAGATATTCTCCTTGCAGATTTTGAGCTTCATGTGGCTCTAGTCAGAAAAAAAAACTATTTTCTAAAGTTCTTTTGCCAGCCAGTAGGTAGAAATAGTTGAGGAGGGGGAAAATAACCCCAAAGAGTTGAGCCAATACTAGAGGTGGGTATGCGTGCACACGTGCACACACACACACACACACACAACTGCAGTTCCCCTCCTGAAGAAGGAAGAAGGGAAAGGCGGGGAGCAAGAACAACACTATTCAGTCCCTGGGTCCAGGCAAAGGATTTGCAGTAGACAGCAGTGATCTCACATGACACAGTAGTTCAAAACTGTGTGTGGCGGTATGTCAGGGGAAAAAAAAAAAATCTGAAGTTTGAGAGGAATGTTACTGTATGCTTTGGCTTGGCTCCCCTGGCTTGAAAGCACCTCATGGACCGAGGAAGTGGTCGTCTGAGCTGTGTGCATCTTTTGTTCTCCTCAGCCACATTCTGGTAAAACTCACTGTTTGCTTACTTTTTCACACTTGAATGGTTTCATTCCCTCAAGTAAGAAACTCCAACAACCTGAATGTCCATGACTTTTCTCAAGTTTAACACCTCAAATTTCAGGATGTGAAAAAGAAAGTGAAGGAGAAGTGAAAACAGTGAAAATGGTTCCCACTGAAATCTAACAGTCCCCTAAAGTGATGGAATAATAAGGCAACAAGTCTTGGGTAGAAAGTTAGCTTGCACATCTCTCCTCCACACCCCCAACCCTTACCTCTCTATAGGATAATAAAATATTTAATATAAGTGAGGAGCAAGGGAGATGAAGTAGAAATGGGGGAAAAAATGTCTTAAGGCTCCAGCGTCTTTTTGGAAACGTATTCCCAGTTCTTGGAAAATACATACTAGGAATTTCCCGATGCACAGCGCTTCAAGCCAGAGGTCTGGACATTTTCAGAGCAGCTGCAGGATTCTGAGGACCACAAATGGGCTCCATAAACCCAAAGGGTAGTTGTCTCAACTGCCACTCTGAAACCTCTGCTTTGAAGAGTTCTGTCTCTGCTAGGACTGGCAGAGCACTCATTTAACATTGCAACTGTTACCTATTCTCAAGGAGTTCATTTCTTGGTAAGACACCCTAAAAGGTTATATTTGAATGAGCCTGATATTGGCTTCAAATAAATATGTTGATGGTTATTTTTCCTCTTGTCGTTTGAGAGATATGAGCTCCTGTGGGGAGGGATTACTTCTAAGAACTCTGTGGTATTGTACTTTTCCAAGCACTTAGTACAGTGCTCAATGAATACTATTAATTGATATAGACACTTTGCTCAAACTGGTTTGATTTCTTGACATGAGAATTCCTCCAGTCTCCTCACTTTCCATTAGCCTTGTCTACAAGAGCCACAGTATTATCAGTGGCATTAATTTACTATGATTTAACAGATACGGAGATATCAAAAATCTCACTTGCGAATACAAGTGATGGCTTGGCAGAAACACAACAAAACATACAACAGAGTATTACAAAAACTCTGAAGCACCACTCCCAACACTGGTAGAAAATACAACTTCTAATTTTGGTAATAGTTAAAATGGCTTCAGAATAACAGCTCTTTTAAAGGTCTTTTGGACATAGTATCTGTAGAATCAATAGTCAATATACATGAAGTGTAGAGGGTAGAAATGAGTAAAATAATGCCCATTCCTGGAATCAAGAGAAGTTCCAAGATCTCCTGTCCAATTAGACACTCTCTAAATGCTATAGAAAGCATTCATGAGGAGCCAAGACAGACCCCTATCTCAAGCAGCTCCCTTTCTGGGAGGTCACAGACTCTTATCTCCTAAAACTTAGCACCATTTGAAGGTGCTACAGAAAGTGAGTCTTCAAACATAAAGGGCTTGGACAAAGACCGAGGCTAGAAGGAAAGGAGCAGCCGGGCTCCAAAGACAGATAAAAATCCCGATTTTAATTCTGAATTTATATCATCTGCTTATAGCAATTCCAGGGTTGAGTGTGATGGTAACAATTAACTGCTTTTGCTTTACTTCTCAAGTTTCAGGTTTACAACTGCCTCAGCTAAAAACTTTAAATACGCTTAGGTTCACTGCAACAATAACTATGTCAGGTTTGTTCAGAGTCAGCAGTTTGGGCTTTGAGTCCTCGAGTAACATTTATAATATAATAATAATGGCATCTGTAAGGCACTAACTGTGTACAAAGCACTCTATTAAGGACTGGGGCAGACACAAGATAATCAGATAAGACAGTCCATGTTCTATATGAGGTTCACAGTCTAAGTCTATCCACAAGTGCCTAGTGGATAGAGCAAGGGCCTACAAGTCAGAAGGACCTGGGTTCTAATCCCAGTTCCTCCACTCCTCTGCTGTGTAACCTCAGGCAAGTCACTTCTCTGGGTCTTAGTTACCTCATCTGTAAAATGATGGGTAAAGTGATTTACCCAAGGTTACTCAGTAGGCAAGTGGCAGAGCCAGAATTAGACACCAGGTCTCCTGAGTCCTAGGTCCATTACTGTAATCAGGGTACTCTTAAGATCACTATAAAGTAGCTTTGGTCACAAACACACAGGTAAAACAAGTATTCTAGTCTTTGCCTCAGCTTTTCCCAACCGCAGGAGGTTTTACAAGGCTTGCTCTCCCTAGAGTCACTTTATTTTTTTATTCAGGTCCTACTGCCCACTCCCCACCAATGTAATCTGTGCACACATTTCAAGTTATCCTAGAGAGGAAGTGTTTCACTTCCAAAAGTTATGTCAAGAGCGCGTGTGTGTGTGTGTGTTGTGGGGGCCGGGGAGGAAGCAGGGGTAGAGAAAGAGTGAATGAGCAAGAGCAGAAAAGAAAGCCAGGAACCAGGTCTCACACTGCTTTTGGTAAGGTCCAAAGGCTTTATCTAAAGTACAATTCAATTTACAGGCCCATATCCTGTGCGGATGTGCAAAAAACCCACCTGTTGGAGAGGGGTGTATTTAACTGTGTGAGAATAGTCATAGTTATCAATAATATCCAAATCTTTCACCGCCTCCCCAGGGAGAGGGCCATTGAACTGAACGTCCAGTGGTGCTTTTCCAGCCCCTTTCGTGAAGACTGTGAAGTGAGTTGGTTTTCCATTTTCCACACCTGGAGAGAAACACTATGGCATTACTAAAAAAACAGGCAAAATGATAGGCAAACTGCACTATCTTAGTAGTTTCACCTTAAGAACTTGTCTGGCAGGTCTGACAGCAAGAATCAATTGAGTTTTACTACTTTGAGTTCCCTACTGGAGTCTGCATCTCCTGTCACTAAGTGATTTTGATAACATCAAAGAGTTCTGGATTGAGCACTTGGCAAAAATTCAGTGTCCTTAACATCAGATCCAGTTGGCTCTTAATCTGTTGACAAACCCCTGCTGCCTATTTTCATGAAAAAAAAAAAAAAAACACAAAACAAAAAAAAGAAACAAACATGCTGATGAGCAACATTGAGAGCACGTTTCCAGAACTGAACTCTTAACTGGATCATCTCACCTGCTTTACTTAGCCCAGGTCCTTCAGCTTTCACTTTGTTTGCATCATGTGAAGGATCAATCTTGACGTGGAAAGGGCTGGCAGGAATTTCCTGGAAAAGTGTGTTTTAAGACTCTTTAGATCAGCAAACATACACTGTAGCTTTGTCAGACAGTAGTTGAAACCTTATACAATTTAAAATATGTCATTAAGAAGCTGACAATTAGATTTGGCAAATTCTTGGAGCACATCAACTTTGGCTGGACACGACATAGGCCAGAGTTCCTTTGTGGGGCCCCAAAGTCACTTGTTTGGCCTCATTTTGTCCTATAAAGTGAATTCTTAATTAGCTTGGAAGATACAGGAGCAAAGACTGCCACTGAGCCATGTCAATCAATAAGGATTATTTTGAAAAATTGCCAGAGCATTAATGAAATGAAATTCCCAGAGCAGAATAGGAAGCAGTTTATATAAACTCCTGGCTCTGAGACTGAATTGCCCCTGGGAGGTGCCTGTTTACGCAAAGTGAAAACTCAGCACTGGAGGCTTGCCATGTAGTGGAGTTAGACCATTTTTATGACCAAATGCCGTATTTGGGCAGTCAAAATAGAGTCCACTAAGAGAACCTACATACCTTTCAAGTCCAGTAGATCAAACACTAGGATTTTCTACACTATTGTAGGATCTTTTTTTTTTAAAAAAAAAAAAAGGTATTTAATCACTGATTACGTTCCAGGCACTGAATTAAGTGCTGGGATAGATGTAAGCTAATCAGGTTGGACACAATCCATGTCCCACATGGGGCTCACAGACTTAATCCCCATTTTACAGATGAGGTAAGTGAGGCACAGTGAAGTTAAGTGACTTGCCCAATGTCAGAAAGCAGACAAGTGGCAGAGCCAGGAATAGAACCCAAGTCCTTCTGACTCCCAGGCGCCTGGCTCTATCCGCCAAGCCACAATGCTTCTTCAACTGTTCTCCAACAGTTAGGTCCTTCCATAACTGTTCTAGATCTGTGTCAAATTCATGTTGAATTTTTGTTTCCTGTCCTTGACTATAGTTTAACACTGAAATTCCCCAAACTATTCAATCCAAAGTACTCACTAACCCAGAAAAAATTTCCCCTTCACCAGTCACGTTTATGTAAAACATGCCCCCAGGGAAAGCTACTTTGGAGATTGTACTGAATGGTTCCTCTTACATTGGATGCCAAATGGAGATTATGTAGGTGTTTAAGTATTAGCTTCCAGATTAATATTAGTTTCCAACTAACATTGCACAATTTCATATTGAAGCAATCTTTATAATGCAGTGTCAATAACAAAGTAATACTTAAACATTAATGAGCTTAGTTGCCAAGATTATATTAAGATGGGGCTGTCTTTAAAGTTATTGTTATAAAATGCAATGGTTCATATGCACACCAACAATAATACCAACCACACCCCTTCTGGGCCAGCTGAAGCAGCTATGAGGTTAAAAAAGAAGAAAAAAAATGCCTTAAAAACAAACCTGGGAAGCAAAGAGCACTTTGATAGTATATCGCCCAGAAGCTGGTGGCATGTATTTCACTGTAAATGTATCATTGGCGTTGTGAATAATGTCAAAATCCACATCTTCCTCATCCTCACTCAACACTCTGGCATCACACTTAATGCCAACGCTGACATCACCTAGAACAAACAAGTGGAATTACTAACAGTAATTTATGAGAAAGTGCAGATTGAGCAGAGGCTGCTGCCAAATCATTGACTGTTGTAACTATTTAGAAACCAAATATTGAGCACTGTACTAAGCACTTGGAAAGTACAATTCAACAATAGAGATAATCCCTGCCCACACCGGGCTCAGAGTCTAGAAGCGGGGAGACAGACATCAAAACAAGAATTATAGATATATACGGATATATATCTAAATTGAATTATAGATATATACGCCCATCAAAACAAGTAAATAGACAATAATATAAATAGAATTACAGATATGTACATATATACACTAGTGCTGTTAGGCTGGTGGGGGGCGGGGGTAGAGCAAAGGGAGGGAGTTGGGGTGATGGAGAGAGGGAGCTGAGGAAAAAGGGGGCTTAGTTTGGGAAGGCCTCTTGGAGGAGGTGAGCCTTCAGTAGGGCTTTGAAGGGGAGAAGTGTTGTTGTTTGGCAGATTTGAGGAGGGAGGACCTTCCAGGCCAGAGGTCGGACATAGGCCAGGAGTTAATGGCAGGACAGGTGAGAACGAGGCACAGTGAAAATGTTAGCACCAAAGGAGAGGAGTCTGTGGACTGGGATGTAGAAGGAGAGAAGGGAGGTGAGGTAAGAGGGGGCAAGGTGATGGAGAGCTTTGAAGCCAACAGTGAGGAGTTTTTACTTAATACGGAAGTTGATAGGCAACCACTGGAGATTTTTGAGGAGGGGGGTGATGGGCCCAGAACATTTCTGTAGAAAGATAATCCGGGCAGCAGAGTGAAGCATAGACTGAAGTGGAGAGACACAGGAGGTTGGGAGGTCAGAACGGAGGCTGATGCAGTAATCCAGTCGGGATAGGATGAGAGATTGTACTAACGTTGTAGCAGTTAGGATGGAGAGGAAAGGGCAGATCTTGGCGATGTTGTGAAGGTGAGACCAGCAGGTATTGGTGATGGATTGGATATGTGGGGTGAATGAGAAAGCAGAGTCAAGGATGACACCAAGGTTGTGGGCTTGTGAGAAGGGAAGGATGGTTGTGCCATCCATGGTGATGGGAAAGTCAGGGAGAGGACAAGGTTTGGGAGGGAAGATAAGGAGCTCTGTCTTGGACATGTTGAGTTTTAGGTGACGGGAGGCCATCCAAGTAGAGATGTCCTGAAGGCAGGAGGAGATTCCAGCCTGGAGAGAGCGAATGAGTTCACCAAGATGATAGCTGAAGCCGTGGGAGCGAATGAGTTCACCAAGGGAGTAAATGGAGAATAGAAGGGGACCAAGAACTGACCCTTGAGGAACTTCTACAGTTAGGGGGTGGGAGGGAGAGAGGAGGAGCCTGCAAAGGAGACTGAGAATGAATGGCCAGAGAGGATGGAGTCAGTGAAGCCAAGGCTGAATAACGTGTTGAAGAGAAGGGGATGGTCCAGAGTGTCAATGGCAGCTGAGAGGTTGAGGAGGATTAGGTTGGAGTAGGAGCCATTGGATTTGGCAAGAAGGAGGTCATTGGTGACCTTCGAGAGGGCGGTTTCAGTGGAGTGGAGGGGGTCCAGGAGAGAATTGGAGGAGAGGAATTTGAGGCAGCGAGAGTAGACGACTTGCTCCAGGAGTTTGGAAAGGAAAGGTAGGAGGGAGATGAGGGAGATGTGGGCATGTTTGAAGGCAGAGGGGAAGAAACCATTGGAGAGTGAGAGGCTGAAGATGGAATTTAAGGAGGGGAGGAGGGAAGGGGAGAGAGTTTTCATAAGGTGGGAGGGAATGGGGTCTGTTGTGCATGTGGAGGGGGTGACACTTAAGGGAGGAGATCTCCTCTGAAGATACTACTGGGAAGGATGGGAAAGTAGAAGAGGGGGCCGAGAGGAGGCGGGGGTGGATGGAGAAGGTGGAGGGGTGATTTGGGGGAACTAAGACCTGATGGTGTTAATTTTCCTAATGAAGTAGGTGGCCAGATCGTTAGGTGTGAGGGATGGGGGAGGGTCAGGGGGCCTGAAGAGGGAGTTAAATGTCTGGAACTACTGAGAAGGGTGATGGGCATGGGTGTCAATAAGGGAAGAGAAATAGTTTTGCCAGGCAGAGGAGAGGGCAGAGTTAAGGCAAGAAAGGACAAACTTAAAGTGGACAAGTTCGGCCTGGCCAGCAGCGTTCACTGGCTCGAGCATAACAGCGAAGGAGTCGGACAGTGCAGGTGATCCAGGGCTGATGGCTAGTGGTGCTCAGTGGAAAGAGTGAGTTTGGGAGACAGGGATTGCAGGTTCCAATCCAGAGTCCCCCAGTTATCAGCTGTGTGATTTGGGGCAAGTCACAACTTCTCTGAGCCTCAGTTCCCTCATCTGTAAAATGGGGATTAATAATAATAATAATAATAATAATAATAATGTTGGCATTTGTTAAGCGCTTACTATGTGCCGAGCACTGTTCTAAGCGCTGGGGTAGACAAAGGGGAATCAGGTTGTCCCAGTGGGGCTCACAGTCTTAATCCCCATTTTACAGATGAGGTAACTGAGGCACCGAGAAGTTAAGTGACTTGCCCAAAGTCACACAGCTGACCAGTGGCCGAGTCAGGATTCGAACCCATGACCTCTGACTCCAAAGCCCGTGCTCTTTCCACTGAGCCACGCTGCTTTAAGACTGTGAGCCCCACGTGGGACAACCTGATTACCTTGTATCTCCCCCAGCGCTTACAACAGTGCTTGGCACATAGTAAGCGCTTAACAAATACCATAATTGTTGTTTAGTCTGTGAGCCCGTTGCTGGGCAGGGATTCTCTCTATCTGTTGCTGAACTGTACATTCCAAGGTCTCAGTAGAGTGCTCTGCACATAGTAAGTGCTCAAATATGATTGAATGAATGAATGGTGCGAGAGTGAAGAAGGGATAGGTAAGTGAGTGAGTTGAGTAGAGTAGAAAGGGCAGAGTTGAGAGCATCTATTTGGACATCAGGAGTGGGTAAAATGGGTAGGGAGGCTAGGTGGGGTGTGATGCGCTCAAAGAGATTGATGGGGTCAAGAGAGCGGAGGTCTCTGTGGCTGAATAATACAAACTTACAGGGAGGAGGCATGTGAGAGAGGAGGCAAGTGAGAAGGTTGTGGTCAGAGAGGGATTTCAGAGTTGGTGATGGTGGAGATTGTGCAGCAGTTAGTTACTAACAGTCAAGGGGCTGTGGCAGTCAAGTGTCCAGTGATTTGTTAAACTGTTTAAATAATATTGTGCTTGGTTTCCCAGTTTTCTAAAGCCTAAACAGTACCTTTGCATTTCATTAGCCCTTTTAGTTTGGGAAGTTTCTTAGTAACTTTTCTTTTCAGTCTGTTCTTACCTTCTCCTGCCTCTGTGCAGTCCACTGTGAAGTGAGTTGGCTCATTTGCTTTCAGACCAGTTCTCTCCACACCAGGCCCAAACACTCTGACTCTCTGAGGGTGGCTCCCTTGTCCAATGACAACCTGGAGACCCAACAGCACAGATTGATATGCTAAGGTAAAAACTAACTGTCAAAGCTAACCAGACCAGACTAATGCTTTTCCTGAAGTTATATTACTTTGCTAAAAGCAACTTTGAGGAAAATGGAGTCATTCCCGAGATGTCCACCTGCCAGCTTTTCTTCCCACAGACACCAACTGCTTGTGGTTCTACCAAAATTTGTTTCAGGACTGCAGCTTTTGCAACCAGGAAAATAAAGCATTTACTTACTCTGAATGGGCTATTGGGGATATCTACTTCACCCCAAACAATTGCAAAGGTATGCTTGATTGGCTTCAGCGGAGTGTAAGAACAGGTATAAATTCCATCCATCTTGTTCAATATGTGAACGTCAATAGAATTTCCTTCTCCATCCTGAAAGTAAGCATCAAACACAAGACTTGACAGTAGAGAAACTACTATTCGTTTTAGGGGGGTATTAACCATCCACATAAAACTGTCACATAGCTACACTTTTCCAGTCTCTTACAGTCCGCTTCTCAGAAAATGAATCCTGGCCCAATTTACAGCAGCAAAGGTTTCAACTGCTTAATGCCTTCTTCCCAATTCTGAGTTTTTAAGAAAACTGACCTATTTCGATTTGCTTCAAGGCCACTACTCTCTGTTTCAACCTGGCATTTTCCTCTGATCCCTCCCACCTTCTGTGACTTGGTTTATTTTTGTTTCTTTCTGAAAAGCCTCAGGAGAATAATTTAACACAAGCAAACATTAAATCAAATAAATAGAATGCATATTATACAATATTATGTAGGCTACACTATCAAAATATACTATTTACCCCTGGCTTTAAGGCAATCAGCTCTCGCTCTCTCCCTCCTACCAAACTTCATTGGTTTCTTACTACAACCCAACCCGCACACTCTGCTTCTTTAACACCAACCTACTCACTGTACCTCAATCTCATCTATCCTGCCACTGATCCCTTGCCCACAATCTTGGGTACTCTCTCTCCCTTCATATCCAACAGTTTACCACTCCCCACTTTTAAAGCCTTCCTAAAAATCACATCCCCTCTAAGAGGGGTCTTCCCTGACAGTTCTTTTATTACCCTTATCTGCCCTCCCCTGTGTCATCTAGGAACTTGGCTGTGTACCCTTAAGCACACCGATCATCAACAACCCCACAGTGCTTATGTAAATATTCTTATTTTCTATTTCCCCAATCCATAATCTATATTAATGTCTGTCTCCCCCTGTAAGATCATTGTGGGTAAAAAACATTTACCAACTTTGTTTTATTGTACTTTCCCAAGCACTTAGTACAGTGCTCTGCACACAGTAATTGCTCAATACATACCATTGATAATGATAATGTAAAGTAAGAAGCCTAGTTTGCTCAGATAAGGCATACATGGCTTAATCTCAGAAGGAGCAACCTACAGGGCAAAAACAAGCCAACAACAACAACAAAAAAAAAAAACAACCACCCAAAACCAACTTCTGGCCTCCAGTCCATTTTGCTGTTACTGAATTTGAATCCAGTGGGATTAGCCCCAATTGCCACTGACTTTTAAGATCATGCAGTCAAACATTTTTCATGCCTTTTTTAAATCCATAAGTACTGAGGGCATCAGAAATTTCACTCGTGGCGTCTTACCTGTGCATATATCTTCAAAGGAGCTTTCCCAGCAGCTTTGGTATCCACTGTGAACTCAGCAGGATCATTGACAATGCAGCCAGTCTTCTCTAATCCTCGACCATAAGCTTTGACCTAGGGAAAGTGGCAGAGTAATACTGGGTTCAATTCCACTCACTAATTTCCTTCCTTTAGGAAAAGACAAGGGGATTTACTGGTGACAAAAGGCTGAGAAATAAGGAAACAAACTGATCTCCAAAAAAATTGACATCGTTGCCAAAACAAATTAGAGACTTTTACAGGTAATGAGGAAAGAGCTAGAGTTTTCAAGTTCTTTTAGCTAAATGTGAGGCCATCATCCTGTATAAGGGAAACTAAGGCACCTCAAACTAAGGCACCTCCCACACAAACCCCAAAACGAGTCCATACCACCCACATCATCAAATAGGTAGAGAATGAGACAGAGAATCGAGTCAAAGGCAATGGTCAGATTCACTCTCTGAGTAAATGCCATCAACATCTGGAATTTTAGTCTAAGCTCACTGTCGGCAGGGAACGTGTTTACCCACTCTGTCATACTGTAATAATAATAATAATATTTAAGCGCTTACTATGTGCCAGGCATTGTACAAAGCACTGGGGTGGATACAAGCAAATCAAATTGGATACAGTCCCTGCCCCACATGGGACTCAGTCTTGATCGCCATTTTACAGATGCAGTAAGGGACACGGAGAAGTGAAGTGGCTTGTTCAAGGTCACATAGCAGAGAAGTGGTGGAGCCAGGATTAGAACACTTGATCTCTCCAAAGCACTTAGTACAGTGCTCTGCACAGAGTATGCATTCGATAAATACCATTGATTAAGATGAATGCAGTTGGCAAGGGCAACTGGCAGGAAGCGCTCCAGTCAAAATCTAACTGGTTTGTAAATGTTGGTGGTTTAAGCTAAAGGTATTCCATAAATCCCCTTCCATGAACAGGGGAAAAATACAAAGAATCAAGGGTAAGAGGATTTAGTTCTCACTACAGGGTGACTCCTTTAAACTTATTCACTAGTATGCTTAGTATTTGAAACACTTCTGTAAACACGTCTCCAAATACATTATACTCTGCCATGATGAAGGCTGGACTTATGGTTTCAGGGGAAGATATATGGAGGTAAAATAAAATACTTGCTTCTAACAAAAATCATCTGGGCAAACCTGGAGAACAAAGATACAATTAACAGTCACAAAGGGCAATATGCGAGACTAAAGCAACTGCCTATATGTATAACATGCCTGGACATGGTTCAATATATGCTGAGACTTAAGTGGGATTTGATTATATATTGTGTTTGTCTATTTAGCTAGCTTTGTGTATGTACATCTGCACACACCTCATGACAAGCCCTAGCAGTGGGATAAACTAGAAAAATTTGAAGTGTTTTTACCAAATCTGGACTGAAGTCTTCAGAGGTCGGTTGGATAAGAGCCATGTATGGGCTGTTCTTTATGTCTTCATCATCACACATGATATGAACTGCATATTCACCAGGTTCTCTGGGCCAATATTTCACATCACAGGAGCCATCGTTTTGATCTTCACATTCAATTTTGGCTTGAGATGGGCCTTCAATTGCAAATCCTGGAAATATTTTCATTTGAAGTCTATCAAAGTGGAATTTGAGGTAACTGCTACAATTTTATAAGTAATTATATCAATTTTACCCTCAGAGGCATGGGTACTTTGGAGGAAGAGCATGTAGCCTCTTCTCCTGCTTTCCCCATGTTATTCAAGTTCATAATGGCTTTGGAAAGTTTGGAGACCAGTTTTATTTCACCCTCCCCACTCTCTTGATTTAATACTTCAACTTTCTTTTGCCAATTAGGAGGGGGCCAGAAAGCTAAAAGAAAAACAGATCTTAAAATCTGCAAAGCTAGGAAGAAACATTTAGCCTTGTTTTTCTGTCATGACTATTTCTAAGTCAACTTTAGAAAAGAAAAACATCATACAGAAGTGTTAAGACTCAAGGGAATTCACCAATCTGGGTTGTTTATTCTTTAGATTATTCCTTTCTTCCAAGGGACTGCACATGCACTAGTCTATTAGGCAAAAATTGGTAAAGCTGAAGGGGAAGAAGTCAAGGTACAAAAAAGCTAAATAGTTAAAGAGCTATATAACACTGAGCCAAATCATGAGGCATGCTCACTCAGAACAACTTACCTAGAGATCCCACTTCGGTTCCAATGGACTCCACCACAAAATCAGCTGACTTCCCAACAACACCACCATGGAGACCTGGGCCCCAGGCTCTTACTTTCTGAACACCAGCCTCTGGACCCACTTGAACTTCAAAAGGGCTGGAAGGAAATAATGTAGAGTTTACTTTCTGAAGTGGTATATAAAAATAAGAAACCAATCACTTGTTAGGCTCTTAAACTGAGACACCCTTTTCATCTTTACTGCTAGCCTCGAGAGCCAGCCTAGTATGGTCGTGAAACTATCCTGGTTTCCACACAAAATGGTATTTTCACACTGTATATGGCTAAAGAGAACTATATGAAACTGATAATACAGTTCACTTGAAGACAGATCCTGTGCTACTGCCTGACACTTTTTTTTCTCCAGTATTTCTTGATATGTAGGTTTTCCTTCAGCCTCAGAGCAATCTCTCTCTCAATTGTCACCTGCCTTTCCAGTACATCTGTGGCAGTATTAATATTTTGGTTTTTATTGAGAGCTTACTAGGTGCCAAGCAGGTGAGAAGCCACATGGCCAATGGGTTCTAATCCCTCCTCTGCCTTTTGCCCACGCACTCACCACAATCTCTCCATTTGAAAGGCTTCATTTACAGTTAATTCGGAGTACAATATTCTCTGAAGCCATATTGTTTGAAATTGTGTTTTTAAGACAATATGCTAGGACTTTATTATGTGCCAAGCACTGTGCAAGACACAATACAATCAGATATGGGGTCCCATATGGGGTTTACACTTAAGGGGCAGGGGGCAAACAAGTATTTAACCCCAATTTTACAGATGAGGAAACAAACACCAAGAAATTGTGACAAAGTTCCTACAGCAGTCAAGTGGCAGAGTCAGAATTAGAACCCAGGTTCCCCGACTCCTAAGTCCATGCTCTTCCCACTAAGCCAGGTTTCACTGTATCTTTAAAACATGTGTTCTGCTCTCCCTGTTTGCCCGTGATCCCTTGTAGTTCATTGCCCAACAGTTACTTCAGAGTCCTACACTTGTCCTCTTGTGTATCACACAGCCAGGCTATTTTGCAAAAAGCAACTGTCCTCAATGCTGGTGAGTTGGCCACATTCTAGGATGTCATTGGGTACTCTGTCTTATCAGTGGTTAAGAATGGCTCATAGGTGATGCTGATGGAACTGCAGGCACATTCTGTAGTAGTCACATGTCTTAGAGCTAGAGAGAAGGTTTATTGTTTTTTATGGTATTTGTTAAGCACTTATGTGCCAGGCGCTGTCTGCTGTGTGATCTTGAGCAAACCACTTAACTTCTCTGTGACTCAGTTACCTCATCTGGAAAATGGAAATTAAGACTATGAGCCCCAAGTGGGGCAACCCGATTACCTTGTATCCACCCCAGCACTTGGAACAGTGCTTGGCACAGAGTAAGCGCTTACCAAATACCATACGGAAGCAGCATGACATAGTGGATAGAGCATGGGCCTGGGAGTCAGAAGATCATGAGTTCTAATCCCAGCTCTGCCATTTGTCTGTTGTGTGGCCTTGGGCAAGTCACTTCACTTCTGTGCACCTCAGTTACCCCATCTGTAAAATGGGGATTAAGACTGTGGGCCCCATGTGGCACAGGAACTGTGTCCAACCTGATTTACTTGTATCCACCCCAGCACTTAGTACAGTACCTGGCACATAACAAGCTCTTAACAGAAACCAGATTTATTACCAGCACTTAGAACAGTGCTTGGCACATAGTAAGCACTTAAATACCATCATTATTATTATTATTATTATGCACTGGGGTAGATGCAAGCTAAGCAGGTTGGACACAGTCGCTGACCCACATGGGGCTCAGTTTAAATCCTCATTTTACAAATGAAATAAGAGGCACAGAGAAGTTAAGTGACTTGCCAAAGGTCACAGAGCAGGCAAGCACAGTGGGAACCCATGTCCTTCTGATTCCCAGAGCCTCAATTTTGTATTAAGCATGAAGTCTCATTGTCAGGCTGTGATTTGCTGAAAGCCTATCTTGGCCTTCTTGATGCAGTGCTCTGCTTCTCTACCTAGCTGAGTAACACTGAAAAGTGTATTGCTTAAATAGAATTGTGACATTACTGAAAGTCTTTGGTTGAATACAGGCTGATACACTTTTCTTTGGGCTTGAGCTTTAAGGCATTTGCTAGTCTGGATTAATGGACTTTTTTTTTTAAAAAAAAAAAAAAAGAAAATAAATCAATAGAAAAGTTAGCTTTTAAACTATTCCTGATGAGCTCCTTGAGGGATGGGAGCATGTTTTTATCCTGTACTTCAATTGCTTAGGTCCTAAGTAGTTTTAAATCACCTTTGATATTCATCCCACTTCCAACACCAGAGCACTTATATACATATCTAGGTTATATACAATAAATTATCTATATTAATATCTGTCTCCCCTCTCTAGAATGTAAGCTCCTTATAGGCAGGGAACGGGTCTAATTCTGCTGTATTGTTTTCTCCCAAGTGCTTAATACAGTGCTCTGCACATGCAAATACTACTGATTGAGCCCACTGAGGGACAGAAACCATGTCTAATTCCCACCTATGTATTCTTTCCCAGCACTATGTACAGTGCTCTGCACAGTGTTTAAAACCATTATTACCACAAGATGACATTACTTTCTCTAATGAAATGGACTCTGAAGGATTTTTTCCAAAAATGCAGTATACACCTTTATTTACATGCCAAGTATTCCATGTCACATCAGTGAACATTTCTAATTAATCAAAGCTATCTCAAGTCATTACTTTGTTTTAAAACTATACTATAGGCTTAAAGTGAAGAAAACATTGAGAGCCAACTACATCTTTATTTTTTCCCTAGCTAGCTTGACTTTTCTCGCTCCATCCAGCCAAAAGCCACTGGAGTGGATTTAAAGCAGGAAAGCCAAAACCAGCAACAACCTCCTCCGGCCCCACAAAGAGAAAGCGGCCAAATGTCTGGTTTGCAATGAAGCAGTCCATGCTGCTTCCTTAAGTCTGATAAACATTTAATTTGTGGCTCTGATTTAAACCTTTGTATACTGGCGGTGGGGAGGGGCAAGTGAGCAGGAGCATCTGTTGACAAGTCTTTCCTCAAACTAACCTCTTAGGTATGTTATGTCCTCCCCATGTGATGATAACCACATATTTTCCTGGAATTCCTGGATAGTACCCAAAGGCATATACACCATCCATAAAGTCCTTCTGCTTCACAAGCTCTTCCAGGCCCTCTGTTAGACAGAGCAAGAAAGTGAGTCACATAACACATCGAATCTCCAACCCTACGGTGAAAGCTACAAAGTATGTAGGTGAATTAAAGGAAAACTAGTTTTCTAGGTTCCTCATAAATTGGGTTTGAACACTGCTTGCTTTTTTATTATTATTTTTTTAAAACCCATATTACTTCTTGGTTCAGTAGAATTTACTGTCAGGCTTCATATCCATAAACAACTTGGGGAATATTCACCACAAGTGTAAACAACCTCAGTGCCACCTCTTTTCAATATCAGACCTTGTGTAGGAATACAAGGCCCTGAGGGAGAGGATTTCAATAGAATTAGTTTTTTGTTTTTTTTAAGTATCAAAAGTGTGATTTTCTAGATTGAAACCAAGTTAGAACACTATCTTCCATTCATTTCAAGAAAGCATGCAAGTCATTAAGATTAGGAACCGTGTCCCATAATCTCAACACCTGATGCATCAGGCAAGAACTTGTTATGTCTAGTCTAGTGGTTTGGAAGGGCAAGGAAATTGAGTCACAAGAGGGACTCAAGGTCCCTCAAGAACCTCTTCAGTTCTTGTTCCAACAGGTTTGGCAGGGCGGGAGGGGGGAGAGCCGGGAAGGACTCCTGCACCAACCCAGGTTAAGTGGAACCAATACCTTTGTTTCCTGGGAAACCCTGTTTAGATACAAAAGATACTTGTTATGCTGTGGGAAAATTTCTGGCTCCATTGTAAAATGAATACCAACATCACAATGATCTAGGAATTCCTTATGCTAAAAGTGATTTTGCAACTGCAATTTAATTCACCGGAAATTGAGACTCGAAACCAGCGTAGGCTGGAGAATCAACTCACATCTCCATTCCAGTGTTTTTGAATAAAAAGGTGTTGGAATTCTTCATTGCTCAATATGGGTTCAAAGGTTTTCAGTCACTGCATAATACTTACTCATGTACAGACAAGTCTCACGCTCTGTCAGCGTGCACTTTCTCTTCTCAGCCACTCTCCCTCTTTCAAGAGAGGTACTATCCCAATAGTAAAAAGAAACTAGAAGGGGGACAGTCATAACAAACTATGTTTAACTTCGCTTTAGTGATTAAGCCCTTAACATTCCATAATGATGTCTCCTAGCACTGAGACCTAGAACTCCACTGACCAGTGACTGAGCATCATCAATTTACAGATGGGGAGACTGGCAGCACACCCTTACGCTCGCCCAGTATCACACAGTTCTTTCAAACTCCCAGGGCTAGAACTTGTAACCCTTCTGAGGTCAATCCAGCTCCCCTGATCAGCCCAAGGCATGCCTTTATGCATCGCATTACTGCAAGAAGATGAACAAGAAGCTGTTGCACTTACTGGGTCCTTTGACAATTACTTTGACTTCTCCACTTCCCGCAGCTTTTGTGTCAACCTTAAAATCTGCAGTCTCTCTGATCCGGACTCCCTTAGGTTGCAAACCTCGGCCACTGGCACGGCAGGCATTTGGATTGCAAGCTGAAAGTATGTTTAGGACATGTACTCAGTCTTTCATTCTCAAGACCAATCTAACTAAGGCAAGATGGTATCTTCTTTACAAGTACAAATACTCTCATGTTCCTGAGACCTGACAACATCTCACATTCAAAGGAAAAACATTAACCAAAGCAAATTCAGAAATGCAACAATCCAGCCGCACCACAAAGGAACATAAGTTAAGGTGTTCTTTGACAGGCCAAACCAGAACTAGGCCAAAGACTTGTGTATGCTTTTGCTAAGGAGACAAGGAGTTAAGATTGCATACTTTGAAAGCTACACTACTGTACTCAAGAGCTTAGTGATACTTACACAAATCTAGTTTTAAAATTCCATTGGCTAATGTGATTTAAAATGTGTCCTATTGTGCTCCAAGGTCATATGATTAAGTGACAAAATTTTGTGCTGTATGGCAACTTAACTCTTATTTATAAACTTAAAGCTACAGTGGCTTATCTTTGTTGGACTCTAAGCACTTAAAGTACTCTGTACAGAGTGGGGTGCTCAATACCATTGACTGATTGCTAGTCAGTGGGGAGAGCATTACTAGACTTCCTATTTGCGAGTTCACTTTTTTCTCTGGTCTTTAAGGTACAGTCCTGTGAAACCTAGAAGCAAGAAGGATGTGCCCTCAGGGGCCACTTCACTGCTTGAGACCAGCACCTGGCTCTAATGTGACTATAGATTAGTCACCCTCTGTGATCCTACTTTAATTTGACCATTACTTTTCTTCCATTATATCCAAAGAAAAGCAATCCCATCCCTGGTCAGGGGAAAGACTCTTAAGAAAATTGATCTAGCAATCATTTAAAAATGAAAACCTAACATTTAATAAGACTTTCCTTTATTAGTGCCTCAAATGTATTTGCTAGGGATCCATTTTTAGGCCACTAGAACAAGGTTTTACATTCAGGATCCACAAAACACAAACTGAGTCTTATGCTCTAAAGAAGTTTAAGCAATTCCCTGAAAATCGCTGTATCTCCTCCAAAATTCTCCCAGACGATACTAGAACTCAGTCACATAGCAGATTGTAAAATTCAAGTCGAGTTAATTCCTACCTCAGTCTACCTTGCAGAAAGAGCACTCACTTCTATTATACTTGGACAGTATTGCAAGCACTTGTTGCAGGCAACAAAAAGCACAAGCCATAAGGAGATCACCCTACTAACCCTTACCAGCAAGCTGGATCCATATGGCCTCTCTCAACAAGAAAAGCATTACCAGCGAAGTCCAATATCCCCCAACGAAGCAGCTTTAAAGTGTGCAGAAGCAGAGGACAGGAGAGAAAAGCTAGGTGTCAATTTAGGAAGGAAATAAAGTTTTAGAATGGAAAAGCTGAAGTAAAGTTCAACAGTTAAGTAGTGTTCATTCTGAGATATTTCAGGCAAAAAAAAAGTCAAAAACAACTGCATTTGTACTGCCACCTTTACAGCCCCCTAATATTAATTAAGCCACATGCACTGCTCTGGAAGAGGGAAACAACTTGGAGTTGAAGCTTAGCGTTGTAGTTCAGTTTAATCAGATAGAAACACAGGCAATCATTCTCTAATAATTTGCTCAGCAGTACCTTCGCTGCTTTACATACCTTCTCCAACATTAACAGAGAAAGGGCTTTTAGGAATCAACTCCCCAGCAAATGAGACTTTAACAACATGGAGTCCAGGATGAGTTGGTTTGTAGGCACAGCGGAAGACCTGGTTTCCCTTGTCTTCTATGAGCATTTCTATGTTCTTCTTTCCTTGAGGATCCTCCACTTCCACTCCAAGGTCACCTACACCAGCTCCTAGAAGAGATCAGGTCTGTGTTTCAATGTGTGTTCCCAGCACTAATTCTCAAGAATGAAGTGTCCTCTGGGTTAAAACTCTAGATTTCTTTATTTTGTATTTTAATGGTGCTTAAGTGCTTATTATGTGCCAAGCACTGGTCTAAGCACTGGGGTAAATACAAGATCATCAGGTTGGAACACAGTCCCTTGTCTCATATGGGGCACTCAGTCTAGTTAAGACATGGAGATTACCTGCCACATGGAATTCACCTTGAAAAACCAATAATGATAATAATCTTGCTTTTTCAAGGTAATCTGGCTAAAAAGTCATTTACTTCCAAAATAATATCACCTAAAGAAGCAAAGTATGTAGGGTCAAAATAAGAAACTTTTAGCACAAAGAAAATCTCACTGAACTTTGCCTAAATGCAAGTTTTTTTGTGTGTTATCTTAAATCCTATGTGGCAGGCATTCTAAACTCTGGGGTAGAAAAAAGTTAAGCAGGTTAAACACAGTCCATATCCCACATAGGGCTCACAGTCAATCCCCATTTTACAGATGAGGTAACTGAGGCACAAAGTTAAGTGACTTGCCCACGGTTACACAGCAGACAAGTGGCAGAGCGGGCTTAGAACCCAGGTCCTTTTAACTCACAGGCCCATGCTTTATCCACTAAGCCACACTGGATCGCTTCTCTGTATCTACAAGAATTTTCCTTGAAAGGAATTTATGAATGCCTCCCTCAGCACACTAGCTTCTAAATCCTGCTTAAAAGAAAAAAGACAATATAGGAACCTCCCAAGTTTCTGGCTCTTCCAGACTCTGAACAAAAACTAGTAAAATTTCAGGTGAGTATAACCAAATCTAGTGTATTCTGGCCCAACTCTATTTGCCTATTTAGTTAGAAAAGGAAAAAAAGAGTAGGGTGCCACAACTTTCAGTAGTTCAGACACCAAAAAAGTCATTGAGAACCCTTACCCGCTGTGTATATATCAAAGTACGTTGGCTTGTTAGCAATGACCCCTGAAGTTTCCACACCTGGCCCTTTCGCTGTTACTTTACTAGCATCTCCCTGGGCTTTGTCAACATTCACTTCAAATGGACTCTTGGAGATATGCTGTCCAGCAAAGAGAACTATGACCTATGGAAAAAAACATAAGATTAACTTTAACCACACCCCCAGAGAATCATGGCAAACATGCTGCTTGGCAAGTCAAAAATTTCTTAAGTGGAAATACTTGTTGGATTGAGCATTATGGAAATAAAAAGAGCTAACGTTAGTAAATCTCTCAACAGGGAGTTGAGTTTTGGAACTGGAAAACTGAATTTTTTCAGCCAGTATAGGAGGAAAATGTGTCCTGAATTTACTGGCTGTGAAATTTTGGCTGAAGAAACCAAATTTTAAAATGATTAAATGAAAAAGTGGTCCAGAAGGATAGTAGAGAGCAAGTTTTTCTTTAGGTTCTTATTTTAAAGGCTAGTATGCTTTGGAGGGACTCAAGGAAACTTGTGAATTCAGAAATGGCTATTTTTGTGTTGTTGAGGAATCTGGTTTAGGACCCCACCCTCACAGCAAGGTTAGAGGAGAAGGGTGAGGACAACCTTTCTCCTGTACATTTAGAAACACACATTTCAACAGTAGACATTCCATCTTTCCCCATTCTTCAAATGATCATCTTCCCCAACCAACTCTATTACTCCTATTCAGCAAAATGCCCAAAAAAAGAGACGTTACTGAACTTGAGGCTGGTAAATTGCAGACACTAGTCATTCTTACTGTGTAATGAAGGACACATTCAACAACAGCTTATGAAATAGATCATACAGATATCACTCTAGAGAGGAGGGTGTACATATATATCCTGTTCTATGGCTACATCTTTAATCCCAGGCAGCCATCCTAAAAAATGTGAATCAGGCACACCAGGCAAGTGACTGAATAGTTCAGTGCAACTCACCACTCTACTACTGGAAAAACAAGCAAGGTATATGTCCCATACATATTTGCTACCCTTCATAAAATTATTTGACTAGTCAAGTGGCCCAGAATACAGATCATTCTCTTTCTTAAAATGCTACAGTGGAATTGAAGGCACCCCAAGTGTCTGAGCTGGCCTCCTGGGAACACACTGGTAAAGCCAATGGGGAAGTGAGCCCATTATTGGGCAGGGATTGTGTCTGTTGCCGAACTGTACATTCCAAGTGCTTAGTACAGTGCTCTGCACATATTAAGCGCTCAATAAATACTATTGAATGAATGAAAGGGCTAGAAAGATGACAGCCATCTTGCTTTGGTATTAGCACAACAAAATCATTCATTCATTCAATCGTATTTATTGAGCACTTACTAAGCAATTAGAACTCTCCCTGATTTAAGCTGCTGGAGGCTCTGAACCAGATTGTGGCAGGGGATCGGCGGGGAAATAAGTAACATGAAACTGCAAGTTCACTATTACCTCTCCCATTGAGAGGTCTCTAGTCACCCACCCAGCACCAATTACCTGGCTGAAATCTAGTCCTGTGTGTAATTTACAAGTGTCCTCTAAAGAGGGAGACAGTTCAATCTCAGGCCATGAGTATATGCTCCCTTATTTGCAAATTAAGAGCAAAATCCCTTCTGCTAGGTTACTGATATTCCAGACATAAGCTTCATTGGATGCATGACAGGTTGAATTTTTGAAGTAATCATTTTGAATAGTATGAGACTAGAAAGACTAAACTTTAACCATACCCCCAGAGAATCATGAATAAAATCAGGTTTAGAAACCTATCTTTGCTTCTGGCTCTACCACCAACTGTGTTACTTTGAGCATGTCACTGTGCCACAATTTCCTCATGTGGCAAACAGCACTCCTGTCTTAGAGCAACACGAAGGGCATCAAAGGGTAGGCAGTAATAGTTGCGTGTCATCAAAAAACAAGCAATGATGTAGTCAAACTTGCACAACTCTATAGAATCCTCTGTTATATGTTCATCTATGTGAGATGTTAAATATCAGGTGATGTTTTTCTACACCATAGTTTATCTAGTTAAAGCCTATTTGTATAAAGATTTTTCTTCACTGCATCCCTTTGGGCCAAAACAAGTGAAAAAAACCTGATAGAGAAGTATAGCCAAGAATCTCATAATTAACTCAAGCTTACCTTGTGAAGCCCAGTAACCTTGGGCATATACTGTACAGAGTAAGTTTTGCTCTTGTCACTGTCAGGAGTCACCTGTGCCTAAGAGAGAGAAACCCAGGTTCTTCATGAAACAGGTTCACATGAACATTTGAGAAACATACCGCATTTTAACTGCAACCAGAGGTTGGAAATAATTCTGAAGGCCACTACACTTTGAAAGTCTTCTACAAGGCTCACAGAGGAAGTCATTAATTCCCAATTCTGTGGCATTCACATAGAGGAAAAATAAACATTTGTTTTTCATGCTGAGCAAATTTTGGTTAAAAACTAAGTAGAGCCATTCCTCTCTATGCTCCCCTCCCCACAACTGTCTGTAAACCTAATGGCTTTTGAGAGAGAAAAGCATCTAGCTTGCAGGATTCCATAACCACTTGTCAGACAACTATGTTGAGAAGTAGAGCTTCATTAGCCAGAGTACATTCAATTTTTTCTGAAGAGCACATGAAGTCAATAGTTAGTATGATAAAATTTTGGATTAAGCCCTTAGCATTTGGGGTATGAACATTATGGGGGAGCAAAGAATAAGAAGTCCTGATCTTCAAGGAAAGGACATACCAAACTGGTCAAGAAATGACTAAGTCACTTTTTGAAACCCAGTTATTTTCATCACTGAGCAGCTGCTCAAGCCAGGAGGATGTTAAAGTGAACAGGCTGCCTTGCGACTGGTCAAAGTTAAAGGGGGAGAAGGGATGCTGTTCAGGCTTTGACTGTCCTGTGTAACCTCATCTTCCAATTTAAATGGATAATATACTAAACTATTGACAAACCTCTTCTTTGTTGCCTTCTGGGTCTTCCACAAAAACCATAACGTCTCCTTGTCCAGCACTGATAGTGTCCACCGTAAATCTGGCAAGCTGTTTCACCATGTTTCCAGTGGGTTCAATGCCTGTTGAAATGTTTATAAGTGCTGAGTAACATGAAAATTGATGATACTAGCATTAATCCTAATTTCCTAGCATGACAATATATTTCAGGCAGGAAACTTCAGGCAAGAAAACTTCAGTCTTCTATAAGAAACAAGTTGAGGGAGTTAGCTTCTCAGTAGTTTTAAGCTTGTGAGTAAAATAGAGAAATAAGTAATTTTTTTCTGGAACAAATTACTTTCCTCATTAAGGGTACCATATAATGTAATCAAGTAAGCATACCTGTAAAACATACTTATGAATGCAAAATACTAGAAATCAAAAATAATCAGTGGGATCCCAGCATGTGACCTGAGATAAGATGCCTTCAGCATCACAGAATTGGTGACTGAAGTTACAGTTGAAAGCTGATGGCTGCATTCCTTTTGCTAAAAACATATACAAATAAAACTATTAACTGACAGAGGGCTGATGGATACTAGCTCTATGTACTGGCTACTTACAAACATATGGCTTTGATGAGCAAAACTTAGTTTACATTTAAAAGGTCATTTGGAAATATGTAACAGTTTGGGTATCCTATAACCCCCGAGACATCTACATATTACAAAGCAAATGATGTGTGTTAAATAGATTCAACTCTATCCAACCGCACTTTCGTCTTTATGGCAAAGAGTGGACCCCTCTTAAAATATCCGTGAATGTTTTTTACCCCTCAAGAATGCATCTTATTTTGGACTTGCCACATTAACAGCAAAGAATTAAACTTTAATGACAAATCCAGTACTTCAGCTGCGGAATACACGTGGCTTAAATGAGAGGTACATATTTGTTAGCTGTTGCTGGCTAGCACAACAGAAATCTCTATCCCTTCTGTAACCCCAGTAAATCATTAAAAAACATTTTATTGGCCTCTGCCTCCCCACAGAGCCCACTGCTTGCCCAACCCTCCTTTATAATTTGTGTTCCAGTCATTCCCCCCATCCAAACATTCAACAAAGCTCTTTGTTTTGCCTTAATTTTTTTTTAAATTTGTCCTGTCCCCACCTCCCTTGTCCCAGTTACATTCATTCAATCACATTTATTGAGCGCTATGTGCAGAGCACTATACTAAGGGCTTAACAGCTCTGCCATCCTTCCCCCCATCCCATTCCCACAGCATCCCTGGGAAATACACTTGGTGTGGGCTGGAATGGAACCAGCATGACAAACACAGAGGCAGATAAAGAAAAATATTTTGTTTTATGTGGATGACAGCTGGCAGTGACACACTTCCGCTGGACTGATCAGCAACAGCCAGTGAATAGGTCCAGCTGACAGGGAACCATGTCAAGAGCAATGGATTTAGCACAAAGGTTGAACTAGCCTGAATTTTTGGATTATTTTATTTCCTTCACACATACAATTGGACAGGTGTCATATCTCCGGCTAAGCAGAGGCTTGACAAACTGGGTCCAGGTTAACCCATTATTGCCCTATTCTTTAAAATGGCTAAGTCAAATGCCTATTTGGTCAAAACAAGCACCTACAAAATATCAGATTAAGGAAATGATAATGACCGGTTAAATTCCTAAGCCTCAATAAGTGGTGGTTTTAGAGTGAAAAGGAACACATGAAAGGAAACTGACTCATGTTTCAATAGGAAATATGAAAGCTGGTGATAAGGTTATTATAAACATGCAATTTTTACTGTGATTACATTTGATCCATTTAACCAATTAAAATCTATAAAGAATTTGGATGTTCACAACCTTGAGTTGGGTGGGCACAAGGAAGCCTAACCCTTTAACATTATGCAGTTATGTCTGCACAATCTTATCTTTAGTCACCAAAAATAAACTCAGATTAGGATGGAAAAAAATTGTAGCTACAATTTAAAGAAAACAGGGGCAAACAAACTTCACCTTACCTCTTAGGGAACTCAACTACAGTGACTTCAGCTACAACAACTATGCAGAGGACTTCCAAATCTACCATGGTAGCCCAGGACTCTTTTCTTCTCTGCCATCTCACAGTTCCTCTTATCTCTGCATCATCTCTCCCTGGATGTCTGGAACTTTTCATTTTACCTCCTCAATCCTCTCTTCCACCTAACTTTCCCATCACATTGACACTGTCACCTTCCTCACAGTCTCTCAAGGTCATAACTGATCTTCACCTATTTCCTCTCTTTCAACCCCCATATTCAGTCTGTTGCTAAGTCCTGTTTGTTTTCCCCCACCATTTCCAGAATCTACCCCATCCTCTGTCCCAAATTGTCACCATGCTGATCCAGGTGCTTGATATAATCCAACTTAATTCCATGTCAGCCTTCTCGCTGATCTTCTGGCTCCAGTCCACACCACTCTGCTGCCTGAATCTTTTTTTCTGAAGTTTCATTCTGCAGATTCTCCTCAGTCAGTGGTTGCCTATTTCTCACCGCATTAAATGGAAACTCCTGACCACTGATTTTGTTCCTTTCATGCCATTCACTGAGCCTCATTCTGGTCTCTCCCACCAACCACCTCTGGCGCATTCACTTCTTACTACCTGAAATTTCCTCACCCTTTACATTTTACAAACCACGCCTCGCCTTTCTCAAGGCCTTTCTGAAAAAATCACACCTGATCTCACCATCTTATACTCCCCCCGCCCCAATTGCCATTTTAGCACTTTTAGATCACCTAAATATTTGGCTATTCAACCCCCGCTGCCCCTTTATGAACATATCTTATACACTGCCCCTTTACGAACATATCTTATACACTGTATTGTAATGTGTGTCCATCTCCCTTGCTAGATTGTAAGCTTGAGAGGAAAGATCATGTCTATTTCTATTGCAACTCACAAGCATTTAGTAGAGTGCTCTGCACACAGAAGGAGCAGAAATACTATTAATCCTACTGTTTCAGTAGGGCAGATGAATGGCTATAGATAGATCATTAAGCCTATTTAGTTTGCCGTATTTTCCTATATCTATAAAATATGATCAGAGGGTATTGATCTGATTAAATTGGGGCAGTGCTGACATTGTCTAGCTCCTACTGAAATCATAAAATGGTACATAACTAAAATCCATGAACATGTTAATACATGACAACCACTGCACTCAAAGTACTTTTATGAATAGATGTTTGAATGAGAAATTGTCGATTATTCATTTTGTATTTGCTTGACCTATTAATACTAAACTGCCAACAGCCTAAATGGCACTTTGCTACTCTAACAAAAATCAAGATGCTGGTGGCACATATCACCTTTTAAAATTAGTTTTTATCCCTTATGGTGATTAAGAAGGAATGGCATTCTAGTTACTCAACTAGGGAAATTTATTTTTAAAGATTCATTCTTGGCTTAAAAAAAATTCAAGTGTAAAATCTTAAATCATTGTAGAATTTGATTAAAGCTGTACTAGATTTTACACTATTTGTGTAATAATTAAAGTATTTAAAAAAAAGACGAAAAATTCTGACAATACAGTCTGACCTTATTTCCATTAACATCTAGAAGTGTCAGCAGTGTCCTGGAAATGCAATGCAAAACTGGTTTTCAAGTTGAATTTTTTAGGATGCAGGAAATATCTAAAGGATACAGCACCGTGTCTCCTTGGATCAAATCCAAACACTTGCAAATCTGGAAAGGGAATCTCTTCCCCCTTAGCGCAGGTAAATTCAACATTTGTTTACCTATCTCAGATGCCAATGTTGCCAATGCAATCAAGCTACCATTTTCAGTCCTTACCTCTGCCATAGGCCCTGGCTTTCTTTGGGTTGAGTTTGGGTTTCAGAGGAGCTCCTGGTTTGAGTTTGGCTTTGGGAAATTGTGACAAGTAAGTCATTACAGAGTGTTCATCGACATTAGGGTGGATAATTTCTTCAGGAGTGATAACCTAAAAGAAAAAAAGTGTGTTAGCCTACTTTGATATTTCCATAACAGCTACTTTTGCCAAGTGACAAGATTTTACCACTTCAATATAGGTGATTGATCCTGGAGTCACTGCACTATCTCCAAGTAGTAATGGCCTGAATTCCTTTAAGCTCAGGTGGTGGCAACAAACTTAAGGGATATGGGTAGGAGGAAACAGGAAAGGTGATATAGTTTTCAAAATATGCTTCTGAATTTAAAGTGAAGGGTATTTCCCTTGTAGAGTTGTCAGCCTCTGAGGGGAAAACCCAGAAGAGCAACTGGCCAAGGAGAAAGTGCCTGAATAATAGTAATAATTGTGATATTTGTTAAGCGCTATGTGCCAACCTCTGTATTAAGCACTGGTGTAGATACAAGATAATCAGGTCTTACATGGGGCTCACAGTCTAAGTAGGAGGGAGAACAGGTATTGAATCCCCATTTTTCAGATAATGAAGGACCTGCAGCACACAGAATTTAAATGACTTGCCCAAGGTCACCCAGCAGATAAGTGACAGAGCAGGGATAAGAAGCCAGGTCCTCCAATTCCCAGGCCCGTGCTCTTTCCCTTTCCATGAAGCAAGTCATGCTGCTTCCCATTTAAAGGTAACTTGACAGTTATCTTTAAATTTTAGAGTCTAGGCAGAAAACTCTCTCCCTGGAAGCTAGATCCACCCTCTCTGCTTCGATCTGTGCCAGCCTCTCCCTTTAACAAATACCATTATTTGCCATTTTCTCCTAGCAACTTGAGTTTAAGCTTCATTTCAGCTACCCACGTCTCTTCTGGAATGATATTCAAAATAGTCAAATGTCTCATTGCTATCAATAATAATGAAGCTCACTTATGTGAGATGGCACACTACCGTGCACCATATTAATACCAGATGTACAGAGCCGCAGAAAAGCCAGAAGACATCGACACCAGCAAAGCTTTTGGGACTTAAATATATCTGCCTGAAGATACAGCTGCTCTATATGCTGAAAAACACCACTGATGTGAATTTCACCTATTTGCACATGTGTGTGGCTGAAGAGGACCCACAATCTCAGCTACACTGTGCATGCAAAAACTGTGTCTGGTGGGTGGTCCTACTTGGTTTGCGGTACCTGGCACAGTTGGCTTTTGCCTCCTTGTCTCATGACCTATGTTTCTGCCTCCTTGAGTCCAATGTGCTGCACTGTCCAGTGACTGCCTTCAGCAATTATCTCCCTGTTTTCAGCTGAGACGTGGCATTGCCCAAGACTCTTACTGTACCCTTAAAATGTTTTTCGTTTCATAGCTTCAGATCATATAGCAACTGTTTAGGAATTCTACTGCCATCCACTCTCCACACAGGTCTGACCCAGCTAAAGTGTGCTATGGTGAACATAACCTACAGCACTCAGAAAAATTAGCAGTGGTCCCTGTCATTAGGAGGACTCACACTCTTCCCCATAGTGGTTTGTTAAGGAGAACTGGAAAAATGTTCAATGGAGCAGAGCAATGTCCACAAGGCTGACACTGGTCCAGGAGCACCAACAACAGCACAATTCAGTCTTAGAAGCAAACCCCACCCAACGCTTAAAGAGCATCATAACCCACGCTTTCGGAAAGGAATTCATGAATTCGTGCCCTCACCCCTCCAGAACTAGTTACAAAGTGGCCAGTTTTCTTTCTACACAGTGGAGAACCGTGCTCATTGGGCTTGCCCTTGTAAAAGTGGTTTTGATCAGTCTTGAGCACACCTGTTAAATTTAATCCTGCTGCTTCTGCAAGAGTTTCTCTAAGCCTCAACTCTAGATCTACATTATCAAAGAGTTCAGAGTTAAGGAACTGTTGGCATGAACCTGCATGCCCTGCATTTGGGAGCATTATACATGTAGGCAGTGAGTAGTATATAATCCTCAAACATTTAAAATAATGTGTATTCAATTGTACCCTGAGTGGGACAAACATATAACTCAGTTTTGATAGTTGTCCTTGGCGTGGGGGTGTTGGGGGGATGGGAGAGAGGAGAGAGATCTCATACACACACACACACACATATATATTTTGGAGTATAGATGAACTTGGTTAAACAGGTAATTCAACAGTGTACTCACCCCTATTTCAAATATTTAGATTCCCATGGTCAAGATGGAACAAATCCATCTCAGAATACTGGCTACTTTAACCCCACACTTGGCCCCACCTTCTCAACAGTCACTGAAAAGTGGAAAGTGCACAAGCTTGGTACGGTGTTACTGTTATCAACAATAATATTGTCATGCTAATTATGACGGTACTCTCACCTGTGGGACTCCCAGCCAGTCATCAGCCTGCTGCATGGCTTCCCGGGCATTATCTACTGGCTTGCTAGGATCCCAAGACTCCCAGTCAGGGCAAAGACCTGTAAGTGTAATGTTGGAAAAGTTTCATATAGCAATAATAATAGTAACAGTAATAATAAACATTATTTGTTAAGGGCTTATTAAGTACCAAGCACTGGGGTAGAGACAAGATGATCAGATGAGACAGTTCTTGTCCCATATGAAGCACAATCTAGATGACAGGGAAAAGAGGTACTGAATCCCCATTTTACAGATGATGGAACTGAGGCAGAAAAGTGACTTGTCCAAGGTCAAACAGCAGACAGGTGGTGGACCCAGGATTCAAACCCAGATCCTCCGACTCCAGGCTTGTGCCATTTCACTAGACCATCCTGCATCTCATATGATTACTCATCAAAATAAACGAGAGGAGAAAGAAAATGGGTGGCAAAGAAGGATGTTGATGAGCTCAAGGTCACCCATAGATAACTGAATCCTTATATGCTCACCATCTGGAATCTAGTCATAAACGTTCTTTGGAGCCATGCTGGAAGCTTTCTTTCCAGCTAGGAGTTCATTTGCAGCTTCTTAGAGGACCTGAGCTTTTCCCCCCCAAAAATAAATGGAACTTCTATGGAAAGTGAACTGTCAAGTTCTCAAGGCCCTGGGGTAGTTGCTCAGTTACAGTTCTCTCTCTCTGGTACATTATTTCAATAGATGGGCCATCTGAATTAGCACACCATTTTCCACACCATTTGGTGGCTATTGCAGATTGGCACGTCATTCAAAGCCTCTTTTTCTATTTTAGGAATGAAATCCTTTCATTCTGGTTCCCTCACTTGCAACAGGACCACTAAAACATTTTCTCACCTGGAGCACAGCTGTCCACAAGAGCTCCCAGTGCTTTACCATCTTGCCAGTTCTGGTTGAAGTTTGTGATGGGCAAGTATGGAATTTTGTTCTGAATCCATCCCAACAGCCTCTGCTTCGGAGTTTGTTTCTTAGCATCATCATCTCCTTCATCCTCCCACACAGGCATCGAAATGGAGTAGTGAAGGATAAGGGTCCATACTAGGCCGAGGATAAGCTTCAAATTCCCATCAACAATGGCTTTGCTATCTAAATAACAGAGACATAAGTTTGTCAACATTTATTCCCTCCCCATTTTAGAAATACATGCTTTTTTTCCTTAACGGGTACAAACAGTCACATGCAAACTGTATATGCCCTGAAAGTGGGGAATTTCTGGGGAATTTTTAAAAACCTCAGGTTAAAATTAGGCTTTCAAAAATGTAGGTTCTATTCTACTTTTCAATGTTTTACACAACACCTGCACAAAAAGTTTCTTTGGTAATAGGACTATTTTCCATTGTTTGCAAATTGCCAAGTGAACACTTGACCTGTCTGCCTCCTGACAGAGAGCAACGTTAAGGCAAACTTGCTTGACTTAGGATATCAAATGCCAGTGTTGGCTTTAAATTTTAGAGCCAAGTTTTAGTTGCAAGACAAATGAAAATAGGGACAAGAGATAAGCACAAACTGATCATGAGGGCTAGTTGCCCAAGGAGACTCCACATGTCTTTATAGAATGGGGAGAAGGGAAATCCCATAGGAGAGATAGATAACCCATTCTAAAATAGAGGTTCTAGAGGATGGTGTAGTTAATGGTAATTTATCATGCAAATGTGATAATCACACAGAATCTTAATTTTGCCAAGGTCAGTTTAAGTTTCATATTTTCACTGCCCAAATGGATTAGACAAAGTTGTTTTAAAATGAAATTTTGTTTTTATAGCTCAAGAGCTAAAAAATGGATTTGTAAAATATTACCCACACCCTTTTCATTTAAGACAAAATAAATTCAGGTAAAAAAGTCAGGGAGGGTAAAACTACCTGCGGTTTTTTGTTTAGTTTTGTTTTTTAAGTTTAAATAAAAATCAGGTTTTTTATGCAAAAATTAAATTTAAAAAAAGACACTCCAACATCCTTAGCTCTTAAAAAAAAAACAAAAAACAAGTGTTTACCTGGTCCAGTAGATCCCTGTGAAGGGATCTGTAGGAAAGGATGGCATATGTGTCACTTACCCAAGGTATGTGTGTGTGGTGGTTTTTGAGGGTGTTTGGGGATGGGGAAAAGAGAAAGAAGAATGATTATGTTAGTGGCAGGAGCTGGGGCTGCCTAATTTATGGCTGGGGCTCTCCTCTCACCTAAAGCGCCTGTGAGAGACAGGAAAAGAGCAAGGCCCTTCGCAGCACTACTTTTCTCAGGCTGACCTCCTCTCCCCACCTCCACTCCCCAGCCAGGAGCTGCTCTTATTGATTTAGCCTCCATGGTGAGAGCAGAAATAGGGAAAGGGGTTGGGGGTGTGGAAAAAAGAAAAAAATAATAATGGAGGACTGCTGAGATAAAGAAAGGAGGAAAAAGAGCAGGCATGAAGCAGGGTCTTACAGATGGAGGGAATGGGACCCTGAAGACAGTCTGCATTTTAAAGTTTTACTTGAGGTGAAAAAAAAACCAAAACAAAAAGCAAACCACCACTGGCCACCAATCCCAACGCTTATGAGAATGCATCATCCCACACTAACTAAGTAGGGGTGTTAACTTGTCTATAGTTTTCCATAAAGCCACTTTTTCTGGAAGGGGGCAGTAGGAGGGAAAGAGTTGCACTTTGGAGCCAGGATCGGAAGCAGCCTGCATGCGTCAGACCAAGTTCTTTTGCCTACTCTAGGGACCCAAAGGGAACAAATGCTGAATTATGTTATGACAGTGCCACTTTAAGAACCACAAAGCATGAAATTCTCAGACACTACTGAAAACTACATAACTACCCTGAGAACATTCTGCTATTCGTGGGTGGTTTAAGGAGGTAGGCAAGCAATCTAGACTGTACAAATCCCCTTCCAGCTTTAGGCAACCAAAAGACACCCGTCCTAAGTCTTTTCCAATAATGCAATCCAAACGATGGTGGTAGAGGGCAGGATGAGGAATAGGACTGCTGGGTTACTTCAGCCAGCAAATGTACCAATAGTTGTCCATCATTTTCCTAGAGGAAGTGATGGTAAAAGCTTAGCCATATGTGAGTATGTTGTAAAGACCAATGCAAGACTGACACTTTTATAATCTTCATAATCTATTGGGGAAGATGCACTAAAATTACAGATAAGGAGAGGAAAAAGCGGATATGTACATGAGTTAGTGATTAAGTAAAGTACATGAGTTATGTACCCACGTGCCATGGAAAGTTAAATGCCAAAGAGCTTAGATGATGCAGGACTGCTGAAGGAGCAGTTGGTAGCGGTATAGGCTGAGGAGATTAGAAATTAATTGGGAAGTGACAGCTGGTTGCAGGCAGGATACATGTTTGTCAACTCTGTTGTATCGTTCTCTCCCAAGTGCTTAGTACATTGCACATAGTAAGCACTCAACTACATTGATTAAATGTTGAAGATACAACTTCAGACAGAATTTGCAGATACAAAGAGCTGAGGTCGCTGGGACGAGAACGGGAAGGGAGTTTCAGGCAAAGGGAGGGCATAAGCAAGAGGTTCAGTGGTGGGGTGAGACTAGAATGAGGTACCATAAATATGTTTGACAGGAACAAACAATGTAACCTGGGATGTAGTGGGAGAAGAGATTGGGTAAATAAGAGGCAGAGACTTGACTCAGTGCCTTAGAACCAATGCTTAGAAATTCCTACTTGATGCAGAAGGTGTAACCTCGGGCAGTTGAGCAGAAGGGAGAGTAATGAAAAAAAAAAGTTCCCAAAAAAGTGAGCTGGGCAGCAATTTCCACTTGTATACTTTTTTCCAGAACTTTGTAGAGTAAATGTGTAATACTACTAGGATGTCACTGACTGTGAAATTCAACCATAGGATCAGACCAGCAGTGTGCTAAATACATGAACTAGATGAGGAAGTTCAATCATGTCATTGAACTAAGAACTGAAAGTTAAATGTGTCCTGCTCATTGTGGGCAGGGAATGTGTCTGCCAATACTGTTGCCTTGTACTCTCCCAAATGCTTACTACAGTCCTCTACACATAGTGAGCACTGGACAAATACCATTGACGAACATGATCAAGTGGGTAATGTCTGGGAGCCATTTCTTGCTTCCAGACAAGTTGTGAATGATTCAGTTGGCCACATCTGGTATATTCTTCTGACTTGCAATTTGAGCTTTCCAGTTTTGATAACTTCAGTGTTTACAGCCATGCAATTACTTTTTGAGCCAAGAGGCCTTGAAAGTTATCCTGATCACCAAGAAATTCTTCAGCTATCCTCCTAAAGTGATTTTAAAGTTAATGGCGACATAACCATGCAAGGCAAAACTGTCTAGACAATAGCTTTCAAGACTGCTGAAATGACACATATGGCAAAAGTTAACTACATTCTGTACATGATACCAGCATCTGTTTTGGCCACACCTGAATAACTTATTCCTATTCTTCCAGCCTACTTTCCTTCCTACAGACTGTAAACTTGTCATGGTCAGCGAATGTGTCTGTTATACTGTACTCTCCCCAGCACTCAGTAGAGTGCTCTGCACACAGTAACCACTCAAATATCATTGATTGACTTCATTTTATTAAGTTTTGAAGAATGAAAAATTAATTTGGAGTTACTATCGTGTCAATTGTATGATGCTGTTAGACTGTTTCCCATTCTCTCATCCCCTTTCAGCTTTTACAAAGATGTCAGAGCCAGGAAGTTAGTCTGTAGTTGCGGGAGGGGGAAAAAAAAAAAATCAAGTTTTGAAAATCATGAGCTAGTAAGGCTACACTTAGAGTAGGAATACCTTAAGCAGTTCAAAGTATAATATTAAAACCACACAAGGCAGTCATCTTTTAGAGAAGTGGTGTGACCTAGTGAGTGGGGCATGAGCCTGGGAGTCAGAGGGACCTGGGTTCTAATCTCCATTCTGACTCTTATCTGCTGTGTGACCTTGAGCAAGTCACTTAATTTCTTTGGGCCTCAATTATCTCATCTGTAAAACGGGGATTAAGACTGAGCCCCATGTGGGACAGGGACTGAGTCCAAACCCATGTGCTTGTATCCAAGCCAGTGCTTAGTACAGTGCCTATCACATAGTAAGCACTTAAATACACCAATGATGATCTTTTGACTCCAAAGTAAAAATAGGGGCAGGGAATTTTTTTTTTAAACTCAAACACAATGCATTGGCCAACTACCTCTATGATCTACAGAAATCCCCTCACAAAAACTTGGAATGCTTAACATTAATTACAAATGTAGTTGGGAGAGACGGTTCGTCAATCCACCCTGACAGCCAGTTTGTTGTGGTCAGTCTGTATAAACACACACACACACACACACACACACACACAGAGTAAGTCTCAAAAGTGTGCAAAAAAGATGTTACACAAAGCTGAAGCAGTGATGTATACAGTGCCCAGTCCTTCTGGATGCAGTGATTTCAAGATGGGTCCCCAGATCTGAAGACAAATTAAACAGCCACCTTAAGTATTTTCACTTCATAATGAAATGAACACTTTCCATGCCAACAGGGATTTTAACATCCAATTCATATGTTAGCATTACACTTGAATAGATGGTCACTCACTATTGACAATTTTCCTCTTAACTTTCCTATTCTTTATCAGAGGGAGACTCCAAATATCTTCAGGATTAATCAAATCAATCAATGGCATTTATTGAGCACTTATTGTGTGCAGAATATTGTACTAAGGACTTGAGAAACTACAACAGAGTTGATATACACAATCCCTGCCCAAAAGGAGTTTATAGTCTACTGGATGGAACTTGCAGGCTATGGGATAAATGCTATGGCATATCAGTTCATAAGATGCTAAAGATGTGGGGGCTTAGTAAGCACTAAATATGTACCACTGATAGAAAACTATGTGCAGAGCACTGTACTAAGCACTTTCCTAGGCATGGTTTTCATACATTAAGAAGAGAAGTAGAGAATACACAGGGAAATGTGGTGGAAGCACAAACTCTGGAAGAACTTGCCATGGTACAAGGTCCTAATAATGGTGATAACTGACAGCAACTTAAATGCTGGCTCTTGGCTCCAAAAATCATTTCCACATCACTCCCACTATGAAAGTTCCAGTGCACTCAATCTCTCATATATGTTGTGATTTGTTTAGTTTAACAATGACCCTTTGATTTAAACAGGCAGAACAATTAGTGATTGGATTCAACACAATTTGTGTTAATCATCACCTCCACAACAGGACTTGAAATGTCATTACATTCTGTGTTATTGCTACTACCCGGCAGCAAAGGTGGTGTGTTAATTTTTCCTTTTGGAGAGTAATGGGATAAGGAGTCAAATACTATGTCTAGAATAAGAGCTTGTTATTCTAAATGTACAGGCTGAAGCCCTCCTCACCATGTACAATGGTATTTCATGGAGTGCTCATGAGCTTAGGTAAACACTACAAGCAAGATTAGCTATTCAGAGAGCACTCCTTCCCATTAGCCAGTGCTGTATTGAGGCTTCAGGGGTGCTTTGCTGCCAGGGGAGTGGCCTCAAAATATTTTAAGTTCTAGGACTAAAGCGTTAGAGCAACAGATCTTGTTTTAAGTTGCAGTTAAATGTGGCCAGCATGGGCTCTTTGCCAAATCACACACCCCAGACCACACCTGTGTGCTATGAGTCAAGTGTAGATGATAGGTGACTCTGGAAGCATAGGTTGATGACGCAATGTGGAAACTTTAGGATTATTTCCAGCAAATTTGCATTCTAGGCTACACTTAGAGTAGGAATGACTTCATGCTGTTGAAAGTAGATAAATGTGTATTTCAACTAGAAGTTATCATAGTTAACCCATAGAATCTGCACTTTCACCAGCCTTTTTTTAGAGATGCGGCATGACCTAGTGGAAAGAGCATAGGCCTGGAAGTCAGAGGACCTGGGTTCTAATCCTGGATCTGCCACCTGTCTGCTGTGTGACCTTGGGAAAGTTTCTTCATTTCTCTGTGCCTCAGTTTCCTCCTCTGTAAAATGGGGAATCCCTCTCCTCCCTCCCACTTAGACCGTGAGCCCTGTTTAGGATAGGAACTGTGTCTGACCTGACTCTTGTAGTTAGCCCAGCACTTAGCACATAAAAAGTGCTTGAATACCACTATTACCACTAGTAACGATTAAGTTTTAACACTACTAAGACCATATTTGCCAAACTGCTGCATTGGGCCATCGGAACCTGGAAGAGATCTGTTAGCCTTCACTGTATTGTATAGCTTTTCCCCTCCTGACTAAAACATTTCTAAAATAGAGGATAGGAATCTAGGATTGTCCGTGTGCAAGAAGGAACCAAGAAAAAACAAACATTTTACTGACTGAAGGAGCAATAGATTTGCCTGACAATAGTTAGTAGAGTCTCTGTAGACATAGCCATGCAAAAATCCTTGCAAACCAATTTCATAACATGTGGTTCAAAATTCCTAGGAGGACATCCTTTGGTATTTTACCCACAAACTGGGCATTTAACTTCTAAAATTAGAGCTAATCAAAACACTTGCTATAGTTCTTCACCATCTTCTACCTGCCAGACCAACAAGGATGATCACTAAAAGGGTTTCCTCACCATTCCCACTCACCCCTAGAGTATTACAAGGCCCAAAGGTATCATCAAAATATCACTACGTTACTTAATTCACATGGCAAGACAAGTTAGAGGCTCATTTTCTCCATCTGACAACATTTTCAAGGTCTTCCTCCAGGAGATATCATGAAGCAGTGACAGACATGATGGGACTGCACTCATGCATTGATCTTTTAGGCTCTCCTGCTCTTTTGACTAGGTTTCCACTATCCTTAAACATGAACAGTGATATAAATGGGGGCCTTTAAAGTTAAAGGACCTGATATCTCTAATTATGACAACTCAAATTGATAGAATTTCTTTACCACCCAAGGCAGAGGAGTGTATGGTTTCCTAGTCAGTTTGGTTTGAAGAAGGTTTCAGTCTTCATTACCAGTGTCCCTCTCTATAGTCACTTCTGCAGGATTTTAAGTCCTTTGAGGGAAGGTATCATATCATATCTGTCTACTAACCCTACTGCACTCTCCCAACCACTCTGTATAGTGTTCTGCAAGCAGCTGGCACTCCGTGCTATTGACTGATCAATTTCTGATCCTCCCTTCAGCCTCCATTCCTTTCACCCTCAGGATTCCAAGTCTCCGGGAAGCAGGGCCCAGATCTATGTATTTTTGCCAGCACTTTTACATGCACTAACTAGCATGGTCATGGTTGTTCATAATCAGACTTTCTGAACAAATTTTTATAAAGGAGCCTCGCAGCAAGCCAACACCTAAACCAGAATATGTTCAGGATCCAATGTTATTTGAGCTAGATCCAGAACAATGCTTCGTCTGATCAGCAGACAACTTACTCTGGATTTGCCAGTATGAGGGGATGGCCTGAAATAGTTTGGGGGCAGAAAGGCTCTCTGCTTGACAAAAAATGTTTTCTATATCTTCTGAAATAAAAGCTAGTTCGCATTGAAGTGAAATGAATTGCAAGGGCCATTACAAGCCTCAGGGTCATTAGATATTTTTCAAATCCACATCTTAAGTCTCATATGAGAGAGTGAGAGAGAGAGACAACAGTACCACACTGAGTAAAAATATGACCTATGGTAATGGAGCCCACTGGATTTTAAATCAATGAGTAGCTGAATTAGACAGGAACAGGGTGAGAGCTGGGGTGAAGTGGGCAAAGAGCAAATGAGAGAGAGAGAGAAAGAAGGTTGAGATAAATACCTTAGTCAATGGTCAGAAGCAGCATGGCCTAGCAGCACGGGCCTGGGCGTATAAAGGACCCGGGTTCTAAACCTGACTCTGCCACTTGCCTGCTGTGTGACCTTGGGCAAGTCACATAACTTTCTCTGTGCCTCATTTTACCTCATCTATAAAATAGGGATTCAATCCTATTCCCTCCTACTTAGACTGAGCCCCATGTGGAGCAGGGACTGGACTGACTCAATTTATTATTTCCCAAAACTGATTCATTTGTAGAAATGGTTAAGAATAAGCCTTGAACACACCACAGTATGAACGCCAACTCAAAGGGGCGTTTTAGTGAAAAGTGGTCTTTTTTAGTCCATCATCTGACCAGACCAGGAAAGCTACTAAAGACTATAACAGAGACTAATCTCAGACAAGTAAAAGCTAGTTTACAGGCAACACAACAAGGTCAATTGACTCACATGCTGAATACTTAAGTGACTATGTTCCTGTCAGTAAGCATTTAAAAAAAGACAACTTAAAAGAAAAAAAAACACTTGTCTTATTTCATAATGGGGTAATGGGGTGACTAAGAAGTTACAATTGGTATGGTTTAGCCAGCAAATATATTCCATTGCAACATCTGCTTAACAAGTTTTCCTGATAACTATATAGAACTGATTTAAAAATATTTTGGTGATCCGACAACTCTAGGGAAGTCAGCATTAAACTTAACAGCCATTCACCAGCTCTTCCAAATCACACCTACCCAAGCAGAAAGTGGAAGCGTCTCTGAACTCTACTTGCACAGTCCTTTATGATTGGGCCCATTACCCTGCTCTCTCATCCTTAAATAAGAACAATCAATGCCAGGAAAGCAAATCAGTTCTTGGAAAAAAAAAAAAGCAAAGTTTGATGAATATTCAATTTCAAGTGTCTAAAAAGTGTCAGAGGGTTGGAACGAGAGCTTGGTTTCCAAACTAATTCAAGGAAATCTAAATTTGTTTTTGCCCAGAGGACTGTTCCTCTTACAATTGATAGTTTTATTCCACTTCAGCCATTTGGAAACTATGTAAAGGAGAATGTGTCTCCAGCTTAAGTTGTCGTGTTTTTTCCTTCTCTCCATTCCCCTTGTCTGCATCTTAAGTATTCAAAAAGTGTGCAAAGTTGTATTTCCCATAAGTCAATAGTACTTCAAGGTTATTTATGCATAGTTTAGCTACAACAGATCCCAAACTTGAGTTTAAGGTGACTGTTTCTGAAAAGCACCCACTTTTTCTCAGCTTCCCCTCTCTTTTGCATCACCTCAACTCGCTCCCTTTGCTCTTCCCCCATCCCCACCCCACAGCATTTATGTATATATGTATTTATCTATAATTCTAGTTACTTATATTGATGCCTGTCTACTTGTTTTTATGTCTGTCTCCCCCCTTCTAGACTGTAAACCCAGTGTGGGCAGGGATTGTCTCTTTATTGCTGTACTGTACTTTGCAAGTGAATAATAATAATAATGCTGGGATTTGTTAAGCACTTACTATGTGCCAAGCACTGTTCTAAGCGCTGGGGTAGATACAAGGGAATTAGGTTGTCCCACGTGGGGCTCACAGTCTTCATCCTCATTTTACAGATGAGGGAACTGAGGCACCGAGAAGTGAAGTGACTTGCCCAAAGTCACACAGCTGACAAATGGCCGAGCTGGGATTTGAACCCATGACCTCTGACTCCAAAGCCCGTGCTCTTTCCACTGAGCCACGCTGCTTAGTACAGTGTTCTGCACATAGTAAGCGCTCAATAAATACGACAATGAATGATCTCTAAAAGCCCAACCTTAGGGTGGTTTCAGTAAGGCATCCATGCAATCAATCAATTAATGGTGTTTGAGTGCTTACTGAGTGTAGAGTACTATACTAGGTGCTTGGGAGAGTACAATACAACAGAGTTGCTAAGATACAAACCTTGCCTACAAAGGGCATACAGCCTATAGGGGCAGAAACATTAAAGTAGATTAGATATGGTGTGCAGAGCATAAATGTATAAGAATATTTCTATAAATATTGTGAGGCTGGATGAGAATCAAAATGCTTATGGGTTTGCAGTCAAGTGCATAGTTGATGGAGGAGAGCAGATAAGAGAAATAAAGGGTTTAAGTCTGGGAAGGCCTTTTGGAGATGTGATTTTAGGAAGGTTTTAAAGGATGGAGAGTAGTGGACTGTCAGATATCAAGGGGGAGGGAGATCCACGTCAGAGGGAGAACATGGGCACGGGGTCAGTGGTGAGACAGACAAGAATGAGGTCTAGAGTGTAGGCTGGTGGTCAGGGGAGCAGAGTATGTGGGTTGGGTTGTAGTAGGAAAATCAGCAAGGTAATATAGGAAGGAGAATGCTCGTTAAGTACCTTAAAGCTGATGGTAATGAGTTTGACATGGAGGTGGACGGTCAACAACTGTAGGTTTTTGAGGAGTGGGGAGATATGGACTGAACAGTTATTCCAAAAAAACAATCTGGACATCAGAATGACGTATGAACTGGAGTGAGGAGAGACGGGAGGCAGGGAGGTCAGCAAGGAGGCAGATTCATTCATTCACTTGTATTTATTGAGCGCTTACTATGTGCAGAGCACTGTACTAAGTGCTTGGAATGTACAATTCAGCAACAGATAGAGACAATCCCTGCCCAACAACGGGCTCACAGTCTAAGCGATCCAATAGTCAAGGCAGGAAGAGTAAAAGCAGTTTGGATGGAGAGGAAACAGCGAATTCTAGAGATGATATGAAGGTAGACCAACAGGATTTTTCATGACAGATTGAACGTGTGGGTTGAAAGAGATGAGTTGAGGATAACGCCAAGGTAACAAGCTGTGGGACGGAGATGACGGTGCTGTCTGCAGGGATGGGAAAATCATATTGAGGACAGGGTTTGGGTGGGAAGATGAGTTCCATTTTGGACATGCTAAGTTGGAGATATCGGTGAGACATCCAAAGAGAGATGAGTTGAATGAAGGCAAGAGGAAATAGATTACAGAGGAGAGGGCTCAGGTATGGAGATGTAGATTTGGGATCCTATGTGTTTGCAACTCTTTGCAGCTCTAAGTGTTCAAGGGTAGCTTCCTCTCCCACCTTTAACCTAGCTTCCACATGATAACTGCTCAGCTGAAAGCCAGATAAAACAAAAGTTGCTATAGAACAGAGGCAATCATGAATTTTCTAATCTCCTTCAGGGCCCCCAACACCCCAGTTGTGTCAAGCAGAATGGCAGTGCTTTAAGACTATCCACCAGAAATAAATCCTTCCTCCTGTACACAACTCTGCCCCTCTTCTTTTTGTTAGGGGAGTCACCCCTCCTTATACAAAGTGGCAAATGAGAACCAGACAGGTTAACATGGTTATCTAACTGCTTCCACAAGAAAGTGGGGATACCCAGGGTTACTACTTGCCCCCCTGGTGAGGGTATCTCAGCTTCCACAAACAGTCCTCAGATTTTTGACAATTAATTGGTTCCTAAAAGCTAAATTGAAACACAAATCAGAGCCAATTTTCCCACAGGAAGATTAAGTGAGGGATTGGTTCCCAAACCAAGTCTGGATGCCCTATTTAACCACAATTACCCAGAAACATATACCTAAAGAGAGGAGTAATATAGTGATATTGATGAATTTCAACTGTAAATAGCAAGCACGTGGACCTAAAGAAAAAAATCACATTAAAATTTAACACAGTACTGTACATCATGCACTACCTCTACCCAGAAGCAGACCATGTCCAGGGTTGAACCCCAGTCTCGCAATGTTGAGTCTTTTCTTTATAAGATCCCTTTTGATCCAGATCAGCAGAAGCAGAGATAGAAAAGGTAGGTTAGCCCGAAAGAGCACTGAGAAGTCAGATGAGGAGGGCTAGGAGGAAAGAGAAAGGGGTCATAACACCAGCTGGAGTAACACAGTGGCATCACTGCAACAATCAGTTCCAACATGGTCTGGCCTTCCCCCAGCACTAGAGCTGGAGCAGTATGCAGGGCTGCACTAGGGCTGGAGGAGACCTTAAGACGTTGCAACAACCAATGATATTTAGTGAGCGTTTACTGAGTGCAAAGCACTGTACTAAGCGTTTGGGACATTACACCACCACAATATAAACAGAGCTGGTAGACACATTACCTGGCCACAACGAGCTTACAACCTAGAAGAGGAGCCATTGCCTACCTCCCCCGGCACTCAGGAGACCACTCTGGCTTGGGAAGGGATTCCCAAAGCATTAGCTTAAGAGCAGATGCCAGTGCCATTTTGCCCCTCCAGCTCTCTCCCTGCCTTGGTTGCAAAGCCAGGGGGCTTGGTCAGAGCTCAGAGGGGGAGGATGCTGCCAGGGTAACCCCAAAACACAGCTCTGGAGAAGGAGTGGGGGACAGGAACTGCGTGGTTAACCCCACGGCACTGCTGCTGTCACCACCGAGGTGACGGTGGAAAAGGAAGGGGGACAAAGGGGCACAGGGGCACGGAGAGCCTGTGCGGCAACCTCACAGTGGCTGCTGCTGTCACCATTGACCGGAAAGGAAAGGGGGGGAGTGCGGCCACCACGGGTCTCCTCCCTTTTCCTGTCCCACCACCCTGACCTTGTGGCCCCAGAGGGTGAGGTCCAATGAAGGCTGGCAGCAGCAACATCGAGCAGAAGGACAGGATTGGGTGGGGGACGGGGGGCGGTGGGGGGTCAGGGAGGGGGCAAGAGGGGTTAGGGTTATGTAATACTCACCTTATAAGCCTGATGTTGGCAATTCAGATCCGAAGTCGTAAACCTAAAATAGGGTGTAAATTCAGAGATGTTGGAAGTGCCATTTGTTATAACTCGGATGGTCGTAAGTCAAGGACTTCCTGCATGTGACAGGACAGTCGGCCTCTGAGCCCACCCATAGGGTCAGGTTAAGGAAGGTCAGGTACCTGCACTTCCTCCGCCCCTCACTTTAAATGCATTTTTGACTTTGCACAGAGCGGCATTAAAAAAAGTGACTGGAGAGACAAGACAGACATGTGCCTGCACCTTGGGAGTTCATAATTGCTAACATCCCTGCAGGCAGGAGCTGGAGGCCAACTGAGGAGGCAAGGGGAGAAAGCAGAAACCACGCTCAAGCAAGAATCGCCAGCACCGAGTAAGCAAAATAAGCAGTAGTGAGAATGAATGAAAGTCTCCATTTCAAGAAAACCCAATTTTGATCACTCACTCCCACCCTTAATGCCATTCTTATCTAGTTTTATTATGCTACACTAATGGCAGTTTGCCTAAAGATTTGTTAAGTCATAAAGGAACCAACTCTTCCAATTTCAAGTTTTGAACAGGAACCAAGCTGTGGGATATTCCAAGTGATTTATAACTACTGGCTCCCACAATTACAAAGCAGCCATACAGGAATGTAGACCAAAAGCAGTTTAAGTGGCCAAAGGCTGAAAGCTTCCATGCATTCTTCTTTTTAAAATTCGTAAGCCTTTTTATATAACTGGCACAAGACTGATTTGATTGCTGCAGTTTAAACTCATGGAATTTCACTACATTTAATCAATTGCTGCAGCCTTTCAAAAGGCCCACTCAAACACCCTATAATTGTCACAAGCAGATACCACCAAGAGATGCTTGTTTAAGTGCCAGATCCTGGGCTTCCAACTGGGTGAGAACGGCAATGGATATCACTGCCCCCACAGAATTTCAGGTCAAACCTATTCATTTTTCCCCTGTAGCTTTTTAGACTGCCCATTCCTAGCAAGAGGATGGGAGCCGGGTAGAAACTTGAACCCCAAAAGGGCTGTGGGTCAATGCTCTCTCTTATCCCAGCCTGTCAGAAAGACTCCCCACTCAAACACCAACCACTTTTCTTACATATCCCCCTCCCAGCCCTGACTGTGTAACTTTGTCCCTACTCTCCATCCCCAGGAGTCTTGCTGTTTGAGTTTAGGGGTGTGTGTGTGGTGGTGGTGGTTGGGGTGGAGGGAGGAGAAGAACAAGGGAAAGAAGAGAAGGATGAGAGGCCCCATAGGGGGTGAAATGAGTAGGGTTAGTTTTTTTTAGCAAAATACTTGCAACACAAAAAAACTGAATAGTCAATTTAAGATGTCCCCATTCAGGTATAAGAACAGATTGAAACTGGATCCAATTACCACACAATACTAGTATTTCATCTGCTAGCCAATAAATCAATTAATGGCATTTACTGAGCACTATTTTGTGCAGAGCACTGTAATAAGTGCTTGGGAGAGCACAAAAGAATAGGTAGAACTGATTCCTGCCTTAAAGAGCTTACAGTCTATTGGTGGGGAGATAGGCACTAAAATAAGTTAAGATGTAGGGGAAACAGAGTAAGAGGATGTGTACATAAGTGTGGTAGGGGTGGAATGAGTACTTAAGAGCTTAAGAGTACTCAAGTGCATGAGAAACCTAGTAGTGAAGAGAAAGAGGGTGAAGAGAGGAGAGCTTGGACAGGGAAAGATTCCTGCAGAAGATATGATTCGAGTAAGGCTTGCAAGACAGGGAGAGTGCTGGTCTGTTGGATATGAAGCAGGAGGGAGCTCCAGGCAAGTCAGAGGGTGTGAGCCAGGGGTCAATGGCAAGAGAGATGACACTGAGGCACAGTGAAAAAGGTGGGAGCAAAGTGTACAGGATGGGTTGTACTGGGAGAGGAGCGAGGCTGGTAGGAGGGTAAAAGCTGACAGTTCCTTAAAGCCAATGATGAAGAGTTTCTGCTTGATGTAGACAAGGACAGGCAACCACTGGAGGTTTCTGAGGAGTAGGGAAAGAGGTGTGCAGAACAGTTTTTTTTTTCTGGGGAACAGAGTGAAGTATGGACTGGCCAGGGATGTTCTAGACAATGCATTAAGACTGATGAAATCAAAATTTCTTCCTATGAGTTGAACAGCAGTTTGCTCTAGCAGCCTACCGCATATAACAGTCTTCTATGACTTGACTAGTCTATTGCTGACACAAATTAAAACAAAATATCTTTAAATTCAACTCCCATCACAGGTGTTTGCAAAAAGGTTCTCTGGCTTTATTTTCAAGACCATCACTTCTATACCCATGCCAGAAAGAAGGTTAGTGTGGGCTAGAAGTCAAAAGACCAGGGTTTTAGTCCCAGCTGTCACGGGCCTGCTGTGTGATCTTGAGCAAGTCACATAACCTCTCTGTTCTTCGGTTTTCTCATCTGTAAAGCAGGGATAAGAGTCCTGTTCAACCTGTTTCAGACTGTGATTCCTGTCAGGGACAGGGGCTGTATCTGTTCTGATCATCCTTTACCACAATGCTTAATGCCATAATTAGCGAGCCACAAAAGCAGGATAATGTATCCAGCATCTTAGCATTTAAAACAAAGTGATATCTCTGGAACTTGTTTGTTTTCTTCCAAGTGCTGCCATCATAAACAAGTCTGATGATCTACTGATGTTACACCCTAGAATCCTATCAGCTTCTACCTATAATGAACATGAGGATTATGTTTCCAAAGCTAGGTGTGCTCCCAACAGTTAGAGCTACTGATGTTTTTCCACAGAGGAGGTTATGAGCTGTACTTCCTGAACACTTGGGTCAAAAATGACCATTATAGTCTTTGATAGTCAGATCCTGAAGCCCTAGGTTTAAAGTCTTGCGAGAAGGAGACTGTACTCGACATTCTGACTCCTTCCTTAAAAACCTCAATGATTTTCAGATTGTCCTACCATTTCAAATTAACTATTATTCCATTCTTTACAATGGAAGAAAAAAAAATCAAGATACTTGTCACTACTGGCCAGTATAAAAAAACTACACATGTATCTAAAACAATGAGCTCCACATGCACAGCTGTATTTAATGCCAGACACTACTTCAGAAAGGACAGACTTTGATAACATGCTGCAAAGCTGGATCACTGCCGATACTGTAGTAGGGCAATTTCACCAAGACACCAACAGAGCAGAAAGCCAAACGTCCTGCTATAAAAATGGTATGAGAAAATACGGAAGCACCATGTGAACAATAATGGGAATTGTTAAAATTTTAAGTGTCATTTGGTCATTTGGTACAGGAAAAAAGTGTTTTGAAGATTACATCATTGCTATGAAACATGCAACTTTGGCCCTTGAACCATTTGCCTTGTTAAAAAAAACAAAAAACAAAAAAAATCCTACTGGCACAATGAAAAATTTCCTCTCACATTGATTGTTTCCCACAAAGAGAATAATATGGCCTAGCCCTAGTGCTAAAGCAGAAATAGTAGAAGTAGAGCACTACATATATTTACATTGTGCTCTCCCAAGTGTTTAGTACAGTGCTCTGCACACAGTAAGCACTGAATACAATTGACTGATGACATTATTAAAGGACCAGCCATGTAATTTATGGTCTAGCCTGAGGTAACTCATCTCCTCCCATTTTTAGAAAGCAGCTTATGACAGAATTAAGAACCAAAATGTTAAAGAATCCCATCAGTAATGTATTAGGTGACAAGATATTCAAAATAGGAGGAAGTTTTTGGACACTGGAGATATAAAGGTTCAAACTCCTTGAGTGCCTAATGGCTTACCTCTGCCTAAAGCAACAGCTCCTTACCTATTGCACTTGGATCTGAGACTTCGGGACATTTCATATTCACTCCACAGCACTTATTGGATTACATATCTTTATAAACTATTACAAATTATTTACTCATATTAAGGTCCAACTCTACCGCTACACTGTAAGCTTATTGTGGGCAGAAAATATATGTGTCAACTCTGTCGTACTCTCCCAAGCACTTAGTACTATGCTCTGCAATGGTAAGTGCTCAATAAATACCATTGAGTCTAGTATACTAATACCTTATTAAGACAACTTAATGCACTGAGAATACTTTCTGTAACATGAGTATGGAACCAGGCTATTTAATAAGCATTATGCCACTTCCAGATAGCAATGACAAACACTGGGCATAGTCAGTCAATGCCACCAAAACAGATTTGATTAAAAGAACAACTTGTAGCAATCCAATCAATTCCTTGCAGACTTTCAGATCCCTGACAAAAACACAAAGCTGGCACCATGTCTAGCAATTCAAGGTAGGGAACATAAGCAATATGGGTTGGGATGCCGAAACTGGAGAGCCAATCTCAAACCAACCAAAATACCACTCATCATATGGTTCCTTCACACTCACAGTGCTAGTGAAGGGAAGAAAGAATGCCACCCCAGAACAGACCAGGAAGAAATCCTGCAGAGATGGCAACACCAACAGGCTTTGCAACACACCCACTGTTAGCAAACATGAAGCTCTACAAAGCATGAAGAACTGTTGCCATGCCATTAGCCCATGTTGCACTTTTTGAGATGGTAAAGATCGTAGCCATGAAAAATGGTTAAGAAAAATAATCGTATATGTTAAGCACTTACTATGTGCTGAGCACTGTATTAAGTGTTGGGGTTGATACAAGACTGTCAGGTTAGGCACAGTCCTTGTCCCCCTTGGGGCTCCCAGTTTAAGAGGGAGGATAAACAGGAACAGATTTCAGCACCTGGACTTTATACCTACCCAGATATATAAAAATAATGATTCTTGTTAAGCACTTACTATATGCCAAAGAGTAAGTGCTGGAGTACATACAAGTTAATCAGATTGGACACAGTCCCTGTCCTACAGAGGGCTCACAGCCTTAAGCCCCATTTTGCAAATGAGGTAAGTGAGGCCCAGTGAAGTGACTTGCCCAAAGTCACACAGCAGACAAGTAGTGGAGTCAGAATTAGAACCCTGGTCCTCCAACTCCCAGGCCTGTGCTCTTTCCAGTAGGCCACATTATGCTTAAGCACCTTCACAAGCTTCTCTTCAATATATGGGTTCCTGGAGATACCCCACCACCATTTGCAAGGAGAGAAAAAAAGTTAAAAATCGAACTGCAATTGTTATCATGGCATCTCGCCACTCTCCATTGCTAACAAGATCAGGGCCAGATAATTCTGGCTAAATTACTGAAGCCTAATTAACTGTGCAGGGCTGAACAGGTCCACTCCTGTTCAATTTATTGTTTATTGTTCAATTTATTCTACAGAACCATGGGGATGGGTGCAACAAAGACCCTAGCATTTGGATATGCTTTTGATCAACCGGAAAGTTCTTTCAGTTGACAACAGGGTACTGGCATTAGCAACAGTCCCAGAAGGCCATTCAGGAGTTGCAGCACCAGGTGAGCCAAGTGAGCTAGAACTGCTTCTTACCCACCTACTCGTCCTGAAGCCCCAGGGTGAGGGAAAGAGAGCACAAAAGATAGTTTGTGGCCTGGCCCTAGAACCGCAGTGAGGATCACCTAAGTGGCAGGGGAGCTGGAGAAAGATGACTATAACAAGACAGGGAGGGTAAAGTGATTGAGTGCTTCTGTGCAGAGTGTTATTCTAGAAAGGGGGGAAAAAAAATAAATAATAGAAGAGATAGTCAACTGTCCTTCTTCCTTCCCTCCCAAAATGAAGTTGGGACCCCTACCTATAAAACTGTACCAGTAAATGTGGTAAACATTTGGACCAGATTCTAAATGCCAGAAGAACAGTAGCTGAAGTTTCACCGCTTTCAAATTGAAATACCAAACAATTTTAGAATGTGCCACGAATCGTAAATGGTCTAAATCTCGCTAAAGTGAGTTCTTGTAAGTCTGGAAAAGAGCTGATTTTAAAAGCACAGCAAGTCATATCCATTTCCCCTGCCTCCCCTCTACCTAAGCACTTTATACTTGTACTTTTATTTATTTGTATTGACGTCTGTCTCCCCATCTCTAGACTGTAAGCTTGTTGTGGGCAGGGAATGTGACTGTTGTACTATACTCTCCCAAGAGCTTGGTACAGTGCTCTGCACACAGTTAGCACTCAAATACGACAATCTCCCCATTACTCTTCCCCACCAAAAAAATGTACATCTTTAGTTTAAAGGAAAAGTTCCCAAGTACATACAGCTTTTCTGTTTCTACATTAGTTTAATACAGAAAATAAAGGCTCTTTTTAAGAGACTCTTTTACAGTTATGCTTAATTAGCCCTTAGTTCTTGCCACATTTATCACAAGGTGCACTTCCCTGGACTAAACCTTAAGTGCATACACTAAATAATGAGTTACCGGAACTTAATAGCATATTACTACTAAAATATCCTGATGCACACATTAAACTTATTAGGAATGCCCTCTTGCAAGGATTTGGGGAAGAAAAAACAGTGTGGCCTAGTGAGGAGCAAGGGCTTGGAAGTCAGAGGACCTGAGTTCTAAACCCAGCTCTGTCACTTGTCTGTGTGACCTTGGGAAAGTCACTTCCCTTCTCTGTGCCTCAGTTCCCACAATTGTAAAATGGAGATTAAGATTGTGAGCCCCATGTGGGACATGGACTTTGCCCAATCTGATTAGCTTGTATCTATCCCAGTGCTTTGTATAGTGCCTGGTATATCGTAAGTGCTTAAATACCAACAACCAAAAGTGCACTCAGGGCCAAATCACACAGGGGCTAATCTGGGTTTCAACCAAACCCTCTGTCGCCCTGACACCTCAAAAACTTAACCTGCCCAAAACAGGACATCTTCCCACCCAAACCATGTCTTTCCCATCACTGTAGGCAGCACCACCATCCTTCATCTCCCAATCCCATAACCTTGGCATTATCCTCAAGTCCTCTCTCTCATTCAACTCACACATTCAATCTGTCAACAAATCCTGTCCCATCTACCTTTCCAACATCACCGAAATCCACACTTTCCTCTCCAAACTGCTGCTATACTGACCCAAGCACTTATATCCCACCTTGGATACTGCATCAGCCTCCTTGCTGACCTCCCTGCCTCCTGTCTCTCCCCACTCCAGTCCTTGACTCTGCTGCCTTAAAAACATTTTCCTAGAAACATTTTCTGAAAAAACACCCAGGCCACATCCCCCAACTGCAAGACCCTTCAATGGTTGTCCATCCACCTCCACATCAAACAGAAACTCCTAACCAATGGCTTTAAAGCAATCAGCTTGGTCCTTCTTATCTTACCTCACTGATTTCCTAAAACCAGCCCATCCACTTCACTAATGCCAACCAACTTGCTGTACCTCAATCTTGTGTATCTTGAAACTGACCCCTTCCTTGTCCATGTCCTCCCTCCCCCGGCACCTTCATATCCCAGAACACCACTCTCCCCACCTTCAAAGCATTATGATCCCATCTCCAAAAAGCCTTCCTCAACTAAGCCCTTATTTCCTCTACTCCCTGACCCTCCTGCATCACCTACGCACTTGAATCTGTATCCTTTAAGCACTTGAAATTCACCCCACTGCTCTTACATATAAAGCCATAATTATTTTAATAACCATCTCCCCTGCTAGGCTACAGGCTCGCTGAGTGCAGGGAATGTGTCCACCAATTCTGTTGTACTCTCCAAAGTGATTAGTACAGTGCTTTGCACACAATAGTGAACACATACCCACCACTGACACCCTTATCATAGCTGCAGCTTGGGACACTGTGAAGAGGATGCTTTTCTCAATGGCTGCTGCAAAGTGGCTCAGGCTGGCAGGTCGGGCTCTTCAAGGGGATGCTGCCCTTTAAATTGCAGGAAATGAGCAGCACAAGAGAGTACCCTTCAGGACCAGAAGTTGACCCCAGTTGAGCCTAAGGTTATTGCTTTAAAAATCTGTGCTGCCTCAGCCTCCTCAGTGAGCCCACTCTGCAAGTGGGAGGAAGGGAGAGTAATGATTAGGTGTTAAATACCATTGTGCATCTATTATTATGGTATTTGTTAAGTGCTTACTATGGACCAGGCACTGTGCTGGGATGGATACCAGCAAATTGGGATGGACACAGTCCCTGACCCCACATGGAGCTCACACTCTTAATCCCCATTTTACATATGAGGGAACTGAGGCCCAGAGAAGTGATTCTGACTTGCCCAAAGTCACACAGTAGACATATGATGGAGCCAGGATTAGAACCCAGTTCCTTCTGACTCCCAGATCCTTGCTCTATCCATTAAGCCATGCTGCATAAGGGGGAAATCATTAAGCAGATTGTGAAAAGAAAGGGGGAAAATGGATTTGAAGTTAAAAGAAAATTTGGTGATTAGATGAAATTAAATCAATAATATTTGAGCATGTACTGTGTGCAGAGCACTGTACTAAGTGCTTGGGAGAATCCAATGCAACTGAATTGGTAGACAAGTTCCCTGCCCAGAATGAGTTTATAGTCTAGAGGATGAAGTCAGAAATCTCTGCTAGACCAGAAGTGATCCCTGTGTGCTCTATTCCAGAATCCCTCATCCTCCCTGACCCTGCAACAAGCTGACACACTTTTGTTGGAAGAGTAAGCCGATAAGGGGGTGGGGTCGCGTAGAAGGGGATGGAGCTTCAGGAAATGCTGCTTGAGGGTCCTCCTGACTCCTGTTCCTCTGCAGAACTTCCCCCAACCGCCTCAAACTAAAAAAAGGCAGCCCCTACCCTAGCTGTCCCTGGCCATCAGGACTGATTTTGGGTGATTTCTCCCATCCTCACTGCCCAGACAAAGATGCAGGGACCAAGGCACTGGGGTGGAGAATTGTGCACGTGTGTGTGTGTGTGTCCATTTATTCAGAGTGCTGCTCCACAGTACTCTGGGGTGTTACTATAGATGGGGGGGCAGGGACAACAGGAGGGCTCCCTGCTGCCATTATTCTTCTTCACCCTGCATTCACCTTCACTTTCAGAACAAGCTACAAAGTGAAGTGTGTTTTGCGGAGGGGGTGCGCAGGACCCCAAAGGCCATCCAACCGAATTGCCAAGGCTGGCCACAGTTCTCTGCCATGTCTGTCACCACTTGGGTGGTGCTATAATGTCAATATTTGGGCACTTACTATGTGCAGAGCACTATACTATGCACTTGGGAGAGTATAAAGTATAAAGCGGACGAGCGTTATGCCCAAAGTCATCTGCACCGATATGGTCAGACCCCAGGTAATGCAACCCTCAAGTGTACTGGACCAAAGGAAATCCAACTTCGGGCTTTAACTTCCAGATTAACTCAAGATTATCTTTTGCAATATTAAAGATTCAAAAAACACAATTTGGAGCCAGGCAACCTAAATCATTCTGAAAAGCAATACATTTGCCTGAAGGTCAATCTAAAATTCAGAAACACTAGCATGCAACAGGAGAATGCACTTTTTGGCCATATATATAGCATCAATGTCCACTGGTAACTCAGAAATCAAAAGACATGCCTAAGTCAATATCAGGATCACAACTTCTTAACTCAGGTGGAAAGTGTGCTAGCAGTAAATATATGCCAGAGGCTCCATAATTGGAGGCCATTAAAGAGGCAAATCAGCTGGTTCTAGCCAAGTGGGATCTGTGCTTTGGCCAGTTATATTTATTGATTACTGTACTAAGCACTTGGGAGAACAATATAACAGACACATTCCCTGCCCAAACCTCCCCACAATCAAAGGTGGGAGCACACTTTGAAATACACATTTTAGCTCAGAGTGAGTAAGCTGCACAAGGAGAATAGAGAGAGCTACCTCTGGGGTTGTGGTGGTGGGCTGGAGAAACCAAGTCCATCCAATGTTGCAATAGTCCAGATTCAAGTTCCAAGTCATTTTAGTACTTTACAAATGTACAAAGCTCTCCCAGTAAAATATTTAGGCATTTAAGAAGTCATTTTTTGTACATCAGGTGAGGTATCAGAAAATCATATCCATTCAGATCTGCCACTGGACCCTTATCGCTCCTGGGGTTGGGGGGAGGGGGAGAGAGTAGTCCAGTCAATAGCCAAACCTGTCCAAAGCTAATTTCCAGTCAACAGAATAGGAGATATAGAAATGGCTAAACTGACTAGGAAACAGTCACCTAAATGGTTACCCATCTGGATTAATTTGAACCTTATCCCTTTTGCGAGCTGAATAAAAATTCTTATAAAATGGCTTCTTCAGACTACATAGTTATACAGTTTCTGGGCAAAGTAGAATAGTTTGCAAGACAGCTACATCAAAATGATTTTTTTCCCTGCCAGATGTATCCTCATGCAGCTGTATTGCTGAAAGCAGATATTCGGCAGCCAAGTGAAGTTAGTCACAAGTATGTATTTCTCGAGCTACTTTTGGTATCGTAATAAACCATTTCCTCCACTCCCAATGTAAAGGTCACAGTCAAAGTATTTAAACTTGGTTCTAATCCACCCCTGCAGCAAACCCATCGAGTTAGCTGTAAAGGGCTAACTAGTTTTCAAAAAAGGTTTTCCAACAGTTTACCAAGCTACATGGAAGACTCTGGTTTTCAATTATAACCTAACAAAAAAAGCTGCCAAGCTTGCAACAGAAGGCACGGTAATGCTTCCTGTTGCAATAAATTCCTCTACACCCCACTGGTCAAATTCCACTTCCATCTATTGCCATAACAGAAACTACAGCTTCTTGACCCCTTCCTGAGTCCTTGAAGCCTGTTAAAGCTTACTTTTTCCAACTGATGATATCACTGAAAAAATTTATATCTGACAGTGGGTCCCCATTAGTATAGATTTCCCCTCCCCCCCAAGCCCCCAAATACCCAGTAAAAGCACATTCTTTGCTAGTGAGGCCATCCGTGCTCTCATGAAAAGTTACCAACCTCCTCCCCATTTAGTTTCTCCCCTTTTCCAGCAATACGTATTGATGGAAGATTCAACTGCCAAGAACGGCCACCAGACAGGGATTCGTCCTTCACAAAGAGGAGGCAAAGATGGTGTTTAAGGCTACCAGAAATTTCTTGGAAACAGTAGTTTTATAACTGTGATGCCCACCTTGCAGCTAACCACCCCTTGTGGAAAAGAAAAAAACAAGTTTCTTAGACAAGTTCTAAAGAAACCTAATTTGGCTGATTTTACTGCATGTATAACCTTTAAATGGACTTAAGTGGTTGGTTCAGCCTTATTTACAAAGCAGAATTAAGCATCTGCATCTTGAGGATTGTAGGAAAATAAGATGCTACAGAAGTATAATAATTCCAATTAAGTCCTTCCCAACTGGTCTTTCATGTGGAGGGGATAACCATCCTGGGAAGCACTACACACACCAGTTACCATTATGCTCCAACTTTGGCAGTTGAATTATTTCCAAGTAGAGAAATTGTCAGTTTGTCACACTGTAGAGAGGACACTTAGGAGGCTGAAAGAATATTGTGAGGTTTATAACTAGCAATATGGTCACTTTTGGCTATTTACTTCAACTACCCCATAAATACTATGACTGGCCAGGAATGGCAGCTAGTTATAATCCCATTTTACAGGGTGTTAAATCTGGTTTGTGGATGTTAGAGTAGGCTTCCTACATTTTCATGATCTGAGTGTGGGGGAGGAGATGGGGGGATGGTATTGAGCGCATATTATGTGTAGAGCACTGTACTAAGTACTTGGGAAAGCACAATACAACACAGTTGGTAGGAACAATTCCTGCCCACAAGGAACTTACAGTCTACAGAGGGGCAGGACAAAATAAACTATGGATAGGGGAAATAGTACAGTATAAGAATATTTACCTAAGTACTGAGGAGCTGGGGTGAGTATCTGGCAGTATTAAATAGTCCCATGGTTCTGGGACAGAAAGATTAGTGAGTGGAAACCTAGTATCAGTAGTGAGAACTGCAAAAGCCATCTTATGTTGTAGTCTCTCGTGCTTTGTTCTCAAACACCATCGATTACATTCTAGGATACTTGAACCTTTCTGCAGACAAGAGGAAACCAAATGGTGTGGAGGCCTTTGGAGTGTAATCTACAGGATCAAGGAGAGGTAATAAGAATCAGAGGGTGTTGAAAGAAGGCTCAAAGAACAGAAATGTGTTTCAGCCTTTGATTAATCACCTCTGCATTTCTTAGTGTGTTTATATCAAGATAGAGAAAGCATCCAGTGCAACCCAGAGACCCATCTTTGAAAAACCTAGTTTCTCAAAGACTTGTGCAGAGGAAGCCAAGTATTAGACTCACAATGGACAAACTCTATTTCTAAGCCAAAGGCTACACACTGGAAATAATCAGAACTGATTAGTGTTTGGGGAAGTCACTGGCTGCTGTGCACTCTTCAATTCAATTTTTCCAGTTAAAACTATCCAAAGTTAGCCTAACTCGGAACTGACAGATGAAGATTCCCATTCATGGGGCTCTGCATACAACATAATCTACTTCAGAAAGAGTTTGTTAACTCATGAACTTCTTAAACAAAATTGAAAACTTCCAAGAGGCTCCAAGGTGCCAATTCCTCAAAACCCAATTTTTCACTGATGAAAGATCATTTGTAACCACATTTGGCATATGTGGTTTTTCTCCCAAAAACAATAAAAAAAAACCCCTCCCAGATAATTCCTTTTCCACTGCTAACAGTTTTGCCACATTTTAGAGATCATTTACATAAATGTAAATGGTAAGACAACACCAACATCATAACTGTGCCAGGAGAATGAGCTATAGCCTTCAATTTCAATAAAGAGGGCTAGAGCTATCCAAAGACTTCGGATGGTTTAGAAGATTTTTTTAGTGGTTCCAGTAAAGGATAGGAAAGCATTAGACATTAACAAATAATATAAATGGGCTTAACTTATAAGTGGTCCATGACACTGCATGTTGGATAGTTAGACAAAGAAGTACAGTCGGATGAACTATGCGTGAAGTCAGCATTACTGATTTTTTTTTTTTTAAAGTCCCAAAGTTTTCATGGCTACAAATGATTCTTCTGATGACACTGAACACTAATGACCTGATGTGCTCTACTGGCATTTCTCCCTCACCCCCCAACCTCGATTCTTACTTACCTGTTCAGCTGGGAACATGTCTACCAATGCTTGTTCTGCTGTACTCTCCCAAGCATTTAGTACAGAGCTCTGCACACAATAAGTGTTCAACAAATACCATTGATTGAATGTTTCAAACCTCTGAGGCAATTTGCAAGACTATTGGTTTTCCAGCATGCTCAACTTAGTCAATTGGGCAAGCCCACACAGAGATCTCGAAATAGCAGCAAGTTTGACACATCAATTAAGTCTTTCAGGAATCCCAGAAAGCAGAGATCAAGAGGAGGTCAAAATGGTCACAAAACAGAAGGGAGAGACTAGGAACTGCTTATTAAGTAGATGAATGGGGAGATAAGGCTGTAGCAATTAAAACTAGAGGAAGCCAAACTGCATAGAGGCCTTCAGACTAATCTATAGGATCAAGGAATGGTAATTAGAATCAGAGGGTGTTTAAATAAGGCCCAAAGCACAGAAATTCGTTTCAACCTTAGATTACTCTAAACTTGGAGGACAGAACACTCTGGTTAGGTAACGATCAGACAGCCTATAAAGTCAAGATTTTTGAAGATGTAGGTTCAATATAGATTAAGTTGGACAGAATCCTATATGGCTAAAGTGTCATGACTAACATTGAGCACCAGTGTATTAAGGACCTGGAAATGTGCATAAAAAAGTTAAATCGAGAGTTAGCTCATCCCAAAGAGCCCACAGTCTAGGGGAAAGGGGGGAGGGGGGCGCGGCATGGAGGATGGAGGCAAAAGGAAAAAAGAAAGAAAGAAAAAGAGAGAGAGAGAAAGGGAGAGAGAGAGAAAGGGAGAGAGAAAGAGCGAGAAAGAGCGAGAGAGAGAGAGAAAGAGAGAGAGAGAGAAAGAGAGAGAGAGAGAAAGAGAGAGAGAGAAAGAGAGAGAAAGAGAGAGAAAGAGAGAGAAAGAGAGAGAAAGAGAAAGAGAGAGAGAGACAGACAGACAGAGACAGACAGACAGAGACAGACAGAGAGACAGACAGAGAGACAGACAGAGAGACAGACAGAGAGACAGAGAGAGAGACAGAGAGAGACAGAGAGAGACAGAGAGAGACAGAGAGAGACAGAGAGAGACAGAGAGAGAGAGAGAGAGAGAAAAAGAAGAAAAGTAACAAGTTTATCAGCTGTTTGATGTGAGAATTTGTGACAACTATCACAGATCTGGGAACCAAATTAAAACCCAGAACATGTGAGAAGTGGAGAAGAGGTGCCCAGGAAGGTTAAGTTCAGTTTTGACTATCCAGATCTACCTTAGCAACTGGGTAGTAATGATGAATGCTAAACATTACCTACACAATTTTATTTTTTTTTACATATAGTATTTTGACCAACTGTGCCAAGCAAACTGGTTTTTGATGTTTTTTAAATTGCTATATTTTATTCCCAAAAGGTTTTATTGAATGTCAGTAATGTATGAATGTCAGTATAGAAATGTCAGTTCTACATAAGGCATAAAATTTAATCTGGTAATATGCAGGTTCACATAAAGATAGACAACACCTAAGCAACAGGTTTATATAGCTTCTAAGATTTATTTTATTTTAAAAGAACTTAGGTGTAAGAATGTTCGAATCCAACATCTCTGCCCAGTTAAAAGTATTTGAAGGAAAGCAAGCACTACTAAAATAAAACTGTTCTTGGGTGGCCATTATGCAACCTTAAGGGCCAGCCACATGGGAACAATATTTTCTGTTATAGTACATGACTGAGAAAACCTCTAGGCGATAGCCAACTAGCTGATATCTGTGTAAGTACCAGATGATGTATTAATAGAACTAATCTAATCCAATGTACTTTTACAGAAAACCTACCTAAAGATGGGGGAGGAGAGAAAGGAGACAAGGAAATGACCCCTGCTACTAAGGCATCCGTGGTAGTACTGACTTCCATTACTTTCTCTGCTTAGTTTGGACTGTGGAAAGGAAAGAAGGCAGAAAGATAGCTAGGCTAATATTTTTATCCAGAATTGAGTCCATTTGCCAAGTCCACTGAAGAAACTATTTCCTCAAATTTGGTATCCAATTAGTATTGTGGAATTTTGTTATTTGTCAAGAGGGTAGACAAGTGGGTGGGTCCTAAGAGGTTCTGACATTCCAACTAGCAGCCTACTCATTTAATTACAGAGAGCCAGTGGCACTTTAAGAACAGGGTACAAGCATCCCTCATTCCACTGGCCAAAAGCCAACTGTGTAGGCAGACTTTAACTGTTACTGTTACTGTTTACTGTTCACTGTTTACCTGAACTCCCCTGCAGTTTCACTTGCTATTATATTTGCTTAATACCCAGATTTTGGTGTATCATTATACCCCTACTCTGCTGCAGACAAAAGGGGCGGGCATCTCTTTGCCCAGAGGGCTCAGACACACAGCTCCCTTCTGATAGCTTAACAGGTGCTGGTTTGCACAAATGCCTTAAAACATTACTTCCCCTATAAGTGATGGGCCAAACTGTACTTCAGTTACCTGACCTGATAGCAACCAAATACCCTACAAGAATGAAGTCAATTTAAAGCCAGTTATGAAGTCAGGATGACATTGGTGATGAGGGTGGGTGAAATAATGAGGTAATCAGCCTTTCATTCAGAAGGGTGGTGACAGGAGGGGGTGAAAGGACATGATGTACACTCGGGGGTTATTTTCACAAATCCTACATTCTAGGAACAAACATTTCTTCAGACATATTCTATTCAGATAGACCCATAAGAAGAGCCATTGGAATCCATCTTGGACTACATTTCAATCAATTGTAAGCTCCTTGTGGGCAGTGAATGTGTCTGTTTGTAATACTGTACTCTTCCAAGCGCTTAGTACAGTGCTCTGCACAAAGTAATCACTCAATCAATGCAATTGAATTAAATGATTTAAGCCTTAGGGAAGACTGGGAGACTTGAGGCAGAAGGCCAGGGTTCTAGAACTAGTTCTTGGCTTCTAACTCTGAAGCCTTGGGCCAATTATAACAGACGATTGTTATATATCAACAGCTTACTAGGTGCCAATCAGTCAGTGATATTTGAGTGCTTCCTGTGTGCAGAGCACTGTACTAAGCACTTGGGAGAGTATAGTATAATGGAGTTGGTAGATAGACTCCTCGCCCACAGTGAACAAGCACTGCACTGAGGTAGAATCAATATAATCATTCCTTATCCCACATGAATCTCACATTCTAAGTAAGGGGGAGAACAGGGATTGAATCCCCATTTTACAGATGAGGAAACTGAAGCAAAGTTGAGACTTGCCCAAGGTCACACAGCAGGTATGTGGTAGAACAATATTATTCATTCAATCCTATTTGAGTGCTTACTGTGTGCACAGCACTGAACTAAGCACTTGGGAGAGTACAATATAACAACAGACACATTCCCTCCCATAACAAGCTTACAGTCTAAACCATTAAAACCCAGGCCACTGGACTACCAGGCCCATACTCTTTCCACTAGGCCACATTGCATTAAGTGATGCAGTAGAAACCATACAGTCAGATCAGACATTCCCTATCCCACATGGGCTAAGTTCTACACTTGAATGTCAAAATTCTTGCAGTAGGCTCCCTGCTCTATTTTTTCCCCCACCTATAATGATCAAGAAGCAACAGCCTCTTTGGAAGACCTCTCATGGTATTTGTTAAGCACTTACTATATGCCAAACACTGCTCTAAGCTCTGGAGTAGATACAAGGTAATCAGGTTGTCCCCCATGGGGCTCATAGTCTTGATCCCCATTTTACAAATGAGGTAACTGAGGCACCAAGAAGTTAAGTGACTTGCCCAAGGTCACACAGATGACAAGTGGCAGAGCCAGGATCAGAACCCACGACCCCTGACTGACTGACCAAGCCAGTGCTCTTGCCACTTAGCCACGCTACTTCTCTAAATGGGGTAAGCACCTTCAGCTTTGAGTACAGGGACAAGGGGCAGCAGAATATTCCTAATGGTTCCAAAGGAAAGAAAAACAACTGGTATACTCAATTCACTCATTGGTAGTTGAGCATTTCTGTCAGTGTGTTTTCACTGTGGGTTTTGGCTAGAATACTGTTAGGGAATCCGGGAACATTCATCTGACAACACTGGGTGCAATACACTGCAGTGCCAAAAGAAGCTTTGCACACATGGGCGGCAGGCATGAGGACTACTACAGCCCAAGTATTCCTCAATGAGGGATTTTGAAGCAACACAACCCTCAGTGTAATGGGAAAGTTAGGTCTACAGTATTTGCAAATACAGGGTTAAACTGTATTTAAGTAACATGTAGATTAAGGTGGCCAATTTTGGCAGTTTAGTGGCAGAGTTCAAGGGTCTGCCCTGCCATCTGATTTTACTTGCAGGACATGTTTGTACCCTGAAGCACTAACAATTGTTGGGGACACTCTCCAGGCAGCCTGAAATGGCTAACATGCACACATTTCAACTAAAGAGGGGAATAACGCTAGTAGGAAGGTGTGTAATCAAACTGGAATGCTCTCCCTGAATTTTCTCCCCTCTCCTCCAAAAGAGATGAAACCAGTGGAAGGACATTTCTCTTGGCTCTGGAAAAGATGGCATCAGTAGTTCAGGCAGGGAGGAGTATTGAGAACAGGCTAGGTGAGGAAGAAATAAGTGGACTGGGGTGGGGAAGGCAAGTGAAAGCCAAGGGTATCTATGCCCCTCACACTGGTCTCAGAACTTAGTCCTGAGTCCCTTCCTTCAATTAATATTTACTGAGTTACTACAATGTGCAGAACACTGTACTAAGTGCTTGGTGAATACAAGAGAATTGATCAACACAATTTCCTGCCCTTAAGTTTACAATCTGGTGGGGGGCATAGACATTATGTAGAGAGTAGCATATTGTACTCACCACAGTGATTAGTACAGTGCTCGTCACACAGTAGGCACTCAAATATGATTGCTAAAATAAAGAAGGTAATCTGTACATGCATTAGTGCTTAAGCAATAGGGTGAGATATATAGATAATAATAATAATAAATAATTATGGTATTTGTTAAGCAGTTATGTGCCAACACCGTACTAAGTGCTGGGGTAGATACAAGCAAATTGGGTTGGACACAGTCCCTGTCCCACTTGGGGTTCACAGTCTCCATCCCCATTTTACAGATGAGGAAGCAGGCACAGAGAAGTCAAGTGACTTCACACAGCAGACAAGTGGCTGAACCGGAATTAGAACCCATAACCTACTGATGTCCTCGGAGTCCCAGACCTGTGCCTTTCCACTAGATCATGCTGCTTCTCTTCAGTTTTATATATGAGCTTGAAGTTATCAATGGGACACCTATGGAAAGATGTCCTAGAGGCGGGAGGAAGCATGAGATTTGCAGAGAATGGGTCTATGACTAGCTAGGTAAATCTGAGTGTCACCTGCACAATAACTGAAGCTGTGAAATAATTGAAGCCATGAGTGGATGAGTTCCCCAAGAATGGTCAGGGGGTAGAGGTGTAGAAGGAAGGGAATCAGCATGGCGTAGTGGGTAGAGTGTGGGCCTGGGAATCAGAAGGTCATGGGTTCGAATCCTGACTTCACCACTTGTCTGCTGTGTGACCTTGGGCAAGTTACTTCACTTCCCCTGTGCCTCAGTTCCCTCATCTGTAAAATGGGGATTAAGACTGTGAGCACTATGTGAGACAGAGACTGTGTCCAACCCAATTATCTTGTATCTACCCCAGTGCTTAGAACAGTGCCTGGCATACAGTAAGCACTTAACACATAATATTATTATTAGATTGAGAAGAGAAAGGAAGCTAGAACAGGGCCTAAACTGGGTGCACCCAGTTAATGGGGGGGAGGCAGAGTGAGAACAGGAGAGAGAGAGGGGTTATGAACGACAAACATGTTTTACCAACTCTGTCGCACTGTACTCCCACACACTTTGTATAGTGCCCTGCACACTAATATAATTGACTGATCAACCGGAGTGGTAAGAGAACCAGGAGAAAATAGGGTCAGTAAACTCAGAGAAGCAGCGTGGCTTAATGGAAAGAGCACGGGCTTAGGAGTCAGAGGTCATGGGTTCTAATGTCGACTCCGCCACTTATCAGCTGTGTGACTCTGGGCAAGTCACTTAACTTCTTTGCTACCTTTTTACACTGATCTACAACCTTCTCCTGGAAATTCTATCCAATTTTTTTTTTTTAATTTTAAGCATTTACTGTCTACCACTGTTCTAAGTGCTGGGGTAGATATAAGGTAATCAGGTTGTCCCACATGGGGCTCACATTCTTAATCCCCATTTTACAGATGAGGGAACTGAGGCCCAGAGAAGTTAAAAAGAATCAGAATAAAATCTGTTGCTCACAACCACCTCCCATGGGTTCATTCAGATCATATGTATTGAGCACTTACTGTGTGCAGAGCACTGTACTAAGCACTTGGGAGAGTACAATACAACAATAAACAGTCACATTCCCTGCCCACATTGAGCTTACAGTGCCGGGGGGGGGGGGGGACGACATTGAAACTATCAATACAAAGTTATAGATATGTACATAAGTGCTGTGGGGCTGGGTAGGGGGAGAAGGAAGAGCACAGGGAGCAAGTCACCGTGCACACACACAAGTGATAAATTCCTATGCACTAGAGTTGGATGAAGGGATGATATAGTCCTAAGAGATTAATCGGGGAAAGCTTGTTGGAGGAGACGGGATTTTTTTTAGGAGGGCTTTGACTGTGGGGAGAGCTGTGGTCTGTCTGATGTGGGGAGGGAAGAAGTTCCAAGCTGGTGGAACAGCATGTCACCAAAAACCCCTGCAAAGGAGGGCTTGTGTTTTTTTAAAAAATAAAGTTACCCACATCACAGTTCAGCACAAAAATCATTAAGCTTTGAGGCTCTCAAAGTTTGGTATATCTACACCAAGAACTAATCTATTTACCACACAGCCATTCAGTGCAACTCCTGGGGAAATTCCTCAGAGGAAATGGAAGTTTTTAACACCACACTATTTAAACATGTAAAATTAATTTTCTTAAGCAAGGATTTTATATACGGTATTTAAAAAGGAGACCTTATCAGTATCAATGGTACCAGTGTTCAAGACACTGTACAAAAGCAGTACAATAGCCCTCAAGGAGCCAGAAGTTGACAAATATACCAGTTAAGAGCATGTGATATAAATATATTGCTACTTAATGAGATGGAACAACTGCAAAAGTTGGGTAGCACTTCCCAGAGGAGGTGACTTCCCAGAAGGAAGGAAAGGGACAGTTTGGCAGAGCTGAGGAAAAAGGATATTTCAAATAGGGAGAAAAGGAGGAAACGTTTCTGAAGTGAGAGTCGAGTGAAGGACCATTAGCCCAGATGGTTATAATGTGGAGGGACAAATATGAATTAGGACAAGTGGGAAGATGCTTTTACTGGGGCAGTTATTGATTGCTCAACATGTCAGAAATTCAGGTTCATAATTACTGCCTCCAGCAATTTTAATATTAAATCCAATGAAGAAAAGAGCTCAAGTGACTGAGCAGCCTTCTCTATTACATTCTGGAATCCCAAATAACTTCATATTCTAGATTGCACTTATCAACCCCTTGACATCAACATATCCAGAGCTGTGTTTTTCTATCATTCCTCCTCCAAACTTTCCCCATCTCCATTGGCATCACTACCAACCTCCCCATGACTCAAAACTGCAACCTTGGAATCATCCTCAATTCCTCACTCATTCTGCTCTGGCAGCAAATCTACTGCTAAAGCCTCTAGATTTCTTTCCTCATGAGCATTTCAGGATCTGCTTCTTCTGGAGGGAATGTGTCAACTCATAGTGGATGCTTCCAAGCACTTAATACAGTGATCTGCACACAGTAAGCACTCAAGAAGTGATTGATTACAGCCATTACCTGGAAACAAGTGCTCACCATATGACAACTGGTCAACCTGCCTCCAGCCTCTCCGTAGTTAAGTCCTGACTTCAAACTGCTATGCCTAGAGTAGCATCTTAAAATGTTTCTCTCCACAAAACCCTCCAGTGTTTGTCCATCTCTCTCTACATCAAGAAAAGATTCCTTACCATTGGCTCTAAGGCTTTTACATATTTGCTCTCCTCACCCCTACTTGTAAGTTTGCACTCTTCACCCCTCCTAAGATCACCTTTTGGTGGCATCCGCTGTTTTTACGCTTGCTTCTGACCCCTTGCTGACTTTGTTCCCAGGGTTTTGGAACACCCTTTCCCAACTACCAAACCTCAACCCCCTTCTTCCACCCACCTGCAAAATCTTCTTAATTCCCACCTCCTCCAAATCTTCCCTCACCCTCCAAACTGCTGATTTAATCAACCTCTCAGCTAACTCAAACCCAGCCCCACCACTTGTACACACAGTAGGTGCTCAATAAATATGATTGAATGTATATATAGGCACCACCCGGGTTACAGCCACCTCATTACATACAACCCAGGGATATAGCTTGGACATTGACAATGCATCATGGCAAGAAGCCTGATGAGTTGAAGTTGTGGTCTCTCCCACCAGATAAAATTTTGGGATTAAAAAGTTTGGTATCCATTTTAAAGAAAGGTGATGAATTTATAGAAGTGAATGCAGAATGCGCCTACCAATTCCATTTTATTTTTTATAGTATTTTTAAGCTCTTACTGTATGCCAAACTGTTCTAAGCACTGGGATAGATACAAGTCCATCAGGTTGGACACAGTCCCTGTCCCACAAGGGGCTCAAAGTCTAAGTAAGAGGGAGAACAAGAGAACTGAGGCACAAAGAAATTTAAGTGACTTGCCCAAGGTCACACAGCAAGTGACAGAGCAGCAATCAGAACCCAGGTCCTCAGACTCCCAGGCCCGTGCTCTTTCCACTAGGTCATACAGCATTTTGTTGCCTAGCATTGTACTCCCTTGAGCACTTAGTACAATGCTCTGAACAAAGTAAGCACTTAATGCCACTGCTTGATTGCTGGAGACTCTGATGGAAAAAGGAGTCTAGAAGGATTTGGCCCGCCATAAAGTGCCTACTCTACTAGGCACTTGGGCAGGACAGGATAATAAAGAGACACACTCTCCCTGCCCAAAAGGAGCTTCCACTCAGAAGGGTGGTTAATTTAAGTGGGCAAATTCTTCACTAAAGCTGAGAAACTACTATATTCAGCAGAATAAGTTTCTATGCTTGCAGTCTCATTTAGCTCAAATAAACCAGAGCATATCACAATATAAACAGAGAAACAGCATGGCCTAGAGGATAGAGCCTTCTAGACCGTGAGCCCGTGGTTGTGTAGGGATTGTCTCTCTGTTGCTGAATAGTACTTTCCAAGCACTTAGTACAGTGCTCTGCACAGAGTAAGCACTCAAATGATTGAATGAATAGAGCACAGGCCTGAGAGTCAGAAGGACCTGGGTTCTAATCCCACTGCCACTTCTGCTGTGTGACCTTGGGCAAGTCACTTCACTTCTCTGTGCATCAGATACTCCTATATAAAATGGGGATTAACACACCCTTGTATGGGACATGGACTGTGTCAACCTGATTGGCTTGTATTCACCCCAGCGCTTAGTATACTGCCTGGCACATAGGACATACTAATACCATAATTAAGAGTTTAGAGATGCTTAATGTAGAATATAGCACACAAAGGAATTTCCTATTTTTCTAGAGGTTTTGGAAATGATCCCAATTTATAACATGTAAGCCTACTGGAAAATATTTGCCATGAGCATACAGTCATTCACAATACATACAAGTATTCACATGTATACTTGAACACCCAATTTTTTTCTTCTGTTTCCACTGTTTTCACATTCTGCTCATGTTTGTCTCCTCCATTCGAGTGTATCCTCCTTGTGTGTTAGGGAATACTTCTTGTCCTATTGTTGTACCTCCCAAGCACTTTAGTATAGTGTAGTGTGCTCAACAGGCATTCAAATACCATTACTACTATTACAAAAATTGGGACTTTAATAGAACCTGCTAACATGATTCAGTCTACCTAAACCAAGTCAGAGTTAAGCATAATATACTTTAGACTGTATTATTAAATTGGATACTATTTTGTTGACACACCCACCCTCACCGCCCCGCCCCCCCCGCCCAATTCTTTACTGTCCTAAATAGAAGTCTTGGGGGGGGAAATATATATCTTTTCAAGGGAGGCATTTTAGCATTCTTTCCTATCCTATTCACTTTGAAGTCTCTAATTTCTTAACAGTTTAGGCATTTTTCCCCACCTTCAGCCCCTTCACCTCTCCTAGCTTGCATTCTGTGACTCACTTCTTGAAGTAATGTTGTTAGAAAAGTGTCAAACCAATGATCGCATACATTCCTCAAGAGAGCAGCACCTGACATGTGACAACTGTTTGCTTTAAAGACCCTGAAAGTTTAAGGAGATCCTGGTGATAGGATGTGTGTTCCAGGCCCCATGCTGTTTAAAAAAGGATGCTTGTAGCAACAGCAGTTTAGAAAGTTTCCTTTAATTCCTGGCATAAGGACAGCATGAGTTACATGCATCTTGGATAACTGCAGTTAACAGAGCAAGTCACACACGAAAAAAAAAAAAACTTCTATGCAGCCCAGGAACCTGGTTTAATTCTCAAAATTATTTTTCTCTTTCCAGCTCTTGATAAAGTACTTTGTTGACAGAGGAGTAAGATTTATTAAGCACATTCCCTGAAATCAGTTTAATTTGGGGGGAAATGAACATGACTGCCACCTCAAATCCTGAGGATGCCCTGCCTTCAACTCATGGGACTTCTCTTTCGCTAGAGGGTCAAAGGAAACTGGTCATTAGCAAGTGACAGCTGCCTGTCTACATGCCAATAGGAGTAGTTCACTAGCATTTAAGAAAAATACCTGGTTGTCATGCTACACCCAATCTAGGTTATTGAACGAGGAAGTGGCCAAGCAAAGATGGATTCACTTTTGAAATACTTGGAGGAATACCAGCATATAGAACATTTCTAAGGGTGATTAATTTAAGGGCCAGGCCTGCATTTTTCCCACACGGTTTGATACTTATCTTAGGAAGCAGTTATGATAACCTGCAACTGAACACTTTTAGTGCATAGTGCTCCTATTACAGCCCAGCCCGCACACCCTGCTCCTCTAGTGCCACCTTGCTCACTGTGCCCCAATCTCACCTATCTTGCCGTTGACCCCTTTCCCACAACCTCCCTCTGGACTAGAACTCCTCCCTCTCCATATGCCAGACCACCACTCTCCCCACCTTCAAAGCCTTTCCTGATTAAGCCCTCTTTCTTGGCTCCCTCTCCCTTCTGTGTTATCTGTGCACTTGGATTTGTACCCTCTGGGCATTTGATATTCACCCCACCCTCATCCCCACAGCACTTGTGTACCTATCTATAATTGATTTATATTAATGTCCATTTCCCCCTCTAGACTCTAAACTCATTGTGGACAGGAAACTGTCTACCAACTCTGTTGCACTGTACAATCCCAAGTGCTTAGTACAGTGCTGTGCACACAGTAAGCACTCATACAATTGATTAAAGTCATTCAGTTATACCATCTCCAAAACTAAGGGGGTGTTTTACCCTGTACAGAGTTCCCCCACTCCCTTTTCTAGTCCTGAGAAATGACCCAAAGATTGCCTCTCCCCCTTTATTGCCTCTCCCCCTTTCCTAAAGTGTCACACAAGAGCCCCTCCATATTAGCACAAAGGCCCCAGGGAAGAATATTTAATTCTACAGGATCAACGTTTGCAAAAATACCACACTACTTTCCATCCAAAGTTCACTGAAATGATTGCCATTATCTATAAGCTACGTGGACAACCTAATGGTAATCTAGCTGAGGCTCAGGGGGTGGTAGAGTGATTACGTGGCTAAAGAGTTTCGCACCACTTCACAAGTTTGATCAATCAATTTATCTCCCCCAAAGGGTAAATATTTCAAGTCAAAACACAGTTACTGGTTCCCTAGGAAATAGCTGGTGGGGAAACTCCCCAAATGAGTTTGAACCTCTACCTTTGAGAACTGCAAAAATTATATTTTCCACAAGCCACTGGAGTTGACCTTGCATTCTAATCTGATTTAGCTCAATAGTTTCAACAAGTACCAAAAAATCTCCTTATGAGGTATGTAGTGTAAATGTCTCCCCTCCCCCCTTTAAGAGTTCATTAAACAAAGCTTATTTTCATTCATCCCCACCCAAAAAGGAGTTTTTCTTCCCTTCCCCCTCTTATTTGGGAGGGGAACTGGTAGCTTTCAAGGACAGGGTCTCATTTACACAAATTTCAGTGCTGTACTGTATAGTATGAGCCCATTAAATGAAACATGCCTTATGTTTAGAATATCAGTTTGATGTCTCAGCCCAATTAAAGTTTTCCAATTTCAGGAGAATTAAGGACTCTCCCCTCCAAAAAATGTGTGCTATCCACATCACAACTCCTTAAAATAGTAGGCAACTCACTCCCAGGAGTTAGCATGAGCAGGAGGTTTCGACATCTCAGCCAGCTAATAAAAAGCTACCCCAGGAGCCAAGTAGCACCCTTAAATTGGTCATGCATGGAAATCTACCATCTTCACCTTACCCAAGAAATGCATATATTAAGCAACTTTCTGTAGCAAGGAGTCATCTAAAAAGCCTACACTAGAAACACTGCATTTCAGATGGTCAGTCTAAAATGTTCACACTCACATGAGTGGTCTAGGAAATTTTTAGTTTTGCAAGAAGGAAGCAACCACTTTTATCCTCTCTTACCCAATTGGTTATCCAAAGTCAAGAAGGCATACAGTTATTGACAGAAGTTGAACATTTGAAAGACAGTCTAGAATTCTGCTTGATGATAAAATAGAAATGCACAATTTAAAGTTCACCATCCCTCTTTTTCTTTCCCTCAATCCAGGGTCTCTAATGATAATTCTTTGAAGGCTGAACCAGGCCTTAATTTTCTGATGGAATCTTCCATCAGAAACAATGGAGGATGGAAAAGCGGTATGGTCTAGCGGAAAGAGACTGGGCCTGGGAGTCAGAGGACCTGAATTCTAATCCCAGCTCTGCTAATTCCCTGCTGGGTGATCCTGGACAAGTCAGTTTCCTCATCTGTAAAATAGGAATTAAATACCTCTTCTCACTCCAATTAGACTGTGAGCCTCATGTGGGACTGTGATATTGTCTGACTTAACAGATCTATCCTAGCGCTCAGTACAGTGCATGCTAAATGGTCAGCGCTTAACAAATACCACCATTATGAGCCTCAGACCTGAGACTTTAGGACCAAAAACCTATACAGAGGGATTGACTATAGTGTTTAAGCAGTCACAACTGTCATCCCTAGCAATTATACTCCTTCTGGAGCACAGCGTGGAACAAATGAGTAAGCAGGCAGGATGTAGCATATTGCCAAGTGTATAGTAAAAGCACTAGAACTTTTGGTTACAAAAAAAGCCTCTGGATGAACACGTCACATACTAATCTATTTGTAAGGTTCTCATAGAAATACTTTGTTGCTGGCACCATTTTTAAGCGCAGATTAAGACTTTCGTTCACCCATCAACCGGAGAGCCGGAATGATAACTGTGGTATTTGTTAAGGGCTTACTATGTGTCAAGCATTGTACTAAGCGCTGGGATAGATACAAGATAGTCAGGTCCGGCCCAGTACCTGTCCCACATTGGGTTTGCGGTATAAGAAAGATTTCCAAAGTCAGTCCCATAGTACAAAAGTTATTGGGGAGAAAAAAAAAGTTAAGAGCTCCATTTGCTTAATTTCCTTGTATAAAATTAGCAATCTGTAAAGATTGCACAATGCACTAATCAACAAGGATAGGGCCATGATATTCTAGTCAAATATGGACAAAGCCACTTGTATGACTGTGTTTAACTTTATGGCTGAAGTAAACACTTACCGCAAGAACCACGGGCACACTCCTTCCGATGCTGAGCTTGTCATTTCATCCTGGGCATCCTTTACCATCAAACTGGAAATCTGGGGGGCTGGAGCTGTTATCAATATAGGCACAGCAATTCCTAAGGACTCATTAGACCAACTACTCTTTGCAAAAGAAATTCAGAAATTTCTAGATGCTGTTAATGTCAAGCTCCAAATGCCAAGAGAAATGGTAGACATCCATTATTAGCATTACTGGGCAACGCTTTCCCAGATCATTCTAACAAATATGGTGCCTGAACTCAAGGAGTTGACAGTCTAATAGGGAAGACAGGAAAAAAACACCTCAATATCAATTTAGAATTAGATGACTTTCAAGATGCAAGTGTATGGATGTAACATTTATACATCCAAGTACTATTAGACAAGATATAGGATGTTTGTTATGGGAAGGATTCAGGTAGGAGTATAAAGACGTGGCTTGGTAAAGCAGGGAGACTTTCAAGTGAGGTGGACAGAGAAAATGGCAAATGCGATGACTGAATTAAGCCACTGACAGGGGACTCAGCAGACCTGCTTGGGTAAGAAGTACAAGCAAGAGAAAAAGGGTAGTTAAGTAGGGTGGTAGCTAATTGGTGGAGAACCTTAAAGCTCTCATTTCAATTGGTTAGTTATAGCAGCAGGGTGGCAATGTCAGTTCTAGGAGTGTAGTCGCATGACCAGATTAACACTGGAGGAAAGTTATTCTGGATGTGAAGAGACTGAGGACAGGTTGGAGGCAGAGAGATCAACAGAGATGTCATAATCCAGGTAATATGGGCTGGCATTAGAATTGTGGCAGTAAGAGTGGGGATGGAATGGCAAATGATAGGATTTAACATGGACACAAATGAGTCAGAGACAGTGACTACCGGGGACAGCAAGGATAGTGATATACTAGCAACAGATGGGAAAGCTAGAGGGCAAGTTTAGAGTATGTTAAGGCATTTAAGTAGAAATGTCGTAGAGAAAGCAGAAAATGTTAACCAGTGCTTTCCACTAGACTATATGCTCCTTGAGGACAGGGACTGCATTTACTCTCATCATACTCTCCCAAGCACTTAGCCCAGTGCTCTGCTCACAACAAGCACTCAAATGCCATTGACTGATTGCCTTTCAGTAGAATCTGCCCTTCCTTTAGAAGAATCATTCCAAGCTATTCACCAATGTGCCACCTGAAGCTTAAACAAAAACCTTCAGGCTTAGAGCCACAAAATACAACCGAGCATTCCCCAACTTTGAGTACTATCACAGGAATTTGATGCAGAATTGCAGCCTCTAGTTTCAGAAGATCCTCTTTTTTGCAGCACCAAATTCACTTGACAGAGTTATAATCATCCCTTTGTAAAACTTCCTTACTCCCACATCACTTCCCAAGAGTCAGGCCTTTTAATAATAATAGTAAACTACAACAGTATTTGTGAAGCACTTACTGTATTCCAAGCACTGTATTAAGAGCTGGGGCATATACAAGATAATCAGGTCCCCCATGGGGCTCACAGTAAGTAGGAAGGAGAACAAGGATTGAATCCCCATTTTGCAGATAAGGGAACTGAGGCCCAGAAACTTGCCCAAGGTCACAAAGCAAGTAAATGGCAGAGCTGGGAATAGAACCCAGGTCCTTGCTCTTTCCACTAAGCCATGCTGCTTCCCAAGCAAAGTCCACCCAATGGAGGAGTGTTATCAGTAAACTTCAAACCCCACGTAACATTTCACAGCTGACAACCCCCTTATTCACTATAAGGCAAAAAATTACTTTACTGAAGTAAAACTTCAAGTTACAAGTGCTGTCTTTAGGTGAAGCAGCTCAAACTGACCCTGCCAAAGAGTGAGGGATAATTCGATATACACCTGGATTATTAGCTAGCAGGTAGATAGCCTCCCCTTACTCGTTTGGCAGGAACAGATGGTAGAAGAGTCCGCTCAGGGACATCAAGAGCTCAGTCCAGTTATGTTTGCACTGGAGACCTTCATTATAAATGCAGTTTACAAGTATACTACCATGGAAATATTCCAGCACAAAGGGGAAAGTGACTGAGGTACTTCTTTCCCTGCACCGCCCTCTAAACATGGTTGTTCTTGCCCCACCCCACTCCTCAACCCAACTATGTTCCATGACTTGCAAAAATTATACAGTGGTGCCTGGAGGCAAGAGGTGCCAGAACTCTAAGCTATTAGGAGAGTAGTAGGAAGTGTTTATTTTGTTGCAGGCTTTGGGCTTTACCAAACATTTGTAGTAAACAGGAAAACAAAATGCAAACACTTGAAGGCTAGTTATGAAATAACCTGATTATTATTATTGTTGTTGTATTTAAGTGCTTATTGTGTGCTGAGCACTGTACTAAGTGCAGGGGTAAGTACAAGATAATCAGGTGGGGCACTTTTGGACAGGGCTCACAGTTGAAGTAGGAGGGAGGAAGATTTAATTCCCATTTTACAGATGAAGAAAGGCACAGAGCAGTGAAGCTACTTGCCCAAAGTCACACAAGTGGAGGAGTCAGGATTAGAACCCGGGTCCTGACCCCCAGACCTGTGGTCTTTCCACTAGACCATGCTGCATCTGTGGTGCAAGGACTGTCAAGCCACCAGTGTTCTTTGCTAGTTAAAATGCCCATTAAATGATTGGAGAAAGTTGAGAGACCAGAGGGAGTTGTCAGGGAATGAGTCTGCCAACTCCATTGCTGTACTGCCCTCTCCCAAATGCTTAGTACAGTGCTCTGCAAATAGTGAGCGCTTTATCAACACCATTAAGTTGACCAGAGAAAGAAAACAGCAGTGGGAAGTGTGGCAACTGGAGTAGGGGTACATCATCACAGATTCCTAAATTTGGGGAGGACAGGAAGGAAGAGTAGGAGATGCCTCCCCAGACACCTGACAAGCTTTTCCAAGCACTTTTCACAGCCCTCAGGAAATACGGAAGGTGGTTGTTTCATCAGAAACTACAGGTGCATGCTTATGAGTAGCACCGGTCAGCACCATTGGGCAATGGGGAAAAACATGTCACCATTTCAGCACTTTCCCGACTAAGGACACGTGGGGTCAAAGGAGCCGGCACCCGATTTGGGGTACAAAAATACTTGATGCCACCAAGTGCCTTGAATATATGGTATGGCTCAGCTATACAGCTGTGTTATGGCTAGATCAACTAGATGCCCAGCTAGTAAAATTTGATATTTACCTAGTACCTCAGTCAAGGACTCAGTGGATTTCAAAGACTTCTCAGTATACTTCTTAAAGGGTGACGACAACAATTCCCTATTTAACTGGGAAACTAAGGCACTACTAGATTTAGTGACTGCCCCAAAGCCACAGAGATTGTCAGTTGCAGAGCTGGCAATGTCATCAAGTACCAAGACTAAGCGATTCTCCACTTTCTTCTGGAAGCAAAATATTTTTACACAAAAAACAATAGGGCTGCACTGGCCAGTCAAGGAATCCTCATACTTTCTTTGTAAGGGGAGGGCATAAGAGTACTGAGTCAAGATTAATAGTTTCCTCAGCCACAAGGTCAACAGAAAGTCTGGGATTAGGATATAAATTTTACAACTTCAAACCCACATTTCTAATCAAACTACAATGCTTTGATAAAATACATTCAAAATGAACTAGTTCTTGAACAAGACTTGCCAAGTACGTGACATGTGACCTGATCAATCAATAGCATTTACTGAGCGCTTACCTTGGGCAGAGTACTCTTAAGTGCTTTCATATTCCTGAATATCAATGCATCACTTCAAAAGGTTAGAAACAGACAACAGGTAGACAAATCAAAAAAGGCAACCTGACTAGCTGTCTTTAGAAGACCTACCATTTCCTTTAGTGCAACCTACTAGATTTTGCTTTTTTAACTTTAATTGGCTGCTGAATTCTCTCCATTTCCACAAAAGAGTTGGTGCATCTGTTGGCAGTTAACAGCAAGACCTTAAGAACTGCCATTGAAAAGAGAAACCACAACAATTTTTTTGGCTCCAACCTAATTCCTGACCTAGTGGGATGATACTAATTTCCATGCCTGATTAAAAACTTGCATGCTACCAGTTTCTATTAATGAGTTGTCAGTCTTGCATTCATACCACATGAATCTGCTGGATTTTAAATCTATAAGTGGAACTGGCTAGTTTTAATATAAAAACTACAGAAGTGAGCATCCTGGGATAAGTACAATACTGAGCTACACATGAATATATCTACAGAAGAAGCTTTTGGTGAGCAGAAAACACATACAAATGTGTTTTAATAGCTCTACTATAATCCTTCTAGTAGTTTCTGTAAGGGGACAAGAATTGAACGCCATTTGTTTTACTGCATTCTATTTCAAGTTGGGCTACCATTTCCTAAAGGCAATCAACAACCTTTGTACAAATACACCCCCTTTTCTCCCCCACGAGATAACCGTTACCATAGGATCATCTCAAAGGTCAAGTAAATCAATCTCCACTTCATGCACGTGACATCAATCTTTCAGTCTATCACAAGAACTGCAAAAAGCCAATAAGAATTAGTAGACGTACCAATAAGGATAAACAGAAGCACTAGTTAAAGTTGATTCTGGTTACCTGTTTTTGTCAGGAGCTCATCATGAGGCTTGAAGTCTCAAGTTCACATTAGAGGTTTAAGAATGAAAGTTCATATATCCCAACAACGCTACTTGTTCACCAGCTTTGAGACAAACACAAGAAACTCTCTCCTGCTAATGTTTAACCTAGAGAATATGTGAGGTAATTTCTGGCAGAGAAATCAGTTTGTGGCAGCTGTCCACAAAGACTGAATCCTTGTTTTCAAAACACCTAAAAAAATTCCAAATGAAGATCCTATGAATTCCTCATTCCATTGTCTTTGGGTTCTGTTTATTGGAGAAAACGGGTTCCTTTGATTATTCTAAGAAGATTTTTTTCCCCCAAAAAAAGTGGTTTTAGTTTTTAACCATATTCCCCCACCTGACTGCAGAACCAAAAGGAAGGAACAAGGTTGCAGAGGCACTGCCAAGAGAACTGAGGAGATTCATGAACAGAAAGATAGACATTACTAGTGCTAGAGCACTTTCCCTGGAGATGTTTAACAAGTTTCAATTGGGAAGAGTTCTACTCTATGTCCTTATGATAGAGCACACAAAATCTGTATTGTATAGGAAAAGTTGCAGTCCATTTTAACCAGGGCAGGACATGACGTTATTAGTATTTACAATGAACAAAACTATGCATAAATACTTTGACAGATGCAAACACTGCTTATTTTGACTGCTTGATGTTCACTGTCTCATCTGAAAACAAAAAAGTGAAAGAAATCAAATTTATATTAAGCACTCTGTGGGAGAGTTGTGACAGCTGCTTAAAATTGATTAGGTGGACATATTTATGATTTGTACAAGACTTAAAAATAAAAACAACTTCATAGTACATTTGTCTTGGCATTGTGTTAGAAGGGACTTGACCTGTTTAATTTAGTTTCTATGCTGTGTAGACCAGTGCTTTTTAAACAGTGGTATGGGTACCACAGGAAGCAGTTCATAGCACACCAAGGTAGAACTCAGACCAAGCCCCTCAATGTTTACTTTACTGGGAAAGGGTAAGTGACTGTATAAGCCTTGAACTTCTAAAACGTGTTTAGGAGTTGTTTTCTATTAAACCAGTATGACCCAATATATGCTGCTTTGGTTCTCCAGTCTAAGAATCAGCTAATCCTCACTCCCACTATATATAAGAGCCTCCAGATATATATAGTGCTTAGAACAGTGCTTGGCACATAGTAAGCACTTAACAAATACCATTATCATGTATGAGAGTGAGAGAAAAAGAAAGAGCAAAAGAAAGGATTGCAGGGCTCCTCAACTGGTATTACAGGTTGGGAACTGCATAATACCACCTTATTTTTGCAAGTTGAAGTACACTGGTGAGGGCCAAAAAGTCACACACAAACACACACACAAACCACCCCCCCCCAACCTTTTATATAGGGAAATGATGTGCTTCTCATAATTGTGGTATTTGTTAAGTGCATAATATGTGCCAGGCACTAAACACTGGGTTAGACAGAAGCTAATCGGGTTGGACTCATAGCTAAATAGTGCTGATTCCTGTGACAAGACTCACTTAAAGTTGCATATATCTTCTAAGCGGCAAAATTCCTTCCGGGACCTCTGCATTTTATTACACAAGTAGTCAACCCAAATCTGTCAAATTGAAGTTCCTTTCTAATGCTAACTAAGCAGGTTTCCTTTAAAGCTGTTTATTAATAAGTAGATGCTATTTCAAGGTTACAACTTGCAGAGCTCCACAACAAAGGCAATTTCAGCTTCTGAAGTGGCTTACCAGTGATCCCAACTCAAAAAGCTTCACATATGTAACATCCCTTTTCACAGTGGGGTGATACACAGTTGGTGTTGATTCTAGCAATCTGGATTTAGGATAAAGTAAAAGCTGCAATTTTTGCCTACCTACATTGCTCAAAATTACTGCAATATCTAGTCATCACTGTTTTTGGAGTAATGAACATCTTTTGGAGGGTAAGTACTACTTCTAGCTAGTCAAGTACTATTTTCTTCAGAGTTTACACTAGGCAAGCCGGGCTCACCCCACACCATTTTAAAACTCTTACAGTTAAGCTTCTCACCTAGTACGGATTGCATTGGAGACAAAAGACTGACCCCCAAGATGGCCACTCTCGCAAAATTGATTTTATTTATACAGGATCCCCTATACACTTTATCTACACTACTCTGTCTCTAAAGGCTTTAAAAAAAAAAAAAAGTAAGAGCACATGCAGAGATTAGTGAACATCAGGAATGCAGACAGGTTAAAGAGACTTGGATCCCTTAGTGTACCGCAATTCCATAATGGCAATACAAGTCTGTATTAAAATAGTTTTGTTATGGAGGATAATGGAAGTCTTTGATATTTCTCCATTAATCCTGTCTCTCCCCTCCCCACCACCCACACACTCTAAGCTCATTGGGGGTAGGGAATGTATCTGTTTATTGTTGTACTGTACTACCCAGCATTTAGTACAGTGCTCCACACAGAGTAAGTGTTCAGTAAGTGATTGACTGACCAATTTATTTTTTCAAACTCCAGCTTTCCTATTGCCAATGCATTTCCTTGCTAACAGTAGCTGGTAACTAGCAACTCCAAGACCACATGGCTACCCCATTCGGGACTAAAATGAGTAGCAGCTGTCACTGCAACATGATAGATCATCTAACCCTGGAATGGTGCTTATGCTGCATCTTGACCTCAAGGAGGATCAAAATATTCTCACTGGAAATGAGCCAAACTTGGGGTCAGCAAAATAGCTTTCAGATTTGACAAGAGAAATGCACTAGGATATAGTAGTGGGGGAAGCACCGAAAACGGACCCCTCACTTCCTTCTCTAGCAGGATGCTCCAAGCACAGCAGCTTCTGGCAAGAGATCTCCTCAAGCCTTCTTCCCATCCTTGGAAGAGACAGGTAATCTCTTCAACACTGCAGCCCCGACGGCATCTTTTAAAGATGGAACAGATCTTCGAGGATCTATTGTGCTCTTTCTCCTTCCTTGAAAAGGGCTGGAAAGAAGCCTCCCATCCTCCGCACCCTGGGATGGAGTGTCGGCGCCCAACATTTTAGACAGCGCCTCATGGCCAGGGCAGGGTCATTTAGCCAAAGCTCCAGGCTGTTCTAATAATAATTATTATAATATTTGTTAAAGGCTTACTTTGTGCTAGGCACTGTACTAAGCGCTGGGGTGGATATAAGTAAATAGAGTTGGACACCGTCCCTGTCCCCCATGGGGTTCACGGTCTCAATCCCCATTTTCCAGATGAGGTAGCTGAGGCCCCGAGAAGTGGACTGGCCCAAAATCACTTAACAGATAAGTGGCAGAGCCGGGATTACAATACACGACCTTCTGACTCCCCGGCCGGCCCGTGCTCTATCCACTATGCGGGGCTGCTTCTCCAATCACCCCTTCCCCTGGACAGGGCACCCAGGGAGGTGAACGAGTTAAGCCTTTCCCTGGGGCCACGAGTGGCCACCCACTGAACCACTCCATCCCACAGGCTTAGAGGAGGGCCAGGGGGCAGAAAGCGGGGCACAGATCCCGCACGTGTGGATGAACGGTTAGGGAAGAAACGTGGGGGCGGGTGTCGGTTCGGGAAAGGGGGAATGTTTGCGGGGGGTGACCTCAGTTTATTCATCACCCTCCCACCCACCCCCACCCCACACCCACGCGGTCCCGGGGAATCACGGTTGTCCTGGCGGCTTTTGGGGGAGACGGTCCGTTAGGGCTAACCGGGGGGGGGGGGGGGTGCCCCCTCCCACGTGTCAGCCCGCGGCACCGGCTCCTCTTCACCCCATTCCAGCTTCCCCGGGTCCGATCCCAGGGCAAGGGCACATCGAGGCCGCCCGAAAAGCAACCACTCAAGCGTGGGCCTGGGGAGTCGGTCCCCCAACAATAGAGACGTCTGAGCGCCGCTGCAGGCTGGCTTCGGCAGACAACAAATACCAAGTTCGTGGAACAGGCGGGAGGGGACGAGAGCAGGCGCCCGCACGCCCCGATCAGGTACTACCGCAGCCCCCGATGGGCCTATCCGGCCGCTCCCCTCCACCTCTCCGTGCAACTCGGGCCGCAGTGGGAGGCGGCAGATCGGATCTTTCAAGGGGACGGAGAGAGTATCACCAATCCCTCCCCCCCGGCAGGCAACTTGACGCAACCTTCCCCTCTTCCTCCCCAGCCTAGGGAAAGGTGAAGAAAGCCCGCCCGTCCTCCTCCGGCTTCGATTGTGGGGAGGGACCCTCGGCCTCCAGTTCTCGGGAAACCCCTCGCCCCCCCCCGCCCAACTGACCGATAGACACAAGCTTGATGCTCTCCCGTTCCAGGAACTCGAGCGCCACCGACACATTCTCCAACTGCATCTGACGGAAGGTGGGCCGCTGGTGGTACTTGCGGTACATATGCTTCTGGCTCAGGACCTCGAGCAGCGCGATCAATCGCAGCCCGTCGCTAAGGTCGGTCTGCAGGTTCCCGATGCGTTTGTTCACGCATTTCAGATGCTCGTTACACCAGCGAGTAAAGGTGTTTTGCTGGATCTTCTTCCAGGGCGCGTCCTCGGCTAGGTCTTTCTCGGTCACCGGCATCTCGAGGGGAGACGACCGCGGCTGCCCACTCTGGTAACGGTTGAGATCGGTGGGAGTTGGAGTAGTAGCAGAAGGAGTAGTAGTAGTAGTGCTGCTGCTGCTGCTGCTGCTGCTGCCGCTATCGCTCTGCGACTCGCTGCCTAACTCCCTGAGAGCTGCCTGGCCCTGCGCCTGCGCACTCATGTTGCAATCGCTGCCCGCCCCCCCCCCCCTCCCTCCAGCTCCTCCCTTCCCACCCTTTCTCCTCCTCCTGTCCGGATTTCCCCTTTCCTTGCAATCAAGTCTCCCTCTGCCGCCGCTGCCAAGTCACTGCTCGCTGCTGTAGCCCCAAACCACCCCACACGGTCACTCGACAAGCGACGCTACCAAGCTTGCCCGCCCACCTGCCCTTATAAACCTGCAAACCCGCAGGGCCCGCCCTCTCCTAGTTCTGCCTCTATCCCTAGCCGGATCGGGGAGCGGGAATGAACCGAAGGGGCGGTCCTCAGGTGAACTGAGTCACTAAGCTTCCATTTGACTAAATTGTTTCCACATCCCCTCCCCGCCCCCCCCCCCCCCCCCCCCCCCGTCCCAACACACACATACCCACACCGAGAAGAGCGGTTTGAGATCACGTTCCAGCCTCAAATTCCAGCCTGGATAGAGTTCGTTGCTGGCTTTGAGCTTCGCAATTACTCTCCCAGGTAGAGAGCTAGAATTAGATCTGACAACAGAGTGCTAGCTAACCCTCTTCTCTTCATTGGCCGTATTCTGCTACTTGGATCAGATGAGTTGTAATTCACTTCTCCATTCAGTCGTATTTATTGAGCGTTTACTGTGTGCAAAGCACTGTTCTAAGCCCTTGAGAGAGTACAGTATAACAATAAACAGACACATTTCCTGCCCACAACGAGTTTACAGTTGGGTGGGGGAGGGGAGACAGACATTAATATAAATAAATTACATTAAGAGAAATAAATTTTAGTGGGAAACATTTGCTGGTTCATTTATGCGATTGCATTTATCAAGCACTCACTGTGTGCAGAGCACTGCACTAAGCGTTTGGGAGAATAGACTATTACAGTATATTATTTCTCGGTTCCCCACCTAGCATGACTTCAACCGGTTAGTTTCCTGTGTCAGGCAAATGGAAGCTATGCGAAGGGGTGCTTAATGGGACAGCGGATGGAAGTGAAGTGATGGATGGGAGGGGCGGTGAATAAAGGGTTAGGTATATATGGAATAGTCATTCATTCAATCGTATTTATTGAGCGCTTACTGTATGCAGAGCACTGTACCATTTGTGCTCCCTTATATAAAATAACTGGGTTTTTATTCTGTTTTTAAGGGCATTTCATTCTTGCCCTGTTTTTAAGAGGAAAAGATAACTTCAGTGCTAGTGTTTCGTGGCTCAGTGGAAAGAGCACGGGCTTTGGAGTCGAGTTCATGGGTTCAAATCCTGGCTCGGCCACTTGTCAGCTGTGTGACTTTGGGCAAGTCACTTAACTTCTCTGTGCCTCAGTTACCTCATCTGTAAAATGGGGATTAAGACTGTGAGCCCCACGTGGGACAACCTGATTCCCCTGTGTCTACCCCAGCGCTTAGAACAGTGCTCGGCACATAGTAAGCGCTTAACAAATACCAACATTATTATTATTACTAAGCACTGGAAAGTACACTTCAGCAACAAAGAGACAATCCCTACTCAACAATGGGCTCACAGTCTAGAAGTCTAGAATATCCAGTCAGACTGGGAGGCATTCACATTGTCATTTACTGAGCTCGTCAATGCACGAGTACACTTTGGAACATTCAATAGATAAAAATATTTGCAACGAATACACAGCAAATCGCAAGCAAATATGCAAACATATAAGTCAAAGACAGCATAGATACAAATGATAAAAGGATAGGCAATTAAATAATACACACACAGGAGGGCTAAAGTGGCTGATGGAATGGCATGCCACAAAGAGGAGAGTTTGAAAGAGGAGATGGTTTTTAGGAGGGCTTCGAAGGTAGGGAGGATTGTGGTTTGGTGAATTCAAGACAAGAGAGGGTTCCAAACAAAGGGAAAGGTGTGAGTGGTGCGTTGGACATACGAGACTCATGAGTGGCGTATGGTTAAGAGGTTCTCTCACTATACCCTATCTGCACTACAACAACTCCCATACTAACCTCTTTTTTTATAGTATTTGTTAAGTTCTTACTCTGTACCATGCCCAGTACTAAATGCTGGGGTGGATTCAAGCAAATTGGGTTGGACACAGTCCCTGTCCCAGGTTGGGCTCACAGTCTCAAGCCCCATTTTACACATGCGGTAACTGAGGCCCAGAGAAGTGAAGTGACTTGCCCAAGGTCAGACAAATGGTGGAGCTGGGATTAGAACCCATGCCCTTCTGACTCCTAGGCCCATGCTCTATCCACTACACCATGCTCCTTCTCTAACCTCTTAACTGTCCCTCGCAGAACACATCCCTCCCCACCTTCAAAATTATCCCAAAAAGTCACTACCACCACCTTCTCCTCCAAGAGGTATTCCCTGATTAGACAGCTGATGGAGAGCCTTGAATCAAAAGGTCAGGAGTTTTTCTTTAATGTGAAGAGAAATAGGCATTGTATTTTTGTGGTGCTTACTGTATGGCATTCACTCTACTGAGCACTGGGCTAATAATAATGATGGTATTGATTAAGTGCTTGCTATGTGCCAAGCGCTGCGGTAGTTAAAAGATAATCGGGTTGGACATAATCCCTTTCCCACATGGGGCTCTCACTCTAAATAGGAGGGAATAGGATTTAATCCCCATTTTATAGATGATTTTTATAGATAGATTTTATAGATGAGGAAACTGAGGTGCAGAGAAGTTACGTGACTTGCCCATGGTCGCATAACAGGCAAGTGGAGCCTGCCATCTCTGCCACTCTGCCATCTCTGCCACTTGTCAGCTGTGTGACTGTGGGCAAGTCACTTAACTTCTCTGTGCCTCAGTTGCCTCATCTGTAAAATGGGAATTAAGACTGTGAGCCTCATGTGGAACAACCTGATTACCCTGTATTTCCCCCAGCACTTAGAACAGTGCTCTGCACATAGTAACTGCTTAACAAATACCAACATTATTATTAAGTGGAGGAGCCAGGGTTAGAACCCAGGTATCCTGGCTCCCAGGTCTCCTGGCTACCAGGTCTGTGATCTTTCCACTAGGGCATGCTGCTTCTTCAATAGGTAGTGCTAGAAGGATTTGAAGGAAGGGAGAGATGTGTTCTGAACAGCCTTTTAAGATGATTCGAGCAGCCGTATGCAGGATAGACTGAAGAGAAAAGAAGTTTGAGGCACAGAGACCAGTTTAGGAGGTTTTTGAAGTAAACGAGATAGGAGGCGGCAAGGATTTGAACCAGAAGAGTGGCCATGAGCCTGGAGAGGAAGGGGTGGATCTGGGAAATCACGTGGAAGAAGAAGAATCAAAATTTAGGGAGCATCTGAATGGGGACAGTTAAAAAAAAGAGATGAGTCAGAAATTTCAGCAAGGTTATGAGCTCCTAAGAGAGGGTGGTGGTGATGTTGAAAATTATGGGAAAAATAGGAGGAGAGATGAGATTGTCAAGCAGGTGAAAGATCAGGGCTGGTGAGGTAGATCTGGGCATCCTCTGCTTAGAGGTGGCAGTTAAAACCTTGGGACTGAATGAGCATTTCAAGAGAATGAGCATAGAGGGAGAAGAGTTGAGGCCCCAGAGCAGTGCTTTGTGGGCCATTCACAGTTAAAGGATCATTGGAGGAAGAAGAGCCAGCAAAGGAGACAGAACTAGCAGTCAGAAAAGTAGGAAGAGAACGAGTAGAGTACTGTCTTGGTGAAACCATGGCCAGGAAGAATTTCCAGGAGGAGGGAGTGATCAAAGGCAGCCAAGAGGTCAAGGAGCCAATTAGACAGCTAAATGGAGGTCACTGGCAAGTGTGGTCTCAGTAGAGAGGTGGAGGCAAATTCAGATTGCAAAGGGTCCAGAAAAAATTTGGTAGAGAGAAAATGAAGGCTGTAGGTGTAAACAATCTGCTCAAAGCATTTGAACTGGAACAGGAGCAGGGAGGAGGGTGTGTGGTTGGCTCAAGGGAAGGCATTTTTAGTATGGGAGAGAGTTTAGCCTGTTTGAAGGCAGAGTAAAAGGAGCCAAAGGGAGGTAATAATAATAATAATGTTGGTATTTGTTAAGCGCTTACTATGTGCAGAGCACTGTTCTAAGCGCTGGGGTAAACACAGGGGAATCAGGTTGTCCCACGTGGGGCTCACAGTCTTAATCCTCATTTTACAGATGAGGGAACTGAGGCACAGAGAAGTTAAGTGACTTGCCCACAGTCACACAGCTGACAAGTGGCAGAGCTGGGATTCGAACTCATGAGCCCTGACTCCAAAGCCCGTGTTCTTTCCACTGCGCCACGCTGCTTCTCGTAAGGTGAAGGGAGGTGAAGGGAGGGGAAGAAAGTGGGAGGTGAGAGGGGATGAGGTTAGAATTTGAAAGGAAGAGTGTGATAACCTCTTGAGAGGCAGTTAGAAAGGAGGAGAATGTGTGCCGTAGGGAGCAGAAAAACAGTGAAGAAGCTTACATCTGATGGCCTTTAATTTGCTACAGAACTGTTAGCAAGATCAGAGGGAGGATTTGGGGATCCTGGGGTGGCAGGGTGGGGGGAGGCACGAGGGGAACTTCAAGAGGAAGTTTAAGATGTGGAATAGTCTCTGGGGGCTATAGAGGAGGGAGCCAATAAGGAAGGACAAATAATGGTATTGTGCAGTTGACAGTGCCGAATTACAGCAAGAACATAGGGACAGAGGTTGGCCTGGTTTGGAGATCAGTAGAGGGTGATCCCTGTGGGGGTGATCCAGGGCTGGAGTTGTGGTAGAACAAAAACACCAGAAGGATAAGGGAGCAAGGGAGCTGAGGTTAGTTGAAAGGGAAGTGTTGAAGACATGGACTTTTCCATTAAGACAGGGCTGGAAAATACTCAGCGTGCTCTCTCTGTCTCTCTCCTGTCAAAAAGACCTTTAGCCCACTGGAATCCTCCCTCAATTGCCCACCCTGTGCCCAGAGAAGTTCCTCTTAGCAATACTTGCTCATGGGTTTACTCTGAATTTGGAGTTGGAAACTTAAACAAAAACCACCATTGGCCTCCTTTGGAGATCTGATGTAAAGAATGCATTGACGGGCTGTTAACATTTCTTAGGGATTTGGCTTCAATGTTGACTGAGCAGTCTTCAATATGTTGCACTGTACAGAACAGAAGGGAAGTCCAGTCTCTGCCCTCGAGAAGCACAGTCTGTGGATTTAATCAGAACTTTCTTAGAAGCCACTCTCTTTGTGAGAGAATAATACATATAAAACCATTTTTTGCAAAATCAATCTGCAGTACTCCTCCCTCTCTCCAGTTCCTCCTTCCCTCCAGGGCCCGCACCCTGGGTATGAGGGTGTCTTCTAACTTGCAACTTTGCAAGACTGTCCACGCCCTATTAGAAAAAAATGTAAAGAATTTTTTTTAAAAAGCAACATGTACTTTTCTTCTGCTGGTCAAGAGAAAAATGAGAAGGGATTCTCTCAGCTGCTTTCCCTCAGGGGGAATGTTTTCTTTCACCCAAGCAGTGGCACTTTGCTGTTCCATGCCACATGGGGGAGCATATGTTTTTGTTTTGTGAGTAAGGCCAGAGGAGGTGCTAGTGGGCCTCCCTGATTGGAAAAGGCTGCCCACCGACAATGGGGGAGTAAAATCAGCATGTTTCCTTGTAATTGGATTGCTCATCATTCCCTCCCCCCACCTCCTTACCCTCCCTGTGGCTGGTCGTTCCTATATAAGGTAGCAACAAGCCAGTCTTTGCTATTTAAAGCAGTATCCCCACCCTACATACTCTCCCTTTTGGTTTCCAGTAAAATGACAAATTTCTTTTAAAGTTGTTTTGCTTTGGGAGTAAAGCCCCCTATTACATCTTTGTCAAACCCAACTGGGTCTTTATACCCTCCTCCCCTCATCTCACTCCCATGGGTGAAAGCGTTGTGGAAATGAAGCCTAAAGATTTAAAGATTTTAGTGGATGTGGTGAACAGATGAAGAAGTCTCATAGGAGGGTATGCCAACCAGTAAATTTGCTGTCATTGTCAAAATAGCAGCAACGATGGCTATTCTTGCAGTACATCTTCTTGCAATTCCACTTGGAGAGCCATGTGCTACAGCTATGTAAACCCATGCCCCGTGTGGATATCCACCCACTTTGAACTTCCCCTTGAAAGTGTAGCAGAAATTGGAGGCAGGCTGTGTTCTTGCAGCAGGGGGTTGTGGTTTCTTTATGGTGCTTGTTAAGCGCTTACTATATGCCAGGCACTGTGCCAAGTGCTCCGGTCATCAAGTGCCACCGAATCGTTTCCGATTCATAGCGACTCCATGGACACACTTTCTCCAGAACATCCTATCTTCACCATCTGTAGTCATTCTAGTATGTGTATCCATAGGGTTTTCTTGGTAAAAAAAAATATGGAAGTGGTTTACCATTGCCTTCTTCCATGCGCTGGGGTAGATACAAGATAATCACATTGGACAGAGTCCAGGTCCCATGTGGGAGCTCACAGTCTTAGTCCCTATTTTACAGATGAGGTAACTGAGGCCCAGAGAAGTTAAGTGACTTGCCCAAGACCACACAGCAGGGAAGTGACAGAGCCGGGATTAGAACCCAGGTCTTCTGACTCCCAGGCCCGTGCTCTTTCCACTAGGACACACTGCTTCCAGCTGATCTAGTGGATTTAATTCCAGACGAAAGTTGGGAGGCCAGGACTTTCTTCACAGCTCTTCGCAGGCACCCCCAGGTGGCCTTTCTGTGTCTTAGCGTATTCAACAATGAATGGAGAGGGAAAAAATCAATTGTGTATTTATTGAGTGCCTACTGTGAGCTGAGCACTCTACTAGGTGCTTAGGAGAGTATACTGGAGGTAGAAGACATAATCCCCGTCCTCAAGGAACAAGCCCTCATGGGCAGTAAATAAAGCATTATTCCTAATGGTGACTTGGGATGATCTGAGAGCTCAGCATGCATCTAGTTTTAGCAAATCTTTATGGCTGCCCTCCATTTTGGTCATTGTATCTCCTCTCAACAAGCCTCAGGATCTCCTCCCTACTTTAAAGATGGAGTCTAGACACTCCCAGAATCAATAGACTGCATTATGACTTTGATTGGTTTTGTTTTGTTTTGTTTTGTTGGGTTTTTTAATGGTATTTGTTAAGTGCTTCTTTTGTGCCAGGCATCATACTAAGCACTGGGGTAGATACAAGCTAGACAGGTTGGGCACAGTCCCTGTTCCACATAAGGCTCACAATTTTAATCCCCATTTTACAGATGAAGTAGCTGAGGCACAGAAAAGTGAAGTGACTTGCCCAAGGTCACACAGCAGACAAGTTGCGGAGCCGGGATCCGAACCCAGGTCCTTCTGACTCCCAGGCCATGCTCTATCAACTAGGCCACATTGCCTCTTTTTTCTCATCACTGTTTTGTGCATTTTCTTCCTCACCACCATTCCTGCTTTCATATTACTTTTCTAATTAGCCTAGGTTGCTCATGGGCAGGGCCCAAAAAATCTTGGCTAGGAAACACCCATTCAAAGATCCTCTTGGTGACCACCCTAGCGTGCTACAATCATCACTGTTATCAATCAGCCAGTCAATCCATGGTATTTATTGAGTGATTACTGTGTGCAGGGTTGGTAGACACAATCCCTGACCACAAGGAGTTTGCAGTCTAGAAGGGGAGACAAACATTAAAATATATTACGGGAGGGAAAATGGCAGAATGTAAGAATATGGGCTTAAGTGCTGTGGGGCCGAGGGTGGGGTGAATATCAAAGTGTTTAAGGGTGCAGACTCAAGAACATAGACACAGAGGGGAAGGAGAATAGAGTGGGAAATGAGGGTTTAGTCAGGGAAGGCCTCTTGGAGGAGCTATGATTTTTGGAGGGCTTTGAAGCTTGGGAGAGTGGTGGACTGTCAGATATTAAGGGGACGAGAGCTCCAGGCCAGAGGGAGGACGTGGGTGATGAGTTGTAGGTGAGGGGTCAATGGCGAGATAGATGAGATCGGGCTACATTGTGTAAGGTGGAATTGGAGGAGTGAAGTATGCGTGCTGCGTTGGCGTAGGAGACTAATAATGATAATGTTGGTATTTGTTAAGCGCTTACTATGTGCCGAGCACTGTTCTAAGCGCTGGGGTAGACACAGGGGAATCAGGTTGTCCCACGTGGGGCTCACAGTCTTAATCCCCATTTTACAGATGAGGTAACTGAGGCACAGAGAAGTTAAGTGACTTGCCCAAAGTCACACAGCTGACAAGTGGCCGAGCCAGGATTTGAACCCATGAACTCGACTCCAAAGCCCGTGCTCTTTCCACTGAGCCACGAAACACTAGCACTGAAGTTATCTTTTCCTCTTAAAAACAGGGCAAGAATGAAATGCCCTTAAAAACAGAATAAAAAACCCAGTTATTTTATATAAGGGAGCACAAATGGTTTGGATGTACCTACAGAAAGGTTCTTAAGTGGCTTATGCATCTCTCAAAATGGCTAATAATGTCTGAAAGTGTAGACTTTACCTGTATCACTCTGAAAGCACATTTTCTGCCCTGGTATGATCCCAGAAGAGTGAGAGAACTCCACAATCTGACAAGACCACTACTACTGACTAGCAAGGTAAGGTAGAAGGGGGAGAGCTGTTACTGACACAACTGGTGGGTTGCTTCCATTTATGTACTTAATCCCCAAATATTAGCGCAGAGGCAGTATGTGCTCCTGATCCTGTAAGGGAAGACCTTCAATCAAGTGTATTTATTGAGCGTTTACTGTGTGCAGAGCACTGAACTAAGCACTTGGGAGAGTCCAACATAGACACATTCCCTGCCCACAACGAGCTTACTTTATGAAATAAATGAAGTCCCCAAATCAGACACCAATCATCTCACTGTTAAAAAACATCAAGAAAAATTATGGACCCTAACTCTTCCTTCTTGGTTTTTGTTTTTTCTTCAGTATAAAATTCTCATAATTTTTGTTTCCTTCTTTCAGACTAATGCAACACTGAGATTTTTGGCTAAAGAAAACCCAGCCCTACACTGCTGTTCCGGTGGATCTTATCCCACACTTTCAATGTGCTGAGCACTGGAATTTACATCTCAGCATGTGAATTCACTTAAAATCACCGAAATGGCTGCCAATCATTTCCAAAGAGGGTTGCCTCTAATTTTTCATTACAATATATGCAATTCATTTTAAGGATCCTTCTAGTCTGTCAAATTAGAAAATGACTCAGAAGAAGTTGAAAGCAATCTAAATATAAAGTCCATTTGGTAATATCCCCACACTTGTTCCTCAAAGTGTTTTGGCTATCTGGTATAGCAAATCAGTGGGACAGGAGGTCTTGCTTACTTTGGAGTTAACTTGGTTGAATAAATAAAATCTCCAAATCTGATCGATATCATCCCCCTGACAGAAAATAGGCACTTAAAAATATTTGTTACTTTGTTATTCAAAAATCTTTCTTCAGCATCAACTAAAGTGCAGTTCTTCAAAGCCGACAGGAGGTTATGTTTTAAACATCAACAGAGGACATTTTTCTTTCAAGCAGAGCTGGGTGATGGTCATATAATGATGGCTTTGAAGATGTTAGTCTCATTCGTTGATAGATAACAAGAGAACAATGCCAACATCATGAACCAAATAGCCATAGGTTTACTCAATTTTTTGTTTCATTTCAGTGATTTCCTAACAAGATTTTCCAATTGCATAAGTTAGAATGAAATTAGATACAATTCTCTTTCGATGGAGGACTAGAACCCCAACCCAGATTTTATGTTGTGATAGCCAGGTTTAATAGAGAATACAACGAGAAACCTCCCCCCCCCCCCCCATCACCCCCACCACCACCCCACCGACCAATAATGCTTGACAAGCAAGGTTTGAAAGCAGACCTAGATTGGTGAAAACTGCTGTCCAGCTCACAGACCATTCATATTGGTCTTTGATCAAAGGGTAAGGTCCTTTGCTCCTCCAAGTTACATTCATCTGCTTAAGCAGGGTTTCAGAAGAACATCAACTCTTGGCTTTCAGAGAAATTGCTAACCTCCTGAGGGAGTGCTACAATGAACTGAGACCGTCACGGTCTGGGCAGAAGGGCCAGGGTCCTCCATTGGCCAGATTGGAATTTTGCCAAGTAAAGGGTATGAAAGTTAATCAGCCAACAGCATGCACTGAATGCAAACTGTGTGGAAATAGGAGTCCACAGTCCTCAAGGTGTGTTTAATCTTGTGAACTATGACAAGCACAGATAAAACTGCTTGAACCAAGCAGAAACACATAAGCATTTACAAAACTACCTTTAGCTGCATGTGTATATCTCTCCAGGCCAATGGAGTGAGAAAAGTGACCTAATAGTAACCAAAGAGAAGCAACATGGCCGAGTGGATAGAGCATGGGCCTAAGAGTCACTCTGCCACTTGTCTGCTGTGTGACCTTGGGCAAATCACTTCACTTCTCTGTGCCTCAGTTACCTCATTTGTAAAATAGGGTTTGAGTGTGAGCCCCATGTAGGACACGGACTGTGTCCAATCTGATTAGCTTGCATCTACCCCAGCGTTTAGAAAAACAAATGGCACATAGTAAGTGCTCAACAAATTCCTTAAAAAAATACAGAGAGGATTAATTTGGTAAGGCTTCAAGGGAGAGTGCATTTTAAAGGAGAGGCAAAAGGGGATCTAGGCGCAGGAGGCAAAGCCCTGTGTATGTCAGAAGACCCCTGGACAAAAGGCATAGGGATACTTCAGCAGAGAGGTGCTAGCATTCAAGGAAGCTACTGGCTAATTTCCCACTTCCCCAGCATCCTGAATGGAGTTGGTCTTTTCCCTTCATGTAGGGCCCCATTCAAAGCAGCTCCAGGAGATGCAGGGGAAAATGGGAATTAAGCCCAGACCAACTACAATCCCTCCCTGCTCTGAGGAGTATCCCTTTCTCCTGAAGGGGTCTGTAGTATGAGAAACAGATCTTATTCTAGCCAACCTCACACGAAAGCCCAGACAGCTAATTTGGTGGTACGTCATTGTGAAGACCAGCAAACTGGAGGACAGAGAGAGAAAAAAGATTTGGACATTTTTAGAAATTTGGCAGCTGTGAAAACTCCCAATCCTTTTCTTTGTTGTGCATGGAACATCTCTATGCCCAGATAAGATTTTGGAACTCAATGCTAAATTCTGTACAAATGATTTTTAACAGCAGCTTAACTTCAAAAAATATTTGCCATATTTCTCAAACTGCAGTAAAACTTATTTAGAATGAAAGAGAAAAGACCATTTTGGGGAGCAGATTTTCTCACTCTCCCTGTTCCCCACCCTCTGTCTTTACCCAAGATTCTTTTAAAAGTATATTAACACAATGGGTTGCTATGAACTAGCCTAAATTTTGCTAAAAGAAATTTTCATATAAAGGCATTCATTATAAACTCATTCTTCAGCTTGTAAATCCTTGTTTCAGGGGGTCAGTGCTCACAGTGGGCAGGGAATGTATCTAATACTGTTGCATTGTACTCTCCCAAGCACTTAATGTAGTGCTCTGCACAGTGTAATCACTCAATAAATATGACTGATTGGCTGAGTGAGTGACCTTCAGAACTTTAGCCGAAGTCACCCCGCTAGGAAATTGACACCTTCATGACCAATCTAGGATTTTGCTGGGCTATGAGGAAAGGCAGGATGTCAGATAGACATTTCCAGAAAGATGGGCCTTCTTCAGTGTGGAAATGACCAGCAATGCTTTGAAGGAAGACAAGTCAAGCTCTGTCTTTGCAGTTGAGCAGTCAGAGATTTTTTTTGTTGTTGTTGCTGCTTATACAATAAACAGAGGACCTCAGTTTCTAATAAACGGAAACAGTGAAATTTAGGAATGCCTAGGGAAAGAACGTTAGGCAACTAGGGATAATATAATTTACTAAGCAGACTCAGCTTCCTGGGGACTTAGATGTATGGAAAAGAAGACTGTCTAAGAGGATTTATATTTTCCAGTGGGACGGTTAGTAAGCAGGGTGGGACCCTGCTGAGTGTAACAGTTACTTCTCTTGCATTGCTCTTCTGAGAAGTCAGTTACTGGTAAAACCAGTGAAAGAAAGGAGAAGGATTTTTTAACAATTATGAATCCAGACTTTAAGCTCCTGGTGGGCCCAGATCAAATGCAGTGCTTCACCGCAGGGTGGTGTAAAAGAAAAGCACACTGGAGAGAGAGGGAGAAATTTCTGGGCACTGGGTTTCCTCTCCCAGCATTTCTGTGAATACTGCTAAACTGGTGTAGTAGAGAGTAACAATAATACTGTGCTTGGTACATAGAAGGCACTTAATAAGTGCCATTGCTTTTGTTTTCTACATCAATAATCTCATTTATCCTTGCAACATGCTTGTGAGTTAGGGAGATAAATTTTGTCATCCGCATTTTGTAGCTGGGAAACTGATGAATTAAGTGACTTGCCAAAGATTACCCAGCAGGATGTGGAAGTGGACTTCAGATCTCCCAACTCCTAGTCCAAGATGCTTTCATTAAACCCAACAAGATTGGGAGAGGGAAGTCTCCTACTTCAGGGGCCTGATAACTGTAATAAGTATCACCAGGAAGTGTGTGTATCTAGGTGTGTACACACACCTTACACACTGCTCCTTATCTTTGGAATCTGAACCCCATTTCCTTTCCATTCATACAACTACCAAGCACTCTCCATTCAGCTCTTGAAATCCCACCTAATCCATGGAGTCTTCCCTGGATCTACAAGATCTCCCTTCTCCCATTTCCCAACTTCTCTGGCCCAGGCATTCATGATAGTGAATTCCCTCCGGAGCCTGGAGCAATTGTGCCCCCTACTCCTCTCTGCTCTATTAACAGGGCTTATACACTTTGGGTCCTAAGCTGGTACATGGAGTGGGCCCCCTGCCCCCGCCATCACGTGACCCTCTATGACATCACTACAGTGCCACCAGCCAAGGCGGTGGCAGAGATGTAAGAGAGCTGTGGACTGCTTCGGCAGCCGGGCCAGGAGGAAAGTGAGAGGGTCAGGAAGACACCCCCACTGTGGCCAAGTGGAGTTTCCTGATGCCTCTGACCCATTGACTAGAGGGAAAAGGAGAATTCCTGCCAACCCTCTTTCTCCCCCAACCCCACCCCACAACCACCTTTGGCCCTCTTCCCTGTGTTAATCTGACCATGGTACAAAGACATTAATTGTCTCCCTCTCAGGAACTCAGCATTGGGTAAAGAGGATTTCATTCATCCTCACACTGGCCAAGTGGGAGAGGTCAGCCCTATGAGTTTTTATGCCATTTTTCTGCTCGTTATATCCCAGGTGGACTACCATATCAGCTTTCTTACTAGTCTCCCTGCATCCAGCCTCTCCCCTCTCCAGCCCATATTTCACTGCTGGTCAAATCGTCTTTCTAAATGGTCAATCTGTACATTTTAAAAAACTTTCAATGGTTGACCATTCTTCTCCACACTGAGCAGAAAAACTCCTGATCATTGGCTCGAAGGCACTTAATCAGCTCTCTCCCTCTTATCTATCCATTCTCTTCTCCTACCCTACCCCAGCTTGCACTTTTCATTCCCCTCCAGCTCATCTTCCCACTGTACCTCATTCCCAACTTTCCCATCTCTGACCCCTGGCTCACACCTTTCCTCCTGCTTGGAACTCCCTTCCCCTTCAAATCTGCCAGACCTCAGCTTTCCCATCTTCAAAGCCCTTCTGAAATCCTATCTCCTCCAGGAGGCTTTCCCCAACTCATTTTTCTTCTTCCCTGGTCACATCCTCTCAACTGTGATCAATCAATCAATATTATTTATTGAGCACCTGTTGCATGCAGAGTAGTTAGCATATTAAGTGCATGGGAGAGTACAATACAATTGCAATACACGATCCCTGCCCTCAAGGACCGTCTGATCTAGCAGAGTTTACAATCGTCTCAGTGCTCTTGTGCCACTTTAGCCCTTTAGTACATATCGATTTATATATAATAACTCCACTATTAAAACATTCCTTCCTCCTATCTGTAAATGATTTTGTGTCTTTCTCCTCCTTTGAATTGTAAACTTTTGAGGGCAGAGAAAATGTCCACTGTAGTCTCCGATGCACTTGTTACCGTGCTTTGCACATAGTAAGTGCTTAATAAATACTACTGATTGACTGATTTACAGAAGGGAAAGCTGAGGTGCTTGAGTTGTTTAACCCCCAGCAACACAGTTAATGAGTTAGTGATGGAAGTGTTAATAAACCCTAGTCTTTTGTCTTCTCTTTGGGCCAGCTAAGATGCGTTTGATTGACCTTGAGATGAAATTGCTGGCCCAAGAATTTATAGGGCAGGAGCTGGTACTGTTAGCACTTTCAGGTACTCAAACACTTCCATCATCAGCAATCATTTAGGCAGAACATTTTGTTCTTTAGAAAGAATTCTGGGAAAGAAACTAAGCCTTTAAGAACAGGAAGGGATTCCCCATGGGCACAGTTTCCATAATCCAGAGCCACAGAGTGTCTATTATTTTCCAGGCAGAAATGACAAATGTGTGTACGGACCAGCACATACACACCCATCTGCATCAAGCCAGTTTAGAAACAGATCAGACAATGGGACACCTGCCACACACAAGCCCCAGGGGAAAAAAGGGAGGTGTATATTCATTCATTCATTCAATAGTATTTATTGAGCGCTTACTATGTGCAGAGCACTGTACTAAGCGCTTGGAATGTACAAATCGGTAACAGACTGATATGAGACCTGATGATTGATACTGATCAAATGATGAGTCTACGCCTTTCTCTTTCCCTGGGTGAGGTTTGGCTTTACTAATATTTCCACAGATCCTGTGCCTGGGGAGGAGTCCCACATCAGGTTTAGATTAGTCGTATAGCTAGATCGAAAAAAGAATAGATCAGTCCATCAAATGTTCAGCAGCCCTTTGATCTTAAAAGTCATAGCAGTGATCCAGCTAATAGTGGAGGGCAGTAGTAGCCTAAAATATTGATTGCCAATATTAAAACCTGTACTTTCTACTTGTATTAAAGCCTACCACAGCCTTGCTTCTCAGAGTTAGCTCCCACTTAATTTCTTTCAGGCCCCAGCCCTATGCTGCAGACTGATTTAGATTCCATTCTCAGCTCCTTGCACTCCCAAGCACCTAGTAGAGTACTCTGCACACAATAAGCACTGAAAAAATATCACTGATGGATTGATTCTAATACCTCACTTCATACTGAGGTGATTTGAAAGTAGAGATTGTCCATGACCCATCTCCTTACTTATACCTCTTTCACCGTTGGCAAACTGGGTGTTGAAGGGGTCCCTTTCAGGAGGCACTGCTATCTGGCCAAATCCCAAGGCCAATACTTTCTTGGGGCATGAATTTGGCTCCTGCAGTCATCCTAACCACCCAGGAAGCAATAGAACAGTTAGTGCCACTTGAAAGAGCCCTCACTGTCCCCAGAGGGGTTTGTAGGCGTATGTGAAAGGTTTGCGGCTTGCTCATCTATAACTTCTTCGACAAATGAAAGGCTTATGGGAAATCTTTGTTGTTTGGGTTCCTCCAATGAAAACACTGGTTTTCGGTTCGCTCATCCGACCACCTTCTTTGATTGGTTCCCTCAGGCAGGGTCTGATTGATGGGCAAATCTGCCTATTGCATTCCTTCCCTCAGTGGCTCAATTCCCTCTGGTTCTGACCAGAGGAGGGTGGGTACAGGAAGCACTCAGCATCCACTCTGTATGTTGCTTTCCATAGCAGCAGACACTCTATTTGCTAGGTCTCCTGACTACCAGTCCCATGCCCTATCCATAGCAAAAGCAAAAACTCTGGGAAAAGGGAGATTGGAAGCTGCAGGAGGCCAGAGGTAAGGAGGGGTGGAGAAGGGAGTAGTTTGGATGCGATCACTGGGAACATGTCTACCAACTCTATTATATTGTACTCTCCCAAGTGCTTAGTACAGTGCTCTGAACACAGTAAGTGCTCAATAAATACCATTGATTGATTGGTCACTGGAGTTTGGGGTGGAAGGAGAGAGAGTTGGTTTCCTCCCCTTACAAGCCTATTGGAGTTTCAATACCTTTTGAAATCCAATAATAAACTGCAGACAAGTGGGAGGGAAAGCAGAAAATATCCTCCAGTCCCTGCCCAAGGTTTGGAGCCTTTTGTTAGGCACAGATCATCGGTAGGGTGATTCTGAGATGAATCATATTCACTCAGGATTTAGGCTTCCAGCTCCAAGAAAATTAGGGATAAATGGGAAGTCTCCAGGTTGGTGAGGGTCGGGTTGAAGAAATGACCGGATCCTGGTCCCACCCAAGAAGAGGGAGGCAGGAAGAGGCAAGCAGCCTGGACCTAGGCTTCTAACTCCTGGAAAAGTGCGGGTAAATTGGTGGGCTCTTGGAAGGTGCAGGGGAGGGGAGAGGGCATGGCAGAGTGAGCAGGACCCTAATCCACCCTGATTCCGCATCCCTGCCTCAACCCCTCTTCCCTAGGACTGCTGAAATCAAGATTTAGCAGACTTCAGAAAGGGAATAATTGACCTTTGAAGTTGCCTCTAAAGTGATCTATCTTGGGGAATTCCCCAGACCTGAGGCTCTCCAGAACTTCACAGTACCATTCGTCGCAAATGGAGCTGTGATTTCTGCAGAACCCAGCCACCCAAAGGCCAAATTCACAGTTACTCTACCTGCCAGGTCCTGGAAACACCTTGCCTGGGAAATGTTTGAGACAAACACTGAAGCAAAAAGGCCCAGTTTGACCTGAAGAGAGGCAAAAGCAGCACTGGTGCTCTTTTCTTTTGTTTTCAGGATCACTGAGCGGATGTTTTAGCACCTATTCATTGCTTTCCACAAATATGGAGAGGTCGTGATTAAAGATGGGTCAGCTGAAAGCAGAAAAGGGAATGATCCCTTCCATCCCTGCAGCAGCCCCTCAACCAAGCACTCTGGGAAGCTAGGCTCCGAGACCACAACTTATGCCCTGCTATCACTTTGGTCTCAAAGCGACAGCCATCTATGAGAGGTCCCAAAGTGGTGGCCAGCTTTGAGAGAAGCCTTGTGGTAGCTATCTTTGAGAGGAGCCACTTGGGGTAGTCCTGTGTAGGGAGGTCCAACGTAGCTGTCCCCTGTGCAGTGTGCTGAGGCAAAGAGTGCCTCACTTACTGTCTGAAGCCCTTTGTCAGTCCTAACAAGTTCTCTCAGTCCCCAGGGCTGGGATGAGCATAGATCATTGTTGGAGGCATTATGGCTAGTGGAAAGAGCCCAGGTCTGGGAATCAGAGGATTGGGATTCTAATTCTGGTTCCCCACTTGTCTGCTGTGTGACCTGGGCAAGTCACCTTCTCTGTGGCCCAATTCCCTCATCTACACAATGGGGATTCAATACTTGTTCTCCCTCCTATTTAGACTGTGGAACCTGATTATCTTGTGTCTGCTTCAACACTTAGTACAGTTCTTGGCACATAGGGCTTAACAAATACCACAGTTATTATTAGTAGTAGTAGTAGTAATAGCTCATCTCCAACTTTAAGTGACATTCCCCACCTTAGTGACCATATTTCAGAAGGTGAATTGCAGGGGAGGCACCAAAAGATTGGGGCTAAGTGAAATCAGATAGGGTTTAGGGATCTGGGCATAGGGCCATCATGAAACTGCATTAAATATGCATCCAAACATGCATGGCAGTACTTTGGATGCTATACAAGTAAAACAGTCATCAACAGTGAAAGGCTACTCGGTGTGTGTGTGTGTGTGTGTGTAGAGTCTGGAACTAGGGATTTGAGGAACACGCAGAAGACATTATCACCCTTGCCTAAAGGACCGGACATAATCTTGACCACACTCTGATAGCAACTCCTCCAGAAGATCATTTTGACTGTTCCCTCTGGGTATAGGCCTCCTGCCAGTTCAATAGTCCCGGTCTTTTTTCTGCACAGCTTTCCATCTGTCATTGGTGTAATCTCCTTTTTGATCATCTTCCAGGGAGAAATTAAGCCCTGGGGAAAACTATCCTAGGAGCTCAACCTGCCTATAAGAGCCAGACCTGGATCTTGGAGGAGTAGTCCCTGGAGAGCCATGTCCTGGATGAGGTCAGCAGGTAGATTTATTTAGGGAATTACAAATTCAACTACACTCACACCTCCTGCCCCTTGGCAAAAACCAGCAAGACAGCTGGATTCAGTTCTGATGCCCCGCCACTCAGTCATCCAAAAAGAGAAGAACCAAATTTTAGACTCGACCTCTCTTTTTGTGGGGAACAGAGAGAGTAGTGTGGCTTAGTGGCTAGACCGTGGGCCTGGAAGTCAGAAGGGCCTAGCTTCTAAGCCCAGCTCTGCACATGTCTGCTGTGTGACCTTGGGCAAGTCACTTCACTACTCTGGGCCTCAGTTACTGATCTGTAAAAATGGTGATTAAGAGTGTGAGCCCCATGTGGGACAGGGACTGCGTCCAACCTGATTAACTTGTATCTACCCCAGTGCTTAGAACAGTGCTTGGCACATAATCAGTGCTTAGCGAGTACCATAGTTATCAATTATGAGAGAGAGAGAGCAAGAGAATGAGTTTGGGCTCAAAGTAAGAGCTGACCCTTCATGTTCTCCTGGGAACATTTCATTTTTGGAAATGAAGCAGTTAAGTCATTTCTGAGAAAAAGCAACAACATACAAAATGCAAGTTTCAGAATTGCTCCTAGCTTCCTTCTCAGTGAGCTCTGATCCAGATTCATGCAACACTTGCAGGGAGGTGGGGTGGGGTGCAAGTCAGGGGTGAGGGGCTGTGCTGGGGCTGACACAGAATCACGTTCCAAGAATGTGATGAAGTCATGCTGAGCAACCCCCACACCCTGTCACTGCCTCTCTAGTGCTCAAAGTGAAAAAGCACAGTCAGGGAGAATGGTTGCCACTGGGGTTGAAATGAAAGCACAGAGCATAGTGAATGGGACTCATCTACTCAAACGGGAATCAAGGTAAGTTGTGGAATTATCCTCCTTGGGGGCTGCTGACATTTACATGTCAGAGGAACATTCTGCTAGTGGTCACTGGCTAGCTGTCACCAAAAATCCAACTATCACCACCAGCTGTCTTCTGGTTGGCTATTCCTGTGATTTTCAACACCCTGCCTGACCTTGCCCCCATAATCTCCCTATCCCCATTCACCCTGCCCACTGTTAAATTTCTGTTCATGTGGCTTTAGGGCTATTTCACCTACTTCTTGCTCTCCCACGTGCACTCCCCGGCACCATCCCCCACCATTACCTTCTGTCTCTGAAGCCCTGGACCTGCTTGTTGTTTTTTTTAAAAAAAAAAAACTGGTTCCATACTCCTGTCCCCATCCCTGCTGCACTGGTTCATTCATTAATTCAATCGTATTTATTGAGAGCTTACTTTGTGCAGAGCACTGTACCAAGCACTTGAGAAAGTACAATACAACAATAAACAGTGACATTCCCTGCCCACAGCGAGCTTCCGGTTCTGCCCTAGACCTTGTCACTTCGGGCCCCCAAAGCCCACAGCAGTGGGGACAGAGGCAGGGGAGGGAGTGGTGGCCGTCCCTTTCCCTGCTACATTGCAGTGTGGCTCAGTGGAAAGTAGAAGCAGAGTGGCTCAGTGGAAAGAACACAGGCCTGGGAGTCAGACTTCATGAGTTCGAATTGTCAGCTGTGTGACTGTGGGCAAGTCACTTAACTTCTCTATGCCTCAGTTACCTCATCTGTAAAATGGGGATTAACTGTGAGCCTCACGTGGGACAACCTGATTACCCTCTATCTACCCCAGCGCTTAGAACAGTGCTTGGCACATAGTAAGCGCTTAACAAATACCAACATTATTTATTACATTGTGCCCAGAGCACGGAAGGCTGGACTGGACCAGTACGGCAGGGTCAAGATCAAGGGTGGATAGCATTTCCCCCAAAGCAAGTGTGAAGGAGAGTGGAGTGAGTGGGGAAGGACCTGGGGGAAGGGATGGTGAAAGGATGGGGCAAGTATGGAAAAAAACAGCTTACCTGAAAATACCTGCCCTTGCCAGCATCAGCTAGTATGTACGTCCCTCGGTTATGGTACCTTTCTAACATCTGTTGAGTAAATCTGTCAAGTGTGGTTCTCCTGGAGGCAGGGGATGGACTAGATAGCCTTTAAGAGCCCCTTCCAGGCTCAGAATTTCTCGGATCAGTGCTTCTACTATTCTGCGGTTCATTTTAGGGGGTGCAAAGTTCATCCCTGTACCTTATTAGGAAAATGAAAAGAGAGCATGAACCAGAAAGTTGAACAGGAAGGGATTGCCTCAGAATATGAATAAAGAACATTTTGTGGGCCAAGCCCCCAAATTACATTAACATGACTGCATAACAGTATGACCTTGTTTTTGCACAATGTTTTCCTATTTTTCCACTGTACTTTCACATCATTTATCTCATTTAATCCTCACAAGACCCCTGTGAGGTAGGGAGAGGCAGATAGAGTACTATCCCTATTTTATAGACAAGGAAACTGAGGCACTGAGAGGTGAAGTGACCTGCCCAAGGTCACATGCAGACCCGGGGCAGAGCCTGGAGTAGAACCTAGATTTCCAGACTCCTAGCCCCATGCTCTTCCCAGTAGGATGCATGGCATCATGTCTGCAAGGAGCAATTCTGATGCAAGCTTTGAAAAAATAGCACAGGGACTGGAAATCAAAGGAGGAGGAGTAACTGGAAATTCAGCCCCCATTAGTTTATACTCAGGATGAGAGGGCCAGACTGTCATGGGCCTTCTCCCACACAAGTGCTTCCTCTAGACTGTAAACTCGGTGTGAAGAGGGAATGTGTCTGTTATATTGTTTTATTGTATTCTCCCAAGTGCTTAGGACAGTGCTCTGCATACAGTAAGCACTCAGTAAATGCAACTGACTGACTGATTGGCCCAAGGCCACGTATGAGAAGCAGCATGGCATAGTAAGTAGAGTGCAGGCCTGGGAGTCAGAAGGTCATGGGCTCTAATCCCGCTCTGCCACTTGTCTGCTGTGTGACCTTGGACAAGTCACTTCACTTCTCTGGCCCTTAGTTACCTCATCTGTACAGTGGGGATTGAGACTGTGAGCCCCATATGGGACAAGAACTGTGTCCAACCCGATTTGCTTGTATCCACCCCAGCACTTAGTACAGGGCCTGGCACATAGTAAGTGATTAACAAATACCATAATTATTTATTTACTATTATTACCACTGAAGCCATTGCCCAGGGGTGCTAGTGGCCCTGAGGTCTGCTACCAGCCCACTTGGATGCTGGAGACTACCATGATTTCATCTAGGGCAGAAGCAAGGTAGGGGGATAGAGATGGAAGAGACAGAAAAGCCTAAAAGTTTCCCATCAGCCAGGAGGAGATATGGCTATTAGGGCTCCTGGAGGCAGAACTAGTGACACATTTCCACACATATTCACTTTGCCTCCACTGTTCAATCACCACATTAGATAGGCTCATAGCGTGGACTTGTCCAGGGAAAACTTGAAACAAAAAGGAAATCTTTTTTCAACAAATTCTGCCCCAGTGCACACTTGCCTCAAGCAGACAAATCTACAGATTCCTTGGATTAGAACAGACATACAAAGATCACCTACTCCATCCTCCTGCCTCCAGGCAAACTTACTTGCACCTAAGTCATTCTAGACAGAGGCCCACCTACCACGTTCAGAAGCATTCCCCAGAGAAGAATCCCCAGCCTTCCTGGGTATCATTCTCAGAATTTCACTCTTCAATTAGTCAGGAAGTTCTTCTTTTTGTTTACCTTCTGCAGTTTAAACCCAATACTCCCGGTGGAAATGAAGAACTGCTATTCCCGACCGCACACCCACACAAGAGGCTGTTGCTTTCAGGCATGAAAGATGGCTGCCCAAGTAGGCCTATCGAATTATGTATGCCTGGGCAAGGAACCATGGGCAGAGAATAAAAAAAATCCCCCTCATTTAAGTCATTGCTATCTTTCTTCTCGGTAGAGCTCCGTGACCAGAGAAATGTATGCCGCCAGCGCTGGCGGGAAACCATATGGAATGTGAATATCCAATTTCAGAGACTCTGGTTAATTCTTTTATTGTCTGTTGTGGTTTGGGGTTGGCAAGGACACTGAACAAATTCATCCTCTCAGAGACTCTCCAGCCAAGCAAGTGGAGGAAACTTATTTTATTATGATTCTTCCCTCCTTGATGCCTCTCCAGATTGGTGAGCGTGACCATCTTTTGGTTTTGTGATTGCATCTGCCACAGTGACTGGGTCCGTTCTTGGGAGTGTGCTGTTTGATACAACTGTTTGTGAAAGGACGTGACAAAGATAATCTGAAACTAAGTTTTGATCACGTTTCATGCTATCATCTTCTACAGGGTAAAGTTGATAAAACAGCAGTAAAACATCCGATCCCTAAGTATATAGAACTGGAGGGATGCTTTTTTTTATGGCATGTTAAGTGCTTTCTATGTGGCAAATGCTGTTCTAAGTGTAAGGGTAGGTACAAGTTAATTAGGTTGGACACAGTCCCTGTCCGGCATGGGACTCACAGTCTAAGAAGGAGGGAGAACAGGAGAACTGAGGCACAGAAAATTTAAGTGACTTGCCCAGGGTCACATAGCAAGCAACTGGCAGAACTGGGATTAGGACTCAGGTCCTCTGACTCCCACGCCCGTGCTCTTTCCTCTGGGCCATGCTGCTTCTGAGCATTTTGTTAGCATTCACTTCTTCTTCCTTTACATGTTATTCTCAGCTATATTCTGTGACCTTTAACCTTCCAAAAGCTATTTGGAACTCAAAAAAATACCACTGACTCTCTTTGTGTCCACCAACACTCTCCTGACTGCTGTGAGGAGGTACAGAGGAAAGAGTCTCCACTCCTGAGAATCTCAAAATATAATAGAGAACCTGGAGGAATTCACATTAAAATGTATTTTAAAATTACTTTTGTTAAGAGGAATGATTCATTTTCTGGCCCCAGAAAAATATGAAACATTAAATCCTATTGAATCAAAGCAATCAAAATAGAGTAGAAATCTCTCATTTGATGTCTTTCATAAACACCTACTGCCCTTTTCATAAATCATATCCTCTTAGCCATGTTGTATCCTCTTCATTTAAGATTCCATAGGAAACAGACAAACCTTCTCTTTCCATTTTGCCCTCAAAAAATGCATAATGCCTAGGGACTGGAGAGTCTACCCCTGAACAAATGAGTCCTTATTCAGGGCTTGAAACCTGACTCCGAAGTTCACATTCAGTCAGGCAGACTAAATGTTACAGGAACATGCAAGTAAATCAAAAGGGGATGTTAAGACTGGAAAATCCAAATCAGCTGTGTGTGCCTAAATACTTCAGTGAGTGAGAGCCTGGGGGCTAAGGTAGGATCTGGGCAGAAAAGAAAAAAAATAATAATAATGTGACACCTACTCCTTTTGAGGTCAGAGAGCTGGAGTTAATAGCCTGTTTGGCTTAGATCTCATTCATTATGAACTTGCACTCAGGCCCCCCGGATGGGACCTACTAGCAAATGAGGAGTCCCTCGTGGAACCAGTCTGCTAAGGGCTGTCTAGTGGACAGAGCAAACAAATAGGAGCCGAGAGAGACTGGCTCTGTCTTTGGTTGCACAGCTGAATCTATATGTATGGCCTTGGGCAAGTCACAATCTCTTAGTCTTCTGTGTCCCCACCTGTAAAAGGGAGCTAATTCTACCTATTGCCTCATCTTGATATTGCTATTTAGTAGGGCCTCTTTCCTCTTCAAAAAGAATCCCCAAAATGCAATTTCCTCATCTAAGCCCCGGGAATAGATAGATGGAGAAGGAGACAGAAGATTCCTCAAAAATATACTGATCCAGAATCCCTGATCGGGGGTATGGTATGGTGTGTGGTGGTGGCAGTGGAAGGAATCAATCAGTGATCAATTAGTAGCATTTACTGAGCACTTGCTGTGTGCGGAGCACTATACTAAGCACTTAAGAGAGTACAAAAATCAATCTATCAGTGGTATGTATTGAGCCCTTACTGTGTGCAGAGCACTGTACTAATAACTTGGGAGAGCACAATATAACAGAGTTGGCAGACATGTTCCCTTCCCACAACGAACTTACAGTCTAAAAGAAGAGTCAGACGTTAATAAAAATGACTAAGTTACGGATCTGTACGTAAGTGGTGTAGGACGAATATCAATTGCCCAAAGGGTACCTCCTCACCGTCCCTCGGTCTCACCTATCCTGCCTTCGACCCCTGGGCCACGTCCTTCCGCGGTCCTGGAATGCCCTCCCTCCTCACCCCCGACAATCTAATTCTCTTCCCCTCTTCAAATCCCTATTTAAAGCTCACCTCCTCCAAGAGGCCTTCCCAGACTGAGCTCCCCCCTTTTTTCCCTCTGCTCCCTCTACCCCTCCCTTCACCTCTCCGCAGCTAAACCCTCTTCTCCCCCCTTTCCCTCCCCTCCTCCCCCTCTCCCGTCCCACCCCCTCCGTACTGTACTCGTCCGCTCAACTGTATATATCTTCATCACCCTATTTATTTTGTTTAATGAGATGTACATCACCCTGATTCTATTTATTTGCCATTGTTTTCATGAGATGTTCTTCCCCTTGACTCTATTTATTGCCATTGTTCTTGTCTGCCTGTCTCCCCCGATTACACTGTAAGCCCGTCAAAGGGCAGGGACTGTCTCTATCTGTTGCCGATTTGTACATTCCAAGCGCTTAGTACAGTACTCTGCACATAGTAAGCGCTCAATAAATACTATTGAATGAATGAATGAATGAATGAATGAATACAGATAGATTAAGTAGACACATCTCTGTCCTCAAGGAGCTTACGCTCTAGCAGGGGAGACAGACAATAAAATAAATGACAGGATATGTACCTTAAGTGTCTGTCTCCCCCGATTAGACTGTAAGCCCCTCAATGGGCAGGGATTGTGTCTATCTGTTGCCGAACTGTACATTCCAAGCGCTTAGTACAGTGCTCTGCACATAGTAAGGACTCAATAAATTCTATTGAATGAATGAATTGAATGAAAAGTGCTGTGGGGAGGGGGTAGATAAGTGCTTAGGAGGTATGGACCCAGGAGGGAGGGAAAATGTGGTGAGGAGATGAGAGTTTAGTCAGGCAAGACTTCCTGGAGGTCCTTGAAGATGGGGAGAGTGCTGGTCTGTCAGACTTGGAGCGGGGAGAAAGTTCTAGGCAGGAGGGAGGATGTGGGCAAGGGGTCGATGGTGGGTGAGGCGAAAGGAAGAGGGACAGTGAGTAGGTTGGTATGAGAGGAGTAGAGTGTGTGGACTGGGTGGTGAGGAAATCCTCCTCTCTCCACCTAACTTTTCCTAGTCTTGGTACTGTTCCAAGACTTCTGAGCACTTTCTGTATGCTTCTCACTTCCCCCATTGACAGATGTACTGCATTGTATTCCTTCAGGGGAAACAAAAAACTGTATGAGGAAAGATATGAAACTACTTTTGATGTTAAAATACAGACACAAAAGTATCTTCAGATCTTTCTCTCTAAGATAAAAATATTTTTGCCACCCTGTCACTTTCCTCTATCGCTAATTGGAGGGTCCCAAAGCTGATTGCCTGGTCAGATGGCCTGTCCCCGATTCTTGTTGTGAACTCGTGGAGAACTGGGCCATGAAGAACATCAGAGACCGGCCAGCACTTTCACTCCCAACCCTTCATGGTAGGGGGGAGATTTTTTTTAAAAGAGCAATGATCTTCAGTTCTCTGGGCTCTGGTTGACCTGTCATGGCTGATCATGGATTTCTACTCTGATTCATTCATTCATGCATTCAATCGTATGTATTGAGCCCTTAGTATCTGCAGAGCACCATACTAAGCGCTTGGGAGAGTACAATGCAACAATAAACAGATACATTCCCTGCCCAGAGTGAGCTTGATCTAGTCCTGTAGTCCACAATCCCCTTGCAGGTAGGTGGACTTAGAAGGCAGCTAAGCAGCATGTTTCAGATTCCCCTGATCCAGCCAACTCCCAGAGCCTACCGGAGACAATGTAAGAGATAACCTTTGCTGCTCCGTCCAGCTTTACTTAACTAGTTTCCTGTCATTAATTTTCCACCATAGTGGAATGACCCAGCCTCATCCTAACTAATGCTTACTGACTTTATGTGTGTGTGTGCACACAATACATAATGAATCACAATTCCCTTCCTTAGGTGAGATGATTTCATCTTCAAATATCTAAATGGCATTTGGACAGGCCCCTGAGAGGTTGAGGTTCCGTCTGCTTGGGCTACAGATGGTGAGTCTGATACTGGCAGAGATGGGAGTAAATAGTTTATATCTGAGTCTGGGCCACTAGGACCCCAGTTAGTGAAATAATTAGTGAAAAGGAACAGCACTTTTGGAGCAATAGCCTATGAGAAGACTTAGAGACAAAGGAGCAAGAAAACAAAAACAGCACCAGATGCTGTAAATGGCAAGCACAGCAATACAACAAGGAAAATCTTTGTAGATGTATGCTGTGTTCCAGACTGACAGTCCCCAACTAGCCTTTTCAGGCACGTGTGAAATATGGCTAAAACTTGACTGTTGGGCTCATATTTTCAGTCTGTGACTAAATCCTGCCAGTTCTTCCTCCAGAGTATTTCTTGGATTTCAAGGTCCTTTCCACCCAAATAGCCACCCACTGGTTTAAATTTTCATCACCTCCTGATTAGGCTACGGTGGTATCCTCCCCACCTCCTCTCCCCTCTTCCATCTACTACACTCTGCAATCTAGATCATCTTCCTCAAAATCTGTTCTATGTGCATCCTTCTCTTCCTCAAAATCCTCCAGCTACCCATTTCCCTGACCACTGGCTTCGATGCTAGCCACCAGCTCCTTCCTTCTTACTTACCTGCCTTCTTCACCCACGTTCTATGCTCCTCCCAAGTGAACAGTCTCTCTCCTTCACTCATCTCTCCCACCTCCAACTTCTTGCTCACACTCCTCCTCCTGCCTGGAACTCCTTCCCCCTCCAAATCCATCAGACCACAGCTCTCCCAATCTTCAAAGTTTTTCTGAAATTTCATTTCCTCCAAGAGGTTTCCCCCTATCAATTTTTCTTCTCCCAGGTCACATCCTTTTGACTACAATCTTCGCACTTGCATATTCAGACATCTGTAGCACTTATGTATACAGTGATTTATGTATTCTACTATTTAAGCACTTATTTTTCCTCCAGTGGTCAGGGCCTGAAATCTTATAACCCAGCACTGAAGAACTGCAAAAGAAAACATCACACCCTCAAAGAACTCCAAACCAGAATCTGATGTCTACACTCCTCTGGGCGTTAGGGAAACAATTACCATGAATGATATGAACAAAAGAATCCAATCAAGGCCATCCCACTGAGGAGATGAGACTGTTGTTCCTCAGGCCCAGGCTATCCCAAAAATTTCTAGAGAGAAGGAGACTGCACTCTCTGCAGCCATTACTAATAATAATAATGATGTTTGTTAAGTGCTTACTATGTGCCTGGCACTCTACTAAGCACTGAGGTAGATACAAGCAAATTGAGTTGGACACAGTTCCTGTCCCATGTGGGGCTCAGTCTCAATCCTTATTTTACAGATGAGGTAACTGAGGCAGAGAGAAGTGAACTGACTCACCCAAGGTCACACAACAGACAAGTGACGGAGCCGGGATTAGAACCCATGACCTTTTGATTTCCTGGCCCGGGCTCTATTCACGATGCCACTGAGAGAGCAGAGAGTCTTGTTGTGCAGCCTTTATAACTATTTTGAATGTGTTGCCAGACAAACTTTACCTTCTTATTCGATCACTTTACATAACCAATTGCATTGCAGGACACATTTTTCATTCAGAGGAGAAGGAAGGCCTGTTTAAAGGGGGCTCTTGGGGCCAAGGGCAAAAGGTGAGGGGGAGGAGCCAGGGAACTGAGCCAGCTTTGGACAGAAGCCAAAATAAACCATTGCTTCGGGGCACCGCACAGTGGGGGCAGCTATGCCAGACTTTTCCAAAATGGCGGCCACCCAGCCCTTCTCAAAATTGGCCATGCCACTGCTCTTTTCAAGATGGCCATTGTGCAGTTTCAAAGTTATCATTTCCATTCTCAAAGATGATAATAATAATTATTATTATGGTATTTAAGCCCTTACTATGTGTCAAACCCTCTACTAAGCACTGCTGTAGATGCAAGATAATCAGGGCCCACATGAGGCTCACAGTCCAAGTAAGAGGGAGAACAGGAATTGAATCCCCATTTTGCAGATGAGGGAACTGAGGCACATAGAAGTTAAGTGACTTGTCCAAATTCACACTGCAAGCAAGCAACAAATATGTACATAAGTGCTATGGGAAGGTGAGGGAAGATGAATAAAAATAAGAGGATGATGCAGGAGGGAGAGGGATAAGAGGAAAGGAGGATTTAGTCAGGGAAGACCTCTTGGAGGAGATGTGCCTTCAATAAGGCTTAGAAGAGGGGAGAGTAATCATGTGTCAGATTTGAGGAGGGAGGGCGTTCCAGGCCAGAGGCAATATGTGCTCAAGAGGTCAGCAGTGAGATAGATGAGATCAAGGTATAGTGAGAAGGTTAGCATTAGAGGAGCAAAGTGTGTGGGCTGGGTTGTGGTAGGGGAGTGGTAAAATGAGGTAAGAGGGGGCAAGGTGATTGAGCGCTTTAAAGCCAATGATGAGGAGTTTCTGTTTGATGCAGAGGTAGATGGGCAACTACTTGAGGTTCTTGAGGAGTGGGGAAGTATGGCCTGAAAGTTTTTGTAGAAAAATGATCTGGGCAGCAGAGTGAAGTATGAATGGAAGTGGGGAGAGACAGAAGGCAGGGGAGGTCAGCAAGGAGGCGGATACAGTAAACAAGGTGGGATGGAATAAGTGATTGGATTAACGTGGTAGCAGTTTGGATGGAGAGGAAAGGGCAGATTTTAGCAATGTTGCGAAGGTCGAGCCGACAGGATTTAATGATGGATTGAATGTGTGGGTTGGATGGGAGAGAGGAGTCAAGGATAACATAAGGTTAGGGGCTTGTGAGACAGGGAGGATGGTGGGGCCGTCTACTGTGGGCAGGGAATGTGTCTGTTTATTGTTGTATTGCACTGTCCCAAGTGCTTAGCACAGATCTCTGCACACAGTAAGCGCTCATTAAATATGATTGAATGAATGAAAGTCAGGGGGAGGACAGGGTAGAGAAAGGAAAAATGGGTATCTAGATGAGTAAATGCCTAAGTAGTGGGAGATCTAAGTCAATATGTACAGAAGTGCTTCAGTTTGGTGTGAATGCATAAGTGCCTAGTTGGTGCAGAAGGGGTGAGGTGGGATTTGGGAGAAATATGACCCAGGAGATGTGACTTCTGAAGGACTTTGAAGATTGGGAGAGAAGTAGTCTGGTGGATTGAAAGGGAGAGGGAGTTCCGAGCAGGAAGATTGACATAGCAAAGGGTTAGAGATGGGAGAGATGAGAATGAGACACAGTGGTATAACGGGAGAAGAGGGTGGATAGGTAAGAGGGTGGAAGAGAGATAATGGAGTGCCTTAAAGCCATGTTCAGAAGTTTCTGCTTGATGGGGAGGGGAATGGGTAACCAGTGGATTTGAGAAGTGGGGAAGATACGTACATTTTAGAAAGATGATCAGAGAAGCAGAATGAAATACGACTGAAGAGCAGAGAGACTGCTGGCCGGGAGACCAGTGAAGACACAGCAGTGAAGTCGGCATTTAGCAACTGCCTAGACTGGGGTGGTGGCTGTTTGGATGGAGTGGAAAAGGCAGATCCTGGAATGTTGTGAAGAAAAAACTGACAGGGTTTAGTAACAGGCTGAATATGAGAGTTGCCAAAAAAGGGAGAGTGAAGGATAATGCCAAGTCTGCAGGCTAGAGAAGCAGGGAGAATGATGGTGTTGTCAACAATAAGGGGAAAATTAGGTAGGAAGAGGATTTGGGAAGGAAGGTGAGGAATTCAGTTTCAGATGTATTGAGTTTAAAATGCCATCTCCATGTGGAGATGTCCTAGTCACAAGAGGAAATGGGAGGTCGGGGCTAGTGAGGTTGACTTGAGAGTCATTTGCATGATCTTCAAACCTGAAGGACAGATATAAGTTACCCTGGTAAAGCCTTAAATCCAGATGTGCAGCAGAAAGAACAGATTCCTCAGGACGTTTTCCAATGGAAGGGAGGAAATTGAGTTTTTTCATGTTGGGCTTGGCGATGGATTAGGAAAGTGGTTGGGAATTTCAGCAAGCCTTTTGTACCGGGAAGATCTCCAAAGAGGACCTTCCTCATGAAACCAGTCCCTTCCCCTAAAACATCATCCTCCCTCTCCAGCCATCATGATGGAAAGATCAGTTCTTTTTCGTTAAAATGGATATAGTCATTTATACCACCAACTTTAGCCACCTGAACCTAAACCTAACCAAAGTGTTCTTGGGCTGCGTTGATTTCCTGTGCTTTTCATTTTAGTCAAAAAGAACAATTCTCTCTCTCTGTCTCTCTCTCTCTCTCTGTGTCTCTCTCTCTCTCTCTCTCTGTCTCTCACACACACACACACACACACACACACACACACACAGAACTTCACACCCACACTACGGAGGTAAGGGCATACTACTCCATCCAGGCAGCTGGGTATGAAAGAGCTGAGTGTGCTCACCCCTCTGCCTCTGTTTACATTAGCGCTTGGTTATCTCCAGACCTCCTCCCTTGGCATTTCCAGACCTCCTCCCTTGTTGAGTCAAGACCCACTCCTTAAACCACAGTACCATTAAAGTTCAAGTCACTTCCTGGATTCCCCTATGTACAGGGCTCTGGACTGAATCCTGGTCCATCGCAAAAGTCTGGAATCAGCTGCTTATCTCCCAGTCAGCCTTGATAAGGAGGGAAAGGAAGGGCCCTGACTCAGGCAGGGAGGGGCAGGAGAATGTAGATTAGTTGCTAAATGACTAGGCTGGGTGACTGCTTGTGCCTTGCTTTTTTCCTGGTTCCCTGCTACACCTTTTTCTCAGCGAGGAGCAACATTATTGTTTAATTTATTGGGTGGAAGCTGTCATCCTCCCATGGACAAATATCACTAACCAGCTGAATGCTTCATGACTTGGAGTCAGCTAGTTCCAAGGAAACTTCCCCTGCAGTAAAATCCTTCAATCTGGAAGCCAACATCCACTTGAGTCTCGATCCACTGTGACCTCCAATGGGGTGTCCCTCACAATCAGATCCCGATAGCTGATCACGCCACTCATGAGCACTGTCCCTTCCTCCCTTGCCCTCCTCTCCCCCCTCCCAGCAACCTCACCCTTTCTCTCCTCATACTTGGCTACATATTTTATCTCTGTCCTGCTGGGCTCTTGCTGGTTTCTCCAGAGCAATTTCTTTATAGTTTCTTCTGAATGGGAAGGAGGAAAAAAAAAAGTTCACTCAGGGTGGGGAGGGTGGTGGAGGTGGGGAGGGGCTGAAGGAAGGGAGAAACAGATTTTCCAATTGTTTTTCAACTTGTTTGTTTTCACTGTTAAGGTCTAAGGAAGGAAAATCTCTTCACACAAACAGGAAACTATAGAGCACTTTAGGGCAACAAGAAAGCCCCGGCAACCAAACATATGCACAAACACAAAACTCCTGCTGTAGTACTGTGCACCCTGTGGACACTCAGATTTTAACAATAGTTGTGCACATGCACGTACACACTTAGTAGCTGACCTGGCCACCCCGATGCTAATTGCTTTGCCTCTGACAACCAGCAGGTGCCTGATCTTGTACATTTGCAGTTCTAGATCCTAAAACAGCTAGATTTAGAAACATGGTGTAAGCTGGAGGCCTTCCTTTCTGCCCAGGGCCAAAGCCAGAAATGATCTGGAAATGAAGGTAAAGAAGATTTGCACAGAGAGGGGCTCCTTAGCAAGAGGAGCCCAGTGGAAGGATCTGCAACACACTGTTTCCTCTGTAGCTCAACTCTGGGGGTCTACTGGGGCAGGGGCTGGGAGGAGACAGACAGGAAATGGAGGGCTCAACCCACAAGTGTCTGTCTGGGGCTGGGCCACTCTGATGAGATCTGTGTTTCAGGCTTTTAAATGTAACAAATGGGTTATTTATTCCCTTGGAAAGAGCTCTTCAGCCAGGGGAGGAAGGGGTAAGTGGGAGGAGCCCAATATTTTTCACAGCCAGGAAGTCCCCTGTAGCACAGCAAAGAAAAGATTTCCTTTCTGGTAAGTTGCTGACTTCATCAGCAATTGAAATACAAGGAATGTAACTTGTTGTGGGACAAATTGTTCATGTGGAAAGTAGAAATGGTAGAAGCCCAGCAGAAATGGCCACTCTCCACTTCAATTAAAGTCCCCTTCCCCATTTTAATTTTACGATTTCTAGTTTCCCTTTCCAAGACCAGGCCAACCACCTCAGCAAAGAGGGGGAGGAATGAAGCTGGCTTTGGCATTTAGACTCTGATTTTTTCAGATTCTGCCACCCTCCCCACCCCCATTATATAGTGGAACCAGGTCACGGTACTCAACAATGGCAGGAATAATTGAATCCCAGTGATGGAAAGGGCTATGAATAGTCCTGAAACTGCAATCTCTTTAGCATCCTGGTTCAATCATCAACCAATCAGTGGTATTTATTGAGCACTTACTATGCACAGAGTGCTTGAGAGAATACAACAGAATTAGCAGACTTGTTCCCTGCCCATGAGTTTACAGTCTAAAGGAAGAGATAGACATTAATATGAATACACAACCATCTTCATCAACAGCATTTACTGAGCACCGACTGCATGCAGAGCGTTCTAGAAGGTGCTTGAGAACATAAATCTAATGGAGAAATCACACATAAATTGTCTGATGTACCCTAGCTAAAAGAAGGCAAATATAGACGGATGCAATTTTATAATTTGAAAAAATGTCACCTCTGGCCTCTGAAGGTCAATATTTTATCTGTGTGCTATGAACTGTGAGGTCTAAACTGTATTTCCATGCTGCCTGGCAAATTCCTGGGACCAGTCAGTTAAAGAGACAATAACTGCCTAAATTGACCGTGGGAGGCTTCTGTGCATATTCTCACCTCCATCCCAAAATCTGACCCAATGCAGTGGGCAGGAAGGCAGTGAATCAACTAATCAATCAATCAGAATTTACTGGGAGTAAAAAGGACCTGGGTTCTAAGGCCCCTCCACCACTTGTCTGCTGTGTTTCCTTGGACAAGCCACTTAACTTCTCTGTGCTTAACTTTTCTGTGCCTCAGTTACCTCATCTGTAAAATGGGGATTAAGACAGTGAGCCCCATGTGGGACAGGGACTGTTTCCTGATTAGCTTGTATCTACCCCAATGTTTAGTAGAGTGCCTGGCACATAATATGCACTTAAATACCATTAAAAAAAAATCAGTCGGTGGTATTTATTGAATGCTTACTCTGTGCCCTCAGGGGTGAAGTGTTCTGACCATAGAGCCACAGAGGACCAATATTTTGTTTATCTGTGTGCAAGCCATTAATACTATAATCAATTCCTCACTCAGGTTCTCAACTCCAAAACCTTTCTGCTGGAAGTAACTGGTCTGAGGCTCATCCATCGTCTTATGGGAGACACCATCATTTGCACATCCACAGTTCCTAGGACACTGCCTTAACTACAGAGAGAATGTCTGCCTTACCTACAGAGAGATTCAGGACTTGAGTCAGGTGAGAGGAAGGGTAGGGTATAAAAAAGATCTCGGAGAAGGAAGTGAAGGACTTTTTGCCATAGAGCTGGGTTCTGGGAGGCATACCATCAAAGATGTCCACTTTGGAGGAACTGAGGGAAGCCAGGTGGCTAGCCTCTATCTTCGAAGTCCACGTCATCTGCCTCTACCACCCACTACAAATATTAGTCACTGCCATCTACTGTTCATCTCCCCCACAGTCCTACTTCCAGTTTCCTGAATGATTTGAATACTTTTCTCTCTTTCTCCTCTCCTACACTGATCCTGGAGGACTTTGATCTCCATAGAGATGTTCACGATGACCTGCCAGCCACCCACTTCCTTTCACTTAACTGGGCAAGTCTCCTGCTCCACCCCACTTCTGCCCGTTCTTCTGCTTATCAGTATTACTTCTTCCTCATTGACTCCCATGCACACGACCCCTACCAATTATTCCAGTCCTGAAGCTCTCAGGGCCCTCTCCAACTCTCTCTCTTGCACCTGACAACTCTGCAATAAAATTGAAATATTAGGTCAAAGTTTCCTCCTCACCTCGCCACTTTGCTCCCTCTCCTATATCCACTCTCTCATCATTTTCAGTGATCCCTCTGGAAAGTCCATACTGCTTGCTGCTTATTAGTTCATTCCCTCCCTTTGAAGTATTTTGACCTGAATAGAGTGCTTCTCCTCCATTAATATTTAGCATAGATAATGGAAGTTCTATCAACATAGATAATTCCATCTTTAATTTGTTAGAACAGTGTACCTTTTTGCTGAATATGAAATGGTGAATATTAAGTACTGTATTTACATATGTTCACATATATCTAAGTCAAAATCTTTCATTATGAACACATTTCCACTGCTATTTGATTATGTAACTATATTTAATGGTGTCTTTATCACTGTTTTTAAATATCCTTATATCATTTTGGTCAATTTTTGATCTTGGGAATGCATTAATGCACTTTGCATCATTTCCCATGGAAAACCATACTACATTTAATGCTCTTTTCCTTAACATCCTATATTTGTGGAAGAAATTAAGTGTTTTCACCAGGGTATATTTGTTCACCCTGAAAAGTGGCCATTTATCCTTACCCTTTGCTTCTTCACTTTACACCAGCTTCCTATAAATCACAGAATATTCACTCCAGTCCCCATAATTATCTGATTATTTTAAATCCTTGGAAAATCTAAATGAACTAGGCCAACTGGTTTAGTGAGGCAGAATTTCCCCCAGCAGAAATCATGCTGTCTTTCCTCCAACATATTGTCATTTTCTATGAGTTCATTGATCCTAAATTCAATGAAAGTCTCCTAACTCGCCAATCTAGAAATCTGAGGATCATCTCTGGAACACTTTTTATTGATTGAGTTCTACATTCTCCAGGGCAGTGGCTTTTGGTAGGGGTAGGTAGTGTTCCTACCAAACAATCACACTTCCCCCCTTCAAAGCCCTACTGAAGGCTCACCTCCTCCAATAGGCCTTCCCAGACAAAGCCCCCCTTTTCCTCAGCTTCCACTCCCTCCTTATCGCCCCGACTTGCTCCCTTTGCTCTACACCCCCTCTCCCCACCCCACAGCACTTATGCGTATATGTCATATCTATAATTCTATTTATATTAATGCCTGTTTACTTGTTTTGATGCACATATATCTATAATTCTATTTATTTATATTGATTCCATTGATACCTGTTTACTTGTTTTGATGTCTGTCTCCCAACTTCTAGACTGTAAGCCCAGTGTGGGTGGGGATCGTCTCTCTTTATTGCTGAATTGTACTTTCCAAGCACTTAGTACAGTGCTCTGCATACAGTAAGTGCTTAATAAATACAATTGAATGAATGAATGAATGAATGTTCTGCAACTTGCCCTCTTTCCCTCCTTCAGAACTCTTGGATGGAGACCATACAGGCCTAGTGATTTGTGTGTTGTCGCATCCAAATATTAGACTCAACTAGAAAGTATTCTGGTGCCTTCTGAATCTGAAGGCAAGATCCCGCTTCTAAGTCTCTCATTTAACAGTCTTTGCCTGTGGGAAATCCAATGAGGTTACTGCTCTGGTTACAAGACACACTGTATTTCAGAATCAAAGACTGCCCCAACAGCATGCTCTAGTAATCTCCTCTGTCCGAAGCTACTCATACACTGTGCTGGAAGTTAGCCGGAACTGACTTGAACTCAGCTCCAGTACCAAAAAAAAAAAAAAGTCCTGGAATGAGCAGTCCAGGGTGGGGGGTGAGGAACTGTAAAGACATCAAATGGGGAGGATGGCTAAGGTGGGTGGATGCAGAGGGCAGGGGAGGGCTTGACACTCCCACCCCCAGGCCCTGTCGTCTGCCATCTCTTTGGCAGGCACAGCTTGACATCTCACCTTATACTATGACCGGAGTCCCTGGCCTGCGTGCCTGATTGCTTCATCAGGGGCTGCCTTCCCTTCCCTGCTCTGTGCCTTCTCTTTGCTTGCCATCACAGCCACGGCTGCCATCACTCTCTCCCCGCACACCCCGAAGGCCCGCCTCACGTCCAGTTTGGCAGGGGGCAGCGGAAGGGTGGCAAGGGTGGGTGGGGCTCTGGTCTGAAATTGTTTTTATATTTTCAGCCCTGTTTCCACAGCAAGCATTTTCCTTTCAATGGCTGGAAGACAAAAACAGACTTGCCAAGCCCAACGTGGGCTCCAATTGTTAGGAACAAATCCCTCTGCTGGACGACTTCATTAGTGACCAGGGAAATTACCTTTCAAACACATACATAAAATAGTGAGGTGGTAGCTGGTCCAGAAAAGGGAATCAGGTCAGAGAAAATTTGAAAGTGTTCCTTCTGTATTAGAGGGTCTGATCTCATCTCAAAGGCACCAGTCTCCTGCTCACATATAGAAAGTGAAAATACTTCTAAAACTAGATCATTCATTGTGAGGGTGTTTTTGTGGGATGAAGACAGGTGGTAGGGATTTGGAAAATTTGATGAAAATAATTGATTTCCTTTACTTGGGAAACAGATATCAGCCCAAATATCATGGGCCCTTCTCTCTCAGGTGCACACCACTCTGAGGCTAATTACTCAAACAACAGAGCATTACCTAAAGACACATGTTTAACCGTCTATACCAAGTTTCACTCTGGGTCACTTGTGTTATGGGATGGATAACCACTAGGTTGAGAAATGCTGCTTTTCTGGGCAAGTGGGCTTTTACCCCCATAAATGATCTTCCAAAGCTACAAAAAAGCATGCCTAACTGAAATGTCTCAGTGTCAATGAAATTAGCCTCAGTCTCAAATTCAGAGCTGCCTGGAAATTTCCAGGGACAAACTGCTCATCTCTAAGGACCGAGTAAAGGTGTCATCTCCTGGATAGATTAAAAAATCCCTCATTATCTTCTGGTGATCATTTCCACTTCTCAAGGGTTATTCATTTTTAATAGATCTTTCCAAGTACAGGAAACATTCCCACACGCAAACCAACATGATCATTGTTCAGCCTATGCCTTGTTCTGTGGCCCATATTTCCTCTCCTTCCTGGAAAGTGTTATTTTGCTCACAGTTTCCTTCTAGTTTATCCACTTGGCCCCATCCATCTTTACAAGAGCAAGATGAGATCTGAACACCCCCTGTTAATCGGATTCTTGGTTGCCTTGTTTCAGGAGCTTGGGGACATATAAATGCTCCTTGTGGGCAGGGACCAGTTCTATCAACTCTACTGTACTGTACTCTCCCAAACACTTAGTAAACTGCTCTGTACACAGTAAGCACTCAATAAATACCATTGATTGATTGAAGGTGGGGGCAGGTGACATCTCAAGTACCAGTAAAGAGCTTGAAGTCAATTACTTGCCTTCAATGTGGATGAGAGTGGCAGAGTTGCCTCATGACATCAATCATATTTATTGAGCACTTACGGTGTACAGAGGACTGTACTAAGCACTGGGAGAGTACAGAATCATAGAGTTGGTAGACATGTTCCCTGCCCACAAGGAGCTTATAGCTTAGAGGGGGAGACAGACACTAATATAAATGTTATGTCTATGTACATGAGTGCTGTGGGACTGAGGGACGGGTTGAATAAAGGGTTCAAATTCAAGTACAAGGTTGATGCAGAAGGGAGTGGGAGAAGAGGAAATGAGGGCTGAGCCAGGGAAGTCTTCTTGGAGGAGATGTGATTTTAATAAGGCTTTGAAGTTGGGGAAGTGATCGTCTATTGGATATGATGCAGGGGAGGGAGTATCAGGGCAGAGGCAGGACACAGGCGAGGGGTCAGTGACGAGGTAGACAAGTGAGTAGGTTGGCATTAGAGGAGCCAAGTGTGGGGACTCGATGTATTAGAAGCCACGTGACCTAATGGATAGAGCATGGGCCTGGGAGTCAGAAGATCATGGGTTCTAATCCCAGCTCCACCACTTGTCTGCTGTGTGACCTTAGGCAAGTCACTTAACTTCTCTGTGCTTCTGTTCCCTCATCTTTAAAATGGGAATTAAGAGCGTGAGCCTCATGTGGCCAGGAACTGTGCATACAGCCCATTTATCTTGTATCTACCCCAGGGCTTAGAACAGTGCCTGGCACATAGTAAGTGCTTAAAAAATACTTTAATTATTATTATTAAGTCAGAGAGGTAAGGTAGGAAGTGCAGGGTGTTTGAGTGCTTTAAACCAATGATAAGGACTTTCTGTTTGATGCGGAGGTGGATGGGCAACCACTGCAGGTTCTTAAGGAGTGGGGAAACATGGACTGAATGGTTTTGTAGAAAAATGATCTGGTAGCAGAATGAAGTATGGACTGAAGTGGGGAGAGAGAGGGTGCAGGGAGGTCAGCAAATTGGCTGATGCAATAATCAAGGTGGGATAGGATAAGTGCTTGGATTAACGTGGTAGCAGTTGAGATGGAGAGGAAAGGGAGGATTTTAGTGATTATGTGAAGGTTGAACCCCCAGGATTTGGTGACATTGAATATGAATGAGAGATATGAGTTGAGGGTAAGCTTACAGGCTTATGAGTCAGGAAGGATGGTGATGCTGTCTACAGTGATGGGAAAGGGGGAGGGCAGGGTATGGGTGGGAAGATGAGAAGTTCTGTTTTGAACATGTTAAGTTTGAGGTATCGGTAGGACATCCAAGCAGGGATGTCCTGAAGGCAGAAGGAAATAGCAGAAATAGCAGACGGCAGAAAAGTATATAGATCAGGGCTGGAGATGTAGATTTGGAAAGCATCCTTATAGAGATGGTAGTTAAAACCATGGGAGTGAATGAGTTCGCCAAGGGATTTGGTAGTGGAGATTAGAAGGGGACCCAGAACTGAGCCTTGAGGGACTCTCATAATTAGGGGGTGGGAGACAAAGGAAGAACTCAAGGAAGAGGCTGAGAATGAGTGGCTAGAGAAAAGCCAGGAGAGGATAGTGTTAGTGAAGCCAAAGTTGAATAACATTTCCAGGAGAAAGGGGTGGTCCACAGTGTTAAAGGCAGCTGAGAGGTCGAGGAAGATTAGGATGGAGTGGAGACCAATAGGTTCTGCAAGAAGGAAGTCATTGGTGACCTTAGAGAAGGCAGTTTCTATGGAGTGACGGGGGTGGAAGCCAGATTGGAGCGGGTCAAGAAGAGAATTAGAGGAGAAGAATTGGAGGCAGTGGGAGTAGACAACTCACTCAAAGAGTTTGGAGAAGACTGGTAGGAGGGAGATGGGGTGATAACTGGAGGGAGTCGTGGGGTCAATGGAGGGTTTCTGTAGGATAGAGGTGGCATGAGGAATAGCCCAGAGGCCTGGAGACTCCTTGAAATGATCTTAGATGGTTATGTATGCTAGTTGGCTCTCTGAGAAAGCCAAACTTCTCACATTGGAGCCAAAAATATTTTAACTTGAACCGAGTGAGCCCAGGTAGCCCTCTAAAATGATGTGAGGTTGAGTATACCCAGCTCCAGCTCAGGGGCACTAGGAGAAGTCTGGAAGACTTTTGGAAAAGGTTTGACAATGACAAATACCAACACAAAGGCTGCACCTTGGCTGGAAGGTAGGCTCTGGAGAATTCGCAAGGGCCTTGATGAGCTCTTACTAAAAAAAGGCACTGTGACCACTGATTTCCCAAGGGTCCCCACCCACCACAGTGATCAACGGATGCATCTGTCTTCTGCTTACAGTCAAGATTTTGGAGCTTTATATTCAATTGCATTTAACAGAGGAAACTGATTTCCTTTTTCCATATGGCTCACGGCTTACATAAGTGACTCAAGTTAGCAATTACTTCATTGTAATTGGCCGCGCTCAATGCTGAAAAAGCTGAACTCTGAGCCCAAGTACCTTAGTTTTACGAGTATTTTTCAAACTTTGTTATACCAGGTTTCTTTCAGTCAGCCTCTTTGTTTCACAGACTGCCCTGCCTTAGTACAGCCGATAAGACCTAAGGCTAACATAGGCGTTTGCCGTGTTCCTTGTCAGCCAAACAAGGCTGACAAGACTGGTGTGCATTTTCCAAGAGCAAAGGAGCAGTTCTGGCCATAACTGTTGGCTGAAGTAACTGAACTGTTCCTGGTTTTACAGTTGAAGCAGCACGGGCCATCGGAAATGTGGCATACTGCTTGGTGCAGTTTTAGGTCTGCAGAGTCAATCAAGCTCTGGGGAAAAGTTTCTGCATCTTCTCCAAGGGAGAGGATTTTGTCTCTTCGGGCCCCTTTGATCAAAAACCTAATGAGGTCTCCCTCAGCTCCCAAGCCTTCTCAGATGTCAGAATACCAAGCGTAACTAGCCACAAATGCAGAAGTTCTCAAATACGTACAACGGCAGTTCCCTTGCGGAGGGATTTCAAAAATTCCGTCGGCCACATTTTCTTTTGCCATTTACCAGAATTCCAGTGAAGACAAAGCTGATGGCTGTGAACTGCAGGAACTTGAGGGACTAACCCAGCTCTGTAAGGTCATTTTGTTTTCACCCTAGAGCTGGGCTTAAATGCATACTGATTTAGAAGTCATCATTATGGCATTTTCATGGGCAGAGTGTACAGATCCTCCCCCTCATAACACTTGTGTACACATCTTTATATTCTCTAACTCCCCCGTGCCTGTAACTTATTTTTATCATATAATAAAAATAATAATAATAATAATTGTGGTTTTTGTTAAGCACTTACTATGTGCCAGGCACTAAATTAAGGGCTGGGTGGATATAAGCAAATTGTGTTGGACACAGTCCCTGTCCCACAAGGGGCTTACAGTCTTAATCCCCATTTTACAGATGAGATGGCTGAGGCGCAGAGAAGTGAAGTGACTTGCCCAAGGCCACAGAGCAGACGAGTGGCAGAGTCAGGAGTAGAACCCATGACTTTCTGATTCACAGGCCCATGCTATATCCACTACACCATGCTGCTTCCTCCACTGGATTGTAAACACCTTGAAGCTAGGGGGATCATGTCTACCAACTCTATTGGACTCTCTCAAGTGCTTACTACAGGGCTCTGCACACAGTAAGCATACAATAAATGCCACTGATTCATCGTTCCTCCTGAAGGGATAAGTTTTTCCTCCAGTGAGGAGGGCTGGGGGTTACTGGTTCACGACCAGTTTGGCAAAACCCAAACAACCACACCTGAGGAGCATCGGGACATTGGGTTGTGTTTCAACCAAAATCCTCCCCAAGAACTTGTGACCCATGGCAACTGTAAGCTACGCTTGGCCCGTGCTGGGCCATGGCATGGGAGATTTCTGTGGGGAACATTCCTTTGACAATGTTTCATACCTAGGTCTTCTTGAACCCCATGTGCAAACTTGAAAATTAGCATTCAGAGTCAAGGGCCAATATTGTGGTACTAAGGAAGAGGTGACAGAGTTATGAAATGGATACAGTTGCTCTCCTAAACTTTTGTCTGGATGAAATAAAAATTCAAAGAATGCTGGCTGAAGCAGTTGTACGCTGAACAATTTCAGGACTGGAGAACTAGTCTACCTTACAACCCTGAGTGTAAACATTCACTCATTTCCATCAGCCACCTTCAAAGCATCGGAGAGCCTGTGGAGGATTCCACGGCCACTTGTATGTCTTGTGTGCTGACAAAATCCCTCTACTGGGGTCCAGCCCTGCTGTTGGTCTAATGAAAAGAGCATTGCTCTGGGAACCCAGAAGAGCTGGATTCTACCCTTGTTCTACCTTTAGGTGGCTAATGTCATCAGTTGATTGAGCAGATTTATCGAGGGCCTACCGGGTGCAAAGCAATGTAATAATAATAATAATGGTATTTCTTCAGTGCTTACTATGTGCCAGGCACTGTTCTAAGCTCTGGGGTGGATACTAGCAAATCAGGTTGGACATAGTCCCTGTCCCACGTTTGGGAGAACACGATATAACAGAGTTAGTTGGGAGAACACAATATTCTCACAAGGAGCCTACAGTCACCATCATCATCAATAGCATATATTGAGTGGATAATATAGGCAGAGCACTGTACTAGGCACTTAGGAGAATCCAAAGAGATTGAAGACACAATCCTGCCCTCAAGGAGGTGAGAGCCTATTGGGGAAGACAGATACTTAAATCACAGGGGTGTGGTTGTACATGGGGTGGTAATAACATATATAAGGTATATACATTAGTGCTGTGCAGGCTATGGTAACAAGTGCTCGGATGGCACAGAAGGGCCGAGGTGGCAGTTGGGGGATACGAGGTGAGGAGATTGGAAATTACTCAGGGAAGGCCTCCTAGAGGAGATGGCTTCTCAGAAGGACTTTGAAGATAGGGAGATCTGATGGTGAAGACCACATAAGCACTTCATGATTCACTGCAGCCCTGCTTGCCTACTCACTTATTGCACTCTGTGCCCCAGTGGGAACATGACTGGCAGAGTGTCAGTCCTGATTGGAAAAGGGGAAGCATATGAGAACATGAAGGATTGCAATGGGCAAAAGGAAACAGGAGGGCAGACAGGAAGGGGCGACGGGGGTTGGCCGGGGGTGGGGGGTGCTGTTAGAACAGTGCAAACACAATACGGTAATTCAGGGACCCTCAAACTTAGCACTAGACCTCTCTTAGCATTTTGGTGTAGATGATTTACTCACTTCACCTATTACCTTTCCTCCTGCAACCCAAGACAAGCACAGAAACCTGCCCCTGTCTACTTGCTGACTGAACAGAAATTACTCTTTCTTGCTGTATTCCTGCTTAGTACTTTATCCAACTTATACTGCAAAAGATTCAGGAAACTTGGTGGCATCAGATCGGTGATGTGGTCGACAAGTCCCCATATTTGAAACCCGGAGACACTACAGGTAATAGATCAGGGGTGTCACTGAGTCCCTCTATTTCCATGTGTTAGCATACCAGCCGGAAACATTGTACAGATAAAAATAAAGGCCCTAAAAATATATTTTTTCAATGAGCCAATAGGAAGCAGCGTGGTTTAATGGAAAGAGCACGGGCTTGGGAGTCAGAGGACTTGGGTTCTAATCCCGGCTCTACCACTTGTCTGCTGTGTGACCTTGGGCAAGTCACAACTTCTCTGTGCCTCAGTTACCTCACCTGTAAAATGGGGATTTTAAAGTGTGAGCCCCATGTGGGACAACCTGATTACCTTGTATCTACCCCAGTGTTTAGAACAGTGCTTGGCACATAGTAAGCACTCAACAAATACTATAATTATTATTATTACCACCCCAAACAGGATAGCAAAACAACTTGCCAACAACTTAATGAAGGGGAGCCAGAGCCCCAATAATCCTGAATACCTCAAAGCTACTCGTTAGTGAGCTCATCATGGGTAGGGACTGTCACTCTTTATTGTTGTATTGTACTTCCCCAAGCGCTTAGTACTGTTCTCTGCACACAGTAAGTGCTTAATAAATACGATTGAATGAATGAATGTGAATGTGGCATCTAGAACCAATGGTCATCTTATACCCACTACTCCAATTAGCATATCACCCCTCTTGGTGTCATTGAAGGAAACCATTGATTCAATTTGAGCACTAACAAGCAGCAGGATGCAGTCTGAGGGAAGAAAAAATAAAAGACTTTAAAGTTTCCACCCTTGTGGGGAAAAAAATGGAATATTGAGGTAATTGTTCAGAGCATTTTCTTGGCCTAATCTTATAGGTCTACTGCAGGTAAGGAAAAGATTTGCAGCTTTGGAATAAGTGGGCGGATTGGCAGAGATGGTTTCCTCTGTGCCAGCCTGAGGGAGAATTCCATGTGACATGTGGTACACGTTCTTCAAAGCAGGAGAAGCCAAGGAGCTCACTGGGCTACCTTAAATGAGAAGAATTGGATTTTCCCGAGGAGCCAGAGCTGAAAGAGTGGGTTTTCCTTGGTGGCTATTAATATACAGACCTAAATTGATTACCCCACACCGCCCTTAAAGCGAGCCTGGCAGGATAACAGGGAGGAATTCAGTGGGCTGAGGTTGCTGGTATTTGTCCCTAATGGATAGCTGAATTAGTAGTTCTCTCCATTTTACAGAGAATAGTTTTAGATCACTCTAGCCTGCATCCAGACTAGTTACTCCTGCCAGGTTTCTGTTACACGTTTCAACACCTTCCAGGAAAGTGGAGATGTCTGAGTAGAACTCTGTACAGATCTAGCTCAAAATGTAACACAAGACCATCAGATCACACCCACACATACAGCAAAAATCCAAAGTCTCAAGATGAGAGTCATAGAATGTAACTTTATGCATTCCCCACTAGATTATCAACTCCCTGGGGACAGGGATTGGGCTTCTAATTCTATCACACTCTCCCAGCTGCTTCATATAGTGCTCTGCACACAATAGGTGCTCAATAAAGACAACCTAATGATTGTAATACAAAAGAGATACTTGATTAGCTATGCTAGTGGGAAACAAGGAGAACCTGCATTAACCCTCTAAAACCTCCCACAGACAATTCTAAAATCTCATTTTAATCCTTCAAATTGATCTCCTCCTTCACCAGATCCTTGACCAGAGCAGCTGGCTTCTAATCCTAGCTCCATCACTTATCTGCTGTGTGACGTTGGGCAAGTCACTTTACTTCTCTGTACCTCAGTTACTTCATCTGTAAAATGGAGACAAAAACTGCGAGCCGCACGGGCGACATGGACTGTGTCCAAACAGATTACCTTGAATCTACTCCAGCACTTAGTACAGTATCTGGCACATAGTAAATGCTTAACAAATACCATAAAAAGCCTTCCAGAAAAACTGAGGTGCTAATGGGCAGACAACTGTGGTTGTTGGAAGGAAGAATGAAGAGAGGAGGAGGTGGACAAGCAGCAGAAAGATCACCAGTCTGGGAGTCAGAGGACCTGGGTTCTAATCCCAGTTCTGCCAAATGCTTGCTGTATGACTGTGGGCAAATAATTTCACTGCCCTGGGCCTCAATGCCCTCAACTGAAAAAAAGGCGATTAAATACCAATTCTCCCTCCTACTTACATTTTGAGTCCCATGTGGGACAGGGAATATGTCTGAACTAATTAACTTGTATCTAACCCAGGGTTTAGAACATTGACACAGAGTAAGTGCTTAACAAATACCATTAAAAAAAGAAAGGACCTAGACAATCATTCTCTGAATAATCAAGTTTTGGCTGGATGTGCCTTCATTTCCTGTTTAACATGAAAAGAATTAAGACTGACTGAAAGCAAACCCCATTTCCAAAGGTAATAATACCATACTCATTTACACCCTCACAAACACCTGTAGAAGTGCTGTGTCCCCTCACAAACACCTGTAGAAGTGCTGTGTCCGGAGAGAGGAGTTACAGCACATATGTGGGATTTTGAGGAGAGCCAAAGCAATTTTGCAAGTCTAAAGTGTCTTGGTGAAAGATATTTCACATTACCTGATCCCTCCAAGGAGATCTGAAGATGTATATTTCTCTCTTTCATCATATTATCTTGCTGCATAAACTAGAGCTACTGCTTTGGAGGACCAGAAAATCTCCTTGTGGAATATTCATGCTCCCTGCGTTTGCCCCACCCTTCCCTATAATATAAACCCATCCTAACTGCTGCCAACTATGTTCTAATTTAAAATGTTTGTGCTATCTCCAGGTGTTCCCAGAGCACCAAGGAGCTGAACCAGCAGTATATTCTGAATGGAGACTGAAAGCAGCAGCCTTCATTCCTCAAGAGCACTCTCTCTCAGGTTGATGACAGAAACAAACTGTCCAGATTAAAGATCTTCTCACTCTCCTAGAAGCTTTGGCCAGTTTATGCAATTATCAGCAAAAGTTTTGCAACTTCCCTCTGAAATGCTTGTTGCCTGAACTGATGAAAGCATAGCTTGATAGGGTCAAGTTGTCTTTCTCGGTATACAATTACCAAGCACACATGTGAAAGAGCACTTTGATTTTAAAAAAAAACAAAACAAAACACTGCAATGTTGGATAAACCTCAGCAGTGTAAATGGCCCTTCAGATAGGATTAGGGTTGGATATGAAAATAATTTTTCAGATTTTGGGTAGGTAGTCCCACATTTTCCCTTGGGATCTAATATCTGTGAGTGCTGCCAAGTAGATTAATAGTTTTACCATCTCTATTCAAAAGGAAGAAAGAAAAAGGGGGGGGAGGTGTTGGTACTCCAGCAACCCAGAACACTTTCTTCCAAAATGAATATCTGATCATGAACTAAATGAAATTGTGAAAAATCACAACTGGGCCTTAAGCAGTCGTCCCACTGATTGGCACTTGGTGCCTAGGATAAGGAAACCAGAGTAGTGAGGGAATGAAATGTCATGGAAAAAAAGACTTTTCCAACATAATGGCTGGAATAATTCAACCTCAGCACAAGTCTTCCTCTCCCTCTTGCTCATTAGTCCCTTTTACCTAATTGGTTTCTTAAGCACTCACTCGGTCACTTTGGAAGTGTCCAGATGAGACCGCAAGCAGACTACTTCCTTGTAATAGGGAGCTCGTTGCAAGACCTCCCTACAGCTGAAGGTAGAGATTTGAAATGTTCCAGCTGGTATTTACACTCACCAAATCAATCATGCTTAATGTTATCATTAAGTTGTGTTGATGTAACTCCCTTGCCAAAGGGGTAAGGAGCATCCTTATTCACAGCTGCCCATCTGCTCCAGGTCAGGATTTGTTTTGAGGGAGGAACTGGTGCAACCACCTTTCCACGGATACTGCTAAAGATACCAGTTGAATAGTTAGCTGTGAAATGACCATGTGCCCCTCAAGAACAGAAAATCCCCTTGGTCTTTTAAATACCCTTAGAGTTTTTAATTACATTGGCCCCAGCTACTGAGAAAACAATTTCTGTTTAGGATAGACTTTGTCGCTCAAATTTGAGTGTGTTTTTGGTCCTAATGAACTGTTGCAGGCTTAAAGTACAAGCTGTTTCTACTTAAAGTGATTATTCACTGGACCTGATTAAATCCAAAGTTGATTTAGAGCATTTTTGGCACACTTGATTATTAGGAGAGTGAATGTTTCCAGTTGCTGTAGCCTGAGTTATCACTTGGCTCCCTATTAGGGTAATGGAATTATTCAGGTCCAGTGAAGCATTCACTGGATGGCTAATGGACACACTTGATCCTTGAAGTCAATGCTGGCAGCATCCACCTCCCTCCCCTAAGAGAAATCAGGAGGCATTGAATTCTCTACTCATTTGTTCCTTTCCATCTGATACTGTACTTGGAGTGCAACACTCTCTTACGGCAAGATAAGAACTGGTTTTCCAAGGAGAGAGGATTGGAAGATGTCACCAATTTTTACACGCACGCTTCTCATTTTAATAGGAGCCTCACATTTTCTGTATTCCATTTATGTAGCCTAAGTACATTTAAATACATTTATGTGTTTAGAGAAGCAGCATGGCCTAGTGGATTGAGCACAGGTCTGGGAGTCAGAAGGTCATAGGTTCCAATCCCAACTCTGCCATCTGTCAGCTGTGTGACTGTGGGCAAGTCACTTCACTTCTCTGTGCTTCAGTTACCTCATCTGTAAAATGGGTATTAAGACTGTGAGCCCAATGTGGGACAGGGACCATGTCCAACCCAATTTGTTTGTATTCCCCCTCAGTTCTTAATACAGTGACTGGCACAAACTATACCAAAATAACATAAATGAATATATTTGTCCTTCACATTGGAAGAAGGTCCCCCTGATGGTGAAATTCACCTACGGGCACATGTGTGACTGAAGAACCCACTGTGTCACCCACAGTCCTAACCACATGGAGGTATCTTATCACCCTGTCATGGTGCCGGTTTTGCTTTAGCCACTCCTTTCTTGGTGGCCGTGAGCCGTGCTGGTCTATCCACTGTAATGAACTTCTGATTTTCAGTAGGGAGGCAGCATTGCCTGAGACTTCGTTTACTGTATCCTTAAAATGCTTCCTCTGCCCTACTTGCTTTTGGTTTCCCAGTTATGCTCACCATACAACAGCTGTCTGGTTGTCATGGTACCCTTCATTCTCCTCCCATGTCCCACCTAGCAGCAATGCTTCAAGGCTAGGAGACATTCCTGTAGCTTCACAGATTGAAAACTGCTATATTCTGATATATATATAAAACTGATATAACTGAGATATATATATATATATATAGTGTTATATTCCATAGCTTCACAGTTTTCAATCCTCTCTTGCCCCTAGATATTGAGTATGGTCCATAAATGACATTTACAGAATGGCTCAAGCAGTTAAGTGTGGTGTTTGTGTCTGAGTCCGGGTCTCACAACCGTAGAAAAGGTCTGTACGGCACTGAGACCACGGTAGACCTTTAGTATCATCTGGAGCCTGATACTCCGCTGCTACCACACTCTGACAGTCTCCCAGAGGATATGTTGGCCTTCTTGATTCAGGTTTCTACATCCTTGTCTAATTGTCGGGTTATGGGTCAGCGTGCAGAATTCTAATAGTTGTTTAGCTCTGTGTTGCCCTTGTAATTTTTTGGTCGTGTGCCTGGCTTCCTCGATGCCTCTCCCTGGAACTTCTTGTAAATCTCTTTGTACTTCCTCAATTCTGCTGCTGTGTGTCTCCCTCCATGTGTGCTTGTTTGTGTATGTCACTGTTTGTTCATATGTGTCTGTATTTGCATGGGGACCAAGTCTCATGGCCATGGAGAACTTGATCTCCTTTGGTTGTTTTTTGTGTATGCGTGATTCTTCCCAACCTCTCATCTTAGAGAAGCAGCATGGTCTAGTGGAAACAGCACAGGCCTGGGAGTCAGAGGTCATGGGTTCTAATCCTGGCTTTGCCACATGTCTCTTGTGTGACTCTAGGCAAATCACTTAACTTCTCTGTGCCTAAGTTACCTCATCTGGAAAATGGGAGATCACGATTGTGAGCACCATGAGGGACATGGACTGTGTCCAACCTGATTACCTTGTATCTACCCCAGCGCTTAGAACAGTGCTTGGTACAGAGTAAGCACTTAACAAATCCTACAATTATTATCTTTTTGTTGTTCTTCTGTATATTGTTCTAATTATTCTCAGTCAATCGATGGAATGTACTGAGTGCCAACTGTGGGGAAATCACCCCTCACAACACACACACACACACACGGAGAGGGCGAGAGAGAGACATACAAAAAGTGAAACATATATCAACCAAGAGAAGGAACCACACAGGGACACCCCGAGAGATTCAAATAGTAAAGATGAAGATATTTATTGAGTGTTCACTAGGTGCAATGCACTATAATAAAAACTTAGAAAAGTACCTCGGAAGCACAAGACACATTCCCTGACCACAGAGTGCTTACATACTAATGGGAGAGACAGATGTGAAAATTTTTACCAAAAAGGATCATCAGAATAAATAAATTGACTATACAATCTATTATACATTTATACGTAAGTGCTGGGGGAGGGTATAAATAAGTATATAAGTAATAGAGAGAGAGAAATAGGGTGACAATAGCAGGAGGTGAACAGAAAGAGAGAGAGAGAGAATGTCTGCCTTTTCCCCACTGCTGCTTCTGCTCTGTTCCTGGATATACCATCACATGATGTCTCCAGAGGTCTCAGGCACACTTTCCTACACACAGTTCTGGCCAGTCCGGAAATCCTCACATAACAAGAGTGGCCTTTCATCTATCCCCTACCTTGATAGGGATATGGAACCGAGCACCTTTACGCCTGAGAAGCAGCGTGGCCTGGTGAATAGAGCCTGGGCCTGGGAGTCAGAGGAGGTGGGCTCTAATCCCGACTCTGTCAGTTGCCTACGGTGTGACCTTGGGCAAGTCACTTCACTTCTCTGTGCCTCGCTTACCTCATCTGTAAAATGGGGATCGAGACTTTGAGCCCCATGTGGGGCAGGGACTGTGTCCAACCCGATTTGCTTGTATCCAACCCAGTGCTTAGCACAGTGCCTGGCACATAGTTAGCACTTAACAAATACCACTATTACTATTATAGGGGAGAGGAGCCTTAGTAGCCTTTTAGAGGAGATGTCATTTTAGAAGGTCTTTGATGGTGAGGAGAATGGTGGTCTGTCGTATATGAAGGGGGAGGGAGTTCCAAGCCAGAGGGAGGAAATGGAAAGTATTTATCACACTGTGGTGAGTCCAGGTATTTGCATTTTCTTGCTTAAATTCCTTTTCATATTAATTGCCCAAGAATCTCCTACTCCTGTCCTCAGTGGATTCAATGCCTTAAAAGGTTTTCATTGAACTCAATCACTTTGTCCCCTCCTACCTTACCGCCCTAATTTCCTACTACAACCCCGCCCACACACTTCACTCCTCTAATGCCAACCTACTCGCTGTACCTCAATCTCATCTGTCTCATTGCTGACCTCTTGCCCACATCCTGCCTCTGGCCTGGAATGCCCTCCCTTTTCATATCCAATAGGCAATCACTCTTCCCACCTTCAAAACCTTATTGAAGGCACATCTCCTCCAAGAGGCCTTCCCCAACTAAACCCTCATTTCCTCTTTTCCCACTGCATTCTGTGTCAACCTTGCCTTTGAATTTGTTCCCTTTATTCATTCCTCCCTCAGCCCCACAGCACTCATTTATTTATATCCATAATTTATATTTAATGTGTGTCTCCACCCCTAGCCTCTAAGCTCACTGTGGGCAGAGAACTAGTCTACTAACTCTGTTATATTGTACTTTCCCAAGCACTTAGTACAGTGTTCTGCACACAGTAAGCACTCAATAATACAATTGATTGATTGATTGCTATTACATTTTCCATCTTGCTAGCTGTAGAATAAGAAAATGCTTGAAACCAAGAAAAAAGTTTGGGAAGTCTAACACCAAAGGGCATAAGGAGGACCAGCTTCAGCCAGTAAATAAAGCAAGGTAAGCCAGTGTCTCAGGGTGTTGTATGGCAAGACCTTCCAAAGATGGCAGCTGTCTAACCCTTCTCAAAGATGGTGTCCACATGGCCCCTCTCAAAATGGTCACACCGGTGTCCTTCTTAAAGACGGCAGATTGACAGTGCTCCATTCACAGGCTGCAATTTGGGGTCTCGGAGCTGAGCTGCCCAAGACACTTGCTCATCGGGGCATTGAAGAAACCCTCTCCTGCAAAATGGCAGATTTGATGTCACTGCTATGTTCCATGTTTGCACAAGCATAGCATGATGATGTCAGATGGAACGGGGGAAGGCTGAATGCTGACATTCACTCATTCATTCAATAGTATTTGAGTGTTTACTATGTGCAGAGCACTGTACTAAGTGCTTGGAATGTACAATCTGGCAACAGATAGAGACAATCCCATTAGCCACTTTGGACTGAATCGAGCACCTACTGTGAGCACAGCAATGTGCTTGGCCAGTAAAGTTGTCTAACTTTAACAGGTATCTATTTCTCAGAACTACATCATAACTTAGCCCAGTCATTTTTCTTTCCTAAAAATGGCACTGGGGTCAGTGTTTCAAAGGCAAACCTATTTGAAGAAGTGTGCCCTGGGAGACTGGACTGCTGATCTGTTTGGGTTTTTTTTAAAGAATACTTTCAAATATATTGAAGTAAGTCAAGGCTGAATAAGGCAATCAATTTGCAATTACTTTCTAATAATGAAACCAAAAATAAACAAGAACTGTGTCATAATCAGTGCCCAAGGACTGTAAACTCTTTTTCTTTGTGGTTTTTGGGTTTTTTTTAGGTATTTATTAAGCGCTTACTATGTGCCAGTCATTGTACTAAGTGCTGGGGTATAGTCAAGCTTGTAAGGTTGGGCACAGCCCTTGTCCCACATGGGGCTCACAGTCATTCATTCATTCATTCATTCATTCATTCATTCAATATTTATTGAGTGCTTACTGTGTGCAGAGCACTGGACTAAGTGCTTGAGAGAGTACAATAAAACAAGAAACAGACACAATTCCTGCCCACAAAGAGCTTACAGTCTGGGAGTGGGGGTGGGGGGGTGGGGGTAGGTAGACATTAATGTAAATAAATAAATTACAGATATGAACATAAGTGCTGTGGTGCTAGGAGGGGGGAAGAACAAAAGGTGACGCAGAAGGGAGTGGGAAAAGAGGAAAGTACAGATGAGGTAACTGAGGCACAGAGAAGTTGAGTGCTTTGCCCAAGGTCACACAGCAAACAAGTGGTGAAGTCAGGATTACAACCCCATTCCTTCTGACTCCCAGGCCCGTGTTCTATCCACTAGACCACTATCCACTAGATCAATTGATTCCACTAGATCAATTGATCGGCAAATTCACACCTATTTGACCTTTAGTCAAGTTCCACAGCTACCAAAATGAATTAAATTGATCCTCTGGAAAAATGCATTTGGAAGAGTTCTGTACGGAGGCATGTTTAGATGAAGGGAAGCTTGAAAAATATGGCTTAAAAATGGTCCCCTATTCCTGGGAATCTTGATAAGTCCATATTAATTCTTCCAATAATCAACCTGTAACAATTTTCTAATTTTTGTCCTGCATTAGTTTGTCACTATTGCAAAATCTAAGATCATTAGAAGCAATCATCATCCATATAATGATCCTAATGAAGATTTTTGCCACCTATATAGAAAAATGAGCCAAATTCTCTCTTTGGTGGAGAATTCTGAAACTATACGGTGCGGGGGAAAGAAACATTCATTCATTCATTCAATAGTATTTATTGAGCGCTTACTATGTGCAGAGCACTGTACTAAGTGCTTGGAATGAACAAGTCGGCAACAGATAGAGACAGTCCCTGCTGTTTGACGGGCTTACAGTCTAATCGGGGGAGACAGACAGACAAGAACAATGGCAATAAATAGAGTCAAGGGGAAGAACATCTCGTAAAAACAATGGCAACTAAATAGAATCAAGGCGATGTACATTTCATTAACAAAATAAATAGGGTAATGAAAATAGATACAGTTGAGCAGATGAGTACAGTGCTGAGGGGATGGGAAGGGAGAGGGAGAGGAGCAGAGGGAGATGGGGGGAAAAGAGGGTTAAGCTGCGGAGAGGTGAAGGGGGGGCGGTAGAGGGAGTAGAGGGAGAAGGGGAGCTCAGTCTGGGAAGGCCTCTTGGAGGAGGTGAGTTTTAAGTAGGGTTTTGAAGAGGGGAAGAGAATCAGTTTGGCGGAGGTGAGGAGGGAGGGTGTCCAGGACCGCGGGAGGATGTGGCCCAGGGGTCGACGGCGGGATAAGTGAGACCGAGGGACGGTGAGGAGGTGGGCGGTAGAGGAGCGGAGCGTGCGGGGTGGGTGGCAGAAAGAGAGAAGGGAGGAGAGGTAGGAAGGGGCAAGGTGATGAAGAGCCTTGAAGCCTAGAGTGAGGAGTTTTTGTTTGGAGCGGAGGTTGATAGGCAACCACTGGAGGTGTTTAAGAAGGGGAGTGACATGCCCAGATCGTTTCTGCAGGAAGATGAGCCAGGCAGCGGAGTGAAGAATAGACTGGAGAGGGGCGAGAGAGGAGGAAGGGAGGTCAGAGAGAAGGCTGACACAGTAGTCTAGCCGGGATATAACGAGAGCCTGTAGCAGTAAGGTAGCCGTTTGTGTGGAGAGGAAAGGGCGGATCTTGGCGATACTGTAGAGGTGAAACCGGCAGGTCTTGGTAACGGATAGGATGTGTGGGGTGAACGAGAGAGACGAGTCAAGGATGACACCGAGATTGCGAGCCTGAGAGACGGGAAGGATGGTCGTGCCATCCACGGTGATAGAGAAGTCTGGGAGAGGACCGGGTTTGGGAGGGAAGATGAGGAGCTCAGTCTTGCTCATGTTGAGTTTTAGGTGGCGGGCCGACATCCAGGTGGAGACGTCCTGGAGGCAGGAGGAGATGCGAGCCTGAAGGGAGGGGGAGAGGACAGGGACGGAGATGTAGATCTGCGTGTCATCTGCATAGAGATGGTAGTCAAAGCCGTGAGAGCGAATGAGTTCACCGAGGGAGTGAGTGTAAATGGAGAACAGAAGAGGGCCAAGAACTGACCCTTGAGGAACTCCAACAGTTAAAGGATGGGAGGGGGAGGAGGCGCCAGCGAAGGAGACCGAGAATGACCGGCCACAGAGGTATGAGGAGAACCGGGAGAGGACGGAGTCCGTGAAGCCAAGGTGAGATAAGGTATGGAGGAGGAGGGGATGGTCTACAGTGTCCAAGGCAGCAGAGAGGTCAAGGAGGATTAGAATGGAGTAGGAGCCATTGGATTTGGCAAGAAGGAGGTTACGGGTGACCTTAGAGAGAGCAGTCTCGGTAGAGTGGAGGGGACAGAAGCCAGATTGGAGGGGGTCCAGGAGAGAATGGGAGTTAAGGAATTCTAAGCATCGATTGTAGACGACTCGTTCTAGGATTTTGGAAAGGAAGGGTAGTAGGGAGATAGGGCGATAACTGGAAGGGGAAGTGGGGTCGAGAGAGGGGTTTTTTAGGATGGGGGAGACGTGGGCATGTTTGAAGGCAGAGGGGAAGGAGCCATTGGAGATTGAGTGGTTAAAAATAGAAGTTAAGGAAGGGAGGAGGGCAGGGGCGATGTTTTTTTAAAAGGTGAGCGGGAATGGGGTCCGGGCGCAGTTGGATGGGGTGGCGGAGGGAAAGGGGGGTGAGAGAGTTGAGATGAGTAGAGAGGGTGGAGTTGAGAGCGGAGACCTGATCGTCAAGAGTGGGAAGTGAGGACAGGGCGGCAAGGTGAGGAGAGATGCTTTTGGAAAGACGGATGGGATCGAGAGAGCGGAGGTCTCTGTGGGGCAGTAGCGAAGGTTTGCAGGGGGAGGGAGTGTGAGAGATGAGGCAGGTGAGAAGGTTATGGTCAGAGAGAGGGATTTCAGAGTTGGTGAGGGAGGAGATAGTGCAGCGGTAGGAGATGACGAGATCGAGGGTGTGACCGAGTCGGTGAGTGGGCGCGGTATGGTGGAGCAGGAGGTCGGCAGAGTCGAGGAGGGATAGCAGGCGGGCGGCAGAGGAGTCATCGGGTACATCCATATGGATGTTGAAGTCTCCGAGGATCAGAGTGGGCAGAGAGAAGGAGAGAAGGAAGGTGAGAAAGGGGTCTAGGTGGTTGAAGAAGTCGGAGGTGGGACCGGGAGGGCGGTAGATGACAGCGACAAGTATCTGGAGGAGGTGGTAGAGGCGAATGATATGGGCTTCGAAGGAGGGGAAGGGGGGGGGGGAGGGATAGTGCGGAAGCGGCAACGGGGTGAGAGGAGGAAGCCGACTCCTCCTCCCTTACCGGTGAGTCTGGGGGAGTGGGAGAAGGAGAGGCCTCCGCTGGAGAGAGCAGCGGTGGAGACCGTGTCTTCGGGAGTGAGCCACATTTCTGAAAGGGCGAGGAGGAGGAGAGAGCGGGAAAGGAAAAGGTCATGGATGAAAGGTAGTTTACCTGTAATGGAGCGGGGGTTCCAGAGGCCACATTTGAAAGTAGCTGTGGGTGCAAGGGGAAGAGGGGGGGAGAGCGGGGGTAGGGGAGGGTTTGGATGGGAAGGAGGTGGCGGGGCCCTGGACAGGGAGAGGGGGAGGAGGGGTAGCGGTGGGACAGGAGGACTGGCATGGGGTGTGGGTGGGGAAGAGGGAAGGGGGGAGGGGGTGAGGAGGGGGTTTGGTGGGGCGGAGAGTGGGGGGGGGGAAGAGGGGTAGCGCTGGTAAAGTGGGGTTCTAGGGCAGGGGCGGGGAGGGGGGGAGGAGGCAGAGGAGAGAGCAGGAAAGAGCTGAGCGAGAGAGGGGAAGGGGAGGATAGGAAGGGGCGGGAGGGAGGAGGGGGGGAGGAGGGACATGGTGAGGCCAGAGAGGTGGGTGGCAGCACTGACAACAATAAACAGTAACAAGCGAAATCGGTAACATAGCAACATGGTACAGTATGATACAATAGTGTTAATAAGCGGGCGATGACCAGGGTCGGGGGTCGACCCGACCCGACCCGATCAGACTCAAAGTCAAGCGGCTAGCGGCCGAGAGAGTCCCAGAGCTCATGACCAAATGTCCCTGTGGTGGCGGGGGGGGCCCTGAGGTTGTCCGGGGTGGGTTGCAGCTGTTGGCAGCAGCTAAGGTAAGGTAACACGGTGAGAACAAGGACATGGGGGCGGGGGCAGGGGAGATGAATCATCTCAAGGGGGAAGAGGGAGTGAAGGCTTCCCAAAATGGCCGCTTCAGGCGGAGTGGGGGGGCTGTTGGGGAGCACAATGTCCCCGGGCCCGAGCAGGGGGACACAATGTCCCCAGGGGACACAATGTCCATAGGGCCGAGCAGGGGAGCACAATGTCCCCAGGCCCGAGTAGGGGGGCACAATGTCCCCAGGGTCGAGAAGGGGAGCGCAATGTCCCCGGGCCCGAGTAGGGGGGTGGAATTCTCTACCCCCACAAACTGGGGACATAAAACTGTGTAGCATGGCTTCGCATGCTCTATAGAAAGTTTAGTTGGCTGTATTTCTTCCAGGCTATAACCGGAGCAGGAATATTCCACTTCTCTTATGTCTTCAAAATTGGTCTCTAAGAGACACTGGTGGAAAGTTTGTTGTAGGTGACTGCTGATGCTACCAAGGCCCAGATGGGATTTTTCTGTGCAAAACAGACATAGACCCAACCTAGGCAGAGTTGACAAACTGTCAAGGGTGCTTTCTGGAACTGACAGAAGAAAAGAACTGTGCTGAATAGTTTTGGGTCAGAGCTAATCAACTCCCAGCTCCTGCACCTGGCCATCCAAAGCTGTAGCCACAATGCCTCATTCCTCCTACCTAGACTGTGAGCTCCATGCGGAATAGGGACTGTGCCCAAGCTGATTAATTTGTATCTAGCCCAGTGCTTAGAACAGCATTTGACACATAGTAGGTACTTAACAAATACCATATCAAAAAAATGGCAATGGCTCCCTCTGAGCCAAAGTCCAGAACACTCCAGGCACATTTTCCTTGGGCCTCCCATCAGTTGGGCATGGCCACCATTTTTTAAGTCTTTTTTTAATGGTATTTGTTAAGCTCGTACTTCATGCCAGACACTGTATTAAGCACTGGGATAGGTACAAGCTGATCAGGTTGGACTCAATCTGTGTACTGCATGGGGCTCACAGTCTTAATACCCATTTTACAGATGAGGTAACAGGCACCAAGAAGTTGAGTGACTTGCCCAAAGTCACACAACAGACAAGTGGCAGAGCCGAAATTAAAACCCAGGTCCTCTGACTCCCAGGATCAAGCTTTTCCCATTAGGCCATGCTGCTTCTTGTCAATTACCATTCCAGGAGCCAAATAGGTTTAAATTTATTCTAAATCATCATCATCATAGTAATAGTATTTGTTCAGTGCTTACTATGTGCCAAGCACTGTTCTAAGCACTGGGGTAGATACAAGGTAATCAGGTTGTCCTACGTGGGGCTCACAGTCTTAATCCCCATTTTCCAGATGAGGTAATTGAGGCACAGAGCAGTCACACAGTCACACAGCTGATAAGTGGCAGAGCCAGGATTAGAACCCACAACCTCTGACTCCCAAGCCCATGCTCTTGCCACTAAGCCACACTGCTTCTCTAAATCATAAAAGTATGGAGCTAGAAGGGATCTGGAGAGGCTTTTTGGGGGGGGGGGGGGGTCAGTCCCTTGCTTCCAGGCAGGTGAATGACTAACCCATCCAGAACAGGTGACTGTCTATTCTTTCCTTAAACATCTCCAGGGGGATCTGTCAGTGTTGCAGCAGCACTTCCTCAAGCAACTATCTACCCTGGAAGAGGCCCATTGTTTTTGATCACGAGATAACTGGATAAGCACATCCATAATTTATCCCTTAGTTTGTAGCTGAATATCTCTTTAGGTAAAAATGATCTGTGGATAATGAAAAGGCCACTGACGTCATGCAAACTGCTTTAAATCTTAGAAGAAAGCTATGAATACCAGTGAAAATCCACATTATAGTATTGGACTTAAGACTCACCATTTTTTCCAAAATTACACTTCAAAAGCCACTGGAAAGTGTTCTCAATTTAAAGAAAACCTCATTCAGCAGTGAAGTAGTCCATTTTATATGAATTCAACTGTATTTATTGAGCACTTACTGTGTGCAGAGCACTGTACTACGTGCTTGGGAGAGTACGAGAAGCAGTATGGCTCAGTGGAAAGAGCACGGGCTTGGGAGTCAGAGGTCAGGGGTTCTAATCCCACCTCTACTTATCTGCTGTGTGACTTTGGGCAAACCACTTAATTTCTCTGTGCCTCAGTTACCTCATCTGTAAAATGGGGATTAAGACTGTGAGCCCCACGTGGGACAACCTGATTACCTTGTATCCCACCCAGTGCTTAGAACGGTGCTTGGCACATAGTAAGCACTTAAATGCCATCATCATCATCATTATTATTACGATAGAACAATAAAGACATGTCACTGCCCATGATGAGCTTACAGTCAATTTTCTGGGGTCAATCTCCAACCTCTATACCATTAACTCGACAACTGATTAGGCTAAGCCTCTAGCTACTCAAGATTCAGTGCTCACCAGTATTTCAGAGAGAAGCATGTTCCAGAGCAGCAGCAGCAGAAGCCAGGAACACAAATTGCTCCCGGCTCTTGGAGACTGCCATTCCCCAAACCATCAGGCCCCGCCCTGGTGAGAGTATTACTATTTATTGAGCACTCGCTTGGTGTGGGGCATTGCATTAAGTGCTTGGGATGGACCAAACCATCAAGTGACATGGTCCCCAAACCCAATGGGGGAGATCTAAGACATTATCCAATGTGGTGGCCTGAGCCCCCAGAATAATAATAATAATGTTGGTATTTGTTAAGCACCTACTATGTGCCGAGCAGTGTTCTAAGCACTGGGGTAGATACAGGGTAAGCAGGTTGTCCCACACGAGGCTCATAGTCTTAATCCCCATTTTACAGATGAGGTAACTGAGGTACAGATAAGTTAAGTGACTTGCCCACAGTCACATAGCTGACAAGTGGCAGAGGCGGGATTAGAACTCATAACCTCTGACTCCTAAGCCCATGCTCTTTCTACTGAGCTATGCTGCTTCTCTATGACCTCGGCAGCCCGGAAGACATGGCCCAGACAGGATGCTCCTGCATGATTGTAATAATAATGATGATAGAATTTGTTAAGCACTTAATATGTGCCAGACACTGTACTGAGTGCTGGGGTGGATACAAGCAAATTGGGTTGGATAGTCCCTGTCCTGCATGAGGCTCACAGTCTCAATCCCTATTTTACATATGAGGTAACTGAGGCCCAGAGAGGTGAAATGACTTGCCCAAGGCCACACAGCAAGCAAGTGGCTGAGAGAAATTAGAACCCATGACCTTCTGACTCCCAGGCTCATACTCTATTATGCCATGTCATTTCTCTCCCAAGCGCTTAGTACAGTCCTCTGCTTATAGTAAGTACTCAGTAAATACCACTGATTGATTGATTGTTCCAGGGTGAGACAAAGCGGCAGCATAGTGCTTCCCAAATTTTGGGATATTGGTGTTGAGGGAGGGGGGAAATGTGGGATATGCTACCCAGCACCACCAGAGTGGAGAGCAGAGAGGAGCATGAAACTCCTCCTTTAGACTCAACCTTCTGTTGCTCTCACCACACCCTTTGGTGCTCTCATCTTTGATCTGGGTTTTGTGCTTTTACTGTAGTAGCTAGGGCATGGGCTTAGAAGTCAGAGAACCTGGGTTGCAACCCCACCTCTGCCCCCTTTCCGCTCTGTGACCTTGGGCAAGTCATTTAGCTTCTCTGGGCCTCCGTTCCCTCATCTGCAAAATGGGGATTCAATACCTGTTCTCCCTCCTACTTAGACTGTGAGCCCTATGAGGGATACAGTGACCTTGAATCTACTCATATGCTTAGTCCAGTGCTTCACATGTAGGAAGTGCTTAAATGCCACAAACATGTTTATTATTTAATCTTTCCTTGTGTGTCCAACACCAATGCTCCCTGCTTTATCTTAGATTAGGGGTCCCTTGGAAGCCAGGAACCATGTCCAGTTCTCACCCATGCATTCTTTTCCCAGTCCTTTGCAATCAGTTACTACTGTTTTTAGAAAAACAGAAGTCTTCAATATTAAATTGGTATTTGTTAAGCGCTTACTATGTGCAGAGCACTGTTCTAAGCACCGGGGTAGATACAGGGTCATCAGGTTGTCCCACGTGAGGCTCACAGTTAATCCCCATTTTACAGATGAGGTAACTGAGGCACAGAGAAGTGAAGTGACTCACCCACAGTCACACAGCTGACAAGTGGCAGAGCCGGGGAGTCTAACTCATGACCTCTGACTCCGAAGCCCAGGCTCTTTCCACTTGAGCCACGCTGCTTCCCAAGTGGTTTTGGTTGCTCCTTTTTGCCCATGAACCAAAGAATTCCCAGATAGCCTCATTCCTTTTCAAGAATTTCTCTAATAAAAGGTAAGCTTCTACTCATTTACTGTGGTAATGACGTGGGTAGTACACTATAAACATACGTATCCTCAGCATCACATTTGGAGCGTTTTAAACTTAGGCAAAGTAGATGAACATTAATGTATATGAATGAAACTACATGAGTGCACACTCATTTCCATGCAAATTTCCAATCTCAAGAAACAGCATGGCCTAATGGATAGAGTACTGGCCTGGGAGTCAGGACATAGGTTCTAATCGCAGCTCTGCTACGTGTCTGCTGTGTGACCTTGGACAAGTCACTTCACTTCTCTGTGCCCCAGTTACCTCACCTGTAAAATGGGGATAAGACTGTGAGCCCGTTGTTGGGTAGGGATTGTCTCTATCTGTTGCCGAATTGTACTTTCCAAGTGCTTGGTACAGTGCTCTGCACACAGGAAGTGCTCAATAAATACGATTGAATGAATGTGGAAAAGGCAGTGTATCCAACCCAATTTGCTTGTTTCCACCCCAGCACTTAGTACAGTGCTTGGCACATAGTAAGCACTTAACAAAAACCATAATTAACAGGAAACTCATTCCCACCAAACTAAAAAAAATCCAGTCAATTCATTTTAAACAAGGAAGGTTAGCAAAACAGTTTACCTTCTGTTTTTGTATTTTAGAAATACTGCAAACACTGACAAAACATTTTTGGTAGATTGTTCAACACTCAAATACATCTTTAGAAGAATTAGAGGCACAGCATTTTGTGGCAAAAAGAGGTAATTTTCTCAAGGGTCATTTGCTTTTACTAGTTACTCTCAACTATGGTCTGGGAACTCTAAGAAGCCAAAAAATATCAGGTTTTGTCTGCATTCCTGTTGCTGGATCGCTCTACCTGTTCATGAACTGATTCCCATCTTCACCTTGCCAAAAATCGAAGGGGTTTGGAAGGCACTGGAGGATCTGTGTATCGGTGCAGCTATTTCTTTTTGGCAAAATGATCTATCAAATACTCAAGGATAGAGAGACTTCTCTCACATTCTCCATTTGGCACTCTCCCGGGGACAGGCACCCAAGTCCATTGGCTTTTTGGACAGGGTGGACAGTTGGAGCTAACCCCTCCCCCTCCACAACACACACACACATATCCCCCTGCAGCCCAAGAAGACTCAGAGGTGGAGTCCAGATAGCAGCGCAACCTTTGGCCATTGTGTCATGTGGGCCCAGCATAATACTACTTATGGTAGTTAAGTGCTTACTATGTGCTGAGCACTGTTCTAAGCACTAGGGTAGATACAAGGGAATCAGGTCCCATGGACGGGGGGGAAAGGCTAACCATTTTAACCCCCATTTTACAGATGAGGTAACAGACACAGAGAAGTTAAGCAGCTTGCCCAAGGTCACACATCAGACAAGTGGTGGAGCCAGGATTAGAACCCATGTCTTCTGACTCCCAAGCCTGTGGTCTTTCCATTACCAAGCCATCTGGGGTGGGCAACCCACTTGGCCGCATCAACCCCGCTACCCCTGGGCAACAACTCTACAGCTGCGGCCCCAGAACACCATCTCCTGCCCCTTTCCTGGAAAATATCCAGGCAGACCCCCAAAATGACATGAAGCACCTGTGAGTACCCTTTCCTTTCACTTTCTGATTTTCTTTCCTCTCTCCCTCACTCTCCTTTTCTTCATTTTTTTCCCCGTTTCCATCAATTGCTCCACTCCCAAGCTGCAAATGAAAAGTTGTCACCTCTGCTACCAGTTGACAAGACCATTTTATACTGAGGACATTTTTTTGAAATCAATCTTCAAATATTTGACCTAACAGCTGTCATTATAAAACATCAGCAGCCACTCTAGAATTCCTTCATTTATACTAGAAATGTTACTGCATCCACTTTACTTGCTGTCATCATCCACGAAACCAATTTGAAGGAATTTGTGCTCTGCTTGGAAATGGAAGCAAAGCTCCGGCACCACGATAGATGGATCCCTGCATTTTAAAATGTTGGCATGACACCATGCCTATGCACTTCATCAGTAGTTGCCAAAACTGTCAGATGGAGGGAGTTGTATTCTCCAATTGTTCCCCCAAAATGCTTTGATCTGTTTCTTCAGACATTAAAGATTATAATGCCTCAGGAGTGGGGAGGGATGGCAAACTCACCTTCCTTTTCAACAGCACCTGCAGGTTACAGTATCACAATGTGGATACATTTTGTTCATTTGTCCAAGGTCACACAACTGACAATTTGTGAGGCTTTTCTTTCTTTCACTCTTTCTGGAGTACATCAAAGTCCTGTTTCTTCAAGTACAGTTCAGCAAACTGCTTTTAACCTCCAATTAGTTGGTAATGCCTCTTTAGGATCCTCAATGCACTGATTGTTCCAATGTGACTGTGTCTCTTCAATACTCTCATGAGTTATACAGCCATCATGTCTTTCATTAAAATTGTTCTGATATTACCGTTCAATACTCCCAGCAGCTCTAGATCTTCTCTTAATAATTGTGGTATTCGTTAAATGCTGTCTGCTAAGCTGTGTGTTCTAAGTGCTGGGATGGATACAAGCAAATTGGGTGGGATGTAATCCCCATTCCACATGGGGCTCAGTCTCAACCCCCATTTTACAGATGAAGGAACTGAAGCACAGAGGAAGTGAAAAGACTTGCCCAAGGTCACATAGCAGATAAGTGGTGGAGCCGGGATTAGAACCCACCACCTTCTGACTCCCAGGCCCGTGGTCTATCCACTACACCATGGTGCTTCTCTTGCTATGGCCTGGGGGGAGGAAGAGTTCAGCCAACTGTCTTTTTTTTGTGGCATTACAATTTAAAGGGGTTTCAAAAATTTAAGTTTTTAAACACATATAATTATATCTATATCTGTATATCTATATATATAAATATTAATTTTTTAAAAAACTATGGACCAAAACTCCCATTCCTTTTTCTCAGGAGTAACCATGCAAAATTTAGTGATATATTTCAAAATTTGTCCGAGCACATAGTGAACGGGCAACTTTCCAAAATATGTAGAAGACTGCACATTTACAAGTGCATGGGACAGAACTCTCCATACAACAAGTGATCAAATGATGCTGCTGATTTGTGGCCATTACCTTGAAAATTTATTCAGGATTCTTGTTCTTGATATAAACTTTGTTCTACTTTTTCCTCCTTTTTCCAGGCAAATTCTTTCTGAGTTTTGCTACATCTAGTCTACCAGCACTGTTTCTTCTGAAAGCTTGGAATACATTCCTGAGAAAATTGAGAACCATTAATAGATTGCCCTTGAGTTTAAACAATTCAATTCTGGCACTAGACTTTTAGAGATTCATGAAGGCAACAGATCTCATACTTTTAAAAACCAATTCTGATGTGGTGAGAGGGAGAGCAATAAGTTAAGGATAGTTCGTAAATTCAAGGTAAGTTTTTATGAATCTGAAAGAGAACCACAAACAGATCAATGCCGAGTACACTGTCTTATTTAAGTTATACAAAGGTCCAAAGGGCCTCTGTCCTAGAATCAAATGAGAGACAACTCAAGCATGCGCAGGGAGAGTAAAGTTATTTTATTAAATCATGCACATCGTGTGTGTTAGTGCAAATAGTTTAATTTGTACTCCAGAAATTCTATTGTATTTTTATATCTTTACAAAATAGATTTAAAACAATTTATTTTTAAAAAATGTAATTCTGAAGTTAAGCATTTCAGAACAATATTTGCAATAACCTATATACAAGAGGTACTGGGTACCACTGGCATATGAGCATTTGTGGTTGGGTGGCTTCCTGCAACTAAAAAATGACGACATGAACTATATCTCAATATTGTTTTCTATAAGTAGCTGGTGGAATAATTAGTCCACAAATCTACTGATCCTCCCATTAGCAAATCCCAAATAGCTTAAAATATAACCTTTAAAGGATAAACAATGACCCTTGAAACCTCACAAGGCAAATTATATGCTAAACGTCTAGGCTAGACCTGTCCGATTGCCATAAAGTGTTCAAGCCAATTGAATGCTTGCTGCGATTTTCCTTTTGGTTTCCTTTAACCGAATAACTTCAACTTGACAATATGAATCACAATGAAGCTTACTTGCAGAACTGTTGAGTGGCACAGAATTTACCTAATGTGGTACTTCGGGATTAAACCAGAAGATCCTGGGTTTTGTTGAAAAATCAAGACTAAGAGTCCTCAAATAGCATTTTCCATGAGCTAATTAATTTTACAAAATTAGAATTTGATTCAGGACTGTGAGCTCTACAATGCCTCCAAAGCTTCCAAAATGAATCCAATAAAAGTTTCTCTAAAGTATGCATCCTCCAATTAACCACGTCAGAAAGAATAGATAAGTAAAAGTCAAGCTTCCTAAAGTATGAGAAAGCATTTGACTTTTAAAGCAACTGTCACGTTAAATATACAAATTTTAATAAACTTCATTCTTACTGAAATCAACAGAGTTTATATCACTGAAGCGTAGTTGTGAAATGATCAAGTTTTTTGCTCCCAGAAATACTTCAGTCCATATGCACCCACTCTCCCTAAAACTCCTCGAGGCTGACTCCATCTGTGTTTCCAAGTCATGTTGTTGAGGCTGCACAAATGTGTCCATTACCCAGAACCTTGTCCAGGGACCCTTTTTTCTTTAAAAAGCATGTAAATAGGAGTTGTCTCTAAATCTTGTTCCCAATACCTCAGTGATTTATGTAGGAAGTACAAATGGAGTAAATGCTTTTTTTCCAAAAAAAAAAAAGAAAAATTAAAATGAAATAAAAATTAAAAAAAATAAAAAAAGTTTCTATCATTTCAAATTGATATGCCTTGGTTGGTATGTGTTTTATTTGGGTAGGAAACCAATTAGAAAAATGATTTTTATCTGGCAATCAGAATCTAGAGTTAAATAGACACAAACCTAAATGTTATAAATAATTTGGTACCAAGAAACCTACTTTAGGCCTCCAGAGTATTTAGAACTCCAAGAGACTAATTCAAAAATTACATGAAAAATTGCAAGCAAATTATTGCTTACACTAGAATAAAGTCACAATTTTATTCCCTCTTTATAGACAGATATATTTTATACAATTTCAAGCAACAACCCTACTGCTGATACGTTGCAAGAGGTAAAAAGGAAGAAAATGGATTTTTTCCCCAGTGTTGGTGTGTTGCCAGCTTCTAAAGGGAGGACGGTGTACGGATTCAAAACAGGTTCTCATGATGAAGTTCTAGTTAAGCCTGGGTACAGCACTATCGCTGTCACAGCCACCAGAGCTGCCAACATAGGCATCCAAGGCCAGTGTTTCTGTGTGGAAAGAAAGCAAAAGTCATTACCACATTCTTCCTCCGCCACCCATTAGATAGCAAACAGTGATTCCCTTGGTTCCAGGGAGTCCTGAGTATTCATCGGAAATTCACAGCAAACCTTCACTGTTAGCTCTAATAATGGAAAGATCTTGACTTTGGACATGTTAAAACCAACAAATACACACCCACATACATACACACAGACACACACACGCGCAAACACACACAAAGCCATTTGACTAGTAAGAAGATTTTCAGGGAACAAGACTGCATATCCTCAAGAAAGTCTTTATCAATTTTCAACTTGATTACAGTTGATACCTAGTAAAAAAAAAAACACAAAACCCCTATTGAATCTCTCAAAGCTTGGTCTGCCTTCTCACTTTTTATACTAAGAGATTTCAATGCATATGATCTGGGATGGCATGCTCAGAAATGCCTGCATACAAGTGACATCTTCAGACAAAATATCTTTCTTTGCTTTTCTTGATTTCAGGTGGAGATCCATAATCAGTTTAGGGGCAGGTCTGTATGAGGGAGAGGGGAGGAAGGTGTGGAGGGTGAGAAAACAATGACCTAACAGTTGACCTATTGCCTGGAGACTTAGTTAAACCACATATACCCCCCTCCACCTTCCTCTTCCCCCAACACCGCCCCGACTCCCCTCCAGCCCCCTAAAACCCTAGCAATTTCAAATTTGGTGGAAAATGCCAATTATGCTGATGCCCACCTTATACTGTTCAGGTAGCATCTTGAAAACAAGATTAACTGACCTCCCACGAAACAACCTTCCTGATATTTTTTGGTGCATTCTTGTGCATGCAATCCAGAAGTCAACGGTGAAGATCAACTTTTGTCTTGGGTAGATCTGCACTAGTTGGAAACTCCTTGGGCTTTTAACAGAACTCATCCTATAAATGGGTTTTTTAATATAATTGTGCAATATTGGAAGTCAGGGATCAGAAATATATGGTTAAGGACATTCTGGGATTTGGGTGGCGAAGCAGTGCAAGGTTAGGCATGGAATTATGAACCAACCATCCATTTTTCTGATCTCGTTCTTTTTCATCATCTTCACAGCCACAGTGAAAAGTGAAAAAGTGTTAAAACCAAGAATTCCTATATTGTTTGAAGGGGGGGGAAGTAGGAAAAAAAAAGAAGCTGTTTAAATTCAGAGAGGCAAACTCTTCATTTCTTGTTCAAATCTAAATATTTAATTATCTTTTGGAGAGGGACATTGCAGCATTTCACAAAGTTTGCTCCGGTTTGCTAAAAGCAAAGACCAAGTTAAAAGATGCACATTCAAAACTGGTTAGGTTGGAATTAATTCACGGTTAGCATGACCACAGAGGAAACAGACAAAAAAAAAGTTACTTGATTAGTTGATTGTTCAGCTCATTGCTAGTAAGCAGTATACTGCGTATTAAATGAAGGGTTTGCTTCAGGTAACGAAATACTTGTGACTGTTTCACCATGCACTATTTTACAAAAATGGCACAAACAGGTGACAGGGACGAACAGACATCGACGCAACAGTAGTGTTGTACCTTTCTCTACCACAATGGACCGTAACACCAAAACAGGAAAGCCAGGATTAGGCCGATGAATACGGCTGGGACGGGTTGTACTATGGAAGGCTAAAGAAGGGAAGGGATATTAAAAATCATTTTGTGCTATTAAAATCAAATCAGATAAAATGATTTAAATGGGGAAAAACTAAGTTAGAGATAAATTGTGCTTTACTCCCAATGTATTAAAGAAGACATCTAACCCAGAACGGTAGAATGTGGCACACCAAGTGAGAATACCACTCTATTTACACAGACATGGCTCTGGTAATGAAGTCAAGTGAGTGCCCTTTGTCACTCAGTGGAATGTAACATTTCAGAACAAAGCTGGGATAAGAATTACATTCACTTGCTGTTCTCTATGAAAGCCAGCTCTTTGTTATGTGAAAGAATTCCTGGGCCCAAGATGCCATCGGCTAAAAAATTACTGGCTTTGCCATGTATTATTTGTCCTACGGTTGATGCCTTAGTTACCAGCCAAACCTCTTTTCCAAGGTCTCTTCTTTCCACAGATTAAATGACACCTCTATCAAACCCCAAGGGCCCAGCAAAGGGCAATATTGTTTCTATAGCAAGAGGACTGTTTTTGGGGTAGGGTCAGATGCTAGAAATGAATTTCTCTCCTAAAGGTTGCTGAGGACAGCAGAGTCTGGTGCCTTTCCACATGATGGCCTGTTAAATTGTAATCCCTCAAATTAGCACACAATGAAGAACAAGCTCCTTTCTAGGAAAATTGGAAAATAATGACAGTATAATCATATAGATTAGGACCATTTAGGATTGGGTGTAATTTGTCAATCTGAGGACTTCCTTGCATCTTTTTAAATTTTCTAAAATTTTAGTGAGTTTTTTTTTCCGTTTATTGGTCTCTCAGGCCACTTCTAGTCCCCTCGGTCATATGGAGTTCCTAGAACCCCACTGCCAGTAGAGCTACTGCTCCAGCACTTTCCCCTGCCCTGGTCACCTCCACAAGAGGCAGGGTCATTGGTGTAGGTTCCAGGATCTCCTGGGGTGCCACTTCCAATTCGCTTTTGGGGCTCATGGTTCTGCAAAGTGCCCTGCAGGCCTGCATCAGGGAAGACCAGTGGGTCGGCTTGCATCGCCATTAGGGTGCCTTGAGCCACTCGAGGTGACTCGGGCACAGATGTGCTTCTGCGGTGCCACTTCCAGGTCCATGGTCAAAGAGTTACAGATACACTGAAAATCTGGATTGGTGGGGTGATCATCAAGTGAATTTCAGTAGGAAGGATTACATTAGTTTATCATCCAGTGGAAATATACAGCTTTCTCTTGCCCTGATTTTATGCAATTGCCAAATCAACGTAAAAATGCTTTCTGAAAATTGGAAATGCTAATGGCGGTATTATCATTCCAAGTCATTTATATGATAGGTGGAATGCATTCTGATCATGCTAGATGGCTTTTGAGGGTCATTTTGTTCAAATTAAGTGGACTTTCCATAACCAGAGAAATACGAGTGAATGTTATGGAAACAAGAAGGCTGAAACATGTATTTATTGGAGAAGAGAGCTTCGGATTTAATAAATTGAGAAAACAACGTAACCATTACTCAGCAGTAAAAGTTACAGATACAGCTTGACATAAATGACACTGGGCAGAGGCCTCTACCCAGCAAATCATGATTACATGCCAAATGAAAGTTCTTTGGTGATGTTATTTCAAAGACAACTATGTGCACTTTACACAACTGCACATCCATGCAGTGTTGCTCTCTTGGAACTGATGCCACAAATCAAGCCATCTTCTACAAGAAGCGTGTTGGAAATAACCACTGGAGTGCCCAAAGCAGTGACAGAAGACTTGAATGCTCGAAGATACTAATGCTTGAAAAATCGATCACACTAAACAATCATCGGTTTAGTTTCACAGCTAACGATCATCAAACACACAAAAGAACACTCAGTATGACTGGAGTTGTTTTCTTTAGACAACTATCTTCACAAGGAAGCAAAAGTCTGAAACATATCAATAATTTCAATTTATACCCTAACTTTCACAAGGAGAGGAAACTCTCCAAAGATTTTCCAAATTTTTTATAATATATACTCGATGGAGCAAAGACCAAAAAATGGTCTTCCTTTGTTATATAAATGATGGTGATGTATTGGGATATAGATAATTACTAGAAAATGGAGGTTACGGTTTGAGTTTGCATTCATAAATGGCATGAACCTGCGCATTGCCTTCAACTAGAATAAACACTCTACAGTGGCCCCTTTTCCTCTATCTTGGAACAGAAGAAGGTTAACCTTCTTTGGTCCCCATTGCACCATCTAGGTATCACCCCATCTCCCTCCACCCACTCCTAACCAAACTCCTGGATTGGGCTGAGTACACCTACTACCTCCAGCTCCTCAATTATGCAGTTTCTGCCCCGCCCTCCCTCCCCACCCCTCCACTCCACTGAGACCACGCTCTCCAAAGTCATCAATGGCAACACCCTCACCGAATTCACTGACTCTACTCCATCCTAATACTCCTCAACCTCTTGGCAGCCTTTGGCACGAAGGACCACTTTCTTCTCCCGGAAACACTACCTAACCTAGTTTTATCTGACCCTGTCCTCTTCTGGTCCTCCCCTTCCTCTCTGGCCATTCCTTCTCAGTCTCTTCCTCTGTCTCCCACTCCCTAATTGCAGGTGTCCTTCAAGGCTCTGTTCTGGGTCCCTTCTCTATTTACACTCCTTTGCGGAGCTCATCCCTTCCCACAGCTTCAACTGAACCTCTACACAGATGACTCCCAAATCTACACCGTTTGTCCTGACCTCTCTCTTCCACTGCAATCTCACATTTCCTCCTGACTCCAGGATGTCTTTGGATGCATCTCTGGATGCTGCCCGGATCATTTTTCTAAAAGCATTGTTCTGCACCTGTCTTCTCATTCCTTAAAAACCTTCTATGGTTACCCCTTTCTCTCCTCCCTGGGCGGGAACTGCCAACACTCGGCATTAAGGCATTCAATAATCTCTCTCCCTTCTAGTTACACACTCTTCCCTACACCCCAGATTGCATGCTTCATTGCGCTCAAGTCGATCTACTCTCTGTGCCGTGTTCCCATCTCTCCCACTATCGCTCTTGCTCATGCCCTCCCTCCCCTTTCATATTATTATGGTAATTATTAAGTGCTATCTGGCAAGCACCATAATACGCGCTGGGGTAGATAGGAGATCATCAGGTTGCACGCAGTCCCTGTCCCACATGGGGCTCATGTCTAAACAGGAAGGATTGAGATTCAATCCTCATTTTACAGATGAGGAAACTGAGGTATTGAAAGTTAAGTGACTTGCCCAAGGTCACACATGAGACAAGTGGCAGAGCTGGGATGGGAACCTAGGTTCTCTGACTCCCAGGACTGGGCACTTTCCACTAGGCCATGTGGCTTTCATATCTGGCAGATCACTGCTCTCTCCACCTTCAAAGCTCTTCTGAAATTACATCTCCTCCAGGAGGCTTTCCCTGATTAATCCCTCATCTCCCCATCCTATTCTCCCCGTTCCCGCCCCTGCAAATACCACTTAAGTAATAGGGTATTTGCCACCCCCATAACATACATATCTATCTTCAGATTCTATTACTTCTCATAGCTTTAACTGATCTTAATGTCTCCCCTTTCTTCCCTGCCCTAGATTCCAAGCTTACTGAGGGCAGGGATCATGTCTAGTAATCCTACTGTACTCTCTCACGTACTAATCTGCACACAATAAGCACTCAATAAGCAGTTGGGGAGAGGCTACCTGAATAGAAAAATCAGAACTGGGAACTAGAGGGTGGTGAGGTTCAGAAGGCAAAAACTTCCCCACTTGTGACTGCTCCCAAGATAGATTTCCATTTCCTTCAGATAAGGTTTTACCTCATCACACTGCCCCCCAATCCACTTCTGGTCTCTTGTAAACAAAGTTAAAATTTTTGCTCCTGAAATTTAGTAGCAAAAGGTTTGGCTATTGGAATTACAGACCTCTACACATATAAAAGGTATTATCAACATGTCATCATCCTCACCAAGTTTATAAAGACTTACATTGTTTCCTTTCTCTTGTAGCAGCTTCAGGTTATCTTTACATTGTTTGAGTTCATCAGTGATTGACTGTTTCTCTTGCTCAGTCACTTCAAATTTCAATTTCAGTTCCGAGAGTACAGTCTCTGTCTTTTCATACTAAAGACAAAGAAAAGAACAGTGTGCAGACCCAGATTAAAATGGGTGATTACCTTACCAGTCTGATGGCTTCATCACCCTTTACGAACCTGTATTGGCAAAGCGAAGCCTTCTAGGAAGAGGAGAATCAATGCACTATCCCAACTACAAGTATTGAATGATGCTGACTTTTTACTCTGTGCAACCAGTTTTTCAGCCCCGTACTATTTTTTTTTTTTTAATTAAAGAGAAGCCAGTGTTTATTATCACTTTCTTTAAATCCAGTTTCATTTTTGGACTAAGCACCCTGACTTTATCTTCATCAGTTACAAAGGAAAAGGAAATTACTGATACCAATTTTCAGTCAAGAGTAAAGACAAATGAGATGGAGTCCACAGCCTAATTAAGTAGCAAGAACTAAAGCATATCCTGAGTTCTATACCAGAACAAGCAACTAATACATGTTACTTTGGTCATCTGGGTGAAAGTCAGTTATCTCAAGTTTATCCATGTGAGTACGGAAAATAACGCCCTTGCCCCAAATATTAAATAACACCCTTGCCCCAAATATTCTAAAGAGTTTTAAGATGTTTAAACAAAAGGTGCCAAATCAATAAAACGCAAAAAAGGAGGCAACAAAGAGTCTTCAATAGCTTTGATATCACATTTCAGCCCCGTCATATCTACTAACATTGTTCCAAGGCATCAATTCCCTAGCGACCCAGAGAGACGTGCACCATGAGTTCCTTGATTTAGTCTGTAAACACATTTCAAAATTAAAGAGCTAACCAAATCTGGATCTGATTTGGCTTGTGGGACCTGACAGAACTACTAGAAATCACATGGTAGGAGTAGTAATTATTAAATACTTATTGTGTGCAAAGCACTGCACTAGGCACTGGAAAAGGACACACAGTGAAAACTACACATGGTTCATGGCCCTCAAGGGGCTCACAATCTAAGTATAACGGGGGAAAGAGAACGCACAACAGACACTTAAGGAAAGTTAAAGTAGTAAGAACACAAAAAATAGCAAAAAAGACAAGGACAGGGATAAATACACAAATCAAACCAAAAGCGTAGTAGGGTATTGTGGCTGGAAGGGCGGAGTTTCAGGTGTTTCACCGGTCTGAGTCCAAAAGTCATCTCTGCAGCCACAGTGACTGCAGTAAGGTGGCTGAAGGCTTCCTGACCACAGAACCCAATTAAGTGCATAGCATACAAGATACTATGACAGAAGATACTATGGGCATGTAAGTCAGTAAAATGGAGCACCAGATCATTTGCAAGGATTACATATGCACGAAAACCTCAAATGAACAAACCTAGAGTTACCATATCATCTCCCTACTGGATGTGTTTCAAGTCATTACAAGAAGTGAGAGATTTTGTAAGCAAAAATTACAAAAGAAAGAGATGTGGCCAAAAGAAAGTAAACCAGCCCTTTCCCAATTCACATATACACAGACAGGATACAAGAATGGGCATATCACAAAACAAATATATTTGTACGAATACAAAAGACAGTATAGTATTTGTGGAAATAAATATGAAAAATAAGACAGTAATAATTTCCAAGTTTATGGCACTTTACAGGAAAGAAATATGTGGACAAAGAATAACACCAACCTACCAGATATTCTGAAATCATTCGTCTCAAATATCTTTCAAATGTGTTGAAACTGCTACTCTTAAGAGCTGTTATGAAGACCTGAGTGATCTGACGCAGAAAGGCTTCTCATGCAAATTAAAGCAGCTTCAAGCCAATTACGATAGTGTGCAAGAATTTCCAGAGAAATTTAGATTTCTCAAAATTCGTATAATAGGTTTGAATAAGGTTTACAAATGATCTAAACTAGGCAGAAGACAGAACCACAGGAATTGAAAATACCAGAGACCTTTTGAACGAACATATAATATACTGTAATTTTGCCTCTGGCATAAAGTCCATCAAGTTCATAATGTCATTTCCCTTTACCTCTTTCTGATAATCCTTTGCTTGATTCTCAGCCTTATTCAACAGGGTTTTTAAATCAGCTGAATCCCGCTGATGCTGTTCTTTCAAGGATCCCATCTGATTCTCGAGTTCTTTTTTGGTCCTTGCAAGGACATTTAAATCACTGGTTAGCTCTAAACTCTGCTTCTGAGAGCTGCAACACCAAAAAGGCAGTTGTTACATTTAATGAAACAGTTTGGAATCAGTCACTTCTAAAAACTTCAGTTGCTTATTTTGAAATTTTTCAGCTAGACACCACCAGAGTCCATTTTCATCCCATATTAACTAACCAATTCTATCATAGCCTTTTCATCTATGTGAGCATTCCAGTAAAAAGTAAACTTTGAGCAGCAAAGAAAAATCATTAAATGTAAGATGCAAAAGTGAGAAAAAACATTCTCTTGCAATCTTTCATTTCATTAATGCCTACCTGTGCAATTCCCTTTCTTGCTGCTGCAGTTCCGATGAAAGCGAAGTGTTCTCCTTTTTCAAAGAAAGACATTCAACTTCCAGTTTATTCCATTTCTTTCTCAATTGTTCCAGTTCACCTTCAAAGACATTGTGTAACATTATTCAGTCAGCTAGGTCATTGAGTACAACCTCCAAGGCAATGGAGGAAAGGAAACATTTGAAAGACCTTTGAAAGTACATTAGTTCATCCTTATTAGAACAGTGCTTGGCACATAGTAAGCGCTTAACAAATACCATCATCATCATCATGTGTACAGCTACACTTCTAAGAACTGCATTTACAAATATGGTCATTTTCATACTTTGGGATGGGGTCTTTATTTCAAGGAGTTTCAGAAATGTGATAGAGTAAGGGATGCTTTTTCACTTTGGCGCTTGAATCTTTTCCTCCATGACTGACATTAATGCCTATCACAGGTGACTGTTCAAAAATTCTGGGATTTTGTTCATTTGATTTTGGTAAATGAACGTCTGCATTTTCATACAGACAAGTAACTTTTGAAATGAAACACATCTAATGTACCTACAAACTATGGTGATATCAACTAAAACATGTTTTATTCCTGAGGATAACATGTGAAACTTAAGGAAATTCTACAGCAATCCCTACCGGATCTATAAAATTACATAAATGCTTTTCAGACCTCAAAACCATAAGAGTTTCTGTAAATTTACCTTGCTTTTACTAAAGAGTTTGTGCTTCATTATGTCACGGCATAAGGAAAGCATCAAGCATAGCTATAAACTATAAAGGAAGTTGGTCAAAGAAAAAAGCTCCTCTCAGGGAAAAAAAAAAGAGTCTAATTTAACAGTCATTCATAAAGTTATACAAGCCCTCTGGCTTAGTGCTGAAAATTGATTCCTTGCCTTGCAACCTTGTGGCTTCCTCTTTCTGCTGGGCCTCACATTGCTGACATCGAAGTTGAAAACTTGATTGCAGATTAATAATTTCTTTCTCATACTCTGAAGATGCTTTCCGCCACTTCTCCAGCTCAGCCCGCACCTTCTGAAGCTCTTCTTGTAGTGAAGCAATATCAGTGTCCCGCTTAGAAGCAGCTTTTTCAGCAACTTGCTGAAGGAGCAGAATCTCATCTTGAGCACTGACTAATTCATCACGTGTGTTTGTTATTTCATTCTCCTTTTCCTCACGAAGGTTCTCGATATCAATATGCAACTTCTGTAGTTGGGCTAAAAAGCATGAAAACAATCAGATAGTTGAAAAAAATGTACTGAATTTCCCTTTGAATCTAACCAAGAACAAAAAATTGGGAAAGGGAACCAGGTCTCTGTTAAACAGCTGGGTCACAGCCAAAGTGGTGGGCTTTCAAACCCTCCCCAATATCTCGCTGAAAGCTGGCATGGGATTTGTAAGGAAGAAGAGAAATGAAACTCTCTCTCTAGGCATCTGTCCTATTCCAGGCACTCAATTATTACATCAGCCTCCTTGCTGACCTATCTTCCTCTGGTGTCTCCCCTGTCTAGTCCATCTTCACTGTGCTGCCTGGACTATTTTTCTGAAACATCATTCTGAACATGACACCCCAATTCCTCAACAACCCATTCCTCTTTGCATCATGTAGAAAGTCCTGAACAACTGGCTTTAAGGAAAGAAGGTCCTGAACAACTGGCTTTAAGGCAAGAAGTCTGTGAGGAGGCTGATGTGGTAATCCAGTCAGGATATGGCAAATGCCTGAATTAGTTTGGCAGCATTTTGGATAGAGAGGAAGAGGGGGATTCTGGAGATGCTGTGGAAGAAGAACTGACAGGGTTTCATGACATACTGAAGATGGGGGGGGAAGAGGGGGTGGGGAGAGACAGACAGACACAGAGAGAAATCAAGGACAATGCCTGGGCTTAAGAAATGGGAAGGAGGGTGTGTGGTAGTCAACAGTGATGGAAAAGTTGTAGGGGGGAGGATTTGGGAAGGAAGATGAAGAGTTTGGGAGATGTCGAGCCTGAGGAGCTGGCAGGCCATCTATGTTGAGATGTCCTGGAGGGAGGAGAGATGGGAGACTGCTGTGGAGAAGGGGAGAACTTGGAACTAGTGAGGTAGATTTGGGAATCATCCAAGTAGAGGTGGTAGTTGAAGTTGTGGGAGCAGATGAGCTCCCCAAGGGAGGGAGAGTAGATAGAGAAGAGAAGGAAACTCAAACCTAAGCCTTGAGGGAAAACCACAGTTAGGACCTGGGGAGCAGAGGTGGAGGGAGCCAAAGGAGATGAAGAAGGATTGGCCAGAGACGACTGGGTCAGAAAAACCAAGATTTAAATAATGATTTTAAGAGAAGGGGGTGGTCCAGAATGTAAAAGACAGCTGAGAGGTCAAGGAAGATTGGGATATAGTACAGTTGGTTATATCTGGCAAGAAGGGGTCACTTGGGACCTTGGCCTTGGAGAGAGAAATCTCAATGTAGTGAAGGGGGCAAAAGCTGCACTGTGCAGACAGCCAAGGAGGGAGATGGGGCAGGTGTAAACAACCTGCTCGAGGAATATGAACAGGAAGCAGCATGGTACTCTGCATAGAGTAAGCACTCAACAAATGACTGACAGATTGAAAAACATACCTTGAAGAACATGTATCTGCTTGGTGGAGTCCTCAACCTGTTTTCGGTAGGCTTTTCTTTCTTCTTCCAAAAGCGCTACAAGTGAAACCAAAAGCATCCCTAGATTAAATTGTTACAACCAAAAAAGATTCAGATTGAGGTCACCAGTTGCAAACTAGGTAGGTGAAATGCCTTCCAAAAAATTTACTGAAAGAGATGAATGTTAGGTGATTTTAATCAGTGCCAGTTGTTAGGTAAGCTGTTTAAGGATTTTAATAGCACAAAATGTAGCCAAATGTTTAAAGGGCAAATACTAAAATTAAATTGTGAGCAATGAAGTTTTCTAGGATTCAGACCTCAGAAAGGTTTCTGCTCGCTTTGGCATTCTTATGGATTAAAGTGGTGAAAGGAAATAATTCACTGTTGGTAGTTGCCCAAGAAAGGTATGAAGAAAGGGGAATGGTATTTCCAAGTTAAACTGAATGATGTCATACCCTAAAACATCCCCTCTACCTCCTGATTAATGCATTCTGTATTTATCATGGGAATTGTTCATGTCTTACTTTATGCACAGAGTTGGTGCTGTAGAAAGACTAATTATGTGACCAGACCTAGTCTTTTAAAGTTAAAACTTGAAGGCTTATTGACAAGCCTGAGTTTATTTTTTTTTTTAATCACCTCTTAATACTGTCAGCTGGAGAGTTAAATTGATCTTGGTCTCACCTTGAAGTTCAAAGCATTTTTGTTTACTTGCTCTAGCTAGCTCTTGAGCTTCAATCAACTCCTTGTGCAGATGCTGAATTTCTTGTTTTGTCTCAGTTTCTGACTGCGCACCCTGTAATTCATCTGATAAAAACATTTTTTTTTTTAAAAGCAAATGTTAGTGTAACACCTTAATCTCTACTACTAGAGAGAAGCAACCTTGTAGGTTTAATCATGCAGTGCTCAAGTAGTTCTTCCCACTATGTTAATAGCAAGTTAGTCATAAATAGATATTAATTTTAATATAAATTTTAGATATGAAAAGATTAAATTCTCCTGTTCTATTATGGAATAGAAGACAAATAAAATCAAGAGTACTAAAGATGGCACAATGAAAAAATTTATACATCTCTAGGAATTTCTGTTTATGAAACACCAGTGAGAGGTTATTTTTAAAAAAATTAAGTGCTTTAGACAGATTTTTATTTTTATTAATTCACCTACTGAGTTGCCAGAAGGAACATGGCCTAGTGGAAAGAGCACAGAAATGGAAGTCAGGAGACTTGGGGTCTAAATCCCAGCTCCACCACTTGCTTGCTGTGTCAGCTTGAGCGAGTCACTTTTGAACTTTTCTTTATCTTAAGTTTCCTCATCTGTAAAATAGTGATTAAACAGCTGCCCCCCCCACCGCCACCCCCCTGGCCCCTTTAGACTGTGAGCCCCATGTAGATTGTATCTACCCCAGAACTCAGTACTGTGTTTGCCACATAGTAAGCACTTCCCACTACTATTTTTATTATTATAATTATTATGCCATGCAAATATAGTTTTAAAGTAAAACATTACTGGAGATGAGACTACAATAGAGTTGGGGGCCATGATCCCTGCCTTCAAGTAGCTTACAGTCTACAGGGGAGATGGACATTAAAATACATTACAGATAAGGGAAATTAAAGTAGAGTATAAGGATGTCTACTTAAGTGCTATGGGCCTGGGGTGAGTATCCAAGTGCTCAGGGGTACAGAGCTAAGTGCCCAGGTGGGTGGCAGGAGGGAATGAGAACAGGATGGGGAGATGAGAGGTTAGATATGGAAAAGTTAAAACTACAAAGCATGATAGAAGAGTTGAGACTAAAAAAAAAAAAAAACCAAAACAAGTTCCATGAACTTTGCACATCAAAATTAACTGGTAGAGGAATCTGGAAACTACTGATAGGTGTAATTGTTCTTCAGGCTTGAAAAAACTCCAAAATGATAAAAAATATACTACTCCCAGGGTAACGTGAGTTAAACTACAACAGATGGAACAAAAATATATACACTTGACTATACATGAGTTATGCTTTCTTAAATCAACTCTCTTGGTGGAGCTGTCTTTTGTTTATTTCAATGAGGCAGTTACACCATACTCCAAATCAATTACCGGGATTCGCTTATTTAAAAAAAAAAAAAGCTCATGATGATTTTTGAAGTGCATCCTAAAACAACCAATGTGGATTTTAACATATCCTAATTTCAATAGCATATCCCAGATTATGATTCTCATAATACCTATTAAGCTATGTGTCTCCTGAATGCAACATTTTAAAGACATGCATATTTCTATTCTTATTGTTGTTGAAAATAAACACTTTACTGTATTGGCAACTTGCCTAACGAATACATCTTTTAAGAATACAGATTAAAAGGTATGTGGGGTGGCATAGCCATCTTTCAAGATTCTATCTTGTCTCATTTTATTTTTAAAAAATTAGATTAGCTACTTTGAATGAATACTTTTTTGGAAAAAAACCAGAAAAAGTAGTACTTTATTCCAGCAACACTGTAACTACATAAAGAACAATGACCACCTCCTGACTTCTTCAGGAAATAACTGTCTGTGATCAAACTACTGTAACCCCAATCTTATTATTCTATGTAAATCTTGAAAGCTGCACAACCTTTCTAAAATGAATTAGATCTATATATGGGTCAATTGCATAATGAAGGCCAGAGATTAAGCTGGAGCAAATACTAAGGAGATAGTGAATGTCATAAGCACACTAACCCAAAAATTCTTAAAAAACTGGACACAGTGAAATAAACATTTCAATGGGACCTATGGAGGCGGCTTTTCTACTGGAATAGCATGCCTTTCACCTAGAAAATGGCAGCAAATTTAAGCAATGAGCAACAAAACTAATACACCATATTTATTTCTATTAATGTCTCTCTCCCCCCTCTATAGACTGTAAGCTCCTGTAGGCAGAGATGCCAACTCTTCTGTGTGTAGTCTCCCAAGCGCTTAGTACAGTGCGCTGCATATAGTAAATGCTCAATAAATACCACTGATGATTTGAGCTGAGATGCCAAAAGAGGATGGAAAATGCCTTATCTTGTTGCTGCCTGGTTTTGTGTTTGGTTTCATTCATTCATTCAATAGTATTTATTGAGCACTTACTATGTGCAGAGCACTGTACTAAGCGCTTGGAATGAACAAGTCGGCAACAGATAGAGACAGTCCCTGCCATTTGACGGGCTTACAGTCTAATCGGGGGAGACGTACAGACAAGAACAATGGCAATAAATACAGTCAAGGGGAAGAACATCTCGTAAAAACAATGGCAACTAAATAGAATCAAGGCGATGTACATTTTGTTAACAAAATAAATAGGGTAATGAAAATATATACAGTTGAGCAGACGAGTACAGTGCTGAGGGGATGGGAAGGGAGAGGGGGAGGAGCAGAGGGAAATTGGGGGAAAAGAGGGTTAAGCTGCGGAGAGGTGAGGGGGGGTGGTAGAGGGAGTGGAGGGAGAAGAGGAACTCAGTCTGGGAAGGCCTCTTGGAGGAGGTGAGTTTTAAGTAGGGTTTTGAAGAGGGGAAGAGAATCAGTTTGGCGGAGGTGAGGAGGGAGGGTGTCCAGGACCGCGGGAGGATGTGGCCCAGGGGTCGACGGCGGGATAGGTGAGACCGAGGGACGGTGAGGAGGTGGGCGGTAGAGGAGCGGAGCGTGCGGGGTGGGTGGCAGAAAGAGAGAAGGGAGGAGAGGTAGGAAGGGGCAAGGTGATGAAGAGCCTTGAAGCCTAGAGTGAGGAGTTTTTGTTTGGAGCGGAGGTTGATAGGCAACCACTGGAGGTGTTTAAGAAGGGGAGTGACATGCCCAGATCGTTTCTGCAGGAAGATGAGCCAGGCAGCGGAGTGAAGAATAGACTGGAGAGGGGCGAGAGAGGAGGAAGGGAGGTCAGAGAGAAGGCTGACACAGTAGTCTAGCCGGGATATAACGAGAGCCTGTAGCAGTAAGGTAGCCGTTTGTGTGGAGAGGAAAGGGCGGATCTTGGCGATACTGTAGAGGTGAAACCGGCAGGTCTTGGTAACGGATAGGATGTGTGGGGTGAACGAGAGAGACGAGTCAAGGATGACACCGAGATTGCGAGCCTGAGAGACGGGAAGGATGGTCGTGCCATCCATGGTGATAGAGAAGTCTGGGAGAGGACCGGGTTTGGGAGGGAAGATGAGGAGCTCAGTCTTGCTCATGTTGAGTTTTAGGTGGCGGGCCGACATCCAGGTGGAGACGTCCTGGAGGCAGGAGGAGATGCGAGCCTGAAGGGAGGGGGAGAGGACAGGGACGGAGATGTAGATCTGCGTGTCATCTGCATAGAGATGGTAGTCAAAGCCGTGAGAGCGAATGAGTTCACCGAGGGAGTGAGTGTAAATGGAGAACAGAAGAGGGCCAAGAACTGACCCTTGAGGAACTCCAACAGTTAAAGGATGGGAGGGGGAGGAGGCGCCAGCGAAGGAGACCGAGAATGACCGGCCACAGAGGTATGAGGAGAACCGGGAGAGGACGGAGTCCGTGAAGCCAAGGTGAGATAAGGTATGGAGGAGGAGGGGATGGTCGACAGTGTCAAAGGCAGCAGAGAGGTCAAGGAGGATTAGAATGGAGTAGGAGCCATTGGATTTGGCAAGAAGGAGGTCATGGGTGACCTTAGAGAGAGCAGTCTCGGTAGAGTGGAGGGGACGGAAGCCAGATTGGAGGGGGTCTAGGAGAGAATGGGAGTTTAGGAATTCTAAGCATCGATTGTAGACGACTCGTTCTAGGATTTTGGAAAGGAAGGGTAGTAGGGAGATAGAGCAATAACTGGAGGGGGAAGTGGGGTCAAGAGAGGGTTTTTTTAGGATGGGGGAGACGTGGGCATGTTTGAAGGCAGCGGGGAAGGAGCCATTGGAGATTGAGTGGTTAAAAATAGAAGTTAAGGAAGGGAGGAGGGCAGGGGCGATGGTTTTAATAAGGTGAGAGGGAATGGGGTCCGAGGCGCAGGTGGAGGGGGTGGCACTTGCGAGGAGGGAGGAAATCTCCTCTGAGGATACTGCAGGGAAGGATGGGAAAGTAGGGGAGAGGGTTGGTGGGGGGGAGGGGAGAGGCGGAGGGGTGACTTTGGGGAGCTCAGACCTGATGGTGTTGATTTTCGTGAGGAAATAGGTGGCCAGATCATTGGGGGTGAGAGATGAGGGAGGGGGAGGAACAGGGGGCCTAAGGAGAGAGTTAAAGGTCCGGAACAATCGGCGGGGGTGACGGGCATGGGTGTCGATGAGGGAGGAGAAGAAGTTTTGCCTGGCGGAGGAGAGGGCAGAGTTAAGGCAGGAAAGGATAAATTTGAAGTGTGTGAGGTCGGCTTGGTGCTTGGACTTTAGCCAGCAGCGCTCAGCAGCTCGAGCATAGGAGCGTAGGAGGCGGACAGGGGAGGTGATCCAGGGCTGTGGGTTAGTGGAGAGAGAGTGGCGGAGGGAAAGGGGGGCGAGAGAGTTGAAATGAGTAGAGAGGGTGGAGTTGAGAGCGGAGACCTGATCATCGAGAGTGGGAAGTGAGGACAGGGTGGCAAGGTGAGGAGAGATGCTTTTGGAAAGACGGATGGGATCAAGAGAGCGGAGGTCTCTGTGGGGCAGTAGCAAAGATTTGCAGGGGGAGGGAGTGTGAGAGATGAGGCAGGTGAGAAGGTTATGGTCAGAGAGAGGGATTTCAGAGTTGATGAGGGAGGAGATAGTGCAGTGGTAGGAGATGATGAGATCGAGGGTGTGACCGAGTCGGTGAGTGGGCGCGGTATGGTGGAGCAGGAGGTCGGCAGAGTTGAGGAGGGATAGCAGGCGGGCGGCAGAAGAGTCATCGGGTACATCCATATGGATGTGGAAGTCTCCGAGGATCCACTTTTGGCTCAGAATTGTTGTATGTTTTTAAAACATACCTCTCTGTGACAAATCTCACTAAAATAGGATGATGAAGATACATGGAAAAAAGCAAAAGTAGCCTACCAAGTTGAGCCAAATTTATTTTAGCTTCTGTAAATACAATTCCAAATGTCCCAAACAAAGCGCGTGTTTACAATTTTCAGGATAATGCTTGAAGAGTGGCCGACTATATAAAGCAATTGACCTATGCTTGCTCAGTCCAGGCACTTGGCTCTTCTTTTTGTGAAGCATCTAATCGAGATCATATTTAAATAAAAACTTTATTTTTCTACAGACGAGTGTGTATGAAATAGATAGCAACACTGACATTTTAAATATGTAGACCCCTAGACACACAGCCGTCTCATAAGTATCTTATAGCACATCAAAGAGGACTTAAGATACTTTGGCTTATGTACTATTTTTAAGTATTTGATGTAGCGTTAAGAAGGTCAAGCATCCAGTCCTATAATCACTCAACTGACTAGCAGGGCCAAAAGAGGGGAGAGGGAGGGAAGGATAGGAGTGGCAACTAGCTAAGGACACCGACGGGGCTTTAGGCAAGGGTGTCAACTCTGGGAGGGGGGATGGGGAACAGCGTCTTGGGGCTGACAGCCCTGACCCTTACAGTAATGTAGGGGCTCACCAGAAGCTGGAACTTCAGCAGGGCTTGGGTTGCTGCTCTGTCCCATTCCCAGCCTTGAGGTTGGGGAGAATGGGCACGCCAGGCTGTACCGGGCCCCAGCCTTAAGCGGCCAAAGGACTCCCTGCTAAACTCCAACCATTTCCCAGTTGTGTCCCTCTAACTTTTTGTGAGCCCAGCACGCCTATCTCCCTCTTTTTTTCCCCAGCCACACTAGCTGTTTCAAGGCCTGCTCCCAGGGAAGACCTCTCCCAGGCTGGATCCCTTCGCTTCACAGGAATAGCAGTCCCACTCACTCCCCCAGTTTATTGAAGGCACATCGCCTCCAAGAAGCCTTCCCTGAATAAGCCCTCCTCTCCACCACACCCATTCGCCTCTGCGCCACTCTTACTTGCTCCTTCATTCGTCCTCCTTCCCATCCCCACAGCACATACACATATCTATATGCATCTGTAATTTATCTATTTATTTATATTGTCTGTCTCTCCCTCTAGACTGTGAGCTCCTTGTGGGCAGGAATGGGTTTATTTGTTGTTATACTTTTACTCTCCCAAGAGCTTAGTACAGTGCTTTGCTCACAGAAAGCGCTCAATAAATATGACTGACTGACAATGAATGAATGGGGCAGTTTGTTCTCCAGAGCAGCACTCTGGGTTCCAAACTATCATCTATTGAGAACACTGCAGGCTGGGTCTGGCAAAAGAGAAGCAGTATGGTCTAGTGGATAGAACCCAGGCCTGGGAGTCTGAAGGACCTGTGTTCTAATCCCTGCTTTGCCACTTGTCTGTGTGACCTTGGGCAAGTCACTTCACTTGCTCTGTGTCTCAGTTGTCTCATCTGTAAAATGGGGATTAAGACTGTGAGCCCCATGTGGGACAGGGACTGTATCCAACCTGACAAACTTCTATTTACCTCAGTGCTTCGTACAGTTCCTAGCACATTATAAGCGCTTAACAAATGCCATTAACAAAAATTCCTAAGAAGCAGTAGCACTGCACTGGAGCACAGGGGGTGGAAACCCAAGCATCCTACTGAAGCTTCTTGTAGATCCTTCCCATTTCTTATGGGAAAAGAGACAGTGAGATCGCGTAGCTAACAACAGTCACATTCCACGGAGGTATTCAAACACTTTGATTTTAATAAGACACAAAACTGTAGGGAAGTCTTTACCAGAGTACCTTCTAGTGAAGCAACTCGAGTTTGGTTGAAAAGCTCTGGGGATGAGTGAAGAGATTTATTTTGATTACTTGGCTAGAGGCAAGACAGGAACCCATCACAGTCGCATCAGTTAGCAAACTAGCTACAGACTGTCTGATAGAATATTCTCAGGGCTCCCACGTCCATGTGACAAAGCCTTCTACCTTAATAATCACTGGCCCATATGCTCCGAAGTTTTAGGATTTCTTTCATCAAAAGCAAACATGTCTCAATTTGGATATTTAATTAGTACTAACAGAGCTGAAACACAGACAATTCAGCTGAAAAGCCATTTCATTCTTCTACATGGGAGAAACAGTGCTTTATCACTACATCTATTAAGGGTTTTGCAAACAGCACACACAATTAACACGTAGTCCAAACTGTGTTCAATCAACTAATAATAATAATGGTGGTATTTGTTAAGCGCTTACTCTATGCCAGGCACTGTACTAAGCACTGGGGTGGATACAAGCCTGTCAAGTTGGACACAGTCCTTGTCCCACGTGGGGCTCACAGTCTCAAACCCCATTTTACAGATGAGATAACTGAGGCACACAGAAGTGAAGTGACTTGCCTAAGGCCACAGAGCAAACAAGTGGTAGAGCCTGGATTAGAACACATGACCTTTTTCACTCTCAGGTCCCATGCTCTCCCCTCCACGCCATGCTGTCTCTCAATCGAGAGGCACCTAACACCTCCCAAGTTCACATGCCATGCAAGTGAACCAAGATTTTCATATTTCAAAATGTATAAAGACACATCTAATTCATCGTTCACAACTGTGCCACTGAATTAGATAAAAATGGACCGTAATTCCAGGAAATGCCACTGCAACACATCCTTAATCTCACAACAGGAAATATCTTTGGATGACTCTCTTCCCCACTTCTTAAACTTTTGTTTTCCCACAGACCCAATAGTATCAGAAAACAAAATGAAGTTTTTTGAGATGTTAATGATTTCATGTTGAATACTACCAGAAAAGGGGACATTACGAATTAGGCATCTAATTTAGGCACAGGGCACTACTCAGGCACTAAGGACTTTTAATAAGTGAAAAGTCAAACCCACATAAAGATTCACGTACAAGACTCTCCTAAATTACTCAAAACGAACAAACTAATCTGTTTCCTGAGAAGAGCTACTGACTCATTAACATTAATTATTAAAATTAGATGACAGAGTAAAATCAAGTTTTTGTTTGCACAAAAAGCAGTTGTTTCCAATAAGTAATGTTAATTCCTATTATTTATATAATGCAAAGAAATGAAAGGCAGCTGATTGAAAACAAGCCACTGCTATCAATTAGGGCTACCATGATTGCCCCCAGAGGTATATACTTTTTTGTGAGTGGGTCCTGCTTTTAATTTTGTCATTTTGCTTTGCAATCGTTCTTCTACAGACATTAGCTATCTTTAATTCTGAGTTACAAAATCTTTCAACTGCAGCAGATGACAAAAAAAGGACTTCGTTACCAAAGATAGGCAACCATATTGAAATATGAGATAAGCATTTTTTCTTACTTAGGAGTAAACTGGTGGGAAAAAACCTTAAAACAACAAGCAGCTCTATAACAGTCTTCTCCAACGAATTACAGGAGTAAAAAAACTGGATAAATTATTGAACATCTTTTCTGAATCCTAAGCTCTTAACAAAAACTATGACTTTCTAAGGCTATAACACCATTGCAAGGGGTGATAATGTGAGTATAATCACTGAAGAGTCAGAGATCATCATAACCACCACCTTGGTGATATAATAGCTCATTGCTTCTGAATTGCTGATTTGTTTTTCCATATTCCCCGATTGACAAATGCCTTCCCATCAATCTATGGTACTTATTGCACGCTATGTGCAGAGCACTATACTAACCGCTTGGGAAAGTACAATACAGCAATGGAGACAATCCCTGCCCACAATGAGCTCACAGTCTAGAGGGGCGTTAGAGAACATTAATATGAATCAATAAATAACATATAATTTAAAGATATGTACATAAGTCCTGTGGGGTTGGGAGTGGGATGAATATCAAATGTCCCAAGGTCACAGGTCACAAAGGTCCTAGTTCGAGGACTTTACGAGTAATAACAAAAATATATTCCCTCACCTCCGGGAGTTCCCCCTCTGTATACTGATGAACAAAAATGACATCACTGATTTATGTGCACAATTTGGACTAACAATAGTATAAATGCTAAATATTGCTTAGTGGGGTGGCCGACCCCATCATCCCAGCTGGCATAGCCAAGTCCAACGGGCTCTTGGTCACCTTCGACACTGGACCACTTCCTCCTAAAAACTCGATTTTGCTATTCTTCTGATTCTTCTCCTGACCATTCCTCTGTTTCTTTTCCTAGCTCCTCTTCCACCTCTCATCCCTAACTGTGGGTTTCCTGCAAGGTTCTGTGCTGGGTCTTTTCCTCTTCACCGCCTTCTCTCCATGCGAATGACTCAAAAATCTACCTCTCTACCTCCGACCTCTTATCCTGCTATGCAATCTCACAGATCCCCTGGCCTCTAAGATTCATTCATCATTCACTCGATCGTACTTATTGATGATGATGGTATTTGTTAAGCACTTAACTGTGTGCCAAGCACTGTTCTAAGCGTTGGGGTTATCAGGTTGTCCCAGGTGGGGCTCAGTCTTAATTCCCATTTAACAGATGAGGTACCTAAGGCACCGAGGAGTTAAGTGACTTGCCCAAAGTCACACAGCTGACAAGTGGTGAAGCCAAGATTAGAACCCATGACCTCTGACTCTCAAGCCTATTCTTTTTCCAATAAGCCAAGCCTACTGTGTGCAGAGCACTGTACTAAGCGCTTGGAAAGTACAATGACATCATTTGGATGATCTGTTGGCACCTCACACTTGGCACGTCCAAAATTGAACTTCTCACTTTTCCACCTAAGCCCCCCTCTCTTCACAGCTCTGTTGACATCACTACCCTCCTAACTGTAGCTGAATCCTGCAATCTTCATGTCCTCCTTGGCTCCTCGCTGTAATTCGACCCTCATAGCTAATCAAGTGCTAAATCCTGTCGATTCTTCCCTCAAATGTATTTCACAAACGAGTCCCTTCCTCTCCACGCAGACAGCCACCACCCTGGTTCAAGATTGACCACATCAAGGTTAGGTTACAATATCAGCCTTCTCAATGGTCTTCCTGAGTCAAGCCTCTCCTCGCTTCAGTTCATATGCTGGGCCATTGCCTGGGCCCTTTTCCTAAAACGTCTCTTAGCACATACCTCCCCTCTCCTCAAAACGCTTCAGTGGTTGCCCAACCTCCTCCGTATCAAACAAAACCCCCTCAAAATTGGCTTCCAGACTCTCCATCGGCTCCTTTATACAGATCGGGTCTCCTCACCCACTATTCCCCAGAGAGGACTCTCTGCTCCTCCCAAGGCTATTTCCTAATTAAATGTACTCTGCTCTTGTCTTATCTGCCCCTAACCCTATGTTCACTGTCTCCCAGCGAACAACTTCCTGTCCCACAAATCCACCAGACCTCAGTTCTCCCCACCTTCAAAATCCTTCTAAAATCCCACCTAATTCAAAAAGACTTCCCTGACTTATTACCAACACCAGTACGACCTAGGCCTAAGCACAGGCCTGGGAGTCAGAGGGCCTGGGTTTTAATCCCAGCTCTGCAATTTGTCTGCTGTGTGGCCCTGGGCAAGTCACTTCACATCTCTGTGGCTCAATTCCCTCATCTGCAAAATGGGGATTAAGACTGAGTCCCATTTGGAACATGGACTGTGTCCAACACGATTAGTTTGTGTCTACATAGCAAGCACTTAAATACCATGTAAAAAAATAACACCCCAAGTCATACTAAGCCAACAGTCACCTCTAGTACTTCTGTTTTTATTCTTACCCAGTCTCAGCTGGTGTGCAAATATGCATATTTAAGGAAATGTTGAATTCAATGATATCACCACTTGTAGATATTTTTATGTCTGTGCCATCTCCCATTAGAATGTAAATTCACTGTGGACAGGAATATGTCTGGTGCTTCTGTAGTGTTTTCCCAAGCTCTCAGTAAAGTACAACACCTTCATTAAGTGCTCAATAAACACCATCACTATTACTATTACTGGTGTGATGGCCACGTTTCAGAGAAGAGCCCTACTGAGCTAAGCCACTGGCCTTTTGGGACAATCCAAGTGGCCTAGAGCCTCCCTTCTTTGGACATCCTTTATCCTGGACTATCTTTGTCCTCAAGCTCCAAGAACCATAAACTCCTTAACTCGAAGCAGTGTGGCCTAGTGGAAAGAGCCCAGGCTTGGGAGTCAGAGGACCTGGGTGTTTTGGTTTTTGTTTTTTATTTTTAATGGATTTGTTAGGCACTTACTCTTTGCCAGGCATATAGTCACTTTGGACACAGTCCACGTCTCTTAGAGTACAATATGATAGAGTTGGTAGAAACATTCCCTGTCCATAACGAACTTACAGTCTACAAGTACCACAATTATTTCTATTATTATTATTATCGGTAATCCCTCTTTCTCTCAGGTGCCTTCCTCTGGGGGTCCCCACAACCACCTGCAGGCTGACTTCCTGTGACACCCCTCTCCAGACTCTCTTCTCAGTCCTTTACCCCGTGAGCACGTAAGTGCCTGTCTGCAGAGAAGCAGGTAAATTAACATACTGAGTGCATGTGAAACTGCCTATGTGCATTTATTCATTCATTCAATAGTATTTATTGAGCGCTTACTATGTGCAGAGCACTGTACTACGCACTTGGAATGTACAATTCGGCAACAGATGCATGAGCAGCTGTGTGTCATCCACCCAGCCCATTCAAAGAACAGGTAATTTTGTTAGTTTATAAACAATAACAATGTAGTAGCAAAACTGTTAGTGTACCATCAAAAACATTTTATTAAGAAAGCACTCTGATAAACCAGGTCTAATCCAACCTAAAATACCATTCCCCTAAAACTGCCCAGCAAGTACTGGGAAACCTGCTTCAGGAGGTCATTTGTGGTGCAGCAGAAGAAAGTCTATTTGGTAGAGGTCTGTATTTTCCTATTTAGTACCCCAAAGTCATTGGTGGACTAGAAGTTTAACCATTGCCTTAGCTTCTGTTTTAGTACGTGGTTTTTTAAAGGATGGCCTGAGAACTCTTGGGATACTTTAGGATACAACATTATCACAAGCTAATGAGACATCAGGCACTATTACAGTTTTTGAAAGATACCAATGTGTTTGTCTATCTTTGGCTCATGATACAAGTACCCTAATAGTCATATCTTTCAATAAGGCTCAGGTAAATTGAGGAAAAAAAAAACCCTTCATTTCCATCATTTATTTAACTTACACTACACAAGATCCCTTTTCTTCAAATCCAATACTTTCTGGATATAACTTCCGCAGCAGTATTGACATTTTCAATTAAACGCTTACTACTTCTCCTACAGCCACCTTCGTATTTTAAATTAAATTAAAATGCTTCAAATAAAATGTGCACGGGTTACTGGCACAGAGTGATACTGAGAAGAGATTTTCAAACATAGCCGAATAAATGATAAAACATTACCTTTTAATAATGAAACTTTAGCAAGAGGCTCATTTAGGTCCTGTTCGTCCATTTGGGCATCTGGGGATAAAACAGAATTTAAATAGGGTCAATACCGTTAGCCGATGATAAGGAAGTCAGGAAGGGCCGACGAGCCTGGGTCCTGAGACTGCCAAACTGAGAACCTGCATGGAGTAATCTTCAGCCAGTACGATACAATCAATTGGATAACTTGGTTCTCAGCTACAGGGGGCATTGCTTAGAACCAAATGGTACAGGTCCCAGGTAGGAACTCCTTTCTGAAAATGTTTGTTCTAATTAAAGATGCATTATTTGAAATTTATGCACGCTATATTAAAATTTCAGGGCCCAATAATTTTAAATGTCTCAACGAGCACTGTCATTCAGTCGTATTTATTGGGTGCTTAGTGAGTGCAAAGCACTGTATTAAGGGCTTAGCACAAACATATATTTGTATACTCTAGGTTTAAAAACTCACCTGTAGTGTCGTCACTGCTTTTTTCCTTGCTTGGACTGAGAGTATCTGACAAATCTGATTCTTTTGCTTTTGCTTGGTTTTCTGCAGAAAGGGAAAATAAAAAGCCTATCAATGGAAGAAATGCCTTCTGCAAATCTTTCCTTTAGGCTTCCAGCTTTTAGTCTTGTGGAATGTACACTTCAGAAAACTAAGCCACTCTTTAAATTAATAAAAAGCATTTGCTTTTCAAAAATGGAGAGAAAACCTTTCTCCAGGTTTCAAACCCCATTCCAAAATGGAGCTCTCCTAGGGGTACATAGCTAATATTAAAATATAACATGGCTCATAGCTGCTCTGTGCTTAGCTGGGACTTTGTGTTCAAAGCTGAACTCTTGCCAGTTGGAACTCAATATGCAGCTGGTTTTGCTAAAGCATTCAGAGAACCACAACAAATAAAAAGAAATTTCCAGGACACAGCCGTAATACTGTATCATGATTTAAAAAAAAAAATAGCTCAAAAAAATGAAAATAATTGAAGGAACACCACACTAGTTTTAGAAATATTTGCAAACACATAATTATAAAAATTTGAGTTAAAATGATGCAATATTCTAATGAACTTGCATTTCAACTGATTTTATTTCAATTACTTGAACCATGTAGAAAAATCCACAATAGAAATAGGCAAGATTTAAAACCTATCACCCTAGGCACTCTAAACTAATAACTGCAGCAAAGCTACTCTTGGCTGCCAACTTTCCAGGAAGAACATTTTATGTTTGATTTTTTTTTATTTTTATAAATGGGAAGAAAGGCAACTCCACAATGACTGACCTTGAAACGGTACAGAAAACAAAAAGATCAGGTGAATGGACTCATTTCTATATGGTGGAAGATTGAAAAGATTAGTACCTTTCAATCTCCTAAAACAAAGGCTGAAAGGAGACGTGATTGAAGTTTACACAAAGCGTAGAGGTTGTGGGTCGGTGACCATGAAAATGTTGTTCTGGTATCCCACGATACCAGAACTAGGGAGCGCCCACTGAAGCTTCAAGGTAGGAGGATTAAAAACAAAACAAAAAGCAGCAATCAAGAGGTAACAATGAGTATTAGTTTTGTCTTGCACCTCCAGAACTAATTTCTGGGGTGTACATTAAACAAAGGAGAGTTTATTCTCTCTATTGTAACCCTATAAAAGTATACTGTCTTTAATTTAGACTAGCATTTTAAAAGCTTATTTGAAAGGCAAAGTTTATTTTTAAATTTGTCCTCATCACATTTATTTATCAAGATGGAATGAACTATTATGTACATTTAAAAATAGCTCGTCATTCTGAAACTTAAAACGCATATGCCAGGATGATGCTACGGTTAAGTGTATTGTATGCATTCTTTTCCCAAATATGGCATTTGTAGTTCACAGACGTTTAGAAAACATGTGAACCCAGAAACATCTAAAGGATTAGCAAACTAATATATTCAAAGAATGAACCACACAAATAAAATTCCCTCTGCAAAATTTAGGTCTCCATTCACTCTATCACAAAATTATTTTTTAAATAATCCTATATATTCAGATACATGGCAAAAGCCCAAATTAAATAATCAGTAGTAGAGGGGAAAATCGAATATTTTGGTATATTTTAGGAGGGAAAGAAGCCAAAGAAATCTAACTAAAAAATTAAATAATTGTTCACCTTATTCTAAAATTTGGTCTCATAAAATGAGTCAAAAAGCTAAATTAGGCAATAAAATTTAGTTTTAAAACAGCAGCAAGTATTCTTCAGCTTCAACACAAAGATTTATACTTAGCAAATAAAGGGTACCTAAAGTTTAAATCAAAGAAAAATGCATCTGAATTTAAACAAAACCCCAGAACTTTAACACCTAAAAGCAATAATGCACAAAACATTAATTTGGTGTTCAAAACTGGTAATCAAGCTTGAATACCGATGTATAAATGCCCAAACCTAAATAAGGAAAATTTCAACTAGAGGTTGAGCTGCATACCTATGACTTTACATATAAACTGTAAATTTCGTTGGCTGCTAATGCTGAAACAGATCATAAAAATAACCAATTGCTTGACATAAAATGGTATGTACATTTTGTCCAAATTACTCAAAAAAGCCAGAGCAATCTATATAACAATCAGAAAAACTAACCTTTCGAAAACTTTGTTTCTTCCACTGCTTTGGTTAGATGTCCCTCGTCTATGAGCTTGTCTGCCAAAGAAAATAAATCTTACTATCCAAGCTCAAATTAAGCAAGCATTTCCCTGTACACAGCTATGTAGCTCACATTCCATGACCAAATTTAAAGCTGATAATATTACCCCTACTACCAGGCTTGGACAAAAACGTCAATCTGACTTAAGTTGAACGGGCCAATGGATAAAGCATGTTAAAAGTTGCTCATATACAGAATTAAAAAATAAAAAAGATTTACTTTTTCTATTCATCACCTTTCTTCTCTAAAATGTTGGAGATTGCTAGGTCTACAGGATATTTTTACATGGTTCTTAAGAAGAAACTAATAAATATAACTATGACTATTCAAAGGAAAAAAGTTAACTTTGGCACCTATACATACAGCCAGTTTAGAAAAATATATTTAATGTCCAGTTGTATTACTGCATACATTAAGTAAGCAGGATTCTTACAGGTTATTTTTCATTTATATACATTAGACTTGATGTCAAGAGAAAGATCATCTTTTAACAACTTCTCTCATTAAGAAATCCATTATGTTTTAACTACTTTCAGAGAGAGAAATGCACAGACGACTGCATTTACACAAATATCATACACTGGAGATGTAATAAATATTTCTCATATCCTTTTGATCATACTTGAAAGAGTTGTGAAAAAAATTAACATCTCCACTGACTGCAAATCCCTGAAAAATGTACACGTCCACCTGTAAGTGGTTCACAGTTCTTACTGCCATATCCTTTACAGCACCATCAAGAAACCTCACGTTCTCTGTTTTTAACCATTTTTCCATTTGACTGATCCTCAGGGAAGTGAATACAGAGAATGGGAAGGTGAGGATTAGGAAAAAATTCACTCATTCAGAATCTGGGATGCTTTGAAGAGGGTATTTTCATCCTGCTTCCTCCCTTTGCCCTCCCTAATGCACTGAGGAAGAGTTGGACTTTAAAGTAGGAAGCTTTGGACCTTGGGACTGTTTTAAGGGCCTCAGTTAATCTAGAAACTCTCTGGGTTTTAAGAGAGAAGACAAAGAGGGAGCTTGGGGAGGAAGGTGCAGAATGGACCACTTTTGTGAATCCAGCTACCCCAGAGAGATTTAAAGAAGCAATAAGAGACAGACCAGCAGACACCAGGAATGTAGGACACAGGCACACGCCCTCAGCACTGGAACAAATCGCATTTTAAAAAAATACTTCTACGATTCAGATTTTTGATATTTTCTTTAACTCTGTTCAAAATTGTTGTGGTTTTACTGCAGAGTTTATTTCTTTCCTTCGAAAATGCCACTTCCACACTTTCTAAAATGACTACACCAAAATAGCCAACCTGTTCCTCAGAGAGGACTCAGAAACAGGAATGAGCTTCCAAACTCTCAGAATAAGAGCTAGTATTCAACATCATATAGTAAACAAACACACGAGAAACATTTCATAGATTTCACAGGAAATGATCCACGGTCATTTTTTTTTTTTTTTTTTTTACTAGCACTTGTTAAGCACTTACTCTGGGCCAGGCACTGTATCTTGTCTCTAAGTATAGAGACAAGATAATCAGGTTGGATACAGTCTCTGTCCCACATGAGGCTCACAGTCTATATGAGGGAGCCAGATTTTATCCCCATTTTACAGATGTGGTAACCAAGGCTCAGAGAAGCGAAGTGACTTGCCCAAGGTCACCCAGCAGACAAGTGGCAGAGCAGGGATTAGAGCCCAGATCCTCTGACTCCCAGGCCCCTGCTCTTTTCATGGAAGCCATGCTGCTTCCCCTTCTCTGATGCACATATATCACACATTGTATTCCACGTCATCCTAGAGGACATGCCGGCCAGCGTTGGAGGCTAGTGACACCATTTCCAATTTTAGGTTGGGTGCTCTGGAGATCCACAGTGCGGACCTGGGCACCCCATGCCAGTTTTACCTGTACTGCCCCCAGCTGTGGAAGTAATGGTTAATTATTCAAAAAACAGGGCTAGGGCTCAAGCAATTATATAACTTTACATTTTATATTTGCAATTACTTTGAATAAGCCACATCTGACAATAATATTTGCAGACAGGTTCAACTGAAAGAGCAGCTTACCACTGTAGTACTGTATGAGTAATACACATTTACACTTAGATATTTTACACCACATATAGAATAATAGCTTAGGCAAAAATAAGATGCAAAAAACCACAAAAGAGAATGATAAAGTAGTCAGAAAATATTCTCCAGTTAGAGATTTTTCTACTATAACTTAGGCTTTCTGGGGGGAAAGGCCTTTCTTCCTCAATGTTGTTAAAACATTGCCCATTCGCCCTCATTCCCCACTCTTATCCTTCCCACTACCATTCCCCATGGCTCTTTCCTCCATTGCCTTCAAACATGCCCACCTTTCCCCATCCTTAGAAAAAAACAAAAAACAAAAAAACCTTCTCTGGATACCACTGCACCATCTAGCTGTTGTTCCCTCTTCTCCTCCCATTCCTGTCCAACCTCCATCCATGAGTTGTGTATATGTGCTGCCTTCAATTCCTCTCCTCCAATTCCCTCCGTGACCCTCAACAACCTGGGTTCCACCCTTTCCATTCCACTGACTCTGTTCTCTCCAAGGTCACCAATGACCTCCTCCTTAGTAAATCTAAACGATCTACTGCATCCTAATCCTCCTTTGACTTCTAAGCTGCTTCCTTCTCCTGGAAATACTAACCTGGGTTTCACTAAACATACCTCTCTCCTGTTTCTCTTCCTACCTCTCTGGCTGATCCTTCTCGATCTCTTCTGCCGGTTCTTGCTGTTCCTCCCATTCATTAACTGTGGGTGTCCTTCAAGGTTCTGTTCTGGATGCCCTTCTCCTCTCAGGTTTACACACACACACACACACACCCCGACCCTCTTGGGGAGTTCATCCACTCCCATGGTTTCAAGCACTACTAAGGCAGGAGGACTCCCAAATCTACTTCACTAGGCATGACCTCTCTCCTGGTATTTTGTATTTCCTTCTGCCTCCAGGATATTACTACATGGATGTCCTGCTGGCACCTCCAGCTCAATATGCCCCAAATCAATCATCGCCCCTCCATCTAACCTTCCCACCACAGTTGACAACACATCCCTCAAGCTCACTGTCCTTGACTCCTCCCTCTCTTTCAAACCCTACTTATACTCCATCAGCAAATTCCATCGGTTCTCTGACAGGCCCATCAAATAAGATGGAACCCTTAAATTCAACAGACCTGAAAAATACACTTCCATCCTCAGGCCTGCCCTGGGGAATATGCAACATAAAACTGCCCTCCTGAGGAAAATGAAATATGTTACTACTTTTATTAGTTAATGGGAATAGAAATGAATCTCTTTAGATTATTCTGACTGTAAACTCATTGTGGGCAGGGAATGAGTTTCCCAACCATGTTTCACTGTACTCTCCCAAGTGCCTAGTACAGTACTCTGCACACAGTGAGCACTCAATAAATACTACTGATTGATTGAAATGCTCCTAATTCCATACAAATACATTCCCAATCGGTCAAATGGGATTTGGCAATCTATAGGTTCCACACATAGGTAAACAAAAAACCCTCACTACCAGTGTGCATTTAATCTAGATTTAAAAATCGAAGGACAGTGAAAAATTTATATTTTTAGATCATCTGATTATTTCAGAATTTAGCATTACATTCATATTTACTACCAATGAAACTCATTAGAAATCAAATTCAAAGGTAGAGTAACCAACTCTGGCATCGGCCAACTAAGTGGGTAAAAAGCAACACATCACAATTCCTCTGACAGTCATGCTAGGGGGTGCCTGGCTAATCAGACTCTAGCATGGCTGACAGGGGTTGCCACCTGTCCCCTTGCTCTCAAGTTCCATGTGGCTTCAAGCATCACCCAGATCCCTACTGCCTTCCCGAGAATGTGTCTCCCAAGTCTGTTGTACTGTCCTCTCCCAAATGGTAAGCGCTCAATAAATACCACTGATGAGGATGACGATGGGCCCTCTGCCATTCTCTTCTGTTCACCTAAACTCAGAAGGCAGGGGCACTGTGGAGGAATGGGACTTGGAGGTAGAAGAGCAATATGAGCTGTGGCAGAAACACACCAAACCACCCTGCCAGAGTAAGGACAACTTATGAGTGGCAGGCATCAACTCACAACCACTCAACTTCTTCCATGGCCCCTCTCCAAATGGCACCCAAAAAGGTTGCTGAGGCCTGGTCTATGCTTTTCCATCTAGCTCGGCTCAGTTGTTGTAAACCTCTGCTAAGCAAACCGTACTCTCTGAAGATTACTACTGAGATAAACCAGGCTCAGCCTATATGTCCAAATGACCGATTTGGCGAATCACTCTATCCCCTAAAAGGTGTCTGGGTTTAGACAGTCAGACATCTCCAGGTCTTTTCCACCCATGTCTCCTCAATCTTTTGGAGCCTAGAGGGGTAGTTGGGGTATTGCTGCATATGCCATAAGTTTGGGCATGTGCAGCAGTCCCCTCAGCGACAACTGTGCATAAGCCTGTTCACTAGAGTTATGGGGCAATAGCCCCCCAAAGTCCTACCGGATTCAGGGTGCAGATCTGGACTGTGGGCTTCAGAATTCAAGGTCAGGGTGGGAAAACCCAGCCTGTGGAAGGGCTGTATTATGCCTCGCCTTCCAGCTTTATGATTTCCATTTCAGACCACTTCTAAGTTTTTGTCCATCTTCTAAGTTTTTGTCCATCTCCTTGTATGGACAAAAATCTGAGTAACTGCTTTGGGCCAGATCGAAACAGTCACACTGAAGATCTATGTACTCTTGAAGAGAGCTTCTTCTTTCAAATAAATGCCTGTAAGAAAAGCTAGCTCCTTGTGGTTGTTTGAGTTCTACAATCAAAATATTCTCTTTTCTCTTAAAAACCAAATCACTGAAACAAAATTTACAAGTCTCAACAGACCACAGAACCTCAGTCCTAACATAAGACCATTAAGTATTCAGGTAGCGCTTGATTTGTAAAGTGCTTTACCATCATTTTATTAGCCATTCTGCTACATTCTGCATGGCCTATGTAATTTAATAACACTTGTGAAACTCAAAACCTTGTTTGCATCTAAATATGACTAATGATGATGACAATAATAATGCCAACAACGATGGTACATGTTAAGCACTTATGTGTCAACCACTACACTAAATGTTGGGTCATACAAGATAATCAGGTCAGGCACCATCCCTGCCCGACATGGGGCCAGAGGAGGGGGAACTGGTATTTAATCCCCATTTTACAGATCAGGAAACTGAGGCACAAAGAAATCGAGATATATGGGGATTCAATACCCACGCTTCCTCCTACTTAGAATGTGAGCCCCATGTGGAACCTAATTATCTTATATCTACCCTGGTGCTTAGTACAGTGGCACATAGTAAGTGCTTCACAAATACCACGATTATTTTATTTATTTTTATTATTATGTGACTTGCCCAAGGTCGCATAGCAGGCAAATGGAGGAGCCATGATTAGACTCCAGATCCTCTGACACCAGGCCTGGGCTCTTTCCAGTGGGCCGTGATGCTTCTGGAACTAAACAGCACCAGATACCAAGTACAGATCCAACGACAATAACCTTTGTCGACAATAAAACGACAATGACAATAAAAAAGATTATTCCTCACACATACTTGTGAACAAAAAAAAGGGATCAAGAGATTATCTGTCCCCCACCTCTTGTGCTTCTATCCCAATTCCTTCACACCTTAAGACACTGGCATCCATCTTTCTTCCCTCCCTGACTATAATCTTCACACATTCACTCTCCAATGGCTCCATCCTCTCTCCTTTAAAACAAACCCATGCATCTCCTAGTCTAAAAAAGAAAAACCAGACAAAAACCTCCTTCTTCCCTACTGCCCCTTCCAGCTATTGCCATGTCCTGACTACCATTTCTGTCCAAACACCTTGGACGAACTGCTTTCATCTGCTGCCTTCATTTCTTCTCCTCCAACTCCCTCTTCGACCCCCTGTAATCCCGATCCATTCCTTTCCCTCCAGTGAAACTAATCTCCAAGGTAACCAATGACCGTCCCCTTGCCAAGTCCAATGGACTCTACATCATTTTAATCCTCCTTGACCTCCCAGCAGGCTTTGACACTGTGGATCACCCCCTTCTCCTAGAAACACTCTCTAACCTTGATTTCTCAGACAGAGGCCAATCCTGGTTTTTCTCCCACCCCTCTGGCCTATTCTTTTCGGTCCCTTTCGCTGGTTCCTCCTCCCGCTCCCATCCCCTAGCTATGGGGGCCCCTCAAGGCTCAGTTCTGGATCCCCTTCTATTCTCCACCTACACCCACTCCCTTGGAGAACTCATTCGCTCCCATGGCTTCGACTTCAATCTCTAGGCAGAAGATTCCCAAATCTGCATCTCCAGCCTTGATCTTTCTCCTTTTCTGCAGTCTCACATTTGCTCCTGCCTTCGGGACATCTTTATTCAATTGTATTCCTTGAGTGCAGAGCACTGTACTAAGCCCTTGGGAGAGTACAATATAACAATAAGCAGACACATTCCCTGCCTGCAACTATCTTGGAGGTCCTGCTGACACCTCAAACCTAACGTTCAAAACTGAACTCATCTACCCTCTCAAACCCTTTCCTCAATTTTTAATCATTGTTGACAAGACCACCAAGAGGAGCAATATGGACCTGAGAGTCAGAAGACCTGGGTTCTTATCCCACCTCTGCAAGTCTCTATCTGTTGCCGAATTGTACATTCCAAGCACTTAGTACAATGCTCTGCACATAGTAAGCGCTCAATAAATACTATTGAATGAATGAAGTTACCTGCTATGTGATCTCGGGCAAGTCACTTCTCTGGACTTCAGTTTTCTCATCTGTAAAATGGGGATTCAATGCCTGTTCTCTCCCCACCATTTAGACTCTGAGCCCCATGTGGAAAAGTGTCCAAACTAATTAACTTGAATCTACCCCAGTGTTTAGAACAGTGCTCTGATGCAAAGTACATGCTTAACAAATACCGTATTTCTACTTCCATTCTCCGTCTCACAAGCTGGCAACCGTGGCATTATCCTTGACTCATCTCACATCTTCAACCTGCATATTCAAGTCAATCACCAATTTTATCAATCTTTCAAATTAGGGATATGTACATAAACGGTGTGGAGGCTGAGGGAGGGGTGAATAAAGCGTTCAAATCCAAGTGCAAGGGTGACACAAAAGGGAAAGGGAGTCAGAGAAATCAGGGAAGGCCTCTTGAAGGAGATGTGCTTTGAATAAGGTTTTGAAGGTGGGGAAAGTGATCATCTGTTGGATACAAAGAGGGACAGAGCATTCCAGGACAGAGGCAGGATGTGGACGAGAGGTCAGTGGCGAGATAGACAAGATCAAGGTACAGTGAGTAGGTTGGCATTAGAGGAGCAAAGTGTATGGGATGGGCTATAGTATGAAAGCAGCGAGGTAAGGTATGAGAGGCCAAGGTGGTTGAGTGCTTTCATGCCTATGGCAAGGAGCTACTATGTGATATGGAGGTGGATGGGCAACCACCAGAGGTTCTTGAGGAGTGGAGAAATGTGGACTGGATGTACTTTTAGAAAAATAATCCAGGCAGTAGAGTGAAGTATGGACTGGACTGGGGAGAGACATGAGGCAGGGAGGTTAACAAGGAGGCTAATGCAATATTCAAGTCGGGAAAGGAGCTTGAACTGACATGGTAGCAGTTTGGATGGGAAGGAAAGGGCGGATTTTAGCAATGTTATGAAGGTTGAACCGACAAGATTTAGAGACCGAATATGTGGGTTGAATGAGAGAGATAAGTCAAGGATAATATCAAGGTTACGGGCTTGTGAGACGGGGAGGATGGTGGTGCCATCTACAGTGATGGGAAAGTCAGGGGAAGGACAGGGTTTGGGTGAGAAGATAAAGAGTTCTGTTTCAGACATGTTAAGTTTGAAGTGTCAGTGGGACATCCAAGTAGAAATGCCCTGAAGGGAGGAGGAAATATGAGATGGCAGTGAAAGAGAGAGATTAAGGCTGGAGATGTAGATTTGGGATCATCTGCATATAGATGATAGTTGAAGCCACAGGAGCGAATCAGTTCTCCAAGGGAGTGGATGTAGATGGAGAATAGAGGGGGATCCAGAACTGAGCCTTGAAAGACTCCCACATATATGGGGTGGGAGGCAGAGGAGGAACCCGCTAAAGAGACTGAGGAGCTGCCAGAGAGATAGGAGGAGAACCGAAAGGATAGGCTAAGTGTCAGTGAAGCCAAGGTTGAATAATGTTTCCAGGAGAAGGGGGTAGTCGATAGTGTCGAAGGCAGCAGAGAGGTAGAGGATTAGGATGGAGTAGAAGCAAGAAAGAGATTATTTGTGACCTGTGAGAGGGTGGTTTCTGTGGAGGAAGCCAGATTGGAGGGGGTCAAGGAGAGAACTGGAGGAGAGGAATTGGAAACAGAGTGTGTAGACAACTCACTCAAGGGTTTTAGAGAGGATCGATAGGAGGGAGATGAGGCAATAACTACAGGGAGGCATGTGGTCAAGGGAGGGGTTTTTTTTTACGACAGGGGAGACGTGAGCATGTTTGAAAGCAGTGGGAAAGAAACCAATGGAGAGTGAACGGTTGAAGACGGCAGTCAGGGAAGGAAGAAGGGAGGGGGCCAGCGCTCTGATAAGGTATGACGGGATGGGGTTGAGGTGCAGGTGGAGTGGAATTTGAGAGGAGGAAGGAGATCTCCTCTTGAGGGACTGCTGGGAAAGATGGGAGAGTTGAAGAAGGGGAGGCGGGGGAGGGACTGGAGAGGAGCAGGGGAGATTTTAGATAGATCATGCATGACGGTTTTAATTTTCTCAAAGTTCATGGCCAGGTCATTAGGGTCAAGGGACGGTGGAGACGAGAGGACAAATTCTGTCATCACGTGTCCAGAATCTTCTTCTTCCCCACCCAAACTGCCACAGCATCTCCAGAATCTTCTTCTTCCCCACCCAAACTGCCACAACGTCTCCAGAATCTTCTTCTTCCCGACCCAAACTGCCACAACGTCTCCAGAATCTTCTTCTTCCCCATCCAAACTGCCACAATGTCTCCAGAATCTTCTTCTTCCCCACCCAAACTGCCACTGCAATGGTCCAAGCACCATCTCGACCACTGAATCAACCTCCTCCATGATCTCCCTGCCTCCAATCTCTCCTCCCTCCTGTTCCTACTACACTTTGCAGTCCTGATCATTTTTCTAAAATGTCTTTTCCGCGCACACCTCCCTATTCCTCAAATACCTCCAATGATGCCCATTCACCTCCACATAAAGCCTACGGTAAGGAGTTTCAGTTTATAATGATAATAATAATAATAATAATTATGGTATTTAAGTGCTATGTACCAAGCACTGTTCTAAGTGCTGGGATAATAATGATATAATGATGGTATTTGTTAAGCACATACTATGTGTAAAACACTGTCCTAAGTGTGTGGGGGGGGGGGGGGGGGTCGGGGGGAGATTCAAGGTAATCAGGTTGTCCCATGTGGAGCTCACAGACTTAATCCCCATGTTACAGATGAGGTAACTGAGGCACAGAGAAGTTAAGTGGCTTGTCCAGGGTCACACAGCAGACAAGTGGCAGAGTTGGGATTAGAAACCATGTCCCCTAACTCCGAAGCCCGTGGTCTTGCCACTAAGCCACGCTGCTTCTCTTAGCTTGATGGCAGGCAATCAGCTCTCTTCACCTTTACTTAGCCTCACTCCTCTTTCCCTGCAAGCCAGTCCACACACTTCATTCTACTAATACTAACCTAATCGTTGAGCCTCATTCTCATCTCTCTTGCTGTCAACCTCTTGCTCATGCTCTCCCTCCTGCCTGGAACGACCTCCCCCTTAACATCTGACAGATAACTATTCTCTCCCATCTTCAAAATCCTATTAAAATCTCATCTCCTCACCAGGAAGCTTTCCCAGACTAATCTCTTATCCCCTCAACCTATTTTCCCTCCCTACAACATCATCTATGTACTTGAGTCTGTACCCCCTAAGCATTTAGGTCCATCTCACCTCCACAGCAATTTATATTCACATCCTTATTCTTGGTTGCTTCTCCTACCTGTAATTTTATTGTCTGTCTCTTCCAGTAGAGGGTAAGATCCTTGAGGGCAGGATAATGTTCACTTACTCAATTGTACTCACCCAAGCATTTAGTACAGTGCTCTGCACAGAGTGAGTGATCAATCAATACCATTATTTATTCCTCTTACAAAAAATATTAATAATATCACTGATCTATCTCCTGGCATTTCAAGGCAATTTGTCATCAATGGGGTCAATGTGAAAAATGCTCTGTACTCACTCTGGCACTTTGTGAACTGTTGAATAAAAGTGCAGTCCCCGCCACTCTTTGAAAGAAAGTGGTCTAATAAAGAAAAAAAAATCTTTTAAGGATAAGTTTTTTAGAATCAATAATGAAGTTGCTAAAATTGAAACATATGCACATTTGTAATTTGGCATTACACTAACAGAAGTTGACTATACTTAAGGTATTGCTGGCCATCAGATAAAAATCAAGTTATAATTAGTAGCTAGTAAAAGTGATTATTTTGTATGTGATTGCATCATTACTTATTTAAGCTTTTAATTTATAAAGGTGTAGCTTTTGTACAATGGTCTTATTTTTTAAAGTATTTATTATAAATATCTAAAATCTAATTTAGTTTACAGTAAAGTAATACTCATATACAGATCATGTAAAGTTAAATATTAGTAATAAATTACATATAAATTATATAATTTATAATCGCAAATTTATTATATATATATATATTGGCTGAAATGCATTGTTTGATTTTTACCACTGAATCATATACGGCCTTCCTGTGGTTAATTAACCTTGATTTTTCAAACTAATCATTTTGGGAATTTAAGTGTCAAAATACATTATACTTAAACACTAGGTGCTTATTAGAAATAACAATAAATTTTTATGTTTTATTCCTAAGGGTTATCTAACAGTTAGAGACAGTATCATCCCTGTATTTTTTGTTCACTTTCAAATTGTAAATATTTCCTATGTGTCCTTTGGCTTGCAGTCTGTATTCCTTCACTTAAGAAAACAATATTGTATTTACCCTCTTCAAAATTTCCAAATACCAGTAACAACACAATTCCAAGATTAGGACTGGCTTGTTAATGTTCTCTCCGGATTGTAGCAGTAGATTTTTTTTCTGCAGTTGGAATTATGTATAAGTAATATTATTATGTTTAGTTCTTATTTCCCTGCTACTTTGGTAGCTAATTTAATGTTTAAGTCTTTTGAAACTCAATGACTATGCCTTTTAACCAGTCAAGTATATGTCAATATAAAATAAACTTTACAAGGAAAAATCTCAGTCTACTTCAACTTTACAGCCCAAAGGCAGGAACCATATGTTTGGTTTTAAGAATGTCAATTACAATTTGAGAGGTCAATCAAAATATATTATAGCTATCCATAAAAAAGGGGTTATAGGAATAGCGTGAAACCTATGGGAGAGATGTTCCACAGAATGCTCTGCTCACAGTAAGCACTCAAAAAAAAAATAAAAACCATTGGTTGGTATAATTGTGGCTGAGAAAGTTTCCCTTCATTATTCCCCTTCTATTTCTCTCTCATTTTCGGCTTTTATAAATGAGTCCTAGAAAGATGATTCAATTATCATCAAACACTTTTGAGGCAAATTAACCACATATGGATGGGCTTCTAAGCACTACTTCCAAGCACTACAGTCTCCAGCCTCTGAATATCCTCTCAGCCTTAACAGTCTCGCTCATCTTTTGTTCTCATTTACTGTTCCTTCACCCCATCTCTCTCCACCCAACCCCTTGCACCATCCTCACCCTATTCTATCCCAGGTTTGCCTCTCACCTCCTCCCTCCCCATGCCAGCTCCCCATCAGGTCACTCTCATCCAACCCTGCCCCACACTTCATGCCATCCCCTCCCCCCGGCCCCAGCCTCAGCCAAGTGTAGCCTGCTCTATAAACTGGAAAGCTTCATCCTTGACCTGTTCCTGGTCCAGTCAAAGCTCCTCATTGCCATCCCTGAACTTGGCCCTCCCCAGGTGACACTGTCTCCCCCTCCCACTCTCTCCCCCTCTCTAGAGGGGGACTCCTCTTCTCCCACTCCCCATGACTCACTCGGAAAGAGGGAGGAGTCGGCTTCCTTCTCGGTCCCCGGTGCCACTTTGGCACCATTCCACCTCCCCTATTCCCCTCTTTTCCTTCTTTGAAGCTATCATCCACCTCTACTACCAACTCCAGTTACTCCACCTCCAACTTTCTGAACCATTTTGATCCCTTTCTCACACTCGTTCTTGCTTTCTCCATGGCTTCATTGATCCTTGGGGACTTCGATATCCATGTGGTTGTTCCTTATGACCCTTCCACTGCTTGCTTCCTGTCACTCCTCAACTCTGCAGACTCCTGCTCCACTCCAGCTCACCCACACACTCAGCCTCAATATCTCTAGTCGCCGTAAAATCTCTACCCACCCCAACTTTGAAATCCTTCTATCTGACCACAACCTCCTCACCTGCCTTCTCTCCCACACACCCTCTCTCTGCAAATCAGTCCTGTTCCCCCACAGTGACCTCTGATCGACCGGCACCGATTTTCTCAGGTCATCATGCCCCATTTAGTCTCCATATCCAAACTACCTTCCCTTGACAACCAAATTTACAACCTCAACACCACCCTCTCTCCTGACCATAACTCACTCTCTCCCCTATCCCTTCACCAAGAAGCAGTGTGGCCTTGTGGATAAACCACAGGCCTGGGAATCGGAAGGACCTGGGTTCTAATCCCAGATCCGTAACTTGCCTGCTGTGTGACCTTGGGCTAGTCACTTCACTTCTTTGTGCCTCAGTCTACAAATCCAGTAAGGACACAAAAACATATAATACCAAAAAACCCCAGAAAATGGATAACTGCACCAAAAGTTGGAATGAATACGGTTAACAAGCAATAGACCAATTTGATAAACATTCAGATAACCAGAACAGGGAAACCAATAAAAGACAGGCAAGAAGACTAGATTACTAAGTTAATCAAACTGCTATGGTGTATTTTGTAATTTGGAAGTTATAAAAACATATTACTACACTTCAAAATGTATATAAGATGTGAATTTGATTGCATGAAAAAAATAAATCCATTTCACAGGCTATAACAGTGCAACTCAAAAGCATTGTCAGGATTTCTTGTTTTAACCCACTTTGAAAAGCTATCAGAGTCACTGACTATATTTAGAAATAAACAGTTTATCCATAAAAGACTACAATCTTTTTATCCAATCTAGTTCTAAACTATATTGGCCTTCATGTAAGAAACTGTTATTTGCCCTTTCCCCTTCACCCTGGCATCCTCAATCTAGTGAAATGAACTTCACTCCCGACCCATCATTTCCAGGCACTCACACAAATGAAAATATTTTGGGGTGCAGGGGCCCAGGCATTTGTCTTCCTTTCCCATTTGATGCTGAATACGCTTTGAAGGTGACATCCGTGAAACTGCTCAAGGATTGGGAAACAGCATGGCCTAGCGGAAAAAGCATGGTTCTGCTGACTGGACTGACGGCGGGCATGTCACAACTTCCCCAGTGCCTCCTTTTCCTCATCTGTAAAAATCAATACCCGTTCTTCCTCCTTCTTACTGGAGCACTCCTCCTACTGTGAATGTTTGGCACAAAGTAACACTTAATCATCTACTCATCATCTCTATGGCTATGAAAATTGTTCCACAGAAGCTGCTATAGCTTTTTCGTAGCATTTCAATTTACTGTGACACTTGGGGATCCACTTTTCCCCAAACTGTCAATTTCCCAAATGCCCTAATGTCCCTTTTGACTCTGTTTTCTGCTCTGGCCTATCAATGCTTAGGCAGCAGAATTCAGGAAGAGCAGCCCCACAGTACTTATGTACATATCTGTAATTTTATTTGTATTTACGTCTGACTCCCCCTCCCTCTAGACCGTAGGTCGTTGTGAGCAGGGAATGTGTCTACTTGTTGTATTGAACTCTCCCAAGTACTCATTACAGTGCTCTGAACAAAGTAAGCACTCAATAAATATGACTGGATGAATAAATTTCATTTTATGTTGCTAATGGAGATCACTGGTTGTGCACAACTTCCCCAAGTAAAGGTTGATATGTAACCCTGATTTTTATCAGGCTTATCAGACCGTAATTCTATGATGACTCTGCAAAGCAAGGCACATATACTCCTCTACATGAGTTTCTACTTATGGGCTTCCAAAGCACAGCTGTCAGCATATAGCAATTCCTGAATGGCTGTATCGAAGAGGACTGATGATGTTTAAAGCCAGTTGAGTTGGAAAGTTTCCCAGTGGAGCGGTAGCAATCAATAGCATTTATTGAGCCCCTTACTATGTGCAGAACACAGAACTATATGCTTGGAATCAATCAATGGTATTTATTGAGTGCTTCCTGTGTGCAGGACACTGCACTAAGCACTTGTGAGAGTAAAATACAATAGAGTTGGTAGACATGATCTCTGCCTTCAAGGGGTAGACAGCCTAGAAGGGGAGACAGACAAACTAAATTACAGATAAGGGAAGCAGCAGAGCAAAAGGTAGCGCGGCTCAGTGGTAAAAGCACAAGCCTGGGAGTCAGGTCACGGGTTCTAATCCCAGCTCTGCCACTTGTCAGCTGTGTGACCTTGGGCAAGTCACTTAACTTTTGTGCCTCAGTTACCTCATCTGTAAAATGGGGATTAAGACTGTGAGCCCCACATGGGACAACCTGATTACCTTGCATCTACCCCAGTGCTTAGAACAGTGCTTGGCACATAGTAAGCGCTTAACAAATGCCATCATTATTATTATTATGATTATTATGTACATAAGTGCTTCAGGGGTGGGGTATCAAAGTGCTTAAGGGGTGCAGACCTAAGTGCGATGCAGAGGGGAGGACAAATAGGGCGGGGAAATGAAGGGCTAGTTACAGAAGGATTCTGGAAGGAGATGGGATTTAAGTAGGGTTTGGAAGACAGGGAGTGGTGATCTGTTGGGGGTGAAGGGGGAGGGAGCTCCAGGTCAGAGTAAGGATGTGACCAAAGGGTTGGCAGTGAGATCAAGGTGTGTTAAGTAGATTGAAGTTGGAGGAGCAAAGTGTGTGGGCTGGAATGTAGTAGGAAATTAGCAAGGTCAGGTAGGAGCGGGAGAGCTGATTGAATGCCTTAACAGCCAATGATAAGGAGTTTCTGTTTGATGCAGCAGCAAGGGATGGGCAACCACCAGAAGATTTTAAGTGGGGAAACAGGTGGACATGTACAGAATTTTTTTTTTTTTAGAAAAATGAATGGGGCAGCAGAGTTAATTATGCTCTGGAGTGGGTAGGTCAGCAAGGAGGCTGACACAGTAGTCGAGGCAAAGTACGAGTGCTTGAACCAGCCAAGTTGCAGTTTGGATGAAGAGGAAAGGGCTGATTCGAATAATAATCATGGTACTTGTTAAGTGCTTACTATGTGCCAAGCCCTGTCCTAAGTAGTAGGGTAGATACAAGTTAGACACAGTCCCTATCCCACATAGGGCTCATACTATTAATCCCCATTTTACAGATGAGGTAACTGAGGCCCAGAGAAGTGAAGTGTCTTTCCCAAGGTCACAAAGGAGACGTGGAGGAGCCGGGATTAGAACCCATGACCTTATGACTCCCAGACCTGTGCTCTATCCACTAAGCCAGGCTGATTCTAGAGATGCCATGAAGGTTGAACAAACAGGATTTGGAGACAGACTGAATATGTGGGTTGAAAGAGACGAGTTGAGGATAATGCCAAGGTTACAGGCTTGTGAGGCAGGAGGATGGCGGTGTTACCAAAAGTGATGGGTAAGTCGGAGGGAAAACAGTGCTTGGATGGGAAGGTGAGAAGTTCTGTTTTGGACATGTTAAGTTTGAGATACATGATAAATTTGTGAGACTGTGGAGGAGAGATGTCAGGGTTGGAAAAGTAGATTTGGGAATCATCTGGGTAGATGTAGTCAAAGCTGTGGGAGCGAATGAAGCATTCAGGGGAGTGCATGTTGGTGGAGAATAAAAGGGGACCCAGAACTGAGCCTAGAGGGACTCCCACAGTTAGAGGGTGGGAGGCAGAGGCGGAACCTGGGAGAGACTGAGGATGAGCCACCAGAGGGTCAGGAGAACCAGGAGAGGACAGTGTTTCCGGAGAAGAGGGTGAGCCACAGTGTCAGAGGCAGCTGAATGGTCAAGGAAGATCAGGATGGAGTAGAGGCTTTTGGACTGAGCAAGAAGGTCAATGATGACTTTAGGGAGGGCAGTTTCCGTGGAGTGGAGAGGGCGAAAGTCAGATTGCAGGTGGTCACGGAGAGAACTGGAGGAGAGGAAGAGAAGGCAGTGGGTATAAATGACTCACTCAAAGTGTTTGGAAAGGAATGGTAGGCAAGAGATGGGGCGATAACTGGAGGGAGGCTGGGGAGGGTTTAAAGATTTTTTTTTTTTTAATAGGAGATACATGGGCGTGTTTGAAAGCATTGGGGAAGGAGCCATGTGAGTGAGTAACTGAAGGTGGTGATCAGGGAGGGAAGAAGGGAAAGGGAAAATGTTTTAATGGGGTACACAAAAATGGGGTTGGAGGCACAGGTGGAGGGGGCAGATTTTAAGAGGCGGGTGATCCAAGGTACTGCTGGGAAAGATGAGAGGGTCAGAGATGGGGCAGGAGGAGGGTGGGGCTGGAAAAGTGCTGGAGAGATTTTAGGGAGATCATGTCTGAAAGTGTACAAAAGAATCAGTAGACATTATTGCCAAATCTGACAGATTTCAGTTCCTCCCACTTTCAAAGCAAGCTCTCCTAAAATGCCACTTCCTTGAACAAGCCTTCCCTGATTAATTACCAGCATCCTTAGTTGTATAAACCCCATCAACAATCTCTGGCACTTATGAACTCAGAGACCCATCTCCAGCACATTTATTCAACAGCACTTTCAACTGCTTATTTTGACCATGCTATCTGTAAATAATTCTAAATCTGTCTCCCCCTTTTGGACTATACACGTGTTTTGGGGTAGGGAATGGGGAGCATGACCCTTCTTTGTACTTCCTAGGCAGTTGGTATGATGCAGTGTGCAAAATGGGTGCTCAATAAGTACTAATACTACTCCTGCTGATCCCTGCCCTCAAGATTACAATCTAATGGGGGAAACAGCCACTAAAATACAATAGAGATAGGAGGAAGAAGGAAAAGGGGATTGAGTAGATGAGTTAGTGCGTAAGTTAGATAGATACATAATTGCTACAGGAGGTTGTGAATACACAAGTGTGATGGTGGCAGAGAAATAAAGAGTGATGTTTTAGAAAAATAACTTGGGCCGCAAAGGTCTTTCGCTGAGCAATAATAATAATAGTTTTGTTATTTGCTAAGTGCCAAGCCCCGAACTAAGCACTGGGGTAGGTACAAGATAATCAGGTCTAAAGAGAAGGGAGAACAGGTATTTAATCTTCATTTTACAGATGAGGAAACTAAGGCACAGACAAGTTAAGTGATTCAACCATGGTCAAGTGCAGGCGCGAGGCAGAGCTAGTAGGAGGATCTGGGTTCTCTGACTCCCAACTCTGTAATCTCTCCACTAGGCCACACTACCCATGCACAGCAGCACAGAATACATGGACTAGAACAAACTATAAGGCAGTCCTGCTTCACTCTGATGGTGACAGTGAAAGACTAAGTGAGGACAGCTTCAACTCAACCCAACCTGCCACATTCTTTTGGGGTAATCTATGTCTTGGGCAACTTCTCGGGGCAGTCAAATTTGCCTAGCATTTGCCAAAGCACTTGTCTGTCGGTATCAAAACTGTTGGGATCAACAGCTTTTGTTACATCTATGAAGACAGAGAGGCCTTGGAGTTGCTTCCTGCTCTTTTCCTCTATCCGTGCTGTAAAAATCACATTTTCTGTGCTATAATGTGGACCAAAGTCACACTGCAATACAGTTAGTGCCTGGGTAGCTAAATTCTTCAGCATCCTGTCCTGAAAGATTCTGGCTTAAATCTTGCAAGCACAAAAAAGCAGCAGAATATTCCAGTCATTGCCACTGTCAACTCTCCATCCCCTTTTTTCTTGAAAATGGTCATTACGGTGACATCTTTATACTCCTGAACAACCTCTCGGGGGTTGCATTATGTTGAGGGAGAGTTCTTGCAAGACACCTGAGCCATGTTTTTAGACTTCTGCAGAAATGCCATCAGACCTAACTGCTTGACCATTTTTCTTTCCGAGGTAGGGATTATGGAAGTACACTCACTTGGAGCTCAGGTCTTCTGTCTGCATGTTGAGAAGGGCATTGCAGGGAGAATACAAAAGAGACAGAAGACATAATCCTTCCCCTCAAGGAGCTTAAAATCTAACTGGGTAAAAGACTCAAAGTAATTCACAGATAGGAGAGAATGCTGAAATAATAAAGATTACAATCTCTCTGAACAACAGAAAGGGGGCTGTAAGCATAGAAGTGCTGAGCTGGTGCTAGGCTCCTTGTGGGCAGGGAATGTGTCTGTTTATTGTTGTATTATAAGCGCTTAGTAGAGTACTCTGCATACAGTAAGTGCTCAATAAATACATTGAATGAATGAACAAATAAGCCTAAGAAGATTACTAGGAGGATGCCTCTGGCCCTGAGATCACTTAGCTGGTAGTCAGGTAAGGTCTGGGGAACCAGTGATGCTTCTAAGCACAAGCCTAGTAGCTAGCCCAGAATTGCTAGTTACTTAATAGAACCTAGTGCAGCACCAGCTATTGTTTCAGAGACATTTTGATCCCCCAGTAATGTTCTGCCTTTTCTTCCATAGGGCTTTTAAAAATCAGTGTAATAAAGAAGGCTGCTCCTTAGGAAGATATTTGGCTTCAAAAAGTAGAGGGGAGGAGAGGCACAGAGCAAGAGGGTCTGGAGTCTGGGGTGGAGAGGGTGCACGACACAGTTTGAGTCAGAGTCACGTTGTGACTGACGATGTCGGACCCCCAGGCAGAAGTCCCTAACTGGAACTTAAAGCAAGAACAATTCTAGGACAATGAATATGCACTGGGCCTTTAAAAACAGTTTTTCAAATGTCACAAAAATTTAAGCAGAGTCCCTTGAATTGTCCTTTAGTAAACTGTATTTACATCTCACATACATGAGGCAGGCAAATGATCACTATTACAAAAAAAATTACCAAAAAAAACCCTTTTGCTTGCTACCATAAGTAGCTATCTGCACTAATTATTTGTACATGTTTTTTTTTAAAAAAAAAAACCAACTGAGTTTATGATGTGTGGCCCGATGGCCAAAAAACCAGACTCTAGAACAAATTCAAATGTGTTCATGAGAAAACAAAGACAGTTTTAAAGCTGGAATTGGATGACCTATAGATTTTAACCCCAATTTCAACACATTTCCAATTAAATATCTCAGCCACTAGCTATTCACCTAACAGAAAATAGATTTTATAAGCAAAAATCATTTAGTCTTTTTACACTACCTTTTTCAGGGCTCCCATTAATTTTAGGTAAGAAGTCGTCAACTTGTATCCCTAGGATTAAGAAAGGGTATCATTTCCTTATCAAAGCAAATTATTACTTTTAAGATTGAGCTCAAGGGCAGCTATGGCATTCTGTACTCCTATTTTAATGCTCAACAGGGAGTGTCCCAACTTTCTTTTTCAACATTAGGACAGGGACTCTTAATTCTGTTTCGGACTATTGTAATGCTGATAATGATCACGTCCAAAGAACAAAGGAAAAAAAATCCTGTGTGTGTGCGCGTTTGTGGTATAGTTATACCACCTACTTGGACCCTTAGATATATTTTGTTTCTGATTGGTTTGCCTTACTCCCCTCCCCAAATTTAAACAATGGTGCCCCCTGGTGGCATTGCTTCACCCAACTATGTCTTAGTAAAAAGTTACGCTCCTGAAACAATTTGTTTACACATATTTCACCTCAAGTTAATTAGAAAGGTGTTTTTTTTCCCCTCCTGAGGAATTGAGTGCCGAAGTGAAGCAATAGGGTCAAAGGTTAAGTTATAAAATCCAACTTTGAACACAGCATTTAGAGATCACACCTACCTATGCTGTGGTATTCTCTAATGGCTTTCTTTTAAAGATTCTCTAACTGTACTGTAAACAAAATTTCAAGAAACAGATATTTCACAGATTAAAGGGAAAAATAAAATCATACTAATTTCCTGATTAGTTGAGTACCTTGTAAAGCAGTTAGTCGTTCATTGGTGAAGTCATTATCTGCTTGCAAAGCTTCTATTTTTGCTTGGAGCTCTTGTTCTTTTTCTTCCATTTCATCTAGTTTATGCTGTAATTCCTTTTTTTCAGCTAGTCCCTTCTGCTGTATTTCCTCTTGCCTTCCTTCTACTAGCTGTTCAAAAAACAAAAATTAAGTTTGCAATTACCCAAGGTAAACTTGCTACAATATGCATAAATGACAACTTAAAAAAAAATAATCTTACATTTTCAACCCTTTTCAAAATCCACCCTTTTTAGGGAAGATGCACAAGGCTACTGAACCTCATTTAGACTACTTTTCAGAGATGATTTCAAGCTAATGTCTCCCTTTGGTCTAATTTTGTACATAAAAAATGGATCCAGAGGTAGTAAGGAACAGCATTCCCAGAACCCACCTTTCAAGCAGAAAGAGTACCTACCTATACAACTCCCCTCTCTCCCTAGTTGCCGCACACTCAGAACAGGTGTCGGGGGAGGAGGAGGAGGAGGAGGCCAGTTAAAAACACCATGCCTTTCCAAATTTCTCAGAGTCCATTTACTGGCAAGAAGAGAAACCAAACAGCACCCTCCACCCATTAAAAAAAAAAACAAAACAAAAAACAAGGGCAAGGACTGCCCTTGGTTTTGGGTTTCCTGGGCTATGGTTTGTTCCGATGGCAATGTGCTTTTTGCTTTAGCAACAAATATCCATAATTAATATCATGAACTTTTGTTCTATTTTCTTTATTGCAGAATGAGATAACTCTTTAAAAAGTCTTTCCTCAAAGGCTACTACTTCTTTCAAATTATATTTCCTAATTCTACTTTATCTTCCCTAAATATCTGAGTCTGTTTTCTTGCTTATTTCACAACTCATCACATTCATCTTCTCCCTTTTTGAGCTAATTAGAACTACATAGATGGCCTAACATAAAAAGAAACCATTTTCTACCAATTCTTCCTTCCCTGCACTGAATAACTCATTTCTTGAATTTCTGATTTGACCTTCACTTATCTCAAACACTTTTTAACTTTTAACTTCTCCTTCCTTTGGACTAATAATACCCCCTTCTCCCCCCTCACTCCCCTAGTTCAATTTTTTTCATTTACACTCAAGATTCATTCCTTGTCTTTCACATCTCCATATCTTTGAAATTACCTGCCTCCCTTCTTTCTCTTTCACAAAAGGATGAAAAAATTAGACTAATCTGTCACCCTTCCTACTTAACAATAAGAATTTTCCTGTGGGGACTGTGGAAAGCTCTGACCACTAGGATTTCTGGTACCCTCCAATACATAAGCATATTGGTCCACGGATTCCTCAAAGTCAAGCCTTGACCCAGCAGGATAGTCAAAATGATCAAAATATGTTTGTGCCTGATGGTAGGGAGGTGACTAAGTACAGTTCCCTTGGAGGCCTGTTGCATGATATCGTCCCTTGAAGTCAAAGCAGGGCTGTCTTGGACAGCACATGGTAGGCAAAGGGTCTGCTAACCTGATTAGCCAGCGGTTCTCTCTTTTTCAGCAGCTAGCGGTAGAACAGTACTTCCAGAACTTTGACTCACTGGCTCTTCCAATTTCCCTAGCATGTTAAAGTTTTTCCTGTGGTACAATTTTATAGTTTCAGCATAATGTAATTTTAATACCACACCATTTTAATACCGTTAATTCTCAAACTTGTGGTAAAGAGGGGTAAAATGGGTAGCATGGATTAATCTCATTTTATCCACTGTTTCAATATTTTCTTTCACCAAAGATTCTCATAATCAGCCCCAATTTAATTTTACTTTGTCCCTGCTCAACCCCTTATGACACCCTTGTAGCAAATAAGCAATGAACTGGCAGATGGCCTGGTAAATACAGCATGGGCCTGGGATTCAGAAGGTCCTAGGTTCTAATCCAGGCTTTGCCACTTGTCTGCTGTATGACCTTGAGCAAGTCACTTCATTTCTCTGTGCCTCAGCTATCTCATCTGTAAGATGGGGTTCAAGACTGTGAGCCCCATGTGGGCCAGGGACCGCGTCTAACCTAATTAGCTTGTATCTACCCCAGCGCTTAGTACAGTGCCTGGCACATAGTAAGTGCCTAACAAATACAAAGAAAAAAGGGGAAGGGTGAAATAAGGGACCTGAACGACCACAAAGTTTGGTCATCATTCCATAAAGAACTGCTTGTTACAGAACAAAACTTTACATAAAACTAAAAGATGTTCAAAACATAATTTAACAAAGCATCTACATTTTACAGACATACAACCGGGGTTCTAAATGATCACTATACATAAAATCAGGAGATACGTCATACAATAATTACTGATGTAGCCCAAAATCCAAAAGCCCTGACATTATGCACAATCGTTACCAAAAAAAATCAATTCCCTGCTTGCCCCCTACTCTCCTTCTGCCATTCAGTTCTTGCCCTGTTCTATTCTGAACAGTTTTCCTGCCAAAAAGACTCCAAATTTGATTCCTCCCTTATTTTACCCATAATCCCCCTCACTTTTTTTTAAACCAATAAATAATAATAATAATAATGTTGGTATTTGTAAAGCGCTTACTATGTGCCGAGCACTGTTCTAAGCGCTGGGGTAGATACAGGGTAATCAGGTTGTCCCACGTGAGGCTCACAGTTAATCCCCATTTTACAGATGAGGTAACAGGCACAGAGAAGTGAAGTGACTTGCCCACAGTCACACAGCTGACAAGTGGCAGAGCCAGGAGTTGAACCCATGACCTCTGACTCCGAAGCCCAGGCTCTTTCCACTGAGCCACGCTGCTTCCCCAGCCAAGCCGTGCCTTACTCAAAAGAACAGCAGCATGGCGTAGTGGATGGAGCATGGGCCTGGGAGTCAGAAGGTCATGGGTTCTAATCCCGGCTCTGCCACTTGTCTGCTGTGTGACCTAAGGCAAGTGACTTCACTGGGCCTCAGTTACCTCATCTGTAAAATGGGGATTGAGATTGTGAACCCACGTGGGACAGGGACTGTGTCTATCCTGATTTACTTGTATTCAACTTTAGCACTTAGTACAGTGCCTGTACATAGTAAGTGCTTAACAAATCCATAATAAGACTTAAAAAAAAAAAATTTGCTGATAAACTTCCCTTTGCTCCCAGCTCCTGGTTGGTAGCATCAGTGAGCAAGCATACAGAGACAGGAGGGTTGGTTAATCCCCACAGGCTTGGGAGGGAAGGGAGAGGAGAGAAGGGAGGGACACAGGCATGTCAGCAGCTGCAATAAGAGATGGAAGCTCCTGTGGAGTCCAGGAGGTCTAGCAGGGAGGGAGAGGGGAAGGAACTGTGGAGGCCACTACAGAGTCCATAGAGCCGGGGAGAGAGGAGAGAGCATGAGTGCACCAAGGTAAAATGGAGCTCAGGGTTGGGATCCAGCTGCCTGAAACCAGGGTTGGGGTAAAAGGATAAGAAAAGTCCCTAGGAATAGTGGGGGGGTGGCGAGGAGAGGAGAGGAACTCCTACAGATCAACTGCTGCAGCTCCAGACTTTTTTTTCCCCTTACACCCTAGTCCCCTCGCTCTGATCCCCCCCATGGCCAGCACCCCTCCTCACCCGCATCCCCACAGGCCAGCCTTCCTCAGGTCACTCCCATACAACCTCTCCCCACCCCTTGTGCTGCTCCCCCTGCCTGCCCTCCGCCCCCCAATCAGCTCACTCCCATTCAACTCTTTCCTACTCTTCACAACAATCCACACGGCACGCACTCTTCCTACAGCCTCAGCCAAGTGCAGCCTGTGGAACCCCTGCTCCATCATGGGGAAGCTTCCCTTCAGCCTTGACCTGTTCCTAATAACAGTAATAATACTAATAATGGTATTTGTTACGCGCTTACTATGAGCGAAGCACTGTTTTAAGTACTGGGGTAGAGACAAGTTAATTGGGTTGGACAAAATCCCTGTCCCTCATGGGGCTCACACTCTTAATCCCCATTTTGCAAATGAGATAGATAACAAACACAGAGATGTTAGGTGACTTGCCCAAGGTCACACAGCAGACATGTGGCAGAGCCAGGATTATAACCCAGGCCCTTCCGACTCCCAGGCCCGTGCTCTATCCACTAAGCCACGTGGCTTCTCTGCTCTTCCTCACCATCACTGAAACCTGGATCTGCCCAGATGACATGGTCTCCCTTTGTCACTCTCTCCAGAGGAAGCCTCATCTTCTGCCACTCCCCAAGACTCAGAGGGAAAGGAGGAATAATAATGATGATAATAATAATAATGGTATTTGTTAAGCGTGTACTATGTGCCAAGCACTGTTCTAAGGGTGGGGGTAGATATAAGGTAATCAGGTTGTCCCACATGGGGCTCACAGTCTTAATTCCCATTTTACAGATGAGGTAGCTGAGGCAAAGAGAATAATAATAATAATGTTGGTATTTGTTAAGCGCTTACTATGTGCAGAGCACTGTTCTAAGTGCTGGGGTAAATACAGGGTAATCAGATTGTCCCATGTGAGGCTCACATTTAATCCCCATTTTACACGAGGTAACTGAGGCACAGAGAAGTTGAGTGGCTTGCCCAAAGCCACGCAGCAGTGGTGGAGTTGGGATTCGAACCCATGTCCTCTGACTCCCAAGCCCATGCTCTTTCCACTGAGTCACGCCGCTTAGTGGAAGTAAGCAGTTTCCTTCTCACTCCCCAATGCCGCTTTTGCACCATTCCACCTCCCCGATCCCTCTCTTTCCCTTCCTTCGAAGCCCCATATCATGTGCCTCCACCATCCACTCAAGATACTAGTCACGGTCACCTACCACCCCCCAGACCCCATCTCCAACTTCTTGAACTATTTTGATCCCTTTCTTACCTTCCTTCTCCACCACTATATTGAGCCTTGGGGACTTCAATATCCATACAGATGTTCCCAATGACCCTTCCACTGCCCACTTTCTATCATTCCTCAACTCCACTGACCTCCTGCTCCACCCCACCTTACCCACTCACCAACTCGGACACACAATTGATCTCATCATCACTCGTCACTCTACAATCTCCTCCCTCACCAACTCTGAAATCCCGTTATCTGACCATAACCTCCTCACCTGCCTTCTCCCCCACACACCTCATCCCTGCAAATCTGTCCTGTTCCCCCACAGAGACCTCCGGTCTTTCGACCCCATCCAATTCTCTCAAGTCCTCACACTCTAGTCTCCATATCCAAACTACCTACTCTTGATGACCAAACTGAAGTTCTCAACACCTCTCTCTCTACTGAACTCAACTTCACTTGCTCCCTTATCCCTTTCATTTCACACCACTAATCCACACCCCTGGGTCACTGCCAGAGTCTGCTTCCTTTACTCCTATGCACAAGCTGCACAATGTTGCTGGCAGAAGTCTAGATATCAGGCTGACCTCCAGTCTGGCTTCCATCCCCTTCACTCCAGAGAAACCACCCTCTCAAAGGTCACCAATGATCTCCTTCTTGCCAAATCCAATGGCCTCTACTCCATCCTAATCCTCCTCGACCTCTCAGCTGCCTTCGACACTGTCAATCACCCCCTTCTCCTGGAAACATTACCCAACCTCGGCTTCAGTGGCACTGTCCTCTCCCGGTTCTCCACCTATCTCTCTGACCACTCAGTCTCAGGCTCTTTTACAGGTTCCTCCTCTGCCTCCCATCCCCTCAAGGTTCAGTTCTGAGTCCCTTTCTACACTCATTCCCTTGGAGAATGCATTCGCTCCCACGGCTTCAACTACCACCTCTGTGCAAATGTTTCTCAAATCTACATCTCCAGCCCTGATCTCTCGCCTTCTCAGCAGCTGCAGAGAAGCAGCGTGGCTCAGTGGAAAGAGTCTGGGCTTCAGAGTCAGAGGTCATGGGTTCGACTCCCGGCTCTGCCACTTGTCAGCTGTGTGACTGTGGGCAAGTCACTTAACTTCTCTCTGCCTCAGTCACCTCATCTGTAAAATGGGGATTAACTGTGAGCCTCACATGGGACAACCTGATTACCCTGTCTCTCCCCCAGCGCTTAGAACAGTGCTGTGCACATAGTAAGCGCTTAACCAATACCAACATTATTATTATTATTATTTTCCATTTCCTCCAGCCTTCGAGACATCTCTACTTGGATGTCTTGCTGTCACCTCAAACATGTCTAAAACAGAACTCCTTATCTTCCCACCCAAACCCTGCCCTCCCTTTAACTTTCCCATCACTGTAGACAGCACCCACCATCCTTCCTGTCTCACAATCCTGTAACATTGGCGTTATCCTTGACTTATCTTTATCATTCAACCCACACACTCAATCCATCACTAAATCCCCTCGGTTCAACCTTCACAACATTGCCAAAATCTGCCTTTTCCTCTCCATCCCAGCACTTATCCTATCCCGCCTTGATCACTGTATCAGCCTCCTTGCTGACCTACCCTGCCTCCTGTCTCTCCCCACTTCTGTCCATACTTAACTCTGCTGCCCAGATCATTTTTCTACAAAAACATTCAGTTGTTTCCCCACTCCTCAAGAACCTCCAGTGGTTGTCCATCCACCTCCACAAACAGACACCCCTTTAAAGCACTCCATCATCTTGCAGCGTGGCCTAGTGGAAAGAGCATGGGCCTGGGAGTCAGAGGACCTGGGTTCTAATCCCAACTCTGCCAATTGCTCTGCCAACTGCTTGCTGTGTGACCTTGGGCAAGTCACTTAACTTCTCTGTGTATCAGTTTCCTCAACTGTAAAGTCCCAGTGCCTGTTCTCCCTCCTACTTCAGATTGTGAGCCCTCATGTGAGATGGGGACTGTGTCTGACCTAATTAACTTGTATCTACGCCAGTGCTTAGAACAGTATTTTACACATAGTTAAGTGGTTAATAAGTACCATAAAAAAAACCCAACAAACCATGCCCCCTCCTAGCTTACGTTGCTGGTTTCCCATAACAACCCAGCCCGCACACTTCGCTCCTCTAACGCTAACCTACTCACTGTACCTCAATCTCGTTTATAATGAATATGGTATTTGTTAAGCACATACTATGGGTCAGGCACTGTACTAAGCACTTGGTGGATACAAGCAAATTGGGTTGGACACAGTCCCTGTCCCACGTGGGGCTCATAGTCTTGATCCTGATTTTAGAGATGAGGTAACTGAGGCACATAAGTTAAGTGACTTGCCCAAGGTCACACAAAACATAAGCAGCAGAGCCAAGATTAGAACCCATGACCTCCTGACTCCAAAGCCCGTGCTCCATCCACTACGCCATGCTGCTTCTCAAAAGTGTGTACTTTTTATTTACTTGTAATGCTCAGTCACCCTGTCAGAATAGAAAACTACCAAATTACACCCAAGTCTTTGGGAAAACATATCCCACAATCGATAATTCAAATACAACGATATCTTCAAGGAACATATTACCTTTGAATCCTGGGGTACACCTATATTAGGTTCTGGAAGAGCCATCTTAAGATCCTTTTGGATAAAGCTACAACATACCTTTAGCTTGTCAGAGAGATCTTTAATTTCATTGACTGCTCCATTATATTTATTGGCCAATTCTCTTAATTCTTCCTGAGTCCTTTCATTCATTTCTTTTAGGTGCGTACATTCATCTTCAGTGTTACTCAGACTTCGCTAGAATGAAAAGGTTAAATATTGTCAATGCAATTCTGTGAAATACACTAAATATGTATACTGTTATAACCTGGTTCGTACTCTTCACTGACTTCATGGAAATAGCGTGAGATGTATAAGAATGTTAAATGAAGTATAGTTTCCCTCAGATTTGTGTGAATAAGTAAATTTTTAATTTTCAAAGCATTATCTTTCACCTCCTATTCAACCCAAAGGCACCTTATGCTAACACACTAGAGATGTGTAATTATCTATGCTAAGTCTGTCCTTAATGCTAAATTGAAATAAGCTCTAAATAGTTAATCAAGTCAAAATACTTCAAAGGTATAGGACAACAGCAAGGAAGGTGTTTAAGCCAAAATTAACTTTGCAACATTATCTGCAGAAGAGTGGCTAACTGGGGATGGTTGTACATGAATTTTATTCAATCTTCCACTACTATTTCCTAGAGAAATTTATCACTAATATTCAATAGCAAAAGGTAGCTGGCAAACTATACACCAAAACTACAATAACTGCATCTTAAAATGCAAACCCAAAAAACCTGTGAGATTGATGGAGTGAAAAGTAGGAACAGTATGAAAACAACAGTAAAAATATATTTATTGGTTAAAATTAAGGCAGTCACCTAGACTGTGAGATCTCCAGGATCAATGCAAATGAAAAATTGTACCTGATCGCCTTTCCCCAAAAGGAGTAACATTAATGAAATGGGTCATCTTTATTTATCCCACATTGCATTTTCCAAAGCAAGTGATCATCTGCCAGTTTATCAAGTATGGTAATTTTAAATGTTTTTCTTCCTGAATTTAAGACCCTAGGCCTACTAATGTGAAATGGCTATTTTTACATTCCTAATACGTTGAAAAGGAGCATGTTGATAAAATCCAGCTTCAAGGCCAGGTACACTGAAAACTATGAGAATAAGGAGTTAATGAACAGTAGTCCTGACCAGATGCTCAAACACGGGGAGAATGTGGAGCTGTAGGATTGAATATCAATGGAGAAGGGAGTTCAGATGAGGTAACTCCATGTAGCATTATCCTACTCATCATCAGACGAAAACTTTAGCTCCTGCATGCAAAGCACTACTAAGAACTTGAAGAATGTACAAAAAATGTACGGGATGTGATCTGCCTTCAAGTAACTTCTGATGTATTGGGGGAGGTGGCAGACAAAAATTTGACAGGTAGACAATAGTTAAAACTGTGGAAAAAATAGATATCAAGTAGAACATTTACCCTGAATAAAAAAGTACATAATGTACCTGAGTTCTGGAGTGAGTGATGGAATGGCATGATGGAGAAAGTAAGAGCATTAAATCACAGAATGCTTCCTAGAGGTGGCAGCTCTTTAGGAGTGTTAGGAAGGAGGGGAGGGCCATGGTTTGCCCCTACTGGGATCATCCCTCCTCTCCTTCAGAGAACTCTTAAAGAAAGGAACAAAGGCCTAAGCAACAGGGCAAAGGCAACAGAACCTAAAGCACTCTAGAAGGTGGTCAGTTAGGAGGATATTCCTGTGAAATCCTTTCAGCTCCAGCCCAGTTGATTGGACCACCTCAATTCCTGTGCTCCAAACCCACACTTCTGTTTCATGAGATTATGGTATTAACAAGTCCTAAGAACTATCTCCAATTGCCAGTGTGCTGATGATTATTTTTTGTGTGGCTACTAAATTACCAAACTATAGTTCACTCAGGTCTAAATTTCTGTTTCTGGATTGTAGAGCTGAGAAAAGCTTATTGAAAGATACTGTTACTGCTGACAATTCTTACTTGAAAGATGATATATTCATACAAATAAAAACTTTCAAAACCATAAATACCTCTACTTCAGATAGTTTCCTGGCCACTTCAATTTTCTCCTGAAGGACCCGCCTCAGGGACTCTTTGGCAGTTGTCTCATAGTTGTGTTTGTCTTCCTGTAATGCTACAAGTTCCTTCCGTAAACTATCTTCTGTTTGATTCTACAAGTAAAAATGAGGACAAAAATAACTATTTTCACAAACGGCTTTAATATTGAGAATTGCTGTTCAATTAAAACGTACTGCTCCCTTTAAAAAAAAAAAAACTGCAAATACTGTCATGTAGAATTCAAATATATTAGCAAATAAATGTACACACTGTTTTTCACTTCAGCCTATGACCAGAAAAGTTGAAAACAAAAGGCAATTTGACATCAAGCTCAAAAACTATTATTTTATTCTGCAAGCAACATTAATACAGACTATGAAACTCTCCCCAAACTGGATTTTGCCTTTGCAATTGTAAAAAATATGACGATATATTTTCAACAATTCTTTTTTACAATAATGAAGTGATTGTGGAAAAGTAGTTTTTAGTATGGCTATTCAGAATTACATTTTTAAAAGTCATCTCATTTGTGATACCTACTTTAGAACATGCCTGTAACTGGTTTCCCATAACTTCTAACCGTGAAAGCAGCCTATCTTCATCTATTAAAGCCTGTTGGAGAACAAATTAATCAAATTAATTTCTACTAATTGTATAAATACATTTAATTTTTCAATGAAAAAAAGTTCACTTTTTTTGTGGAATAGAGAGCATTGAAGGTATAGAATAATCAAGATACCCCTGCTACAATGGACATTCTGTATGTTGGGATTGATGGCTACAAAACACAATTATGCATCTTCCTTCACTTGCGATTATTTGCTAGAAATAAATATGTAGTTGAACATGTAAAAACAAAGCCGGCTGTGGATACCTGCCAACTAGTATCTGAAGCCTCCTGGGTGATGGCTAACAGTCGCTGAAGAGTGGCCAGCTTCTGTTCCAACATCTGTTCCCGATGTAAGGCCTCCTATGAACGAGATCATAAACATGGAATAAGCATAGGCAAACCTCAAGGGCATTGGCCTACAAAATAACTCTCAGCACCTACAAAAACATTTTAATGTAATAACTAGATGGTGGCGATGTTCCTTATAATTGTCGGGCTCTTTTCATCATCGACTCAGTTGTACTAAGGTCAAACCACTACACTGAGAAGAACTGTGGTACCTTTGTACTAAGCGCTGGAACAGATACAAGATAATCACGACAAGACACGGTTCCGGTCCCACATGGGACTCAGACTCTAAGGGGGAGGGAGGACAGGTACTGAATCCCCATTTTACAGATGAGGATACTGAGGGCACAGAGAAGTTACGTGACTGGCCCAAGATCCAACAGCAGCAAGTAGCAGAGCCAGAATTAGAACCCAGGTCCCCTGATTCCCAGACCTGAGCTCTATCCACTAAGCCGTGTGGCCTCTCACTACTGGTTTGGATTCTAAAGCCCTATGTTTCCAACCACAAAAATATGTCATATTTAAGAAGAATATTAAAGACTGTGAGCCCCATGCAGGACAGGAACTATGTCCAACCCAATTTGCTTGTATCCACCCCAGCGCTTACTACGGTGCTTGGCACATAGTAAGAGATTAACAAATACCACAATTATTCAGAACTCAGAACTTTGTAATTGTCAAAACTTTAAAAAAAAGAGGTAGAATCACTATTAAATGTCACTGCATGAGTGACAGGATAGGTTTTTAAGGTACAATGCTATTTCCAAGAAGGTAAGAGTGTTCTATAGATGACTTTAAAAACAAAACCTTTCCCCTTCGAAGTAAGCACTAGCTTACGAATGTAAAAATGAACTAAAATCCTACTCAGGTTATACTAAAATGGCCACCCTAAAACATCTACTACAAATTATGAATTCAAAGAAGTTTATTTTAAAATAGCTCTGCCTCTGCAACTGAATATATTAGAGAGAAAAAAGACAATTAGATCCCATTTGAGCTCTAGTAGCAGGGCTGACAGACGCATCTGGAACGTTTACAGAAATTTGGATTCCGGTCCTGCCCATTCCCAGGCAGTTTACCATGATGATTTAAACACTCTCCATAATAAGCAAGAGGCCAAGACACAGGTTAACAAAGTCTTCGCTGGTTTTAGGGGCCATGGGAGTTAAGTAAAGAGGAACTTGAGGAGAATGATATAAGGCAGCAACAACTTCTCTCCAAGTGGCTGCTCAAATCCAGCCAAATAGTCGCCATTTGTCATCATTTGGGGCTTCCCCTTCACTAGGTGTCCAAGTTGCTGAAGCTTCCACACTCTTCAGGGACTGGCTTTGTTACAGTTCATTCTTTTTTATTTTTATCTATATACGTTTACCCATCATTTTAGAAGATTACATCACAATTGGTGAAATGTATCTATGGGCACATGATAGATTGTGAGCTGTGAGACCTTGGGCAAGTCACTTAACTTTCCTCTGTGTCTCAGTTCCCTCATCCGCAAAATGGGGATTCAATACCTCTTCTTCATCCTGCTTAGACTGTGAGCCCCAAGTGGGACCTGACAATCTTTCATCTACCACAGTGCTAGGCACATTGTAAGTGCTTAACCAAACCACAATTCTTATTATTACATTTCTTACAGTGAAGGATATACAATACACTTCCAGGTGTATTATTTTAAAAAACTTAGCACCTGATGTTCAGATGGTCAAAATATTCCAAGTTCATCTTGCAAGAAAGAGAAGCCTTTTCCTTAGTCTTTTTGTATCTAATTTTAGATTACTTCCACTAGAGGGTGTAATTTAACCAGCTCTAATTCAATGCAGTTTTAACATCAAGTTGTTCGGTCAATACATATTTGAGTACAGTACTACTTGTGAGCAAATGAGTCACATTATTCCCCTAAATGTAGAATGTATATCACTGAAAAGAGACATAACAATAGTGCTGTCAAATGAAAATAGGTAATCAAACCAAAACAATAAAATCAATGGTGAGAATGGAAAAAATGCAGAAAAAAGGAGAAAAATATTTAGTATACGAAATCATCTCCCTTACAGGACTGAGAGGTTTGTAACATTTTCAAGAGGTTGATTGATAACCACTTTGCTACTGGAAGAATACATTTGTGGCCTTTTTAAAAAATTAAAAAATAAATAAATAAAGATCATTTTATCACAGCCATTGCTTAATGGAAATGGGAGGTCCCAGGGTTATAAATTTCTAATTCTGTCATTTTCCACTATCTTAAATTACGATAGAAGTGTTAGTGATCACTCAGAGCTGCTTAATTCTCCATCAATTCCTCTTCTAACGTGTTGAAATTTTCAATTCATCCTCCATAGGATTTCACATTCTAAGTATTAAGTTAGAAGCCAAAAGTACTACACACACACACACACACTCCCTCCCCCCTCCCCCCCCACCACCACCCCCCACACACCATTGGCAGAGGAGGGATGAGAGAAAATGAGAAGGGAGATCAAGATGCCTGTCCTAGTTGTCGTCCGGGTTCCACTTTGGAATCTTTGAGGTTGAGAGGATTGTTCATCTTCTTGAGCCACCTCAGGGTCAGAAGTGAGAACCATGTAGGACTTTGCCCTAAAATTATCCCATCTCCCTAATACGGTCTGAAGTGAATCAGCCAATGGCACTGGGAATCTAATTAAGAGGGGAGAGTTTTCATTAAAACTAATACTCTGACCTCTTTGAATCCAAGGTATCTTTTCTCACAAAGGTAGATATAGGTATACAAAGTCGATCATAAGGAGTTACTACTTTACCTCCAAGGTCTAACCCAGAAGTCTCAAAAGTAAATCTTACCTGTAGATACTGCGAAAGCTGGAACAGTTCCTGAGAGTACATACTGGGAGTATTAGCAGCAACCTATGGTTGGGGGAGATCGGGAAGGAGGAAAAAAAAAAAGAGGTGATCAAAAACTATGCTGTGTTTTTTAGCACTAGAGAATTTAGTACATCAACTAAGTCACGGAAAAGTTTAATGATAGTACACATCTGCTCTAACTTTCGAGTCCAGGGAACACAGTCTTCCCACTCCCTCCACTGCTTGGGTACCACGCCTGACTCTAATGTACAATCCAGGAGTCAGCTCAAGCTCAGCCCAAAGTCAGAAATGGAAACCAGGCAGCCCCATCTGGGCTGTATTTTCCGTCCATATTATCGTGTTTCTTAAGCCCTTACTGTGTGTCAAGCTCCATTCGCCATGACAAGCAGCATGGTAGTGCATGGCAGTGCTGGACACGAGCTTGGGAGTCAGGAGGTCATAGGTTCTAATCCCAGCTCCACCACTTGTCTGCTGTGTGACCCTGGTTAAGTTGCTTCACTTTCTTGTTCCTCAGGACCCTCATCTGTAAAATAGGGATTGAGACTGAGACCCCCACATGGGATGGGAATTGTGTCCAACTCCATTTGCTTATATCCACCCCAGTGCTTAGTACAGTGACTGGCACATAGTAAGTGCTTAATATCATCATCATTATTATTATTTTCAGTTGTAGAATAGTTACAAGTTAATCAGATTGGACATAGTCTCTGACCCACATGGGGCTCACAATCTAAGTAGGATTTGCAATGGGAGACAGGCTATCTGGATCCTGGTCCCTGATTCTGGGGAGTTTTTTCCACTGTCCATCCTACCTACAGGGTCTACAAGGGAACCAAATGACCTCTCCACCTCCTTCTCAGAACTGGAAAAGATTTTCCAAAGTTCCAGCCTATTTTACCCTAGTTGTGACATATGGTTTTGTTCCATTGTGTGTGTGGATGGAGTTGCTGATATGAGCAAGAAATAAATAAAATTTTCTGAAAGCCTCCAAGACTGCTGCAATGGTTTACTTGATGATGCAGGAGAATGCATCTTGACAGGAGACATGTTTGACATCAGGGTAGATCCAAAATGATGGCACAACGAATGGTGTTGGATCGGAAGAAAACCGCACTTAAATATTTGACAGTAAGGAAAACTACTTAAATCTCTAGTTCTTATAAAACCTGACACAGTCTCAGTAGTGCTTAGAACAGTGCTTGGTACATAGTAAGTGCTTAAGAAATACCATTATTATTACTCAGCATATAAGAATACATAAATTGGTCTAGAGCACTTAGAGATATTAACAAATATAATCAATACTAGTTGAGCATTTCTAAGCACAGCAAAAAAACTTCTGATCACTGGCTTTAGGGCACTCAATCAGCTCTCTATTCCACCTTTACTTGGCCTCAGTCCTCTCCTACTACACACTGGCTCGCATGCTTCATTCCTCTCAACCTACTTCCTGAGCCTCAGTCTCATCTCTCTCTTCACTACCAACCCCTTGCTCACACCTTCCCTTCTGCCTGGAACTTCCTCTCACTTCACATCTGGCAGAACCCTGCTCTCCCCATCTTCAAATCCCTTCTGAAATCACACCTCCTCCAGGAGGCCTTCCGATTAAATCAATTGTATTTACTGAGCACTTACTGTGTGCAGAGCACTGTACTAAGCACTTGGGAGAGTACAATAGTGTTGGCAGACATGTTACCTGCCCACAAGCAGCTTACTTTCCTGATTAATCTCTCATTTCCCCATCCTAGTCCCCACAGCTCAATTGCCACTTCGGTACTTCTGCATCACTTAGGCACCTGTGTACGTACTTATCATCTTCCCTGTTGCACTTCTCTACATGTCTCTATACTCTATTGCTCCTCCTACCCCTAATACATTTTAGTGTCCATCTTCCTACAAGAGGACCAGTGTAGCCTAGTGGAAAGAGCACGGGCCTGGGAGTCCAAAGACCTGGGTTCTAATCCTGGCTCCAACACATGCCTGCTGGGTAACCTTGGGCAAGTCACCTCACTTCTCTGTGCCTCAGTTACCTCATTTGTAAAATGAGGATTCAATACCTGTTCTCCTTCTTACTTAGATTAGGCACCCCATGTGGGACAAGGACTGTGTCGGACCTGATTATCCTATATCCTCCACAGCGCTTAGAACAGGGGCCTACACATAGTAACACACAGTAAGCACCCAACCAACACCAAAGTTATTATTATTATTATTACTGAGTGCAAGTTCCTGGAGGGAAGGGCTCAAGCTTATTAATACTATTGTACTCTCAAGTGCTTAGTACAGTGCTCTGTCCAGAGTAGGCATTCAATAAATAGGAGTCATTGAGAAGAGACTAGGTCTGGCATTTTAATAATAATAATAATAATGGTGGTATTTGTTAAACGCTTACTATGTGCAAAGCACTGTTCTAAGAGCTGGGTGGATACAAGGTGATCAGGTTGTCCCATGTGGGGCTCACAGTTTTAATCCCCATTTTCCAGATGAGGGAACTGAGGCCCAGAGAAGTGAAGTGACGTGCCCAAAGTCACACAGCTGGCAAGCGGCGGAGCCGGGATTAGAACCCATGACCTCTGACTCCCAAGCCCAGGCTCTTTCCACTGAGCAGCACTGCTTCCCCAATTTAGAAATGAAATACAGAGTTACAGCGTTTTATCCAGCAAGCTGTAGGAATGGAAGACACCAGTGTGTCCGAAATTGTGGTTATGAGGGCTGAAGGGTCAGAATTGTGATGGGATCAACCCTCAGGACAAGGGGGTTACATAAGTCCTAAACAAGGCTGGTGCGAGCCACATAGTTAAGAATGAAGTCCTTAGAGAAGCTTGTGGCTGAATTCTGGTTGAGCTTAAGCTAGGTATTTGGTAGGGATGCAGCACCTGGAAATCCCTCAGCACTGCTGTTAGACGGGAGACCTACTTGCTAGTCTGCTGCTGCCCAAAAGAGCCCTACAGGACACTCACGGGAAATAACATCCAGCTTGACTCTAACTAGCCCCCAATCCCTACTGCCAGAGGCCTCAAATATATTATGATCACTGTAAAGTCTTCTGAGGTGGAGGCTTTCCCACAAGGGATCAGATGGCCATGGCTGCAGTGCAGAAAAACACTGCAGCTTTGAATGGAGGACTTTCTGAACCTATATGATTGGAAAAGGCATGTCCTTAAATGCCCTGGATATACAATTGCATGGCTCATACAACTTTATTTTATCAGTAGTAGTAATAATAACAATAATAATAATATTTGTTAAGTGCTTACTATGTGCCCAGCACTATTCTAAGGGCTGGGGCAGATACAGGTAATCAGGTTGTCCCACATGGGGCTCACAGTCTTAATCCCCATTGTACATATGAGGTAATTGAGACACAGAGAAGTTAAGTGGCCTGCCCAAGGTCACAAAGCAGACAAGTGGAGGAGCTGGGATTAGAACCCACATCTTCTGATTCCCAAGCCCATGCTCCTTCCACTAAGCCACGCTGCTTCTCTTTTACAGAATGATAGGTGGAGAGAATACTGGTTTGTGCCTGAAGGAGGAGGAAAAATGAGAAACACGGAAGACTCAGCATTACCAATTATAGCCAGGCCTTCTAGAACACCCAAGTTGAGGGATCACCCCAAAAGGGATCTTTCAGGGCAGCTCCAACTAACATTATGGAGTTGTGTTGCCAAAAGCACAAAAAACCAGTAATTACAAGCACTGATGTGCTATCTTCTGAAAGATGAAATGTTTCCTCCATCTTGGACATTACCAAAGCAAACTATTTTCAGAATTATCACTTCTTTTCCCCCCAGTAGGTAGAATGGCATGGCTAACTGCTATAACTGGGATGCAGCACATTTTTAATTCAAAAACCCAGCACCTCAAATGTCTGTCCTAATGAGCAATTCCATTATTAAAACTGAATAATGCTTCATTCTGCTGAAAAGGAAAGTGGTAAAGACGAGGTTTCCAAAGTATTGAATTCAAAGTCTCTAACAATGAGCTTCGGTTTTAGGCATGATTTCATTTCTTATATGAAAGGCAAAGCAGAGCCTAATTACCTTTCCCGAAACTATTATGTACAAAAAGGAAACGGCCACTCAATTTTATCCCCCATATAGCAGTATATATCAAAAGTGTTTTCTCTCTCTGGACAAGATACATATTCACTGCCAAAATTAGATTCTCCTCAGCAATGAAGTTCAGATTAAGGCACTAAAGATTCTGAACAATAATAAATACAAGAAATTTTGAATTAAGGATGAATTTTGAATTAAGCTTCCTATATCAAGTAACAACACAAAGTATCATCAAACTGGCCATGCCCAGAGACAGGAAGCAAGGACTGTTACAGCACAAAACTTTGTCCCCAGCAATCTTTGAGGCCTTGTAAAGATAAAAGACTTCCATGGGCCGTTTTGAAAATTGTGTCCTAAAGCAGCAGAGTGACTTGCCAGGCAGTGGACACCTACTTTAATCTCAAAACTCCCTGCCTAGTCAGCAGGAGGTTAAATTAAAACAGCAATGTTTTTGCAGCAGCCCTGTTTTCTCTTTAAGGTCCACAATATTATAAGTGTTCCAGCAACCAGGAGCAGGAGAAATGGAGCTACTTTTCAGGCAGCGTAATCCTTTATTTAACCCCTTGGTAGTCCAGGGGAGAGTGTCTCCAACCAGCCACAAGATCCTGGGGTTCAGGAAAGGTCAGGCTACGGCTCCTGTTATTTATATTCCCCATTAACAGAACTATAGCATTGACGTCTATAGCAGTGTGCCCCTGCAGGAACCCTAGGATCCCCCGATTTGTCAAAGCCTTGTCCCCACTGGACACCAAGGCAATACAGGAGTTCAGGCAGGGATCCACTGATTAACCTAGAGTTGATTTTCTCTCTCCCAGTATTAATAGTGAATTGTTGGCTCAATGACTACCATGAAGCACTTGTGGTATAGCAATGAGAGTCGTGAGGCAATGGAACAGTTGAGTCACACTTTTAGGCTTAGGTTAGCCCTGGGGCCCAGAGACCATGGGCTGGGTCAAAAGAAACTCATTTCATCTTGAGGAAGTGTTTAGATCCCATTCCCCTCTTCCTGATTCCCCTCATAAAGACGACCATGCTCCTCACATTTAGGGCACCTGAAATCCTGGAGACCCACAACAGAGTGGCTGAAATACCATCACACACGTGTGAATAAAATCTCCAGAAATGAGTCCCGGGACCCCCTTCTATTCCTGACAGAACTAACCACCACAATCTCAGCACACTTCTGGGGTGAGGCCAGAGATCTGTAGCCTGAATATGTGTCTTAGTTTCTATGAATGCCTGTATGTATGTTCTTTCTCGACCGATCTTTGGGACGCGATGGGAACTGGATCTAACAAGCCCTTTACAGACTGTGGTGAGCACTCATACTGAGGTTTCACCTGTAGCACTTAACTTTAAAAATAGCACTTTCCAGATGAAATAGCTCTTTAGGGAAAATCGGGGTGGGGGGGAGGTAAAAGCAAAAAAACACCTCAATAATGACCTCAGCATTAATAACCTTACTGCGCATTTCTGCACTAACTCCCATATCCTTCCTTATGTGGAAACACAACCGAGAAAGAAGAGTATTTTGCTTAAGTACTTTAACAATTCAAGACAAGAATGAGTAATAGTGCACAAGAATGAAGATTAATACACATCCTACTTTTAAATTAAGCACAAAATAGATGCTCCAGTTTTATATATACAGAATCACCTATAATAGAAAAAAATTAACCAACTTACTCTTCCTAAATTTTCTTAACTTTAGAGTGGATAGTTCTTAGGTTAAATCATTCAAAGTGATTTCTGCAGCCATCTTTTTTTTTTTTAACAATAGGTAACTCATATTAAGTCCCTAGGTTCAACAATGGAATGCAATTATTTAATAACATTACCAAGGGCAAGGCAGTTTATCGGAATATTTTTAAACGGGGACAGGGAAGAGGAACTGCAAGTAGCTCACCTTGTCAACAGGAATTGGTAATGGAGCATGGATGACACTGGAAAAAAAAATATATTTATTTTACACTAGTTTTTTTTTCATTATTACAGGAAGATGTAACCAAAAAAAACCCCATCCTGAAAACCCATTGTGACTGTAAATATTTAACCCAAATGTTTTTTTACAACTTTTCCCCTGAAGCAGACAATTAGGTAACAGGCTAAGTACTTCAAAAATAGATTTTCACTTAAGTTAAAAAGCACACACTGAAATAATTTAAGACACTTTGCAAATGGCTAGAATTATACTCAAATCTCAGAGTACAAAAACCCTTAAAATTCTAACTATTGTAAAGTTAGGTTATCATTTGGAGGGCTGATGGGTCATTTAAGTTTTAGTGAGCTGTTGAGGGTGGCATCAATAAAAGAACTGGTGTTCACAAAACATATCAATAAAATTGTCGTGGTATCTACAGTATAAGGCATTCATGTCATTTCCACACTTATAACAGATTTAGCATTAACTTGATGGGGGTATCTTCAAGTGCCATAATTTCATTATTATACATAAAAAATTACTTTTACTTGACATGGTAGATTAGATAAAAGTCACCTGACAGATGGCCTGTGGCCCCTGGGCCTGGTTTTGTCCAGACCTGACATAACGGAACTGCAACACTACACTTCTGTATACTCACACAAAAGATGGTTATGTTGTCATTTGATAAAATTGTATTTCCCTAAGAAAGCAGTAGGAAATGAAAGAACACCAGCTGACTGGTCACTAAATATACGCAAAAAAAATAAATCGCCAACGTAATAAAATGAACCTATATTGATTTAATAAATTTTCCACAATATTTTAGTAAATATCTAAAATGATCCCAAATTGAAAAAAATTACTTTTAAAAACATATGTTAAAGATACTACAAATGGCTGCATCCCCTTGTAAGCAAATGGTGATTTTGATCAAGTCAGCAACTACAAAGGAAGCTACCTGCTATGATGTGAAAGTCTAAAGCTTAAACAAAGAGCACATTTTCAGTAACAAGTCACCCTTTGCATTTCAACCAAATTATGCTATTTAGAATGTGATGTTCAGGAAAACACATTTACATATAAACTGGCCCACAGTTACAAATGTCTTTTTCTAAATTAGAAGCTGTGTTAATACTTTACAAAGGATGTGTTTCAAAATTGACCAGTTCAAAGGTTTGCCTATCCCTTCAAGTTACTACTACAAGTAATTCTACAAGTCAGCCCTTTTGTTTCATCCCTCTATATTCAATACATTCAAATTCATCTGATGCTTCACAGAGCTTCCATGTAACTGATGTTGATCTGTGCGTTTTACTCATTTTCTACAAAATCAGTATCAGTGGTCGAGAAAATAATAGGCATTCAGTTAGTCCTCTGGTGATAGGTGCAGTTGGGAAATCTTATAGGTAAAAGCTATGAGGTTTGGTAACACTCTCACCACGCAGCCGTAGGTCGGGTGGGAAGGGGAGGTAAAGAGTGACCATTACTGCTCCTACCATCCCTGGTCCCTGAACCATCAAGGCAGTCACCAGAGAGCTAATAGCAACAGTATGCTAGGATAGAATGGGGCCCAGACAGGAGGTGGGGAGAGAACCCAAACCGTAGCAGTAGGTGTTGAGTTGGAAGTGAGTACCTTCAAAGATCCCAGCTAAGGTTGCAAATGTAGTCGGACATGGTCCCTATCCCACATGGGGTTCAGTCTAAGTAGGAGGTTGTAACATTTCATCCCCATTTCACCATTGAGGAAAGTGAGGCACAAAAGTTACATGACTTGCCCAAGGTCACACAATAGACAAGTGGTAGAACTGGGAATTAGAACCCAGGGCTTCTGACTCCTGGCCCTGTGCTCTTTTCACTAGGCCACCCTGCTTCCCATATTGCTGGTAAACAGGCACCAGTGGACTGCTGAAGCATGGAGCCCTTCCAACTGCTGCCATGAATCACCTCTGCCCTAAGCTGCCGTAGCCTCTCATTCATTCAATAGTATTTATTGAGCGCTTACTGTGTGCAGAGCACTGTACTAAGCGCTTGGAATGAACAAGTCAGCAACAGATAGAGACAGTCCCTGCCGTTTGACGGGCTTACAGTCTAATCGGGGGAGACGGACAGACAAGAACAATGGCAATAAATAGAGTCAAGAGGAAGAACATCATGTAAAAACAATGGCAACTAAATAGAATCAAGGCAATGTACAATTCATTAACAAAATAAATAGGGTAATGGAAATATATACAGTTGAGCGGACGAGTACAGTGCTGTGGGGATGGGAAGGGAGAGGTGGAGGAGCAGAGGGAAAGGGGGATAAGAGGGTTTAGCTGCGGAGAGGTAAAGGGGGGGTGGCAGAGGGAGTAGAGGGAGAAGAGGAGCTCAGTCTGGGAAGGCCTCTTGGAGGAGGTGAGTTTTAAGTAGGGTTTTGAAGAGGGGAAGAGAATCAGTTTGGCGGAGGTGAGGAGGGAGGGCGTTCCAGGACCGCGGGAGGACGTGGCCCGGGGGTCAACGGCGGGATAGGCGAGACCGAGGGATGGTGAGGAGGTGGGCGGTAGAGGAGCGGAGCGTGCGGGGTGGGTGGCAGAGAGAAGGGAGGAGAGGTAAGAAGGGGCAAGGTGATGTAGAGCCTTGAAGCCTAGAGTGAGGAGTTTTTGTTTGGAGCGGAGGTTGATAGGCAACCACTGGAGGTGTTTAAGAAGGGGAGTGACATGCCCAGATCGTTCCTGCAGGAAGGTGAGCCGGGCAGGGGAGTGAAGAATAGACTGGAGTGGGGCAAGAGAGGAGGAAGGGAGATCAGAGAGAAGGCTGACACAGTAGTCTAGCCGGGATATAACGAGAGCCCGTAGCAGTAAGGTAGCCGTCTGGGTGGAGAGGAAAGGGCGGATCTTGGCGATATTGTAAAGGTGAAACCAGCAGGTCTCGGTAACGGATAGGATGTGTGGGGTGAACGAGAGAGATGAGTCAAGGATGACACCGAGATTGCGGGCCTGAGAGACAGGAAGGACGGTCGTGCCATCCACGGTGATAGGGAAGTCTGGGAGAGGACCGGGTTTGGGAGGGAAGATGAGGAGCTCAGTCTTGCTCATGTTGAGTTTTAGGTGGTGGGCCGACATCCAGGTGGAGACATCCCGGAGGCAGGAGGAGATGCGAGCCTGAAGGGAGGGGGAGAGGACAGGGGCAGAGATGTAGATCTGTGTGTCATCTGCATAGAGATGGTAGTCAAAGCCGTGAAAGCGAATGAGTTCACCAAGGGAGTGAGTGTAAATGGAGAACAGAAGAGGGCCAAGAACTGACCCTTGAGGAACTCCAACAGTTAAAGGATGGGAGGGGGAGGAGGCGCCCGCGAAGGAGACCAAGAATGACCGGCCAGAGAGATAAGAGGAGAACCAGGAGAGGACGGAGTCCGTGAAGCCAAGGTGAGATAAGATGTAGAGGAGGAGGAGGAGGGGATGGTCGACAGTGTCAAAGGCAGCAGAGAGGTTGAGGAAGATTAGAATGGAGTAGGAGCCATTGGATTTGGCAAGAAGGAGGTCATGGGTGACCTTAGAGAGAGTAGTCTCGGTAGAGTGGAGGGGACAGAAGCCAGATTGGAGGGGGTCCAGGAGAGAATGGGAGTTAAGGAATTCTAAGCAGCGATTGAAGACGACTCGTTCTAGGATTTTGGAAAGGAAGGGTAGTAGGGAGATAGGGTGATAACTGGAAGGGGAAGTGGGGACGAGAAAGGGTTTTTTTAGGATGGGGGAGACGTGGGCATGTTTGAAGGCAGAGGGGAAGGAGCCATTGGAGATTGAGTAGTTAAAAATAGAAGTTAAGGAAGGGAGGAGGGCAGGGGCAATGTTTTTTAAAAGGTGAGCGGGAATGGGGTCCGAGGCGCAGGTGGAGGGGGTGGCACTTGCAAGGAGGGAGGAGATCTCCTCTGAGGATACTGCAGGGAAGGATGGAAAAGTAGGGGAGAGGGCTGGTGGGGAGGAGGGGAGGGGGGAGGGGTGACTTTGGGGAGCTCAGACCTGATTGTGCTGATTTTTGTGATGAAGTAGGTGGCCAGATCATTGGGGGTGAGAGATGGGGGAGGGGGAGGAACAGGGGGCCTAAGGAGAGAGTTAAAGGTCCGGAACAATCGGTGGGGGTGACGGGCATGGGTGTCGATGAGGGAGGAGAAGAAGTTTTGCCTGGCGGAGAAGAGGGCAGAGTTAAGGCATGAAAGGATAAATTTGAAGTGTGTGAGGTCAGCTTGGTGCTTGGACTTTCGCCAGCAGCGCTCCTCGAGCATAGGAGCGTAGGAGGCGGACAGAGGAGGTGATCCAGGGCTGTGGGTTAGTGGAGCGAGAGCGGTGGAGGGAAAGGGGGGCGAGAGAGTTGAGATGAGTAGAGAGGGTGGAGTTGAGAGCGGAGACCTGATCATCGAGAGTGGGAAGTGAGGACAGGGTGGCAAGGTGAGGAGAGATGCTTTTGGAAAGATGGATGGGATCAAGAGAGCGGAGGTCTCTGTGGGGCAGTAGCAAAGATTTGCAGGGGGAGGGAGTGTGAGAGATGAGGCAGGTGAGAAGGTTATGGTCAGAGAGAGGGATTTCAGAGTTGGTGAGGGAGGAGATAGTGCAGCGGTAGGAGATGATGAGATCGAGGGTGTGACCGAGTCGGTGAGTGGGCGCGGTATGACCGAGCAGGAGGTCGGCAGAGTCGAGGAGGGATAGCAGGCGGGCGGCAGAGGAGTCATCGGGTACATCCATATGGATGTTGAAGTCTCCGAGGATCAGAGTGGGCAGAGAAAAGGAGAGAAGGAAGGTGAGAAAGGGGTCAAGGTGGTTGAAGAAGTCGGAGGTGGGACCGGGAGGGCGGTAGATGACAGCGACAAGTATCTGGAGGGGGTGGTAGAGGCGAACTATATGGGCTTCGAAGGAGGGGAAGGAGAAGGGAGGGGGGAGGAGGGATAGTGCGGAAGCAGCAACGGAGTTAGAGGAGGAAGCCGACGCCTCCTCCCTTACCGGTGAGTCTGGGAGAGTGGGAGAAGGAGAGGCCTCCGCTGGAGAGAGCAGTGGTGGAGACCGTGTCTTCGGGAGTGAGCCACGTTTCTGAAAGGGCGAGGAGGAGGAGAGAGCGGGAGAGGAAAAGGTCATGGACGAAAGGTAGTTTACCTGTAATGGAGCAGGGGTTCCAGAGGCCACGCTTGAAAGTAGCTGTGGGTGCAAGGGGGGGAGGGGGGAGAGTGGGGGGAGGGGAGGGTTTGGATGGGAAGGAGGTGGCGGGGCCCTGGACGGGGAGAGGGGGAGGAGGGGTAGCGGTGGGACAGGAGGACTGGGATGGGGCGTGGGTGGGGAAGAAGGAAGGGGGGAGGGGGAAGAGGGGTAGCGCTGGTAAAGTGGGGTTCTAGGGCGGGGGAGGGGGGGGGAGGAGGCGGACCAGAGAGCGGGAAAGAGCTGAGCGAGAGAGGAGAAGGGGAAGGGGAGGATAGGAAGGGGCGGGAGGGAGGAGGGAGGGAGGAGGGACATGGTGAGGCCAGAGAGGTGGGTGGCAGCACTGACAACAATAAACAGTAACAAACCAAATCGGTAATATAGCAACATGATACAGTATGATACAATACAATAGTGTTAATAAGCAGGTGATGACCAGAGTCGGGGGTAGGCTTGATTAAGGGCTGACCTGATCCAATTCAAAGTCAAGCGGCTGGTGAGGCCAGAGTGGTGGGTGGCAGCACTGACGACAATAAACAATAACAAGCGAAATCGGTAATATAGCAACATGGTACAGTATGATACAATACAATAGTGTTAATAAGCAGGGGATGACCAGGGTCAGGGGTTGACCCGACCTGACCCAATCAAACTCAAAGTCAAGCGGCTAGCGGCCGAGAGAGTCACGGAGCTCATGACCAAATGTCTCAACCCTGCATGGACACATGAGGAATCACCCACATTGGCGGGACACATATTCAGATGTGCCTTCGCCAGAAAGACAACTTAATTATAGCTGATGCAGTTTCTTCTTAACATAGGAATGAGACTAAGGTTTCTGGATATCACCATGCAGAAAATAATGAAGAGGAAGGTGGTAAGAAGGGAGACATGGCTATAACATTTTAGAATACATTAAAACACAGGTCAGTTTTGCAAGATAGAAATTGCCAGGAAACAATTTACATATATCTCCTAAACCCTCAATAAACAGTCGTTGCCCCAGTAAGACAGTGACAGGTCAAATTTCAACTCAACTCGACCAATCAATGGTATTTCAGGAAAAGGCACAAAAGCAGGGACTACTTACCTGTTACCCTAGTTCTCTGACAGTATGTTGGCACATCAGCTCATCAGAGAAAAGTAGCCTTCTGTTGATGCCTGGAGGACTCAGAGCTACAAAAATCTTCAAAGGCTGCCTGCCAGTAAGACCTGATTGCTCAGATTGCTAGGTGGGTCAGGGCTTCTCCCCCTCCCTCCCCAGGGCTCTCTTGGTAGTAAGGAGTTAACAGAGAAAACAGAGCACAGGTTAGTGCAGACATGTATATATACCTCAAAACAGTTATATCCCCAACCACATGCATATCGTGGCTAGCCCATGCTTAAAGGTATGCCTAGCAAGAGGGGTGGGCGGGCACAACGTGATGAGCTCCACACCTTCAGAGAAGTAAGGTTACAGAGCTAAGTAACCCCCGTTTCTCTAACTGTGGATATAGGCCAAATCAGCTCATCATAGACAGGTAGATTCCATAGTTGTACACGTTTGAGGATCATGGGAGTGAGACTGTTGCTGGAATAGGTTCGGTTCAAGATGAAATCCAACTGTGCCTCGTATTTGGAGACGGGGCCCAGTGAATGTTAGAGCCCGAAGGAACACAACATGAACTGGATAGTTTTTCTGGTCATGTCTTTTACACTTGTGCTGGGATTTGAGTCAGGAGTATTGACGTCTCACCAAGCAAATGGAGGCCCATTTGACCATGATGGGGCTCGCTGCCAGAAGAGTTATTTGAAGGTGCTTGCCTGGATGATGTTGGCCCAAGTGGTTGCAATAAGAAAAGGGCAAAAACGATATGCTTAAAGATCCTTTCGGCACGCAGCAAGTAAAACACAATCTCTCCCCCACTCCTCTTGTCATTTGGGAAGGTGGAGAGAAGGACTGCATCCAGGTTCATGAGACAATCCGATGCCATTTGTCAGAATTTTCTGTTAGGTCCTTAGGGTGACTTGTGCTCTGGGATCCATGTGTAGGGAGGCCCTGAAGTTAGGTCTTAACACTTGGAGAGCATAGGGACACCTGGAAGCGATAGGATTTCTTGATCCATGGTTGGGTATCTTAGGCACAGAAGGGGGTGACGACAGAGATACCTTTTATAGATCCAGATAGTTGGCCAGCTCTACTGTCATGTGTAAAGTTCTCTTAACAACTGCCTATTTGTTAAGTGCTTACTATGTGCCAAGTACTGTACTGAGCTCTGGAATAGAATCAAGATTATCAGATCCCACATGGGATTCGCAGTCTAAGTAGAAGGGAGAACAGGTACTGAATCCCCATCTTGCGGATGAGGGAACTGAGGCCCAGAGAAATTAAGTGACTTACCGAAGGTCACACCTGACAAGTGAAAGTCAGGATTAGAATCCAGGTCCTCTGACTCCCAGGCCTGTTCTCTTTCCATTAAGCCACACTGTTTCTCTTGATTTGTGCTACTTCTAATTCCTAGCTTTATCAAGAGGTATGGATAATCAAGATCACAGCCTGGGTGGAAGAGATCACTAGATTTCGGAATATGATTGAGGAAGACATTTTTCAGTGTTTCCCGGTCTCCTGGTGGCTAATCATCTGAATACCAAAGGAAAGAGAATGCCTTAGAAATCACTTACCTGGATTACCACCATGTGTGTCAGCCACGTCAACCAGCCACGAGCCGGGGTTGGTGACTTTGAGCCAAAATCCAGATTATGGGCCCATGCATAGCTAAATATGCCATGTCTGATGGTGGGCCAACAGTTTCACTGTAGTTAGTGGTCCCTTCTATCCTGACCTAATAGGTCAGAATGGTCCTTTGGCCAAGGATTCTGGGCATGGTATTCCTTTCTCTCTCTAAGAACTACTCCTATCGAATGTTTTATGAGTAGGATTCTTATGTATAGCCTCTGTGTTGGTGGCGGGTGCCTTTCAGGTGAGTCTCCTTAGTTAGCTGCTGTTGAAGAAACGATGCTAAATTTCCCCACAGTCGGTGATATGAGGCATCTCTCAGTGTGAAAACTGGAGATGAAGGTCTCCATTAGTAGATCTTAAAAAGGAATGAGGGTTGGTTGCCCACAACTAGAAAATGAAGTGTATTGTTTTTTTTAAGGTGCTGACCTGTTGTCTCGATGGTTTCTGCCCCGTGAATTCTTCCGCCCTGTTGTTGCTCAAGTTACGGAGGGATTCATGACTGGTGCTTTTTGTTTAAGTCTGCGCAGAGACGCTGAGAGCCTCATGATTCCTGACCAGAACTTATTCAATTATAACTTGAGGATAAATCTGCATGGCGACTGAGGCTCTTTCTGGCTGTTAGACCTTTATGCCTAAAGAAAATGAACTCTGGTCCACACAGGACTTCTACTGGTTTGCAACTGCTGCCTCAAAGTTCAAGACTGTCCCATTGATACAAATGGCACATCTTCCCTCCCAAATCCTCTCCTCCAAGCAACTTTCCCTTCACAGTTGATAATCCACCATTCTCCCTGTCACTGGAACCTGTGACTTTGGTACTATCCTTAACTCCTTACTCCTTCAACTCTCCCATTTAGTCTGCCTCTAAATTCTGTCAGTTTTTCCTCCACAACACTTCCCAGATCCACCCCTTCCCCTCCATCCAAAAGATCACCACCCTGGTCCAGCTAGACTATTGTTGCAGCCTCCTCATTAGTCTCCCTGCCTCCAGCCTCTTCCACCTCAAGTCTATACTTCACTCTACTGCCCAAATCATCTTTTGAAAACATGATTCCCTACTCCTCAAAATTCTTTAGTGGTTACTCATTCGAGGAGAAAATCCTGACCAATGGCATTAATGGCATCAGCTCTCTTGCTTTTACCTAGCTACTCTTCTCCTACTCCCTGTTCTGAAGCTCGCCTCCCCCATTGTGCCTCATTCTATACTCTTCTGCTTCCAACCCTTGGCTAAGACCCAATTTCTTACCTGGAATGCCCTTCCCCTTCAATACTGCCATATTTCCCCTCTTCTCATCCATCTTCAAAGCCTTTCAGAATTCCAACTTCATTTAGGAGGTTTTCTCCCAACTAACAGCTTGGTCCTTCTGTACCACCTGAGTACTCCCATAACGCTTACATACACATCCATTTATTTACATTCTCTACAACTAAAGCACTTCTTTCATACTATTTTCTGTCTTTCTCCTCCATTAGACTGTAAGCTCCTTGAGGTTTTCTACCTTTATGATCCTCTCCCGGTGCTCAATAAATACTTGACTTTAAGCTGGGCAAGTGTATGATCGCACATGAAGCTTGCAGATATCTCACCTGAAATGCTACATCATGCACCCAGGTAATTTACATGGGATATAGCTCGTCAGATTCACTTCAGCCCTCCCCAGCCAGTCCCACACTTCTGGGACTGAGCTCTGCAGCAGTCTCAAAATACTGGTAGCCTTGGTCCGAGAAGCACAGGAACTTCCACGCTCAGCCTCTCTCACACCTCCCTCTCACCTACCACACCTAAAATGAATCTAGTCACATGAGGTGGCCTCAGGCTGCAAAGCAGAAAATGGAATTAGGGGATACACTGACCTCATTCCTTTCTGGGTTGGCCAATAGCTGGAAACTAACTCTGTAACTGAAGGCAAACACACACACATATATATATATACATATGTATATATATACACAATATATATATATACACACACACACACACCCGTAGCTGCTTTATACATGTGGTAGTTCCATGTTCAGCTGATGCAAATGTCAGTCAATACCATTAATTGAGTGCCTACTGTTAAGACTTGGGCACAACAGTAGAGTGGTTAGTTGACCTGGATGCTGTGGATACTGGGAGTAGACCTCCCGTGGGTTTTAAACACTTGATCGACAGGGTCTACCTGGGAAGGTAAATCGAACAGTCAAAGCAAACACCTTCCTGGGGAAGAAGGTGATCTGGCCATGCTCCCTTCCTGTCATCCTTTCAGATAAGTGCTGGGGTCCCATTGAAGCCTGGCTTCTTGCTCCACGCTGTTGAACAAAATTCTACAGGGTCATTGCCCTGGTGAAGGGAAGCATCAAATTTTGATCCAGATGCCATTGTTAGAGAAAAGGAAGGGACAAGGAGTGGTAGAGAAGCAGCGTGGCTCAGTGGAAAGAGCACGGGCTTTGGAGTCAGGGCTCATGAGTTCGAATCCCAGCTCTGCCACTTGTCGGCTGTGTGACTGTGGGCAAGTCACTTCACTTCTCTGTGCCTCAGTTCCCTCATCTGTAAAATGGGGATTAAGACTGTGAGCCCCACGTGGGACAACCTGATTCCCCTATGTCTACCCCAGCGCTTAGAACAGTGCTCGGCACATAGTAAGCGCTTAACAAATACCAACATTATTATTATTAGACTTGAGAATCTCTGTATTGCAGTCCTTATGCCAAGGAATAAATCTGGTCAACATGGAGCTAAAACTTGCCATTTCGTCTTCTATAATCATGCGCTAATTGAGCTAATCTGTCTGCTGGGCATCAAGTATGAAGGCGGTGGAAGAAAGAGCTCCTCTATGGTTGCTCTGATACTGCAGCAGCTGTTTTGCTTCCTCTTGATCCTCCTTTACAGTGTAGTGGGCTGGAAAATGTTAAGTACCGGCTGTGGCAGACGCTGAACCAAAGAATTCCAATTGAGGAGGGGAAAAAAAGACACCTCCCTGTTGTGATTGCTCCTGCTCTAATCAATGGTGTTTACTGAGTGCTTAGTGTATGCCCCAGGCCAAAGAAAAGAAGCTGGGGAAAGGGGGGAAGAAGGGGCTCCAACACAGCGTGGCTCAGTGGAAAGAGCACGGGCTTTGGAGTCAGGGCTCATGAGTTCGAATCCCAGCTCTGCCACTTGTCGGCTGTGTGACTGTGGGCAAGTCACTTAACTTCTCTGTGCCTCAGTTCCCTCATCTGTAAAATGGGGATTAAGATTGTGAGCCCCACGTGGGACAACCCGATTCCCCTATGTCTACCCCAGCGCTTAGAACAGTGCTCGGCACATAGTAAGCGCTTAACAAATACCAACATTATTAACACCAGGTGCCACCATTTGTCACTTCAACTATGTAATAATAATAATTATGGCATTTGTTAAGCGCTTACTACGTGCCAAGCTCTGTTCTAAGCACTGGGGTAGATACAAGGTAATCAGGTTGTCTCATGTGGGGCTCAGTCTTAATTCCCATTTTACAGATGAGGTAACTGAGGCACAGAGAAGTTAAGTGACTTGGCCCAAGGTCATGCAGACAAGTGGCGGAGTCGGTATTAGAACCCACAACCTGATTCCCAAGCCCAAGCTCTTGCCACTAGGCTATGCTGCTTCCCAGCAAGCCCAATGTTTCAATGAGCTATTTTCCCCACTGAGGATCTCTAGGGACCTAGAAGGTGTGTAATTAAGTTAGTCTTGGGAGTAATGTCAACAGTGACCAGCTTTCCTTTATCCTGCATCTTCACCATTTCACCAGCAACTAGAAGTCTGTCAAGATTCTGGCAGTCTTATGAGAGTCAAAAGTACACATACAAACACAACTCTCTAGTTGCTGGACTTTGTTGCTGCTGCCCTGCTGGCTCTCTTGTTCAGAAGAAGTCCTGGAGGGTGCTCTTGGCCTCTCTTTTGTGACAGCTGTTAAGTGTGGGGACAGAAGTCAGGCTTGCAAGGCCCAGGGCCAGGCTTATATGGCTAGGGCTCAGGGCCCTGGTTATTCAGGTCTCATTGCTTCCCCTGGCTATTAGGAGTTGGTCAGCTACTAAGCCAGAGACCTATCCATTTTAGTAGAGTAAAACCAGGAAGAAAGAGTATCGTGCTTTTGAATTTTTATTCCTCTACCCAGGTTTGACCTGGAGCTCCTAAATTAAACTCCAAAAAACTTCTGCCTAGAAATAAAGGATAAGGAAAGGGATGAAAAGATAAAACACACTTCCTAAAGACCATATGAGAAGTCATAATGTCTGTCCCCTCCACCAGACTGTAAGCTCCTTGAGGGTGGATATCGAGTTTACTTACATTAACTGCATTCTCCCAGGCACTTAGTACAGTGCTCTGCACACAGTAAGCACTCAATAACACACCTGACTGACTGACTTGGAAGCTTGCGCCCTTCCCCCATCACCATAGTTATTGCCACAGGGTAGAAAGAGGAGCTCAGCTCAATTCCTTGCTGCCAGGGTAGAAGGGTAACCGGCGCCTACAGACACGACAGCAAGACTCATGCAGGAGCCCCCTCCCTGTCGGTAATACTGGCTCTGAGACCTTCAAGAGACTGGGGTCTGAGGGAATCAAGGAAAGTTAAGGGGACCCAATAAGCACAAAAGAGTAAATAAAAGAAGGCAAACCCTAGATGGCCAACAATTTGAGCAGGGATGTAGAGAAGGAAGCAGGGAGGAGACAAGAGGAGAGGCATAAAGATACAAGAGATATCATTACTAGATCAAACAATAGCCCATCCAACGAGTATTCTCTTTGACAGTGGCAACAGACTCTTTGGAGTAATCGTGTGATGGTTACCCTCATTGATGCCCAACTTAATATTTAGCGATGTGCCTTCTGATATCCCTAACTTTCCCTCTAGTGACCCATTATGGAGTATTTATCCATCAATATATATAAATCCCTCTTGAACCTACTGATATTTGCTGTCCGCACAAGTTCTTGTGGTAATGAACTCCATACATTTACTCCCTGCTGAATGAAGAAGGAAACTGTCTGTGGAGGCTAAAGGGTGTCTAAACTGCAAGCACCTTCCCTTAAGCCTACCACCTGAGTGGTTTTAGCTCAGAAATGGATGAGTCATGATGAGTCTCGTTTAGCTTGGTGAGAAGTGGCAGGAGGAGGTGGGGAGATGACTCTCAGGTAATCAGGGAAGGAAAAGCCTAGTTGAATCCACTTGCCTTGTACGGGTTTCCCTAAGGTATTGTACGGGCCTGAGCTTTCCTGAAGCAGGCAGGGAGATCTTCTGCAAGAAATAGCTGTTGCCCTTTACTACAAACGAAGGAAACTGGAGAGGGGAGGGCTGCACTCTCAAGTACCTAACAGTTATGGGGAAGGGGGAAGATCCCGGCCTACTTGGCCATCCTTAGGTCTTTACTGGCAGACAACCTTCAATATTTATTACCTGCAAGTCCTCCAGGACTCCTCAGAGGACTTCTGATCTATGATGAGCTGTCATGGCCTATATGACTCAGTGCAATAAGTTCGGTAAGTTCTGCCCTGAGGCATCTGGGTGAGCATCCCAGTGAGTTTCCATCCAGGATACCCGCATTCTAGAAAACCATTCAAGTATCAGGCAACAGTGGGGTCACATGGGACTGTGTGAATGTTCAGTCCTGGCCCCTCAACCCCAGGCCTTTCTCTGATCGTCCCATATCACATCTCAAGGGATGCCCCAGCTGGACCAGAGGGCAGGGAATGTGTTTTTTTTACTGCTGTATTGTACTCTCCCGAGCACTCAGTACAGTACTCTGCACACAGCAAGCACTAAATCAATACGATTGAACGAATGCAATAAGATGTTGTCATAAAATTATCTCCCACTTCTTGTTCTATCCCACCCGGCTAGTTTCTCTTCTTAACATCCTTTCTTTTTCATTCTACTCCAATCTTCCTGGCCCCTGCTTTAACTGGAGTGAGTTGAATCTTGATGAGTGGAAATTCAATTATATGACCATATTGGGCTTATTTTTTCCTAAATGCATTTTAGTGCTTTTATCTACCCACCACCAAAGTCTTAGGACATCCAATGCCCAAGTCCAGGTCGAGCTATGAGATTATGAACAGGGGAGTGGAGAATTCAGAAGGAGATATAGGAAGTGTAAATATGTATTTTTTGTGAGGGGGGAGGTAACATCAAAGATTTTGCAAAAACAGTGTTTCAAACAACCAGAGCTCTGAGCAACTGTTTGATGATAAAAGGGAATATGGGCTTTAAAAAAAAAAAAAAAAAAGCTCCTTCTCCCTCCACTTGCTTTTTCTTTGCCTAGGTGCTTGCTCTTCTACTGTTGACATTTACTAGGCACCTATTGTGTTTTTCATTTCTCCATTTAATATTTAAATTATGGGGAAAAAATTCTACATACATGGAGAACTAAAAAATAAGCTTAAATAACTTTAAAGTTCAAATTTTTAATAAAGATCAGTGCAGACACAAAGGAGAGATGCATGTTTATAATCAGTGTCAAATGTGCTTATATCATCTATTTTAGAATAGTATGGTTTGCTTGGACAATGGTGTTTACTTCTACTTTTCAAACTTCTTAACAGTGAGCTATTAAAATCAAAGTTTTCCCCTTTCAAATCTTGTTTTCTTTTGCAAACCATCTAAGTTTAACACAGTACGTAAATAGCGTTGGTTTTTTTTAATCATTCCTTCAAAAGACTCCAGGTTAGAAAAGTGCATGGTGAAGTTTCCAGAGGTATTTGCATTTACTGCCTCCCTATTAAAATGCTAGAATGAGCGAAATTATGGCTCATCTATACTGTACAAAACCTGTCATCATAACATGCCCATGCTAAGTTAAAAATTATCTATGGACTTACACTTTGCCTTATGTTACTTTGATACATATGTACCATCCGATGGCAAAAATAAAAGAATATACAAAATACTGCAAAAATGATTTCATTTAAGAAATTATGAAGCGAAGCATTTAGCTACAACATCCGTTTAGAAAGCTTTAACCAAATATTATAAATTATACTCACTCTGACCGTAGCCGGGCTTCCATACCGTCTGGTAGAAAAAGTTTTATTGTGGAAACAATACATCCATGGGTAACTGATTAAAAAAGATAGGACTGAATTAGTGAAATTAGGAGGTTCAGAAATAGAACACTTACGTTAGGGCTTTTAAAAAAAAAGGAAAATATAAAGGAAAATACAAGTTAGCCTGGCCTTGTGGAAAAAGCACAGGCCCCAGAGTCAGGGGACCTAAGTCCTAAGCTCTGTCACTTCTCTACTGTGTGACCTTGGGCAAGTCACTTATTTATCTGGGTTGCACCTGTAAATGGCAATTCAATACCTCCCCCTTAGCGAGCCCCATGTGAAACAAGGACTGTGTCTGACCTGATGATCTTATATCTACCTCAGCACTTAGTACAGTGCGCAGCACATAGTAGCCATTTAGCAATTACTGATCTTAGTACTCAATATACCATTCACTTGGGAGGACAAGTAATTTGATTATTAAATAAAATTTGGACTTGGAAAAAAATTTGATATACTATATTTTTCCTTTTTTTGCAGTTTAAAAAGTGTGCCAACAGACAGGGTTCTGCAATGTTAGAGAGATTTTTTTCACTGTAAAAAGATTCCACTTGGGATCCATTTAAGTGTTAACATTAGAAGTGTACCCATGCAACATATTATACACGTGTGCAAGTATAGAGATTATGGTACACTACAAATAAGCCACACAATGCTCAAAGGAATAATTTGGCTGTGTGCACCTACATTAATACCGATGAGTTCTATTTAGAAGTCAGCCATTAAAATAAGCAAAGATAAATTTGAAATTAAAACTATAGTGATGTCGCTTGAAACAGTTCCACATTACAGAGGGAATAAATAATTCTTGGCTTCATAGCCTCTAGCCCCCAAATCACAGGCTCATATGCAATTACAGGGCTCAAAATAGTAATAATAATATTTAAGCATTTAATAATAATAATAATAATAATAATAATAATGAGAATAATTGTGGTATTTGTAACCGCTTACTATGCGCCAGGCACAAACCGCTAAGGTTGATACAAACAGGTTCCTGAATATGGACGTCAAGGGGGCAGTTAACCCAACAGCTGCATTTGATGGGCAGCCACTCGAATCACTGCTTTGAGGGGTGACCTCCCAACCACCTTCCAACCTGGTGGTAGTTGCCCACCTGACTTACTGCTCCCAAGGGACAGCTGTCTGGCTCTCCACCCCCAGTAAGAGCGGGCAACTGAATCCCTACCCTTTGGGGAGGGGTGGCAGGATAAATGCCCCTGCCAGACACTCATCTTGGGAGTGGCAGCCACCCAAATCTCTGCCCTGGGGGTGAGAGATGACCACCTCCCTACCCTGGAGGAGGGAGGGGGCGGGCAAGGTCCCCCAGATTAGTTTGTCTTGTGTGGGCAATTGCCCAAATCCTCTCCCCTGGAAGAGATTGTGCCTGAATCTCCACCCTGGGGGCACCACCACCAGACTCCTCCTATGAGGATAGCGGTCGCCTGAATCAACCCCAATTGGGAGCAAACCCAATGCCAATACAGGTGCATCCCAAGATCCTTATGTAGTACGTGGGGGTATGGTAGCTGTCAAACTGTGGGATGCATTTTCCCAAAGATTTATATGCAATGTGTTAGGATCCTCTTCCACAGCCAAGCATAACACGATGACTGAGTCCTTTCATATTATAAAAAAAGATGCTGTTTTAGACGAGGCCCTATTGCCTCCGCTCCCCCAACACCCCCACCCCAACCACCAACTTTTCCTCTCCACTATACCTAGGGACTTTCTTGATGCCCATGAACCCCAAACATGGCTCAGCCTCCACCCTTCTTGTCTATCCAGGGGTTTTTTTGCCGATTTTGTTTCGTTTTTAAACCAGAGTTTCACCCTCTTCCCACTTGTGCCAGGTGTTGTCACAGCTGTTTTCAGCAGAAATGGGGCAGGGAAAAAATGGTGTTCCAACTGGGATTCCCATGGCCAGACACCAGAGTCCTGGCCCACCTCTCTGTTCCAAAAGGTGGCGAGCTGGTTTCGTTTGACTTTGACTAGGCCACATTCCCTCTTGCCGACTAGTTCTGAGTTCCTCCCTGCAAGCATTTCTGTCACTTGGTTCATTCATTCATTCATTCAATAATATTTATTGAGCGCTTACTATGTGCAGAGCACTGTACTAAGCGCTTGGGATGAACAAGTCGGCAACAGATAGAGACAGTCCTTGCCGTCTGACGGGCTTACAGTCTAATCGGGGGAGATGGACAGACAAGAACAATGGCAATAAATAGAGTCAAGGGGAAGAACATCTCGTAAAAACAATGGCAACTAAATAGAATCAAGGCAATGTACAATTCATTAACAAAATAAATAGGGTAACGAAAATATATACAGTTGAGCGGACGAGTACAGTGCTGTGGGGATGGGAAGGGAGAGGTGGAGGAGCAGAGGGAAAAGGGGAAAAAGAGGGTTTAGCTGCGGAGAGGTAAAGGGGGGATGGCAGAGGGAGTAGAGGAGCTCAGTCTGGGAACGCCTCTTGGAGGAGGTGAGTTTTAAGTAGGGTTTTGAAGAGGGAAAGAGAATCAGTTTGGCGGAGGTGAGGAGGGAGGGCGTTCCAGGACCGCAGGAGGACATGACCCAGGGGTCGACGGCGGGATAGGCGAGACCGAGGGACGGTGAGGAGGTGGGCGGCAGAGGAGCGGAGCGTGCGGGGTGGGTGGTAGAAAGAGAGAAAGGAGGAGAGGTAGGAAGGGGCAAGGTGATGGAGAGCCTTGAAACCTAGAGTGAGGACTTGGTTGCCTGTCAAGTTTCCCCACGTCATCTCACCCAGGGGCATTTCCTGCTCTGATGAGACAGCAATTCTCCACTAAACGGAGCTCAGCTCGGATACAGGTAATGAATGGGAAACAGGGGAGGGGAGAGCAGCTCAACGTGTTTCTCCGGCTTTAGTGAAGGCAGCACAGTCTCAGGTAGAGAGTGAGTGCGGCAGCTCTCCGTTCCTTCCATTTTCACCCCATCCAAGCTTCCTCCCTCCCAAGCCCCTAGCAAAACGGAGAACCCAGCCTGCAAGTCACTGATTTGAAAGCAGCGTGCAAGTGGCAAGGCTAAGGGAAGAAGGGACGGGTCTTCCTTGCAGCAACTGTACATCGAGCAGGACCTTACAGTTCCTGGGCTACATCAGCAATTAGTGCATGATGTATCTCCCGATTTTATGTATAGTGATCATTTAGACCCGGGGGTATACCTGTATTTTGATACAGTAAAAGGGAATAGAACAGTATTATAAACATCTTGATTTCGATGAACTCAACCAAACACTGCCTTTCCCTTTATAAGCTACCAGTTTTGAAATTTAATATGCCAAAGAATTCCACTAATAGAGTGGCTATCCAGCCTCATTTAATTTAAAAATGATATAAGTAGACATAAGGATGGGCAAGTCATTATCCAGAGACTGTCAATTAATCCTCTTGTCACTAGACCATACATTACTTGTTTTACTAAGTACAAAAATGGCATTTTGCATTTACAACCAAAATGCAATCAAATTAAATATTTCTATAGCACCATACAAAACACTTTACCTCCTGACAAGTAAATTTTAAAGAATTGAAATCATTCTTATTTTTTAAAAATGAGAAAGCAGAGGTTCTCAGGATACCTTGCTCATAACCAGACTAGACTGTAAGCCCAGTGTGGGCAGGGATTGTCTCTCTTTATTGCTGAATTGTACTTTCCAAGCGCTTAATACAGTGCTCTGCATACAGTAAGCGTTCAATAGATGCGACTGAATGAATGAATTAATCATAACACCTTGGCAGTACACTCAACTTGCCTCTCTCATTCAACCCAGATATATTCAGTCTGTCACTGAATCCTGCTTTCGTAACATCTCTAGAATCTACCCCTTCCTCTTCATCCAAACTGCTACCATACTGATCCAAGCACTTACCATATCCCGTCGTGACTACTGTGTCAGCCTCCTGTTTCCCCCTCTCCAGTCCATACTTCACTCCACTGTCCGGATACCTGTTTGTTTGTTTTGATGTCTGTCTCCCCTCTTCTAGACTCTGAGCCCATTGTGGGCAGGGATTGTCCCTATTTGTTGCTGAATTGTACTTTCCAAGCGCTTAGTACAGTGCTCTGCACACAGTAAGTGCTCAATAAATACAATGAATGTACGAATCGTTTTTCTACAAAAATCATTCTGCGCACGCCACCCCACACTTCAAAAACCTCCCAATGGTTACCCATCCATCTCTGCCTCAGACTCCTCACCATCAGCTTTAGGGAAGTCTCTCCCCCTCCTACCTAACTTCACTCATCTCCAACACACAGTCTATACAGTTCACTCCTCTAAGACCAGCACACTGTACCTCGATCTCACCCCTCTCCTTATCGACACCCTTGCTCACACCTTCCCTCCTGCTTGGAACTCGCCTGTATATCTGACAGACCACCACTCTCCCAGTCTTCAAAGCCCAACTCAAATCATATCTCCTCCAAGAAGCCTTTCTTGACTACCCTCTCTCTTCCCCTCCATTCTCCCTCCCTTCTGAGTCACTATGCACCTTGTAACTCATCCTACTTACATACATATCCTTATATACTACTTCCCCTAACCATTTAATCTCCCACTAAATTGTTAGCTCCTGGGCAGAGATTCTGTCTATCAACTCTATTGCGCTGTACTACTAATAATGGCATTTAAGCATTTACTATATGCCAAGCACTGTTCTAAGCGCTGAGCACTGTTCTAAGCACTCTTCCAAGCACTTGGTGCAGCACTCTGCATGCAGTAAGCACTTAATCAATATTGCTGATTGACTAATGAGAGGCAATTCTAAATGTTATATTGAAACTCAAAATTTTAGGCTCGTAGCCATCTCTACCGCTCTGCATAAACCCCATGACAGCATCACCAATGAGGTGTAGCAAGCTAAGAATTGTTATCCGTGTAAAACTTCTATTCATGACTCCATGTGATGTCTAAGATTCTTCAATTACAGAGCATGAAGAACAATAGTAACCTGTCTGATAGAGATGTTTGAATCAATAAACTAAATTGCCTCAACTTACACACTTTGGTACCACGGGGTTAGGTGCAATTCAAAGCACCTGATGAAAAGGAATGTCATATCTTATTGCTCTGAACCAAGACAAAGTTTTGTGTGGACATTTTGTACCCTGAGTAACAAAAACCTGCTAAACTAGAAAGTTAAACAGTGACTCTGAAACACTATCAAATAAAGCTCCTCCCTCCTTCACTAGATCCCTCCCCTTCCTCACAAACAAGTGCTAGAAGAGGGTGCAATGCTCACAACAGAAAGTGCTAAATACCATCTATATTCTGCATTTGGCCTTTCCCTGTGTCCCCCCGGTCTCCTGCCTCTGGACCGCTCAGTACTTAAGGAGCGACAGGGGCTCTGGCTCCGCTGACACATCCAGGCTGACGAAAGAAGTGGCAGCAGCAGCCGAGAGCCAGGAAGCGGTGCGGAGACTGGGTGGCCCTTGAAGACCGAAACCACCACTGCAAGGTTTCCAGAGCCATGACTTCCACCTTGTCCCCGGGGGAATCTCCCAGGCTCGGGCTGGGTGGATGGACTGGGGATGAGGCAGACGATCACCTTCATCATCACAGGGGGTGGGGAGAGGAGCCACTGGCCCTCCCCTGGAGACTGAGCGTGAGCTACTCTTGTGATTGCCACCAAGGACACGACTCTAACGAGGAGGGTGACAAACTCCACAGGTGCTGGGGCCCAGAGGTGGTGGGCAGTCAATCTGTAGTAGGCAAAAAAAAATATGGATCCAACATCTTGAGTCCTTCCTGTAGGCTACATGGTCCTGGTGGGCAGGGAATGTGTCTACTGTACTATACTCTCCCCAGGTGACAAGTAAGTGCTCTGAACAAAGTGAGGCTCAATAAATACCATTCATTGATTGACTTTTTCCCACCTCTCTTGGTTCAGGTTGCTGAGGAGAAAGAAGGCGCTGAGGAAGAACACTCAGCTGGAGAGAAGGGCAACAAAACTCTTACAGGAGACAATATTGCAGAGAAGAGGAGGGCTTAAGAACTGGGGTCCTTTCGGGTCAAGAGAACTTGTACCATGTGCTGAAGATGTAAAAGAAGGTGTCAGAGCATCTCTCAAACCAAATGCTGGGCAAAGATGGAGGGTGGGAAAGCAAAAGACCCAGATTAACACAATCCCCAGAAGGGAAATGGCTCATGGAGTTCTAGGGGGCAAGGGAGGAATCAAACAGAGCATTAGAGGAAAATGGAGGCAGCAAATTACACTGTTCAATAAAGAAGGAAGTTGGTAGGTGTGGAAAAGTTGCAAAAATAGCACCCTTGTAAGGTTGTTCAAGAACATAACCCACACATTATCAGAAAACTGACTGTCTTGGGCTAGACAGATCATTGGTCAGATTCAGTAATAGCATTTTTAAGGTTCCCTTGTAAGTTGTGAGGCACCTAAACAAACAACAAAAAAAAAAATCAGTCATCAAATTCCTTGTCGACTGACCCTCCAAGTGACAAAAGCCCCCAAGAAATCACTACCCAGAAGCAAAAAAGTTGATTTACTACTAACTTTAGGATACAGTGATAATATGTTTCAGCAATCGGCTGGGATGCCAGAATCTGGCCAAGTGTCTCTGGCTGACATACCAGCCTCCAGCCACTTGGTAACGACGGTGACCACTTTCACCTCGGCAGTGGAATGGCCACTATGGAGACCCATACGTTAGCTCTCCATCCCCTCCCTCTCTTTGCCCCCAAGAGGAAACACTAGCATTATGGAGCACGGGTTTCTGGAGTTGCGGTCAGGGACCCTGAAGCAGAAGCAGCAGCAGCAACCTAATGGGGCACTCAGCATGCAAACTAGTCCCAGTTTTCTTGGGATTCTGAGCAGTTTGGCCTCATAACCATTATTGGCTAGATGATTAGAACACCCGTGAAAAAACTCTGGTCAACTGAAGATACAGAATTCTGTAGAACATGATTAGATGCCAGAGGGTTTCTTTTTCATATACCGTTTTCCCATGAGATTTAATAATGAAAGTTAGGTCCACTTATCAGATTTCAGTAATGCAAAGTAAAAAAAACTAAAGTAAGAGAAAATGATCCATACCCTTACCTTTCCGCGTGTTCTCTGTCACATCTACCCCAAACTGGATAATATCACCAGATAGAATCTCACATGGTGGACTTTCTTCAGATCCTCGACTCAATCTCTGGCTGTTTATAAAGGTACCATTACTACTCTTAGTGTCTTGAAGATAAAACTGCAAAAACAAAGTTAAAAGTCTGTGAGCTTAAATTACATGCAGTCACTAAAATAATGCCTAATTTGAAGCGATAGGCAATACCAAAAAATGAAAAACAGACTGTTTTGCACGTTTGTTCTTTGGAGCTTTGAACCGTGAGGGGACAATTTCCTTTTATGGGAAAGAAATAATCAGCAAGGACACCAGATAAATTAAGTACTCTCCATTAATTCAACAGTATAAAGTCTGTAGACTATTACACTGAATTAAGATCTGAGATAGCAAAAGCAAAAGAATTTAGGCTTAAAGGGCAGTTCAGCAGTTTTTACTTAAATCAAGAAAACATCCAGGCTTTCCTCTCAAACCAGCAGCATTTCTCACTTATAATCATCATTTCACTTGAGGCCCTTTTACCCAGCTATTTTGAAACCTCTCCCCAAAGTTGGCCGTTTCCTTATTTTAATGTACAATTTAACAATTTTGTGAATTCACCTTGTTTCTGGGTCTTTACATCATTTATTGTTGGGCATTAGTGCTTACGATACGGAACTAAAAGAGCTTCTATCCTAGTGTCCCTTGGAAATGTCCATTAGCAATTTGACAGCATTTTATAGTTGTAAAGTTGACCAAATTGATAGCTTCTCAGAAAAAAAGGAAAACACGTGAAAACACATTGCTTAAAAATAATTCCGAACACTGGGTAAAAATAAGCCTCTCTCTTCAAAGGGCACTCATTTTAATTCAAAACCCATCTTAAAGATAGAATTTATTTTCTAAATTTGGCTAATTTAGACATAGTTTAACTTTTACAAAACTAACTTGCAATAGCAAGGCATTATTTGTCTCCATGGTTACTAATTAGCACTTTTTCAGTGTCTCTCTCTGCTTCCTAGCTTTGTCATTGGGGTTACCATTTGTGTTTCAGAAAACTAACCTTCAATACCTACAATTTACAACCAACCTCACTACTGCACATTTAAGTTTTGCCTGGGCTTTAATTTTTTCAGCATGAAAATACTCATTTAAGTTGTTAAAAAATGTTTGATGTTAGAGACTACGTAAAAACTTTTCATTCACCCAGCGTTTTTCCTTTCTTGCCTCTTTTGGCCCTGCCCTCTCAAAAGCCCCACCCCTTTAAAGCCTCATACCAAATTGACCCCTCACACTCAGAATGAAAGTTGGCACCCCTGACTCCCACAGGCCATTGACCCCCATATCCTCAGCAGGTTCAGTGTTAGTTACGAGCAGCCTCAGGCTAAGTACCACCACTTTCAACTCTTGAACTACCCACAACCTCCCCAACAAATACAAGGAGTTTGAGTTCATATATGGCCCCTAAGAGGGTACCCTTCCAGCCAAAGGAATCGCCCAGTCCTGCTTTAGCCACATATTTTTTAATACAGCCCTACCCCAGTTTATTATCAAAAGTGAAATATGTCATTTATTTTAAAAGACAACATTAAAATTGGCAATAGTTCACTGACCCAAATTCTAGCAGATGAGTACCATAACTGAAAATTTTCAGTTAACATTAACACATCAAAAATTTTCCACTTAACTGTCCATATTGAGCCAAAAAGACTTTAGCACTCACAAGGTCCTAAAACAAAGACCATTCCTGGCTTTAAAGACATGTTTGTATTTATCCAAGAAAATATCTCCTTATTTTTCTGATATCTTTTTAAAACGACATATTAATACTTCTGTTGTTGTAACTAGTATTACTTCAACTAACATAGTGGCTAGACTATGCAAAACTGTACTATGAAATAAATTATGTTCACCTTTGATTTTCTAACTTGTCAAAGTAACATGACGAGACCTCCATGAGTTTCTCAGGGCTTGTGTACTAAATAAGTGATATACTACAACCCTCATCTCTGCTGACCTAAATTATTTTACCTGCCCACTCCTGTGACTCTCCTAATAAGGGCATTATAGTAGTTGCTCACGGCTCTAATGATCAGATAAAGATCCTCACCTTTAAACACCTCTAGAATTCAACCTTTCCTGGCCATCCAAACTGTTAGCAGGCTAATCCAAGCGCTTATCATACCCCACCTTGACTACTCCATCAGCACCCTTGCTGACCTTCCTGCCTCCTGTCTCTGCCTGCTCCAGTCTCTACTTCATTCTGCTGCCCAGATCATTTTCCTAAAAAAAACTGTTCATTCCCACTGCTCAAAAACCTCCAACCATTGCCCACCCACCTCCGCATCAGACACTACTTACCATCGGCTTTAAGGCACTCAATCAACTCTCCCGCTATCTTACCCTGCTGATCTACTACAACCCAACCCTCACACTTTACTCCTCTATCGCCAACCTACTCCCTGTAACTCGATCTCATCTACCTTGCTGCCGATCCCTTGTCCAGGTCCTCTCTTTGCCCTGGAACTTCCTCCCACTTTACATCTGACACATCAACACTCTCCCCACCTTCAAAGCCCTCCTAAAATCACATCTCCTCCATGAGACTTCCCTGACTATGCCCTCATTTCCCCTATTTGCTTTTCCTTCTGCATCACCTACTCATGAAGATCTGTAACCCGTAAGCACTTAATATTCAACTCACCTTCAGCCCCAGAGCACTTATGTACGCATTCTTAGACTCTACCGCTTCCCTTACCTGTACTTGGTATTATAATACCTATATCTCCGTCTAAACTGCAAACTCCTTGTGATCAGGGGTCATGTACTGTACTGTACTTTTCCAAGCGTTTAGTACAGCATTCTGCACATAAGGGTTCAATAAATACCACTGATTGATGGGTCTCATTTAAAGCCCTTTGTCCCCCCCGCCAAAATAAAAAAAATCACAGATTATCTCCTTTCCCGCTCCCTGCCTACTCCTTCTGCTCCTTCCAAACAAATATACTTAAAGCCGTTTCATCCACGAATCCATCTATCAAAGGTATTGAGTGCTTACTGTGTGCAAAGCATTATACGAAGCGATTGGGGGAGTCCCACTCACTGCAGCCTAGACCCAGAATGACCTGTTCAAGGTGAAGACATTGCTGTCTCTCACTGGTCCATTGCTCGATATTTTAAGATTTGAGTTCACTGTGTCTTTAAAGCGCTTCTACTGTTCCCCTTTTTTATGATTACCCCACTTCAGTTCCCCATAGAGCAGCTGTTTGTTGACCTCATCATTCCAGAATCATCATTGTTTGTTTTTCTGTCTTGCCACTTAATTATTGTACGTAGGCATCAGTGGAGCTCCTCTAGAAGTTGAATGTGACTTCTGTTAGATCCAAGTCACACAACCATAAGGAAAGTTGAACACTAAAATTGCCGAGAATCTTGATGCCATGTTGACTCCACAAAATCCTTGAACCTTCTTGATTCAGGTCTCTAATTCCACAACGATTCTTGTATCTGTACAAAATGTACTACTCAAGAAACAGAATTCAGTGACAGCATTCAACACTGCTATTGACATCGATCCCTGGTTGTGCACAGAGTTTGTGGATGCAGGCCAAAAAGTCAGTTTTCTTCAGGCTGTCGGACCAGAGCACTATGCTGATTCTGAGAAGCAGTTCAAAATGCTGTGCACGTTATCTCAAGTATATGCTTCCTGAGCCCAGTAAATCGGTGTTTAGAAGTTATGGTAAGAGTGACTCAACGACTTTTGATAATGTACTCAGCACGCCGAGTTGAAAGCTTCCCAAAGGTTTGGAACCCTGACACCAGCTTCCGGATTCCCGGTGGGGACTAAACAAAACCGGTTAAACATAACTGGACAGAATACACAACCCTACTTTACTCTGTTGGTGATGAGGAAAGGATCAGAAAAGACGTCTCTGATTCTGACACAGTGTGGAGTAGTTTTAGTCTCTTGATTAGCTCTGTGGGATGGTCACAATTTTGTTCAGTTATTTCCAGAGCCCAGATCTCCTGATGATATCAAGTAGTATTTATCAATATTGAATACTAGGCTTGATGATCTGTGCATTTCTTCTGGATCTGACACGTAGAAAAGCTCATGTCCACTAAGCCCTGTTGTGGACTGAAGCAGCTTTGGGATCCTGAATTCGGCTCGGACAAGGCACTTCCTTCAAGAGATCGCGGTTGAAGTCACTCAGCTATACATCACATTCTTGGCTAAAATTACTGACCATCCTATGTTTTTGATATTATCCAAGGCAGATGTGGATAACTCCATTACTCCACCAGGATGCAGATGAGAGTTGTATGGGGGTCCCAGTGACCAAGGTTGAACCAGATTCCCCAACCAGATAAGATCAAAATCGGGATACAATCAGTACCACAAATTAGAAAAGATCACAACTGAAAATACTAATGTTAAGGATCACGAGGCAATATTTACAACCACTGAGGTTCAAGACTACCAGGCAGGGCCAAGCAGAGGATCTGGCTACCAGAAGTTAGATACCATGTGCTTCGGCCTGGCGACTGGCTGTCTGATAGCTTCCTTGGAGAAATTGCTGGAAAGAAGGTTCAGCCTATGATAAGTACCAGAGTAACACACCCTAGCTTCACCTTTATCCCAGTTACAATTGAAGCTGGAAAAAAAAATACATTACATATGAAGCTCTTCTTCTGGTGGGTCTTGGGAGGGCAGGTAGGAGCACAGCTAACTGCCAAGAGTAAGCTCCAATTGTCTAGGCTTAAAAGGCACAGAGGAATGAACTTTAAGGCTTTAATCTGCCTGGTTCCCTGAGACAGTATTTTCTTTGTACCACATTAACAAAACTGCCTGGCCTCAACCAGGATTAGGGGAATGTGGGCAATACCAACCACAAACATGCAGCCCTCAGCTAGTCAGCCACACATATGCACACATGTGTTCTCAACTAGCCAGATTTTCTTTTTCCTCTCTCTCTCTCTCTCTCTCATACACACACACACATATACTCACCAGAGATGACATTCGAAACAACCAGAGGTAAGGGAATGGAGAAGAGCAGATGTTGGAGAGAGAAGAGAAGAGGGGACTGCCCCCATGGTAACAGCAAGGGAGAAAAATGAACGCAGAAAGAGAGGAGGAGGAGGAGGGGGGGGGAGGGGGAAGAGGAGGAAGAGGGTTTCTGCCACTGCAACAGCAGAAAGGGGGAGAGGAAGAAAGGGGAGGGGAGGCTTTGACCACTAAGGGGACTTGTGAAAGTATGGAGGAAGGGAGTTAAGCAACTGGTAAAACACACCCCTAGTCATACCAACCAATCCTCTTTCTGACTAGCACACATACAGGGAGTTGGCGAGCCTGACAGGTGTTGGGTAGAGTTGTATATAAGTGTTTTAAGTCTGAATATGTATGCTTAAATACTTTGAGCCTGTAAGGATGGATTTGTGAATTAGATCACGCATCCTTGCTTTTATTGGAACAGTCCTGGATTTTGGTGAGCATTCTAGTCAATTTTAGAAAAAATGTGCAAAAGAATTACATATAATACATAATATAATATATACTATATTGTGTTATTATTATAATATCATGTATATTTATACAGAAACACACAAACGTGCAGTAAATTGGGACTGGCCCAGCCAAACCTTTCGTCTCGCAGGTGCCAACTTTTCATTTTGAGTGTGGGAGTCAGAGGGGACTAGGATTTTAGGGAAGATGAGGACTGGGAAAGGGCAGGCTTCAAGGAGGTCGAAGGCAAGAAAGCCACAATTTTGGATCTTTTCAACCCTGAGTGGACACTCTCAGGTCCTGTCAGAGATCTGGGATGAACAAGGCTAGGAGTTAAGCTCAAAAAGCTATCGCAGCAATTGTGTCACTGTACCCATGGATCTGATATCTACAGCTCACCCTACCTTGCATCACACCCAACTGCTATTGCTCATTTTAAGACTCTGTCATCATGACTGGAACATCCTCAATACATGCTCATTTTAGGTCCCACAGGATTCTGGGATTTGTAATATAGCTGTCCCAGAATTCTGGGGGATTTTAACCTTCTCCCTGACCCGCCCTGGTTGCTTAGGGTAAAGTACGGAATCTTTTGATGGACATCTAATTTTTCTACAATAATGTGGTCATCTACTTATAATGCATTTAACAAGTTCCTATAATCAAGAAAAATGTATTTGAAAACAACCTGGATATCAAAAACCCTACAGATCCACTAGAAAATTATTAACAGAAGAAAAAGAGATTCCTCAAACCAAATGAATTATTTCAAGATAGAGAACTATCTGCTGGCTTAAAAAAAATCTTAGAGAAAGGCAAGAAAATAAATACCCATGAAACCCTAACCAAGGACCTTAGTAAAAGGAGGAATCACTGGCAAGTATATTGGAATTTGGTAGCAACAAGTCAATCTAGAACAGAATTTTTTTTATTTGGCAAAAATTTTACACTGTTAAAACTCTCTCCCCAATATTTTTTACCATTAACATAACCAAAATTCAATCAAAAGCCAAAGAACAAAATCATTATTTAGAGGGTCAAGATTCCATGTCCCCTTCCACTAATTTCACAATATGAACTTGAAAAATGTAACTGCCCCTACTTATAAGATAATGGGAGCATTTATTTCATATTGAGTCTTAATATTAATAGTAAACAATTTATTCATTTAATTTTGTGCACAACCACTTGGAGAATGAAATAAAGTTAAAAACATGATCCCTGCCCTCGAGGAGCTTACAATTCAGTAATGATAACTATTAAGTGCACACAATGGTAAGCATATGGCCCTCTGCCCTGGGGAGAGGTATGAAGCTACTGATTCAGACATGGTCTCCGGCCCCACTCCCGTAGCCAGATGGCAGCAGCTGTTCCCCCACCAACATAAATGCTTATGCACACACATCCGTTTCTCTTCTCCCTGGCACAAACTCTTATCCTCCTCACATACAAAACCTAAGGCACACACAAACTCTCCCGCATAACACTTATATCTTTCTTTCACACTCACCACGTTGACTTGGAGAACAAATCCGCTCCCACGTCTTCATCTACCATCTCTATACGGATGAGGCACAAATCTACCTCTCCAGTCCCTAACTCCATCTTTTTTTGAGATCTCACATTTTCTCCAGCCTTCAGGACATCTATACATGAATATCCCACTGACAACTCAAACTTAACATGTCCAAAACTGAACTTCTCATCTTCCCTACCAAACTCTCTCCTCCCCTCGGTTTTCCCATCACTGCAGACACCACCACGATCCTCCGTCTCAAAAGCGCAAAACCTGGGCATTATCCTTGTCTCATCACTTTCCTTCGACCCTCATATTCAGTCACCACATCCTGTCAGTTCTTCACAACACCTCCAGAGTCTGGCCCTTCCTCTTCAACCAAACTGTTACCCCGCTACTCCAAGCACTTGTCATATCGTTTCTTGACTATTGCATCAGTCTCTCTGCTCTTCAGTCCATATCTCACTCTACTGCCTGAACCATTTTTCTTAAATAAATAAATAAATAAATAAATACGTTAGCACACCTCTCACTTCTCAAAACCCTCCAATGTTTGTCCAGCTATCTTTGCTTCAAGCAGAAACTCCTCAACATCAGCTTAAAGGCTAATTAGCTATCTCCCTCCCACTTAGCCTCACTCCTTTTCCACTACAACCCAGCCCACACACACACTTCTACTCTCTAACAACCACCTACTTATTGTACCTCTATCTCATCATCATCTCCTCACCATCAGTCCCCTAGTCCCTCCCCACTTCATATCTAACATACCTCCAAACTTTCCCATCTTCAAAACCCTATTAAAATCCTATCTATTCTTCCATCTCCCCACCCTATCCTCCCTCCCTTCTGTATCACCACTGCACATGAATCTGTACCCCATAAACACTTGGGTTTCACTCAATCCTCAACACCCAAGCACTTATGTACATATCCTTATTCTTGGTTACTTCCTCTACCTGTAATTGATTTTAATGTCCGCCTCCGCCCCTAGATTGCAAGCTCCTCGAAGGTGGGGATTGTGTTTTTCAGCTATATTATACTCTCCCAAGCGCTTTATACCATGCTCTGCATAGGGTTAGCTCTCAATAAACACCACTGATTGATGCATACAGCCTCATATAAAAGTCCCAGAGCTTACTCAGTATTCATATAAGCCCACACAAACACACAGCACTTTCTCCCCCTCTTCCTCCCCGCATAAGACATATTCCTTTTCCCCACTACTTATGGATGGACTCACGTGCGCACACACACCCACCACACCACAAAACTATGCTTACATAGAGATCTCAAGCAGGGCCATAAATACACACAAATAGAAAGAGATACAGAGGAACACAAAAGTATGAGGCCAGAAGAAGGGAACAGGAGATACCATGTAAACAAAAAAACAAGATAAAGGGGAAAAAAAGAAAAAGAAATACATTGTCTAACCCAGTTGAAGTTTTGGTACTTCTACTAGGCTACCCAAATTCACTTATGCTAGACTCAGTTGTATAAATTACAACACAGACTTACTAGCCTTCTTGACTCAGTTTTCTAGCACCTTGTCTATCCTTGCATCATTGGACAACGTACTGCCCAGGGAGCAAAATTCTGTGACCACATTCAGGAGTGTCTCCAACTGAAATCCCTGGTTGTATATAGGACTGGTCAGGTGACGGTAGGTATAGTCTTCTTCAGCCTACCAGTCTGTGGTGCTTTGATGATTCTAAGTGGTTCGTAATCAGCTGTGTGTGTTCTTGGGCACAGACATCAGTGTTAGTATAGGAGCTCCTGTTGGAGTGATTCGAGGATTTCTGATCATGCGCTCAGCCTAATGAGTCAGTCGAAAGAGTTTCCCAGAAGATCAGAACCTTATTCTACCACAACCCTCCAGAATCAAGACTCTGAGCACCGCTGCGTAGGATATGATAAATGAGAAAGGACATAGTACACAGTCCTGCTTTGCTCTGTCGGTGACAGGGAAAAGAGCAGATGTGGTCTCTCTAATTCTGATGCAGCCAGCCAGATCATCATGAGGAAACCTTAGGATTCTCGGGACAGGTGAACTTTTTTACTAGTTGCCAGGGATCAGGCCCAGTGACAGTATCAAATGCTTTGGTAAAGTCCACAAACTGAAGAGATATTATTGTTCCCTGCATTTCTCCTCCACCTGACATGCAACCAAGATCATGTCCACTATGCTCTAATGTGGCCTGAAGACACATTAAGATTACAGTAGCGTATGGTTAATGCTGTTCTTTAGTAATCAGACCAGGATGCTGGTTTGTCACCCACCAGCAATCGAAAGCAGTGAGACACCATGATTGTTTCTATGGTCACCTCTCTCCCCTTTCTTCTTGAAGATGGTGATGGTGTTATCTTTGAATTCCTGTGTGGCACTCTCTAACTGAAGAGATAATTTCATTAAATCATGCCCCCTTCCCCCTTCTAGACTGTGAGCCCGCTGTGGACAGGGATTGTCTCTATTTGTTGCTGAATTGTACTTTCCAAGTGCTTAGTACAGTGCCCTGCACACAGTGAGCGCTCAGTAAATATGACTGAGTGAATGAATTAAAGGTTGGCGGGGAAGCAACGGTGTTCGCAGGTTGACATGCAAACTATTCTTTGTAGAGTATCATCCTCCCTGGTGGAAGACATGTTCAAATGATGGTTAAGGTGCTGTTGCCTTAAAATTCTTTCTTTGTCTGATATGAGGGCTAGATCCATCTCTCGGTACTCATGAATATATGTTAATTCAATTATTTATTGGGATGACTTGAGTTGTAAATACCTTTATGTTTGTCTCCTGGGAACATGTCTTTTCTTTATTTTGTACTTCAAATGCCTAGTTCAGTAAACTGCACCAAATGACCACTCAAATACAACTTACTCCTCTTTAGAAGTGCTGTGATGGTGTGTGAGTCAATATACACTCTCAAAGAATGCCTTAATTTTGGTCTATTTAACCTTTTATCTCTATCTCACCACTTGCCTAAACATCCTTCATCGGGAGGTGAGGACCTGTGAGGCACTGTTGATGGAACTCCACTGCATTGTAATAATAATAATAATAGTAATAATAATGGTATCTGTTAAGCACTTACTATGTGCCAACCACTGTTCTAAGCGCTGGGGGGAGATACAAGGTACAGGTCGTCCCACGTGGGGCTCCCAGTCTTAATCCCCATTTCCCAGATGAGGTAACTGAGGCACAGAGAAGCTAAGTGGCTTGCCCAAGGTCACACAGCAGACAAGAGGCAGAGTCAGGTTCAGAATCCACATCCTCTGACTCCCCAGCCCATGCTCTCGCCACTAGGACATGCTGCTTCTCTCCCAAGTGCTTAGTACAGTGCTCTGCACACAGTGAGAGCTCAAGAAGTACCACTGACTGATTGATGCATTGTTTGCACACTCTATCTCTATACCCAAGAGTCACGCTCACCAAAACAGTCTGTTGTTTTCTTCTGGCAGCACCCACAGTTCAGGTTTCCCAGTAAAAAGTATCCTAAAAACACACCACTCACTGGGAACCTCAGATTTCTTGCCTCAAGAGGACAAATCTATGTTGGCATTGGCAAAAGCCAAATGCAAAAAATTATATCCAAGTATTTCCAAGACCGTCTGACACTTGGGAGTAACTTTTACTGGATGTGGAGGGACACAGGGAGCCAGTGAAGAGTTTTGAGTAAATGCAGGCCAAACCACAGATCATTAAGATGACCCATATTTCAGGATGTAGTGTTGACTGGAGGAAAGAGAGGCTGAGAGACCAGTGAGAGGGTTAAATCAATAGCCTAGCCATGATATGAAGTTGGTATTTGTTAAGCGCTTACTATGTGCCAAGCACTGTTCTAAGCACTGGGGTAGACACAGGGGAATCAGGTTGTCCCACGTGGGGCTCACAGTCTTCATCCCCATTTTACAGATGAGGTAACTGAGGCACCGAGAAGTGAAGTGACTTGCCCAAAGTCACACAGCTGACAAATGGCCGAGCCGGGATGACCAGAGCTTGTACCACCAAGGTTGCTGCTAGGGTGGAGAGGACTGGGGGAGGAGAGCGATTCCAAGAGAGGTCATGAAGGAAGAAGTGACAGGATTTGGCAATAGATTCAGAGAACGAAGGTGTCTACCAACTCTTTTTGTATTGTACTCTGCCAAGCACTTAGGACAGTGCTCTGCGCACTACAAGCACTCAAAAAATACCACTAATTGATTGAATGTGAGGCGCAAGAGCAAGGAGTCAAGAAGTTTGCAGGCTTCTGGGACAAGAAGGATGGTGGTGCTATTGACTGCTACAAGAAAGCTAGTGGGGAGGAGTAGAATTAAGAAGGAAGAGGAGTATTTTGGCTTTATAAAAATTATGTTTTAGATACAGTAGAAACATCTGAGTGGAGATGTCCTGGAGGACAGAGGAGATAACTGTGGTATCTGTTAACCACTTACTGTGTGCCAAGCGCTGTACTAAATGCTGGAACAGATACAAGATAATCAGGTCCCACATGCTTCTCAGTCTAAGCAGGAGGAAGAACAGGTACTGAATCCCCATTTTGTAGATGAGGAAACTGAGGCACCAAGAAGTTAAGTGACTTGCTTGTCACACTGCAAGTAAAGGGCGGAGCTGGAATTAGAACTTGGGTCCTCTGATTCACAGGAGAGGTAAGCAAATGTGGCTGAAAAGACCTATGTGGGTTCAACACACCCTCCCCATTATTTACAAGTAAGGGTAGCACTCTTGTCTCACATCAGGCCTGTTTGTTTTCCAATCTGCTTCCTTACGTCCAAGGCTCCATGAAGCTTTTGCTCTAGGAGAGAAATCCCTCTCCCGATTTCTGCCCTCCAGGTTAATCTGTCTGCTGCAGTGGTCTTCTGTCAATGTGACAAAAGGAAGTGACTGTGCAGGCTTTGTGCTTTCATTATGTTCTTCGATCTAAAATGACTTGTCAAGTACGACAGCATTTAGTTTCACTGTTAGCTAATGTTTATTGCTGAGTACCTGTACATTTCTAGTGCTTTCCTCTGTGTTTTAAAATGATGTACTTGCAATGAGTCCTATTCAGGCATGTGGAGATTGCAGGAGAGCTTGTATATTTAGAAATCACTGAGACTGAAAAACTCCTAAAAACAACAAAAAAATTATCTAAAGTACATACTGTTCTTAAATGTGTGGGGAGACAGACATTAATATAAATAAATTACAGATAAGGACATAAGTGCAGTGGGGCTGAGGATTGGGATGAAGATCAAGTGCTTAAAGGTACAGATCCTGCTATGTTGATGTGTATTTGCAGGGGAATGTCTCCCTTCAGCTTAGGTAAAATAAGGTATAATGCCTGTTTATACAACACTGTGATTCAATACTTGTTTGTAATTATCACATATCTTTCAATCCAGGGGAGTTTATTATATCCAAGAGGCATTTCATTCCTAAATTAAGAGTCCCATCTCCCAAATTTACACCTTTTGTCAAGTGGTAATAACTCTCTCATATATATAGTTGAAGTAGTTCAGAAACCACAGATGTACTTATACACACAGATACACACATGTATACATTTCACAGTGACTCCAAAGTGAAATGAAATTCTTGAATGTTCCATTTTTCTCTTCTAAATCTGTGAATCTTTTTGAAATTATTTATTGAATTCTCTTCTCTGCATGTTCTAATGATTTTTCAGCATCTTCACTCTTACATGTTAGTGAAGTACTTGTTTGTATTTTTTGCCCGACACCTCTGTACTACTAAAAACCAAATGTGAGCAGGGCCGTCATCACCACTCACTGGCCAAATGCGACATCAACCGGAAAAACAGGTTCACAAATAATGAAATTCTAGAAGTCAGTCTCCTATCACCGAAGTTATGCTCATCTCAACAAAGCTTTGGACCACCACAGGACACCCAAACACTATACGATGAGCTGAAATTGGGCAACCAAAAAACCAGGGGAACAGAAGAAACGTTTTATAGACGCAGTAAAACAAAGCCTCAGACAATGTGGTATATCTCAGGTGAAAACGAAAAGTAGCAGCCCTTTCTGACTAGGGGCTTCAAGAAATTCAGGGAGAAAGAACCGCAAAGGCAAGCACAATGTAACGTACCATAAACAAAAAAAAAAAAAACCCACCGACAGAGTACAACAAAAGGCGGTCCTTGTATAAGCATAGTGTGGGTAGAACTGTGGGTCCATTGGCTTTTTCAGCCACACCCACCCATTGGTGACTTCTAACACTAATAGCATCATCTTTGAACATTAATACACACACACTCTCTCTCTCACCTTCCAAAAATCAAGAGATTTTTTAAAGCAAGTATGAAACTGCCCTTTACACTCCCTTGGAAAGTTCATTTATTCCCATGGCCTTCTCTACGCAAATGACTCCCAAATACACCTCTCCAGCTCCAACGTCTCTCCCTCTCCTGACTTCACGACATCTCTACCTGGATGCCTTGTTATCACCTCAAACTCAGCATGTCAAAAACTGAATTCATCTTCCTTTACCAAACTTACTCCTCCCCGTGACTTTCCCATCACTGCTGACACCACCACCACCCTCCCTGTCTCACAAGCCCACACAACCATGGCATTATCCTTGACTCATTTCTCTCCTTCAACCCGCATAATCATTCCATTACTAAATCTTATCAATTCTACCTCTGTATCTCCCAAATTTGCTCCTTCTTCTCCGTCAAAACTATTGCCTCATTGGTTCAAGCACGTCATATCCCAACTCAATTATCGCATCAGCCTTCTCACTAACTTCCCTGCCTCCACTTTCTCCTCTCCAATCCATACCTACATCAGCCTGCACACTCCACTCCATAACTACTAACCTACTTGCTGTGCTTGGCTCTCATCTCTCCTGCCAACTGCCCCTCCCTCCTACCTGAAACTCCCTCCTTCATATCTGACAGCACTCTCCCCATCTTCAAAGCCCAAGTGAAATCACCTGTCCTTCCAGAAACCCTCCTTAATTAAGTTCCCAGCCCCCCCCACCCTGTTTTCCCTCCCTACCGCCTCACTTAGGCATTGCACCCACCCGCTAAGTACTTATGTATATATCCTTACGCTTGGTTGCTTCCCTTACCTATAACATATTTAATGCCTGCCTCCCTAGAAGGACAGTAAGCCCCACGAGAGCAAGGACTGTGTCTTATTGAGTACAATAAAGTAAATACTCAAATACTGTTGATTGATATATTGAACACCACTATCATTTCGTCTGAAATGAAAAATAGAGTGAACCCGAGTAATTAAATCAGAGAAATGATTTTAAAAATTCTGTAATGTAACCAGATGCATACTGTGAAAATAGACTTAAGGGATTTAGAGTACTTGAAATTATATTCCAGGGCTTAACATTTCTGTCTTTAGCTAGCATAGTTCATTAATCTGTCTTAAAAATATGAAGGTGGGGAGAAATGCTAATGGGTCATAATAATACTACTAGTACTTCTACTAACAATAATTGGGGTATTTGTTACTATGGGTCAAGCATTGTTCTAAGCCCTGGGTAAATACAAGTTAATCAGGTTGGATACTCTCTGTCCCTCATGGGCTCACAATCTAAGTAGGAGATAAAATGGGTACTGAATTCCCATTTTACAGATGAGGAAACTGAGGCACAGAGAAGCTAAATGACTTGCCCATGGTCACAGAGCAGGCAAATGGCAGGGCCAGGATCAGAACCTAGGTTCTCTGACTTCTAAGTCCACACTTTTTCCACTAGGCTACTTTTCTGATTCAAGAAAAAGTTGGAAAGAAATGAAAAACACAGGAACATCTGATATTCAATCAATTGTATTTACTGAGCGCTTACTGTGTGCAGAGCACTGTACTAAGCACTTGGAAAGTACAATTCAGCAATAGAGAGAGACAATCCCTCCCCACACCAGGCTCACAGTCTAGAAGGGACGGCAAGTGGTCGAAGCCTTCTGAAAGTTATGGGCCAAGGATTTTGGTGATCCAAATATGAAAGTTTATAGCCTATAAAGACTATTTGATGCTTTTAAAATCAAACTATAAATTACAGCCAAAATGCACTCTTGGAATTAATGTTTTATGGGAGACTGGAATGCATCAATGTTTGGGGTAGGATGGGTATGAGGCTATGAAAAGGGCAATGGAGATATGGCAGAGCAACAGGCAAAAGAGCAAAAACTGGATGCATTAAAATCATTTATGAATTCTCAATCTGACAATTCTTGTAAAAATAAAATGAAAAATTTTAAATCTGTTTTACGAATTAGACCTTTTCCCAGGCTGAGAGTTAAAGGGTTCTCAAACTTAATTTTTCTGACACCTGACTTCTTTTAACATGCAGGGGTCAGAAAAATTAAATAGAAAAAACTAAAAATAGGTAAAAGTAGACTTGCTAAGAGTTTCTCACCCACATGCTTTAGCTGCTTCGGTATGCATGTAGCTGATAAGGAATGTATTCCCTTCTCCATTTTTCTTCTCCCAAGGCTGATAGAGAGATCTGAGTGTCAAAGTGCTGAAGCCTAAATAAAATCGGTAATTGGAGAGCTTAATCATTTCCTGGGTTATTAGTGCTGAAGTCTAACAATTAGCTTAAACAGACTTCACATCTGACTAAAAAGTCATTCACGTGATTCTGTCCTATCGACACATTTACCAACAAACTCTCAAGGAAATATGTCCACCTGCACTCGATAGCTTAAGACGTTAATTTGGGTATGGCAAGCGTGAACCCTTTACTTCTCTCTCTGTGCATGCGGTTTTCTAAACCCTCTAAAGTGTAAGGGCTGTGCAACAGCTCTTCAGCAAAATCCATCAGCATTTTATTTGCAGCAACAGTAACAACTGAAATGGACTCAAACAGGAGTTGGCAAACTTTTTTGTGTAGGCAAGCCCCACAAAATGAAACCTTGAAGCAGTTTGTGCACAAGAAGTCACAGTTTCTTCCTGCCATTCCCCCCACCCCGCCCCATATAACACTTGTGATGTCAGTAGAGGGTCCTTGATCTTCCTGGGGGAGGGAGAGGGGCACCAACCACCCTGCCTGGCAGAGGGTCAGGGCACAGGCAAGGGGTTGCCTGTGACTGGCAAGTGCTCCCGGGAGGCTGCTCTCCCTCCCTCCTCCAGCCCTCCTCCTTTCCCTCCCTCCACCGTTCCCTGCACCCAAATGCTAGACAGAGCTCAGCAGCCTCACATTTTCTGCCACAGCCTTTAGCTACAGTGCCATGTCTGCTATCGGTATCACGCATTGGGGTGGGGGGGTAGGTTCCACGGGATTCCCCCTTAGCCCAAGGCTCTGCTGAAGAACCACACTTGGTTCCAGATATGTTAAACAGAAAAATACTACTTGCAATAGCACAAACACAATAAATCTAAGTACCTTTCGTGAAACATTTCTGAACTACAAAACAAGAAAAGGTGCCACTATGCGAAGGAACAAACTCCAAGACAAATAGAATACCTGAAATTGAATGACCGGGACTGAGGTTCAATCCGCTACCACTTTAAAAATAATACTGTTTCTCAGCTACAAACCATAAAACTGTCCTAAAAAAACTCAATGCACAAAATATCTGTAAACCAAGCCTGAAGATAATTTTGTCATCTTAGGCATGCATTTCACCAGTCAAACTCCTTCTCCCAAATCCTTAACGAGGCTGTTAAATAAAACAAGCTCTAACTCGATTCTCTGGAAAGGGGTGAGGTCCACATCATTTACACCTCTCCATCTTGAAGAGCGGCTGTTTAACCCTCATCCTTGGCTTCCTATCAACCAATGGCATATATCGGGCACTTTACTGTGTGCAGAGCACTGTACTAAGTGCTGTAAATTTGTCCCTCTAGACTGTAAACTCAGTGTGGACAGGGAATGGGTATAACAAGTCTGTTGTATTACACTCTCCCAAGCGCATAGTAATCTGCACAGAGTAAGGGTTCGATAAATACCACTGATTGATTGGGAGAGTACAACACAGTTGGTAGACTATCCTTAAAATGGCTTTCTTCTCGACATAACATTCCCTCCAATCCCAACATTACTTGTTATTTTTTTTAAAGCCTTGCTGCAGTACCCTTTTGAAAGGTAGCCTTTGGAAGCCTTTTTGAAAAATCTTAGTTCCCCTCCATCCACAGGCTTAATTGACCCCTTGTACAAACACATAATTCCCCATCACATAAATCATATTGTATTTTTCCCAACAGGCTGTATTTTTCTAATTTGTCAGTGCTGGCATGAGTCTCACCAGTCTATGGTTTCCAGAGTCATCACTACTTGTAGACACAAGTTACCCTGGCAATTCACCAGTCCTCTGATACAGCAAGTATTTTTCATGATTGGTCAGATACCATTACCAGGAACTCTGAAACTGCCCCCTCAGAGTTCCTTTAGAACTCTTGGGGGGACGCCACCCAGTTCTGATGATTCATTCATAATTCATATGAAGGTAGGCCATATAAAGAGGTTTATGGTGTCCTTGGCATTTTTCCTGGAGTTGGTGCACAGCTAAAACCACATCAATCACATTCGCTGGTGCTCTAAACCCTGAGATTCTGGGAGGAAAGTCTCAGCAGAAAGGATTCCTGCAATTTACTTTTCCAGTTGGAGTGAACAGTGTGATGCTTCTCAAATTCCCAACTAAAGCAATTTCCTTTCTTGAATATTATCACAACCATAGTGTCCTTAAGGTCCTCCGATTCTTAGAATGAAGGACATTTCTGCTGAAATTTTAACTGTTCCAGGTCCCTTGCCTATTTCCCCATCGCTTTTGTTCACCTCAACGATTCATGCCATTCTAAACCTCTCCTGTGGCTGTTGTGAAATGGGGTTAAAATAGTTGCCAATCATTCAAGCCACAACTCAGGTCTTTGAAAAACTCCTTCCAATGGATTTTATTAATAGCTCCCTTTTCTTCAGTCAAGCACTCCCAACAACCTTAGACCCAATTTCCTTTCCCTTGTCTTTCACCTCATGTGACAGCACAACACTTGCAATTCTGAAATATTTCTATTAAAGAAGAAGGGGCAGAAACAAGCCTAGAGCAAAACTCGCAGTTGCTTGGCTGAAATGCATCCCTTGGTGTTTCTGCAAAAGAAAGTAATAGTGAAAAGTCTGGCAACTATCTAAGGACACGATATTTTACCACATGCTGTTTTGTGAAGAGGAAAGTAACTCCTAGAAAAAGATTTTCAAGTACATATCCATAAAAAGATAAAGACTACCACATCATCTCATATTTACTTTTTTAATGCTTTGATGTCTAAAACAGAAGGAGCTATTACACATCTCTAGAATCTGCCCTTTCTTCTCCATCTAAACTGCTACCAGGCTGATCCAAGCACTTATCATAAGCCGCCTTGACTACCACAGCCTCCTTGCTGAGCTCTCTGCCTCTTTTGTCTCCAGTTCATATTTACCTCTACTGCCTGGTTCATTTTTCTAAAAAAAGTGCTCAGTCCATATCTCCTCACGCCTCAAAAACCTCCAATGGTTGCCCAGTCACCTCGACATCCAAGAGAAGCTCCTTACCATCAGCTTTAAGGCACTCGATCAGCTTTCCCCTTCACTAATCTACCACCAATCCAAGTGCCACAAGTCACTCCTCTGATGCCAACCTACTCTCTGTACCTCAATCTCGTCTATCCCTCCACCAACCCCTTGCCCTCATCCTCCCTCTGGCCTGGAATCAGTGGTATTGATTGATTGCTTACTGTGTGCAGAGAGCTGTACTAAGCACTTGGGAAAGTACAATACAACGGGGTTGATAGAAATGATCCCTGCCCACAAGGAGCTCACAGACTACAGGGGGAGATGGGCATTAAAATAAATTACTGATAGGGGAAATAGAAGAGTATAAGGATCTGTACATAAATTCTGTGTGACGGGGTTAAGTATCAAAGTGTCTGAGGGGTTCACAGCTAGGTACATAGATGATGCAGAGGGGAGAGCAGGTAGGGAAAATGGGGGCTTAATCAGAGAAGGCCTGTTGGAAGAGATATCCCTCCAAACACCCCTTGATATCCAACAGACCACCATTCTACACATTTTCAAAGCCCTCCTCCAAAAGGCCTTCCCTGGCTAAGCTCCCCTTTGCATCACCTGTGTGCTGGGATCAACACTTCGTACACACTTTGATACTCACCATACTCTCAGCCCCACAGCACATATGTATATATCCTTATATTCTATTTTCCCTTTCGGTAGTTTATTTTAATGTCTATCACTTTAGACTGTCAGTTCCTTGAGGGCAAGGACTGTGTCTACTAACTCTATTGTACTGTACTCAAGCAGCGTGGCTCAGTGGAAAGAGCACGGGCTTTGGAGTCAGAGGTCATAGGTTCGAATCCCGGCTCTGCCATTTGTCTGCTGTGTGACCATGGGCAAGTCACTTCACTTCTCCGTGCCTCAGTTCCCTCATCTGTAAAATGGGGCTTAAGACTGTGAGCCCCACGTGGGACAACCTGATTCCCCTGTGTCTACCCCAGCGCTTAGAACAGTGCTCTGCACATAGTAAGCGCTTAACAAATACCATCATTATTATTACTACTACATACAGTATGTGTTCACTAAATACCACTGACTGATTATATGCTGGTTTTGCTTATTAGAGCAAAGGTTATTAATACAACCTAAGCAGACCAGCAAAAACTCCATAAGCTATGGTTCTTCTAAAGCAAACTTAAATTTATAGGAAATATTTTCCAAGGGCAGCCTCTTGTTCTACCCAATAATTACAAGCTTCATTAGCTATACAAAGGTTCTTCCTGTACGTGTTCAATTTTATGCCTTTTTTCTACTAAACAAACATTCCCATCATAGGAGAAAGGAAAGGAGCCAGGGATACACAGTTTGAGTCCTGGGTTTTGGCTGTACTAGGGCTATTTTAATCATCACCTACTGCTTGTCCTCTGGTGGTAAAATAAACATTAAGAGGCTTTGTTCTGCCATAAATAAGGAACATGGTCCTGTCACAAAAGGCTCCCTCTTTTCTGTTGTTTACAGTTTTCAGTTACATATTTATAAAGAAAAAGGAAGTGTTTTTCTCTAGACCCACCTTTTTTCTGATTTCACAGCTACATTATACATAAAACTCCCATCTGTACTCATCCTGTTGTCAGCATTGAAAAATTCTGCCAGGGTGTTGCCACTTCACTCTACCAAAGGCAGTTTTCCCTTGTTATGGTTTAAGAGAAGTTTACCCTCCTCATCAACCTGGAGCTCCGTATATATATAGAGAGAGAGGGAGAGAGGGGGAGAGAGAGAGAGGGGGGGGGGGTGGTGTGTGTGGGTGTGTGTGTGTGTGTGTGTGTGTGTGTGTGTAAATAAAGCATGCCTGTTTTACAAAGAAAAACCATATACAACATTTTTAATCTGAAAGAATCTTCAATTTATATTCCTCTTCCCACCTCAACTCATTTTCAATGGAAAACCAGGTGGCTTTACACTAAATCTTTTCTCACTGCCCATTTTCAAAATCTGCATTCCTGAAACATATTACAACAGGTCCACTTGCAAATTGTGTTTGCCATCTTCAGACATGAAAACCTAAGTATATACAGATTACCACTCTATTTGAGGCTCATTCAGAATGGATATTAATTTTCTATGCTGATGTTTTCAACTGGTTTTTAGAAACCGAACCCCTGGTATCACTGGTTTCACTTAAAAACACCCCCCTACCACCACCATGAAACCATGTACTTTCCCCAATGGATTCTCCCCTCAAATCAAGCTCCTCTTCTACTCAGGTCTTTCACTTTCCTACACCCTCTCCGCTGCCCCCCCCCAAAAAAACCCAAACCCACACCTCAGTAATGTTGCCATAGTGAAAAGAGAGGACTAGCAGATAGCCTCAGGCAAACGAACAAGGTAATCTTTTATCTCCTGATCCTCCCGGTGGTAAATTTCCAAGATCTGTCCCACTGTTTGTCATAAAGGCTGAAACCCAGTGCTCTGAAGGATCTCTATGGGAATTCCACTGACAACTATTCTGCAGTATAAAATGAAAGTATTTCTAAAATAGTGGCTCAGATTGATTTCTTTCAGCAGCCCTTTTCCTACCAATGAATATCCTAAAGTAAATTCAAATAAATTATGGCAGTTTTTACATTTTATCTAGTAATATTTTTCAGTTTACTTTACCTTACATTTAGGCCAATCAAAAAAAATAAGCTAGAGCGCAACTGAACCCTTCAAAGGACTTTGCAGGGAACCCATGATGTTCACCAGTATTTCTGAGCCCCATGTGGGACAAGGATTGTTACCAACCTGATTTTGTACCTACCCCAGTGCTCAGTACAGTGCTTAGCACAGAGTACACATTTAATACCACTATTATATACTCCTATCATCATCCAACAGTTGTTATTGTTTGGTCTCTGGCTTTTTTCATCCTAGTTCTTAACCCTTCCTCTCCGCACCTCCTCTCCTGTCTGGTTCTTGGCACCTTTGGGCCCCTTCTGTTTCCCTGTGGCTCTAAGCCCATTCTCCAACCTCTCTGAGCCACTCAAAGTCTCCTCCCTTGGCTATGCTTGTTTTGTTCTGGCTTCAGAGCACCGATGCACGGTTCATGTCCTCTCTGTCCTTCCTACCCTCCTGCTGCTAATGCGGATGCAGTTCAGTGGGTGTGAGAGAGGGACAATATTATTTCCAAAGACCTACACTGTGAAGTATCCTATTCTGATTCAAGTAAGGTATTCAGGCTTATTATGAATGAGCAGATTTCTACAATTTAAATAATTTATGGTTGTCTATTCTTTTCCAAACTAAAAACATAAGTACAGAGCAGAGCAATGCCCGGCAGGCTTTCATATACACACATTCAATCACTGGCAATTTTTTTTTCCAATCACTACAAACTAAATACCCTAGAGTTCTATGTCTCTCTTTTCCTTCATTTCTTCTAAATACATGAAGGAGCTACTTCATTCATTCATTCATTCATTCATTCAATCGTATTTATTGAAAGCTTACTGTGTGCAGACCACTGTAATTTTTTTTTTAACTCTTAGTATGCTGATGAAACAATTTATCAAAAAGATGAGGTTTGTTTTTTTTTTTTTTAATTGTGGTTGAACCATCAGGATGCCAAGTCAAAAAAAGTAATAATTCCATATCCAGTATATACACAACAAGGTTCTGGCTGCTCATTTAGTGAATAAATACTACTGAATGAATGATTTGAAACAAGTCCTGTTTATAGCTCCCTGTAAAGGTGAAACTTGCAAGATTTAGTTAAAGGTTTATCTAGGATTATCTAGGATTCTGGGTTGACCAGCAGGGACCTCTGCATAATAATCATTCAGTAGGGTCTGCGACAAAGTCTGCAAGGAGGCTGCAGAGGCCACCGTGAAGACTGGCCTCCCATTCAGAGGACTGTTTCCTAGTCAGGTGAGAATAGAACCTCTGCAAAAACCAAGAGGGATTACATCAAATAAGCCTGAGGGCCAAGGACTGCAACAGGGAGAAGGATTTTTTTGCTAATCTGATAAACAGGAGTGTTCCGCACACATAAGGGAAACTCAGACATGCTAAATTTCTTCCACATATGGAATCAAAGAGCCAAGATTGTCCATGTAAGGTGGGACTGAGGTGCCTGTTAATTGAGCTGTCTCTGGTGGTAAGGTGCCCATGTTTGGAAAAAATAATATGCCTCATTTGGACAATCAACCCTAATTAGGCATGGCCTAGTGGAAAAGTACGGAACTGAGTGTCTAGAGAACTGTGTTGCGATCCCAGCTCGGCCACTAGCTGGCTGTGTAAATCTGGACAAGTCACTTAGCCTCTGTGCCTTGGTTTTCTCATCTTTGAAATGGGGTTAAAATGTAAGCTCTCCCTAACTTCAAATTGTAAACCCTGTATGGACCAGGGACCGTGACCGATCTGAAGATTTTGTATCTAGCATGGTGCTTGGCCTTTAGTGAGCACTTAAGTGCCATGGTCATTACTATAACTCCCAGGACTATTTTTTAGATAGGATAGTTTAACCTGTCACAGGTAGGACTGAAAGCAAGGGGCATGAGCTGTCATATAGTGGCAGTGGATCTCCCTGAAATCTGAAGGATGGAAGGTCCTGGGCAAGTGACCACCCTGCCCAATAAATAAAATGGCCCTGTCTTCAGAGGAGAACTACTATTCTTGTGACCTCACATTCTAACCGTTAAGAGGACAGAACAGTTTCCCAGATCAGTTGATTAGCTAAAATACACTAGCCACAGCAGGAGAAAAGCACTTAATTCAATCCAAATGGAGAACATTCTGGATAAGAGGATTTTCTGGATGGTTATATGTATTCTGTCTGTAAATAAAAAAGATAGTCAAAAATTAAAGGGCTGACAAGTCCCTCAAACAGTAGCGAGTTCAGTATTTGGAGGTCAAGAGGTGTACATACTGGTGTTTCCACTCTGACGTCAGTACGCCACTCTGCCTTAGCTTCTCAAGTCCTGCACTACACTAAACACAGCATTTAGCGTGTTGTGCTTTTTACATCTATTGGACAAACACGAACATCCTGGAGGAGTCCGGATAACTCCATTTTCGCAACACAAAGGTTTTTATAGTAAAGTGCTATGCACTGGAGGGGTATACAACAAATATTTGTTGATTCACATCAAAGGCCTCATCTGCCTGAGGGCCAAATAGCACAACCACTTGCTCGGCAACTTCTCAAATAGCACAACCACTTGCTCGGCAACTTCTAATTCACCTTCCACATTCGCCCGATGACATCATCGTCATGTACAGCAACACTAGCAATACTCAAACTTAATGGCAACTGAGTCTTATTCTGCTCAGCAAGATTTCAGAGAGCCTAATTTAGCATAAATCACTTGCCCTCAAGAGTGGCTGTACTGATGGGATATCTCTTAAATACTGGCCTCTCTATGCCCTGCAACTTGAGACAACTCCCAACTTTCACTGCCTCCGTTTTTCCCATCCCTAAAATTTGTAGCAATTACCCTAACTAGGTCAGAGGAACTTACTAACTGCCTAACTTACCTTCACAGAATATACTTCTGCACTGGGAGAGTTGGGTTTACTATTATTAAACTTCCTTCCACTTGTCTTTCATTTCTTATTACTCTAGTTCCTCAGAGAAACTAGTCTCAATATTGTCAGTTTTGCAGACTTTTTTATGGCATTTGCTAAGCACTATGTGCCATGTACTGTGTACTAATCACTGCGGTAGATACAATCTAAACAGGTTGGGACACAGTCCATCTCCCACAGAGAGCTCAGTCTTAATCCCTATTTTACAGATGAGGTAACCAAGGCACTGGAATTGAAATGACTTGCCCAAGGTCACACAGCAGACAAGTGGAGGAGCCGAGATTAGAAACCAGGTCCTTCTGACTCCCACTCCCATGCTCTTTCCACTAGTACACACTGCTTCTCAACTAATGAGCTAATTACTTTTTAACACCAAAACTTCAATCCTGTCAGCAGGGTGCTCAGAAAATCTCCTTCCTCCTCAGTCACTGGGCTGCAGTTCAAAGTCCCGCGCACCTATGCTAGCATTAGTTTGTTACTAATCATGGAAAAACGAAAGAGAAAAAGGATCACATTTCTCTTCTTGAAAAGAGGCTTGAGAAACCAGTTAAAATTGAAGTTCTTTTAAAAAAAGATTAATCTACCAAAGCTCCTAAATGGCATACCACTTCCATCATTTAAAAACTAAAATGCTAAATATTACACTTTGGGGATGACGTTCTGTAGCTGGAGCTTATAAATTATGATTAAATGCTTGCAAAGGATGAAACATAATATTGACCACATGAAGGCTATCAGCTGCCTATCCAGGATATTGAGAGAGAGGGGGAGGGGGAGAATGAGAGAGAGAGAGAGAGAGAGAGAGAGAGAGGTGGGAGGGAGAGTGTTAGTTCTCTCCCCCCTTTGGGTGAAAGTCCATTAACTTTCTCAAAGCAGTTTTAACTGCCTTTTACAGTACTTGAGTATGCTGTTTCAGATACAGCTGAACTACCCAAAAGAGACGGCGACATCTGCAAACAGCTCAAGCAGTACGACAAAAACTAATTTAAAAAGTCACAAATTACACCCCAGGAAAATGAAGGAAACAGTTTCCAAAAGTATGGCTAGAAGCAGGGGTGCCAACTTTTCATTTTGAGCACAGAGGCAAAACGGGAGAGTTCTCAGGGGGATGACTGAGGGCAAAATGAGACTGGCACCCACGTACACGGGATCAGATGGGAGGACACCCAAACGTGTGGAGGGCTAGAAGGATGCTGGGAAAGCAGCTGTGGTTTAGGAGGAAGTCTGCCTGCCACTGGAGGTTGGGGATAGAAAGGGTTGAGCAGGAAAGCCTATTCCCCACTGGGGAATCAGGCGGGTTGGGCAGGACTGAGAGCTCTCATGCCCCACTTGAAGCCAAAGATGGGCAGCACCTGGCTCACCCGTTCCCCGGAGGCCGGGAACGGGCGGGGCCTAGCGCGCATAATCCCCTCTGAGGCTGGGGACGGGAGAGGGTTAGGGTCTGGGGCCTTGCAATAGCTCCAACTCCCGGCCACTTCCCGGTTTACAGCTGTGGGCAAGGCTGTCTCAATCCCCTGGGAGCAATGGCCCCCATCGTCCCCCCTGGACTTGGTGTCCCAGTCTACAAACTTGCTTTGTGCTTACTGCTGGGAAAGTTTCCTTTTCCCAAAAACTTTTAATGAGCTAATAGCCAGGGATGACTCTGAAGTTTTAGGTGACCTCAACTGAAAAAAATAAAATAAAATAAAGTCAGGCAGGACGCATGTCATATTCTCCTTAGGTATTCAGCGGAGAAATACATCTATTGTGCTACCTTAATAGACTCATATTAGCCAGTAGCTGGGAAGTGAGTCCCCCAGTCACCCATAAGAGGTTCAGGATGAAGAGGAATTGAGAGGGTGGGGATCCAGCCAAGCATGGCTTAAGCCTGCTTTAGCTGCTGCCACGGCGATCTATGACAGTTTGCTCCCACGGCTGGGCTGCTGGGGCCCTTCCCTTACAGGTAACTGTAAGAGGCTGGGGAGGGAGGGGTGCCTATCCAAGGCCACGGGGAGCACAAGCTTCCCTAGGCTCACTTTTTTTTTTTTACCAAAGGAGGGCAGAGTTGATCCCCAAAGACGGCATGACTTTAGCAAGTAGCTCCCAACCTACAAATGCGATCATCCAGGACAACCCTCTCAGCAGTGACTGCCCCTAGAGGGAGAAGGCACTGAGGCGGGGAGGGGGCCTGAGCCACTTGCAAGCAGTGGAGACTAGAGGGGCGAAAGCCACAAGAGATAATCGTGTTACTGGCTGGGGATCAGAGGAGAGCTGCACTCCACCCCCGTCCCCAAGCCTGGCTACTTACCTTAATTCCTCAAGTCCTTGTCGAGGTTTCCTGCAGATCTTGACTCTTCACCATCAGGAGAAAACTGAAAAGAAAGGGGGCTACCCTGGCTAGTGCCACAGGGGAGGGACGGAGCCTGGTTCCCTTAAGAACAGGCTTCCTGAACTTCCTAACAGGTAGCCTTTGCAGCTTTCGCAGGAGCATGTCCGGGGCACTTGGGAGCAGTTAGTGGAGTGATCATCTAATAGATCCTTTACTCACCTTTGAAGAATCAACATTTTCTTCAGTGATAATTCACCAACTTTTCTCAGTTGACTGATTCCTCAGTGTCAGATCTGGGCAGAAAGATCAATGGCAGCAGGAGAAAGTATTTAAGCTAGTTTAAACAAGAATTAAATATAATTCATAAAAAAAACGGAAATCTGATAATAGTACAGCTGCAATTTTGTTCCCAACAGAAGACAAAACATCTTTGAAGAAAAGCACTCTCCTGTAACCAACAATAAACTCAAACCAAGTTACGTGATCTTCACTAGTCCAACATCAGCCCTACGTTACACCGGGTAATGCACTGAAAGCGACGGCTGTTGGTTTTCCGGTTATTTTTAGTAAAGTCAGTCTGAGATTTCTAGCTGAAGGACCCCCGACCCTCTTCCAACTAGCACGGCCAAGGCCTCCAACTGCCATTCACTGTTTCTCCACACCCCACCCTCCCCTCCAAAACCAGACCACATGTACAGTATCTAGCTCCATTTCTGGCTATAGCAGCATTCCACATCCCACACACTCTATAAGTCGTGCTCTCCTTACTGCGAAGCAAAAATCTAACATTCTTTTTTTAAAATAACAGAACAGCTAATGCAGATGTCAGGTAGTAAAATGTCTACGGAGAAAATTCGATATTCTTCCAACTAGCTGATGTTATTAAGGATGGTAACTTGCAGTTCCCTGAAAGTTAACAAAATCAATCAATCGTGGAATGACCTAATCAATTTCTTTCAGCCTCTAGACTGATCAGGGAGCCATTCTTGGCCTTTCCCTTACCGATCAGTGGCCTCTGGGAGAGCTTAAGTTGGTTCACTTGTTCTGCCTCTGGAATTGGACCAAATTTGCCTGTTTACAATCCTCCTTCCTGCCCCCTCCCCCGAGGAAATGGGGGAAGAATATTAGCTCTACCGAAGTCTTACGCCACGACAACATAGTCACCTAGAAGTAACCTTTAGGTAAGGATCTCCCGGTACCCTGAGGGTTCAACCTCCCAGCATTAGGTTCCACCTTCCACCCATTTTTGCTTAGCTCCTCCAAGGTCAAGACAAAGCCAGAATGTCATGGGGCTAGAGGGTAGGGGGAGAAGTTAGAGGTCCTAGGTCTAATTCCTTTAGACTGTAAGCTCACTGTGGGCAGGGAATGTGCCTGTTTGCTGTTACATTGTACACTCCCGATGCAGTAAGCACTCAATAAATACAATTATCTAACTGAATCCTGTTGGCCAACTACCAGTTTGTTGACTGTGCTGATATCTCTCCCTGTCTGAAACGATCCTGTTTCATCTTGCCTACTTGACTTCCACCCACTGGACCGGCCTGCCTCACCTGATTACTTTCTTCTGATTTCAAACATGTCAGGGCTAGCTCTCCCTTCCATTCCAATCCCTAGATGCAGTCATCGCTTCATCGCCCCACCTCTCAAGCATCTGGCCACGGTAAAGCAAATCTCCAAAAGCATGCCCTGTCTAGTGCTGTTCAGGAATTACCCAGCTGGGTAGAAGACTTTCAGAGGCTACCGGAGATCCACTACTTAGGACCTGCAAGTCTCAGAGAACCCCAAGTCACTTTGGCAGAGAAGTTCTGGGGAGAACATGTCCTCTTCAGTGGTGTTGTGGCTCAAGGCTAGATTGCTTTCCAATTGAGGCTACAGACTTTCAGACTGCCCTTCCGCTGTGGCTCCTGAAGCAAGTGGACTAAAACGCCACCCAGTTTTAGAAGATCAACCTCCAAAAGCGGAAAGTGAACAAGCAGTTGGCAGCTCACCTCTTTCAGGGGTGAAGCATTCCAGCGGTCAACTTGTTTGTCTCAAAGACCAACCCCAAACAATTCCACTCTGCTGGGGACTACAATGGAGGGTGCTTTTGCAGTACACTAAGAGGGGAGCCACAGTAACACTGCTTTCTCTGTGGGCACCCTTCTTCTCAACAGGTGGGTCACATGACCTTGACTGCCCTCTTCTGGCACCACCAGGAACGGCTGTCCACAGTCCCCCAGAAGAGCACGAATGGCCGATTCGCCTAGTGAACACTCTGCACCTGCTGTCTCGGGACAGAACTACACTCCGCCCCATCCAGCGACCCCTGGCCCTCTCGATAAAACTGCTGAAAAGGGGAAGTTAAGTAGGCGGAATCCATCGGATCAACTATTGGCAATGCTATTGTTAGCACAGGCACCCTACCATACGGACCTACGTCCTGAAGTGGAGGAGATTCTTGCATCGATGTGCAAAACCACCCCTGTGCCTTACCAGCTGCCAAGTCCAAAACACAGGTTGTTACCTGCTACGTCTCAGTCATCCCACTCCTCCCATGTCTAGTACGACGGTCCAGTAGAAAATCTCAGTCTTCCAATCGCAATAGGAGCGAAAAGGTTGAGAGAACTACTTGTGAATTAAGGTTTCAGAAAGGGCCGCAGCAACTTGAACACTCGCCCACCCAGCCCCCTGAGGCATCCATACAGTTGCTGCAGAACTCTCTTGTCCATCTTTGAGCCCATTTCAGAGGGCCTAATAAAATTCCTCATGTGGAAGACTTTGTTCCTGATAAATTGCATCAGTTTACCAGACCAGGCAATTAGAGGAATCACCAGCTAGAACTCTGCAAGGGCCAGGCCTGGCTCACATGTTCTGGGTCCACAATTCCCAAGCTAACATCCCATAGGCTGGGGGTAAATTTGAACCTAGCTGGGTTCAGATGCCTTGCTGTCACTTCTTCAATCCCCTACGCCCTACTTTCAAGTATATCAATTGGTCAAGAGGTAAACCCAGGCCAGACCTAAATGGCCATGGCCTTTTAGTCCCAGGCCACTTCTAATGCAGCTCATATCTGCGCTAATCTCAGATGTTTAGCCTAGACCGAAACCAGGGTGGGTGGGATGCCTGAGCTCTGGCCTGCACAAGACACTTAAAGCAATACAGGTATAAGGACATCATGATTTTGAGAGAAGGCATATTGCCGCAGAGGCAGCACTGACCAGCACTTGCCAGGTGACTACTTAGTCCTCTCCATCCACCTTTGTGAAGCACTACTGTCTCTATATGGACTCTAACAACAGAACTGCTTTGGAATAGAAATCTGTAGTCACCGGAACCCAAAGTGGCCTCACTCGTCTCCATTTCTCTTCTGTTGGCTCAAACCTACACAACAGTCCATAACCTGTGATCCACCGTGATACTCTGAGAAACAGAGTTTAATCATGTCTATGAGTAGCTTGAAAGGGGGGCCAAAGCATGGTCCCTTACCAACCTTCTCAATTACATGGGGATAAGCCTTGGGCATGATATCATTAAACTGGGCTTTATCTTTTTTAGACCTCTTATCTTTTGCAGGCTCCATGATCACTGTGGCACTGCGTCAGGGAGAATTCTTAATCGGAGATGGGACTTTCTATCTTTACAAGGAAGACCCCCTGACTCCATTACCCCTGGCCAGTTGAGAGCCTGAGAAAGAGCCGATTCAACACTAAATGGAAATAATTCCATGATTCTTTATCAGGCACTTTACATACTGTCAGGGAATTTCTAGTTCAAATCAGTAACCAGTGTTCTCTTGCCCAAATTCTGATTTGGCTTATTTCAAATACCGGTGGCCTCAACACCTCCTGCTGAGTCCAAGTATGCTCCGTTTTCTAGCAAAAGCTTATGTATTTTTACCATTATTTCTATGCTATTATTATACAGGAAGATGATTATACCCTTCAGCATGCTTTGGGGCTTTAAGGAGAGGAGAAGGAATATCATTGGACAAACAAATGAGAATGAGTTTCTGTCCACAAACACATAAGCCTAAATTCAGAAGGATTTGAGGGGGAAATGGTCAAAAATGTAGGCTTCCTCTTCCCCAACCTGGGGACAGAGGCCATTTTCCTATATCTACTCCCATTCCCCAGCCTCTCCTTCCCAGCACCCACCTTACCACCTGTGATCACAGTTAGGGGAGGCAGAAGATGATTCTGCTACCTTACAAGGAAGGTTTTGCATGTTTTACTCCTACAGAACCTTTGGGAGGAGATGGAAGTTACTATTATATTCCTTCATGATCTGAAATGCCCTACAGTACACAAGGGCAGTTGCCAGTCTCCTAGGTGACACCTGGGTGCACCCACAAATTCAAGATTCAGACTGGGAGCCAAGAGGAGCTACATTCACTCATCCACTCATCACGTGTGAGAATCTAATAACTGACCAAGGCTCTGTCTCTAAATATGTGCCCATGCATGGAGCTCTATTTCACAATGTGAGTACAATACAGGGTGCTAGAGGACATGAATACCATCTCGTAGGTTTGAGATACGGTAACAGGACTTTGACACGGCAATTTTCATTTTAACTTTTTTAGAATCATTGCTATTAGCCACGGAATCTGTGCTGTCAGCTCGAACCTCCTAATATCCAGTGTGAACACATCCACACCCCTTCCCCAGTCTTAAAAATTTGGACTGTCCTGGAACGAATAGCGTTAGGTGCTTAGTACAGTCCTAAACCCTTAGTATAGTGCTCTGCACGCAGTAAGCACTCAATAAATATGACGGAATGAATGTGATTAATGTGCAAATCCCAGCCGTGACACTCAAAACACTGTGTAAGAGAAGTTACAATTGAAACAATTGAGCTTTCCCTTTCACAGAGAAAAATCAAACTGAAATAGATGTAACGTATAAAGATCTGGAAAGACAGTAGGCTTGTTGTGGGCAGGAAATGTGTCTACCAACTCGTAAAGTGTACTCTCTCAAGCACTTAGTTAAGAGCTCTGTATACTGTAAACACTTAGTAAATACCATTGATTGATCATTTTTCAATATGAAAAAAATCTAAATTATATGGTTGTAAACCATGAAATCAAGGTTTAACTGTATGAAGACTAGAAACAATACTGCAAATTCTAACAGAATTTTGCCAACAATTTGCAGTGTGACCTTGGGCAAGTGATTTTGCCTCTCAGTATGTAAACGACCACACACTCATCAGACTGTCGTGAAGGATACACGCCAAAAATGACGACCATAACCAATGCTTTAAAAAGCTTTCTTAAATAGTGACATTCAGAAACACTCTTAATTCTCTTAAAAATTAGTCTATCGATTTTCTGTAGTAATAAAAGTCAACTGGTTGGAACTTCTATTTTTGATCAGGCATCCCACTCAAATGATTCAGATTGAGGTAGTTGGAAAGTCAAGAAACAAGCATTGATTAACAACACATCAGGTACCACAGTCCTTTGGGTTTGTTTTTTTTTTCCACAGTGTCAGGGAATGGGGAAAAGAAGGATGATGCCATGACTAAGCTAAAAATGAAGTGAGAATACTTTTCTTCCTATAAATGGATATGTTTCACAGAAATGAAGAAAGTCGATCTTAACACATAAACTTTCTAAAGATTGACAAGTGAACTGGATAGGTTAATCAGTAAAGGATGGGATGTGTTTGGATGCCAAGAAAATTAACTCTTAAGATAATCAGAAAATCAGATGCAAAATGCCTATGGAAACTGAATGACAACTATCAAAAGCTAAAGAAATGATCTGTGGTAATGGTTGGATGCTTAAACTTCTCTGTACCTCAGTTTCCTCATCTGTAAAATGGGGATTAAATCCTACTCCCTATTTAGATTGTGAGTCCCAAATGGGACAGGGACTGTCTCTCACCTGCTCATCTTGTATCTACCCCAGTGCTTAGTACAGTGCTTGGCACATAGTGTTTAATATAATAATGCTTTACTTTCATTTCAAGGCTTTATTGCCAATTAGCAGTTAGACTTAATCCCGAGAGAAGATAGATCCATTACATAGGCTAGCCCTGCTATAAACAGAGGCACATACTTATGTCAGCCCTTCATTTTTAAAACATGATCTTGAGACCCTAACCATGTATGCAATTGTTTATGAAGAAAAGAAATGTGTCCTGGTGGACGGTGCACAGGCCTGGGAGTTCAGAGGACCTGGTTTTGTAAACCTGGTTCTGCCACTGAAGTGCTGTGTGACCTTGGGCAAGTCCCTTGACTTCACTGGGCCTATATCTCCTCATCTTTAAGATGGGGATTTAATACCTGTTCTCCCTCCTACTTAGACCAAGAGCCCTATGTGAGGCAGGAACTGTGGCTGACCTGGTTATCTTGTACACATCTCAGTGCTTAGTGTAGTCGGTTTAACAAGTACCATTATGATTATTAATTCCAACATATGAGCAACATCCCTTTCCACACTGGAAACATGTAAAGATAGTTCCTTTCTGTGCTAATGCATTTGACTCAGAGAGCAGGTCTTTGTTTTTTGAGCCTACTTCTTTGTAACCCAGTCTTTGTAAATCCTTTCTCAAAGAGAACAATCCCCCTCCAGATTTAGCAAGTTAATTATGTCTGTCTCAGAGGTAGGTTCTTGTGGACAGGAAATGTACCGCTTGGTTATTCTGTACTTCCCAAGTGCCAAGTATGAGCACTCAATACATGCCACTGCTCCTATGCCCCCCGCCACCGTCAATTCACCCTTTGGCAGCTGCAACAGGTATCTCATTGTCCACTCTTCTCACACCTCCCACCCAGCAAATCTTTGGTAACTGTGCTCCAAGACCTGGTGGTTGATAAATCTTGTGTTGCTATTTGATCTTGGATCTAGTTCATATGTGATGCTGGTGAAATCGCTCCAGAAGTAGATGTGCCACCTGTATCTGGTTTGTGTCTCCCCAACAGATGGAAGACGAGCGTCAAAACAGCCTGACAGACCTTCGACCTGGTATGGACCTTAATGCCCCATTGTCACCACACACGGTCTATCTACCAAAAGTCTTGCTGGCCCTTTTGATTCGATTTTCTACTACGTCTATTTAGGCTATGCTGAATAACGTGCTGACTGGTAACTGAATTTTGACGACTGCTTTACAGTCTCTGTCGCCGATGAAAATCTTTGGTTGAGTATAGGGTTTCTGAGGTGTGGGCTGGTATATAACCTTGGACATATTGTTGGCCCAAAGCGTTCTCTGCTGGACCTGTAATTTGTGACCTTTTGCACATCATCTTGGGTATATGCCTCAAGAGCACGGTCTTCTGCATACAGCAGAGCCTCACTGACTACCTCAGAGGCTTTCAATGATGTTCACCGCCTGGTGGGCAGGAAGAGTTTACGAATGGAAGTGTATTCTACGGCTCCAACCTTAAAAACACGTAGAAGCAGCATGTAAGAGAGAAGCAGTGTGGCTTTAGTGGAAAGAGCACTGGCTTGGGAGTCAAGAGGTCGTGGGTTCTAATCCCGGCTTCGCCACTTGTCAGCTGTGTGACTTTGGGCAAGTCATTTCACTTGACTGTGCCTCAGGTACCTCATCTCTAAAATGCGGTTTAAGATTATGAGCCCCAAGTGGGACAACCTGATTACCCTGTATCTACCCCAGCACTTAGAACAGTGCTTGGCACATAGTAAGTACTTAACAAATACCATTATTATGTATTAAGTAATCTAAATACTTAATCCTATTTCATTTTCACAAACCTCCATAACCCCCAGTCTAAAAATAATAATTTTCTTTTGAGTTAAATACTATCAAGTTTATTAATGATGTGCCACTCCATGCCAATGTAATGACTTAGGCTTAGTTCCCAAGGCTCCTACTGGATTTTATATGTACTATACACACACATATATATATGTACATAATACATATATTTATGTGTACACACACACACAAATATATTATTACACACAATATGCATGAAGTTGAGGTTGCCTCTGTCTAGGTCACTAGTGCGTGGCTCAGTGGAAAGAGCACGGGCTTTGGAGTCAGAGGTCATGGGTTCAAATCCCAGCTCGGCCACTTGTCAGCTGTGTGACTTTGGGCAAGTCACTTAACTTCTCGGTGCCTCAGTTACCTCATTTGTAAAATGGGGATTAAGACTGTGAGCCCCACATGGGACAACCTGATTCCCCTGTGTCTACCCCAGCGCTTAGAACAGTGCTCAGCACATAGTAAGCGCTTAACAAATACCAACATTATTATTATTATTATTATTAGTGCTGGAGCACTTAAACTCTGAGATGACTCAGGCAGTTATTAACTAAAAAGGCTGTGTTTCAGGAGGAACAGGATCCAGCACAAAGGGCAGGGACTGCTATGAAAGCAGAAGGACTGAGACAGTGACAGCGAGAAGGAGAGGGACATATTGGATAAGCTTGGCCTAGTGGATACAGCCGGGCGTCCCAAGGACCTGGGGTCTAATCCCAGCTCTGCCACTTGCCTGCTGTGTGCCCTTGGGCAAGTCACTTCACTACTCTGTGCCTCAGTTACTTCATCTGTAAAACAGGGATTAAGACTGTGAGTCCCATGTGGGACAGGGACTGTGTCCAACCTGATTAGCTTCTATCTACCCCAGTAGTTAATACAGGTCTTGGCACAAAGTAAGTGCTTAACAAACACCATTTTAAAAAAAAGATGATACCAAGGTAAGGTTTAGAACCTTCCGGAGACTTTCTACAAATACTTTAACAATTGATTTAAGTTATGGTCATTTAGTAAAAGGAAGGTCCAAGAGGAGAAGGCAACCATATTAAGCTAGGGGAAAAAAAAAAGTGAGACAGACTAATGTATTCATGCCCACACAGATTCTTTCCACTTCCCACACTGATCGGCACTCACTACAACTATTTCTCCACCCAACATTCCTCTTTCTAGTGCACACTCAATTTTATTATAAAATGACCGCTGTGTTTAATCTTTCATTTTTTTAAATACGTATAAGGTGCAAACATTAGGGGTCCCAATTGTAGGACACACAATATTGGTTCCAGCTTCTCAAATGACCAATGCATTTAAACTTGGAAATTCTCCAAACCTAGAAAGTGAATTTAGTATATTTATATAAAGGCATACTAAAATACCAGAATCTGCACTTAAATAAAACAATATAGTTCCTCACAGCTTGGGGACAGAGTTGGTTTTAGGGGAAGGACAAACACAAGGTCACCTCGAGTTCCATTTCTAGGAACCATCCTTCTCCACAAACAGAGACCCCTGCCTCTCTCCTCCTCATTCCGAAAATGTGAGTGTTTGGTGATCCCAGGCAAGTGAGGGCCCCAGACTGGGGAAAAGGGTTTAAAAAGAGTATAAACACATAATCATGTAGTAGCTTCTCTCCTTAAAGCATCCTGCTCCAAAGCCAAGCTCAGGGTGGTATTGGGCCCCAGAATCAATGTCTCCTAGACTTGATCCAGGGAAGGATGGAAACTTCAACAGTCAGTCTTTAATCCCATCCTGTTCCTCATTACCCCTCCCCCTGAAGAACCAGGGCCACGACATGCCATTTTGCCTAGGCCTGTCAAAATACTAGCACCAGCCCTACTTGCAAAAAAACTCCACATGACCAAACACAGCTTTCTCCTAAGAGGGATTCTTGGTTGTGCATACATTTCTGAAAGCCACTAACAAGGATTCTTTTAACCTGCTAAACAGAATCCTTAAAAAACCAAGAAATGGACCAACAACAAAAAAAACATCATTTGATCTCAGGCTTTGGGATTCAAACCTAATCCACTCCATGGCCATCCTTAAATGGATGACTGATGGTGGCAAAATCACAATTGAGAACTAGGGGATTCATTTTTAATTGCCATTAGTCACCCACAAAAAAAAAATCAACAACAATAAAAGGCTATGGAAAACTACCATATCAAAGAAGTATTTAATAGACATTAATTCTTACTTCTACTGCAATATGTAGGACAGCATTTCACGCAATCACTTTATAAACATCCCATTAAAAAGAGAGATATTGCATCACATGCATATTTACCATATCTCACTCAGACCCACAGAACATCTGCAAAATACATAAAAAATAGTTGGGTTCCATATGTGAAAAATCACAAGTCTGGTCTGAGTCATCATTTAAACCGATCTGCAGTTAAAAAGCCAAACTAAAACATTTGCCTGAAAAGCCTAAAGGTATTTTCAAAAACTTCAATATGTATACATAGTAAATTCCTGGATTTAAAGTATGAAGATATTAACAATTCACAGAAGGGGTCATACAAAGTGAATGGCTTGTTTTCTCACTAAATATTCCAGTAAAAATGACATGCACTATGCCCACCTACATGGCTAATTATTTTCCGGTCTAGTTTCCTTCACTTCCAATGCATTTTGGTCAAAGTGAAACCGGGTGCATATCAGATTGTAAACTCCAAGGCCAGGCACTGTGTCTTCTACTTTAATCGTCTGCTCTCAAGTTCCTTTGCTCCACTGTTGAAGGTGATGATAAATACCAGCACTGGAAAAATCATATTTCAAATACAGCCTGTTTTCAAAACGTTGCCAATGTCATCCATCCCTTAGTGGGCCCAAGAGTGGGAAATCGAAAAGGTGGGAGGTCCAAACCATTAATAAGACAGGAAAGGAGAGCGTGGAGGCCGTGATAGCTTCTCCAGGGGGCCGGCTGATGTGAGCCTGGGCTTCGCCGTGCGGAAGCAGCAACTCGTTCACGTTTCAATCGAGACATGCTCTTCGTGCACATTTTTCCAGTACCTTAAGGTCTTCGGATACTGCACCGAGTTCATCTTGGCACCTTTTGGCAAGAAATCAGCAAACGGGACCCCTTCTCTGTCCCACACATGCCATGACTTAACTGGTAGAAGGTGGCTTTCTTCTTTGTTGGTGACACTCGATTTGAGAAGCATAATAGTAATGTTAGATCTCCTCACCTGTGATAGTGCACAACAGAAGCGCCGCACCTCTGGCTTCTCAGCATCCCAAGAGCTCCAAAACAAATGCGCTTCCGATTTTCTTTCTGCTCACCTGTTAACACTCTTGGAACCAGCATGCACAAATTTTGGAGTATTCCAATTCCTGTTCAATGTTTATGAGTTTTCTGAAACCCACCATCATAATTCACAGACTATAAAGTGGCAATCCCATTTAAACGCCAATCCATCTCTTGCATTTGGGGGCAACTGTAGTTGTAGGCTGACCAAATTAAACAACAAGGCTTGAGGTGGTTTCTCCTCTCTTGAAACTCTCTGCCTAATATTTAATGGGCCTTACGTCAGCAGTAGAGTGGCCATACATACTACTTAAGTGCCTGTGAACACGGAACCCTCTGTCACCATAAGGTATTCAGAAATTGTTCTCTACTGCTTATAAACATCTGGTGAGAATCATCTGGCAAGTGGCATAATGTTGCTCCCTTGAGCCATCACACTACTATCAAACTTAAAATGGGTAGATACAAGGCTTTCAGTGACACTTTGGTTTTGAGGTAAAATAAAGAAGCAATACTTTTGAACCAATCCTCTTTGTTCTAACCCAATTTTCATGAGGTAATCAAAGTTCAAAAAAAGTACCGCTTTCATTTTTATTATCTGTATAAACTACCAAAAGGCAAACCGGGTTTTTAAAACGCTGTTCATCTCCATCTGCATATACCTCCAAACCCAGGTCAATCTCCTACATGAAGGGATATTTGGTACAACGCACAGAAACCCAGCTCAGATGCTGTGATTTATCTACTGCTAAAACAAAGATGCAATGGCAAAAAATAAAAATGCTAGCTGAAAAAATAATGTATAAGTCCTTGAATCTTTGAAATGCATGCTCAAAGTCACATGATGACCATTTGGTGTAACAGGATTGACAGACCGCAACACAGATCATTAAATGCTAGCAGGGCAAATGATTTTATAAAATGGGAATTCTTTCAACGTATCGTCTTGGGCCTTTTGCAGTGTCTTCTAACCCAAAGTAGGGCAAAATACAGCCCGTGGTCTTGATCCAAGTCATCAAATGATGGGTGGCTGAAGCATCTATAGAGTCATGTGCAGCAGCTACTAGCTGGCTTAGTCAATCATATTTAACTGAGCGCTTACTACACAGTACACAGCACTGTCCTAAGCACTTGGGAGAGTACAATATAACAATACACAGACACATTTCCTGCCCACAGCAAGCTTACTGTCTAGAGGGGCAGACATTAATATAAATAAATAAATTACAGATATGTAAGAAAGGGTCGTGGAGCTGGGAGAGGAGATGAATAAAGAATGAAAGTCAGACCAATTCTTTTAAGTGGCTCATTAGCCCAAATAATTGCCTACCTCTGCACTTTATCTTAACTAGTCCTCCTTTGAAGAACACTAGGCCCACTTCCTTATGCAAACCTCTGGAAAGTTTGAGAGGACAAACACACTGTTTACTTATTTGCTTTATCTCAGGTAGGTCAAACTCACCGCACAGGTGGGCTACACTTCAAAAATGCCGCAAATTACTAATGAGTTATTAGCACCCTAATACATTACTACTGAATAGAACAAAAATAAATCAAAGTGGTGAAGAAGATTCTCTATTTTTCACACACACACACCATTAGTGGTCCAAGAGTAGTAAGGAGAAGGCAAGAAAGGTAAGCAAAGCAGATGAGACACCCCCATGTACCCCCAAATGATCTTCCCCTTAGCAACAGCAGCACAAGCAGGAGAAAACAGTTCAGAAACCCCGCCCCCCCCCCGACTTTGGCCAATCAGTCTGGTTCTATACTCCAAGGTGAGGGGGCTGCATCTCTTTCCCAGAGCATGTTGGGACTTCGTACGTAAGTGGCCTCCTGGATCTCTTGGAGAGCGGCAATAGCAGTCCCTTCAGCATGGATCAGGAGTCAAGAGCCAACTACTGGAATCAGGGAATAGGTAGAGAAACTGTTTTCCTTCTCTTGCCTCCCTGATGCATCCAGCTATCCCACAAGCTATAAAGAAAAAAAAGTCACAGCAGGCCTCATGTCCCATGTGTTTAACATTTTTAAAAAGCAAATGCTTTGGGAGGGTTAGTTACTGTTAATGAAACATTCATAGGGCAAAACAAACTTAGTTCTGCATTCAATTTTCCCTTCCAACATAGGTCTTCTGTTGGTACAAGTCCACTTGAGTCCCACCTTGCTGGTCCTCAAAAAAAAAAAAAATTAAGCACTATTCTATGGTTAAGAACGACTAAGATAATGAATAATAATAGTTCTTAATATGCAAAGATAATAGTCCTGATGCAGTTACCTCCACCTAGTGAGAAAGGCAATTCATGTCTCAAATCCTCTGTCATGCTTAGTAAACAACATTCACGGAGGCAATTCTCAAATTTTCACATTCCCCAGGTTGAGGGCCTGAGACTGATAAGCCTAAAGCTATATATCTTCCTTCAGGTTTTGCTTAATCTACTAAACAACCAAACCAAAAACCCACCTGGGCCACTCCTTACCTAACCATAGCAATCCAAAAGATCTTATCAATTACTATGCTTTCCAAAACTTAACTACGGTACCTAACAACCAAAGTAACTGAAGTCATTCAACTGAGAGCTACTCTTCTTAGGCCCACAAGGCAGGCTGCCCCTTTTGTTTACTCTTTTATTAAAAAGAGTAGAAACTTAGATCCAATCACAGCCAACAGTTTTTACAAAGGACAATCTAAACAATTTGGTCTCATAAAAATTAATAACCTGACAGTTTGGGAGGGTTTTGTGTTTTTTTTTTTTTAAAAGTTGGGTATCCTAAGCACCAAATCAAAATAAATGTAAAATTAAAATATGTTATTTAAACCTTATTCATTCATTCATTCAATAGTATTTATTGAGCGCTTACTATGTGCAGAGCACTGTACTAAGCGCTTGGGATAAACAAGTCAGCAACAGATAGAGACAGTCCCTGCCGTTTGACGGGCTTACAGTCTAATCGGGGGAGACGGACAGACAAGAACAATGGCACTAAACAGCGTCAAGGGGAAGAACATCTCGTAAAAACAATGGCAACTAAATAGAATCAAGGCGATGTACAATTCATTAACAAAATAAATAGGGTAACGAAAATATATACAGTTGAGCGGACGGGTACAGTGCTGTGGGGATGGGAAGGGAGAGGTGGAGGAGCAGAGGGAAAAGGGGAAAGTGAGGCTTTAGCTGCGGAGAGGTAAAGGGGGGATGGCAGAGTAGAGGGGGAAGAGGAGCTCAGTCTGGGAACGCCTCTTGGAGGAGGTGATTTTTAAGTAAGGTTTTGAAGAGGGAAAGAGAATCAGTTTGGCGGAGGTGAGGAGGGAGGGCGTTCCAGGACCGCGGGAGGACGTGACCCAGGGGTCGACGGCGGGATAGGCGAGACCGAGGGACGGTGAGGAGGTGGGCGGCAGAGGAGCGGAGCGTGCGGGGTGGGCGGTAGAAAGAGAGAAGGGAGGAGAGGTAGGAAGGGGCAAGGTGATGGAGAGCCTCGAAGCCTAGAGTGAGGAGTTTTTGTTTGGAGCGGAGGTCGATAGGCAACCACTGGAGTTGTTTAAGAAGGGGAGTGACATGCCCAGATCGTTTCTGCGGGAAGATGAGCCGGGCAGCGGAGTGAAGAATAGACCGGAGCGGGGCGAGAGAGGAGGAAGGGAGGTCAGAGAGAAGGCTGACACGGTAGTCTAGCCGGGATATAACGAGAGCCCGTAATAGTAAGGTAGCCGTTTGGGTGGAGAGGAAAGGGCAGATCTTGGCGATATTGTAGAGGTGAAACCGGCAGGTCTTGGTAACGGATAGGATGTGTGGGGTGAACGAGAGGGACGAGTCAAGGATGACACCGAGATTGCGGGCCTGCGGGACGGGAAGGATGGTCGTGCCATCCACGGTGATAGAGAAGTCTGGGAGAGGACCGGGTTTGGGAGGGAAGATGAGGAGCTCAGTCTTGCTCATGTTGAGTTTTAGGTGGCGGGCCGACATCCAGGTGGAGACGTCCCGGAGGCAGGAGGAGATGCGAGCCTGAAGGGAGGGGGAGAGGACAGGGGCGGAGATGTAGATTTGCGTGTCATCTGCGTAGAGATGGTAGTCAAAGCCGTGAGAGCGGATGAGTTCACCGAGGGAGTGAGTGTAAATGGAGAACAGAAGAGGGCCAAGAACTGACCCTTGAGGAACTCCAACAGTTAAAGGATGGGAGGGGGAGGAGGCTCCAGCGTAGGAGACCGAGAATGATCGGCCAGAGAGGTAAGAGGAGAACCAGGAGAGGACGGAGTCCGTGAAGCCAAGGTGAGAGAAGGTATGGAGGAGGAGGGGATGGTCGACAGTGTCAAAGGCAGCAGAGAGGTCAAGGAGGATCAGAATGGAGTAGGAGCCATTGGATTTGGCAAGAAGGAGGTCATGGGTGACCTTAGAGAGAGCAGTCTCGGTAGAGTGGAGGGGACGGAAGCCAGATTGGAGGGGGTCTAGGAGAGAATGGGAGTTAAGGAATTCTAGGCATCGATTGTAGACGACTCGTTCTAGGATTTTGGAAAGGAAGGGTAGTAGGGAGATAGGACGATAACTGGATGGTTAAAAATTCAACCTTATTGAATTTTTGTAGTGCCTTTCCTTTTAAAGGTGTTGCTTTTATCTTTTCAGAATAGTAATAAAAAGTGTAATTTAGAATACAAAAGAATAGACAGTAAAGGCTTCTATGAAGGAATGCATTTGTGTACCTATATAAGATTCTGCTTCAACCCGCCCACTGCATTTATTGAAATCTTACTCTGTGCAGGGCATTGTAGGGCAACAGAGTGAGTAAACAAGATCCCAGAGCTCAAGGAGTTTACAATCTAGCAGGAGAAACATACTTTAAAAGAAATTACACAAAGGGGGAAGCAACAGAGTTTAAAGATATGTACTTAGGTGCTGCAAGGTGGGGGGGGGGAGGGGGGCGGGCAAGGAGAAGGCCAGAGTGAGTACTCAAGAGCTTAGCAGGTGAGAACCTAAGTGTATAAGTAATAAGGAAGTTTTGAAGTAGCAGTACTGAGGGAGAGGAGATGAGAAAGTAATCAGGGAAAGCATCCTGGAAGAGTGCCCTGCACATAATAAGCGCTGATTAAGTACCACTGATTGATCAATGTCACTGTAGAAGGGCTTTGAAAATGGGAAGTGTAGTGGTCTGTGGCATGTGAAGGGGGAAAGAGTTCCAGCCAGAAAGGACACGAGCAAGAGGTGGACAGCAAGAGAGACCACAAAGAGTAGCTTGGTATTAGAAGGGTGAAGTGTGTTGGGCTAGGTTTTTTTTTTGGGGGGGGGTGCATGTGGCGGGGGGGGAGAGGAAGAGAATTGACTGCCTTAGAGGCATTAGTCAGGAGTTCCAGCTTGATGCACAGAGGGCTGGGCAACTATCGTAGAATTTTTCAGTGGGGAGAAAAGTGTGCAACACGTTTGCGTAATTTAGTCATTTTACTGCCCATACTATTGTTAGAAATCCAGTTCAAGAGTTTTTATATACAAATTTCACAAGTCACTGTGGTCTCTTTGAAACATTTACGTTCTACCCCATTAATTCTAAGTGAATCAGCTAACTATAATGTAATTTTTCCATAACACAAGGTTCTTCAAGAACACAACCCCCATGTTATAGAAGAACTCCTTATATTTCATTCCTCCTAGAAGGCACGGAAGCTTTGTGAAATATCTGGTGAGTATAAAGTACATTTTCGACTGGGGTCACCAAAGTACTGAGTGCCACCATCTTGGATCTTCACTACACAAGCATCCTCCCACGCTTGGAAATACATCATCAAGTCTATTAAAATCCTAATGGTGACACCCACAATCAGGGTCAACCACCACTCTGAGGGCTGCCATTATTTTCTCTTGCACACCAACCGATATTCAGCCGTCCACGGATGTCAGGTGAAAATTTGATATTACAGTGTGGTGAAATTCTTGGCTACACCCAGTTCTCCTAGAAAGTGGGGGTTGTGATAATTCAAATCACACGTAAAGGAAAACTTGTGCTGCAGTACTCACCTATTCTGAGGCACAAACTGTTTCTCCCAACATAGTGGCGTGCTGCATCCAAACAGCCTTATGCTGACTCATGTTCCCTAATTTCCTAACAACCTTCAAACCAAAACATGAAGGGAACACATACATTATGGCAGAACTGAGTCCACTTGCCCACTGGGTCACCTTGGTAAAGTCACAACTTCTCTGTGCTGCAGTTACCTCATCTGTAAAGTGGGGATTAAGACCGAACCCCATGTGGGACATGGACTGTGTCCAACCTGATTACCTTGAATCTACCCCAGCACTTAGTACAGCGCCTGGCACATAGTAAGTGCTTAACAAATACCGTAAAAGAAAGAAAATAGTGTTCACTTTTAAGCTTTCCAGTGTTTTTTTTGGGGGGAGGGCTGGAGTAGGAGGAGGGAGGGTTTGTAAAGAAGCAATTCAGATTGTACTTTAAAGCATTCTACCGGATGTTGGCACAAAAGGACACACAGACTAAGCTAGTGCAGGATGTAGCAGCCACTTACAAATTTAAGAGAACCATAAGGTCCACATTACCCTGATTCGTCCTTCAATATGTGCCAATTTCATATAGATTCTCACGTGCTTTTAGTTGATATAGTGTGAGATGGCAATTTTGTATTCCTTGTAACAGTCCTCGACTTACATTTCTAAATTTGCAGTTTTACAACACATAGGTTTCAACTTTAAGAGGTAGCTTCATTTCTTGCCTTATCAGAGCTAAAATGGACACTCTACAGACTCTGCCAGGCAATCGAGTAACCTTGTGCCCTCCCACTCCACCCTTCCAACCCTAAACTTTCCTCCCCTCTTCTCCTCAAACTGTTTCCCCACGGCTTCCGCTCTTTCCCCTGGCCCCCATATTCAACTATTTCCCCTGGCCCCCATAACCACTGCCTCCCACCCCCCAGTCCTAAATGCCTTTTCTCCTCCCCAGGCTAGTGCTGCTTTCATTTTTTTAAATACTTGTTTCAGGGCTAAACTGCCCCTTCCCTAACTGCAGTCCCCCCTGATCCCCGCTGGAACCACGACAGCCACAGGGACCCGCCTGGACTGGCCAGGGGGAGAGAGGAGGCTGGTGAGGAGGTGACCGCTCTCTCCGCCTCCCCTGCTCACAGCCACTGACTGCCACAGCCACAGGGCCAGGCCAGGATGAAGAATGCAGCAATGCTCCTCTCTAGCTCTGGCTGGTCTGTCCTGGTCCTCGCAGATGTGGCAACCCTGGGGGAAGGAGACCAGGGTGTTCATCCAGGAAAAGGGCCAGCCCAACCATAAAACTTTTTCTTTTTCCAATGTAATGTGGCACCATGCGGAGGAAAGAAGGGAGAGGGAAGAAACGAAGAGGTAGGCAAAGCTTAGACAGTCAGAGGACGGAGCAGGAGAGGCCAGAGGGTGGGGAGTTACCCGAACACCTGGTTGAGTCACCAGGATAGGTTAAAACATTCACTTGACTCCAGACCAGGTAAAAGGCTCCCCTATTGTGGAACCTCTCTGACAAAATAAATGCTTTAAAGTAGCTATATTACTCATCTATAATTGATCTGAGGTGGTAATTCGGAGTAGTTTTGATAAAAGCAGTACAATGGTCCACTTATAACATTGCTCCTGTAAGTAATCCGGCTCTGAAATTTTGGCCGAAAATGCAGTTTTCAGGAACCAATTCTGTCCTAAATTTGAGGACCGCCTATCCAATACAGCCAACAGAGAAGCAGTGCGGCCTAGTTGATAGAGCATGGGCCCAGGAGTAGGTAAAACCTGGGTTCTAATCCTGGCTCCACCACTTGTCTGCTGCGTGACCTTGGCCAAGTCACTTCACTTCTCTGTGCCTCACTTACCTCATCTATAAAATGGGGATTAAGACTGGGAGCCCCATGTGGAATATAGACTCCAACCTGATTAGCTTGTATCTAACCCAGCGCTTAGAACAGTACCTGGCACGTAATAAGCGCTTAAATACAATTCAAAAAAAATACACATACTGTTGTCTTTCCGATGCAACCAGTGAATCCTGGATAAAACATTGACCAAAGCAACTTAACACGAAATCACTCATACGTACTAAGTGGTGTCTCACTGCTTTTGAGGTCTCAGAGATATTCAGTTCTTGAGAACACAGAAGGCACCCATTCCCCTCCCCCCATCAGATGTCTCGCAATTCGTGCTGCTGGGCATGGGGGCTGGGCTGACAGAGTGTGTGCGGTTGGCCCAGCGCAAACCATCACCACTACTGCAAAAACAACTCAAGTGCATGCCCTGCTGGCAGTCGAGAATACCAATGGTTAAGAAAAGAAAAGCAACTGATGGATGCTTACCCCAAAGAAGAGGTACTGCCCAATTTTCATGGTTCAGGTGTGCAACTGTGAAAGATTCCCTCTCAAAGACACTCCTAGTCAGGGCCGCAGTCTCACAGGCAGCAGCGTCATCTCCAAACCAAAGGATGCCCACTACTCCCATGCAACACTGACTGAAAAGATGAAGCTTCTACATATCTACAGATGCGCTTCATCCAAATGATATTCCCACACTATCCAGTTAAATAAAAATAAGCTCAAGAAGCAGTGTGGACTGGTGGAAAGAGCAACGGCCTAGGAGACAGAGGACCTGGGTTCTAATCCCAGCTCCGCCACTTACCTGCTGTGTGACCTCGGGCAAGTCCTTCACTTCTCTTTGCCTCAGTTTCCTCAACTGCAAAATGGGGATTCACTGCCTGTTCTCTCTCCTACTTATACTGTGATCTACATGTGGGACTTGATTATCTTGTATCTAACCCAGCAGTTTAGTACGGTGCTTAACACATAGTAAGCACTTAACACCACAATTATTATTACTATTATTATTATTACTGACGAGATTGGTGAAAAGAGTCACTTCGGAATAAGCCAATTGTTTCATTTAAGACATGTCGATGGCTGCTCAGGTCCCGCCCCAAGCAGCTAATTTTGTACTAATTTACCTCTGGACTGTAAGCTCACTGTGGTCAGAGAATGCGTGTACCTACTCTGTTATACTGTACTCTCCCAAGCGCTTAGTATGCTGCTCTGTGCACAGTAAATGCTCAATACAATTGACTGAACATCTCAAGATACAGGAACACCACCCACTTACATCACATACTCAGTGATACCCTGGGAAATTATTAGTGTTTTCCTTTTTGTAGACTTAAAGATTTTAACAAAATGGTGTTTTAAAAGCTCTATTGCCCATGTTATTTAGGAAACTTGTTAATGACATGGTGCCGAAGAGAAATCTGAACAAGGTATTGGAAGTCTGGATCATTAATAAATCAGTAATGGGGTAAAATCATACCAAAGGCTTAGGGATACAAGAGATAATAGCTGGCTAGGTACACTATTGCTAATAGAACATTAATAAATAATGCTTATAGAGGGTACATTTGAAATTCAGGGTACTTTTCTGCAGAGGTCATAGATAATCTGTAATTACCCTTCTCGCATTTCTACAGTATGTAAAAAAGATTTATGCACAAAAAAATTGTAATGGACTATTCTACAGGGAACTCAGTGTGCATGAGTTCTATAGAGAAATAAGGAGTATTGCAAAGCCCTCGTGTGTTTTCATGAGGACATTGTGCAGTAGCATAAAGGCCATAAACATCAAAATGGGAGTACTTTTTCTTTTTTCCTTTAACTGTTCATTAAGTTATTCTGCAGTTCCAGAATCAAAGAATTCCAATACCTATGGGCCAGGAGACATTATCCGTCCTCTTACTAGCAAGAAGATTTTTGTCGTCGTCACTGGAGGTTTTACCCCAAGCATTGTGAAAGTCAGGGCAGTTAGCTCTTCTTTTGGGGAAGTTAAAATGTTAGTCTGCCTAAAAAAGACAATATATTCCAACAGTAGCTAGTCTTGGAGTTGAATAACTCTTTGGGTTAGATGACAAAATAAGTCCCAAGTCAAGGGGAAATAAATTAAGGCTTGTCCTCTGAAGCTTCCAAATTTGAAAATGAAAAAAAAAACACCCAGCATTAGGGTATCCACCATTATTAACATGCATAATGTAAATCTGAGGAGGGGAAAAAATCGAAGGAAATACCAACAAGTCTGATTAAATTAGAAGAATCTAAAATTTGATTGTTACACTTATGGTTCCTACCCTTTCAAGCCGAGGCATCGCATAGTTTATGAAATATAACTTCAACGTATTCAACAACTTCTCCTAAAAGTGCTTAGCCTTTCGTTCTTACATATTTTCAAAATCGTACATGGTCATTGCTAAAAACTGCACTTAATATGCTTAGTGCAAAATTAAATAAACTCAAGAAGGGAACGATGAATCATTCACGGGCAAGTTCCAGTCAACCAAGTAGCTATCCTTATTAGAGAGGGCCAGACCTCCGAGTCTGAGACAGAAAGCTCAATCAGTGGTGAAACGCAATTAGTCAGTGCCCTGGAATGGGTCTCGGAGATCCACCCTGATCACAGCCCAAATTGATGGGTGCTTCACTTTCTGCCTAAAATTCTGGGTAAACTGGCTGCACTGATTTGGAGGTTTTCCTCTCCGCCTGGCAGGCTGCTCAGCAGCACATCTACCTCTAAAGCATAAACCCAAAACTCGAATCTCAAACCTAGCTAAAATCTGTAGCTGGTTTTCCTAAGAGGCATGACCAATTATGGATTGGAACGCCACCGCAAAAAGATCACATTATCAAACGGCCCACTACCAACGCATTTCGAGGACTTGAATTGCACACTTCGCTGGATAAGGTGGAATGCAGCGTTCCCGCTGTCCTACCTGAAGCTGTCAGACTGCCTAGCTGCATTTCCGTGGGCCTGCGGAAGGCCAATTCTTGGTGCAAGACCCACAGTGCTGCGAACATTCTCCCCTCCCGCCCCTGCCCCCCTTTGAAGAAGAGAAAAGGAGACATTACCTTCCCTGTCTTGTGATCAAACCAGACGAGAGCATGGTTCCTTGACAGCACCTTACAATCGAAGGTAGCATTATTCTGTGCCGGCCGACAGCGGGCCACTGAACGGCCAATTTTGATAGGCTCGTCCAGGTAGACATGACGCTCCTGAAAAGGATGCGAGTTCGGGCGGCAAGTGAAGATGGCCAAGGCCGAAGGCATCGAGGACAAATTGGGGGTTCCACTCAAGCCGGGGACGAAGAGAAACTCTTTCTGCTCCAGAGCTCCTTGGAAAGGTTTAGAGCGTAATCCTCCAAATCTTCAAATTAAAGCAAAATAAGGATTGCCTACGCATAACCGGAGAGCATTAACCACTCAACACTTTGGAGTCGTACACGATCCCATTCTGTCCCTTAAAGGCCAGCAGCAACCCAGCGAAAAGCCCCGAACGTGCAACTTTCAATCCATCTTCCTCAAGAGGAAAGGGGTCGAACATCTGACTGTTTGGAAAACGAAAAACGAAAAAACTCCTGAAAGGCAGCTTGGGGGCCAGGAGTGTCCTTAAATCCAGGAAGATGAGTCATACAAAAATACTTCTGATTTGTTTGGTATTTCAGATGCTTCTCCCCCTCGATGACGAAAATATTGCACCACTGCAGCATGGACGAAAAGGTCGGTTTGGCGTGGAGAGAAGGTGCGACTTCCCACACTCACCCAACTAATACCGTCTTCTTCGAGGGTGGAGGAGGTGAGAGCTGAAGGCAGGAAGCTTCCAGTCCCGCAGTAAGGCAAAGGAAAAAAAAAAAGCCAAACGAGCACACACATACAACCCCGAGATTCTAGTCGATAGGTATGACAGTCCGCATTGCTCCTTCTCCGGGCGTTCGGCTGAGCTAGACGTGGGGGTCTCTCCCGCACCGATAGGAAAAGGAAAATATTTTAGAAGCCCGGCTGGGCCGATCTGTTGTGTGTCTCCGTTGGAGGGGCGATTGAGATCCGGGGCTCGAGAACCCGCCTTTCTGCTGGAAAAGCCAGAGCAGGCCCGGGGCAGGAACCGAGGATCTTGCGCGCGTCTCCGCCACCCTCGCGCCCGCCCGGCTGAGGATCTGACACCAGAAGGGCGGGTGGGAGGCGGTGAAGACTCGTCTCTCTCTCCCCCCCGCCCTCCGGTTCTAGAGGCGAAGAATGAGGAGAGTAAAAGGGGGGGGGCGGGGAGGGGGTCCGGTCCCGCCGGCCTCCCTCTCGGGGGGTGGGTTTTTCTTATCAGCACATGGGGTGCCGCCGCGTCGGTCTTCCCTCAAGGCCAACAGGAGATCGCATTTCCGGGACCGTTGCCGTCGCTCGGGGTGAAGAGGTAGAAAGGCCGGGGCGGGGGGGGGGGGGGGGGGGGGGGAGGGAGCAGGGTGGGAGGAGGGAGAGAGAGAGAGAAAGAGTCGGGGAGAAAAACAAGCGAGGCCCGAAGGCCCCGGCCGCCTCTGCCACAACGGTCCGCACGGCTCTCGGGGTGGGTTCCGCTCAAGCGGCGCCGAAGAAGACGGGAAACTTTCCGACCTGAAAAAAAAAAAATCAAAACAAACCCCGTCAGGCGCCGCCGCCGCCGCCGCCGCCGCCGCCGCCGCCTCCTCCTCCTCCTCCGCCCGCCCCAGCTCTCTCTCCTCTTCCTCTTGTCTCGCCCGGCCCGGCCCCCGCGGGCGCCGCAGTTCTCCGCCTGCAGTCCCGCCGGGCCGTACAGTCCCCTGTTCGCCGACTAGATGCTGCTCGCTGGCCGCCGTCACCACCTCCTCTTACCTTCCGAGCTCCGGCCGCCATAGTGACTCTGACCAAAGCCTCCCCCGATGTGCCTGTCGTGCCGCCCCTGTCGCGGGAGCGCGCAGCCCTCTCCGCCCTCCCCCCGCCCCTTACAGCGAAACCGTCATGTGCGGGAGCACGCGCAGCCCTGGGAATTGTGGGAAAGGACGCGCTTAACAGGTCTCCGGCCTTCACCCTCGCTTCTAAATCAGCCCTTTCGGGCAGCCATCTTCGTTGCGGGCAAGGAAAAAAAGAAGTCTTCCTGGAGATAGTTAAAAAAAACCACCCCAAAACATTACCAGACGGGCCTTCTCACTGCTTCCTCTGCCGGCTCGCCACCCTGGCTGTGGACCTCAACCTACTCTTAACCCCTAAATGGGATGTCCTCTTTAGCCCTGTGGGATAAACTTCTCAGCCGACCGACCTTGCCGGCAGCCATTTGAGCTGTGGGCAAAAAGGGGCCGGGGAATCGGTCGCCTTGCCGGCCATTTTACCTGAGGGCAGTAAACTCCCACAAGTCTTTAACGCCGCGCAACCAAAGTCGGAAGAGAAGGATTCCTCTTAGGCACCGGCAGATGCTAGTAACGCGTATGCCCCAAGAGTGAGGAAATGGGGGAATTGGAACCCTCATATTTCCAGTCGCGGTGGCCTCCCCGTTTTCTGAGGCTGTGTTCTCCCTTAGGGTAGCCCAAATCCATCCAGCTAGAGATAACTCGGAGAGAAGGAGGAAAAAAAAATCCAACGTTCATTTAGTTCTGCATACTGGCCCTGACAGGTCGACTGTGGTGAGGAGATGACCAGATTTCAAAACTGAAAGCGAGAGAAGGGGGACTGTGACCCAACTACCAGCAAGCAAATTTGAACAAGCGTCGAATTGGTCGATATGTAAGATATTTTCAATTCTAATCCCTTGGGGCAGAAGCGATGTATTGTATGTTGCCCTATTAATAATAATAGTGATATCGATTAAGCACTTACTATGCATCGGGCACTGTACTACGCACTGGGGTGGATACGAGCAAATCGGTTAGGGCACAACCCCTGTCCCACTTGGGGCTCACACTCTCAATCCCCATTTTACAGATGAACTAACTGAGGCACAGAGAAGTGAAGCAACTTGCCCAAGGCCACACAGCAGACAAGTGACGGAGGCAGAATTAGAATCCATGACCTTCTGACTCCCAGGTCCGTGCTCTATCCACTACACCAGGCTGCTTCTCGCTAGACGGTAAGCTCCTCGTGGGCAGGAAAAGTGTCTGCCAACTCCATTGTATTACTCTCCCAAACGTTTAATATAGTGCTCTGCATACAGTAAGCACTCAGTAAATACCACTGATTTTTCGGTTGCTTACAGTGCACAGATTTGTTCATCGGTAAATAACAATTTGCAACGTAGGGTGTGTCAAGCAGCACCTTATCAGATGTGGGGGCTTTTCCTTTCTGTAAGCGGATTGTTTGGGGTTGCTAATGCAATTAATACACAGAAAAAACAGGACTAAGCAAAGCCCAAAACCAAAAATATCCAAATGTTTTTAACACAACTAAGTCAAATTAAGTTTAGGCCCTCTCTTCTCAGCAAGGAACAGTCTTCTCTCAGCAGGTAGGTGTCTACTGGGTAGAAATGCCTGTTATTTCCCAGCTATCCCAATCGAGTTAGCAGAGACATTCCAGAACTAATGTTCGTTCTATTTCTGGTCACGCCTCCAGGGGCAAGAAATACCTAGCGTATGAGGAATAATAATGATAGTACTAGTTTTAGAGTCCCACCAAAGGCAAAAGGGAGCCGCAGTAGGGGAAGTCAGTCAGTTGTATTTATTGAGCACTTACTGTGTGAAGAGCACTGTACTAAAAGCTTGGGAGAGGACAATAGAACAGATGCATTCCCTGCCCACAACGAGCCTAGAATCTGGGGGAAGAGGACTATTATCTTGGCAAGAATGTCAGAGAAAAAGGTGGCCAGAGAACAGCGGTGAATCCTGGTCCAAACGTGGACCACACACACCTGCCCCTCCGCAGTCCATACCCTACGGATTACCTGCTCCAAGGAGCTCCAAAGGAGAGGATGGGCTTGGGAGTCAGAGGACCTGGGTTCTAATCCCAGATCTGCCAATTCTTGCTAGCACCGGACCTTGGGCAAGTCACTTCACTTCTCTGCCCCTCAGTTATCTCACCTGTAAAATGGGGATTAAGTCCTCCTTCCTCCTACTTAGACAATGAGCCCCATGAGAGACAGGGACTGTGTCCGACCTGATTTAACTTGTGTCTATCCCAGCGCTTAGAACCGTGCTCGATGCTTGTAAGCATTTAAAAAATACCCTAAACAAGAACCTCCAGCCCACAGCAATAGGCCAAAAAGGAAAAGTCTGGTCAGATAACTTTCTCCATGAGCCCTGCTATCCCCAATTGTTTCTGAAATAGGGAAAACAGGTTTCAATCAGCATCAATACTGTAAATAAATTTCAAACCTCCCTAATACATGTGAGAGAAGCTCTCCCTCTCCCCCTCTTTATCCACCATGCCACCGGGACTCCCGTCGGTCCTGGCTCCAGGCCAGGAAGGACTCAATCACTGGCAGTGGGGTGAGCCCACAGTTGATCCCCTTACATAAGACCACTGAGGCCTACTGTGAAGGAGAAAAGCTGCCCCCCCTCCTACCATCTCGATTTCCTTTGGCCCCTGATTCAGCCCAGGGAAGACTCAAACATTGGCAGCCTGAGGACTTTTCGACTCTTAAAGTATCAGGAAGCCTGGGCCTACAGCTGTGACTTTTATGATTGTTGGACTGAGCGGTAAGGATCCCTGTTCCTCAAGCTACAGTGACCTATTGCTGCTGTTGACATTTATCGTCGTCCATTCACAGTTTTAGGCTTTGCTTAATTCTGATCTTTTCTGTGTTAATTGCATAAGCAGTACTACAGATCCATTTGCTGAAGGGTAAAGCTCCTTTGTTTAGAACTGCTGTGACTTGACATTCTCCACATCGTGAGCTGTTGACACTTGAAAATGAACAAAGCTGTGCACTATATGCAGGGTAAATTGTACCCCGTTTCGTAGATCTTTATGTTTGGATCTTCCCTTGTGTGTCTGTCCCCAATGTCCTCCCCCCATCCTTAATCTTAATTTGTGAGCCTCTTGAGGGCCTAAGACCGTGCCTAGATCTCATTCTCGTCCTTTTTTGCTGGCATTTGGTACAGTGCTTCGCAAACAGTAGGTGCTTAATAAATACTATTATTTCTACCACTACAACCACAAAAAACCTGGATGTTAAATGCAGCTCTCTTGAGCCACTGGCCAATATGGGTATATTTGCATATCTTGGTGAGTTCAGCTGTCCCCTTCCTAGTGTGGCTGGTTGGCAAAACTAACAACCTTGAAATATTTACACTATTTAAATGATCCATAATTGGAAGAGGGTGTATGAGTGGAATTTTGAATTCTTTATTTTGTTTGGCTGCATATTACTAGCAAGACCAGAGAAATTGCCACTGTTGGCGAGACCCAGGGTCAGAGGAGCTGGAAGAAGGCAAGCCAAAAGCTGGTGAGAGGCTCAACTATGGGAAACCTGTTTCTGCCCCCCTCCCAGGTCAGCAATAGCAAGTCTCTTCCTACTTCTCTTTCAGCTCTTCTCAAATTTTCCCTGGGCCAGCTCTCTTCCCGGTTCACTTCTGCTGTTTCTTGTGGGGAACCTCTCAGGGTGGCTGTTGACAGGTCAGAACTTACTGGCACTTGTGCAGGAATTTCTGATAACCTAGTTGCATCCCTGTGTGAGAGTCTGCACAGACCTCGGAGGCCAAGAGAAATGGTAGCTTTCTGACACTGGGGGTATCTTATGAGGGCCACTGACCCCGAGGAGAAATCTATTTCCATGCCCTGTCAGAAGCTCTTGGAAGAGCTGGCTTACCTGATGACATCAGCTGAAGCCCAGCCATTTCCAGGGGAGGGTGAGAAGGGAGTTGAGAGAATTTGCTTTCTTTGCATTGGGGATGGGAAGGGGGGTGGTTGTCGCCAATCAAAAAAAAACACCAACAAGTAGAGTTTCCAGTGTCTCTTGGGGATTCACATTATCCAGTCACAGGATGGTGACGGTGAATTACCTATACGCTATCGGGGCACACCAGCTGGTGTATTCAGGACTGGATAGCAAAGGTGAAACAAACCCTTGTCATTTCCAGTGGACAGGACGGGTAACTCTGTCATCAGAGTTGCAGGCTGTGCCCCGATCAGCCAATGTGGTTGTGGAACCAAGGATGTTTTTTTCCTCAGACTGTTGCATTGCAATGGCAGCAACATGCTGCCTGCATAAGCTCCAGTGTCAAGTCTGAGGCAAAATAGCCTCTAGAGTGGCAGGGAATAGCACATCTGGCAGCATTAATAAATAGTGTAGTATCCTTCGGAATCTTCCTTTCAAGATGCTCAGAGTATGTTACGGATATCCATTCATTCATTCACCTTGACAGAATACCTCCTGAGAAAGGTAGCTGTTTAATTATAATGGTAATGGTGTTTATTAAGAACTTAGTATGTGCAAAGAACTGTGTGCAAAGCACTGTGTTGAGTACTAAGGTCCACAGAGAATAGACAGATCAGACATGGTCCGTGTCCTGAGTGAGGCTTCACAATCCAAATGGAGGTTAAATAGACAGATAGAACGAAACCCGTGGAAAAAAAACAGCTAATTACAAAATCCACATTCCGAGATAGCAATGCAAAATGAAGTAGCTAAACACAGTTTTGGAGGAAGGAGGTCTCTTTCCTCTCAAGGTTGCTGGAACAATGATCATTTTCAGATCGCCTCAGCTTCTCCAGTGTTGGGACAGTTCTGAAGGTAGCCTTTTGTTCTGGGTTGGTCTGAGGGGAGACAGCAAGGTTGGTCCATTGCTGGTGAATCAATGGCAAAATCAGGAAGACAACTTAACTGAACTTGTGCCTTCACCATCAGAGGTGATATAATTTCTTCCCCTTTAGCGGTAGATCTGCAGGGGAAATGAATTAGAAATCTTAGCCAAGTAAATAAAGGCAAACTCCAGTTCCGAATGACCACAATCCATAAAATCTGGAGACATGTCCTGTACTAATCGCTGATGTAGCCCAGGATCCTTAATCCCCACCTGGCAATATTTTCAGTTGCAGCAGGGAAGACAGTTCCCTCACCACCCATTCCTCCCTTTACCTCACCTCTGCCACTCTGCTTCCCTGTTCATGACTCGCACCTCATACTGATACATGCTCATGTATTCCAATGCTAAAAATCCCCTCCCTTAACCTCAAGGCTCCCTCCAGTTATCACCCATCTCCTTCCTACCATTCCTCTCCAAACTCCTTGAGTGAGTTGTCTACACTTACTGCCTCCACTTCCTCTCCTCCCCGAGTCTCGCCTTGACCTACTCCAATCTGACTACTGCCCCCTTCAATCCACAGAAACGGACCTCTCAAAGGTCACCAAATCCAACGGCCTTTACTCCATCCTAATCCTCCTCTACCTTTCAGCTGGCTTCAAAGTGGTGGACCACCCACTTCTTCTGGAAACATTATCCAACCTTGGCTTCAATGACACTATCCTCTCCTGGCTCTTCTCCCATCCCTCTGACCGCTCCTTCTCAGTCTCTTTCATGGGCTCCTCCTCTGCCTCCCATCCTCTAACTGCAGGAGCCCCTTAAGGCTCGGTTCTGGGTCCCCCGCTCCCTTGGAAAACTCATTTGCTCCCATGGGTTCAACTACCATATCTTCATGGATGATTCCCAAATCTACCTCTCCAGCCCTGATCTCTCTCCTTTTCAGTCTCGCATTTCCTCCTACCTTCAGGACATCTCTACTTGGATGTCCCACTGACACCTCAAACTTAACATGTCCAAAATAGAACTCCTCATCTTTCCACCCAAACCCTTTCCTCCCCTTGTCTTTCCCATCACCGTAGACAACACCATTATCTTCCCAGTTCCACAAGCACATGGCATTATCCCTGACTTATCCCTAATTCAACCCACATATTCATCGTCACCAAATCCTGTGGGTTCTACCTTCACAATATCGCTAAAATCCGCCCTTCCCTCTCCATCCAAATGGCTACTACGCTGATCCAAGCGCTTATCGTATTCTACCTTGATGTCTGCATCGGCCTCCTTGCTCACGCCCCTGGCTCCTGTCTCTCCCCACTCCAGTCCTTACTTCACTCTGCTGAATCAGATCATTTTTCTAAATTAACATTCAGTTCCCATCTCCTCAGTCCTCAAAATCCTCTAGTGGTCACCTATCCACCTGTCCATCAAACAGAAACTCCTTACCATCTGTTTTAGTGCTCTCAATGAGCTCACCTCTCATGTCTTACCTTAATGATTTCCTACTACAACCCAGCCCACATGCTTTGCTGCTCCAACGCCAACCTATTCCCTGTACCTCGATCTCGCCTAACTCGCTGCTGACCCCTTACCCACGTTCTCCCCTTGGCCTGGGACTCCCTCCCCCTTCATACATGGCAGACCACCAATTTCCCCACCTTCAAAGCCTTATTAAAATCGCATCTCCTCCAAAAGGCCTTCCTCAACTAAACCCTCATTTCCCCTACTTCCTCTCCCTTCTGAGTCTGAGTTTGTTTTACGGTATTTGCTAAGCACTTACTGTGTCAAACAACTGTTGGGTGCGCTGGGGTAGATACAAATTAATTAGGTTGGCCACATTCCCTGTCCGGCATGGGGCTCACAGTCGAAGTAGGAGGGAGAACAGGAGAACTGAGGCACAGAGAAGTTAAGTGACTTGTACTCTCCCAAGCGCTTAGTATAGTGCTTTGCACACAGCGCTCAAGAAATATGACCGAACTGAATGACTTGACGAAGGTCACACAGCAAGCAGTTGGCAGAGCCGGGATTAGAACCCAGGTCCTCTGACTCCCAGGCCCGTGCTCTTTCCACTAGGCCATGCTGCTTCTCCTTATCACCTATCTTCAGGGCCCACAGTGAGGGAGAGAAGCCGCTCTCAGCCATATCGACAGGATTCCCTTCACCCCCTCCTCTCACCCTGGGAAGGACTCAAACAGCAGTGGCGTGAGGTCTTCTCAACTTTTAGAACAATGAGGTCACCGCTGCGACTACTTCTGTGACTTGGCCTGAGTTGTGAAGAGCCTGCTCCCCCTGTGGCAGACTGTCGTCATTGTAGTCTTTTTATATTTTCCTTTCTTGTCTTGTCTGTCACCAAGGCCCCCTCCCCCTATTATTCTTAGGTTGTTACCCCTTGGGGGTCTGGGACCATGTCTCAATCTCATCCATGTACTTAATAAAGCACTTTATAAATATTATCACAACTACTACTATTCCAGAAGACCTTTCTGTAGATGCCTATTTATGAACACTTTGCTGGTGTTCCATCAGTCAATCAATCATAGTGGTTGAGCGCTTACAGTGTGCAGCCCACTTAACTAAGCTCTTGGGATAGTACAATATAATGGAGTTGGTGGACATGTTACCTGCCCATAAGGAAGTATTCTCAACAAAGGAGCATAGGCAAATGGAGTTTAATCATTCTTGTCTTCTAAAGGTGGTACCAAGATGGGCAAGTTTGAGAAGCCCCTGTTTTCTGACTAAAGGACTTTGAGTTATGTTCTTATTCTAGGCCTCTTTCCTAACACACTTAAGCATACCAACACAGTGATGGATACAGTCTGGAAGGCCTATGTTTTTTCTGAACTAGAAGGCAATTAAAAATGATGGGATAACTATATCTTTTCCAGGTGTTTTGTCTGGTAGTTCTGTGAGCAACCTTCTTGTTCTTCATAATCCATTTAAAGATGCTATTTGGAAAATATAAATGAATTAAGAAAGGAAAAATGAGTTAGGGGACAAAATGATTTTTCCACCATTTTCTCTGTTTGGAAAAAATGTCATCTGTAGATTGGTTAGATACCACAACGCCCATAACATTTATGTTCAGGTCTTATATACCCGGGGTGGGAGAGGAGAAAGAGGGAGGAGAGGAGGACACACCGAGTGTAATCCCAGAAACTTGCCAGCTATATTGAAATATTCTAACACCCAACATCCAATAAGGTAGGGGTGAAGTGGAGAAACAAGAACTCCCAGGGCAAAAATAAAAATTTTTGGAGTGTTTTAGTCCAACCAGATGACAAAAGATAAGTCTTTTTTAGGTCAACAGCTATGACATGTTGACACATTAAAATAGCAGTAAGGACATCTTAATCAATTCCTTTGCGCAAGTCCTCTCTGTGACTGGACTGAGCGTCCTCAGTCATCTAACAATTCCCACCATTACTAGATGTGCACTCTAGGTGCAATCTTCCATTCCAAAAAAACTCTGAAACTTGTTTCCCCTAATGTTTTAACAAAATTCCAAGTTTGTTGACCCTTGAACCCTGATATAAAAGGATCTATTTACTTTCGTTTGAGGGGTGAGATAGTGAGTGGAGATTTCCTGGCACCACTATTGAGTATGTGGAACACTACACTAGATTCTTGAGAGCAGACAATAAAAGAAGAAGATATGATTCCTGACCTCGAGTGGAGGATGCAGGCCAACACAGATTGCATAAAATAAAAAAAGAAAGGGAAAACAAAGACACGTCATAACATAAAATAAACCAAAAAATGAAGAAATAAGTGGAATAAACTAGTATACACATACATGCTAAGGGTATGTGATTAAGGAAGCTGATTAAGGAGGTGTGGATTAGTAGAGGAATGTCTCCTTAAGGATGTATTTTTTTTGGTGGCCTTGAACATGGGGAGGAGAGTGGATTGATGGATTTGAGGGTGGAGGGCATTCCATTCAGAAGGAAAGAGGGGTGCAATGGGTCAGAGATGGGAGAGCATCCTGTCCCTGCATTTTGTTTTCTATTTGCTAATTATATTTTGTAAACCACTTGGTAAGAACTCAAGACAGACATTTTCTAGCAGAAACAGAGGAGGCTTGGTGGCCAGAGGAAAGGTAGTTAGGCTTCATTAGAACAGGACCACAGCTTTATGAATATGCTTTACCTATTCCCTCACAGATGATAAATAAATGAATATTATTGCCTGTGATAATGAAAGGTGAAAAATCACAGTAGTATTGTACAGCTAAAAATCAGCATTCAGCATATTTCTGTGGGTGTATTTTATGCTTCATATGTGGTTTGGAGATAAAGATTTAGTTCAATTTCCCTCAAGATGAGATATATGTGATAATCCATGACAGCCAAAAATGTTAAATAAAATTTCAGTTAAGGATATCAAAGAGTTAAACAAAAATTTGAGCATTCATTTTTGAAAGGTAACTCAGGCAGGAAATATTATTTTTCTCCAAAGAAAAGGAGGCAATGTGGTCTAGTGGAAAGAATATGGGACTGGGAGTGCCTAGACTGCTCATTGCTGGCAGGGAATGGGTCTACCAAATCTGCTGGATTGTACTCTCCCAAGTGCTTAGTACAGTGGTCTGCACACAGTAAGCGCTCAGTCAATAGCATTGATTGAGTAATTGAGTGAAGATACCCAGGTTTTCATCCCAGCTCTGCCACTAGCTTGCAGTGTGATTGAGGACAAATGACTTAACCTTTCTGAGACCTAGTTTCCTCATCTGTAAAATGGGGAGAAGATACCTGCTCTCTCTACTTAGATTGTGAGCCCCTTGTGGGACAGAGAGTGTCCAATCTGATCATCTTTGTATGTGCCCCCAGTGGTTAGCCTAGTACTTGGATCATAATGAATACCATGACAAACCAACTAAGAAACACAAACTAACACTAGAGAGACTGATGTAAAATCACCCAGGAATAGCTCATGAACTTGGGGGTAATAAGACCATTAGCAAAGTCCAAAGAGCTACATTCGAGATCTTTATTCCACCCAATTCTCAATTCTCTACCTTAACTCTACAATTTAAATTTAAATCTGCCATTATTCATTTACATAGTCCCTGGAAATTGGTTTTAAATGAAAACTGTGCTATTAAATATTAAAAGTTTCATGGATGTATTTGTTTATTTGCCCACCTTTGACACCGTAGTGATTGCTCTTCTTGCTCTGTTCCTGCCAGGATGTAATGATGTGCCTGAAGGTACTGAGAATAATAATAATAATAATAATGTTGGTATTTGTTAAGCGCTTACTATGTGCCGAGCACTGTTCTAAGCGCTGGGGTAGACATAGGGGAATCAGGTTGTCCCACGTGGGGCTCACAGTCTTAATCCCCATTTTACAGATGAGGGAACTGAGGCGCAGAGAAGTGAAGTGACTTGCCCACAGTCACACAGCCGACAAGTGGCAGAGCTGGGATTCGAACTCATGAGCCCTGACTCCAAAGCCCGTGCTCTTTCCACTGAGCCACGCTGCTTCTCCAGCAGTGTGAGAAGCAGTGTGACTTAGTGGATAGAGCACAGACCTGGGAATCAGAAGGACCTGGGTTCTAATCCCGGCTCAGCCACTTGTCTGCTGTGTGACCTTCACTCCTCTGTGCCTCAGTTACCCCATCTGTCAAATGGGGATTAAGACTGTGAGCCCCATGCTGTGAGCCCCATGTGGGACAGGGACTATGTCCAACTTGCTTACTGTGGATCTACCCAGTGCTTAGTACAGTGCCTGGCACATAGTAAGTGCTTAACAAATACCATAAAAAAAAAAAGGGGTAGACTCTGATCCAGTTCCTAAGATTAACTTTGGGGTGTGTCACCACCAGTAATGCTGTAATTCACAGTGTAGAGTAAATATCAGTCCATCCCAAACAATACCATTTCCTTTTTATACATTCTGAACAAGCATACTTTCAAGATCATAGCATACTTGAAAAAGCAGGGCCTTTTTATATTCTAAATGTTTTGATTACTTGGAAACTTTTAATCAACCAGAAGATGTTAATCACAGTAAATTGAAGTTTGTCCCGAGAGTGTCACATGACATTCTCCTGCATGTAGATAGCTGCACAACTGGCTTTCTATGCCACTTGGGTTCAAGTTCAGTCCAGGCAAATCTGTTGTTTGCTGTCAGGCCCTACCTTGGCTCCTGAATAATCAGTTCAGCAGAGTGCCCAGAATCAGCCTTGGCTGTTTGGGGCTTCCTCTGACTGGATTTCATCACTTCAAATTGCCTGAGTACAATACACAGCAGATTACCTAGACCAGGACTTTACACATCAGCTCAGCCACTAATAATGACTTGTCATCATTAGCACTTACCCTGCACCCTCCTACCTCACCTTACCCCCTCCTACTTCATTTGCTACTCTCCTCCTACAACCCAGCCCGCACACTTCGCTCCTCTAGTGCTAACCTTCTCACTGTGCCTCGGTCTCGCCTGTCTCGCCACCTACCCCAGCCCATTTCCTGCCTCTGGCCTGGAATGCCCTCCCTCCTCTAATCCACCAGACAATTACTCTCCCCTGCTTCAAAGCCTTATTTAAGGCACATCTCCTCTGAGAGGCCTTCCCAGACTTAGCCCTCCTTTCCTCTTCTCCCACTCCCTTCTGCGTCACCCTGACTTGCTCCCTTTATTCATCCCCAACCCCACACAGCACTTAAGTATATATCTGTAATTTATTTATTTATATTAATGTCTGTGTCCCCCTCTAGAATGTAAGCTCGTTGTGGGCAGGGAAATTGTCCGTTTATTGTTACATTGTACTCCCCCAAGCTCTACACAATAAGTGCTCTACACAATAAGTGCTCAATAAATACAACTGAATGAATACTCATACTACAACCCAGCCCGCACACTTCACTCATCTAACGCTAACCTATTCGCAGTACCTCGACCTCATCTCTCGCTGCCAACCTCTCACCCACATCCTGCCTCTGGCCTGGAACGCCCAAACTCTTCATATCTGATAGACAATTACTCTCCCCTACTTCAAAGCCATATTAAGGCACAGCTCTCCCAAGAGACCTTCCCTGACTCAGCCCTCTTTTCCTTTACCTCCACTCCCTTCTTCATCACCCTGACTTGCTCCTTTTATTCATCCCCCTCCCAACCCCACAGCATTTATGTACATATCGGTAATTTATTTATATTAATGTCTCTCTCCCCCTCTAGACTGTAAGCTTGCTGTGGGCAGCAAATGTGTTTGTTATATTGTGCTCTCCTAAGCACTTAGTACAGTGCTCTGCACACAGTAATTGTTCAATGAATACAATTGCATGATTGATTTATTACGCATAGTCTCTCTAAAATCGCCTCGGCTCCTCTCCAGACCCTTCCGCTTCCTGCCCAGTCTTCGACTTTCCCATCATTTCCAGCAGTATTTCAAAAGATCTCCTGTCTCCTCTCAAAATGTGCCCCCTCCTTGCCCTTCAGATCCTATCCCTTCCCACCTTATCAAAAAGTTGTCCCCTCCCTTTTTCCCTCCCTAACCACCATATTCAACCGCTCACTTTCCAGTGGCTCCTTCCTCACTGCTTTCAAACATGTCATGTATCTCCTATCCTAAAAAAGCCCTCCCTTGACCCCATGGCACCCTCCAATTTTCACCCCATCTCCCTCCTATCATTCCCCTCCAAATTTCTTGAGCGAGTTGACTACTCTCACTGCCTCCATTTTCTCTCCTCCAATGCTTTCTTTGACCCACTGCAATCTGGCTTCCACCCTTTCACAGAAACAGCCCTCTCTAAGTTCAAATACCAAATCCAAGGGCCTCTACTCTATCCTTAACCTCTTTAATCTTTTGGCTCCTGACTTACCTGCCTTCTGTCTCTCCCAACTCCAGTCCTTACCCTATTTTGCTGCCTGGATCATTTTTCTAAAAAATGGTATGGTCCACATTTCCCCACTCCTCAAGAACCTCCACCCGTCTCCACGACAAAACGGAAACTCCTTACCATTGGCTTTAAAGCACTCAATCGGCTCCCCCTTCCTACCTTTCTTTGCTGATTTCCTACTACAACCCAGCCTGCATGCTTCGTTGCTCCAGTGCCAACCTATTCACTATACTTTGATCTCATCTATCTCGTGGCCGACCCCTTGCCCACCTCCTCCCTCCAGCCTGGAATTCCCTCCCCATTCACCTATGACATACCTTCATTCCTCCCTCCACCTTCCAAGTTTTATTAAAATCAAATCCCTCCAAGAGGCCTTTCCTGATGAAGCCCTCATTTCCCTCCCCACCCTCTCCTCTTTGTCACCTAAGCACTTGGCTTTGTATCCCTTAAGCACTTTGATACTCACCCCAGCCCCACAGGACATCTGTATACATCCTTTACTGTTTCCCCTATCTGTATTTTATTGTAACGTCTGTCTCCCCTGTAGACTACAAGCTCCTCGTGGGCAGGGATCGTATCTACTGTATTGTCCTCTTCCAAGTACAGTGCTCCAGGCACAATAAATGCTCAATAAATACTACTGATTAATTGATTGATTGGTTGATCAACAGAGCACAAATCAACAAGAGAAAACCATGACTCGGAAGTTTGAAGCGGAAGATATTCAGTGAGCTCTAAATGCCTGAGTTGGAATCTTAATTGTTCACTTTTCTTTATGCCTTTATTTATGTAAAGCAAATCAAGTTTTCCTTATTATTATTTGGACTCAAGTAAAAATGATGATGATGATGATGAGCAGCAAGTGCTTATTTTGTGCCAAACACTGTACCAGATGTACTACAATCAGATCAGACACAGTCCCGGTCCCATCTGGAGCTTGGAGAAGGATCTGCATCTTGAGTTAGGTCTTGGGCAAATTATCAGGTAAAAGACAACTGGTTCTTTTGCCTCAGAGCAGGGCCCAAGGCATTGTCCTTTTGCACACCGATGGAGGGGAGGTGCAGTCACAAACAGTATCTTATGTCTTCCTCCTAAGCACAGATTCCTTTCCAAAATGCACATGGTCCTACCCCCACAGCTTATTTTTAGCACCAACCAGCTGGGCAGCGAATTCATCTGTAAAGAGAAATGAGATGCTAACAGTGCTCACTTCATGCACCCTCTGGGCATACTTTTCCGCATTCAGTGGGGTGGCAAGTACAGTCATACTATTAGGGGAAGCAGTGTGGCTTAATAGTGGAAAGAGCACCGGCTTGAGAGTCAGAGACATGGGTTCTAATCCTGGCATTCTGCCATAATGCGTGCTGATGAGGTGGTAGGATAGTTCTTTGAGCAACTCATGTCTGTTGGGAAAGAATGCGAGGCGGTGTTGGGAGAAATGGTTGCGTACATGCATACGGTGGCGGTAGATCAATCAATGGGTGGTATTTATTGAGGGCTTACTTTGCAGAGCACTGTGCTAATCGTTTGGGAGAGTTCAATACAACAGGGTTGGTAGAAACGATCCCTGCCCACAAGGAGCTTACTGTCTGCAAGGGGAGACAGATATTAAAATCAATTAGGGTTAGGGGAAATAGTAAAGTATGGGAATATTTACATAAGTATCATGGGGCAAGTGCTTAAAGGGTATAACGTATCCAACTGCCTAGGCAACACAGAAGGGAGAGCGACTAGTGAAGGCATATGCATTAGAATGCGAGTTTTCCTTAACGGACAGTTTGTCGGGAATGGAACCCCCATATTAAAGGAGAACTGACTGTATGGTAAATAGCATAATTTCCATCCTGCCACTGCGGTTCTGTTTTGTACCTCTTGAAATTCAAAGTCAAGTATAAGATATTTTTAACTTCTTTAGATTATTTTTCTTAAGAATATATTGCATTATAGCCTTTTGCTTTCAATACCGTTTTTCAGTCGGGTTCTTATAGTTGATTAATATGATTTCGGCCACAGCAGTGTGCTAGGTTCTTAGAAACAGCATGGCCTAGTGGATAGACGATGAGCCTGGGAGTCAGGAGTTTATGGGTTCTAATCCTGGCTCTGCCGCTTGTCTGCTGGATGACCTTGGGCAAGTCACTTCACTTCTCTGGGCCTTAGTTCCCTCATCTATAGAATGGAGATTGAGACTGTGAGCCCCACGTGGGACAGAGACTGTGTCTGGCCTGATTTGCTTGTTTCTACCCCAGAGCTTTGAACAGTGCCTGGCACATAGTAAGCGCTTAACATACACCATTATTATTATTATTATAACTTCATTCATTCATTCATTCATTCAATAGTATTTATTGAGCGCTTACTATGTGCAGAGCCTTTAACTCTGTCCGGACTCTGTGCTTAGGAGGAAGACATAAGATACTGTTTGTGACTGCACCTCCCCTCTATCGGTGTGCAAAAGGACAATGCCTTGGGCCCTGCTCTGAGGCAAAAGAACTCAAGCCCGGTCCGCTCCCAGACTTCTCCATCACCGTGGATGGCACGACCATCCTTCCCGTCCCGCAGGCCCGCAATCTCGGTGTCATCCTTGACTCGTCCCTCTCGTTCACCCCACACATCCTATCCGTTACCGAGACCTGCCGGTTTCACCTCTACAATATCGCCAAGATCCGCCCTTTCCTCTCCACCCAAACGGCTACCTTACTATTACGGGCTCTCGTTATATCCCGGCTAGACTACTGTGTCAGCCTTCTCTCTGACCTCCCTTCCTCCTCTCTCGCCCCGCTCCGGTCTATTCTTCACTCCGCTGCCCGGCTCATCTTCCTGCAGAAACGATCTGGGCATGTCACTCCCCTTCTTAAACAACTCCAGTGGTTGCCTATCGACCTCCGCTCCAAACAGAAACTCCTCACTCTAGGCTTCAAGGCTCTCCATCACCTTGCCCCTTCCTACCTCTCCTCCCTTCTCTCTTTCTACCGCCCACCCCGCACGCTCCGCTCCTCCGCCGCCCACCTCCTCGCCGTCCCTCGGTCTCGCCTATCCCGCCGTCGACCCCTGGGTCACGTCCTCCCGCGGTCCTGGAACGCCCTCCCTCCTCACCTCCGCCAAACTGATTCTCTTTCCCTCTTCAAAACCTTACTTTAAAATCACCTCCTCCAAGAGGCCTTCCCAGACTGAGCTCCTCTTCCCCCTCTACTCCCTCTGCCATCCCCCCTTTACCTCTCCGCAGCTAAAGCCTCATTTTCCCCTTTTCCCTCTGCTCCTCCACCTCTCCCTTCCCATCCCCACAGCACTGTACCCGTCCGCTCAACTGTATATATTTTCGTTACCCTATTTATTTTGTTAATGAATTGTACATCGCCTCGATTCTATTTAGTTGCCATTGTTTTTACGAGATGTTCTTCCCCTTGACGCTGTTTAGTGCCATCGTTCTTGTCTGTCCGTCTCCCCCGATTAGACTGTAAGCCCGTCAAACGGCAGGGACTGTCTCTATCTGTTGCTGACTTGTTTATCCCAAGCGCTTAGTACAGTGCTCTGCACATAGTAAGCGCTCAATAAATACTATTGAATGAATGAATAGTCTAGCCGGAATATTACGAGAGCCCGTAGCAGTAAGGTAGCCGTTTGGGTGGAGAGGAAAGGGCGGATCTTGGCGATATCATAAAGGTGAAACCAACAGGTCTTGGTAACGGATAGGATTTGTGGGGTGAACGAGAGAGACGAGTCAAAGATGACACCGAGATTGCGGGCCTGAGAGACGGGAAGGATGGTCGTGCCATCGACGGTGATAGGGAAGTCTGGGAGAGGACCAGGTTTGGGAGGGAAGATGAGGAGCTCAGTCTCGCTCATGTTGAGTTTTAGGTGGTGGGCTGACATCCAGGTGGAGACATCCTGGAGGCAGGAGGAGATGCGAGCCTGAAGGGAGGGGGAGAGGACAGGGGCAGAGATGTAGATCTGCGTGTCATCTGCGTAGAGATGGTAGTCAAAGCCGTGAGAGCGAATGAGTTCACCAAGGGAGTGAGTGTAAATGGAGAACAGAAGAGGGCCAAGAACTGACCCTTGAGGAACTCCAACAGTTAAAGAATGGGAGGGGGAGGAGGCGCCTGCGAAGGAGACCGAGAATGACCGGCCAGAGAGGTAAGAGGAGAACGAGGAGAGGATGGAGTCTGTGAAGCCAAGGTGAGATAAGATGTGGAGGAGGAGGGGATGGTCTACAGTGTCAAAGGCAGCAGAGAGGTCAAGGAGGATTAGAATGGAGTAGGAGCCATTGGATTTGGCAAGAAGGAGGTCATCGGCGACCTTAGAGAGAGCAGTCTCGGTAGAGTGGAGGGGACGGAAGCCAGATTGGAGGGGGTCTAGGAGAGAATGGGAGTTAAGGAATTCTAAGCAGCGATTGAAGACGACTCGTTCTAAGATTTTGGAAAGGAAGGGTAGTAGGGAGATAGGGTGATAACTGGAGGGGGAAGTGGGGTCAAGAGCAGGTTTTTTTAGGATGGGGGAGACGTGGGCATGTTTGAAGGCAGAGGGGAAGGAGCCATTGGAGATTGAGTGGTTAAAAATAGAAGTTAAGGAAGGGAGGAGGGCAGGGGCGATGTTTTTTAAAAGGTGAGCAGGAATGGGGTCCAAGGCGCAAGTGGAGGGGGTGGCACTTGCGAGGAGGGAGGAGATCTCCTCTGAGGATACTGCAGGGAAGGATGGGAAAGTAGGGGAGAGGGTCGGTGCGGGGGAGGGGAGAGGCGGAGGGGTGACTTTGGGGAGCTCAGACCTGATCGTGTTGATTTTTGTGATGAAGTAGGTGGCCAGATCACTGGGGGTGAGAGATGGGGGAGGGGAAGGAACAGGGGGCCTAAGGAGAGAGTTAAAGGTCCGGAACAATCGGCGGGGGTGACGGGCATGGGTGTCGATGAGGGAGGAGAAGAAGCTTTGCCTGGCGGAGGAGAGGGCAGAGTTAAGGCAGGAAAGGATAAATTTGAAGTGTGTGAGGTCGGCTCGGTGCTTGGACTTTCGCCAGCAGCGCTCAGCAGCTCGAGCATAGGAGCGTAGGAGGCGGACGGAGGAGGTGATCCGGGGCTGTGGGTTAGTGGAGCGAGAGCGGCGGAGGGAAAGGGGGGGCGAGAGAGTCGAGATGAGTAGAGAGGGTGGAGTTGAGAGCGGAGACCCGCTCGTCGAGAGTGGGAAGAGAGGACAGGGCTGTGTCAGCCTTCTCTCTGATCTCCCTTCCTCTTCTCTCGCCCCGCTCCAGTCTATTCTTCACTCCGCTGCCCGGCTCATCTTTCCGCAGAAACGCTCTGGGCATGTCACTCCCCTTCTTAAACACCTCCAGTGGTTGCCTATCAACCTCCGCTCCAAACAAAAACTCCTCACTCTAGGCTTCAAGGCTCTACATCACCTTGCCCCTTCCTACCTCTCCTCCCTTCTCTCTTTCTACTGCCCACCCCGCACGCTCCGCTTCTCTGCCGCCCACCTCCTCACCGTCCCTCGGTCTCGCCTATCCCGCCGTCGACCCCTGGGCCACGTCCTCCTGCGGTCCTGGAACGCCCTCCCTCCTCACCTCCGCCAGGCTAATTCTCTTCCCCTCTTCAAAACCCTACTTAAAGCTCACCTCCTCCAAGAGGCCTTCCCAGACTGAGCTCCCCTTCTCCCTCTGCTCCCTCTACCGCCCCCTCTTCACCTCTCCGCAGCTTAACCCTCTTTTCCCCTCATCTCCCTCTGCTCCTCCCCCTCTCCCTTCCCATCCCCTCAGCACTGTACTCGTCTGCTCAACTGTATATAGTTTCATTACCCTATTTATTTTGTTAATGAAATGTACATCGCCTTGATTCTATTTAGTTGCCATTGTTTTTACGAGATGTTCTTCCCCTTGACTTTATTTATTGCCATTGTTCTTGTCTGTCTGTCTCCCCCGATTAGACTGTAAGCCCGTCAAACGGCAGGGACTGTCTCTATCTGTTGCCGACTTGTTCATTCCAAGTGCTTAGTACAGTGCTCTGCACATAGTAAGCGCTCAATAAATACTATTGAATGAATGAATGAATGAGGCTCATAGTCTTAATCCCCATTTTCCAGATGAGGGAACTGAGGCCCAGAGAAGTTAGGTGACTTGCTCAAGGCCACACAGCAGACAAATGGCGGAGCCGAGATTAGAACCCATGACCTTCTGACTCCCAGGCCCTTGCTCTATCCACTGCGCCATGACGCTTCATTTCCTATTACAATATTTCTTCTTTCGGTGTTCTTTACTAATAGTACTGTTCAATTCTGATGCCGGTAGTTCTTTCAGCATTCACCCATTTAGAGATAATGAAGCACCGTGGCCTAGTCGATAGAGCACGGACTTGGGAATCAGAAGGAGCCAGGTTCTAATCCTGGCTCCATCACTTGTCTGCTCTGTGACCCTGGGCAATTCACTTAACTTCTCTGTGCCTCAGTTACCTCATCTGCAAAATGGGGATTAGTACTGTGAGCCCTGAGTGGGACATGGAGGGTGTCCAACCTGATTAGCTTGTAATAATAATAATAATGTTGGTATTTGTTAAGCGCTTACTATGTGCAGAGCACTGTTCTAAGCGCTGGGGTAGACATAGGGGAATCAGGTTGTCCCACATGGGGCTCACAGTCTTAATCCCCATTTTACAGATGAGGTAACTGAGGCACAGACAAGTTAAGTGACTTGCCCACAGTCACACAGCTGACAAGTGGCAGAGCTAGGATTCAAACTCATGACCTCTCACTCCAAAGCCCGTGATCTTTCCACTGAGCCACGCTGCTGCTGCTGCTTCTCATTATTGTATTTACCCCAGCCCTTCGTACAGTGCCTGGCACATAGTAAATGCTCAATAAATACCATTGATTGATAATGAGAAGTCTCTAGTATGTTAGCACAAAATGCCTTTTTGCTGAATAGGCTGTGAAGATGACACTGAATTAAGTATTTATGTATTTACACATAAATGAGAGCTAATTCAATGTCGCTTATTATTGATACTTCTTGGTATTTATAATTGGTACTTATCAACATCGTTATTTAATTGTATAGCTATTGTGCTTTTTAGCACTATTATTCAATATACTTATATTCTTTTGATCAATATTTTGACCTTGGGAACACGTTAATGCAGTTTACATTAATGCACTTTGTGGACCACTTTTTCACTGGACAGTCTATTTTTGTGTAATCGATTAAGAATGCCCCAAGGGATAGGGGCCATGTCTATTTCCCATTTGTATATTATCTCCCATTGCTTAGTATAGTGCTCTGCACAGAGTAAGTGCTTAATAAATACTACCACTATCACCAGGGCATAGCAGTATATATCAAAAGAGAGCAGACATCCTAATTTAGCCTTCCCTCTGTTGAGTCCCTGCACTGATTTTAGGGAGCATGCATCTTAAACAGTGCTCAGAGCTTAGAACAGTGCTCGGCACATAGTAAGCGCTAAACAAATGCCATCATTATTATTAAAGAGGACACTCAATGTGCTCATGATTCCGTACCCAAAGCTAGCCACTGACACACGCACTGGCAAGGATGACTCAAGTGGTAACCACCAGATGGGCTACATGAACATAGGTGGTGCACATATCTTGGTCGTTCATTCTATTCATCTTGATATTTACGCCAGACTACTTGCTTTGTTTCGTTCTGTTTTGTTTTGCTGTCTCCCCCGTTTAGACTGTGAGCCTGTTGTTGGGCAGGGATTGTCTCTGTTACCGAATTGTACGTTCCAAGCGCTTAGTACAGTGCCCTGCACATAGTAAGCGCTCAATAAATACGAATGAATGAATGAATGCCAAACCAAGCTATTTGCCCCAGAGAGAACTTCGTATACGCCTAAATGGAAATCACCAGATGGCCAGCAACCGTAAACATAAAGGGAAAGGAGAAGATGACTGAGAGGAAGCCCTAAAGGGGAATATAGAAAATGTTTTCTGAACTTCGTGAGCCATAAAATGGAAAATAGGATAAAGAAAAAAGAGCAAAATGTAGTGAAATAATGATTTAACAAACAAAACGGGTGGAGTTGTAAGGGATTTTTTTTGCTGCCACCTAATAGACCAGACCAAGTCTCATGAGGATTACACATTTGACCTGACTCTTAAACGCTCCCGCCTTCCCACCCGCCACCACCCCTCAACCCTGATTTGCATATCAGCCTTGTGGTAGTAGTTGGGGCTAACAAAGATCACTGAGGGCCAAAAAAGGCCAGGCCCAATATGGATGGATCCCTGTCCTGAGGGGTCCTAGGATAAGGGGGACCCAGAAAACTTCATAGTGGCCAGGAAAAGAACTAACACTATGCAAACTGGGTCTGGGTAGAAGGAACCTACTGGAAGGAAGGAGGGTGTTGAAGGAGATCTCTTTGTTTGATTTGCCGATCATTAATTGTAATGGAATTTACTAAGCACTTTTTTCATGTATTGAGCACTATACTGAACCCTGGGAAGAAGTACACACATAAGAGTTGGTCACTGTCCTGGATCCTCCAGGGACTCTCAATCTAGCTGTTCAGTTCCTGCACTGATTTTAGGGAGCATGCATCTTAAAGACCCGTTAGGGAAGATGAAACATCTTAAAACCATTCTGGGAAGTTAGATCAGTCCATTTGAAAAATCATAACCAAATAAAATAGCTGGGGAGACAAAAGACAAGCAAAAGAAGCCAGCACAATGTGGCAGCGACTAACGGGCTCCCAATACAGTGCTCAGCTTCAAGAACAGAGTGTCTGATAGCCAAGAGGATAGAGAGTAAAAGCCAGATGATGGTCAAAATGGGAGGGGGGAGAAAAACTTACTAGCCTAACAATGCTGTTGGTGGCCCCGATAAAAGGGGTACACTCAGCTAGGCAGAGGGACACTCTTACCTTTGAAAACAGGACAACTGATCCCCAAAACTGGCTTGCATATCCAGGGTCCCCATGCAACTGGAAGAGAGTTCCTGGATCAGCGACCACTCAACCATGGGTGCAGAATCAATCCTATTTATTGAGCGCTTACTGTGTGCAGAGCACTGTACTAACCGCTGGGGGAATACAATACAACAATATAACAGACACATTCCCTGACCACAACGAGCTTACGGTCTAGAGAGATGAGCTTACAGTCTAGCCAGAGAACCCTAGTGATTTTGGTTTTTATTTTGTGTATTTGTTTTATATGCTGTTTGAATGTCTCATTGTTTCATCGCTCCTCATTTGCCTGTCACCAGTCCCTTTATATTCATAATAATAATAATAATATTCGTTAAGTACTTACTATATGTCAGGCACTGTACTAAGCACTGGGGTGGATACAAGCAAATTGGGCTGGACACAGTCCCTAACCCACGTGGGGCTCACAGTCTCGATCCCCATTTTACAGATGAGGGAACTGAGGCCCAGAGAAGTGAAGTGACTTGCCCAAGGTCACCCAGCAGACAAGCAGCAGAGCCGGGATTAGAACCCATGACCTTCTGACTCCCAGGCCTGTGCCCTATCCACTATGCCAGGCGTATTCTTGTGATTCTTAGATCACAAGCTCCTGAAGGGCCAGGTGTCTAAATCCCACCTCTGTATACTTTCCCAACACTCATTACAGTGCTCTGCACCCAGTAAGCACTTAATAAATACTATTAGTACCACTCTAGCTAAGGCAACTGCCCTCTGGTAGACTAGTAGACTAGCTCTTCCTGTTAAAGAGGGTGATGACTCAAGGGTTACACAAGGAAAAAGAGATTAAAAAGAGGGGAAAAGCCAAAGAAAGAGTGAGCCAAAAGACATTTGAAAATGAACTATTCGCATCAAACAGGAACTCCTGACCATTGCCCTTAAAGCACTCAATCAACTCTCTCCCTCCTACTTATCCACTCTCTTATCCCATTACACCCCAATTTGAACTCTTCATTCCACTCAAGCACTCACTGTGCTTCATTCAGTCAGCATGGGAAGCGGCATGGCATAGTGGATAGAGCACGGGCCTGGGATTCAGAAAGTCATGGTTTCTAATCCTGGCTCCGCCACTTGTCTGTTGTGTGGCCTTGGGCAAGTAACTTCACTTCTCTGGGCCTCATTTACCTCATCTGTAAAATGGGGGTTAAGAATGTGAGTCCCCTGTGAGACAGGGACTGTGTCCAACCCGATTTGCTCATATCCCCCGCAGCACCTAGTACAGTGCCTGGCACATAGTTAGTGCTTAACAAATACCATTAGTCAGAGGTCATGAGTTCGAATTCCGCCTTTGCCACTTGTCAGCTGTTTGACTGTGGGCAAGTCATTTAACTTCTCTGTGCCTCAGTTCCCTCATCTGTAAAATGGGGATGAAGACTGTGAGCCTCACGTGGGACAACCTGATTACCCTGTATCTACCCCAGCGCTTAGAACAGTGCTCTGCACATAGTAAGCACTTAACAAATACCAACATTATTATTTTTATTATAATTATTTTTATTATTCAGCACAGCCTTGTTCCATGGTGAACTATTACAGGAAAATGCTTGAGGTTTATTTAAACTGAGCATCAATACATCGCTAAAGTTACATAACCGAGCTGTCCATTCAGTAGCTGGTGATGGTACAGCTTTGGCAAAGACTCAGCTAAATGGAACAGCAAGACAGTTAGATGATATTTCTGCAAGGAACTGAAAGTATTCTGCATCCATTCCCTAACCAATAATCCTCATTATACTCTTCTGGGGCCAATATTGAGCATAGATTCTACTGGTCCAGTTGCACAGATGGAGTAACTGAGATACAAAGAGTGGAATTGGCTTTTCCAAGGTCACTTAGCGGGCTAGTGGTGAAACTGAGAATTGAACCCTTTTTTCAATGCTAAGTCGTGAGACCACATTTTCTGCTTTCAACGGATGCCAGTGGCCAAACTCAATTTCAGTCCCCAAGACTCCTAATCATATTTTAGAACACCAAAAACACATCTTAGAAGACTTCTCTGTCCTACTCCAAAAACAATCCCAAGGCAAAGTACAATTTAAATACCAAGGAAAAATCTATGCCTAGAAATATTGGTGTGAATAAGAGAAGGGTACCACAGCAGCTATAAATCCAGTCAGCAGAAAGCCAAAAGAGATTTTTAAATGTGGAGCTCAAGAAAAGTTTCACTGGTCCTTGAAGCAGTATAGCCTAGTACAAAGAGCATGGGCCTGGGAATCAGAGGGCTTGGATTCTAATCACGGCTCCGCCACGTTTCTGCTGTGTAACCTTGGGTAAGTCACTTCACTTCTCTGGGCCTCAGTTTTCTCATCTGTAAAATGGGGATTAAATCCTAATCCCTTCTACTTAGACTGTGAGCCCCATCTGGTACAAGGACTGTGTCCAGCCTGAATAACTTTTATCTTCCCTAGTGCTCAGCAGTGCTTGGCAAATAATGAGTACTATTATTATTATTATTATCTTTTCTACCACCAGATACAGATGGCTTCCCTCCTGCCTGGAACTCCTTCTCCTTAATATTGAACCAACCACTACTCTCCCCAAAAGCTTTTCTGAAATCACATCTCCTTCAGGAGTCCTTCCCTGATTGATTTAAAATCTCCCCACTTTATATCCCCAACTGCTATTTCAGTACCCACAAGCACCCCTGGCACTTAGACACATACCTTTATATTCTTACCTCTTTCTAGCTGTAATTTATTTTAGGCAGAGATCACGGTGGCCAGTTCTATTGTACTCTACCAATCACTTAGTGCAGTCGAAGCTCAGTCTGCTGAGAAAATTGAGAAATTAAATAAAATGGTGATAAAAGCAAACATTCAAAGTCTGAAATGAACCGAAAAGTAGAGAGGAAGAAAGCTAAGGGGTAGAGGGAAATAACACCACAAGAAATACAGGAAGAGAAGAAAAAAAAAAAGGAAGCGTAGATCATGTAAGAACGACAAGTCATTTAGAGGATTCATTTATAGAATGGGCCTTTTTTTTTTAAACTCATCAATGAATACATAAAGCCAAAATGGATTTGGCACAGATTTAGATGGTGTAACCCAGTCCTATCCCCTAGGCACTTCCGGTCAGAGGGCTTGCACAGTTTATCTGGTTGGCCATTGCAAATATCTGGTTAAAAACAGATCTTATGTAAAAGCTATATTGGTTTGGGCCATTTGTAATAGAGTCAGTTAGGGATATGCAGAGATTTTTGCATTATCTGATATAAGAAATAATGTTTTGGGTTTTCCGATTCCAGAAATTTGACAGCTTAGTTCCTAAATAGGGTAAAATTTCTAATCACAATTAAGATATTTATTAAGCACTCACTCTGTGCCAAGCCCCGGATGAAGAGCTAAATTTGACACAGGATAATCTCATCAAATGTTATCTGTCTCACGCTGGGGCTCACAATTCAAGAGGCAGAGAGGGCAGGCATCATCCCCATTTTATCGATGAAGACACTGAAGCAAACAGCATTTAAGTCCCTTGTGAGGGGTCACATAGCAGGCTTCGATTAGAACATGGGTATCCTGACACCCACTCCCATTATCTCCATATTTACCTCTAGGCTATAAACTCTTTGTGGGCAGGGAATGTGTCTACCAATTCTGTTATATTGCACTCTCCCAAGTGCTTAGTACAGCTCTCTGCGCACAGTAAATGCTCAAGAAATACAAATGATTTATACGGTCCAGTCCCAGACACGTGAACCATATACTGATTGCCATGTTTGTTTTAATGGTCTGAAAACTTCTATAAAAATGGTAGGCCAGCCAACTGTGATTGGCTGGCTTCCCATTGTGTGTGTGTGTGGGAGGCCTCCGTGGCACAATTCTGGTGATGAGGCACACAAAACGTGGGACAACCGAGAGATATGGACCAGGTCTAAATCCCACCTCTGTGTTCTTTCCCGCTGCTTAGTACAGTGTTCTGCATATTGTAAGCACTTAATAAATATTAGTATTACTAGACCTGCTACAATCCTACCTGTTTCCCTAGAAAGGTCTCAGAGTCAGCATCCTTTTCGAGGGAGCCTGCCTTCCTTTGGAAGTGGAGACTAAAGCTCTCAACACTCAAGAGACATTGGATGTTGTTGAAGACACAGGCAGAGCACAGCACCCTAAGAAGGAGGCTGGCAGACCTACTTCTCACCAGCACCATGCCACTCCTCTCAAAGATGCCGGCACACTCCCTTCTCAAAGATGGCCACCGCTTTGGTACTGAGGCCATAGCGGGGCCCAAGTTGAGGCCTCAGAGCTGATCTGCCTAGGGTGCTCAGTTTGAGGAGCGGCCACTGGGGAGGTGGTGATTCAGCTGTGGAGAAGCTCTGTTCCACAAGATACTCCTTAGGACATCATCATGTAACGTCAAACCGCGTGGGTGGGGGGAAGCTGGCCAACTTTTCGGTGCCTCGAGGCGACCACATGTCTGAATCCGCCCCTGGAAAAAAAGCAAAGAAAATGGAATAAAAGAAGAAAACGACGATTAAAAGAGGAAATTACAAGTGTTACAAAAGATGTTGAAAGGTTGAAATGAAGAGATGTAATATTAAATCTTTTACCAGCACTTCCTTCTCCTAACTACTCTCTTCATTGCATTTGCTCAAAATTAAAAGCTGACATAACTATGTGCTCACATAGTTTGGATCACCCTGATTTAACTTATTCACCTTTTAAAGAATTATCCAGAAATCTACAGGAGGGGGAAACTACAATGCTTGAGAAACTCACATGGACCGGAACTCCTTTTTCTTTTTCTTTCGGGCTTTGCTGTTTCTATAAACATCATCAAGGAAGCTCAAAAGGTCATGTTGTTTTATAATTTCTATTGGATGGGTTGTCCATTTGTGGTCAGTAGTTCAATTCCTATTCTGTAGAGCTCTGTGGCAGGATATTCCAGCTCTCTGTTTAAAATGAATGGGCAACTACTCTGTGCATTCCTGAAGGCTTTCAAAAAAAAAATTATTGCATCAACCATAAGAAGGGCACACATTTTTAAGGGTTTATGACCTATATGACCTGAAACACGACAGGTGAGCTTCAGTGAGAGCAAGTGTAAGGTAAAGCAACTGAGGGGTAACAGTCCAAAGTACAACTGAATAAAGATTGGCAATAGGGCCAGCTTCAGACATTTGGCCTCCCTGTTAAGGGCAAAAATGACCCCCCCCCCCCAAATTCTTTATGACACCATCGCATTACACTAAGAGTACAGGGCAATATGGTGACATCATGCACATCACAGCATCATATGCAACGTTGTGTGGGAGAGTGTTTCTTCGCAGCTGTTGTCACTGCACCTCTACCGAATGTCTTGGGCAGCCTGGCTCTGATACTCTAACCTTAGGCCCCTCACAGATCATTTCCATCCCCTCTTCATTTTTGAGGAGGGCAGCAGTGTGGCCATCTTTAAGGAGAGCCAGGCGGCCATCGTCTTGGAAAGATTCATTCATTCAATCGTATTTATTGAGTGCTAGGTGTGTGCACAGCACTGTCCTAAGCGCTTGGGAGAGTACAATACAACAGAATTGGTGGACCTTTCCATGCCCTTAATGAGTTTACAGTCTAGAGATTGATCGATTGATTGATTAATAGATCGGGAGTCCCACGTGGGACGGGGGCTGTCCCAGACCTGGTTATCTTGTACCTCTCTACCCCAGTGCTTAGTGCAATGACTGTCACCAAGCAAGTGCTTAAGAAATCTCACAATTATTATTTTTATTATCGAGGAGGCTACCCTTAGAAGCAGCATAGCTCAGTGGAAAGAGCACAGGCTTGGGAGTCAGAGGTCATGGGTTCTAATCCCGGCTCCACCACTTGTCAGCTGTGTGACTTTGGGTTAAGTCACTTAACTTCTCTGTGCCTCTGTTACCTTATCTGGAAAATGGGGATTAAGACTGTCAGCCCCATGTGTGACAACCTGATTGCCTTGTATCTACCCCAGTGCTTAGAACGGTGCTTGGCACATAGTAAGCGCTTAACAGATACCATCACTATCATCATTATTATTACCCTAGCAGCCTCCTGCTGGCATACAGTCATGTGGAACAACATTGGTACTATGCTGTAGTGATCTTGGCTGAAAAGGGTTTGGAACAATTTTCTTGTACCCACTGCCCCGGTGGGAACTTAGCTCGTAGAGTTGAGAGAGTGCGGGTGGTGTGACATAAACCACTAGTTCTCTAATTCCTTCCTCTGTACAGTTCTCAATTCCAAAATCTTCATGACTGAGCCAAGGCCCATCACTCATTTGTAACAGGAGACTCCATCCAATGTTCTGCTGAATTTTTAGTTCTTAGTGTTGGTTTTTATTGAATTTTTCCAGTTCCTTCTGTCCCAATGTTCTGCCCTCTTCCTTACTCTTTAACTGTGAGCCCTCTGTAGTTCAAGAACCATGTCTAATTCAGCATTCTTGGACCTTTCCCCAGCATTTAGTACAGTGTTTCACAAAGGCAATACATACTAGCACTAACAATTACTGTTATTTTTAGTATTGTTAATACTCCTACGGCTTGTCTTGTCTTATGCCATCGAGTTGTTTCCGACCCGTAGCAACACCACGGACACATCTCTCCCAGAACGCCCCACTCTCCATATGCAATCGTTCTGGTAGTGTATCCATAGAGCGTTCTTGATAAAAATACAGAAGTGGTTAACCATTGCCACCTTCTGCGCAATAAACTCGGGTCTCCACCCTCGACTGTCTCCCATGTGGCTGCTGCCCAGCAGGGGTGAGTTTTGCCTTGTAGCAGATCACCTTCCACTCACTAGCCACTGCCCAAGCTAGGAATGGAATGGATAGACCTCTGCTTGACTCTCCCTCCCGAAGCTGAGACTGGCAGAGTACTGGAAACTCACAGGTGCGACCCTGAGAGGGAGATTACTACTCTTACTAAGGTCTTTCAGTCTGAAAAGATGAAGAAGAGGCTTGATTGAAGCCTTCCAAATCATGACGGGAATGACGGCAAATGTAGAATGACTGCTAACCAGAGCCTTCACAACACCAGAAAAAGGAACACCTATTGAAGTCTGAAAGTGGTAGTTTTAAAACAAACTAAAGGAACTGCTTCTTCACACTAAGTGATATAAGCATATAGAATCTGTTGCAGGAAGTTGTGTGGGCAGGTCCAAGAAGGGTTCCATATTTTTCTAATCCTGGCTCTGCCACTAGTCTACTGGGTGACTTTGGGCAAGTCACTTAACTTCTCTGTGCTTCAGTTACCTCATCTGTAAAATGAGGATTAAGACTGTAAACCCTATGTGGCACAGGGACTGTGTCCAACTCATTTACCTTGTAACTACACAGCACTTAGTACAGAGCCTGGCACATAGTAAGCACTTAACAAGTACCACAATTATTATTATTATCTGGAACAATTCATAGACAATTCATAAAGGTTATTATTAGTGAAAAAATTGGGGTGTTGGGGGAAAGTTAGGGAACTTAAATGGTTCATTCCTAAATATTGGGAAGGATTCATTCATTCATTCAATCGTATTTTTTGAGTGTGTATTGTGTGCAGAATGCTTGGGAAAGTACAATACAACAATAAACAATAACATTCCCTGCCAACAACTAGCTTACTCTCTGGGGGGGGAGACAGACATCAATACAAAGAAATAAATTACAGATATGTACATAAGGGCTGTGAGGCTGGTGGTGGGGGAGAAAAAAGGAAGCAAGTCACGGTGATGCAGAAGGGGGTGGGAGATGAGGAAAAGTGGGGCTTAGTCTGGGAAGGCCTCTTGGAGGAGATGTGCCTTCAATATGGCTTTGAAGGGGGGGAGAGTAATTGTCTGTCAGATCTGAGGAGGGAGGGCATTCCAGACCAGCAGCAGGACGTGGGCCAGGGGTTGGCAGCAAGACAGGAGAGACCGAAGCACAGTGAGAAGGTTAGCACTAGAAGATTGAAGTGTGCGGGCTGGGTTGTAGTAGGAGAGTAGCTAAGTGAGGCAAGATGGGGCAAGGTGGTGGAGTGCTTTAAAGCCAATGGTGAGGAGTTTTTGTTTGTTGCGGAGTTGGATGGGCAGCCCCTGGAATTTTTTGAGGAGCGGGGTGAAATGAGCGGTGGTGTTCCAGTAGGAAAGTCTCTCCTCCACATTCTATGCACATAAAGATGGCGGGGTGCCTTTGGAGCCTATTTCTCCCCTGGAATGAACAGTATGTTTCTTTAAAAAATGCTTCTTGTTAAGTGCTTTTTATGCGTCAAGCACTGCTTTGAAGCATTCATTCATTCAATAGTATTTATTGAGCGCTTACTATGTGCAGAGCACTGTACTAAGCGCTTGGAATGAACAAGTCGGCAACAGATAGAGACAGTCCCTGCCGTTTGACGGGCTTACAGTCTAATCGGGGGAGACAGACAGACAAGAACAATGGCATTAAATAGAGTCAAGGGGAAGAACATCTCATAAAAACAATGGCAACTAAATAGAATCAAGGCGATGTACATTTCATTAACAAAATAAATAGGGTGATGAAAATATATACAGTTGAGCAAACGAGTACAGTGCTGAGGGGATGGGAAGGGAGAGGGGGAGGAGCAGAGGGAGATGGGGGGAAAAGAGGGTTAAGCTGCGGAGAGGTGAAGGGGGGGTGGTAGAGGGAGTAGAGGGAGAAGAGGAGCTCAGTCTGGGAAGGCCTCTTGGAGGAGGTGAGTTTTAAGTAGGGTTTTGAAGAGGGGAAGAGAATCAGTTTGGCGGAGGTGAGGAGGGAGGGCGTTCCAGGACCGCGGGAGGACGTGGCCCAGGGGTCGAAGGCGGGATAGGCGAGACCGAGGGATGGTGAGGAGGTGGGCGGCAGAGGGGCGGAGCGTGCGGGGTGGGCAGTAGAAAGAGAGAAGGGAGGAGAGGTAAGAAGGGGCAAGGTGATGTAGAGCCTTGAAGCCTAGAGTGAGGAGTTTTTGTTTGGAGCGGAGGTTGATAGGCAACCACTGGAGGTGTTTAAGAAGGGGAGTGACATGCCCAGATCGTTTCTGCAGGAAGATGAGCCGGGCAGCGGAGTGAAGAATAGACTGGAGCGGGGCGAGAGAGGAGGAAGGGAGATCAGAGAGAAGGCTGACACAGTAGTCTAGCCAGGATATAACGAGAGCCCGTAGCAGTAAGGTAGCCGTCTGGGTGGAGAGGAAAGGGCGGATCTTGGCGATATTGTAAAGGTGAAACCAGCAGGTCTCGGTAACGGATAGGATGTGTGGGGTGAACGAGAGAGATGAGTCAAGGATGACACCGAGATTGCGGGCCTGAGAGACAGGAAGGACGGTCGTGCCATCCACGATGATAGGGAAGTCTGGGAGAGGACCGGGTTTGGGAGGGAAGATGAGGAGCTCAGTCTTGCTCATGTTGAGTTTTAGGTGGCGGGCCGACATCCAGGTGGAGACATCCTGGAGGCAGGAGGAGATGCGAGCCTGAAGGGAGGGGGAGAGGACAGGGGCGGAGATGTAGATCTGGGTGTCATCTGCGTAGAGATGGTAGTCAAAGCCGTGAGAGCGAATGAGTTCACCAAGGGAGTGAGTGTAAATGGAGAACAGAAGAGGGCCAAGAACTGACCCTTGAGGAACTCCAACAGTTAAAGGATGGGAGGGGGAGGAGGTGCCAGCGAAGGAGACCGAGAATGATCGGCCAGAGAGGTAAGAGGAGAACCAGGAGAGGACAGAGTCCGTGAAGCCAAGGTGAGAGAAGGTATGGAGGAGGAGGGGATAGTCGACAGTGTCAAAGGCAGCAGAGAGGTCAAGGAGGATTAGAATGGAGTAGGAGCCATTGGATTTGGCAAGAAGGAGGTCATGGGTGACCTTAGAGAGAGTAGTCTCGGTAGAGTGGAGGGGACAGAAGCCAGATTGGAGGGGGTCCAGGAGAGAATGGGAGTTAAGGAATTCTAAGCAGCGATTGTAGACGACTCGTTCTAGGATTTTGGAAAGGAAGGGTAGTAGGGCGATAGGGTGATAACTGGAGGGGGAAGTGGGGTCAAGAGCGGGTTTTTTTAGGATGGGGGAGACGTGGACATGTTTGAAGGCAGAGGGGAAGGAGCCATTGGAGATTGAGTGGTTAAAAATAGAAGTTAAGGAAGGGAGGAGGGCAGGGGCGATGGTTTTAATAAGGTGAGAGGGAATGGGGTCCGAGGCGCAAGTGGGGGGGTGGCACTTGCGAGGAGGGAGGAGATCTCCTTTGAGGATACTGCAGGGAAGGATGGAAAAGTAGGGGAGAGGGTTGGTGGGGGGGAGGGGAGAAGCGGAGGGGTGACTTTGGGGAGCTCAGACCTGAGCACTGTGGTAGATTCGCATACCCAGTGTTTAGAACAGTGCTTGGCACATAGTAAGCGCTTAACAAATACCATCATTATTATTATACTCACATAGGTGGAGTACGTGGTAGCTTCCCCCATCTATACTGTAAGCTCGTTGTGGGCAGGGAATGTATTTCCTTTTTGGATCTGAATATCTTCACAATAACACCAAGATCTGCCCTTTCCTCTCCATCTAAATGACTCTCGTGCTGGTACAAGCTCTCATAATATGCCGACTGGATTATTGCATCAGCTTCCTCTCGGGTCTCCCTTCCTCCTGTCTCTCCCTGCTCCAGTCTATTCTTCATTTGGCTGCCCTGATCATCTTCCTACAGAAACGCTCTGGGCATGTCACTCCCCTCCTCAAAAACCTCCAGTGGTGGCCTATCAACCTTCGCACGAAACAAAAACTCCTCACCATCGACTTCAAAGCAGTCCATCCCCTTGCCCCCTTCTACGTCACCTCCCTTCTCTCCTTCTCCAGTCCACCCCATACGCTCCACTCCTCTGCCCCCGCTCACCTCCTCACGGTCCTCCGTTCACGCCTATCCCGCCACCTACCCCCGGCCCACGTCCTACCACTGTCCTGGAATGCCCTCCCTCCTCACCTCTGCCAAACTACCTCTCTTCCCCTCTTCAAAGCCCTCCTGAGAGCTCACCTCCTCCAGGAGGCCTTCCCAGACTGAGCCCCCCCTTTCCCTCTGCTCCCCCTTCCCTCCCTCCACCCACTGCTCTTCCCCCTTCCCCTCCCCTCAGCACTGTGCTCATTTGTATATATTATTTATTACCCTATTTATTTTGTTAATGAGGTGTATATCTCCTTGATTCTATTTATTTTGATGATGTTTTCTTGTTTTTGTTTGGTTCTGTTTTGCTTTGCTATCTGTCTCCCCCGATTAGACTGTGAGCCCGTCATTGGGCAGGGATTGTCTCTATCTATTGCTGAATTGTACATTCCAAGTGCTTAGTACAGTGCTCTGCACATACTAAGCGCTCAATAAATACTATTGAATGAATGTCCTGAATGTTTTTGTAGAAAAATGATCTGGGCAGCAGCGTGAAGTATGGACTGGAGTGAGGAGAGACAGGAGGCTGGAAAGTCAGCAAGGAGGCTGAGGCAGTAATCCAGATGAGATAGGATAAATGATTAGATTAATGTGGTAGCAGTTTGGGTAGAGAGCAAAGGGAGGATTTTAGCGATGTTGTGAAGGTGGGGCCAACAGGATTTTAGTGATGGGTTGAATATGTGGGTTGGATGAGAGAGAGGAGTCAAGGACAATGCCAAGATTATGGGCTTGTGAGACAGGAAGGATGGTGATGGCATGATGCTATCTACAGTGATGGGAAAGTCGGGGCAGGACAGGCTTTGGGTAGGAGAAGATAAGGAGTTCAGTTTTGGACATGGTAAGCTTGAGGTGACAGGAGGACATCCAAATAGAGATGTCTTGAAGGCAAGAGGAAATGCAAGACTGCAGCGAGGGAGAGAGATCAGGGCCAGAAATGTAGATTTGGGTATCGTCCACATAGAGGTGGTAGTTGAAGCCATGGGAGCGAATGAGTCCTCCAAGGGAGTGGGTGTAGATGAAGAATAGAAAGGGACCCAGAACTGAACCATGGGCAACCCCCACAGTTAGGGGGTAGGAGGCAGAGGAGGAGCCCGCAAACGAGACTGAGAATGAATGGCCAGAGGGATAGGAGGATAACCAGGAGAGGAAGAGGCAGTGAAGCCAAGGTAGGATAACATTTCCAGGAGAAGGGGGTGGTCCACAGTGTCGAAGGCAGCAGAGCGGTCGAGGAGCATTAAGATAGAGTAGAGGCCGTTGGATTTGGCAAGAAGGAGATCATTGGTGACCATTGAGAGGGTGGTTTCTGTGGGGTGAAGGGGACGGAAGCCAGATTGGAGAGGGCCACCGAGAGAATTGGAGGAGAAGAATGTGAGACAGTGGGCCCCCGCCCTTCCCCCCCTCCTCCCCTTGCACCCACAGCTACTTTCAAGTGTGGCCTCTGGAACCCCCGCTCTATTACAGGCAAGCTACCTTTCATCCATGACCTTTTCCTCTCCCGCTCTCTCCTCCTCCTCGCCCTTTCAGAAACGTGGCTCTCTCCCGAAGACACGGTCTCCGCCGCCGCTCTCTCCAGCGGAGGCCTCTCCTTCTCCCACTCCCCCAGACTCACCGGTAAGGGAGGAGGCGTCGGCTTCCTCCTCTCGCCCCGATGCCACTTCCGCACTATCCCTCCTCCCCCCTCCCTCTCCTTCCCCTCCTTCGAAGCCCATATCATTCGCCTCTACCACCCACTCCAGTTACTTGTCGCCGTCATCTACCGCCCTCCCGGTCCCACCTCCGACTTCTTCAACCACCTTGACCCCTTTCTCACCTTCCTCCTCTCCTTCTCTCTGCCCACTCTGATCCTTGGAGACTTCAACATCCATACGGATGTACCCGACGACTCCTCTGCCGCCCGCCTGCTATCCCTCCTCGACTCTGCCGACCTCCTCCTCCACCATACCGTGCCCACTCACCGACTCGGTCACACCCTCGATCTCGTCATCTCCTACCGCTGCACTGTCTCCTCCCTCACCGACTCTGAAATCCCTCTCTCTGACCATAACCTTCTCACCTGCTTCATCTCTCACACTCCCTCCCCCTGCAAATCTTCGCTACTGCCCCACAGAGACCTCCGCTCTCTCGATCCCATCCGTCTTTCCAATAGCATCTCTCCTCACCTTGCCGCCCTGTCCTCTCTTCCCACTCTCAACGATCAGGTCTCCGCTCTCAACTCCACCCTCTCTACTCATCTCGACTCTCTCGCCCCCCTTTCCCTCCGCCGCTCTCGCTCCACTAACCCACAGCCCTGGATCACCTCCTCCGTCCGCCTCCTACGCTCCTATGCTCGAGCTGCTGAGCGCTGCTGGCGAAAGTCCAAGCACCAAGCCGACCTCACACACTTCAAATTTATCCTTTCCTGCCTTAACTCTGCCCTCTCCTCCGCCAGGCAAAGCTTCTTCTCCTCCCTCATCGACACCCATGCCCGTCACCCCCGCCGATTGTTCCGGACCTTTAACTCTCTCCTTAGGCCCCCTGTTCCTCCCTCTCCCCCATCTCTCACCCCTAATGATCTGGCCACCTATTTCCTCACGAAAATCAACACGATCAGGTCTGAGCTCCCCAAAGTCACCCCTCCGCCTCTCCCCTCCCCCCCACCAACCCCCTCCCCTACTTTCCCATCCTTCCCTGCAGTATCCTCAGAGGAGATCTCCTCCCTCCTCGCAAGTGCCACCCCCTCCACCTGCGCCTCGGACCCCATTCCCTCTCACCTTCTTAAAACCATCGCCCCTGCCCTCCTCCCTTCCTTAACTTCTATTTTTAACCACTCAGTCTCCAAGGGCTCCTTCCCCTCTGCCTTCAAACATGCCCATGTCTCCCCCATCCTAAAAAAACCCGCTCTTGACCCCACTTCCCCCTCCAGTTATCGTCCTATCTCCCTACTACCCTTCCTTTCCAAAATCTTAGAACGAGTCGTCTACAATCGATGCCTAGAATTCCTTAACTCCCATTCTCTCCTAGACCCCCTCCAATCTGGCTTCCGTCCCCTCCACTCTACCGAGACTGCTCTCTCTAAGGTCACCCATGACCTCCTTCTTGCCAAATCCAATGGCTCCTACTCCATTCTGATCCTCCTTGACCTCTCTGCTGCCTTTGACACTGTCGACCATCCCCTCCTCCTCCATACCTTATCTCACCTTGGCTTCACGGACTCTGTCCTCTCCTGGTTCTCCTCTTACCTCTCTGGCCGATCATTCTCGGTCTCCTACGCTGGAGCCTCCTCCCCTCCCATCCTTTAACTGTTGGAGTTCCTCAAGGGTCAGTTCTTGGCCCTCTTCTGTTCTCCATTTACACTCACTCCCTCGGTGAACTCATCCGCTCTCACGGCTTTGACTACCATCTCTACGCAGATGACACGCAGATCTACATCTCCGCCCCTGTCCTCTCCCCTCCCTTCAGGCTCGCATCTCCTCCTGCCTCCGGGACGTCTCCACCTGGATGTCGGCCCGCCACCTAAAACTCAACATGAGCAAGACTGAGCTCCTCATCTTCCCTCCCAAGCCCGGTCCGCTCCCAGACTTCTCCATCACCGTGGATGGCACGACCATCCTTCCCGTCCCGCAGGCCCGCAATCTCGGTGTCATCCTTGACTCGTCCCTCTCGTTCACCCCACACATCCTATCCGTTACCAAGACCTGCCGGTTTCACCTCTACAATATCGCCAAGATCCGCCCTTTCCTCTCCACCCAAACGGCTACCTTACTATTACGGGCTCTCGTTATATCCCGGCTAGACTACTGTGTCAGCCTTCTCTCTGACCTCCCTTCCTCCTCTCTCGCCCCGCTCCGGTCTATTCTTCACTCCGCTGCCCGGCTCATCTTCCTGCAGAAACGATCTGGGCATGTCACTCCCCTTCTTAAACAACTCCAGTGGTTGCCTATCGACCTCCGCTCCAAACAAAAACTCCTCACTCTAGGCTTCAAGGCTCTCCATCACCTTGCCCCTTCCTACCTCTCCTCCCTTCTCTCTTTCTACCGCCCACCCCGCACGCTTCGCTCCTCCGCCGCCCACCTCCTCGCCGTCCCTCGGTCTCGCCTATCCCGCCGTCGACCCCTGGGTCACGTCCTCCCGCGGTCCTGGAACGCCCTCCCTCCTCACCTCCGCCAAACTGATTCTCTTTCCCTCTTCAAAACCTTACTTAAAAATCACCTCCTCCAAGAGGCCTTCCCAGACTGAGCTCCTCTTCCCCCTCTACTCCCTCTGCCATCCCCCCTTTACCTCTCCGCAGCTAAAGCCTCATTTTCCCCTTTTCCCTCTGCTCCTCCACCTCTCCCTTCCCATCCCCACAGCACTGTACCCGTCCGCTCAACTGTATATATTTTCGTTACCCTATTTATTTTGTTAATGAATTGTACATCGCCTCGATTCTATTTAGTTGCCATTGTTTTTACGAGATGTTCTTCCCCTTGACGCTGTTTAGTGCCATTGTTCTTGTCTGTCCGTCTCCCCCGATTAGACTGTAAGCCCGTCAAACGGCAGGGACTGTCTCTATCTGTTGCCGACTTGTTCATCCCAAGCGCTTAGTACAGTGCTCTGCACATAGTAAGCGCTCAATAAATACTATTGAATGAATGAATGAATGAGTGGGCGTGATAATAATAATTATGGTATTTGTTAAATGTTTACTATGTGCCAAGCACTGTTCTAAGTGCTGGGGTAGATACAGGGTAATCAGGTTGTCCCACGTGGGGCTCACACTTTTAATATTCATTTTACAGATGAAGTAACTGAAGCACAGAGAAGTTAAGCAACTTTCCTGAGGTCACACAGCAGACAAGTGGTGGAGTTAGAATTAGAACCCCTGTCCTCTGACTTCCAAGCCCTTGCTCTCTCCATTAAGCCAAGCAACTCACTCAAGGAATTTGGAGAGGAATGGTAGAAGGGAAATGGGGCGATAACTGGAGGAAGCCCTGGGATGAAGAGAGGGCTTTTTTAGGATATGGGAGGCATGGGCATTTTTGAAAGCAGTGGGGAAGAAGCCATTGGAGACCAAACAGCAGCCAGCCATCGATCAGTCAATCAATGGTATCTATTGAATGCTTACTGTGTGCAGAGCTCTGTACTTAAAGCTTGGGAAAATACAATAGAGTTGGAAGACGTAATCACTGCCAAAAAGGAGCTTTCCATTTACAGGAGGAGCTTACAGTCTAGTGTAGAGGGAACACTGGGCTAGTCCTTGGGCCTGACTCAATATTGTTTTTTTTTTCTTTTTGTGGTCTCATTTTTAAATGGAGTCTGGGGCTCCTGAGCATAACTTAGGTCTTGTGTACAGATCATCATTTTTCTTGCTTTAAGTCATTCATTCATTCATTCAATTGCATTTATTGAGCGCTTACTGTGTGCAGAGCACTGTACTAAGCACTTGAAAAGTGCAATTTGGCAACCGATAGAAATAATAATAATAGTAATGCTGGTATTTGTTAAGCGCTTACTATTTACAGAGCACTGTGCTAAGCACTGGGGTAGATACAGGGTAATCAGGTTGTCCCATGTGAGGCTCACAGTCTTAATCCCCATTTTACAAATGAGGGAACTGAGGCACAGAGAAGTTAAGTGACTTGCCCACAGTCACACAGCTGACGAGTGGCAGAGCCGGGATTCGAACCCATGACCTAGGACTCCCAAGCCCGTGCTCTTTCCAGTGAGCCACACTGCAATCCCTACCCAGCAATGGGCTCACAGTCTAAAAGGAGGAGACAGACAACAAAATAAAACAAGTAGACAAGCATCAGTAGCATCAAAACAGATAAGTAATATAGATATATGTTCATCATTAATAAATAGAATAATAAATATGTACAAATATACACAAGTGCTGTGGGCCGGGGAAGAGGGTAGAGCAGAGGGAGGGAGTAGGGGTGATGGGGAGGGGAGGAGAAGCAGAGGAAAAGGGGGGCTCAGTCTGGGAAAGTCAAAAGTCAAAAATAAACTTTGGATATTGTTAAGTTTTAGATAGATCCTGGAGTCTGCTACCCTAAATTAAACAGGTTTGTCTTAATGATAGAAGATATTCTGAAAGGTAGCTGGGATGTCAAGTATTTGTTTAACTATTTGTGCCATTTACAAATGCCCAAATTACCAAAGAAACACTTTCCATTTGGCTGTTGAATGCTAATCATAAATAAGCTAAAATGAATTATAAATTTTTTGAAATTTTTGAAATCTATTTCTTGATTTTTTAAAGAAAAAAATGCAATATTCACCCCAAAATTACCTTTTTAAAAACCCTGAAAATCCATAGCCTTTCCACGAGTAATGCTGAAAAACTACAGGATTTAGAGTGGTACAGACTGACCAAATGAGTTGGGAATGCTTTTAATCCTTTGCTCAGTTCTCTCCAGTAATTTTAGAAGCGTATTAGAGTCATGAATGCACACACCCAGTTATGCTCTTGGCTAAAGACAGATCCCTGAGGAGCAAACCTTACCACTCACCTTCTCAGTTTACATATGAATATTAATCACTGAAAGTATGTTAAAATGGCAATAAGATAGAGCAATGAACTAACAAAGTAGAAACACTACAAGACCTTTCTCTTCTTCATGCTCTCTAGGGATTCTGTAACCAAGAGTCTTATAGTATGGAATTGTACTTTCCCAAAAATACTGAAATACTTGGAGATTGGAATTCAGACTCAGTTCAGATGTTGCTGACCTTCATAAATATTTTCCCTTTTATGAGTAACACTGCTCATTCTCCAGAGTTCTTCTGCAGGAAAACTCTCTTATTTTGTTCCACGTAGAAGAAACGTTTGCTCCAGTTAACAGAGTATTCTTTGGGACACAAACTTCTAGCTTCAAATTACATGAACCTGGCCCCCAGCTTTGGAGGTTGGTTTAGTTCAGTGGATCGATGGTACTTATTTGTTGAGCACTTATCGTATACAGATCACTGTATTAAGTGCTTGGTAGGGTATGATACAACAGAGTTAGTAGACGTGTTCCCTGCCCTCAGAGGAGCTTAAAATCTGGTGGGTGAGAAAGACATTGAAATGGATTACAGATAGGGGAAGCAGCAGAGAATAAGGATGAGATAAGGAGAAGGAGCCCGTAACCTTGACATTATCCTCGATTCATATCTCTCTTTCAACCGACATATTCAATCTGTCACCAAATCCTGTCGGTTCAACCTTGATAACATCACTAAACTCCTCCCTTTCCTCTCCATCCAGATTGCTACCACATTAATTCAAGCACTTATCCTATCCCGCCTTGATTTCTGTATCACCGCTTTGATTTCTGTATCAGCCTCCTTGCCAACCTCCCTGCCTCCTGTCTCTCTCCACTCTAGTCCCTACTTCGTTCTGCTGTCCGGATCACTTTTCTACAAAGCCAACCAGTCCATGTTTCCCCACTCCGCAAGAACCTCCAGTGGTTGCCCATCCACCTGAGCAATATATACAAAATCCTTACCATAGGCTTTAAAGCACTGAATCACCTTGCTCCCTCCTGCCTTACCTCGCTGATTTCCTAATGCAACCCAGCCCGCACACTTCACTCCTCTAATGTCAACCTACTCACTGTACCTCAATCTCGTCTATTTCGCTGCTGACCCCTCGCCCACGTTCTCCTTCTGGCCTGGAATCCCCTCCCTCTCCCTATCCGACAGACAGTCACTCTCCCCACCTTTGAAGTCTTATTAAAAGCACATCTTCTCCAAGGCTTCCAAAAGGCCTTCCCTGACTTAGCCCCCATTTCCCCTTCTGCCAGTCCTTTCTGCGTCACCCTCGCACTTGGATTTAGCATGCTTTTTCTTCACCCCTTCCTCAGCCCCATGGCACTTATGTACATATTTGTTTATTTATATTAATGTCTCTCTCCCCCTCTGGGCTGTCAACTTACTGTGGGCCGGTACTATGTCTACCAACTCTGTAATTTTGTATTCTCCTAAGTGCTTAGTACAGTGCTCTGCACACAGTAAGCGCTCAATAAATACCATTGATTGATTGAATGATTGATTGATATGTACATACGTGCTGTGGAGGTAGCGGTGGTGTTCATTCAATAGTATTTATTGAGCGCTTACTGTGCGTAGAGCACTATACTAAGCACTTGGAATGTACAACTCGGCAACAGATAGAGACAATCCCTGCCCAGCAATGGGCTCACAGTCTAAACGGGGGAGACAGACAACAAAAAAAAACAGAACAAAACAAAACAAGTAGTCTGGCGTAAATATCATCAAGATAAATAGAATTATAGATATATACACATCATTAACAAAATAAATTGAGTAATAATATATACAAATATGCAAAGTGCTGTGGGGAGGGGAAGGGGGAAGAGCAGAGGGCGGGAGAAGGGGGAATGGGGAGGGGGAAGGCGCAAGGGAGGGCTCAGTCTGGGAAGGTCTCCTGGAGAAGGTAAGCTCTCAGTAGGGCTTTGAAGAGGGGAAGAGAGTTAGTTTGGCCGATGTGAGGAGGAAGGGCATTCCAGGTCAGCGGTAGGATGTGGGCCAAGGTCGACGGCGGTACAGGAGTGAACGAGGGACCAGGAGGAGGTGAGCGGCAGAGAAGCGGAGTGTATGGGGTGGGCAGTAGAAAAAGAGAAGGGAGGTGAGGTAGAAGGGGGCAAGGGGATGGAGAGCTCTGAAGCCGAGAGTGAGGAGTTTTTGTTTTCGTGCGAAGGTTGATAAGCAACCACTGGAGGTTTTTGAGGAAGGGAGTGACATGCCCAGAGAGTTTCTGTAGAAAGATAATCCGGGCAGCAGAATGCAGTATAGACTGGAGCGGGGAGAGACAGGAGGATGGGAGATCAGAAAGGAGGCTGATGCAGTTGTCCCATCAGGATATTGTAAGAGCTTGTACCAGCAAGGTAGCATTTTGGATGGAAAGGAAAAGGCGGATCTTGGCAATGTTGCAAAGGTGAGACCGGCAGGCTTTGGTGACGGATTGGATGTGTGGGGTGAATGAGAGAGCAGAGTCAAAGATGACACCAAGGTTGCGGGCCTGTGAGACGGGAAGGATGGTAGTGCCATCCACAGTGATGGGGAAGTTAGGGAGAGGACAGAGTTTAGGAGGGAAGATAAGGACCTCAGTCTTGGACATGTTGAGTTCTAGGTGGTGGGGGGGGTGGGGGAAATGCAGGTGGAGATGTCCTGGAGGCAGGAGGAGATATCAGCCTGGAGGGAGGGGGAGAAAACAGGGGAGGAGATGTAGATTTGGGTGTCATCTGCATAGAGATGATAGTTGAAGCCGTGGGAGCAAATGAGTTCACCAAGGGAGTGAGTATAGATGGAGAACAGACCCTTGAGGAACCCCTACAGTTAGTGGATGGGAGGGGGAGGAGGAGCCCGGGAAGGAGACCGAGAATGAACGGCCAGAAAGATAGAGGATAACCAGGGCTTAGGGGCTACAGAGATAAGTGCATTGACAGTGAAGAAGAATGGAAGGAGAATAGGGTGGGGAGATGAGAGGTTAGTCAGGGAAGGCTTCTTGGAAGAGATTCAATTTTCGTAAGGCATTGAAGATGGGGAGAGTGGTGGTATGTCAGATATGAACGAGGAGGGAGTTCCAGGTAAGACAGATGATGTGAGCAAAGGGTTGACGGCAAGAGAAACGAGATTGAGGTAGAGTAAGGGGGTTGATGGTAGCAGGGTGAAATGTACTGGCTGGGTTTTGGTGGGAGAGGGGTGAGGGTTGAGGTACGTTGGGGAGAGCCAATTGAGTGCCTTAAAACTGATGGCGAGGAGTTTTTCTTTGCTGTGGAAATGGATGGGCAACCATTGGAGGTTTTTGAGGAGTGAAGTATGGATGGAGTGGGGAGAGGGCGGGGGCAGGGAGGTCAGTGAGGAGGCTGATGTAGAAGTTCAGACGAGATACAACAAGGGCTTGAATCATCATGATGTAAGTGCTTGGATAAGCTTGATAGCGTTTTGGGTGGAGAGGAAGGGGCAGATTCTAGAGATGCTGTGAAGATAGAACTGACAGTATTTGGTGACAGACAGAATAGACAAGTTTTTGTTGACATTGAAACACCAGCATACCAACCCTGGCTTATGCATCTTCTTTTTCTCCTCCTGGTGATCATGAGAGTGGAGGGAAGAAGGAGCTGTGGGATTAAAATCCCCTACCATTCTGAGATGACCTTACTACAAATCCCAAAATATTTTCTTCCTTCCCCCATTTCTCTCTCCCTCCTTTCTTTTCTTCCCTCTTTCATTCCCTCCCCCTTTTCCTCCCTTAGGAACCAGGGCAATCAATCGATCAATAGTATTTATTAAGCACTTACACTCTAGAGGGTACTGTATTAACTGCTTGGGAGAGTACAATAGAGTTAGTAGACATGATCCCTGCCTAGAAGGAGTTTAAAGTCTAGCTGGGGTGACAGACACTAAAATAAATTGCAGGGACCAAGACCCTGTGCACAGAACAGCACAGATCAGCGTGGTAGCAGTTTGGATGGAGAGAAAAGCGTGGATATTAGCGATGCTGTGAAGGTTGAACTGACAGGATTTGGAGACACTGAATATGTGGATAGAATGAGAGAAATGAGTCGAGGACAATGCCAAGGTAATGGGCTTGTGTGAAAGGAAGGATGATGGTGCTGTCTACAGTGAGTTGTGGGGAAGATAGGGTTTGGGTGGGAAGCTGAGGAGTTCTGTTTCGGACATGTTAAGTTTGAGATGTCAGTGGGACATCCAAGTAGAGATGTCCTGAAGGCAGGAGGAAATACGAGACTGCAGAGAAGGAGAGAGATCAGGGCTAGAGGTGTAGATTTGGAAATCATCTGCTTAGAGAGATGCTAGTTGAACCCCTGGGACCGAATGAATTCTCCAAGGGAGGTGAGTGTAGGTGGAGACTAGAAGGGGAACAAGAACCGAGCCGTTTTTAAAACGGTATTTGTTAAGCACTTACTATGCATGAGACGCTGTTCTAAGCGCTGGGGCAGGTACAAGTTTAAGCAGGTTGGACACAGTCCCTGTCCCGCACGGGGCTCTGGGACTCCCACAGTTAGGGTGTGGGAGGCAGAGGAGGAGCCCATGAAAAAGCCCTTTTCATGAGAGAAAGCTTTCATGGGCTTTCATGGGCTAGAGAAGCAGCGTGGCTCAGTGGAAAGAGCACGGGCTTGGGAGTCAGAGGTCATGGGTTAGAATCCCGGCTCTGCCACTTGTCAGCTGTGTGACTGTGGGCAAGTCACTTCACTTCTCTGGGCCTCAGTTCCCTCATCTGTAAAATGGGGATGAAGACTGTGAGCCTCACGAGGGACAACCTGATGACCCTGTATCTCCCCCAGCGCTTAGAACAGTGCTCTGCACATAGTAAGCGCTTAACAAATACCAGCATTATTATTAAAAAGATTGAGAAGAAGCAGCCAGAGAGATAGGAGGAGAACCAGGAGAGGACAGTGTCAGTGAAGTCGAGGTTGGATAATGTTTCCTGGAGAAAGTGGTGGTTTATGGTGTAAAAGACAGCTGAGGGGTCGAGGAGGTTATCTTCCCTCACCTAGATTGTGAGTCTCATGTGGGACAGAGCCTTTGTTTGAACCCTTTATCTTGTTTTCACCTCAGTGCTTAGCAAACTGCTCGGTAAATATCGAGGGCTTAATAAATACCATAAGGAGCTACTTCCCACCTGGGTGCCACAGACCCCCGCCTCCAGTAAACTTTACTCTCAAAGAAGAAGTTGGCATACCTGGAGATTTGCATGTCTTTGGGTGTGGTGTCTGAGGGAGTTGCAGGCAACACTCCAGGGTAGAAATGTGATGAGAGTCCAGCCTGTGCTCCCACTGCTCCAGTTCTTTTGGCTGGCAGGAATTGACACCCACATCTCTTCTCCAGTGGGATTCCCACTGTTCTCACTGGGCTGGTTGTCTAGCTAGTACAGCTGTCACACCCCCAGCTTCACTACTGCTACAGTTGTAAATCCCTCGCTCCCTTCCCCTCCAACCCCAGGTAATTCCTGCCTTTTTTGGAAAGAGCACGGGCTTGGGAGTCAGAGGTCATGGGTTCTAATTCCGGCTCTGCCACTTGTTAGTTGTGTGACTTTGGGCAAGTCACTTAACTTCTCTGTGCCTCAGTTACCACATCTGTAAAATAAGGATTAAGACTGTCAGCCCCACGTGGGACAACCTGATAACCTTGTATCTCCTCCAGTGCTTAGAACAGTGCATGGCTCACAGTAAGCGCTTAACAAATACCATCATTATTATTATTTTTTGGAATGCCCTCGGCAGAGGTGCAAGCGGGGTGTGATTTCCAGAAGAAGTGTTCAGGTGGCTTAAATTGTCTGGGCATCCTATCAATTTTACCAATCCCAGAAATGAAGGGGTTGAACAGTGGTCCAACATGGTGCCGCCTCCCCCTTCCCCAGTCACATGATGCAATCTGGTGCCGGCCTGGGCAGTCCCGGGTCACGGAGCGTGGAGAGTTGCCCGTGCAAGTCCAAAGCAGCTGTCCTGACTCACGGGGAGCAGACCTCTTCCGCTTGCAGGGGTCAGCTCCGGGGAAGAGGTCTCATAGTGCCCTGCTCCCTGGACTGCTCCCCGCCCCTGCAATCCATCTCCATCCCCAGACAGACTCTGCCCCCCTTCCCCACCCCCCTCCTCCCTGTCTCTGCCATGGGTCAGCTCTGGAGGAAAGTACTGCCTCCCTCTTTTTTTTTTAATGGCATTTGTTAAGTGCTTACTATGTGCCAGGCACTGTACTAAGTGCTGGGGTGGATACAAGCAAATGGGGTGGACACAGTCCCTCTCCCAGGTGGGGCTCACAGTCTTAATCCCCATTTTACAGAAGAGGTAACTGAGGCCCAGAGAAATGAAGTGACTTGCCCAAGGTCACACTGCAGACAAGTGGCTGGGGGGGGATGGGGGGGCGGGAGGGGGGGACAGGCACTAGAACCCAGGTCCTCTGGCTCCAAGGGCCGTGTTCTTTCCACTAGGTCAGCCATGCTGCTTCCCTCTTCCCCAGAACAGGTCACCTAATAATAACTATGAAACAAAGAAACAAGAATGCCTGTTCGATATATCATCTTAAAGAATTTTGCCTGAATAACGTGCCACAGAGAAAAATGTGCCAGCCTATCGTGGAACCGCCTCAGCCCCTGCAAACATGCACTCACCAGTCCAGTCAATTAATTTATAATTTTCATCCCTGGTAGTAAAATCAAATTCTAGACTGTCATTCTACTATAGTATGGTAACATAATATCATATCAGCATGGCCCTAGAGAAGCAGCGTGGCCTAGTGGGCCTGGGTGTTGAAGGACCTGGATTACTAATCCCGGTTCTGCCACTTGTCTGCTGTGTGACCTTGGGCAAGTAGCTTCACTACTCTGTGCCTTAGTTCCCTCATCTGTAAAATGGGGATTAAGACTGTGAGCCCCACGTGGGACAGGGGTTGTGTCCACCCCCGTTTGCTTGTATCCACTCCAGTGCTTAGTACGGTGCCTGGCACATAGTAAACACTTAACAGATACCTACAAATATTATCATCATCATTTAGGCTCACCTAGCAGCACAAACCTGAAAGACTCCAGGGTTTAGAATTCTAGGAAAGAAGAATCAGTCGATCAATCAGTGGCATTTATTGAGTGCTCAGTGCATGCAGAACACTGTAGTAAGAGCCTGGGGGAGTGCAGTACAACAGGTCGTAGACCTGGTCCCCCACCAAGTCTAGAGGACTGTTTGGGAGGAGGAGGGGGCGGAGGGAGACAGTAGATTGTAAACTCCTCGAGGGCAGGGATGGGAACCCATAGTAGACCTTTCCAAGCCCTTCGGGCCAGACCTCTGCACACGGTAAGCACTCAAGCAGCATGGCCTGACGGCTAGAACACAGGCCTGGGAGTCAGAAGGACCTGGGTTCTACCCCCCATTCTGCCACGGCTGCCGGGAGACCTTGAGCGAGTCATTTCATTCATTAATTCAATAGTATTTATTGAGTGCTTACTATGTGCAGAGCACTGTACTAAGCGCTTGGAATGAACAAGTCGGCAACAGATAGAGACAGTCCCTGCCATTTGATGGGCTTACAGTCTAATCGGGGGAGACGGACAGACAAGAACAATGGCAATAAATAGAGTCGAGGGGAAGAACATCTCGTAAAAACAATGGCAACTAAATAGAATCAAAGCGATGTACATTTCATTAACAAAATAAATAGGGTAATGAAAATATATACAGTTGAACAGATGAGTACGGTGCTGAGGGGATGGGAAGGGAGAGGGGGAGGAGCAGAGGGAGATGGGGGGAAAAGAGGGTTAAGCTGCGGAGAGGTGAAGGGGGGGCGGTAGAGGGAGTAGAGGGAGAAGGGGAGCTCAGTCTGGGAAGGCCTCTTGGAGGAGGTGAGTTTTAAGTAGGGTTTTGAAGAGGGGAAGAGAATTAGTTTGGCAGAGGTGAGGAGGGAGGGCATTCCAGGACCGCGGGAGGACGTGGCCCAGGGGTCGACGGCGGGATAGGTGAGACCGAGGGACGGTGAGGAGGTGGGCGGCAGAGGAGCGGAGCGGGGGGGGGGGGTGGGCAGTAGAAAGAGAGAAGGGAGGAGAGGTAGGAAGGGGCAAGGTGATGGAGAGCCTCGAAGCCTAGAGTGAGGAGTTTTTGTTTGGAGCGGAGGTTGATAGGCAACCACTGGAGGTGTTTAAGAAGGGGAGTGACATGCCCAGATCATTTCTGCAGGAAGATGAGCCGGGCAGCGGAGTGAAGAATAGACCGGAGCGGGGCGAGAGAGGAGGAAGGGAGATCAGAGAGAAGGCTGACACAGTAGTCTAGCCGGGATATAACGAGAGCCCGTAGCAGTAAGGCAGCCATTTGGGTGGAGAGGAAAGGGCGGATCTTGGCAATATTGTAAAGGTGAAACCGGCAGCTCTTGGTAACGGATAGGATGCGTGGGGTGAACGAGAGAGATGAGTCAAGGATGACACCGAGATTGCGGGCCCGAGAGACGGGAAGGATGGTCGTGCCATCCACGGTGATAGGGAAGTCTGGGAGAGGACCGGGCTTGGGAAGGAAGATGAGGAGCTCAGTCTTGCTCATGTTGAGTTTTAGGTGGCGGGCCGACATCCAGGTGGAGACATCCCGGAGGCGGGAGGAGATGCGAGCCTGAAGGGAGGGGGAGAGGACAGGGGCGGAGATGTAGATCTGGGTGTCATCTGCGTAGAGATGGTAGTCAAAGCCGTGAGAGCGAATGAGTTCACCAAGGGAGTGAGTGTAAATGGAGAACAGAAGAGGGCCAAGAACTGACCCTTGAGGAACTCCAACAGTTAAAGGATGGGAGGGGGAGGAGGTGCCAGCGAAGGAGACCGAGAATGACCGGCCAGAGAGGTAAGAGGAGAACCAGGAGAGGACAGAGTCCGTGAAGCCAAGGTGAGAGAAGGTATGGAGGAGGAGGGGATAGTCGACAGTGTCAAAGGCAGCAGAGAGGTCAAGGAGGATTAGAATGGAGTAGGAGCCATTGGATTTGGCAAGAAGGAGGTCATGGGTGACCTTAGAGAGAGCAGTCTCGGTAGAGTGGAGGGGACGGAAGCCAGATTGGAGGGGGTCCAGGAGAGAATGGGAGTTAAGGAATTCTAAGCATCGATTGTAGACGACTCGTTCTAGGATTTTGGAAAGGAAGGGTAGTAGTAAGATAGGGCAATAACTGGAAGGGGAAGTGGGGTCAAGAGCGGGTGTTTTTTTAGGATGGGGGAGACGTGGTCATGTTTGAAGGCAGAGGGGAAGGAGCCATTGGAGGCTTCTCAGGGCCTCACTTCCCTCATTTTTAAAATGGGGATTAAGACCTTGGCGCCCACTTGGAACGGAGACGGTGTCTAACCCGCTTCGGTTGTACCGACCCCCAGCTCTTAGTACAGTCCTTGGCAGAGAGTAAGAGCTTGACTGTAAGCCCGTCAATGGGCAGGGATTGCCTCTATGTGTTGCCGAATTGTCCATTCCAAGCGCTTAGTACAGTGCTCTGCACATAGTAATCGCTCAATAATTACTACTGAAGAAAAAACCGCATCCCGCGGCTTGATAGAAGGATCCGATCCCCTCCCCGCAAAGAGAGTGAAGGAACTGGCCAAGCCGAGGCTTGGATCACGTGGTCCCCCTGGCTCCGCCCCCTCCGGCAACCGAAGCGGGTCCCCTAGCTACTGCCGCTACTGCGGCTGCGCGGTTGCCCGGAGTCGTCGTCGTCGTCGCCGCCGCCGCGGTCGGAGGCGGAGGAGTGTCGGCTCGATGGCTTTGCGGGGACCGGAGATTGCGGAGCCGGGTTCCCCCGGGCTTCTGGATGAAGCGGCGGCGGCGGCCGGGGCTGAGGAGCCAATCGAAGAAGAAGCGGAGGCAGCAGATGGCGGTCTGTTGCGTTGGGACCGCTTCTCGGCCTGGCTGCACTGTGTGTGCGTGGTGGGCTTCGATCTGGAGCTGGGCCAGGCTGTGGAGGTGAGAGCCCCCTCAGGTTGCCCGGACAATCTGCCTGCACGCAGGGCTCCTCCGTTCGGGGTCGGCTAGGAACGGAGCCCGCCCAGAACAAAGACCGTGTTTCCCCCGGCAGAGGTGATTTTCCTTTCCCGATGGACACTGACCAGTTTTTCGCTCCGCATCGGAGATTCGGGATTACCTCCTTGCATCGGGGCAAGCAGTCGATCGGTCACGGGGATTAACTGAGCGCTTAACTGTGTGCAGAGCGCTTGGGAGAGCACAATCTTAACAGGAGTTGGCAGACGCGTTCCCTGTCGAGCTTCCAGTCTAGAGGCGGGGGACAGACATGAATAGAAATGAAGACAGTGCGGGATATGTATAAAAGTGCAAAACGAGGAGCAATCCGGGCTCTCGGTGCTTGCCACCTGAATATGGTGGGTTTTTCTGGAGGGAAGGGTGACGAGCGCATCCTGTCACCTGCCGGCTGAAATGTAGTGGTTGTTGAGTTTCCTTGCTGGAGGGGGTGGAGGCCCGGCCATGCTCTCCTCCCCCTGGGGAAAAAAACGAAGACAAAAAAAAAGCACCCATTGGCACCAAGTGGACACGAACTCTAAGCTCGTTAGGGGCGGGGAACGTGTCTTCCAACTCTGTTGTATCGTCTTCTCCCAAGGGTTCAGTACAATGCTCTGCACACAGTAAGCACGCGATACCTACCATTGATCGATTGAACGCATTGACCGGGGGAGGGGGCGGGGAAGCCCCTTAGGACGTTTAGCCCCCCGATAACTGATCGACCAGTTCCCCGGATCAACCTCTAACCCATACGATATCGAACTTGCCTAGTTTGCTTTTTTTTTTGGTATTTGTTAAGCGCTTACTGTGTGTCAAGCACTGTTCCAAGCGCTGGGATAGACACAAGGTAATCAGGTTGTCCCACGTGGGGCTCACAGTCTTCATCACCATTTTACAGATGAGATAACTGAGGCACAGAGAAGTTAAGTGACTTGCCCCCAGTCACACAGCTGAGAAGTGGCGGATCTGGGATTAGAACCCACGACCTCTGACTCCCAAGCCCGGGCTCTTTCCCCTAAGTCAGGCTGCTTCTCTAGTGCACTGTTGCTGACTGTATTTTTGATTAGGTTCTATTTTTAGTGGTGTATGTATGTCCACTTTTATCCCCCTCCCTCAGGTTGTGAGTCTTTGGGGGGGGGGGGGTGCTAATAACTTCACCGTCACCGTTTAATACGGTGCTTTGCATGCTGGATGCCCTTAAGCAATGCTAATAAGAACAACACTCAGGCGGGCTTTTCATTTGATCTGACAGTGACTTCTGTTAACGATTAGGCCAAGTACATTTTGTTTTGACTGCATTTTCCTTTTATTCAATTTTGACTTTAAACTGGCTGGGTTTGGTTGCCTTGCTCTTTTGCCTATTTTTCTAATTTTGACTAGCTTCTGTTGGACTTTGTTCCCATTCCTCCTTTACTTCCAGTTACAGTTTTGTAGGTAAAGGAGAAAATGAAGGGGGAGTGGGAGAAGTTCAGCTTCTGAAAACTTAGGAAAAATTTAGAGGTCATCATTCCCTGTTGATTTAGACGTTCGGTAACCTGAAATTCTGTAGATTGCATGGTCTGTGTGGTATTTTCTTGTAGAGAGAGAGTTTTTGTAACAATCACATGACTGGTATTTTCTAGTGTATTCAGACTGTGTTTATTGAGCAAAAGAAAACTCTACTGGTTTTTGACTTTATTCCTTTGGAGCAACAGTTCTAAAACTTAGTTTGAGACTCTTCTCTCTTCCTCCCTAAATCTTCTTCAACTCTGTGGATCCCACATCACTGTGTCCCTTCCTCCCCTTTGCTTCATTCATTCAATCATTTATTGAGCGCTTACACTGTACTGAGTGCTTGGGAAAGTACAATACAACAATAAACAGATACATTCCCTGCCCACAGTGAGCTTACAGTCTAGAAGGGGGAGACAGACATCAATACAAATAAATAGATTACTTTCTCCCTCTTGGCATCACAAGAGCGTTTTTCAAGGCAGGGTGGTAGAGGGTGACTAGGAGAAGATTGGCCAGCCCATTCAACCTCATTAGCAGCAGCTGTACTTATTGAGCACCTACTGCGTGCAGAGCACTGTACTAAGCCCTTGGGAGAGTATGCCAGAATTAAAAGACAAGGTCCCTGCCCCAATTCATACAGGCCACAATTTTCCATATTCCAGTTTATGCTCTGTGACTCTACTCCCCCTGCCCTCTCATAATTCCTCTGGGATGAACTGCCTCCAAACTCCCTATCTCACTTCCCCCAAATGAAAAGCACTGATGATTTATTCTTGAATAACTTATTCCCATTTGTGATTAGAATTATTTCTGAAAACAGGTTGAAAACAAAGTATCTAATTACATTAAAAGAAAGCCTTCCAGAATGTGTTCTTAATGTGTAAGTAGTCCGTTAATGAAACAACTGTGTCAAACATGTTGGCATGACTACCGATAAAAGGCAAATCAAGGGTGAAATTTTGAATGCTAATGGTTACATGTTTGATAGAGTTCTTATTTGTCTAGCTACTTTCCACTCAAAAATCATTTATCATTATTAGTTTAATCTTAAAAAGGTGGGGCAACACTTAGCAATGCTATTTTCTAAGCACTTACTGTGTGCCAGGCACTGTACTGAGTGCTGGGATACAGACTGATCAGGTTGGACCCAGCCCTTGTCCCATGTGGGGCTAACAGTTTTAATCCCCATGTTACAGATGAGAGAACTGAGGCACAGAGAAGTGAAGTGACTACCCAAGGTCACACAGCATACACAGGGCAGAACTGGGATTAGAGCCCAGGTCCTTTGTCAGTCGTATTTTTGGAGTGCTTACTGTGAGCTCACTGTACTAAGCACTTTGGAGAGTACAGTATAACAGATTTGGTAGACATGTTCTCTGCCCAGAAGGAGCGTACAGACTAGAGGGGGAGACAGACTTATTCTCTACTATTTCCCCTACCCGTAACTTATTTTACTGTCTTTGTCTCCCGGAAGACCGTAAATTCCTTGTGGGCAGGAATCACGTCTGCCAACACTGTCGTATTGTACTTTCCCAAGTGCTTAATACAGTGCGCTGCCCAGAGTAAGCGTTCAATAAATACCATTGATTGACTTGCAGAGCTTGAGAAGGTTTGGCTGCACTTGGAAAAGAAAAACGAGAAAGGGCATTAAATAGATAGGAATTCCTCCTCTTTGGCAGCTGCCCCTCAACCAAGTTCCCCAGGTAGTTTGGCTCCAAAACCCCGACGTATCCCCTACTGTTGCTTCAGTCCAGAAGCAATGGTTGTCTCTGGGAGGATCGGAAGAGGCAACCGTCTTTGTTGGAAGGAGCCATGCGGCTCCCAGAAAGAGGAGATGACTTAACCTACTTACTGTTTGAAGCCAGCCCTATTTGGGTTAGTGTGTATGATCATTTTAATAAGCTCAATATAGCTGTTTTAGCTGCTTTTTTAATATAAATTGTTGGTAACTTTATCACTTGGGCCTCACTTCTCACATTGGAGTTGTTATATTTTTGACTTGGGTTAGAATGAGCAAGTGATGTTCTTAAAAGCTTTTTACAAAGCTATTCAAAAGGCTATTAATGTCAGACAACACTGCTTCTAATTTTGCACCCAATTTTCAAGGTGTTTCAGTGGTTCGCAAAAATATTACACTGGAAATATTGGCCTCAAAGGGAGCACAAGGCAAGCTTTTCTATGCTATAGCAGGTGTTTTCATTACATGATGCGGATATGACATGATGGAAGACTCAGAGAACATTCTTCTCCCAACACAAGTCTGTTCTAGGTATAACACAGCCCTCATGCTAGTGCAGGTAGTTTTAATGTAAGAAGAAATGATGCTGCATATATGTGTCAAGGAGTATTGCTGCCACACTTCCCATCCTCTACTTAATTTTGTACTGTTTGGAACTGTAGAGTATTTTGGGTTTTGCAAGATTTTTGTTTGTTTTTTCCCCCACAACTTTCACAGTATTTATTACACGAGTGGAAAGGATATAAAGCATTCTGCTAGTGACAGACATAATAATATAATAATTTTTATCCAAAAAGGTCAGGCATGGTGGTATTTTTGAATTATCTTTCCCAAGGCTCCCTAATTCTCATACACCTAGTTGCTATTTAACCTGGTTTTCCCATTGCGCAAGATTTTTCAAGAACATGATCATAATTATAGCAGAAATGACTACTGTGTATCTCTGGAAAACTGTAGATTAAACAAAACCCTCTCAAACTATATCCCATAATAGCATTATAAATTGTGATATTGTGTATGAGTGTTTTAACAATCAGTAAGGCTGCATTCTAGGAATTGTGGAAAATCAATGTGAATAGTTGACTGGTGAATATATTGTGTGGCTAAAGATTTCCTGGTTTTGTTTTTCTGTTCCATTGCCTGGTTCCTGGAATGTGATTCTTCCCCGCACACACATACAAAAAAACCCGAATTAATAATTTCGGAACCATGAAAATGACCAAAATGTGTGAAGAGCCTCAAAAATATAGGCCTTGAGTATCATGGATACATCTAGAAATTACATCCAAAAGTCTAGTGTTTAGTAGGATGTACAGTGCCCAAAGCATAGTGAGTGCTTGGTAGATTCCATGATTTTGCCTGGATTGCTAAAAAGAGTCTTCTTTAATCTTGGATGGAAAAATTCATGAGTATTAAGATATAATAGTCTTTTGGTCTCATTTCCTGGAACCAAAGATAAACTGTGAGTGGAATTAGAAATGCCTGAATGGTAATTGAACCAAGGACTGAGGCGCAACCTCTCCACAAATCATTACTGCACTCCCCATTTTTGTTGAAATGACACCAACAGTCTGGCAGGAGCAAAATTGAGATTTTGTAGGTAATGATTTGGAGTACTTGGTAATTGTTTGAATTGCTTTGCAACAGATATTCTGCTAATCTCACAAATGAATAACTTCTCTTTTTGAAGGCAGTACCTATTCCCATTTTGACATTTGGAATAGAAACTCTATTATAGAAAATATTGGGTTTTGTTGCCCTGCCGGTTTCAGGCCTAGGCTACTTGCTCCTCAGTCCCTGTGCATATTTTCAACTCTTAAAACCAGTAAAGGCCTCCAAGTGGGATGGGCGAGGGTGTGTATGGCGGGGGGAGGGGAAGAAGACTGACGGTTAGCACATCTCTACTGAAACTCACCCATTGGGAATGTTTTTGCCACCTGCACGCTTGGCCTGGCCTGTCTCCAAAGCCTTGAAGTTTTTTTTAGCACGAGTTAGAGAAGCATGTGTAAAGCAGGCCTTGAAGCAGCAGCATAAAGCTCTTTGCACATATCAAAGTTCAAGTCTAGGAAAGTGGTGAGGTCCTCACGTTGGCTTTGGCTCTTTGACTTGAACAGGCGCACAGGCGCACCTTATTTGGAGGGATGAGCTTTGTTGAGTTGTTCAATATCAGTGGTATTTGTTGTGCTCTGACTGGGTGGGCAGACCATGGTACTAGGTTTTTGGTGGATGTACAAAAGAAATAAAAGATGAGTTCCCTGATCTTGAGAAACTGAAGATCTAAGGAGGGAGAGAGAAAGTATAGCTGTAATATACCAGAGTTAAGGAAGAGGGAATACATACAGACACAGGTAAATGAGCAGCAAAATACTTGAGCATCCAAGGGACTGATGGGATCGAGTTATGGGGTTAGGGGAGAGGTGGATTAATTAGAAAATGCTCTCTGGAAGGAGTGATTTTTGGGGGAGTGCTTTGGAGGAAGGGTTAGAGGGGAAGAAACATGGTTTTGGACATCGGCGGAGGATGGTTTATCTATGGCTGGGGGAAAGAAAGGCATGATCAGTGAGTCAGAGCCTACAGAGTTCAAAGACTGGGACAGGCTCTCGTGGGAGAGGTAAAGAGAATGAGCTGGAGAGATGTGGTGATAAGAGAACATAACACAATAAAGAAGCTATTTTATAGGGCTTTATTAATTTGAATGGGTCTCAAAATGATTTGTGGCTACTCCCCAGTTACAGATGAAATAGAAACAAAATTGCCTGCCTCCCCAAACTCCAAATTGGCTCACTGGAGCACTCTGCCTGGTGAACTTTAATCTCGTGGTACAATAACAGATAGAACACTAATGACTAGAAAGGAAATAGCTGTTGCATCATGGAATATCAGGACGCTACTGGACAGAAAGTTATCTCCACAGAAGGTTAGCCCTCTTGCCCATTAACTGGGCACATGTAGAGTAAACACTGCGGCATGAACTGTAACTAGGCTATCTGATGGACAGCTCACAGATATGGGGGCTGGATTCACTTTGTGGACAAGCTCCTTTCTCTGCAGTGACAATAACAATAATAATAATAATTATGGTATTTAAGTGCTTACAATGTGCCAGGCGCTGTACTAAGCACTGGGGTTGATACAAACAAATGGAGCAAATACTCTACAAAGCATGGTGACACTGTCATGCATGGCCCACTGCTGCCGTGGTTACCACTGTCTCATTTGGTAGCAGTGATTGAAGGGATGACACACCAGCATCACAATGCACGACCGCTCTTTTTTGTTAAAGCACCCTCCCCCTCCCCCGCCACCAGTGTCCTGGTGCCCCATCCCAGCCTAGACGCCCACCACGGCAGAGAAAGTTCGTGCCTAAGTAACCCCTTTTCAAGCCTCCCAAACTTGTCCCTTAATGCCCAGTTCATCAGAGAAACCTGCATGATGAGGAAGTTCCTCTTTTCTTTTGATGCAGTATTTAGGAACCCTCTTGAAAGGAAATTCCTCTTTTTGGTGATGCAAAGAGTCCTGGGCTCTTGATAAGTTTCCCCGGGGGAGAAGTGAAGTGACTTGCCCAAGGTGACGCAGTGGACAAGTGGCGGACTCCGAATTAGAACCCAGGTCTTTCCAACTCCCAGGCCCGGGTTGTTGTAGTGTATATGTCTAAGATTCTATTTATCTTGATGATATTGATGCTAGGCCACTTGTTTTGTTCTGTTTTGTTTTGTTGTCTGTCTCTCCCATTTAGACTGTGAGCCTGTTGTTGGGCAGGGATTGTCTCTATCTGTTGCCAAATTGTACATTCCAAGTGCTTAGTACAGGGTTCTGCACATAGTAAGCGCTCAATAAATACGATTGAATGAATAATAGCATTAAGCACTTTTTGTGTGCAAAGCATTGTACTAAGTGCTGGGAAAGTACATGTTGTGAGAAATAGACAGGGTCCCTGGCCCTCAAGGGACTGACAATCTAAGACTAAGTGGGGGGAGAGGCAAGCTGTGGTAAGGAGAGAATAAAACAATGAAAAGACAAAATCAACCTAAATGATGGGGGGGGGGGATTCCAAAATAAAGTAAAAACTGTGAGGTACAGTGGCTAGAAGAGCAGAGTTTCAGGGTTCTCGAGGCCTCAGAGTATAACAGTCTGAGCCCAGTGAGTGCCCCAGCTGTGAACTGCCCAACATTCTACACTTTGTCGAGGCGACATGCTGCTGCTGCCCCTGAGTCTGTTCCTGTGGTGGAGGAGGTGGCACAATGCTGGTCAGGAAGGAGACCGCGGATGGCATAGTGTGATGAGGCAACGCAGGTTGGATGGTAGGAGACTAAAGTGGGGCTGTGCTTGTCTTTCCTGTGGAGATGGAGCGAGGCAGGTGGGGAAGGAGGCCCAGAAATGATTTTGGGGGACAGGTTACCAGCTGTGTGGCTCGACAAGCCATTGTTTAGGGAAGCCAAAGCACATGTGGCTGCTGCTTCTGTCTCTCCTGCTGAAATGGAACAAGGCAGATCATTAGGCTCTTTTGCACAGAAAGGTCGCTGACCCCTTCCTAGATTATATCATCATCCATCAGCAGGGCTTGAAAGATGTGGGATCAGTGTGGCCTCGTGAGTTGGGATCGAGTGCCGTACTCACGTAGGGACCAAACTCAAGCTGTCACTTCAACTAGGGCCTTGAAAAGTGGCATCAAAACCGTCGAAGAGGCTAAATATCAAGCTCCTGGAGAATAAAGGAACTCGCAAGGTGCTCTGTGAAGAATATCAGAAGAAGAGGGTAAGGGGAGAGAGGAACAGAGAGACTGAATCAAGCATCCCAGAGTCTCCTGGGCACTGTTGCTCTGGGGAATCATCCAATGCCCAGGGTGGCTACCTTCTCCCCTCCCATGCGCTGGCCCCTTCTACGTTAATGAAAATCAGATTCCTTCCCAGGGCTACAAGTTCCAGCTGCGCCTCACACAAGCTGGAAATCCAGGATCCCGTCTGTCCTGGCCCATTTCCTGCTTGTGCCCAGCCTGGCCTGTTACCAGCCCGTCCCCGGGTGGGCCAGTGTGGTGCCAGCTGCAGTCCTGCTGAACCTGAAGTGCTCAGCAGCAAACCAGAAGTGGCTGGAAATTCACTTCAGGGGAAGGCTGTGGTTTGAGGCTGCCCTTGGGCTACTGGAATGGGGCAACCTCTTGTGGCTCCTGGAAACGAGTGGCACCGCAATCCTCTGAATGAAATGAGGTGCTGAGGAGCATTCTTACTCACAATCTGATTCAAGCCGGATTGTCCTGTGCTCATCTGATCCCATCCTGACGGCTCAGATGCAAAAGGAGCAGAGCTCCAGCTGGAAGCCGGTTCCAGCGATTGTCAGAACAAAACATTCATTCAGTTGTATTTATTGAGCGCTTACTGTGTGCAGAGCACTGTCCTTGGGAGCACTTGGGAGAGTACAATATAACAATAGACATATTCGCTGCCCACAGTGAGCTTACCTGAGCCGACCGGAGCTGTGAGCTTCAGATGGCTGCAGGCTGTCGCTTCTGGCATTTAAGTTGGGCTAGGTAAGATCAGACCTCGGAAGTCCAGATTGTTAGCCTTTGAGGGGCTCTAGCTCATAGGAGGTACCAGGCTGAAAACATTTGAAAAAGGCTAAAAGGTTATTATCCTAAGTCTTTTCAGTCAATCGGTGGGATTTATTGAGTGCTTTCTATGTGCAGAGCACCATGCCCAGCGCTTGGGAGAGTACAATACAACAGAATTAGTTTATTCTAATTCCGAGCATTTGGAGAAATGAGTTTCTTTGGTCTAAAAGGAATCGGCTGGGGAGGTTGGCACCCTGGATTTTGAACACTCTGGTAAGTTTCTTCAGATGAGAATTGGAATCTTGAAAGGTGTGCCTTGTATTAGTTGGCCTAAAATGTTCTCTTAGGACCCGGCACTGACAGTGCTTTTATAAGGACAATCCAAGGACGGTGCTGAGGAAGTGAGTGGGGCAGATGCTGGTTTTGCCATGATAGTTGTGGCGGTCAAGTGTTCTTGTTCCGCCCTTTGCCAGTCCCCAGCCAGCAAAGTGGAGGTAGAGTGACCAGTAGGAGCTTATGGAGGCAAGATCGTGGAGCACCAAAGGCATGGTGGTATAGGCCTGGGAAGCATCGGCGACAGCGTGTGACAACCTTCTGGCATGAGGGCTGGAGGTGGCTTACCTCCGATTTAGAATACATCTTATTTAGAATGTGTTATAAACTCTTAGGCCTACTGTAGCCATGGTTCTTGATTTGGATTAGGTTTTGAAGAAGATCCAAGCCATGCTTGTCCTACAGGTCGCCGTCCTGGGGCCTAGGGCAAGCAGGGTCCCGCGCTGACCGATGAGATCGCAGCGGCCCTTACCCAGTCTCAGGGGAGAGCTGCTTCCAGCAAAAATCCTGATCCAAGTTAGAGAGGTCCCCAGGGGGAGGCGACGGCAGGACTGCCAGGGCGTTGGCACAGTTCCTCTTCTGCTGCCTCACAAACCCACTCCAGCCTACAAGAGGATTACTGCCAGAAAGTAGTGTTGCTTTGTTTCAGGGAAGACCCTGCACCACCCTTGTGAACTGCTCCAACCTGCCTCTCTAGACCTTAGGACAAAGCCCCCGAAAAATCATAGCTCCTCTGAGAGGCTTCCCTGACTTAAACCCTCACCTCCCCTGTTCACCCTTCCCTCTGCGGCACCTTTGTAACTGCGGCAGTACCACTTAAGCACTTGGGCAGTCACTCTCCCCCCAGCCCCACAGCTCTTCTGTACGTATCCATGTACTCTGTCGTTCCCCCCCCCGGCAGGTTATTTAAGTATCTTGTCTCCCCCTCTACTGATCAATCCATCAGTGGTATTTACTGAGCGCTTACTGTGTGCAGAGCACTGTACTAAGCGATTGGGAAAGGACAGTACCAAACACTAGGTATCGGCCATCCCGGCTCACAAGGTCATTTACAGATTAGAGGGGGAGACCAACATTAAAGTAAAGTACAGACGGATATGTGCATGAGTGTTGTGGGGCTGGAGAGGGGTCCAGTCTATTGGACAAATAAAAAAGCTTTATAGTGTCCTTTGTGTTCCAGGTTATTGTTTCTGCCTGAGAGATTTCACTCAAGTATGGGCCTGAAAGACTTTTTCCTCAATCACCAGCAACGAGTTGAGAGGAGTGAGATTTGAAACTCTTAATGTTGTGAGAAGCCATAAAATATGGAGTGAAATGCCATCAACTTTTTAAAGTTAGCCATTTTATTTGATTTACAATTTATAATAGATTCTCAATCCTCAATCACCATCAAGGACAGAACTAGGCTTCAAGGCTCTACATCACCTTGCCCCTTCCTACCTCTCCTCCCTTCTCTCTTTCTACCGCCCACCCCACACGCTCCGCTCCTCTGCTGCCCACCTCCTCACCATCCCCCGTTCTCGTCTATCCCGCCATCGACCCCTGGGCCACGTCCTCCCGGGGTCCTGGAATGCCCTACCGCCTCACCTCCGCCAAACTAATTCTCTTCCCCTCTTCAAAACCCTACTTAAAGCTCACCTCCTCCAAGAGGCCTTCTCAGACTGAGCTCCCCTTTTCCCTCTGCTCCCTCTACCCCCCCTTCACTTCTCCGCAGCTAAACCCTCTTCTCCCCCTTTTCCCTCTGCTCCTCCCCATCTCCCTTCCCATCCCCTCAGCACTGTACTCGTCCGCTCAACTGTATATATCTTCATTACCCTATTTATTTTGTTAATGAGATGTACATCACCCTGATTCTATTTATTTGCTATTGCTTTAATTAGATGTTCTTCCCCTTGATTCTATTGCCATTTTTCTTGTCTGTCCGTCTCCCCCGATTAGACTGTAAGCCCGTCAAAGGGCAGGGACTGTCTCTATCTGTTACCGATTTGTACATTCGAAGCGCTTAGTACAGTGCTCTGCACATAGTAAGCGCTCAATAAATACTATTGAATGAATGAACAAGAAGAGTGGTCTTAAACAGAAACAGGAGAGATTTAGTAGGCATGAGGGTCAGTGTCTTGAATTCTGAATTGAAATAGGTTGCTGTGAGAAATTACGAAATCTCCCTTTCTTGGAGATCCTTAAGACTAGGGTAAATAGGATTGAAGTCCTATAGGATGGCAAAGGGTTGGATTATGAAACTTCTGTACCCTTCATCTTTAATGCATCATCTGAAATATTTCCTACAGGAGTTAGTGTTCCAGCCCAACAAAAGTATTTTTTTTTGTATTATTATTAAAGTGCTTACTATGTGCCAGGCACTATACTAAGTGCTGGGGTAGATACAAGTTAATCAAGTTGCCTATCAACCTTCACATGAAGCAAAAACTCCTCACTCTTGGCTTCAGAGCTCTCCCATCACCTTGCCCCCTCCTACCTCACCTCCCTTCTCTCCTTCTACAGCCCAGCCCATACACTCCACTCCTCTGCCGCTCACCTCCTCACTGTGTCCCGTTCACGCCTATCCCGCCTTCGACCCTGGCCCATTTGCTACCACTGACCTGGAATGCCCTCCCTCCTCACATCCACCAAACTAACTCTCTTCCCCTCTTCAAGGCCCTACTGAGAGCTCAGCTCCTCCAGGAAGACTTCCCAGACTGAGCCCTCCCTTTCCCTCTGCCCCTCCTCCCTTCCCCCTCCTCCCTCCCTCTGCTCTACCCCCTTCCCCTCCCCACAGCACTTGTGTATGTTTGTATAATTTCTTACTCTCTTTTATTAATGTGCATATATCTATGGTTCTATTTATCTATTTTGATGGTATTGATGCCTGACTACTTGTTTTGTTTTGCTGCCCGTTTTAGACTGTGAGCTCGTTGTTGGGCAGGGATTGTCTCTATCTGTTGCCGAATGGTACATTCCAAGTGTTTAGTATAGTGCTTTGCACACAGTAAGCACTCAGTAAATGCGATTGAATGAATGAAGTTGGACACGGTCCTTGCCTCACATGGGGCTCGCAGTCTTATTCTTCATTTTTACTGTTAAGGGAACTGTTTTCGACTTCCTGTTCCTTCCACCCACTCCCTGCAGCTGCCTTCTGAACCAAGTCAGTCAATAGATACGGGAACAGGACACAAAGCAGATTCAACCCCGAGTTACCTTCATGATCTCTTTTTCAAGACTACAGTAATTGGAAAACCTCAAACCAGGTGACACAGGTATCATCCCTTGTCATTACCCAGCAGAATATCTGTCCTCCAAAATCCAGGTAATTTGAAAATCCTTCAGGCAGCATTTTAAAATGGAGATTACAATGCGTTACTTGAAAGATTCCTTAGCAAATTAGCAGTAATAATAGAGCTACCCTTCTGTTTTTTTGTCTTTTTTTTAAAAATGGCATTTGTTAAGCGCTTACTATGTGTCAAGCAACGTTTTAAGCACTGGGGTAGATACAGTTAGGCCAGATACAGTCCCTGGCCTACATGAGGTTCACAGACTAAGTAGGAGGGAGAACAGGTATTGAATCCCATTTTGCAGTTGAGAAAACTGAGGCAAAGAGAAGTTAAGTGACTTTCCAAGGTCACATAGCAGGCAAGTTGCAGAGCTGGGATTAGAAACTAGGCTCTCTGGGTTCCAGGCCCATGCTTTGTCCACTAGGTCTTGCTGCTTCACATCTTCTGTTTGAGCAGCGTGGCTCAGTGGAAAGAGCCCGGGCTGGGGAGTCAGAGGTCATGGGTTCGAATCCCGGCTCTGCCACTTTGGCAGCTGTGTGACTGTGGGCAAGTCACTTAACTTCTCTGGGCCTCAGTGACCTCATTTGTAAAATGGGGATTAACTGTGAGCCTCACGTGGGACAACCTGATGACCCTGTATCTCCCCCAGCGCTTAGAACAGTGCTCTGCACATAGTAAGCGTTTAACAAATACCAACATTATTATTATTATTATTAAGATGACACTGCCAACAGTAGGACCGCATCCATGGACTGGAAGTCAGGAAATCTGGGTTCTAATTTTGGCTCCACCACTTGCCTGAGGTGTGACCTTTAGTAAGCCATTTCATTGCTCCCTGCCTTAGTTTCCTCAGCCTGTAAAATGGTGATTAAATACTTGCCCTCTATTCCCCTTAGTGATCCTTGTGTGGACCACAGACTGTGTCTGATACGACTGTATTATATCTACCCCAGTGCTTCGCTCAGTGTTTGGCACAGAGTAAGTGCTAAACAAATACAATAATACTCATAATTTTTGAATGGTATTTAAGTTCTTACTATGTGCCAGGCACTCTACTAGGCACTGGGCTAGACACAAGTTAATCAGGTTGGACAAAGTCCATGCCCCTCATGGAGTTCACAATCTTAATCCTCATTTTACAGAAGAGGTAACTGAGGCACAGAGAAGTAAAATGACTTGCCCAAGGTCACACAACAGACAAGTGGCGAAGCCGGGATTAGAACCCCAATCTTTCCAACTCCCAGGCCCATGCTCTTTCCACCAGGCCACGCTGCTTCTCTTCTTTCTAATATTAACTCCTCTCCCAACCCACTTCTGTTCTCTCCCACTATGTTCCTTCTGATTCCCAGGCCCGTTCTCTATCCACTAGGCAACCTTCCTTCTCAGTTCTTAGTATTATTATCCATAGGGATGTGTGTCGTTGAGAAACTGGTAGGACATACTTTTTACTTTGGCACATTATACAGATTTTAATAATCAATCCTTTTTATTGTGTGAGAAGCCTCCAGACTATATTTCCAAAATTTCACTCTGCCTTTTCAAACACACAATAAGCTCATTGTGGGCAGGGAATGTGTCTGTTTATTGTTGTATTGTATTCTCCCAAGTGCTTAGTACAGTGCTCTGCACACAGTAGGCACCCAATAAATAAGATGGAGTCAATGAGTAATATTCAAACAAATCAAATTGCCTCATGAAAAAAGCTGATAAATACAATTGGAACCTATCCCTTTAATTTTTCCTATTGACTACCATTTAGACATCTCTCCTTATTTGACAAGTCAATAGTTGGAATTTCATTGCAACAGGATGTATCTATTATTAGCAGAAGTATCCATGCTTCACACAAAGTAGACACAGAGTTTTCCTATTTATCTTTGTCCCTTTTCCTTTCCTCTCTTTCTGTAATTATCTCCATCAGATTATTTTTCCATCTTTCCCTGCTTCTCCTCTCTTCCTTCTAAGACTCTTGACTCTTGTGTCGTTCTGTCTCTTTCTTATGTATCTCTGTATTTATTTGCCCCTCTTGTGCCCGTTTCATGTCTCACCTAATTTCCCCATGTCAGACTCCTTTTTGCTTGCCATTTGATAATCCTGCTTTTGCTCTCTCTCACCCCTGCCCTACTGCGGCGGATGATGTGGGGCTGCCGGACTCCATTTGGCCCATCGGGGGCAGGGGAGGGAGGGGGAACAGGGCAAGACAGCAACTGGGGCCCTCCGAGGCTGGGGAAGGGGCCGGCGTTGAGTCCCAGAAGGTCACGGACCCTGTCCTCTACAGTGGAAGGCCGTGGGGAATTGTGGGGTGCAGCTGGGGAGAGCAGGACCCCTCTTGTCTCTGGAAATCTCACTGTATCCTCAGTGGGGGAATATAAGGGGCTCCCGTCCCCTATTGGTGGGCTCAGGTGGTGAGGAAGGGGCAATCCCACTTCTTCCCATGTGTATGATCGTGTTGGCACTGTCCTCTCATATCCCTGGGGTGATGGGAGGGGGAAAAGACTAACTCCTGCCCGTGCTACCCCTTCCTTCTCCTCTCTTCCCATCCTCTTCTGTCTTTTCTCTTCCTTCCTCTCCCATTTTTTCCTCTTTCCTTTCCTTCACCTCCCGGCTCCCAATCCCCTTCTCTTTCCCCCACTTCCCTGCTGTCAGCAACAGCTGTGGCTGTGAACTCTCCGAGCAGCACAATGACATGTAATGATGTCACGTGGGGGCCCCAGGGAATTGAGTTACCTTGGGCTGCCTGGGGATGGGGTTAATTCGGCTCGGCTGCCACCAAGCGGACATAAGTGCAGCAGTGGGGTGGGGGGATGAGGTTTTTAAAATCACCATGTTCGCAGTAAAGCAAGCTATTGAAATTGTGTGGCTGATTTGGCACACCAACTACTGAAAGACTTGGTTTGTGGGACCCTTTGGTGCAAAAAGGTTGCCAGCTCCTGGCCTGAGGCATGTCATGAACACCCATGTTGATGTGGCCATCCCCATTCAAATTTATAGAGAGAGGTATTAAATTTATTCTATATCTGCATGAATGAATTTAATATCACACCTCTGTCACATGTATGGATTTTTTGATTCTCTAATTACACTAATCCTAAGCACTTAATACAGTGCCCTGCACAAAGTAAGCGCTCAGTAAATATGGTTGATCAGTACACTGGATTTCTTATTTTAGATGACATACCTTGTATATGTAGTTTTACTTACAGACTTCTTTTCAGGAACATATCTCTTTGTAAATTAGAATATACCTGTACTTGAAGAAATATGTTGTTCATGTTGTTCTGAGCTTTGCATTTGGAAGAGGATATCTTATACATTTGTTGATGGACTGTTAATCCAGAAGTTGGAACATTTCAAAGTGTATAGAAATTGATTTTTTGCAGTCTTCATTTTCTTCATTTAGTAGTTGGAGCTTTGTTTTCACTTTTTCGAGGCAACTGGAGTTTGCCACATACACAAAACCCCATTTGAGGGCTATTTTTGACACCCCCCAGCACCACTTCTTCTATCTCTACTTCTCACTGGACCTAGTATTTAAGTAAGATCATCTGAAAGAAGGTAGGATGCTGGAAACTGTTTCTTGTTCTCCACCTGGAAGGAGGATCTACCTTAAGTAGAAATCTTCATTTTATTTGATTGGGGTAGACCAAATTGTGACCTTAAGAAATATCAATTTCAGTAAGCATTTTATTGACTGTCTGTAACATATGTAATGCCATTTTATATACTTGGGACTATATACAGCACATGTAAACTGAAGACAGTGTGGGGGCTGGCAGACAAATATAGACACCGCAAACAAACACCAGTGATAAGCACGACTCCCTTCTCCCTCCTGTTTTCTCTACCTTCACCCCCAGGCTGGTTAACAGAAAAAAGTCCAACATTCTCATTTTTCTCAAGGTCTTGTTTTGCCCACCTTCCATTCCTGTCAGGGTAGGGTTGGGTCCCACGATGGCAGGTGACTTTCGATGGAGAGTCGAGGGGGTGGGGGTAGAATGGCTAAAACTCCCCAACCGTCTCCTGACCCTGATGATGGAAGACCGGGACCTGTGCTTCTATACTTCAGCCACCCTCCACTTGTAGAAACCCAGCAATGATGAAGTTTTCCCAGTTTTTCAAGCATGTGACCGGTATCTTCGAATCATTTCTTCCATCTGAAAAGAATACTAAGCACCTATTTCGTATCACTCTCTTCTAATGAATTATAACTTTTCTCTTGCAGGTAATATATCCTCAGCACTCCAAACTTACAGATAAAGAGGTGAGGAGATATACCACTCTATATGTGCTTTGCTCATTTTTATTTTGGTCATTATTTCAAGATTTATGGCTTTTGTTCTCTCTTTCAGAAAACCAATATTTGCTACTTGTCTTTTCCAGATTCCAATTCAGGTAATTCTTTTCATACACTTTAAATATAAAATGGAGTTCCTATTTTCTGGTTAGAAAGATGTTTTGGAACTTAGTTGGGCCATACAAGAGTAGTGGGGGAGGAGAATAAGACTTTGATCTGACATGAACTGCTGGGACTTGTAATCCACTTTTCAAATAGACCCTTATGCATCTACTTGCCATTCAAGGAAGTATGGCAGTTTCTTGATCCATGGTATTAAGTGCTTGGGAGAATACAACAGAGTCATACATATGATCCCCGCCCTCAGAAACTTACACTCCGTTGGCCCGAAAATGCTCTGTGATCAACTTGCCTGTGGACCACCCAAGGGTGAGGGCAAGGGGGATTTGTACCCAGAGCTAGCCACCACAAGTTTCCATGAATCACCCTAGGCGAAGGCCTCTCTTGCCTCTGGAGTTAACCTCGCTGATGGTCCCCCAGCTCAGCACAAGGCAATTCAACATCCAAGGTGTATTCTCCAGCAGCTGTCCTAAGGAGTACACATTACGGGCCTTCAAACTGAACTTTGCTTCTCTCTGTCCGCTGGAAGCTTCTTGGCTCCCAACCCGGCCCCTCCTCTCCCTTCCCTCCTCCGGACATCCCTTTTATGGTTCGTTAGTTAGGCCATGTTTTGTGTGTTCAGTCAAGGTCACATCTTGCAGGTGGAGCTAGGGGTGACTTTTGTCCTAATTGCCCTACTGAATTTGCTCTGTCTTGCATGTCCATCCCCTCATATGTTTGTGCTTATTCTGTGTTTCTGCTTAATCATATCCCTTACCCCCCACACATACTTGTAGCTTCTCCTCCTAACCTAGTTTCCATATTTAGTTTTGCCATAGCTGTTCTCATAAACCTGTAACTTCCCTTTCTCCATGGTCTCTGTCTCTCCTGAACCCCAACGCTCTCTTTTTTTCCATTCCTTCCATAACTACCACGTGCACATAGTTGCCCAAATAAGCCCAGATGGGCATCTAGGGTGGGTGGGTGACTGTTTATTTTCATGACTTCCTTAAAGGGTTACAAAAACAATTGAGATGAATCCTGCTGCCAAATATTAATTCATTGATGTCTTTTAATGTAATAGTGATTTCCACCAGTTACCAATTAATTATTTGAATAGCATTTCTTAACATTGGCTTTTATATTTACCCTGTTTTAATGTCTCAGTTAATTTTAACTTTGTCCACTGTAGGAAAATGTGAGATAGGGAACATAGATTTTTACCAAAATAAAACAAACACCACCATTAGAAAAAAGCAAATTAACACAGTTATAAATCAGAATGACTAGATTTTGCCAGCTAGTTATAAAGAAATGTCTTAGATCTGTATGTACCACCGCTGAACCTTTTTTGCAGGAGGATTCAGGATGTGTGTCAAAGTCTAGAATATCTCACCTGAAGTTTTGTTAATTCTGTGGTCCAGGCACATGTCATATTCTAGTTTGATTTACAGAATCAGCCTCCTCACTGGTCTCTCTTCCTCTGGCCTCCCCCTATTCCAGTCTATAATTCACCCTGTTTCCCGGATCATTTTTCTAAAACAACATTCGGCTCATGTCTCCCATTTCTTAAAAACCTTCAGAGGTTACTCATTCCTTTCAAGCAGAAATTTCTGACAGTCGATTTTACCCAGTTCTCTCTCTCTTATCCAATCTCTTCTCCCACTACACCTCAGCTTGTACTCTTCATTGCCCTTAAGCTAACCTTCTTACTGTGCCTTATTCTCATCTTCTGCCACTAACATCTTTCTCACACGCTCCCCACTGCCAGGAATTCTCCCCCGCCCCCTTCAAATTTGACATACCACAGCTCTCCCCATCATTATAGACCTTCTGAAATTGCGTCTCCTCCAGAAGGCCTTCCCCAATTATTTCTAATCTCTCCCCACCTTATACCCGCCCTACCCCAACTGCCATTTCAACCCCTCTGTACGTCCCAGTACACACAACCCCCAAAACACGTATGTACTTATCTGTATAGTTTATTACTCCCTCCTTTCTGTAAATTACTTTAGGGTCTCTTCCCCTCTAGATGGTAAGCACCTTGAAGGAGGGGGTCATGTCTACTAATTTTGTTAGTACAACCTCCTAGTACAGTGTTCTGACCACAATAAATATTATTGATCGATTAAAGTCTTCATAATTTCACTAAAGCAGTGGTTCTCAATGCTTTTCTGCCAAGGACCCTTTTTGCCATAGGACCTTTTAACAGACCCTCTTCCACTTTTTTTAAAAAATTTCCCTCTCTTGTTTCCCTAAAATCAGTGCTAGTCGTTCCTGTATCTTAAGGTTTTCATTCCTTTCTTTTCTTCTTCCAAGAAAATTTTCATTCCCAGGAAAATCTCCATTGCTGATGATTCCTCATATGTGACCTATAGAGGGTGCCCAGAGGTAGTATTGTACATTTATCAAACCATTTTTCTCCCACAATCAGAGTTTGTAGGTACTAAGTATGGATAGGAAACTAAAGTAAGGATGATTATATAAAGACATGGATAAGAATAAGAAACTAAATAATTGGAAGGGAGCAATGAAGAGAAGATTCTTTGTTGCTGTGTGACTTGCCTTAGAATCCTAGTCCACAAATTTCTTCTGTGCAAATAAGACCTTAAAATTTCTTTTTTCTGACTTTCCAAGGGAAGATTTCAGACTCCACCACTTACCTACTGTGTGACTCTGGGCAAGTCACTGAACTTCTCTGTGCCTGGGTCCCTCATCTGCAAAACGAAGTTTCAAACCTATTCTCCCTCCTACTTAAACTGTGAACCCCATGTAGGACCTGATTATCTTGTATCTACCCCAGTGCTTAGTTCAGTGCTTGGCACAAAGTAAGCACTTAACAAATACCAGAGTTATAATTACTGTGATTAATATTTGTAGTAGTGATCCCCAAATGGGAGGTCTTGTAGTTTTCTGAATAACATTCATTTAAGAATTCAAGAAGCTGTAGCTGAGAAACACTGAACCCTTCAAACCAGAGATTGATCAGTTCAAATAACATACATAATAGCCTGAAGTATTTTCTGAAACAAGTTGTTCAATTTTAAAAGAAGAATTCGGCCCAGTTTCATGAAGGCAGTTCTGTAGCCAGCACTGTTTAAGTAGTGAATGCCCTGTTCAAAAAAATAACAGGAAAAAAAACCGCAGCATAATTATTAGAATCCAATTAGTCCTCAGAGCCTTGGGGTTTGTGGATATTAAAATTCGGTTGGTTACAATTTCAGTCACCAAAAGTCCTGCCTTAGATGGAAACATCTTGATTTGTATCAGGGCCTGTCCCACCATATGAATTTTCAAAGGTCGGATCCGTGTAAAACCCCGTTTTTGGTTTGTAGCAGGACAGGATCCCTTAGCCCCGGCAGTACTGGTGGCAGCGTTTACTGCCGCAGAAAGCAGGAGGAGGAAGAGCAGAAGGCTCCTTTTCAGTGGCAGCAACTACTACTGCTTCAACTGCCATCACTTCCAGAGCTGTAATGACTTCAAAGGGGCTGTGCATGAGAGGGAGTTTCAGAGTCCGAGTGACAGTCTGCGTTTCTGACTGTGTTGGAAACTCCTAATATCCATGCCACCATCGAGGGCCAATACAGGCAGCTGGGACCGCCACTGAGACGTCGTCCCAGGTCACGCGGTTTGACTTGGGCCTTATTGTCGTCCCCTTCATTGCTTTGCTTCCAGGGCAGAGACAGCTCAGAAAGTCAGCTCACCTGGGCTCATTGATTCCATGACCCAAGTGAGAGCAGTGGCCCTAACTTGGCCCATCCTCTGAGCAGAGTGTCCGCTGGGGTCACCAGGCTGGAGTGGGGACAGTGGTAGTGAAGGCATGTAAGTCTTCAGTGGTACTTACTGAGTGCTTACTGCCTGCAAAGCACTCTACTAAGCACTTGAAGTCTTGCCCCTTTGGCCCATTACTTTCTTTTCCCTGTGCCCTTGCCCTCTCCCTCCCCTCGCCGCCCTTTTCCTTATGCTTAAAATGACCAGACAACTGCAATAGGATGGTGGAGTGTTAAAATCCTGTACGAAGGAAGGAAGGATAATGAGTTGATCACTTCCCCAACAGGAGTTGCTTCCAAAAGAGCAAGATATGACCATGGCCAGATGACTCTGTCCTTGTCATCTGCTAGTTTTACAAGCATAGCGATGAGTCACGTGTCTCAAGGCTAAGAACATACATCTCTTAGGCCAGTGCTCTGCACATAGTAACTGCTAAATAAAAGAGATTGATCGATTGATCTCTTTGGACACAGATTAAGCTGTTTTTGCCTGGGGCATTTGAGGTTTATTCTTGTAATTATAGTCTCATCTTTGTTTTACTTCGTTGGGTATCTTTTATTTTTAACTCTCCAGTTTCCTATTGGATTTTGACAAAAGTTTATCTCTGGATTTTGGATTTTACAACATCTGCTCAAGATGTTGTAAACATAATCCTGGAAAGTCCCGATTACTTCATTTGTAAGATTCTACTCTAAGGCTGCCTAACGAAAACATTGCTTCAGATGGACAAAATACAGTTAAATGTTTGAATTTCTTGTTTGAAGTTTTATTTTTAAAGTTACTTGAGGTTGCCCATTTAATCCATTTCTATCGATATTGGTTTACCAATGGAAGGGTGTTGTTACTGTTCAGGGGAATGCTAGGGGTGTTTTGGGGAGGGACTCAGGGCTTCCCCTATCTGCTCTCTGATCTGCTGAGATCTGCTCAAATCCTCACTGGTAACCTGCAGTGACACCCTATTTCTTGGCCCCAAGGGGTCAATCCCCATTGAGCTCCATGGAGGATGCAGTTTGTAGTGGCAAGGAAGGCTCACTGCTTCTGGGAGTCTTTGGCGCTTCCTCATTGCAACAGTGATCAATTCTCACTGCCCCCTTGTAACCCAAGGTAACTTGGGTACAGGTGTGGAGCAAGAATTGCTTTAAAGGTTGCAGGGGTTTAGGAATGCAAAATATAGATATTTTAGGATTGTATTCCTTTAAGAGAGATAGGAAGCTCTTGCGGAGTCAGCAGGAGGGAGCAGTAGAGGAGACCAGCCCGTGTCATGTTCACATAGTTTCATTCTATAAATAACTTATTCTTCATTAAACAGTCAATGACTGATTTGATTATCAGCGAAGATATAGAACACTCTAATCCTGTATTTTACGACTGGGAATCTTTTCCCAGTGGACATAGGAATAAGATAAGATGACCGTATATTTGAAAGCTCAAAGTGGGATGGGGGTGCCCGGGGGATTGAAGTCCAAGATGCTGGAAAGGAAGACACAGAGGGGACAGAGAGAGGATGGTGGGAAGACAGATGCTTTGACAGAGAACACTCCTTCAGCCGCTGCTGCTTGGGCTATAGCAGCAGTCACCATTGTCTCTCCTCACTCCACAGCATAACTAGAAATCTCTGACAGTGACAGTACTGCAAACCTTTAGGAAATGGGCAGTTTGGTGGCAGCAGCTGAGGAGGAGGAGGAAGCTGGCCAGCCTCTCCTCCATTCTGTGCACTGCTGTCATGTCTGTCACATCGCCTCCTGCCTCCCTGGCCGCCCTGTTTGGTTAGATCTAGATTTAGGAAGTGCCGAAACAGTGTGTGGTGCATTTAGGCAGGGAAGAAGAGGACTTTTTTTTTTTAACCTCATAAAATAATGGTATTAAATGAGTAAAGGTTTTAAGTCAAAATTAATGGGAAATAGATCCATTAAAGTGAAGAAATTCAATTGACCTATTCATCGTGTACTGGAGACAGGCACGCTTTGCCTACTTCTAGGCATTCTGTGTATAAACAGTTTAAAGGAAATTATCATCTCTTAGCTCAGTAAAAGGCTAACTCAATCTATCCTTAATTCCTTCTTTTTTTTTTTTTAATTAGGTTGTCTTGGAGACACCCAGTTTTGTTTTCGATTCCGACAGACTTCTGGCAGGAAGGTGTCATTGCATTGTCTTCTGGACCAATTTGACAGAGATTCACCCGTTTGCTTAAAGGTTAGAGATATGATAATGGTTAGAAAGGTAGCAGAATAAGAACACCACAATGTGTATAACTGTGTATCTTCTCAACACCTGATTTTGTTAGTCATTTGAGTTAGTATCTTTGCAAGATAACTGTTCTTGAACTTCATTAAATATATCTTGTGGAATATATTGGAATATTTCACCCCTTCCAGGAGTTGTTTTTAAAACCTTTATCCAGTGTGTAGGGCCTGGGCCGAGTGAGCCAGTTGATGACAGTGCTTGTCAGTCAGCTCCAGAAATGATTTTTTGCGGTCTATTTACCGATACCACTGGCACTAGCGTATGTCCTACTTAGGCTCTTTAACAAGCCCTATACATATTTCTCTGGCTTAATGTTATAAAATGACATCTGGTTTTCTCTTAAAACCTCAACAAATCAAAACATAAAGGACTGGGCCAAAGTTTCTCTCACAAGAATGTCAAAGCTTCATTTCTTTTGTAGAGTTTAATAAGTATTTTCAAATAACTTAAATAGCAAGGGGCTTCATAAACTGTCAAAGTAGTTATGTAGTTATTTTAAAGGGGAAATTTCCCTTTAGAGAGACATCTAATCCTATTCTATGGTGTATGTAAAAATTAGCATTAGTACCTCCTCTGCTACTAAATAAGTACCTCGTAGTACCTCATTTTATTCCAAAAAGATTGGTGTAGAAATTTAAATGGCACCTTCAGTTTTCCCCTAAGCATAAGAGTAAATTATTTTTTAAACTCTATTTATACTAGAACATTTTTAGCTTATTTTATCCCTTTTGCGGAATAGAAGTGAGAGAAAAACAATTAGGAAGCTGTTGCGTGACCAAAGGGAATTTCACTTTCGTATTTGAACAGTGTGATTATTTCATTTTGGGGTGGGGGCAGTTTTCATATGACACAATTCTTAGTTGTTTTAGTCTGGAGTTCAGTGTTGTATTTTAGTCTTAAGGTACCACATACTAGAGTTGGCATATGTGGAGAACCTTAAGTATTCAAAAACTGGAGATGTTTGTTGACTCAAGGTTTGTTATTCTTTGGCAGAAAGATCCTGCATATTTCTATGGTTATGTTTATTTCCGACAAGTTCGAGATAAAACATTAAAAAGAGGCTACTTCCAGAAGGTAATTTGCAACTTGGACCCTGGTTAGAAAAGTCATTTTGTTGTATGTTATGTGTTGTTTCCACATTGCAAGATTGATGTATATTTTTCAGGTGCCCACAATGTGTTGTCTATTTTTAAACAAATCTTTCTTTTGAATTCTTACCAATTTGATTTGGACATCTTTTAATTTTATAATAATATAATTATGTTTTAAGCATAGTCATTTTAAGGCAGAAGCGTGGCACAGTGTTTTGAGAGTAAAACCAATGAAGCCAGATGGGCCAGTCAGTCCAGGTTCTATGTGATCATTTGTTTCCCTTTCAGCATTTTCTTTTAAGACTTATAGATTTCTTCTTTATCATCCTTTTCCGTGAAGCAGCTTTAGGTAGCTGTACATTGATTGTTTCATGACGTTAATACCTGTCTTAATTGTCGCCTTGAGTAATATTGAGGGAGAAGGAGATGCTAATCTAAATCCCCTTAGCCAGAAAATTGCAGTTGCATTGATATTTATGGTTTTTAGTTAAACAAAAAGTCTCCTGAGAATCTTGGTGGGCCAGTTTTTCTCCACTTCCTCCCTTGATTCCATTACAGTCACCATCCATAACCTTTTTTGTGTCTTATGAAGTGTTGTGGTGGTGCCCTCTTATGGAGGATACTCCATTAGAGGAGTAGGAGTTTGACAATCTGTTATATTAACAGCATTCTTTGTCTCAGAATTCCACGGCTGTTGTAGTAGTCCCCTTTTGTTGTTACAACTTGGAACTTGAATGTTTCCAGTCTTCAGATTTTTATGGGGGTGGGGGAGGCTTGAAAATAATTTGGTTTTAAAAATGTCAAAATATTCCTTAACATGGCTATTTAAGCTTGTCTTGCACTTTTTAATAACTTGTGGAAAATTTAAGAAACGTGGTCTGCGGGTTGCCTAAAATAGGGCCATTTTCCCATGATGACTGTTTTTAAAGGTGACATAATTAACTTGTTCAGTTTTATTTAAATTACAGTAAAACTTCAGAAGACACACCACCAAAATACAGTTTATATATTTCTACCAAGTTGTTTCTGCTAAATATAAACTAAACCCAGTGGGAGGTTAATCTAGTGAAGAGACACAGAAGAGGAAAATAAAGTGCTGGCCATTTTTCAGCATGTAGTCTAAAAGTGTAACATTAGACTGCTCATTCAGTAATAGGTGAATCAGGTTTGACCACACACAAAAAAACACCAACAAAACACCACTACTGAAATATGGGGAGGGAGGGAGTAAGTGGAGGAAAATGATTTAAAATTTAAGAGAAATACTAAATAAAATAAATAAAATAATGGTATTTAAGTGCTTACAATGTGCCAGGCACTGTTCTAAGCGCTGGCGCTGGGGTAGATACAAGGTAATCAGGTTGGACACATTCCCTGTCCCACAAAGGGCTCATGGTCTTAATCCCCATTTTACAGCTGAGGGAACTGAGGCCCAGAGAAGTGAAGTGACTTGCCCAGTGGTGGAGTTGGGATTAGAACCCAGGTCCTTCTGACTTCCAGGCCCGTGCCTCTATCCACTAGGCCAGCTGCTTCTCTAAAGGTAAACATGAATGCCGATTGGCCAGTAGCCTGCTGTGCTCCCGGCCAGTGGTGTTCCCAGCCTGGCTGAGGTAGACCCCCAAGAATTTCCACAGACTTCTACCCTTAAACCAGTTCTTCTACCTCCAGAAAGCTGAGGAGTTATTAAGAGTCCCTTGGCCACCCTGGTTGCAGCCTCGAGAAGAGCTTGTGAATTTTTCAAGCAGTTCAGTGTCAGACAATCCCTGCAGGCGCAGCATCTCTGGGAGGTAACTGAAACAGCGTGGCCTAGTGGGTAGAGCACAGGTCTGGGAGTTGGAAGGACCTGGGTTCTAAACCTGGTGACCTAGGGCAAGTTACGTAACTTCTCCATGCCTCCCACATGGGGCTCACAGTCTTAATCCCCATTTTACACATGAGGTAACTGAGGCACAGAGAAGTTAAATGACTTGCCCACAGTCACACAGCTGACAAGTGGCAGAGCTGGGATTCGAACTCATGACCTCTGACTCCAAAGCCCATGCTCTTTCCACTGAGCCATGCTGCAAGTGCTTGGGAGAGTTCAGTACAACAGAATTAACAGACATGTTCCCTGCCCATAACGAGTTTACAATCTAGAGGAACTGTAAAAGGGGGATGAAGACTGAGCCCCATGTGGGTCATAGACTGTGTCCAACCTGATTAGCTTGTATCTTCCCCAGCACTTAGTACAGTGCCTAGCACACAGTAAACACTTAACAAATACCATTTAAAAAAAAAAAAGAGGGTTAGGAACAGGATTCTGAGCCTGATGGAAAGACAGTGGGATGCTCCCAAGTTCTCTTCTCCCACCTTCATTTTTAGTAGAATTACTTAAATAGTTGTCAAAATTTATTTACATAATACCTATGAAAAATCAAGAATTTAGAACCCTCTCCCCAGTTGACTCAGAAAAAAAGGATTTCATAAAACACAGCATTGTCTAAGACCGTAACTATGAGAAGTTTATTTGTGAAAGTATGGATTTAAAATGTATTTGGCCCCACTTAATCAGTTATACTCCTTCAAGGAAACATTTAGGTAGAACCTCATTCTCTGAAGAGATTTAAAGAAGATCTTTAAGGGAGAAAGAGCTAGCCTAGCTGATTGCCCCCTCCCCTCGTCAGCTAATGCTTACTGTGCAGTCATTAATTTTCTAACAGTGGACTGAATACTGCAAAGAAACCAACTCCTGATTTTAATCCCCACAGGAATACATGCATCTAATATTATGTGCTTTGGGAGGGAACAATTAATAACTGTTTTGATATAGTGTCAGGTTCCAGGTGGATGGTAACTTCAAATTTTCATCTTTCTTCCAAGTTCGATTCTAGTGAACAGTTGATACATTTTTACTCACGACTACCTTATTGCTCCAAAACCAAGACAGTCCAAAATTGACAAGGCAGCCAGCCTTCTAAAATCTTTTGCTTCCAAGCGGAAAAGTAATTGATCACTCCATTCACCCTTTGCCATCATTTCTGAGTGTCTGTCACTTGCTCCCAGCTTCTGTAGATCACTCCTTTGGTACTCCTCTCTACTTTTTACCCCGACTTCTCCCCCTTTTGAAAACTTGCTTGCTGCAGTGATCAGGATAGGCGATGCCCAGAGTTTCAGCCTGAGGAGGCATCAGGAAGGTGTTTTTGAGGTGGAGGAACCCAGAAGTGTGGGGGGGGAGCAGATTCGAACCTGTGATTTGCTTTTTTCTCCCGCACTCAAGAACCGCTCCCGCTGGGTCGGGCCCACTCTGGCATAGGTCAGGGAAAGAAGAAGGGAATGAAAGTGAAGCACTTCAACTCCCAGCCCACAGGAGAAAGGAAGAATGCTTCAGTTTCTGGCTCACAGTTCCCGGAGAACATTGTGTGCGATCCCGCCCATCGTGACTGAAAGACAAAGCCTTTATTTTATTTAAACAAAAGAAAAAGCACCTTCTGTCTTGGTTTTGGAGTAATATGGTATTTCACAAAAAAAGGAAGCGATGGGGGAATAATGAACTGTTCTTGTGTCATAGAATCAAGTGTGGTGCTTGAAGATACTAAGAGTGATCAAGAAATGGTAGCTTTTGGTGTATTTAGCTTATGACTCCTGTTTTACATAGGTCTGTTCTAGTGCCTCAGTAAGGGAGAATTATGCAAGGTTTAGAACTTACAGCAAGGTTGCTATTTCATCCACGGGAAAAATGGAGTAAGTCAGTGCCAGGTCAATAGCAAAACACCGGCACTATGATACCGATCCCACCGTTGGTCCATTCCGCTCCTCTGTCATGAGACATCAACCCATCAATTGGTGGCATTTGCAGAATGCCTACTGTGTGCAGAGCACTGTGCTGACCTTTTGGGAGAACACAGTAGAATGAGGCAGTCTCTCTCCTGCCTTCAAGGAGCTTGCTATCTAACGGATAACTGTTCTGGAACCTGAAGCGAGTTTTGCAGAAGAATATGCCAGGCCGGTCGTGGCCCGTGAGCTACCTCCGCCCGGATTTAAGGTTAAATCGAAAATGTTATTCTAAAGAGTTGAAGAGGCTCTTTAGGCTGCAGAAAGACATGACATAAACATGTCATGACATAAAGCCAGAGAAGAATCATATGCCAACCTCATTACACCAAAATGTAGTCATAGGCTTATTTTGGGCAGTCCCGAACTACATTTCCATTTAGTTTCCATTTAGTAGTTTGCTAAATCCACCACTGTTCCTGAATATAGTTTGCCAGGAACTGCTAATGCAGAAAAATGAATTGATAGCCTTAATTAAGCTATGGTAATTTAATCTATGTTTCTTTTTTCCAGTCTTTGGTTTTGATCAGCAAACTACCTTATATCCATTTTTTTCACACGGTGCTAAAACAGATAGCACCAGAGTATTTTGAAAAGAGTGAACCTTATTTGGAAGCAGGTGAGTTGGAAAACTCTGTGTGTGTGTACACACATGGGTACCACACACACATAAGTGCTGATTTCTTGGGGGCAAAGGGTCATTACCTCCTCCACCCACACATTGTGGTGACGAGCGTATGACTAGCCTCTACTAGCATTCACCTCCCCATCTTGCACGCAGCCCCTAGCTTGGCAAATGGCCATCCCTCCTATTCCCAGCCAGGTGGCAACATGCTTTGGGCTGAGCCTCACTAGGCCCGGCTGGGGCTTTGGGCCAGATGTGAGTCCACATTCCAATGACTCAGGTCAGGCTAGGCTCTAGAATTTCAATCCTGCCTCACTCCTGGATGTTGCCGGGGCCACACACGCATAGCCTGGTGCCCATCGCAGTTGTCCCTCCGGGCTACTGGACGTTGTGAGTCCAGTGAGCAGACGGGGGATGCTGCGTGCACCTGATTCTCGTGCTGTGGAATGGAGCTTCCACCCTTGCCGGGAGCCACCGCTCTCCACCCTGGCCCACAAGAGGTCCGAAACGGGGGCGTATATGGCCCGCCCGAGCCTGACCCCCCCCCCCCCCCCCCATGCTGTGATCCGGCCCAGCCCGCACCAGGGCCAAGCTGGGCCCCAGGCACACGGGTGAGGCTCCTGCAGGACTCTAGTTGGATGGAAGCCAGGATTGAATGCTTATTTGATTAACCCTGACGTTCCTCCCCTTTCATTTTGTCAAGGGCCCGATGAGGCTACAGAGGAAATATTTCGTTGTATTTTTCAGCTTGTAACGATGTTGACCGTTGGCCTGCTCCTATACCCGGGAAGACGTTACACTTGCCGATTATGGGAGTGGTTCTGAAGGTAATCATTGTTCACCATTTACTTCAGTTGACTATTTCTCCTTGGGACATGCGCTAAGGAAAAGCTAACTCTGGGTTTCGTTTTTAATTTTCCTCCCCAAATCCAGTCCCACATCTGTTCTCTCATCCCCTCTGCTTGCCAGAGGATTGGAAGAGTTGAACAGCCATCTCTCACAAGACAGGGTACAGCCCCCTTCCCCCAGTGATGTTTTCATCACAGCATTTAGGGACCTGTTCAGAACGAAGGTAGGGCCAAGTTATGTTGGGAGGCACCACCTGGGCTTCGGAATGAATCTGAAAAGTAGGGTTAAAAATGCTGTCGGTCCCAGAGGACTATACTGGATAGCCTTCAGAGTGTAACATTTTCAGGTGAATATGTCGGTTGTAGGGGGTATCGTCTTTTTATCCATTGTCTGGTCTTAAGTGCTTTATAAGATTTCATTCGTAGATGGATTTATGCAGAATGGGTTTTGCATATTGAATGCCCATAAATTTTGTGGCATTTACTTCCTGGAGAGAAATGCGTGTAGGAGGGTATCAAAGCAGCGTAGCTCAGTGGAAAGAGCACGGGCTTTGGAGTCAGAGATCATGGGTTCGAATCCCGCCTCTGCCACTTGTCAGCTGTGTGACTGTGGGCAAGTCACTTAACTTCTCTGTGCCTCAGTTACCTCATCTGTAAAATGGGGATTAAGACTGTGAGCCCCAAGTGGGACAACCTGATTCCCCTGTGTCTACCCCAGCGCTTAGAACAGTGCTCTGCACATAGTAAGCGCTTAACAAATACCAACATTATTAATCTATACTGATATACCGTGTCATAAGTTAGAAATTTTGAGAGATTTTTTGGAAATGATTAGCTCCATTTTGCATTGATATGTCTTTGAATATTTAGTCTGCACCATTTTCCAATGTGACTTACACAGCAAGGCAAGGACTAGTGCCTGCAGGTTGTGGGTCCAGAGTGGATTAAATCATTTTGGAGTCTCATGATTTTTACTGATATTTGCCGAAAAGTTGGGGAGGTTTCAGGGAAGTGAATGGACAGCCAGTCGATAGTATTTATTGATTGCGTGCAATCAATCAATCAGTAACATTTATTGAGTACTTCCTGGGTGCAAAGCCCTGGACTAAGCACTTGGGAGAGTGCAATATGACAGAGTTGGTAGACGCGTCCCTTGCCCTCAAGGAGCTTATAGTGCAGAGCACCGTAATGAGCTCTTGGGAGACTACAGTCGTTAGTAGACTATTAAGTAGCCTTAAGGAGTTTACAGTCCAGTGGGGGAAACAGGCACTAAATCATTTACAGTTAGGAGGAAGAAGGAGAAATGGATATGGAGATTAATAAATGCTTGAGTAATAGGGAACATAAATCAATATATACCAAAGTGCTACCGCTGATTGTGAATAGTACATAAGTGCATAATTGGTGCTGAGGTGGTAATTGGGGGAGATATTCATTCATTCAATAGTATTTATTGAGCGCTTACTATGTGCAGAGCACTGTACTAAGCGCTTGGGATGAGCAAGTCGGCAACAGATAGAGACAGTCCCTGCCGTTTGACGGGCTTACAGTCTAATCAGGGGAGACGGACAGACAAGAACAATGGCAATAAATAGAGTCAAGGGGAAGAACATCTCGTAAAAACAATGGCAACTAAATAGAATCAAGGCGATGTACAATTCATTAACAAAATAAATAGGGTAACGAAAATATATACAGTTGAGCGGAGGAGTACAGTGCTGTGGGGATGGGAAGGGAGAGGTGGAGGAGCAGAGGGAAAAGGGGAAAAAGATATAACCTGATCATGTTAGGTACTCAGTGCTTAGTACAGTGCTTTTCACACAGTATATATGCAATAAATACTGTTGCTTAGTTAAGTGTGGGTGAGTTAATGAAGAGAGTTTGAACATTAATTTTTTTTATGTGATAACGGAGGTCCTTGCTCTGGTATTAATACAGTTCTCTACCCTCAGTAGGGGCTTAAATACTTCTGATGTAGTAATTGCTTTTTTTTTTCAGGTGGATTCATGATGTGGTTGAAAAGAGAACGTTGTGGGGTCATTTTTATTTTCAATGAAAAAGTGCATTTTCCTGTCCACTTTTCTCCACTTAATATGCAAGTCTTGCCTTCAGTATTCTTTTGACATCTTGGTAGAAGACTAAGGATCATTTTCATATATTTTTCGCTAGACTGTACAGTCATGGAACGGGTAGCGGTGTACTCTTTTACTCTGATAGAAGTAATTAGAAGTTGTAGTTATAAAAAAAACAAATCTCTCCCGTTTTTTCTTAAGGTGCGGATTCCAACGTGCCATGACAAGCCTGGAACAACCCAGATAGTACAGTTCACTCAGCAGGTAGAAATTATAAGGGTAATGCTGTGGGACTTTTTTTGAAGAAATCGGTTGCTCAATCCAACAGAAGTATAGATTGTTGTGTATGTGCACTGCCAACAAATGTCTTACTTGAAACAAAGTATCCCATGTCAGATGCTCACTGTATATCCTTGTGTTTTATTGCCTTCTTTCACCTGTATCTCTTGATGCTGTGTTTGCTAATTACTCATGGAAATAAGGGGACCATCTGCTAATGAACCTGAATTTTTTTGATAGTCACTGTATGTGGAGAGTTCTGGTCATTGTAGTAAATATGTTGAGCCCAAATTCAGAAAGTGACCAATTCTGAACATGGTGAACAAAGCCCAACTTGAATTGGCCAAAACCTACCTGTATTTGAAAGAAACTAGCCCCCTCATCCTGAAATTTGGAGCTCTACCTCGTACCTTAACTCTAAAATTTAGGGTTTTTGTCAGTTGAAATGGCGGTTCGCCATATTTCGTTGTTGACCCTGGCATGCACACTTCTAAAATATTTTGCTAAAGACCTTTCTCTTAAATTGATAATAAACTTCACAAAATTTCTTCCTTTTTATGTACATTGCCCTGAAGCAGATACTAGGGAAATCATGATGTACTCTCCAATTGGAGACGTGACCTTTTTCTTAAATGAGTCTGAACAATACTCTTCCCTTCATTCCGTGGAGAGAGGCCAACGGGTCTGTGCTTTTAGGAAGCCCATTCAAAGGAGTTAAACATATATTACTGTCTTTCTGTTATTCCCCAGGGCCATATATGTGTATGGGTGGAGCTGAATCTTTCATTTTGTAGAATTTAGTTTACTCTCTTGGTCTCTGCTGTGCACTGGCTTTTGTTGCTTTTTTCAATTGAGCAAAGATGGGAGAAATCAAATCTCCCATTCAAAAGTTGATTCTTCTTGTGCTCTGCACAAGCTAGAACTCTCTGCATGTGGGGGCATGTAATCTAGAGTATGCATGTAGCAGCTACAGTTTACAGTTAACAGGCAAAACAGTAAAATCACAGAATTTTGGGTATGAATGTCTATGTCTAAGGGAGTCTTGAGTGGATTCCATCTGATAAGGCTACTGTCCAGAGATTCAGCAGGTTGAGGGATGAGGTGTTTTACTAAATTGTTTAAAATCTTGATGATAGATTTTTATTTAGTCATTTTCTGTCTTTTTCAGATGGACACACAAGTATCTGTTGTTCTGCCTACCATTCATGAGGTGGATATTTTCAGGTGAGAATTTCAAACTTCTGTGTATTATAGCAATTTATTTGCTCTTATGTAACCTTTCTTCCTGGATGCTGGTAAATAGTAGAAGTGATAGTAAAGGTACGTATTGAGCACCAACTGGATGCAACGCGCTGTACCAGGCCCTCAGGAAAGTGCCACAGAAGCAATCAATCAGTGGTATTTATTGTACCTCAGTCTCATCTATCTCCCCGCCAACGTCTCACCCACATCCTGCCTGTGGCCTGGAATGCCCTCCCTCCTTATATCCGACAGACTCTGACCCTCTTCAAAGACTTAGTGAAGGCACATCTTCTCCAAGAGGCCTTCCCTGAATAAAGCCCTCTCTTCCATTTCTTCAACTCCCTTCTGTGTTGTCCTAACTTGCTTCCTGTATTTGTCCCCTGCCAGCCCCACAACAGTTATGTATATGTCTGTAATTTATTTATATTAATGTCTGTCTCCCCCTCTAGGCTGTAAGCTCATAGTGGGCAGGGAATGTGTCTGTTGTATTGTTACACTGTACTGAGTGTGTACTGTGTACTGTGTACTGACTGACTGTGCAGAACACTGTATTAAGCGGTTGGGAGAGTACCATACAACAGAGTCGGTGGGCACATTCCCTGCCCACAACAGGCTTACAAGAACACTTTCCCTACCCTCATTGCTCTTACTCTCTAATTGGGGAGACAGACATAAAAATATTTACAAATATTTACATATTTACATTTGTAAATATTTACAAATAGTACCACACAATTAACTGCACCCATATACACAAGTTCCGAGGAAAGGCAAAAATAAATACTTCGGTGCTAGCGTTGGCTGTCTGGGTGGTATAACTCGGGGAGTTGGAAGTTGACTGAGGAATATCCGTCATAAGCGATGGGGTTTTAGGAGGGCTCGAACATGGGAAGGGATCTCTCAGTTTTGGGTTTGGGTGGGGTGAGGGTAGTCGCAGGTTGGGAACAGCATGTGGAAGGGGACAGAGGTGGGAGAGGTTTTTTGTTTTTTTTTTTTTATATTTAAGTGCTTACTATGTGCCAGGCACTGTACTAAGATACAAGCTAACAAGATTGAACACAGTCCATGGCCCTCATGGGGCTCACAGTCTTAATCCTCATTTTATAGATGAGGTAACTGAGGCCCAGAGAAGTGAAGTGATTCCCCCAAGGTCACACAGCAGACAAATGGCAGAACCGGGATTAGAACCCAGGTTCTTCCAACTCCCATGCTCGTGCTCTGTCTACTAGGCCACGCTGCTTCTCTGAGTTGAGAGAAGTATAGTTAGAAGGTGAGTTAGGGAGGAGTCAAGAATGAGCTGGAGAGAGTTGATATGTAAGGTGGGGAGAATTAATATAAGCCTTGAAGCTGATCTTGCCAAGCTTGACGTGGATGGAATTGCAGGTTTTTGAGGAGTGAAGAGATACGTGCTGAGCGATACTTCGAGAAGATGATTCATGCAGCATTGTGTAGCAATGAGTGCCTCTGTAGCTTCTTGAGCTAGACTCCCAGGCTTAGTCATTCCATGCCTTTGACAAGACTTGAGAGGTTCCAGTAAGGATTGCAAATGTTTCTTAACATGAAATACACGTAAGCTCTTTGAGGGTTCTGTTGTCCTCTCCCAAGTGCTTAGTACACTCCTCTAGACAGAATAAGCACTCAAGTGATAGTGATTGATTGCATCACCCTGGCAGATGGAGAATGCTAAGATGTTGACATCTTTTACCTCCATTACTTTCTGTCCATTCTCTCTCTTTTCTTGGTTCAGAGCTTTGACACAATCCCGTAAACAGACCAGAAATCATCTGGGCCCATCCAACTCTGAACAGTATTCTAAGAGCAGTAAAAATATTTCCTTGGGGAAAAGTTTTTTTAGGTTTGGATGAAAAGTTTATGTTTTAGATTCTAGGCAGTGAGGTTTCATAAGGATTTTTTCGCTTTCCAATGTGAGAATCTACAGGAAAAGATCTACATAAGAAGCAGTGTGACCTAGTGGATAGAGCATGGACCTGGAAGTTGGAAGGACCTGGGTTCTAATCATGGCTCTGCCACTTATTTGCTATGTGCCTTTGGGCAAGTCACTTAACTTCTCTGTGCCTTAGTTACCTCATCTGTAAAATGGGGGTTAATACTGTGGAACATGGGCTGTGTCCGACCTGATTAGCTTTTATCTACCCCAGCACTTAGTACAGTGCCTGCACATAGCGCTTAACAAATACCATTTTAAAAAAAGGATTGAAATGACCCAAAACAGTGGCTTTCTGACCTGTTAGCTCTTTGAAGCCAGTCCTTTCCCACTCCTCATCCCCGCTAAAGTCCCTGCCCTCTTCTCGCCCCTGAACTCGGAATGAAAAGTTGGCATCTGGACTAGGGAGAGGCTGGAGGCAGGAAGACCATTGAGGAAGCCGTTGTCATTCATTCATCCATTCAACTGTATTTATTGAGCACTTGCTGTGTGCAAAGCATTGTACTAAGCGCTTGAATAATCTCCCCATCATAAGACAAGCACTTGTCTTGATCCCCATTTTACAGATGAAGGAAATGAGGCGCAGGAAAGGGAAGCGAAAATGGAGATCAAGCACTTACCAGGGTGGTAGCAGTTTGGGTGGAGAAGAAGGGGTGATTATGGAAAAAGTGGTCTGTCGGATATAGAAGTAGAATGACTGCGAGAGTTGAAAGGTAGCGAGGCGTTGAGGATTGTGCCGAGGTTGTAGACTTGTGGAACAAGGGAGGACTGGTGGTGTTCTCAACGGAGATGGGGAAGTTTGAGGAGAAGAGGTTTTAGGGGAAAATGAGTAGTTCACTTCTAGACATGCTGAGTTTCCCAAGCAAATGAGTTTAGAGCAAGAAGAGAAGAGGACCATCTGGGGCACCTACAATGAGAGGGCAAGAGGCAGAAAAACTGCCAGTGAACAAAACAGAGAAGCCGTCAGAGGGAGAAGGTCGTTAGTTACTGTGTCAGCAAAACCAAGACCCAAAAGTCTTTCAAGGAGGAGGAAGTGGTCCATAGTCCCAGAGGATGCAGAGAGGTTAAGGAAGTTTGGACAGGAGAATTGCAATGAGTATCTTTTCTTTTAAAGTTTAAGGAAACTTATTTGAAAATTGAAATTGGTCTTATAAACTAGAGGAGCCTTTAAATCTGGAGTGTCAAAACTCACAAGACAGTGAGCCAAGAACACCCGCTGAACATTCCCATATGGGCTTTGGTTTAGGAGAAGAATTATGAGTGTGAGGTTTACCTGTGGACAAGAAGAACGGTGTTAGGAAGTGGCAGGTGAGGGGAGGGAGAGGAGGAAGAGGAGGAGGAAGCAGGGAGTGAAGTGGAGAACAAAGGAAGAAGGGTATGGTTCCCAAGAATACAAGATTTGGGACTAGGGGAGATGGAGTAAAGAGAGAAGTAGGGTCTTGTGAAGAAGATGCTGATTCGGGCAGTGTGGGCAAAGAGTTAAGGGGACTGATGGAATGATGGAGGAGCACTGTTGGGGTTTGTTTCCCATTCAGGATTACCCCTGAAAGTATTTAGCCGTGTCACACCATTAATACACATTAATACACATCTCCCTTCTCCTTCCACTTGGAGCCCAAGCCAACTCACCAGTTTTTCATAAAAATGAAACTTGGCCCACCAGCAAATTTGAGTTTGTCACCCTCTATTCTAAATCTCAAAGTCTACTTGTTATTTATAGATGTGGCACTGGGAAGGTTTAGAAAGGCAGCATTTGGGATCATATATTGCCCATACCTATTCTGTGGTAATTCATGCTGACGTGTCTCACATTTTTGTAGGTTATGGAGCACTAGGTGTCTGTGGGTCAGAGTGGGTGAGAATCTCACACCCATCTTACACCCACCCACACTCACTCTCTGAGACAAACACATAAAATGTAATTTAACCCACCAGCAAACTTGAATTTGACATTTCTGTTCTGAATCTTAAATCCTACTTATTTATAAACCTGTCACTTGGAAGATTTTACAAAACAGCATTTTGGATTGTACCAAATGCACTATCCTTTTCCTTTCATTGGCATTTTGTGCCAACACGTTGCATGCTCTTCAGTTGTAAGTTATGAAGTGGGCATGATCAAAATTTTTAAATTGCCGTATCAGTCCAGGGCAGGTTCAGAGGATGAGGATTGGCTATGTGCCATGTTTTTGTTCGTAGCTTCCCCAGCCTCCTGGTCACTCATTTGAACCCCAGTCAATCAGTGGTATTTATTGAGGGCTTACTGTGTGCAGAGCACTGTACTAAGCGCTTGGGAGAGGACAATACAACAGGGAAACTGAGGGGCCTAGTGGATACAGCACAAGCCTGGAGGTCAGGAGGATCTGGGTTCTAATCCTGCCTCTGCCATTTGCTTGCTGTGTGACCTTGGGCAAGTCACTTTCCTTTCCTGTGCCTCAGTTCCTTTATCTGTAAAATGGGAATTAAGAGTGCGAGCCCTCTGTGGGACAGGGACCGTGTCCAACCCGATTATCTTGTATCTACCCCAGTGCTTAGAATAGTGCCTGGCACATACTAAGTACTTAACAAATACCACAATTATTATTATTATCAAAGTTGGTAGACACATTCCTTGCCCACAATGAGCTCACAGTCTAGAGGACTTATATCTACCTCTCACGTTTGCCCCATATTCTGACTGTACGTATGGATGCATAAAAAAGAGGCTGACCTCTGGGATGTTGACCCAATTGGTGGGAATGACTTGGAACCTGGAAGTGTGGGAACCAGAGGTGGCCAGGTGGATGTCATGCCCGACCCTCAGTCTCAGGTTGATGTGTCAAGCAGGATGGCCTGGCATGGCACTTGCTAATTTTCATTGTATTTTTCCCCAGTGCCTAGTGCCATGGTTGATACATCATTGTTACTTGATAATCTGTTTGTACACCTTCTCCTCCAAAAACTTAGTGTATCATCTCACCTCTTTGATCCATCCGTCTCTGTGAAGTAAGTAATGGAAGAGAAACTGAGGAAAACACCAAACCCAGTGACAATGTGACACGCCGGGGACTCTCAACCCTAAATCATGGCCGAAACAGCCCTGGTGTTATGAGAGCCCCAACTCCTGCTAACATCAGCTGGGTCAGAAAGCCCCCCGCTTCTTCCCTTTTATGGATGGGCAAGACTCTTCTTTTCCCACTCCCTTCTGCGTCGCCCTGACTTGCTCCCTTTATTCATCCCCCTCCCCCCAGCCCCACAGCACTTACGTACATATCTGTCATTTATTCATATTTATAATAAAATGTCTATCTCCCCCTGTAGATCGTAAACTCATTGTGGGCGGGGAATGTGTCTGTTTATTGTTATACATAAAAGCCTTTACAAGTAAACTAATGATCATAAGTGATTGAATGTGCAATGGAATAAACTGCCAAGGATGGGGCTAAGTGGATACATGATGATGAGTTTATATGACTTGGAATGATGGGAATTAATTGGGGAAGGCCTTTTGGAGGAGGCGGGCTTTTGGGAAGACTCTAAATATAGGAAGGGTTGTGAGCTGTTGGATTTGCTGACGGACGAAGTTCCAAGCCGGGGGAACAACATGAGTGAGGGGACTGAGGCAGCAGAGTTTAGAGTGAGGTGCCGTTAATAGGTAGGTTGGGAGAGATCAAGAGAGGGAGTCAAGAGAGCAGGTAGGTAAGGTGAGGTAAATTGATGAACAGTCTTGAAGCCCACTGATTTGGTTGACGACAGCTCTTCAATTTCACGTTTAGTTCAGAAGTTAAAAGTTTTGAACTGGTTTGAGCATGTGGGGCAGTGGACTCAGGGGAGGGGTTGCCAGTTATGCAGGCCTATTGTAGCTCAATTATACATTAGGCAGGGGACCAGATTTCATTCCTTTCTCCAAAGCTCATGCCGACTCTGTAAATCCCTACTGTAAAACAGCTGTTAATTATTGCGAAGAATTTAACATTGGTCTTGATCACAGAGAACCATTTTACTCATTCAGTTTTCAGTCCCAACTGGAATGAGTAATACAGCTTTCTTTCCTTTTTAAAGTAGGGAGCCAATAGCTTGAAGAAATGTGTGAGGCTGGGTAGTACAGCCCATTTTTGGTTACCTGAAATGCATTTATCCAAGACTGGGAATATTAAAGTCAGGACCATTTTTATGTGTGCCTGTGTTATTCATAAAACCCAGATGAAGAGGAGGGAAGGGGGAGCTTCCAACTCTTTTTCACACTCCTCACTCCTTTGACATTTCTCATTGTATCTTTACCAGGTAATGTAGTTAAACATAGCGTTGGGCAGATTATGTAGGGTACTTTTAGTACAGTGCTTTGCATACAGTAAGCGCTCGATTAATACAATTGAATTTTTAGTCTCTTAATAGTTAGGGCATGTATGTGTCTGTTGGACCACCCAACATTGCTTCGGTGGATAAGGAGTCAGAAGGACCTGGATTCTAATCCTGGCTCCGCCACTTGTCTGCTGTGTGACCTTGGGCAAGTCACTTCACTTCACTTACTCTGTCACTTACTCTGTGCCAAGCACCGTTTCTAAGCGCTGGGCACTGTTCTAAACGTTGATTAATAACAATGATGGTATTGGTTAAGCGCCTTCTATGTGCCCAGCACTGTTTCTAAACGCTGAGCACTGTTCTAAGTGCTGATAATAATGATGGGATTTGTTAAGCGCTTAAGTAGCGTGGCGCAGTGGAAAGAGCCCGGGCTTGGGAGTCAGAGGTCATGAGTTCGAATCCCGGCTCGGCCACTTGGCAGCTGTGGGACTGTGGGCAAGTCCCTTCACTTCTCTGGGCCTCAGTTCCCTCATCTGGAAAATGGGGGATGGAGACTGTGAGCCTCACGTGGGACAACCTGATGACCCTGTGTCTCCCCCAGCGCTTAGAACAGTGCTCGGCACATAGTAAGCGCTTAACAAATACCAACATTTTTTTTTTCACTTCTCTGTGCCTCAGTTACCTCATCTGTAAAATGGGGATTAAGATGGTGAGCTCCATGTGGGACAGGGACTGTGTCCAACCCGATTTGCTTGTATCCACCCCAGTACTTAGAATAGTGCTTGGCACACAGTAAGAGCTTAACAAATGTCATTATTATTATTTTTATTATTACTATTGTTATCAATAAAAAAGTTATCTTTCAACTTCTCTCTTAGAAGCTGCCATTGGTCATTTGCATCTTGCTTTATCCCATGGAAATAAATTGGAATAAGTTCCTCATTATAAAATTAAATGGATGAGAATTTCCTTGTTAATTAGTGTGTCTTGAAAGCCATTTTCCTAGCTCTTCTCCATGCCTTCTGTTCTCTTATCCCTAGAATGCCTACCCTACTTGTGTCGCTTTTAATCCTTCTCGTGATGAATAATTGAGCAGCTCTCCCTGTTTCCCTTCCTCCCACGCCCTTTTTAGTCTGCTCTATTTCACCCTTAAGTATTGTTTGAAAGTTTTCTCTTCTCTCTCTGGAGGTACATTGTCTTTGGGGAAAGGAGGAACGTTTTTACCATTTTTTTCTGTAGTATCTACCAGAAAGGACTGTGAACCTAAAAGATTAGATCATCAGGGAGGGGTACAGAACACAAGGAAACTGCCACACAACTGGAACTTATTAATGTACAATAAGAGCGGTGCCCTGACAAGCCTCTGCATAATTCAACATTGCTGAAAAATGCACAGCTCTTCCTTAGGAAGGATAAAACACTGATCTGGATCCCACCCTTCCACTTGTGGGGATTTAGTTGTGTAGAGTTAGTACTCCCGCTTGTGATGGTTTGTTGTTTTGTTGGGTTTTTTTTTTAACATTTCTAAGATAACCGCAGCACAGACCTGTCACATCCAGCCCTGCTTCCTTAAAAACTGAATTAGTTGACCTAGCGAAATGATTTTATCCATAGAAAAGCTTTCCGGGAAACATGTATTGGTAATTAAGAATTGGTCAGACGATGGTGATGTTATTCCAAGAAGAGACACCATGCTATGCTATAAATTAAGCCTCAATTTCATATTCTTAGTATTTATCAAATGTTCACCCTATATGTTTACCATTCAATGATATTTTTTGGGTCCTTCCTGTGTTCAGAGCACTGCACCAAGTTCTTGGGAGAGTTCACTACAACAGAATTGGTAAACACATTCACTGTCCACAAGGAGTTTACAGTCTAGAGGGGGAGACAGATGTTAAAATAAATTACAGATATGTACATTAGTGCTGTGGGACTGAGGGTGGGGTGAATAGGTACAACCCCCTCTCAGGATCGCACCTGGAGAGTTTCCAGTACTCTACCGATCTCGGCTCTGGGAAGGAGAGTCAAGCAGAGGCCTACCCATTCCATTCCTAGCTTGGCCAGTGGCTAGCAAGTGGAAGGCAATCTGCTACAAGTCAAAACTCACCTGTGCTGGGCAGCAGGAGCCTAGGAAAGAATTGAGGGCGGAGACTCAGTTTTACTGCATGGAAGAAGTCCACGGAAAACCACTTCCATATTTTTACCAAGAAAACTCTATGGATACACTACCAGTTCAGTTGTACTTTCCAAGAGCTTAGTACAGGGCTCTGCACACAGTAAGCGCTCAATAAATACAATTGAGTGAATGAGGTAGGGCGTTCTGGTAGAGAAGTGTCGACGGAGTCGCTGTGGGTCGGAGATGACTCGTTAGCATAAGACAAGACAAAAGGTACAAATCCAAAAGCGTAGGTGACGCAGAAGGGAGAGGGGGTAAGGGGAATGAGGGCTAAGTCAAATCATTATTTAAATTCCTGATTTACATGCAAAACTGGGTTTTCCTTCCATTTTGTTATCATATTTGTGATATTTATTAAGCACTTAGTATAAATCAGAACACCAGGATAAATGCTGGGGTAGATAGAAGACAAACAGATCAGACATAGCCCCTGTCCCAGCCAGGGCTTGCAATCTAAGATGTTGGAGAACAGGTATTATATCCTCATTTTATAGATAAGCAAACTGAGGCTCAGGGAGGTTAAACAACTTATCCCAGGTCACACAGCAGGCAGTTGGAAGAGCTAGGACAAAAACCCAGGTCTTGTGACTTTCAGTCGCATATTCTTGCTGCTAGGAAGCAGATGTGATGATGGAAAATAGAATGAATTGCCATCTTTTCATTTCTTTTTAGGTGTTTCTGTCCAGTGTTCCTTCACAGCCAGATGCTTTGGGAACTGGTTTTATTGGGAGAATCTCTTGTTGTGATGGCTCCATCTCCATCTGAGTCTTCAGAAACTGTTTTGGCTCTCATTAGGTAAATGCCTTATGTTTATTAGTCTCTTTCCGTTGGTCCAATCACTTAAATTGGAAATGGATTTACACTCCAGTGAAATGGAAAGATTATTCATGGGCCTCCATTTTGCCCTTAGTATATCTGTGTTTATTAAGTAATGGCTTGCTTATTGCCTGTCATTTCCTTTGCACTTAAAATATTTCTCCCTTTCTCTCCCTCTCTCTCTCTGGCCACAGCTGTATTTCTCCACTGAAGTACTGTAGTGATTTCAGACCGTATTTCACTATACATGACAGTGAATTCAAAGAATATACCACCCGTACACAGGCTTCGTGAGTAAAATAAAGTGCTGTTAAAGATGGATTAATATTTATCACTGAAGTTGGAATTTTTAGTGCAGTACGACTCTTAAGAGGCTAAATCTAGTTTGGAAACTGTTCTTCTTCTGAGAGAGGGGCTCTTGTCTCTCTTCATATTGCACGATACTGCTAATGGGACTTCAATTTGGGGGAAATAGAGACCCAATGCATAAAAGATTAATTCTGATGTTTTTTGGGTGGGAGTTTTTGCATTACTTTTACCTGAATGATTAGTATTCCTGTTAGAGTGGGAGGAAGTATTATATTAGACAGTATCATCCCCTTTTTATTTGAAAGAAGCAGTGGCAGCACCACAATCTATATATTGTCCACTCAAATGAATACACTTAAAATTATTTTTGGTACCAATTCTTATTTTTTCTGTGTTTCATTTTTGTTTTGTTTAGGCCTTCTGTTATTTTAGGAGTTACAAACCCATTTTTTGCTAAAACTCTTCAGCACTGGCCACACATTATTCGAATAGGAGACATTAAATTGGCAGGTAGAGTATAAATCCAGTGTCTTTTTAAGGATATAAAATAACTTTTTTATTCCACCTGTGTTTTCTTTTAGGTTATACCACTTGAGTGTGAGGATGTGGGTTGGAATAATCTTTGTTGCTTAAATTGAGATTGTTTGGGTGTCATTTCCTGACTGTGATGGAAATGTATGTTAATCCGTTCATTTAAATGCTGATAAAATGAAACAGGTGAAATGGCTCATGAGGATTATTTCCAATTTGAAGGATAGGAGAGCAGTTCTTATGATTTTCTTTTTTTGGATCTTTATTACTCATATGAATCTGATTTTTCCAGGAATCATGAATTAACTTTTCATAATTTTAAAAACTTTTATTACATTTCCATATTTATTGCAGAAGAGCACTTTGGATTATCTATCTTTAAGTATATCTTTCACTTAAACCCCTAAATCTCTTAAATGTCCTAGTCTTTACCAAAAAAAAATTCCTGAACTCTCCAAATGTAGTCCAAAAGCATCGGCCACTCTTAAAACTTATATGCATTTAATGGTATATCTGAATCTCCTTTGCTTTGAAAATTATTTTTTTAAACTTTCATTATACGATTTCCAAGAGAGTTAAATGTTGCCTCTTGCCAGGGTTGTACCCGATCAATCGAGCTATCGTATTAATTGAGCACTTACTCTGTGCAGAGAACTGTACTAAGTGTTTGGGAGAGTGCAATACAGTAGAGTTGATAGACACGTTCCCTGCCCACATCTCAGGTTGCAGGGCTGTAGATGATCCTAGAAAATGGTGGCTCAAGAAGAAATTTGACGATTGGTTTGATTCAAAGTCCATCTTTGTTTAAGCTCTGACAGTTCAATGTTCAACACCAGTCATCCAGGTTAATAAGACTGAGTAGCTGAAGAATGTTTTTTATCGTTAAACTTAGTTTCAGCCATTCTGCTCTTAAATGATCTAGGGCTAGGCAACTCTAACAATTGTAATGTGGAATTTCACTGTTTGCAACTCTAACAATTGTAATGTGGAATTTCACTGTTTGGTTTTCTCTTTCAGTGGTAAAAATTCCTGCTAGGAATCTCTGTAGTTTAGGTGAAGGGAGCTGTAGCGTGAATTGATCTTTAGCATGAATTGATTGGTGAGGTAATAATGTACTTAAAGGAAATAAATTTTGTTAGAGAAAGTAGTCATAAATTAGGTCTTAAATTATAGTAAATAGGTTGCTTTTTTAAAGCTCCCAAATAGTGCCTATAAACCCCACATGAAAACTGAGCTCCTCATCTTCCCTCCCAAGCCCGGTCCTCTCCCAGACTTCCTTATCACTGTGGATGGTACGACCATCCTTCCTGTCTCTCAGGCCCACAACCTCGGTGTCATCTTTGACTCGTCTCTCTCGTTCACCCCACACATCCGATCCGTTACCAAGACCTGCCGGTCTCACCTTTATAATATCGCCAAGATCCGCCCTATCCTCTCCACCCAAATGGCTACCTTACTGCTACGGGCTCTCGTAATATCCCGGCTAGACTACTGTGTCAGCCTTCTCTCTGATCTCCCTTCCTCCTCTCTCGCCCCACTCCAGTCTGTTCTTCACTCCACTGCCCGGCTCATCTTCCTGCAGAAATGCCCTGGGCATGTGACTCCCCTTCTTAAAAACCTCCAGTGGTTGCCTATCAACCTCCGCTCAAAACGAAAACTTCTCACTCTAGGCTTCAAGGCTCTTCATCACCTTGCCCCTTCCTACCTCTCCTCCCTTCTCTCTTTCTACTGCCCACCCCGCACGCTCCGCTCCTCTGCCGCCCACCTCCTCACCGTCCCTCGGTCTCGCCTATTCCGCCGTCGACCCCTGGGCCACGTCCTCCCACGATCCTGGAACGCCCTCCCTCCTCACCTCCGACAATCTAATTCTCTTCCCCTCTTCAAATCCGTACTTAAAGCTCACCTCCTCCAAGAGGCCTTCCCAGACTGAGCTCCCCCCTTTTCCCTCTGCTCCCTCTACCCCCCCCACCTCTCCGCAGCTAAACCCTCTTCTCCCCCCTTTTCCTCTCCTCCTCCCCCTCTCCCGTCCCACCCCCTCAGCACTGTACTCGTCCGTTTAACTGTATATATCTTCATCACCCTATTTATTTTGTTTAATGAGATGTACATCACCCTGATTCTATTTATTTGCCATTGTTTTAATGATATGTTCTTCCCCTTGACTCTATTTATTGCCATTGTTCTTGTCTGCCTGTCTCCCCCGATTAGACTGTAAGTCCATCAAAGGCAAGGACTGTCTCTATCTGTTGCCGATTTGTACATTCCAAGTGCTTAGTACAGTGCTCTGCACATAGTAAGCGCTCAATAAATACTATTGAATGAATGAATACAATGTGTGTAACATTTCCCCTACTTCCTGAATTCCATACCACTTCTCTGATGTGCTTGTAGTTTGGTGATTATTTTGTGTAACCTACTTAAAGTTTGGACTCTGAAATAGAGCCATGTGCAAATGTTTTAAACTTTTCTGTAGAAAATTCCCAATGAAGAAAATTACCAAGTCCATCAAAGTGACAAGAAAATTGTGAGTGACTTGAATTGATATCTAATGCAGGCATTGGCAATCTTTTTTTATTATTATTTTTAAGAATCAAACAAAAAGAAACCGATGAGCAGTTGGTCAGCAAAGAGCCATAGAGTTTATCGCCCCCATGTGGTTGCTTCAGAGCAATAAGCTGTTGCTGCATGTGGGGATGGGAAAGGGCAGGGAAGCAGAGGCAAGAAAAGGCAGGAATTAGCAACAGGAAGCTTGCTTGGGGGTTTGTGATGGTGTGTGTGTGGGGGGGGGGCGGTGGTTGGGAGGTGAGGGGGTCAACCCCCAGAAGGCTACGGGCCCAGTTCCCTACCTCAAGACTCCCTGGGAGGACAAAGCCCAGATTCATGCTGTTTTGATTGAGTATCCTCCCGATCTGTCCAGAGAGGGACTTTCCACCCTGCACGTCATCTGGAAGTAGTGGAATCCCCACCCTCCAAGCATACTCCCATGCACTCAGTAGCTTTTCCACTGTCCCTTGCCCCCTGTTCCCCTGACTCCTCCCTCATTTTCCAGCTCCAAAAAGCTTCAGGACTGGGAAGGGAGGAGGCAGAAGGAGGGCCATGTTTGGGCCCACAGGGAGGAGCAGAAGGGTTCCACCTGCATAAGTGCCAGCTGGAGAAGCTGGGTGAGGCAGGAATTGGGGGATTCAGTAAGAATGGTACTTGTTGGAGAATGGGAGAGAGGTAGAGAGAGAACTGAACTTACATCTAGTTGTTTTCCTATTCCTCCATCCCCACTGCTGTGTGCCCAGGTATTTGCAGCCCCTGGTTCAGTGGCTGAACCTTGGGCAGGTCACTCAACTTCTCTGTGCCTCAGTTACTTCATCTGTAAAATGGGGATTATGACTGTGAGCCCCTTGTGGGTCATGGAATGAGTCCAACCTGATTAGCTTGTATCCACCCCAGCACTTAGTTCAGTGCCTGGCACATAGTAAGCACTCAGTAAGTAACATTAAGGAGAAAAAAAAAAACCAAAAACTTGCCCCTGCCCCAAAGTTTAGCCCACTTGTGCTTGCTATCAATTAATTAATTAATGATGGTATATGTTAAGTGCTTACTATGTGCAAAGCCCTGTTCTAAGCGCTGAGGGGACACAGGTGATCAGGTAGTCCCATGTGGGGCTCACAGTCTTAATCCCCATTTTACAGATGAGGTAACCGAGGCGCAGATAAGTGAAGTGATTTGCCCAGAGTCACACAGCTAACAAGTGGTGGAGCGAAGATTAGAACCTATAACCTCTGACTCCCAAGCCCGTGCTCTTTCCACTGAACCACGCTGCTTCTCTATGTACATTATGGCCAATGCAGGGGCTGATCTTGAACCCTGTGCATTTTACGGGATGAGCGATCCCCTTCCCTGTGTCTTAGCCAGCCCATCTCACAGTCTGGGGGGTGAGACAGACATTATTATGAATAAATAAATTACGGATATGTACATAGGTGCTGTGGGGCTGAGGGAGGGGTGAATAAAGGGTGCAAATCCAAGTGTGAAGTTGACACAGAAGGGGGTGGGGGAAGAGGAAATGAGGGCTTAAATCAGGGAAGGCCTCTTAGAGGTAATGTGCTCTTAATAGGGATTTGAAGTTGGGGAGAGTGATTGTCGGTTATGAAGAGGGAGGGCATTCCAGGACAGAGGCAGGAAGTGGGCGAGAGGTCAGTGGTGAGATAGACAAGATCGAGGTACAGCGAGTAGGTTGGCATTAGAGGAGTGAAGGGTGCTGGCTGGGTTGTAGTAGAAAGCAGCGAGGTAAGGTAGGAGGGGGCACGGTGATTGAGTGCTCTAAAGCCACTGATAAGGAGTTTCTCTTGAGGAGTGGGGAAACACAGCCTGAACGTTTTTGTAGAGACGATCCGGGCAGCAGAGTGAAGTATGGACTGGAGCTGGGAGAGACGGGAGGCTGGGAGGTCAGCAAGAAGACTCATGCAGTAATCAAGGTGGAAGTGGGATATGTGCTGTAGGGCAGAAGTCCATCTGTAGAAGTCAGGACAGAGGCAGGGGCGTGGATCGGGATAGCCGAAATAGCACTGAAGAGACTATCCTCCTCCTATGTCCTTGCCCCTCTTGCTGGTGGTTCCCCCCTTGTTTTTCTCACTGCAACCACTGTTTCAGCACCTTATCCTAGCTTCTGGTCTTGCCATCTTCATTACTCCCTTCCAGCAGCTGCCAGTATTCATACCCCGAATTCTATTTACAGTCATCCTCAGTGTGACTGGTAAAACCTTAATGCAAGAGTGGCCAAACAACAGCTCTACTTCAAATGCTCTGCAACATCTTCTGTGGCATATCACTATCCCACCGTTGACCCCTGGGCCACGTCCTCCCGCTGTCCTGGAATGCCCTCCCTCCTCACCTCTGCCAAACTGATTCTCTTCCCCTCTTCAAAACCCTACTTAGAGCTCACCTCCTCCAAGAGGCCTTCCCACACTGAACTTCCCCTTTTCCCTCTGCTCCCCCTCTACCCCCCCTTCACCTCCCCTCAGCTAAGCCCTCTTTCCCCCCCTTCCCTCTGCTCCTCCCCCTCTCCCCCTCCCCTCAGCACTGTGCTCGTTTGCTCAATTGTATATATTTTCATTACCCTATTTATTTTGTTAATGAGATGTACATCACCTTGATTCTATTTATTGCTATTGTTTTAATGAGATGTTCATCCCCTTGATTCTATGTATTGCTATTGTTTTTGTTTGTCTGTCTCCCCCGATTAGACTGTAAGCCCGTCAATGGGCAGGGACTGTCTATCTGTTGCCGATTTGTACATTCCAAGCGCTTAGTACAGTGCTCTGCACATAGTAAACGTCAATAAATACTATTGAATGAATCTCTCCTTCCCCACAATAGGCCCTTGAGCAGACAGGCTCCTCAGGCATAACCCGCCTCCCCACATCCCTTCTCCTCTTTCCCTATCAATCAACGATATTTACTGAGCACCTGTTTTGTGTAGAGCACTGTACTAAATGCTCAGGGGAATACATGCAATAGAGTTAGTAGACATGATCCCTGCCCTTGAGGAATTTACAGTCTAGCATGGGAGAAAGTGGATAGTTAGGTGAGGGAGTGCTTAAGGCGTAAGATATGTACAAAAGTGGGTTGCAAGTGCAAGTGTGTGGCTCACACAAAGTTGTGGAGTGATGGGGGGGTGAAGTCAGGGGAGAAGGGACGTTAATCAGGGAAGTCCTCCTGATGATGTGAGCACTTATTGAGCACGTATTATGTGCAGAGCCCTGCACTAAGTCCTTGGGAGGGTACAATACTATAGAACTAGCAGACTTATTCCCTGCCCATAACAAGCTTGCAGTCTAGAGCTGGAGGCAGACACTGATATGAATAAATAATTTATAATATATAATTTAAAGATACATAAGTGCTGTAGGGTTGGGGGAAGATGGGGAAAGCAGTGGTTTAGCCTATAAATACCAGATAAGAGGAAGGACCTGACTAATTCCCCACTGCTCTGATCAGGTCATCCCGTTAGCCATCCTTAGCACTCATGCCTTTATTCCACTTATTTATTCATTTAGTTACTCATTTTTGCTTGCTTTAGTTATTACCAGTTACACCTTACATTTTCCCTTCTTTTCCCATTGTCTTTATACTGTATACTGTGTATTAGAGAAGCAGCGTGGCACAATGGAAAGAGCACGGGCTTTGGAGTCAGGGCTCATGAGTTCGAATCCCAGCTCTGCCATTTGTCAGCTGTGTGACTGTGGGCAAGTCACTTAACTTCTCTGTGCCTCAGTTCCCTCATCTGTAAAATGGGGATTGAGACTGTGAGCCCCACGTGGGACAACCTGATTCCCCTGTGTCTACCCCAGCGCTTAGAACAGTGCTCTGCACATAGTAAGCGCTTAACAAATACCAACATTATTATCTGCCATTCTCTCCCCTCCCCCAGTTAAAGTATAACCTCCTCAGGAACAGGGACTCTGTCTTCTACTTCTATTGTATATTACCAGGTTCCTGGTATTAACGAGTCTACCAATTCTGTTACGTTGTTATCTCCCAAGTGCTTAGTACAGTGTCCTACCCACAGGAAGTGTTTAATAAATACGATAGACTGATAAAATCATTTGCATGCCCTACGATGTGTAGGGCTCTACACATAATAGTCATTCAAACAACTCTTTAAGGCACTGGGGTTGTTTCTCTAGTCCTTCCTACCCATGATCATAATTTCATGTGTAAATATGTGTTTCTCTAATATTGTTAAATTGATAATAACCAAATTAGTATGAAAAAACATTAAAGCTGTAATATTTTATGTAGGTGAAATTCCCAAACAAATGAAAGTGAAAAAGCTGAAGAACCTAAAGACCTTGGATTCCAAACCAGGTAGTACCTTTGATTTTTTTTTCCATCTGGGTTAAATGGTGGTTGTATTTTTCTTTGGTTTTTAACATTTTTCCTGTCTTGTAATTCTCTCAGCCTCCCTCTCTCTACCTGTCCCTCTGCCCCTATCCCTCTTTCCTCTTCTTACCCATGTCCCTGGATTCTTGTTGATCTGTATGTCTGTTTCTTCCATTAACATCTCTCTGTACTTTTTGATCTTCCTCTCTGGCCCTCTGCATTCTCAGTTGCTTTTGTCACCTCCTGTTACCTTTCCTAATTTCCCCTTCCCATTCACCCTTTTCTCTGCCTCTCAGTATCCCTCATCTAGTGACGATGGTATTTATTAAGTGTTCACTGTATGGCAAGCACTAAAAGCTGAGTTAGATCCCAGTGCTTAGAACAGTGCTTGGCACATAGTAAGCGCTTAACAAATGCCATCACTATTATTGTAATTATTATTTTACCAGACATTCAGATCAGATACGGTCCCTGTCCCATGTGGGGCTCATAGCCTCAAGGAGGGAAAACAGGTTTGTTTGTTTTTTTTCCCCATTTAACAAATGAGGAAACCGGGGTCCACAGACATTAAGTGACTTACCCAAGGTCACAGAGTAGGCCAGTGACAGAGCTGGGACTAGAACCTGGGTCTCCTGACTTCCAAGCCTGTGTTCTATTCACTAGGCTGTGCTGCCTTCCTGTTATTGATGCAAGCCTTTATCATTGACTGCTTTTTGTTTTTAACTGCTTTGCAGCCTTTCTGTCCTTCTTTCTTTACACCCGCTCTCCAATCCCTGCCTTCTGTGACCTCACTGTCTGTCCCTCATCTTGAATTTTCCTTTCTCAGCATCTCTCGCCACTCTCTTTGTCTCCGACTGGCCCTTTTGCAGCAGAATAATGGCTGCAGTGCTGCTTTGGCAGTACTGAAAGGTAGTTGGTGGCATGCAGGAAGAGCACAGCTAGAGATAATCTTCCTTTCTTGACAGGGTCGTTTTGGGTGCGGTTTTGTTCCTGTGAGAGAGTGGAACTGCAGCAGGAGGTGCAGGGGGTGGAAGGAAAGGGATGACATTGTGGCATGAGAGACAAGAGTATTGATGATGATGGTATTTGTTAAGCGCTTACAATGTGCCTGGTACCGTCCAAAGTACTGGGATGGATGGATAAAAGCAAATTGGGTTGGACACAGTCCCTGTCCCACACAGGGCTCATAGTCTTCATCCCTGTTTTACAGATGAGGTAACTGAGGCCCAGTGAAGTGGAGGTCCCACAGCAGACAGGAGGCTGAGCCAGGATTAGAACCCAGGTCCTTCTGACTCTCAGGCCCATGCTCTATCCACTAGGCCATGCTGCTTCTGGGTATTGTCTGGGAACCATCCAAACCCACAGTAAGGCTCAGAACCTAGGCCCGACTTGCTTTTTTATCTGTAGAACTCTAATTGTGGGGGCTTTTCTAAAAATGTTTTGTCTTTGTTTAATTTTTCTAGGTGTCTATTCTTCTTATAAACCATTCTTGAATCGAGATGAAGAAATCATAAAACAGCTACAAAAGGTAATTTTCTAAAAGATATTTACTTTGAAACCCGACTCGTCCCACAGCGAGTCAAGGCTTCGTAGAGTGCTCCCTGTCAAAGTCAGGTAGCTGATGTGAAGGTACAAACTCAATTTTTGTTTGCTTTTCTGTTAGAGCAAATCTAGGCTCTCCATTGGAATATCTAGATTTTCCTTTAGTAGGACTCCAAATAAACTTAAAATTAGCCAAAGTTAAAAATTCACGTTTGCTTACGTTCTATGTGAATGACAAGCTTAACCAATATTCATGTTTGTTTGTGAACCTTATTGTTGCAAATAATAGTTCAAACAGCTCACAATGCTACATGCGAAGCAGCATGACCTGGTGGAAAGGACATAGGCCTAGGAGTCAGAGGACCTGGGTTCTAATCCTGGCTCTGCCAATTGCTTGCTGTGTGTCCTTAGACAAGTCACTTCACTTCTCTGTGCCTCAGTTTCCTCAACTGTAAAATGGGGATACGTGTTCTCCCTCTTACTTACACTGTGAGCCCCATGTGGGACAGGGACTGTGTTCAACCTAATCAATTTGTACGTACCCCAGCGCTTAGAAAGGTGTTTGACACATAGTAAGCGCTTAACAAATACCATTAAAAAAAAAACTGCCGCACCATCTTTGAAGGCAAACTAGAAATCGAGGTGGACATGGACGGTGAGCCACAGTCAGGTGACATGTGACCTGGAACTCTCTCCACTGGGGTCCCAGGGCCCACTGGCAAACAACGGCCTGAGTTCCTTAGCCATCCACCTGCCAACGTGGAAGAAATTTGAAATGTTGGGAGGGTTGTGGCGGTTTGAACATTACAGCCAAGACCGAAGTGATTAGATGCCCAAAAAGTGAGGATTTTTTTTTTTTAACATTAGTGTTTCTGAAAGGTTGAATTTAGCCTGCTACTTTTTTCCCCCCTGCGTACCTGTCCTCCCCTCTCTTATATCGTGAGTGCCCGGCAGACCAGACACTCTGTCAGAATTCATGTCCATCGATTCTTTCCCCCAGGGCGCGGTACTGTGTTTTGAATATTGTCATGAGTCCACAACTGAATTCATTCATTCGTTCAATCCTATTCATTGAGTGCTTACTGTGTGCAGAGCATTGTACTAAGCGCTTGGGAAGTACAATTCAGCAACAAATAGAGACAATCCCTGCCCAAAGGGGGCTCACAGTCTAAAAGGGGGGAGACAGAAACTGAATGGAGGGCATGTGATGCAACAGTTTGACCTCCTGTTCTTCCCTCTAGTGTCCCTGAAGAAAATTGTCCCTCCAGTGCCCTCATCTCATCTAGGGATTCAGATCAAATATACATCTTCCCTCACTCAGAATGGGGACTCAATACCTGTTCTGCATCCTACTCAGACTGTGAGCCCCATGTGGGACCTGATTATCTCGTATCTGCCCCAGTGCTTGGCACATGGTAAGCATTTAACAAATGCCAGAGTTGTTATTATTATTATTACATCTTGAAGAGGTCTACAGGACTCCCCCGAAGCCTCCTTGGGATTCTATTTCAAGCGACAAACGGATCTGAGGGAGCCTGCAGTGGTGATCTCCCATTTAACACATTAAACTGCCTCCCTCCCCTCCTGTTGGTAAAGTGGAAGTAGGAGGGAGTTTGTTGCTATATGTGCCTATAGCGCAACCTGTTGGTTAGGATTAGACCTTAAAGGAGGACTCCAGGAAACTCCCTGGAGTACCTCCAAGGGATCACTTAAATAACTCAGAGCTTTCATAAGCATACCCAAAAAGTTTCATTTGTGTCTATCAGACTGTAAACTCTGAGAGCAGGAACTGGGGCTTTTAATGTATATTCCCAAAAGCCTAGCTCAGGGCTCTCCAAGGAGTCCGTTCTTAGCCTCTGTCTGACCAAAGAGCACATACAGCAGGAATTCTATATCTATTTTGCTTTTGGAAATCACCTAGGGACAGGCCTTCCAGAGTAAAAGTGGTGCTTCAGCTCTTTTGATGTTTGAATTAGACTCCCGAGGAGGCTGCAGTAGGGTCGAAGAGAAGATGAGGGAAGGTTTTTGGGAAAACCAGGAGTTGGGAGGAAAGATAGGGTCCAGAAGAGTTCCAGGGAATGTCAGGGTCCTGGATTCTGCCAATGCAACCTGGACCAGGCCCAGCAGAGTAAATGTTCAAAGCTTTGCTGTCGAGCAGTAACAGAGGTTCAAACTGTATTGCCAGATGGCATCAACAGAAACACAGTCTGAATCAAAGATTGACCAGGCTCCTTTTTCACATGTTGCCATGCCTCCCTATGACTAATACCCTCATAATCTTTCTTGTAACCAAGGAAGCATCTTAGAACCGGATGTTCCAGTATGAAATGAAAATAATTGATCCCACAGAAATCATCTTAGCAGGTGTCTTGAGATATGAGGAGACATTGAGCACCTACTGTGTGCAGAGCACTGGACTAAATTTGGGAGTTCACTAATTAGACTCTATCCCTGCCTTCAAGGAAGTTTCAGTCTAGCAGGAGAGATGAGCACAAAATAATTTACACATAGAATAGAAAGGAAAAATAGTTATATAGATGACTAATTGCTACAGGTGGTGTGAGTGCATAAATGCATTTTTGGTGTGGAAGTTCTGAGGTGGTAGTTAGGGTATATGACCTGAAAAGAAAAAAATGAATTGGGGAAAGCCTAATAATAATACTAATAATAATTGTGGTATTTGTTAAGTCCTTTGTGTCAAGCACTGTACTAAATACCGGGGTAGATACAAGATGATCAGGTCCCCCATGGGGCTCACAGTCTAAGTAGGAGGAAGACAAGGTATTGAATCCCTATTTTGCAGATGAGGGAACTGAGGTACAGAGAAGTAAAGCGATTTACTCAAGGTCACACCACAGACAAGTTTCAGGGCTGGGATTAGAACCCAGGTCCTCTGACTCCCAGGCCCATATTCTTTCCTACGGGATGAGATGGGATTTCAGGAGGGCTTTGAAAATGGGAAGAGCTGTGTGTGGTCTGGTGGATGTGAAAGGGAGGGAATTTCAGAGAGGAGGTGGGAAAGTCGAGAAGGCGGCCTGGTGAGGTTAATTTGGGAGGAAGAGCTTAAACTAGAATGTACTGGGAAAACTGTGGATAAGTAGGACAGAGACCTGATTGACTGCTTTAAAGCCAATGGTCAGGAGTGTCTGCTTGATGGTTACCTAATCAAGGCTCTTGAGGAGTGGAGAGACCTGAGAAGAGTGGCCTCTTTGCAAAATGGTCCAGGCAGCAATATAGTGATGGGAAAGACTGGAGATTGGGGAGACCAGTGAGAAGGCTATGAAAAAACCCTCATTATTATAATGGGATATGACAAGTACCTGAGCCTCAAGGTTGTAGCTGTTTGGACAGAGAGGACAGGGCAGCTCTTCCCAAGCAGAAAAAGACCATTAAAAAAAGGACCAACCATGCTTTTTTTTCTTATTTTAAATAGTTGTGTTTTACAAAAATATGCACTCACATATTAACCCAAATCATTTTCCAGGGTGTTCAGCAGAAGCGTCCTTCTGAAGCCCAAAGTGCAATTCTTCGGCGTTACTTCTTGGAACTGACACAGAGCTTTATCATTCCATTAGTAAGTTAGCCAATATAGACTACTAACAAACAACTGAGCTGACAAATCTATCAGAAGAGTTTCTAAAACTTTTTCCATCGAAAGTGTCTTGTCGATTCAAACATATCTTGTCAATTGAAACAGATTTATTTTAAGACATTAACTTTTTTATCGTCTCTTTCTGTTTTAATAAGAGCCTTCAAATTATTCCCTACTAAATTTGCAGCTTCAAGCAAAGCTAAACTGTAAAAGACTGAGTCCTAATCTTTTGTCTATCCTCATAGGGAATCTACTTCATCTTTCTGACTGCTCTCTACTTTCTCTACTTCTTTTCTATGCACATCTCAAAATGCATCAGCCAGAACTGCATGTGGTATTCTAGGCTTACCCATATTTCTCTCCCCTCACCACCTTCCTCCCTCATTGAAAAACCTCTGATTTAGGTGAATCTGGTGAGAAGTTTGATAGTCTCTAATAATAATAATGGTACTTGTTAAGCACTGTACTAAGTGCTGGGGTGGATACAAGCAAATTGGGTTGGGCACAGTCCCTATCCCATGCTGGGCTCACGGTCTCAATCCCCATTTTCCAGATGAGGGAACTGAGGCCCAGAAACATGAAGTGACTTTCCCAAGGTCACAAAGCAGACGTGGTGGAGCCAGGATTAGAACCCATGACCTTCTGACTCCCAGGCCTGGGCTCTATTCACTAAGCCATGCTGCTTCTCTAGACTATAATCTTGTTGTGGGCAGGGAATGTATCTACCAATTCTGTTGTATTCTCCCAACTACTTAGTCCAGTGCTCAGCATACAGTAAGCGCGCTCAATAAATACCATTGATTGATTGACTCCGAGAGTCCAGATCTCTCCTAGGGTTTATTAGCCACCAGGAATGTCGTCAGTCATTCTAAAGTGTGTTAATATATTGTGCAAGTTAAAGTTTGGAACATAAGGTATGTGAGACCTGTCACTTGTATATAATTTTTCTTTGGTTTGATTTAGGAACGGTATGTGGCAAGTTTGATGCCTTTGCAGAAGAGCATTTCTCCTTGGAAGGTATAAATGTTGTCATATCAATTTTTAGTAAGAGTCGGGTCGTCCCTGGAAAATGAAGTGGAAGATGGTGATGATTATCTAGACAAATCAATTTTAAGAAAAACTTTATCCTTAATTTCCCAAATAGACTAAAGTGAAAGTTTGGTACTAAATTATCACATTAATTGACCTATGTTCTCTATTTCTTATTTGATGAGTCTAACAGTTATAATTTAATCACTGAAAAGTCCCAGTGACAACCTGTGTCCTTTTTTTCATTTTTTTAGAGTCCACCTCAGTTGAGACCATTTCTTCAAGAAGAATTTATGAAAACACTTGAGAAAGCAGGACCTCAGCTAACCTCCAGGTTAAAAGGAGATTGGATAGGACTCTACAGGTGAGTGTGGTATAGTAGATCCGCTTTTCTCCAATGCCAGATTTCTTTCACACTGTTTCTGAGTTTTGGACTTTGCATAATTTACTGAGGCACATTCTTCTATCTCTTCAAGGCATTTTCTAAAATCTCCAAACTTCGATGGCTGGTTCAGGACACGGCAGAAGGAAATGACCCAGAAATTGGAAGCATTACACTTAGAAGCTCTTTGTGATGAGGTTAGGACACATCTTTTTCCCTCCCTTGCCCCCCTTGGGTAAATAAAAAATGTTGAAGGGTAAAATTATTCTTTCAGAACCTCTTATTACAGTATTTTGGCTTTGACTCACTCTGCATGCACCACCATTTCTTCTATCATCGCATCATGTTCTATATAGATGGGCATGTGATGTCAGGAGAATGTTCCCTAATTTCCCCAACAGTGTTCTGTTCAAAACACACAGTGAAAACACATATCATAGGAGAGTTCACTCTAATATAAAAATAGAAAGTACAGCCCATATTCTGAAAGTTCTAGGTTTTGAGGTAAAGGAATCAAGTTCCTGTTTAGCCATTTTTCTAGACTGAATGTAATTTTACATTTTGACACAAAACCATTTTCAGAAATATAAAGAATAAATAATAATAATTACGGTACTTGCTAAGCACTTAATTTGTGCCAGGCACTATACTAAGCACTGGGGAAGATAAAAGATAATAAGGTTGAGGACAGTCCCTGTCCCAAACAGGGCTCACAATCTAAGTAGGATCCCCGTTTTACAGATGAGAAAACTGAGGCATAGAGAAGTTAAGTGACTTGTCCAAGGTCCTCTGACTCCCAGACCTGTGCACTTTCCACCAGACCACACTGCTTCTCTTGTTAAATTTATTTATAGATTTCAACCTTGAGGCACACTGCCATAAATGTTGTTAATTGGAACATTTGAAAGTAGGGACAGGATAATGGTAAAAGTAAGCAAGGACTTGCTGAAAGAGTTGAAGAAATTGCCATGAGTTGATAATGGAAACATTATCCAATCTTGGCTTCACTGACAATGTCCTCTCCTCATTCTCCTCTTCTCTCTCTGATCACGCATTCTCAGGCTCTTTCCCAGGCCCCTTCTCTGCCTCTCACCCCTTAACTGTGAGAGTCACTCAAGGCTCAGTTCTGGGTCCACTTCTATTCTCTCTCTATACCCATTCCCTCGGAGAACTCATTTGTTCCCATGGCTTCAACTACCATCTCTGTGCAGATGATTCCCAAATATACATCTCCTGTTCTGATCTCTCTCTCCCTTTCTGCAGTCTCATATTTCCTCCTGCCTTTAAGATATATATTTACTTGGATGTCACACCAAAATGCTTGTATCTATCCCAGCCGTTAGTACGGTGCCTGGCACTTAATAAGCGCTTAACAAATACCATTTTTTAAAAAAGGTCCAAAACAAAATTCATCTTCACACCCAAACCGTGTTCTCCCTTGACTTTCCCATCATTGTAGACAACACCACCGTCCTCCCGATCTTGCAAGCCTGCAACTATGGCGTCATCCTCGACTCCTCTCTCTCATTCAACCCACATATTCTATCTGTCCCCAAATCCTGTAAGTGTTACCTTCACAGCATCACTGAAATCTGCCCTTTCCTCTCCATCCAAACTGCTGCCATGTTGATCCAACACTTATCCTAACCCATCTTGATTACTACATCAGCCTCCTTACTGACCACCCTACCTCCTGTCTCTCCCACTCGTCTATACTTTCCTCTGCTGCTTAGATCTTTTTTCAAAAAAAGTTCAGTCCAGATTTTCCCACTCAAGAACCTCCAGTGGTTGCCCATCCACCTCCGCATCTAACAGAAACTCCTTACCATTGTCTTTAAAGCATTCACTGACTTACCTGACCTCACTGATTTTCAGCATGTTCACTTCACTCCTGTAACACCACTATATCTCGCTTTCGTTTATCTTGCTGCCAACCCCTCGCCTGTGTTCTCCCTCTGGCCTGGAACTCCCTTTCCTTCATGTCCAACAGAAGATCACACTCCCCACCTTCAAGGCCTTACTAAAGTCACATCTCCTTCATGAGGCATTCCCTGACTAAGCCCTCATTTCCCCTATTCCCTCTCCCGTCTGCATTGCCCTTGCCCTGGATTTGTACCTTTTATTCACCCTACCCTCAGCCCCACAGAACTCACGTACATATCTGTAATTTATATCAATGTCTGTTTCCCCCTCTAGATTGTAAGCTCCTTGTGGTCAGGGAACGTGTCTACCAACTCTGTACTGTCCCAAGTACTTAGTACAGTTCTCTGCACACAGTAAGCACTCAATAAATATGATAGATTGATCGATACCCGCATGCATGCAAACTCATGTGAACCCACTTTGAGGTTTGTGCTCAAAAAACCACACCAGCCCCCTCAGTATCCTTTCCTGCTGAATCAACATAGATCAATTAAAGCTTTATTGAAAATGCTTTCATTATATAGTTAAAAAATACCCCCCCTCCAACCCGATAGCACTTATGTACAGGTCTTTATATATTATAAATTTATTACTCATACTGTCTGTCCCTCTAAAACTGTAAGCTCGTTATGGGCAGGGAATGGGTCCCTAATTCTGTTGTATTCTGCCAAGCACTTAGTACGGTGCTCTGTACATAGTAAGCGCTCAATAAATACCATTGATTGACAGATTGATTTCATCATGTGAAACTTGCTTTTATAGGATTTGCTTCTCTGGACCCAGAAACATACTGAGGTAGAAACAGTGGACCTTGTATTGAAGTTGAAAAGTAAACTGGTATGTATACAAAAGTTAGGCCAGCAAAGGCTTTTTTTTCTGAAAAATTTCTGGAATTTAGTTGGACAGCCCACCGCACCAGCACAGTGTTCAGCCAGAACACATATGACCCTTCCACATAATAATCTTCACCATAATAGTCCGTAGACTATAATAGTTTATACTATGAGCTCATGGTGGGCAGGGAATGGGTCTGTTATATTGTTGTTTGTAGTCTCCCAAGCACTTAGTATGGTGCCCTGCACACAGTAAAGCACTCAGTAAATACGACTGATTGTTCATTATTATTATTATGTATTCTTTCCTTATCGTATGCCCAGCACTGTACTAAGCGCTAGGATAGATACAAGATAATTAGGCCAGAAACATGTCAGACCCCACAGTCTAAGGGACAACAGTGGGGACAGGTACTGAATTCCCATTTTACAGATGATTCACCTGAGGCACAGAGAAGTTACCCAAGGTCAAAATAGCAGGCAGGTGGCAGGGCAGGGGTTAGAACCCAGGTCCTCTGACTCCCAGGCCCTTGCTCTTTCCAGTGCTCTAAGCGCTGGGATAGATTCAAGGTAATTGTGTAATCCTACTTATAGTCCAAGTAGGAGGGAGAACAGTTATTGAATCTCCATTTTGCAAATGAGAGACTGGACACACAGAGAAGTTAAGTGAGTTGCCCAAGGGCACACAGCAAGTACACAGGCAAGTCAGGATTAGAACCCAGGGCATCCAGCTCCCAGGCCCAAGTTCTTTCCACTAGGTCATGCTGCTTCCAATAATAGTTCCTATATCATTACAAGGTTAGTACTTTGTAGGCTAAAACTCACACCTTGTTACCCTTATTTAGAGCAAAAAAATGAATCCTAGATTTGGTCCCTTCAGTCATCTGCAAGAAAGTTCTCTGATTTCATGGGTTTTGTGAATAGCATGCTATGGGTAAGTTCTCAAAGTCATGAGATCATTAGATAATGGGAGGTTCTTCATTTGAGAAATGTCAAACATTCCTGAATAGTGAGAGGATTTGAAAAACTATTACAAGTTCTTTCTATAGTTACAGGTTGATCGTGAACAGCTACCTGTGAAACCTGGCACTGTGGAAAAGTTACAGATGCATATAGAAGCAATTATTTTAGCACTGCCAGAAGACCTGCAGGGTATTCTGCTCAAAACTGGCAAAACATGATGTCTCCTTGGATTTTTCAAATCAACAGGATTTTTCAGCAATGAAGCATAGGAAACATTTCAGAGACCCTCACAAAGAGGATTGAGGCAGAACAATGGAAAGCAATTAGGAATAGAGGTATTACCAAAAGACATTCTAATGTGGTGAAAACTTTTAGCTCATTTTTTAAACCAAAATTTACAGTGGCTCCACTTTAATACAGACTAATGGAAAAATATTTCTATATTTTTACTTATGTTTAAAAGTGCTCTTATGAGAGACCTGTGAGGGGCAAAAGCATGTAAAATCCCATGCTGCAATGCTGGCATTGCAGATTTATTTTTAAACTAATGCTACTGTGCCCAGTCAAGTTAATTCTCAGGGGAAAGGAACATTCACAAAGGTAAAAAGAGGAAGACAAAAAAACCCCCAAGATGTCCTATCTTGTTGATATCTAATTAGTGCCTTCCTTTCTGCCTACATTTTTCACATTACAAGCCCAGCCGTTGTTCTTGGGGCTGACTCAGTTTTATGTAACATACCAGATATTTTATTAATTAATCACTGCTAACAAATAGATACTTTATGGCTCCAAGGCTATTAATTAGTAGAGATGACTCTTTTGACCCTACACTCTTTTTTATTCCATGACTTTTTGGCCCTGTATATTTTTGTTTAATTATTATCTCACTAAAGAAGAGAAACCATGTAATCATGATTTGGAAATGGAGAAACTATTATCTCCTGTCCTTTAGTACTTGGGCCTTTTAGGTCAAATATCATGGGTGCTTCTCTCCAAGCCAGAATTGTTGCCAATCTCACAAAGAGAGTGGGTTTTGTTTTATAATGTTTAAATCTTCTGAAAAGAAAAAGTGGACATAGGCCTTTAATGTGATCATCTTTGCTGTGATTACCCGAGATGACTTCAGTGGCATTATTTGTTTTGTGGCTCCTTTGTTTTATAAAAAAACAAAAAACCCTGATTCAATAATATTCCTTGTTTCAGTTTCTTCACTTCTGATTGACACTGAGTCTTTTTTGTCTTTCACTGTTTCAATTCACTTTTTGGACTGGTCGGTTCCATGATGCATAGAAGCCGGAATGTGGATCGGTCATAATGATTGTGCGGTTTGGGCTTCAAAAAGAGGTACAGCAGAAGCCACTTAAAAATAGGCACATACTGTACAATACTTGTGTATCTAGCCCGATATCTCATTTCCAATGGCAGAAACAAATTTAGTTGTGTTCCTTAGGAAAAAAAAAGAAGAGATTGCCCAGGTCTCCTTTGCTTTCCATTTATATCGATGGAGGATGTACTTCCAAGTATAAGACCATTACAGTTTTAGAGAAATATACAGTCTTTTTACTCATGAATAAGACCTTGAGGATAATACCTTACAGTTATATAAGGAATATCTCATTGGAACAGAGGTGCCAACTTGTCATTTTAAGTATAGGGGCAAAAAGCAGACAGGGATTTTAGGGAGGATGAGGAGCGGAAGGGCAACGGCTTCACATGGGTGATAGGCCAGAGATCTCCAATTTTGGGTATTTGGGGTACTCTCAGATCTTGTCAGAGACTTGGGAGAAGCAAATCTGCTCAAAAAGCTGGGCGGACGATTGCCCCCATGGAGCGAGCACCTGTCTATGCATTGGAAATGAATTGTTTGCTTTGGATTAGATCAAGTGTTTTTCAAGAATCTACAGTCCTCCTTGGGGGATGAGAGGAATTACATTTGTATGCTAAAACGCTTCATAACTTTCTAGGAAGCCTTATTAAGATGTAAAAGGTCACCTTTGTATTTTTTTTACAAGAAGACGTATTTTAGTATTCATTTATATGCAATTTGTGACCAGAAATGAAACTGTAATAGTGTTGATTCAAAAATGAATCTTGAAATGAATGCCACTATATGATGTTTGCTAATTTTCTGAAGAATTATTCTTCAGCACACCTGAAGAATAGTGAAATGGGTGTGGCTGTAGCTTGTTTGTATTTATGTTTTTTTTAAACTGAAGAATAACCTCTAGAAAATCCTGTAAACTGGGCACCCGATGGTTGCTTGTCACTTAAATACAGCTGTATAAAACTGTATTGGAAATCTGAGACTGATGTTATTTTCTCAACAATTACTATATATTTGGGAATGACTTTTTCTTTAAAATCTAAACCCTACCACGTACTGTCTGTCACTAGCCTCAGAAGGCATCATTGCTTTATGTCTGTTATGGAAGGCTTTTTACTAACTTCTGAGAAGGAGGCTTTGGAGAGAGAAGGCACAGCAGTTGCCTGATGAAATGATTAAAGGTCTCAAATACTAAAACGTGTGATATTTATTTATGTCTTATTTCAGGACAGGCTAATACTTGAAAATACTTAGGTTAAACATAGCTTTGCTCCTTCCCAACTCACTTCACTTCCTGAAAGATTTGGTGACAAAGACCAATTGATCTTATCTTTCCATGGGTAGGAGCCAGGTGCCCCAAATGTTTTCCTGTCAGTAAAGCTGGACGGGCTTGCTTGATAACATGGGAATTGTCTAGATTTTTTTTATGGTATTTGTTAAATGCTTATTTTGTGTCGGGATAGATACAAGCTAATCAGGTTGGACACAGTCCATGTCCCAAATGGGGGGTGGGGGGGGAAAGTAACAGTTTTAATCCCCCTTTTACAAATGAGGTAGCTGAGGCACAGAGAAGTGAAGTAATAATAATAATGGTATTTGCTAAGTGCTTACTGTGTTCCATGCACTGTTCTCAGCGCTGGGGTGGATACAAGCAAATTGGGTTGGACACGGTCCCTGTCCCACGTGGAGCTCACAGTCTCAATCCCCAGTTTACAGATGAGGTAACCAAGGCACAGTGAAGTGACTTGCCCAAGGTCACACAGCAGACACATGGCGGAGCCAGGATTAGGACGCAGGTCCTTCTGACTCCCAGGTCTTTATCCATTAGACTACGCTGCTACTCAAGATGTCCCTTCCAATCTTCTGATTCTTTGACATATTAACAGATTGGCTAGTTATGTAAGCTTGCTTTTGACCATGAAATGGGCACCCTTGCGCAGACGTGGAAGTAGAGAAGATTCCTTTTCTTAATATTCACGGCTCTCACCTCCACTTTCCAGGCAGGAGACCTTGATTTTGGCAATGAAGACGGGGAGGAGAGGTGTCGGTATTTAGCGGCCCGGCATCTCCCTTACCCAGGACCAATTAAGCATTGGTTCTTGTGTTAAGCATCTGTTGTTGAACACCGTCATCCCAATAAGTTCAAAGCTTTCTTCCCAAACAAAAGCAAGAGCATAGTGTAGTACTGTGAAACCAATGGTCCATCGTGTTCTGAATTGAATTAATTGCTGAATAAAGAGTCTTAAAATGATTAAAGTGGGAAAGTGGTTAAGTGCGGGGGGGGGGGGGGGGGGGGGGGGAGTGGCACAGCCATGGCCCAGACCCACATAACCCAACCCAATGGCCTTACAGATTGAAATCCTGTACCTCCAGAGAAGCAGCATGGCTCAGTGGAAAGAGCCTGGGCTTGGGAGTCATAGCTCATGGGTTTGAATCCTGGCTCCAACGCTTGTCAGCTGTGTGACCTTGGGCAAGTCACTTAACTTCTCTGTGCCTCAGTTACCTCATCTGTAAAATGGGGATTAAGATTGTTAGCTTCATGTGGGACAACCTGATGACCCTGTATCTCCCCCAGCGCTTAGAACAGTGCTCTGCATATAGTAAACACTTAACAAATACCAACATTATTATCAAGATGGCACCCTCCTGAAACATTCTCAGATGGACCTCATCCTAGGTCTTACTAAGATGACTGCCAGGCATGCTTGATATCAGAGACAATGGGGTGGCACCAGGGTTCGTATACAGTGACCTCCTGTCAGTCTTTTTCCCTCCTCACCATTGCTCCCTCTAAGGCTGTACGTGTTGAGCAGCCATCTTTCATTACTCTAGTAATTCTCAACTCTGAAGGAGAGGAGGAGTTTCAGAAGACTGGAGAGAGGGGCCTTGTGGGGAGGAGGGAAATGGAGAGGAATATTGGCTCATGTCCAACAGACAGGAGGGTGCCTGAAGGAGACATTTAAGGGCCACATGCTTGAAGTTCAGCCAGCCTGGGGACAAGACAGCAGCACTCCAGCTTTTCCCAGGCAGCTGTGGGCTGAGTTGGACTCCTGGTGGCCAATCAGCCTGCCACAATGGGGCAGGAGGGTCTGCTGCCGGGGGTTGAGAGTACCACAGGAAGAACCTGGATGTCCTTGGGAGCTGCTGGGGATCAGCTATGGCTGTGTCTCCTCACCCTAGGTTCCAGTGCAATCTTTTAGCAGGTGGGAGATCCTGGAAATTCCCGAGAAGTTTTGTTTTCTCGGTTGAGTGGAGCTCGGGGCCAGGCCTGGCTGATGACTTTCATGTGTGGGGCACATAGCTCAAACCAGTTTCCAGCTGGCATGGGTGGAAGAGTAGAGGAAGCGTATCATAAAATTCAATGTCCTTCCTTCTCCCTCTGTCCCTCACCCCTGATGACTGATGTTCTTTCAGCTCCAAATTCTGTTGGTAATCCAGCTGAGTCATTTCTGGCTGTAAAGCCCAGGAATTTACTGGGAAAAGGAAGCTGAGAATTGTTCCTAGAAAACTCCAGCGATTGGGGGCGCTCAGATCGAATGACTCTGTTTCTCTCATTGGCTTGTGCACGCTCTCTCTCTCCTGCCCGGTGGAGAGCAGAGCGGAGACTGTGGAGAGCCAATGCAGCAGTCGCTTACTTTCATGGGAGGCGGAGAAAGGGTGGCCAAGCTGAGGAAGGGGCCGGGGCCTTTGCTCCGACCCCTTCCAGGAAACACCACAAGTATGGAGCAGTGCTCAGAGTGAACTTTCCAAAGGGCCTGCAGGGAGGGAGAGGGCAACCGCTTCTTTCCAACCCCGCTTCAGAGCCTTTGGCAAGAAGACAGGGTCAGGAGGGTCCGTGGGAGCTTGAGGACATCTACCTGTTCCACTTGGCTGCCACTTCTCCTGCGCCCTGGGGGGCTGAAGAGAGATTCATTCACTCATTCGATTCAATTGTATTTATTAAACTCTGTATGCAGGGCACTGTACTAAGCACTTGGGACAGAGCGTGGCACAGGAGAGCCTTGGGGATGGGTAGGGGGAAGGGCCCGCTCCTCCCCAGGGACGTTAAGTCTCAGTCCTTCAGTTTCAGCCGGAAGCCCACCCTGTCCCACAGGCCAGGCGAATTGGGGAGACTTTTCCGATGATGTCATACACATGATGTTACGCATCACATGGGCGCCCTGCAAAAATCGATTAGCCCAAGGACTTATGGAGGGCTTCCTCCATGGGTCAGCTCTGCTACATGTGCATCCACAATGCTGAGATGAATCACTTTGTCAAGATGAAATTTTCTGGTTTGAAAAAATGTCTTGTACTGTGTTTTAAGGGCTGTTGCAAACAAGTGGGCCAAGTCCAAGGTTGGGAGTCACAAAAGAGCTTCCCATGGCAATCGTGATGTGAGGGATGGGATATGTGCTTTCCGCATGGAACTAATCAATCATATTGACAGCATAGCTTAGTGGAAAGAGCATGGGCTTGGGAGTCAGAGGTCGTGAGTTCTAATCCCAACTCCGCCACTTGACAGCTGTGTGACTTTGGGCAAGTCACTTCACTTCTCTGTGCCTCAGTTACCTCATCTGGAAAATGGGGCTCAAGAGTGTGAGCCCCAAGTGGTACAGCCTGATAAACTTGTAGCTATCCCAGCGCTTAGAATGATGATGGTATTTGTTAAGTGCTTAATATGTGCAAAGCACTGTTCTAAGCGCTGGGGGAGGGTACAACAGTGCTTGGCACATAATAGGTGGTTAACAAATACCACCATCATCATTATTATTATATTTATTGGACATTTACTGTGCGCAGAGCATTGTACTAAGCACTTGGGAGAGTACGATATAATAAACAGACACATTCCCTGCCCACAATGAACTTACAGTCTAGAGGACTAATCACCATGCAACTTGTCCTTGTGCTCTCCCCTAGCCTGTGTAGGCAACAGGGGTAACCCTTCTACTATCGTGGTACTCCAGAAAAGCTACAACTGGGTCCCAACGCAGCTGCTCAACAGAATGTCAGTGGGGGGGGGGGGATTAAACTGCTTCCAGGGTAATGCATGCATTCCCAGCCTGGGGGAGTTTGGTCATCTTTATAACCAAGCGCCTATGCTGATTGCTAAGAGCCTTTTTTATTGCCATTCCAAAGATCAACAACTCGAGCATATCATAAACTGCAGTAACTCTGGCCACATTATGCACATTGTTTGTGGAATAGCTGAACTTCTTATGTACAATGGTCTCAAGCCCCTAGAGAAAACTTGCCAGGAAGTTGAAGGAACGAGGTTTCTATCCTATCACTCGATCAATGGTTTTTATTTGGTGCTTACCCTATAAAAATATAACTGCACAGCTTGTGTAAATTTCTGCAACATTCATAAGAGGCTGTAATGGGCTTCAGAACTGAGTGTATAGGCAACTAAGAAAGTATTTTAGCTGCCCCTGCCGATGAATGGACAATGAACCAGCAAACCCCCATTACACAGCTGGATTATGCTACATGAAAATATGGTTATATCATGAATGGTGGTACTTACAATCAGGTATACTTTCCCAAAGATTTACAAGTCATAAATGAGGATCTGTTCCCAAACCTCTGGAAAAATAAGGATTTCTGCTATATTTGTTAAAGTAATTCAAAGCACAACATCCCAACGTGAAGATCAATTTATTTTTAATCACAATCTCTAAAATGACATCCCCATAAAAGTATTAAAACCTATAAAAAATGAAGAAAGATTGAATTCCCAATCCTAAAATGAAACTATTCCCTAACAGTTTAGTAACACTCTGGACAGGACCAGCTTCAAACATGTGGCCATCTCGAGGCAGGGACAAGTTTGTCGCTTCCATACCTCCCTCTAGACTGTAAGCTCATCCCTCTAGACTCTAAGCTCGTTGTGGGCAGGTCACTTGTCTACCAACTCTGTCCTGTTGTATTCTCCCAAGCACTTAGCGTAGTGGTTTGTCCACAGTAAGTGCTCAATACCATTGTTTGATTGACCCTGTCTCCTGTCATGTGACATGATGTCACAAGGAAGTTGCCATTCAAATCACGGAACTTGGGGCATTTCTCTGGGAGGACCACACACACACCACTAGCCTCCCTCTTCCCCTGTCCCTCACTTCAGAGCATTTTCCCTCCCAGGTCCCTGATCACCCAAGCGCTCAGTACAGTGCTCTGCACACAGTAAGCGCTCAATAAATATGATTGAATGAATGATCTCACAAGTGCCTCTTCTAAGGTTGGGTTCTTTCCCATTTTTCACCACCAGCTCTGACTTCTGGTGGGTAGAGAGGCTCTCAGAACTCCCCCTAGGAGACACAACTGCCTGTATTTCTCTCTGGTCCCATAGCCTTGGCCCAACCCCTTCGGCAAGACCTTCCTAAGCCCCTGTAGAGAGGCTCCCTGCTCCCTCAATCTCTAACCTGTTGTATTCCCCACTGCTTTTCAGATCCCCCTGTGCTCCATTAGGTGCTCAGGTCTGCTATGTGGTACCTTTAATCCTGGTCTTACCAGCCACTACAATAGCTGCCAACCCCCTCCCTCCCCCACCCAACACATCGCCGCCTCACTTCTTCTCACTTTCCGGCTTGTCCTGCCCTGGCTCCAGCAGCAGAGATAGAAACTGAGGTCAAATTGAGGTGACGGGGATGGCAGCGGTTCATTCATTCAACTGTATTCACTGATCGCTTACTGTGTGCAAAGCACTGGTACAAAGAGCTTGGGAGAGTACAATATAACAATAAACACATTCCCTGCCCACAGTGAGTTTACGGTCTAGAACGGTTCTCTTCCCAAGCCCCTGTTGTCCTCTCCACCTCATCCTGGCCTGATCCACAGCTGCCTCTATCCCCTCCCCAGCCCCAAGTGGGGTGAGCCAGCAGGGCGGGGGACAAGGTGGTGGTGGCTGTAGCATATGGTAAGAGTAGAATTCAAATACCATACAACCCACTTCAGCATTAGGAAGACTGGCAAAGGGGGTGGGGAGCGGTGGGAAACTTGAAAACTTCCAAGAACAAGCAAAGGTGGGGCGAGGGAAGGAATGGGCAGGGAGAGAACTGATTTATCTTCAGTTAATGAAAGCAGAAACATGGAGCAGGGTTGACAGAGCTTGGATACATCAGCAAACGGTGTTTCACGTATCTCTGGGTTTTACATATTTGTGGAATGCTTGGAACCTGGAGGGTGCCTATAAACGGCATCATAAATTCCTGTTCTGAGTCCAAGTTTTTAGTGTAAACTTGCTAATGATATGTCAATTTTGCCACATCAAAGTAATCTTGTTACTTGGGGCATTTTCAAAAAGTTTTCCTGTAAGAAGTAATTAAGCTAGAGGACTTGATTATCAAAATAAATGCTGCTTGCTGCCAAATTTTCTCCAGTGCTTGAGGTATCTTATTCATGGGCAATCGGGGGAAAGAACACTGCTCTAGGAATTGGGAGACCTGAGTTCTAATAAGGTTTCTTCCTTTATGGCTAATATGAGCAAAGACTGCACCTGCACTTCACAGCTGGGCAGCAGCAGAGGTGAGTGATGCAGAGAAAGCCACTAGTACCGTAATCAATTCCTCTGTGCAGTTTATCGATCCTGCAGTTTCAGCACCGAGCCTCCTCTGTGTTTCCTGAAGGGAGACTCCACCATCATAACAGGTTTTCAGTCAGGCACTGGCATTTGGAATATGGCTCAAAATTAAACTTGCTGGGACAAAAAACTTTGGGTAAGGCTGCAATTCTGGCATTTATTACACACTTATGTGCTAAGCACTGGGGGAAATGCAAAATTATCAGATCAGACATAGTCCCTATCTCACAGGGGGTTCACAATCTATTTCATCCCCGTTATACAGAAACTCGGGCAGAGAGAGGTTGATTTACCCGAAGTCACACAGCAAGCCATAGCAAAGCTAGGGGTAGAATCCAAATCACCTGACTTCCAGTTTTGTGCTGTTTCCACTAAACCACATTTTAATCAATGGTTTGCTCTGTAGGTGTGGATTGGATTTCACACTGATGGGTCAGAATTCTTTTCAGATCTTTTGGACTGTTTTTCCTAAGGATTGCCTCAAGAATCTCTTTTTAAGAATCTCCCTGCTTTTCCACATCCCATGCCCAGACTCCTAATGACAGCTCTTCCAACCTCTTGGCCTCAGCTTCTGGATTTTTTTCTCTCTCATCCTCAAAGCCTCTTTCATCCTCTATTTTTGTTCCTCTCTACCTCTGCCATTCTTCCCCTCCCGTTTTCTCTCCATAATCTCAGACCACTGGTTTCTCACCATGTAAACAACATCAGAAGTTTACACTCCTTGACCAAATTTGTAAAACAGTGCTTGGCACACAGTAAATGCTTAACAAATACCATCATTATTATTATTACTTCAGAAAACGTGGTCCCCACCCCTTAATAGGGCCTGTGAATTGGGAGGTTGAGGAGGTTAAGAGAAGGATCATGACACTCATTTTGAGTCTATCCCAGACCAGTTTAGGGATCTCTGACACACGGATAGACTCAGTTGCCTTTAACTACTCCTACACGGACGTAGGGATAAGGACTAAACAACTTCTAGAGTTCTCAATAAGTCATCTGTGTAGGGGAGGACACTAATGGATTCGACATGGGATCTAAGGCAGGTAGGTCTCTTCCCCCAGTTTCACTAGGCATTAGAGAATCGATGTGGCTGAATGGAAATAGCTCGGGCCTGGAAGCCCGAGGACCTGGGTTTTAATCCCCTCTCTGCCACTTACCTGTTGTGTGACCTTGAGCAAGTCACTTAACATCTCTGTTCCTCAGTTTCATCTGTAAAATGGAGATTCAGTACCTGCTTTCCATCCTGCTTAGATTCTGAGCCTAGACTGTAAGCCTGTAGGAGGCAGGGAATGTGTCTGTTAATACTGTACTCTCCCAAGTGCTTAGTACAGTGCTCTGCAGACAGTGAGTGCTCAAAAAAATACAACTGAATGAATGAATGACGAGGAACAGGGATTGAGCCCAACCTGATTATATTGCACTTACCTCCAGTGTTCAGTGCTTGGTATCACAGTAAGTGCTTAAATACCACAATAATTAGTATTAATTAGAGGCAGGGTGGCCAGTTGTTTGCTTTTCAGCTGGTCTAACCTCTATCCAAAGGGCCGCTTATGGTGCTCCCGAATAATAGACACAAGGAACACAGCATGTCTTGATATCACAGCTGCCATTTTACAGAACTACTGATTTCACAGTCCCAGAGCATTTCTCAGGGGATATTCCTGAACCCTCCACTTGCTCTAGAGCTTTTGTATTTCCCCCCCGCCCCCCCCACACATTAGTGTGACATCCGGCACAGTATCCGAACCATGGGACTTGAGGGCGGGAGCAACAGGGGAAGGCTTGGTGTGGAAAATGAAAAAAAAAGCAACATAACATCTGCTACCATATCAGGACCAGACAGCTGAAATCTAAAAACCCAGATACCTGTCCAGGGCCATGTCAGTACTGGATGCTTTTATATCTATTTAAACAACTTTTCATGCCAAGCAGCGTGGCTCAGTGGAACGAGCCCAGGCTTGGGAGTCAGAGGTCATGGGTTCGAATCCCGGCTCTGCCACTTGTCAGCTGTGTGACTGTGGGCAAGTCACTTAACTTCTCTGGGCCTCAGTTACCTCATCTGTAAAATGGGGATTAAGACTGTGAGCCCCACGTGGGACAACCTGATTACCCTGTATCTACCCCAGCGCTTAGAACAGTGCTCTGCACATAGTAAGCGCTTAACAAATACCAACATTATTATTATTATTATGCCAAGGCTCTGTCTGCTGTGACTGGTGCTGCCTAGTTCTGCAGCCTTGGAAGGAATGGCCATGTTCAGAGGGATTTTTTGTTTGTTTCTTTTTCTGTGGCATTTGTTAAGCACTTAGTATGTGCCAGGCACTGTACAAAGCCTGGGGTAGACACAAGGTTGGTCACAGTCCCTGTTCCGCATGGGGATCACAGTCTTAATCCCCATTTTACAGCTGAGGTAACTGAGGGCTAGAGAAGTTAAGTGACTTGCCCAAGGCCACTGTGGCAGAACTAGGATTAGGGCCAAGGTCCTTCTGACTCCCAAGCCCATGCTCCATCCACTAGGCCACACTGCTTCTCTGGGAAGGGAATGCTTTAACAAAATGGAGCTTGGCATCACCGCTAATTTTGCTGTATTGTACTCTCCCAAGCACTTAGTACAGTGCTCTGCACATAGTAAATGCTCAATACATACATAGATTGATTACACCAGGTGCCATGTGTAACACCTGTAAATTCCCTGTGGGCAGGGAACCATCTATACCTACTCTGTCGTACTGTCTCCTCCCAAGCACTTGGTACAGTGCTTGGCACACACCAAGCACTTAGTAAACACCACTGGTTGCCATAACAGCATGGACTAGCAGATAGAGCATGGGCCTGGGAGTCAGAAGGAACTGGGTTGCAATCCCAGCTCTGCCACTTGTCCATGGTGTGACCTTGGGCAATTCACTTCACCTCTCTGAGCCTCAGTTACCTCTTCAGTAAAATGGGGATTGAGACCGGGAGCCCCACGTGGGATAGGGACTGCATCCAACCCAATTTGCTTGTACCTGCCCTGGCACTCAGTACGATGTCTGGCACATAGTAAGTGCTTAACAAATACCACCATTAGAATACCTGGTATAGCCGAGGTCCTTCGGGAGCTGCCCTGCCCGAAACTAAAAACCAAGTGCTTAGAAAGGTGCTCGGCACATAGTGAGCACTTAACGAATACCATCGTTATTATAACGGCCGGGGGCCCTCCTCAGCTGCTCTCGCACGGTGCAGTGGATAGAGCACGGGCCTGGGAGTCAGAAGGTCCGCATGACTGCTGCGCAACCTTGTGCAAGTCGATTCTCTGTTACCACATCTGTAAAATGGGGAATAAGACTGTGAGCCCTATGCGGGCACTGGAACTGTGTCCAACCCGACTTGCTAATATCCGCTCCGACGCCTGGCACATAGTAAGCGCTTAACAAACACCAGCATTATCATTATTAGCATTAATTACCTCAGAGCAAGATGGGCAAGATGAAGTCGGGGACAACTCTCGCCCAGATCCCCAAAAGAGTCGGTTTGGGGGGGGAGGGGGCAAAGGCAAGGGCACGTGGTGATGGAGAGGCGGGGACGGCAACGATCACCACCAGGCAAAGGCCAACTCCCAACCTACGAACGGACCTGCGAGACCGCGCGAAGAACGTCAGCCACTTCCATCCCGGCACCGCCCCGCGGCTGGCCGCCCCCTGACGCAGCGGGAGGGCCACGTGGCCCATCTCCGCGCAGCCGTACTGAGCTGGCTGGGAGGGAGAAGGAAGTGCTGACGCGTTTCTGTCCGCGTTGGAGGTGCCGAGCCCCTTGCCGTCGTCGCCGCCGCCGCCGCGTGACGTGGCAGAGTCTGAGCTCCAGCGCGAGCGGCGGACGTGGTCTCGGCAGTAGGTCGACCTCGCTCGCCCGCCCGCCGCAGCCCTTTCCTGCAGCCTTTCCCGCGCGGCGCCCGCTCCCTTCCCCTCTCCCCCACCCCCGCGCCGCCCCGCTCACGAAGCCGGTTCCCACCTGCAGAGCCTCGGCGCAGGTCCCGACAGCGCCGGCGCCGTCCGCCTCCCCTTGGCTTTGCCCTCTTGCAGCCTCTCGAGGGCCCAAGCGGGGGAACCCGGGGAACGCCGCGATGGGCCTCACCATCTCCTCCCTGTTCTCCCGCCTCTTCGGCAAGAAGCAGATGCGCATCCTGATGGGTGAGCGCGGGCTCCGGGTGGAAACGGCGGTGGAGGGCCCCCGGAGCCTTGGGCCGTCCCGGTCCGCCCTGCGGCCTCCCGTTTTCTCTTCAGCTTGGGGCGAGGCAGCCGCGGTGGGGGAGGGGCAGGCAGGCTCGTAGGGGGAGGGAAGGTGTTAAGGACAATATCGGGGGGAGACACACAACTCCCTCAAAACCCCCTCCATTCCACGTCGCGAGAGGCTTGTGTCTCAGGGAGTGGAGCTTTCCCTTTTTTTTAATATGTGGGGGGGGCGAGTGCCCTGCCCTGCCCGAAGTCCCCATCCGTGAGAAACTAGGCACTTCGGGCCTTGGATCCCCATGCCTAACCTAACCCTTGCGGTGCCGGCTTGTCAGGGAGCTCGCCTGCCGGGCCCAGGCCTCTGCGAACGGGACTTCCTAACCGTCCTGGGAAGTCCGTGCGGGCGCCGGCCCCTACTACGCGAGCCGTGGGACTGCCAAATAGCAGGAGATGTGACAGGGTCAAGGGTCTTTTCCGTAACCCCGAGGACTTCAGAGGACGGGGTTGTTGGGGGCAGGAGCCCTTTAACGGTAGGCGAGGACAAAATAGGTTTTTCTCTCGTCTCTCTCCCCATTTTTCAACGCGCCTCCAATCGAGCGATCGTATTTCTAGAGCGCTCACCGTGTGCCGAGCAAAGTGCTGAGCGCTCGGGGGAGTCCAGTATATCCGAATTGTTAGACACGTTCCCTGCTAGAAAAGTGCCGGGCACACAGTAAGCGCTTAACAGATACCATAATAATAACGAGCTTACTGGCCATTACTCTGCCTCCTAAGTACAGCACGGTGCCTGGAATCCAGGAGACCCGGCATCTCAATTGTTGTTGTGTGTGCTGCTATTGTTTGTAGTATTGCGTTTTCGCCTCCGTAAAATGGGATCTTCTTCCTGCTTAGATTGTGAGCCCCGTGTGGGACAGGAACTGTGTTTGACACTTTGACACTTAGTAAGCGCTCAGATCCCACAGTTACTATGTGCTCACTCTGTGCGAAGCACTCAGTTCCCACAGTTACTATGTGCACACTCTGTGTGAAGCGCTGGGGTAGATACGCGATAAGTAGACAGCACCAAGTGTCGCACTGCCCTATTTTTCCACGGTATTGATGCCTCTCTGGGGAGTTGGTGAATCACTTTTCCCCTGCCTATTTCAGTAAGCGAACACTAGCCAAATTAAACTGCGACTTTCATATGCGGGAACTTTGTAAAAACTAAAACGTAGATTTTCTTTAAGAGAAGACTTTTTAAGACCTACCAAAATGATTGAATCGACCGTGTGTGTGTGGGGGGGGGGGGGGGGTCACCATTCTGTGATGTGATGTAAGCAACTCTCTCTGTGGCATAGTGAGTTACTTTGGTACCACACCCAGGCCTCTATTGACCTGAATGTGGCTAATAGTGAAACTTATTAATGCCCAGTAGTTTTGAAGAATTTTTTTTTCAAAGTTCTCAAGCACAAAGTAGATGCACATATGTACGTTGGATCTATTTGTGAAGCTCATCTTTTTTTTCCCCCACTTACCCGGATCCCAACCTCCAATGTGAGGCATAAGATGCTGTCACAATTTTTTCTTCATTTTTCATATTGGTTGTTCCAGGCCTCTTTTGGAAAGTGCTTTTTAAGAAGGCAGTAACAGTCTTTGTAAAATGCAAATAGTATCTCGCAGCTGAGATACTCATAAATGAATGAAATGTGACAATTGAAAAAGAGGTTGTGGAAGCACTTTGAAATGGATTATCCAACCTGTGGTTTTTCCCTTGAAGCCACAGTACTGTTGTTTCTACGAGGCAACCTGTAGAAAATAAATTGATGGTTCTCAGGTTCTTGGTGGCCGGTAACTTTATGAAAAAGGGCAAAAGTGGGCTGGAAGGAACTGTGTGTGCAACCCATGTATTCCTTGAAGGACAGTCCGCCAGCAGGTGTTGCAGTGTGGAGGATTGTTTCACTTCCACTTAACTCCAGCAATTCGAAATTCAGTTTAAGCCTTTAAAACAAAAACACGTTTACAAGCCAGTTGAGATTTACAACAGCTTTCTTAACCAAATGAAGCAAAAACCTTGCTCTAAATTTTTTCCCCTGGAACTGTAACTTATTTTAATGTCTGTTCCCCCCCTGGAGACTGTATACTCCTTGAGGGTAGGGAATGTGTCTGCCAACTCTGTTGTAGTTTTTGAAGTGCTTAGAACAGTGTTCTGCACACAGTAAGGGATCGGTAAATGCCACTGATTGATTGAACAACTTTTACCTCAGTTACCTCAAGTACCTAGTCGTTACTAGATCTCCCTATTAGAAGGTTTTACAAAGCAAAATGAGTTTTTTTCCCCAGAGTAAAGTTATTATTGGCTTTGCATTTTAAGGATGTTCTCATTGGTACTGGAAGGAAAATGTTTGAACTATAGTCCCTCACCCATAAGTTTGGAATTCTGGTGGTGGGTTTTAAAGTCAGTTGAATTGTTTCTATGAGTTGTGCAGTAGCAAAAGCTTAGGTCTTACAACGGAGAATTTGTTCATAGAAATGACACATTGACCCTAGATTCAAAGGTAATCTGTCCCCATCTTGAATTTCTGATTTAGTCCATGGTGGAAATAGAGACTGTACCTCTTGCTTTAGTATTGTCTTAAACTCTGGGTATATGTTCAGATACGAATACAAGAGGTACAGTCTCAATTTCCAACATGGACTAAATCAGAAATGGTGTCATATGACAATAATGTAACTTGGTAAATTGTCCTTAAATTGGGCATTTTTGGTTTTAATAAAGTTTTGTGTCTCTCATAGAGGCATGCTCAAGAAAATTCCCCTTTTGTTTCGAAACACCAGTGTCTGGCTGGCTTTAGAAATTCCTCACACCATTACGGGTGAATAACGACAGCCTTTTTGCATTATGATTTGCCCGTGGGAATGCTCAGCTGACAATATCTATCAGATAATATAGATCGTTTTTCATACTAAAATTTAACTCCCTTGCAAAAGTGGTTTTCACATTTCTCTGTCAACATTCCCTAACCAACTACATTCTATATTTTCTAAATATCAAATATCTTCAAAGCACTTTTTCTCGCTAATCAGTTAATTTTTTTTCTTTTGAGATCTTAGAGAATGCTTTAATAATGTTCTATTACAGTAGAGATGGCCGAAATAAGTATTTTGTGCCGTTTGAAATTAGCATTCATTTATCACAGAATAAACATTTGGTAAAACATTTGGTTGAGCCCGATGCCACCACCATCTCTTCCTCCCCATATTCCTAGGGCTGTTCCTGGGAGGAGGGGAGGCCTAGAACCAACACACGGTAACACTCACTTAGGGCCAGTGGAAATGTATAGAACTTAACACATACCATTTGCCTCCCCTGTATGTGCTAGAGGTAGTACTTGGGGAAACATTTTAATTTTGATCTCTTGAGTTAGCAAAGATCAGTTAGCAAACACCAATTGAGCATATGGAGTTCGGAAGCGGCCCCTCTGCCAGTACGGGAATGCCACGTGCCCCCTCCTTGTACAGAAGAGTTTATAGAGTGGCTTCTGACGATTGAACTAATGTTAACTAACACTCAATATTACAGATCAATATTTACAGATGAAGTTTCCTGGAGATTCCCACTTCCAAGCATCTCTTTCTTAAATTTTGTTTACTCAGTAAAATGTTAGGCATATTTCTTGCTTGATGGTAAATGTAGTAGTCTGTATGTGCACCAGAGAGGGAGAGGGGAGGAAATAGGCTCAGGAGGAAAAGTGGTCAGTGCAAGATGTTTTTGACGCCACTTTATTAAGCAGTTGACTGTCCATGTGCAGTCCCATTCTGATTCATTCGAAGACTTCAGTTAAAGATTCCTACCTTCTCATTTCATTCAGCTTCATAGCCTTAGACTTTCTAATAATTCTGTAGCTGGTATTTTTTTTTAATCTAGGCAAGTTTATTTGGAGGGGGTGGAATGTACCAGCATCCCTTGCACACGAGTATGTCGCTGCCTTCCCCTTCACTCAAAAATTACTAAAACACATTTTGTTATTCCCTAACTTTAGAAGGTAAGTGTTCAATGCACCGAATTTAGGGTAATTTGCTGTAGAGCCTGCTCATCTTGTATGCCAAGGAATAAGTTTCTCATTTAATTTTCCTTGCCTCAGAAACTCATCATTCTGAAAAAAGGGGGGCGGGGGGCAGAGAAAGGAGAAGGGGCAGCATTTAAACAATTGTGGATTCCCATTAAGCCTGTTAATTTTACTTTGATGAATTTGAGTTAGCATTTTTATTTCACCATTCTTAGGCTGCCAGAAAAATCCCCCCAAATGATGCATTTCAAATTTATGCTCTGAAATTAGAATTTAATTTTGTTTTTCTTTCCTTTAGTTGGTTTGGATGCTGCAGGAAAAACAACCATTCTGTATAAACTGAAATTAGGGGAGATAGTCACCACCATTCCCACTATTGGTAAGCATTAAGTGTTGGTTCTGATTATTCTCATGCCGGTAGAGAATTACTTTAAAATTAATTTACATGAAAATAGTTATATTTCAAACACGTTTAATGTTTCAGACTTTAATAACTCTGAAGAGAAAGTTAACACTTAAAATACTGCATAGCCATGATGCTTTTTCTTTTTTCATCTTAGGTTTTAATGTTGAAACAGTAGAATATAAAAACATTTGCTTCACAGTATGGGATGTTGGTGGTCAAGATAAAATTAGACCTCTTTGGAGGCATTACTTCCAAAACACACAGGTAAGGTTCCCAAATCACATTGTTATTGATTTCCCATAGGTACTGCACATTTTACAGTCACTATTAATGTGTTTACTGAGCTAATGATCATGAGTTGGCATTCCTCTTATCATTTCTTCCATGTTCTCTGATGGACTCTTACCCCTCTAGGAGTGTCCTTCCTCTCGTCTGTCTAAGTACACTGGACATGGTTGAATTTGAGAAATTTTACTCAGAGTTTTTTCCACTAGAATTTGATGCTCATTTCCTTCTGTAAGTTTATGGCAAACTTGGCCTTTTATTTAGATATAGGGATAGGGTTTTTAATAGACTAGCAAAATGCTCTGTTTACTTGTAGCATAATTTAGTCACCTATATAACTGGTATGTATCGGTTACTAATATTTGTGTATTTTTACAAAACCTAGTAGTGCTGGAGCAAGGAACCATTTGAATACTTTCCCTATGGCTACAAAAGAAGACTGTCCATATCCAAGCATCAGCAGAAAATGGGCAGTTTTCTTTTTAGTGTCTTGGCTCTTCCTTTTCATATACAGCGTGGATATAAATTAGGAATAGGAGAGGACATGTGAAAAAATGTTGTAGTCCTAGAACAGACATAGAAGAAAAGTAGGGACCAGAGACGTTTTAGAAGCGACTAAGTGAGAATTTCCCAGAAAAAGAATAGGGCAAATAAAATTTTTAGGATATAATTTCAAGGAGGGAAAACTTCAAAAACATCAGTAACTACACGGATGATTCCCAAATCTACCTTTCTTCTTCTCTGCAATTTTGCATTTCCTCCTGGCTTCAGGACCTCTCTTCTAGGATGTCCTGCTGATACCTCAAACTTAGCGTGTCCAAAACAGAACTCATCTTTACATCCAAACCCTGTCTTCCCCCATCTTCTCCATTACTGTAGACAATACCACAGTTTCCCTGTCTCACCAGCCCATAACCATGGCATTTTCCTTGACATTGCTCTCATTCAACCTACGTAGTCAATCTGTCACCAAATCCTGTCAATTCTACCTCTACGACATTGCCAAAATCCATCCATTCCTCTCCATCCAAACTGCTAAAGCACTTATATCCTACCTTAACTACCACACCAGCCTCCCTGCTGACCTCCCGACCTCCTGCCTCTCCCCATTCCAGTTCATACTTCACTCTGCTGCCAGAATCATTTTTCTAAAAAAAGTTCAATCCGTGTTTCCCCACTCTTCAGAAATCTCCAACCTCATCTCCACATCAAACTCTTTGCCATTGGTTTTAAGCCACTCAAACAGACTTGTTTTGATGTCTGCCTCCCCCCCTTCTAGACTGTGAGCCCGTTGGTGGGCAGGGATTGCCTCTATTTGTTGTTGAATTGTACTTTCCAAGTGCTTAGTACAGTGCTCTCCACACAGTAAACGCTCAATAAATAGGATTGAATGAATGAAAAGCTCTCTCCTTATTGTATCTCATCGATCTCCTACTGCAACCCAGCCCACACACTTCACTCTTCTAACACTTATATTCTCACTGTACCATGATCTCGTCTATCTCGCCGCCAACTCCTTGCTCACGTCCTGCCTCTGGCCTGGAGCTCCCTCCCCCTTCGTGTACAACAGATTATGACTCCCCCCACCCTCAAAGCCTTATTGTCACATTTCCTCCAAGAGGCCTTTCTTGATTAACCCATTTCTCCTACTCCCGTTCCCTTCCATTGCCACCTATGCACTTGGATCTGTACCTTTTAACCACTTGATATCTGCCCCACCCTCAGCCCCACATCACTTATGTACATATCCTTAATTTATTTGAATGTCTGTCTCCCCCTCTGGACGGTAAACCCGTTGTGGGGAGGGAACATGTCTGCCAACTCTCTCTTGTATTGTACCCTCTTAAGTGCTTAGTACAGTGCTCTGCACACAGTAAGTGCTTAATGGATTCCATTGATTGATAATTGCTTTAGAGTTGTGGGGAAAACTGGTGTCCTGGGGAACTCTATGTAGCCTGTAATAGTAGTATTTGCTACACTGGGAAATTAAGCCTCTATTCCCCCGCCTTATATTTTACTATTCTTCTTAGCAGAGAAAAATCATAAACTGGGAAGCACCTCAAAGTGATTTTGCTCTGATAGTATAGGATTCTGAAGTTCATTCAATAGTATTTATTGAGCGCTTACTATGTGCAGAGCACTGTACTAAGCACTTGGAATGAACAAGTCGGCAACAGATACAGTCCCTGCCGTTTGATGGGCTTACAGTCTAATCGGGGGAGACGGACAGACAAGAACAATGGCAATAAATAGAGTCAAGGGGAAGAACATCTCGTAAAAACAATGGCAACTAAATAGAATCAAGGCGATGTACATTTCATTAACAAAATAAATAGGGTAATGAAAATATATACAGTTGAGCAGACGAGTACAGTGCTGAGGGGAGGGAAGGGAGGGGGGAGGAGCAGAGGGAAATGGGGGGAAAAGAGGGTTAAGCTGCAGAGAGGTGAGGGGGGGGTGGTAGAGGGAGTAGAGGGAGAAGGGGAGCTCAGTCTGGGAAGGCCTCTTGGAGGAGGTGAGTTTTAAGTAGGGTTTTGAAGAGGGAAAGAGAATTAGTTTGGCAGAGGTGAGGAGGGAGGGCATTCCAGGACCGCGGGAGGACGTGGCCCAGGGGTCGACGGCGGGATAGGTGAGACCGAGGGACGGTGAGGAGGTGGGCGGCAGAGGAGCGGAGCGGCGGGGGGGGGTGGGCAGTAGAAAGAGAGAAGGGAGGAGAGGTAGGAAGGGGCAAGGTGATGGAGAGCCTTGAAGCCTAGAGTGAGGAGTTTTTGTTTGGAGCGGAGGTTGATAGGCAACCACTGGAGGTATTTAAGAAGGGGAGTGACATGCCCAGATCGTTTCTGCAGGAAGATGAGCCGGGCAGTGGAGTGAAGAATAGACTGGAGCGGGGAGAGAGAGGAGGAAGGGAGATCAGAGAGAAGGCTGACACAGTAGTCTAGCCGGGATATAACAAGAGCCTGTAGCAGTAAGGTAGCCGTTTGGGTGGAGAGGAAAGGGCGGATCTTGGCGATATTGTAAAGGGAAACCAGCAGGTCTTGGTAATGGATAGGATATGTGGGGTTAACAAGAGAGAGGAATCAAGGATGACACCAAGATTGCGGACCTGAGAGACGGGAAGGATGGTCGTGCCATCCACGGTGATAGGGAAGTCTGGGAGAGGACCGGGCTTGGGAGGGAAGATGAGGAGCTCAGTCCTGCTCATGTTGAGTTTAAGGTGGCGGGCCGACATCCAGGTGGAGACATCCTGGAGGCAGGAGGAGATGCGAGCCTGAAGGGATGGGGGGAGGACAGGGGCAGAGATGTAGATCTGCGTGTCATCTGTGTAGAGATGGTAGTCAAAGCCATGAGAGCGAATGAGTTCACTGAGGGAGTGAGTGTAAATGGAGAACAGAAGAGGGCCAAGAACTGACCCTTGAGGAACTCCAACAGTTAAAGGATGGGAGGGGGAGGAGACGCCAGCAAAGGAGACCGAGAATGACCGGCCAGAGAGGTAAGAGGAGAACCAGGAGAGGACGGAGTCCGTGAAGCCAAGGTGAGATAAGGTATGGAGGAGGAGGGGATGGTCGACAGTGTCAAAGGCAGCAGAGAGGTCAAGGAGGATTAGAATGGAGTAGGAGCCATTGGATTTGGCAAGAAGGAGGTCACGGGTGACCTTAGAGAGAGCAGTCTCGGTAGAGTGGAGGGGACGGAAGCCAGATTGGAGGGGGTCCAGGAGAGAATGGGAGTCACCAGGAGATGGTTTTGGTTTGCTAATACCCTGAAAGTCTAACCTTTGAGACTATGATTCTCCTCAACTTTTCCTCATGTTTTGTCTGAGCTGATCTTTTTCTAAATAAGTACAATTTTATCAGCTTGGTTTTCATATGTCATCTTCACCTTTGTTTCCTCCAGCCCAACCCTGGCTTCACAGTTCTTACTCATTGCCCATTTCACCCACTGCCTAAATAGTGGGAGAATCAGTAACCTTCAGACCACTAGGAGACTCTTTAATGCACTGCTACTGTGTGTGCATAGAGAAGGCAACAGTACACTAAATGCTTCTATGTAGTCTGAAAAAATTACTGTTCTTCCCAAGTGCCTAACTTTCAACTTCTTTGGGGAATCTGTTGGAATCCCTCAATTTGCACATATATTTATTTAACAGGGTTGGAAGGCAGCATTCCAGATTAGGGCCATCCTTTCCCTAGCCTAGGACATGTTTTGTCTTTATCTGTAGCCCATTGGGTTTTTGTTGTTGTTTTTTAAAAACTATATCAAGTTACAAAATTCCTTATCTCATTGTAATGTGTTGTTTTCACATTGTTGCGTTCTGTTTCTCATGCCCATTGAGGGTGAGTGGTTTTATTTTTCCCTGTAGGCAAAGACTTGTTTTTTCCAGTTGAGTCACTAATTTTTACTCCTTTCCCTAACTTGTACCTACTGATGTTATCAGCAGATACCAGTTGAGTACTCTGCAATTTTAGAATACTAACGTGTTGTGACCTAACATTAGTTTGTGGTACTTCACAGCAACATTAATTGCAAGCCTTTTTGCCATTTTGGATAAATGGGAAACTGTTGGATAAATGAAAAGACAATCATGCTGTACAAAGACCCAGATATTTAATTTTTATCATTATCCACACGGGTAACTTTATAAGGCAATTTTCCAAGTTCTTCTGGCCTTCAGGAATCTGCTGCATAATGTTTCTAATTGTTTCTTAAAGATGTTGTATGAAGTACAGTTAAACATTGTTTATGCAGTGACTGAATGCCAAGCTTGTGGATGACGCAGAACCCTAATTTCTTCTTCTTCTCCTCCTGATCTTTCTTTCCAACCCCCTTGCTATTTTGTGACTTATTTCTGTAAGCCATTGGGAGTGATAATGTGAAACACAAAGTGAGTAATTTTTCGCTTCTTGGGAACAGGTTGGGACAGAAGTTGAAATTACTGGTCAAGATTTTTAGATTAATCTTCAATGATCTTCTCTCCCTCCCCCTCTTAGGATAATTTCGCACTTGTCAGTATTCGATGGAATTTTTTCTTTAGGCTTGACTTAGCCTGCAGTTTTCTAAACCCATTTAATTTTTTTCTTTTCAGGGTCTCATTTTTGTGGTAGACAGCAATGACCGTGAGAGAATTCAGGAAGGAGCAGAAGAGCTTCAGAAGATGGTAAATAATAGTCTTTTGAAATTGAAAATGACAGTTTAAAATTTAAAATGGAGTTAGCTTTTCAGGCTGAAAGTGTTCAGTGTATTCAGACTGGTGAAGGGAGAATACTTAGAATGTGCAATAGCCATTTAAGAAATGTTATGGTCTTTGTATCTGGTACTAAACATTTTATCCAGGACCTTTCCAGGAGTTGTAACAGGGTGCCAAATGGTCTCTGTCAGCTGCTATTGTGCAGCTTTAGAAGTATAAGTGCTTAAGGTTGTTTTACACTAGCTTTACTAATTGAAGGACTTGTGATTGAGTTCTGTGAAACCACTTACAAAAGCAGCCATGACTTTTTCATTTTCCAGAAGAGAACACAGACTACTAGGTGTTTTTTAATTTGCTTTTAATAATAATGAATGGGAGATAGGTAGAAAAATATTTACAATAATTTGACTTCCATTGTACTTATGTTGGAGTAATGCATTATCATTGGGGTTTATTTTCAGCTTCAAGAAGATGAGTTGCGTGATGCAGTGCTCCTGCTTTTCGCTAACAAGCAGGATTTGCCAAATGCTATGGCAATAAGTGAAATGACAGATAAATTAGGTCTCCAGGCCCTTCGCAACAGAACTGTAAGTATTTTTTTGGTTCTGGAGATTGAACTTCAGATTTAGGACATAATTATGGTATGTTGTCAGGGAAAAGTGTTGTTAATCTGCATAGAGATAGGGTTCAAAAGGATTCAAAATAGTGAATGCAAAGCATCTTGATATTGTCCAGTCAGTTTTTTTTTTCCCTGAGCACTTCTGTTTTCAGTTACTGAGATTTAATAAATCATTCTATTAAATCGAATGAGAATTATTATCAGTAGATGGTTGGCAGAACTCCAGAAACCAAGCAGGCTCTGGCTGCTTCAGATTCACTCTCTCCTGTTGCTTCTTTCCTAGCTTCTGTTTGGCAGCAGTACTGTGCCCTCCCTCCCTGACCCCCACAGCCTTACTCCAAACCCCTAAGTCCCTCTTGAAATCCCCAGTGCCCCAAGCCCCTCTCTAACTTCTAATGACCATACCACCTGCTTTGTTCATAAGGTAGAAACTATCAGACAAGAGCTTCCTCCTCAGTGCTCTCCTGCCCACCTAACCCTCATTCTTCTTCCCAAAGGCTCTCAGGAGGAGGTCACCCACTAGTCACAGTTTACACTCTCTACCTATGCTGCTGTCTTCATCCTCTCTCATCTTTTAAAAATCACCTGCTCCCACTTTCCTTTCCTCCCTTATTGCCATTTTCTACCTCTCACTCTCCACTGGCTCCTCCTCCATTGCCTATACTAAAAAAGCCTACTCTGGACCCACAGCCCCTTTCCTGAACTCTGAAAGGTTTGTATATACCTGCTGTATTCACATCATTTCTTCTCCATCCAACTCTCTTCTTGATCTCTGCCATTTGGTTTTTGTCCCCTTTGCTTCACTGAGACCGTGCTCGCCAAGATCTCCAATGACCTCTGAGCCAAGTCTAATGCAGTCTGCTCTGCTCCACCCTTAGGCTTCTTGACCATATGGCTGCTTTTGACATTGTCAACGACTCCTTTACTGTGGTTTTACCAACATGGTATTCACCTGGGTAATCCTCCTATCTCTGATTGCTCCTAATTAGTCTCATGCACTGGTTCTTCTCTACCTTTCACCCCTTAACTGTGGGGGGCCGTGATGTTCTGTTTAGAGTCTCCTACTTTTCATGCTCCACAGTCATGCTCTTAGGGAGCTCATCTGCTTGTGTGACTTCAGTTTTTACCCCTGTGACTCCCAGATCTACATCACTAGCCCAACTTCTTACCTGCATGGCAATCCTGCATTTCCCTTTGCCTCCTCAACAGCTCCACATGAATATCCTGCACTCAATCAGCATTCCCCCTTCTGCCTGACTTTGCTGATCTACTACAACCCATCCTTCCTCTGATCTGGAACACCCTTAACCTTCAAATCTGACTGACCATCACTCTCCCTTGTTTCCAAGGCCAACTAAAATCATAATCCCTCCGAGAGGCCTTCACTGACTAACCCCTCATTTCCCTGCCGTATTGGCCCTCTGCTCTGCGTCATCTATGCACTTAGGGTCTCCACCCCTGAAGCCCTTTGGTACTCGCCCCATAGAACTCAGATGCATAACCTTTTACTCTGCTGCTTCCCCATCAGTAATTTATTGTAATGTTTATCTCCCCCATTAGATTCTAAACTCCTTAAGGGCAGGGATCATATGCATTAGCTCTGTTGTATTTTACTCTCCCAAGCACACAGTACAGTGCCCTGTGCAAACAGTCAGCACTCAATAAATACCGCTGATTGATTGCTGGCACCTTGAAGTCAACATAGCTAAAACTGAATCAGCTTCCCTCCTAAATCCACTCCTCCTAACTTTCCTGTCACACTCTCCAATACCAAAATCCACCCTGTTCCAGCAGGTTATCACTTTGATGTCATCTTAGACTCCTATCTTTGAATTCTCACATTGTCTGGTTTTTCTTCCACACCGTTTCTAAGGTTTAACCCAAACCACCACCACCACCTCTGCTTCAAACGCTCATCTCCTGACTAGATTATTGCATCAGCCTCCTCACCGCTTTTCCTGTCTCCAACCTCCCCCTCTTCAATCTATACCATACTTTCTGCAGTGCCACCTGACACACTTCTCTACTCTTCAAAAAAAAATCTCCACTAGCTACCCATTTCTGTCCATATCAAATAGAAGCTCCTGCTCATGGGCTTCAAGACCCGTCACCACCTCTTTCTTTGATGTCTGCTCTCTTTGCTGCTCCCTCTCTTGCCCTCATGCCACCTTCAACCTTTTGCTTAAGGCCCTTACCCTTGTTTGGAACTTGAGTTCTCTTGGAACTTGTCTCTCCTGCCTCCGTCACCTTACTCACCCCCTTTCTCCTATTTGGAACTCCCTCCTTCATAGCTGGCAAATTACAGGCCTCCTGAAATACCTCTTTCAATTAATTTATGCCAGCTCAAGTCATAGCATCCCAACAGCCACACTTTGCACTTAGTGTATGCTCTCCATTTATTCACTTACTCTGTTCTCCATGTTACCAGTTATGAATGTTTTTCTTCCTCCAAATACTTGTAAATGGTCTGTTTCTTCACTTGTCAGTCATACGTGTTGTGAATGTGTTGATTATCTAAAATCAAATAATCTTTAAACCAGCTAAAGCCACTTGAGGATTCATTTTTGGAAAAAAAATAAATCCTTTAAAAAAAATTGGAGCATATATGTAATTACGAAAGTTTTGTTAATGCATATGCATAATTCATTGGTTTGTGATATTAATTTAATTGTGCTTTCTGCTTTAACCAAGTGACTTATGCAGAGCTGTCAGAGGAATATGAAGTGCCCAAATTCAGCTGCACTTGTTTTGGATTGTATATCCATCAAATTTGTAGATGAAATAGCTAAAAAAAAAACAAACCCCATAGAGGATAATGGAGTGGGGCTAAGGAAAGGTGAAAGAGTATATCGAATACAGGCACTTTAGATGCCCAATCTTAACATTCAAACCCAGGGGTGTTTCTGTTTACTGGGATTTTAAAAAAATGTTTTCCTAACAGAGACTATGAAATGCAGAATGGGTGTGATTTCTCTATTGAAACAAATACCAACCCATCACATTTATTAATCTCTGTAGTCTCTGCTTTTTCATCTACTGACTTGTTCTATATTCCTGAAGTGTGCATTAATTCAGGAAAATCCTTTAGTTGCCAGAATCACAATTAACAGAATCACGTAGTCTTCTGTTGATTAATTTCTTTTTCCTCTCCTTTTTAGTGGTATGTTCAAGCCACCTGTGCTACACAAGGAACTGGTCTGTATGAGGGACTTGATTGGCTGTCAAATGAACTCTCAAAACGTTAAATCAGACTGGATAACCAAGGACACCTTTGATAGAATTGGTCTAGGCTTGTTAAAACAACATTAGTTTGCATCTTGGTTATTAAACAGTATCCAGAACTGGTTGAGCAGAAAATTGCAGCATTTTAAAACTTTATTTTGTTGCCATTTATTGTTTACCAAGTTTTATGTTGCTACTATAGCATTATGCTTGGATTAGATTCTCCTTAACTTTAAGAAAAGGGTTTTTATCTGATTTTACTTTCCCTAGTCTAAAAGCCTGGACATAGCAATTTTGACATCCTTACATGAATGTTTTGAATTTTTTTTGAGGCCCAATGAATATTTTAAAAATTTCCCCTGCTACTTTAGTTTACTGATACCTTATGTCATTCCTTGGGCAGTCTGCTGATTTTTAAAAAAATGTAGCATTCCATTTGTATTTATTTTTCTCCCTTGCCAAAAAGACTTACTAATACTGCTTGTGCCAGCCAAGAAAATGCTCTAAAACACTATTCAGATGTACTGCACTGAGCAACATTTTGATTAACCCTTGGCTTCCATCGGCTCAGCTTACCTTGGTGCGAATTGGATTTGACGGATAGAATAGTTCTATGCTGGTTGCGGAAGTTCATTTTGAGATTTTTTTTTAAATATTCAGCAGGCTGTCTTTCTTTTCATTGTATCTCTTATGTTGCATGTTGCTTTTGGTATCAGCCTGATTGTTTTTGCCCAGTGTATTATAGGTCTGCTGTTTTATTGTTCATTGGTGAACACATCTTCATGAAGAATGACTTTGAAAAATTCTTCAAACTCGATCATTAGTTTCTTCATAACCCACTTGGAATTATTCCTAATAAAATGATAAATTGTATAGTTGTGTACGTTTTTTCAATCTTGAAAAACTTCTGGGATGGGAACTGGAGAGTTACGAAGTTCAGATGGATGTGGTAAAATTGGGGGTTGATGCAAGGATTTAATGGGGGTAGTAGTTATGGTGGAATTTTTACTGGTTTATTATGGAGATTAAGATCTATATTACATAGCTTATTTCTTCTTTGGCAGTGATAACGGCAAACAGTGAAATTACTCCATAAAATTTTAATCAGCATTGTGTCCTAGTAGAAATAGTATAGGTTTGGGGGGTGGAGGGGGCAGAGGACCTGGACTCTAATTCCTGCTCTGCCACTTGCTTTCTGCATGACCTTGGGCAAGTCACTTCTGTTACACTCAGTTTGCTTATCTGTAAAATTCAATACCTGTTTCTCCCCCATTTAGATCCGTGACCCCCATGTGAGAGAGAGACTGTCTGACCCGATTATCTTGTATCTACCCCAGCACATAGTATGGTATTTGGCTCACAGGAAGCACTTAACCACTATCATCAGTGTTAGTATTAAAATGCCAGAATAATGTCTTCAGATTTTTAGGAAGTATTAGTGTTCTTGACAGTGATCAAAACTGAACAAAGCAGTCTCTTAAAAAAAAAAAAAAGACTACATTTTCAATATAAATATGCTTGATAGAGTAGTGGTATTGAGTTCTTACAATGTGCAGAGCACTGTACTATGTGCTTGGGGAAAGTATATTATGATAGTTGGTAGACATGATCCTTCTCCACAGGTAGTTTACAATCTACCGGGGAAGACAGACATTAAAATGAGGGATAGGGAAAATACTGATCTAATCCAATTTATTAAAAATCTGAATGGAACCATTGCATTTTAAGAAAACCCAAAAGTTGGAAAAGCGTAGCCTTCATTAAAGCATTTCCAGAGATGCTGGGAGGTCTCCAGCTTTTTTTGTTAAAACTTTATTCTTTAGTCTTAAGTTGTTCTTCTTCAATGTCTACTGACACTGGATTTCACTTTTCATCCAGAATTAAATTGCTTTTGAGAAAAAAGAACCTATGGTGAGTTGTTGTACAGTGCCTGGCACATAGGAAGTGCTTAATTATTAATATACCATGCTAGCCTAGTCCAATATCATTGCAAAGTTTGTGTGACATTTTAAACCAATCTATGGCTTTTATAAAATGGTTTTTTCTTTTAAATTTTTGTTCAGACTATTTCCTGAAATGCTTAGTCCTATATGTTGAGATTCCTGAACATTTGATAACTTCTATTAAAAAGCGGTAAGTGTTAAATGGAAATTTCTCATGAGCAAGTCAGTTTGAAAGGAAGAGTTTTGTGTAGTCTCCTTGTTGCAGAATATAATCTGTTGTGGAAAACAAATGGGAATATAATTTAGCCATAAAATACATTTGATGGGGAAATGAAGTAACTGGCAAGTTATAAATCACTTAATAATGTTGGTATTTGTTAAGCGCTTACTAGGTGCCGAGCACTGTTCTAAGCGCTGGGGGAGATACAGGGTAGCCAGGTTGTCCCACGTGAGGCTCACACACTTTTAATCCCCATTTTACAGATGAGGGAACTGAGGCACAGAGAAGTGAAGTGACTTGCCCACAGTCACACAGCTGACAAGTGGCAGCGCCGGGAGTCGAACTCATGACTTCTGACTCCAAAGCCCAGGCTCTTTCCACTGAGCCACGCTGCTTCTCCACTCTGTGCCAGTTTCCTCACCAGTAAAACGGCGATTCAACACCTTATCTCCCCTTCCTACTAGGACTGTGAGCCCCTACTTGGACTGTTAGTCTGACCTAACTTGTACCTACCCCAGTGCTTTGAGCAATGCTTGCAACATCATGTGCATCTATGACCTAGAATGCAAATTCTGTATTCTCCTCTGCCTGATTCAGGCATTAGCAATTTTTTAAAGGTCTGTGTCAATCCAAGGGAGAGTATGGAGAAAGTGGATGGGATGTGAGCAGTCTCAGTTGCCCGTAAGGCCAGTCGGTATCCTGCCCCCTAAGAGTGTACTCTATTGTTCTTTGCCAAAGCACTTAATACAGTGCTCTGCATATAAGTAAACCTTTAATAAAAACCAGGAATTAATTGAAGGAAATAAGGAAAGAGATGGAATGAAGACAGGAAAATGGGATAGGGAGAGGAAATAATGGAATAGATGACAAGGTGTGTTTTCCAGTTGTACACTGGCTAATACCTGGGAGGTCCAAGACTGTTTTACTTACTGCATACCCGTTACTTAAGGCATATGGTAAAGTGTTGGCAGAATCTGGCTGTGGAACTGCTCAACCCTCCTACTGGAATAGAAGACGAGGACAGGAAACGTATTCAAGCAGTCTGATCTTCCTGGGCGGTAGATTCCCAGGGTCCAGATGGGCTGTTTCCCAGAAGCATGTGGGGGATTGGAAACTTTGGGGAAGATGAATCCCAACCAATCAGCAAGCTGGGCAGAGCTCTTAAATTCAGGACAGCAGCATTTTCTCTTCCCGACTTTGCTGATCCATTTAGCTGTGCTCTGAGATGGGACCTCTCAGATTGTTCCTTCTGAGCAAAAGGTGATTTGAGTAGTTTGGAACCAAGGAAGTATATAGACGGTTGTGTATTTATGACAGCTTGCTTAATAGAAGTTTGTGTGCTTAAGGGAGCCTGTATAATTAATGAAATCCTTGATTTCACACTAGCAAGCAGGCCTGTTCTTGGAGTGCTGGGGTAGAGACTCAAGCCACACAGTGAATGGAGCCCTTATGGCTCCTTTGGCTTGTTCTGCCCAAAAAGGTAACAAGGTTAGACAGGCATGGAAAGGTGCCCAACAGATGTTAACAAGAAACTGCAGGAGGCAGTTGAAGAAATGAAGGCAGAATAAATGAAGAAATGAAGGCAGGGTTTTTGAAGCAACTGTTATGTCCTTGCCCTAAGTAAACAGTCGTTCCGTTCTGGACTCTGGGACCCCTCTTACTTGAGAATCTTGCCTTGTACCTGTGCCTGCTTTTGGATCTGGAAATCCATTTTTTCAGGTCTTTAGCTTTAATGGAGCACCAGAGAGCAAGTTATTGGAAGAACTGGGAAAAGTAGCTTCAGATTCCTAGCCATTTAGGAAGGGACATAGGCTTTCCACTTGGTCTGAGACTCTTGTCTTCTCTTGGCATTATGATGGAACAAAAAACTTCTTATAAAAGTCACTCAGTAACTTTACACATAGTGCTGAAATCATTGAATTTTCTCATGTAGTTGGGAGCTGAGGTAGAAAATCATTGGATTCGTGAGCTCCTTTTACTGTTGTCTTTGCTGAAATGAAACTGATTTTGCTGTAACATTAGACACGGATTCCATGATAACTGAACTCAATGTTCAGTTATTTAATCTTAAGAACCATTTTTTCAGAAACTGCACAGTCACTTTTAGCAATGATTTGTTAGCGCAAAACATGGCCCACTCTGGAAAAAGTTGTCAGGCTTCCTTCCCTCTCTACAAATTTAAGGATTGGGCACAACCAAGCATAATCTCTGTCGGATTTTCCTCCAGTCTCCCCACTCCCGCACAGCTTCTCTTCCCTTCACCGTGGAGTCTTAAAGAAAGGAGGCGAAATGGACACTCTGGTTCTATAAATTAGCATGTACAGGAGGCATTTTTACATGGTGGCAGAGAGACCAAGTGCCCTGCTATGACAGTCATCTGATCCACACGATGTAAGAACATGCACCAAATCTGTACCAATTTAGAAATTCCAGCGGTCTCAGCAAGGACTCTGGAAACACTTCCAAGAGCCTCTTCTTCCTTGGTTTTCTCCTGAAATGACTTATTTTATGAGATGAAAATACAGTAAACCAAAGCAGCCTCCAAAATGAGACAGCTCAGAGTGGTATTACTAATAATTGGGGTATTTAAGGGCTTACTTTGGGCCAAGCACTGTAGTAAGCACTGAGGTAGATACAAGATAATCAGGTCCCACATGGGGCTCAGTGTCAACAGAAGGAAGAACAGGTATTGAATCTTCATTTTGCAGATAAGGGAACTGAGGCACAGAGAATTTCAAGATCACATAGAAGTTAAGTGGTGGAGCTGGAATTTGAACCCAGGTCCTCACTCCCAGGCCTGTGCTCTTTCCACTGGGCTACACTGCTTCTGGAATAGACAAAGAAGTTCCACACTCCAGCCTGACGCTTACACACTGCAGGTGTACCCCACGCTACGACTAGATGTTTCTCAACAATGTGGTTGTATTATGGATATATTTTCCCAAAGACTTACATGCTACGAATCAGAATCCTTTCCAGAGGCTTGGAAAAGTAACATGAAATTCCTTGATGTGCTATATACTGCAAAAAATTAAGACCATGAGCCCCATATAGGACAGGGACTGTGTCCAACCCGGCACATAGTAAGCGCTTACCAAATACCATTTTTTAAAAAAAAGGATGACCATCACTAAACTCCTGTTTCATCTTTATTAAAGTATTTCCAAGTAAAACAAACATCACAATATTAAGTAAATGAGGAGTGGAATTATGATTATGTAGGAGGCTGAGGAAGTGGAAGCTTGTCCTGCTGCATGGGGCAGAGGATTTTCAATTTTACTGAAAATTCTGTCAAGCTTAGGTTGAATAGCAGCCACCTTTTCTCTTTGTAAAGCAACTTGTAGCAGGGGAAACTCCTGAACACCTGTGCACCTTGTAACTCCCCACTATCTCCAGTACAGCTGTTGTTTTAATCAAATGTGTAAATTCACACTCCTCAAAAACTATTGCAAAACTTTTCTAACCCCAAGATTTTATTTAGCCGGTAGTGGAAAAACCATAGCTGCTTCATCTTTTTTTGGCATCTTGCAATGATGCAAAGGATTGTTGAAGTTTGATGAGATCCTCATTGCATGACTCCCTTGAGAGAGTTAACTCATCGACATCCACACTGTCCATTTCCAAAGTTAAGCAATTCCTTTGGCTTATCTGCTCAGGGACCTCGTCAATGCCTTATATATCTGACACAAACTAGGGGCTGTAGAGATGCGGGGGCAGAGGGAAGTTGGGGCGGCGGGGGGGAGAATTTACTCACCTGTAGCACTCGGCCGGCATGTCTAGGGCATCAAACAATACCGGTCATATCTCCCAGGACGGTTGTATCACGGGCCATTCCCGTACCTGCGAAAGGAAAGTCGGTGGTCTCCACCCAGCTTCCAGTTTGTTCACATTTCTCAGCCCAGCAATGTGACCAGGTGAGCGTGTAGGAACAAACTGCACAGTTCTGTGTAGGGGTAACCACTGAAGCAGGTTGGAATGACAAAAACAAACTTTAACACACTCCTCCCTGTTCCTTCACCATAACAATGCTAAGGAAAGGTGTGGTTGGGGATGGAAGGGAGTTGGGAGAAGGGTACTGATTTATCATTTAATCACCACTATCTTTAGTTAGGAGACTGGCATTCAACTTTGCCCTGTGCTGATATAGGGAAAGTTTTCAAAAGTGTGTGCGCGCATGTATATGTATGTATGTATACGTATTTACTTATTGGGCAGCCAAAAAATTCCCCCAAAAAACCACACTGACTGTGCAGACAACATCCTCAGCTTTCTAACAAAGGTGTCAGGGTTCACTGACGAAGGATGGAAATCCTGCAATACTGTCTGTAAATTAACATTTCTCTCGATTGTTCATTGACATATTTTTGGGGAAGAAAAACTACCAACCTAGAAATGTAAAAACAAAGCCAGGGAACAGTAAGGCTGCCAAAGTGAGACAAAGCTCAAAATCAAGGCACCTTTCACTAACCAGAGGAGTTGAGAGCTTGAAAACAACCTCTGGGCAATCTGACCTCATCAAAGCTCCTCACATTTCCTCCCTTGAATGTTTCAACAAGCTGCTCAACACTACTTTTCCTCACAAATATGACTTCTAGGTACACTCTCCCCTCCGCCAAGGAAAAATAATAATGCCCATTTTTATATGCTAACTTTTGTGATGAAGAGCCCGCTCTCCTTCAATCTCTTCCACTAGCAAAAAACAGAATAAAACGTGTCCAAAAATCTTTTCTCGTATAAAACAATCAAAATTTTCATTCCACTTCTTCAGGAGCTGACTGACAAGACACTTCAGTATTAAATAGTTTTGGGAGGATTCCTAAGAACAGTGCACTCTTGTCAAACAGAACCCAAAGCTTCACACTCAATCACCATTGAAGCCGGCGGTCCGTTCACTGCCCATCGCCAAGGAAAAGCTCTGCAAGACGTAGTTGGAGACTCAAAGAGGAGAAGCAAGGGGAGTGGCGGATGATACACGCACCTAGTGTTTTCCTGAAACTGTGAAAAATAGTGTTTAAAAAACTGCTCAAAGAGGGAGCCTGTGTAAAACCTAGCTTTACTCAATCCACGCGAGTCGGGTCGGATCTCTGTCCCCTCCTCAACTACATGAACACGGATCTGTTAAAAAAAAATCCACCATTGTAGAAATCATTTTAGAATCATTTTTTTTAAACAAAATCATCTCTGATTTACCCTTGGAAAAAAAATCACATAAAAGGTATATGAGAATCCAGCCAAATGGGACCTCCTTAAACATACCTGTTCTCTTTTTGATGTAGAAAAGAGGAGAAAGAAGAGGAACTATGCCATGCAAACGTTATGAACAACCCCTGGAAACGCAGGATACACTTAAGACATCACAGACCAGATAACGGTGTGAATTGTTTTTTTCACCCCCCCCCCCCCCCCCATTCAGTACAGGTTCCCCTCCACTCAAGGTTTACACCGAAGTATAAATCTCAAGACTCACTTTACAGCTGCGCTAAGGTAAAAAGCGGCCCCCTCATTCCAAGCTTCCCAACCGGTGCCGGACAAAAGGGAGTCTATTTCCACTTCAAATCGCATATCAAGGCTATGTGGTCAGAGGGATGCGAAACGCTGGGCAAGGCCTGATGGGTAGTGACCTCTTCGTGAGTCGGCAGGGGAATCACCTGCTCCACCTCCAAGGCATCCGAGTCGATGAAGACGTAATCCAGGCACCCGTGAAACCCGCCGACGTAGTTGGTGTAGGCGGGCTCGCCGCACGCGCTCTTCAGTTTGAAGGGGTGGGTCAGGGCCATGTTGCACCGCTCTTCTTCGCCATTCGAAGCCCAGTCTTCGTGGTCCTCCGCGATGCCGCCGCTGTTGACGAAACTATAGGTGCCCGTCGACGGAGTACTATTAAAATCCCCACAGAATACGACGGGCACGCCCGGGTACAGATCAGAGGTCACATACTTAATGTGAGACAGAGCTACGGCCACCTGAATGAGACGGATGTTCCCACCTACGGACACACAAAAGACACCGACGAGTATTTTTCAGGGAGGGCCGTAGTTGGTGGGGGGGGGGGGGGGCGCGATGGGGGGGGGAAGAGAGACGAGGCAAGGGATAGTCTCCGCTGCCCTGAGGGGCGGGTGGGGAGAGTGAGTCTTTTGGTTCAAAATAAAAGTCTCTCGAGAGAACCCACTCCCTTTCCTAAGCAACCTACAGAGTGACGGAACATGTGCAACCGGGAACGCACATGAAACTTTTCTCTTTTTTTTACCTTTCGGGTGCCAGTACAGGTGGGTATTGGCAACGCAGATCTTTTTCGAAGAGTCCTTCGTAGACTGCAAAATGGAGACCTGCAAGAGAAGGGGAGAGACAGTGAGGCCCAGGGAAGTGAAGCAACTCGCCCCAGGCTGCCCGGTCTTCCGACCCGGGGTCTCTGTGGGGGCGGCTGGGACAGCGCCCGCCCCCTCGACCGTTTGGGATGGGCGTTCAAAAGGACACGACGGAAGGGTTACCCGGGCAAACCGGGACACGGCGGGGGGGGGAGGGGGGTCCAGCGCCCGAGCCGAGCCAGCCCCTCACCTGCAGGACGGAGGACCTCTGGAGCACCTTCTCCCGCACCAGCGGGTATGGGGAGAGCTTCTCCAGCAGCTCCCTGTGCAGGGGGTCGGAGAGCAAGGCCTGGTTGAGGGCGATGTCGTGCCGGCTGAGGAGGCTGAACTTGGCCCTGCGGTAGAAGGTGGCCAGGCCTTCGTGCTGCTTCTCCTTGATCTTGAAGAGGCCCTCCAGGCCAAAGGCCTCCAGGGCGGGCGCCAGGCTGTCGGAGAAGACGGGCCGGTCCACCTCCTGCAGGCAGATGAGGTCGGCGCTGTAGCCGGTGAGCTCCTTCTGGATGAGGTTCTGGCGGTAGTCGAGCTCCAGGGCGTAAGGGGCACAGTACGGGTAGAGGACGGTGCGGGACAGCTCGGTCTGGGCGTAGGCGTCGGCCAGGATGTTGTAGGAGACGGTGCGGATGAGGGCGTCGCTGGCCACCTTCTTGGTGTACAGGTGCCTCTGGTCGAAGGTGCAGGTGCCGGGCCCGGCCTCCACCGGGCTGTGGCTCTCCAGCTCCCGGCTGGGCCCGTAGCGCTGCCCGTTGCCCGGGGTGCAGCGCAACTTCAGCCGTAGCCCCACGTCCGCGTTGGACGGCGTGTAGACGAGTTCGGACACCCCGGTCTCCACCCAGCCCGGCCCGGCCGCCGACGCCGACGAGATGGTGGACGAAGAGGAGGAGGAGGAGGGCTCCGTGGAGGCGGCGGCCCCGCTCCCGCCGTCGCCCCCGCCCCCGCCCGCGGCCCCCGGCCCGGCCTCCTTGAACCAGCGGAAGAGCGAGGCGTGGGGCTCGGCGAACTCCAGCCCCAGCTTGGGGCAGACGGGGAAGCCGGCCATCATGTAGCGTGGCAGCTGCAGGTCGGTGAAGGCGGGCGGGTTGCGCTCCACCTTGTACTTCACGTCCCCGATCTGCAGGACCGCCCCGTCCTGCCAGGCGTCCGCATTGAGTACGTCCTCGCCCACCGCCTCCTCCCGGTAGTAGAGCCGCACCAGCGGGCCCCCGGCCGAGGCCGCCTCCGCCTCCGGTCCCTCCTCCGCCCCGAGCCCGGGCCCCAGGCCCCCGCTAAGGCCGCTCCCGCCGCCGTCAGGTCGCGCCTTCTTGCTCTTCTTGGCGGCCGCCGCCTTGGCGTGGCCCTTGAGGGCGTCGATGGCGATGCGGCCCAGCGCCCGGCCCAGCGGCTCGCTCTGGCTCCGCTGCATGTGCTTCTGCCGCCCGTCCGCCAGCGAGAACGACAGGCTCAGCTTCGCCTCCGACGGCACGCACCGCACCACGGCCCGCTCCATCGCCGCCCCGCCCCGCCGGGACCCGCTCCGCCGCGCCGCGACCTCCGCCCCCGCAGCCGCCGCAGCCCCGCGCCGCCGCCTCGCCGCCCGCACCAGCCTCCACATCAACCTCGGCCGGGCGGAGACAGGGCGAGGGCGACGACGACGACGACAGCCCCGCCCCCGCCTATCTCCCGTCCGCCGCGTCCGCTCCCGCACATTCGCGAGTCCGCCTCCCTGCCGCGCCTCGCTTCCACCGGGACCCGCTCGCGCCCCAGTGGCCCGAGGCCCCGCCCTCCGCCAGGACGAAGGCTACACCGCCCCACACCGAACACGCCACGTTTTCGCTGTATCGAAAGTGCAGTTCCGCTTCACGCGCCCGCTCTGCAAGGCAAGCCGCGGAGGCAAAGGGAGGGAGTGGCGAGGAAAAGGGCCGGAAGAAGGCAGCTTCTCTCCACCCTTTCCGGAGTTTCCTCAGGGGTCTGAGGCATTTAAAAAAAATTTCATCCCATTAAATTTAATGGTGTTCGTTATACGCTTACTGTGCGTTAAGCGCTGTTCTGAGCGTTGCGGTAGATACAGGTTAGGTCAGACACGGTCCCTGTCCGACGTGGGGCTCACAGTCCGAGTAGGAGGGAGAACACATATCAAATCCCCATTTTGTAGATGAGGAAACCGAGGCACAGAGAAGTGAAGTGACTGGCTGGGATACGCTGCTTCCTCTTACCCCAGACCGGGGGAGGCACCGCGAGGCTTGGGCGCCCCTTGGGCGGGATTAACTCGCACATATCCCGCCGCTTAGAACAGTTTCGGACACATAGTAACTGCTTATCTAATACCATTAAGAAGGCACTCTCCCCACCTTCAGGGCCCAGCTAAAATCACGTTTCCGTCTTCATTCGTTCGTATTGATTGAGCGCTTACTGCACGTGGCGTGCTCTGCCCACACTGAGCGCTCAGTGAGTACCATTGATTGACAGTCGGGAATGAGACAAAGGGAGAAGAGGCGCTTGAGCGGAATGGAGAGTGCAAGCTGGGATGTAATGGTAAAGAAATAATAATGATAATGGTATTTGTTAAGCGCTTACTGTGTGCCGAGCATTCTTCTAAGATGTGGGGTAGATGCAAGGTAAACAGGTTGTCCCACTTGGGGCTTGCAGTCTCAATCCCCACTTTACAGAGGAGGTGACTGAGGCACAGAGAAGCGAAGTGACTTGCCTAAAGTCACACAGCTGACAAGTGGTGGAGCGGAATTAGAACCCACGACCTCCCCACTCCCAAGCCCGTGCTCTTTCCTCTAAGCCATGCTGCCTCTCGAGAGACACACATAGGAAATGTGTATCTTAGGGCGGACAGTCAGGAGTTTCCGACTGCCGTGGCTAACAATGGATAGCCATCGGCAGAGGTTTTTTAAGTGGAGCGATGCGTGCAGAATGACATTTTAGAAAACTGATTTGGGCCAGAGAGTGAAGTATGGACAGGAAGGGGGAAAGACTGGAGGCAGGGAGACCAGTGAGGAGGCCGATGCAGTAGTATAATTAGGATATGATGAACTCCAAGTGCGAGATGGTGGCCATTGATTGGAGAGGAATCAATCAACTGATTAGTGGTATTTATTCAATGAATCAATCAATGGTACTTATTTAATGGTATCTGTTAAGTGCATACTGTGTGCCAGGCACTGTTCTAAGTGCTGGGGTAGATACAAAGTAATCCGACTGGACACAGTCCATGTCCCATGTGGGGCTCACATTCTTAATCCCCATTTTACAGATGAGGTAACTGAGGCACGGAGAAGTTAAGTGATTTAGAACCCAGGTCTTTCTGACTCCCCAGGCCCGTGCTCTCTCTACTAAGCCACACTGCTTCTCATTGAGTGCTTTTTTGAGCACTTACTCTGTGCAGAGCACTGTACTAAGCGCTTGGGAGAGTACAGTCCTAACAATATAACAGACACATTCCCTGCCCACAACGAGTTTACAATCTAGAGGAGGAGCCAGACATTAATATGAATAAATTACCAATATGTACATAAAAGTGCTATGGGGCAGAGGAAGGGGTGAATATCATGGCATAGTGGATAGAGCCTGGGCCTGGGAGTCAGAAGGTCATGGGTTCTAATCCCCTCTGCTGTGTGACCTTTGGCACTTTGTTCACTCACTTATTTATCAAATGAACTAATTTGCTTATTTGAATTCCCTTTGAAACAAAACAATAAATTAGAACCATTACATACAATAATCTCACCTGTACCTTATTTTCATTTAACAAACTTTTGCAATTCATTTTAACTTGAGCGATAAGGTCCTCATAAACAACAATACATTCAAGGTTGGTTTGCCGTGAGACCGACCAGGACCCTTTCTGTCCTCCCTTTGCCCTTCCCCTCTCTCCTTTTGCCATCTTTCTCAACATTGACTCCCTCCCCGCATCCATCCAGGCCTGCGGGACTGTTTCACTGCATGATCGGAGAAGCCAGAGGGGAGGTTGATCTCACTGCACAAAAGTCCTTGTAAACTCAGGTGCAATGAGGGGACTAGGTTCAAATCCACTAAAAGAAGGATAGTATGACATTCAAGGCAGATGACTGTTGTCTCTCTAAAATGCAACAATTCCCAAACCCTCAAAGTTGATATCAAACAGCAAAGTAGGGGAGAGAGACCAGGCCCAGGAATACCTTCTTCTCTCTATATGCAGTTTTCTACTTCCTAGCTCTTTTAGAAATTCAATGTTTGTGAAAGCTATATGGGGATGTTGCAGAACTTTACCAACACTTCCATCCTGCCAGGTGAGAGGCTCACTAACCTGAAACAGGTTTAAGCGAGGGGAAAAATAGTACTGTTGAGATGAGATCTGCAAATAAAAAGAAAGATTTCCAATTGTGAGCGGGAAGGCTGAAGTCCTAGAATCTAGGCTCTTATTTATGGAAATCAGTACTTGGAAAAATAAGCAAGCACAGAACCTAGATGGTGGAGAGTTGATTAAAGTGGCATCTTTTTCAGCATGGCTCAACTCCAGGAGTTTATTTCAGAGGATGCAGTTGCTTAGGAACATCAGCTCCTAAAATGGTTTTGGTGATGCTTTGAGGCATATGATTCACAAACAGCAAATATACCTTTGCTCTCTTAGAATGAGGATTCTGGCAGTCTTCCTAGAAGTCTAAATCAATGCTGAAGAACAATAATTTTGAAGGGGAAATTAAGACTTTAAAATCTTGGCACTGAATTGGGTAACCCATTGGAGGTTGTTGAGGTGGAGGGAACGAAAAAAGTCCAAAAGGAGGTGGACTTTAAAATGCTTTAAAAAAAAAAATCTACTGGTGCTCAGGGTGCCATTCCTCCATTTACTGAAATGTGATTTCTTGCATTTCCCCACCAGTGGATGCAAGCTTCATGCAGAGTCTAGCTACCCACCCCCCGACCCCCCCCCCCCAATTTCACCCAGTCTACCCTGCAGACCTACAAACAGACGGAGACAGGCTCACAGACAGGCATATGCCCACTTTCACGCTCACCTTGCTAACATCTCTCTTTTCTTGTTTGCCCACCTCACTCTCTCACTCCTCCTTCTCTCCCACCATTAGGCCTCTGGTCTGGTAGAGGCCCTGGATCCTTTGGCAAATCAAAGGGGGAAGGAAAAAGACTCATGTTAGGGTCCTTGGGAAGGGAGAGGTATGGCATTAGGCTACACTAACGATCTCACTAGCTGTCACTGCAACATGCAGTGAGAAACTTCCTGTCGCAGCCAGCTGCTATTACGGTAGGTGGGGGAAGGGGAAGGAGAAGGCAGAATGAGTGGGGCCAGGGGCAGGGTGGGGGACTGTGGAAGGAGTCAAAAAAAATTGGCTGCTACAGGGGGCTACTCTGTGTTGGCAGGGCAGTTCACAGCTGTGATGTTCAAGTATGGAGGCCTCAATCCCTCCATTGAGAAATGCCTGGCCATTGGCTTTCCTGGTGAGCTAGACAGAAGAGTGTTAGGGTGACTTAAGGAAACAGGGAAAAGCCTTCTGTGGTCAGTAGCTGCTGCTCGGCCTGTCCGCTGCACCCACAAAACTATTTGTTTGGGTCTTTCCCTCTTCTCCTTCGGCAACCTCTTATGGACCGCTAGGCCATTCACTTCAAAAAAGTAGTCTTTTCAGCCATCGACTGTGGTAGATTTTGGCTTGCCTTGATCTTACTAGCTGTGTAATGGCTTAAAATAGACTGTGAGCTCGTTGGGGGCAGGAATGTCTCTGGTATATTGTACTCTCCCAAGTGCTTAGTACAGTGCTTTGCACACAGTAAGCGCTCAATAAATGCAATTGAATGAATGAATGTACATTTCTTTAACCCACTGCTCTTGTTAAATGTTAGCCAGTATAAAATTCAATATCGTAGATAACATCCTGATAATTCCCCACCCGGGGTCATTTTCAGATGTGTAGTAGTATGTATTATGCGCTTACTTTGTACCGAGCACTACATACAGGTGTGAATTTGCCACTCTTCCCATCTCTCGGCATATTGACAGTCTGAAAACATAAGGAGAGGAGAGGGGACTGGTGACAGGCATGCAAGGAGAGATGAAACAGAACACTAAGACAACACAGAGGCAAGGACATATACACAAAATTAAAATCAGTGGGGCACTGTGGCTGGAGGAGCAGAATTTCAGGTTCCTCACGACTCAAGAGTCCACAGCAGCAGCTGCCACAATCTTCCCGAGGTTTAGTGGTGGCAGCGTCAGGCCGTGGCTGCTTTCTCTGTCCCACCAGGGTGGGGGAAGGCAGATCGGGAGGGAGGGTCCTCGGTGATGCGGAGGAGAGCCTCTGTGGGATGGCAGGGAGGCAGCGTGGTGGTCCAGTAGAGGAGCGCGATGAGGGCCCTGGGTGTTCCGATGGGAAGGCGACGGGTTCCCGGTGGATTCACTCAATCAATCTGTGGTATTTATTGAGCACGTACTATGTTTAGAGCACTGTACTAAGTGCTTGGGAGAGTACAATCCAAAAAAGTTGATAGACACGATCCTTGCCCTCAAGGAACTGACAGTCGCTCCTGCCTTCACAACATTGCTAAAATCCACCCTTTCCTCTCCATCCAAACTGCTACCTCATTAATCCAATCACTCATCCTGTCCCCCCTGAATTACTGCATCAGCCTCCTTGCTGACCTCCCAGCCTCCTGTCTCTTCCCACTCCTGTCCATACTTCACTCTGCTGTCCAGGTCATCTACAAAATCACTCAGGACATGTCACCCGCTCCTCAAAAAACTCCAGTGCTTGTCCATCCATCTCCGCGTCAAACAGAAACTCCTCACCACTGGCTTTAAAGCACTCCACCACCTTGCCCCTTCCTACCTCATCTTGCTACGCTCCTTCTACAACTCGGCCCTCATAGCTTGCTCCTCTGATGCTGGTCTTCTTGCTGTGCCTCGGTTTCTCCTAGCTCACCGCCAACCCCTAGCCCATGTCCTGCCTCTGGCCTGGGACGTCCTCCCTCCTCAAATCTGCCAGGCAGTTATTCTCCGCCCAACCCTGTTCAAAGCCTTATTTAGGACGCACCTCCTCCAAGAGGCCTTCCCAGACTAAGTCCCTCTTTTCCTCTTCTCCCACTCCCTTTGCTCTTCTCCCCCACCCAGCTCCACAGCACTAATGTACATAGCTGTAATTTATTTATTTGTATTGATGTCTGTCTCCCTGCTTCTAGACTGTAAGCTCAAGAGGACTTCCCAGACTGAATGTCCCCATTTCCCTCTGCTCCCTCTGCTCCCCCTCCACCCTCTGCTCCCTCCCCCTTCCCCCCTTCACCTCCCCTCAGCTAAGCCCCCTTTCCCTCTGCTCCTCCCCCTCCCCTCAGCACTGTGCTCATTTGTATATATTTTTATTACCCTATTCATTTTGTTAATGAGGTGTACATCCCCTTGATTCTATTTATCGTGATTAAGTTGTCTTGCTTTTGTCCGTCTGTCTCCCCTGATTAGACTGTAAGCCCGTCAGTGGGCAGGGATTGTCTCTATCTGTTGATTTGTACATTCCAAGCGCTTAGTACAGTGCTCTGCACATAGTAAGCACTCAATAAATACTATTGAATGAATTATGGGCAGGGAATGTGTCTGTTTATTGTATTTGTACTCTCAAGCGCATAGTACAACGCTCTGCAATAACAACAGTTATGGCATTTGTTAAACACTTGTTATGTGCCAGGCACTGTACTAAGCACCGGGGTGAGTAGAAGCAAATCGGGTTGGACACAGTCCCTGTCCCACGTAGGGCTCTCAGTCTTTTTCCCCATTTTTATAGATGAGGTAGCTGAGCCACAGAGAAGTGAAGCGACTTGCCTAAGGTCACAAAGCAGACAAGTGTCGGAGCTGGGATTAGAACCCATGACCTTCCGACTCCCTGGCCCGTGCTGTATCCGCTATGCCATGCTGCTTCGCAGTAAGCACTCAATAAATATGATTGAACGAATGAATGAACGAATGAAGAGCTTACAACCGTGTGGTGGCAAGAGAGGCCAGGGCAGAGGAACGTGCAGCTTAAATCCCTATGGATCAGCAGGCACGGGGCACGTTGGGAGCGGGGGCCCTGGAGTCAGCAGCAGTTCAGTTACCGGTTATTTCACAAGGGTGTTCTAATTTGATTTAAAAGCTAAACGACTTAGTCCTAAGGAAAATTGTCCAGTGTGATTAAAGAAATGATAAAGATGCGACCTAAGCTTTTACTGCCAGTGACAGTTTCCACGGAAGCTCTAAAAATCCTATAATATCAAAGTGGCATAGACTGAAAAACATAATCCCCAGAAATCCCCTAGTTTACTTGTTATGGGAGTACAATGAAAGTCTTTGAAAGTGTTCTATTATTGCAAAACTACTGTGATATGGCAAAATTACCAAAATATAACAAGCTGTACTTAAAGATCCAGGGATCCAGACAACAGGAGGTCAGCAGGCCATACCCTGCAAAACAACTTCTCTCTTTTTTCTTTGACCTTCATATCCTTCCACTGCCTGCTGTGCGACCTTGGCCAAGTCACTTAACTTCACTGTGCCTAATTTTCCTCATCTGTAAAATGGGAATTCAACACCTATTCTCCTTCCCCGTTCAACTGTGAGCCCCATGGGGCTGTGTCTGACTTGACGATTCCGTATCTACCCCAGCACTGAGTACCGTGCTTGGCCCAGTAAGGGTTGAAAAATACCAAATTATCATTATTTCTACTACTACTAATGCCCAATGAAGAGAGGGGATGGAGAGCTTCAGCTGAAGCTATCTCCTACCCCACAGCCCCCAGATAACATAGAGCAGAGTTGGGAGAAGCATTGCGGCCTATTGGATAGAGCATGGGCCTGAGAGTCAGAAGATGTGGGCTCAAATCTTGTTTCTATCACTTGCTTGCTGTGTGGTCTTGGGCAAGTCACGTCGGGATGTACCCGACGACTCCTCTACCGCCCGCCTGCTATCCCTCCTCGACTCTGCCGACCTCCTCCTCCACCATACCGCGCCCACTCACCGACTCGGTCACACCCTCGATCTCGTCATCTCCTACCGCTGCACTATCTCCTCACTCACCAACTCTGAAATCCCTCTCTCTGACCATAACCTTCTCACCTGCCTCATCTCTCACACTCTCTCCCCCTGCAAATCTTCGCTACGGCCCCACAGAGACCTCCGCTCTCTCGATCCCATCCGTCTTTCCAATAGCATCTCTCCTCACCTTGCCGCCCTGTCCTCTCTTCCCACTCTCGACGATCAGGTCTCCGCTCTCAACTCCACCCTCTCTACTCATCTCGACTCTCTCGCCCCCCTTTCCCTCCGCCGCTCTCGCTCCACTAACCCACAGCCCTGGATCACCTCCTCCGTCCGCCTCCTACGCTCCTATGCTCGAGCTGCTGAGCGCTGCTGGCGAAAGTCCAAGCACCAAGCCGACCTCACACACTTCAAATTTATCCTTTCCTGCCTTAACTCTGCCCTCTCCTCCGCCAGGCAAAGCTTCTTCTCCTCCCTCATCGACACCCATGCCCGTCACCCCCGCCGATTGTTCCGGACCTTTAACTCTCTCCTTAGGCCCCCTGTTCCTCCCCCTCCCCCATCTCTCACCCCTAATGATCTGGCCACCTATTTCCTCACGAAAATCAACACGATCAGGTCTGAGCTCCCCAAAGTCACCTCTCCGCCTCTCCCCTCCCCCCCAACAACCCCCTCCCCTACTTTCCCATCCTTCCCTGCAGTATCCTCAGAGGAGATCTCCTCCCTCCTCGCAAGTGCCACCCCCTCCACCTGCGCCTCGGACCCCATTCCCTCTCACCTTCTTAAAACCATCGCCCCTGCCCTCCTCCCTTCCTTAACTTCTATTTTTAACCACTCAATCTCCAAGGGCTCCTTCCCCTCTGCCTTCAAACATGCCCACGTCTCCCCCATCCTAAAAAAACCCGCTCTTGACCCCACTTCCCCCTCCAGTTATCGTCCTATCTCCCTACTACCCTTCCTTTCCAAAATCTTAGAACGAGTCGTCTACAATCGATGCCTAGAATTCCTTAACTCCCATTCTCTCCTAGACCCCCTCCAATCTGGCTTCCGTCCCCTCCACTCTACCGAGACTGCTCTCTCTAAGGTCACCCATGACCTCCTTCTTGCCAAATCCAATGGCTCCTACTCCATTCTGATCCTCCTTGACCTCTCTGCTGCCTTTGACACTGTCGACCATCCCCTCCTCCTCCATACCTTATCTCACCTTGGCTTCACGGACTCTGTCCTCTCCTGGTTCTCCTCTTACCTCTCTGGCCGATCATTCTCGGTCTCCTACGCTGGAGCCTCCTCCCCCTCCATCCTTTAACTGTTGGAGTTCCTCAAGGGTCAGTTCTTGGCCCTCTTCTGTTCTCCATTTACACTCACTCCCTCGGTGAACTCATCCGCTCTCACGGCTTTGACTACCATCTCTACGCAGATGACACGCAGATCTACATCTCCACCCCTGTCCTCTCCCCCTCCCTTCAGGCTCGCATCTCCTCCTGCCTCCGGGACGTCTCCACCTGGATGTCGGCCCGCCACCTAAAACTCAACATGAGCAAGACTGAGCTCCTCATCTTCCCTCCCAAGCCCGGTCCGCTCCCAGACTTCTCCATCACCGTGGATGGCACGACCATCCTTCCCGTCCCGCAGGCCCGCAATCTCGGTGTCATCCTTGACTCGTCCCTCTCGTTCACCCCACACATCCTATCCGTTACCAAGACCTGCCGGTTTCACCTCTACAATATCGCCAAGATCCGCCCTTTCCTCTCCACCCAAATGGCTACCTTACTATTACGGGCTCTCGTTATATCCTGGCTAGACTACTGTGTCAGCCTTCTCTCTGACCTCCCTTCCTCCTCTCTCGCCCCGCTCCGCTCTATTCTTCACTCCGCTGCCCGGCTCATCTTCCTGCAGAAACGATCTGGGCATGTCACTCCCCTTCTTAAACAACTCCAGTGGTTGCCTATCGACCTCCGCTCCAAACAAAAACTCCTCACTCTAGGCTTCAAGGCTCTCCATCACCTTGCCCCTTCCTACCTCTCCTCCCTTCTCTCTTTCTACCGTCCACCCCGCACGCTCCGCTCCTCCGCCGCCCACCTCCTCACCGTCCCTCGGTCTCGCCTATCCCGCCGTCGACCCCTGGGTCACGTCCTCCCGCGGTCCTGGAACGCCCTCCCTCCTCACCTCCGCCAAACTGATTCTCTTTCCCTCTTCAAAACCTTACTTAAAAATCACCTCCTCCAAGAGGCCTTCCCAGACTGAGCTCCTCTTCCCCCTCTACTCCCTCTGCCATCCCCCCTTTACCTCTCCGCAGCTAAAGCCTCATTTTCCCCTTTTCCTTCTGCTCCTCCACCTCTCCCTTCCCATCCCCACAGCACTGTACCCGTCCGCTCAACTGTATATATTTTCGTTACCCTATTTATTTTGTTAATGAATTGTACATCGCCTTGATTCTATTTAGTTGCCATTGTTTTTACGAGATGTTCTTCCCCTTGACGCTGTTTAGTGCCATTGTTCTTGTCTGTCCGTCTCCCCCGATTAGACTGTAAGCCCGTCAAACGGCAGGGACTGTATCTGTTGCCGACTTGTTCATCCCAAGCGCTTAGTACAGTGCTCTGCACATAGTAAGCGCTCAATAAATACTATTGAATGAATGAACTTCACTTCTCATGCCTCAGTTTCCTCACCTGCAAAATGGGGATTAAGTTCTTCTCCAAATGGGGCAGGGACTGTCTGGCCTGATTATCTTGTATCTACCCCAGCACTTAGAAGAGTGCTTGGCACATAGAAAGTGCTTAATAAATACCACTAAAAAGAAAAAAATTCACACACACTAGCTCATATTTTACTTTGCTAGTGGCACCTTCGCTAAAAACCGCTTCTAATCGCCAATAATTTGTACACCTAAAGTGAGTCTCACAGTAGCGTACAATAATCTACAAACTGGATCCAGTCAACAGGAGGGTGGTAAATAGAGAAGGATCTTGTTCCGGTGGAAAGAGTACAGGCCTGGGAGTCAGAAGACCTGGGTTCTAATCCTAGCTCTTGCCCTTGTCTGCTGTGTAACATTGGGTAACTCACCTGACTTCTCTGTGCCACAGTTGCCTCACCTGTTTAACAGGGATTCGATACCAGTTCCACCTTTGTTTTAGGCTGTGAGCCCCATGTGGGACAGGGACTGTGTCCAACCTGCTTATCCGTATCGATGCCAGAACTCAGCACAATGCTCGGCAAAGGACAGAAGCACGTGACAGTAATTCTTTCAGTGGTCTAACCTAGAAAAGTGGGCTTCTAGGGAGACTGGGTCTCCCTGCTCCTGGCAGTCTGCCTGGTGGTGTACAAAGTTGGCATTTTTAACCTTTTTTCTACTTGACTCCTTTACCGCTTACAAGTGGGAAATCCCATTATCGTCATCCCCTTCATCACAACCAACTTGCTCACACTCAACAGCCTTGATGGGTCATCGGAAAGGGCGGCCAGGCCTCTATCCTGAGACTTCAGGACCGAGAGACCCTGTGCGAAGGAACTGATCAAAGTGCTGGTAGTTTGCCAGGCACCACTTGTGCCCTTTAGCCTCTGACTCATGTTCCCAGTGGAGCAAGGAGTACATCGAATGAATAGGTGGGAAGGGGTGCAACACATTATGAGATGCCTGCAAAGTTTTGGATGGGCAGGATCCATTTATGTCCCAAGTGACCACAGCCTCTTTCATTGTTGTATTTATTGAGCAGTTACTGTGCGCAGAGCACTGTACTAGCACTTGGGAGAGTAGAGTATAACATTCCTTGCCAACGACGAGCAGCACCGTGCCGTGGCCAGGCCAAAACAGAGCCTCGATAGTGGCTGCGGTCCTGGCTCCTCGCAGGTGAGCCGCTCCTGCTGTCCTCTTGGAACATCCTGGGTGGGTCTTTGGTTAGAATGATAGCATATGTAGCCCCAGGCGGAAGAACCGAGACTAGTAACTAAAACTCCCGATTCCCAGAGCGCTGCACTTTCCACTGGACCAACGGCAGGGCTGCTTTGCTGTGGCCGCTGCACAAGTATTGTGCAGCGATAGTGATTTGGCAAAAATGCCTCCCTTGAGGTACTGTGTCACAGCTAGGCTGGCTTTTTGTAGAGTTTTGTCAGATAATCTGGATTTGGTACGGAAAGAGTTTGAGAAAAGCAGGTATCAATCGATCCATGGTATTGAGCGCTTATGGTATGCAGGGCGCCATACTAAGTGCTCGGCACCATACTAAGTACTTGAACTGTACTAAGCACTCTCCGAATCTTCCCCTTCCAAATGGCCACTACAATGGTCCAGGTAATATTCATATCCTGGCTTGATTACTGCATCAGCTTCCTTGCTGACCACCCTGCCTCCTGTCTCCCCTCTCAAGTCCATACTTCACTCTGTTGCCTGGATCATTTTTCTGAAACACTGTCCTGCAAACATCTCCCCACTCCTTAAAAATCTCCAAGGTTGCCTATTCCTTTCTGCCTCAAGCCAGAAACTCCTGATCATTGGCTTTAAGGCCCTCTATCATCTCTCTCCCTCTCACTTATCCACTCTCTTCCCCCACTATACCCCAGCTTGCCCTTGTTCCTCTCAAACCTCACCCTCTTATTTTTGCCTCATTCTCAACTCTCCTGCTTCTGACCCCAAACTCATGCCCTTCTTCCTACCTGGAACTTCCTTCCCCTTCTAAATGGCCAGATCACAATTCTAGAAGAACTGGAGGGGAACCGTATTTTCACAAAGAGGTAGGAGGATCCCCTCTAGATTGTAAATTTGTTGTAGGCAGAGAACAGGTCTACTAACTCTGTTATATTCATTCAATCGTATTTATTGAGCACCTACTGTATGCAGAGCACTGTACTAGCGCTTGGGAAGTACAATTCAGCATTATATTCTCCCAAGCATTTAGTACAGTGTTCTGCACACAGAAAGTGCTTAATACAATTGATTGAGGGGGGAAAAAGAACATGCCAGGTTTCAGTCCCCCACCTCTTTGATACTTTTGGAGAAACGCCCTCCCTCTGGAGAAAATGAAGCAAAAAAGTGAGATGAGGCTGGAAATAAGAACACATCACACTGATTGCAAAGATTTTAATAAAGCAGGAAAATAGACAGATACCAGAAAATAATCACAGAGTCAAGGACAGCACTTAGCAGGATGATTAGCTTCAGGAAACTGGACTGAATTGTTTAAGCCTTTTATAACAAATTCAGAGCACAGGTAAAATGTAGAAAGGACACAACAGTTAACACTGAATTGAGCTCACTGTTCTGCAGAGATCATTTGGGGAAGTTTAACAGCTTCACTGTTAAACAGTAGCCCCATTTTTCAAGGAACTTTTTATTATGACTAAAGGCACAACTACTGACAGAACATTGATTTTTGCAATCTTAACATTAAAGGAGAGAATTCTTAGCTAAAGTATGAAATACACGGCGAATCAACCTAAGATGAAGTTTAACGAAGACGTTTATTTCCAAGTCACATAACCTCCATCGGTCTGTCCAATATAAATAAGGTCACCACTTTCCAATTTACGAGTCCTGTTAGTCACAAATAAATACTGCTGACCCATTAGGCTCATGAGCCCTCGTTTTGTACATGAAATGCACGTGAGGGCCTTAGGCCAAGCAGGTTATATGGAATTTTCTTTCACTGTGTTTTCCAAAACTGCATTTTCCAATATGCAAAACAGCATGGCCTAATGGGAAGAGCACAGACCTGGGAGCCAGAGCACCTGGTTTCTAAGCCCAGCTCCGCCACTTGCCTGCTGTATGACCTTGGGCAAACCACAACTTCCCTGTGCCTCAGTTTCCTCATCTGCAAAAATGGGAATACCAGTTCTCCCTCCTACTCAGACTGTGACTCCCTTGTAGAACAGAGGCCGTGTCAGACCGATCTACCTCAGCCCTTAGCATGGTGTGTGGCACATAAGGGCTTAACAGACAGCACAATACTTATTATCCTTGTCCCAGCTACTGAACAGTGAAAAATGGCAAAGCCATCCAGACTTTATGGCATTTACCCGCTGAGTTCTACAAACACAGATGGGACACCCTGCTTAAACACTTACACAAGCTCCTCCTCAACATTTGGAACATGGAGAAGAGGCCACAAGAGCTCTAAAATACTACTACCATCACCATCTTTAAGAAGACAGGTGAAAGATCAGATTATGACAGCAATCGAGGCCCTGCACCAAGTGAGCACTCGATAATTCCAAATGACTGACTAATCGAGGCATCTCAGTACTCTCAGTCACTGGTAAGATCCCTACTCAAGAGTGCTACTGGATCAACTCTTGGAAAATGTCACCTGCCAAATGCCCTAGGAATCACAACGTGACTTTGGATCGCAGTTTGACAGAGTGGACGTCATCTTTGCAGCACGTCGGCCGCAGGAAAAATACAGGAAGCAAGCAAGTCCCCTCTATAAGAAGACTTTTAAATAAACCTTACAAAGGCATTGGACATCGTCAAGAGATGGGGACTCTGGAAATTGCTCAGTAACTTTGGCTGCCCTGAAGCATTCCTTATGCTCCTGAGACTACTTGGTGACAGCGTAGCTGGCCTATGAGCTGTCTGACCCGTTCCCCGTTGCCAATAAGGTAAAACATCACTGCGATTGATGACGGAATCTCCCATCTGCAACAATGGATGAGCCTCGGTCCTGACCGAGATCTCAGGACCAAAAGCCCACCCAGAGGACTTGATTGGAAAGCGAGTGTCTTCTGCAGTGCCTCTAGCCCTCTCTCGTTCCTGGGCAGTCACGTTCCCCCCCAGGACATGGGGTGCAACAAACAGGTAGGTGGGTAGAAGTGCTGCAGGTTGGGAAGTGCCGGCTGCAGACAGAATCGGAACTAGAACCCAGGTCTCCTGATCCCCAGGACAGGACTCTTTCTACTGGACCAACAGCGGGTCTTACCACTGCTGCTGCGACTATTACTAGATCGGGGATGCGACAAGAGACCTGGATGCAGGTGTGAGAATAAGTTCTTCTGGGGAACTCTTCTGACTCGATAGGCTTCGCAAGCCATCCCAAGTCCCAGAGACCGTCATTCGAGAATTGCTATATACAGATGACCACGCCCTGGAGGCCCACCCGATCCAAGAAGGCGTGCAGTCAACCGTAAACCACGTCACCGAATCGGTCGACCATAACAGACTGACAATGAGTCAGAAGAAAACTCAAGTCATGTATCAGCCTGATTGCGGTAAATTGCACGCACACACACACACAAAATCGACATCAGCAATGGCGCTAAACATCACAAAGTCCTGTGACCTAGGTAGTGGCACACTGACCAATGAGGCAACGATTGGCAGGAAGTAGAAAATGGTCTCAAGAAAGCCGAAATATCACCCGGGAGACTATTGAATAGAGTGTGGCAGCGGCACGTTATCAGCTCCAGACTAGAGAAAGCAAGACCTGTCATCCTGCCCGACCTCCTCAATGACTGTGAGATCTGAATTCCCCCCAGATGCCACACCTGACTCCTTGAGCAGTTTCAACAGGGTCATTTATGGGCTCTACTAAACACTCTAAGAGCAAGACAGGAGGACGAACAAATAACAGTCCCCTAGCACTGCAGCTTTGCACCCCTCGACACAGCTGTGCTCGGGTGGATCATGCGAAGAGACTACAGGATACCTACCCAAAGAGCAGCTGAATGAGCTGAAATTGGGAAACCCAGAGCAAGGACAGAGAAAACTGTTTTGAAGGCTAGAGGAAAATTAAGCCCCTCAGCTGAAAGCAGGGAGTCGATTGCCACAGGCCCCCCATGGTAGACGGGTGTGGCACACTGCCATCAAGAAAGGTGCAGTTCCTTTCAAGCAGGCACTTTCTGAGGATGATGAGACAAAGTGCCCAGGGCAAACCGGTGTCAGGTACTGTAGACACCAAACATGACCATACAACAAAGGACCATCTTTGTGTGGGTTCCGCATTGACTTTGGGGCCATAGGTGCAATCATTGATCAATTTCATTGTCAGCAGCCTCTTCTTTTTGCCCGAAGGACTACTGTATATCTAGAGGTAGATGGAGGGGTTTTGTTTCATTACTCTCGCTCCACTTTTGTTACATAACCTCGGGTCCTGCTCAGGGCTTTGATGTCACCAGATTTCCCTGCTTTAGGTCAGATAATATGCCTATACATTTTGGTGCATAAAAATTGCTTTGCGCTGCTTCACTTCCAGAATTCAGAGACTAGATCTATTTACACTGAACACACCTCGCCGCAGTGTGGATTCCTAAAGCTGTCGATATGTAGCAACAGTAAGTTCGCTCTGGCCTGATTCAGAAAGCCTATCACTCACAGATGCCCAAATCAGAAAGCTCTAGGTTTTTGTGACTTAATCATTGTCTGGTTTGTGAGATCCAGAAAACAACTTGGTATAGACATGGATGCAGATGATCAAGGGGAAGCAGCATGGCCCAGTGGCAGGAGCCCGGGCTTGGGAGTCAGAAGTCCTGGGTTCTAATCCCAGTTCTGCCACTTGTCTGTTGTGTGACCTTGGGCAAGTCACTTCACTTCTCTGTGCCTCAGGTACCTCATCTGTAAAATGGGGATTAAGACTGTGAGCCCCACGTGGGACAAACCTTGTATCTACCCTGGTGCTTAGAACGGTGCTTGGCACATAGTAAGTGCCTAACAAATACCATTATTATTATCAACCTTAAATTTTGTCTTACACCCATAAAGATTGCATTCTATATGGTCCAGGACTCCTAACTCTGACTTATTTCCTTTTTTCCAGAAAGCCCGAAAACCACTGCTTTACTTAGAGATGGGTCTATTTAATTAACATGTAACATACCATCAGAACATCTGGAGCCCACTCTGCTAATACCCTGTCAAAGAAAAGCCAACTCTCAATTTTTTAGGATGAAAATATTGTCTTGTTTATGGACCATCAGGTAAGTCTGTGGTCTCTTCCTAGCTGCTGCCAGCTGACATTTGGCTTTTTTCAAAAGCAGGTGGACATAAGAAATAGAGGCTCTAGCAGAAAGGAGTGATCGGCATTGACATATGCCCCATTTGCAATTGATACTTGACAGTTGGCAGTATGAAACATCTGTCTATTCTTACAGAGCAAGACAGTATAAAAGTGGTCATACCCTAGGGTTGTGTATTCAAGTAGATACACGTTATCTCCATTTCTATTAACTAATAGATTCAAAGTTAAACCAAGCAAATGACATTTTAAGGTCAAGTGAAAAATATGACCACCCTTACATAACATAGCTCTATGAAACTTAAGGAGTATCTGTAAATTTGGAGTTCTCCAGGGTTGACTTCATTTAGTGGGCAAATGTGGTACCTTCAGTCTGTCCAATAGTCTATGAAATATTAACTCAGCAACAATATTTTAAAGCCTTTATTTCCCCTTCAGAATTATTGTTCTTCAGCATTGAATTAGATTAGTAGGAAGACTGCCAGAATCCCCATGCTGGGAGAGCAAAGGCATATTTGCTTCTTGTGAATCATATGCCTCAAAGCATCACCCAAAGCATTTAGGAGCTGATGTTCCTAAGCAACCGCATCCTCTGAAACAAACCCCTGGAGCTGAGCCATGCTGAAAAAGATGCCACTTTAATCAACTTTCCACCAATTAGGTTCTGTGCTTGCTTGTTTTTCCGGGCACCTATTTCCACAAATAAGAGCCCAGACTTCAACCTTCCTGCTCCCAAATGGAAATCTTTTTTTATTTACAGATCTGAACAGGAGCATTTCGCTGTTTGAGATAGACTCGGAAAGGCTAGGAGTTATATTTTAGAGAGATGACAGGCACCTTCCATGAACAACTTACTATCCTTACTTGGTTGAGGACATCAATTTCAACCTAGTCCCCTCATTGCATCTGAGTTTATAAGGACATTTGTGCACTGAAATCAACCTCGTCTCCAGCTTCTCCGTTATTGCAGTGAAACAGCCTGTCAGGCCTGGATAGGTGCGGGGAGGGAATCCATTTTGAGAAAGATGGCAAAAGGAGAGGGGGAAGGGCAGGAGGACAGAAAGGGTCCTGGTTGGTTTCATGGCAACTTGACCCTGTAACAATTCTAACTGGAAAAATTGGGACATGCTGTAAGAGAGAATAATTTTTTATTTCTCCATCATTCTTTCACTTGTATGCACCCTATGAAAAAATTAGTAATTCGGTTTATAATTGTGTGAAATAGTACTGATACTTTAGCAATGACTTCTGTGAGCACAAGACATAGCCCTGGACATTGTGGTTCTATAAATGAGCACAGACAGTAGGCATTTTTACAAGCTGGCAGACAGAGACCCAACTGCCCTGCCATGACGGTCCTTTGATCCACAAGATATAAGAATGTGCACCAAATCTAGATTACTTTAGTAGTTTCAGCGGCCTCAGCAAGGACTCTGGGAAACAGAACTCCCCTGAGCCTTTTCCACCTCGGTTTCTTCCTGCAATTCTTTTTATTTCTGAAACAAAAACACGATAAGCCAAAGAAACGTCCCCCCACCCCCCAAACGATACAACTCAGAGTGATGATGGACCAGACAAAAAAGATCCACATCACAGCCTAACAGCTACCACATTATAGGCACATCCCGTTACAACCAGGATGTGTTTCTCATTAATGTGGCTGTATTGAGGAATACGTTCTCCCAGATTCACATGCTATGAATCGGGATCCTTACCAGAAACTTGGAAACGGAGTACTAAATTCCTTGATGTGCTATAAACTGTAATGATCACCACCACTAAACTCCTGGTTCATCTTTATTAAAGTAATTCAAAGTAAAACTAACCCCACAATACTAACTAAACGAGGAGTGGAATTATGATTATGACTACGTAAGAGGCTGAAGAAGTGGAAGCTTGTTCTGCTGACTGGGGCAGTGTATTTTCAATTTAATTGAAGAATCCGTACAACTTAAGTTGAATAGCAGCCACCTTTTCTCTTCGTAAAGCACCCTGTAGCCGGGGACGCTCCTTCTCAACACCCCTGAACTGCCATTGCTCTAGTACAGCTGTCGTCTTCAACCAAATCCGTAAATACACGCTCCTCCTCCTCCAAAACTGACATGAATTTCTAACCCGAAGATTTTAGCTGGTTGTGGGAAAAACCATAGCTCCTTCATCTGTTTTGGCATTGTGAGATGATGCAACGGATTGCTGAAGTTTGATGAGGTCTTCACTGGGTGACTCCCTTGAGCGACATGCAGTTAGCTCTTCGACATCCACATTGTCCATTTCCAAAATTTAACAGTCTCTCTGGCTTATCCACTTAGGAATCTCTTCAGTGCCTTGACAAATCTGACACCAACTGAGGGTGGAGCTTCCTCTAGGATCCACTCATCGGTGATTGCTTTACTTCCACCCGGGTAGGGGGCTACAGACATAGGGGTGGGGGGGCGGGGGAGCCATACTCACCTGTGGCAATCGGCCGGCATGTCTAGGGCTTCAAACAATACCGGTTGTATCTCCCAGGATGGTTGTATCACGGGCCATTCCCATACCTGCGAAAGGAAAGTCGGTGATCTCCACCCAGCTTCCGGTTTGTTCCCATTTCTCAGCCTGGTAATGTGAGAGCAGGTGAGTGTGTAGGAACATACTGCACATTTCTGTGTGTGGGTCACCACTGAAGCAGGTTGGATATGACATTCCTTCACATTGTCACCGGCCCCGTTCTCAAGGTACGAAAAGACGTGGCTGGGAATGGGGTGGGGTGGTGGCTGAGGCGAGTCAGACACCACCTAGGGACTATTTCCTTGGGTGAACTTGAATGACTTGGGAGTCCACAACACACACAGCTGGTTGGAAGGGCTACTGGCCTGGACTTTCTTCCTCACCGTACTACCAGTCTTCCTGGACTCTGGCTTAAGAACACCCGGGCAGGCAACTGAGTCAGGGGATGGAGCTACTGGAAAGTGATGAGGCCTGGAATGGTGAGTGGCAACTGACAGGTGAGATGCTGTCAAGGCTCCTGGGGCAGGGCACATTCAAGAGGTAGACAACCTCAGTGGTATGGATTAGTTCTTCTGCACCCTTCAATCACTACCATTAGGTGACTGATGTTTGACTTGCCCTATGCTGATTTGGGGAAAATTTGAAAAATGGTAATAATTGTGTGTGTGTAATTACATGCGTCTATATATACATATATACACACACACAAACACACACACAATATGCATATACTCTGCAGCCAAAAAAAAATTATCCCCAGAAAACACACTGACTCTGCAGACAACATCAATGGCTTTCTAACAGAGGTGCCTGTTCACTGATAAAGGGTGGAAATCCTGCAATGCTGTGTGTAAACGAACATTTCTTTCTTTGGATTGTTCATTGACATATTTTTGGGGAAAAACCACCAACCTAGAAAAGTAAAAACAAAGCCAGGGAGCAATGAGGCTGCCAAAGTGAGACAAAGCTCAAGATCAAGGCACCTTTCACTAAGTCGGGTAGTCAAGAGCTTGCTCCTTGAGCTAGAACACATGGCAGACTGCCCTCATCGAGGCTCCTCACGTTTCCTCCCTTGAATGTTTCAACAAGCAGCCCAACACTCTACTTTTCCTCAAAATATTTCTAGGTACACTCTTCCCCCCACAAAGGAAAAATTATAACACCCATTTCTATACCCTACCTTTTGTGATGAAGAGCCCGCTCCCCCTTCAATCCCTTCCGTTAGCAAAATACAGAATAAAGTGCATCCAAAAATCTTTTCTCGTATAAAACCACTAACTCAAAATTATCATTCCACTTTTCTGGGAGCCGACTGAAAAGACACTTCGGGATAAAAACACTTTTGAGAGGGCAATTTCTTAGAAATGGTGCACTCTGTCAAGCCGAGTCCAGAGCTTCACACTCAATAACAAACACCATTGGGGCCGGCGGTCCGTTCATTGCCCGTTGCTGAGGAAAAGCTCTCCAGAATGCAGTTGGAGACTTAAACGGAAGAAGCAGCAGGAGTGGCAGATGACACACACTCCTAGTATTTTCCCGAAGTTCTGAAAAGTGTCTAAAAAACTGCTCAAAGAGGGAGCCTGCGTAAAACTTAGCATTACTCGATCCACTCAAGTCAGGATGGGTCTCTGTCCCCGACTCGACTACATAAACATGGATCTGTTCAAAAAAATCCACAACTGTAGAAATCAGATTAGAATCATTTAAATTTTTAGGACCACCTTAAACATACCTGTTCTCTTTTTGATGTAGAAAAGAGGAGAAAGAAGAGGAACTATGCCATGCAAACGTTATGAACAACCCCTGGAAACGCAGGATACACTTAAGACATCACAGACCAGATAACGGTGTGAATTGTTTTTTTCACCCCCCCCCCCCCCCCATTCAGTACAGGTTCCCCTCCACTCAAGGTTTACACCGAAGTATAAATCTCAAGACTCACTTTACAGCTGCGCTAAGGTAAAAAGCGGCCCCCTCATTCCAAGCTTCCCAACCGGTGCCGGACAAAAGGGAGTCTATTTCCACTTCAAATCGCATATCAAGGCTATGTGGTCAGAGGGATGCGAAACGCTGGGCAAGGCCTGATGGGTAGTGACCTCTTCGTGAGTCGGCAGGGGAATCACCTGCTCCACCTCCAAGGCATCCGAGTCGATGAAGACGTAATCCAGGCACCCGTGAAACCCGCCGACGTAGTTGGTGTAGGCGGGCTCGCCGCACGCGCTCTTCAGTTTGAAGGGGTGGGTCAGGGCCATGTTGCACCGCTCTTCTTCGCCATTCGAAGCCCAGTCTTCGTGGTCCTCCGCGATGCCGCCGCTGTTGACGAAACTATAGGTGCCCGTCGACGGAGTACTATTAAAATCCCCACAGAATACGACGGGCACGCCCGGGTACAGATCAGAGGTCACATACTTAATGTGAGACAGAGCTACGGCCACCTGAATGAGACGGATGTTCCCACCTACGGACACACAAAAGACACCGACGAGTATTTTTCAGGGAGGGCCGTAGTTGGTGGGGGGGGGGGGGGGGCGCGATGGGGGGGGGGAAGAGAGACGAGGCAAGGGATAGTCTCCGCTGCCCTGAGGGGCGGGTGGGGAGAGTGAGTCTTTTGGTTCAAAATAAAAGTCTCTCGAGAGAACCCACTCCCTTTCCTAAGCAACCTACAGAGTGACGGAACATGTGCAACCGGGAACGCACATGAAACTTTTCTCTTTTTTTACCTTTCGGGTGCCAGTACAGGTGGGTATTGGCAACGCAGATCTTTTTCGAAGAGTCCTTCGTAGACTGCAAAATGGAGACCTGCAAGAGAAGGGGAGAGACAGTGAGGCCCAGGGAAGTGAAGCAACTCGCCCCAGGCTGCCCGGTCTTCCGACCCGGGGTCTCTGTGGGGGCGGCTGGGACAGCGCCCGCCCCCTCGACCGTTTGGGATGGGCGTTCAAAAGGACACGACGGAAGGGTTACCCGGGCAAACCGGGACACGGCGGGGGGGGGAGGGGGGTCCAGCGCCCGAGCCGAGCCAGCCCCTCACCTGCAGGACGGAGGACCTCTGGAGCACCTTCTCCCGCACCAGCGGGTATGGGGAGAGCTTCTCCAGCAGCTCCCTGTGCAGGGGTCGGAGAGCAAGGCCTGGTTGAGGGCGATGTCGTGCCGGCTGAGGAGGCTGAACTTGGCCCTGCGGTAGAAGGTGGCCAGGCCTTCGTGCTGCTTCTCCTTGATCTTGAAGAGGCCCTCCAGGCCAAAGGCCTCCAGGGCGGGCGCCAGGCTGTCGGAGAAGACGGGCCGGTCCACCTCCTGCAGGCAGATGAGGTCGGCGCTGTAGCCGGTGAGCTCCTTCTGGATGAGGTTCTGGCGGTAGTCGAGCTCCAGGGCGTAAGGGGCACAGTACGGGTAGAGGACGGTGCGGGACAGCTCGGTCTGGGCGTAGGCGTCGGCCAGGATGTTGTAGGAGACGGTGCGGATGAGGGCGTCGCTGGCCACCTTCTTGGTGTACAGGTGCCTCTGGTCGAAGGTGCAGGTGCCGGGCCCGGCCTCCACCGGGCTGTGGCTCTCCAGCTCCCGGCTGGGCCCGTAGCGCTGCCCGTTGCCCGGGGTGCAGCGCAACTTCAGCCGTAGCCCCACGTCCGCGTTGGACGGCGTGTAGACGAGTTCGGACACCCCGGTCTCCACCCAGCCCGGCCCGGCCGCCGACGCCGACGAGATGGTGGACGAAGAGGAGGAGGAGGAGGGCTCCGTGGAGGCGGCGGCCCCGCTCCCGCCGTCGCCCCCGCCCCCGCCCGCGGCCCCCGGCCCGGCCTCCTTGAACCAGCGGAAGAGCGAGGCGTGGGGCTCGGCGAACTCCAGCCCCAGCTTGGGGCAGACGGGGAAGCCGGCCATCATGTAGCGTGGCAGCTGCAGGTCGGTGAAGGCGGGCGGGTTGCGCTCCACCTTGTACTTCACGTCCCCGATCTGCAGGACCGCCCCGTCCTGCCAGGCGTCCGCATTGAGTACGTCCTCGCCCACCGCCTCCTCCCGGTAGTAGAGCCGCACCAGCGGGCCCCCGGCCGAGGCCGCCTCCGCCTCCGGTCCCTCCTCCGCCCCGAGCCCGGGCCCCAGGCCCCCGCTAAGGCCGCTCCCGCCGCCGTCAGGTCGCGCCTTCTTGCTCTTCTTGGCGGCCGCCGCCTTGGCGTGGCCCTTGAGGGCGTCGATGGCGATGCGGCCCAGCGCCCGGCCCAGCGGCTCGCTCTGGCTCCGCTGCATGTGCTTCTGCCGCCCGTCCGCCAGCGAGAACGACAGGCTCAGCTTCGCCTCCGACGGCACGCACCGCACCACGGCCCGCTCCATCGCCGCCCCGCCCCGCCGGGACCCGCTCCGCCGCGCCGCGACCTCCGCCCCCGCAGCCGCCGCAGCCCCGCGCCGCCGCCTCGCCGCCCGCACCAGCCTCCACATCAACCTCGGCCGGGCGGAGACAGGGCGAGGGCGACGACGACGACGACAGCCCCGCCCCCGCCTATCTCCCGTCCGCCGCGTCCGCTCCCGCACATTCGCGAGTCCGCCTCCCTGCCGCGCCTCGCTTCCACCGGGACCCGCTCGCGCCCCAGTGGCCCGAGGCCCCGCCCTCCGCCAGGACGAAGGCTACACCGCCCCACACCGAACACGCCACGTTTTCGCTGTATCGAAAGTGCCGTTACCTTTCATGTGGCCGCTCAACGAGGCAGCTGGGGGAGGGGGGGAGGGATCCAGTGCCCGGAAGTGCCAAGGAGGGGAAAGGTAGCTTTTCTCTGCCCCTTCCGCCCTTTTCTCCGCGGTTTTGGCCATTTTTATTCTTTTTAACTCTATTACATTTTTAAGGAATTGGTTGAACGTTTACTACGGGTCAAGCACGGTTGTAGCACCGGGATTGGCACAAATTAGGTCGGACGAAGTCCCCGTCCCACGTGGGGCTCACGGGAGGGAGAACGGGTATTCAATCTGCATTTTGTAGTTCATTCAATAGTATTTATTGAGCGCTCAGTGTGCGTAGATTACTGTACTAAGCGTTTGGAATGTACAATTCGGCAACAGATAGAGACAATCCCTGCCCAATGGCGGGCTCACAGTTTAAACGGGGGAGACAGCAAAGCAGAACAGAACGAAACAAAAGCAAGATATCAAGATAAATAGAATCAAGGGGATGTACACCTTATTAACAAAATAAATAGGGTAATAAGTAATATATACAAATGAGCACAGTGCTGAGGGGAAGGGAGAAGAGCAAAGGGAAAGGGGGGCTCAGTCTGGGAAGGCCTCCTGGAGGAGGTGAGCTCTCAGTAGGAACTCTCACTTGAAGGAACTGTGGCAGAGACGTGAAGTGACTTGCCCAAGGACACCCAGCAGACAAGTGGCGGAGCCGGGATTAGAAACCGGGGCCGTGCTTTATCCACTAGGACACGCTGCTTCCCTGGTCTTGTTTTAGGAGGACCATTTCATCTTACTGCGGGGGCTGCGGCGTAAAGCTCCGTGCGGTCAGCAGGGCCCCGGAACGGGGTCCAGAAAGCCACCCTGTCTGAGCGGGGATTCGCGTGGCTCACTGGAAAGAGCACGGGCTTTGGAGTCAGAGGTCATGGGTTCGAACCCCGGCCCTACCACTTGTCAGCTGTGTGACTTTGGGCAAGTCACTTAACTTCTCGGTGCCTCAGTTACCTCATCTGTAAAATGGGGATTAAGACTGTGAACCCCACGTGGGACAACCTGATTCCCCTGTGTCTACCCCAGCGCTTAGAACAGTGCTCGGCACATAGTAAGCGCTTAACAAATACCAACATTATTATTATTGCTAAGTGCCAGGCACTGCTCTAAGCACTGGAGTAGATACAAGGTAATCAAGTTGGACATAGTCCACGTTCTACATGGGGCTCACAGTCATATCCCCATTTTACAGATGAGTCCCCCGATTAGACTGTAAGCCCGTCAGTGGGCAGGGATTGTCTCTATCTGTTGCCGAATTGTACATTCCAAGCGCTTAGTACAGTGCTCTGCACATAGTAAGCGCTCAATAAATACTATTGAATGAATGAATATTATTATCGTCCCTGCTCATTTGGATTTCCCCGGGAGTTGGTATAGGGGTGTATACCAGAATCGGGTTGATAGAGAAGCAGCGTGGCCTAGTGGAAAGCGCATGGGCTTGGGAGTCAGAGATCATGGGTTCTAATCCCGCCTCCGCCATTTGGCTGCTGTGTGCCCTTGGGCAAACCACTTCACTTCTCTGGGCCTCAGTTCCCTCATCTGTAAAATGGGGATTAATTAATTCATCCATTCAATCGTATTTATTGAGCGTTTACTATGTGCAGAGCACTGTACTAAGCGCTTGGAATGTATAATTTGGCAACAGAGAGACAATCCCTGCCCAATGACGGGCTCACAGTTTAAACGGGGGAGACAGCAAAGCAAAACAGAACACAACATCATCAAGATAAATAGAATCAAGGAGATGTACACTTCATTAACAAAATAAATAGGGTAATAAATAATATATACAAATGAGCACAGTGCCCTGCCCAATAACGTACTCACAGTCTAAACGGGGGAGAGAGACAGCAAAGCAAAACAGAACAAAACATCAAGATAAATAGAATAATAGATATACACCTCATTAACAAAATGAATAGGGTAATAAATATATACAAATATGCACAGTGCTGAGGGGAGGGGAAGGAGAAGAGCAGAGGGCGGGGGGGGGAGGGGAGGAGGAGCAGAGGGAAGGGGGGCTCGGTCTGGGAAGGCCTCTTGGAGGAGGTGAGCTCTCAGTAGGGCTTTGAAGAGGGTAAGAGAGGTAGTTTGGCGGAGGTGAGGAGGAAGGGCATTCTAGGACAGCTGGAGGACGTGGGTCAGGGGTCGACGGCGGGACAGGCGCGAACTGGGGACCGTGAGGCGGTGAGCGGCAGAGGAGCGGAGTGTACGGGGATGAAAACTGTGAGCCCCACGTGGGACAACCTGCTTACCTTATATCTATCCCATCGCTTAGAACAGTGCTTGATACATAGTAAGCGCTTAACAAATCCCGGCTAGACTACTGTGTCAGCCTTCTCTCTGACCTCCCTTCCTCCTCTCTCGCCCCGCTCCGGTCTATTCTTCACTCCGCTGCCCGGCTCATCTTCCTGCAGAAACGATCTGGGCATGTCACTCCCCTTCTTAAACAACTCCAGTGGTTGCCTATCGACCTCCGCTCCAAACAAAAACTCCTCACTCTAGGCTTCAAGGCTCTCCATCACCTTGCCCCTTCCTACCTCTCCTCCCTTGTCTCTTTCTACCGCCCACCCCACACGCTCCGCTCCTCTGCCGCCCACCTCCTCGCCGTCCCTCGGTCTCGCCTATCCCGCCGTCGACCCCTGGGTCACGTCCTCCCGCGGTCCTGGAACGCCCTCCCTCCTCACCTCCGCCAAACTGATTCTCTTTCCCTCTTCAAAACCTTACTTAAAAATCACCTCCTCCAAGAGGCCTTCCCAGACTGAGCTCCTCTTCCCCCTCTACTCCCTCTGCCATCCCCCCTTTACCTCTCCGCAGCTAAAGCCTCATTTTCCCCTTTTCCCTCTGCTCCTCCACCTCTCCCTTCCCATCCCCACAGCACTGTACCCGTCCGCTCAACTGTATATATTTTCGTTACCCTATTTATTTTGTTAATGAATTGTACATCGCCTTGATTCTATTTAGTTGCCATTGTTTTTACGCGATGTTCTTCCCCTTGACGCTGTTTAGTGCCATTGTTCTTGTCTGTCCGTCTCCCCCGATTAGACTGTAAGCCCGTCAAACGGCAGGGACTGTCTCTATCTGTTGCCGACTTGTTCATCCCAAGCGCTTAGTACAGTGCTCTGCACATAGTAAGCGCTCAATAAATACTATTGAATGAATACCATCATAATTATTATTAGTGTTCATTTGCTGCGCACTCACAAAGCGTCCTCTCCTTGGCTCAAACGGGAGGATTTTATTGATTGGACCATGCGCCAATCTTCTAACGCCGCTAGGGGGCGCCAGGAACTGATGTAGCTGGTGCAGTCTCAAGGACTTGGCCTCGCCGGGGCCGGGCGTTGTGGAGGGAACCTCATTCAATAATAATCATAATTGTGGTATTTGCTTATTGTTAAGCGCTTACTAAGTGCCAGGGCTAAGCGCTGGGGTGGATACAAGCAAATCGAGTTGGACGCAGTCTCTGTCCCTCATGGGGCTCGCAGTCTCAATCCCCATTTCAAAGATGAGGGAACTGAGGCACAGCTCTGTATGGTGACTTAGCCACGGTCACTCAGCAGACAAGTGGCAGAGTCGGGATTAGAACCCTTGACCTTCTGATTTCCAGGTCCGTGCTCTATTCACTACGCCATGCTGCTTCTTTATTTATTTCCCAGCTCTGACCATGGCGGCAGCAGCACTGGTCAGGGTTTAAGGAGAATTGAGATTCATGTGGTGGCGGTCTGGAGGCACTCCACGGTTGGAAAAGGATACTTTTTTAAAATGACATTTGTTAAGCTTTTACTATGTGTCATGCACTGTACTAAGCCTTGTGGTAGGTACAAGATAGGTTGGACCCAAGCCATGCCCCACATGGGGCTCATAGCCTTAATCACCATTTTACAGAGGAGGGAACTGAGGCACAGAGAAGTGAAGCGACTTGCCCATGGTCACACAGCAGATAAGTGGCAGAGCGGGGTTAGAAACCAGGTACTCTGTCTCCCCAGGCCCATGCTCTCTCCACTCTCCACTCATATGCTGCCTCTCCTACTCATTTTGGTGGGTTTTTTTTGGAATCATTTTCTCTGTCACTCTAGGTCTCTAGGTCTCTGTGCCCCACTGTAAAATGTAAACTGTCAGCCATTCATTGAGCACTTGCTTTATGCAGAGCACTGTACAAAGGACATGGGAGAGAACAATTCTATGGAGTCGCTAGAAAAGTACCCTGGCAACAGGATATTAATATATGGATATGTATGGAAGAGCTTATGGGGTTGAGAGTGGGGTGAATACCAAATCATTAAAGGGCACAGCTCCAGATGCAGGGGGGTGGGGTGGCAAATATGGTGGGGAAATGAGTTAGTCATGGAAGGCCTCTTGGAGCAGACATGATTTTAGGAGGGCTTTGAAAATGAGGAGAGTGGTGGATCGTTGGATCCGAAGGGGGAGGGAGTTCCAGGCCAGAAAGAAGATGTGGGCAAAGGAGTTAGTGGCGAGATAGTCGAGATCGAGGTACGGGGACTAGGCTGACAGAAGAGTGAAGTGAGCGAGCTGGGTCTGATAGGAGATTAGTGATGTAAGATAGGATGGAGAGAGCTGATTGCGTGACTTTGTCTTGTCTTATGCCGTCGAGCCGTCTCCTATCCATTAGCGACTCCATGGACACATCTCTTCCAGAACGCCCCACCTCCATCTGCGATCATTCTGGTAGTGGATCTATAGAGTTTTCTTGGTAAAAATACAACAGTGGTTTACCGTTACCTTCTTCCGCACAGTGAAATCATGTCTCCGCCCTCAACTCTTTCCCATGCCGCTGCTGCCCAGCACAGGTGAGTTTTGACTTGTAGCGGATTGCCTTCCACTCGCTAGCCACTGGCCAAGCTAGGAATGGAAGGAGAATGCCCCTCCTTGACTCTCCCTCCCGTAGCCAAGACTGGTAGAGTACTGGAAACTCTCCAGGTGCTATCGTGAGAGGGGTGAGTGACTTTTAGTGGTAAAGAGTTTGTTTGATGGAGAGGTGGATGGGCAACGATTGGAGGTTTTTGAGGAGTGGGTAAACATGGGGTTGAATTTTATTTTTTTTTAGAAAAATGATACAGGAAGCAGAATAAAGTATGGATGAATGGGGAGAGACAGGAGGCAGGGAGTTCAGTGAGGAGGTTGATGCAGTACTCAAAGCACTCTCCCCATCTTCAAAGCCAGAGAAGCTGCATGGCTTAGTGGAAAGAACACGGGCTTGGGAGTCAGAGGTCGTAGGTTCTAATTCTGCCTCTGCCACGCATCTGCTGTGTGACCTTGGGCAAGTCACTTCACTTCTCTGGGCCTCAGTTACCTCATCTGTAAAATGGGGACTAAAAGTGTGAGCCCCACTTGGGACAGCCTGAATACCCTGTATCTATCCCAGCACTTAGAACAGTGCTTGGCACAGAGTAAGCACTTAAATACCATAATTATTATTATTATTAAAATCACATTTCCATCATCCTACTCTAATTCACGCACTTACCATGTCATCTTATGCACTTAAGTTCTCATCCCATAAGCACTTAGGTATTCCCCTCACTCCACTTATGTACTTATTTTTAATCTCCTTGCTTCCTCCTATGTATACTTTGTTTTAGCATCTGTCTCCTCTCTAGGTGGTAAGCTCCTCCAGGGCAGGAATCATGTTTACTAGCTCTATTTCACCTTCCCAAGTGCTTAGTAGAGTGTTCTGCATGAAGTAAGTGCTTAGTACATAGCAATTCTTGATTGGGTGAGTACCTAAGAGTGATCTGGTCTCTGATCAGTGCTTAGAACAGTGCTTGGCACATAGTAAGCACTTAACAAGTACCATTATTATTATTACTACTATCTTAAAAAGAATGGTAACTTTAAAGGCAACTCATGGTCAAGGACGAGAGGAAAAAGGGTGAGGAGGCTGTTTGTGGCAGATGGGTTGGGGGTCATTCATTCATTCAGTAGTATTTATTGAGCGCTTACTAAGCGCTTGGAATGTACAATTCGGCACCAGATAGAGACAATCCCCGCCCATACTTGGTTTCTTCTTTGATTGGTCATTAGTAGCAGCCGAGGGACCTGGGCATGTGGTGGCTTGTGCAGATTTTTGTCTCCAAGCCAAAGAAAAAGTTCCAGTAGCAGATTAGGTAAACTGTCTGTCTACCTTAGACCTAAATGAAGACTCATCTGTCATATGTTAAACACTTACTCTGTCAAACGCGGTTCTGAGTACCCGAGTAGATGCAAGGTAATCGGATTGGTCTCAGTAGCAGTGTTTTCAAAGAAGTCATGGAGGGGTCCCAGACCACAATCCATCTAACCAATTTTGAAGCAGTGCCAATCACGATCCAGCTTTGTTGGGAAGGGCATAATAATTGCCAAAAAAGGTCAAGGGCGGGGCTGATTCTCCCCCATTATAGAGCGTAACATACCCTTCCCCTCTCGTGCCTGAGAGAGAAGCCTTCTTTGCCTTTCTTTCCTGGGTTCTCCCTCGTTTCTGATTCATTTAGGTGGAAGGTCAGTGTTTGAATCAAGGAAATGAGAAACAAGTTAAAAGCAACTCTGTCAATGGATGACAAATCCTCTTCCAAATGAAGTACAAGACATGGGGGCTCAAATGCGTGGTCCCGTTTTGTTTAGAAAATGCTTACTAGATGCGTTTTTTTTTAAAAAAAGCGCTCAGTACAGTGCTCTACACATCGTAAGCGCTCGATAAATACCATTGATTGATTGCTGCTCCGCCCATTGCCCCGCCCATGCCTAATCATTCCTTCCGGCGTTCGCCAGAGGGGCCACGTTAGGCCGTCTCCATGGCAATGGTGAGTTGTCCTTCTGTGTCTTATCCTGGTCGCCCGGAGAAGTTGGTTCCTCGTCACCGGGAGAGCCTCCGGGCCGTGAGGTAATGGTAGGGGTGCTCGCCTCTGTTCGTTCCCCTTCTTTGCCTTTGCTTTCCTCGAGAAGTAAGAGGAAAGACGGCCCAGGCCCCAGCCGACACCCCTGACCCCATTTTGTCCTCTAGCTCCTGGGATTTTAGGCCTTAGAACATCCTCCCTTCCTCCTCTCTCGCCCCGCTCCGGTCTATTCTTCACTCCGCTGCCCGGCTCATCTTCCCGCAGAAACGATCTGGGCATGTCACTCCCCTTCTTAAACAACTCCAGTGGTTGCCTATCGACCTCCGCTCCAAACAAAAACTCCTCACTCTAGGCTTCAAGGCTCTCCATCACCTTGCCCCTTCCTACCTCTCCTCCCTTCTCTCTTTCTACCGCCCACCCCGCACGCTCCGCTCCTCCGCCGCCCACTTCCTCGCCGTCCCTCGGTCTCGCCTATCCCGCCGTCGACCCCTGGGTCACGTCCTCCCGCGGTCCTGGAACGCCCTCCCTCCTCACCTCCGCCAAACTGATTCTCTTTCCCTCTTCAAAACCTTACTTAAAAATCACCTCCTCCAAGAGGCCTTCCCAGACTGAGCTCCTCTTCCCCCTCTACTCCCTCTGCCATCCCCCCTTTACCTCTCCGCAGCTAAAGCCTCATTTTCCCCTTTTCCCTCTGCTCCTCCACCTCTCCCTTCCCATCCCCACAGCACTGTACTCGTCCGCTCAACTGTATATATTTTCGTTACCCTATTTATTTTGTTAATGAATTGTACATCGCCTCGATTCTATTTAGTTGCCATTGTTTTTACGAGATGTTCTTCCCCTTGACGCTGTTTAGTGCCATTGTTCTTGTCTGTCCGTCTCCCCCGATTAGACTGTAAGCCCGTCAAACGGCAGGGACTGTCTCTATCTGTTGCCGACTTGTTAATAATAATAATAATAATAATGTTGGTATTTGTTAAGCGCTTACTATGTGCCGAGCACTGTTCTAAGCGCTGGGGTAGACATAGGGGAATCAAGTTGTCCCACGTGGGGCTCACAGTCTTCATCCCCATTTTACAGATGAGGGAACTGAGGCACAGAGAAGTTAAGTGACTTGCCCACAGTCACACAGCCGACAAGTGGCAGAGCTGGGATTCGAACTCATGAGCCCTGACTCCAAAGCCCGTGCTCTTTCCACTGAGCCACACTGCTTCTCTAAGACTCTAAGACTCTAAGACTTGTTCATCCCAAGCGCTTAGTACAGTGCTCTGCACATAGTAAGCGCTCAATAAATACTAATGAATCCTAAAATATCCTACTCCTGGGCATATTCGTTCATTTCAGCTTCACTGAGATAAGGTGGGGAGGGAAGGCGGAGGGGCATTAGTGTTTGTATTTCACAGGCAAACCGAGGTCTCAGTTCCCCGCTTCTGTATATCGCCTAGCACGGAAACGTTTTCACTTATTTGAAAAAGCGCTATCACACGGTAAAGTGAAAATAAAAAAAAATTTAAAAAATGCAGTGTTGTAGTTTGTTGGGAAATCATCTTAACTGATATGTTGATTCTTACCCCTTAAAATAGATCTTATAAAAGCTTTCTTTGGGAATAAGAGTCTTTTTTGGGGTTTTTTTGTGTTTGTTTTTTTTTGGAGTTGAGATGTCAGCAACGGATGACGCTGCCATAGAGGCTGAGAAACAGGTCTCGAAAATGAAGTTACCACCTATAGTCCATCCTCCTCCTAATATATCCCAAAAAACACCATTACAAAGTATACTGTTGAATTATCGGAAATCCAAGCAGGACAGAAAGTTATTTAATCAGCTAATGTGAGTAACATGATTTAAAAGTAACCTTTCCTTGTTGATTCTCCCCTCCCCAGTTCTTACTTGACTCTGCGGCCGGAATCGTTTTTTTAAAAAAGCGTTCGGCCAACATCTCCCCACTCCTCGGGAAGCTCCAGTGGTTGCCCATCCACCTCCACGTCAAACAGAAATCCCTTGCCATCGGCTTTAAAGCACTCAAGCATCTAGCCCGCTCCTATCTTACCTCCCTGATCTCCTGCTACAACTCTGCCTGCCCACTTAGCTCCTCTGATGCCATCTCGTCTATCTTCTGCCCCCTCGCCCACGTCCTCTCTCTGGCCTGGAACTCCTTCACCACTCCATAGAGGGCAGGCCACCACTCTCCCCACCTGTAAAGCCCTATTAAAGATCATGTCTCCTCCAAAAGGCCTTTCCTAAGCCCTCATTTCCCCAACTCCTTCTCCCTTCTACGTCACCTATGCACTTGATATCCAGCCCAACTTTAGCCCAACAGCACTTGGGTACATGTCTGTAATTTATGTTTATGTTTGTTTCCTTCTCTAGAGAGTAAGCTCATTGTGGGCAGGGATCATTCTATTGTAATCTCTAAGTGTGTATTTCAGTGCACTGACTGTAGTAACTGCTCAATAAATACCATTGACTGATCTTTGGAATTTAAATGAAACAAACATTGTTGTTATGGATCAGCTCACTTTAGAGGTCTGTATTTATTACCACATTGTATTAAATAGGCCTGAGTCATTAGGTTAACCAGTACAGTTGCTAAGTGGGAAGAGCACAGGCCTGGGAGGCAAAGGCCCTGGGTTCTAATACTGGTTCTTTGAATTGCTTGCCATTCGACCTTGGGCAAGTCATTTAACTTCTCTATGCCTCACTTTTCTCAACTGTCAAATAGGGATTAAATACCTGTTCTCCCTCCTACTCAGACCATGAGCTCCATGTGGGACAGGAAACGTGTCTGACCTGATTAATTTATATGTATTCCAGCACTTAACAGTGCTTGACACAAAGTAAGCGCTTGACAAATACCATATAGAGAAGACAACTTACCAGTCCCGATTTAAATATAGTTGAAATACATAAAGGATTTGTATAATATAATACTTTTAACTGAGAGTGGGCAAATAGCATTCAGTTGTTGAATACATATTGCCTAAATTACTCCCTAGGATTGTGACGTGACACTTTTGGAGCTGCACAATTTCAGCACATTGAGACAGAAATTTACTTAATCTTACATTTGTGCTTAATTTAACAGATCATCCCAAAGTGCTCAATATAATCTAAGAGAGGAATTTAAGCACGAGAAAAATATGGCTCGTTTAAAATATAGCTATCATGAAACAGCTAGGTTTTTGAAATAGCTCCTTTAAGAGAAACATAAAGCATGCAGACTGTTTCTAAGTAAACACAGGTTTTCCTTTTTAATATTATAAATTTAATATGTTGAATTAAGCATGGTGGCAATTCGTGATCATCATGCTATACTTGAGACAGATGCTCAACTAAAGAATCACTAAATTTCTGCTTTCTGAATTTATTAACACGAGAAAGCTTGTACTTTTCAGAAAATTTTAGTGGAATTTAAATTCCACCAAATTTAAACTTGACTTGCCATATGTAGTATGCCAGTATGAGAGAACCATTTTGTAACCAAATTTTTTAGGTATTGGCATTCATTCAATTGTATTTATCGAGCACTTACTGTGTGCAGATCACTATACTAAGTGCTTCTACAGAGGCATTTTGTCATCATCATCTTGAAATTGATATTTCTAAAATCCTCTGAGACTCAATCAATCAATCGTATTTATTGAGCACTTACTATGTGCAGAGCACTACTAAGCGCTTGGGAGAGTATGAGGCAACAGAATTAGCAGGCACTTTCCCTGCCTGTAAAGAGCGTATAGTCTAGAGGGAGAGACAAACATTAATATGAATAAAATCAGTTTTACTTCAGTATTTTTATGTAAATTTATCCAAGCAAAGCACTCTATGGTGTTATCCAAATGCAAGTTTAATATTGAGATTATCTATCATTTTAAAAGGTCAATGGTGGGGCCAATTCTCCCCCATTATACAGGGTCACTTTACCTTCTGTTGTGTCTGAGAGAGAAGGCTTCTTTGCCTTTCTTTCCTGGGTTCTCCTCTTGTCTCTAATTTATTTAGTCGGAAGGTCAGTGTTTGAATCAAGGAAATGAGAAACATGTTAAAAGCAATTCTGTCAATGAATGACAACTCCCTTTTCAAATGAAGTATAATGTTTCTCAGTTTGAGAGACATGGGGGCTCAAATGCGCGGCCTTGTTTCCTTTAGAAAACGTCAAAGGGATAAGAGAGAGACTTTTGTTATAGCCAAGAAACATTTCCAAATTGTAGCATTGAAGCAGTTTCACATCTCAAAGGTGTTTACGAAATATTCACCTTTTCCACTATAAACCTCAGAATCAATGAAGCTTTAAGACATTTAGACGAAATGGTGGAGGACAAGAAAAACACACCACCCGCACCACCTGAACCACAATTACCTTCAACGGTAAGTTTTTAATTTCCTTTGAAGCTATTTTATCTTGTTCTCAACTTGAATCATAATTTTGGATGGATCATTCCTACTGAAAATATTAAGATTAGTACTCTTTTCCAGTGTCAAAACCACATTTTTATTTTTATTTGATTTTCCAATTATCTCTCTAATTTATTTTTTCTTTTTTTATAGATGGACAGTGAGGTAAAAAGCAGAGCTGTGAGTTAATATTTTTATATTCATTTAGTGTGCCTATTTTGAAAGACCTAAAGGAAATTTTCATACAGTTCCTCCTAATGCCAAATGCTTATTTCTATTCTGTGGTGGAAGTAGATTTAAAAACCAGAAATTCTTGTTCTTCAAGCATATGATAAGCAGAAATGCAAGGACAAGAAACATATGAATCATAACAACCAAACAAAGAAAAATAGTGGGTTGAAATTGAGAATCCTCAGTGCTTGCCTTCAGAGAAGGGAATGGTTTCTTTGAATCTTCAAGCAGTGATATTTATTGAGCCCTTACATTGTTCAGAGCACTGTACTAAGTGCTCAGGAGAATACGTTACAACAGAGTTGGTAAGCATGGTCCCTGACCACAGTGAGCTTAGAGTAAAGAGGAGGAGACAGACATTAAAATAAATTACAGATATGTAAGTGCTGTGGGGCTGAAGGTGGGGCGAATATCAAGTACTTAAAGGGTACACATCTAAATGCAAGGGTGACGCAGAAGGGAGAGGGAGTAGGGGAAATGAGGGTCTAGTTGGGGAAGGCCTCTTGGAGGAGATGTGATTTTTCATAGGGCTTTGAAGGTGGATACAGTGGCAGGCTGTCAGATATGAAGGGGGAGGGAGTTCCAGGCCAGAGGGAGGATGTAGGCGAGGGGTCGGTGATGAGATAGATGAGTCGAGGTATAGTGAGTAGTTGGTGTTAGAGGAATGAAGTGAATGGGCTCTAGTAGGAAATCAGCGAGGCAAGGTAGGATGGGGAGTGCTGATTGAGTGCATTGAAGCCTATGTTTAAAGTGTCTGTTTGAGGCGGAGGTAGATGGACAACTATTGGAAGTTCTTGAGGAGTGGGGAAACAAGGATTGAATGGTTTTGTAGAAAAATGATCCTGACAGCAGAGTGGACTGGAGTGGGGAGAAGCAGGAGGTGGGGAAGTCAGCGAGGATGCTGCTGCAGTAGTCAAGGCGGGATAGGTGAAGTCCTTGGCTCAGTGTAGTAACAGTTTACAAAAAGTACAGTTGATCTTCCCATAGCACATTTTCACTATTTCTGCCTCAAAAATCTTGGAGAGAGGGATTATGTGGTGGAGACAGTTATACACGTGAATATGATTATCTGCAAGCCAGGCAGAGCCTTTAAATTCAGGAGAGGGAACTCTTGTGCTCTTTTTTTATCCTGACTGGTGGGTCAAAACACACACACACACTCTCTCTCTCTCTCTCTCTCCCTCTCCCTTTCCCTCTCCCTCTCCCTCTCCTTCTCCCTCCCCCTCCCCCTCTCTCCCTCCCTCCCTCCCCTACTATGTCATGGTTAGTGGTCTTCATTAGTTTCATGGAAGTAGAGTGTTAAGTGAAAGAGCCCAAAAAGAAGTCATTTCCCAAAGAAATCCTCCTTTTTTCCCAGGAGCAACAGCAGAAAACCTGGAGAGAGTTTGGCAGATCCAGACTATGGCCTGGTCTCTTACTGGTCCTCTCATTGGTCTCCGAACCCTCTTTGAGCCAGCTGTCTCAGGGTGCCTCTACTGTCAACACCATCTCTATTGTCTTCTCCATTATTAAAGGCTTCTTATACAAATTCATTGTTTCGATCACTAACTTTTTTTTTAATTTCTCCCCTGTTGGAGTGTAAACTTCCTGTGGGCAGGGAACCCCTCTCAGGCTTCTGTTGTTACTTTCCCAAGTATTTAGTAATAATAATAATAATGATAATAATGTTGGTATTTGTTAAGTGCTTCCTATGTGCAGAGCACTGTTCTAAGCGCTGGGGTAGATACAGGGTAATCAGGTTGTCCCACGTGAGGCTCACAGTTAATCCCCATTTTCCAGATGAGGGAACTGAGGCACAGAGAAGTGAAGTGACTTGCCCAAGGTCACACAGCTGACAAGTGGCAGAGCCGGGATTAGAACCCATGACCTCAGACTCCCAAGCCCGGGCTCTTTCCACTGAGCCACGCTACTTCTCTTTAGTATTTAGTATTGTGAATACTGTGAATGTTCAGTAAATACTATTCTAGTACTTTGGAAATTCATTTGAAATATTAGGACTGGAAAGTAAGGGAATATTTAATGCTCAATCTTATGCTAACATTGACTTTTCAGGCCAACTATCTTTATATGAAGCAACGTATAGAATGCAGTCCAGTAGGAGTAATTAAGAAGGAGTGTTTGGACAATATACTAAAGATGGTACCTAAACCACTAAAAGAAGGCCAAGAGAAAAAAGCAGTTGTGGAGAGTCTTATAAATGAGGTGAAAAGCGACTATGAAAAGAGTATGAAGAGATATATGGGTAAGTTTCATTTTAGAAACATTAACTTTCATTCACTTTTGCTTTGCTTTTCTGGCTGTTGAGGCAAATATGAGGTTGCTCTATGAAATATTTGGGCAGATTATTAAAGCTATAGGTCTAAGTATTGTTTTTTAAAAAAGAATAACTTAAAACATTTCATAAATGTACAGTACTATTTATGAGTTGTTTTCTTAAATTTTGTGGTTAGTGTTTAATAGATGATGGGATTTTGGGGGATTGTCTTTTGACTTGCCCTTTGTAGTGTTTATTCATGGATTTATTAGCAATAAATCAACAGACATAAAACTTAGGCAAAATTGCTCAGAGAGAGTATTTGCAGTTATCATTAGAAGCCACAATTTAAAAAAATGTCCTTACCATACACTATTGAGGTGGCACATTCTGAAAAATAAAGGCTTTCTCCACTGTATCAGAGGTAGTCTTCTCTGCTACTTGTCTGCTGTGTGACCTTGGGAAAAATCACTTAAATTCTCAGTTGCCTCATCTGTCAAAAGGGGGGATTCAATACCTGTGCTCCCTCCCATTTAGACTGTGAGCCCCATGTGGGTTAAGCACTGTGTCCCACCTGATTACTTTGTGTCTAGTCCAGTGTTTGGCACAAAATAAGTGCCTAACAAATACTGCCATCATCATCATTTTTAGAAAGTTAAAAAAAAACCCTGAAGGATTCGCTTTTGTATGAAAGAAATGTCTTTTACTTCTAATGTATAAAAAAGCGTAAATGATGTGGCAGCTGAGCATAGCCATTTTTGAAGCAGTGGTTCAGCCAACTGCAGGTCTCCCTGGCAGTATCTGTATTGCTCTACTGTTTAACTGGGAGTGGCCTAGCCTGCCCAGGTGCCAGTGCTGACGTGAACATCTTACTTTCTCTGCTACTCCGTAGTCGAGCAGGGGCCTATCCAGTGGGAGGGGTGCTGCTGTTTCTGTTGTTTTGTTGTTTTGTTAGGCCTTGGGGTGTGACAGCCTCCTTGCCAGGGAGGAGAACATGCATTTTTATATCCTGATGGTGTGGCAAATGTGGCATTTGACTAAATTGCTGGACTGGGTTCTCTGAGTTGCACACGTTACAATGCAAGATCCTAGAAATCCAAGACGTAATTCCTTAAGCACTTCTTGAATGGTGATTAGCATATTGTGGGTTGTTCACTTTAGCCGTTTTGTTTTTTTTTAACATTTCTTATTTGTAGTTAAAAGTATTCTTCTGAAACCTGATATCCAATGGCTTGAAGATACAGGAGGACCTTTACCAACATCACCACTGTAAGTGAACTGGGTCAGCATGTGGCTTGCTTACATTTAGGTAGGAGGCAGCGAAGCCTAATAGATAGAGCACAGGTCTGGGAGTCAGAAGGACCTGGGTTCTAATCCCAACTCTGCCACTTATCTGCTGTGTGACCTTGGGCAAGTCACTTCACTTCTCTGTGCCTCAGTTACTTCATCTGTAAAATAGGAATTAAGGTTGTGAACCCCACATGGGACATGGACTGTGTCCAACCCGATTTGCTTGTATCTACCCCAGTGCGTAGTACAGTGTCTGGCACATAGTAAGGCCTTAACAAATACCATGAAAATATTGCATACTTTGGATGTAGTTTCATGGATGCTCAAGTCTTAGAATTGCCCCGAAGCCTGTGAGGAGCCAGAACAGTGAGGCACTGGGGGAGCCCGTTGCCTGGAATTGACTGGTAGGTTCCAGCGGGGCCAAAGTCTGGAATGGAGAGGGCTGGTTCCCCAGGCAGAAGTCAAGGCAGACAGCAGGTGACAAAGGAACACAGGCGGAGATCGGACAAGATGGCCGATGAGACAGGTGCCAACAGTCAGGAGTCAGGACCAGCGATATCATCAGTGGTATTTACGTCAACATCCATGGTATCTGCCGAGCACTTATTGTGGGCAGAGCAATGTTCTAAGCACTTGGGCGAGTACAGTTCAACAGAGTTGATAGACATGTTCCCTGCCCACAGTGAGCTTTCAGCCTAAACAGTAGGCAAACAGGATTTAGCAGACACAGAGAATCATCTAGTCATCTGGAACAGAGAACAGGAATTGAGGACTATTTAGAGGATTTGCATGAAGCCTTTCTGTATTTGAGTAGTACAAAGTCATTCCATAAAAATCAGTTCATAAAAACAGTGCAGTATGTACATACCTTTTAAAATACAACACATCCTTTTCTCTTATTCCGCCTGCTAACGTCTCTCTGCTCATAAACTCCTTGAGGCCAGGGAACGGGTCTAGCATCTCTGTTATATTGTACTCTCCCAAACACTTAATACAGTGCTCTGCACCCAGAAAATGCTCAGTAAATGTGATTGATTGACTGCTTGGATTGCTTCTGCCATGCTAGCCACCTCCCCCTCTGTATATTTCTTCTTCCTTCTCCTTTACCAGTTTTTCTATCAGGTTCTTCTATCTATTCAGAGACAGTGTGGCCTAATTGATAGGGCTCAGGGCTGGGAGTGAGGTGACTCAGGTTCTAGTTCTGGCTCAGCCACTAATTTGCTCTATGACTTTGGGTAAGTCATTTGACCTCTCTGTGTCTCTGTTTCCTCATCTATAAAATGGGGATAAAATGTCTGTTCTCCTTCCCTCTTAGACTGTGATCACCACGTGGTCAGGGAGTGTGTCCAACCTGATTATTTTGTATCTACCCCCATGCTTAGCACAGGGCTTGGTACATAGTAAGCACTGAACAAATGCCACAATTATTATAATGACATTAACGTAGTGGTAATACTAATAATTGGGGTATTTAAGCATGGGGATAGATATAAGATCATCAGGTCCCACATGAGGCTCACATAGTAAGTGCAAGGGAGATCAGGTATTGAATCCCATTGTACAGATGAGGGAACTGAGGACCAGAGCACTTAACTGACTTGTCCAAGGTCACAAAGCAGGTAAGGGGCAAGGATGGGATTAGAACCTAGGTCCTCTGACTCCCAAGCCTGTCCTCTTTCCACTAGGCCATGCTACTTCTTACAAGTTCAGAAGTAGTATGGCATAGTGGATAGAGCATGTGCCTGGGAGTCAGAAAGTCATAGGTTCTAATCCCAGCTCCACCATTTCTCTGTTGCGTGACCTTGGTCACTTCACTTTTCTGTGCCTGTTACCTCATCTGTAAAATGGAGATAGAGACTGGGAGCCCCATATGGGACAGGGACTATGTCCAACTCCATTTGCTTGTATCTACCCCAGTGTTTAGGACAGTATCTAGCACATAGTAAGCGCTTAACAAATACCATTATTATTAAGTTATTATTATTGTATCAAATTTGTCTTTGGTGATTGTTTTCCCACCATCTCCTGCAGTGTTTCTCCATTCTCTTTAAATAACACTTTATAAAAATCAGTAATCATAACAAGGTTTCCTTCTTGGTAATCAATCTGTCTACCCTAGTTGTTAAACACTATCATCACCCACTATTCTTTCCTCCTCTGGGGATCCTGTATTGGCCTTTTTGGCTGCAGACACTTTCATAGGTGAACTTCACTGTCAGTTGTATCTTTGAATATGAAAGGCAGCTATCTCGCTCTTTCTTTCTTTAGATAAGCAGTTATGCATATAGATATAGATTTATACCTGTAATTTATTTTCTCTCATTCCCCCATTAGGTTGGAAGGTTCTTGAAAGCAGGGAACATGTCTCATAACTCTATTTAACACTTAATATACTGTTCTGTATACATAATAATGGTTATTATATGGGTTATTATTATGGGTTAACTTTAACTTGTTAAAGTTAAATAGTTGCTTATTAATACTACGATTGATTCATCTGTGTCCTTCATCTGAGTTTTCTAAAAAAATTTGCCTCCAGCTGTCTCATCTTATCCAATTCTTCTCTTAAAAGATCAATCCCAACTCTTGGAACCCAATTAAAATTTCTCCCCAGGATGATCTTCCTTGCAGGGTGGTGGGTCAAAAAGGGTCTCTCACCTTAACTCATAACTTAGGGTTGGAAAGAAAAAACTGGAAATTTGAAGATCTGTAGCAAAATTTTCTCCTGTAAAGTGTATGGCATATCTTATTGTATCATTTTTTCTGATTTTTTTTTTAGAGGCCTGTCATTTCCCCGTCGTTGGCATACTGAGTTTGTACGAGCCAAAAAGCAAATGCTTTCTAATTTACATATTCTTCACCCAGCCATGAGAGCATTACTGAGCTATTGTTATACAACATTTACTGATTTGTATGTAATAGACTTAACAGCATTCAGGTAAAGTCTGCTAATTATCATTTAAGAGAATTGCTCATTTCATTCTGTTTACTTTCATTTTGGTAAGTATCCTTTCCCCAGCTTGGTCTCCAGAATGTAGGAGTTTCTCATCTTGAAAATATATTTTTAGTTAGTGGGATTTTGAAAGGCTCGCCTAGGACAAATTTATTGATTGTTTCTCATCCGTTTACATAACTATCATGGTTGTCTTTTTCATTTTACTGTTAAATAGGATTAAAGGTCCAATTGATTGTGAAGGCCTGAAAAATGACGTGTCTATAAGTGCAAAAAAAACTGAAGAGAAGTTGATGAATGTATGGTTTCCAAAGGTTATCCATATATTCCTCACAATGGAGCATTTACAGAGCATTATGCCAGACAAAATGGATTCTTTCTATAACTGTGTGACTACCCTTATGGCTAATCAGGTGAAAAGATTTTCTGTTATATCGCTGAATGATCAAATTATGTGCCACTTTATTCAACATACTCATTATTTTGATTTCTAGCTAATGATCTTAATGTTAAATCACTTTGGGAAAACTGAACGAAACACTGTAGAGTATCATTCTAGAATTTTCTTTTTAGAAGTCAGAAATATTTCACTGTTTTCAAGCAATTCTAAAGAGCCGTGAGTCACTGTCATGTGCTAGATGCCTACTTGCAACCCATTCAGGTAACTAATTTCTTGTAACCGCTTGAGTTAGGCTGACAAAAGGATTGCCCATTAAACTGTAAGCTCGTTGTGGGTAGGGAATGTGTCTGTTATATTGTTGCATTGTGCTCTCCCAAGCGCTTAGCACTGTGCTCTGCACCCAGTAAGTACTCAATAAATACTATTGACTGGCTGACAAAAGCTCTATGGCAGGGAACATGCATAGAGTGCAGGGCACCACAGAAAAGCAGGCATTCAATACATGCCATTTTTGCCGCTGTTGCTACCGCTATTCCTCATCCTTCTAAACTGTAAGCTCGTTGTGGGCAGGGAATGTCATTGTTTGTTGTCTTGTACTTTCCCAGGCGCCTAGTACGGTGCTCTGCACACAGTGAGCGCTCAATACATACGACTAAATGAATACTACTTCCTTTACTGCTGCTGTTGCTGCTGCTACAGTCTGCCATTCCTTTGTTCGCTTTTGGAGTGTCTCCCTTGTACTTGGGTTTGCACCCTTTATTCACCCCTCCCTCGACCCCACAGCACTTTTGTAGGTATCCACAATTTATTTATATCAATTTCTGTCTCCCTCTCTAGACTGTAAGCTCGTTGTCAGCAGGGAACGTGTTTCCCAACTCTGGGTCATACTCTTCCAAGAACCTCATACAGTGCTCTGTATGCAGTAAGCGCTCAGTAAATATGACTGATTTTTGTAATCAACATGGCAGAAAAGAGCAAAAAGAAGTGTAGACTGTATATATGCAGAAAACGCTCTGGGATAGGGAAGTCTATTTGGAGTTTGTTATTCTGAATTGATCGAAACCCCCAACTTGAGTCGGACAAGTCAAAGATGGACTTGCTAGTGTCTTATTCTTTTCCCTCCACAGGATTGAATATGTACACTGATCTCCTCTTATTTATTTTTAAAAATTTCTTTATGGTATTTAAGTGCTTACTGCGTGCCAGGCACTGTACTAAGCGCTGGGGTTGATACAAGCTAATAATATAGTATTTGTTCATTCATTTAATAGTATTTATTGAGCACTTACTATGTGCAGAGCACAGTACTAAGTGCTTGAGCACTTACTATGTGCCAAGCACTGTTCTAAGTTCTGGGGCAGATACAAGGTTATCAGATAGTTCCACGTAGGGCTCACAATAGTCCTAATTTTACAAATGAGGTAACTGAGGCATAGAGAAGTTAGGTGACTTGCCCAAAGTCACACAGCTGACAAGTGGCAGAGTCAGGATTTGAACCTATAATCTCTGACTCCCAAGCTTGTGCTCTTTCCACTAAGCCACGCTGCTTCTCACAGTCCATGTCCCACATGGGGCTCACAGTCTTAATCTGCATTTACAGATGAAGTAACTGAAATACAAGTTAAGTGACTTGTCCAGGGTCACACAGTAGACAAGTAGTGGAGCCAGGATTACAACCCAGGACCTTCTGACTCCCAGGCCCGTGGTTTATCCAGTAGGCCACACTGCTACTTTTATATCAAGAAATCTGTCCTGGGCCCTAAGCATTAGTCCAAAAAAAAAAAAAAAAGGTAAAATTTATACAGAGTGAGGCTGGAAATATAGTTGGATAACTTAGTTTTTTTCACTCTGATGATGAAGGATGGTGATGGAGTTGTCCATTGTAAATGACAGAGGAGCTTCAGTCCTTCGGTTGGCTATGACCTTAGTAAATCTGGAGGCAGCTACCCAGGCAACCATCTGCTGGTCTATGGTTCTATGGCCCAGCATCCACAAATGGGTTTTGTCCTTCCAGTTCTAACATGTTCGTCATCAGGTGCTGCACCTGTGCCTCTTTACTCGCTCATTCCACTATAATAAAAATAATATTGTTTTGAATTAATTAACTGGGGAAAGGCTTCTTAAAGGATAAGTGATTTCAGAAGGACCTTGAGGATGGGGAGAGGCATGGTCTGTGGGATTTAAAGTGGAAAGAAGATCTAGGCAGCGGAAAGGCCTGAGCAGAGATTGGTGGTAGGAGAGATGAGAGTGAGGCACAGCAAGTAGGTCAGCTTGAGAGGAATGTGTAGTAAGAGCTGGGTTGTAGCAGGGAAAGAGAGTGGGTGGATAGACGGGAGAGAGCTGATTGATTGCCTTAAGGAAAGTTATCAAATAGGCTTTAAATTTACCAAAGAACCAAATAACCGAGTAAAATCCAAGAGAGTTTTGAATTTTCTAAATGTATATACTATTGTCTAGCTGAGAGCACTATTGATAAAAACAGTGGAAGGCCTTGTAGAAGTCTTTGTCTTTGGAGATCAAGATTTGCTACCATTATTTAAGATGGAATTGATACTCGATGAAGAAAAAATGAAGTTTTATCCCACCTTTCAAGATTTGGAAGATACCGTTCTGAGTTTGGTGGTTCGGATAACAGAGACTTTGCAGGTATAGTTGCTCTTCATTTCTGAACTTATATAATACTTGAAATAAGTAAATGATTTGGGTTGAACAGGATCATTGTACATAAAAAGCGATAACATTATGTTGGAAGGGTGAGCATATTGTTTCCCTTTTCTATTTTACTCCATCCCAAAAACTTAATTTTGGTCTTAGCCCTTGTCTACACCAGAGCAAACCTTTTGGGAAGGAATAAAATAATGACGTGTTTACCAACTCTGTTATATTGTATTCTCCCAAGCACTTAACACAGTGCTCTGCACAGTGCTCAATCAATATGATTGATGGATCAATATGAATATGTACATTAGTTTCTTAAAGTGGAGGAGCTAGTATCTAAAAATGTCTCAACTGAACTTTTGATTCATATTAGTGTGTTCTAGCCAGATTGAGAGTTTTCCCAAAAATAAACTTCGAATTGGCAGCCAATGAGACACTTCTAGTTAAGTTTGCACTCTTTTCATCTTTAGTTTCTTTCTAGTTTCTTATAGACAAATCAAACAGAAGAGGACAGAGTTTTGTGCCATACAATACTGCAGAATCGAAAGCCTACATTTTAGACTGTCTAAAAATATTTGCCTTGTATAGTCAAGCTTAACAGTAAATGTATAAAAGTAGTATTTATAGAATTTGAGAAAGTTGAAAGGGCATTATTATAGAAAATGCCATTAAACGCATATGAACCATACATTCATTTAATTTGTCATTTATAATAGCCACTGTCATTTGCGTTTATCCTAGCATGTCCAAACTGTAAATTCTTGGCTATTGGGAGCACCAACACCTGTGATGATTAATGCAGAACTTCCTGAACAAGTCGTGACCTGGGCCGTTTTTAAACTAAAGGAAGCAGTGAACTTGAATTTACAGGGTCCAAAAGACCATCTTGAGGAATATGGTATGTGGGAGTAAACTTTTTTAAATATAAAGAACACTTTTTTGCTAGAGGAATTTAGCCAAATGCAGGTTTTTCTTTAGTGATGTGTTCCTCCCTGTGAGTTTCCTGTCACCCCAATCCTCCCTGTCTCACTAGCCCATAATCTTGGCATAATCCTCAATTCACCTCTCTTATTCAACCCACACATTCAGTCTGTCACCGGATCCTGTCAGTTCTGCCTTCACAACATCGCTAAAATCTATCCTTTCCTCTCCATCCAAACTGCTATCACGGTGACTATTGCATCGGCCTTCTCACTGACCTCCCTACCTCTTGTTTCTTCTTTCTCCAGTCCACGCTTCATTCTGCTGTCTGTATCATTTTTCGGAAAAACCATTCAGACCACGTCCTCCACTCCTCAAAAACCTCCAGTGGTTGCCCGTCCACCTTTACATCAGCCAGAAACTTCTTACCCTTGGCTTTAAGTCACTCAATCAGTTCTCTCCCTCCTACCGTACTTTGCTGATCTTTAATTACAATCCAGCCTGCACACATCTCTTAAACACCAGCCTGTTCTCTGACCCTCAATCTTGCCTATCCTGTTGCTGACCCCTGGCCCCCAGCCTCCCTCTGGCCTGAAACTCTGTTCCCCTTCATATCCAACAGCCCACTACTTTCCCTACTTTCAAAACCCTCCTAAAACCACATCTCCAAGAAGCCATGCCTTACTAAGCCCTCATCTTCCCTCCCTGCCCTCCCTTTTGCATTGCCTATATATTTGCTTGTGTATCCCTCAATCACTTTGATGCTCACCCCAGCTCCACAGCACTTATGTACATATCCTTATACTCTACTATTTCCTCCATCTGTAATTTAATGTCTGTCTCCCCCTCTAGATTGCAAGCTTCTTGTGGGTAGGGAAGATGTCTACCGACTTTGTTATATCGTACTCTCCCAAATGCCTAGTACTGTGCTCTGCACACAGCAAGAGCTCATTAAATACCATTGATTTTTTTTTTTGGCCAATTTGATTATTTTCAGTTGAAAAATATGGTTGGCTTTTGGATGGGACTGCAGTTACACGAATAATGACTTTTCAGGCAGAAGATCACAATTTTGATGACTATGTGGAAGTAGGTTTACATTTTATTAATTCCTTTTTTGGGGTGTTATTTTGAAAAATTGATACCTTTTTAAACTCGTAGTTTAGATAATTGCTTTCTACTCTATTTCATTATAATTAATTGTGACCCAGCTTGGTTCACATCACCGTTGGTTTCACAAGCATTCTTATTAACTGAATTAACTTTAGATTTGGATAACTAATGTTTGGATAATTTACTTTCCATTATAGATGATTTAGCCTTAAAATTCCTTGAATACTGACATATATATGTAAAAATGACTCCCTTGTTAGATGTTTTAGTTAATTGAAATCTATGGTTTCAATCACGCTGGAGAATTTTTTAGAAAATTATGGAGTGATTGAAAATGGTGTTTTAATGAAAGTAAGTATCAGGTTATGAGATAAGATTATTCAACTACTATAAAATAGAAGTCAATTCCATCAGTGTATAGTAAACCAGAATCCAACCACTTTGGAAGCAGCCTGGTCCAGTGGAAAGTGCCCGAGCCTGGGAGTAAGAGGACCTGGGTTCTAAAGCCACCTGGGTTCTAATCCCACCTCTACCAGTTGCCCTCTGGGTGACCGTGGACAAGTCACTTCACTTCTCTGTGCCTCAGTTCCCTCATCTGTGAAATGGGGATTTAATGCCCGTTTCTCCCTCCTTAGATCGGGAGCTCCGAGGGGGACCTGATTATCTTGTATCTCCCCCAGAGCTTAGTACAGTGCTGGACACATAGTGCTTAACCAATACCACAACTATCATTATTATTATTAATACTTATTAGTGGAGTTTTTCTGGACAAGCAGAATTTACCTTGATACTGGAGCCCTGCTGGAACAGAAGCCCCGTTTGTGTGGAGGGCTGCTTTGAAGCCCATCTATCCTGGCCCTTCACAGAGTGGGATTTCTGTACTTGCAGCACTTCAGCCTCATCAGAAGAAAGCCTCAGGCAAGGTTCAGCAAGGGGCATTCAGTTTCCAGAAAGCTGACCATGGTTACTGCTGGGCTTGTTCAACTCTGGAGACAGATTCAAGGTGGCAGGGGAGAAAGAGGGATTAGAGAAACTGGGATTTCTTTGCACTAGCACTTTTTAAAACCGTGAAATTAACGACAGAGTTGAAGTTTGCAATTTAACCTGTTTTGTTTGTTGAAGTTTGTAGACAGATTTTTCAACCTTGCCAATGAAATCAGCTTGTTGCCAAATGTGGTTCACTTCCCTATGATGCGCTTGGATTGTGAAGATATAAAGAAGGGATTGGTGGAAAGAGTACAAAAATATGCAAATATGTTGCTGAATAACATAGCTGCAAAACTCAGACAAGAAGGCGAAAGGTAAGTAGAAGTAATTGATCAATCCTTAGAGATTATGTGCGGACAAGCGCAGCGTGGCTTAGTGGAAAGAAACCGGGCTTGGAAGTTGGAGGTCGTGGATTCTAATCCCGGCTCCGTGACTTGTCTGCTGTGTGACCTTGGGCAAGCCACTTAACTTCACTGTGCCTCAGTTTCCTCATCTGTAAAATGGGGATGAAGACTGAGCCCCTTGTGGGACAACCTGATTACCTTGTATCTACCCTAGCACTTAGAACAGTGCTTGGCACATAGTAAGCGCTTAACAAATACCATCATCATTGTTATTGTTATTATTAGTACAGTGCTCTGCATACAGTAATCACTTAATAAATACAGTCAAAAGAATGTACTGAAATAAGTATCCGCCATTTTGCTGGGTGGGAGTCTCTACAGCAGTGCTTCTCAAAGCAGTTTGGTCTGGGGTCCACTTGGCTATGGCAAAAAAGCTCTTAGGACACAATTTCTGGAACAGAGAGGCTGGACCAAGAAGCCAGTTGTTTTCTAGTCTGTGTGATCTTGTGTATCATGGAAATGGAAGGATTTCCATGGGAAGTTCTCTGGGATTGCTGGTGATATGCTGCCAAAGTAAAAATTGCATCCCTTCTGTTTTTCTCCAGGTGTGATCTTTTTTGGACAAACCATTACAAAATTTGTCCTTTATTTTGCAAACAAGAGGTGGCACCAGGGAGGAGAGTAGAAGGACTGAGAGAGTGACAGATCAGTAAGGAGATGGGGAGACCAATGGAGAGGGGTCGAAACAAACAGGCCAACAGAAGAGTTGAGGAACCTAGCAGAAGAGGACAGAAGTGGGTTGGGAGAGGAGGCAGTAGTAGACAAGAGAAGCAATGTGGCCTGATGAAATGAACATGGGCATGAGAGTTGGAAGAATATGGGTTCTAATCTTGGCTCTGTCACTTGTCTGCTGTGCGACCTTGGGCAAGTCATTTAACTTCCCTGGGCCTCAGTTACCTCATCTGTAAAATGGGGATTAGGACAGGTAGCCCCATGTGGGACATGGACTGTGTCCAACCTGATTAGCTTGTATCTACCTCAGGGTATAATACAGGGCTGGCACATAGTAAGTGCTTAACAAATAGCATCAAAAAAAAGAAAAAGGAAAAAAAGGGACAGAGATAAATGTAGAAAAAAGTTCTACCTCTAATTAGGGAAGATCCGCTATTGCTGCAAGTATAATAATAAAACTGCAATTAAAAAAAAACCCCCAAAACACTTCTACCATTCAAGCTGTTCCTCTCTTGCCCCAACTCTCTCAGGCCAGATTCAGAGGTTTCAGAGTTTGGAAAGTGGCTGATGAATGTATCCTTTTCATTACTGTTTCTTTTTCATGAGTGTAGCCAATTATCTTCAGTTACCATGATTTCTTTATACTTAATTTGCTTATAACATAAAATTGATTGTCAAAATATATTAGCTTGTACCCGCACCAGCACTTAGCACAGTGCTTGGCTCATAATAATGCTTCACACATACCACCATTATTATTATTTTCAGGATATGCATTGAATTTGAAAGGATCAAAGATAATGCATTAAGAATTCCCCAAACTACGGAAGAAATGATTCAACTTGTGTCTTATGTAGAAATGGCTAGGACTGTGGGGATTGAGCAGTTGAATTCAAGAATCAAGGTAAGTTTTTTATTTTAAGATACAACTTGCGTGCAGGACAGATTTGATCAGGGGTGGCTTGGTTTTTCTTATAGTGCACAGGACCTCTAATTAGGCTTTTAAAGACTTGAAAAAAATCACAGAGGTGTTTTTAAACCTTTATCCTAGATTTTTCTATACTCCCTTCTGCCAAAACAAGCCTGTTTTGGATGGAATGTGATGAGAGAATTAGGAGTTGCTCTTCCGATAATGTATCCCTGCCCGAGTACACCATGCCATGGCATTGGAAGAAAGGGTCATGTGGATGAGTTCCGCAACAGGAGTTTTCCTTAATTTAGGTCACTGCATGAGGGCAACCTTAGGATTAACGTCGTGAGTAGGGATCATGACTATCGATCTACTATATTGTACTTTTCCAAATGCTTAAAACAGTACTCTGCACCCAGTAAGCACTCAATAAGCTCTTGACTGGGGGAAGAGATAGCATGTGTCTGTGGACTTGTGGGTTTTTGTGTTGGGACAATTGGAGTGGTGTGTATATGTGATTGTGGGAAACAGAAAGCCATGTTTGGCTATTCATTGGATGCCTGTGGAGATGGAGACAATAATATGGTTGTGTTATAGAAGGAGGAGAGAGACAATGGAAGAGAGAAATAGAGAAGGGGGAGAAATAGAGATGGGGGCACTGGGTAAATGATGGAATAATAAGTGGTGTAGATAGAGAACTAATTTAAAAAATGACAGCCTTCCCTGGTTCTTCCAAGTAGCTCCCAAAGCTATAGAGAGGGAGAAAAACCAGAGTAGAGTCCTCTTGACTCTAAGCTTCTTGAGGCCAGGGATTCTTCCTACCTAGTGTTACACTCTCCCAAGTGCTTAGTACTGTGTGCTCTGCACACAGTAAGTGCACAATAAATAGCACCGATTGATGGATTCTCCCCATTGTCTTTGGACTTCCTCAGCAAAAACCAGCCCACCTATGTGTTTATGCAAAGAAATTTAAATTTGATGCTCTTGTCTTAGATTAATTTCTAAAGTAGAAATCCACGTCAAAATGAAACGCCCAGGCGTGTGGTATGGAACCAACTGCCCAATTGATTTAGTTGTGCCATTCAACTATTTTAGTGTAGTTGCATCCAAAACAAAGCAATTCTGTCATCTTACAGTACGTTTTAGAATGAGAATTGGAAGAGCATCAGGAACTTTTGGTGGCAGTTTATTTTAGATTTTCTGTATATTATGTCATGATCAAAACTATTAACCTTGAACAATTTCTTTCACAGGAATCCTACCGGCAAATGGCTTATCTTTTAGATGTTTTCAATTTTATTCCAGAAGATTTAATGTTAAATGCAAAGGTCCTCATGTGGCCTCGGAATATTAATCCTATCTTTGATAAAAATGATGAAGTATGTTTTCCATGTCTATTCTATAGTTTAATAGTTTATGCATTAGTTCTCTTTGCTGTTGGCTATTTGGTTGTGTGTAATGATTTTTCCCAATGTCTTTTGGAACTCGGCAGCAGGTTAGCTTTTAGAATTTTGGGAATTAATTATATTTATTTTGATTTCCACTTGAATTTTATGGAATAGTTTCTGGTTTACAAATATTCAGTTTATGTTTTTAGGAAATGATGTGTACTCTGCTACTTACCAGGTTACTTCTGAAATTTGAAATTACTGAATTTGATTCTTGGCCTTTTTGAGCTCTACCCTTCAGTCCTCCTTTCCAGAATACACGAAAGAGGTGTGATGCAGGCCAGAGGAAAGCAACCTTTCTTTGCCTCATCCCTTTAATCCTGCTTCACACACTTGTTTGAAATGAAGAATCACTCCGTGAATGACAGGCGACTACTGTGTCTGTTGCCGGTTCCACTCCTCCTCAGTGTGCCGCTTTGTGGCAAGTTAAGGCTCTATCACTACCGAGAAGCAGTGTAGTGTAGTGGAAAGTGCCTGGACCTGGGATTCAGAGGACCTGGGTCCTTATTCATTCAGTAGTATTTATTGAGCGCTTACTATGTGCAGAGCACTGTACTAAGCGCATGGAATGTACAATTCGACAACAGATACAGTCCCTGCCCATTGACGGGCTTAATCGGGGGAGACAGACAGACAAAAACAAAAGCAATAAATAGAATCAAGGGAATGTACATCTCATTAAAACAATAGCAATAAATAGAATCAAGGGGATGTACATCTCATTAACAAAATAAATAGGGTAATAAAAATATATACAAATAAGCAGACGAGCACAGTGCTGAGGGGAGGAAAAGGGAGAAGGGGAGGAGCAGAAGGAAAGCAGGGGAGAAGGGGGCTTAGCTGAGAGGAGGTGAAGGCGGGGGTAGAGAGGCAGCAGAGGGAGTAGAGGGAAAAGGGGAAGCTCAGTCTGGGAAGGCCTCTTGGAGGAGGTGAGCTCTCAGTAGTGCTTTGAAGAGGGGCAGAGAATTAGTTTGGTGGAGGTGAGGAGGGAGGGCATTCCAGGACAGCAAGAGAACGTGGCCCAGGGGTCGACAGCGGGATAGGCGAGAACGGGGGACGGTGAGGAGGTGGGTGGCAGAGGAGCAGAGCCTACGGGGTGGGCAGTAGAAAGAAAGAAGGTAGGGGGGGCAAGGTGATGGAGAGCCTTGTAGCCTAGAGTGAGAAGTTTTTGTTTCGTGCGGAGGTTGATAGGCAACCACTGGAGGTTTTTAAGAAGGGGAGTGACATGCCCAGAGCGTTTCTGCAGGAAGATGATCCGGGCAGCAGAATGAAGAATAGACTGGAGCGGGGAGAGATGGGAGGAAGGGAGATCAGAGAGAAGGCTGACACAATAATCCAGTCGGGATATTATGAGAACCTGTACCAGTAAGATAGCCGTTTGGGTGGAGAGGAAAGGGCCGATCTTGGCGATATTATAAAGGTGAGACCGGCAGGTCTTGGTGTCAGATTGGATGTGTGGGGTGAATGAGAGAGCCGAGTCAAAGATGCCACCAAGGTTGCAGGCTTGAAAGATGGGAAGGATGGTCCACAGTGATAGGGAAGTCTGGAAGAGGACAGGGCTTGGGAGGGAAGATAAAGAGCTCAGTTTTGGACATGTTGAGTTTTAGGTGGCGGGCAGACATCTAGGTAGAGACGTCCTGGAGGCAGGAGGAGATACGAACCTGAAGGGAGGGGAAGAGAACGGGCACAGATGTAGATTTGTGTGTCATCTGCACAAAGATGATAGTTGAAGCCATGGGAGCGAATGAGTTCACCAAGGGAGCGAGTGTAGATGGAGAACAGAAGAGGGCCAAGAACTGACCCTTGAGGAACCCCAACAGTTAGAGGATGGGAGGGGGAGGAGGAGCCTGCGAAGGAGACCGAGAATGACCGGCCAGAGAGATAAGAGGAGAACCAGGAGAGGATGGAGTCCGCGAAGCCAAGGTGAGATAAGGTGTGGAGGAGAAGTGGATGGTCTACAGTGTCAAAGGCAGCTGAGAGGTCAAGGAGGATTAGCATAGAGTAGGAGCCATTGGATTTGGCAAGAAGGAGGTCATGGGTGACCTTTGAGAGAGGAGTCTCGGTAGAGTGGAGGGGACGGAAGCCAGATTGGAGGGGGTCCAGGAGAGAATTGGAGTTAAGGAATTCTAGGCAGCGAGTGTAGACAGTTCATATTCCGGCTTGGCCACTTGCCTGCTGTGTGACCTTGGATGAGTCACTTAATTTCTCAGTGCCTCGCTCTCCTAATCTGTAAAATGGGGATTCAGTGCCTGTTCTTCCTCCTATTTAGACTGTGAGCCCCATGTGGGACAGGGATTGCGTCTGACCTGATTATCTTGTAGTGAGCGCTTAACAAATACCGTTATTATTATGATGCATACTAAGCCCAATATCTGTCATATCGAATCGGCCATACTCTTTCTGGACACCCATGGCATTACCACATGAAGGTAAGATGGATTCGTGCCTAATGCGCAGTTTTGTATTGTGCTTCACATTGTTCAAGATCCCTTCACAGTGTTTAGGGTAATTTTTGCATTTGTTATGTTTAGACTGTGAGCCCGTCATTGGGCAGGGATTGTCTCTATCTGTGGCTGAATTGTACATTCCAAGCGCTTAGTACAGTGCTCTGCACATAGTAAGCACTCAAGAAATACTATTGAATGAATGAATTATCGGCTCTAAGTGAAAAATGAGCGATTTGTGAAAAGGCCAGGAAAATGAACTATCAGTGAGGTCATCATTTTTCCAGAGTAATTTGTACTAGTATTATATCAAACTGACAGTATGAAAGGTAAGTAAAAGGATTTTTATACATGCTTATTCCTTCATTATTCATAGTTATCATGTTTAGTGCTGGCCTAGAATGCTCATTAGATCATCACAAACCTTCTTGAACTCTGCCCAGTGAATCGAAGCCATAGAGTCTCTAACCTTATGTGTAGTAGGTATAGTAGTAGTAAGAGTTATTAAGTGCCTACTGTGTGCAGAGTACTGTATAAGCTCTGGTAAAGCGTACACAGGTGGGAATTCGGACATTGTCCCTGGCCCTTGGGGGAGTGGGGGTGGGAGAGGGGATAACAAGAAGCAGGGGATAGAGAAGCAGTGTGGCTCAGTGGAAAGAGCACAGGCTTTGGAGTCAGGGGTCATGAGTTTGAATCCCAGCTCTGCCACTTGTCAGCTGTGTGACTGTGGGCAAGTCACTTAACTTCTCTGTGCCTCAGTTACCTCATCTGTAAAATGGGGATTAAGACTGTGAGCCCCACGTGGGACAACCTGATTCCCCTGTGTCTACCCCAGCGCTTAGAACAGTGCTCTGCAGATAGTAAGCGCTTAACAAATACCAACATTATTATAACAGTCAAGCAATGTCAGTCAGTCAATCGTATTTATGGAGCACTTATCGTGTGCAGAGCACTGTACTAAGTGCTTGGGTGAGTATACCAATATACAGACACATTCCCTGCCCACAACGAGCTTACAGTCTAATGAGCAACCCTTTCATCAGCTTAACTCCATCGGTTACAAGAAATGAGTCATAAGCACTTAGTACAGTGCAAGCATCTAGTTCATTGCTCTGCACACAGCAAGAGCTCAATAAATACGATTGAACGAATGAATGGGTTGCAAGTCGGCATGTAGTACATGACAGTGACTCACCTCTTTTATATAATAGAGGTGATAGTGACTCTTTAGAGTTGCTTGAAAAAAGTGAAATGTTTCTGACTTCTAAAAAGAAAATTCTAGAACTATATTCTACCAAATTTCATTCAGTTTTCTCAAAGTGATTTAACATTATGATCATTAGCTAGAAATTAAAATAATGAGTATGTTGAATCGAGGGACACATAATTTCATCACTCCAAGATTTAAAAGAAGATGTTTTCACCCGATTAGCCATAAAAGTAGTTACCCAGTTATAGGAAGAATCCATTTTGTCTGGCTTAATACTCTGTGAAGTATTGATGAGTATATGATGAATAGCTGAAGATGAATATATTGATGAATATATGTATATAAGTTGGGGAAAAGGGACTGGAGACAGACACGTGAGAGGTGATGAAACAGTGCAATACTGAAACACAAGGACATATTCAAATCAGCAGAGTGCTATGGCTAGAGGGAAAGAGTTTCCGGCTCCTCATGGCACAGAGTCCAAGGCACACCCTAAGCCACAGCAGCAGTAGCCACCAGTCTCCCCAGGGTTTTGTGGTGACCTTGGGCTGCCGGTGCATTTCTCTTTCCCCTCAGGGTGGTGGAGGCAGGATGGGATGGAGGATTCTATTCCCTTCGATGGCCCAGAGAAAAGCCAGTTCCAGTTCCCGAGGAAGGATTGTGTCTGTCACACAGCATGTCGGGAACAGAGGCTCTCAGTGGTGGGAGGGAAGGTGGTAGTTACTGTGGTTGCTTTGCTTTGGTTTGTTCCTTACACCTCTAGTTTTCTAAGTCATGGTTTTGTTAACACCTAAGAACTCAGTACCTGACAGTTAGTGGGGCAGTTCTGTCATTATTTTGTTTTCTTACCTGACCGCAGACTGTCATGTGTCTCTGTATTGGTGGCACCAGATATTTATGCATTCTGTTTTGATTGTTTTGAGAAACCTTTTGCCCTCATGATAAATATATTTAAATTATCCTTTTAAAAGCTGATTGAGGGTGCTAAGCTTAAAGGTGAAATTGAACTACTGGCAAAGAGAGAGAAACTTATTCTGGAAATGGAAAAGCTGGAAACCTGCATAGAAGAGCTGAGCGATTATACGGAATTGGATCGAATAAACCAGGTCTGGTAAATATATATTGGGGATATATTTAAAATAAGAAAGTTAATAGCATTAATGCTATTAGACATGATAAAGTTGTAAAGTAAATACCAATGTGAATATATTTGATTGTGGCTCAAAATCCTCTAATTGTAATACTGAATTTACTGTTTTTATTTCATTTATTCATTCATTTTCATCAGTCAATCATTAGTATTTACGAGTGTCTACTATGTGAGAAATGCCCTATTAAGTGCCTGGAAGAGTACTCTAGAGGTAAAAAAAAAAACAAATAAAAAAAATAGCCATGATCTCTGCCCTTAAGATCCTATAATCTAATGTGGGAGATAGAATAAATTACAGCTAGGAGGAAAATGAGGATGGAAACATGAATGGATACCTCATGCAGAGCACTGTACTAAGCCCTTGGATACAATATAACAGAATAGGTAGACAAGTTCCCTGCCCACAACAAGCTTGCAATCTAGAGGGGGAGTCAGACCTTACTATGCATGAATAACTTGCAGACATGTACATAAATGCTGTGGTGTTAAGGGAGGGTTGAACAGAGGAAGTAAATCCATATGGTTTGTATTGGAGGGAAACCGAGCCTTTCTGATCAGAAATGGACTTTGACTGGAGAGTGTCTTTGTCTCACTGGAGATCATCTCAGTACTATCTGTTTAATCCAACTGGGCAGAGACTAACTCCAATTAGAGCTTGCCTCTATCCTATTCGGACAATGTCACTGAAGGGAGAGAGAAGATTGCCAGCTGATAGATGGTCTCAAATTTGGCAGAGGGGGGTGAAGTGGAAGGGCGTGGCCTAATGAAAAGAGCACAGGCCTGGGAGTCAGAGGACCTGGGTTCTAATATTGATTCTGCTAGTTGCTTGCCGTGTGGCCTTGGGCAAGTCACTTCATTTCTCTTTGCTGTAGTTTCTTCCCTCCTTAGACTGTGAGCTCCATGTGGGACAGGGGCTTTGTCCAACCTCATAAACTCCTATCTACCCCAGTGCTTAGAACAGTGCTTGACACAAAGTGAGCATGTGACAAATAGCATTAAAAAAAAAAAAAGAGTTCTGGTCTGGAAGCTGGAGAACCACATTTCCCCACTCCTCAAGAACTTCCAGTGGTTGCCCATCCACCTCCACATCAAACAGAAGTTCTTTATCATAGGCTTTAAAGCACTCAAACACCTTACCCCTCCTACCTTACCTCCCTGATTTCCTGCTACAATCCAGCCCACACACTTCCCTCCTCTGTCAGCGTACCCACTGAAATTCGATCTTGTCCATCTCAATGCCGACCCCTCACCCACATCCTTCTTCTGACCTGGAGCTCCCTCTCCCTTCATAACCGATAGGTGATAACTCTCTCCACTTTCAAAGCCTTATTAAAAACACATCTCCTCTTAGAGGCCTTCCCAGAGTAAACCCCTCATTTCTTCTTCTCCCACTCCCTTCTGCATCACCTTTGCACTTGAAGTTGCTCCCTTTATTCACCTTTCCTTCAGCCCCACAGCACTTATGAACATATCTGTAATTTATTTATGTTAATGTCCGTCTCCCCCTCTAAGCAATAAGCTAGTTGTGGGCAAGGAAAGTGTTTGCTGACTTTGTTATATTGCTCTTTCCCAAGTTCTTTGTAAACAGCAAGTGCTCAATAAATAAGATTGATTGGTTGATCTGGGTTTGAATGTGAGATCTGCCACTCACCTATTGTATGATCTTGGACAAATCACTTAACCTCTCTGTACCTCAGTTTCTTCATCTGCAAAATGGTAGTATTGATCACCAACCTTTTTACCTATCTTGCAGGATTGTTGGAAGGGAAAAAATAAGATAAGTAATATAATAGTGCTTTGGGAATAAAAGTGATATACAAAAGCTATTTTGGTTCACAGACCATCTCCAATCAGAGAAAGAGAATATCTGACCACTAGAAATTCAGATGGGGATCTGTGTAGTCCCGGTAAACTAGGGATGGAGGGCAAAATTTAGTCCTCTAACTCTTATACCTAGTCTGGAGTTTGAGGAGAGAGATCTCTTTCTTGAGAAGACTCCAAAGCATTTCTCACAAGTTGTAGGTTTCACCCCGTTTAGGGTCCCCAAAATGTTAACCCTCTGCTCCAATTGCAGATCAGGCCGGCACATACTGTGGACTCTTGTGACATCTCCTGAGAGTTTGGATCTCTGAGCCTGATTGCACTATACCATGTGTTCAAGGAGTGAAAAACAAAGAGACATAGACTGTAAGCTCCTTGTGGGCAAGGATCTTGTCTACCAACTCTATTGTGTTGTACTTTCCCAAGCACTTAGTACAGTGCTCTGCACACAGTAAGCACTCAGTAAATACCGTTGATTAATTGATATAATTAATCATACACTAGTGGGGGAGACAGACGTAAGCATCAGTACAAATAAGAGTTGTCCTGAATGTGCAGTTGAATAAAAGTATGTACGTAAGTGTCAAGGATGGATATAAATAAGTTGTGCTAGAAGTGATTGATTCAGGTGGCGGAGGTCAGCTAGGGGAGGTGGGATTTTAGGAGGGCTTTGAATGTGGGAAAGCTGTAGTCTATTGGATTTGGGGAAGGAGGGTGTTCCACGTCAGAGGAGCAGCATGAGCAAGAGGATAGAGGTGGGAGGATGAAGGGTGGGCTACAGTTAGACGATTAGTTTGTGAGGAATGAAGAGAGTGAGCTGGGGAATAGTGGGTGAAGCGAGCAGAAGGGTGAAAGTGGGGAGAGTTGGTAGAGAGCCTTGAGGCTGATGGTGAGTTTTTATTTGATATAGAGGGCTACAGGAAGTGGAGAGGAGATAAGTGGGTCAAATGATGCTTCCAAAAGTTATGTGAACTAAGCCATGGGCTAAAGACAATCCTTTGATGAAATCATACATCAGGATTGCAAAATTGCATATCATTAGTCTGAAATCATTTGGAGTCGGATATCTGTCTTCTGAGGGGATACGAGGAGGGTTTCCTAGATTCTGCTCAGGGCACCTATCTTCAACACAAAGTGATTTCAGGGTAGATGCAGCCTCTAGGTGCAGGGAGCAAATCCTGAAGTTAAATCTGACATTTCTGGGTGGATAGAGATTATCTTAATCTGACGGGGTGGATTCAGTCTCCACTTGACAAGAGGAATCAGATTGCATTTTATCAGAACCGTCTGCCATTGGTTGGAAAGTGACGTCTCCCAATCAGAGACGATTTCCAATTCGATAAATTATTTATTATGTTTTGTTGAACTCTGATCAGATTGAGACCCTCTCTGTACAGTGAGGGAGGGGAGAGGGAGGATGATCTTTGTGACTGGAGATGATCCCCATTTGGATGGAAATACCACAAAACCTGCTCCATGGAGAAGACCTGCTCTGGAGAACATAGCCTTTTTTGATGCATGGAAAGTTGTCAGTGGTTGTACTTGGTCCAGGCTGCTGCCTTTCTTCGTAGCCTGGTGATTGGTTTGAGGCTTGACCTATCAATTAATTGATGTTTAGTTGATTGGAAGTGTTGACATTTGGCCAATGATTGAAATTCTATGATTTACTCTAAAACTTGCTCTGTTCAGTATTATGTACTTTTATTATCTAATTTAATCTAATTTTTCATCTCCTGACAAATATGTATTTTGTTTCAGTATGTGAGTGATGTAAGAGCACTGCACAAGAGAATTCAGGATGCTGATGATTTAGTTAATTTCATTAACAAAGAAGAGAAACTCTTCAGTTGGGAAATAACAAAGTATCCAGAGCTGGATAAATTGAAAATTAGCATGGAACCCTATCAGAAGCTATTTTCTTCTATTTTAAGATGGCAACGCACTGAAAAACGGTAATGACACTTCTAGTAATATGGCTAAAATGATTAAAAAAAGGCAAAAAAGCAGATAAATTGATAAATGGCTTTGGAGCAGGGTCCTAAGTGTTTGGGAGAGTACAGTAGAGTAAGGAGGCAGGCAAGATCTTTACTCTTAAGGAGGTTTCAGTCTAATGGGGGAGACAGACATTGAAATAAATCACAGGTAAGGGAAACAACTGACCATAAGGATATGCATGTAAGTACTGTGGGGGAGGATGTGAGGTAAGTACTTAAGTGCTTAGGAGGTGGGGACTGAGTGCATAGATGATAGAATAGGAAGAGAAAATAGGGTTGAGGGGTGGTGGCGAGGGGGATGAGAGATTAGCCAGGGAAGGCTTCCTGGAGAAGATGTGATTTTAGTGGTGGTCTGGTGGATAAGAAGGAAGATTTAGACAGGAGTTTTAGACAGGAGGGAGGGCAGTAGGATGGAGTTGTTGGTGGGAGAGACAAGAGTGAGGCACAGTGAGTAGAACTGTAATATGTGTGAATTATCCGATACATGTTAATTGTTTCAGTTTTTCTACTCGATGTATTAATTTGTTCTGCAACCATCTGGCTCTACTAGATTTCAGAGAATGTATTGGTAATATACATTGGTAATTTAATACACAAATTATCAATTACTCATCAAATCTCTATGGATACTGTTCCTTTTGGCGATCGATCTGTGAATTTCTTTCTTATTTTCGGGTGCGTGTTGATTTTTCTCTCCAGGTGGATGGATGGAGCTTTCCTGGATCTCAATGGGGAAAGAATGGAGGTGGAAATAGATGAATATTTTCGAGAAATGTACAAAACATTGAGGTTTTTCCAGCAAAAAGACAAGAAGGATACACAAGAAAAGAGAAGAAAAGGAAGAAGATCAATAGTAGAGGAAAGACTTGAAGAACCGAAAGAGAATCCAATCATTTCGATGTGCTCCACAGTAATAGACCAGATGAAAGCCTTTAAGGTATGCCATATCCTTCTCAGCAGCATCGTTCAAATCCACCCATTTCTTCCTGTTCTCACTCCTAAATCTCACTATGTTATTTGCTCACGTGTGCCCCTACTGTGACCTCCTTTGAGTGGTCTATTTCAGTTTCCAATCTGTCCTGATGTCAAAGCCTTCTGACCCTGCAGCTAAAACCAAATATGAGGTGATCAAATACAAGCTTCTGATTATTGCCTTCTGAGTTCTCCCCTAGCTGGTCCACCCTCTTCCCCACCCTTCCCCCCCCCCCGTCACCCCCCCCATCTCCAATTAGACTCTAGCTCACAGTCTTTGTTTCAGCCAAACTTGCCTTTTGTCTTTCACCCTCCCTCTTGCCCACAATTTCACAAACTCTATCTCATGGGTGAACCTTTTTTTTTCCCCCTCCCTGATCTAGTGTACCATTGTGAAATCCCTTCTTCCTTTAAAAGTACTGTCTTGGATCCATCTCCTCCGGGAAACATTTCCCAATTAACCTATCCCATCCTTTAACCCACCAGCACACTCACACTTGGAATTACTGGAGGGTTTTTGGTACCTCTTCTCTCCCTTATTGTATTGTGAGCTCCTTGAGAGCAGTACCATTCTGTTTCTTTAATAATAATAATAATAATAATAACAATGACAGTATCACAATAATAACTTTTGTTGTAATTGTCAAATGCTTACCGTGTACTAAGCCCCGCACCAAATACTGGAGTAGATACATGTTAATCAGTTTAGATACAGTGTCTTTACCACATGGAGTTCACAGCCTTAAGTAGAAGGCTTAAGCCTGTGAGCCCCCTGTGGGATATGGACAGTGGCCAACTTGATTAGCTGGTATATACTCCCAGCACTTAGTACAGTGTCTGGCACATAATAGCTGCTTAACAAATACCATTTAAAGTATATCTATATATGCTTTCTCTCTCCCCAAATATATATTTATATATATATTTATTATATATTTATATATTTGGGGAGAGAGAAAGCATATATATATCTATACATATAGATATATAGATATCATATTCTGTCCTTAGGAATAATTTTTAGAGGTTGCTAAACACCCTGAAAATATATCAAAATTGTCTTAAATTATTCTTTTCTAAGTCAGAGAATATAGATAAAAGTATAGAAAAAGTTAAAGAGATTGTGGTAGCTTCATTTTTGAAACTTACATGTCCAAAGTTTAGGGAAAGTGAACTTGCTATCTTAATATCTTTTCTCAATTAGGACTATGTCCCCACAGTGTCAATACTATGTAATCCAGGCCTGAAGCCTCGTCACTGGGAGCAGCTATCCAACATTGTAGGATTTGACTTAACTCCAGACTCTGGAAGTACTCTAAGAAAATTGTTAAAGCTGAATCTTTCACCTTACCTGGATCAATTTGAACTAATAAGTGTAGGTGCAAGTAAGGTAAGCTCAAAGATTTGTTTTCTATTTATTGCCGTTATCTATCGAAGGATCTGGGTTGCTCTCATAAATCGTACACTGTGGCTGGGCCTACACTAGCCAGATATATGGGTTACTAGCTCCCAAAATATATTTTCAGGTCCAAATTTTCTATGCTATTGGTCTCTTGACCCTAGCAATATCAGCCTTATCCTTGAATTGTTGGTTTTTTTTGTGATTTATCACATCAATACAATTTTTTTTTTACATTTCTGTAATTATTTGGTTAGAAAAACAGTTCAGCTAAGCAAAGTGTTAATTTTGAGAATATATTTTTAACCAGAAAAAAATAGCACCGTGATTTTTCTCCTTTTTAGGAATTTTCATTGGAGAAAGCCATGCACGCAATGATGAATGTCTGGGATGATACTGCTTTTAATATAAGCCCCTATCGTGAGACAGGAATCAGTATTCTCTCTTCGGTGGATGAGATTCAAAGTACTCTCGATGATCAGATTGTAAAAACCCAAACAATGCGGGGATCACCTTTTATTAAACCATTTGATCAAGAAATCAGGGTAAATTAAAATATTAATTTGATGTATTGGTATTTAGAGTTGTATTAAACATGTGCATTAATCTAAACTAGCCTGTCCTGTAAACTTAACTTTTGTTCATGGGAGACCAGTGGGATAAATCATCAGAAAATCAGTTTACGAAGAGTTAGAAGAAAGTACATTTCTGAGTAATAAATATGGCTTTATAAAGAACAAGACCTAGTAGATTAATCTAATCCTCCTTTTATCGCAGTGTAAAGAGCCTTCTAGGTCAAGTCAAAGCATTAGGTATATCCATTCTAGCTTTAGCAATTTTTTAACCTGTCCTGTAGTATGTACTTAAGACCATCTATAGCACCCAATTATTATGATGGATACATAACTAGATGTAGAGTTAAACCTAGAGCCTGGTACCAGTGGTTTAGTGTTAAGGTTGATCCTAAGCCCATTTTTGTTTTGCCGTGGCCCAAAGGCTGCACCCAAAGTCAATTCATTAAGTTTGTATATTCATTCATTCATTCAATTGTATTTGAGTGCCTACTGTGTGCAGAGCACTGTACTAAGCTCTTGGAAAGTACAATTCGTACTTATATATGATAGATAAATCATCCTGAGAGGATTAGTACCTTGGAGGTTAATATCAGTACTCAAAATGACTTTATTGAATTTGAGAAATAATCAGAGACAGAATGAAGTTAAATAAAAACAAGGGCATTTAGTGAGGAAAAAATACACATCTGGAAGATTGCAAATTCTCGGTTATGTGCTTAGCATGCCTAGTTTTATGGCTACTTACTGGATTGTACTCTCCCAAATGCTTCGTACAGTGTTTTATACCGAATACTCAATAAATGGCATTGATTGGCCAGTACTGCTCTGGGTTGGGGGTGCAACAGTGGTTGAAATTCTAGAGCCAGACTATCATTCAATCAATCAGTCACTGGTATCTTTTGAGTCCTTACTATATGCAGAGCACTCTACTAAGGACTTGGGAAAGTACCGTACAACGTGAATTGGAGATGTTGTTATTATTGTACTCTCCCAAGCACTTAGTACAGTGGTCTGCACACAGTAAGCGCTCAATAAATCTGATCGATTTTAATAGGGCTTTGAAGGTGGGGAGAGTGGTGGATTTGAAGGGGGAAGGAGTTCCATGGGCAATGGCTGGCTGTGGAAGTAGTAGCCACGCAGAGTCTCTCTCTGCCTTTCTCTCTCTCTATCTCTCATCCTTGGAATTCCGTCTCTTGAGAACAGCATTGCTACTTGTACAGTTCACTCCAGTCCAGGTCAGGGTTTGCACTATTATTGCCTACCTCCCTCAGAACCAGAACAATGCTAAGTGGTTTTGGAGATGGTGGTGTCCCAGTATTTTGTAAACACCTGTCTGCCAGGTTCGGCTGGCTCTGGAGAAACATGGTTATAGGGCAGCTGTTGAAATGACAAGATGACCTTAGGGTGAACTGCAAATGAATCCTTTTTCACTCAACCCTTGTCAGACATTTGCTGAAATACTATGTCTTGTTCTGGGCTCTGCAATTTAAGAGAGATGTAGAGGATTTGAGGAAGTTCAGAGGAGAGCCTCAGATATTTGTAAGGTAAGATCTTTGCAGAAAGGTTAAAAGAACAAGGACTATTGAACATGGAGATGTAAAGACTTAGGAGAGACTTACTCACCTTTATATGCAATCATCACGTGGACAAGTTGAGCATCTTCACTGAGGATAAAAGAAAATGAAGGAACAGGTTTAAGCTTCAGAATGGGAAATCGTGAAGGTTGGTAAATCCTGGAATAGAGGTATGGAAGGCTTTTCTCTGCTCTTTAAAATTAGGCTTTTTATCTATATGGAATGGTTTAGACCTTTCTTGTCTAGATAGCTTCTTCAAGCCCGATTTGGTTTTGTTATTTATCCCTGAGTTTATCGGTTTTCCCAAGTCTGCTAGAATAAGAAGATGCTATTTTGCTATTTATAACTGTGAGGTTTCAAGTTAAAGTGCCTTTGCTACAGTTGAAATGTTTTCATGCAACCATTCAAATGTTTTATATTTTACTGTTAAGGCTTGGGAGAGCAGTCTGATTAGAATTCAAGAAACTATTGATGAATGGCTGAAAGTGCAAGCACAATGGCTTTACCTAGAGCCCATCTTTAGTTCTGAGGATATATTGCAACAGATGCCTGAAGAAGGACGGCTCTTTCAGACTGTGGAAAGACACTGGAAGGATATCATGAAGCATTGTGCCAAAGATACAAAGGTAATATATTTGCAGAATTGGAACTTTTGACTGAAGAACTAGAACATTTTGGTTATTTATAAAGCCTTGACTAAGCCCAAGCACTTAGTACAGTGCTCTGCACATAGTAGGTGCTCAATAAATACGATTGAATGAATGAATAAGCTCCCTGTGGCTTAGTACGCACTCTGATTTAATGTCCTTGTGGCTTTTCCCAATGCTTAATACAGCACTTGGCCCAAAGTAAGAGCTTAACAAATGGCAGAAATAATTAAATAAACAGTGAAGTCTCACTGTTTAGTCTGTCAGAGTGGAAATGGCTTTATAATTGGGCTGTCAGAGTGGAAATGGCTTTATAATTGTCTCAACTTGTTGATTAATTATAAATGTGTCGATCTCTCTCACACACCACAGGTCTTTGCTGCTACTTCTTTGACAGGCATATTGGAAAAGCTTCAAAATTGCAATGAGCTTTTGGATAAAATTATGAAGGGGCTTAATGCTTACCTTGAAAAGAAACGTCTTTTCTTTCCTCGGTATGATTGATTGCTCAAGCATTTTAAAATTAAGCCATTATTTTATGTCTATTCCACAATATGAATAACTAAAGCTGCCTCTCTGCATATTTTTCCTAGTTTTTTCTTCTTGTCGAATGATGAAATGTTGGAGATCTTGTCAGAGACTAAAGATCCACAAAGAGTTCAGCCTCACTTGAAAAAGTGCTTCGAGGGCATTGCTAAATTGCAATTCCTTCCCAATCTGGATATTACGGGCATATGTAGTAGTGAAGGGGAACAAGTGGAGTTGATCTCACTTATTTCTACTTCTGAAGCTCGAGGTGCTGTGGAGAAGTGGTTGATCCAAGTAGAAGATATTATGCTGAAGAGCATACACGATGTGATCGCTAGATCAAGAATGGTAGGTTTCCTAGTGCTTCTACTGGGTCATTTCTTCTGTAAATGACCTATGATTGTTTATCTTGAATGACAGCATTTTAAAAATCTTGTCAGTTCACTCTGCTGGGTTGTTTGAAAGAATACCTTGGACTAGGTTGATTATTTTTGTTACATATACTGAATAATTAGAGGTGGGCAATTTTTATTGCAGATTGACATCACCTGAAAGGAAGCACTAATTCATGAAGGCACTCTCTTTTCTACCAAAATTTAATACATTAACAGCCATAGGCCCTATGTAAATTCAAGTTATCTTCAAACCACTTTAGAGATTTTTTATTCATATTCATCCAGTGACGTAGGAGGTTATTTTCCCCCCTATCTCTTTGGAGGTAGGGACACTGAGGCATAATGAAGCTAAATGTCACACAGTAAGTTAGTAGCAAAGCCATGACAATATCCCAGGTATCGAGCCCCCCAAATTGTGTTATTTCTGGTTCAGAGAGTGGCCATGTTGGCACAAGTTAAACCTAATAGTAATTTGAAAGAATGTTCAGTTTCTCCCCTGGGAGTTTTATGTCTGTAACAGTATTGGATTGGTTGGCTAGCTAATGGAATGGGACTTTTGTTATTAGTAGTTTTTGACACGGCTTTTCTTTTTTTTTAATGGTATTTGTTAAGCGCTTACTATGTACCAGGCACTGTTCTAAACACCCGGGTAGATACAAGCTAATCAGGTTGGACACAAATTCATATCCCACATGGGGCTCCCAGTCTCATTCCCCATTCTACAGGTCAGGTAACTGAGGCCCGGAGAAGTAAGGTGACTTGCCCATGGTCACACAGCAGACAAGTGGCGGAACCGGGATTAAAACCCAAGTCCTCCTGACTCCCGTGCCCTCTCCGCTAGGCCACGTTGCTTCTCTAAATTCTAAATGGTACAGCTGGAAAATGCTGGTGCTTGTGAAGGTGGTTTGCTGTCTATCTCCCCCGTTTAGACTGTGAGCCTGTTATTGGGCAGGGATTGTCTCTTTCTGTTGCCGAATTGTACATTCCAAGCACTTAGTATAGTGCTCTGCACATAGTAAGCGCTCAATAAATACTATTAAATGAAGGTGGTATTTTTCTTGCTAACACTGCACCCTCTTGGGCCTCCTAATTGACCTGGGAGGTGATGAGATCCCACTGCTCCCCAGGGGTACTGCCAGCTGTAAAATGCTAATAATAATCATAATAATAATGATGGTATTTGTTAAGAACTTACTGTGTGCCAAGCACTCTTCTAAGCACTGGGGTAGATACAAGGTAAACCGGTCGTCCCATGTGGGGCTCACAGTCTTAATCCCCATTTTACAGATGAGGTAACTGAGGCCCAGTGAAGTGAAAGGGCTTGCCCAAGGTCACACAGCAGACACGTGGCGGAGCCGGGATTAGAACCCACGACCTCTGACTCCCAAGCCCGGACCCTTTCCACTACGCCATGTAGGCACGATGGAGTCTCATGTTCATTCAATATTCATTCAATAGTATTTATTGAGTGCTTACTATGTGCAGAGCACTGTACTTAGCGCTTGGAATGTACAAATGGGTAACAGATAGAGACAGTCCCTGCCCTTTGACGGGCTTACAGTCTAATCGGGGGAGACAGACAGACAAGAACAATAGCAATAAATAAAATTAAGGGGATGAACATCTCATTAAAATAATAGCAAATAAATAGAATCAAGGCGATGTACATCTCATTAAGAAAATAAATAGGGTAATGAAAATATATACAGTTGAGCAGACGAGTACAGTGCTGAGGGGATGGGAAGGGAGGGGGAGGAGCAGAGGGAAATGGGGGGAAAAGAGAGTTTAGCTGTGGAGAGGTCAAGGGGGGGGGTAGAAGGAGTAGAGGGAAAAGGGGAGCTCAGTCTGGGAAGGCCTCTTGGAGGAGGTGAGCTTTAAATAGGGTTTTGAAGAGGGGAAGAGAATTAGTTTGGTGGAGGTGAGGAGGGAGGGCATTCCAGGACCACGGGAGGACGTGGCCCAGGGGTCGACGGCGGTGGAATAGGCGAGAATGGGGGATGGTGAGGAGGTGCGCGGCAGAGGAGCGGAGGGTGCAGGGTGGGCAGTGGAAAGAGATAAGGGAGGAGAGGTAGGAGGGGGCAAGGTGATGGAGAGCCTTGAAGCCTAGAGTGAGAAGTTTTTGTTTCGTGCCGAGGTTGATAGGCAACCACTGGAGGTTTTTAAGAAGGGGAGTGACATGCCCAGAGCGTTTCTGCAGGAAGATGATCCGGGCAGCGGAGTGAAGAATAGACTGGAGCGGGGAGAGAGAGGAGGAAGGGAGATCAGAGAGCAGGCTGACACAGTAATCTAGTCAGGATATTAAGAAAGCCCGTAACAGTAGGATAGCCATTTGGGTGGAGAGGAAAGGGCCGATCTTGACTATATTATAAAGGTGAGACCGGCAGGTTTTGGTGACAGATCAGATGTATGGGGTGAACGAGAGAGCTGAGTCAAAGATGACACCGAGGTTGCGGGCCTGAGAGACGGGAAGGATGGTTGTACCATCCACAGTGATAGGGAAGTCAGGGAGAGGACAGGGCTTGGGAGGGAAGATGAGGAGCTCAGTTTTGGTCATGTTGAGTTTTAGGTGGCGGGCAGACATCCAGGTAGAGACGTCTTGGAGGCAGGAGGAGATACGAGCCTGAAGGGAGGAGGAGAGGATAGGGGCAGAGATGTAGATCTGTGTGTCATCTGCATAGGGATGATAGTTGAAGCCGTGAAAGCGAATGAGTTCACCGAGAGAGTGAGTATATATGGAGAACAGAAGAGGGCTAAGAACTGACCCTTGGGGAACCCCAACAGTTAGAGGATGGGAGGGGGAGGAGGCGCCTGCGAAGGAGACCGAGAATGACCGGCCAGAGAGATAAGAGGAGAACCAGAAGAGGACAGAGTCCGTGAAGCCAAGGTGAGATAAGGCGTGGAGGAGAAGGGGATGGTCGACAATGTCAAAGGCAGCTGAGAGGTCAAGGAGGATTAGAGTAGAGTAGGAGCCATTGGATTTGGCAAGAAGGAGGTCATGGGTGACCTTAGAAAGAGCAGTCTCGGCAGAGTAGAGGGGACGGAAGCCAGATTGGAGGGGGTCCAGGAGAGAATGGGAGTTAAGGAATTCTAAGCAGCGAGTGTAGACGACTAGTTCTAGGAGCTTGGAAAGGAAGGGTAGTAGGGAGATATGGCGGTAACTGGAAGGGGAAGTGGGGTCGAGAGAGTGTTTTTTTAGGATGGGAGAAACATGGGCATGTTTGAAGGCAGAGGGGAAGAAACTATTGGAGAGTGAGCGGTTAAAGATAGAAGTTAAGGAGGGGAGGTGGGCAGGGGTGATAGTTTTTATAAGGTGAGTGGGAATGGGGTCCGAGGCACAGGTGGAGGGGATGGCACTTATGAGGAGGGAGGAGATCTCCTCTGAGGATACTGCAGGGAAGGATGGGAAAGTAGGGGAGAGGGTTGAGGGGGCAGGAGGGGGACGGGTGACTTTGGGGAATTCCGCCCTGATTGTGTTAATTTTCATGATGAAGTAGGTGGCCAGATCATTGGGGGTGAGGGATGGGGGAGGAGGAGGAACAGGGGGCCTAAGGAGAGAGTTAAAAGTCCGGAATAATTGGCGGGGGTGACGGGCGTGGGTGTCAATGAGGGAGGAGAAGAAGTTTTGCCTGGTGGAGGAGAGGGCAGAATTAAGGCAGGAAAGGATAAATTTGAAATGGATAAGGTCGGCTTGGTGCTTGGACCTTCGCCAGCAGCGCTTGGCAGCCCGAGCATAGGAGTGTAGGAGGCGGAAAGAGGCAGTGACCCAGGACTGTGGGTTAGTCGAGTGAGAGCGGCAGAGGGAAAGGGGACGAGAGAGTTGAGATGAGTTGAGAGGGTGGAGTTGAGCGCGGTGACCTGATCATCGAGAGTGGGAAGAGAGAACGGGGGGCAAGGTGGGGAGAGATGCTTTTGGAGAGATGGATGGGATCAAGAGAGTGGAGGTCTCTTTGGGGGAGTAGCAAAGATTTGCAGGGGGAGGGAGTGTGAGAGATGAGGCAGGTGAGAAGGTTATGGTCTGAGAGAGGGATTTCAGAGTTGGTGAGGGAGGAGATAGTGCAGCGGTAGGAGATGACGAGATGGAGGGTGTGACTGAGTCAGTGAGTAGATGAGGTATGGTGGAGCAGGAGGTCAGTAGAGTCAAGGAGTGATAGGCAGGCGGCAGAGGAGTCACCGGGTACATCCATGTGGATGTTGAAGTCTCCGAGGATCAGAGTAGGGAGAGAGAAGGAGAGAAGGAAGGTGAGAAAGGGGTCTAGGTGGTTGAAGAAGTCGGAGGTGGGACCAGGAGGGCGGTAGATGACAGCTACAAGTATCTGGAGGGGGTGGTAGAGGTGAATGATGTGGGCTTCAAAGGAGGGGAAGGAGAGGGAAGGGGGAGGAGGGATAGTGTTGAGAACAATGGACAATTTTGGGGCCCCGAGACTTCAGGACCAAGGGGTTGCCTGAAGGAATTGATTCTGGTGTGGTAGTGAGTTACTCAGTGCCACTAACACTTTCTCTCCTCCCTGGCATTTGTGTTCCCGCTGGGGCATGAAGCGCAGTGAGTGCATAGGGGGAAGGAGCAACGGGCCTCTACAGGTTTTTTGAGCATAGAACACATTTACCACCCAAGTGATTCAGTGGATAGAACACAGGCCGGGGAGTCAGAAGGACTTGGGTTCTAATCTAGCTCCATCATGTGTCTGCTGTGTGACGTTGGGCAAGTCACTTCACTTCTCTGCACCTCAGTACCTCATCTGTAAAATGGGGAATAAGACTGTGAGCCCTTGTGGGATGGGGACTGAGTCCAATCTGATTAGCTTGTATCTATCCCCAGCACTTAGTACTGTGCCTGCCACATAGTAAGCGCTCAACAAATACCATGAAAAACAAAAATAGCCCCATTTTGGTAGCTACTCTTATCTTTGCCACCTGCATTAGCCAGCTCTTTTTTGGATTTCCGCCTGGCCCCTCCGTCCTATGGAATGCCTCCGTGGTTCTTCAGTCAGTAACCTTCATCACTGATGGCGTAGCCCCAGTGGACATTCCCCTACATGCAGAATCAGGGACCAGAACGCAGCTCTCTTAGCCTTGAACCTCCCTGCCCAACCTGCTGCTAGCTTGCCTAGAATCCCAGGAGAGAGCTCTGAGGCCTCTGACAGCTCAGCTTCTTACCCAGGAGAGCAGCATGGAAGAGAGATAAGACTAAGGGGTGGGAAAGCATGGAATTCTCTTCATCAGTTATAGGCAGGCATGCTAATGTCAGGGCTCTCAGAGACAAGGATTGTCTGAACTGCACTATTCCTGCTAAATAAAGCTGGTACATGACATTAGGTCTCTGCCATGCAGAGTCAGGCCCTAAACAGATCTTCCTACTGTCAGATTATTTTAAAAAGACACTACTCTTGGATAGAATCATCGGAGAGGTCTCTTACACAGACACCCATAATCGTTGAAGTTTAGTACTTGGAAATAAATAATAAATAATACATGCAAGAGGAAAAACAAGCTCTTAAAATGCATTTCATTCTTCAGGCATATGCAGAATCTGCCAGAAAAGACTGGGTTCGAGAGTGGCCGGGCCAGGTTGTGCTATGTGTTTCTCAAATGTTTTGGACTTCTGAGACTCAAGAATCTATAGATGATAAGAAAGAGGTAAAATGGGATTTTAAATGTCCCAGTTTTCTCATTTCTTTCCAAATCACAATGACCTTTTCTTTAAAACAATTCTCAAAAAATGCTTGTAATGCCCACTTACTGCATGGGTAAAACATCATATTGGTTCACACTGTTTGTTGCAACTCGTTGAGCAGTTCTTTCCCAGACAAATTATTTTACCACATACACATGGTCATGAATTTGAAATGGTAAAAAAACAATACATTTCAATTGGGAATGCTCAATATAGGGGAACGGATCATGGTTTTAAAATGCTCCATTCTCAGATTAGTTATTTTTCCTTTTTGCAGGGCTTAAAGGAATATTATAATATACTTCAACTTCAGCTAAATGATATAGTAGAACTGGTAAGAGGAAAATTATCTAAGCAAACGAGGATAACTCTAGGTGCTTTGGTTACCATTGATGTCCACGCTAGAGATGTTGTCCAGGAAATGATTGAATTAGGTATGCAACTTTTTTCTTTATTTTTGATAATATGCCATTTACTTAATTCTATTACAAAAGCTTGAAGTCTTTGCTGTCACTTTTTTCAAAATAGAAGAAAGTATATATTTCATTTATTTGTATCTTAGATAAATGAGAACACATTAAAAGCATTCACATGTGCTAATATAAAGTATAATATAGATAGCCAAATTTCAACATACTTTTTGCTTTTTGATGGTTATTTTCACTTCTTAGAAGTGTCAGATGACACAGATTTCCAGTGGCTAGCTCAGTTGCGATATTACTGGGAAGATGAGAATGTTCGTGTTCACATCATTAACTGCAGCGTAAAGTATGCCTATGAATACCTTGGCAACTCACCTCGACTCGTCATTACCCCTCTTACTGACAGATGTTATCGCACATTGGTATGTTTTAATATTATTCTGATTTAGAAGTATACAATTCTTGCAGATGTAATGTAGTATTTTTATTTCCACATTCATGATCATATGGGAAGACAACTACGATCATTGGAGGACTTATGTAACTTATTTAAATTATAGGGCTAAGATGTGGTGTACAAAAGGGTTCAACAAATAACTGATATGTTCATGCAATTATATTCTAGAAGCCCCAGAATGAATATTGAAAGAAGTTAAAAGGAAGTGAGTCACAGTAGATTTGAATGATTCAAAATGATCCTCACAAATGCTCATAATGCCCACTTACTGCATGGGTACAACATCCGTGTTGGCTCACACCATTTGTTACAACTTGCTGAGTAGTTCTTTCACAGACCAATTATTTACCAGATACACAAGAAGTCATGTGTACAAATGTGGTGTACAAAAAGCCTCAACAAATGACTAATATATTCATGCAAATATATTCTGGAAGCCCCAGAATGAATATTGCAAGAAGTTAAAAGGAAGTGAGTCGTGCTAGATTTGAATAGCATTAAAAGTAACCCATGACCCATCTTGTGGTAAAAAGACTCTAAAAGATCCCTTTGATATAGCTTTCCATCGGTATCAAATAGACACAGATGTTTTAGTCATTCTTGCCATTTGGACAAGATGTGTTGCAGCAGTGTTTCTTATTAATATTAGAATATTAATTGTTTGAAGGCCCCACCACCTTTAAACAGCCACTGTTTGAGGCTGGTAGCAACTGCAGAGGAAACGAGGAATGAGTGAAGCAAGGTGGTAGGACTCACCTGGATGGGGGTGGAAAGGCTGGGGCCTTCTGGATTGGTGGGGAGAGAAGTTAGGGTGCAGTACAGAAGTAGGGAGAAAGGCTGGGTCATGGTGGAAAGAGAGAGGCACAGGGAAAAGCAAGAAAGGGAATGGGATTGAGCGGGGAGAATAGGAGAGACTGAAAGAACGTGGGAAGGATAAGAAGGCAAAAAGGAGAGAGAATCAATCAGTCAGTGGTATTTGAGTGCTTATTATTTGTAGAGTGCTGTACTAAACGCTTAGGAGAGTACAGCGTAGTAGAGTTGGTAGACATATTCCCTGCCCACAGGAAGCTAAAAGTCCAGAGGGGAAGACAGACATTAAAATAAGTTACAGATATGTACAGAAGTGCTGTGGGGCTGAGGGGAGGGTGAATGAAGAGTACAAATCTAAGTGAGAAGGGTGAGAGGCTGGGTGATGGATTAACACAGAAATCCTGACAGAAGGAAGAGGGAAAAAAGCGGAGACCAGAGAAGGGGGGATGAAGAAATGTGAGCGAGAGATCAGAGGGAAGAGAAGATGAGACACAGAGAGAGAAAAGATAATGTTAGGCAGTGGTGGTGAGCTGGTAAGGTAGGGGGAGATCATTAGAGGGCCAGGGAGAGGAAGAAAAGACAGAAAGATGGAGAGAAGCACAGCAGAGGAGAGGCAAAGAGATGTGAGAAAAGGTGGAGGAAGAAACTCACTCATGCCCTTCCCCCTTTCCCAAGGGCAGGAAACGTGTCTATCTACTACAGTGCTCTGGACACAATAAGCTCTCAGTAAATACCATTGATTGATTGATTGGGACTGCCTTGCCCTTCAAATCTGCTAGATGGCAGTCCTCCTGAAAACCAACCTCCTCCAGGAGGTATTCCCTGACTAATTTCCATTGCCCCAGGTCATGTTATCCCATCAGGCACTGTTAGCCTCCTTGCATTTGTTTGGGTATTGATTTATGTACTCCATGTGTTCATTTACTCATTTTCCCATACCCTTGGCATGACCATTTCTAGCTGTGCTTTTCCTCTTGCTTTCTCTGTTGGTAAGCAACTTATGTTGGCCTGTCTTTCCATTAGATTGTATGCTCCCTGAGGGAAGGGACTGTGTCTTTTGTTGGTTTGTATTCTCAAGCCCTGATGTAACAGGACCCTGAGAATCTGGGGACTTGGGTCCTCGTCCCAGTTCTTGAAGTCAGCTGATGTCAGCAAAGACTGTACCTGCATTTTGCAATATGCCGCACCCCTGCCTGCATATTTGCTAGTTGAAGTCCACGCCCCAGCATGTTTCCAGCAGGAATATGAATGGCGATGATGGGAGGATGCAAGTTGCCCACAGTAGTGGCCCCATCAGTGCTGTTGATTAATCGAGTGAGAGGGTGTCAGGGGGAGTGTCAAGTCAGAGTGGAAAAGGAGGGGAAGAGACACAGGCAGAGGATGAGCGATAAGACAAGGAGCAAATTGGTAGAGGACAGGAAGAGAAGACTTCAAGAAGGCAGGAAGGAAGAAGGTACAGAGATTAAAAGAAAACATCTATCTATCAAGAGTCAGGAAACTATTTCTGCTAGCTCTGGTCTGACAGTGAAGGTTGGAAGGAGTATGGTGAAGTTGCTTTTTTTCTAAGGGAGAGACTGTAAGCTCACTGTGGGCAGGGACTGTGTCTGTTCATTGTTATATTGTACTCTCTCAAGTGCTTAGTACAGTACTTTGCGCACAGTAAGCCCTCAATAAATACAATTAAAAACATACAGGATTTGGGATTTGGCCATACCATTCCTTTGCATTTCCTAGGTAGCCTGGTATGAGGAAAGATGTCTGATCCCATGATCTATATATCTACCCAAGTGCCTAATGCAGAAAAAGTGATTAATAAATACCACAATTATTAGGTCATCTAGGTGAAAGGAAGAATAGCTTAGGATAAGTCTTCATGGGATAAGAGTGGTTTGACCTCACTTTTTTCTTTTAACCAACACAATGGTTTTTGGTCTAAAGCAGTAGTGACAAAACGTACACCCATCAAGCAAACTCATGATCTTGGAGGTCTCGTCTTCATAGTCCCATAGGTTAGTTTAGCACTCGGGTTCCACCTCTGTGACTATTCCAGAAGTCATATCATCAGTATGTCTACTTAACTTTTAGTGTGGTTGTTACTTTTAACTACTATATGATTCATGAGTGTTTCAAGGGCATCCGGTTCTTCCATATTGTGTGTTTTTACTTTGCATTGTAATGGGTTGAATATGTGGGTTGAATGAGAGAGAGGAGTTAAGGATAACGCCAAGATTACAGCCTGGTGAGACAGGAAGGATGGTGGTGCCATCTACAGCGATGGGAAAGTCCGGCAGAGAACAGAGAAGATAAGGAGCTCTGTTTTGGGCATATTAAGTTTGAGGTGACGGGACAGCATCCAAGTAGAGATGTCTTGAAGGCAGGAGGAGATGTGAGCCTGGAGAGAGGGAGAGAGATCAGGGCTGGAGATGTAGATTTGGGTATCATTTACATAGAGGTGGTTGTTGAAGCCATGGGAGCAAATGAGTTCTTCAAGCGAGTAGGTGTAGATGGAGAATAGAAGGGGACCCAGAACTGAACCTTGAGGGACGCCCACAGTGAGAGAGTGGGAGGCAGAGGAGGAGCCCATGAAGGAGACTGAGAATGAATGGCCAGAGAGATAAGAGAACAAGGAGAGGACAGAGTCAGTGAAGCTAAGGTTGGATAACCTTAGCAGGAGAAGGGGATGGTCCAAAGTGTTGAAGGCAGCTAAGAGGTTGAGGAGGATTAGGATGGAGTAGAAGCCATTGGATTTGGCGAGAAGGAGGTCATTGGTGACCTTTGAGAGAGTGGTTTCTGTGGAGTGAAGGGCATTAAGTGCTCAATAAATAAGATTAGTTAGGTTGAATCAATGATATTTATTGGGTGCTTGTGTTTGCAGAACACTGTATTACTGTACTAAGCTCTTGGGAGAATACAGTACAATAGAGTTGATTGACAAAGCGCTTACAGTAATATTATAATGTTGTTGTAAAATAGCCAACATGGTACTGAGATGCATGTTATAGCCCTGTTGGCACAGGAGCCAGGAAGTCATTCTACCTCTTACTCTGCACTAGTCAGAACCTTATTACAATACTGGGTTGAGTTTGGGTATTGACATTTCAAAAACAGTATGGAGAAACTGGAGAGAGCCCAGAGAAAAATGACACAAAGTGATTAAAATATTCACAAGTAGACCTTCTGAGGAGATTTTGACATTTCTGTCTTTGGAGATATTAAAAGGAAGAATGAACAAATGTCTGACCTGGCTGGTTTTAGTTATATAATTTCCCTGGTGGGAGAGGCTAGGCCTAATAAAATCTTGAGATCCCTTCCATCTCTATGATTCTATAAAATCTTTAACATATGTACTGAAGAGCTCAGTAAAATCAGGAAAATTTGGGTGGATATAAAGCAGGAGGAAAATTGGGAATCAGAAGAAAGTAAGAAGACCAAGGTGTTGAGGGCAAAGTATACAGGAAAAGAAAGTAGGTAGGTTTTAGAAATAAACCGATAGGTTTGCTAGTTGATAGGATGAATAAAAACACTTGAGTAAAGCAAAAATGCCTCAAGCATAAGCATAAAAAATGCCTCAAAGCTTTTTGTTGAGTAAATGGTTCATTGTGGGCAGGGAACATGCCTACCAACTTTGTTGTATTGTACTCTCCCAAGTGCTTCGAACAGTGCTCTGCACAAAGTAAGCACTCAATAGATACCACTGATTGACTGATTGTCACCACAAGAATCTATATCACTTTGGGAAGGATTTGCCAGTATATTCCTAGGTAGCATCCTTCAGCATTTTGTAAGGGCCTTCTGGACAGGGAACTTGTCTACCAACTCTGTTATATTGTACTCTCCCAAGTGCTTAGTACAGTGCTCTGAACACAGTAAGCGCTTAATAAATACAATTGAATGAGTGATTGATTGCCTAGTAGAAAGAACTGTGGCCTGGGAATCCATTGCCTTGAGACTTTGACCTGTTTTCATAACTGATTTTCTAATTTGAAATGCTCCCAGTTTCTCCAGTGTCCCAAATGCAGTGAAGTTAGATGAGTATTTATTGAGTGTTTACTGTGTGCAGAGCACTGTACTACCCACTTGGAAGAGTACAATACAACAGAATTAGCAGAACTGTTCCCTGCCTTTAAGAAGCTTACAGTTTAGAGAGTTACAGTTAACAGCTAACAGCAGCTACAGTTAGCAGCTAACAGCTTACAGTTTAGCTTACATCTGTCCAAGAGGCCTTCCCCAACTAAGCCCTCATTTCTTCTCCCACTCCCTTCTGCATCACCCTTACATTTGGATTTTCACCCTTTATTCGCCCCTCCCTCAGCCCCACAGCACTTATGTACATATCCATAATTTATTTATATTAATGTCTGCCTCTCCTCTACACTGTAAGCTCATTGTGGGCAGGGAATGTGTCTACCAACTCTTACATTGTACTTTCCAAGCACCTACTACAGTGCTCTGCACCCAATATGCACTCAATAAATGCCATTGATTGATTATTTGATACATATGCTTTGCCTTATATTAATGTCTATCTCCCCATCTAGACTATAAGCTCGTTGTGGGCAGGGAATATGCACACAGTAAGTGCTCAATAAATACGATTAAATGAATGAATGAATGAAAAAAGATTATCAGAGAAAATGTTTCCATTTTTGTACATTTGCCTATATGCATACTATGTTATGGTTTTGTCTTGTTGCTCCCAACTCCCGAGCTATCAGCCTGGCAGCCACCTCTAGCACATAAGTATTTATTTTTGCCTTTCCTCAGCACTTGTGTATATATGTCTAATCAATTGTGCAGTCAATTATTTTTTCAGACTATTCTCTTTCTAAGTAATTCTAAATCTGTCTTCCCTGTTAGAGTGTAAGATCCTTGTGGGTGGGAAATGGGCTTCTTACTTCTGTTGTACTTTCCCAAGAATTTAGTACAGTGCATTGACTCCAGTCAATCCTTAATATTTTTACTCCTACTACATTCAGGTGAATTTGGAGCAAAATGAAGCAAGTCGTACAGTAACATATAGTGTAGGTTGCCACTGAAACTAGCACAAAGTGGTGATAAATGCCATTTTTTTTAATGGTACTTAAGTGCTTACTATGTTTGAAGCAGTGTTTTAAGTGCAAGATGCAGTCCCTGTCTCACATGGGGCTCATAATCTTAAGTAGGAGAGAGAACAGCTATTGAACCTTCATTTTGCAGTTGAGGAAACTGAGGCCAAGTGAGGTGACTTGCCCAAGGTCACAAAGCAGGCAAGTGGCAGAGCTGGGATTAGAACCCAGGTCCTCTGGCTCCCAGGCCTGTGCTTTATTCACTAGGCCCTGCTGCTTCCCATCTGCTCCTTCTTCAGTACTGTAGTCTTTTCTGGTAAATTAAACATGATTTCAGTAATCATTTTATTATAAATGTGTCTGTTCTATGTTTTTAAACTAAGCCTAACCGATTCCTTTAAAATGATTTTGATTTTTTTTTGGTAGATTGGAGCCTTTTATTTAAATCTTGGAGGAGCTCCAGAAGGCCCAGCAGGCACAGGAAAAACAGAAACTACAAAGGACTTGGCTAAAGCCCTGGCTGTACAATGTGTTGTTTTCAATTGTTCAGATGGCCTAGATTACTTAGCTATGGGAAAGGTAAATGAATGAAATGCTTGCTTCTTTAGATACAAATCCACACCTACATTTCATTGATTAAAAACAAATAACAATTTTTTTTAAAAAGCCCAAATTCCTTATTAAACATCAAGTGGATGTCCACACCATGCTAAACAATGTATAGCACTTATTCTTTGGCCTATAATTTAAATGGTCATAATTAAATTATTATTTGAAGTTAACCCACTGAGCACATGTCTTTTTTATTTTTAACAAAATCATGGTCTTTGTTTTTAGTTTTTCAAAGGACTGGCTTCTTCAGGTGCTTGGGCATGTTTTGATGAATTTAATCGAATTGAACTGGAAGTGTTGTCTGTGGTAGCTCAGCAAATTCTTTGTATTCAGAGAGCTATTCAATTGAAGTTGGAAGTGTTTAATTTTGAAGGCACAGAATTGAAGCTCAATCCAAACTGTTTTGTAGCGATTACTATGAATCCTGGGTATGCAGGACGTTCTGAATTGCCTGACAATCTCAAGGTAATGTGTTTTCCTAATAACTCATATTTTCAAAAATAATGTATTAAACATGTAATGGTTTATTTTACAACTTTACACTTATGCCACCATTTACTTTTTTTTTTTCCTAGTCTGGTAACTTTGAGGCTTACCTCACAGATATCTTTCTTTGGGTTATAGATATATTCTTTGGTCTGGAAGATGATGCTTCTGATGGTGAGATTTTATCAGCGTGTGCAATGTGGTGGTCAAGACCAATGCATGACTGACAATCCCTTCTACACTGTGTGCATGTAAAGACTGCCCCTTGCTGGACTGTTGCTATTTCTTACTCACCGTCCCTGGAACCGTTTTCATTTATCCCTCTTGGTGTGACTATCGTCCCAAAGCTTCTGCTCCACAACAGTTACCTCATTTGTTTGAAGTGTTGCTTCATTGTATCTTCAAAAATTTTCTTCCGTTCACTGTCTTTCATGTCGCCTCATTTTGGCTCGCTGTAGAGCTATTGTTTGGGTAGGCTATTGTTGTCCATTCACGTCACATGTCCAGTGTGATGTGCATAACTTTGATTATAGTCGACTAACTGTGTTCTGGGCCCCCACTGTTTTTATGAGTCTGTCTTACCACTTGGTGTTCCACGCTGCATGGAGGTAGCACCAGTAGAATTGCTTTAGAAATCGTATTATCAGTCCATAGTACTTTGCAGATTTAGAAAAATGGTTCATAGTCAATCAGTGGTATTTATTGAGCATTAACTGTGTGCAGAGCACTGTGCTAAGCATGCTCACAGTCATCTTCATTTCTAATAATAATAATAATTATGGTATTTGTTAAGTTCTTACTATGTGCCAGGCACTGTACTAAGTGCTGGGGTGGATACGAGCAAATCCGGTTGGACATAGTCCCTGTCCCAAGTGGGGCTCACAGTCTCAATCCCCATTTTACAGATGAGGGAACTGAGTCACAGAGAAGTGAAGTTACTTGCCCAAGGTCACACAGCAGACAAATGGAGCTGGGATTAGAACCCATGACCTTCTGACTCCCAGGCCTATGCTGTATCCATTACGCCATGCTACTGCTTTCTCTGTGTGTGCTTTTATGGTCCAGCAATTGGTGTATAGTTGCTCCTCAATTAATGATTTAATTTAAGGCTTTGGGATAATATTCCTAGCCTGTCAAGTTGAAAGAGTTTCCCAGAAGATAGGAATTGCAGTCTGGCACCAGCAGCATTGGTGTAGTGGATAGAGCACGGGCCTAGGAGTCAGAAGGTCATGGGTTCTAATTCCAGCTCCTCCACTTGTCTGCTGTGTGACCTTAGGCAAGTGACTTCACTTCTCTGTGCCTCAGTTCCCTCATCTGTAAAATGGGGAATAAGACTGTGATTACTAAACGAGACAGGGACTGTGTCCAAAGCAATTTGCTTTTATCTACCCCATTGCTTAGTACAGTGCCTGGCACACAGTAAGTGCTTAAAAAATACCATTATTATTATTATTATTAGCTCCAGAGTTATTGTTCCATCCTTGGACATTGCTATTGAACCTCCTTTCCCTTCCCCTCCCTCCAACATTCTGTCCCTACCTCTACTCTCCACCTTTTGGAAATATAACAGTAGGATGCATTTACTTGCCACAGTAGTGGGTATGGTGAGTTGCCCTGTGGCAAGTACCTCCTGCTCATGACTTAGTCACCTGAAAATTGGTTTTGAAAGCTTGGCTGAGAACCCAGTTCTTCCCCTGCTCCTGACAATCCGAAGAGTTAGCTCTCTCTAAACTGTAAGCTTGTTCTAGGCAGGGAAGGGTATGCTAATTCTGTACTCCCAAGTGGGTAGTACTGTGCTCTGCACACAGTAAACACTCAATAAATGCCGTTGATTGATTGGGGAAGATATGGAGTTAGAGGTAGTGGGCGTCATCTGGGAAAAGGAAAGGATAAAGGGTCCAGCTCCACAGATGAGCAGGAGAGGATAGGAAGCTCCTCCTCAGATCCGTGGTCTTGTCAACCCTTTCCCTCCCAAGATGTGCCTTGGTCAGGGGGGAGGACACATGACTACCTAACCTTCTACCATCTGTCCAACTCCTCTCCAATCCCCCACAGACCCAGATTATCGTTCTTCCCCACTGCTTCTACATCCAAACCCTCCTCTCACCTCCTGCAATCCCAATCTCTGTCCAAATCTTCTACTCCCTGTCACCTGGATTGCCCCTCATCCATGCAACTCCTAGATCTCATGCTACTCCCCAGTTCCATGTCCCCAGCTTTCCTGGCTCATCTTCCTCCGCCTCCACAGCTCCCAAGCCACCCTGCTCGGTCTAACTCCATATCTTCATATCAACTGGCAGACCCTTCTGCCCCATGCCTGCAGCTTCCAATCTTGTCTATTACCCCTCTCCTGGTGGCTGAACAAGTCCAGGCATGACAGTTTGGAGGGTTAGTTGCTGTTGGGGAAGTTACATTTTCCCCATCCTTGCAACTGCTGACTCTAGTCAGTCTTTGTGGCACCTGGCCCTAGGCCATTTTCTTCCCTTTCCTGTCCCCCTCTCCCCCCATCCCCACCCCACCAAAAAAAAATCACATAGCTCCTGACTCCAATCCATTCCTTTTATCTTTGTCATGTCAACCTTCAGGCAACTCCCAACCCTCTGCACCTGACCCTGTCTGATACTCTAACCCAATGTGTCTGATCTCATTCACCCCTTGGCTCAGAATGAGGCTGGAAACCTAGGGATCGGGATTTGCGGGGGGTGGGGGCAGGCGGGGGGGGCGAGATGAATTAACACCAGAAAGAACAGCATGAGGGAGTTAAAAAAAAAAAAAAAAGAAGAAAGTCAAATGTTGGCATCCCACATGGAAAGAAGGGACATTGACTGTTGATGGTGAAAAGATCAGCTCCGTTTCCATGCTGCCTGAAACCTAGTGGTGGTCAGATCTTTGCTACGGACCTGGATCTGGTTGATTCAACCTTCTCCACATTGCTAAAATTTGCCTTTTCATCTCCATCCAAACCGCTACCAAGTTAATCCAAGCACTTATCCTATCCTGTCTTGATTACCGCAGCAGCCTCCTTGATGATCTCCTTGCCTCCTGTCTCTCCGTACTCCAGTCCATACTTCACTCTGTGGCCAGGATCATTTTTCTACAAAAAAGTTCAGTCCATGTTTCCCCAGTCCTCAAGAACCTCCAGTGGTTGCCCATCTACCTCTGCATTAAAGAGAAACTCATTGCCATAGGCAATGAAACACTCAATCACCTTGCCATCTCCCACTTTACCTCACTGTTTTCTTACTACAGCCTAGCCTCACACACTTGCCTTCTCTAATGCTAACCTACTCACTGCACCTCAATCTTGTCTATCTCGTCATCTGGCCTGGAACGCTCTCCCTCTTCATACTTGACAGACTATCACTCTCCTCACCTTCAAAACTTTATTGAAGGCACACCTCCTCCCTGACTAGACCCTCATTTCTTCTTCTCCCACTCCCTTCTGCAGTGGTCTGGCACTTGGATTTGCTCCCTTTATTCACCCTTCCCTCAGCCCCACAGCACCTATGTACATATCCATAAGTTTATACTAATTTCTGTCTCCCCTTCTAGACTGTTATCAGATTGTGGGCCAGGAGTGTGTCTGTTATATTATAAACTCAGTGTTCAATAAATATGATTGATGCAATTGATTAACTGATGCAATTACTGACTCTGGTCAGTCCTTGTGGCACCTGGCCTTTGACCATTCCCTTCCATATCCTTTCCTTCTATCTCTATCAAGGCTGACTTCCCCTTTTTTCTCCTCGTCAAAAAAAGTAGATTTTCCATCGAAGGCCCCAATATGAAGACTTCATCTTTTTCTCATACGGTAACAAAATGTATTTCCTTACCTTCTTTCAGGTTCTTTTTCGAACGGTCGCAATGATGGTTCCGAACTATGCTCTCATAGCAGAAATTTCTCTCTACTCATATGGGTTTCTGAATGCAAAGCCCTTGTCTGTGAAGATAGTAATGACCTACAGGCTTTGTTCAGAACAGCTTTCATCTCAATTCCACTATGACTATGGAATGCGAGCAGTTAAGGCAGTATTAGTTGCTGCTGGCAACTTGAAACTGAAGTTTCCCAATGAAGACGAAGACATACTTGTGAGTATATAACATGAAAGGGTTTCATTTAGTACGATGACTTTGTGAAGGAAGCCGACCATAAATTTTGATAAGGAAATTGAGAGAATCTCTAGAGTTGCTTTTGTTAAACAACACTTAAAATTGTCATTTCTGTTTCTGTCGCCATCATGGTGGTATAGCAATAAAGAGTATAATGTACACTAATACGTATTGGCATCTACTGTCTAGATGTTACAGACTCTTGTTTTTGAAAGTACCACACGTCACAATTTGTAAAATAAATATTTCCCCCTTTTAGCTACTGAGATCAATTAAGGATGTGAATGAACCAAAGTTTTTGTCATATGACATACCCTTGTTTAATGGAATAACCAGTGACTTATTTCCTGGCATTAAACTTCCAGAATCTGATTATAATGTAAGTATGTTAGAATAATTTTTCTATACAGTTTTATTAATTAGTGTAGTTCAGTTATTTTGGTAACTTCTTATCTTAGGTTTCTTTGCATTAGTACAATAATCTGGAAAATAATACTATAGCCAAAAAAAATTACTTTTGTATCTTGACTCAGAGAAAAGAAATACATGGCAATGCACATGGCAGAAAATTAGCAAGAGGGAAAAATGTATAATGGCATTATGAATGTTCTTTGGCCTCTCCCATTAGAGTATAAGCTCTTCTAGGGCAGGGACCATGTCTTCTACATTGATTGAATATTTCCCAGTTCTTAGTACAATGCTTCTGCATAATATAGGGGACTAAGTGCTTTCAGCGGTGATCATAACAGAAAGTTAGTTTTATATAACATACCAATACTGTTGTTCTCTAACAGTCATAGGTAAAAATACTGTACAAACAGTATATTTTGCTTTGAAAAGAGTTTACCTGATACTCCAATTTTTTTTCATATATTGTAGTTGGAGAAAGTATGTATTTAGCTTGTAAAGTAAAAATTACCCAGTAGTGTAATTAAAATCAGTTATTTTCATTCTAGAAGCATATTGCATGTTTATCTGAAATTGAGTGACTTAAAGTTCCTTTTGATCTTTCTCATAAAATGAAAATGCCTTATGATTTTTTGATTGCAGGATTTTTTGGAATGTGTTTATGCTCGCTGCAAAAAACATAACATCCAGCCTGTTAAAGTGTTTGTTGACAAAATGATTCAGACATATGAAATGATGATTGTTAGACATGGGTAAGATTGCACATTCTTGAACATTGCTATCATCTTCCCAAGGATAATTTATATTAAAAATCATTTACAACAATTGAGGGAAGAATAATGTGGGCTAACATTGTTTTTATAGAAAGCAGGGAAAAATAAGAAACTGTCCAGAATATTTAGCATAATATCTTAATTATCCAAAAAATTTGTAGGAAGAAGAACATTGCTAGTTTATCCAAGCATAATGGAGGGGAGAGTGTAAAAATTTGGCTTTTCTTCTCTCTTGAACTTCTTTGTCCCTGGCATGTGATTTATGGGCTTCTCAAATCAGTAATGATTGGAAAGCAGGGCATGAATTTCAATTGTAATCATGGTCTTTTGATTTTAGCAGCACACAGATTTTTATTTTTCCCAGAATTTTTTTTATCTCCACCTTCATATATAGAGGTTCACCTCTTTTTTTTTTTTCTGGGATTTTACCTGGTTTTACCCCTTTTTCTATCTCTGGTTCTTTTTAAAGAAAATTTGGTTAAAGTTGATTTTTAAAAAATTCTTTCTGCCGAATTATCTTTGGCTCTGCCACTTTTATTTTCTTCCTCCACCCTGGGGTAGACCTGCCCCTTATTTTTCCTTTTCATTCTTTCTTCTCCCCTGTTTGGAGGGTGATCCAATACGAACAGTCCCTAGGTGTAAAGCCAGAGGAAGAGGAGTGCTGCAATAATAATAATTAATTATTATTATGGTATTTAAGCACTTACTATGTGCCAGGCACTGTCCCAGGAAGTGCTGGGGTGGATGCAAGCAAATCAGGTTGGACACAGTCCGTGTCCCATGTGGGGCTCACAGTCTCTCTCCCCATTTTACAGCTGAGGTAAGTGAAGTGACTTGCCCAAGGCAGATAAGTGGCAAAGCTGGGATTCAAACCCTTGACTTCCTGACTCCCAGGACAATACGCTATGCTGTTTGTAGTGCTACTGCAAGATGCAGGGTCTCTCACTATCTCAATAGTATTTATTGAGCCCTTACTATGTGCAGAGCACTGTACTAAGCACTTAGAATGTACAATGGCAACAGATAGAGACAATCCCTGCCCAATGACGAGCTCACAGTCTAAACGGGGGAGACAGCAAAGCAAAACTGAACAAAACAAAACAAGACAACATCATCAAAATAAATAGAATCAAGGAGATATACACCTCATTAACAAAATGAATAGAGTAATAAATATATACAAATGAGCACAGTGTTGAGGGGAAGGGGAAAAGCAGAGGGTGGGGGGGAGGGAAGGGGAGGAGGAGCAGAGGGAAGGGGGGCCCAGGCTGGGAAGGCCTCCTGGAGAAGGTAAGCTCTCAGTAGGGCTTTGAAGAGAGGAAGAGAGAGAGTTTGGCAGACATGAGGAGGGAGGGCATTCCAGGACAGCGGTAGGACGTGGGCCAGGGGTCGACGGCGGGACAGGTGCGAACGGGGGACCGTGAGGAGGTGAGCGGCAGAGAAGCGGAGTGTATGGGGTGGGCAGTAGAAAGAGAGAAGGGAGGTGAGGTAGGCAATGTGATGGAGAGCTCTGAAGCCAAGAGTGAAGAGTTTTTGTTTCTCATGCGGAGGTTGAGAGGCAACCACTGGAGGTTTTTGAGAAGGGGAGTGACATGCCCAGAGCGATTCTGTAGGAAGATGATCCGGGCAGTGGAATGAAGAATAGACTGGAATGGGGAGAGACAGGAGGAAGGGAGATCTGAGAGGAGGCTGACACAACAAATATTATCTGAGTAAACATTTTAAAATATTTTTAAAATAAATGCATAAATTATTAATTGAAATGTAATACATGCCTGCACATTACTGGTTCAAGAAAAGATACACTTCAGTGTTAAATTTCAAACACCAGCATTTCATATTAGATCATTTAATTTACCATTATATTTCAGAACACTTCGGAATAACATTTTTTTCTCAACAGCTTTATGCTTGTAGGAGAGCCTTTTGCCGGCAAGACCAAAGTTCTGCATATGCTGGCAGATACTTTAAACCTCATGAGTGTCCGTGGATATGGTGAAGAACAAAAAGTCATTTTCAGAACCGTAAATCCCAAATCCATCACTATGGGCCAACTTTTTGGACAGTTTGATCCAGTGTCTCATGAGGTAATAAAACTTGGTCAATTTGAAAATATATAGCAAACTTTCATCAATAAATGAGTAACTTTGTTTGAATTTGCAGAAATCTTACCTTTACCTAGTGTACCAAGAATATTAAAATCCACCTATTTCATCATATAAATTCGGGTTTTTTTTTGTTTTAAATTGCCCTGTTTTCTTTCTTTCCAGTGGACTGATGGTATTGTAGCTAATACCTTTCGAGACTTTGCTTCATCAGAATCACCTGAACGTAAATGGGTTGTATTTGATGGTCCTATCGACACTCTGTGGATAGAAAGCATGAACACAGTATTAGATGATAACAAAAAGGTAATAAAAGCAAAGCCAGTGCCGGATTGCTTAAGTAATTTTACATATTAAATTCAAAATTGGAGAGGATCATATAATTGCGTTGAAAGGGAATGATGGAGTCAATTGATGAAGCTTATATATTATGGTGTTATGGTACTTATTAAGCACTTACTGTATGCTAAGCACTGTTCTAAGCACTAGGGTAGATGCAGGTTATTCAGTTTGGGCATAGTCCCTGTCCTACACGGGGCTTACAAGTAGGAGGAAGTAGGATTTAATCCTCATTTTATAGATGGGCTGACCGAGGCTCAGAGAAGTGAAGTGACTTGCCCAAGGTCACACAGCAGACATATGGTAGAGCCAGGATTAGAACCCAGGTCCCCTGACACCCATGCCCATGCTCTTTCCACTAGGCTGCGCTGCTTCCCTTATGGATAACTTGCCTTTCTTATTAGAATAAAAGATGTAGCATCAATGGTTGCTATGGGACCCTAGCAGGAGGTGAGATCTCAGTTAGGATTGTTTCTACCCCCTTCCTCAAGGGTAGTCTGTTAATGTTGCTCTGGCAACCCTGAAGTGACTGCCACTTGAGAATAGTGGAATTCGGTTTCAGCAAGGAGATGACTGCAATAAAGGGCAAATGCAACTGCCCACTTGTCTCCCTGGCAACGATGCTAGGGAGAGGACCATAAAAGGAGAGGACCTGGTGAAAAGAAGGTTGCTCACAGACACCTCCAGAAGTGTCTGGAGTTGAAGAAAATATTGCCATGGCTAGGTTTGGGCAATTATATTGTTAGAAATTCAGATGGAATAGAATCTGTCTCATTTCAGCTCCACAAATTGTGGGAAGCATTTAATTTTTTTAGCAGAACTTTTCTTGTCAGGAATTAATCAATCATGAATATTGAGCACTTACTGTGTGCAGTGCACTATACTAAGCAGTAGGGAGAGTACAATATAGCAGAATTGGTAGAAATGTTCCCTGTCCACAAGGAGCATATAGTCTAGAGGGAAGTATGAAAGATTATGTTGTTACATTCTTAATCTTCTTGGAATTGTCTTTCCTAGTTGTGCTTGATGAGTGGGGAAATCATTCAAATGTCTTCTCACATGAGTCTCATCTTTGAAACGATGGACCTTTCTCAGGCCTCAGTGAGTTTGCCTATTTAAGGCTAATGTAGCTGATTGTTACCAATTCCCTCTGTTACATCAAAAGTCCTTGAAACCTGAATATGACTCTTTTTTTCTCCTCAGCCTGCTACCGTCAGTCGCTGTGGTATGATTTATTTAGAGCCTCTGCAACTAGGCTGGACTCCACTTATAACTTCTTGGTTGAATTCACTAAAGGCACCTCTATGCCAAAACGACCATAAAAATCTTCTGCAAAACCTTTTTGACTGGTTAATACCACCAGCTTTAAGATTTCGTCAAAAAAACTGCAAGGTATATATGATTTGACCCATTAGTAGTAGTAGTAATAATAATATTGGCTGCTTATTGAGTGCAATGTACAATATTAAGCCCTTGGGGAGAACAACAGAAATGCAAGCCACATTTTCTACTAGCCAGGAGGTTACACTCTAATCGGGAAGAACAGTCACAGAAATATTCAGAAGCAGTAGACTTGAAATAAGGAGGATCATGAGGATCAGGGTGGCCTAAGGAAAGGGCACAAGCCTGGGAGTCAGAGGACCTGGGTTCTAATCCTAGTTCTGCCAGTTGCCTGCTGTGTGACCTTGGACAAGTCACTTAACTTCTGTGCCTCAGTTTCCTCATCTGTAAAATGGAGGTTCAATACCTGTTCTCCCTCTACTTAGATTGTGAGTCCCATCTGGAACAAGGACTGTGTCCAACCTGATTAATTCGTATCCATCCCAGCGCTTAGAATAGTATTTGACACAGAGGAAGCGCTTAACAAATACAATAATGATAGTAATAATAATAATAAAATAAAATTGAATGTTTAATTGACCATACAATCATACTCAAATGTCAAGGAGGTGCAAGGTTTTGGCTTGGGTCACAGGGAGAACGGTGGTGGTGTCCATGGAGAGTGGGAAGCTGGGAATTGATGTATTTATATTAATGTCTATCCTTCCCCTCTACACTGTAAGCTCGTTGTGGGCTGGGAATGTCTCCATTTTATTGTCATAGTGTAGTCTCCCAAGCGCTTAGTACAGTGTTCTGCATGCAGTAAGCTCTCAAGAAATACGATCGATTGATTGGTAGAAGGGGAGGGCTTAGGAAGGAAGATAAGTTCAGTTTGGGAGATGTTGAAGTTGAGGTGCTGATGGGCTAGCCAAGTGGAGCAAATTAAAATTTTCTATTACATCTTACCTTTCCACGATTTGTTAATTTTCCAGTGAAACTTTTACTGCATTTAATGTAAAACATAAACGGAGTCAATGGGGATGCCTTGGTTACTTTTATTTCTTCCATTCTTTTGCTTTACAGGAGTTGGTTGCCACAAGCAATAGCAATGCTGTGGTATCTCTCACTCGCCTCTTTGAAACATTGATTTGTAATTTACTAGAAAAGGACCCTGCTAGCAGACACACCCGTGTTTGGATTATGGTTGGTTTTCTTACTTTGTGGTTGTTGTTTTTTTAATATTTTTTTCCAGAGTTGCAATAGTTTGAAATAAGTGTCTTAACAATCGGGCCTTAATTTTCGGTCACATCATAGTCTTAGCTACAGAGATATTAGAATATGAGAAATGACATTCCTGAATCAGGGAAATACATCTCTGACATAGGCAACAGGAAGCTTTGTGGATAGTCATGGTGTCCTCCTTGATATTCTTTGTTATGGGTTTTCCCTAATTAGAATCACGAATTTTTCATTTTGAGCTCGTGGATGAACCTGAGGTGGGGAAGGGAGCAGGGCTATGGAAAAAAAAAATGAGACACAGAATTGCACATGGGGCCAAGGAGACATTATCTGCTCCCAAATGTTGGCATCTAAAGCCTTAGATAATGACGGTGGTGTGAATTTTTTTAACAGTTACTTTAAACCCTATCATCACAGGCTGGCTTTATCTTTTCCTTGATTTGGTCCATTGGTGGAAGTTGTGACACAAATGGTCGAGTCCTTTTTGATTCCTTTTTGAGAGAAATTATAATGGGAAAGAATGAAAACCACCCCGTGCCGGCAGCTGTAGGTAAATGGGAATGCAACTTTGAAGAGAAAGGCCTGGTCTACGACTATATGTATGAGGTAGGAATTTAGCTGCCATTTCTCATCATTGGATTCTAGATATTGGGATGCCCAGGCTCTGTTCCTAGATCCATTGTTTTACTAAATGAAGCTTAGGTTAGTTTTGTTTCAGTGACTTCATCTGTAAAATGGAGACATTGCTTATGAAATAAGTATCACAAAAGCTAGTTTCTTTTTCAAAAACATGCAGATATATTTAGATACTATAATCAATTTTATAGCAAATAATTGCTTATAGTAGATGCCTATATTCTGAGTTGCTGAAATTTGTTTTTGTTAGAAAACCATTTTGCGATCTTCAAAAGGTAAGAAATTTGAAGCAAGATTGGGAGAAGCTGGATTTTCCCATTGGACTTTTCCTAGATAAATTTACACAGGCAGGAGGCTGATGGGGAAGAAATTGAAGGTTGAGGTTAAAAATAGGAATAGTTGGTGATAAAAATATCAGATCACAGTGAAGTTTCAGTGGACATTGAACTTCAGGGTCATCAAAAGTTATTCTGCATATCCTAAGGTAAGAAGAAAAATGGAAAGCATGAAAAATTGCTCATTAAGATAAAATCTCCAAACACAAGAACAAAAGAGTGATAAAGAAAACTTTTATAATCTGTTACATTCATGGCTATAACAATGTTTGGAATCTCTGTTTTCCCAGTTGAGAAATCGAGGCCGCTGGGTCCATTGGAATGAATTCATTGAAAGTATCGACTTTAGTCGGAATGTCAAGATTCAGGACATCATAGTACCTACAATGGATACAATTCGATATACCTATTTAATGGACTTATGTATTACCTATGAGAAGTAAGGAATTTTGTTAAAAGCATAGATTCTAAATTGCTCCATTACAATTAATATATATTTATGAATATGTCCAAATTGATATATCTGTAAGCTCCTCTAGACCATTAGCTTATCATAGGCAGGGAATGTGTCTGTTATACTGTGCTCTCCCAAGGGCTTAATACAGTGCTCTGCACACAGCAAGTGCTCAGTAAATGTGATTGGTCTGGTACCAGTTTCCCTCAACGTTTTTTGAAAATCTACTTTCCTTTCTTAAAGTTAGTTGCCTACTACGATTAAGAATATCATTTGCATTAGTTCTACTCAGTCCTATTCTCAATATTTTAATTACTAATATGATCCATCACTTCTAAAGTAAGTTGTTGATTTAATTAAAAAAATATGGGATACATTTACTGCACTTGAGCAGTTTGCAAAGCATTGGTCTCCAGCCTTAGAGTAAATTGTGGGGTTTTGTTTCTTATATTTTCTTTTCTGAATAATTTTTCTTGTATTGTTTTTAAAAAGGCCACTGCTTTTTGTGGGACCAACTGGTACAGGAAAATCTGTTTATGTGAAGGACAAACTGATGAATCACTTAGAAAAGAACCTGTATTTTCCATTTTTCGTTAATTTCTCAGCACGGACCAGTGCCAATCAGATCCAGGTTTGTTTAAACCGAGTAAGATAGTGGTTGTCAAACTTGTTTATCCTATGTTCTTTCTGAGGGCCTCCACTATTCTTCAGTGTTTAGGTTGGTTGATCATGCTTCCTGGTTTAGTTGGGAAAGGCTGTCCTTAGGCAGTTTTGAAAAAGTAACCAAATACTGTGGAATTAAACAGTCACAGCTAAAACCGGTCAGCCTGTCTTGTATCAACTTCCAGTTACTCTTGCTAATTTAAAAGATCTGGACTTCTGTGTTCATGCTAGAGCCCACTCAGTGCATACCAAGGAGGTCAGATTTTCATTTTGAGCAATAAGGTGAATTGGAGTGAAGCGTTGAAGGGGTGGGGTTATGAGGGACTATGGTGAAAGGGGGAAAATAGAGGGGGGAAATGAAAATGGAAGGGAAAGAGAAGGACCCTTCACCCCTGCTAGACCATGGATTTCCCCATCTTCAAAGGCCTTTTTGAAGTCTCATTTTCTCCAGGAGGACTTTCTTGATTGCTTTCTAATGTCCCCACCTTATATTTGCCACCTGCTATTTCGGCACCGAACCTTCATACCACCTTAAGCAATTAGAGGCTCACGGCCCTCCAAGGCACTTATGTATCTATCTCTATATTCTTTTATTTCTTTCAAACTATAATTTATTTTAGTGTCTGTATCCTCTACTAGATTGTAAGCTCCTTGAGGGCAGGGATCACATCTACTAACTTGAATTCTTCCAAGTGCTTAATACAGTGTTGTGCACAGAATAGGTCCTTAATAAGCGCTATCGATTACTCGATTGAGGAAGAGGATGGGGAGAGGGAAGAAGGTATTTGCCCTCTTCTGCTTCCTTTGCTGCCATGTCTGCTGTAGCCAGCCAAGCCAAGATAGATATTCATTTCTCCACCTACAGTAATCTGGGACTAGTAGCATGTATGTCCCTAAATTCTGGAGGACCTAACTCCACACTTTGCCCTCTTCCCCCTTTTCTTCCTCTTAAACCTAACACTTGCCAAGAGATAAGGGCAGAGTACGTAGATGGGATGGTATCCCAGTATCCTGGTTTTCATCAAAAATCATATAGTCAATTTGTCCAGGCCACCATCACTCCTCCTCAAAAAAATAACCCTTGGTTTGTTTCTTTCTTGGGATCCTGGTAGATTTTCATGTTTGGAAGAGATGGAGTAGGTCAGCATAATTGTTGAAGGGCTTGTGGGTATATGATTGTGGATACATATATAAGTGATGAGTGAATATGTAAGTGTGGGATGTGTGCATGTATGTGTACATGCGCACATATGGATGTAAGTATATGTTTGGCGGGGGCAAGGTATGGTTGGATGCTTGCATGTGAGTTTGAATACTTGCCAAGAGCTTAGTACAGTGCTCTGCACACAGTAAGTGCTCAATAAATATGACTGAATGAATGAATCAATCAGTGGTATTTATTGAGCCCTTACTGTGTGGAGAGCACTATATTACTTGGGAGAGTGCAATGTCACAGAGTTTATAGTCACATTTCCTACCCAAAAGAAGCTTACGGTCTAGCACGGGGATGGGGGGAAGGGGGTAGAGTGTGTGTGTGTGTGTGTTTTGGGAGGGGAGGTATATTTGTGTATTTTCCAGGGCAGCAAATTCAATGGAGGAGACATGAAGACATAAATCACAGACTATGCAACAGATAAAAGAATGAAAGAATAGATTCAAATGATAAACACAACTGAATACATTAACAACAAATACAGAGATAAATTTTGAGGTGACATAATAATAATAGTGGTATTTGTTTAGCACTTATTATGTGCCAGGCACTGCACTAAGCGCTGGGATAAATACGAGCAAATCGGACATGACTAAGAAGGGGCAGGGATATTATATGCATTCCTCTCATTATTAACATGACCAGTAAATACGATGTGTTTTTCATTTATCCATTCTGTATTTTAGCATATTATTATGGCCAAGTTGGACAAAAGACGCAAAGGAATATTTGGTCCTCCTATGGGCAAGAAGTGCATAATCTTTATAGATGACATGAACATGCCAGCACTGGAGAAATATGGAGCTCAGCCTCCTATTGAATTATTACGGCAGTTTATTGACTATGGAAATTGGTAACTATTAAACAAATGCTGAAGTTTAAGAGGGGTAATATTTCAGTGATAACTCATGATGTTGATTTTATTTAAATTACCATTCAAGATACTGCTGTTTATTATATACAGCCCTAATAAGTAAAAATCATTGCAAATAGCATTATTTTAAAATTTCTTTATGGATCAATTGATTCATGAAACATGGTTTTATTTAAAGGCAGTTCATTTCCTTTTTATTCATTTTTAGCACTGTGAATTCCAGAGAAAAGCACTCTACCTATCTAAAGTTGTCAATCGTACTGTCTTCTTAGATTTGTAATTAAGTGATTCTTAAATTTTTAAATTTGAAGGTATGACCTAAAGGACACATCCAAAATTTCATTGGTTGATATACAACTGATTGCTGCAATGGGCCCTCCAGGTGGTGGGAGGAATCCAATCTCTCCTCGTTTTATCCGTCATTTCAACGTGTGCACCATAAATGCCTTTGGTGATGAAACTATGGTCCGCATATTTTCAACCATTATAGCTTTCTACTTTAGGACTCGTGAATTCACTGCTGAATACTTTACAGTCGGAAACCAAATTGTCAGTGGGACTATGGAGGTGAGCAACTAATTCCTATGTAATATTGAAAGACTGTGGATAGCATGATTATACCTCATCTGCAAAATGGGGATTAAGACTGTGAGCCTTACATGGGATAACCTGATTACCCTATATCTACCCCAGCGCTTAGAACAGTGCTCTGCACATAGTAAGCGCTTAACAAATACCAACATTATCATTTATTAAATGCTCACTATCAAGCACTGTTCTCAGTGCTGGTGTAGATACAAGTTAACCAGGCCAGATGTGTAAAAATTGAAGAAAAACAGACCCTCATGTAGATTGAAAGAAATGAGGATAATATCTGTGTTAAAATCAACCAAGCAATTCTTACGTTATGCTTATTGGGCAAACCTATACCCCAAAGTGATTTAAAAAATTGGTCCTGATAACAGGGAAAAGATGAAATGTACCATTCTGAGGCTCAAGAATTAGATGAGAAAGTACCTCAAAATAAATTGCACTTACAATTTAAAAATATTCATTCATTCATTCAATAGTATTTATTGAGCACTTACTATGTGCAGAGCACTGTACTAAGCACTTGGAATGTACAATTGGGCAACAGAGACAATCCCTGCCCATTGACGGGCTTACAGTCTCATCGGGGGAGAAGACGGACAAAACCAAGACAACTTAATCGCAATAAATAGAATCAAGGGGATGTACACCTCATTAACAAAATAAATAGGGTAATAAAAATATATACAAATGAGCACAGTGCTGAGGGGAGGGGAGAGGGGGAGGAGCAGAGGGAAAGGGGGGAAAGGAGGCTTAGCTGAGGGGAGGTGAAGGGGGGCAGAAAGGGAGCAGAGGGAAAAGGGGAAACAGTCTGGAAAGGCCTCTTGGAGGAGGTGAGCTCTCAGTAGGGCTTTGAAGAGGGGAAGAGAGTTAGTTTGGCAGAGGTGAGGAGGGAGGGAATTCCAGGATAGCGGGAGGACGTGGGCCAGGGGTCGACGGCGGGATAGGCGTGAACGGGGGACGGTGAGGAGGTGAGCAGCAGATGAGTGGAGCATGCTGGGTGGGCAGTAGAAAGAGAGAAGGGAGGAGAGGTAGGAGGGGGCAAGGTGATGGAGAGCCTTGAAGCCCAGAGTGAGTTTCTGTTTCGTGTGGAGGTTGATAGGCAACCACTGGAGGATTTTAAGGAGGGGAGTGACATGCCCAGAGAGTTTCTACAGGAAGATGATCTGGGCAGCGGAATGAAGAATAGACTGGAGCGGGGAGAGACAGGAGGAAGGGAGATCAGAGAGAAGGCTGACACAATAATCCAGCTGGGATATTATGAGAGCCTGTACCAGTAAGATAGCCATTTGGATGGAGAGGAAAGGGCGGATCTTGGTGATATTGTAAAGGTGAGACCGGCAGGCATTGATGACGGATTGGATGTGTGGGGTGAATGAGAGAGCTGAGTCAAGAACTTGAGAGAAGGGAAGGATGGTCATACCATCCACAGTAACAGGGAAGCCAGGAAGAGGACAGGGCTTGGGAGGGAAGATAAGGAGCTCAGTTTTGGCCATGTTGAGTTTTAGGTGACGGGCAGACATCCAGGTGGAGACGTCCTGGAGACAGGAGGCGATATGAGCCTAAAGGGAGGGGAAGAGAACAGGGGCAGCGATGTAGATTTGTGTGTCATCTGCATAGAGATGATAGTTGAAGCCGTGGGGGCGAATGAGTTCACTAAGGGAGCGAGTGTAGATGGAGAACAGAAGAGGGCCAAGAACTGACCCTTGAGGAACCCCTACAGTTAGAGGATGGGAGGGGGAGGAGGAGCCCGCAAAGGAGACTGAGAATGAACAGCCAGAAAGATAAGAGGAGAACCAGGAAAGGACGGAGTCCATGAAGCCAAGGTGAGATAAGGTGTGGAGGAGAAGGGGATGGTCTACAGTATCAAAGGCAGCTGAGAGGTCGAGGAGGATTAGGATAGAGTAGGAGCCATTGGATTTGGCAAGAAGGAGGTCATGGGTGACCTTTGAGAGAGCAGTCTCGGTAGAGTGGAGGGGACGGAAGCCAGATTGGAGGGGGTGCAGGAGAGAGTTGGAGTTAAGGAATTCTAGGCAGCGAGTGTAGACGACTCGTTCTAGGAGTTTGGAAAGGAAGGGTAGGAGGGAGATAGGGCGATAGGTATTAATCAGTTTGCCATTTGGCTGTTGTTGATGATAAAGGGTTTTAGTTATGTTAATTGAGTGGTATGAAAGAAAGCCTAAAAGAACCCCTGTTTTAGCAATGCTTGGAGTTGAGTATGGTGTGCACATTTATCATATCTGTTAGCTATTGTGGATTTGCGTAATATCACCCAGATGGTAAATATATGTTGGAATGGGTGGCTCAGTTAAAAGTAGTAGTAGTCATATTTATTGAATGCTTACCGTGTGCAGAGCACTGTGTCAAATCTGGAAGAGACTACCCAGGTGGGAACTAGACCCGATCCCTGTCCCTCTGGGAGCTTCACAGTCTATGAGTTTAAGTGGGGAGAAGGGATTCAGAGACAGACCCATCAGTAGCGATGCAACCTCAAAACAAAACACAAATACACAAAATAAGCTCAAAGTCTCGGCAGCGATGGAGGGATCCGAGAACATGTGGGGGCGGCTTTCATCCCCATCCCAGTGGTCATGGAGCATGCTAGGAGCAAGGACCATTAGTGTGGTGGGAGGAAAGGCGGCAGTTCCTACGGGGCTTTTCTCCGGGGAGGAATGGAAGAGTTCAAGAGCGTGCGGGAGCTTTTTTTATCCCTGTGCTGGCGTTCACAGAACATGCCGGAAGCGGGGACCCTTGGTGGCAGGGGAGGGAAGTTGGTGGTTGCCATGGGTAAAGTAAAGGCTAGCTCCAAAATCACTACTTCTGTGATTGTGAGCCTTCTCGCTAATTCTGTGGGAATTTTCAGAATCCCAAGGTTTGCAGTGTGGAGTTCACTACCCTCAAGCTGAATTTTCAACAGAAATCTCTATTTTACGTAGTTGCAAATGTTCTTCAGATAATGTCTTTTTGATATTCAGTCTTGAATATTTGAAAAGTGGATCAGATTTTCTGATATTTTCTATCATATCAACCATCACCATCAAATAGTATTTATTAAGCTGTCATAAGTGCATGATACTAAAATAGGAGCAACCTTTAAAAAATTTAAACTATAAGGGCATACAGCATTTACAAATTTTATATATGATTTATTTGTTAATCATCAAATCATGAAATTGATAATGGATGTTTTATGTTTTTGTTTTCTTTTCATATAAAGATATATAAAAAGGCTATGGAAAATCTATTGCCTACACCAGCCAAGTCTCACTACTTATTCAACTTACGTGATTTTTCACGAGTTATCCTAGGCTGCTTACTTATTGAAAAAGAAGCTGTTAAGTATAAGCAGGTCATGATCCGTCTGTTTGTTCATGAAGTATTTCGAGTATTTTATGATCGCCTGGTAGATGATACTGATAGAGCTTGGTTGTTCGGAACAATCAAAAGTGTTTTGAAAGAACATTTCAAAGAATCATTTGATAGTGTTTTTTCACATTTGAGAAGAGAAAAAGCACCGGTAAGTAGAAATTTTTCCTTTTTTGGCAAATAATCAAGTATTTAATTTACCTATATTCATATAGCAAATGCTTCACATAAGCACTATTAATTTATCTTTTTGCCTGTTCATAGCAATGTGATGTTAATATTTCCTTCATAGGAAAGTACTTGAGGTATTTCATCATCAAAGCCTAGATTTTGCAGGGGAAGAGAAATGGGTAATCATGTTTACAGCAAACAAATCTTTGTCCTCTGTTTATGTACTTAGAGGTTGTGGATTGTTTTTTGGATACACATACAATTGGGGGAATGATCAGGTTTTATCATTTGTATAAATTTAGGTAAATGTTGGGTTTAAATTTCAAAAAGAAACTCATTTTATTTGAGTAGTTATCAGGTTTAAATTACAAAATTTTTAGGTTTTATTTTTGTGATTGCTTTGGGAATCATGAGACTTTTTTTTTAATGGCATTTGTCAAGTGCTTACTTTGGGCCAGGCAGTGTACTAAACACTGGGATAGATACAAGCTAATCAGAATGGACACAGTCCATGACCCACATGGGGCTCACAGTCTTAATCCCCATTTTGCAGATGAGGGAACTGAGGCCTAGAGAAGTTAAGTAATATGCCCAAGGTCACACAGAAGACAAGAGGCAGAGCCAGGATTAGAACCCAGGTCCTTCTGACTCCAAGACCTGTGCTGTATCCACTAGGCCATACTGCTTCTCTAGTACTCTAGTCCTAGTTCCTGCTGCTGTGATGCCATCAACGGTGAATGTTTCTAACCGAAGAGCCACTTTGGCTGTTCCATAAAGTGGACAAGCCCAGCAGGAATCCTGAAAAATGGCTAGCTATCCCAGGTAGTGAAAATTATAATGGCTGCCAAGGTAGCCACCTGCCCAGTCATGGTGCTGTAGAACAGGATGCCATGGTCACTTCAGCTGTAAGCTGGAAACTTTGCTAGCATTTTGCATCAGGCTACATCCCTGCCCACCTATTTGCTCATGCCCCCCTGGCATTCTAGCAGAAACATGACTGGCAAGGAAGAGTGTGAGTAGCACTTTGCAAACCACTATAATAATAATAATAATAATGATTATGGTATTTGTTAAGCACTTACCATGTGTGAAGCACTGTGCCATGTGTGAGCTGTGGTGGATACAAGCAAATCAGGTTGGACACAGTCCCTGTCCCACGTGGGGCTCACAGTTTCAATCATGATCATCATCATCATTTTTTTCTGTGCAGTTTCTTGGCCCTGATGTCCCAGCACCAAGGCTCATGGGTTGTTTCCCAATGGGATGGTTACTCAATCAATCCATCCTCTTCACTTTTACGCTTCTCATTCAACAACATTGGCATGTTTCTTTGGAAATTTGACTCCTTTCCAGTGTTTGCAAATGCCACAGAAGACTAAATAAGCACTTGGAATCTACTTACCTGCTAGTATACGTTGACATTCTTGCTCAATGTAGGACACTCAGATTCCAAGGTCAATCAGAAGCTTGGTTTTGAAGTGAGGGCTCTGTTTTGGAGTGAGAAGAATGATGACATTCACACTGAGGTTAGGTAACCTAGGGAAACTCCAGACTCTTTACAGAAAGGGAAAAGGGAAATCCCTCAGAAAAATGTATTTATGATGCATTTAAATGTGATTAGATATTCCAGAGATTTAATTCCAAAGCCCTTGTTGATAGTATTGAGGACCATGGAGATTTTGATAATTAATAATTGCACAAATGAACTAAATCTGCTTGTCAATCATGGCAAAATTAAGCTGGACTTATAGATGGCCTTAAATCCATTTTGATAATAAAAATGTTAAGATAAAATTTAAAAAAATGAAAACTTGGGGATTTTTCTTGAGCTTAGCCCTAATTTGTTTTTAAAAAATGATTTGTGGAGGTAGAAATGGTGTTGAATCAGATGAAGATCTAAAAAGCTATACCCTCCCTACTAGATTTTAGAAAATTTCCATGTTTGGTTCTTGATTTTTGCCTTTTGGCTTTCTGAAAATGTTATGGTAAGATTATGGTTATTAATTTATATTATTATTGCCTCACATATCATTTATACTATGTTATTCAGAAAATTATGCATATCATGAAGAACCGGTGAATAGAACTTTTTATATTTTTAAAGTGTTTGTTTTCTCAAGCAGGTCTTTTCCTATAATTTGTTTGTAATTCATTTTGAGAGATTCTCAATTTTGTTATTTGCTAAATTGTGAATCGTAGGTGACGGAAGAGGATTTAAGAAGTTTGCTCTTTGGTGACTACATGGAGCCAGATTTTGAAGGAGATGAAAGAGTTTATATTGAAATTCCAAGTATTCAGGAGTTCAGTCATGTTGTGGAGCACTGCTTGGATGAATATAACCAAACTCACAAAACAAGAATGAATCTTGTCATTTTTAGGTGCTTACATTTGATATTAATTAACTTGAACCAAATATTTTTTAATCATTTGAAATTGTATCTGTGGTAGTCTCATAAAAATTTGATTTAATAGATAGTGATTAAGATTAAACAGTGGTGGTGTTTTATAATAATGTTGGCAAGATTACAGGAAATAGAAAAGTTGCTGAGACTTTTTTTGCTATTGTAATCTGGTTTGGTAATTCTCAAACTGAATAAATACTGTGAATTGAAAATGATCTTTTCATTAATTTGTTTTACTCTAGATTATCCAATCATAACTATTTTAAAGGTATGTTTTGCTACTGTCTGCAATGGGTTTTTCCTTATGGAGGTAGTAATGAATGGTGATGCCATTGTTTCAGAAAATCAGAGCATTCAAATTTATTTCTTTAGTTGCCCTAAAGATTCTTTTCCTGGCAGGTATGTGTTGGAACATTTGTCCCGAATATGTCGCATTCTGAAGCAGTCAAAGGGTAATGCTTTATTAGTTGGACTTGGAGGAAGTGGCCGCCAATCTTTGACCCGTTTAGCTACATCTATGGCAAAAATGCAGATTTTCCAGCCAGAAATTTCCAAGAGCTATGGTATGAATGAGTGGAGAGAGGATTTGAAGGTAAAAATTTGTATTATAATTGTAAGAAACAGTTCTCTTTGGATTTCAGTTTTACTCTTCTTCCCAGTTTCTAATTTATTTAATTTTTACCTGAACAATTGGATCAGCATAGAGAAATTGAATTAGGAACAAATGAAATAGAAGTAAACTTTAGTGAACCAATTTAACAGATTCAGTTTCAGTAATGCTGGATTATACATTACACAGTATGATACATATATATATATATAAGTACACACACACATATAGAATATTATTCTGTATTCTTTTCTTTGTTATTTATTTTGGTCCATGGGTTGACAACCTCCTTTTCCAGGAGAGCCAAACAAAATGAAGCCTTGAGCGGTAGGTGTGCAAAGTGCCGCTCAATTTATGGCCCCTCCAAGAGAAATGTTGGGCATGGTGCAATGTGATGATATCATCGTACCACATGACACCTTCCTAGAAACACCTGTTCTTGGCAAGAGCTATTGCCGGTGGAGATGGAAAGTGTTATGGACTCGGAAAGGAGAGGGAATAGGGAAAGAAATGGAAAGGGAAGGGAGAGAAAGATAAGAGGAGTGGAAGGGTGGAGAAAAAAGAGAAGGGTAAGGAAGAGTAGGAAGAATGTGAGGGGGAAGGAAGGAGGGGTGGGAGAGCAAATCAGCAATAGGTAGCCTTATGGGACCTCCGCTGGGTGGGTGGTGTAGGTGGCTGTTGACACCCACAGCCATAGATCTGGTCCCCCGCCTTGAGGGCCCAGTGAGGGAGGGTCCACATCCTCTCGTGTCAGCTGTGGGGAGGGGAATCCCTACCTACCCAGGATGCTCCTGCAGCTTTTCAGCCAGCTCTGACCCTACCCTCCAATTTCCCTCTTTCCCTCCGGTTCCAAAAATCTGCTGAGCCGGGAGGAAAGGAGGTAGTCAGCAGTCTGCATTTGGGTCGATGGGGCTGATTGAGCAAAAACCCTCGGTTTTCGGAGGAAAGACTGGGTGAGGAGGGGTGGAGAGTTTGGGTAAGACTGGTGTTTGTCAGAGAACGAGGGAAGAGAAGGATAGAAAGAAAGCGGGGTGGGGGAGACAGAAAACTGAACTTCTATTTGTTCTACCATTTTCTTCTCTGCCACTACAGCCACTTAACTTGGCTGCTCCTAGACCTGGCCCTCACCAGGGTCTCAGTAACTGTTCATGGTGCCTGGCAAAGCAGCTGAACTCATCTCTTGCCTCAGCACTTCCTTGCCTGGCACTTAGCCCACCCATGACCGCTCTTTAGTGCACATACAACTCAGGGAGAGGATTGCTTTTGGTCCCTGCCTGCAAGCGCGGATGAATGGTCTCCTCTTCCTGGCTTGGCTGGCCCACTTCAGAGCCACTGTTTGCTGTGGGTGGGTGGCATGCAGTGGAGCTCGAGTGGAGGGGATGACAAGAGCAGCTTGAGTTCACCCTGCCATCCAGAAAGACATATCTAGCTACCATCTTGCCCCTTCTCCCCCCAGCTCCTTTCTGTCTCAAAGGAGTAGGGTGGCCCATCTACTTCCTGCCTGGCTTCCTGCATTGATTTTTGCTGTGGAGGGAAAGTTAGTGGCGTCACCCTCTCGGTGTTGAGTCTGTCAGTGGCCGCTTATGCTTAAGAGCCCTATTTCATATCAAGATAAGTCACCAGCAGCTCATGAGCCATAGGTTCCCAATCTCTGCTTGAGTCCAGTATTGATAACCACAAGACTTAAATTAATTTTTAAAAAAAATCCCCAGTTTTGATAATGAAAAGTGCTTTTTAGGCAGAATTAGTGTCAGCGTAGTACCAACAGTATTTATTAAATGAATGTTTAAGTGCAAAAACTTGTATAGTGGATTTAGTATTTATGTGGCAAATAGTATTTTGAAGTGTTTTGAAGCTCAACCCTTCTTTACTTCCTTACACTTAATTAAAGAATGTTGCAGGAAGCAAAATTTATAACATTCTCACTGGTTTAAAAAAAAAAGTGGTTGTATAATTCTGAAAGTATTTGCTACATATATGTGCAGTTCACTCAAATTAATGTGTCCTTTCAGCACCTTCTGAGAAGTGCAGGTATGAAGGGCTTGAAGACTGTTTTTCTAATTACGGACACCCAGATTAAAGAAGAAGCTTTCCTAGAGGATATTGATAGTGTGCTCAATACTGGCGAAGTTCCAAATATTTTTGCTGCAGATGAAAGACAAGAAGTGATGGAGGTAGAGTATCTTTCAATGGATGCTTCCTCTTTAGACAAACATTTTCATAATTTTGATTTTTGTGGAAACAGGGTGACCTAGTGGAAAAAACAGAGACTAGGAGTCAGAGGACCTGGGTTCTAATCCTGGATATGCCACATATCTGCTGTGTGACCTTGGGCAAGTCACTTAATGTCTCTATATCATTTACCTCACCTTTGAAATGGGGATTAAATCGTACTCTCTCCTACCTGGAACGTGAGCTTTGGGCAGTACAGGGCCTGTGTCCAAATCAATCAGTCGTATTATCGAGTGCTTACTGTGTGCAGAGCACTGTACTAAGTGCTTGGGAGAGTACAGTGTAACAGAGTTGGTAACACAGTCCCTGTCCGAAATGAATTTGCAGTCTAGCCGGGGGAGGCAGACATTAATATAAATAAATTACTGATATGTACCTAAGTGCTGTGGGGCTGAGGAAGGGGTGAATAAGGCTGCAGATCCAAGTGCAAGAGTGATGCAGAAGGGAGTGGGAGAAGAGGAAATGGGTTAGTTGAGAAAGGTTTCTTGCAGGAGATGTGCTTCAATTCATTCATTCAATTGTATTTATTGAGCGTTTACTGTGGGCAGAGCACTGTACTAAGCATTTGGAAAGTACAATTCTGCAACAGATAGACACAATCCCTACCCAACAACGGTCTCACAGTCTAGAAATGAGGCTTTAGTGAGGCTTTGAAGGTGGAGAGAGTGATCATCTGTCAGATATGAAGAGGGAGGGCAGTTCAGGCCAGAGACAGGATGTGGATGAGGGGTCAGCAGTGAAATGAGTTGGAGGTACAGTGAGTAGGTTGGCAATAGAGGAGCAAGGTGTGCGGGATGGGTTGTAGTAGGAAAGCAGTGAGGTAAGGTAATGAGGGGCAAGCTGATTAAGGGCTTTAAAGTCTATGGTAAGGAGTTTCTGCTATGAAGGTGGTTGGGCAACCACTTGGAGGCTCTTGAGGAGTAAATGAATGGTTTTGTAGAAAAATGATCTGGACAGCAAAGTGAAGTATGGACTGGCATGGGTTGTGGGGGGCAACAGGAGTCAGGGAGCTCAGCAAGGAGGCTGATGCACTAATCAGGGTGGGATAGGATAAATGCTTAGGTTAACATGGTAGCAGTTTGGATGGAGATGAAAGGGTGGGTTTTAGTGATGTTGTGAAAGTTAAACCGACATGATTTAGTGACTGATTGAATATATGGTTTGAATGAATGAGATGACTGGAGGGTAGCACCAAGGGTATGGGCCTATGAGACAGGAAGGATGGTGGTGCCGTCTAAGGTGATGGAAAAGTCAAGAGGAAGGCATGATATGGGTGGCAATATGACATGTTTAGTTTGAGGTATCGGCAGGATATCCAAATAGAGATGTCCTGAAGGCAGGAGGAAATATGAGACTATCTAGAAGGAGAGAGATCAAGGCTGGAGATGTAGGTTTAGGTATCACCCGCACAGAGATGGTAATTGAAGCCATGGGAGTGAATGAGTTCTCCGAGGGAGCGGGTGTAGATGGAGAATAGCAGGGGATCCAGAACTGAGCTTTGAGGTACTCCCCCAGTTAGGGGGTGGGAGGCAGAAGAGGAGCCTGCAAAAGAGAAAGAGAATGGGCAGCCAGCGAGTTAGGAAAAGAAACAGGAGAGGACATTTGTTAAGTGCTTACTATGTAATAATAATAATTATGGTATTTGTTAAGTGCTTACTTTGTGTCAGGCACTGTTCTAAGCACTGGGGTAGATACAAGATAATCAGGTTGGACACAGTCCATGCCCCACATGGGGCTCACAGTTTTAATTCCCATTGATAAATGACTTGCTCAAAGTCACACAGCAGTGGAGTCTTGCAGCTGGCAAAGGCGGAAGGGCAAAAAGGAACTCTGTCTATGTGCAGGCAACGCGGAATGGAATTGGATGTGCATTTATCTTTTCAGTCACACCCCCAAGAATGGATAGTATCTCCCCAACATCAATAGCTTCATCTTCATAGCCTAGCTCAGATGTATATGTAGATAGATTTCTCTCTAGGTATATATCCTCCGAAATTTCTTGTTTCACTTATTTTAGCATACTTACTAGATGGATTAGATTATTTCTCGAGCCATATTCTGGGCTCCAAATATTATAAAGAGGAAAATTTGATTTTTAAGTGCTTTGAAATAATAGAAACAGAGGACTGAGAGGGAAGGACTTTTAGAAGTCATCTAGGAAGGGCTACAGCTCAAATATCCCAGAGACATGACTTATATTTAAAGATCTTCAGAGAAGGTGATTCGACATGCACCATCAGTAACCCATTCAAAGGTTTACCCACTTTGTCAAAAATGTTTAATCCAAGTTGATTAAGGGTCTTTTTTTCCCCATTTTCTTAGACTGTTCGTCCAGCAATCCAGACTGGCATTAAGCAGGATGAACCCAGCCCCTTATCTTTGTTTGCTTTCTTCGTGAAACGCTGCAGAGAAAATCTTCATGTTGTAGTAGCCTTTAGCCCCATTGGAGATGCTTTTCGCAATCGCCTGAGGCAGTTTCCATCCCTCATCAATTGCTGTACCATTGACTGGTTCCAGGTTTGTAAATTTTATTTGGAACTAATCATTTTTGAAATTTTATTATCATCTTATGTGTACCTTAGTAGCAGTCCTAGATGATTTTTCCCAAGAAGTCTTTGAAAACATATCAAAGCATTTAAAGTAATTAGCTTTCTTTATGCTGGTTGAAATATATAGCCTTGTGGGGGAATGGTCTATTTTCTGAGTGATTATCAATCACTTCATCTTTGAATACAGAAGAAAACTATACACATCCACACCTTTCTCCATCCAAGCTATAGATGTACTATCTATTTTCTCCTCCAATAAAGGCATTCATTCATTTAATAGAATTACCAAGTGCCTAGTGTATGCAGAGCACTGTACTGAACTTTTGGGGGAGCAGAAGATATCCCTGCCCACAAGGAGATTTCAGTGTAGTTGGGGACACAGACACAGAAATAAATATGAGGAAGAAGAGGAGCAAGAGCTTAAATCGATATGCACAGAAGTGCTATGAGTGGTTGTGAGTGAGGTCAGATAAATCTCATTATAGGCTTCAGGGATGATCCATTTTGAGGCCCCGCCCCCCCAACCCCGAACTGTGATGTCATTTAGGCCATCTCCCCAACATTAATCAGTGCTCATTAGCATCCCCGCTGTCAAGCGGTGGACTCACATGAGCTGGGATAGTGGGGAGGAGAAGGCAGTGATGGTGAGGAGATGGGCTTTTAAAACAGCAACTCAAGACCACTGGCCAGGCCAAATGGTTCAGGGACCCAACGCGACTGGGCTTGGGGGTAACTTGGGGGTAATTGAAGCAGCTCCTACAGGAAGGCAACAACTTTAGTAAGTCCACCCAGCTGCAAGGGCTCCAGCACCAGCTCTTCCGGCCCCTTTGGTCCCATCTCACCCGGGAGCATGTGGTGGCACAGTAGTTGCGACTCCGGCTAACCCGGAACTGGACTTCTCAGAGAGGGTTGAAAGTGCCCAGAAGGGAAGGGGAGCCGCCTCAATGTGAGACGCCAAAGGGGAGGGTGGCACTCCAGGAGGCATATCAGGGTGAAGGGGCTAGGATTAGGCTGGGCCCTGTGGCTGCCATGGGAAGGAGATGGAGTTACCAAGGGCCGGGGAGTGAGGGGGCAAGAAGGCATATTTGAGATGACCACAATTGCTGGAACCTTTCTTTGGGAGTCGGGGCTCATCTGGCGGTGGTAGGTTGCTCGGCTGGGCACTGAATTGTGAATTGTTTGAGTCCCCAGACTACAGCCCCTCAAGGCCCTACTTGAATCCAGCCCTGGCTGAGGTGGTAGTTGGGAGGGCCTGAGCTGGGGAAGTGGGATTTCAGAAGGGCTTTGAAGATGGAAGACCTGTGAACTGGAAGATTTGAAGGGAGTGGGTGCTCCAGACAGGAAGAAACTATTGGTTTTCTTATCTAGGGTTTTCTTCTGGGTTGAAAATGGACTTTCTAAAAAAAAAAAGAAAAGTATTAAAACCTGGAAAATTATTAAAAGTTTATAAGTGGTGCTCTTTTAGGTTATCTGTAGTCAGATGTGGTTTAATGTTTAGCTTTTTCAATATTGTCATATGAAATTAAGATCATGAACGTTTACTAAGGAAAAGACTATAAAATAGTTTAATTAAGCAGTAAATCTGCATTTTGAACAGTACTGCCTTTTAAAAATTGCCTGTGTTTGTTTTTAGCCCTGGCCTGAAGATGCTCTTGAACGTGTCGCTGTAACCTTTTTAAGAACACTGGAACTCACAGATAATGAACGTCAGGAAGTGGTGCCAATCTGTAAACACTTTCACACGTCTGTTACAGCACTCTCAACAAGGTTAATATTAGATTAATGTTATTAATTTAATTCCATCATGATTATCTGCTCAGCACCTACGGTGGGCACAGAATGGTACAAAGCTCTTGGGAGAGTGCAATAGAAATAGTCGACGTGATCCTTACCGTCAGAGAACTTAAACTCTAATGGGAGAGACAGGCCCTAAAAGCAATTACAGAAAGGAGGAAGAAAGAAAAGATGTGTGCATGAATTTGTCCTTAAGCAGTAGGGTGTGTAAGATATATACAAATGAGTTATGAGAGGTTTGGAGTACATGAAAATTAAAGTGGCACAAAGAGCTGAACAGGCAGCAGGGTGGATATTAGCAAGGGGGATTAGAAATTAATCAGGAAAGGTTTACTGGAGGAGATGTGATTTCAGAGGTTTTGAAAATGGGGAGAGCAATGGTCTGTTGAATACAAAAAGGGAAGGATTAAGTCAGGAGGCACAGATGGAGGACGTAGGTTTTGAAAGCAGAAGAGAGTTCTCTTGAGAGACAACCGAGAAGGATGAGAGAGTAGATGTTGAGGTGGGAGGGAGTCGGGGAGTTGGAGATACTGGGGAGATCATGCTTAATGGTATGGATTTTTGTCAACAAAGTATTAGGTCCTCAGGGGTTGGGAGGTAAGTGGGTGCAGTGGGGGATTTAGGAGGAGCTAATGAATCGTATACTCTAATATCTAAGGCGATCAGAAATCGGATCAACTTAGGGTTGGGGGAGAGGCTGATGGGACAAGAGGAGACAGTGAGGGGAAATTGGTAGACTGAGAAACTCAATGAAGGAATTGATTATAGTCCTTTTGGTTCCAGCAGCACTCCCTTATCCCTACCAGTTATATTCCCGCTGGGGAGTGGAGTACAGTGTGTGAGAAAATGGACAGGGGCGCAGCACATTACAAATTGCACACAGATCTTTTTTACATGCAGGACCCATTTGCAGCATAAGTGACTACACCCCAGTGCTGATGCACTGCCATAGGGCCAAAACTCAGCAGGCAACTAGTTGCCTTAGTAGCTGCTGTGGTCTTTGTTGCCTGCCTTAGCCAGATATTTTTTCAGGATCCCTGCTGGGCCTGTCCACTTCTGTGGCATGCCTTAGGTGGTGCTCATCACTAATGGCCTCTGCAGGCAAAGTTGGACTAGAACCCAGGTCACCTGATTCCCAGAGCTGTGCTATTTCCTTCTGACCAACAGCAGGTACAACTTGCGTCGCAGTAGTGATGATGGCGGGGGGCATGCCTCATTTTTCCGAAGGAACTATTTTGATATGGATCCTTCTGGAGCATGGCTCTGGTGCACCTATTGGCACAGCCATTGGCAGCAGAAGCAGCCTGGGAATTTCTGGTGTGGTATGGCCACATCATAGTGACCACAAGGGTAATCTTTGGGGAATGGTTCCTTTTCAGGTGTGGTGGCCATCGTTGTCAGCACCCACTTCCTTGTCAAAATTGGGATCTTAATGGATTCTGCCAGAGGCTTTGAAGGCAGTAGGACATTACCCAAGAAGCGTGACTGTCCCACTTGTGGTGCATCTGGTCACCTTTGTTAGGCCCTAAATCTTACTGGCAGACTTAGGTGCCAGTAAACTGCATTAGCTTCAAGTAATAGTGTTGTCCCCTGGCACGTAACTCAAGATCACCTTGAGGGAGATTTTTTACAAATTGAAGTTGTGGTGAATTGTGCCTGTCAAACTCACACTATTATAGGAAGCAGCGTGGCTTAGTGGAAAGAGCACGGACTTGAGAGACAGAAGACATGGGTTCTGATCCCCTCCCCGCCTCTTGTCTGTGACCTTGGGCAAGTCACTTCTCTTCTCTGTGCTTCACTTCCCTCATCTGTAAAATGGAAGTTAAGACTGTGAGCCCCACGTGGAACAACTGATTACCTTGTATCTACCCCAGTGTTTAGAACAGTGCTTGGCACATAGTGATTACCAAATACCATAATTATTATTATTAATATCTCTCCTCCTTCTTTATCTGTTTATTTTGCACCTTTCACATAATACTCCCACTCCAAGGCACTTTCTGGGGAACATCTACAGTCTTCTCTCTTTCTATGCTTATGAATTAGGCAGAGTATGCATTATTCTTTCCTAAGTAATCATTTGCATGTGTTTCCGTCTTTATATTTTCCCTTTACATACATTATTGCAGAGGGTTCATTCTCTGAAGATTTCTGATTTTTTTCAAGATTTCTGGAATTGAAAGTCTACTTTTAATACTCGAGCTTTGGTTGTTACATTGTAGCATTTCAAGCGTATAGTATTGTACTCTCCCTTAGTACAGTGCTCTGCACGTAATAAGCACTCAATAAATACCAGTGATGATGATATAGAAGTTCATTAATTTAGTTAGAAATGTTATCTTTGTTATAGATTCTTGCAAGTTCTGGGAAGACATAACTATGTTACTCCTACATCTTACCTTGAACTCATTGCAGCATTCGAACAGCTTTTGACTCAGAAACGACATACTGTGATGAAAGCCAAAAAACGATATATGAATGGGCTAGATCAATTGGCTTTTGCTGAATCTCAAGTGAGTAGATAAACTTCTCCAAAGGACAGTAGAAAACCTGAAAGTGGCTTCTCTAATTTCAGCTATCAAATTTGGTTTAGCTATGAATGAGTTGCGGTGAAGTTTATGATTCCCATTACGAGTAAAAGATTTGAGTCTTTCATGCATTTGAATTTAAGCCACTCTATTAATGGTTTTAAACATGTGGAGGAATAGAGTGCGGCTACAACCTAGGTACCAGGCTTATGTTTTGCTTCGAACCCCCTCTTCAGACGTCCCCTGCTTTGCTCACTCTAATCTAACACACTTTCCTAACACAAATCATTTTTTCAAGGGAAGGTAGGCCGCACACCTATAATTTAAATGTAGGATTACATGTATGTATATATTGGAAGCAGCATAGCCTTGTGGAAAGAGCCCGGGCCTGGGAGTCAGATGACCTGGGTTCTAATCCCAGGTCTGCCAGTTGCTTGCTGTGTGACCTTGGGCAAGTCGCTTAACTTCTCTTTGCCTCAGTTTTGTCCACTGTAAAATGGGGCTTAAGTACCTGTTCTTCCTCCCACTATGAGCTCCATGTGGGACAGGGACTGGGTCTGACCTAATTAACTTGCACCTACCTAGAAGCAGCGTGGCTCAATGGAAAGAGCACGGGCTGGGGAGGCAGAAGTCATGGCTTCAAATCCCGGCTCTGCTGCTAGTCAGCTGTGTGACTTTGGGCAAGTCACTTAACTTCTCTGAGCCTCAGTTACCTCATCTGTAAAATGGGCATTAAGACTGTGAGCCCCACGTGGGACAATATGATCACCTTGTATCCTCCCCGGCGCTTAGAACAGTGCTTTGCACATAGTAAGCGCTTAACAAATGCTATAATTATTATTATCATTATTACCCCCAGCACTTTGTTGGACACATAGTAAACGCTTAACAAATGCCATTAAAAAAAATGGGCTGTAGGAGTTCAACTGCTCCAGCTCTCTTATGACCGTTTTAGTTCTCTTTCTCTGTATACCATCCACTGTTGCCACAACGATGATAAATTTATGAGAAAAATGTCCATCTAGGTCGGCGAGATGAAGCTGGAACTAGTTGAGTTGCAACCTAAATTGGAAGAGGCTAAAGTAGAGAATGCCACCATGATGCAGGTAGAGTTATCATGAATATACCTTGATTATTACAGCATGATCATTGCTGTAGCAATGCTGAAAAGTTATTTTAATTTAGCTGTTAAATTGGTATCATTGTCTATGCTTCAATCACTATAATTTTAAATTAGGGTTCCCAGCGAGCCTTGTAATGAATCATTGGTTCCCTTGGAAATGAACCATTCATTCAATCGTATTTATTGAGCACTTACTGTGTGCAGAGCACTGTACTGATGGCTTGGAAAGTACAATTCTGCAACAGAGATAATCCCTACCCAACAACGGGTTCGCAGTCTGGAAGCAACCACCACTTGCTCCTTGGTAAGGAAGTAAGCATATTTCCTGAGAGCACGTAGTCACTGTTGCTCCAAACAGCTCCCTGCCATACTTCTCTTTGTGTGAAAGCAATAGCCTGGGAAGAAGGTTTTGGCCTGTGATAGTACATATTTACTTGGTTTCCTTTTAAATTCAAAGCTGCCGACATAAAGTTTCCTTTGTGAGACTTAAATGAGACTAGAATTTGAATGATTCAATGACTCGTTCGAGACAAGATTGCTGAGAGACAATCTGTCATTCTTAGTCTCACCTTAGGGAACAGAAGCTTTAGTAGAAAAAAGGGAGCTTTAGGACCAAATTTTTGTATTTACCAGGGACGATAGCTCCATGCTGTGCTCAAAAAATCCTCTTCATTCATTTCCTTTTTGAGGTTATCAAAAGAGAATCTGCAGCAGTGGAAGCCAAGAGTAAAGTTATAAAAGTAGATGAAGAGGAAGCTTTAGGCAAAACCGAAGAAGCTCGGGTCCTGAAGAATGAATGTGAGAGTGACCTAGCAGAAGCAATTCCAGCCTTAGAAGCTGCTCTTTCTGCCCTTGATACTTTAAAGGCAAGTAAATATTCACTGGGTGCCTATTGAGTTGTGACTCAATGTACTAATGACTCAGTGTGCTTGGGAGAGCTAGGGGAGGGGAGTAATTTAGGAAGTGGATGCTAGTAGAGCTTTAAGAGAGGGAAGGAGGAAAGAGGTGTGCTTGGTCAAGTGGAAGAGGGAGGAGAGATTCCATGCCAGGTAAGGGCACAAACAATATACCTTGGAGATGGAAGAACCATGTGTGAGGGATAGTAGAGAAGTTTTCCTGGACCTGTGGGAGAGCTCAAGATGCGATGTACCAAGAAAGAAGTCAGTTAAGTGTAATGCTGGTAGAAAATCTTGCAGGCCATTTTAAGAGTTTGGATTTGATGCAGGCCAAAATAGGAAGCTATAATCTAGGTTTTTGAGGCACGATTGACCCGCAAGAAAAATATTCTTGCTGCTGCTGGAGTGGAGGAAGACAGAGAGGACTTGAGAGCAGGGGGCCTCTCTCCTTCTCTGCAGGCTTTCGTTTCCTCGTGCCTACAGGACACCTCTACATGGATAATCCCCAGCACCCCCAAGCTCAATTTTCCCCAAATCCTTTCCTCCAGCTTTCCCATCACAGTTAATAATACCACTGTTCTCCCCATCGCAACTTTGGCAATATACAGGACTACTTTCTTTCAACTTCCATATTCAGTTTGTCACCAGATCCTGTCGGCTTTTTCCTCCACAGAATTTCCAGGACCCGCCCCGTCCTCTCCATTCCAAAGGTCACCATGGTGGTCCAGGCAATTGCCATATCCTGGCTTGACTCCTACATCAGCTTCCTTGCTGATCTTCCGGCTTCCGGTCTCTCTTCTCTCCAGTCCATATTTCACCTCTGCTACCCAAATCGCTTTTCTTAGATGTCGTTCTGCACATCTCCCCACTCTTCCAAAACCTCCAATGGCAGCCCATCCCTCTCCACATCCAGCAGGAAATCCTCACCACCAGCTGTAAAATACTCGATTGGCTCTCTCCCTCCTACTTATCCACTCTCTTCTCCCATTAGACCCCAGGTTTGAGTGCTTGGATCCTCCCGACCTATTCACTGTACCTCATTCTCATCCCTCCAACCTCTTGCTCATACCCTCCCCCGTGCCTGGATCTCCCCTACCGCTTCACGCCTGACCGACCACTGCTCTCCCAATCTTCGAAGCTCTTCTCAGACCACATCTCCTTCAGAAGTCCTTCCCTGATTCATTTTGATGCTCCTCACTTTATTCACCCCCCACCCCACAATTGCCACACTAAGCACTTCTGCACCGCTAAGCACTTGAGTCCTCACCCCCATGCAAAGAACTCTGTGCATATCTTCATACTCTATTTCTTCTTCACATCTGTAATTTCTTTAGTGTTAGCCTCCCCTCACTTGATTGTAAGCTCTTTAAAGGCAGGGATGAAGCATGTCTACAAATTCCTTTGTTCTCTCTCAAGGACTTAGTACAGTGCTCAGCACATGGTAGGTACTCAGTCAATATTATTGTTTATTGATGAAAGAGGCTATTACAATAACTTTATGTTTTTCCTGGAATTAGGGAAAGTCATTTCTGATGGGCGTGGGGGATGGGAGGGGAGGTTGCCACCTTGCAGCCCGCAATTCTCCTGTCCACCCATTCAGAAATCTGGTTGGAGTGTGGAGTGGAGCCATGTCCCACCATCCTTTGCTGCTTAGAACACATACAATATCTCCTGCACAGAAAAGGATAGAATTGGATTTAATTGTTAAATAACTTGGTTGGTGCTGATTTTTTCCTTAATCTTGTAAAATGTATTTACAATTTATACATTAAAAGTAATCTATATCATTAAAAAGTTCAGAATTAACATTTAGCTCTTTATATTGAGAAATACATGGATTTGCTAATATGATATTTATTCAAGCCTGCTGATATTGCAATTGTGAAATCAATGAAGAATCCTCCATCTGGTGTCAAACTGGTTATGGCTGCTATTTGTGTCATGAAAGACATAAAGCCTGAAAGAATTGTAGACCCTACAGGAACTGGAGGCAAGGTAATGAATGGTGACAAATTTGATTGGGATTCATGAATGTTTCAATTTATTTGCAAATTGAGTAAACAGATTGTATCAGCTCAAACTTGGCTAATATACCATTTAAGGGGAAATAGATAGACATAGTTCTTGAGCATGAATAGGCACTAGACTAGCAAGACAAAACCCTTAGAGTGAGTCTGAAGCTTTATAACAAGTGTGGGGGCTTCCCGTTTGCTCTTGACCTTTCAGCCCATTCATTTTGGAGGTCCCCATGAACAACTGCTCCGAGTGGGAAGATTCATTTTGGTTTTTTTAGCTCCTCTAGACTGTAAGCTCATTATGGGCAAGGAACGTGTCTACCAACTGTTGTATTGTACTCTCTCCAGCAGTTAGTACAGTGCTCTGCATACAATAAGTACTCAATAAATACCATTGATTGAATGATTTTGTTTCTGAGCCAGCATGCTTAAAACAGTGGTGGCCTAGTTTATGGACCCTAGCAGCTACATTAAGATTACCTTCACAACGTTTGCAACATCTCTGGATTCTAAGCACTGGAGTAGGTACAAGGTAATCGGGTTGTCCCACATGGTGCTCACAGTCTTAATCTCCATTTTACAGATGAGGTAACTGAGGCTCAGAGAAGTTAAGTAGCTTGCCCAGGGTCACACAGCAGACAAGTGGCGGAGCCGAGATTAGAACCCACGTCCTCTGACTCCCAAACCCATGCTCTTTCCACTAAGCCACACTGCTTCTCTGACCTCCCTGCCTCTTGTCTCTCCCACTCCCATTCTTCTCTCTGTTGCCCACATCAATTTTCTAAAAATGTAAGCTCTTTGAGGGATCAGGAGAAGCAGTATGACACAGTGGATAGAACTTGGGCCTGGGAGTCAGAAGGTCATGGGCTCTAATCCCAGCTCTACCACTTGTCTGCTCTGTGACCTTGGGCAAGTCACTTCACTTCCCTGGGCCTCAGTTCTCCGACTCTGTAAAATGGGGATTGAGACTGTGAGCCCCACATGTGACAGGGAATGTGTCCAACCCGATTCGCTTGTATCCACCCCAGCGCTTAGTACAGTGCCTGGCACATAATAAGCGCTTAACAAATACTGTAATTTATTATTATTACCATTATTGTCTCTAACAACTCTATTGTGTTGTTTTCTCCCAAGTACCTAGTACAGTGCTCTGCATAGTAAGTGCTCAATAAATTCCATTGACTGATTGATCTTCAGTAGTCAGATAACTTCAAGACATGAGCAGTTGAAATGAGGATCCTCAAAGGCAGAGAGGCTATATTCCACACTGCTTTTCCAGGTTATTTCTGCTAAAGCTTGAAGGCTTTTTAAATGCTCCGCCACAGACATAACTCAAGCAGCATACTTGTCAACCAGTCATTGGTATTTATTATTATTATTATTATTATTATTCATAATAATAATTGTGGCTTGGGAGTCAGAAGATGTGGATTCTAATCCTGGCTCCGCCACTTGTCAGTTGTGTGACCTTGGGCAAGCCACTTAACTTTTCTGTGCCTCAGTTACCTCATCTGTAAAATGGGGATTAAGGCTGGGAGCCCCACGTGGGACAACCTGATCACCTTGTATCTACCCCAGTGCTTAGAACAGTGCTCGGCACATAGTAAGTGCTTAAAAAATACCATAATAATAATTATTATTATTATTTGTTAAGCGCTTATTGTGTACTAAGCACTGTACTAAGAGCTGGGGTGGATACAAGGAATCGGGGTGGACACAGTCCCTGTCCCAAATGGGGCTTCCAGTCTCAATCCCCATTTTACAGATGAGGTAACTGAGGCACAGAGAAGTGAAGTGATTTGTCCAAGGCCACACAGCAGACAAGTGGCAGAGTGTCTAATGAGTGCTCAGTACTAAGCCTTTGGGAGAATAGAGCAGAAGTACAAGATCTCTGCCCACAAGGAAATGATAATCTAATGAGAATTCCCTCCTAGTAGTGAAAGGAGCGGGGTCAGAATCTTGACTGCTAAAATCAGTCAATCAGTGGTATTTATTGAACACTTACAGAGTGCAGAGCGATGTACTGAAACAGAAAGTCTGTAGTCTCTGGAATGGAAAAAACAACAACAGATGACATTGTCCTAGCTTCCTCCAAACTCTGATTTAGTTTTCCTCAGCATATATGGTGTTATAATTTTATTCTAATGTTTTGGGTGCAAATTGTGATCAATCAATTATATTTATTGAGTGCTTACTGTATGGAGAATACTACTAAGCGCTTGGGAGAGTACAATACACCAGATTTGGTAGGCATGTTCCCTTCCCACAAGTTTACACTCTAGAGGGGGAGACAGACATTAAAATAAATTACAGGTACATACAGAAGTGCTGTGGTGCTGAGGGCTGGAAGAATATTGAGTGTTTAAGGGGTACAGATGGGATATTCAAAAAATTTAACTATTCCAGTTTTGGGGGGTGTTTTGGAAGGGAAGTGAACCCTTATATCCATCAGTAGTATTTATTGAGCACTTACTGTGTGCAGACCACTGTACTAAATGCTTGGGGGAGTACAGTGCAACCAAGTTGGTAGACATGCTCCTTGCCCTCAGTGAGTTTACAGTCTAGAGGGGGAGACATCAATATAAATCAATTGCAGATGTGTACATAAATATTGTGGGGCTGAGGGTGGGGTCAATATAAAGTGCTTAAAGGGGGCAGGTCCAAGTACGTAGGTAATGCAGAAAGCTGAGGAAGTAGGGGAAATGGCTGAGTCAGAGGAGGCTTCTTGGAGGAAATGTAACCTGAATAAGGCTTTGAAGGTGGGGAGAGTGGTGGTCTAGAGTATATGGAGGGGGGAGGACATGGGAAAGAGGTCAGTGGCAAGGTAGATGAGATTAGGGTGCAGTGATCAAGCTGCTCTAGTGGAGTGAAGTATGCGGGCTTGGCTGTCGTAGGAGATCAGTGAGATAAGGTAGGGGGTGAGCTGGTTGAGTGCTTTGAAGCCGATGGTAAGAAGTTTCTGATTGATGTGGAGGTCCTTGTGGCATGGAGAAAAGTGGACTGTATTGATGTTCATATGAAGACTCTGTCCCTGTCATCCTGCCATATTAATTTTAACCACCATTAGGGATACTAGAAATATTCATCAGTCAGTATCTGTGAAAGACATTTTCATTTGTTTTGGGCCCCAGGTTTTACTCTTGTTGAGATACTTATTTTGGGTTTTTAATTTTCCATCATCGTTAGGCAGTTCAAGAACCTATCTGCTCTTTCCTTAGTATTGTCTCATTCCAGCAAGAATATGGGAACTCAAGGAAAGTGGAGTCAGGTGCCACTTATTTCCTGCTCTCTCCTTTTATTTGAAAGATTAAAGCAGCCTTTGGAGGGAGCCTTTTCAATCATATTTCTTTGCTATCTCACTGCAAAGGGAATTCAAAGGCAAAAGAAAAGGAGGTTAAAGATTGAGTTCTTTTTCTTTTTCTAGATTCTAATAATTTCAATTTCAAAGCTGCAAACCACTTTTATAAAAGAAAAAAATGATCATTTCACTATTTTGTCTTCAAATTTAAATTAACTTTGCCCGCTAGCAAAAACTCGGTCTAAACATCTGGGTTTATATTAAAACATATTTTTAAGATTAACCTCAGTTGCTTGAAAACCAGTATCTACAAAGTGACAGTTTGATAAGTCTGTGTAAGTAGTTTGTATAGATGATATATCACTTATTCAATATGTATGCATATATTATAGTTCTCTGTTATTATACATTTACTGATTTTTTTCCACTCAATTTTTTTTCTAGATATTAGATTATTGGGGACCTAGCAAGAAACTTTTGGGAGATATCAGTTTTTTAAGAGATCTGAGAGAATATGACAAGGATAACATTCCAGTAAGTCTTGTTGTATGCTTTTTTCCTCAATACTACTTTCCAAAAAGTATAGAAAGTTTTTCAATATTTTGCTAAAGGTTTTGAAGCTAATACTTTTAATAGGGGTAGATAACATTTAAAGATGCATCATTGACCTCTTGGATGTGGGTTGTCCCAGGGCATATACTACTCTAAAGGATAAGTTATTTTAGAAGAAAAATTGACCTCTTTCTGGTCAATAAGACTTTTCATGCTGTAAAACACATTTCTTTTTCAGACAGCAAATAATATAAATTTAGAACTGTCTTAGCTTTTCAAAATACCTAATTTACACCTAAGGCGTAGCTTGTGCATAACATGGATGCAGGGCCTATGTCCACCAATTAATAATCAGTATGTTTTTATTACAATTTTTTAACATTTAAATTATTCTCTTCATTTGTTTACATTTTATCTCCCAACTCTTTGAGAGCTTTTCACTTTCTCTGTATTCCCCAAGAAATGTCAGCTCTTGGTCAGCTGTAACAAAACAGGTGCTTGCCATTTTTGGTTCCAAATCAGATCTTTGTTTTTTGCTACACTACAACATGTTAATTAGTGAAAACAGTTGGTCTGTAGGCCTGGCAAATTTGGGTCAAAAAACTTTGGAATCATTTCTGGTTGGGTTATGGTTGGGTCGGGATCTCAAAATTGATCATCATTATCGTGATATATCTCAAAATTACTTTTGAAAAGTTGATTTTGGTTGATTTTGTTTTTTAAAATGAATATAATGAAGAATGTACTTCTCTAAGGTAATGATAATTGTGGTTTAATCACTTCTATTATATCATGAGTATTTTTTTCTTGTGATAAAATGTGTATATTGCTAACTCAGGATGCTTGTCATGCAGGGGTCTGTCATGCAAAAGATTCGCCATGAATATTTAACCAACCCAGAGTTTGATCCTCTTAAGATTGCTAAAGCTTCATCTGCTGCTGAGGGGTTATGCAAGTGGATAAAGGCAATGGATGTGTATGACAGAGTTACAAAGGTAAACCAAGGATTGTACATTCTATCAAAATAAAGTAAATTCTAAGACCTAAACCTAGTTTGTACCTCAGCACTATATACTGATGACTAAATGTTCATTAAAAGTGTGTACATATTATTATTATTATTGTATTTGTGTAAGCCATGTGTCAAGCACCATTCTAAGTGCTGGGATAGATACACAACATCATCAGGTTGGACATAGTCCCTGAACTGCATTGAGGCTCATGGTCTAAGTAGGAGGGAGAACACAGTTAGTCAATCAGTCAGTCGTATTTATTGAGCACTTATTGTGTGCAGAGCACTGTATTAAGCGCTTGGGAAAGTACAGTATAACAATATAACAGGCACATTCCCTGCCCACAACGAGCTTACAGTCTAGAACAGCTGTTTAATCCCTGAGACACCGAGAAGTTAACTGATTTCCTCAAAAGTCACACAGCAAGCAATTGGCAGAGCTGGGATTAGAACCCAGGTTCTCTGATGCCCAGGCCCATACCCTTTCCACTGGCCCACGTTACTTCTCATATATTTTCAGGATGAGGTGCATATATATTTTGCCCTTGCTGGTACAATTCAAAAAAAAATTCCATGATTCTTTTGATTCGAAGGATCTCATTACTAGCCACATAGATTTTGCCAGCACTGAAGTTACTCATGCTTTACTTGTTTCCATTGTGTTGGAAATTCAAGGCAGAGGATTAGAGTACTCGAGATGTTCCACCTTAGGTAGGATAATCACGATATTTTGGCCACCAGCCTGTCACCCAAAATTTGTCCATCTGTCCGAATGTCCATCTGTCCACCAGAATATTGGCAGTGGAAGAACCGGCCACTGCAGCTGCGGCTGGGAGCCCTGTCTCTACAGCAGCTAGGAATAAAGACAGAGCCGTGGTGACAGCAGGATGGCTGGAGGTGAGGAGAAGCCAGGGTTAATCTGCAGTCTTCCCTGTGACTCCCTGGCCACTGCCATGTTTCCTGCTGATGGACTTGGTTCTTATTTCCTTTGTGACCTCTAGGGATCTTGAAGCCGATGAGTAGGGAACTTGACTGACACAGAAGCGTGGGGGAAGTCTCAGCATAGCCGTGGCTTCCCTGCAATTTATCCGAGGCATTTATTGAGCGCTCACTGAGCCCTCAGAACCGTGCGAAGTTCTTAGGAGAGTACCACAAAAGCAAATTGCATGTCCCCATCCCCCAAGGATGGAACTTACAATTGAATGGTGCCTGCTCCTATTCTGCTGCCTCCACTGTCCCCGTCTCAGTTACCACCATTACCATCCTCCCGATTCTGGAGTGTAGCTTGATGTGTGTGTTCGCGTACTGTTGGATCGTCTCTGTTGCCGAATTGCACTTTCCAAGTGCTTAGTACAGTGCTCTGCACAAAGTAAGCGGTCAATAAATACGACTGAATGAATGAATACTGTTTATGAGTTTCTACTTTGGTTTTTCTTGCTCTCTTTTTGTTGCTCTTTGCATCTTTACCTCTCAGTCTCACCCTCTTTCTGGCTCTCTATTACTGACTTGCACTGCCTCCATCTCTTGCTGTCTCCTTTTTCTGTCCCACTTGGCCACCCAAAATTTGGGACCAAACTCCATCCTCTTACGTGATTCTATATAATTTCTCTTACTCTGGAAAGTTACACAAGATCTCTTTTCATATGTGTTTGCACTCCCCTTAAGATTATCAATCCTCTGTGGGCCAGGGAAATTGTCTAAGTTAATATCCTGGAACATTCCAATTTGCTCAGAACAGTTTCCCGTATATTGAAAGCACTCAACAAATGTAACACTTAATCATAGTAACATATGCAAATACTGCACACAGCTTTTCTGGGCCTCGGTTACCTCATCCGTAAAATGGGTATTGAGACTGTGAGCTCCATGTGGGACAGGGACTGTGTCCAACCTGATTACCTTATATCTACCCCAGGGCTTAGAACAGTGCTTGGCACATAGTAAGCACTTAAGTGCCATAATTAGCACAGGAGGGAGGCCTTGAGTGCCAGAAGAACCAAGAAAGGAAATGTCCTCTTGGCACCAGGTAGAAGGAATGGGTAAATGTTGGGACTTGTTTGGAAAGTTGAATGATGAGGATGATGGTATTTGTTAAACGCTTACTATGTGCCAAGCGCTGTTCTAAGCGCTGATCCCTACTTATGCTTCTTCCTGCACTAATTGTTGATGAATAGGTGGTTGCACCCAAGAAAGCCCGTCTAGCAGAAGCTCAGAGTTCCTTAGCAGTGACTATGGAACTCTTAAATGAGAAGAGAACTGAACTGAGAGAAGTGGAAAATCATTTAACAAATTTGCAAAACACCTTTCTTGAGAAAACTGAAGAAAAGGCCCGTTTAGAATTCCAGGTGGAACTATGTGCTAAGAAACTCGAGAGAGCATCAAAACTAATTGGCGGACTCGGTGGAGAAAAATCAAGGTCAGAGAGCAAGCACCAAGATTTCTACTCATTCTAAGTAACACATTTACGCACACAAGGAGTATATTCTTTTCTGCTTTGTGCAAATCATTAGACTTGTAAAGTTACGTTGGGAGAACGATTTATTGTAGACCTGCATTTCGGTCTTGTGTCTTTGCAATAGTTTTATTTTATTCGTTCAGTTGTCAGTCCACTCATAATGTGGTTGTGTCAACGTCCCTCTTTAGGGAACCGACACAAGGAAGAAGCTTTTGGGGTATTTTCATACCCAACCATCTGTATGATATTGACAGCTAACTTTAGGTTGAAATTTATAGTTGAGGTTGAAATTTTAATCGCAGAATACTGTTGTGGTTAGGAATTACTATTAATGCAAAATCAATTATTTTCAAGGCTTAGCTATTTTAAACTTATTGTGGAGTTCCTTTGAGTCATAACTGATTATCCTTGTAGAGCTGTAGATTTTAAGGTAATTTTGATATTCTTTTAAAATAGGAAAGGCCCTAGGAGAGAATTCAGCCTAAACTAGGATTTTAAAATTATATTCCGCATAGTTTAAGTGAAGTTCTTGATGATGGTAGTAGATAGATTAGTAGTAGCTTACAGCCTAGTGGAGAGAGACAAACATGGAAATGAAACATACACCAACTTAGTAGAGAAGAATGTAAGGGCTGGGGAGGTTATGATAAATGTTGTGAGGTGGGTGGGATATTTTACAAATTACAGATGTAGTACACCAATAAATGACGGAATAAATAGCATTTAAGAGCAGAGTAGAGAACTGGCCTTTCTTTAGCCAACCTTAAAGGATTAGCTGTTTTTAAGGAAATACTTCATATTTCAATACTCACGTAGAAATTTGGTGTTTGTTTTAAAATAGGTGGTCTAAGGCAGCGGATAACCTTCAAAACATATATGACAATTTGACTGGTGATGTTCTGATATCAGCAGGAGTGATAGCTTATCTAGGTGCTTTCACTACTGCCTTCCGACAAGAATGCATTAAAGATTGGACCAAATTGTGCATGGTAGGACTATAGTGTCTCACATTTCCGTCCTTTGTATCAAATACTCAAAATGTTCTCACTGCTTTCTAAATATATAGTGTTTCTTGTAGAGGTGGTAGGGACAGAATCTGAGTTGATCCAGGCATGTAGAGTAGACAAACTTTCTCAGACTGGCACATGGCTTGTAGTTGCAATCCTAAATAGTATGGCACCCGGATCCAAAACACTTACAGAAGCTCAGAGTCTATTAAATGCTGAGGGTGTATGCAAGTCATCCAGTGCATGAGCACCCAGAAATCTTAAAACAAAATTGTAAAACACCATGCAATAAAAAGCCTATATCACTATGCTGATTTTCCTTGGGAAAATGAAGTGCATGGAGGAATAGCATGGCCTAAGAAAAAGCACCGGCCTGGAAGTCAGAAGGCCTGGATTCTAATCCCACCTCCGCCTCTTGCTTGCTGTGTGACCTTGGGCAAGTCATTTAACTTCTCTGTGCCTCAGTTTCCTCATCTTTAAAATGGGAATATCTGTTGTGTAATTTTATTTATTTATATTATTGTACTGTGCTGAGCACTTGGGAGAGTACAGTGTAGCAATAAACAGACATATGCCCTGCCCACAACTAGTTTACAGTCTAGCGGGTTCAACCCCAATTTGTTCTGTTCCCGTATGCCAAAGCCACACCCTAACAATAGAGTGCAAGTGCAGGTGGGGTTAAGTTTAGGGAACTTTGGGCGTTGTGTGTAGCCTGTGGCTGATTCAGAGCTAGCTGCTTGGGAGTAGGGGAATGGAGAAATGACAGGGGCAGGGAGGGCAGTAGAAAAGATTAGGAAGGAATGAAAATAATTAGTAGGGAATGCAATCCAACAGGTACAAGATTAACAATAAAGAAAGAGTGGCTCTGGCGACTAGTTGGTGCTAGATCTTTCATTTAGATAATGTTTGCAGGATGTTTAAGGAAATCAGCATTAGTAGTTGTTTTGCTTTTTTTTGGTTTTTCTGTTTTGTTTTCTAGGACAAAGGTATCCATTGTTCTGATGATTTTTCCTTGAGTAAGACCCTTGGTAATCCAATAAAAATCAGGGCTTGGAATATTGCTGGTCTACCAACAGATTCTTTCTCCATAGACAATGGGGTGATCGTTGACAACTCCAGGCGTTGGTACGTAACCCGGAAATGGGATATTTTAGGGTTTCTTTCAACCTAAATTACAAGACCCTTTTCAAAGCACTCACATGTGCTATGATACAGTATTAAAACTGCAAAAGTAAACTCAAGTGGATTTGCGTGTTAACCATCTGTAATTTTATTTTATGACATTGTGACACCTTTAGGAAATTACTTGCTCAAATGTTATCCAGCCACCTGAGAAATAGCCAGTCTTCTTAAAGACTGCTATTTAGTTCTTTTTTCAGCTAATGAAAAGCTTCTCTTGATTTTGCTGAGGTATTTGACAGTGTATGAAGTGAAACTTTATCACATAGTACATTCAAACATTTGGGAAATGGAATCAAGTTTCATATACTTTTTTTGGTGAATGAAATGATCAGAAAATGACAAATATCTAGATAATTTTTCCTAGACAGAAATCAACTTTATTTACTTTTTCAAAATTGTCTTCTGAAATCCACTGAACGCTTTTTAAAACTGAAACATTATTAAAATGGTCAAAAAGAGCAAATGTTTTAAAGAAAACAGTTCCAGATTTCTATGTGGATCCAAATTTTTGTAATGAAAACTTAGTGACTTTAGCATGCATCTGCTACATTTTGTTTTACTCTAAGAATAATTTTTAATGAGCTATCAATCGTCTCATTTGTTTCAAGCATTTCTCTCTGCTTTTCAAATGAACTTGAGTTGTCATGTTTCTCATTACTTATGCCTTTCCTCCTTTAACATGATACAGTAAAGAATAATTATTGCTTTATTCCAATCCAACCCAGGTTTTAAAACAAAGTGATTCAAATTTATACAGCCTCTGAGGCATATGCTTTATTCATTCTAGGCCTTTAATGATTGACCCCCAGGGTCAAGCCAATAAATGGATAAAAAACTCTGAGAAGGAAAACCAACTGAGCGTTATCAAGTTCTCAGATGCAGATTACATGAGAAAACTGGAAAATTGCATTCAATTTGGAAAGCCACTTCTGTTAGAAAATGTTGGAGAAGAACTCGATCCATCTTTGGAACCATTGCTACTTAAGCAGACTTTTAAACAAGGTACCCAAAGTTTGTTATTCATATACAACCAGAGAATATCTTCACTTCTTTAAAAGGCATGACTGTAGAGGCATCTATATCCAAGGTATTATTATTTTTAATTGTGCTAGATTTGGGGTAGGCTAGGCCACGTAGGGCTCAGGACAAATCAAAGGTGTGTTGAAGCCCTAGTCTCAGAGGGAGAATGGAGGATAGGTTAAAAGAGTGGAACTACTTATCAAAACTAAGTACAGTAGCTCCTCCACAGCTCCCAGGAACGTAGGCCATGCCGGATCAAGTTAACATTAACAAATCAGTACAATTGCAGCCAGAGGTATAAGCAACCCTCTGTCAGTGCCAGGCTGAAGTTAGGAAACTTTCCAAAACAAGTGAATATACAGAAAATACAAGCAAATCTTAAAGAAGCTTGCCACGTGTTGAGAAGATGGCTGTTATTGTGCTCAGAATTCCGTGGACTAAACCGAAACAGAGTCCTTGCCATCTCAGAAATTTCCACCTAAAGATAACTGAGATGGCAATCCAATAGTTTTTCACTCTCCCCCTCGCCTCCAGCAGTGTCACTGTCCACTAATGGGGCTCCTAGAACAACATCTCTTGGAGGTGGGGAAGGCAATGCTGTCTCTCTTTTATAGAGATGAGGAAAACCGAAAGAGTTGCCTAAGATCGCACATTTGGTGACAGACAGAGACAAGTCATACAAGACCTGGGGATACAGAAACAGGACTCAGACACAGCATGCTATCTCTCACTCTCTCTCTTCCTCTCCCCCAGTACTCCCGTTGTTTTTGCTGTCGGCCTCATTCTCCTTCCTTTTCCTCTCCTCCTGCCCACTTATCTAAAGGGAAAGCTGAAGTCGAGGAGTAGGAAGGTCGTATTCTTCACGCCTTCTTCTTCCCCTTCTCCTTGGGCAATTCCCAGGTTCCCACATCTCCATTTGTAATTTAAGTCCCGCTAAACTTGTTTTAGGGGAGGGAAGGACTGGGTCTTGTCTGTAACTGTGGGGCAGGGAATTGCCTCTCTGTGGCCAGCAGGGACCATGCCAAGCTTGCCAGGAGCTTCTTTGATTGTGTTCCTCCCTGTTGCCCAGCTTCAGTTGAGAAGCAGCATGACGTAGTGGATAGAGCACGAGCCTGGTAGTCAAGAGGTCATGGGTTCTAATCCCGACTCTGCCACGTGTCTGCTCTGTGACCTCGGTCAAGTCATTTTACTTCTCTGGGCTTCAGTTACCCCATCGGTAAAATAGAGATTAAGACTGTGAGCCCCATGTGGGACAGGGTTTGTGTCCAACCTGATTTGCTTGTATCTACCCCGGCGCTTAGTACAGTGCCTTGCATATAGTAAGCACTTCACAAATACCATCATCATTATTATTATTATCATTCAGTTTGGGTTGACGAGATGAGACGTGGGGCTTGTGACACTCTGTGAGTGTGAAGGGTTGGGAGACCTCATGGAGGCTGGGCAGCACCACTAGCTCCTTCCTTCCTGGAAGCTACTTGTGGACAGGAACATGCCTACCAACTCTGTAGGATTAGACTCTACCAAGCACTTAGTACAGTGCTCCGCACACACAGTAAGCGCTCAGTAAATAGGATCGATTGATTTCTCACTTCCTCCTCCTCCTTCCAAAACCCTGTTTTGTTGCCGAGGTGGTGGCAGACTGGGCCTGATGCTAATGCTACTCTGGGCTGGCTGCCTTTCTCCTCACCTCGCATGGGGGGAACAATCAATCAATCGTATTTATTGGAAGAGTATGGTATAACCGAGTTGGTAGACATGTTTCCTGCTCACAGTGACTTTACAATCTAGAGTTGCTACGGTTGTCTTTCCTGTGTTCCTGCCTTCCTGGCCCCAGATTTTCAGCCTGTGTGGGGCTCTAATTCACTGTATAAACAAATGTCCTGTGCTGTTTATCCATATCAGGTCCTGTAGCGAAGGAACTATGCATAATTTTCTCATCTACATTTTTACTTTGTGAAACATAGGTGGTATGGATTGCATCCGGCTTGGGGAAATCATTATTGAATATTCCTTTGACTTCAAATTCTACATCACCACAAAGCTGAGGAACCCACACTACATGCCCGAGCTGGCTACAAAAGTTTCTTTACTCAATTTCATGATAACTCCAGAAGGACTTGAAGACCAGCTATTGGGTATAGTTGTTGCCAAGGAGAGGTATGAATTTTCTTCAGGGCTGGCAGAAATAAATCTATAGAAAGGAATGTCTGTAGATTAAGGAAACACAGTTGTGTAATTATCATTTGTAAGCTTTATGCAATAGTTGGCTTTGTGGTATTCTGGTTACCTCGTAATATCATCATCTCCTGAAATATACAAAAAGGGATATTTTGCAGAGACCTTTGCTCCACGATCCTACCGAGAAGAGATGAGATATTGACTTAAATTGCAACAAAAGGCTGGGAAGAGGGAGGCAGGCAGTGGCACCCATTTCACCCCACCCTCATCCCATCTGTGGGCGTGGCTGGAAAGGGGCTATCAGGGAAGCCCCAGGTAGTGGTGGTGATTGTGGTGACAGTGCTGCTAAGGTTCAAACTGAAATTGGGCTGGTTATCAAAATGGTATTGACCTGGCGAAGGGGTGGTCAGGCCGGGGGAGGGTGGGAGGATGATGATGATGGTATTTGTTAAGCACTTACTCTATGCCAAGCACTCTTCTAAGCGCTGGGGGAGATACAGGGTAATCAGGTTGTCCCACATGGGGCTCACAGTCTTAATCCCTATTTTACAGATGAGGTAACTGAGGCACAGAGAAGTTAAGTGACTTGCCCAAGGTCATTCAGCTGACAAGTGGCAGAGCCGGGATTAGAACCCTTGACCTCTGACTCCCAAGCCGGAGCTCTTTCCACTAAACCACGCTGCTTCTGGTGGTCATCAGTGGCACCCAGGCATATTCTAATAAAATGCTAAAGCTGTGTGTGGAGTAACTGTGGAGTCAAGGGAGACCGGGGAATTTTGGGTATGGATGGAGGAGTGGGCAGAAAAGCTACCAGGAACAGAAGAGGGCAAGGTGGGGGGGATTTACTGTATTTACCCACAGTACTCACCTATTACATTAAGATTGGTAATGGATCCTGATTTATAAAAGGTAGTTGTGTGAGAAGACGTATCCCGCAATCCAGAGAAGCAACATGGCCTAGTGGAAAGAGTATGGATCTGGGAATCAGAAGAACCTGGATTCTAATTCTGCTTCCTCCACCTGTCTGCTGGGTGACCTTGAGCAAGTCACTTAACTTCTCTGTCCTTCAGTTACTTTGTCCGTAAAATGGGGATTAAGGCTGTGAGCCCCATGTGGGACATGGGCTGTCTCCAACCTGATTAATGTGCATCTACCCCAATGCTTAGAAGAGTGCCTGGCACATTCTATTTATCGTGATTAAGTTGTCTTGTTTTTTGTCCATCTGTCTCCCCAGATTAGACTGTAAGCCCTTCAATGGGCAGGGATTGTCTCTATCTGTTGCCGAATTGTACATTCATTCCAAGTGCTTAGTCCAGTGCTCTGCACATAGTAAGTGATCAATAAATACTATTGAATGAATGAATAGTAAGCCCTTAACAAATACCTTCAAGAAAAGAAATCCAAGCATGTTTTCAAGGAACATAACCTGGTTGTATTATGGGGAATGCCAGTACATTAAAGATACTGTAATGTCTCATACTTTTAAATTTTGATAAGTTACACAGGATATCTGAAACTCTTGTCGTTCCTAGATGAAGTATCAAATTAGCGACCTGATTTACTGAACAGTCAGGTCTCTTATAACACGAGAGTTGCATTTTTGAAGAAGCTCTTGTTAGAGAGAAACCACATTGTGGTACTTAGGCGCCATCCACACTAGACACATGTGAAGAACCATTTCTTCTAGTATGCATCATGTTCTGTCCAGACAGAGGGGCTCTCTTGAAAGAACATTCCCTAATTGTTCAACAGCATTATATGCAAAATGTGTAGTGACAACATGCATTATGGTAGAGATGACTGTATTTGGGGAAAAAAAAAGCCCTCTCTTAAATTTCCAAATGGGAAATAGGTCATCAAAGTCTGCATTTCAGGGAAATAGTTACAATTTGTTCTTAATAAGATATCTCTTTAAAGAAACATAGTTGTAAGATTATCTTGCCTGTAGCTTTATACTTCTCTCACAGAGGGAGTTTGGTAAATACTGTTCACAGTTGTCTTCTACTTTTTCTATTGAAAGGGGGAAAAGTAAAATTGTAAGTTAAGAAAGTAAAATTTCAAAGTATAAAATACACTTTCTTGCAGGTGTAAATCACTATTTAAAAAAAAACAACTTTGTCCCCCTCAGGAATCAGGACTACACTTCCCTTACTTAAGAATATGCCACACAGTATATGGTAAATTGAGATGACCTCATTTCATTTAAGTAGGATAAGCATATCCCCTTATTTATTTGGGACCAAAATATGGTTCTACCTTCAAGTTATGCACTCTTGGAAAACAATTGCTAAAATATAGTACTAATTGTATTTTAGCTTGCCAAACAACTTGAACATTAACTCTGACAAGTAGCCTGCTATAATAATTTGTGTTCCACATTCTACTGGTTATGTGAAATAATCAATCGTATTTATTCATTCATTCAATCATATTTATTGAGCACTTACTGTGTGCAGAGCACTATACTAAGTGCTTGGAAAGTCCAGTTAAGCAACAGAGACAATCCCTGCCCACAACGGGTTCACAGTCTAGAAGACAGACTAATTAAGCACTGACTATCTGCAGAGCACTGTACTAAGCACTTGGGAGAGTACAATACAAAAGAGTTGGCAGACACAGCGAGCTTACCAACGTCTAGAGGGGGAGACAGATGTTAAAATAAATTATGGACATGTGCAACTTAAGTGCTGTGGGGCTGAGGGTGGGGTGAATAGCAAATGCTTAAAAAGTACAGATCCAAGTACATAGGCTATGCAGAGGGAGAGGGAGTAGGGGAAATAATGTCCCCAAAGTGTTGTTTAAATCAAGGGATAACAGATATAATTAAACTTGAATTATACGCTTGAAGTGCAAAGGCATTTGTTCCAATTTAAGTAGTTTGAATTCTACACAACCTGAACAACTGAAGAAATTTTATTCAAATGAATGGTGCTGCCTGTTTGTTTCCTCAGATCAACAAATAATGAAAATGTAGATTTGACTTTTAAAATGGTCTAATTCAGTGATTAACAACTTATTAGGAATTTCTTTTCTAAGTGAATACACATCTGAGACTCATAAGCATAAGGATCACAAGGATCTCTGTTAACTAATGTAAAAGTCTGGCAAGAGATATGTTTTATAGCTATACGATAGATTTGTGTGTGTGTATATTCTTTTTTAATTTTATTTTTAGACCTGAATTAGAAGAGAAGAGAAATGCACTTATTCTCCAGTTTGCAGCCAATAAAAAACAACTAAATGAGATAGAGAATAAAATCCTAGAAACATTACAGTCATCAGAAGGGAACATTTTGGAAGATGAAAGTGCAATTAAAATTTTGGATGCTGCAAAATTAATGTCTAATGAGATCACAAAGAAACAACAGGTAAAAAACTTTGAAACAACACTGAGAGTATGAAAATGCTGTGAAAAAGCAATACAGGTTCCTCGATGATTTTTGAGGAAAATGCTGTGTACTAGTTATTTAGGAACTGAAAAAAGAAAAGAATTCCAAGCTGGTACTTGGGGTTTTGTTTTAAAGCAACAAAAGGAAAATCTATCGGTTCTCCATTTGTCTGAAACCTTTCATTTTCATCACTGTTAATAATGTTAATAATAATGTTGGTATTTTTTAAGCGCTTACTATGTGCAGAGCACTGTTCTAAGCGCTGGGGTAAACACAGGGGAATCAGGTTGTCCCACGTGGGGCTCACAGTCTTAATCCCCATTTTACAGATGAGGGAACTGAGGCACAGAGAAGTTAAGTGACTTGCCCACAGTCACACAGCTGACAAGTGGCAGAGCTGGGATTCGAACTCATGAGCCCTGACTCCAAAGCCCGTGCTCTTTCCACTGCGCCACGCTGCTTCTCACTGTTCTGAAACACTTGTGAAGGAGGAGTCTGGTTTAAGTTTTCTACTTCCCAAGTTCCTTGATCATCAATATTTTCAGCAGTACTTTGGTACTGTTTTTCTGCTTAGTGATAGTAAGTAGAAAGAGCATGGGCTTGGGAGTCAGAGGTTGTGGATTCTAATCCTGGCTCTGCTGCTTGACTGCTGTATGACCTTGGGCAAGTCACTTAACTTCTCTGTGCCTCAGATGCCTCATCTGTAAAATGGGGATTAAGACCATGAGCCCCACGTGGGACAACCTGATTACCTTGTATCTACCCCAGCGTTTAAAACAGTGCTTGGCACATAGTAAGCGCTGAACAAATACATTCATTATTATATTAAGTAAAGAAGCAGACTGGTCATGGAAAGTTAAGTTTATGAAGACATTGAGGTTGTGTCTAAATAAGCAAATATTTAGGAAAGCTGACACTCCCACACATGCCTTTGGTCTGAATTATATTGATATCTCAGGCTGGAGTCATTTTGTTGGTAAAGACTGTGCTGCAAGGGTAAGGTAATAATAATAGTATTAAGCACTTATTATGTGTCAAGCACTGCTGTAAGCGCTGGGACGGATACAAGTTAATCAGGTCGGACACAGTCCCTGTCCCACATGGGGCTCACAGTCGAAGAGAACAGGGAGAACAGGGATTGAATCCCCATTTTCCAGTGGAGGGAGCACTGGGGAGAATCCTGTTTGGCTTTGGCTCCACCTGCTGGCTTTTAGGCCTGGCTGAAAATCCCAGTCTGAACCTGGTTCAGAATGGAATGAGGTGACCTGCGGACCTCCGCCCCTCACCGTTCCCCTCTTCCAATTTTCAGATCATTGAAAAAAACCCTTAGCATCCATTAAACGTGCCAGCATAATTTAAAAACCCTAAACCTCTTCCCGCCCTAACGAATAGCGACAGTCGGAAGATTTATTCATTCAGTCATATTTATTGAGCGTTTACTGTGTGCACTGCACCGAACTAAGCACTTGGAAAGTACAATTCGGAGTCAGCAGGTGTTGGGGATGCACAATTTGGTAGACGGAGGTATTCAGGAGACTTATAGGAGCTCCTTACGGGAGACACATCCAGCTCCTGGAGCAGTTTCATCAATGTCACCTATGAACTGTACTCAACATCAAATGGCAGGCAAAGATCACCAACAGTGAAGTGCTGGGATGCAGTCAGCTCACCAGCGTTGAAGCCCTTCCTCTCAGTAAGACAGCTCTGCTAAATGGGCTCTGGGAGGACATTCAAGCAGCAGCTGTATGAAGAACTGAAAAAGGGGCTCACCCCAACCCCAGAAGGTAGAAAAATAATTTTAGAAACATGGCAAAATGGAATATCAAACGATGAGACAAAATAGTGAGCTGTTGGGAGACCACCAGAGCAAACAGAACAGGCTTTGTGAAGATAAGGATGTAAGAAAGCAGTAGTGTTTATTGAGCACCCACTTGGTGTAGTACACTTTTTACTGGGCATTTGGGAAACACAAAATAAGGAAGAGACACATTCCCTCCCAACAAGGATCTTCCCTCTAGACTGTAAGCTTGTTGTGGGCAGGGAATGTGTTTGTTATATTGTACTCACCAAGCACTTAGTACAGTGCTGTGCACACAGTAAGCGCTCAATAAATATGATCGACTGACTGACTAACTTACATGCGAAGTGGGGAGACAGATATAAAAACATTTACAACTAGAGTAGTCAAAATAAATAATGGAATACACCAGAGGGCTGAGGGTGGTTATAATACGTTACGGGCTGGAGCTGGCTGATGGGTTCCTGTGGTTTGGGGGGCAGAAAAATTAATTTTGAAAGACTTAGAAAAGGTGGGATTTTAGGAGGACTTTGGATGTAGGGAAAGCTGTAGCCTGTCAGATTTGGCGAGGGAGGAAGCCAAGGGAAAACAGTGTGAGCTAAGGGATGGAGGTGAGGAGGGGAGAGCATTCATTCATTCAATAATATTTATTGAGCGCTTACTATGTGCAGAGCACTGTACTAAGTGCTTGGGATGTACAAATCGGTAACAGATAGAGACAGTCCCTGCCCTTTGACGGGCTTACAGTCTAATTGGGGGAGACAGACAGACAAAAGCAATAGCAATAAATAGAATCAAGGGGATGAACATCTCATTAAAACAATAGCAAATAAATAGAATCAAGGTGATGTACATCTCATTAGCAGAATAAATAGGGTAATGAAAATATATACAGTTGAGCAGATGAGTACAGTGCTGAGGGGAGGGGAAGGGGGGGAGGGGAGGGAAAGGGGGGAGGAGAGGGCTTAGCTGAGGAGAGGTAGGGGGGTAGAGGGGGAGCAGAGGGAGCAGAGGGAAAAGGGGAGCTCAGTCTGGGAAGGCCTCTTGGAGGAGGGGAGCTTAAGTAGGGTTTTGAAGAGGGGAAGAGAATTAGTTTGGCGGAGGTGAGGAGGGAGGGCATTCCAGGACCACGGGAAGACATTGCCCAGGGGTCGACGGCGGGATAGGCAAGAACGGGGGATGGTGAGGAGGTGGGTGGCAGAGGAGCGGAGCGTGCAGGGTGGGCAGTAGAAAGAAGGGTGGAGAGATAGGAGGGGGCAAGGTGATGGAGAGCCTTGAAGCCTAGAGTGAGAAGTTTTTGTTTCGTGCGGAGGTTGATAGGCAGCCACTGGAGGTTTTTAAGAAGGGGAGTGATATGCCCAGAGCGTTTCTGCAGGAAGATGAGCCGGGCAGCGGAGTGAAGAATAGACTGGAGTGGGGAGAGAGAGGAGGAAGGGAGATCAGAGAGAAGGCTGACACAGTAATCCAGCCAGGATGTTATGAGAGCCTGTACCAGTAAGATAGCCGTTTGGGTGGAGAGGAAAGGGCGGATCTTGGCGATATTATAAAGGTGAGACCGGCAGGTTTTGGTGACGGATTGGATGTGTGGGGTGAATGAGAGAGCTGAGTCAAAGATGACACTGAGGTTGCGGGCCTGAGAGACGGGAAGGATGGTTGTACCATCCACAGTGATAGGGAAGTCAGGAAGAGGACAGGGCTTGGGTGGGAAGATGAGGAGCTCAGTTTTGGCCATGTTGAGTTTTAGGTGGCGGGCAGACATCCAGGTAGAGACGTCTTGGAGGCAGGAGGAGATACGAGCCTGAAGGGAGGTGGAGAGGACAGGGGCAGAGATGTAGATCTGTGTGTCATCTGCATAGAGATGATAGTTGAAGCCGTGAGAGCGAATGAGTTCACCGAGGGAGTGAGTGTATATGGAGAACAGAAGAGGGCCAAGAACTGACCCTTGAGGAACCCCAACAGTTAGAGGATGGGAGGGGGAGGAGGAGCCCGCAAAGGAGACCGAGAATGAACAGCCAGAGAGATAAGAGGAGAACCAGGAGAGGACGGAGTCCGTGAAGCCAAGGTGAGATAAGGTGTGGAGGAGAAGGGGATGGTCGACAGTGTCAAAGGCAGCTGAGAGGTCAAGGAGGATTAGGATAGAGTATGAGCCATTGGATTTGGCAAGAAGGAGGTCGTGGGTGACCTTAGAGAGAGCAGTCTCAGTAGAGTGGAGGGGACAGAAGCCAGATTGGAGGGGGTCCAGGAGAGAATGGGAGTTAAGGAATTGTAGGCAACGAGTGTAGATGACTCGTTCTAGGAGCTTGGAAAGGAAGGGTAGTAGGGAGATAGGGCGATAACTGGAAGGGGAAGTGGGGTCGAGAGAGGGCTTTTTTAGGATGGGGGAAACATGGACATGTTTGAAGGCAGAGGGGAAGAAGCCATTGGAGAGTGAGCGGTTAAAGATAGAAGTTAAGGAGGGGAGAAGGGCTGGGGCGAGCTCACTTTTGTAAGGTGAGCGGGAATGGGGTCCGAGGCACAGGTGGAGGGGGTGGCACTTAAGAGGAGGGAGGAGATCTCCTCTGAGGATACTGCAGGGAAGGATGGGAAAGTAGGGGAGAGGGTTGGCGGGGGGGGGGGGAAGGCAGGAGGGGGAGGGGTGACTTTGGGGAGCTCAGACCTGATTGTGTTAATTTTCGTGATGAAGTAGATGGCCAAATCATTGGGGGTGAGGGATCGGGGAGGGAGAGGAACAGGGGGCCTAAGGAGAGAATTAGAGGTCCGGAACAATTGGCGGGGGTGACGGGCATGGGTGTCAATGAGGGAAGAGAAGAAGTTTTGCCTGGCGGAGGAGAGGGCAGAGTTAAGGCAGGAAAGGATAAATTTGAAATGATAAGGTTGGCTTGGTGCTTGGACCTTCGCCAGCAGCGCTCCGCAACTCGAGCATAGGAGCGTAGGAGGCAGACAGAGGCGGTGACCCAGGGCTGTAGGTTAGTGGAGCTAGAGCGGCGGAGGGAAAGGGGGACGAGAGAGTTGAAATGAGTGGAGAGGGTGGAGTTGAGAGTGGTGACCTGATCATCGAGCAGCATGGCTTAGTGGAAAGAGCCTGGACCTGGGAGTCAGAGGACCTGGGTTCTAATCCTGGCTCTGCTACTTGCCTTCTATGTGACCTTGGGCAAGTCACTTCACTTCTCTATGCCTCAGTTTTCTCACCTGTAAAATGGCATCCTACCGCTGTCCTGGAATGCCCTCCCTCCTCACGTCTGCCAAATTAACTCTCTTCCCCTCTTCAAAGCCCTATTGAGAGCTCAGCTCCTCCAAGAGGCCATTCCAGACTGAGCTCCCCCCTTTTCCCTCTGCGCCCCCTCCACCCTCTGCTCCTCCCCCTTCCCCCTTCACCTCCCCTCAGCTGAGCCCCCTTTTCCTCTGCTCCCCCCCCCACCTTCTGCTCCTCCCCCTCCCCCTTCCCCTCAGCACTGTGCTCATTTGTATATATTATTTATTACCCTATTTACTTTGTTAATGAGGTGTACATCCCCTTGATTCTATTTATCATGATAATGTTGTCTTGTTTTTGTTTTGTTCTGTTTTGCTCTGCCGACTGTCTCCCGCGATTAGACTGTGAGCCCGTCATTGGGCAGGGATTGTCTCTGTTGCCGAATTGTACATTCCAAGCGCTTAGTACGGTGCTCTGCACATAGTAAGCGCTCAATAAATACTATTGAATGAATGAATAAATGCTATTGAATGAATGAATGAATGAACTAGGTTAGTAATTTATCAACAGAACTGAGGCCCGATTGTATTTTGAGGAGGAGGGGAGTGGTCAGTGGTGTCAGGAGCAATTGATCGGTTGAGGAGCATCAGGTTAGATTATAGCCCTTTGGACTGAGCCCTAAGGAGTTACTGGTAACTTTAGAGAACACAATTTCAGCGAAGTGATGTGGTTGAAAGCCAGACTGCAGAGGCTTTGAAAAGAGGGTTAGTGGAGAGGAAATTAAGGTAGTGAGTGTATACAGTGGGATTTAGGAGTTGAATATGAATGGGAGATGGGAGGTGGAATAATAGATGTAGCGGGCTGGGAGTTCTACAGAAGGCTTTTAAGTGTGAGAGGAGCTTGGATGTGTTTAAAGGCAGAGAGGATACAGATTTGGCCCCGATGTGAGACAAGCCTTCAAATGCAATGAGATAATAATTCAATAATTATTCCTTATTATTATTATTATTATAGATTCTCACTGATAGATTGTTAATAATAATAATACTAGTATTTGTTAAGCACTCACTATGTGCCAAGCACTCAAACTAATCAGATCGGACACAGTCCCTGTCCCACATGGGGCTCACAGTCGTAATTCGCATTTTACAGTTGAGCAAGTTGTGGCACAGAGAAGTGAAATTTCTTGTCCCAGGTCACTCAACAGACAAGTGGCGGAGCTGGGATTAGAACCCAGGTCCTCTGACTCCCAGGCCTGTGCTCTTTCCACTAGGCCACGCTGCTTCTCAATCTATCCTTAGGGATGTGTGTGTCTATTTAGCCACAGTCCCCTGCATAGATTGAACCCCACCATTAAAGGTGTCACTTTCGAAAACAAAGAACAGCTATACCACATAGCTGCATACGTGTACCTATATATACATATATAAATAATATTCATCATTCAGTCATATTTATTGAGTGCTCATTGTGTGCAGAGCACTGTACTAAGTGCTTGGAAAGTACAATTCAGCAATAATGAGAGACAATCCCTGCCCACACTGGGTTTACAGTCTAGAAGGGGGAAAACAGACATCAAAACAAGTAAACAGGCATCAATATAAATAAATAGAATTATAGATATGTACATGTATATACACACACACACTCACACACATATATACAGAGAGCACGTATGTGCAACAGAGGCTCTGTTTGTCCTAAAATGAATGAAGTTAACTGTCACCATGGAGGAACCGGTGCCTCTAATAAGATTCAGAGTGACCTGTAAAAAAAAAATAACCCAAAAAAGGTTTATCTGTCGTGGTTCGTTAGATCTGTAAGTGAAATTTTTGCTCTCTTTCTTTACATGGAAGTGTGGGTTTTCAAGAGTAAACAAACAGTTCTCTATCTTTCTTCCTCTCTTTTTGTTTCCCTCTTTTTTTTCCTTTTAGGTTGCAGAAAAAACGGAAATTAAAATAGCCGAGTCACGAGAAGGGTACCGATCAATTGCAAAGCATTCTTCAGTTTTGTTTTTTAGCATAGCAGATCTTGCTAACATCGATCCAATGTACCAGTATTCTCTTAGCTGGTTTGTTAACCTTTACATCAACTCTATTCAGGACAGGTAAGCAGTTATTTTCAAATTGAAAAGTAGTCTACATTTCCATTTATTCTTATATTTGCCATCAAATTCCTTTGGAATTGGTCACTGTACTTAGAGAAGCAGCATGGTGTAATGGATAGAGCATGGGCCTGGGAGTCAGAAGGTCATGGGTTCTAATCTTGACTCCACCACTTGTCTGCTCTGTGACCTTGGACAAGTCACTTCACTTTTCTGTGCCTCAGTTACCTGGGGATTGAGATTGTGAGCCCCATATGGGACAGGGACTGTGTCCAATTCATTTTGCTTGTATCCACCCCAGCGCTTAGTCCAGTGCCTGGCACATAGTAAGTGCTTAACAAATATCATCATTATTATTATCATTAGGTCATTGATGCCACCTGCAGCATATTTAATGAAAATTAGTTACCTATTTCTTCTATTCCCTCAGGATTTTACAAATAAACTTAAGCAAAGTCATAACTCTAAATATGTTTTTATTTTAGTAACAAATCCAAGATTTTGGAAAAACGTCTACGTTATTTAAATGACTACTTCACATACAGTTTATTTTGCAATGTGTGCCGATCACTGTTTGAGAAGGATAAGCTGCTGTTTTCTTTTCTGCTCTGCTGCAATCTTCTCATGTAAGATACATGTTTTTTCTCAATTTAATTTACGAGACAACCTACAGTGAGGTCGCTGTAGTCCAAAAAATTGGCTCCTGTCTGAAAGGTGCTGGGTTTTCAAATTGCAGGTAGCCCAATTTTGCTATGTGTTTCACTCTTTCTGTTTTTCAAAGTGAACATCAAGTTCAGTATAACTTTTAAAATGAATTGTTTTGATAGCTATTTCTCTTGCCTTTTTTTAACATAGGGCCAGGAAAGAGGTTGAACATCAAGAATTCGTGTTCCTTTTAACTGGAGGAGTAGGTCTTAAAAGCCCCGAGAAAAACCCTGCTCCATCTTGGCTACAAGATAAAAGCTGGGAGGAGCTATGCCGTGCAAGTGATTTTCCTGCTTTTAAAGGATTCAGGTATAGCTCAAGTTTATCATGACCTACACTTGAGCACTACTATTTTCTAACACGAGCGCAGCTACCAACAACAGCAAGAGGACATTGCTGGCGGGGGTGGGGAGGGGTGGGGGGAGGGTCAGGCTTGATGTCAGCCCGCTGTCAAGGGAACAGGCCCAGAGATAGGCAGCCCAGACCTCCCAAGAAACCCCACTGGGACACATGAACCCAGTTGCTTCCTGAAGGGGAAATGAAGATTGTCGAAAGGCTCAGATTGGATGAAGTTGGTATCGGGACAGCGGTGCTGAGAGGCAGGGTGTTAGATAAAGATGGGAACTGGAGCTCTTGAAGGGTGAGCATCCTGCTCCATCCCTTGTGACTCTTCCGGGGATGCTCAGACTAGTGCCAGCCCCAGTGGGCTGGTTCAGAACCCTCCTTTGAGGAGTATTACGTGGAGTGGAGGGGAGGTGGACAATGGGCCTCTCCCACTGCCCAGGGGAAGGGCTTAGATTGCTCCCACAGCCAGGGTTGGGGCAAGGCCGGGCGCCACAGCCTCTCCCGGGCCTGGCATTCTGGGACTTTTGGTTTTACTGCAACTGAGTTTGGGCCATTTTAGAAAACTTTCACCCTGGTCAAGTAGCTCATAATTTTTGAGAATGATCCTATATAAATCAGCTCTTCTTCCCCTTACCTGCTCTTCTTTCCTTACTTCGACTTTCATCAAAACCAAAGCAATGATTGCCAATGTGTTTTATTTAGAAAGCATTTCTGTGAAAATCTGACCGAATGGCGAAAAATATATGACAGTACAGAACCACAGACCCTCCGTTTCCCAAAACCAATGGACAGAAAACTAAATGAACTGCAGAAGATAATAATTCTTCGGTGTCTGAGACCTGACAAGGTAAAAAAAAAAAAACGATTTAATATAAATTGATCAAGAATTCCACATTGTATGAGACAGTCGTGAGTTTTGGTCACCATCTTGCCACCTGAAGATTGGTTGCTGGTTCCCCTAAGAAGCTTGTTTTTGATTGTGGTATTGCAAGCACCAATAGCAACAGGGAATGAAGCTTGGGACACAGTCCTCTAATAGTAATGATGATGATGATGGTATTTTTAAGTGCTTACTATGTGCCAGGCACTGTTCATTCATTCATTCAATAGTATTTATTGAGCGCTTACTATGTGCAGAGCACTGTACTAAGCGCTTGGGATGAACAAGTCGGCAACAGATAGAGACAGTCCCTGCCGTTTGACGGGCTTACAGTCTAATCGGGGGAGACGGACAGACAAGAACAATGGCACTAAACAGCGTCAAGGGGAAGAACATCTCGTAAAAACAATGGCAACTAAATAGAATCAAGGCGATGTACAATTCATTAACAAAATAAATAGGGTAACGAAAATATATACAGTTGAGCGGACGAGTACAGTGCTGTGGGGATGGGAAGGGAGAGGTGGAGGAGCAGAGGGAAAAGGGGAAAATGAGGCTTTAGCTGCGGAGAGGTAAAGGGGGGATGGCAGAGGGAGTAGAGGGGGAAGAGGAGCTCAGTCTGGGAATGCCTCTTGGAGGAGGTGATTTTTAAGTAAGGTTTTGTTCTAAGTGTTGGGGAATGTGAGCTCATTGTGGGCAGGGATTGTCATTGTTTATCGTTGTATTGTACTTTCCCAAGCGCTTAGTACAGTGTTCTGTACACAGAAAGCACTTAATAAATAAGATTGAATAACGCCTGGACATGGAGAAAGAGAAAGAATGAATGAATGAATCATCAGTGGGATGACACAAGATGTGTGAGTTTCTCTGCATTAGGATAGAGGATCAACCACTACAAGCTTGAATAGCTATGGAATATAGGCATTCTTCAAAAGAAGTTCTAGAAATTAGTTATGCCAACTAGCCGTTGGGTCTACCTTACCCCCGCCCCTCCGAAGAAATTCTCTGCTATAGGAGGGATTAAGAATGTGTATAGAGAAGGAATTTGAAGCCCAGAAGAGAGTTGTGAGGTCTTAAAGATACACCGAATGCTTTAATTACCATGCTTATCCATGGAGACAGCCAGAAATACTCAGACACTCCCACCCACAGTTGTCTTATGCTGTCTTGTCGTCTCCGACCCTAGCAGCACCAAGGACACATCTCTCCCAGAACACCCCATCTCCCTATGCAATGGTTCTGGTAATGTATTCATAGAGTTTTCTTGGTAAAAATACAAAAATGGTTTACCATTGCTGCCTTCTTCACAGTAAATGTGAGTCTCCACCCTTGACTCTCTCCCATGCCGCTGCTGCCCAGCAAAGGGGAGTTTTGATTTGTTGCAGATTGCCTTCCACTCGCTAGCCACTGCCCAAGCTAGGAATGGAATGGATACGCCACAGCTTGACTCTTCCTGGTACTAGAAACTCTCCAGGTGCGACCCTGAGAGGGGCACCCATGGTTAGACAAGGATAATCAGAAATTTGGTTAATTTTGGAAGGAGAGGGGCTATAAGGTCTTTAAGGTCACCAGTGATCTTTTTCTTGCCAAATCCAACGGCCTCTACTCCATCTGAATCCTCCTTGGCCTCTCAGCTGCCTTTGACACTGTGGACCAACGCCTCGTCCTGGAAACATTATCTAACCTTGGCTTCACTGCCACTGTCCTCTCTTGGTTCTCCTCCTATCTCTCTGATCGCTCCTTCTCAGTCTTTTTCACAGGCTCCTCCTCTGACTCCCAACTCCAACTGTGAGAGTCCCTCAAGGCTCAGTTCAAGGTCCCTTTCTATTCTCCATTTACACCTATTCCCTTGGAGAACTCATTCGCTCCCGCAGCTTCAACTACCATCTCTATGCGGGTGATTCCCAAATCTTCCTCTCCAGCTTTGACTTCTCTCTTTCTCTGAAAGTTAGTCGATCAGTGATATTTATTGAGCTCTATGTTCAGAGCACTCCGCTAAGCAATCGGGAGAGTACAGTGCAACAGAATTGGTTGACACAATCCCTGCCCACTGCATTCTTGCAATTCCTTCTGCCTGCAGAACATCTCTACTTGGATGTCTTGCCGATGCCTCAAACTAAACACGTCCAAAACAGAACTCCTCATCTTTCCACCCGAACCCTGTCCTCCCTGCTCTTTCTCATTTCTGTAGACAACAGTGCTATCCTCTCTGCCTTACAAGCCTATAATCTTGGCATCATCTTCGACTCATTCATATTAATATTCAATATGTCGCCAAATCCTGTCAGTTCTACCTTCACGACATCACTAAAATCCACTCTTTCATCTTCATCCAAAGTTCTATTCCACTGATCCAAGCACTTATCTTGCCTTGACTACTGCATCAGCCTCCTCGCCTCCTGTCTCTCCCCCTACAATCCATAGTTCATTCTGCTGCCTGGGTCACTTTTCTGAAACAAAATTCAGTCCATATTTCCCTATTCCTCAAGAACCTCCAGTGGTTGCTCATCCATCTCTGTATCAGAGAGGAACTCCTTACCGTCAGCTTTAAAGCACATAATAACCCTGCCCCCTCCTTACCTTGCTGATTTCCTGCTACAGCCCAGCCCACACATGTTGTTCCTCGAATGCCAGCCTACTCACTGCATCTCTGTCTGTTTCACCGCTAACCCCTTGCTCATGTCCCTCCTCTGACCTGGAACTTCCTCCCTTTTCATTTCTGACAGGCCATCACTTCAAAGCCCTACTAAAATCACATCCCATCCAAGAGGTCTTCCCCGACTAGGCCTTAATTTCCCCTACTAGCTCTCCCTTCAGCATCACCTGTCCACTTGGACCTGTACCCTTTAAGCACTTGATAGTCCCCACCCACCACCATCAGCCCCACAGCTCTCATGTGTATACCGATAATTTGTTTTAATGCCTGTTTCCCCTCTAGACTGTAATAACCTTGTGGTCAGGGAATATGTCTACCAACTCTGTTGTACTCTTCCAAGTGCATAATCCAGTTCTCTGCATACAGTAAGTGCTCAGTAAGTACCATTGATGATGATCAGGATTAATAAATCAGTCTGCAGTGGACCTATACCTGGAATACTTTGTGTAGGTCTGGTCACTATATTTTAGGCGGGACATTCTCAAGAAGATACAGAGGATAACCAAAATGATTAGGGATTGAATGAAGCTTCCTTATGAATGGGCTGAAAGAGTTAGGACTTCAATCTGGAAAAAACATTTGGAGATGAAAGACAGTCAAAGTCTACATGAAATAATAGAGGATGTGAATGTGGAATTCATTCCCCTTCTTAAAAACCTCCAGTGGTTGCCTATCAACCTCCGCTCAAAACAAAAACTCCTCACTCTAGGCTTCAAGGCTCTCCATCACCTTGCCCCTTCCTACCTCTCTTCCCTTCTCTCTTTCTACCGCACGCTCCACTCCTCTGCCGCCCACCTCCTCACCGTCCCTCGGTCTCGCCTATCCCGCCGTCGACCCCTGGGCCACGTCCTCCCACGATCCTGGAACGCCCTCCCTCCTCACCTCCGACAATCTAATTCTCTTCCCCTCTTCAAATCCGTACTTAAAGCTCACCTCCTCCAAGAGGCCTTCCCAGACTGAGCTCCCCCCTTTTTCCCTCTGCTCCCTCTACGCCCCCCCTTCACCTCTCTGCAGCTAAACCCTCTTTTCCCCCCATCTCCCTCTGCTCCTCCCCCTCTCCCGTCCCACCCCCTCAGCACTGTACTCGTCCGCTCATCTGTATATTTCTTCATCACCCTATTTATTTTGTTTAATGAGATGTACATCACCCTGATTCTATTTATTTGCCATTGTTTTTATGAGATGTTCTTCCCCTTGACTCTATTTATTGCCATTGTTCTTGTCTGCCTGTCTCCCCCGATTAGACTGTAAGCCCGTCAAAGGGCAGGGACTGTCTCTATCTGTTATCTGTTGCCGATTTGTACATTCCAAGCGCTTATTACAGTGCTCTGCACATAGTAAGCACTCAAAAAATACTATTGAATGAATGAATGAATGAATTGTTGTTCACCAAATTCAGTGAAGTTCCAGTGATGTTTGAGGTTAGTATTTTCTAAACAAACAAAAGGAAGCACTGCTTCACCCAACAGGTGTTAGTATATGTAATTCCTTACCAAAGGAAGTTGTTTGAGCATAAAATATCAGTAAGTTCCAGAGGGGTTTGAACAAATTAATTGATGAATGGTCCACAATGGGTTACAAAAGGGAAATTTAGGCATGTGAATGGAAAAGTTTGGCAAGTTAGTTGGTATATTTGTATACACATCAAGGAATGTAACCATCAACACAGTTCCATTGTGCCTCTACTGGAGGCAGAACCTGATTACCATGTGTCTCCCCCAGTGCTTAGTACAGTGCCTGGCACATAGTAAGCACGTAACAAATACCAAAAAAAAAAATGACCTCTCTGCCCCAGAAATGTATTCTTATGATCCTCTAAGGTTCAAACTCTACAGAATTTTCTATGAGCTTAGGTATGGTACCCCCCCCCCCTTTTTTTTTGAGCTCTGATTCCTTGGCAGCAAGGATAGGGAAAGGAGGCTGGAGGCTATTCTTGGGCATGGTATGGAGAGGGATTTAGTTTTCTTTTTCTTTAGTATCGAGCCCTGTAACTAACTAACTTCTTAAACAATGCACAGGAATACCAGGACTACTAAGCATGCTGTGTGAAATAAAAAATAGTTAATTTTTTTTATGGTGTTTTCTCCTTTTAACAGATTGGCCCATCCGTTTCCAATTATATAGTTGATAAATTGGGAAAGAAGTTTGTAGAACCACCGCCGTTTGATCTGGCAAAAAGTTATTTAGATTCAAATGCCACAATCCCCCTCATCTTTGTGTTGTCTCCAGGAGCAGATCCTATGGCAAGTAAGTTCATATTAGATGAAGTATTTTAAAAGCCTCTAGAGTTTTCAAAAATATGGATGTTTATGCATCTGTTAAAAGTTTACCAGAGGTCAAGTGGGTTTATTTGATACACCAAGTACTCATATAATGTGGGAGTTGAATTCTTGCAAAACCCCATGTTAAGTGCTCTGCACTCAGTAAAGCTCTTAATAAAGACCACTGGTTGATTGAGGAAAACATACATTGTACCACATGCACACAACCATTTTTTCCTACATGGTGGTGTGCTGTATCCAGACAGGTGTAAATTGTCAGCAGAATGTTATGTATTTCTGCCACCATGATCTATTGAAACCCTGCATGAAAACATGCATTGTGGCAGATCTGAGTGTATTTATAGCACATAACTGGATTTCAAAACCCCCCAAATTTTGGTAATTTGATACATTAAGTAAATTTTAGAAAAAGCGGATTGATGTTTCTGCTCTTTTCCTAGGCCTTCTGAAGTTCGCCAGTGATAAAAATATGACGGGCAATATGTTTCAAGCCATATCACTGGGACAAGGGCAAGGACCGATTGCAACACAAATGATTAGAAACGGAATGGTAGACGGATCCTGGATTTGCTTACAAAATTGTCACCTGGCTGTCTCCTGGATGCCAATGCTGGAAAAAATTTGTGAAGATTTTACCTCTGAAACCTGTCATCCGGACTTCAGACTTTGGCTCACCAGTTATCCATCCCCTAAGGCACAATTATTTCTCCTAAATCATAATCTATTTCTGAAGCGCTCTGCTATATCGTATGTTTGGTTCGGGTTTTCATTAGTCAACTCTATCTTTGTTTTGTGTAGTTTCTGAAAACCTTAGATAAAATCATGCAAAGTCTTAGAAAAAATTGGTTATACCAATGATCTACCTTGAAATGGAAAACTGCCATTGTTTTTCATCAAATTCTCCACTTATTTTCATTTAGTTCCCAGTAACCATTCTGCAGAATGGAGTAAAGATGACAAATGAGCCACCCACGGGTCTTCGGTTAAATCTCCTGCAGTCATATCTCAGTGATCCTGTTTCTGATCCCAGTTTTTTCAGTGGCTGTGAAGGAAAGGAACAGGTAATGTTCAGAATTACGGCACAAATATTGGCATGGTTATTGTTTAATGCAATCAGATGCCTTGCAGAAAGCATGATAACTGAAAACAATCTCCTTAATTAGGAAACCTTTTTAAAAAACAACATGAAACGTGTTGGAAAGAGAATTGTGGGACATCTATTAATCGATGCTGACATGGTAGTGACTATTTATCTCAGAATTGTGGCTTAAATTTTGGTGAAAGTTACCTCTTTTCTCATCTTGAAGAAACAAAGACTAGGACACTGTACTTACAGCTGGAATTTAATTCACTAGGATGAATACAATTATGCCTTATGAAAAGGAAAATAGCATACCGGAATAATGCTGATTTTTATTCTACCTCTGGTATGAGGGAAAGAATGTGCTCTCTTAGATTAGCTTAGGGATGCTCTGATAGTTTTAGGTGGTAGGAAAGAAAAAATTGAGATGCCTTCCCTGAACTTGGTGCATGGTCATGATGCAGTATTGTTGCATGGGTCGTGCTTGCGGGTAGAGAAGTACCACTGGTGGCAAGGATGGCAGAAGCACGCACTTCTGGTGGTCTCTCTTTAGTGCACCTGCCTTTGAGCCCCCTACAACATCTTCCTTCTTAACATCAATAATCAATCAATGGGATTTATTGAGCACTTGCTATGTGGAGAGCACCATAATACGCACTTGGTGGTGTACAGTTTAACAGTATTGGTAGACATGTTCCCTGCCCACAAGGAGCTTTCAGTCTGGAGAAGATGCATGTTGAGCTGCTTGCCTGCTGTGTGACCTCAGGCAAATCACTTAATAATAATAATAATGTTGGTAGTTGTTAAGCGCCTACTATGTGCAGAGCAATGTTCTAAGCGCTGGGGTAGACACAGGGGAATCAGGTCATCCCACGTGGGGCTCATAGTCTTAATCCCCATTTTACAGATGAGGTAACTGAGGCACAGAGAAGTTAAGTGACTTGCCCACAGTCACACAGCCTCAGTTTTCCTTTTTTTAAGAGGTATCTGTTAAGCACTTACTATGTGCCAGGCATTATACATAGCACTGGGGCAGATTAAAGGTAATTAGGTTGGATGCAGTCCAAGTCCCACATGGGGCTCACAGCCTTAATCCCCATTTTACAGATGAGATAACTGAGGTGCAGAGAAGTTAAATGACTCGCCCAAGGTCACACAGCAGACAAGTGGTGCAGCTAGGTTTAGAACCCAGGTCCTCTGTCTCCCAGGTCTGTGCTTTTTCTGCTTTTTCCACTAGGCCACTCTGTTTTAGTGCTTGGGGATTCAGTGCTTAACAAATACCACAGTTATTATTATTATTGTTATTGTTATCATCATTATTACTTCTAAGCAGTTGGGAGAGTATAATAAAAGTAAAAATCATGGTCTCCACCCACAGGAGAGCAGTAGCATCAGTAGTAAAGCTCAGATTATTTTATGCATTACTTAATGAAAAGCAGAGGATTTGTTTTTAAGTAGGGCTGAAACCCAGGGCTCCAGCAGTATCCCAGACATCCCCAAGCACTGTCAACTTTGGGTACTAAGGAAAAAAATCTAGTCCAAATCTATTTGCAAAGAACCTGTTTCAAGGGAGGCAGAGGGGACCTGACAGCCATGGGCAGCTGCTGTTCCGAAGCAGCAGTGAGGAGCAAAGATGTGGAGGAAGAGGCAGAGTTATTACTCCTGCTGCCGCCGCTTCCACCTCAGCTAAAATGGTTGGGAATTCAGGCTGATTCCTGGAGGTATCAAATTGGGCCACTATGGCTGGGCCTTATCACACCGGAAACTCTGCAGTATCTTCAGCGGTGGCCGGTGCTGCCATGCACCATTTACAATGGGGCTTCTTCCGACCGGATCGAGTTACGGTGGAACCTCCGCTGTCTGGGCTTCTGTTATCTGGACTGTGAAGGTGGGGTTCCCACTGATATGGCCCTGGGGCCAGCAGATGGCAGGGCAAAGGGGTGGATGGCGGCAGTGGTAGATTCCTCACCCCATCCACATCTTCTCCTTTTCCCCTCACTTCCTCTGTCCCCCTTCCCTATCTCTCCCTTTACCCCTCCTCACTCTCTTCTCCTCTCCTCCTCATTCCTTCTCTTTTCCATTTTTCTTACTCTTTTCCTCCTTCCTCTTCTCACACTTCCCTTTTTCTTTTCCCTTTTCCCCTCTTCTCTATATCCCTCTCTCTAGCCTCACCTCTTTTTTGATCCACCCCTGGTCTGCTTAAGGTGCCTGGATTTCTGGTCATTTTGTTTTTTGACCATTGGTTAAATGAAAGAAATTGAGTTATGAAAGCATTACATAATTTGCATAATTCAGTCTGAGAAAACTCCATTGATTAATATGATTTTTACTGTTGAATAATGAAAAATCCAGTATCTTATTCTGGTGCGTTAACCATGAGGCCACGGTACCTAGAAAAATGAATATGTGTTTCTGATTTCAATCATTTTTGTGAAAGGACTAGAAAGAAGGCATAAATTTGGACATCACTGCATATCAACTAAAGCAGTTTTTCAGAGAATTTGGTTTAGTCCATGTGATAAAATTAAGAATAGACATTTTTTTCTGGACTACTATATAGTTTTCCAGGTACGATATGAAATATATGGACACCATTGATTGTTTTGCATTTAAGTAATTAGCATACGTTTAAATTTGGGGTTTTAATTGAAAATAATTTCATACCTTTCGAAACAGTTTTTATAGTTTAGATAACTGCATAATTACAAATAAGATGTTTGAGAGTTGTCTGTTTTCCTTTTGATATTGAAGGTTTGGGAGAAGCTGCTGTTTGGAGTTTGCTTTTTCCATGCCCTTGTCCAGGAGAGGAAGAAGTTTGGTCCTCTTGGCTGGAATATCCCATATGGATTTAATGAATCGGACTTACGCATCAGTATCCAACAGCTTCAAGTAAAGTGGTTTATACTGTTTCTATTCCAGTAAATGCATTAAATCAGTGCTCAAAATGTATCTGCTCAACTGAACTACATCTTGTTTGTGCATGCTTCTTTAACTGTAATTAAGGGGATACGGGACTACAGTATAAATAAATTGTAGTTGCATAGGGCACGTTTAAGCAAGTTGTAGTTTTAAAACATTCAAACTTTAAATATCACCATGTAGATGTGACTTTTAATAGGAGAAATACCAAAAAGTCGCCTAGTTTTTCATAAAATGAGAACCAGTCTGTACACACAATATAGCCCAGTATTGCCAGCAAAAATACTCCGGTTTAAATTATTTGGATACAAACTATTACTAGTGGTACATTTACTATATTTTAATATTTTTCTACTCTTCTGTTCCAGTCTTGTCTTTGTCTCCCCTTCTTTTATCTGTCTCTTCTTTTTCCTTCCTATCCTCTCTTATTCTGTACCTTAGGACAGAGGATAGCTGTACAGTTGAGTTAGCCCAGCACAGCTTCTGAGAACAGCTTGTTGAAACTAATGCAGACCACACTATCAGAAAAGATGTATCCGTTGTCAACCAGAAGTATTGAACCCCAAGATGTATTTGGTGTGGGCCACGTCTCCTCCCTTACAACTAGGGCACCATTTCCCCCAGTGTCTAAATCCCCTTTTCTTAGTAAACTGAGAGTTTAGGAATGAACTTTGACCTTTTCTGATCATTAGACTATTGTCCAATCTACTAGAGGTTCATTGATGATTGTGAGCTAGTAAGCTAGTAACTGAGGGCATTTTAGCTTTTGCCTTAGTATCAGGTAGTGATTTAGGGACTGGGAAGAATCTGGCTTCATGTTTAGTGGATAGAGCATGGACCTGGGAGTTAGGAGGACTGAGTTCTAATCCCGGCTCTGCCACATGTCTGCTGCATGATCTTGGGCAAGTCACTTTACTTCTCTGTGCATCAGTTTCCTCATCTGTAAAATGGAGATGAGTGTGAGCCCCACGTGGGACAGGGACTGTGTCCAACCTGATTAACTTGTATCTACCACAGCGCTTAAAACAGTGCATAGTGTGTAGTAAGTGCTTAACAAATACCATTATTATTATTACTGCATTGTTTGGGTATTTTGTCATATGTTTAAAAAGTAGAGAGGCTTAGTGATACCAGTGATTTTTAAATACAAATGAGATATGTCACTTTTTCAATATTGTTTTTTCCTTTTGTGCAGTTATTCATAAAAGACTATGACCAAGTTCCATTTGAGGCTATATCTTACCTTACTGGAGAATGTAACTATGGAGGACGAGTGACAGATGATTGGGACAGACGCCTGCTGTTAACTATGCTGGCTGATTTTTATAACCCAGAAATAGTGACCAACGTACATTATAAATTTTCTCCTAGTGGATACTACTTTGCACCTCCCAAAAGCAGCTATGAGGATTACATAGAATTTATTAAGGTAACTCTTCTTGCATTCTATGAAACTTTATTGTTTTCCAAAATTCATGTCTATAGATCTTGGTATTTTCAGGTTGGATTATGATCTGGGCAGTGTGAAAAGTTCTTCTGCAATTTCTGAAGAAGGTGTACTAATATTATGGATATCCTATAGAACTTTCAGGCAGGAAACTAGACTGAAGAGTTAGAACCTCACCTTTCCTTTCTGGCTTCAGTGATCTTTGCTACCTCTAACTTGACTCATGGTTTTAGTAGTAATAATAATAATAATCATAATAGTGGTATTTGTTACCCAAGATCACATAGCAGACAAGTGGCAGAGCTGGGATTGGAACCCAGGGCCTTCTGACTCCCAGGCCCATACTCTCTCCACTAAGACAGGCTGCTTCTCTGTTGTGTCTCAGCAGATCCATTTTCAATTTCTAATTGGATTCTTGACTAAGGTAGTATGGGCAGAATCCCTTCTCCCATGCATCCCTTTTGGAGCTCTAGATTATTTATTCATTCAGTTGCATTCATTTATTAGAATTTATTGATTGCTTACTGGGTGCAAAGCACTTTACTACCCACAAGGGAAGAAAACCATGAAGAAGGAATAAGACTTAGCCCCATGTTCTCAGGGGACTCACAGTCTAAAAATGGAGTTTAGGTGGTTAGTGATGGGCTAGTGAGGAAAGATTGAATACTTAAAGACACAGAAGTATCAGAACAGAAGGACAACAATAGACAGAAGAACACTGTGGTTGAAGGGGCCATTTGCAGGCTCTTCACTGCCAGGGTTGAGACTAAAACATGCTTCTAACCAGAATGCCTCTGACATCACACACATAACAGTGTAACAGGTTGATGTCACAGGTGGGATTGGAGGCCAGGTGCCCTGAGTCCCTTCCCCCAGGGCCTTTATCTGTCAAGCAGGGGACAGAAAGGGACTTACCCCAGAGCAGAGCCTCCAGAGCAGTTCTCCACACAGCCCACGGTTTAGGTCTCAGAAGGGTTGTAGGGCTGGGCTGGGCTACTACCCCTCCATCTCACATCTAAGGTCTTCCTGTTCTTACCTGGAACACCCGCCCCCCCCCCCCCCCCCCCGCAACTTGTCCCCAAGTACCCTGGGAAGTGGCAGCAGGAAGGAGGGAGGAAGGAGGGAGCAAATGAGCCACCTTTGCTCCCAGGACCAGGCTCAGGGTGGGGATCTCTTTGACTTTGAGCCCCATGTGGGACAGGGCCTGTGTCCGACTCAGTTATATTGTGTCCCTGCCCAAGCACTTAGTACAGTGCTCTGCACAAAGTAAGCACTCAATAAGTACCATAGATTGATTGAGCAGTCCTTTTTGGGAAAGCACTGCTCAACCCGACTGGTAAAGTAGTCATTGAACATTAGCCGGCTCACCCAGATGAAGGAAACTTGCTGCCAGAGAGATACAACTGGTTGGCCTCAACACCATGGTGCAGAACCACATGGAAAATGTCTCAAATAAAAACCTCAGGATGCAACACAATGATAATAGCAGAAACCCAATAAGGAGAATGGTACTTGATAGGTGGGAACTTGTCAAATATCACACTCAATCAGAGGAATTTATTAAGCATCTGCCGAGTGCTAGGGATTGTTCTTAGCGCTTGGGGAAAGTAGATCAGGAGCAAGGCATGCATTCCTTATCCTCAAGCTTGCACTTTAAGGAGGGGAGACAGGCGAGAATCGCTTTGGGAATAGATATCCCAAAATGGAGCCTTCTTTTAGAGGGGAAACACTTTTCCTCCTCCGAATGAAGGCTGGCAGGCAGAGACTGCATAGCCAGGCCTTTGCTGATTTCAAGCATTCACAACCTGTCCAAAGGCATTGGTAATCACTTAATGATCTTTGCCTACGTGTAGACCACAAGTGCCATGCGATAGTCCTCAGTGAGCAGAACCCCATAGTGGTGGACACCAGCGAGAATGCACGATTTGATAAGATGGGCTCATAGATGCAGTGCCAATATTTGGCCAACTGATGGTCATGAGGCAGTTTGACACCCACATAGGCATTGATGCTAAAATCAGGAGAAAAGTCCCTGGACCAGATGGCATTGGAGAGCTTAATAGCAGTGAACTACTCTTATTAGAGAAGAGTAGTTATCAGAGAAGCAGCACGGCAGAGAGAATAGAGCACAGGCCTGGGAGTCAGAAGGCCATGGGTTCTAATCCTGACTCTGCCACTTGTCTGCTGTGTGACCTTGGGCAAATCACTGCACTTCTCTGGGCCTCAGTTACCTCATCTGTAAAATGGGGATTGAGACTGTGGGCACCACATAAGACAGGGACTGTGTCCAACCCAATTTGCTTGTTTCCAACCAAGCGTTTGGTACAGTGGCTGGCACAAAGAAAGCACTTAACAAATACCATTATTATTTTTATTATTATTATTAAGTGGATCAGCCAATCAATAATATTTATTGAGCGCTTACTGTGTGCAGAGCACTGTACTAAGCACTTGGGAGAGTATAGTATAACAGAGTTGGTAGACATGTTCCCTGTGTCCATAATGAACTTACAGTCTAGAGGACTGTAAAAATGGATGTTTTAGCATGCTATATTTCCCTTACCGGATAAAGAGAAAACAGGTAAGATCACTAAATAGTCATCTAAATAGTTGACTACATCATTGTCTGGCAATGAAAACAGAAGGATGTTCATCATATCACCAGAGTTATGTATTAGGGCTGACCCTTTTCTTGATCAATCAATCAATCGTATTTATTGAGCACTTGTGCAGAGCACTGTGCTAAGTGCTTAGCACTTAACCAAGTGCTTGATATGTTCTGGATTTTTCATGATAATTAGTATTATGGCATTTAGCCTTGCTGTTGTTGGTTCAGTGGAAAGAACACTTCTCTGGGAATCAGGAAACCTGGGTTCTGGTTCTGCCTGTAGCTGACTAAATTACGTGACGCCCACCCATTTCTCAGTGTGCTGTACCCCTGCCCACCTACTTGCTCGTTGCACTCCATGCACTTGAGGGAACGTGATTGGCGAGGGCCAAGAGTGAAAATGACACTGCCTAAACCACTGGTACTGTAATCACTTCCTCTACTCAGATTCTCAGTCCTGAAGGCTCAAGACTGAGGCTCATCTGTTGAATCTGACTCCATCCATCCCGTATTACAGCAGTGAGGTACATACAAGGTAATCAGGTCAGGAGGTCCCTTTCCCTTATGAGGGTCACAGTCTAAGAGATGGGTACTTCAAGTGTCTTATATCCATTTTACGTTTGAGGAAACTGAGCCACAGGGAGGTTACATTACCTGCCCATGGCCATACAACAGACAGTGGCAGGATTAGAGCCTGGGTGTCCTGACTCCCAAGCTCATGCTTTTTCCACTTGGGCCTTGATGCTGCCAACCAGCATAATAATAATAATAATTGTGGTTTTGTTAAGTGCTTACTTTGTGCCAAGCACTGTACTAAGCGCTGGGGCAGATACAAGATAATTGGGTTGGACACAGTCCCTGTCCCATAGAGGGCTCACAGTCTTAATCCCCATTTTACAAATGAGGTAACTGAGGCACAGAGAAATGAAGTGCCTGGCCCAAGGTGTCACAGCAGACAAGTGGTGGAGCTGGGATTAGAGCCCAGGTCCTTCTGACTCCAAGGCCTATGCTCTTTCCACTAGGCCATACTGCTTCTCTATATAATCCAACGTATCACCAAGTGACCTTCACATGTTCTGAAAGGTAAACCCCTGGAAAATGATGAAACTTGCAAAAGGTCTTGTGGTCATTAAAGCAGTAGTATTAAGAGATCCTTATTCAGTTGTTCTAACCTTTTTATGCATCTTTTGCAGTACAAATTTTCTCTCTCATGAGTTCATTTATTCATTCATTCATTGTTGTATTTATTGAGCGCTTACTGTGTGCAAAGCATTGTACTAAGCACTTGGGAGAGTACAGTATAACAACAAACAGATGTTTCTCAGATGTCTACTCCATCTCTTTCCCCCTAGCAACTTCCTGTTTCTCAGAAACCAGAGATATTTGGGCTACATGAAAATGTCGCTATCTCGAAAGATCTCCAGCAAACAAAACTCCTGTTTCAGTCTTTGCTATTAACCCAAGAAGGAAGCACACAGGGAGGTGCTATTGCAGGCAGTGACAACACTCTGTTTGAAATTGCAAAAGACATTCTCAGTAAGGTAATAAACGAGAGGTTCTCGCTCTTTTCTTTAGACTGTATTGCTGAGTCATAGACTGATCTTGATCGCCTCAGCCTTTATGCTGAGTTACGAGAAATGGTACTAGAACTGTGCCATTGGAATCTGGGAAAGAGCAGGGTTAGTACAAAATGTGTGGGAGCATATCATCTCCTCATTAGTGGTATTTACTGAGCGCCTACTGTGGCAGAGCACTGCACTAAGCACTTGGGAGAGTATGATACAACAGAGTTGGTAAACCTGTTCCCTACCCACAGTGAGCCTAATTCAATTCAGTCATATCTATTGAGTGCTTACTGTGTGCACAGCACTGTAGTAAGCACTTGGGAAAGTGGAGTATAACAATAAACAGGCACATTCCCTTCCCACAATGAGTTTACAGTCTAGAGGGATCTAGACATCCAGCTCTCTTACAAAGCCCCACAGTAAAGTAATCTTGCACTGTAGTACTCTCCCATTCCCCATGAGCAAGTGCCCGAGCAGAGAAGCAGTCTTGATTTGGTAATGCAACACACTGAACCCAAGCAGGTTCACAGTGTTTGAAGAGCTGTCCCTAATTTCTTAACCATGTTCTAACCAGTACTGACTCAGATTGGTCATTCTAATCTGATCGTAGTTTATATACCTCAGGACTTAGTACAGTGGTTGTCACACAGTAAGCACTTAACAAATACTATTATTATTATTATTACCTTCATTTCTAAATCATTTTTGCCCTTTTTGATTATAACATGCTAGCTGGCAACCACAAAGAATCTATGGGAAACCTGCATTTTCTGTTCCCTCCCCCTGCCTTGTGGAATTTAGGCTTCTTTTTCTTTTGGGGTTTAAACTGTAGGTGTGGTTCTGCAAGGTTTTGTACCTGTAACTCTCTGTCTCTGTGTGTCTCTCTCATTTTTTTCTCTCTTTCTCCTTCTTTCTGGCTGTTCTTTAGTCTTGAGGTGTCCCTCCACCTTCCTGACCTTCTTTTAGATGCTTCTTTCCTGCCTATTTGCACCCATCTCTCTTTTCTCTCTCCATGCAGATTTCTTCCCTGCCATTCTAATCCCCTCTCTTCCATTTATTTCCTGCTTTGGGTTTTCCCCTTTCTCTCTCTCTCTCTCATTCTGCTTTCTCTTTCTATCTGGCTTCCTACCACATTTTCACTCTGCTTCAGCATCTTTCTATTTTTCTAGAGCTTTCATGTTCAGATGCAAAGGCTGTACTTATGTATCATATTGGGTTTTTTGAACAATTGATCCATTTGACTTGTGATGTTCAAACTCTATCCTAATAGCTTCCAAATGATTTTGACATTGAAGCAACTTTATTAAAGTATCCTATAAAATATGAAGAAAGCATGAACACGGTACTGGTGCAGGAGATGGAAAGATTTAACAAGTAAGAGATAGTAGATTTTTTCCTTTACTAAATTTCCAATCTTTGAATATTTATATTTAATAGTTGTGCATCTTTTGGCAAGATCAGTATAGCAATGGGCACAATAAAATGGATTGGTAAGTGAAAAGAGATTGATGAGCCACCATTGATCAGTCTTTTCACCTTGTCTGTATTATCGGAATGATTGTGCTGGCTCCTTAAAATAAAAAAGTTTTAGCACGTTTTACAAATTTCATAAGATGGGGTTGTTGACCTATCCCCAAAGTCAGGGATTAGTGTTGCAAAGTCCTAGTTATCAAGAGGTACTAAAGCCATTTCTCCTCATGCTCACTCCCTGATGATAATAATGATAACAAGAATAATAGTAATGATGATCACTGTGGTATTTGTTAAAGTGCTTGCTATGTGCTAAGCATTGTTCTAAATGCTGAGGTAGATACAAGGTGATCAGGTCACACACAGTCCCGGTCCCACATGAAGCTCACAGGTTTAATCACCATTTTCCAGATGAAGTAACTGAGGCAGAGAGAAGTTAAGTGGCTTGCCCAAGGTTAACTAACCCACATCCTCTGACACCCAGGCCTGGGCTCTTTCCACTATGCCGTGCTGCTTCCCTGAGGAACAATTTGGTTTATTTCTTTGGACTGCACATTTCACCCTTCATGTCACCCTAGGCCAATGATCCCACTATGCCTTACAACGCTACCTGCTGCAGGAAGGACAGATGCAGTGTGACAGCCTGCCTCCAGAACAATTTGAGCACTGGGGAAGCTGGCAGCTGATGGAGCTTTGGTGGTCACTGTGGCTATGGCTCTGTGACTGTTGAACTTGGAGCAAGCCTTTCCTTCTCTAGCCACAGCACCCCACTGCTTCTTTTGTTTTGTTCTTTGTGTAAACTTTGTGTTAATTTGTCCCTGTCTTTTATGTCATTTTTGGTGGTTTTATTGCTTCATCTCTCTTTATGTGTCCTTCTTCAGTCCTCTCTCCCGACTTCTAAACTTGCAGTGGAAGCTCCTTGAGACCGTGAGCCGTGTGTAATTCCCACTCATGTACTCTTTTCCCAGCATTTAGTACAGTGCTTTGCATAGTGCAGTGCTTAATAGATACTGCTATTTCTACTGTTAGGTTCATTCCATTAGGCCATGCCGTCTCCCACATTAGACAGGTAGGAAGAAGACATCGGTGAGACAGCATGGAACGAACAAGGAACTGGCAGTCAGGAAACTTGGATTCTAATCCCAGCTCTGCCACTGGCTTGCTGTATGACCTTAGGCAAGACACTTAACCTCTTTGGGCCTCAGTTTCCTCATCTGTAAAATGGGGATAAGGTAGAGAAGCAGCATGGCTTAGTGGGAAGAGCCCAGGCTTGGGAGTCAGAGGTCACAGGTTCTAATCCCAGATCAGCCGCTTATCAGATATGTGACCTTGAACAAGTCACTCCACTTCTCTGTGCCTCAGTTACCTCATCTGTGAAATGGGGATGAAGACTGGGAGCCCCATGTGGGGCAACCTAATTACCTTGTATCTACCCTAGTGCTTAGAACAGTGCTTGGCACATAGTAAGCGCTTAACAAATACCAACATTATTATTACCTGCTCTTCCTACCTCTGTGGGTTCTGAACCCCTTGTGATACAGGGACTGTGTCTGATGTAATTATCTTCTCTGTCTAGCCCAGAATTTAGCACATGCCTGATACCTAGAAAACACTTCACAAATACAATAACAACAATAATAATAATCTGAAAATTACCTGGGTAATTTATGTTTGAAAGTCTAGCCCTTGTCTCCTTAGTACATGGACAGGATTTAGCTTTATTCCAGATCACTGGGACTGTGTGTTTATTCAGTTTTCAAAATTGCAACATTTCAGAGAGCCACCTAAAGATTATGGAGAATGGCTATCCCATTTTATGCTGATCAGTCATTTTTTGGTTTATTTTTTCCCAGCATCCCTAGAGAAGCAATGTGGGCTAGTGGATAAAGCATGGACCTGGGTTCTAATCCCAGCTCTGCCACTTGTCTGCTGTGTGAACTTGGGCAAGGCACTTAACTTCTCTGTGCCTCAGTTACCTCATCTATAAAATGGGGACTGACTGTGAGCCTCATGTGGGACATGGACTGTGTCCAATCTGACTAGCTTGTGTCTACCAATATGCTTAGTACAGTGTCTGGCACATAGTAAGTGCTTAACAAATACCATTAAAAAACACAAAACAACTTCCTAAGTGGCAGTTTGACCTTCATTTTGTACTTTGTAACTCTAGCCACTCTAGACCAAGTCCTTGTTTTGAATAGAAATTAATTTGGCAACCTTATCCCTGCCACTTGCTGAAGACATTGAGGAGTAAAGGGGACATGCTTATCTTTAATGAATAATGAAATCAAGCTGAATGAGTTGGTTGAGTTGTTAGTAGCATTCCTGTCGTAGGTTTACTTTTTGCATGCCAGACACTGTACTAAGCGCTGGGGTAGATGCAAGATAATCAGGTTGGACATAGTTCCTGCCCACATGAGGATTGCAATCTTAATCCCCATTTTACAGATGAGGTAACTGAGGCCCAGAGATGTTAAATGACTTGCCCAAGGCCACACAGCAGACAAGTGGCAGAGCAGGGATTAGAACCCGAGTCCTTCTGACTCCCAGTCCCGCACTCTATCCACCAGGCCACACTGCTTCTTAGCTCAACGAATGAGCTGAGTTCCAGAACTCTGGGATCAGTAGGACCTCAGTATATGAATTTTATCATTTTTTTCAAGCAGTGGAATTTATAAGAACAAAATACCATTAGAAACATTCATTAGGTCTTAAACAGTTGGCCTTTGATCATTCATCTTTCATCATTTATCTTAAGAGGAGAAATGGATGAACCATTCAACTCCTGTAAACCATTTTTCTTCCAAACATACTTTGTTTAACCAACTGAAAAATTGCTAACATGCACATTCCCCCCAAGGAAATAAAAACAGTCTCTTTATTAAATGGCAATGAAAATATCCAGTATCTACACTGGAAAATCCTGGGCAGCAAAATGAGAAGCATCTGGTTGTGCATTTTTTAGAGCTCCCTAAATATATGGTATTTCTTATTGTTGGAGAACTACTGTGTTATTAGTCACGACTCTTGTGTGTGTCAATGACCTAACTCTCATTTATTTGTTTCTAGTTTAATTAGAACAATCCGCACCACCTTACAGAACCTTAAGAAAGCTATTAAAGGATTAGTTGTCATGGACTCTGAATTGGAAGCCCTGGCTGGCAGCTTACTTATTGCAAAGGTTCCAGAATTGTGGGCCAAGTGTTCATACCCAAGTCTTAAACCCCTGGGAAGTTATATGACAGATTTTCTATTGAGGTTGAAATTTTTACAGGTAAATGACAGAGACAATTTTCCTACCGGTTTGGCCTGTTACTCTGAAGTGGAGGGTGTGCAGTAGAGAGAGATTACACATTGGCTATGCTTATTTAGAAATTTGCCGTTTAAAGCCTTCCAAAATATGACTGATAATGTTCACAGTAGTCTAATTAAGATGACTTTTTGGAGAAAAACTCAAACGTTTCAAATTTTTAAGGGCCCAAACACCCACGGTGTGTGTCTTACAACAAAAGCAAATCATTTCTACTTATGCCATGCTTAGTAATGAGTGCAGAATGCAAGCATGCACATGGAAAAAAAAAAGACCAATCCAGCTGCCACTTTTAGCTGTCGTATGTCCCAAGATGTCCGCTGCTAGGAAGCCAGAGCAGAAAGTGTGAGATAAAGATAGAGCACAGTAGCTCCATCTTTCACCCTTATGTTGACAGTGAGAGCAGAAGAGAAGTCCAAGAGCTGGTGGAAAAGGTTGGAAGTCAGATACACTGCTTCTTCTGTCTGTTTCGTTCTTGATACCAGTTGAAGATATGAGTCTCACATTGAGTTATTGCATGTCAAAATGATAGCCAGTGACATTATATGAGATGATACTGCTAAAGCTTTTTAATATTTTAAATAATACATTTTTATTTTTGCTTCCTAGGATTGGTACGATTCAGGAAAACCCAATGTGTTTTGGCTCTCAGGTTTCTTTTTCACACAAGCTTTTTTAACTGGAGCGATGCAGAACTATGCCAGAAAATATACTATCCCTATTGACTTAATAGGGTATGAATTTCAGGTACAGTAAGTCCTTGAAAAAATGGGATCATATCTGTAACTTGGTTGGCATACTTTCTTTGCATTGTTAGTGCTTCACAAAATAGACAAAAAATTGCTATTTCTTCTGCCTTTAGGGGTGCCATGTGGCTAATATTCACAACTTATCCTTGAGGCTATTGTTACCTTTCACGGTTTGGGTTTTTATAGAAATATAGACCTGGTGAGGGACCTTGAGAGTTCATTTGCTCCATCCCCCAGTCTTCAGGCAGGTGATAACTAACACAACGAGGATAGATTTTGTTTGCTTCAAAAAAAAATCTGGGGAAATTTGGGAAAATTATAGAACTTCTGTCCAGATCCTGTCCTGTTCCAGTATTTTATCATCTTGAAACTCAAAACGTTTTTCCTATGTACAACCTAACATTTTCCTGAGCAATTAAAATACATTTTCTCTATGATCCTATGTCGATATGGGGAACAACTAAGTAGCAATTTCACCTTAAAAAGAGCTTTTATATATCAGAGCAAAGGTATTAAGTCCTCCTTTTGGCCTTTTCTTCTTCAGATGGAACAACCCCATGCACTTAACCTTTACTCATAGGAACTATTTGTAATCACTCTTCTCAGAAGTCTCCTCAGTTCTTTCCTGTCATTTTGAAAATGCAGTGACTAGACCTGGACCCAAGGCTCTATTGAGAATCTTGCATGCCACATTCCTGTATCCTACTAATTAATACTGATTTTCAAAAGTAATTACTAGAAGATAATTTAATGTTTTGAAAATGACAATTTATAAAAGCTGCCTTTATATTGAAGATGTCTCCTTTCTCCGGGAGCTTAGCATTGTGATGTTTTGGCAGTTTTGGAGGCCGCTCTTTAATGTAGCAGTTGTACAGTCGGTGTGAGTTGGGAGTGTATCCGAAGGTGGACTGCCCCCACTCTGCTACATACGTGAGCTCTGAGATCTTGAGGTGTCTTGGTCACACTTGAGATAATAGATGAATATGCCACTGTTTAGGTTGTTGATGCATCCAGGGTGGTTTTCTTTAGTTTAATGGGTAGAAGGTAAACTCATGGTGATCATGTCTGCTAGCAATGTACTATCAAAGCCCCTAAAATTCTAAAACCTACACTTTCTTTTTCAAGATTGCTGGCCCAGGGCAGATTAATCTTCAAGACTGACAGAAAGATGGACAGAAATCCCCCCTCCTTAAAAAAAAAAAAAATTGTTCAAAAAAGTGTCCCTAGTAACTTGCACAAATTTGGTGATGATGATGGCATTTAAGCATTTACTATGTGCAAAGCACTGTTTTAAGAGCTGGGGAGTATGCAAGGTGATCAGGTTGTCTCATGTGGGGCTCACAGTCTTCATCCCCATTTTACAGATGGGGTAGCTGAGGTACAGTGAAGTGACTTGCCCAAAGTCACACAGCTGACAAGTGGCAGAGCCGCGATTTGAACCCATGACCTCTGAACCCCAAGCCCGTGCTCTTTCAGCATTTCTCGTATTTTTAATTTTAGGTTATTCCTTCGGATACATCTGACACATCCCCAGAAGATGGTGTTTATATCCATGGATTGTATCTTGATGGAGCTCGTTGGGATAGACCAAGGTCAGTAGAGGCTTGAGTCTCCTGTACGTTTAAGAGGGTATATATTCTTGTGCTTAGAATCCTATGGGGCAGAAGAGCAGCGAACTAGACCATAGTGGTGATATCTCTGTGTTTACAATAGCGTTGCTTTATAAAATCCCATAGAACTTAATTGACACCTTCTCCCAAATATGTGGGAATCAAGCTATTAAATAATCACATTGACAATTAGCATCCTGATCTTTTAAAATGTTACCTCTTAGATCAGTGGTATTTATTGGATGCTTATTATGTGGAGAGCAATGTACTAGCAGTAGGAGAGTGCAAAAGAGTGGGTACTATTATCATTATTATTACTACAATGATAATTGTACTAAGCAACTGTACTAGGACCTTTTGCTCTCAACACCTGTAATAGCTTTGTGAATGACTTGTATTTGTCAGTTTCACTTTTTTGTCTGTGAGCTTCTTGGGGACAGGGACCACCCTTCTTGTATTGTACTCTTCCAACTGTTTAGTATAGACAGTAGTTCATTCATTCAATTGTATTTATTGAGTGCTTACTGCATGCAGAGCAGTGTACTAGTTGCCCAATACATATCATGAATTGTTTTAGCGGGTTTTTTTAACTCTCCTCTCCTTCCCTCGTTTACTCTCCAATCCCTTTCTTTTGTCCTTCATTTCCTTCCCACCCTCCCTCCCTCTTCTGATTCATCCCCAACCCTCATCTTCCTTTTTCTAATCCACTTCTTGGCTCTCTCCCTATTAAAAATCGCAGTGAAATATTTAAGGAAGTTCTCTGTTTAAAAATTATATTTGTAAATGTGTTTCTTTTAACTTCGATGATTTTTCTCCACAGTGGATTGCTTGCTGAACAGCACCCTAAAATTCTCTTTGATTTGATGCCAATCATATGGATAAAACCAAGTAAATATATTTACTAACAATTTTTCTTAGGTTTGAGGGGGTGGAGGTACATTTCTGTTTTCCAATGTCAAGACTTATTCAACTGGAACTCTTACTGACCTTAGACACTGGAATTTAGTCATCAATTGGACTCTGGGAGCAGGATTTTAGGGTATTGTAAGAAAATGTCTCTAGTAAGAACTGTTCAAAGGCATTATGTTACTGCTCCACTTAGGGTCTTCCAAATCTAAGATCTGAGCTTTTCAGTGAGTGGATGAGAAAAGACAGGAAAACACACCCTTAGCTGACAGTTGAAGGCAAGGAATTTTGTGTCCTCATGCATCCATTTTGATCGTCTTCCCCGCTCTTTCCTCTGCCAGTCTGCCTTAAAATACGAGAGGAGAAAGATGGGCTATGAGGTGGGATTGCCCACCTCCTCCATGCCTGGTCCCTAAACGGAGGGAAAAGAACTGACTGTCTTTGTTCTTCATGAATGGAGATGGTCCCAGATAATCTCTTCTGATCCTAGAGGTCCTCTAATCAGATGGAGGAGGCTGGGGCAGGTGGAGACCTCCTGCCATTAGGATGGAGGGGTCCAAAAAAAGAAATGCTTCCTGTCAGTCAGGTAGCTGTCCATCACAGTTCTTTGGCCAGGTTTGGGATGGGACCAGTTGATTTGGCTCTAAAAACATTATTCTGGTGTGGTTATTTTAGGTATGCTTCGTGCAGACCTGGGCCCAAAATAGCTGGGCCAGAAAGGATTGTCAAAAAATACACTTAACACAGTGTGAACTCAGATACAGCCTAAATGAGGAATTTCTGTTGAAGGAAGCAATTAGCACTATGCTTGCTAACATGATGTTTACTTTGTAAATCATCTTAAAGAATGGAAAGTTAGATTGTGCATATTAGCGAGCAAAGCTTTCCTATAGCTCAACCATATTGATCCATTGATTTCTCCTTTTTAAGGTGAAAGTTCCCAGATTAAGAAAACCAGTGAGTATGTCTGTCCTCTCTATAAGACAAGTGAACGGAAAGGAACCCTCTCCACTACTGGACATTCTACTAATTTTGTCATTGCAATGCTCTTAAAAACAAATGAGCCCGTCCAGCACTGGATCAAGCGTGGTGTTGCTCTGCTTTGTCAGCTTGATGACTAGAAAACTCTCAAATGATATCAGAGGAGCTTGTTTAAGAAGCGACATACTTCCATAGACGAGTGAACATCTGGTTTAAATATATTTCCTGGTGCATCACTAGCTGTCCATTAAAGGAATATTGGCGATTCTTGATTTATGGTGCACTTATTGCATCTGCTTTTTTTGACTTTGATGAATGCGTTTATGGCCAATGGAATATGGGCATCTAATGGAAGAAGTAGGGTATGTGAATAATTGTGGTATTGGTTAAGCACTTTACTATCTGTCAAGCACTATCCTGAGCGTTGGGGTACATACAAGATACTCAGATCAGACACTATCCCTGCCCTGCATGGGGCCCATAGTCTAAGGGGAAAGGATAACAGATATTTTACAGATGACAGAGCCGAGGCCCAGAGAAACTAAGAGGCACGCAGCAGGTAAGTGCCAGAGCCGAGATTAAAATGCAGGTCCTCAGATTTCTGGGCTTGTGCTCCTTCCACTGGGCTGCACTGCTTCAGGAGAAGCATTCTTGTTTCTTGTTTGGCTGGTATTGTTGCCACCTATTTAGTCTGTGGGGCAGATGATAGTGACTCCTTTTTCTAGTGAAGTTTTGGAAAGCTTGATTATCCTTAGCAAGTTATTAGCATTATAAAAGACTAGCGGACTTTCCCAAGCTTCACCCCAGAGAGGTGGGAGGGAGGGGTAGCCTGGCCATCATGTGGCAGCTGGAGAGACAGATAGGTAGTTGGGGTTGTCTCATCAAGGTGCAGGCTGATGCTCAGGTGACTGTTCAGATTCTTTTCCTCCTTAGTACCGTGACCCCCAAGCATGTCTCCTCCTATGCACACGAAGACTTCTTCTTCCTCTACAGCCACTTTTATGCCATTTTTTCCCCTTCCAAACACCCCAACTCTCTTTTCTTCTGATCGGTCCCTGCTATCCACATCTGGTATTCTCTTTGAATGCTGGACCCACAACAAAGTCCAAGACAGGGTCAGCCTCCGTCCTTGTTCCTTTCCATGGTTTATCTGTTTAGTTTTCCTTGCATTTCTCTCTTTTTACCTCCATTAACTTTGTAAGTATGCAGTTCTGACTCTGATTCTGACATTGCTTTGACCTCCTCTTGGGGCTCTGAACTCCACATTTTCATAAATCATAATGCTGAATATGACTCTCCACTTGGAAGTTCCCAAAAGCACAGCAAGACCCCTGCAGAAGCCCTGGAAGTTAAAAACAAATGTCCTCTGTCCCTTCCATTACTCTAAACAAAAGCCAGTTTCAAATTGCTGGGAATGGGAATGTAGTGTTATGAGAGAAATATAGATGGCTTAGATGTATGAAACAGACTGTGCCAATTCTGTCTGTGGAGAGAGAGGAGAAAAATGGATGTGAGCAGGGGTTGCTTGGACACAATCTAAACCCTGCTTGTTTCTGGCTCTCAGAAATAAGCTATGTCTGCTAGCTCTCCGTGGAGCCCCTCCCTGACTTTATTAATTCTGCTTGTCCCAGGTGTCCGGGAAAACGCAAGATATGGGGCATGCAGCTTGATCAACATCACGGGCGTGTTCATAACCATTTCTTCCAACATCATATCGTATTCTATCCGGATGAAAGAGACTCTTGTAGTGAATGACTGCTGAGCTTAGGTCCTAAGGCTTCAGGACCGAGAAACTGTGTGAAGGAATTTATTCTATCACTCAGTCGTACTAATTGAGCTATTACTGTGTGCTGAGCACTGTGCTAAGTGCTTGGGAGAGTACAATATAATAATATGAGAAGCATTCCCTGCCCACAATGAGCTTAAGGCCGAGAGATGAGCTTACAGCCTAGAGACTGTAGTAATGATAATTGTGGTATTTAAGTTCTTACTATGTGCCAAGCACTGTTCTAAGTGCTGAGGTAGATACAAGGTAATCAGGTTGGACACAGTCCGTGTCCCAAATGAGGCTCACAGTCTTAATCCCCATTTTATAGATGAGGTGACTGAGGCACAGAGAAGTGAAGTGATTTGCCCAAGGTCACACAACAGACATGGGGCAGAGCTGGGATTAGAACCCACATCCCCTGACTCCCAGGCCTGTGGTCTTTCCACTAGACCACCCTGCCTCTCTGTAGTACTAATGGTTTGTGCCAGTTGTGTTCCCACAGGGGCATAAAGTGCCACAGGGAAATGGATAAGCTGGGAGGCAACACACTGCAAAGTTTGTTTGCTTTTTGTAATGTGCAGAACCCATTTATAGCTAGAGCATAATGCCATAGCTGGGTTGGAGTGCCATCACCCAGCACTTTGCTGCAGGCTTTGCGCTTTTTTTTGGTATGGTATTTATTAAGCGTATTAACGTATTAATTTATTACAGGTACAGGTAATTGAGGCACAGAGAAGTTAAAGTGATTTGCCCAAGGTCATACAGCAGACATGTGGTGGAACTGGTATTAGAACTTAGGTCCTTCTGACTCCCAGGTCTGTGCTCTGTGCACTAGGCCATGCTGCAGTTCATCATTAGCCAGCAAATTTTCAGAATTCCCACCAGCCCCATCAGTCTTGTGGAACATCCCAAGTGATTCTTCAGCCAGGAACTGATGGCAATGCCCCTGATTCCCATGCTCTTTCTGCTCAGCCAATAGCAGGGTTTCTCTCTGGATACATGCCCATTATTGGAAGAACATTTCCTGATTCTCTTAATTGGGTAGTCATAGGGCGTGTTCCAGAAAAGCCAATTCGATATCACTATGACAGAGCCCCTCAGCCCCCAAGCTATTCGATGAGAATGTTAGGCTCTTTTGAATGCAACATTTACGCTTTTGAATTTCTCTGTTAAGAGTGTTAGCAGTTTCTGTTGATCTGGGCTGGCTTGCCAAGCCAACCCCACCTTCTCAGATCCATAGAGGGATGTTGCAGCCAAGGCAGTCATCAGAAACAGGAGACGTGGAAGCAGCAGTGATGACAAAGGCAAAAAGAGGTAAGGGGAAGGTATGTTGAGTAAATTTTTGTCAGAATTTTTGCAGGGGGTCAAGAGTGGGCTTCTGGGGGCTTCAGGGGTCTAAGAGTGTAAAGGCAGGAGGGATAGGCAAAACATCAGAGAGATAGAAGGAGAGCGAAAGACTGGGAGAAAATGGAACAGGAGAGAATAAAAATGAAAGCAATTGAGAGAAAGAAAGAGGGAAAAAGAAACTGAAAAAAGAGAAGACAAAAGCAGAGAGAGAGAAGGGGGACCTAGCAAGGGAATTCAGAGAAAGGAGTGGTCAAAAAGAAGAATGGGGAGAGGGCAAAGGAGGGATAGAGTGGAAGGTATCGGTGGGGTGGGAGGTTGGAGGGGAGAGATAGGGAACCAGGAGACACAGACACAAATACTCACCTTGCTACTTCCACTCAGACCGCTGTAGAGAGTAGCTGGAGCCACCGCTTGAGCTGCTAACAGCAAACACATCCTGAAGAACCCATTACATCCTAGCTCGCCCGCTTCTGTCCTCTCACAACCCAGCCTACTCACTGTCCCTTGTTTTTTTTGTCTCTTGCTGCTGCCCTCTTGCTCACTCCTTCCCTTCTGCCTGGAACCCTCTCCCCCTCCACACCCACAGATCACTACTCTTCCCAGCTCCAAAACCTTCCTGAATTCATATCTTCTCGAGGAGGTCTGGTCTGATTAATCACTCATCTCTCCCCTCTATTGCCACTTGGGCACTTCCACCTCTCTTAAACACTTGGGTGTTTACACTCCCATCCCGACACCTTTCCTCATTGTGCTTATGTATGTATTTTTAAACTCCGTTGCTTCCCCCTACTTGTAATTTCTCTTAGTGTCTGTCTCCCCTACTGGAATGTAAGCTCTCTGAGGGCAGGGATTATGTCTATTAACTTTATTGTACTTTCCCAAGCACTTACCTTTCAAACTCCACCTTCCGGCCCCTGCCAGCCCCTTTCAAATTCCCTCCCCGTTTAAACCTGCCAGACCATAGCTCTCTTGATATTCAAAATTCTCCCGAAATCCCACTTCCGCCTGGCTAATTTTCTTCCCCCCAGGTCACAAACTCCCAATTGCCTCCTCAGCACTCCAACACCACCCATGGCACCTATGTACATCAGAACCACATAGTTTACTGCAAATCACTTCACTCATCCACAAATCCATCTTTCCATTCTCATTTTCTTTCTATTGGTAATTTATTCTGTCTCCACTTCTAGGTTGTAAGCTCCTTGAAGGAAACGAGCAATTCTTTTACCTCCATTATGCTTTCTCAAGTGTTTAACATAATGTTCTGCACCCATTAGGGGCACTATTGATTGGTATGATCCCGGGCTATCTGATTTGCTAATGCAAAACACAGAAGACAGCAGTAGTAATGGTTAGAAGAACCCCAGATCTTTTATAGCCCCTGCTACTACATTGATCCCGAACAGCCTATTGTGGAGCTCTGAAGAGCAGAAGGGATAGAGTCCGCCACCCCTTATCACTTTATGTACAGATGTTCTCCCACAAAGTATCACATGAAGATACCGGAATTAAAAGTCCTAGGAGAAAGGTAAATAGTGAGGTCCTGGGAGAAAAAGACAACAAATATTTGTTATAAAAATTGACTCCTGTCCACTCCTCTCCACCCTGTCCTCCCCTTGACCTCATCACTGTAGACACCACCACCATCCTCTCTGTCTCACAAATCTGTAACTGTGACATTTTCCTCCACTCTTCTCTCTAATTAATTCCACATATTCAGTCTGTCACTAAATCCTGTCGGTTCTACCTTCACAACTTTTCCTCTCCGTCCAAACTGCTACCATGTTAATCCAAGCACTTATCCTATCCCACCTTGATTACTGCAACAGCCTCCTCGTTGACCTTCCCTGCCTCCTGTCTCTCCCCATTCCAGTTCATACCTTATTCTCCTGCCCAGATCATCTTTCTACAAAACCATTCAGTCCATGTTTCCTCACTCCTCAAGAACTTCCAGTGGTAGTCCATCTACCTCTGCGTCAAACGTAAACTTATAAAGCACTCAATCACCTTGCCCCGTTCTAACCTTACCTCCCTAATTTCCTACTACAACCCAGCCCACACACTTCTCTCCTCTAATGCCAACCTACTCACTGTACCTTGATCTCATCTATCTCATCACCAACCCCTCGCCTATATCCGACATACCCGACAAATGATCACTCTCCCCACTTTCCAAGCCTTATTAAAAGTACATCTCCTTCAGGAGGCTTTCCCCAACTAAACCTTCATTTTCTCTTCTTACTCCATTCTGTGTTGTCCTTGCTCTTGAATTTGTACCCTTTATTCAGCCTTCCCTCAGCCCCACACACATATGTACATACCTGTAATTTATTAATTTACTTTGCCTCCTTCTCTAAACTGTAAAATTGTTGTGGGAAGGAAATGTGTCTGTTATATTGTACTCTCCCAAGCCCTGAGTACAGTGCCCTGCCCACAGTAAGTGCTCAATAAATACCATTAATTGACTGCAAAAGTGAAGATTAACATGCATCAGTTGGGAAAAAGGTAATGAAATGCACATTGTAAAACACAATTTTAGAAACAAAATATTTTTGCACTGAAAGGTATTGGGCCATTATATTTGAAGATGACCTACTGACAGTGATAACTATCCCTATATGAAGATGTGACAGCAAAGGCTGATACTTGCCTAATAATGCTTTCCACACTGCTAGAATGAAATATGATGGGTTCTTGTCTCAGAGAAATAATAGAGAATTATCTTGGAATCTATTAACCCATTAGATGGGTTAAATTGTTCCCTTTAAAGTTATGGGACTAAGGCCTAAAATTTTGGCAACATGAAAAAAATGCGAAAAGCAGTGGGGTCTACTAGATAGAGCACAGGCTTGAGAGTCAGAAAGACCTGGATTCTAATCTTGCCTCCACCACTTGTCTGCTGTGTGACCTTGGGCAAGTCACTTCTCTGTGCCTCAGTTACCTCATCTGTAAAATAGGAATTTAAGACTGTGATCCCTATGTGGGACACGGACTGTGTCCAGCCTGATTATCTTGTATCTACCTCAGCATTTAGTACATTGTCTGGCACATAGTAAGCACTTAACAAATACCATAAAAAAGTCAGTAACAAAGTTATATTGTGATAGGGAAAATGGACTCCCATGTTGGTGCTCATCTTTATCTGAAAAGAATCAAGTTCTCTGTTTTTCTTTCGATATAAATTAATCCATTTACTTTACAACCTGAAAAAACTACCTAATATTACCCATGAACACAACTCAAGCAAAGCAAGATATTAAGCAGTTACCCAATGAATTTAGAACCATCAACTATCAACTATCAACTAGTTGTCAACAATCATCAACCATCAACTAGTCAACTAGGATCATTTCAATTGAAACAGATGTCGGCCTGAATTATCTAGATAGTGCCCAGCCCTTTATTTAAAATTGATTGTATGGGCCAGCCGTGGTCTTTCCCTGAGTTGTAAACAAGATATTTAGCCCTTTAGATTTCTATCTGCTATGATCATCAGATTGTGCTACCAAACAGAGCCAAACCACGTGTAAAAACTAAGGACACTATGCCAAAGTGTCTTGTGATCAGGTATTTATAGTAAAGCTATTTGAGGAAATGGTCATTACGGGGAGTGAAGTTCACCTTTATGTAATGGAAATGAAAATCTTCTGGTTGAATTAGTTGATCTTCTGAAACTGAAAATTTCTGGGCTCTCCTAAAAGATAGAAAAACTACGTGTATTTTGGTAAGCAAGCCTTTTCTAACTTTGACTTGAATTTTTCTACAAAGTTCAATGTGGTTGTGCCTGTAATGAATTTGTTTCGCAAGTGCTGCACCTATAAGCCAAAGTAAACTTGGAATGGATTGATATTTAACAACCAAATTTGAAGTATTCACTACATTCCATTGTGCATAGGGAACCTATATCACTTGTAGTGAATTGCCAGCCATCACCAGTGGAAGCCTGCCATTTAGTTTTGCTACTGGAAACGTCTGAGTTGTATTATGCCTTTTTCCCCATTTTTACCTGATGCCCCAAATAAATATTTCATAGAGCCAAGTTCAGTCTCCTTTACCCTGGTACATTGAAAGTGCTTCAAATTTGACCAATAGAGATCCCTATTTAAAGGCAATTTGCAAAATGTAGCTATTTGCAAAATGTATTCATATTTAAGGTAAAGACCCTGGGTAAAAGGATGTATCATTAGTAATAATTAATTTTTCCAAATATCTTACCTCATGTGTTTTTCCCTATTAGAAATGTGATTTGAGAACAGAAAAATAACTGTTTCAGAGAACAGTATTTAAGGATCTTGAAACAGATGAAAATGAGCATTTGATATCTTAACATTTCTTTTCTTTCATCTGCGGTTGTTGCGATTTTCCAAAGGTGAGAAACAATTTGAAGTTGTTAACTTTCTCTTACTTCAAGATGAGAATCATATTTTAAAATGACTTAAGATGAGATAATAAAATAAAAATCAGTATTAAGCACTTACTATTTTCCAAGCACTGTACTAAGCACTGGGGTAGATAATCAGATCAGACATGGTCTCTGTCCCATAGGGGGTTCACAGGCTTAGTAGGAGGGAGTACAGGTATTGAATCCCCACTTTACAGATTAGGAAACAGAGTTTCAGGTAAGCAAAGTGACTTACCCAAGGACACACAGCAGGCAAGTGGCAGAGATGGAACTAGAATCCAGGTCCTCTGATTCCCAGGTCCGTGCTCTTTCCACTAGGCCACGTGACTTCCAAGGATAACGAAGGGGAGACACATTTTCTATGGATAATTATACCAATGTTGAAGACTTGGACGATGACTTGGCTACTCAATATGTCATTCAACAGAGTTTACAGGATATTCACGAACAGGAATGTCTAAATCAAGCAGAGGAATATGAGAGGTAATCATTTCTTTTTGGGCAGATTCTTCCATCGACAGTGGCATCAATATGCACAGGTATGCCCACCTAAGTAATGTTATTGCTTTCACCTTTTTTTGCTTAAGTTTAATGATAGGATCATCATTAAATGTCATGAGTTTATGAGTAGGAGTGATATTTATTGAGCATCTACTAGAAATAATGCATTCTACAAAGCACTTGGGAAATTGCAACAGAAAGAGGGGTTTGTTCCCTGCCCAGATGTAAAAAGTCATTGGATAAAGTTTCTCCCTCAAGATTTTAGTACTTTAATCTCTGTTTATCATTGGATTGACAACTGCTCTTTCTCTCTTCAGCTTCCAGTCTTTTCTGAGCCCTGAGTATAAGGAGATCATTGAAGCAATAGAGGCAGTTAAGTATTCTTTTCTTTTTATCATCTTCAGTTGGTGGGAGGATGTGATAGTCCTACATTCCAAGAACTTAGTACAGTGCTCTGCACAGAGTAAGTGTTCAATAAATACGATTGAATGAATGAAGGATTAATAAAGCTTTGCCTTCTGAGTCAGTAGGGAACCAATTTCCCTGACCAATGTGGTGGAGAGATGGCAGGATTTTTTGTAGTTGCGAGTTTCCCTGCTCTTGCACAATTGTATTTTGGCAGCTATGCAAATGAAGGCGTGCTGGCCTTGGTGTCTGGCACATTGCTTGAGAGATTTGGTGTGCTGTTCAGAGCTCCTGAGTTCTACATTTGGGATGGCTCTATCTCAGTGTCTGGGGATGTGATTCTAGGGTGGGGTGGGTAAAGAGCCTGGGGGTTTGGGCCATGGCAGCCAAGCGGGCTGCCCAAGTGGTGGGAAGATGGTGCCCATGTGGGATGATATTGGGATCTAGGTCCCTTGGGCCTTTGCTGCTGCCCCCTCATCCAGTTTGCTGCTGCTCTGGTGCGGCGAGGATTGGCGGGGAGGATTGGTGCCTCACCCACTTCCGCTAGAGACTGTAGAGAGAAGCAGCATGGCTTAGTGGAAAGAGTACGGGCTTGGGAGTCAGAGGTCGTGGGTTCTGATCCCGGCTCTGCCACTTGTCGGCTGTGTGACTTTGGGCAAGTCACTTAACTTCTCTGTACCTCAGTTACCTCATCTGTAAAATGGGGATTAAGACTATGAGCCCCACGTGGGACAACCTGATTACCTCATATCTACCCCAGCGCTTAGAACAGTGCTTAGCACCTAGTAAACGCTTCACAAATATCATCATTATTATTTGAGTGCTGCATCTCCTCTTCCACAGGCTGTGGATTGGTTGTACTGGGGCCTAGAGGTGCCAGTTACTCAGAGGTTTCAGCTGAAGTCCCACCTGGCCTGTGGTCTTCTCACCACCGACCTGACCCTAGCAGCACAGCGTCATGGACCCAAAAACCACTACCACTAATGCGCTCCACGGATCTGTGGAAGATGCTCAGTGGAAAGGGCATCAAGGCCTATAGAAAATTGCTGAGAGAACTCAGCTTTCCGAGCTGGGAAATGTGCTCTTGTGAAGCTAAAGAATTTGACTGTCTGAGAACACTGTTGGCTACTATATGGATCATCATAAAATATGCTGAGTGCTCATCTGTTTTTCATTACCGGGTTACAGGTCAGGAAGAGGCTTTATCAAAGCTGACCATGCATCATTCTGCTTTTGATGAGACAGATCAGAGAGGCTGGCTTCCTTTACATAAAGCTGCAGCCCAATTAAACAGGAACATTCTGGAAATCACCCTGAAAGGTAGTCCCTTTGATCCTGTTTTCGCTCTTTCCGCTCTTTCCGCTAGGACTGTCAGATACTTCCTACGGTTTGACTGACCCGAGGCTAGTGTTTGAGAAGGGCCTTTGATGTGTACACATTGTTCTGCTATGGAAGAGCCTGCATGGGGGAAGAGAGTTAAGGAGGGGATGAGGCATCCCTATGGCCTGTGGTGTAGAGATGCTGGTGGGGAGGCAAGCTGATGGTCTGTGGGCCTGGATTTCTTGCTGAAGTAGATGGCGTTGCTGGCCGTGTTCAGGGACTCCTCAGCATAGGAGCCTGATTCACTAGTGGGGCCGGGTCTGGTCCCCTGGGTGGGCAGTGGTGATTCTATGGGCTGTTTCTTGGTGCCCTTCTATTCTCCAGCTTCACCCAATCCTTTGGCAAATGCATTCCTTCCCAAGGCTTCACCCTACCATCTATATGCGGATGATTCCCAAATCTACATCTCCAGCTCTGATTTCTCCCCTCCTCTGCAGTCCTGTATTTCCTTCTGTCTTTTAGGACATCTTTATTTGGATGTCATTCATTCATTCATTCAATTGTATTTATTGAGTGCTTACTGTGTGCAGAGCACTGTACTAAGCACTTGGGAGAGTACAATACAACAATAAACAGACACATTCCCGGCCCACAATAAGTTTACAGTTTAGGGGGCGGGGGAGAGATAGGCATTAATATAAATAAATTACAGATATGTACGTTAGTGCTGTGGGGCCGTGTCCCACCAACACCTCAAACTAAACACGTCCAAAACAGAACTTCTCATATTCCCACCCAAACTCTGACTTCCCCTGACCTCCCCATCACTGTAGACAACACCACTATCCTTCCTGTCTCATAAGCCCGTTACCGTGGCATTATCCTAAACTCACCTCTCTCATTCAACCCACATACTCATCAGCAATTCTTGTTGGTTCAACTTTCACAACATGGCTAAAATCTGACCTTTTCTTTCCATCCAAACAGCTACCATGTTAATTCAGGCACTTATCCTATCCCTCCTGGATTACTTAATCGGCCTCCTCGCTGACCTCCTTGCCTCCTGTCTCTCCCCACTCCAATTCGTACTTCACTCTGCTGCCCAGATCATTTTTCTCCAAAAACATTCAGTCCATGTCTCCTCTCTTCTCAAAAAACCTCCAGTGGTTCCCCACCCACCTCCACATTAAACAGAAATCCCTTACCATCAGCTTTAAAGCACTCAAGCACGCAATCACGCTTGCCCCCTCCTACTTTACCTCACTGATTTCCTACTACAACCCAGCCTGCACACCTTGCTCCTCTAATGCCAACCTACTCACTGTACCGTGATCTTGGCTATCGTCCTGCCTCTCTCCCACATCCTGCCTCTGACCTGGAACTCCCTCTCTCTTCGTATCTGACAGACGATCACTTATCACTCTCCATACCTTAAAAGCCTTATTAAAAGCACATCTCCAGCAGTTATTCCCTAAGTGCTCATTTCTTCTTCTGCCACTCTTTTCTGCAGTGCCCTTAGACTTAGATTTGGACCCTTTATTAACTTACAGCCCCACAGCACTTATGTACATATCCATAATTTATATTAATGGTCGTCTCCCCCTCTAGACTGTAAGCTCCTTGTGTATGGAGAAGGTGTCTACCAACTCTGTTATATTGTACTCTCCCATAGTGCTCTGAGCCAAGTAAGCCCTCAATAAATACCATTGATTCCAAGAGGAGAGGCAGTGCAGGCTGGGGGAAATGTTAGGTCCTTGTTCTCCTCAGCCTACAGCGCCTTAGGTGCGCCTCTGTATTCTGCTCTCTAGAGGTTGGCGAGAGGTAGCCCTCAGCCACTGCTACAAATGCCAGGGACTGTGGGGTTCCCCATCAGTCTGGCAGAAATCTACTTTCTTTTGACTGATGACTAAGCCGAATTTGCCATCCTGACGAGTAACATGTCAAGGCCCTGGGTTACCCTCCTTTCCCCTGGGATTACACCAGGCTTGGCCTTGGCAGTACACCTGCCAGAACCATCACCATTATGCTCGAGGGGATAGGGAAGCCACTGGAGGTAAAAGTGAAAAAAAAAGTTTCTTGCATGTATACTCCCCATACCATATGCATCATGGACTGGGCCAGATTAATATACGGGCAAATGTTAAAATGGGAGAAGGGGTGCTGGGGACAGAGGCCTGATGCTCCAGCCCTTCCCTGGCTGCTGCAGGTGAGGCAGGGGGCAGAAAGTCCTAGAAAGGGGCCCTGGCCCTCCTCGCCCTTCTCCGGAAGTATCTCTCCCCACAGCTCGTCGGGAGCACAGGCCCAGACTTCTGCTCTCTCGAGGGCTGTAGGAGTGTTCCAGCCCCTCCTGCTCAGTCCCGAGGTGTTTGGCCTCCTCCCTGGAACATATCCTAGTGGCTGTGGAGGCTGCCGGAGGGGCTGGGCCGGGTCGGCTCAACTGAAAGGTGCTGAACAGGAGCCCCAGGGCCCAGCCCCACGGTCCTACCTCCCCTGGAAATGCTCGCGACGGGTGAGCCCTGTCCCCACTCTCCTTCCCACCCTCTCCCCTGCTCCCGGCCATGCAGAGGCCCTCTGCAGTGGCACTCCACCACCGGCACCTACTTGGAGCCACGCAGGGCTCGCTGCAGGAAAAAAGGGTGCTTTGAGGCACCCACCCCGCCCACGACCCACAGCCCAGTGCAGTTGCCGCTGTGAGAGGCAACATTTTCTCGGCACAGCCCCGTTCCGGAGCGCCGCCATTTACACCCCACTCTCAAAGCCACTCAAGCCCCTGGAACTGGCTCCGCAGAGCACTGTGGTGCCCCTGACTTTGGAGAATCAAGTTCAGAATGTTTGGTTAGTTCCTCCGAGCTCCGACTCATCTCTCTTCTTGAATTCTTTCAGCTTCGAAACCCAACATATGGGAGCAAACCACCCGAGCCGGTGAAACGCCACTCTTTGTGGCCGTCAGTGGATGCCTCTTAGAAAACGCACAGTTTCTCCTTCTCAGTGGCTGCAACGCTAATGCCAGGAATGAAGAAGGAGATTCTCCTTTAGTTATAGGTAAATCTAAAACATATAAAAGTGAAAAGTATTTTTAAAGTTTTCTATGTGATCAGTGAAACCTCTTGTGGCCTAGAGTGATGACATGCAGATTCTTCGAAGTTCAGAGGACGCTGGGGAATATCTTGTCTCAACCCCAGTGCCCAACATAGTACTTGGCATCTAGCAAGCACTTAATATATGCCACAATTCTTCTTCTTTTTCCTCTTCTTCTTCTTGTTAGCATTATCACTATCATCTAAGCTTTTTGTATTTTCCTCTGGTCTCCTATTCATCTGGCAGGTTATTCCAACCTGCCAATTCTGTTATTCGGGAGTCTAACCTATAGCCAGGTTTCCCAGGGCCAGGGAAGGAGAAGTGAAGGCAACAGGGCAACCACTTGGGACTCCATGCTAGGTGAAGCCGCACTCTGGCCAAGGGCTCAGAATGGTTACAGAGCAGCACTACTGGTAGCTCCACCCGATCCACCCCTGCAGGTCACTGGGAGGCTGGCAACAATGATCGTGGTGACACAGGGCCTGCCCTGACCCTGGAAGGAACCTCCATCTAGACTGGAGCAGTCTGTCTGGGGGATATTCTAGCTGTGGGCTCTGGAGACTGTGCCAGCCTGGACCAGGATTCTAATAATGATAACTGTGGTATTTAAGCGCTTTACTATGTGCCAAGCACTGGGATAGATCCAAGCTAATGAGGTTGGACACAGTCCCTGTCCCACATGGGGCTCAAGGTCTTAAATCCCCATTTTACAGATGAGGTAACTGAGGCACAGAGAAGTGGAGTGACTTGTTCTATTGACAGCTCTGCCCAGGGCCAGGGGAAGCCTACACTTTCTTCCAAAATACATTCGGCTACCCAGCGCCCCAGCCCAAGGGAGCCAGAGGTCGTAGGACCGTTGCCCATATTCTCCACATTTATACTTTCCTCTAGACTGTCAGCTCCTTGTGGTACCGATTTGATTGTATTGCATTCTCCCAAGCAGCACTTACAGTAGATAGAGCTCTTGGCACATCGTAAGCACTCAGTACAGCTCATCAATCGATTAATCCTCTGGTGGGTCTCTAGAATTAAACCTAGGGGACATCTCTGGGGAAGGAGGGGGAGCAGTGCTTGCGGGCAAGAGCTTGAGGCTGAATTAACCCCTCTTGGAGTGGATACAGCATCTTGACACTGGGCCAATACCACAGGCTCTGCTGTAACTCCTGGCCCCATCAGACCTCTCAAGGAGAAGAAGCAGAATTGGAGTCACCACCTTAAGTCACCATTTTTCCAGAGGTAAGAATGAGGAAGAGTTCACATTTTAGGGGGAAAATTCAGAACCCCATTACAATCCATAGGTAATCCAGGACGAATCAGTCAGTCAGTCGTACTTACGGAGCTCTTACTGTGTGCAGACCACTGTATGAAGTGCTTGGACACATTCAAATCACGACTGAAAAATGAAAAAAACAATATTTCCCAAACCCTGTATGGTTTTATGTTGTTCGATTCTTTCGGTCAAATTAGGTGGTCCTGTGTTGGTGAGAAAAGATGTTTAGAGGCTTCGTAACAGACGTTGCAGTTAGCTGAAGAATTACCTTTATGCGTCTGCTTGGAAATGATCTGTATTTTCCCTACCTGACAGCCATTAGAAATGACTCTTATGATATGGCCTCCCTACTGATCAACGCCGGAGCGCATATAAACCTTCAATGTGACAATAAGAGGACCGCGCTCCATGAGGCAGCCAGGTTGGGCCGAAAAAGCATCGTCAACCTTATGCTTCTTTCTGGGGCCCATCTCGACCCGCGGAGCTCTTACGGCCTCACACCCCTAGCGCTCGCTGCCCAGACCGGACAAACTGAGGTTATGGAGATCTTACTACAAAAAGGTGAGGTTTTTCAACATAAGCATACTTTCAGCTTCATCCTAGCCCATGATAACCATGCTCACTATTGTTTGGTTTTTTTTAATGGTATTTATTAAGTGCTTATTATGTGCCAGGCACTGTTCTAAGCGCTGGGGTAGATGCGAGCTAATCAGGTTGGACACATTCACATGAAGACAGTGAACGAGTCTACCAGCTCCGTTGTATTATACTCTCCCGAGTGCTTAGTACAGTGTTCAGCACACAGTAGGAACTCAATAAATACAATTGAGGCAAAAATCCCGTGAATACGAGTGCCAGGTGCTCTCTATCATTGTTCCTGTGAAGACTGGCACGCCTAGGTAGAAAAACTCCAATTTCATGGAAGCAGACTGGCCAAGACTACTGTAGTGAGGCCACAGGGATGGTGAAAGTCACAAGACTTTAATATTTATTTATATTAATGTCTCTCTCCCCCTCAAGCTCATTGTGGGCAGGGAACGTGTCCATTATATTATTATATTGTCCTCTCCCAAGCGCTTAATACAGTACTCTGCACACAGTAAGCACTCAATAAATACGACTGCCTGATAAGACGTATTAAGAGTGTGGTTTTAGGGATACTGAAAGCTGACCTGAACCTTCTTGCTCTTTCCTTCTAGGTGCCGATGTTCTGTCTCAAGCCTCAGATTCGGCTTCCATCTTGTTTGAAGCTGCTAGCGGAGGAAATCCTGAGTCACTGACTCTCTTGCTAGAGTACGGAGCTGATGCGAACGTGCCCAAGAATTCAGGGCATCTGCCTATCCACAGAGCAGCTTATAGAGGCCATTTTTTGTGAGTTCAAACATATTTGAAAATTAAGAATTTAATACAGTTGGTATTCTCAGCAGTCATATTGCAAGTCTTACCATAACTAGAGTGTAAATGTAGTTCTTAGCTGAGTTTCAAACTGAATATGTTTATGACCTTTTTCCACTGAGGGCTCCATCAGTGGTATATATTGAGCACTTACAGTGTGCACAGCACTGTACTAAGCCCTTGGGAGAGTATACTAGAAAAAGTAAACATGTTCCCTGACTTCAAACTGAATATGGGTCTTTATATATATTGTCTGTCTCCCCCTCTAGACTGTAAGCTTGTTGTGGCCAGGGAACGTGTCTGTTGTTTTAGTGTACTCTCCCAAGCGTTTAGTACAGTGTTTTGCACACAGTAAGCACACAATAAATACGATTGGATGAATGAACTTTTTTCCACCGAGGGCTCCATCAGTGGAACTTATTGAGTGCTGACAGTGTGCAGAGCACTGTATTAAGCACTTGGGAGTGTACACTAGAAAAGTAGACAAGTTCTAGCCAGGGAGACAGACCTGAAAATAAATTACAGGTAGTGGGGAAGCAATTGAGTATAAAGATATGTACAGAAGTGCTGTGGGGGTCAAGGTGAGTAATAAGTGCGCTGAGGTTACAGATTCAAGTAATAATAATAATAACAATAATGTTGGTATTTAAGCGCTTACTATGTGCAGAGCACTGTTCTAAGTGCTGGGGTAGATACAGGGTAATCAGGTTGTCCCACATGAGGCTCAGTCTTCATCCCCATTTTACAGATGAGGTAACTGAGACACAGAGATGTTAAGTGACTTGCCCAAAGTCACACAGCTGAGAAGTTGCAGAGAAGGGATTCGAACCCATGACCTCTGACTCCCAAGCCCGTGCTCTTTCCACTGAGCCATGCTGGTAATTCAGTAAGGAGGAAGAGGGTGAGCAGGTGTCAGATTAGTCCAGGAAGGCTACCTGGAGATGTCATTTTAGTGGATTGTAAGCTCATTGTGGGCAGGGAACATGTCTACCACCTCTGTTACGTTGTACTCTCCCAACCTCTTACTACAGTGCTCAACAAATACCATCGATTCATTGACCAGTAGGTCTTCAAAAAGAGAACGAATAATGGGGTCTGTTGGCTGTGAGTGACAGGGCTCAGAGCAATCTGCTAAATAACCTGCTAGTGTTGCCCCTGAACAGAGTTGGGGTAGCCCAGACTACTAGGATATGAGGATGAGCCAGTGGCTGGCCCTGCGGTCTGCACCTAGCTCCAAGAGACTCACAGGCTCTCAGAAGCCCCTTTACTTCCTCCTAGCACTCTATCTGACTCTAAGCGACTCCTTACTTGCTCAGAGCAGCTCAGGGCCAGGTGGGAGAGTGGCAGGGTGGAACTAAAGGAGCTTCTGACACTCAAACCCTCAACCTCTCTCTGCAATGATCAAACTAGGGATGCCCAGTGAGGATTTTGGAGCCAGTCCGGCCCCGAACCGGATCCAAAAATCTTTCAAGGGTGAACCTGTTTAAACCATTATTGGCTCGACCTGGAATCGAACCAGAACAAACCAAAAAGGCCTGAGGTTTCTTTTATAAATAAAAATGGAAAAGGGAGGAGGTCGAAGAAGATGCTGGAAATAATATAGATTTAATAAGAAAAGCATTGAATTTGATCCTAAAATTCAAAGAAGGGCTTTATTCTTAAGCAAATTTTTTTTGGTGTGGCAAGCATGTTTTATCCTATGCATCCTTATAGTTCTGCTATTTTGAGAGGCCCATTGCTGCTGTGGAATAAGGAGAGCGAAAGTGATGATCAAAGATTCCTTGAGCCTTTTCATCAAGACTGCACTCAAGTTTTCAAAGTGGAAAGTTAATGACAGTGCCGTGATGTGCCACTTAGGAAAGGGTATGGACCCAGTGTAAATGTTGTTGTTGCAGTAAGCATTGCTTAGCACTGCTTGCTGGGGAGCTGACGGTGTTAGAGAACCTCACCGTTGAAAATGTTGTCCTGCTATTTGATGTGTCAATGCTGTTGATGGCTCTTGTTATTCCTGGCACTTCTCCTGTATCTCACAGGCAGCAAATATCAGGTCTACTATACCCCAGTGTTCTGAAGCTGGACTGTGATTCTGACAAGGCAAGGGTCAAGGAAATGGGAACCATTAGGGAGAAATATCGGCAAACCTTCGTTATGAAATGCAAATGAAAATTGTTCTGCTCTTCATTAGTTATTCAAGGGCTGTGCCTCATGAAAATTGTTTTGTCCCACCTGATGTGTTGCAGGTACTTGGAAAATGTGTATTTTAATCCCTTTAATTAACTATTGTGGAAGATCATCTTGCTCCTGATTGATTCACTCATTCATTCAACTGTATTTATTGAGCGCTTGCTGTGTGCAGAGCACTGTACTAAGCGCTTGAAGAGTACAATTCAGCAACAAATAGCAATATCCTAGTCAGTCTTGTCCTGGTCCAGCTAGTGAAGAATATTAAGCATGCTCTCCTAGAATCACAGTCCAGCTTCAGAACACCATGGGGTATGGGACACCTGATATTTGCTGCCTGTGAGATACAGGAGAAGTGCCAGGAATAACAAGATCTGCCAACAGCATCAACACATTGAGTAGCAGGACAGGATTTTCAACAATGAGGTGCTCAAACAATGTCAACTCCCCAGCAAGCAGCAACAAAGCATCAGTAAGTAGGATACCAAGGAGAAGAGACAGTAGCCCAATTGCCATATCGAGACTTATTATTGTGCATGTTTTGAGACTCACGATGTGCTTAATATTAAACACTTGGGAGAGTACAAACATCAGAAGTCACGAGCCCTGCTTTCAAGGAGCTTACTTACAGTCCAATTTACCGTCTAGTATAGAGCCAAGACACGAGTGTGAATGGCAGAGCAACAAATTTAAATAATAATGGTATTTAGCACTTACTATGTGCCAAGCACTGCTCTAAGGACTGGGGTAGACACAAGGTAATCAGGTTGGACACAGTCCCTGTCCCACATGGGGCTCACAGTCAATCCCCATTTTACAGATGAGGTAAACCGAAGCACAAAGAAGTGAAGTGACTTGCCCAAGGTCACACAGCAGGGAAGTGGTGGAGTTGGGATTACAACCCATGACCTTATGACTTCTAGGCCTGTGTGCTATCCACTAAGCAACGCTGCTTCTCACAAAGGCCTCATGAAGCACAATCTCAAACAACGGGATAGAACAGTGACCTGTTGGGTGATCTCCCACCTTATCGGACATGAGTTGGGAGAAAACCAGGTCTCCTTAAGTGGATACTTTACAAAGATTGGGGTACCAAAAGGCAGGTTTGAAAGAGTATCAGGTTTTGTAAGAAGCAAATGTATTGATAGAGCAAGAGACCACTTTTACATGCACATAATAAATACGGAGGAGGGAAAAGACCACTACGCAAAAGACGGTCCCATCCACATGCGTAGATAAAATTTCACCATCAGCAGTGTTACCTCTAAAAATTATATAATTCTCCCTGTCAGCAGGGCCATCTTCAAATATGAAGGACATATGTACATATGGATGGATAACAGTCAAGCTAAGCACACCCCATCCCTAGAGATAAGGGGTGGGGGGAAGGCCTAGAAGTTGCCCTGGATCAATTAAACTGAGATATTTTGTAACGATATGGGAAATCCTCCCTCTTTTCCAGGGCTCTAAAGAGTTTGGTTCCGGTTACAGATTATACTGCCATTAAGCAGAGTGGAATAAGCCCAGTTCATTGTGCAGCTGCAGGCTCACACCCTCAGTGCCTTGAGTTTCTCCTCCAAGCCGGCTTTGACGTTAATTTCATGCTCGATCAGAGAATTCGCAAAGGCTATGATGACCAGAGGAAGTCAGCGCTCTATTTTGCCGTATCAAATGGTGATCTCGCTTCAGTTAAGCTACTTCTGGAAGCTGGAGCTCTGCCTAATCAAGACCCGGTCAATTGCCTCCAGTTAGCCTTGAGGATGGGCAATTATGAGCTAATCCGTATGCTCCTTCGTCACGGAGCCAACGTGAATTACTTCTGCAGAGTGAACACCTTACATTTCCCATCAGCGCTGCAGTATACACTCAAAGATGAAGTCATGTTAAGGATGTTACTAAATTCTGGATATGACACAGACCGTTGTTTCGACTGCCCTAGAGGAGACAAAGCTCACTCTCCTTATGCTTTTGAAGGCTGGACTTCGACAGTCATCAGAGACACCATGGTAAGGTTTGGAATACTTTTCAAACGATTTTGAATTTTGAAAGTAACACATAAGGTCTCTTAGTGCTAACGCTGACACCGCCTTCTGGTTCTCCTGCTATCTCTCTGGCCGCTCGTTCTGAGTCTCTTTTGCAGTCTCCTCCTCCTGTCTCCCATACATTAACTGTGGGAGTCCCTCCAGGCTCAGTTCTGGGTGCCCTTCTATGCTCCCTCTACAACCACTCCCTTGGAAAACTCATTCTCTCCCGTGGCTTCAACTACTATCTCTATGGGGACGATTCCCAAATCTACCTCTCCAGGCTTGAACTCCCTCTTCTCTGCAGTCTCGTATTTCCACTTGCCTTCAGGATATCTCTACTTGGATGTCCTGCCAACACCTCAAACTAAACATGTCCAAAACAGAACTCCTCATCTTCCCACCCAAACCCTGTCCTCCGCATCTGTCTCATCCTCCCTGTCGCAAGAGTCTTGGCGTTATCCTTGACTCATCTCTCATTTAACACACACATTCCAATCTGTCACCAAAACCTGTCAGTTCAATCTTCACAACGTCGCTGATATCCACCTTCCTCTCCATCCAAACTGCTACCATGTTAATCCCAGCATTCATTCTATCCCACCTTGATTACTGTATCAGCTTCCTTGCTGACCTCTCTGCCTCCTGCCTCTCCCCACTCAATCAATTGTATTTATTGAGTGTTTACTGTGTACAGGGCCCTGGGCTAAGTGCTTGAGTGTGTACAATGCAACAATATATCAGACACATTCACTGCCCACCACTCCAGCTAATACTTCACTCTGCTGCCTGGATAATTTTTCTACTAAACCATTCAGTCCACGTTTCTCCACTCCAGGCTCTCCAGTGGTTGCCCAGCCACCTTTGCATCAAACAGAAACTCCTTACCACTGGTTTTAAAGCACTCGATCACCGTGCCCCCTATCTTGCTGATTTCCTACCGCAACTTGGCCCGCACACTTCGCTCCTCTAATGCCAACCTACTCACTGTACCTCAACCTTGTCTACCTCATTGCCGATCCCTTGCCCACATCCTCCCCAACCTGGAACTCTCTCCCCACCTACAAAGCCTTATTAAAAACAAAACTCCTCCAAGAGATTTTCCCCGACTAAGCCTCTATTTTTCCTCTACTCCCGCCTCCCTTCCGCTTCGCCCTTGCGCTTGGATTTGCAACTTTTACTCGCTCTACGACAGGTGTACATATCCGTAACACATACTTACATTCATGCCTGCCTCCCCCTACAGACCCCTCCCAAGTGTTTAGTACTATGCTGTGCACTCCATAAACGATAGATTGCTTGCATGACACACATAATAATAATAATAATGTTGGTATTTGTTAAGCGCTATGTGTCAAGCACTGTTCGAAGTGCTGGGGTTGATACAGGGTAATCAGGTTGTCCCACGTGAGGCTCACAGTCTTAGTCCCCATTTTACAGATGAGGTAACTGAGGCACAGAGAAGTGAAGTAACTTTCCCACAGTCACACAGCAGACAAGTGGCAGAGCATCTCTCATTCATCGAGAGAGATGAGAGTTGGACAATGGTGTCTTATTTAAAGCTTAACATTGCTGAGTCTGTGCCCTAATGTTATGGTTTTCTTCCCAGTTCTGTGAAGTGATAACCTTATCCTGGCTGCAGCACCTTTCTGGAAAGGTCGTGCGAGTGATGCTTGATTACGTTGATAGGGTTCGTATCTGTTCTAAATTAAAAGCTGTCCTCAAAGAACAGGAGCTGTGGCCAGAAATCAGTTTAATCTTAAGTAAGTATCAGAGCTATGTAACTTGTGATCTATAAAGCTGGAATAAGAATCTCTGTATGACTGCTTTTCCCTCTGCCTGTTCTCCCTACCTGCTGCATCAGTTATTTAAATTCTAACCCCTGGAGACAAAATTAACTTGACCATTTGTCCCAAGTTCTTCTTTGTTACTCTTTGGGATTAAGAACAAATACTGCCTTTTTCTAGAAATATAAATATTGTTCTATATAGACACACACATACGTGTCAGGTGGGATTTTTCCATCACACACACCCATATAGAGATAGATACACACAGAGAGAGACAGACAACCATGATAAATGAGTAATTTTCTATTTCCACAGAATGCATGATTTTATTACTGTCTTTGTTGGTCTGCCTCTCCTTTTGAATGAATGGTCGGGAGAAAGAAAAAATTAACAAAAAGAGGTACCTCCAGACTACCAATAACAAAAGGAGCATTTGTGTATTAGCTTAAGGGCCCGTTGCGGGATAAAAGATAAAGAAATAGACTATAAAGTATAATATAAGGGATTGTTCATAGTCCACTAGTGGCTAAGGTCTATCGTACATCTAATCAATTTTTTTTTTCATTTTAGCAAACCCCCGTTCCCTGAAACATCTCTGCCGCCTGAAGATAAGGAAATGCATGGGGCGCTTGCATCTGCGCTGCCCCGTCTTTATGTCATTCCTTCCACTCCCCAACCGCTTAAAGGACTATATACTTTTCAAGGAATATGATCTCTATGCACAAGGAAATTTGAAAGGAACCTGATAATCTGGCCCTCTGGATTGTAGACGTGATTTTGGAGTCAAATTCTACAGACTGACGAATCTAAGATCATTATGTAGGATGCCTTTTTTTTATGGTGACTTTACCCATTACACGCCACTTAAGTGTGAAGTCTTTTCTTTTTCCAAAATCAGGAAGGTGTTCTGAATTTAATGCATCCCAATACAGAAAAGAGATTGCTATGTCATCCCACCCTCTGTTTAACTGGTAAACACAAGGTTTGTGCCTAATTAATGGCAAAGGGAAAGTTATGGCATTTTGACCACTTTTGTTTGAAAAGACTCACTTTCTTCTCCAACACAAGAGTGGGGAATATGAGTCCTATTAAAATAAAAATGATGAGATCCTGTAGATGTACTGTAACAGGTTTTTTCAAATGCATTGTAGCTTTGTTTCCCTAAAGCATTAAACTTAACATTTTTGTTCCCTGCAGTGAGAGTGTCTGTTTTTGGGTGCAACAGGGAGGAACAGGAGAGGAAAGGAAAGAGAAGCAGCATGGCCTAGTGGATAGAGCAAGGGCCTGGGAGTTAGGACTCCCTGCCACTTGACTATTGTGTGACCATGGGCACGTCAATTATCATCTTTGTTCATTCAACAGTATTTATTGAGCGCTTACTATGTGCAGAGCACTGTACTAAGCGCTTGGAATGTACAATTTGGCAACAGATAGAGACAATCCCTGCCCACTGACGGGCTTACAGTCTAATCGGGGGACTCATCTGTAAAATGGGGATATGACTGTGAGCCCCATGTAGAACGTGGACTATGTCCAACTTGATTACCTTGTATCTACTCCAGTGCTTAGAGCAGTGCCTGGCACTTAGCAATTAACGAAAAAGATAAAAAACAGCAAGCAGGAGAATGGCCTTGGGCCCATTACCCAATTCCAGTACCGAGCATGGAATCCTGGTGGCAAGTGGGCAGCCCAGAAGGCTGGCTTAGAGGTGAGGAGTAGCAGGAATAAGGCCTAGAGAAAGGCAGAGTGTGCTTCGGCAAAGACCTGCAGGACTTGGCTGAGAAATAACAAGAAAGCAGAACAAGAGTGGTGAAAACAGGTACGTAAATGAATGGGAATAAGCAAAAAGGAGCAAAGGGGTAATGTGGAAAAGGACAGAAAACAGAGCTTAAGCTAGGTTGTGAGGCCAGGAGTCTTTTGCTTCCATTGTACTTTCCCCGGGGCTTAGTAAAATGCTCTGCATGCGGTAGGCACACCAACGTTCTTGATTTACTGCCTGATTATTGATATACTAATTATGGTGTTTAGGGGGAAGAGCTGGGTTATCAGATCAGGCATAGTCTCTGTTTCACACAGGGCTCACACTATCTCATCCCCATTTTTCAGATGAAGAAACGTGGGGGGGAGGGGTGCGGCAAAGGAGAGACCAGGCAATCCAACTCCCAGAACTCTCCTACCAGCAGAGCTCTGGGGGCTATGGCTGCCACCATCTTTTGTCCGCCATCTCGGGAACCAAGTCACCTTTCCCAACATTCAGGATATTGAGAAGGTGTGGAGAATTTTGGGACAGTATAGCCCAGACTGGAGTGATGAGGAACTTATTGTTGTTTTCACCATTGTTGCTTCTGAACTGCTCAGGAGAGTGCTTTGAAAATTGCAGAGACCTAATATGGGTTACCACTGATTGGTATCTCTGAGATCTGGACTTACCACAGAAAACACAGTTGGCTTTGTGAGCAGTTTAAGCAGCATCACCTGCAAATCACACTGAGCAGCACAAGATCCCCAGCAGTGAGGTCATAGGACTCAGGCAGCTCCTCAAAGTCACTGAGGCGCTTCCCCCTGGAAAACAGATTGGCTGGGTGGGCCACACAAGGAGAAAGTACTGGAGCAGGATTCCCAAGCGGCTGCAATTAATAGAAAGGAGAGGCCCACACCCCAGAATGATTCTCTGAGGGAACTACAAGTAACTCGTCAGTCTGCATCACCCACTTGGAAATTCAGTTGCCTGCCCCATTCAACACTACTCTGGATATCCATCCAGGGGTTTATTTATTCCTTGAAAAGCTGAGGCAAAGCACAGGCAGAGCTTCCTCCAAGAGCCATTCACTGTGGATTGCTTAATCTCAGGTCAGGTGGAGAGGACTTGGCAAAGGATTTACTTACCTTGTAGCCTTGGGTGGAACATCAGGGTGGAAAGTGTGTGTCCATCTGTGGGGTGGTAAGTCATGGTAAGTTATCACACAATTGATCCCCAGGATTGGAGATGTATCGTGGGGGGGTGGGAGGGAAGGAGCGATGGCTGTTAACCTGGGATGTGGTGTTCTAGAAAAGTAACTAAGGATGTTGACCATAAAAGAAACTTTAGGGGAACTACCTTTAACAACGTACAATTTTTAAAGAAACATTTGCAAAAATAAGTGCCATTAATGTTTTTATTTTTTCTTAATAATCGAGTTATAGTCAGGTTGCTTAGTACATAGATTTTAGGCTATACATGCATCTTTATCAATTAAATTACACAATCCAAAAGTTCATTCCCCTTGCTCCCCAGACCCTTCCAAAAGTTTACAAACCATATAAAATTCAGAGCAAAGTGGACTATATGTTAGGCCCCATATGAAAATAAATGGGGCTTGGAAACTAGAAACAAACGTATCAGAAATAAGCATAACTACCAGTACCAATGACTCTAAACCTGTTTGATTATGCTGGTGTGCACATTAACCTGATTATGATCATTAACTGCTCTTCTTTAGAAAGTGCTTCTTAATTAGTTAGATATGATAGGTAGGAGAAGCCTATTGACACATCTAAATCTATTATTTAAAAGCACTGTCTTCTTGTTCTTGTCTTAATAGCCCATTGCTCGGCACTAATTTGTTTGCATTATCCAAAAATGCTTAATAATGATATTTTGCTAACCCAGCTGTTCGGACTTTCAGTGTCAAAAGTAAATCCCAATTTTTCACAATGTATTTCATCTGAAAGCACTTAGGAATAACACGATGTAGACGGAAATCAATTTCCATGTAAAAAAAAAAAAAAAACGCCCAGATATTCAACCTGCAAAATGCTTCTTATTGCACGTTACCTGGAAGTCCTGTTAGCACGTACATCCATGTCTTGTTTTGGAAGACAGATAAACTATCTTTGCATTAACAGAAGAGGTCTTCCAACCAAATTCTAAATGGAAACATTTAATCTATTAAAAAATGGAAAATTACATCCTTAAACAGAAGGAATCCAGTCTAAGAATTTGAATCCCTGCCTTATAAAATGTCTTGAATACACTATACAAAGTCATTTTTGTATATCACATCGATTCTCAATCATGACCAACTCTTAGTACTAAATTTTATTGAAGCACATTTACAAAAGCAGAAATTGGCTTAAATTGTGTAATTTAGTTTAGTCCTGCTTCGAAATGGTAATGCCATTCAGCTGTGTGATCTATTTGCATGGCTAAACCCAGTTTTGAGGTTTATTATAGTTTAAACAATTAGTAAAAAATGCCCTATCACACTATCGGTTTGCCTTTACAAACATCAACCTAGTTCATAAAACCTCAGACCATGGTATTTAAAGTAGTCTTAGACATGCTTAAAATAAATCTCTCCTGGATTCTGGACTGCGTTTCTGTTTAGAAATTCCCATCAACAAAGCTGATGTTTGTTCCAGCTATTATGGGAGTTACGCTAACTTTGGATGTGGTATTTGGAATACAGGTTTCTATCCCACTCGAGTATGTCACAGAATAGTAAGAAAGAGGAGATTCCTTCAGCGCAAAGGCCAAGAAGGGGGTTTTCTCAGTTATATGGCTTGACTGAGCTCTTTTCAGAGCAAAATGGATGATGGACCTATGGAGGGAGGAAGTGTGGTCTAGCGGAAATCACATATGACTTGGGGGTCAGGAGACCCGTGTTCTAGTCCTGACTCTGTCACTTGTGTGCTGTGTGACTTTGGGCAAGTCACTTACCTTTTCTGTGCCTCGTTTCCTCATCCGTGAAATGAAAATGAATATACCTCTTCTCTGTCTCAGACTGTGCGGGACAGGGACTGTGCGCGTCCAATCCAATTATCTCGTATTGGCACCAGTGCCATCATTAACAGTAGTTGGATTGTTGGGCTTGATGCTTGCTGGTCTGGCCCTAGCTCCTCGTAGTGATGGATGCCTCACAAGTGGGAGAAGGAAGAATGGGGTGGGGGGGCTTGTTTGCCCCAGCAACCTGAAGTCTCAGAAACACTCAACATGCTTACAGTCCGGAAAACTGACACTGATGGGGATCTGTTTCCACATCTTTGGCGCCCCCTGCTGCCTCTCAGGCAACCACAGAATCGTTTGGAAGTATTTTGTCCTTTTTTTTTTTTTAGAACAAAGTAAAAAATACGTAACCTATTTTCCAGTGAGCCATTTTAAATAGGAATTAGTTTGTGACACTTGTATCGTTCATGACTCACAATGTGATATATGATCAATAAACTTGTTGCCCCAAAGTGGTCATTATAAACCAAATTTATTGTAGTAATGCAAGGCGGCAAAGAGCATTTGGCACATACATAAAGGAAAGACTTGAACGAAGTTTCTGCGTAAACTCCTCTTACTCTAGTCCCCTTCAGAAAGCCAAGAAATCACAAGTGTGGAAACCAAAATGAAACCTAAACAGCTTTCCCTAAAGTCTACAAGTGAGGAAAATATATCTTAAGAACAGTTGTGTTCTCGTGAAATTCCCGATTGGAAATTGCCATGTTTACCAGAAACTTAAATTTGCAATTTTTCAAAACAAGCTTTTCCTGGTAAGTACAGAATTTGCTCATTTATAGTTTCTCTAGTTTTTACTATGAAATAAGTTAAGGAAACATCAAAAATATTAAGAAATGTAAAAAGAAAACACTTGTAACATTTAAGAGGCCCTTAGGAAATCACTATAATTTATATTTATGGCCTAAGGCTAAAACCATTTTTTTATCTCCTTTCCTGTCATAAGATATTACCTGTTTTTCTCAATTCTGCAGGATAGCTCGTGGGTTTTTTTGCATCACATGAGTACTATTTATAATAATTAGTGCAAAAAACTACATTCTCTTAAATTAGCTTTTGTCAATAGGGATATTTTATGGGTGATTCAGAATCATACAAAGCAAAAGTTTAGATGAACTATTCCATTATGAAGAATTATATGAAGAATGTCAGTCTATACCGCTACAAGTAAACACTACTTTCCAAACACTTTAGGTCTTTTTGTGTAGGTAGGAAGCATAACTAATGGAGATTCTTAGTTGCAGTGTTAATTTTGCTAACATTCTGTTTTAACACAACACAAAAAAATTAGAATGAACCAACATTTCCACATGGGGGTATATTTGAACCTTTGAACAAAATGGGTACACTCTGTAACAAATTAAAGTCCTTGTTTAAACTGTTGCTGCATTGGAGCAAAAATGCACATCCCAACCTGAGAATCTAAAATGTGACACTCTCATGCCAACAACAGTTGTGTCCACTTTGACACGCAGAAGTTTATCCCATTGATCTAGGATACAAATCAACCGATGGAGTAACATCAACTAAACCCAAAAGTGCCCTGAAATTATCTTCAACTAGATAGCACAATCAGAAACAGTAAATCTCCCATAAAGTTATATTGCACATTTTCTTCTGTCAAAGTTAATATTTCAGTGCATCTCATAGTGATTTTCCCTTTCAGACCAAAGAAAAAGCTTTTGAACCACTTCAGGTCAAAGCAAACTTTGTTCCCAGCAAAATGCTCTGAGTACAAGAACCGAGAGACAGGTATTTCTGGGTACAGTTGAAGTCAATGGATAAATGATGTGTACAAAGCTGGCTGCGTGGACACACACAAAAACTGTAACTAAATAAAAGCCAGCAATCACCTACTCCAAGAACAATACATTTTTTTGGGGGCAAGTGTACTTGTTATTACAGTAACTGCAAAGTATATACCTGTTAAAGAAAAAAACAAGCATAACTGGGTCAACAAGTTCAGTCTTCTAGAAAATGAAGCCAAGCCTCCACCTTGATTTTTGCATTATGGGTTAACTTGTGCCATTTCACCACAGATATTGTCTTAGTAGAGTCCAACTTAAAGAAACAATGTACAACTTCATGCTTCCGACTCTCTCTTCTTCCCATCTTCTCCCAAATCACTGTCTTCTGATTGGCTACTACTAAGAACCATAAATTGTCCCTCACCACTGGGCTGGTTTGTTCTACTGGAAGCAGCTATCAAGCGACTTTGTTCCTCTAAGTCCTAAGGGGAACAAGAAATAAAGAAAAATAACTTTTTGGAGTGAAAGGGAAGTAGTACTTTGTGAGTATTCAAAAGGAGAAATTCCTGGGTAATGGTCTTTGGGGGCAGAACGGTTATTAGGAACACTCTAAAATGAACATCTTAGATTGGTGTTTTTTTCCCCAAAATGTTTTACATTATAATACTGAACGCAGGCTAAAGCAACCAAAAAAATGTCCAAACTGCTCAAACACTCCATCTATAGTGGCATCAAGATGGTTGGAGGAACTGTGAGATGGTTGTCCTCCCTGATAGTCACCCTAAAATTTACAGATGTCGACGGAGTTTCCCGTCAAAACCGATGGATGAGTCTTGGGACCCTCAGGACCGAGTATGTGCTCGAAGGAATAGATTATAGTGATGGCGATTTGCCACCTATCATCTCTAACTTTCCTTTTAATGACTCATTCTAGATCAACAGTCCATGAAGTACTGTTATCTGACTGCCATTAGAATGACTCTGATGAGGCAAACTGAAATTTTGGAATCACATTTTCTTTTGTGTGACATGAGTTCCCAAGAAGCCTAGCAGCGAAACATCTCTACCAGGTACTGAGTACACAGATAAATGAGAATTAAATTATTCTGCATTTTTTAAATTCACGATTCTTAGTTCAAAACCAAGAAGAGACATGCCGGTGGGTCAACATGTTGCAAAAAAGCAGTGCGTGGGAATACTCACTTCAGATGTGCTGTTGACTGAGGAGAACAAATGTCAGCTAGGCAAAATCATTACCTTCCCCACATAAAAGCAACAGTTTGTGAAACGACTATGACATAATTTGGCCGTGCAACTGATGATACAGTTAGCACTTAGATTTGAAAGGAAACCTGAGGACAATTCTGTTGTACAAAAAACATCAGCCAGATGGGCTTGTTATTCTGCAAGATTTGCACTATCAGATATACCTTTTCAATTTGTTTCTGTTTATTAAGTTCTCTCTCTTGTTTCTCTTTTACTCTGTCTATTTCCTTTTGTTTCTCTGATGCTCTACGGTCCTGAAGAAACAAAAATAAATACAGTGAAAACTTGAGAATCCGGACATGTGAAACACTTCCTTGAAAAAGCAGCTCTTAATAGTGCTTTAACCTTTTCAAGAGCAAAATTCCTGTTTCCATATTTGAAGGAGAAAAAAGGTACACATGAACGTTGCCTTTTACATCTAAAAGGGACATTAATAAAAGCAAACTCGTTACCACATGGCTTTTGGAGGAGGAGTTCAACTCCTTCTCCTCCTCTTCCCATCCCCCCACCATCTGCTCTTCCCCCTTCCCCTTCCCTCAGCACTGTGCATATTTGTATATATAATTTATTACCCTATATATTTTAATGATGTATATACTATGATTCTATTTATCTTAGATAGACTCTCTATATCTAGATATCTCTATGATTCTATTTATCTTATCTTGATGATCTTGTTTTGTTTTATTTTGTTCTGTTTTGCTTTGCTGTCTGTCTCGCACTTTTAGACTGTGAGCCTGTTATTGGGCAGGGGTTGTCTCTGTTGCTGAATTGTACACTCCAAGCCCTTAGTACAGTGCTCTGCACATAGAAAGCGCTGAATAAATACTATTGAATGAAAGAATGAATGAACCCCCAGCTTCAATCGAACAGATTTGACAGCTAGAGGTGGAGAGGCAAACAAGGTTTGCCCAAACTTTCAAAGGATTAGTGGCAGCACTCCAAGTAGGCGCTATCCAATAACCAATAATCTGGACCTTCTATTCTTATCCTGTCACCCGACCAGAGTTAGGGATTGCAGAAATATCATTTTTTAATTCTGATGGTGGGTCCAGAGGACCCATCTCGGACCTTTCCCCAAGGGTTAGAAAATGGGACTCAGATGTTCCCTATTGCCCCGTAGCCCTAGACTCTGGGAGGATGCAGGCAAAAAATAAATAGCTCTGAGCTCCTTCAGCTCAGAGAACTGAACTGCGGAAGACAGAGAAACATCTCTATCCCACTTCTATTCTTGCGGTAGAATCTAAGGTCAGAACAAGGGATGCAAAAGCACCTTCCATCCCCAGAGTCCTAGACTTCGGGTGGAAGATGGCAAATTTTAGTTGGATGCCAGGTCCCTTTAGGTTGACGAAGCTGGAAGAGAGGCAAGGCGGTCTGCATTCTGAAGTGGGGATGTTCCCACTAATGTTTTGGAAGAGCTACCAGTTGCAGAAGCAGCCAACTGCTTCACACAGAAGATTCAATAAGACATACCTTTTCGGGGCTCAGGCTTGTAACTATAGAATCAAATTCTCTGAATAATGAACAGTAGAATTTTACTGCTTTAATCTATCTACCATGACCTTGTGGATCATGAAACCTGTTTCATTAACTAGATATAAAGACTGGTCTACTAAGTATGCTTCGTAGCAAAACAGACACTGAGAAAACATATCCTTTTACCTATACATGCTGCACCAAAAAAGATATGTCTTGGTTTCTTACCAATTCCGCATGCAAAGCTATCTGTTTAGCCAGTCCAACAGAGTCACAAATCTAGAGTGGGGAAAATAAACATTTAGAGCATGAAAAACACAAGTACTTTTTAGAAAACCTAGTTTGAAGCATTTCATCAAGTGTGACACTAACACTTGTGTTATGCCCCGCTCCCCCACTTGTCTGCTGCATGACCTTGGGCGAGTCACTTCACATCTCCATGCCTCGGTTACTTGATCCGTAAAATGGAGATTAAGACTGTGAGCTCCATGGGGGACAGGAACTGTGTCCAACCCAATTACCCTGTATCTACCCCAGCATTTTGTACAGTGCCTGGCACATAGTAAGCACTTAACAAATACCTATAATTACATTAACTGGTTTGACTTTCCAAAGGCCCAGGCAAAATTAATTTCTAAAACAAAACAGAGAACAACTCATAATTGGGCCCAAGAGCAGCATCACTTGGTGAGCCTTTATTTTCCAGAGAGTCTGCCATTCCAAATGCCCCTGGTTTGCTGTTGAAGCCACAGAGGAATTTCAAAGATTGAATCAAGCAGTTGGGATTGCAGCCAGGAGAGTCCAGAAACTGCTGGGGCTGAAGAGAGAAGTGCTCTCCACTTACCCAACTCTAGCCTGTATCAGGACCAGAATAATTGAATGAATCAGGATACTGACAGTACTCCTGCCTCCCAGGCCTCCTGATGCCAGGCACTGGAAGAAAGGCATCAAACTCTTAGAGAGTCTGTTTTGTCCCTTCACTGGATTGTGGAATGGGTGGAAAAGAGCCACAAGCCGGCCATTTCCAGCCTAAACTTGGCCTACAGAAATGTTTCTACAATGCGGCCACTACAGCACCATCATCATATTTATTGAGTCCTTAACACATGCTGAGCACTGTACTGAACCCTTGGGAGAGTACAGTACAACACAGTTGGGTAGACATGTTTCCTGCCCACTGAGAAGCATCATGCTACATTTGAAATGCTTCAGTGGGGTTAAATGTGGATAGCATCTTTTCTGGTCAATGAATGTGCCATCACAATTGGTTGTACAACTTAAAAGGGGCAATTGTAATTGCAGAGCAGATGCAGGGGGGACAGAGGAGGAAGAGGAGGTGGCAGAAGAAGGCAAAGGGTTGGATGAGGTGATGGAAAAAATAAAAATAAATTGTGGTATTTGTTAAGTGCTTATTATGTCAGGCACTGTACTACACACTGGGGTGGATACAAACAAATCATGTTGGACACAGTCCCTGTCCCACATAGGGTTCATTTTACAGATGAGGGAACTGAGGCACAGAGAATTGAAGTGACTTGCCCAAGGTCACAGAGCAGACAAGTGGTGGAGCCGGGATTAGAACCCAGGTCCTTCTGATGCCCGGGCCCGTGCTCTATCCACTAGGTCAAAGAAGGAGGGTGAGCACGAGATGGAAGAAGGGTAGGGAGGGAAATGATATTAGGGAGAGGGTGTCTTCCTTGTCTCTCTCCTCCTTTTCTTACTTTGTCTCCCCCCGACACCCAATTCCCAAACCTCAATCTGTATGTGGTTGGATCATTTGGCAGGACTGGCATAAATTGCCAAGCAGAAAACCCCAGATGGAGAACCAGAGACTCTGGTAGGGGCAAGGCATGAAGGCAACAGGGACTTGAGAGCCCAACTGTAAACCTCTAATGGAACTGCATCTGTGACTAATAATAATGGTGGCATTTGTTAAGTGCTTACTATGTGCAAAGCACTGTTCTCAGCACTGGGGGGATACAAGGTGATCAGGTTGTCCCACGTGGGGCTCACAGTCTTAATCACCATTTTACAGATGAGGTAACTGAGGCATGGAGACGTTAAGTGACTTGCCCAAAGTCACACAGCTAACAAGTGGTGGAGCCGGAATTAGAACCCATGACCTCTGACTCCCAAGCCCGGGCTCTTTCCACTGAGCCACGCTGCTTCTCTGTAGCATCCCAGCCCCACAGCACTTACATAAGTATCCTTATACTCTACTATTTCCCCAAGCTGTAATTTCTTTTAATGTCTGGCTCCACCAGTAGACTGTAATAAGCTCCTTGGGGGCAGGGATCACATCTACCAACTCTTGTACTTGCCCAAGTACAATAAAGCACTCAATAAAATTCCACTGATTGAGAAATGCCGATGCACACACTCCTACACTATGCAGTTAATTTCTAGATGGGGCCTAAAAATAAACATTGGCCTGAAGTAGCAACTAATTTAGACCAAAATTAGAAGATAGATATCAGGATAATTTGGGTGTGGTCACATAATCTATATCCCTAGGCATCCCTTTGCAATTGCTGGTTCCTTTTAGGAAGCAGCGTGGTGCAGTGGAAAGAGCACGGGCTTTGGAGTCAGGGTTCATGAGTTCGAATCCCAGCTCTGCCACTTGTCAGCTGTGTGACTGTGGGCAAGTCAGTTAACTTCTCTGTGCCTCAGTTCCCTCATCTGTAAAATGGGGATTAAGACTGTGAGCCCCACGTGGGACAACCTGATTCCCTTGTGTCTAACCCAGCGCTTAGAACAGTGCTCGGCACATAGTAAGCGCTTAACAAATACCAACATTATTAAATTTCTGATGGGTAACAGGTGGAAGTGCAACATACCTTTTCCCCTTCATTGTTGGACTCAAATATGTAACAGATCAAAGTAGGATGGTTTTCTATTCTTCCTCCTGAAGTCCGAAGCACAAATCCTAAAAGACGTTTATTTTCCTGGTGTGTAGCACACAAGACTATGCTGGATAATGAAAACTGCAACATAAAACATTATCGATAAGAACAGGGCTTTCAAAGCCCAAAAGCCACTTTCTTGTAGGAGAGAATACATCTGATGATCATTATGTTTTTCTTATCGAATATTGAAACCAATAAATTCCAACAATAAAAGTAGTCTAAAATATTAAGTGGACAAAACAGGTGCATGCACTTAAAATGGTTCAAAATAGATCAATATATAATGAGTAGATTTTACAAAGACTTATTCCTCCGACAATTTCAAAAACGATATGAGCTTTAAATAGTAAACAGTGACAAGGCATTTCTTGTTTAATTTTCTATGTTATATAGCAGAATTTATAAAAACTCACATAAGTAATACAGAAATCTGGCAACGCTCTGTGGAATTGGGGGGAAGCAAGAAGAGGAGAGCATGTCAAAAAGGCCTTTGAAGGGCTAGGAAGGCCAACAACAAAATGAACAGAGAAAACAGAGAGGGATGCAGATGGTGAGTCAGAGAAAAGGAGAGAAAGCCAAGATCTAAGTTTCCCAGAAGTTCTTTGCAGGCTTCAGTTAGGATAGCTGAAGTTCAGAAATCTTTCAAAAACTTACTCTGAGCCTTGTGACCTGAGTCTGTGGATCTATTAACCTACAGGTGGTTATCCAGAGAAATAAAATAAAAAAAGTCATGAGTTTTTCGAAATCTATTTTTCAAATACTTAAAATAATCCAGAAGCCCAAATGCTAAAACCACAGTCTGAGGAGACACGTCATCATCCCAATGGGATTAGCACCACTACTTTTTGGAGCAGGAAACTAGCCAGAAGTGTAGGCACATTTTGCCCCCTGGCAGGAGACTGAGGCCCCAGCCAGCACCTATGGGACATCCCTGAACGACAGTGGGCTCTGATGCTGGCCCCATGGCTCCTCTCATCCCTGGAGGCCAGTAAAGATGAGCCATACTTCACCTCTGCCCCACTATCCCCAAATAACCTTGAGGATATTCTTCAAGGGTAAGGTGAGTGTTTGGGTTTTGGAGCTGCTGCTGCAGCCTTGTGAACCCCATGCACAGCTGCTTCCTGATCTGGAAGGGCCAGCTATTACCAGAGCTGCTGCCACTTGGCTTTGGACAGCAACTGCTGCAGAGGAAAAGGAGACGGCACGGCAGCGGAAGATAAGAATCTTCTTTCTTTCTGTCCTCCCTACCCTTTCTTCTTTTTCTTCTACCCTTCCATCTCCTCTCCTTCCCCTTCCTCTCCGACCCCTTTCTTCCCACTCCCGTTTTGCCCCAATGCTCTGGAGTCCCACCTCCAATGCTCTACCCCACATGTATCCATATAGACAAAAAGTAAAGTCAGAGCCCCTGGTTTTTTTGTTTTGTTTCTTTTGCTTTTTAAATCAGTACTTACTTTAAACAGTCACAAGTTACTAATAAATGTGATTCTGTCATTCGGAAGATGTTATGGATAGCCCGGGCTGCTAAGATTTGGCGCATTGTTTCATAGACAACGTCTGGATTTTCATCTGATTTTACCTCCATAGAGCCAAGAAATCTGACAATAAATAACTGATGAAGAATGGAATCTAAGGTAGAAAAGAGTATTTTGAGTGAGTTTGAGGCCCGTTTTTCCTTTTTCACAAAATTTACTCTTTATGTATAATATTGATGATATTAACATTAGTCATCGACGCTACTGATGTCTAATAAAATCAAATTATAAATAGTACAACAGATTAACTCAAGCCAGAAATATTTTGGGAGATCACCTGTGAATAAGAAAGTGGAAAAACCTAACCGTTCTCTTCATCGGTCAAGTATACTCTGAAAATGATTCTAAGCTCCTTGAGGGCAAGAGATCATATCTACTAATTCTACTGTACTCTCCCAAGTGTTTAGTAGACTGTTCTGCACATAGTGGGCACTCAATAAATGCTATTGATTGATGGACTTCAATGCTATTTACGGGATTGATGCTGAAATCTGATATCCCAAATAAGGGCTTAACACTACATGTACGCTAATGGATAGCTGTGATGTCAAGCATTCATTTAGCAACTTAGGTCATTCGTAAATGGCAGAAAGGAGTAATACTACTCAAGAAAACACCTGCCCCAGAGACACTGTTTTAATATACTAGTTGAATAAAGTAACTGTATAGTAATGGCAGCATTTATTGAGCAGCCATTTGGTGTGGTGCACTGTACTGGGAAATACAGACTAATTGATCAAGGTACTTATTGACCACTTACTGTATCTACAGCAATCAATCAATGGTATTTACTGAGTGCTTACTGTGTGGAGAGCACATTAATAAATGCTTGGGAGACTACAACAGAATTGGTAGACACGATCTCTGCCCACAAGGAGAAGACAATGTAATGGGGGAAGACAGGCACTAAAATCTGCTCTTTCCTCTCTCCATCCAGTTACTATATTGATACAAGCATTTACCTATCCCTCCTTGGCTACTGCATCTGCCTCCTCAATGACCTCCTGGCCGGGAGTACTATTACTACTATTTCTCCTATATACTTGTCATTCCTTATGTACTAACAAGGTAAGGAACTAATGGGAAGGTCGTTTGGTTGTTTTCTGCATGGGGACAATTTCTATTTAGAAACTATTCAGCAGCTATCCTTAAATAATAAGGCAGTAAACCAACAACTTTCTGAAATTGCTTTCCTCTAAATGTAAACCAGTTGGTATTTTTACCAAGAAAACACTATGGATCCACTACCAGAACGAATGCAGATGGAGGTGGAGCATTCTGGGAGAGATGTGTCCACGGTGTCGCTACGGGTGGGAGATGACTCGACGGCATAAGACAAACGCAATAACAACTATTTGAGAGCCCATGTATTCTAAGGGTTTCCCACAGTGGCGATGGGATAAGTAGACTGGGCTGGAGGCAGTAGAAAAGCCTCATATGCTTCTATCACTCAGGTAAATGAGCTAATGTGAGGGTTTCTCGGGCAGGCCATGAAATAGGACTAGTGATAATGTGGCTATATAACCACTGGCTTTTTCTGCATGGAGCATTGCTAAATGTGTTTGGTAGAAGAGACTGTTAGGCCCAGTACAGATTTTGGTGGAAAAAAAGGTATTTCCACCAGAAAAATCTCAAAAAATACTCAATCCATGCAGACTTCTTCAGCCACTTAAATAGCTGGAATCACTAACTTTCTCAAATATTTCAATGAACTTCTAATTAATAAGGTAAATGAAAACCTAGATTCTCTTCAATTCAGATGTTTATTTAATGAACAATTTATAACATTGTATAAGACTTACGTTCTCAATTAGATTTAAGAACTTTGCATACATCTCTCTATTCCTCAAAATCAACTAATAATAATGATAAATTTTTAAGCGCTTACTATGTACTAGGCACCGGGACGGATACAATATAATCAAGTTGGCTTCCCAGTCTCCTGACCGCTGGCTTTAAAGCACACAATCAGCTCTCTTGCCCACTACTTATCATCGTTCCCCTCCCACCACAACCCATCTCACACACATCTCTCCTCTCAAGCCAACCTGCTCACACTGTCTAGCATTCATCTCTCTTGCTGCCAAGCACTCATCAAGCGCTAGCTTCTGCTTGGAACTTGCTCCCATTTTACATTTTGGAAAAGATGAGACTGCTCTTCTCATCTTCACACCTTTCTGATTAACCCCCTATCTTCCCACTCTATTACTTCCCCCACTGCCACTTCAGCACTTCCACATCACCTAAACATTTGGATACTCACCCGACCCTCAACCCTCCCACTCGCTGCCCCAATCTCCTTGGGAAGACTTATGCACACATCTTTAAACTCTGTAGGTTCCCTCTAACCATAAGGTATTTTAGTGTCTGTCTTCCCTGCTAGATTGTAAATTCCTTGAGGGGAGGGATCATGACTACTAATTCTATTCTTCGTAGAGTACCCTATTGACTGAATTATTTTGTCAACAGCGAGAGAGCTGTTGCTAAACAGTGCAATAAATACTGTTGGCTCAGAGTGTCATATTTTACTGAGACAATACAAAGCAATTCAGAAGAGTTTTTCACTCAAAATAGTATTGAAGACTTATTTTACCTTCAGTTTTGGATTTGGGGCCTTTTCCAGTTTCTCCAAATGGATTTGTACGTCTTGAAAAATTAGAAAATTAGAAACAGATTCAGTTAACATGAGTCATGTCAGCTAAATCAAATCAGAGCCCTGCCCGAAAACATGTAGACTCATGGTGCACTTTCCCATCATGAACCATCCTTCCCTTACACCCCACACTATTTTCCTTAGTATTTTTCCTTCCTGTGTATTGGTAACAGCAATAACTGTGGTGTTATTTTAACCTCCCCCGACCAACTCCACTCTCCTAGGGGCCACCACAACTGTCAGTTTAGCAATGAAGGCAACCTTGAAGGAAGTCTGTGTAAGCTAATCATGACAAGGTCCTGTAAGTTTCTCCTCTAGACTGTAATCTCCTTGTGAGCAGGGAACACATCTACCATCTCTATTACATTGTGCTCACCCAAGTGCTTAGTACAGTGCTCTGTGCACAGTAAGCACTCAATAAATATGACTGACTGACTGATCCTGCACTTTCTCTATGTCAGTGTGTTTGGGAGGTTCCAGGATCACTCTCTTCAGTCAAGGATGCTTGTGACAACTGCCACAATTGCCTCAGCCAGGCCTTGAGTCAAGTAATACTGAAATATAAAGATGAATCAGAGTTTGAGAAACACGACTTTATGTATGCATTTCCAAAAGAAAATTTCAATAGGTACAAACCCATCCAGACTGCCAGTTGCAGCTCAAAGAAATACACTTTTTTAAAAACACAGAAGAGACACTGGCTTATTTCTGACAATATCCTAAGAATTTGTTCAGTATAAAAAGGCTATTTCTACATGTACACACCTCATTAAGTAAAAATGCTGTGCACTTGCTGTCACAATATCTTGAGGCAGAAGAGAAGGATTGTGAAAAGCAAATAAAAAGGTAGAAGTGTAACTTTTAAAAGTGAACATTGTAAGGAAAAGAAATTACTCTTCATTTGTCTGCATAAGTGAATTCTTATTTTACTCAAAATAAAAGATAGGAAAGTAGGAAAATTACAATCCAATCTGTGTTTTAGGAGAAGCAAAGGGACTCAATTTGTTAGGGCTTCTTAAGTGATTCTAAAATAAGTCTGGCATTGATATAGCATGAAAGGTCATCTCAATTACATGCCTGACCTATTACATCAATGGCTATCTATTTCTGGTGACAACAGATGATGACTGACTGCTTGACTCAGGTTGCATCACTGATTTTGAACAAATGGATATTGAAGTTCATTTGGTGTTCCATTTTATGATGAAATGACTTATTTTTCATCTTGTAATTACTGTAATTTAAATGCTCAAAGAAGAATACTCCCCACCAAGGTGAAAGATGATTCATTCATATTCCCTTGGAAAGATTTAGAGAAAATACTATCCTTGGTTTTTTATGCCTAAATTTTGGAGTTTTTATGCCCAAATTACAAAGCTACAACTTCTTTAAAATTAACACTGATGGGGGAGGACCTAGCTAAAATGACTTTTAATATAACAGTAGATTAACACAGGAAGTTGTGCAGGTCAAAAATATTAGGTGGTTCAGGAAGGATTTGGATACATTCATGAATGAGAGGTCTTCATTGGCTTACTAGAAGGCCGGTTAAGGTGAAAGAAGAAAAAGTTAGAGATGCTAATAGTGACAAGGTTAGTGAAGTGGCTCTCTGGACTGACAGCTTCTAACTAGAAGGTATGCCATAAATCCTGAAATCCTGCTAGTCCCTCCGGGAATAGGTATTGCTCCCTCCCCTTCCACTCCAGAGAGGCCAGAGGTTGTGGTGCCTGTCAGAGTCGATTAAGTAGGCCATCATCTGGTACCATGCCAGGAGTTTCAAATGCTTAGCATAGATCCTAAAGTTTAAGAATGTTGGGTCATCAACTGGTGATAGGGAAATTTGGAGATGTAAGAATACAAAGATAGGTGCAGGACTGGACACCAAGGATGGAGGGAGGGGTGTTAAGCCATTAGCTTCATACCCAAAACATTTTGGGTTGTGTGGCCCAACCCTCTTGGTGGAAAAAAAGTTCTAGCCTGAAGCTAAAGCCCCGACGGGCCTCTGTTCATAGCTCTTTCCTGTCTCTAGTTGCAAGCTGGGAAAGCACACTCCTGGCTCCACACATCCCTGAATGAGCCATAAGTGCTCCAAGCTACGTCCTGGAGCCACGGCCAGTAAGTATTCCCAGTCAGAGCCTTAAGGTGGAAATAGGTGCTCTGAGACCCTCCTGGCTTCACCTTCAATTACAGGCTGCACACTCTTAGCCCTTGCCTCACCAGGAAATGGAATCCTCACCGAGGCCCGGCCAATTTCTGTGTACTCTTTTCCCTCTCCCTTTGTCTCCTTGTCTGGCCCTTGGATTCGCTCTCTGAATGTCTATTTCCCTGACTCAATGTGTGTTTTGTATGTGCATCCACCTCATTGGCCCTGTGTGGGTGTTTATTTACAACCTCTCCATCTCCTGTGTGTGTGTGCATGTCCATCTCCCTGGCCCCAGTGTGCATGTGTGTAGCTGGTTACCCGTCTCCCTAGTTTTGTAGGATAAAATGTTTCATTGTTTTCCCTAGTCCCACTCCCTAGTAACCCTGCCTCAAGTTAGTCTAGGTTGAGTTCTTAAAGGAAAACATTAGGGATGTTAAATGCTGTATCTGAATCACAAGGGGGGGATGTCCCTAAAGGGTAATCAGCACACCGTTCCTTTATACATCTGTCAAAGGCAGCATAGCGGGCTTAGGTTGCCCCACTGGATCTGACTCAGTATGGCATTTCTTAAGGAGACAGATTTTTTTTTGCTGTTGTTGTTCTTGTTTCACTTACCTGCCTGAGTGTCCAGAAGTTTTGCCCTGGTCAGGTATGTCTTCACTAACTGGAGAAATTATGTCAAATTGGATAGGAGTATCAGGAGCAACAAGAGAATCCAAAGAGAGGGCAGTCAAAATTGCTGACTCCGAGCCCAGAGATCCTGAACTACCAGTGCGAGCTGTGGGTGGTTGGTTTTGTCTAAATAATGAAAAAAATGGAAGAAAACACGAAAATGACACTTTTTAAAAAATTAAGCTTTTCTAAATTTTAAACTCCATAAAAACAGAGATAATATGACAACAAAAATACTTGACCGTGACTTTAAAATTACCAAACAAATTCTACTTGACTTCTTGTTTAGACACATGACATTTCTGTCCCCTCCTGACCATTTTTTTGGTAAAACTTGAGACTGACCTGCAGATCTAAAGCACCCCATGACCAGATGTTATCAGGATTCTTAAGCCCCATATCTTAGGGCTCTCTGGTATTTTTTAAAAATTTGGCTTAGTGCACTAACAGTAAAGTGCCACAACTTTCAAGACAATGAGTTGAACTGGTCAGGATTTTTTTTTTTTTTTTAAACTTCAATATGAGGTTCATAACTCCTCCTCTAAACAAAGTAATGTTTCAATTACTTTAATCATATGTCCTGAAAACAAAGTAATGTTTCAATTACTTTAATCACATGCCCTTTGAAAGAGCTCCTTAAAAGTCCTACGGTCTTATAACTTACACTGTCGATCTCAAGTTCTCATGCCTCTGTTGGAAGGAGGGAGAGGGGGTGACGGCCTCCAGAGCCGACTGGTTGACTCTTGCAGCAATTTCCTGTTTTATTTTTTAAGAAGAAATGGATAAATACAGTGTTTCAAAAGAACACCATCCTCCAAATAGACTTTGATTTTGTCTAGTATCACTACAAAAAATTCAATAGGCTGATGCCAAATAACTTCACATGATCATAACACTGAATTTCCTTTGGCCATTACTATGATCATATACAGCCTCATCACCTTCATATTAGCATAAAGATACCACTTCATATTTTAAATTTTAAAACTGTTAACTATGATATCTTTGGAATAAGGTAAATGCAGGGAGAGAGAATATTCATGAAATGTGAAAGATTAAGTTCTGTGAATAAAATAGATAGGGATTTCATGTTTTCCAAAGTGCCTTATTTATACTTGGGAATATGTAAACACTTGTGAACTTTCAAGGTTATAATGGATGAAAGAAGTAACAGACCTTGTTGTCTTGCAACTGACATTTTAGCCCTTAAAACTGCACTTACAAATGTCAGAAAAGTGATCATAAAATTAAAATATTAAAAACTGCACAAAGGCACTACCATGATCACTTTGTCAATACTAAACAGTGCCCAAAAAATGCCAGTGCATTTTTCTGTACACCGCTTTGGGAGATTTAATTAATAACCATGATTATTCTTCCACTGACAGAGCTGCAACAAGTGTGAAAAATTTGAATGTTTACAATAAATCAATTTAGTACAATGAAACTATACCAGTTCAGTACAATTTCAAACTCTGAAATGGCATTATATTTTAGATTTATGGAAATCCAAACACTATGTTCTTTATATTCTCCCCATTTTTGCTTTTATTCTTTCTTTCAATTAATATTACAAACAAAAGTCCGACTCACAGATGATTAAATTAGTGAAAAGCAAAAAGCTTTTCATAATTACTGATTTTCAAAATTACACACTTAAAACAGTCAAAAAATAAAATGGGCAAATAAATTACTGCAATACAAAAACCCTACAAAGTTAAATTGTACTCTAAGACTTGAAAATACAAATACCTTTGATTTAATTAACAATATGCCAATCCTCATTTGGATTTATTATTAATAACAATAATAATAATTTGTGGTACTTGCTAAATGATTACTCTGTGCTAAGCACTAAACTAAGCACTAGGGTCAATATAATCAGATTGGACACAGTCCTGAACCACCTAAGCCTCACAGACACTGAATTCCCACTGTACAGATGAAGCAACTGAACCACAGAGAAATTAAGTGGTTTGCCCAAGGTCATACAACAGGTAAGTGGTAGAGCCAGGATTAGAGCCCAAGTCTCCTGATTCCCGGTCCTCTGCTCTTTCCACTACACCATAGTATTTTTTGTTCAATTTATCTATTAGATCTTTAAAATTACCTCCGGATTTTCAGTTAAATATATCTGCTTGGAGATATTGTTTATTGTACAAATCCACTGAAAGAGAAAAGGAGAAAAATCTTCATATTCAGTATTTTACTTAAATTCTCTTCATTATTTTCCACTCATATCCCTCTAAGGAGAGAATATCTGATGTTTAATACAGGGAAATACAACTTCGTTGAGAGCAGCAACTACTTACACATTTTTCTAATTAGGGAAGCATCTTAAATATTTTAAGTTTTATTCTTGCCTCAAAAATACTTTCTTTAAAATGTCCATCACATTCAGTATTTGTATTATTATTCTTTAAGCACTTAAAACACTTGAGTTTCATCAGCAATTATAAAATCAGTTCATATTCTATTCCATATGTTAACTATGGGAGCTTGACAAGAGTGAACAATCGAACAACATTTAAACTATCAACACTCTTTTATGCCTTTATCTCTCCACCAACTAACTGTCAATTCTACTCAGAGGCATAATATAAAACACCTTGGTTTCAGGCACCCTAAGTTTCAATTGTAAAATTCAATATAGTGCTAGTGCACGACAGGTATTCCAGCTGTTTTAGTCAACTTATTTTCTTTTGACATACTTTCTTTACTCTTTCTTCTTCCTCAAAATCAATCAGTCATACTTAGTGAGCACTTACTGTGTGCAGAGCACTAAACTGTACTGAGCTGTAAGCACTTGGGAGAGCACAATAAAAGAGAGTTGGTAGATATGTTCCCTGCCTACAACAAATTTACAGATTAGAGGGGGAGACAGACATTCATATAAACGAATTACAGATATGTACATAAGTGCTGTGGGGATGAATAAAGAGTGCAAATCCAGGTGCAAGGGTGAAACAGAAGGAAGTGGGAGAAGAGGAAATGAGGGCATACTTGGGAAAGGCCTCTTGGAGTTGATGTGCTTTTAATAAGGCTTTGAATGTAGGGAGAGTGATCGTCTGTCGGATATGAAAAAAGAGGGCATTCTGGGCCAGAGGCAGGATGTGGGTGAGAGGTCGGCGGCAAGAGATGAGACTGGGGTACAGTGGGTAGGCTGGCATTAGAGGAGCAAACTGTGTGGGCTGGGTTGTAGTAGGAAATCAAGGAGGTAAGGTAGGAGGGGGCAAGGTGACTGAGTGCTTTAAAGGGCATTTCTGTTAAAATACTGAATCATGACTGTAATTTATTAACCTTTTATTGTCACTAAATCCAACAAAAAGCATTCACTTGCAAGCTTCTCTGAAATGCTGAAAAGATTACCCAGCTCAAAAAGTACTAATAAATTATTTTTACTGAGGAGCATATAGAACACATATGACATGCTACTTTCCAAAACATCTGGCAGCTAATCTGTTCCAGTGCTATTTTAATAAGAATTCTTTTCTAACATCTTTTCCCACTGACACTGATATAGTCCTGCAGACCATAAGCTCACTGTGGGTAGGGAATGTGTCTATCAATTCTGTTATGTAGTACTGTCCCACGCTTAGTACACACTATGCACACAGCAAGCACTCAATAAATAGTATTGATTGATTAACTGAATGAATGAATGCTTTAGTCAGTTTATGTTGTCTTCAGAGCTCAGAATTTTCCTTTCGGTTTGAAGGAAGGACTTCAAGGAATCATTCTTTTTAAGTATCTTAGCTTCCACACTAGGTGAAATAGGAACAGAAAGGGAGCTAAAAACAAAAGATTTGTGAGGGAAGAAAAAGGATTCCCAAATTCTTGTTTTTCTGTCTTCAAGTTCCCCCACAGTTGAAATTATAGCTGCTTCCTGCAATAGGCTATATCAGCTGCCACTGCATTCTCAGTGCAACATAACTCACTCAGGGATGGGTAGAGAAAAAAAATAAATCAAACTGATACCTCAGGATGCTACCAGACTACCAGCTAAGAGTAGTGTTACAAGATCACTTCCTGACTTCAGCCTCCCAGATAGTGCTGCAGAAATTACTTTGGGAAAATAATAGATTTTAACATATTTTTAAAAAGAAATACAGTAGAGGGGGCGTTACCTCTTCATAGTCTTTTTTACTCTCTGCTTGTAAAATTGAAGACCTGGAAAGGGAGAAAAAGAGTAACAAAGTAACTTCCAATGAAATTTTGAAACATACCTTCCTCTTTAATGTAAAAAAACTCTCAAGGCTTTAAATGAAGCTGCTATGCAACCAAACACAAAAACGTTATGATTCAATGTGGGCATAGAAACAAACAGTCCTTTGCATATTTTAATTGCTTTTTTTTTCTGCTCCCACTGTTTGAACATTCAAAGCCCAATGCTATTCTGAACAGAATGGCTGTGATATCACTTAAGACAAAATTTGACTAATGGTGTGTAACGGTAACCACATGGTACCAAAAATCACTCACAGGTAGAAATGAAACATTACCACTCGCCGACCACAGCCAACCTTCCAAAATTGGACAATGTTAACATTTAAATAAAAAGCTGAAATTTCTATTTAGACAACCATTCTCTTTCCATGAAATTAGTTATATGAGTATATGAACTGATGAGCTCTATTCATCCTTGGTACATTTTCCTACAAATTTGGTTCCTGGAGATGGGAGGGACCAAGATCTGGGGTTCTCGAGGAAGGAGCAGAAGCAGAGCAACTCTTTAGCTTTTCTAAGACTAGGTGCTTATACTCCTGCTGTTGCTGGGTGACCCTTAACACCTACTATGTCCTTTTTGGTTTTTCACTTCTTGTAGGTTCCTATACAACATAAAGTCCAGCATACCTCCATAATCAGAAGAGCAAAAAAGGCTGCAAGCTATTTCCCCAACACTATTTAATCAGCATGTGTTTCCCTTTAATAAGGATGTCTAGTGATGTTTTCTTCTATAAAAAAGGTATCAGTGCCAGTGGGAAAAGATGACTGTTCATCAGAATGTAGATCACAGGCATCAGGAGAGTTTTTCTTTCAACTTCCAAATCTTTCCTCTGGATGAGTCCAGGGAAACTGGGGCTTCAAGGGAAGTGCAATTCCCCTGTTCCATGCCTCCTGATTAATATGGAGAAAGGTGTGAAGTCTTATTTTTACACTGATCTATGAGTTCTCTCAGGGAGGGGTATTGTGGGACTGAGCTGTGGGTCTGCCTACAAAAAGGAAAGGAAACCTTCTTTGAACTCAGATTCCACATATTTTATTTAAATTTTTCTTTACCATTCTTTCATTATTTACCTGGCATTTCCATTACTGAATGCCTTCTAATCACCAGTGTTCTATACATCTGGCTTGACCCTGAAAGAGGAGCTTCTGGTGAAGCAGCATTCCCACTGTGGGCAGGGAATGTATCTGTTATATTGCTGGGTTGCACTCTCCCAAGCGCTTAGTACAGTGCTCTACACACGGTAAGAGCTTAATAAATACCACTGATTTGACTCATTGATTCCCCTGCTCCTGGCTTTCTAGTTGGAATGTTGTAGGGCTTGTGTTTTTAATCTTTTTTAGGTTTTTGAAAACCCTATCCCACTCCTTCATGATCTCCAAGTGTCACCTCCACATTGCATACTTTTTGATCAGGGTGCTGGGTGATGAGAGAAGAGTCATCATGGCACTGTCTCCCTGAAACACTGCCTCTTCTTGCCTATGCTCTGCTTGCCTATGCTCCTGCCATCTTCCAGCTCCAGCCTGTCTAGTTGTGCATAGGACAACTATCAGTTTTTTCCCTGCTGTTCTTTGTTTTATTTTTCCTTTCTTGCTTAGTGCCTTTTCTCTGGTTCCCATAAACAGGAGCAATTAGATGCCATGAAAGAAGAAATGGCTGTGTGCTTGCACAAAACAGAGGTCAAGGCATGCGTACTATAATGCAAGACCACCACTACCATCTGATTGTAGAACTGATAGTACTGAATTTCAACTACTCCAATACAATTATCTTTGGACATTTGAGATTATTAACTGAACGGATTTATAAACAAGGTTAACGAATTCTCTAAACCAAAAAAAAATATGTTATGATTGCATTTTAATAGCAATCCAAAGCTTCTTAAATAAGTAGGCCCTTAACTATCCCAATGCTACAGAGCCAAAATGGCTCGGGTAGGCTATTTAGCATAGACAATTGAAAAGGGGGGGGTGGTGGGAACAAACCCAGTTCAGCAAAAAGTTACAGAAATTATTACATTTGCCCTTTTCAAGTTAGTGAAAATGAAAGAATATACTCACTTCTTTCCATCAAAAGAAGTGATCTGAAAACAGTATCGCCTGTCTTCACAGTCCACAGCCATTACTGAACAGTTGTCTATATCCATGGCAAGTCCTCCTGCTACATCACCTCGGGCCTGACTCATCAGATTTCCACCTTGAGTAAAGTAAAACTGCCTATCCCAGGTAGATGATACCAAGCCGGTCTTACTAAATGGAGAAAGCACATTCAAATTTAGTAGGGACAGATATGTTATACCTCACTGTTTGCAAAATATGTAAGATGCTTGTGGGTAGGGAATGTGACTACCAATTATGTTGTGTTGTACTCTCACAAGTACTTAGTATAGTGCTCTGCACACAGAAAGTGCTCACTAAATACCATTGATTGATTGATAGTAGTAGTATTTCATTCATTCATTGAATCATTTAAGCAGCATTTACTGTGCACAGAGCACTGTACTAAACACTTGGGAAAGTACAATACAACAATAAACAGTGACATTCCCTGCCCACAGTGAACTCAGGGTCTTGGGAGGGGGAAGGGGAGAGAGAGACATCAGTACAAATAAATAAAATTACAGATATATACATAAGTGCTGTGGGGCTGGGGGTGGGGGGGACAGCAAAGGGAGCAAATCAGGGCAACACAGAAGGGGGTGGCAGATGAGGAAAAGCGGAGCTTAGTCTGGGAAGGCCCAGATAGATGAATTCTTCTAATTAAAATTTATTTAGGTTATTAGATGAGAAAGGCTACCTGCATTTCCAAAATTATTTGACAAACATCCTAGTGAAGATTCTTTGTGCATTTTACTCTATATGGCAATTCACTGGATGACACCACCCATGGAAAATGGCTCAGTAGGAACATGGTCCTGGGAGTCAGAGGATCTGGCTTCTAATCCCAGCTCTGCTACTTGTCTGTTGTATACCTTGGGCAAGTCACTTAACTCCTCTGTGCTTCAGTTTCCCCACCTGTTCCCTCTCCTACTCAGAGGCTCAGCACCATGTGGGATAGGGACTGTGTCCTGACCTGATTATCTTGTATCTAACCCAGCATTCAGAACAGTGCTTGGCACGCAATAAGCCCTAACGAATACCCCGATTACTATTACTGATTATTAAAACATAATGTTTAGAACAGAGTTCAGATTTCCAGCCAAATTGAAGAGATTACAATATTGAAATAGAATATTTTCAACATATATAAATTATTAAGTACTTTCTAATCAGAGGTGGGCAAATACAGCCTATTGGTTCACTTGGCTTAGGTCAAATCTGGGCCACTAACTAACTGGTGGTGGAGGCAACTGTAGTTTTTCCCAAAGTGGCTCCTTAACTGGCTTCAAGTCTGCTGCGGATGCAGTCAGCAAGTCCCTCATTCCGCAGCCCCTAGAGCTATTAGAGAAGCAGCGTGGCTCAATAGAAAGAGCACAGGCTTGGGAGTCAGAGATCATGGGTTCGAATCCCGGCTCCGCCACTTGTCAGCTGTGTGACTTTGGGCAAGTCACTTCACTTTTCAGTGCCTCAGTTATCTCATCTGTAAAATGGGGATTAAGACTGTGAGCCCCACGTGGGACAACCAGATTACCCTGTATCTACCCCAGCGCTTAGAACAGTGCTCTGCACATAGTAACCGCTTAACAAATACCAACTTTATTGGACATAACAGGGTCTGCGGTGTGTTGGGGTTACTATCTGTAGGAGGCTCAGAGTATAGAAGTACAGCTGTCTATGCCTTTTATACACACACCCACCCTCTCCAACCGTGTCTCTCTCTCTCTCTCTCTCTCTCTCTCTCTCTCTCCTCTCTCTATCTTGACAGTCGGGAGAAGTTTGTATGCAGCTCTGATGTGGCTTGTAAAGTTCAGCAAATGGCCTTCCAGCACCAATAATTTCTCACCCCTGACCTATATTGACATATAGTGTTCAAACACTCAGAATTTGACATATGACCTATATTCTTCAGAAACTCTTATACAGCCCTGAGTAAAAGCCATTTCATTTTATAATTAAGATTACAATAATAGCTAAATGCACTTAGCACACATTGCCCCCCCACTATTTTCCATTTAAGGGAATTTTATTTTCTTGTCATACAGGATTCTAACTCAATCTACACTTAGCACCTTCAAGGACTCTTTAATATGATTGTTTCTAAAAACTGAAATCATTTCTAATAAAGTTATTATAGTCCTTCCTTAATTCAGAGGTAAACCTCAAACATTCAATCTTTTCTCAAGAAACATATATGAAAACCCTCCCGCGTAGATTAACTTTTTTTTCGCTTTCTTCTGTGAAAATGAACGATGTGTGATTTAAAAAGTAGAAATTTTGTTTTCTTACTTTCTAGTATTGAGATAACCAGCCTTTCGGGTTAAGTTCCGATGGACAGGAAATTTTGTGATGTCAGGGTCGGGCATGTATAATGGGTCACTGGCTACTTCCAAATCCTCTATTGTCTGTTGCATAGTCTCTACTTCACAGCCCATTTCTCTTCGAACACTAATACAGAAAAATTGGAGCAAATTAATCCAGCTGCATGTGACAGAGACATCTTTTACCAATCATATTTCCATCAAATGAATTGCGCTTACCTGGAAAGGTTCTTAAAATAATTTCTTAAAATTTCATTTGTAATAATCAATTACATGTCAAGCTTCCTAGTCTCACTAAAATAGTAAAACATTTAACTTGGCAAATGGAAAAAAGAGGAATTCAAGTTGAATAAGAAGCTATTCCAAATATTAACTGAATGGTAAAAATTGATGAGCAATATACGAAAATGCCCACACAAAGTGTAGCCACTAAAAACCAGTAAGTAAATGCCTTTTTTAGATTGTGTAATTTGACCGTTACTTTACCATGTACACTATGGTAAACATCCCATTCCTTTATTTTTCAATCAATCAATGGCATTTACTGAGCACTTACTATGTGCAGAGCATTGTATTAAGCTTATTTCTTATGGGATCGGTTTCTCTTCACATGTTTGTTGAAAGATCAGTCAAAAAGGTAGAATAGTAGATGTCAGAAACAAGAGAGTATCCTGTAACCTCATCCATAATCTAAAGACTTCATACATGCAGGCTTGAACAAATGAATATTACTTTAATATGATTTTTTTCAGAAAATTTTCAAGAGAAAAATATACTTACTTTTGTACACTTGTTCCAATATTTGTTAGAAACTCTTCAAGCTGCTCACTGAGATTTTCTGAACCGATTTTAAAGAAGCTTATCTTGAAAAAGCAAAAGGTTATTGTTGAAAAGTCAAAAACCATTTTATGTGCAACCTTTCTAGGTTTAATGTTAACAATTTTGCTCATGATAATCACATGATCTAAATCAATTCTATCTTAAACAAAAAGTCCTATGCCAGTGGGTGGCTCAAGATATGGGTTGTTCAATTGGTGACAAGGCAATGGCAGTGTTCTGTGACACATTGGGCATTTGAGCAGACATATTTAAGAACATACTGCTTGACTGTAATGGGGCAAGAGGTAGGAAAAGGTGCTCTAAACATCACCTGCCTTATCAAACTCAAAAATGGCTCACCAGAAAACCACACCTGATAGACGATCATCTTACAAAAAATAGAAAACGAATGAAAAGACAGAAAATAACCATAGTATTTAATCACATATTTGCCTCCACTGCATAATTCTGACCTGCCGTCGAAGTTTTGAGGAGGAAATTAAATATTTGTTTTCTACCACATTATTATTATTATTATGTGCCGAGCGACTCCATGGATACACTTTCTCCAGAAAGTCGTGTCCACTGCCATAATCCGCAACCTAACAGTTTTTCCATTATCACTGTTATGGTCTCTATCCACCTAGTTGCTGGTCTGCCTCTTTCATGTTTTCCCTGGACTCTTCCTAGCATTAGTGTATCTCTAAAGAATTAGTCCTCCTGATTAAGTGTCCAAAATACGCTAATCTAAGTTGAGTCATTTGGCATTCCAAAGACCATTTTGGTTTAATTTGCTCCAAAATCCAATTTTTTGGTTTTCGGGCAGTCCATGGTATTCGTAAAAGCCTTCTCCAACACCACATTTCAAAAAAATTGATGTCCTTTCTATCCATTTTTCATTGTCCAGCTTTTAGAACCATACAGTGACTTCAACCAGTGATAGCTGAACATGCTGAGGCAGGCAGAGGAGAAGGGAAAGAGGGTTACTGTAATTTGTTGTGTGCCTGTTGTATGCAGCACTTGGGAAAATGCAAAAGAAGAGATACAATCTCAAATAATCAATCAGTCCATCATATTTGTTGAATGCTTATTATGTGCAGAGTACTGTACTAAGTGCTTGGGAGAATACAATATAACAGAATTGGTAGACATATTCCCTGCCTTCAAGGAGCTTACAGTCTATATGGGGAGACAGACATTAAAATAAGTAAGCTCCTTGTGAACAGAGAACACATCTATCAACTCGATACTTGTCCTTTCCCAAGTGCTCTGCACGCAGTAAGCTCTCAATAAATACGACTGGTTGATTATGGATACATCCATAAGTGCTGTGGGACAGAGTGGGGTGAGTAAAGGGTACAAATCAAAGTGCAAGGGCGAAGCAGAAGGGAGTGGGAGAAGATGAAATGAGGGCTTAATAGGGGAAGGCCTCTTGGAAGAGATGTGATTTTATTAAGGCTGTTAAGGTGGGGAGACTCATCACCTGTCGGATATGAAGGGGGTGGGAGTTCCAGGATGGAGGCAGGACGTGGGCGAAGGGTCAGTGGCAAGATAGATGAGATCGAGGTAGAGTGAGTGGGTTGGTGTTAAGAAAAGCAAAGAGAAGCAAAGTGAGTGTGCTGGGTTGTAGGAGGAAATCAGTGAGGTAAGATGGGAGGTGGAGGTAAGATGATTGAGTGTTTTATAAACCAATGGTATGGAGTTTCTGTTTGATGTGTCGGAGGATGGGCAACCACTGGAGGTTTTTGAGGAGTGGGGAAACAATGACTGAACGCTTCTGCAGAAAAATGATCCGGGCAGCAGAGTGAAGTACAGACTGAAGTGAGGAGGAAAAGGAAGGGGGAGGTCAGCGAGGAGGTTAATAAAGTAGCCAAGGTGGGGTAGGATAAGTGCTTGGAGCAACGTGGCAGCAGTTTGGATGGAGAGGAAGGGAGAATTTTAGCGATGTTGTGAAAGTTGACTGACAAGATTTGGTGACAGATTGAATATGTGGGTTGAATGAAAGAGATGAGTTGAGGATAACGCCAAGGTTATGGACTTGTGAGACAGGGATGATGGTGGTGCTGTCTACAGTGATGTGAAATTCAGAGAGAGGACAGGGCTTGGGTGAGAAGATGAGGATTTCTGTTTTGGACATTTTAAGTTTAAGGTGTTGGTGAAACATCCAAATAGAGATGTCCTGAAGGCAGGAGGAAATATGAAACAGCAGACAAAAAGAGAAAGATCAGGGATAGAGAGGTATTTTCTCTTCTTTCTCCTCCTTTTTTCTCTCTCATTTTTTTTCTGCTTTCCTTTTGGCTAGACTTAATTCTCCAAGTAACAGCCCTGCCTCTGTTCTGGGTTGCATAAATTTTGCTGAAGGTGGGGTAATTACAGGAGTAAATAGGAACTCTCATCATAGAACATCAGGATGTTACTGGATAAAAATACCAGCAATCATCCACAAAGAAGGAAGCCACTTGAGTTTGTTCATAAACTGGCCAAATATGAAGTCAACATTGTGGCACTGAGAGCACCTGGGGTATCTGATGACAGAGAAAGAGGATGGATTCACCTACTTCTAGAGAGGTCTTTCCTCTTAAGAGTGACACCACTCGGGTGCCAGATTTGCAAACAGACAGTTCCTCGACTCTGGCCTCCCAGATTTACCCATAAGTTTAAGTGACAGCTTGATGTCCTTATGCCTGCTTCAAAAGCAAAAGGGACTTTGCTACCATCACTAGCATATATGCCCCAGTGATGGCAAAAAACAAGAGAAAGGAAACTTTTATATGACGATCTGGATAAGCTTATCATATCAGCTCCAAATCTGAAAAGCTAATCATCAAGGGGATTTCAATGTGAGGGTGGGTAATGATGCTGAAACATGGAAAAAAGTACTTGACTCTCATGGGACAGGACAGCAATGGTCTCCACTGCTGTTCAGTAAAGGTGCCAAACATCTGCTCCTAATCATCAACATTATCTTCTACCTCCAATTAGAGAAAGACATCATGGAAGCACCCAAAGTCTAAACAAAGTCATCTCAAAGATTATAGCATGATTCATCAGCAGGATTTGAAAGATGTTCAGATCACTGTGGCCACATGCAACCAATGCACTGAAAAGTGGCATTCGAAACTATTAAAAAGATATCATGTTTCTCATCACGCAGAGGATTTTGCCCCAGATTTGACTCTGGGGTTTATGCGATGGACTCCTTACAGCTGCCTAGAGAAGACAGGGGCAGACACTCTCTTGTCCTAAGATCACGTGGGCTTAATCAGGGTATAGCCACGGAGAGCTTCAACTCACTCCCAGGACTGTTGTCTGCTGTGCCAAACTGGAAATATCTGCAATGACAACCTTACCCAATTGGAACCACCCTGGATAAGAGGACTCCTGGATTGTTTCATCTTTGCTATTCGGTCCCAAAGAGCTCCAGTTGATGCACCCTGATAATGTCCAAATAATTCATTGCCAAGATCCTTTGATTTGATAGAGCTGAACCCTCAAGAGGCTCAGGAAACTATTGTGGGGTGGGGTTCTGCTGACTTGCACCCCTACAGGTTCAGCAGCTAGTGGGGAACTCCCTTTCCAAAGCAGTAGTGTGTTCTCCTTCAAGTTAATAAATTCACACAGAAGTAGATGGCACAAACTTCCCTCTTTGGAGAAAAGCACAAGCAAATCACTTAACTTCACTATGCCACAGTTTCCTTATCTGTAAAATGGGGATTAAATATCTCCTCTCTCTCTCTCTCAGATTGTGAGCTCATATGAGGCAGGGACTGCCTGACCTGATACTCTTGTATCTACCTCAGAAAACAGGGCAATCTAGTGTACAGAAATTAGATGGGATAACTGTCTTACAACAGAGACTGCAAGAAGAATATGACATAAAAAGAGAAATAAAATGGTACTGGGCACTGTAACAAATGCAACACTGCTGCCAAAGGCAGTATTTACATGTGCATGATGTGGAATGGAAGCTTTCCACTAGGTCACACAGCTTCACTAAGACATCTGCTTCTGGCAGTTTCCACTGATTTCAACGGGACTTTACTCGGTCCTCCATGAGATTATGGAACGCTCCCTTTCTGCTGGACAGCACTGTAACTTTTGAACAAGTATCATATTTTACTAACTGACAAATCCCATTCCCCAAGCACGTCACATAAAGGTTTTAGTGTGTGTGTATCACCACCTGTAGTGTCTTCAAACCTGAAGGACAGTTTTGTATACATAAATGCACACAGAATTGAATTCTGAGTTTGAAGACGTTACTGACTGCGATTTTAATTGGTGGGTCCAACTATGGCTGAATAAACCAATGTCTGACTAACAATCCATTCCACATCATGCGCAAGTAAATACTGCCTGCGGCTGCAAGGTTGCATTTCTTACAGTATCCAACACCACTTTATTTCTCTCTGTGTCATGTTCTTTGTTGGCCTTTTAACCCTTATTATGAATTGAATTTCAATTAACAGGTCTTTCAAAGCATAGATCCCCCTCGATATCCCCATCACATCCTTACGAAGACTTCTCAGTCCCCCAGGGACGGACATGACAGGACACAGTCCCTCCTTCCTCACCAAAAGGGCAGCATAAAGTGAGGGACCCTGAAAGGAGTCCCAGAGGACCCAGCTAATTCCCACCCCCTAATCCTCAACCAGCGATTTTGCAGAGAGGGCCTGCATGCCATATGGGGAACAAGGGGTTGGAGGAAGGGGAGAGGGGAGTCCGAATGGGGCAGAATATGAGGGCAAGGACAGTGTCTTTTACTTCTGGTCTACCCTCCCAAGAGCTTAGTACAGTGCTCTGCACATAGTAAGCGGTCAATAAATACGACTGAATTGATGCTCAATAAGATACAGTGCTCTGCACATAGTAAGCGGTCAATAAATACGACTGAATTGATGCTCAATAAGACAATTGATTGACTGACTAATTGATGGAAATGGGAAGTCTTCAATTCAGGAAACATAAATAGGTAATAAAGAGTCCCGTGTTTGAGCCCAACGATGTTGATATATAATGTGTAAGGATTTTGGAGATGATAGGGTCTCTACTCTCTTATCACTCCACTTCCAGGTGGAGGCAGCACTTACCAGGCAACAGAGGTACAGCTCATGGGACTCAGAGTCCTGGATTTAGGGAAAAGGGAATGATATGGGTGATGAGGCATGCTGGGAGAGAGAATCTCAGGAAAGAACTGGAAGGAAGCAATTTAGCCCTAGGCCACATAGCCCTCCCATCTTCCAACTCTAGGACAGTGGCATCCATGGGGAAGAGTGGTTTGGCGACACACATTGAAAATAAGGACCCCAACCAGAAGTTGAGATCCTTTAGAAGATGCCATCTGACATTTTTCTCTCCTATGAGGCCTCTCTGACTTCTCCTTCTCCTACATCATATCTCTGCCTTTTCTTCTCTCAGGTGGTCTTTGTCACTCTCACATACAGACTCTAAAAATGCATTATGAAAAATGCCTTAAATCTGGGTAGAGTACACCTGGACAATTATTCCATTATATTAAAAATTTATCTAACTCCTTATCAGTGGTCTAGAATATGCATGTAACAAAATTCAATCTCAAATTTAAAATAAACTTATTCCAAGTTTAACGCCAAAAATGAAAGCCAAAATTTACCTGAGCCTGCATATATCCAAGCAAAGGTTCTAATATAGCTATTTTTTTCTTGTACTGAAGAGTATTTAATGCACAGAAGTAATGCATCATGGTCTGGTGCTGTTTTTTTCTGGAGGTATACACATCTTCTATAACTTCATGCTTTACCTAATAAAAGAACAAAATAGGTGATTACACTTCGAATTTTGTTTACTTTTTGATACAGCTCATTTATCAGACATAAACCTATTTTAAAATTAGCACTGTGACACAATGGTTGGAGCTTCCCACAACCCTTCCTTTTGCCCAATGCTAAAAATTAAAAAAAAACCCAAAACAGAAGGTAGACTTTCTGGGAGGGGCACAGGGAGGATGGATGTGGGGAGAGCAAGGAGGGTGTGGCAGTGGCAACTCTTCTTCTCAAAGTGATAGTAGATGAAGCAGAATAGCCTAGTGGATAGAGCAGGGGCCTTGCAGTCAGAAGGACCTGGGTTCTAATCCCAACTCTGCCACTTGTCTGCTGTGTGACTTATCCTTGTCTGTCACAGCACTGCTGGCCAATATTCTGCCTAGGCACCTAAACTGTTTCAGTGTTCAGCTCTGCATTTCCAATGTAGATCTTTCGCTTATTTGCACAGTTTCTCTGGTGCTTTCGGGTGCATTACTCAAGTTTTCTTCAGACAGCGTCACTTTGTACCACTTGGCTGATGTGGTTAAAAAAAAACCGTTAGGGCCTCGAGGAGATAGCCGTCTGCAGACAATAGTTCTTGAATCACTACCTGTAGGATGTTGGATGGTGCTTTTTGTCTGCTGAGTTGGAAGAGTTTCCCAGAAGATGGAAATGTAGTCTTAGGCCAATATACAGGTCTCTTGTTGCTTACTCCAGCGTGGCTTTGGACAAATTTAACAGGACTGGGCATACTACATATCCCCGTTTTACTCAACTGGAGACAGGGAACTGATCAGACAGGACATTCCCAGCTTTGACATGTCTAGCCAGTCCATCGTGAAAGAGTCTCCAAACCTTAATGAAATTTGAGACATTTACTAAGGAATTTCCAGATCTACTGACGGACCTTAGGAAGGCAATTGAAACTATGAAAACTGTATAGAGACCTTGGTGCTTCTCCTTACACTCTTCCTGCATCTGACGTGCTGCACAGGTCATGTTCACTCACCCACACTGTGATCTGAAGATACCCTGAAGCATGATGTCAACAATATTTTCCATTAGCCAGTACAAGAGGACTCTGACTAGGATCTTAACAGCAATGAAGAATTGTGAGATGCCTAGATAGATGCCATCTAATTTTTTGCCATTCTTCTTGAAGTTATGATGGTGGCATTTTTGAGATACTGTGGCATCACCTCAGTACTCCATATATTCGGGAAAAGCTAGTTTAACTGTTTTAGCAGGGTGAGCCCTCCTCTGTAAATCTCAGCAAATGTCACCCAAGTGTTTCTCCATTTTTCACAGCTCTGACTGCAATGGTGACTTCCTCAACAGCTGAAGTAAATGCCATGCTTTCACATGTTAGTAAGGTTCTCTATGCTGTGCAAGGCCTTATCTTCAATCGCAGGTGTTACAGAGAATGGTTGAAGTGCTGCTGAACTCTTAGCAGGATTCCCTCCTTGACTGTGATGAGGGTGGAACCATCTGAGTCATCTTTACTTTTTAGAGAGGTTGCGATAATGTGATAAGGTTGTGATAGTGTTGTGAATCAGGAACAATGTCTCAATTGAGGCCCATGTAATCCTCCCAGAGTTTAGAATAGTGCTTCACACATTTTCTGTTGCCGAATTGTACATTCCAAGCGTTTAGTACAGTGCTCTGCACATAGTAAGTGCTCAATAAATACTATTGAATGAATTTTAAGTGCTTACTCTTGGTACCATTACTACTAATAAACCATTTTTTCATGATTCTCAATTTCTTTACAAATAGCCATTTGTTTAATGCTGATGTCAAACTATTCCTGGGATTAAAAGAATTTAAATGCTACAAACCTTTTCATTTTCTCTTTTTTTAGAGAGGCGGCTGTATCTATTAATTGCGGTGTCATGATCTGAAAAATAATGTATTCATGTCAAGGATATAATTTCCACACAAAAATATACCTTTTAACTGCTATCATTTTGAGAAAGTGCATTATCTCAAGGGAAAATTTCCCCTAAACCATATTGCTTTTATTATAGCTAATTATGGAGGGGGGGGTGTTGGACAAAAGATACCAACTAACAGTGGCATAGTTAAGGAACCCTGGGCCCTGATACATGCAAGCTACCTTGGGGTCCTCCCAAGTGACAACAGCAGGGAGGAGGGAAGTGTTGTCAGAGACAATCTCTTCTCCAAAGCAACAAAATCATTGAGTTTAGTTTTCCAGCTGCCTACAGAAACCCTAGTGTCACATCTCCATGACTACCCTAGATGTGTGAAGAGTGCACTCAGGAGTTTGGACCCCAGAATTTGCATTTCTGGCTCTTATAACTGCTCTGAAAGCATGGCTCTGTGGTTGCTTTGGCAACTGGAAGCCTACAGAATGCTTATTATTGTTTGGGAAAGCAGATGAATATGGGGTTGAGAAATTCAAAGGGGTCACTTCAAGAAACATTAGTGGTCCTTCCAACACATAAATAGCTCCCAAAATGCACCTAACCAAATCTCTCATTATTGGTTTTCACTGGAGTTAATTAGGTTCTTGAAAGTCCACAAGTATAGGAAAGGTTTAGAGTGAAGGCTTACGGAACAAATGTGGTAGAAATTCTATGATTTCAGTCACACTGGACAAAGCTCAAGGTCTGTGACGCTCAAAAATAAACACTCCAAGCCTGCACTATACATTACAGGTAGGCATAGTGTATACATAATGTAGGCATACACAGTATATAAAATTAATTCACTCATTTCATTTTTATTTAGCCACTTAAATACTGTTACTTGATACATGAAAATTACTCTAGAAAAATTATGACTTCCCTGTTCAAAGGACTTCCTACTAAAGACTTGCTCCTCCTCCTAATATTCTTTGTGAATTTTTTTTGGTCTGTCCACCCCATTAGATTGTAAACAGTCTACAAATATAAAGTAATAAAATATATGATATGTACATAAGTGCATCAGGAAGGTGTGACTAAGTGCTTAGGTGGTATAAAAGTGCCAAAATGGCAGTTGGGAAATATACCATGGGGGAGAATAGATGTTAATCGCAGAAGACCTCTTGGAGGAGATGTGACTGCAGAAAGATTGGAAAGGAGAGAGATCAGTGGTCTGCTTGATGTTGTCAGGTCCAACAAAAGTGGCAAATTGCAGCAACACAGCACAAGGGATTTATTAATGCAATACTAATACAGAGCTGCATAGGTGAAGACAGAGTCTGTTGCCCTAAAAGTGCTCTCAACCTCATCCACAAAAGGTGGTGAGCTGGGTGCTCCTTCACAGAATCAACAGGATCCAAGCAAGTGTGGCTGCAGTTTCCTTAAATGACAGCAGGGTGTGGCTGAAACTGAGGAGAGAGGAAGGTTTGGCTGAAATTCACCACACAGGGAGGGTATGGCTGAAGCATGATTTAGGAAAATAAGCTAGATAAACAAAAATGGAAACCAAAAGCAAAATGGAGTAAGGCTGGTTAAGAGTTAGTTTCCACAAGGTGGAGCGGGAGGGAGTTCCAGGCAAGAGGGAGGGTCCGACCAAGTGATGGGCAATGGAAGAGATGAGAGGAGGCAGTGAATAGGTTAGCCTGAGAGGAATAAAAAGTGAGAGCTAGGCAGTAGTGGGAGAAAAGAGTAAATAGGTAGGTGGGAGAGCTGATCAAGTACATTAAAATGAATGGACAACTCCTGGAAATTTTAGGGGAGTAAGGAGACTTATGCAGAATGTCATTTTAGAACAATCATCCTGATAACAGACTGCAGTATGTGGACTGGAAAGAGGAGAGATTTGGAGGAATGAAGAGCAGCAAGGAGACAGATGCAGTAAACAAACTGAGCTATGACCAAGTGCCTGGACCAGTGTTGTGGCTGGATGGATAGGAAGGAGCAGATTATGGAAATATTGTAGAGGGTGAACTGACAGGTGGTCTGACTATGGAGGCTGAAAGAGAGGGTGGCATCAGGAATAATTCCAAGGTTATGGGGTTGGGAGAGATGGTGGTGTTGTCAACTGAGTTGGGAAAGTTAAGCGGAAGAGAAGATTTGGGAGGGAAGATGAGGAAATCAATTTTGGACATATTGAGCCTGAAATGTCAGTGGGATATCCAGATAGAGCTGGAGGCAGGAGGAAAGGCAAGATTGCAGAGAAAGAGAGATGCCAGGGCTTGCGAGGCAGATTTGGGAGACAACTGCATATACATGACAGTTGAAGTCAGGGGACCAGATGAGCTCCTCAAAGGGTGTTTGTGTGTAAATTTAGCTTCTGAAAGGCAGTGATCTTGTATTATGCTTCTGTTGTACTCTTCCAAGTGCTTAGTACAGTGCTTCACACTCCATAGGCACTCAATAAATGACACAGATGATGGTTTACAAATTACTCAATTTTCGCTTAGATGACATGATTATGGGCAAAAAGACACAGCAAATATCGAAGTCCATATTTGGGAGGACACTGTGTAGCCGTGAATGCCAGGCTCGCATTGGCCTTCAGCCACACTCACACCATGGGTAACTTTCACCAGCAGCATCAGCAGCATCTTACACAAAAGACAAATAAATGAGTGCAATTTTAAAAATCATTAATTTAAATAGTTATTTGTTTTCTCAAGTCAATGAGGGCTAATTCTTCCCAAGGCTATAACTATGCCTTCAAAATTGACCTCAGACACTTTCTGATTACAAATATACATCTCCTAGAGGTTGCGATTTAAGCTTAATGGCACTTACCCTGACTAGCCATCTGGAACACTTCTTTTAAAGTTAATATTTCTAAAAAGAAGATTCAAATGTAAGAATCAGTACAGTTTAGTATTAAGGAGAGCAGCTAATATGCTGTCCACCCTTTGGTCACTCACAGCTTACTGACTGGGTGAGAAATGTACAATTACTTTCTTTTTACATTTATTTTTATATGCTAAAACTATTAGTGAATTTCAACTACAACCCTTAGAGTAAATCTGTCTACTTGTATACTCGGGTTGATAAGGACATCACAGATAATTGTCAGTCGAGAGAAAATTTTTCGCTGTATCAGTTTCATATCAACAGTGACTACTTTCTATTTGGTTGGCAGAGGAATTTCAAGGTCAGCTAGGGCACAGTTGGAGCAAATACCATGCCTTTCTCAGGAAAAAACCAACAAATAGCACATGTTTTAAGTGCTGTGGATTCTTCTGGGCTATGACCTGAAATTTTGAGATACAGAGATAAGCAAATTACTTAATATAATGCCATGACCTAACTATTCCATTTACGGTTCCTTTACATAATGAAGGAAAGTTAATGAGTTAAAACAATAAGTGAAAAACATGACGACAAAGAACCTACATGGAAAGTGACCCATAATACACAAAAGGTAGGTAAAAAACAATCAAGCACTCTTGTTTAGAAAGCTAAATGACCTCCCTCTCCGAAGCAATATCCCCAAAATTCGACATATAGCTCTCAAATGCAACAATAATACAAAATGCACAAAGCTTTAACTGTACCTGACAGTGACGAATACTACTATTTGAGTCCCTGATTTACTTCCAATACCACGAGACAGGTATCTTAATACTTCTTCATGGTGGAGACGTTACTGGAGTTATGCTTGATTCAATAAAAGAAAAAGGCAAAATACCCTGACACTTTAAGAGGTAGTCTGGCAATCCCATTACTCCTGTTACAATTATTAAAAACAGGAATTATTTGAAAGTTTGCTTCATTACCTTTTAGATCCCGTTCTTTAAACTGGGATATGGGGAACATCATAGCGTCAGCAAGTTGAGTTGAAAGTACTGCATGACAAGAGCTGAGCTAATAAAAGCAAATAAATATAGAAAGGAACAAAATTATTTTAATTACAATTGAGCAAAATCTGATAGTCTTCATTTTTTGAGAAAAACAAGTTGATAGTCATGAATCATTCACAGTTCTTTGCCCCTGTCCCTCTTCTTGCCTTCCTACCTCACAATTTCAACTACAGCCAGGGACAGCTTTCTCTCTATCCAGCATAATCTTGGTTCTCCCCCACCCCCGCCGGCCCCCAGCCTCCCCAGGTCTAGTTAGCTCGGCTCCCACCCATCACTACCAGGCCCCAGTTCTCCTCCTTCAGACTACATGCCCTTTTGGGTCGCCAATTTATGACTGTGATGCCTCTTAGATGACTTGCAATGGCCATACTCTTCACCCTTCTCACCTTCTCCTCCTCTCCATGCATTCGAAGTTTTGGTGTAATAGCATCTGATAGCTATTACTAATGGCAAAACTCAGAACATTACAAAATAGGAAATGTCGTACAACACACCTGCTTACCATTACCGTTTTAAAGAAGTAGCCCATTTGTACCCAGCCTATCAAAAATGGTAACTCTTGCTGACACATGACCTATTCAACGACTCATTTGAAACCAAGTAAAATATACGAACCACTTGCCTCATCAATTACTTTTGCAAACTGCTGCAGAGTAGAGTTCATAACTTCATCATCTCCCCCTAGTGGAAAACGCTAAAAAAGTGAAAAAGGAGCACATTCATAACACTGACTCCTCATGGATGGGGAAAATGTCTATTTTTGGTCTAATAATTTCAAAACATAACTTTTGAATGGAATTTTTTAAATAAATATTCTTCTCCTCCAGGAGAAAGCAATAGCAACCCACTGAATTTAAATAGCCAGAGAAGCATTTAAATAACTATAGGATAATTTAAATAACCGAGAAGCAGTACGATCTAGTGGATAGAGCACAGGATTGGGAGACAGGAGACCTGAGTTTAAATCCCAGCTCAGCCACGTGCCTGCTTGTGTGACCTTGGACAAGTCACTTTAACTTCTCTGTGTTTCAGTCTCCTTGTCTGTAAAATAGGAAATATTTGTTTTCCCTCTCCGACTGAGCTTCGTGTGCGACAGCAACTCTGTCCAATTCGATTATCCTGGGGTCTTCCTTGACACTTAGCACCTAAGCAGCACTTTACAAATATTACTCTTACTAGATTTTGGTTTTGACAGCTATTTTGGGGAAATTACTTAAAATCTGAGCAAGCCCTTTCTGTAGTCCTTCAAAATGTTATTCTACTGAAAATATTAATGGAATTTAACAAAAATCTGTTGTCTAGCAATACTTAAGGAAATAACACTACCGGGCCTTTAAAGATAGATTTGTTAACCACAATATTTCAGAAAAAGTCAAATGGGTTCCCAACCCCTCTGCCAGAGATTTATTAGGGCAAAAGTGAAAGAAAATTCATAGTCCTGTATCAGCTCACCATCATAACAGATAAATTCTTATGTATGTTTAAATTAGGTTTTAATATACTATACCTGTTTCTCATATTCTTTCAGAAGTTTTGAAGTCAGATGTGTTGCTGCACTTAATTCATTCTAGAAAAATATGATATACATTTCACATTAGTAATGATACTGACTAATTTATAAAACAGGAAACAATTATAATTGAAGATGCCCAAAAGGTTGGTATATATATATCTACAAAATGCTGTTTTATAACTCACTTACAGGAGAACTATACATACTGTGTCTCGAGGTAGTAGAATGTAGTAAGAACTGGAAACCAAGTAATAAACTTAGCCCTCCTGATACCTAGAATAAACTAATACTAATGATGGTATTTGTTAAGTGCTTACTATGTGCCAAGCACTGTTCTAAGCGCTGGGGTAGAGATACAAGGTAATCAGGTTGTCCCCCGTGGGGCTCACAGTCTTAATCCCCATTTTACAGATGAGGTAACTGAGGCACGGAGACGTTAAGTGACTTGCCCAAAGTCACACAGCTAACAAGTGGTGGAGCTGGGATTAGAACCCATGACCTCTGACTCCCAAGCCCGGGCTCTTTCCACTAAGCCACGGTAATACTAAACCTGTTTCTGTAAATAGATTTTAATTGATTTTCTAATATGAGGTGATGATTTTCTAAATAGCTGACGTTAAGGGACTAACACAAGAGCTAACCAAAATGTCCAGGTAATCACACAAGCGTATGAAAATAGCAAAATATTAAGTGGCATATTCATTCATTCAATTGCATTTATCGAGCACTTACTATGTGCAGAGCACTGTACTAAGTGCTTGGAATGTACAACTCAGCAACAGATAGAGACAATCTCTGCCCAATAACGGGCTCACAGTCTAAAAGTTAAAGTTCCAACCATGTCAGAGGATGGGAAGTAAAGCATTTCTTTGTTGCATTTACCTCAATAAGCCCCTGCCTAGCATAAATAAAAAGACCTCATGTCTCCTTGGGGAGCTCAGGTGCTCCCATGGCTTCAACTCCCACCTCTATGCATATGGTCCCAGATCTTCCTTACTAGCCATGATCTCTCTCTTCAGCAATATCTCATTTCCTTCTGACTCCAGAACATCTCTACATGGATGCCACATGAGCAGCTGAAGAACAATATGTCTAAAACTGAGCTCATCTCTTCAAAATCCTTTCTCATCATAGTCGTCACCACCACCATCGTCCCCATCTCTCAAGCCCATAAACTTGGCATTGTCTTTGACTCCTCTCTTCCAACCCCCAACATCCAGTCTGTGGCCAAATGCTGTCAGTTCTTTCTCCACAAAATCTCCAGGATCTACCTCTTTTTCCCTTTTCGAATGGCCACCATGCTGGTCCAGGTACTTATCATATCCCAGAGTTGGATTACTACATCAGCCTCTTCACTGATCTCCCTGCCTCCGATCATTTTTCTAAAATGTTGTTCTAAACACGTCACCCCACTCCTCAAAAACTTCTGATTGTTGCCCATTCAATCAGTCAATGGAATTTATCAAGTGCCTATTGTAAAGCACCATGCTAAGCACTTGGGAGAGTACAATATAGTTGTTAGGCACGATCCCTGCCTCCAAGGGACTTACAATGCAAAATAAATAAATTATGGTATTTGTTAAGGCTTACTGTGTACCAAGCACTGAAGTGGATACAAGCAAATCAGGTTAGACACAGTCCTTGCCCATGTGGGGCTCACAATCTCAATCCCCATTTTACAGACGAGGTAACTGAGGCCCAGAGAAGTGGAGTGACTTGCCCAAGGTCACACAGCAGACAAGTGGCGGAGAAAACACAATCAGTTGGCAGAAACTATTGTTTTTACAGCACTCGATGAGCTCTCTCCTGTCATTTATCCACCATCCTCTTCTCCCACTACAGCCCAATTCATCCTTTTTGTTCCTCTCGAACTGACCTACTCACTATGCCTCGTTCTCATCTCTCTGGTCACCAACCTTTTGCTTACTTCCTCCCTGGAATTCCCTACCCCATTCACATCAGGAGGTCCCCTGCTTTCCTCGTATTCAAAGCCCTTCTGAAATCACATCTCCTCCAGGAGGTCTTCCCAATTAATTTCTAATCTTCCCACCTTATATCCCAACTCCCAGGTCAGGATTTAGTACTCACTCCTGAAGCACTTATCTATATATCTTCTATACTCTATCACTGTCTGTTATCTGTTACTTACTTTCGTGTTTGTCTCCCGCTACACTGTAAGGTCACGTCTACTAATTATATTGTAGTATACGGTACTTTCCCAATCACGTAGTACAGTGCTCACGGTATGTTCTCAGTAATTACTGAGCCCTAGTTCAGTGAATGCCCTAGTTCAGTCTAGAATTAGCTCCCACCCATACCAGCCCAGCCAGGCATCAGCCACGGTAGTCCTGCTGAACCAGAAGTGCCATCAGAGGGGGCTTACAAGGTTGCCCTGGAACAGATTTCAGTGACTCCAAACTGGTTAGGGTTGGCTTTGTACTGACCTGTCCCAAGGATCTAGGCCAAATTTTAACAGAGGAAAATATGAGAAAAAAATAATTGAGCATCACAGCATAACAAAGCAAACCAGCAAAGTGAGTCCAAGGCAGGGGAGAAAATGAGAAGAAAAATAATTAATCTGTTGCATGGCTCCTGTGACATCTATATATATTTTTATATTAGCATATAGAATTTGCTCCTAGAAGTCTGAAATTAGATCATATCCACTACAGTTTAAAATCAAATCAGTAAAGAAACAGAATACATAGCCAGTCCTCTAATAATTTCACTTTGCAAAAAAGCACTGAAACGTATACAATCTCTACTATCCCCATTTCAGTAAGTTAAAAATCCAATGTGATGAATTAAGTACGCTACTGTAAACCAGGCGAAAAGACAACTTTCAAATCTCCTCCACCTCAGCTGTCACTGATCAATATGTAATATGATCAACTGCATTTAGTACTAAATGCCCAAATTCCTATGCTTCATAAAATTATCCATTTAAATGAAAAATACTATTTGATAAAAATGATTTTAATTGTCAACTCCGCTACTAAAAGGTGAACTCTAAAATTAACATATAATTTGATGCATACAGCATTTTTGCAATGCCTAAATATCTAGATAGCAGTTCTCATTTTACCTGAGCATCATAAATTCGGTGCATGGCTTGATATAACTGGTTCATGTAGTTGGAAATGGCAGCAGCATCTTCTTCAAATACACCCAGCAAGGACCTTGTCTATACCAAATAAGGACAAGAATTTTACAGTTTAAAAAAATCATTATCTATTAAAAGGGAGAGATGTTGTAGCAACTATTAAAAGGAGGGAACCCAAATAGGGAACAAAGCAAACCAGGTTTTTAAATTTTGCTCCTCCACATGGCAATAGGAGTCTGGATCCCCGTGAAGGCCAGGGAGGTGGCCATCTCCCTTCCACCCATTTCCTTGGGCTAACGGCCCCATCCCAAAGGAGTAGAATGTTAATGTTGTATCTGTTTTTCATCAAAAATGGTTTTGCCTGGTTTGGGGAGTTGCTCAAGGGCTATTCCCTCTAAGCAGTAATGAGCTTATATTGTTTCCCTACATTGAATATTCTTGAATTGTAATTTATTTTTTGATATTTTGAATATATTCCAATTGTCTTCTATGTCTGTCCTCATCTCATTGAGACAATGAGCCCCAATGTGGGCCAGGAACCCAATCTTAATTGATAAGCCAGGTAATTTTCCCAGGAATTAATGAGGTGTACTGCATATGTTGTAAACTTATAATAAATCCTGATGATGATGATGACATACTGGTTTTATGGCCAGAGAAGCAGCGTGTCCTAGTGGATACAGAACGGGCCTGGAAGTCAGTGGACCTGGGTTCTAATCCCAACTCTGCCCCTTGTCTGCTGTGTGACCTTGGGCAAGTCATTTAACCTCTCTGTGGCTCAGTTTCTTCAACTGTATAATAGAGATCCAATACTTGTTCTGCCTACTACACAGACCATGAGCTACCTCCTTGTGGGACAGGGGCTGTATCCACCCTGAGTAACTTGTATCAACCCTAGTGCTTGGAACAGTGCTTGACACAACAGTAAGCCCTTAAAACCCATTACTATTATTATTTTTATTATGGCCTAGTGCAAGACTCTTAGGAACTTTTTTTTCTAAAAATAGAACTGTTTTTCAGTCATGTCACAGAAGCTGGAATCTCAATGTGGTCAGCGAGAATTAACATCAAGGTGGATAATAGTGGAGTTGCCAAACAAGAATGAGAATTGAGACTCAGTCCTGGCACTTCAGGACTGAGAACCTGTGCAAAGGAACTGATTATAGACTCTATAGATTATGGACTCTAGATTATAGACTCTAGACTGTAAAATCATTAGTACATCTTGTATTGATTATGGCATGCAGCTCCCCTGAGTAGGATGTGTGGGAAGAATAGAAGATAGAAGGGTACTTGTAGTTTTTTTGTGATAAGCTGACAGGAAGCCAAGAAGCTGAATCATATCTCCTCCAGGGGCTTTTCCTCATGACGTTCTAGTCTTCCCGAGTTTATACCCTCCAAATGCTACTTCAGTGCTACCTAAATACTTAAGTATTATCAATCTGCTATAGCACTTCTGTACACATCTTAGATACCCATTATTTAAGCACTAATATACATATCCCTTTTCTCCTCTTCCTCCTCGGCAAAGTATTTTATTCTCTCTCAACTAGACGGTAAACTCCATATAGGCAGGGATCATGTCTAATAATTCTATTGTACTCTCCAGAAGTTCAGTGCAGTGCCTTGTACGAAGTGTGCCAGAAATATGATTGATTCAATTTTGTCTTTTTCCAAAGCAACAGATATAAATAATGTAGTGTAGATCAGAGCAGTGAAAAGGTAACAAATGCATTGTTTCAACAAACTTGTTACGCGGCCTTGGACTGTTTACTTTCTTTCTCCCTGTCCCAAATTTGACTACAAAATGAGGCTTTCATTTACCACTTTGGAGATGCTGTTAATAATATATTTTGCCACGTCCCAAAACTCTCCGAATACGTTAAGCACACTATACATTAGCTGCCACTATTTCAAATTACAAGCATACACCACAAGACCACCAGGTTATAGTCTTAGAATATGTAATTGCATTGTGTATGGTTGAATGAGGGACTACATTTCCCCATAGACTTAGATGTTACAATTTAGGATTCAAGCCAGAATGGAAAAGTAATAGTAAATTCCTTTATGTAGTGAATACTATAATAGGATATCAATCAATGGTATTTATTGAGCAGTTACGGTGTGCAGAGCACTGTATCAAAATGTCACCATACCACTGTTTATCTAATTACAGTAATTCAAAACACAGCATCACAACATTAAATGAGTTGTAATATGATCATGGATCTGTGCATAAGGCTAGAGAAGCAGCGTGGCTTAGAGGAAAGAGCATGGGCTTGGAAGTCAGAGATAGTGGGTTTTAATGCCGGCTCCGCCACTTGTCTGCTGTGTGACCTCGGGCAAGTCAGTTTGCTTCTCTGGGCAGAAGTTACCTCATCTGCAAAACGAAGATTGAGACTGTGAACCCCATGTGGGACAGCCTGATTACCTTGTATCTACCCCAGTGCTTAGAACAGTGCTTGGCACATAGTAACTGCTTAACGAATACCATTATTATTATTATAAGGTTGTTCTTCTGACTGTGGCAGTGGTCTTTCAACTTTAATGAAGAATTTGTCCTATTTAGGTTGATCAGCCCTTTTTTTACAATACGTTCCTTGTAATAGACTAACTCCTGAATACTTCTGAGCATCTCTGAATGCTTCTCTCCATTAGGGCACTTTTCTTCAATGATATTTATAAATGTACTCTGCTTTCTTGAAAATTGATGCAAGACTTTTTCATTCTAATCATTTTTAGCTGGTGATGGAAAAACCATAACTACTTCCTCCTCTGTTTCAGCATCTTCCAATAATCCACTGAAGTTTCAAGTTGAACGGCATGCTCAATGGACATTTCTTCTGAATGGAATGCGAATAACTCAGAGGCATCTGCCTCATCAATTTCTAAATTACATTGCTTTCTTAGTTCAACAGCTTCTTTGGTTATCTGTTAAGGGGTCTCTCCTACAGTTTGAGAATCTGACACTAACCTTGGCCTAGCTTCCTTCAAGATCTATTCATTCTTGATTGCTTAATCTCAGCCCAAGTCAGGAGAAAGCGGGGAGGGATTTACTTACCTGTATCTCTCAGCCAGAACATCACACTTTTGCGTGGGTTAAGGCATCCTCAAACAACATAAGTTGTATCCCCAGAGTGTTAACAGCATGGGCTAGGTATCAAAAGCAATACCTACCCTGAGGTTGTATGTATGTAGAATGTCTATAACCTGGGGTATACCAGAATAATATATGGAATAAAAATAGTGTTTATTGTTTGTTTTAACTGAAGTGAATATTAAGGATTCAAAAAGTAGACAGTGAAGAAGGGGAAACTAAGTTCTCACTTCTGCTATCTTACCTAACTGACCTTCTGGTAATTCTTCTCAAATTTACTTCCCAAATTATTCCCTGAAATATGAACTATAAGGTGTCATGAGAAGGCATCAAACAGTATATGGCATCAACACTGCAAGGTAAAAGCTGCATATAAGTCATTTTACCTCACATTATCACACTTTCTTATTTTGCCAACCTCTACTCCCTATGCTTTGTTCTCATCTGTCTTGCCTCTGACTTTGCTCACGCTTTCCTTTCTGCCCAAAACTTCCTCTCCCCTCACACTGGGCTAACCACAGATGTCTTTACCTTCAAGGCCCTTCTGAAAGCCCACCTCCTTCAGGAGGCTTTCCCTGAATATTCTCTCATCTCCACACTCCCTTCGACTGCCACTTCAGCACTTCCACATTACCTGAGGAATTCAGAACTAACCTCCACTCCCTACCCCGAGTCCCACTGCAATTATGTACACGTTTACACTCTACTGCTTCCCCCTACGTGTAATTTATTTTAGTGTGTGGGTCCCTTGTTAAATTATAAACTCTTTGAAGGCACAGTTCTATTAACTCTATTGTACTCTCCCAGGCACCTGAGACAGTGCTCTGCACAGAGTAAGTGTGCAATCCTGATTGGTCTCCAACATACACCTGGTAGGCGCTAGCAGGCCCTGCACAGGCTGAAAACTTAGGGCCCACCCAAACCAAACCTGAGTCCTAGGAAGACAGGGCACATATCTGTATCAACCTAATTTTTGAGAAAGTGATGGGCTGAGTAAGTGTGATGTTGGACATGCCTGATGAATTATGCAAGTCCCGTTGTTCCTGTGCATTCCATTTTAACTGTAGGCCGTAGTTCTTCTCACACATCAGAGGCTCCATCAATGGGAGTCTAAAAAAAAAGTCTGTAAAGAGCACTTTGGAGAGAGTTGCAGGCCACCCACCAGGCTCTCCTGGGTCAAACTCTCATCTGCCAAGAATAATAAATCATCACCGTGACTATCATTGAATGTCTTAAATCTTGAACCTTTGGAAAGGGGAAAATAAGCCTGGATGTTTGTAAGAATATGTTATGGCTTTGAAAAGGCTCCTTGGAATAGCCACAAGGCAGATACAAAGGTGAAACACTTTCAGGAGTATTCAATATTGTTAAAACAAACCCTAGCCTTTAATTCCCTCCATGAAAAGGTATTATCGTGGTGTAGAACAGTAACAGTGGGTGACACAGCCAATACAAGTTGGAATTACATGGAAGTCAAAGTGCTGTGGGAGACTATCTTTTGAAACTTATAGGAGATAAAGTACTATGCATGGAATGGGCACTTAAATACTTGGAGAATTTTAAAACGTTAAACTGCAAAATGTTCTTACCTTGATTACTTAGAAATATTCAAGATTACAATGTTAAAGTTTGCAAGTCATATAAATATTGCCTTTGCATTTCTCATTCATCTAGGTTTCCATTTCAGTACGGCAAAACAATTTAGAATGCAATGAACTCAATTTCATTCCAAGTGGCTGCAGGAGATTTCACCCTGCAATTTACTAACAGAAAACATCTCACTCATATCCACAATAATAATTATAGCGTTTATTAAACATTTACATGGAGCCAGGCACTGTGCTAAGTGCTGGGGTAGATACAAGACCATCAAATTACATCCAGCCCCTGCCCCACATAAGGCTCACAATCTAAGAAGCAGGGAAAGTGAGTGCCTTAGTACCTTTTTAAACTAAAGTATATAGAGTTTAAGTGACCTGCCCAAGCTCACATAGCAAGCAGCCAGAGGCAGAGTCTGGACTAGAACCCAAACTTCCTGGGTCTAGGGATGATGTCATGGTTTCTGGAGCAAGCCAGAACCTTGTGGTCTTGCAGTAGATACCACCCCATTTTTACAGATGTGGATATTGAGGCAAAATAAATAAACCTATGTGCCCAATAAATAAAATAAATTGAGGTTAGATAGAAAGCTTAAGAGAGATGTGTCCATGGAGTCGCTACGGGTTGGAGATGACTGGACAGCGTAAGACAAGACAACAAAACCTAAGAGCTCAAACGTTCAGGACTTCTTGGACCTCGAGGGCTCAGACAGCCTTTTATAGGCAGAAAAGAAAGGGTTGAAAACATCACCTTTGAGGATATATTACGGGAAGAAGTGTCTACGCCTTTTTTTCCCCCTCCAGTCAAGCCCTTTTTGAATCCAAATAATACGTATCAATCAAGCAATTATGCACCCATTTAAGGTCTGTAATTATATACAATATGCAATCTGGGGGCTGAAATAAGGAAGTAATATATTATGTAGTACTATGAGTAATCATAATATTGTATACATTTGTATTTGTTTAAAGTTATTGATATAAACTGAAACTAAATGACATAATTGTTACATATCCCCCAAAATAGTGGGGAATGTAGTAGAATAGGAAGGCATTCTGGGTTAGGAATTGAAGGTTCTAGTCCTAGTTATACAACTGGCAATTCACTGAGATATTTCATCTATGTCCTTTAGAGGCCACTTAGTTCTGAAACTTTTTGGATTCTATGAAAACTCTGCAAAAAGTGCTATTTCTGCTTCACTAAAGAAAATACTGAAACAGAAAGGCTTCCAATTTAAATATATTAAAATTTTGAAGCTCAGTTCTCATAAGCTGATGATTTATGGAATAGGAATAAGTAATAAACTATTACATTTATGGAGTAAGTAAATGCTTTGAATTTTTTTTTAATCTACAGTAGTTTGGAGCTTGTAGTTGTTTTCCCTCTCCCTAACTCCTTTTTTTATAACCTGAAGTGGTATATCCCGGTTGTAATTCTTTTATATGGCATTCATTATTATGGTATTTGTCAAGCGCTTATGTGTCAAGCACTGTACTAAATACTGGGGGAGATACAAGACAGTCATCAGATTTTGTTTTTGGCCTATCCATTTTCCTTGACTGACACTATTTTATTTCATATTCACTTACTTAATGACCACTGAAAAGCAACACGGTATTTAGCTTTCCTAGCTGAAATATAAAACTTTTCCTCACCAAAATTCGATCATCTAAAAGAATAGTCCAAAAGGAACTCCCTGCTTCCAGCCTCCTCCTCTCCAGTCCACACTTCAATCTATTGCCCAGATCATTTTTCTAAGTCATAGCTCTAAACGTGTCTCCCCACTCCTCAAGAACCTCTAACAGTTGCCCACCCACCTCCGCATTAAGCGGAAACTCCTGACTGAAGGCAACCATCTCTCTGCCCCAAACACTTTGCCTCTCTACTCTCCGACGACAACCCAATCCATACACCTTGTTCCTTTAATGCCGGCCTACTCACTGTGCCTTGTTCCTCTCTCTCACCACTGACTTTTAGCTCACACTCTCTTCCCTAACTGAAACTCCCTCACCCATCACATCTGGCATCCCTTTCCCATCTTTAATAGCACTCTAAAAATCACCATCTCCTCCAGGAAGCCTTCCCTGACTAATCTCATCCTACCACTCTATTGTCCCCCTGTACTGTACTACCTCTGCATTTGAGCTGCACCCTCTAAACATATAAGTACCATCCCTTCTCTTCCCACAGCACTTATGTATCTTTAAACTCTGTTGCTTCTCCCTACCTGTAATTTATTTTAGCCTGTCTCTCTAGTTGGATTTGAGCTCCTTCAGGGCAGAGGGCGAGTCTACTGTACTCTAATGTTTGCTCCCAAGCACTTACAGGTCTCTGCAAAGAATAAGTGTTCAAATACTACCGAAGGACACAGGGAGCAATGTAGACTCAAATTGTTTTTAGAGGTTTTCCATCCTCACTGAACTGGTCAGTTAAGTTCAAGGAAGGTGTAGCAACACTCTGAAAATAAAAAAAACACAAAAAAACGATAGGAGAGCTGGCAAGGCAGAAAGCCTAAGGGTCACATAAAATGTGTACATATTGTATTCAGTGTAGTTTTCGATATAGTGGCTAGCTGAGAATGGCTTGAACTGATCACATTGGCTAACTTCAGGCAGAGAAAGTTAGGTGGGACTACAAAACTGGCATCTGCTAAAATGACTTCAGAAAAGGTCAACTATGCCTTTGATGGTAGTGATTGGTCACTGAATATGGCCCCAGAAGAGATCATCAGGCTTGGACAGAAATAAGAGCTATACTAGCTATCTTTCCCCATCCTTTTGGTCAAAATGATAGGCACTTAACCCATATTAGACGGCTGAAGTGTAAATACTGAAAACAGTAAGTAGCAGATAGTCACCTACTTCCAAATGGGGCCTGTTTCGGATGTGTTTTCTTCCTTCCAAAAGGCAGAAAACCTGTAGATTTTCCCAAAACGGATCAAATGGCTGAGTGAATTGACAATCACAAGGGACAGAGTTTTTCTTTGAAAACTTTTATCCTATACCCTAAGGTTCTTTGCATTCGTTCCCGGTCAGTTTCATTTTTTTTCAACACATCCTCCAAGTCAACTCTGGTTAACTACCCCCGATCTCGATGCGGGTATTTCGCCAGTTTATGAAGCAAGACCACTCCGGGCCACAGGAATAATCGAACTAAACCATTATTCTCGAAATAGTATAGAATACACAGAGTAATATTAAGAGTCTTTATTATGATGAGTTGATTTCGTCCAAAGTTACTCTGAGCTGTGACATCGGAAGGGGCATTCGACAGTCACACACCTAGCAAGGGATCGTTTATTATCAGAGCTGTTGCTGCGGCACCGTTCAGATAGAATAAGTAAAAGCGTGCAAGGCGTGGCTGGAGAGTGTGTAATGACAAAATGCTGGGTTCTTCCACCCATCGCCCAGAAGTTACTAAGTGGCCAAATGCAATCTGAAGGGAAAATGGTGGCAGAACGGCCTGGTCTGGAAAAGATAGGGCGGCACGAGAATCTTTACATTCGATGTTTAGAGCGCGTAATCCCATCTCACCGGCGAGGGTGGGATCGAGGACCTCGGTGGGGCGAGACGGGGCAAGGCACGGCCCCGGAAGAGATGAGAGGGGGACGATCCGGGGGAGGGGGACGGGAACAGGTAAGACTCCACCTCTTCGTGGGGGAGGAAGAGGGACGGGGGGCCCGGGGGGGCCCAGATCCGATGCGGCTCCCGCGTGCAGAGCGGGGAGGGGCGAAGCCCCCGGCCCTGTCAGCGCAGTTCGACTAGGCCCCGAGGGCTCCTTCTGCTACAGCCCCCCGCAGCAGTCCCCTCGGTGGCCGGGGCGTTTGGGGCGAGAAGCCCGCCGGCCGCCCGACTGCCTGACCGTCCGACTGCCTGACGGCCCGGCCGACTCCCTCTTTCCTTCGAGAAAAGCGGGTCGGGTCGGGTCGGGCCGGGCCGGGCCAGGGGCGGCCGCGCCTCACCTGCGGGCTGTCCTCCAGCGTCTCCTCAATGGGTAGCTTGTCGATCCCCGCCATCGTGGGGGAAGAGGAGACGGCGACGACAGCTGCAGCGAAAACGGCACCCAATGCGTGCTTGACAGCAACTGGGGATTAGGCAGGGACCAGCCCCTGCCGCTGCCGCTGCTGCCGCCGCCGCCGCCGCCGCCGCCGCCGCTTCCGAGAGCGGCCGGCGGTAGCAGGCGCAGCCCCAGCGGGAAATCCCGCCTCCCGGCCCCTCGCTCTCCTCTCATTGGGCCCGGCCGGGGTTGCGGAGAGAGAGCCGGGGCGGTCGGGCCGTCGGGCGGTGGGGGTGTGGGTGAAAAATGAGGAAACGGACGTGCCTCCCCTCCCGTCTCCTCCCCTCCCCGGCTGACGAAGTTTGCCCGGGCGAGCGGCAGCTCCGCCTGTAGCTTGCTGCTGATCGGTCGTCGTTTGTCTGCCCTGTGACCTTGGGCGAGTCACTTCTCTGGGCCTCAGTTACCTCATCTGTAAAACGGGGATGGAGACTGGGAGCCCCGAGTGGAACGTGGACCGTGCCAGTCGCTCGTCTGCCGTGTGACCTTGGGCGAGGCACTCTTCTGGGCCTCAGTTACTTCATCTCTATAATGGGGATCGACACAGAGCCTCGAGAGGAACGTGGACTGTGTCCAACCCGATTAGCATGTATCTACCCCGGCACCCAATAATAATGATAATGATGGTATTGTTAAGCGCTTACTGCGTTCTAAGCACTGGGGTAGATAGGAGGTAAGCAGGTTGTCCCACGTGGGGCTCGCTGTCTCAACCCCTATTTTCCAGATGAGGTAACTGAGGCACAGAGAAGTTAAGTGACTCGCCCAAAGTCACATAGCTGATAAGTGGCAGAGCCGGGATTAGAACCCACGACCTTTGACTCCCCCGCCCGGACTCTTTCCACAAAGCCACCCTGCTTCTCGTGCACATAGTAAGCGCTTGACAATTACCACTTTAAAAATTGGATTTATTGAATGCTTACTGGGTGCAGAGCACTGTACTAAGCACTTTGGGAGAGTATAATATAACAGAGTTGGTAAACATGTCCCCAATCAGGCCAGGAACTGCCCAGTTACTAGTGAAGGTTGTGGAGTCTGAAGGCAATGGAGCTTCTGGTGCTTGACAAACACCTTTCTGCCTGTACAGTGGTGAAACCCTCTCAGGATCGCACCTGGAAAGTTTCCATTCATTCGATCGAATTGATTGAGCACTTACTGTGTGCAGAGCACTGTACTAAGAGCTCGAAAAGTACATTTTGGCAATAGAGACAATCCCTGCCCACAACGAGTTTACAGTCTAGAGGCCTACCAGTCTCGGCTACGGGAGAGTCAAACAGAGGCCTATCCATTCCATTTCATTTCACTCCATTTCATTCCAATCCATTCCTAGCTCAGGCAGTGGCTTAGCAAGTAGAAGGCAATCTGCTATAAGGCAAAATTTACCTGTGCTGGGCAGCAGAGGCATGGGAGAGAATTGAGGGTGGAGACTCATGTTTACTGAGCGGAAGGAGGCAATGGTAAACCACTTCCACATTTTTACCAAGAAACCTCTATGGATACACTACCAGAACGATTGCAGATGGAGGTGGGACATTCTGGGAGAGATGTGTCCATGGAGTCGCTATGGGTGGGAAACGACTTGACAGCATAAGACAAGACAGAGGTGAAACTGGAGAGCCGAAGTAGGATTCATGCATTCCTTCAGTTGTATTTATTGAGCGCTTACTGTGTGCAGAGCACTGTACTAAGCACTTGGGAGAGTACAATATAACAATAAACACATTCTCTGCCCACAGCGAGCTTACAGTCTAGAGAGGGACAGACATTAATATACATAAATAAATTATAAATATATCCATAAGTGCTGTGGAGCTGGGAGAGAGGATGAATAAGGGGAGCAGATCAGGGTGACACAGAAAGAAGTGGGAGAACAGGAAAGGAGGGCTTAGTCAGGGAAGGCCTCTTGGAGCAACTGAGGCCAAGATCTCATATCTTTGGGCTAGAATATGAATTTAAAAGTGGGTGATCCCAGTTCTAGAACTTCTGTTTTCTATTCTCTCACAAAACAACCCCCACTTTTCACATATTAAAAATATCACATCGTTTTACCTTGAGTTGGCAGATTGACTTTTGAGAATATAGGACCTCAGCTGCAGTGTGGCCTTACCTGGCCTGGCCTGTGATCCTGTGGAAAGATAAGGTTGGTGGCCTCCCGTTCTGGCAAAATTGGACAAGGCAGTGAAATTTGGGCAATCTGGTACATTGTCTGTTACTGTGTTTACCAGATGAATAACCAGTTCTATGTTAATTTCTCCATGTTGAAATATTGCCCATTGGGACCAGGTTTCATGTTTTAGGGATAGGTGCAAAATGTGCACAAATATTTGCAGTACGAAGTCAAATCTGGGCCCTGTCAGATTATACAATGTGACTGTAAAAACAGAGCCCTAAATTTCTAAATATGCACCCCACACCTAATCCCGCTGTGGCTTTATCTTTCAGTTTGAAGATGCTGCTGCTGGTAGTAAAACTGCTTCGGCCAGTTTATCTTTGAGAGAATCGCTTTGAAAGGTCATGTACTTTGCCTTTGAAAATATAACACTGCATTTTTCCTGGCATTCAAGTAAAAATTACTCAAAACACCTTTCCCCTCTTAAAAACCAGTGTGTCCTACTAACAGCAGGACAAATACTAGAGTTGTTTTTGTGGAAATCCATGGATTTTTATCTCTGGGTGAATATGGAAGGCTTAATCCACCAATTAATTGCCTGAAAGTGAAACCCTGGCCCTCCCCCCGCCACACTTGCCAGCCTCTGCTCCGATGAGAAAAGACCTCTCCGAAATAAAGTACAACCAGAGCCCATTCCCGTGACCTGTCATTCATCAGGCTGCCCAGTTTCAACCAGTACTATGACACTGACTCCTCACCTGATCAGTTCATGTGATACTATCACTCAGGGGCACCTACTGAGTGCAAAGCACTGTACTAGGCCCTTAGGAAAGAACGGCAGAAGTAAATCACATGTTCCCTTCCCTCAAGTATTTTACAATCTAATGGGGAGACAGAGTCAAAATTTATTTGCAAATAGTGGGAGCAGGAGGAAGAACAAGGACATAGCAAGAAGAAGTTCAGATGTCAGGATGAAATAGCTGTGTAAATGAATACACACCTAAAGATACCTATGTACATAAACTCTGAGGGTAGGATTAAACTACTTAAGTGCTAAGGGTACCAGCTGGTGTTAATGCAACTAAGGAGTTATAGATTGATCAGGGAAAGTTTTTTGGAGGAGGTGGGATTTTAGGAAAGTTTGGAAGATGGGGAGAACTGAGGTCCGGTGGATTTGGGGGAGGGTGGGGAGAGGACTTCTTAAGCACTTACAATGTGTCAAACACTGTTCTAGGCACTGGAGTAGATAGAAGTTAATTAGGTCAGATACAGTCCCTGCCCTGCATGGGGCTCACAGTCTAAGTAAGAGGGAGAACAGGTATTGAATCACCATTTTACAGTTGAGGAAACTGAGGCACGGGAAAGTTAAGTAATTTGCCCTAAATCACACAGCAAGCAATGGGGAGAGCTGGGATTAGGACCCAGGTCCTCTGACTCCCAGGCCAGTGCTCTTGTCCGACAATCACTCTCTCCTCCTTTGAAGCCCTTTTGAAGGCACATCTCAAAGAGATCTTCCCTGACTAACCCCTCCTTTCCTCTTCTCCCACTCCCTTCTGCTTTGCCCTCACTTGATCCCTTTATTCATCCCCCCTCCCAGCCCCAAAGCACTTACAAATGTATCTGTAATTTATTTATATTATTGTCTGTCTCCCCCTCTAGACTGCAAGATCGATGTGGGCAGGGAATGTGTTTATTGTTATATTGTACTCTCCCATGTGCTTAGTACAGTGCTCTGCACATAGTAAGCAAGCTGCTTTTTGGCCACCGACTGCCGACTCATCCACGCCGGGACCGCCTCTCTCTCCCGGGAAGCTGAGGCTTGTCATCGCCCGGACCCTTGGAGCCATTACCACGTGGGCTCGGGTCCTCTGCTCCCCTGAGGCGCAGCCTTGGCCCGCCCGGCCCCGATTCCTGACAAGCCCCCCGTTTCGCCTGCCGCTCGCTGACTCATCTGTGCCTCCTCCGCCTCCCCCGGGGAGCTGAGCCTTGGACCGCCCGGACCCGCGCCCGCCTCATCCTTTCCCAACCTGGACCTCCGCACCCCCGCTCGGGAACTCCGACACTAAGGATCTTCGCCCCCACAGATCCCCAGCCACCAGTTCCCATTCTACCCCCCTGCTCAGGCCTGGGGACATTGCGCTCCCCTTCTCGACCCTGGGGACATTGTGCCCCCCTGCTCGGGCCTGGGGACATTGTGCTCCCCTGCTTGGCCCTAGGGACATTGTGTCCCTCGGGAACATTGTCTCCCCCCGCTCGGGCCCGGGGACATTGTGCTCCCCAACCGCCCCCCCACTCCGCCTGAAGCGGCCATTTTGGGAAGCCCTCACTCCCTCTTCCCCCTTGAGGTGATTCATCTCCCCCGCCCCCGCCCCCATGTCCTTGTTCTCACCGTGTTACCTTACCTTAGCCGCCGCCTACGCCCGCAACCGCCCCCCCCCTCCAGACAACCTCAGGGCCCCCACCGCCGCCTCTGAGACATTTAGTCATGAGCTCCCGGACTCTCGCGGCCGCTAGCCGCTTGACTTTGCGTCTGATCGGGTCGGGTCGGGTCGGGTCGACGCCCGACCCTGGTCATCGCCTGCTTATTAACACTATTGTATTGTATCATACTGTACCATGTTGCTATATTACCGATTTCGCTTGTTATTGTTTATTGTCATCAGTGCTGCCACCCACCACTCTGGCCTCACCGGGCGCTTGACTTTGAGTTTGATCAGGTCGGCCCTTAATCAAGCCTACCCGCGACCCTGGTCATTGCCCGCTTATTAACACTACTGTATTGTATCATACTGTATCATGTTGCTATATTACCGATTTGGTTTGTTACTGTTTATTGTTGTCAGTGCTGCCACCCACCTCTCTGGCCTCACCATGTTACTCCTCCCCGACTCCTCCCACCCGCCCCTTCCTATCCTCCCCTTCCCCTTCCCGTCTCTCGCTCAGCTCTTTCCCACTCTCTCCTCTGCCTCCTCGCTCCCCCCCGCCCTAGAACCCCACTTTACCAGCGCTAACCCTCTTCCCCCTCCCCCTACTCTCCCCCCACCAAACACCCTCCTCACCCCCTCCCCCCTTCCCTCTTCCCCACCCACGCCACATCCCAGTCCTCCTGTCCCACCGCTACCCTTCATCCCCCTCTCCCCGTCCAGGGCCCCGCCACCTCCTTCCCATCCAAACCCTCCCCTCCCCCCGCTCTCCCCCTCCTCCCCCCCTTGCACCCACAGCTACTTTCAAGTGTGGCCTCTGGAACCCCCGCTCCATTACTGGTAAACTACCTTTCGTCCATGACCTTTTCCTTTCCCACTCTCTCCTCCTCCTCGCCCTTTCGGAAACGTGGCTCACTCCCGAAGACATGGTCTCCGCCGCTGCTCTCTCCAGCGGAGGCCTCTCCTTTTCCCACTCCCCCAGACTCACCGGTAAGGGAGGAGGCGTCGGCTTCCTCCTCTCACCCTGTTGCCGCTTCCGCACTATCCCTCCTCCCTCCTCCCTCTCCTTCCCCTCCTTCGAAGCCCATATCATTCGCCTCTACCACCCCCTCCAGATACTTGTCGCTGTTATCTACCGCCCTCCTGGTCCCACCTCCGACTTCTTCAACCACCTAGACCCTTTTCTCACCTTCCTTCTCTCCTTCTCTCTGCCCACTCTGATCCTCGGAGACTTCAACATCCATATGGATGTACCCGATGACTCCTCTGCCGCCCGCCTGCAATCCCTCCTCGACTCTGCCGACCTCCTCCTCCACCATACCGCGCCCACTCACTGACTCGGTCACACCCTCGATCTCGTCATCTCCTACCGCTGCACTATCTCCTCCCTCGCCAACTCTGAAATCCCTCTCTCTGACCATAACCTTCTCACCTGCCTCATCTCTCACACTCCCTCCCCCTGCAAACCTTCGCTACTGCCCCACAGAGACCTCCGCTCTCTCGATCCCATCCGTCTTTCCAAAAGCATCTCTCCTCACCTTGCCGCCCTGTCCTCACTTCCCACTCTCGATGATCAGGTCTCCGCTCTCAACTCCACCCTCTCTACTCATCTCGACTCTCTCGCCCCCCTTTCCCTCCACCGCTCTCGCTCCACTAACCCACAGCCCCGGATCACCTCTTCCGTCCGCCTCCTACGCTCCTATGCTCAAGCTGCCGAGCGCTGCTGGCGAAAGTCCAAGCACCAAGCCGACCTCACACACTTCAAATTTATCCTTTCCTGCCTTAACTCTGCCCTCTCCTCCGTCAGGCAAAACTTCTTCTCCTCCCTCATCGACACCCATGCCCGTCACCCCCGCCAATTGTTCCGGACCTTTAACTCTCTCCTTAGGCCCCCTGTTCCTCCCCCTCCCCCATCTCTCATCCCCAATGATCTGGCCACCTACTTCATCACAAAAATCAACACAATCAGGTCTGAGCTCCCCAAAGTCACCCCTCCCCCTCTCCCCTCCTCCCCACCAGTCCTCTCCCCTACTTTTCCATCCTTCCCTGCAGTATCCTCAGAGGAGATCTCCTCCCTCCTTGCAAGTGCCATCCCCTCCACCTGCGCCTCGGACCCCATTCACGCTCACCTTTTAAAAAACATTGCCCCTGCCCTCCTCCCTTCCTTAACTTCTATTTTTAACTACTCAATCTCCAATGGCTCCTTCCCCTCTGCCTTCAAACATGCCCACGTCTCCCCCATCCTAAAAAAACCCTTTCTCGACCCCACTTCCCCTTCCAGTTATCACCCTATCTCCCTACTACCCTTCCTTTCCAAAATCCTAGAACGAGTCGTCTTCAATCGCTGCTTAGAATTCCTTAACTCCCATTCTCTCCTGGACCCCCTCCAATCTGGCTTCCGTCCCCTCCACTCTACCGAGACTGCTCTCTCTAAGGCCACCCATGACCTCCTTCTTGCCAAATCCAATGGCTCCTACTCCATTCTAATCCTCCTTGACCTCTCTGCTGCCTTTGACACTGTCGACCATCCCCTCCTCCTCCACACCTTGTCTCACCTTGGCTTCATGGACTCCATCCTCTCCTGGTTCTCCTCTTATCTCTCTGGCCGGTCATTCTCGGTCTCCTTCGCAGGCACCTCCCCCCCCTCCCATCCTTTAACTGTTGGAGTTCCTCAAGGGTCAGTTCTTGGCCCTCTTCTGTTCTCCATTTACACTCACTCCCTTGGTGAACTCATTCGCTCTCACGGCTTTGACTACCATGTCTATGCAGATGACACGCAGATCTACATCTCTGCCCCTGTCCTCTCCTCCTCCCTTCAGGCTCGCATCTCCTCCTGCCTCCAGGATGTCTCCACCTGGATGTCGGCCCGCCACCTAAAACTCAACATGAGCAAGACTGAGCTCCTCATCTTCCCTCCCAAGCCCAGTCCTCTCCCAGACTTCCCTATCACCGTGGATGGCACGACCATCCTTCTCGTCTCTCAGGTCCGCAATCTCGGTGTCATCTTTGACTCGTCTCTCTCGTTCACCCCACACATCCTATCCGTTACCGAGACCTGCCGGTTTCACCTTTACAATATCACCAAGATCCACCCTTTCCTCTCCACCCAAACGGCTACCTTACTGCTACAGGCTCTCGTTATATCCCGGCTAGACTACTGTGTCCGCCTTCTCTCTGATCTTCCTTCCTCCTCTCTCTCCCCGCTCCAATCTATTCTTCACTCCGCTGCCCGGCTCATCTTCCTGCAGAAATGCTCTGGGCATGTCACTCCCCTATCAACCTCCGCTCCAAACAAAAACTCCTCACTCTAGGCTTCAAGGCTCTACATCACCTTGCCCCTTCTTACCTCTCCTCCCTTCTCTCTACTGCCCACCCCGCACGCTCTGCTCCTCTGCCTCCCACCTCCTCACCGTCCCTCGGTCTCGCCTATCCCGCCGTCGACCCCTGGGCCATGTCCTCCCGCGGTCCCGGAATGCCCACCCTCCTCACCTCCACCAGGCTAATTCTCTTCCCCTCTTCAAAACCCTACTTAAAACTAACCTCCTCCAAGAGGCCTTCCCAGACTGAGCTCCCTTTCTCCCTCTACTCCCTCTACCGCCCCCCCTTCACCTCTCCGCAGCTTAACCCTCTTTTCCCCCCATCTCCCTCTGCTCCTCCCCCTCTCCCTTCCCATCCCCTCAGCACTGTACTCGTCTGCTCAACTGTATATATTTACATTACCCTATTTATTTTGTTAATGAAATGTACATTGCCTTGATTCTATTTAGTTGCCATTGTTTTTACGAGATGTCCTTCCCCTCGACTCTATTTATTGCCATTGTTCTTGTCTGTCTGTCTCCCCCGATTAGACTGTAAGCCCGTCAAACGGCAGGGACTGTCTCTATCTGTTGCCAACTTGTTCATTCCAAGCGCTTAGTACAGTGCTCTGCACATAGTAAGCGCTCAATAAATACTATTGAATGAATGAATAAATACGATTGACTGACTGACTGACCTTCCACTAGGCCCTGTTGCTTCTAACCCCTAGTTTCAGGCTAGGGGAAAAACAGGAGCAAGGGTTTGAAGGTGAGAGAGTCAGAAGTAGGTAGAGTTAAAAGGTGATCTTGGTAGGATTGAAGAGGCCTAAGTGGGGAAGAGCAGATGAAGGGAGCTGATGTGTATGATGGGAAGAACTGGTGGAGAGTCTTAAAGCTGACTGTGGAAAGTTTTTGCTTCCACCCCCTTCGCTCCACTAAATCCACCCTCCCCCAGGTCATCAATGACCTCCTCCTTGCCAAATCTAATGGACTGTACTAGCGACGTGGCCTGGTGGAAAGAGCTTGGGTCTGGGAGTCAGAGGATCTGTTCTAGTCCTGGCTCTGTCATTTACCTGCTCTGTGTCTTTGGGCAAGGCACTTAACTTCTCTGTGCCTCATTTCCCTCATCTGTAAAATGGGAAGTTAATATCTGTTCTCCCTCCTAATTAGAAGACTGTGAACCCCAAATGGGACAGGAACTGCATCCGACCTGATTATCATATATCTACCCCAGTGCTTAAAAAACACCACTATCATTATTATACCAATCCAACTTGACCTTTCAACAGCCTTTGACACTGTGGACCGTTCCCTTCTCCCCTATTTTTATTGATACAACTCTGGCAGTTTCTCAGTCTTCTTCTCTGACTCCTTTCCTCCTCTCACCTCCTAACTGTGGGAGTTCCACAGAGCTCTGTTCTGTGTGCCCTATTTTTCTCTATTTAGAGTTACTCCCATGGCTTCAGCTACAACCTCTGTGCAGATGACTCCCAAATCTATTTTGCTATCCACTCTCATGTCCTCTGCAATCTCACACTTCCTCCAGCGTCCAGGACATCTTTTTTTTATAATGGTATTTGTTAAGCACTTACTATGTGCTAGGCACTGTACTAAATGCTGGGGTAGATGCAAGCTAATCAGGTTGGACACAATCCCTGTCTCACACAGGGCTCACAGTCTTAATCCCCATTTTATAGATGAAGTAATTGAGGCACAGAGAAGTGAAGTGACTTGCCCTAGGTCACACAGCACAAAAGTGGTGGAGCCGGGCTTAGAATCCAGGTCCTTTGACTCCCAGGTCTGTGCTCTTTCCAATAGGCCAAGCTGCTTCTCCATGGATGTCTCACTAGCACCTTAAAAATGGAATGCTTCAAATCCACTCCTCTTCCTAACTTTCCCTTCAGAGTTGACAATTCCATCATCCTGTGTCTGAAGCCCTTAACCCCGACATTTATCCTTGACTCCTTGCTCTCGACTCTCACTTTCAATCCTTTGCTAAATCCTGCCAGATTTCCCTCAACATTTCCCAGATCTGCAGCATCCTCTCCATACACATGATCACCACCCTAGTTTTCAGATTGGGATCAACTTCCAGGTGATTTAAAAAAGCAGATACTTTAAAAGGCCATTTCAAAGATGTTACAGCTTTGAAAATAGCTAGGCTGTCATATAATTACCACCATAGCCCATTAAAATAAATTTTGGAGAATCAGAAAAAAATGCTTTAATCCGAACACGGACACAACTACCAAACCATAATGACCTTTTTACACAAGTCATTATTCAATCCCACACAGTACTAATCTAAATCCACTTTGCTCCCTGGATCATCTTCTTGAAAGTAGCTCAGCACACAACTCTACACTCCTAAAAACTTCTGATGCCTAACCATCCCTTGTCGTATCAATCCATCAATCCATCCATTTTGATTAAAGAGATGACCAAACTATATAATTTCACTAAATTATCTGTAATTATTAACCCTATAATTCCAAAATCCCTCTTCATCATCATGTTTGCTAAGCACTTGTTATGTGTCAAACACTAGGGTAGATGCAAGATGATCAGGTTGAATGCATTCTCTGTCTCCCAGGGTGCTCACAGTCTAAGCAGGAGGGAGAATAGGTATATAGATGAGGATATTGAGGCCCAGAGAAGTGAAGTGACTTGCTCAAGGTCACAAAGCAGACAAGTGGCAGAACTGAGATTAGAACCCAAGTCCTCTGATTCCCAGACTTGGGCTTTTTCTACTGGCTCATGCCGCTTCATTATCAAGAGAAGCAGCACGGTGTAGCGGCTAGAGCATGGGCCTGGGAGTCAGAAGGTCATGGGTTCTAATCCTGGCTCCGCCACATTCATTCATTCAATAGTATTTATTGAGCACTTACTATGTGCAGAGCACTGTACTAAGTGCTTGAAATGTACAATGTGGCAACAGGTAGAGACAATCCCTGCCCAGTGAGGGGCTTACAGTCCAATCGGGGGAGACAGAGGGGCAAAAACAAGACAACATAATAAGGATAAATAGAATCAAGGGGGTGTACACCTCATTAACAAAATAAATAGAGTAATAATATATACAAATGAGCACAGTGCTGAGGGGAGGGAAAGGGAGAGGGGGAGGAGCAGAGGGAAAGGGGGCTTAGCTAAGGGGACGTGAAGGGGGGAAGGGGGAAGGAGCAGAGGGCGGGGGGGAAGTAGAGAGGGAGCAGAGGGAAAAGGGGAAGTTCAGTCTGGGAAGGCCTCTTGGAGGAGGTGAGCTTTCAGTAGGGCTTTGAAGAGGGGAAGAGAGTTAGTTTGGCAGAGGTGAGGAGGGAGGGCATTCCAGGACAGCGAGAGGACGTGGCCCAGGGGTTGATGGTGGGATAGGCGTGAACGGGGGACCGTGAGGAGATGAGCGGCAGAGGAGCGGAGCATGCGGGGTGGACAGTAGAAAGAAGGGAGGTGAGGTAGGAGGTGGCAAGGTGATGGAGAGCCTTGAAGCCCAGAGTGAGGAGTTTTTGTTTCATGCGGACGTTGATGGGCAACCACTGGAGGTTTTTAAGGAGGGGAGTGGCATGCCTAGAGCGTTTCTGCAGGAAGATGATCCGGGCAGCAGAATGAAGAATAGACTGGAGTGGGGAGAGACAGGAGGAAGGGAGATCAGAGAGAAGGCTGACACAATAATCCAGCCAGGTTATTATGGAGTTTGTACCAGTACGATAGCCGTTTGGATGGAGAGGAAAGGGCGGATCTTGGTGATACTGTACTGGTGAGACTGGCAGGCATTGGTGACGGATTGGATGTGTGGGGTGAATGAGAGAGCTGAGTCAAGGATGACACCAAGGTTGCGGGCTTGAGAGACAGGAAGGATGGTTGTACTGTTCACAGTGACAGGGAAGTCAGCAAGAGGACAGGGCTTGGGAGGGAAGATAAAGAGCTCAGTTTTGGACATGTTGAGTTTTAGGTGGTGGGCAAACATCCAGGTGGAGACGTCCTGGAGGCAGGAGGAGATACGAGCCTGAAGGATGGGGGAGAGAACAGGGGAGGAGACGTAGATTTGGGTGTCATCTGCATAGAGATGATAGTTGAAGTCGTGGAAGCGAATTAATTCACCAAGGGAGTGAGTAAAGATGGAGAACAGAAGAGGGCCAAGAACTGACCCTTGAGGAATCCCTACAGTTAGAGGATGGGAGGGGGAGGAGGAGCCCATGAAGGAGACCGAGAATGAACAGCCAGAAAGATAAGAGGAGAACCAGGAGAGGACGGAGTCGTGAAACCAAGGTGAGATAAGGTATGGAGGAGAAGGGGATGGTCGACAGTGTCAAAGGCAGCTGAGAGGTCAAGGAGGATTAGGATAGAGTAGGAGCCATTGGATTTGCAAGAAGGAGGTCATGGGTGACCTTTGAGAGGGCAGTCTTGGTAGAGTGGAGGGGACGGAAGCCGGATTGGAGGGGGTCCACGAGAGAGTTGGAGTTGAGGAGAGAATTGGGTGTGAATTTGGGCAAGTCACTTCACTTCTCTGGGCCTCAGTTCCCTCATCTGTAAAATGGGGATTGAGTCTGTGAGCCCCATATGGAACAGGGGCTGTGTCCAACCTGCTTTGCTTATCAGTTGTGCTCATTGCTGTTTGACAGGTGAGAACATCTGTAGTTTCCCATTCCTCAAGGAGTATGCAATTCTGAGAAGACAGGTGAGTGTTGTGACAGCAGCTGCTTCGACCCTATGATTATTTTTTTAAGGTACTTGTTAGGCACTTATTATGTACCATGCGCTGTACTAAGTGCTAGGATAGGTACACGATAATCAGGTTGGGCACAGTTCCTGTTCCACATGGTGCTCACAGTCTAAATCAGAGGAACGAGGATTTAACCTCCATTTTACAGATGAAGTAACTGAGGCACAGAGAAGTGAAGTGATTTGTCCAAGGTCACACAGCAAACGAATGGTGGAGCCGGGATTAGAATCCAGGTCTCTGACTCCCAGGCCCATGCACTTTCCACTAGGCCATGCTAGTTCCCTAATGATATTCTTTCTGCTACCAAACTAAGGGCACAAAACAAATGACATTTCAGTTTACTAGTCCCCAGCTTAGACTCATCACTCTTCCCAAGCCTCTCTCCTAACTGTATCCCTCTCTCATGTCACCTGTCTCCAACGCTTTGCTTATGCTATTTTCCAGCCTGAAGTTCCCACCTCCCCCAAATCCAGCAGACCTCAGCCTTCCCTACCTTTAAAGCCCTCCTAAAACCCCACCTCCTCCAGCAATCCTTCCCCAATTTATTCCCAACACACACATTGGGTCAAATTACCCCAACAGTCACCTATAGTACTTATGTGTTCATTTATATCCGTCCTCAGCAGTTGGGTGTATATATATATATATACATCAAGAAAGCAGCATGGCTTAGTGGATAGAGCACGGGCCTGGAGTCAGAAGGACCTGGGTTCTAATGCTGCCTCCACTACTTGTCTGCTGTGTGACCTTGGGCAAGTCACTTGGCTTCTCTTGCCTTAGTTACCTCATCTGTAAAATGGGGAATAAATACTGTGAGCCATATGTGGGACACAGACTGCATCCAACCTGTTTAGCTTGTATCTACCGCAGTGCTTAGTACAGTATCTGGCACACAGTAAGCACTTTACCAAATACCATATTGTTCCTATTCCACTTTGGTAAATATTTTACGATTGTAAGCTCCTGGAGGATAGCAAATGTGTCTTGGGCTTCTGTTGTACTTTTCCAAGTACTTAGTAAAGTCCATTGCACTCAGTAGGTGTTCAATAAATACCATTACTACTAGATCAGTATCTGTAAAATGCCATAGGATCGTACAGACTCTAGACCGTAAACTCTTCCTCCAGACTAAAAGCTCCTTATGGGCAGGGAATGTGTCTACCAACTCTGTTGTATTCTACTCCTCTAAGAGCTTAGTATAGTGCTATGAACACATTAAGAATTCAGTAAATACGATTGATTGATTACTCTCCCAAGTGCCTTTGTATAGTGTTCTACACCCAATAAGCACTCAGTAAACACCACTGATTGACAGATTGATCTGTAAAAGTAGGGGGAGACAGTGCACCTTAGGAGGTCAGTTTGCTCGAGACCTATTTTCCCAGTAATTAAATGTGTTTCTGTTTCTGCAGAACTAGGGAGGATTCTGGAATTAGGGTAGGTGAAAACGGTGACAGTCCTGTATGCTCACTGTGGGCAGGGAACGTGTCTACCAACTCTGTTGTATTGTGCTCTCCCAAGCGCCTAGTACAGTATTCTTGCACATAGTAAGTGCTCAATAAATAGCATTGATGATGATGAAATAAGTGTTCAATAAATAGCACTGATGATGATGACATCAGAACATCTTGTTTTCTCAAGCAGATTCATATGGCACTAAAGATTAAAAGGGTACAATCTCCAATTAACACTAGATGGCAGTATCAATTATCAGGTGTCAAACCATCTTGGCAAAGAGGTATTTTCAGGCTTTTTTTTACCATCTTGACCATGTCCCTAGCTATAGTAGTAGTGAAATAAATGAAATTTATTTAGTACCCAAAGGATGGGATGCACTACCTGGAAAATACAACAGAAGGACTTGACACAGTTCCTGCCCACACAGAACTTAATAATGTTGGTATTTGTTAAGCGCTTACTATGTGCCGAGCACTGTTCTAAGCGCTGGGGTAGACACAGGGGAATCAGGTTGTCCCACGTGGGGCTCACAGTCTTAATCCCCATTTTACAGATGAGGTAACTGAGGCCCAGAGAAGTTAAGTGACTTGCCCAAAGTCACACAGCTGACAAGTGGCCGAGCCGGGATTCGAACCCATGATCTCTGACTCCAAAGCCCGGGCTCTTTCCACTGAGCCACGCTGCTTCTCTAACAGCGAAGACAGACCTAAAAATCTTGACAAATAGAGTAATCAGAATTTGTAATTGAACACACAACGAATTAAACATATATACACTAATTCTGAGGATCAGTGTAAATGAATACGTAAATCCTAGAGGTGGTGGTTGGGTTGATACTCCTGGGGCATTGGGAGTTAATCAGGCGTTGGCAGAGGTGGGATTTTAGGAGGGCATGATGTGACCTGGGGAGATTGGATATTGGGAGAATGGGTATTGATCAGAGAAGGCCTCCTGGAGGAGATGTAACTTCAGGGGGGGCTTTGAGGCTGGAGAGAACTGTGATCTGCTGGATTTAAGGTGAGAGGGAGTTCTAGGCTTGGAAAAAGGTATGGAGAGGGATGGGAGTGAGACCCAGTGAGTGGGTTGGCTTGAGAGGGGTCAGGAGGGTGGGTTGAGAGGGGGTGAAAGAGGAGAATGAATGAATGAGTGGGTAGGTGGATGGGTGATTCAGTATCTTGGAGTCAGTGGTGGGGATGGGTGTGAGAGGAATGGATAACCAATGGAGGTTAGTGGGGAGACGTTCTCAGGGCAATGTTTGGGAAGAATTACCCGGGCAGCAGAATGCGATGTGAACTAGAGAGGGAGGCCTATAAAAGGGTGGGACTGTCTTTATGGCAGCCACATGGTGGCCGACATTCCCCTCAACATTGTCCTCTCCCATTATCAACATTCCCATCTTGTCCTCTCCCCTGCAGCGGAGTGAGGAAGAGGCAGTGTCATGAGGTTTTCCCAACTTTTAGAATGTCGGCATTGGGGTGGTTGTGGCAGTGGCTGTGACCTTTGGATCCTGAACAGCCCTGCCTGGGTGGTAAGAAACATGAAACATTCTAGCACCTATAGAATTTATTCTGTCCACTTTGTATGTTGTTTTTCTATTAACTGTCACTTCACCTTTCGTTGTGTGTCTGTCACTAACTTTCTCCCCCTTATTTCTAGATGGTGAGCCCCTCCAGGTTCAAGGACCATGTCTAATTTTCATCATATTTTACTTCCCCCCAGCGCTTAGTTCAGTGTTTTGCTCACTGAGGGTGCTCAAGTACTTAGCAAAGTGTAAGTGCTTACCACATAGAAGACATTTAATAAATAGCATCATTATTACTACAAGGAGAGATTTGGTCTGTTGGATTAGGAGGGGGGGTAAATGCCAGGCCAAGGAAATGCTATGTAATTATAAATAGCAACCTATACTTTCAAAGATGACATTAGTTCATTGAGATTCTATCCACATTTGCTTATGTTTAAGACCTGTCTTCCAAATACTGTAAGAAAAAAAAGCCTGGACATTTCTTCCCATGATAATGTTTGTGTCTAGTACAACAAGTTATGAAAACACAAATTCTTAGCCACGGTAATGTTTCTGTAGCTAGAGACAGCATTCATTTAGCAGAATTGTGATCCACCGAAGGAGCAAAGAGTTAGGTTCTACTCCCATCTCTGCCCCTGGCCTACTGTGTAGCCTTGGCTAAGCAACTTAACTACCTAGGCCTCAATTTTCTCATCTAAAAAATGGGGCTAATAATCCCTGCCTCGCCATACTTTATGGGGATGTTGTGGGGATAAAATGAAATAACTGATATGAAAGCACTTAGGAAAATAAAAATACAAGATATTATCATCATCATCATTGTACTCTCCCACGTGCTTAGTACAGTGCGCTGCACATAGTAAATGCTCAATAAATATGATTGAATGAATGAATGAGTGAATTCAGCAAGACCTACAAGGAAATCCAAACACTCGGTACTAATGTTTGGTTTGTGAAGGAAGACATGCTAAGAGTCTTTTAATTTTTATCTAACTAATGCATTCACCTGTTTTTGATAGATATAAGGGTTGAGGAATTGGGTTCCTAGTTCCAGCTTGGAATCATGTGTATGCATCCAGGAAAGGGTATTTTTCCTTATTTAAATTGTAATATAATTTTCCATTTCAACCTCAATTCCAGCCGGAGCAAACCTGACTTTAAATATCTAGCTCATGTTTTTAGGTAAAGTAGATGTAACAATCTACTAGAGAGGTCTTGTCTTATGCTGTTGAGTCATCTTTGACCCATAGCGACTCCATGGACACATCTCTCCCAGAATGCCCCACATCCATCTGCGACTGTCTGGTATCTTAGCCACAGAGTTTTCTTGGTAAAAATATGGAAGTGGTTTACTGTAGCCGTTTTCCGCACAGTAAACTTGAGTCTCCGCCCTCGACTCTCTCCCGTGCCACTGCTGCCCAGCATAGGGGAGTTTTGACTTGTAGCAGATGGCCTTCCACTCGCTAGCCACTGCCCAAGCTAGGAATGGAATGGGTATGCCCCTGGTTGACTCCCCCTCCCGTCGCTGAGACTGCTAGAGTACTGGAAACTCTCCAGGTGCCGCCCTGAGAGGGGATTAGAGAGGTACCCACCCCCAATTCCTGTGTCACTCTCAGCTTATCCTAGGAATGTTGACATTAGCTTGTCAACCTGATTCAAGGGAAGTATGTCAGATTTCTCCATTCCTCTTTTCCCAACACCCCACTACTGCTGTCCCATAGCATCAGGGCAGTTCTCCAAAGTCCAGGGATGGCAATGGTAGGGAATGGCTGATAAGGCCATATCTAAGATCATCAGGTGCTAATTGTGCAACCTCTCACTGCAATCAGGAGTCATGGGCAAGAAAACCCTTCACACCTACTGCCTGTCCCTTCAAATTCAACATATTATTCTCAAGGGAAACTATGCTGAATTGTGACCAACACTATTACACATTTATCCTTCGTTAAATTGAAAACAGGAGTCATTAAGCAGCAGATAACATCCATTCAGGTTTTTAATTTTTTCAAACTACGAGGCAATTCACCTGTTGTGGATTCAATATCGGAGTATAACTGTGCAATGGCATAGTGATACCACATCTGTGGGCCTCAATCTCTAGGTTTCTCCATCAGAAAAATTGGGATAATAATGCTTGCTGGGAGTGTTCAGGTAGGAGATCAGGTGAAAAGACTACTAAGAAATTATTTTTTAACTTTCCCAGTGCTTTTTCAGAAGAAAAAAAAACCTGCCATAAAACTTCCGTATAATGAAACTAAAATGGCCAATACTGGGAGACTTGTTAATGGACGAGCCCACCTTCGAAAAGTAGGCTGTTATGGATTCGCTACCAGAAGGATTGCCGATGGAGAGCGGGGTGTTCTGGGAGAGATGTGTCCATGGTGTCGCTATGGGTCGGAAACGACTCGACAGCATAAAACAAGTGCCAATGAAAATTTCATTATGTGGATGAGAACGACACTGTTACAGAGACGTTTGGTAGAGAGTGTGTAGTTTGTTAATTAAATCTGTAAAGTCATGCAAAACATTTTGTATTAGAATTCTTTCATTTGGAGCATTTGATAAATCATTTAGAAGTATTAATGACTATATGTTTATTGAAGGCCCTCAACTCAATTTGATTAGAACTTATTAAGCTCCTTTCTACTTTTTATTAAGTCCTCCAACTAATCTTTTTCTTCTCTTCAAAGACCTCCTAAAATCCCATATCCTTCTCCAACCTACCCAGATTAAGTGGAAACATGAGGCTAATTAACACCCCTACCTCTAATTCCAGAGATCCCCATGCTCAGGCCACTTCCCAAGACAAGTTATTCAAAGCCTATACATAAAGTAAATATTTATTTATTGGCTTATTCTTTGTACGTGTCCATATTTGTAAGTGGGAAAATACATCCTACTCTATGCCTGAATTGTTTTAGTATGCAAACTCCTTTTGTTTTTTATCCGGTATGTCACTATGCCTACAAAAGCTTAATGAATATTATTTGGTAATCACATATTTTAGAGGTAGTTGAATCTTTTTTTTTTAAATGGAGGTTTTGGTTTTCAGTTTCGCAGAGCACATCATTCACTTTGTAGATTTTCGAAATGATTTCTGCCCATTTCTTTGTGAGGGGAGTTGCTGTTTTGTCTTTAAGAGTAATAGTAAAGCTCCCAACACTAATTTTCTCTTTAACAGTATAATGAAATAGTGCTGTACTGCCCCCTCTGCCATTATAACCTCTGAGTCTTACCACTGTTTGGAGGCAAAACCCTCCAAGTCTCCCATTCAACTTCTAGACATCAGGTGCTCCTTCAATTCAAGTTTTCTTTGGATCACGAGACGGAAGATCTATTCTGTCCATTTCTTTCTCTTTCATTTACATAAAAATCCAAATCCTTCTTCTTCAAAATTCCAAATGAGGGCAATTATGATGAAAAAGGCACTAAATTTTGTTCCTTTTGATCTTTTATATCAAATACTTAGAACAACACCAAAATTTTATTTCTTTTAAATATTGTCATATTTAAACTTCTAGGAAATATTCATACATGCAATCTTTAGATAAACTGCATTCAACTCATTTAATAGAAAATAAGGAAATGAATTAATTAGCACATTATTTAAAATACTTAGTGCAACTGCTCCTGTGAACTAATCCAGGTACTTGGAAGACAATTACACTGAGTTTTAATATCACTGCCAACCTATTCTTGTGTGCCTTATGCCAAATACTATTGTTTTTTTATTGACCACATTCACCAGAATATATGCATATGAAAAAAACTGAGGCGTTTATCATCAGGATTACCCTAATAGCATTAAGAGATTATTTTTAAAATTTCCTTGGAAGAAAATTCACTTAAATGAGATTACTTATTACTTGACTGATTTCCTATCATGCTTGTATGTTTAGGAGTTCATGAGAGTATAAAGTTTGGGGGAAAAAAAGCTTGATTTTTATACCTTAATGATTTTAAATAAAAGAGAAGTCTTACATTTGTGTATCATTTGTTCTGAGCAAGTTAAGTCGATGTTCTGGTGAGGAGAGATAACGCTTTTTTGTCCCTGTTGGTAGCCCCCTGGTGTTGCCATTAGTTGCTCATTACTTGCAAACAAATAAACAATTAACTCCTCATGCCTCTTGGTGGGAGAGTCTTCATTGACATGCTAAAACTTTCTAATACAGGATTTTAATTAGTGCCCTTCTAAATCCAATCTCCTTGTCAGCACAGCTATAAGGTGGACTTGCAAAACCACCTCCAGTCAGTATAGGTGGTGCTAAGCAACTGAGGCTGAAGGGGGAAAGATGGCAAGGAGTACATCCCCGTGTACAGCTAACACAAGGATGTCTCCCACTCTTCAGAAAGGGGCCTGTTTGGTGGAAAACAAACCGTCACCTTGTCCATTTTCAATTGACAGCATTTTGGGATCGGACCAGAAGAAAGATTGCATTCCTTCGATTAAATCTCGCGGGCTGTGGACAGATTCCAGTGATGGTTTGGGTATGTCAACAGCTCACTCATGTATTTTCTTCATAACAGTTGAGTTGTTTAATTGGACTTATGACTCTTTTTAGCATAACTACAATATTTAACCACCCTGCTGCTGAAACATATGGGTGAGGTCTTGTTCCCTAGATTACCACCAGTCAAATTGTGAGTCTACTGACTTCTTTCCATCCTGCTGACATAAAGTTGTAGTGTGGGTTGGTCTGGGCTGAATTTTATTAAAGTGGAAAATGGAGTTAAGGTCATGCTGAGGGATGAAAAGAGATGGAGATCTCTACAGGCTGGTTGTCTTTGGAGGACTATATGCTGTGTGAAGCTTTTTAAAATGAAATCAATGGAGCAGGCTAGGTGAGTTGCAGGAGAGAAAGGCAATGAAATAACTAGGCACCTCTCTGACTGGAGTGTTATAGCCCAAGCAGCATTTTATCTCCAGGAGTGTCATGAGCTGGTGACACTTGGGGTACTCTTCAAGTCTTCTTGTTAAATGACATGCTTATAGATGCAAATGATATATTTAATGCAGGATTTGGTATTTATTTGTTAAACTGCTAAAGATCCTTTCTCTTCCCTTCCCCCAACCCCACCAGTGACAGTTTGTAACGATCTCAAAACCCCTGAACTGTAGGCCTGGAAACTTAATTTCTCTTATCTTTCTGGTTTTAGGGGAAAATGGAAGTCCTTGTGTGTATATCCCTCTCATTCCTTATGGGATCTCATTCTCCCATAGTCTAGGCTATCCAATGCCAGAAAAAAGGATTTTGAAATATGAAAAGTATTTTTCAGCCTCAGAAAGACTGTCTTTTAAAAGAGAGCTAAGCTGGTACAGAGGCAGAAGACCAAGAACTGCTTTCACCAGAAACCAGGTAGGGATTTCATTCACCTGTTATATTCAAGGAATAATTTACAGGGGCACCGGGCAAGAGAGTGTGGATGAATCTGCTCCATCTATCACCCCAGATATTCATCTTGCCAGCAAGAGAATATACTTGGCCCTCCCTACCTCACCTTTCAGCTAAAATCTCATGAATAGGGGCAACCCCATTCTGTTCCCATGTTGAGGGAATGACAATCCCCTGGGTGAGTAGCCCTGTTTAAGGATGCAATGTCTTCCCCTCACCAGTGGCAAGGGGCCGGCCAGAAAGGGTGCCCGACTCCATCTTCATGTGTGGAAGGTGGAAGAGATTGCTTCCGTGTAGGAATAGAATCTCACCCTCAGCAGCGTCATCTTTGAACATGAATGATACATTTATAGTTATTGGGTTCATTTCATCATAAGGTGAAGAAGCTTTGTTAATGAAACACTCTGATTTTCTTACCCTCGATTAACAGAAACAGATGCAGCAAATGTTCAAAAATACAATTAGCCAGAATACTTGGGAGTCCAGTCCGGATTAGTGTCTCCTTCAAGGTTTGCAGCCCTGTGGGGAGCTTGCTGGTGCCCATGCCCACTCAGGTCAGAGAGGACAAGCCGGGGGTTCTTTTAACCTTGGTTTCTGGGTCTAAGTACCACAGCAGTGCCACCAAGTTGCACTTTTCAACACTGGTAACACTTGGTCCTTGAAGTAAAGCATCTTTGTCTCTTCCATCCTCCTCTGGTCTCACTAGCTTGAACCAGTAGGCCAGCAACCGGTCCTCAGAGCTGAATTAAAGGGAATGTTGGTCAAGTTATGGCAGTCATTAAGTGCTTGCTATGTGCTAAGGCTAATTATATTAAACCCAATTAAAGGACATTTCTGCATAACTGAGTTTTTTTATAGCCCATTTAATAAAAAGATGCCTGCCACCATAGGAATAGATATTTAATTTGTTCTACCCTTTACTGTGCCCCAGACTGTACTGTAGCTTCACTACAATTGGGCAAAACACCTCCAACTGGGGAATAGGCTAGACCTTTCCCCTCTTGTCCCATCAAACTCCAAACTGAACTGTGAGCAGGTAACCCAATGCTGGTATTTAGGCAGAAGACAGCAATAATAATATTGTGGTATTTGTTAAGCACTTACTATTTGCCAAGTGCTGGAGTAGGTACAGTATAATCTGCCTTATGCTCTCTGCAGTGTCAATTATAGTATGTAGTGGTTTTCATATCAATCAACGGTATTTATTGAATGCTTACTGTGTCCAGAGCACTGTACTAAAGCAACTGGGAAAGTACAATACAACAGAATTAGTACACTACAGCAGTTGTATTGTGAGCCCCATATATTATATTTAAATAGGTGTTGATTTATTCACTGTACATATCAAACACAGTTGTCCCAGAAAACTATGGGAAAACTGATTCTTGTGGATGAAGAGCTTGGATAGAAGAACTCTGTTATGTCTATAGGGGATTTGTTTTGTGAAAGTCTTGTGATTTGTAAGTTGACAAACTAAGTAATCTTTTAATACATTTTTCATAGATTGAAGTGTTGGAGAATGTCTTTAGAGTAAACTCTTACCCTGGTATTGACGTCAGAGAAGAATTAGCTCAGAAATTGGATTTGGAGGAAGACAGAATACAGGTGACTTGAGAATGTATTACATGAAACATTTTATTTCTTTACTGGCAAGACTAGTGAACAGAATGTGATGCAACTAGCATTAATAGTTATTCCTTTACATTGCAGAATCCTTATGAATTATAATAAAGTTCAGTATGTATTTCTGCTGATATTGCTCACCTTTTAGACCTATCACTGATTACATAATTTTTTTTAAAGTTTTAATAGAAATCTCCCAGAAAAATGAATGTTGTTTTTTTTTAAGGGTTTGCTTTTTTTTCTTCTCTAATTCTAGATCTGGTTCCAAAATCGGCGGGCAAAACTGAAAAGATCACATAGGGAAAAACAGTTTTTGATGGTAAAAAATAATTTCACTGCAAATTGAGTGGAATAGGAAGAATAAAGAAAGTTTGCAATTGTATTTCAGTAATAGAAAACCAGCAATCCCTGGAAATGTTGTGATGCTGAAGTAATGAAGTATTGTGTTCTGCATTTAGTTTGGAATTCTTACTTTTCCTGAAAAGTGAAAAATAATGAATCTTATAACAATGCATGTTATAATGGGGCACTTCCTATTTTGTCTTAAAAGACTGCCTATTTTAATAAACATGTTTTGAAAAGTCTATAATTCTTACTTTGAGTAATAGTGATGTTACTGACTGGCCTCATTTAAAATGAATGGGTCATATGTGACTATGACCTGATGTTGCAGAAATGGACATCATTTTCATCAGATTTTTATTAAAAGAAAGCTCTGTGCTTTCTGTGTTAGTGTTGCCCATCTGGACACCGGTTATTTCTATAACCTGATTTATTAAGATATTGTTTCTCTTTAATTTTTGATTCAAAAGAGACTACTTTTAAACCAATAAAAAATAAACTCCAATAACCTGCTCTGCACATAAGTGCCCACTAAATGCCATTGAGTGATTAATAAAGATTTTTTTTATCCCCAAGAACATGCATCAAATATGCTATAATATAAAAAGAGGAAAGAGAACAGCCACTGTCTATATCTGGATAATGAACATTCTAGTGTATTGGAAACAACTAAACTGAAAACAAATGGAAAGCAATCTTTTTCTAATACTTAGTTTTATAGTGTGTTGCACTTCTTTTCATGTAAGTTCCAGCTTTGTCTAGCTTACATGGTCTCAGTTCAATGATTGCTCATCATTCAAAAAGAATGAACCTTATTCTCCCAGGAGCGGGCAGCTATATCCCAATAGAAGCTGCCCTCAATCTGTTTTGGATGTTTTTCACACAAAAGGGAAAGCACCTCTCCTCCTCTCCGACTTTGCTGTTGCAAAGACTTGTATTGTCCCAGCCTAGGGTATGCCCTCATTCAACTCAGAATGGCACTCAACACTGCTTAATAAGTACTACTTCATCTATTCCTTGGGGTAGCCAGGAGCGGAGTGGTTGTTAAGATAACAGGCGATAATCCTGCCTCCTGCTCCAGTCATGTATTGAAGGCACTCTTCTCCTCTAAACGTGTGTACCCAGCAGGGGAGATTTTCTCACTTCCCCTTCCCCCACCAGCAGCAGTAGCCAAGTAATCAATAAATATCACTTGACTGATTGATCAGGGCTTATTCTGGGTCAAAGGGCCAGGGATTTCTGAAAGGGAGGCTCAGCAGAATGAGCTGAGACCCCAGCTGCAGAGCTTGGACACCCAGCCTAGGCAATCATGCTTCTAAGAGTGGACAGAGAATGTTAATCCCTCCTATACTTGGTGTGCCTGCTTAGGCAGCAGGTGTGGGTTAGATGTGCACCTGTTGCCAAGGCAGGAGTGGAGAGAAGATACAGTACATTTGTGTGCAATTATAGCAGCAGAGTTGTGCACTGCCCCCCACCCCTGGTTTTCTTCATTCCTTCCCCACTCCCTCATAGCCAGATGAAAATATCTCTAGCCGGCTGTTCAGCAAAGTGCTAAAAATAGCAGTTGGGTGGGGGGGTGGAATGCACAATCAGGACCAGGACATGGGCATAAAAATGCCAAGGCACAGCTTTACCAATCAGACAGATCTTTCCAAAAATTATTGCTCTTTGAATTTCTTTGCATGTCTACAAAAAAACTGCCATATAGTTGCTTTTTAAATGGTATTTAAGCTCTTACTATGTGGCTGGCACTATACTAAGCCTTGTGATAGATACAAGCTAATCAGGTTGGACACAGTCCATGACCCACATGTGGCTCACAGCCTTAATCCTTTACATATGAGGTAACTGAGGCACAGAGAAGTGAAGTGACTTGCCCAACGTTACCAGCAGACAAGTGGTGGAGTAGGGATTAGAACCCAGGGCCTCTGACTTGCTTGAACATATGGAAACAGAAAACCTCAATGGAGTTGCATACCATACATCTCTTGAGCTGTGTTAATCATGGAGCAGATTTCATCTACTACCTTTCAGTTGTTTACCCCATGTTTTTATGAGAGATTTGTTCCCAGGCACCACCCACCTTACCCATAAGTGAAGGTACCTGTATGTTGCTTTGCCTGCTAATAAATTTCTTTTAGAGTCTCCAGTCTCCAGTGGCAGAAAAGTGGACACTGTTGAAAAATATCTTCAGGGTTATTACTAGGAAATAGATTAACTGGACAGGTAAATCTCCATTGGTATCTTTCACCTCTACGATTCTGTGGCTGAACTGACATAGAAGACAGAGTATGATGAAAAACTGGGGACTTCAAAAAAAAAAAAAGAAAGTTCCCTTTACCCCACTCAGTCAAAGAAATGTATCAAATAGCCTGTTGATATCTAATATAACAAATTTATAGAATGCATTTATTTTGCCAAAATGCTTCAACATTAGTTATCTCATTTTGGCCTCAAAGCATCCTCAAAGCAAAGAGAGAGACAGGTAATAATCTCATTTTACAAATAGGAAACTGAGGCCCAGAGAGTTTAAGTGTGTCCAGTCTGGTTTTCTTCCAGAAACCAGAAACTTAGTAGAGTGCTTGGCACATAGTAAGCACTTAACAAATACCACAATTATTATTATTATTATCATAAGCTCTTTATTGGGCAGGAATTATGTCTACCAACTCTATTATATTGTACTCTCCCAAGTGCTTAGTACAGTACTCTGCATGCAGTAAGTGCTCAACAATAACATTGATTGATTGATTATCATTATTATTATTATTATTATTATTGAGTGACCCACCCAAGGTCACACAACAGTCTAATAGCCACATTGGGACTAAAATAAGCAGAGTTGAATTTAAACACAGTTCTTATCAGTCCAGACTGACTTTACTAGGGACTGATCCTTGATAAATCATCATACTTCATATTTTCTGGGTTATTCATTCATTCAATCATATTTATTAAGTGCTTACTGTGTGCAGAGCACTGTACTAAGCACTTGGGAGAGTACAGTACAACAGTAAACAAACACATTCCCTCCCCACAACAAGCTTACAGTTTAGTGGGGGAAGGCAGATATTAATAGAGAAATAGAGAAGCAGCATAGCATAGTGGCAAGAGCCTGGGCTTGGGAGTCAGAGGTCGTGAGTCCTAATCCCAGCTCCACCACATGTCTTCTGTGTGACCTTGGGCAAGTTGCTTCATTTCTCTGAGCCTCAGTTACCTCATCTGTAAAATGGGGATTGAGACTATGAGGCCTATGCGGGGCAGGGACTGTGCCCAGTCTGATTTGCTTGCATCCACCCCAGTACTTAGTACAGTGCCTGGCACATAGTAAGCACTTAACAAATACCACAGTTATTATCCAGCATTTAGTACAGTGCCTGGCACATAGTAAGTGCTTAATAAATGCCATTATTATTATTAATAATAATATAAATAAATTACAGATATGTATATAAGTGCTGTGGGGCTGGGAGGGGGGAAGAACAAAGGGAACAAGTCACGGCAATGCAGAAGGGAGTGGGAGAAGAGGAAAGGGAGGGCTTAGTCAGGGAAGGCCTCCTGGAGGAGATAGACTTTCAATAAGGCTTTGAAGGGGGGGAAAACTCAGGGATTTTCCCTAGGGAGCAGCAGTTTCATGGGAGAAATCACCAAGCATTAACATTAAGGGAAAAAAAAGCTGCAAAACCATGATTTCCCCTCTCCCCCTTCTGTTATTTGTCCCTACCATTCCTTGGACCACAATTTGTCGCAGTTCTCTACGGGTGAGGTTCTTAACACAAATAAACTAGTTTTACCTCTGCAGGATCTCCTTTGTGCAATTGTATCCACACAGTCTGGTGGGTGAGGTAAGAGGACATAGTCTCTGAAATCACAGGGAACCAAAACCTCTCCAACAGTTCACCTCTTGTAAAAACCAATCTCTCTCTGTCTCTCTGTCTCTCTGTCTCTCTGTCTCTCTCTCTCTCTCTCTGTCTCTGTCTCTCTCTCTCTCTGTCTCTCTCACACACACACAGCTGTTAACAAGGTCTGCAGTAAAGAACATAATTTAGGGATAAACATAACAAAGCTCAGACTGTCCTCCATGGACTCTTTGTTTTGAAAAGGCTTACCACAGGCCCTTGGGGGAAGGGGACTGCAGGAAGGTGATGCTAACCCTAGTAGTAGACACGAATCTCTTAACCCCCAGTGGGGTGGGGAGCAAGAAATCATCTCTTAGGAGGTAGGACTTGGGAACTCCAGGGCTGAAGGACAGAGCTCTGTTGCTTTTCTTCTCTGGATTTCAGGTGAGCCTATCTGAGTTGAGGCATGTTTATGTTATTTTTTTGTTTGGTTTTATTTGTTTTGAGTTAAAAAAAAGAACCAGAACTTCTTCTCATTCCACCAACAAAGGATCGGTTGCTCACCTTATTTTTCTCATATTTTCCCTGAAACCAACTGTGATCATGTGAGTCAGGATCAACTGTGTATATTTTTGTAGGGGATTTTTTAAATGTTTTTTGTTTTTCTCCTGGTTTTTACTGAAAGTGGAAAAGACCCTCCCCAACCCTTACTAAACTACTCTATCCTACTCGATGATGGCTTACCAAATACATGGCCACAAACTGCACCTATCCTCCCTACCAGCTTTCTTGCAATGTATGCCCCTAGGCAGAGGGGATCAGGGTGAGAATGTGTGGATAGCTCAGTGCAAACCATCACCACTACTGGAAAAAAACAACAATTCAAGCACACGTCCTGCTAGGGTTGGGGCATAACTTTCCCCTCTAAATCATTAGTATCTCAGCAATTTCACCTCAAATGGCAAAAAGGCCAGAAAAGGTGTTTTTGTTCCTGGTATTTTTAAGTGCTTACTATGTGTCAGGCACTGTACTAAGCACTGGGGTAGATGCAAGATGATTGTGTTGGACACAGTCCCTGTCCCAAATGGGTCTCACAGTCTGAATCCCCATTTTACAGATGAGGTAAAATCTATCAGCCCCATAGCACTTATGTACCGATCCATAATTTATTTATATTAAGGTCTGTCTCCCCCTCTAGACTGTAAGCTTGTCAGGGTACGTATCTACCAATTCCATTATATTGTACTCTCCCAACTGCTTAGTACAGTGCAAGGCACAGAGTAAGCACTCACTGAATATGACTGCTTGGTTGGTTATCATATTTGGAACAGAATCTGCACTTCGTTGACTCTAAGCTTTAGTAAGCTGAATTCTCAAAAGGCCAAGAATTCCTTGGTAAAAGGTGTTCTTAAAACAAAACTGGTCTTGATGGGACTGAGACTGTTGGCTAGAAAAAATGGATTTCAGTCCTTCAGTTCTAAAAAAGCTCCCAGTCCTCTAGACTGTAAGCTCATTGTGGGCAGGGAGTGTGTTTTTTGATGCATTTTACTCTCCCAAGAGCTTAATACAGTGCTCTGCACACAGTAAGTGCTCAATAACTATGACTGAATGAATCAGAAATACTTATATTGTTCCTGTGAGTAAATGCCCTAGATTTCTGCTAGTGGGTATGGTATGAGCTATTAGGTAAAATAGGTTCCTTGGTGGATTAAGGAAGGTTCTTATCCTAATTTTATAGGAGAGGAAACCTGGGAAGAAATCACATTGCGCAAAGCTCCAAGCTGGTCAGTGAAACAGCAGGAATTCAAACCCTGGGGTCCTGACTTCCAGCCTCTTCTCAAAGTGGAATGTGGATGTTCTTAAAATGTGCCTTTTACGTTTGCAAAGTTACCAAGGGAAAAGAAGATGTCAAAGGCAATCGGAGTTCCTTAACTTCAGAGAGACTATTTCCTGCGGCTAGGCTCCCATTTAGGATGACCATTCATCTGATTTCACCAGTGCTTAGAACAGTGCTCCACTGTTTAGAACAGTGCTTGGCACATAGTAAGCACTTAACAAATACCATTATTATTATTATTATTATTATTATCTGATCAGTTTTCAACCTTCTCTTGTTGGTTTTGATTCCATACTGAGCACTTTTTATGTCCAGTTTTCATTTTTTGAACCCGAGCCTCCTTCCACCACAGTTTGGTTGCTACACACTGGCCTGGAAGTGGAACGTGAATTCTCTGAAGCAAGCGGGGAGCACAGGAGTCTCCCTGGAGAAATGTTCTAGGATCGCATGCACTCCACATACTCTGCAAATCAGCACTTGTGACATAATCACATCACTGCATGCCTGATGCGATGTGTGTGATGACACGGGCATCTCCTTGTTTGGTAAATGGGAGGACCATCAATGGCCATTCTATTCCCATTCCATCTAGTTGGTGTGCCTACCCCAAATCACGAATGAACTCACTGTGCCTAATTCTCAGTTCTTCCCTTTCTGACCCTTTGCTAGCATCCTTCCATCTGCCTAGAATTCCCTCCTTCTTCAAACACACCAGACCAATTTAAAGTCCTCCTAAAAACCCCGATCCTTCAGCAGGCATCCTCTGATTAATCTCCTCCTACTAGATCATGTCAATCCAACAACTGCCTTTAGTACTTGTATTTAGGCACCTATCTTCAGCACTTATGTATATCTCATTTTATGCGAGGCAGCATGATATAATGTGTACAGCACAGATCTAGGAGTTGAAGGACCTGAGTTCTAGTCTCATTTCTGTCATTTGTCTGCTCTGTGACCTTGGATATGTCATTTAACCTCTCTTTGCTTCAGTTTCTTTGTCTACAAAAGGGGGATAATAATACTCATTCACAGGAATACTGTGAGGATTAAAAGGACTTAAGTAATGTAAAAGTGCTATATAAAATCCAAGTATTATTATGTTAATTTACACTTATTTACTGTTGGAGTGTTGTCCTTTGTTCTGCTTATACTATTTATAAACAATTTGAAATACTTATCTCCATCTTATAGAGGACAAAACTGACATTCAGAGATTGCATCTCTTCTAACCAATCTTCTTACTCTTTGGAAGTGTTACACACTAGTTGTGTCTGCACAGGGCAAGACATATTTTCAGGGGAGGATTTCTCGTGACAAATTCCTACTGTGACCTGAATCTACATAAGACAAATTTCTCCTTACTCTGGATTCAAAGCCTGTAGGGAGAGCTACATGCCTCGAGGGAAACATTTTAGAACCCTAATTCTAACCCTAACTAGGAGAACCCTGCCCCATATAGTACTCCCCCATCTGATGGACAAAATGAATATATTGTAACAATGACACAATAAGCGCTCAATAAATACATTTGAAGGAATGACAGATTTCCAAGCCTTGCCTTGGACTCTAATATACCCAGCCCCGCTTACTTGATTTGTGAGTGGGGGAAGGGAGTGAAACTTTTTATTTTCAAGTTTCAGGGAGAGGGGATGAGAGGAATATTTGTTAAAATGCCTCAGGGGAAAAAAAGTGTTAGAAAAGATAAAATTAGGAGATGAGTAGTCGGCATTCAAAATTGAGGTTGTTTTCATTTTTGCTTCAGTCTCACAGTCCTCCTAAAACTTCTACTCAGTAGGCATCACCCTTTTCTAGACAACAGTATTCCAGGATCATGGGTATCAATCAATCAATCATTGACCAATAGTACTTATTGAGTGCATACTATGTACACAGCACTATATTAACTGCTTGAGAGTGTACAGTACTAAAGAGTTAGCAGACCTGTCCCTTGCCCATAACGAGCTGGTATGCTATGACTCTCCCAGCCTTCAGCTGTTTTGCCCCATGTTCTGTTACTTGCACTTTACCTAGCATCTTTAAACTTTTCCTCTGCCCCCCTGTTGCCAATTGCCCCATTTCAAGTCACTATTTAGCAGCTGTTTGGGAGGCAGATTTTCATCCATATTACACACATCTTCTTGCCCCTCAAAGCTGTGCTGAGGAAAGCACAATTTCAATGCCAGTAAACTAACTTGTTTGTGATCCTGCAGTGTCATTTGATGTTGAATAGTGGTGTGTGGTGAATTTTCAAATAAATCATGAAGAAGATTGGGCTCAGAGGAGCCAGGAGTCAGAGTCCTCTTTTCTACTCAGTAGGCTATTGACAAGTAATCAGTGAAGCTCTGCACATGCACTCAGCTATTTTATTATAGAGTTGTATTTATAAGATGGCTTTGGGGACACAAGAAAACAAAAGAGCATTGGGAGCATCAAAAGGTGGGATGAGTTCACATAACATGATGTGGGATTGCCATATCCAGTCTCAACTACTGAATCAGCTTGCTGACCTCCTTACCCCCTGCCTCTTCTCTCTCCAGTCCATACTTCACTCTGCTTCCCGGATCATTTTTCTAAAAAAAAGAGTTCTGCACTCATCTCCCCACTCCTCAAGTGCCTCTAATGGTTACCCAGCCATCTCAGCAGTAAGCAGAAACTCCTCACCACCGGATTCAAGGCAATCAACTCTCTTCCCTTTACTTATCCTCACTTTTCTCCCATTACCCAGTCCATCCATTTTGCCCATCTAATACCAGCCTACTCAGTGTTTCTCACTCACCACACCCACACCCTCTGTAGACCCCTTGTTCATGCCCTCACTTCTGCCTGGAACCCTCTGCCCTTACATATTGGTCAGACCAGCACTCTCCCATTTTTAAAGCCCTATTCAAGTCACATCTCCTCCAGGAAGCCTTCCCAGACAGAGCTCTCATCCATCCCACCCTATTTCCCCCTCCTACTGCCTCTTCCATTCACTTAGTCTCAGCCCCAATTACTGAGGCACCCTCCCTGGCCCACCCCAACCAACCCAATGGCACTTATTTACATATCCTGGTACTCATTTGTTTCCCCTGCCTGTAATTTGTTTTACTGTCTGGCCCCCACCTTTAGACTGCAAACCCCTTGCGGGCAGAGATTGTGTCTACCAACTCTTGTACTCTCCCAAGTGCTCGGTACAGTGCTCTGCACAAAGTAAGTCCTCAATAAGTACAATCGATGGGTTAGATGGTATAATTGAGCCACCTTGGTCCAAAGAAAATAAGTATAATGAGTACATATTTTAATAAAATATATGAAATAAAGAGGCATTTTATTGAAAAGCGCTATTGCCACATGGCTGGTCATGCACCATTTAACTTGCATTCCCTGACTAGATACAGGAAGCAGCGTGGCTTAGTGGAAAGAGCACAGGCTTGGGAGTCAGAGGGTCATGGGTTCTAATCCCAACTCTGCCACTTGTCTGCTATGTGACCTTGGGCAAGTCACTTAACTTCTCTGGGCCTCAGTTATCTCATCTGTAAAAATGAGGATTAAAAAAAAATGTGAGCCCCACATGGGACAATCTGATTACCCTGTATCTACTCCAGCGCTTAGAACAGTGCTCTGCACATAGTAAGCGCTTAACAAATACCATAATTATTATTATTATATGTCTCTAATATTAATAATAATAATGTTGGTATTTGTTAAGCGCTTACTATGTGCAGAGCACTGTTCTAAGCGCTGGGGGAGACACGGGGGAATCAGGTTGTCCCACATGGGGCTCACAATCTTAATCCCCATTTTACAGATGAGGTAACTGAGGCCCAGAGAAGTTAAGTGACTTGCCCACAGTCACACAGCTGACAAGTGGCAGAGCTGGGATTCAAACTCATGACCTCTGACTCCAAAGCCCATGCTCTTTCCACTGAGCCACGCTGCTTCTCAATCATATTGCTGCTAATCATATTGACTATGATTAGTCAGTGATGCTGATGGACTTGTTCAAGAAGCAGCATGCAACACCTCTGGTGGAGATTTCACAACCATATAGAAAGCTGGGCAACATCACAACTTTGTACAACTTCAATTAGGCCTGAAACTTGATGCCATGTTGCCTCCACTTTCTGGTTAACAGCCTTCCGGGACATAAGTCCTTGTTCTGGTTTTCTACTTCCTTGTCTTTTAGAGTATCAGTTGGCCATGCACCGCCTAGATCACAGTATTGCATTCTTTGTAGTAGTAATAGTATTTATGATGTGCTTGCTGTGTGCAGGTCATTGTACTAAGCAATGGGAAAGAATACACAGTGGGTGAGTCCCTTGAGAGGCTCACAATCTAACAATAAAAAGGGGGAGTGGGGTTAGGTGACAGACGCATAAGGAGAGATGAAACAAAACACTAAAGCAGTGTAAAGACTGAAGAGAAAGCTCAGTAGGGTACTGTGGCTAGAGGAGCAGAATTTCAGGCTCCTTCTGGCTTGGAGTCCAAAGTCACAACCACGGCCACCGTGACCGCTACAGCAGCAGCCACCATAACCTTCCCGAGGTTGGCTGGAGGCAGTGTCAGGCCGCTGCCGCTTTTCTCTGTCTCACCCGAGTGGTGGAAGGCAGGTCTGGATAGAGATTCCTTGGTGATGCAGAGGAGAGCCAGTGTAGGATTCCTGGGAGGTAGTGTGGAGGTCCCTGTAGAGGAGGACTGAGGGCTCTGGGAGCCTCCATGTAGGGCGGTAGGTATCTAGAGGAGCAGCGTTGCCATCTGATGCTGATGAAGCTCTTTGGTTTTGTGTAGAATTTCCCTAGTGTAGAAGAATATACTTGTTTGGTTTTCTTAAAGCTTTATTGTCACTCCTTAATGCTGAACTAACTCTGTAAAGTGGTTCACAATCATTTATGTGTCCTCTTGCGTATTTGTCTCCTAGGCACAGCCATCTACATTTAGCAACTCCAATGCTGCTCATAGCCTACTGAGTTGGAAGAGTTTCCCGGAGGATCAAAAAACATATTTTAATAATAGCTTCCAGATCCCTGGTTGCATCATTGTCATCATTGTCATCATCATCATCAACAATGGCATTTATTGAGCACCTACTATGTGTAGAGCACTGTACTAAGTGCTTGGAAGAGTACAATTCAACAGAGTTGGTAGACACAAATGCCGCCTACAATGAGCTTAAAAATAATAATGATAATAAAAATTGATAATTGGTACAGTCTAGAGTCTTCCAGCATGGCAGCCTAGACTCACCTCTACATTTGAACAGGAACAAATCTATTGTACGGCCCTGTTCTACCTTATTGGTGATGGAGAATGGGTTAGGCAGGGCACCTTACTTCAACTCTGACATGCCTGATCCATTATAGATCCATTTTAAGATCTTCATGAACTTCTCAGGGGAAGCAGCGTGGCTTAGTCGCAAGAGCATGGGCCTGGGAGTCAGAAGGACCTGGGTTCTAATCCTGACTCTTCCACTTGTCTGTTGTGTGATCTTGGGCAATTCACTTGACTTCTCTGTGCCTTGGTTACCTCATTTGTAAAATGGGGATTGGATTAAGACTGTGATTCCCATGTGGGACATGGACTGTGTCCAACCTGTTTACCTTGTATCTATAACAGTGCTTAAAACAGTGTCCGATGCATAGTAAGCACTTAACAAATGCCATAAAAAGAGAAACCAAAACCAAACAAATTTAAATGGTGGTTGGCAAAGCCTAGATATATGGATAGCATCAAATAGTTTTGTAAGGTCCATGAATTAATTCAATCAGTGGCAAAATTGGGTCAGAGGTTGTGGGAGACAGGAAAGGGAAACCCAAAGAGAGACAGAGAGATGCAGAGGGTAACAGAGGATGGAGAAAGTAGGGGAAAACAAGGGAAGACAGAGAAATGCACAGAGACCCTAATCTTATGACAGCTTCAATAGTAAGAACTATGGATTAAGGTTGAAAGATAGCTCCTCCTCCCCTCCCTACACTGCTTTAATCAGGGAGCCCATGTCTGCTACAGCAGGTGAAACAGTGAGCCTAGGACTGCCATGGCTCTGAACCTGGGTGTCTTGTCTTGCAGTGGATACCCTGCCACTCGAGGATGAATGTTGGGGGGGGGGTGTATATGGGTGTGAACCCACTTCTCCCTTTTATATATACAATTTTGATATAGTAAATAAGATGCCCCCCTCTCAGGGTCGCACCAGGAGAGTTTCTAGTACTCTCCCAGTCTTGACTACAGGAGGGAGAGTCAAGCAGAGGCATATCCATTCCATTTGTAGGTTAGGCAGTGGCTAGCAAGTGGAAGGTAATCTCCTATAAGTCAAAATTCCCTGTGCTGGGCAGCAGCAGCATGGGAGAGAATCAAGGGCGGAGACTCAAGTTTACTGCACGGAAGGAGGCAATGGTAAATCGCTTCTGTATTTTGACCAAGAAAACTCTATGTATACACTACCAGAATGGACGTTCTGGGAGAAATGTGTCCATGACGTCACTATGGGTCGGAGACGACTTGACAGCATAAGACAGGACAAGATAAGATGCCACTGGCTGAAATCTTGGGTCAATCCAAGACATTTTTCTCTTAGTGAACTGCAATGTTGGTGATTATGAACTGATGTTTAGAGAATGAGGGCATACAGAAGAATCTTCAGGGCAACAGGGAAACAGTCTTATTAGAACAAGAAACACCTTCTACCGCCACTAAAATGATCAGCAAATAACTGTCTCTATGGGACACTGTCTATGTGGCAGGCAACACCAGAACTGGTTTGATGAGAATGTCCCTGGGGTGGAGGCATGGCTTACATCAAAGCAAGTAATGTATCATCAACGTAGTGAAGTTCCGTTGCACTCTCTCAAGGACTGAATATAGTGATCTGCACCCAATAGGTGCTCAATAAATACGATTGATTGATTGACTGATTGAACGCTTAATCCAAGGTTTAGCTCTGGCTTCTCTGGGCTTATAGTTTCACAGCCCCCATACCTCTGGTCTAGCCATTGTCACTGTGCTGTGGTCTTCCATCACAAATTAAGCACTAGTCACAGAATGATGGATCATGGTGGAGTGTCCTGTTGAAAAGGATGGATGGACTTCGGACCTGAACCTTCAGGACCAAGAACCTGCACAAAGGAATTGTTTTAGCCTATTGGTTTGCACAGTGACACTCATATTCTCTTGTCCCTCCTGGGGTTTTTTGACATGCAGAATCCAAGTAAAGATGAAGCATTCCACAGCAGTGTTGATTCTGAAGCAAAACGTCATAACCCAGCAGTTACTTGGCACCTGTGGGTTTTTTTCTTATCTCTTGCTCCTCTTGCTCTAATAGTACCTTAAACATATTACAGTCAATCCTATTTATTGAGCACTTACTGTGGGCAGAACACTGTACTAAGTGCTTGGGAGAGTACAATATGATAATATAACAGAGTTGGTAGACACATTCCCTGCCCATAATGAGCATATAGTCTGGAGGGGGAGACAGGCATTAATATAATTAAATAAATTATGGATATCTCACATCCAATTTTGTTCAATTTTAGGTTGATGCTAGAATCCAATACTCTATAATTTAGCAAGGTTGACTTGGCACTCCTCTATATGCCAACAGGTAGCTAGGATGTAGGATTGAAAGAAGTAATATTACCAAAGAAACACTTGCCATGCAGAAACTATTACATATGAATCAAAGCTAAAATAAAAAGCTCAAATAAAATGGAAATTTTTAGAAATTTAAATCCAATGTTTGCCCCAATGTATAAACTGATAGTTATTCTCAAATTATATATTTTTTAAACCCAAATAATCTGTTCACCATTTTTGGTGCCACAGCATCCAATGGAAACTAGACTCCTTTGTAATTAATTAATTAATTAATGATGCTATTTGTTAAACTCTTACTATGTGTCAAGTACTGTTCTGGTGAAGTGTTGGTGAAGATACAAGGTAATTGGGTTGGACACAGTTCCTGTCCCACATAGGGCTCACAGTCTTAAACCCCATTTTACAGATGAGGTAACTGAGGCCCAGAGAAGTTAAGCGACCTGCCTAAGGTCACAAAGCAGACAAGTGGCAGAGCGGAATTAGAACCCAGGCCCTTCTGATTCCCAGTCCCATGCCCTATCCACTAGGTCATGCTGACTCAAATCAATCCCTCTGACATTATTTTTGGATTTGACTGAGACAAATCAATATTGGACTCTGCACCTAGTTTTTTTTTTAGTGGGGTTGCTACATGGAGTTTAGGGGTTTTCCTTCTTAGAGTATTTAAAGAAGGAGGGAAGGAAGGCATTCAATAGTCTTAGTTCCAAGCGTTTGGTACAATGCTCTGCACAGTAGCCACTCAATAAATACAATTGACTGACTATATTAGACTAGACTGTAAGCTCTTTGTAGGAAGGGAATGTGTTTCTTATATTGTTGTGTTGTACTCTCCCAAGTGCTTTGAACTATGCCCTGCACACAGTAAGTGTTCAGTAAATAGAGTGGATGTATTGATTGATATGTTCCTATTGTATTCTCCCAAACACTTGGTAGAGTGCTCTGCAAACAGCAAGCACTACATGATTGATTGATAATTTATTGGAAAGTTTTTGTTCTTACGTAGGAACATGCACTCCTTTTGTTCTTGCCCACTGAACTAGTCTTTCTTTGCTTCCTGTCCATTTCCTAGCATCTCTAAGCCTCTCCAGGACATCCCAGTTTTAGAGTTAAGTGACAGTTTGGATAAGTAGCACCCTAAATTCCAAGGCTGTGACTAACAGAGGGACAAATTTTGTCCTCAGAGACATTTATCACATCAAGCTACAGCTACCTTGGAATGTTAGATATCAGATATTTAGATGCAGCATGGCCTAGTTGAAAGAGCATGGGCTTGGGAGCCAGACGACTTGGGTTCTAATCCTGGCTCTGTCACTTGTCTGTTGGGTGACCTGGGGCAAGTCACTTAACTTCTCTGTGCCTCAGTTATCTCTTCTGTAAAATAGGGATTAAGACTGTGAGCCCTATGTCTACCAACTCTGTTACATTGTACTCTCCCAAGCACTTAGTACAGTACTCTGCACACTGTAAGTGCTCAATAAATATGATTGATTGACTAATTGACTGGCAGGGACTGTGTGCAACATGATTATTTTGTATCTACTCCAGTGCTTAGTACAGTGCCTGATAGTAAGCGCTTAACAAATACCATTGAAAAAAAGAAAGTAAAACATGTCACAGGCTGTCTAGAACTCACTTAACAGTTCCTGACTTTCTTAGGGCAACCCCCGAAAAAAAAAGATACATTTGAGTTCTCTTGAAGGGTGTGCAGTAAGTTGAATTCCTTGTGATTTTCTTGGCTGCAGGACATTGACAATGGATACTGGAGCATTAATATTCATCCCAAGGTTCAGTGCTTTGTTTTGGTTAGAGTTGGCAAGGTATATGTGAATTGAGCAGCAGCTCACTAATTTTGGAGCCAGTTTTATATTTTGGGGTTCTGAACTATGTGAAGTAAATTTACTCAGTAGTCACACCAAATACTATATTCTGTTAGGTTGGTCATCAATTTTTGAGAAATGCAGTATTACGGACCCAGGAGTCAGAGGGAAGATGGTTTATGTTAGATAATATCATACTTTTCCTCTTAGTACAGCCTCATTCTTTTCTCTGCTGTCTAACAGCTGTGAGAAGAACCAATATCCCTAGAAGTTAAAGGGATGAGCAGGATTATTTTTTTACAGATGAGGAAATTGAGGTTCAGAGAGGGTAAATGATTTGGCCAAGGCCTCATAGCAGGCCAGCAGGAGAGATGAGTTTGGAACCTACGTCTCCAGACTCCCAGTTCCATATGTTTTCCTTTAGGACACACTGCCTCCCTAATTTAATGATCTCTCTGGTTGGCCATGTCTGGAAGTTAATATAAAAAGATGGTAGCAGGGCCCAGAGACAGGGATGGAAGATGGAAAAACTTGAAATGCTCCCTGCTAACTGGAGTGCCATATTTAGATTCCTGGGGAATCTTGAAGGTAGGATTAGTGCCAATGCCCCCAATGGAGAGTTGCATTTTCACACCTTAAAGACATGAAAGTAAGTGGGGCACTGGGTACTCTACTGTATTGAATTCCTTCTGGAAAGTTCAGTTAGAAATACTGCCCTTTCCTCTGAGAGACTGTGGGGGAGGCTGAACCGCCCCACCCCCAACCCCCACACAAACTTTTTCTAGTTCCTGTACCCTTCTTCCTCCCTCTCTACCCATACAGAAATCAAACCCCACTCCTTTCTGTTACCTCTGAGCACTGCGCCAACTCAACCTGCCCCAGGATAAAATGTTCCTTCTTGACGTTCTTTCTGTTCTCTCTTCCCATGATACTAAAGTTCAAACCCTCAATCCCGCCCTCTCCACCAAATTTAACTTCCTTGCTGCACAGTATGCTGCTTTTTCACTACCAACTCCCAGCTCTGAATCAATCAGTCATATTTATTGAGCACTTACTGCATGCAGAGCACTGTACTAAATGGTTGGAAGAGTACAATATAACAATATAACAGAACTATCTACACGTTCACACATGGATCATATCCATGGTCCGCTTCCTCCTCTCTTGCATTTGTACAATGGAAAAGAGCTGGAAATTCAGACAATGGGCAGGTTTAGGCCATTTCAAATTCCTTCTCTCCTACTCTAATTCAGCCTTCTCTTCTGATCTGCGATTCTTTGGCTCCTCTGTTATCGATCCCCTTGCACACAACCCACATTAACTATTTCAAACCTGTAATTCCTTCCCAGTGCCTTTACCACCACCCTTCCTAATCCTGAACAACGTTGCCAAGTACTCCTCAGTAAAATGCTATCCGGCGTGAATTTGCCAGACTCTCTTCCTCACGTTCTCATTGCTCTACTACCCCCTCCTTTTCTTTCTTCTCCTTCCCAGCTATCAGGAGATCTTTCACCTTCTAAGTCTAGCCCAACTACCCACGCCTCTGACCCCAATTGCTATTATTATAATGTTTATTGTTATTGTATCTAAGTGTTTTCTCTATGTCAAGCACTGTACTAAGTGCTGAGGTAATCAGGTTTTACACAGTCCCTGTCTCACATGGGGCTCACAGGTTGAATATGAGGGAGAACAGGGAAGTTAAATGACTTGCCCAAGGTTACACAGCTTGCAACTGGCAGAGGTGGGGTTAAAACCCAGATCCTCTGATTCCCAGACCCATTCTTTTTCCACGAGGCCATGCTGCTTCTCATGCCACTGCCTGGATCATATTTCTGAAATGTGGTTCAAAACATGTTTTCTCTCTCCTCAAAACCCTCCAATGTCCCATTCCCCTCTGCACTGAAGCAGAGACTCCTTTCTTTTGGCCTCAAAACTCTCCACCAATTCTCTTGACCTAAGTTATTAACTCTTCTCATCCTATGCATTCCTGTTTCCACTCTTTGCTAGTCCCAATCCACCTCCTGGGGGGTACCCTGCTCTGTCTTACCTTCTTCTAACCCTGACTCATTTTATCCCTGTGACCTGGAACCATTTCCCAAAGAATCTGACAGACCCCAGTATTCCTTATCTTTAAAGTCCTCCTAAAATCTCACCTCCTTCAACTAGCCTTCCTTGATGAATCATGAGTACTCTGGCAATTACAGCCACCTTTTGCATTTATGTATTTATTTATCTATTTATGCCCCTCTTCAGCTCTTACACGTATTCAATTACATATTCAACTGTATTTATTCTGATTCCATTATTTGTGAATATTTCTATATCCATCTTCCCCTTTAGAGTGCAAATACTTTGTGGACGGAAAACATGTCTTGTGCCTCTGGTATAGTTCCCAGGGGCTTAAGGTTATCCACTTCATTCAGTAGGTGCTCAATAAACTCCCTTATTGCCTTTATTACTATTACTACTACTCAGAACTGCTTTAACTGTTGGCCAGTGGTTGCTCAGACTCCAGGGATTCCTTGTTCTCTTGCCGATACCCTCTCCAGTCACTCATTCTATGTTGGTGGGGATGAGAATCATGAGGAGAAGCAATGTGGCTTAGTGGAGAGAGCAGGAGCCTGGGAGTCAGAAGGATCTGGGTTCTAATCCCACCTCTGCCACTTGCCTGCTGTGTGATCTTGGGCAAGGCACTCTTTCTGCCTCAGTTATCGCATCTGTAAAATGGGGATTAAGACTGTGAGCCTCACGTGGGACACGGACTGTGTCCAACTTGATTACTTTGTATTTAGTACAGTGCTTAACACATACCATAAAAAGGATGGGGGGCAAGGAAAGACATCCCTTTTTTATGTTGGCTGGGTCATCTGAGGGTTTTATCTGGTCCTGCATCGTCTGGAAGAATAAATGACATCTGAATCCTCAAAACCCAGCATATTAATAGTCCACTGAAGTTGAGATAAAAGTATAAGCCGCTTCCTCCCTCTGGTGGCCATCACAGTGATTTTTTTCTCTTTGTTTTATAGGCAGTTTGCTAACAAAGCAATGAATCTCAATTATGAACTCCCGTATTTTAATTACTAAAAAGCTTACTCAAAATAACATCAGAAACAATGGAAAAGTGCTGTTGTGTAGAATAATGGATCTTTTTAGAGTATTCAGGGTGGTTGAATATTTTAATAGATTACTTCTTTAATGTAAGCTAAATAAATGTGGCTGTTAAACAGTTTTAGTGAGGAACACTTTCCTGTTTAGTTATTGTTAATGTTAGAAGATGTGGAGGCCAAAGAATGGACAAGGTATTGAGAAGAAGGAATGTATATTTGGGTTTATTTTTTTCCCCATTTCTTCATTTTAGGCATGTTGCTTAACCAATAACTAGCCTCATTGGAGCAGAACTGATACTTTTAAGAGTAATATCACATATACAAGGTGAAAGCCAATTTCTGTAATCAAATTTCATTAGGAAAACCTGGAAGATTGATTTTCAAGACCACCTGATTCACCCAAGCATAATATGATAGAAATTGCTCTTCATTACAACTGCAATTGCAAATTGCACTTCTAGACAAGCAGGGAATGTGTCTCCCAACTCTGTTATATTGTGCTCTCCCAAGTGCTTAGTATAGTGCTCTGCATAGAGTAAGTATTCAATAAATACCATTGATTGATTCGTCATCTATGAATGAGAGCCAATAAATCAATGGTATTTATTGAGCACTTACTATGTGCAGAGCACTGTACTAAGTGCTTAGGAGAGTACAATACAACAGAATTAGTAGACGCATTCCCCGCCCATAAAGAGTTTACAGGCTATCAGCCTTATTCACACAGATGAACACATATTTTTCCATTGTGAAAATGTGCACATCTCTTCACTCCCAGCCTGCAGATGGTACTCTTCAATTGCATTCAGAACATGCTTGATGGTAATAGAGCATGGTCCTAGTCTGTATGATTGGAAGGATAGTTGAGAGATGGGTTTCTTTTGTTCGTTTTGTTTTTATTTAAGTGCTTACTACGTGCCAGGCAATGAACTAAATGCTGGGGTAGGTACAAGATAATCAAGTTGGACACAGTCCATGTCCCACAAGGGCTCACAGTCTTAATCCCCATTTTAGAGATAAAGTAAGTGAGGCACAGAGTAGTCAAGTGACTTGCCCAAGCTCACACAGAAGACCAGTGGAGGAACAGGGATTAGAACTCAGTTCCTTCTGACACCCAAACCCGTGCTCTTGCCACTAAGCCACACTGCTTCCCAGATTTCTAGGGAGTGGGATGCAGCTGCTTTTGGAAGGATTCAGCAACTTGTATCCGAGGGTCCTATAAAGTTGTAAAGTCTTCAGGAGTTCTAAGCAGTACTTGAATTTAGCGTAAAGGTTGTTCCTCAGAAATTAGCATTGTGGGAATATTTATTGCAAGGAATTTTACCAGATATTTTAAAAACATGATATTTTGCTGATTGTCCTTCCTGTTCAAGGGGGACCGCTGGGAGACTTGTGTGGGTAAGGTACATGCTTATCCAGAAAGGGTTGAGACTGGACCCTCAACTTTGCATTTTCTACCAATCTCTACCAATATGGCTTGCCTCTAACTGCTCTTGCAGTATTTGAATAGACTATCCTATACTAGACTGCCAGGAAACCATTACAGTACTTCAGTATCTTTATTGATATGTATTACTTTGTGGTGGTAAATGCTCTGTCAGTGTTCTGATAACATATTTGATCAAAATAGCCTTGGGTTTTACCTGGCTAAAAAAAAAATATTTATAATGTACCATTGTGTGCTGGTATCATTCCTGATATCATTCCTAATATTTATAGATTACTAGAAGTGGGGTTGGGTCAAAAAGGCAGATAGTGAAGCAAATTTAATTTCTTCTGCAAAGTATCTTTGCTACTGCTATACCAAGTCTTCTAAAAATTTGGTTTTAATTGCTAAAATTCACTTTAAAAAAGATATGAATTCACCCCGAGGAAACATTTTTAACAAAGTAACCATTCCTGATGCAAAGCAGCTGGGACCATGCACTTCAGTGAAAACAGATCATGGAGTCAATAATGAAGCAGCAGTGTTTCATACTGAGAACTGGGATTGGAAAGGAAGACTTCCAATTATTAAAAAAAACTAATACCAGTGTTCTCCATTTGGATTTTCCTGAGGGAAAATCCGTTAGACAGTTCAGTCTCTGGTAATTTTTCAAGGTAAAAATCAAATCATTCTTAAACTACAAGTTGCTATTTCTTCATTTTTCTTTTCTCAATTTCTTCTCAATAACCTATTCTCTTTGACCAAGATTCCCTACTAGAAATGTACTACAAGTAGGAGAAAGGATGCTAGCCAGCAGGATTCTTTGGCAGGTGTTGATTTAAGTTATACAGTTCATGCTCTAAGCATGGGTGTCACCCAATTCAAGAAACTAAAATGCATCCAAAACATGGTAGCCAGAGTGACTGGGTTTTGCTAGGTTGAGATGGAAGATGCTTGCTTGCTAACCCATGCTTCCCAACTATAATCCTCCATTAACTTATGTGACAATCAAAGGTAACAATACAGACCTTGTCTTTAAAGGCAAAGGCATTCAGTCAGAAAAGATAGGCAAAGAAAGGCATGGATTTTTAAAAGGAACTGGAGAGGAAGTATTAAATGTAGCTCAACATTTCCCATTTTACTGCTATAATCTGAACCCTGATATTTTCATGAACTGCTTCTAAGAATCAATATCTGCATTTCTAGAAGTACTTTCTCTCCAACTTTTGGATAAAGTGTACTATTTTTATAGTATTTTAAAAATCACTTTGTATGGCTGAATCAGTCTGTTGCTAAATCCTTCCAATTTTTTCCCCACTGCATTTCTTGGAACTGCTCTTTGCTTTCCACTCAAACAGCCGCATCCTGGTTCAAGTCTTCATCATCTACCAGTTAGACTGCTGCTTCAGCTTCCTCACTGGTCACCCTGACTCTTTGCCTTCAGTCTATACTACACCCTGTACCCTAGGTCACCTTCTTAAGGCTACCCATTTTCCTCAGCATCAAGTAAAAATTCCTATCTGTTGGCTTCAATACACACCACCAGCAGTCTGTGTCTTAGGTATATGCCCCCTTCTTTCACATTACTAGCCAGCCCAGGCCTCATATTCCTTCCAAGTGAACCTCCTCACTGTCACTCTGTCTTCTCTCTCCCACCTCTGGGCTCTTGCTCTAGCCTCTTCCGCACCTTGAACTCTCTTCCCCTTCAAATCCATTAGACGATAGTTCTCCCCAGTTTCAAAGTTCTCTGGAAATCTTACCTCCTCCAAAAGGCATCCCTTGATTAATTTTCTTCTCTCTAAATCACTTCTTCAACTACCACCTCAGCACTTATGAACTCACAGACACCTGTAACATTTATATAACATCAATTCATGTATCCTACTATTTAGGCAATTCTCTAATCCAGCTTTCCATTCACTTGTTATTACCAGTGGTATCTCTCTATTCCCCTCCTAACTAGAGGAAAGGGTTTAGGATACTAATATACCAGAAGCGAAAGATACAGTCCCTGCCCACTAAGGGCTTACAATCTAATGGGGGAGACAGGCAGGCATAAATTATTTGCAAATGGTAGGAGCTGGAGGAAGTAAAAAGGATATAATGGATCAGAGTATGCCTATGTCAGGAAGAGATAGCTGAATAAATAATTGAGTATGCAACGATTGAATATACATAGAGTCAGAGTACAAAGGATGGATACAGATACTGAAGTGCAGCGTGGTTCAGTGGAAAGAGCCTGGGCTTCGGAGTCAGAGGTCATGGGTTCGACTCCTGGCTCTGCCACTTTTCAGCTGTGTGACTGTGGGCAAGTCACTTAACTTCTCTGTGCCTCAGTTCCCTCATCTGTAAAATGGGGATGAAGACTGTGAGCCTCACGTGGGACAACCTGATTACCCTGTACCTACCCCAGCGCTTAGAACAGTGCTCTGCACATAGTAAGCACTTAACAAATACCAACATTATTATTGAAGTGATATAGATGCATGCTAGTCTGACATGACCATGAATTTTAGGAACCAACTAAGGAAGATTTCTCAAAGGAGAACAAGCTACCTGTCTAAACAAGAGTAAGGCCAGATGCCAGAACTCACTTCAGCTGATTCTTATACCAGTTCAGGAGAGTTAAACTTTTAAGTCACAAGATGATGAACAATCTCAGGGCACTCTAACAGGAAAACAACCCCAAAGGAGTGTGAAAAGTCAGGTATTGGTGGCAGGTAGCCTTAGCACAAGAGACCTTTCTGGATTAAACCCTCATTTCCCCTACTAACTTTCTCTTCATTGTCACTCTTCCACTTGGATCTATTCCTTTTAAGCACTTGATACTCACCCACCCTCAGCCCCACAGCACTTATGTACGTATCCTTAACACTCTGCCATTTCCCTATCTGTAATTTATTTGAATGCCTCTCTCCCTGCTCCAGAGTATAAGATCCTTGTGTACAGTGTCCACATCTACCAACTCTATTGTATTTTCCCAAGCATTTAGTAAAGTGCTCTGCAGGCAGTAGGTGTTCAATTAGTACCATTGATTGCTTGATACAGGTTGAGCCATTTTGGAAGGATTTTGGCTAAACAAGTCCCAGGAGTACAACCCAAACTGCTACCTGGCTCAGCACCAGCTGGAGACATACTCATTAACATCCATTTGCCAGGAGGTTGCTGAAGGGTATCCACAGTTGCTAAGTAAGAAGGGAGACTGTTCTCTTGATGCTGAATCGCTGGCTAAGGTAAGTTAAATCTGATGGAAGGATTACTTTGGCTTTTGACTGTTCACAGTATAGTAAGTATGATCTAATGGAAAAACAATTGGAGTAGGAATTAGAAGACACAGGTTCCAGTCCCTGCTAAACCATTGGATTGCTGGATGATCACTAAACTTCTGTGTGCCTCAGTTTTATCATTTGTAATCATCATATAGGCATCCTTTGATACATTTCCTTAACTGGTGGTGGGGCAATTGGATGTTAAGAACATGAGTACTGAGATTTAGGTTTTCCTTAAAGAATATAATCCTTGCATTATTAGAGAACTGGGTGTACAATAAATATTCTCTATCATCTTCTCCTGTAATAATAACTGTGGTATTTGTTAAGCACTTACTATATATACTAAGTGCTGAGGTAGAAACAAGATAATCAGGTGGGATGCAGTCATTCAATTGTATTGACTGAGTGCTTATTGTGTGTAGAGCCCTGTATTAGGCACTGGGGAGAGTATTGTAATAATGGATTTAGTTAAGTGCTTACTATGTGCCAGGCACTGTACTAAACTCTGGGGTAGATACAAATAATAAGGTCCTCTATGGGGCTCACAGTCTAAGTAGGAGGAGAACAGGTATTGAATCTCCATTTTGCAGATGAGGGAACTGAGGCACAGAGAAATTAAGTGACATGCCCAAGGTCACACAGTAAACAAGTGGCATATGCAGGATTTGAAGCCAGGTCCTCTGACTCCCAGGCCTGTGCTCTTTCCACTAGGCCATGCTGCTTCTCTATACAGTATGTCAGAGTTGGTAGACATGATCCCTGCCCACAGGGAGCTTACAGTCTAGAGGGAGACTGACATTAATATAAATTATGGATATGTACATTAAGTGCTATGGGAATGAAGGAGGGGTGAATAAAGGGTGCAAATCCAAGTGCAAGGGCAAGACAGAAGGAAGTGGGAGAAGAGGAAATGAAGGCTCAAGCAGGGAAAGCCTCTTGGAGGAGATATGCTTTTAATAAGGTTTTGAAGGTGGGGAGAGTGATTGTCTGTTAGATATGAAGAGGGAGGGAGTTTCAGGCCAGACTCAGGACGTGGGCAAGAGTTCAGTGGTAAGATAGATGAGATCGAGGTACAGTGAGGAGGTTGGCATTAGAGGAGTGAAGTGTGAGCGTTGGGGCGTAGTAGGAAATCCGAGAGGTAAAGTAGGAGGGGGTATGATTGCTTTAAAGCCTAGGGTAAGAGGTTTCTGTTTGAGGCTGTGGATAAGCGATCACTGGAGCTTCTTGAGGAGTGAGGAAACATGGACTGAATGTTTTTATAGAAAAATGATCTGGGCAGCAGTGTGAAATGTGGACTGGAGAGAGACAAGAGGCAGGGATATCAGCAAGGAGGCCAATGCAGTAATCAAGGTGGAATAGGGTAAGTGCTTTGACTAATTTGATAGCAGTTTGGTGGAGGGGAAAGGATGGATTTTAGTGATGTTGTGAAAGTAGAACCAACAGGATTTTATGACAGGTTGAAGGGGAGATGAGTTAAGGACAATGCCAAAGTTATGGGCTTGTGAAACAGAAGATGGTGGTGCTGTTTACAGTGATAGGAAAATCATTCAATTGTATTTATTGAGTGCTTATTGTGTGCAGAGCACTGTACTAAGTGCTTGGAAAGCACAAGTCATGGGGAGGACAGGCCAGGCCAGAAGATGAGGAGTTCTGTTTTGGACATGTTTAAGTAGAGAAGGCATGAGGAAATAGACTGTAGAAAAAGAGGATCAGGGCTGATTATGTAGATTGGGGATTCATCCACATGAGATAGTAGTTGAAGCCACGGGAGTGAATGAGTTCTCTAAGGGAGTGGGTGGAGATGGAAAATAGAAGGGGAGCCAGAACTGAACCTTGAGTGGAAAGCAGAGGAGGAGCCTACAAAAGAGGTTGAGTGGCCAGAGTGATAGGAACTGAACCGGGAGGGGACATTGTCAGTGAAACCAAGGTTAGATAATGTTTCCAATAGAAGGGGGCGGTCAACAGTGTCAAAGGCAGCTGAGAGATCGAGGAGGTTTAGGATGGAGTAGAGGCTATTGGATCTGGCAAAAAGATCATTGGTGACTTGAGAGGACAGCTTTGGTGGAGTAAAATGGGCAGAAGCCAGATTGAAGGGGAGTCAAGGGGAAAATTGGAGGAGAGGAAGTGGAGGCAGCAGGTGCAAACAATTAGCTCAAGGAGTTTGCAGAGGGATGGTAGGAGGGAGATGGGGTGATAACAAATCAGCAGTCATTATGACTTGTGTTTACCACATTATGACATGTTTACACTAACCCAAACAAAAACAACAGAATGCAGCATTGATATTGACAAATAGTCATTATGACTAATGTAAGCAACTTTACACTAACCCAAACAAAAACATGCTACAAAAACCCACAAATTTTTTTTTATGCCTGGATTGCAGACCTAGCCTAAAAGATAATGCCCAAAAGTGGTTGGATTAATTTGAGTTACCTATCACAACACAACAGAGGTCACAGTGGAACTTAGGAAGCAAAATGACTTAGCTTAGTCATATTATATTTTATTGAAACCATAATATTATCCACAGGACCTCATAATTTGTTTCAAGCAGTGCAAGGTATGTTCTTCCCCTCAAAAGAAGTACAATATGCTTCAGATAAGGGCATTTTAGAAACATCAGTTGGTTTCCAAGCATATTCCACCTCTGGTATGAAAGCATCCTTCGGTTGCTATTACTAATAATAATTATGGTACTTGTTAATAGCTTATTAATTACCAAATACTGTACTAAGAGCTGGAGTAGATATAAGATAACTCAGTTGGACACATTCTCTTGTCCCACATGGGGGCTCACAGTCTGAGTAGAAGAGAGTAGGTAAGATTTAAAGTCCATTTTACAGATGAGGAAACTGAGACCCAGAATTTGTGACTTGTCCAAGTTTCCACAGTAGACAAGTGGGGGAGCAGGGATGAGGACCCACATCCTGTGACTTCCAGGTCCATGCTCTTTCCACTAAGACATGCTGCTAAAACAACTTAAGGAAATATAAAATTTGAATGTCAATTCCATGCCAAGGGTTCTCAAACTACATGGAACAAGAGCATCAGCTATTGCTTCAGCTCCCTAGAGCATTTAGGGAGCATTTAGCAGAATTAACTTCTTCAGTTATCTGCCACATTTTAACAACTTTCGGCCACAATCCATGGCAACCGCAACAGGCCAGGACAAGTGCAGTACCACAGACAAAGAATCACAACTGATTCCAACTTGCATAGAAAAGGATTTGACTTTTCCTGGCTTTTGAATGGACTTTTCACTGCCACAGTCAGTTTTGCAATGATTTGCACAGCAGAGTATCCAACAGCTGGATGCAAATCTGCAAAACTAACCACAGAACTCAAAAGACCGCTTGATTGAAAGACATGATGAAGTTATAGTTCTATGAGAAAGAGCAAGGGCCTGAGAATCAGGAGATTTGGGTTCTCATCCCGGCTCTGCCACTTGCCTGCTGTTTGACCTTAGGTAGATAATGATAATGGTATTTGTTAAGCACTTACTCTGTGCCAGGCACTGTACTAAGCACTGGGGTGGATACAAGCAAATCGGGTTGGACACAGTCCCTGTCCCACATTAAGCTCACAGTCTCAATCCCCATTTTACAGATGAGGTAACTGAGGCCCAGTGAAGTGATTTGCCCACAGCAGATGAGTGGTGGAACCGGTATTAGAACCCATGATCTCCCAGGCCTGTCTCCTATCCATTAGATCATGCTGCTTGTCTTAATGACTTACCTTCTCTATGCCTCAGTTTGTTCATCTGTAAAATGGAGATTGAATACCTGTTCTCTCTCTCCTTTAGATTGAGCTCCAGGAGGGACAGAGACTGTCCAATCAGGTTATGTATCCAGTGTTTGGCACATTTTAAACACTTGGCAAATACCACTACTATTTTTATGTAATGGTGGTCCTTGTGGGAGTTTAGGCATGGCCTCTGTCTTAAAAGTTTGTGAGGTCACTGAAGAGATTAGGGAGATGAAAGAAAGGCCACCAGAAGCTTCAGAAGTGACTGTAAGCTTGTTGTGGGCAGGAAATGTCTGTTATATTGTATTCTCTCAAGCACTTAGTACAGTGCTCTGCACACAGTAAGTGCTCAATAAATATGATTGAGTTGTGGGGTCAAGGGAGAATTGTTTTAGGATAGGGGAGACATGAACATGTTTGAAAGTAGTGGGGAAGAAGTCACAGAACAGTGAAGTGAATAGTTGAAGATGGAGACATTAAGCTCCTCTAGACTCTAAGCTCAATGAGAGCAGGGAATGCATCTGTTTACTGTTTATTATACTCTCCTGAGCACTTAGTACAGTGCTCAGCACACAGAAAGCTCTCAGTAAATACAATTAATGAATGGATTCAGGGAGGGGAGAAAGGGGGGTGAGTGTTTTTGATAAGGTACAGAGGGATGGGGTTGGAGGTGCATTTAAAGGGACACATTATGTGGGGCAAATAATTCTTCAGCATCAGCTCCTTTGCAATTCCTCAAAGCCTATGTGGTTGTTGGCTTAGTTGTGTAAGTTTGGCTTGGATTTCTCTGGAGTTTCTTCAACTGCTTTGAAGTTATTCAAATATTCTGGTCATAGAGTGTGCCAGGGATTGGATCCAATCCGCTTATATTGTATTAACATCAGTTCTTAGTACAGTGCTTGGCACATAGTAAGTACTTGTCATTATTATTATTATTATTCTAGACACCACTCAGATACTTCATCTCAGGTTTCATCAGTGATAATTATGGATTTACGTATGTTGATTTGTTTTAGAGTTGGAACCCCCAACCTGTTTTTTAAAGCAAAACATTTGCCTGTGGTATTAATGCTTGAAGTCTCAATAACCATCCACCCGTGAATAGTATTTATTATTATACTACAGTGTCTTTGGGAGGGTATAACAGAGTTGATAGACATATTCCCTGCTCACAAGGAGCTCACAGGCTAGAGGGAGACTGAGCTCCTCATCTTCCCTCCCAAGCCCGGTCCGCTCCCAGACTTCTCCATCACCGTGGATGGCACGACCATCCTTCCCGTCCCGCAGGCCCGCAATCTCGGTGTCATCCTTGACTCGTCCCTCTCGTTCACCCCACACATCCTATCCGTTACCAAGACCTGCCGGTTTCACCTCTACAATATCGCCAAGATCCGCCCTTTCCTCTCCACCCAAACGGCTACCTTACTATTACGGGCTCTCGTTATATCCCGGCTAGACTACTGTGTCAGCCTTCTCTCTGACCTCCCTTCCTCCTCTCTCGCCCCGCTCCGGTCTATTCTTCACTCCGCTGCCCGGCTCATCTTCCTGCAGAAACGATCTGGGCATGTCACTCCCCTTCTTAAACAACTCCAGTGGTTGCCTATCGACCTCCGCTCCAAACAAAAACTCCTCACTCTAGGCTTCAAGGCTCTCCATCACCTTGCCCCTTCCTACCTCTCCTCCCTTCTCTCTTTCTACCGCCCACCCCGCACGCTTCGCTCCTCCGCCGCCCACCTCCTCGCCGTCCCTCGGTCTCGCCTATCCCGCCGTCGACCCCTGGGTCACGTCCTCCCGCGGTCCTGGAACGCCCTCCCTCCTCACCTCCGCCAAACTGATTCTCTTTCCCTCTTCAAAACCTTACTTAAAAATCACCTCCTCCAAGAGGCCTTCCCAGACTGAGCTCCTCTTCCCCCTCTACTCCCTCTGCCATCCCCCCTTTACCTCTCCGCAGCTAAAGCCTCATTTTCCCCTTTTCCCTCTGCTCCTCCACCTCTCCCTTCCCATCCCCACAGCACTGTACCCGTCCGCTCAACTGTATATATTTTCGTTACCCTATTTATTTTGTTAATGAATTGTACATCGCCTTGATTCTATTTAGTTGCCATTGTTTTTACGAGATGTTCTTCCCCTTGACGCTGTTTAGTGCCATTGTTCTTGTCTGTCCGTCTCCCCCGATTAGACTGTAAGCCCGTCAAACGGCAGGGACTGTCTCTATCTGTTGCCGACTTGTTCATCCCAAGCGCTTAGTACAGTGCTCTGCACATAGTAAGCGCTCAATAAATACTATTGAATGAATGAATGAAAGGGAGACAGATATGTAGATAAGTGCTGTGGAAGAACGTGTTCCTGACCCACAAAGAGTTCACAGTCCAGAAGGGGAGACAGACATTAATATAAATTACAGATATGTACATTAAGTGCTCCGAGGCTGAGGGTGGATGAATAAAGTATAGAAATCCAAATGCAAGGGAGAGGGAATAGGGGAAATGAGGACTTAGTAAGGGAAGGTCTCTTGGATCAGCTGTGATTTGAATAAGGATTTGAAGGTGGGGAAAGTGATGGTCTCTCATATGAAGGTGGAAGAGTTCCAGACCAGGGGCGGGACATGGGCAAGGGGTGAGTGGTGAGACAGATGAGAACAAGGTACAGTGAGTATGTTGGTGATAAAGGAGCAAAGTGAGCGTGCTGGGTTGTAGTAGCATGGCTCAGTGAAAAGAGCACAGGCTTGGGAGTCAGAGGTCATGGGTTCTAATCCTGGCTCTGCTGCTTGTCAGCTGTGTGACTTTGGGCAAATCACTTCACTTCTCTGTGCCTCAGTTACCTCATCTGTAAAATGGGGATAAAGACTGTGAACCCCTCGTGGGACAACCTGATTCCCCCTCTCCCCCCAGAGCTTAGAGTGATTTGCACATAGTAAGTGCTTAAATGCCATCATCATCATCATTATTATTAAATCAGTGAGGTAAGATAGGGGGAAAGGTGATTGCCGTGCTTTAAAGCCAATGGTAAGGCGTATCTGATCCAGAGGTTGACAGGCAATGCCCATCCATATATTATTGCAATACAGTTGTGTTCATTGGTAAGAAAACCAACTTAATTTTTTCTAAGGAAAAACCTTCTAGACCCTAGGGATGCCCTTCAAAGTTCTGTCTGCAAGATTCTTTTTAATGTTGCATTTACAAACAGCTGGACTAAAATATCCAATGAATCATTCTCGAAAAACTACTTGTGTAATCACCCCCCACCCTTGATTTTTCCCACCTCCAACCATTTATTCATCGTTGGGTCCCTGCCATGAATGCCTATATGACTTGGACAGACTGCATCTGTCCTCTCCTTCAAAGCTTTTTTTTAAAAAAACAAAAACAAAAACAAACACAAACACCTCACCTCTGAGGTTTCCCTGATTACTTCCTCCATAAATCATGATGGCATGATGATCATGCCATCTTCTGTCATCTCAGCCCTCATACATTACATTATGCACTTATCTGCATGTTCAGGAAGCAGCATGGCGTAGTAGGTAAAGCACAGACCTGGGAATCAAAGGTCATGGGTTCTAATCCTGGCTCTGCCACTTGTCTGCTATGTGACCTTGGGCAAGTCACTTTACTTCTCTACCTCAGTTACCACATCTGCAAAATGGGGATTGAGACAATGAGCCCTATGTGGGACAGGGACTGTGTCCAACCCGATTTGCTTGTATCCACCCCAGCGCTTAGTACAGTACCTCACACATAGTAAGGTCTTAAATACCACAGTTATCATTTGTTCACTTATCCACTTGTGTTGGTTACTTTTACCTACAAAGATGAGTTATCATATATTTCTTCTATGTACTCTGCACATAGAAGCTCAATAAATACTGTTAATGATAATGATTTGGAAAGGCTCATTATATGAAAAAGTATTTCAGAGAAAAGGAGAATGGAGAATAAGGAAGGGGGATTTTGAGATGACCACCAATTTGAAGAGATTTTTTAACAAAGATACGGACACTACTTTCTGAGGACTATGAAAAGGAAGTACATTTAATAATAGTTTTAAAAAATCATCCCAGTTAGCTACAAAAAGGTCTATGGTTTGTGCAGCATGAGAAGCTGTTTGTTAAAGGTAACATAAAATTCTGGGAGATTAAGAACAATCATGCCCCAGGGAAACTCTTGTACAGATAATTGAAAATCCAAAGAGTCACTCACTTCTCTCCAGGGGAAAAAAACCACAAAATCATAGCTCTGTAAGTCTTCAGATTTTTTTTTTCCATCTGCGAAAAAGCAGCATGATCTAGTGGAGAGGGAATGGGAAACAGGAGACTTGGCTTCTAGAAATAGTTCTGCTACTTGCCTGCTGAGTAACCTGGGGAAAGTCATTTAACTCCTGTGTTTCCCAGTTTCCTGATCTGTAAAATGGGGAATAAAAATACCTGCTCCCTAACCCCCACCCCCAGACTTTTATCCCCTTTTGGGACAGGAATTATGCCCGGTCTGATTATCTTGTATCTATCCTAGGGTTTGGCACACAGTAAGTGCTTAATAAAGATCATTGCAAAAAGCAGTATGGATTTTGGGGAGGTTCATCTTAGCTTTGGAGTAATGTGGCATATAAATCCTAGGTAATTCAATATTATGATTATTGACATATAATTATTTTGGGACTTGTAGAGGTGGGGCATTCTGGAAGAGATGCATCCATGATTTTGCTATGGGTCAGACACGACTCGACAGCATAAGACAGCAACAACTTATTGTATAGCACATACTGAGTTTTCTTTATCATCCCATTTCAGTTAAAGAAAACTGAAATGATACGGTCCCTGCTCTCTAGGAGTTAATGATCTAAAAGAGGCATTGTCAACATAGATGCAAGATAGAACTACCTTGGAGGAAATTCAAACATGTGGCCACAGGTGTAAACAGGGGTAAACTACATTCTTTACACTTTTTCCAAAAGGGTGGTAGAGAACAGAGGTACTACTGGTCTAGTCTGCTCTTAACCTTGGTTTCCAGTAAGTCAAACAGGGGATTACCAGTGGCTGGAAGCTCTGCCTAGTGGCCTAGCATCCCAGGAATTTGCCAGATGTCTAGGTAGAACTAAAATGGAGATAGTTCAGTAGAGGAGACCAAATAACTCCTTAAGATGCATAATAGAGATAAGACCATTACCCACACATAGCAATTAAGATAAAAAGTCAATATTTGAGAAGCAGTATTGCCTAGTGGAAGGAGCACAGGACTGGAAGTAAGAGGACCTAGGTTCTAATCCCAGCTCTGCCACTTCTCTGCTGTATGACCTTGGGCAAATCACCTAACCTCTATGCCTCAGGTACCACATCTGTAAAATGGGGATTAAAACTGCTATCCTTCGATTTAGACTGTGAATCCTATGTGGATGGGGACTGTGTCTACCCCAGTGCTTAGAACAATGCATGACACTTACTAAGCACTTAACAAATACCTGAAAAAATGCTTACAGTAGGTAGAAGTGTTTTTTTTAAGGCTTCCTTATGTAGTGAATATAATCATGTATGAATTTAGGGAATGCTTTGTGTCCTGGAATTTGTGATAATTCAGAGCAGTTCTTATCTCCTCTCTACTTTGCCGTCCCTTCCACTTGCAAGTTTTAATCTAAAGAAGATGTGGTCTGATTTATTTTAGGGTGTAAGCCTCAGGTAAGTTTAAAGCCTCCAGGAGACCCACAATGCATGGACACTTCCAAATTTCAGGCCCCTGCCCTGCCACCCCAAAAATGGCCAGTATAACTCCTAAAAGTCTTGCTTTTGGTTAGGGGTGGTGAAAATGGTCATGGTGGCCATAGGTCGGTGTCCAGTGCAGAGTAAGTGGCTGGCAATCAATCAATCAATTGTATTTATTGAGTGCTTATTATGTGCAGAGCACTGTACTAAGCATTTGGGAGAGTACAATATAACAGAGTTAGTTGGTAAACACATTCCCTGCCCACAAGGAGCTTGTAGTCTAGAGGAGGAGACAGTCATTAATGTAAATATGGATATGTACATAAGTGCTGGGGCTGAGGGAGGGGTAGATAAAGGGTGCAAATCCAAGTGCAAGGGTGATGAAGAAGGGAGTGGGAAAAGAGGGTTTAGTTGGGAAAAGCCTCTTGGAGGAGATGTGCTTTTAATAAGATGTTTTATCAAAAGTCTTATTTGAATAAATAAGGAGCAGTAGCAGGTATGCAGAGGATGGGAAAGGAGGGAAATGTGGTCAAAACCTTTTCCTGGTCACTGCTTCCTTTACAGTGGTCAGCAGTCCTGCTCTAAACCAGAGGTGCTTCCAGAGTTGCTAACTTTTCATTTTGAGCACGGAGGCAGAAAGGGAGTAAAGATTTTAAAGGGGGGAGGTGGTGAGGATGGGGAGGGGATCAGCTTTAAAGCCACCACTTTGTCTTTTCAGTCCTAATTACAGGTCTTGTCAGGGACCTGGAGTGAGTGAGGAGGGGGGTTCAGCTCAAGCAGCTGTGTGGGTGATGGCCTCCCTGGCCCCATGGAGTGGGTATCTATGGCTGCTTCTGCTGCCACTTCCACCACTCTGTCAGGGACTATGCGGTGGAATGGCCACCCTGTATTCAGAGTCTAAATCGAAGGGTAGCGGATTTAATCCCCATTTTACAGATGTGGTACCTGAGGCATAGAGAAGTTAGGTGACTTACCCAAGGTCATACAGCAGAGAAGTGACAGCACACTAATAAATGCTGTTTGATGATGATGGAGAGTTTAGTGCTGATGGAGGCAGGGTGCCAGAATGCTGAGGACATACCTGTTTTGAGGTCTAGTACATTTCTATGTATCCTGACTGTCCTCAACCAATACTTGTTGATTGGTCGACTGCAGCATTAGCAGGACAAAAATTGATAATAGGACTGTGTTTTTTCAACATTTCCTATTCAGACCCTCTCAGGAGGCATTATACTATTCTTCTCATCAACTGTCTGTAGCTTTTCTTCATCTTTCACTTTATTCTGTATGATCCCTTTATATTTGCATTATCCTGTTACCCAACCTTTTTAACTCTTCCTTCTTGTTTGCAACCCTCCCATTCTCATCATGAACAGAGTATAAGGTTGGGGGGAGACCTTCAGAATGAGCAAAACATTTTGGTATTTTTTTCCCCAACATGCGATGCACAGGTTTCCTGATTAAAATGCCATTTATTTGTGCTTTGTTGCTTAATTTCTTGTTGCTGCTTTATGTCATTTTTCTAAAAAAAAATAAAAAATCCATTAAGAAACATCCAGTGGTTATCCAGTGGTTATCCAGCCATCTCCACATCAAATAGAAACTCCTTACTATCTACTTTAAAGCACTCACTTAGCTCATCCTTTCCTACTTCACCTTGCTGATTTCCTACTACGAGCCAGACTGCCCACTTCATACCTCAAATGCAACCCACTCTCTGTACCTCTATCTCATCTATTCCTCTGCCTAGAATTCTCTCCCCCAACCCCTTCATATATGACAGACCACTGCTCTCCACCTTCAAAGTCTTATTAAAATCACATCTCCTCCAAGAGGCCTTTTCCAAATTTCCCCTACTCCTTCTCACTTCTGTGTCACCTATATACTTGATCTGTACCCTTTAATCACTTGATATTCACCCCACCCTCAACCCCACAGCATTTATGTACGTAGCTGTAATTTATATCAACGTCTGTTTCCCCCTCTAGACTGTGAGCTCCTTCTGGGCAGGGAACATGTCTACCAATTCTACTGTTCTCCCCCAAGCGCTTAGTACAGTGCTCTGAGCACAGTAAGCACTCAATAGATACCATCGATTGGTCAATTTGTTGATTGATCTAAAGATCTAAAATTGCTGGTGGCATCCTATTTTCATTCCCAACCAATCATCCCTGTTTCCCAAGACCCCGTTTTCCCTTGCTGAAGAACCGCGGCTTCCCCGGCCCTCATTTATCAACCATGTCCGCTCCTCTGTGACCTTGTTCCATCCACACACTGTGCGTGCACCAAGATATTTTAACAGGATAGCTTGAGGCAATTTCTAAGGCATGGCTTCGACATCATGCAAGATAAGAAAGGAACACTGAGAAAGCATATTCAATTGACTTTGCATTATGTGAGATTAAGCATCTTACTGAGCACCTCGGCCCAAAGAAATGAAGCACAAGGACAGTATATTAAATAAAATGCACACAGTAAGTGCTCAATAAATACCATTGATGATGATATGATGGCAAAAATGAATAGACATTTTATTGCTTCCTTCTCTGCCTTCCACCACCCCATAGGAGTGGGATAAGCGGAAGCCAGAACTACAGGCAGGCAGCCCAGGGCTTCATCACTAGTCCTACTCTAGGGGTTATGGTGTTTTTGCTGTGTGTAACCCACTGTTTCTTTCCCTGTATGTGCCTGTCATCAATTCCTCCACTCTTAGGTTGTGAGTCTAGATGAGACAGGGTTTGTACCTGAATTTATGCCTTTGAACCTTTCTCTAACGCTTAAAAATATCATAAATAATAATAGTATTGTGTTATTACCACACTTGTAGATTTCTGGTTGGTCATGCCCTATATGATTTGCATGCTCTGATCTCAAACCTCTGGCCCAGGCCATTATAATAGCTGTGTGAACGTGTAGACTCCGAGAGGGTAGGGGATCTCCTATTAATTTTGGTTCACAGGAGTTGACCGCCTTGTTTAAAACATATCGGTCCCTCAAATATCCGTGAATGGTCGTGAAGTCGTTGTGTCGATGGGGAGAAGAGATGGTAATGGGGAAGAGCTTCTGGAGGAGAAGGGGAGAAATATATAGCTGACTAGATCACAAATTACTACCCCAAATTTATGAACTGTTTGATTTATTAATCATCTTCCAACTAGAATCTCCTGAATGATAAATGTGGAACACTTTAATCTCCTTCAGAGAGGTATTGTCCACATTCCAAATGTATTTCGTTTTAATGCGGACTTTTAAGAATTTCACCACTGCAATCTGATTGGTTTGTCCCTGAATTCCCCCTCCCTAGAAAAGTTTTTATTTCGTCCCGGAGCTTCGGAGAAGGCTGCGGGCATCGCCTCGTACACGTTCAGAAACCGTTCCAATAACCCGAAAGGATCGGGGAAGGGAGATCAGGAGTTTAGACTACAGACCTGGGGAGGGAAGGGAAGGGGGAGAGAGAGAGACCCATTTGCCGTGCTTCGCTCCATTCCCGCTGAATCACTCTGGGTAGTAAGTTAGAAGGACATTTCTTTGCAGAAGAGGAGCAATCAGCTCTTCCCTCTGCAAGATTCCTTGGGAAGTAAGAGTTCCCTTCTTGGGAATTCCAGTTTTGGTAACTTTTTGCTGACGGTCCTGGGATCCTCGAGGAGAGGGGAAAGAGCCCCCACTTTTGCTTTAGCTGCCCCTTCGGGAGCCCGGGACTGAGACACTTGGCCGGGGGCGGGACGGGGCGGGGAAATGAGAAGGGGGGGGGGGGGGGTAGCCAGGTCGGCTTGGCGCATGCTCCGTGTTACCTAGTCCTCGGCTGTCGCCGCCACCGCTTTGCCTCCTCCTGCTCGGACCACATTCTGGGTGTGCCGCTGCTCTTGCAGACCATGGCACCCTGGCTCCAGCTCTGTTCCTTCTTCTTCACTGTCCACGCCTGCCTGAGCGGTTCCCAGCTGGCCGCCGCCGGCTCGGGCAGGAAAGGGCCAGCCGGGGACACCTGTGGTTTGAGGGTGAGATGGTTTGGCAACTTTGTTTCCCCCGCTTTAAACTTCTTTCCCCCACCCCCACCCCTTTCTTCCCGGAGCTCCCTATGTAGCCTCGGTCTCTAAGCGCGGGGAATGGGAACCCAGCTCCCGTCCGAGAGCGAGCCTGGGAAAGGGGATGGCATCGGTTCTCGCCGACCCAACCCGAGGGGTGAAGGAAGGAAGCCCAGACAGGTGTGCCCAACTCAGTGGCTCCCTGACTGTCCTTCTTTCCGCTCCGGGCTGCTGCTTTTCTCTTTCTCTCTCAGCGCTCGGACGAGCGTGGAGAGGGAGAGAGCGCGGGGAATTAGGAGTTTCAGACGCTTTTCTAGTTGGTGCAAACTTTGCGCTCCCCGCAGCGCAGAGCGAGTTGCCCGGCGAGTTGTGACCGAGCGGGAAGAAAAGGGAGTAAACCGGCGGCCACGGAGTGAGGGACATTGGTGAAACGGGTTGCGGCCCCCCCCCCCCTCCGGGGGGGGGCAGAGGGAGGGCGAGTGAGGGTCTTGGGAAAAACGAATGGCCAGAATGTGTGAAGTCACACTCTGTGGCCCCTCTTCCGCTGCCCTCTGGCTAGGAGTGTGTGTGTGTGTGTTTGGGGAGGAGGGGGGATGACGGGGGCTGGGGGGGAACCGGGAGCGATGAAAGGAGCCGCCGAGGGTCTCGGGTTTTTGTGTTGATAATGAAGCGAGGCCGGCTCGGGGGTCTGCGTCCGGGGCCCCAGCGATCCGGGCCAGCAGACGAGGCAAGTTGGATAAGGAGGAAGAGGTGAGCCGCCGTTTGTTCTCTTGCCCCCCCTCACCTTTTGTTCCTGTTGGGATTAAACTCCTTTTCCCGTCCCCGTCTGTTCCCTCTCCACTCTCCCTATTCGTCCCAGCGGATTTCCCGGCTGGGATGGGTGTCACCGTAGTCCCGCAGAGAGTTCCTGCCACACAGACACACCTCCCGTCTCCCCGTCACCCTGTTTTTCTCCCCACTCTTTTCCCCCTTATTCCTCCCCCCATTCCTTGTCCCTCTCACCCCCCCCCCCCAATCTCTTGCCCCTTTAATAGCCTTGGTTCCGGTCTATGGAGCTTTAAAAACTTTGCCCCTGCCGAGCCTCAGATCGGGCGTTTGGGAAGAATAATGCAAGTGGGAGGAAACGTGAGGCGGGCTGAAGGATTTGGCCAAGTCCTCATCAAGGGAAAATCCTCCCTTCTCTATTCCTCTCTTTGTTAATAATAATGATGCAAGCAAAAAAATTCTTCTGGCTTGGCTGAAACCTAATATCCCAGAATTTCCTTAACCCATCTCTCCAGCAGTTCTGGGCAGAGGACTTCCCTTCTGAGAGTTTTGTTTTGTTTTTCAGTTGCCAAACTACTGCCGTATAAAATCAGATTGTCATTATCTGTTAGCCGGGGGTTTAATTTAAATGCTCAATCCAACAACTAGAGGAATGCACCCTACCAATTTGATGTATTTTTAATGAATATTTTTTCCCTGACTGATTGGAACTGTGTTGGACGAGCCTTCTCAAAGCAGGCTGCACAAATTTTGACAATGCTCCGTCTGAGTGCAGTTTTGAAGTTTCTTAAAATAGCTGTTTTGAAAAGTATGCACACAGGAAACTTAAATTTACTTTGGAATAAACCAGCAATACCTCATGACAACTGAGAGGGTAAGGGTTAGGGGCAGCTCTTTTTCCTAGAGGCTGTGCTCCCCAGAAATCATCTGGGGGCTAGCCAACACTTTGCACTGGATTCTTTGCCAGGGGTGCTACTCACTGCCTAGGGCACTGCCATGCATGGACAGTTCCCCACGTGCAGCATCCCCCAGTAGTGAGTTCCAAGTTATTTTCCAATTTGGCTATGTCCATTCAAGCCATACCTCCCCACCCAAAAACCTCCAGTGGTGGCCCATTCACCTCTACACCAAACAGAAGCTAATTACCATGGGCTTTAAGGCACTCAATCAGCTCCTCCTACTTTACCTCGCTGATCTATTACAACCTGACTCGCACACTCTGCTCTTCCAGCGCCAACCTACCCACAGTACATCCATCTCATTGCCGACCCCTCGTCCACATCCTCCTTCGGACCTGGACCTCCCTCCCCCTTCATATGACAGCCCACCCCTCTCCCCACCTTCAAAACCTTCCTAGAATCACATTTCCTGGAGGCTTTCCCTACCAAGCCCTCATTTCCCCTATCTACCCAGCCTCTGCTTCAACTATGTTCTTGGCTGTGTACCCCTTAAGCACTTTGTTCACCCCAGCCCCCACTGCACTTATGTACATATCCTTATACTCTATTTCCCGTATTCATAATTTATTTTAATGCTTGTCTCCCCCTGTAGACTGTAAGCACACTGGGGCCAGGGGTCCCATCTACCAATTCTGTTATATTGTCCTTTCCCAAGTGCTTAGTACAGTGTTCTCCACACGGTAAGTCCTCAATAAATATCACTGATCAATTTAGTTAGGCTGAAACAGCTGGGATCAACTTTGTGTCTACCTGATCTGGTAGCATGGCTCAGTCAAAAGAGCATGGGCTTGGGAGTCAGAGATCATGGGTTCTAATCCCAGCTCTGCCACTTGTCAGCTTTGGGCAAGTCACTTAACTTCTCTGTGCCTGTTACCTCATCTGTAAAATGGGGATTAAGACTGTGAGCTCCATGTCGGACAACCTGATCACCTTGTATCTCCCGAGCGCTTAGAACAGTGCTTTGCACATAGAAAGCACTTAACAAATGCCATCATTATTATTATAGTTCTTCATCATAATAATTGTGATATTTGTTAAGCACTTACCATGTGCCAAGCACTGTACTGAGCATTGGGGTAGAAACAATATAATTAGGTCCCAGTGGGGCTCACAGGAAGGAGAACAAGTATTGAATCCCCATTTTACAGTTGAGGAAACTGAGGCACAGAGAAGTTGTGACTTGACCAAGGTCACAAAGCAAGCAGGTGGAGATGTGACTTCACAGACTCGGTCCTCTCCTGGTTCTCCTCTTATCTTTCTGGCCTCATTCTCGGTCTCCTTCGCAGGCTCCTCCTCCCCCTCCCATCCTCTAACTGTAGGAGTTCCTCAAGGGTCAGTTCTTGGCCCTCTTCTGTTCTCCATCTACACTCACTCCCTTGATGAACTCATTCGCTCCCACGGCTTCAGCTATCATCTCTATGCAGATAACACACAAATCTACATCTCTGCCCCTGTCCTCTCCCCATCCCTTCAGGCTCGTATCTCCTCCTGCCTCCAAGACGTATCTAGCTGGATGTCTGCCCGCCACCTAAAACTCAACATGGCCAAAACTGAGCTCTTTATCTTCCCTCCCAAACCCTGTCCTCTTCCTGACTTCCCTCTCACTGTGGATGGTATGACCATCCTTCCCGTCTCCCAGGTCCGCAACCTCGGTGACATCTTTGACTCAGCTCTCTCATTCATCCCACACATCCAATCCGTCACCAAAACCTGCCGGTCTCACCTTTATAATATTACCAAGATCTGCCCTTTCCTCTCCACCCAAACGGCTATCTTACTGGTACAGGCTCTCATAATATCCCGGCTGGATTACTGTGTCAGCCTTCTCTCTGATCTCCCTTCGTCCTCTCTCTCCCCGCTCCAGTCTATTCTTCACTCCGTTGCCCGGCTCATCTTCATGCAGAAACGCTCTGGGCATGTCACTCCCCTTCTTAAAAACCTCCAGTGGTTGCCTGTCGACCTCCGCACGAAACAAAAACTTCTCACTCTAGGCTTCAAGGCTCTCCATCACCTTGCCCCCTCCTACCTCTCCTCCCTTCTCTCTTTCTACTCCCCACCCCGCATGCTCTGCTCCTCTGCCGCCCACCTCCTCACCGTCCCTCGTTCTTGCCTATCCCGCTGTCGACCCCTGGGCCACGTCCTCTCGCTGTCCTGGAATGCCTTCCCTCCTCATCTCCGCCAAACTAATTCTCTTCCCCTCTTCAAAGCCCTACTTAGAGCTTACCTCCTCCAAGAGGCCTTCCCAGACTGAGCTTCCCCTTTTCCCTCTGCTCCCTCTGCTCCCCCTCTACCCCCCTTCACCTCCCCTCAGCCAAGCCCCCTTTCCCCCCCTTTCCCTCTGCTCCTTCCCCTCTCCCTTCCCCTTCCCTCAGCACTGTGCTCATCTGCTCAAGTGTATATATTTTTATTACCCTATTTATTTTGTTAATGAGATGTACATCCCCTTGATTCTATTTATTGTTATTGTTTTTGTCTGTCTCCCCCGATTAGACTGTAAGCCCGAGAAGCAGCGTGGCTCAGTGGAAAGAGCACGGGCTTTGGAGTCAGGGCTCATGAGTTCGAATCCCAGCTCTGCCACTTGTCGGCTGTGTGACTGTGGGCAAGTCACTTAACTTCTCTGTGCCTCAGTTCCCTCATCTGTAAAATGGGGATTAAGACTGTGAGCCCCACGTGGGACAACCTGATTCCCCTATGTCTACCCCAGCGCTTAGAACAGTGCTCGGCACATAGTAAGCGCTTAACAAATACCAACATTATTATTATTATTATTATCTGTTGCCGAATTGTACATTCCAAGCGCTTAGTACAGTGCTCTGCACATAGTAAGTGCTCAATAAATACTATTCAATCAACCCAGGTCTCCTGACTCCCAGTCCTGTGCTTTTTCTCCTAGGCCATGCTGCTTCAGATCCCGCAGGACCCATAGCCTGATTCAATCAGTACAGAACTCTACCATTTTTCACTTTCTTGAGTTGCCAGTTATTTTTCTTTCACTGTGAGCCAATTTTAAGGGAGCATCATAACCCTAAAAAGCCTAAACTGTGTCACTTTAGAATAGCATGATGCCTCTGTAGGGGCATAAGTTCCTTTTTTCTGTAACTGTGTTTAACTCACCGCAATAGGGCATTCAAGGGAAGCCTAGCTAAGACTCCTACCACATTCTGCTTTAATAAGTGCATTTTGTATTAAACATATTTATAGTATTCTTTCTGGTAAGCCCTTCTGCTATGCATTCAGAATTCTAAATATTAACTGCATCCCCAAGGTTTTACTTCCTGTTGTTTCCTTAAATAATTTCAGCAGTGAGCCATAGAAGTAAGATACTACAATTTCTGTTCAAAAGCCTGAAATGCAGAGTACTAAAGTAAGCTGTATTCCTGAGTCTAATTCTGATATTTAAGGTAGAAAAATGTATTCATATTTAACAAGTAAAAATACATGGTTTTAAAACAGCATGGTATGCAGTGTTCCCATGTTTTTCCTCATATAGATATAGGTATGACACTGACCTTCCTCCTTAAGGGAATCTTCACTGAAAATCAAAATATTTTCTAACCCGATCACTGGCAGCTTCTGCCAGCCCAATGGCAAGTGGGCTTTTGTGGTGGGGGAGGGGAGCAGTGACCAAGCTAACTCTGGGGGTTGGGGTGACCAGGCAGACTCAATCTGAGGCTGAGAGGTGGAGTAAAATGAGAAGAGTATGGATGTGGCTGGGCATTATTTCTCCACCTACCCCTTTTCCTCTAACCAGTTCCAGACATTTTGTGGCCTAGTGGAAAGAGCACAGCCTGGAAAAATCAGGAGATCTGGGATCCAATCCTGGCTCTGTCACTTGCCTGCTGTGTGACATTGGGCAAATCACTTAACTTCTTTGTCCCTCGATTCAGCTCTCGTTCAACTCACATGTTCAGTCTGTCACAAAATCTGGTCAATTCTACCTTCAAAACATCTCTAAAAAATCTACCCTTTCCTTTCCATCCAAACTGCTACCACGCCAATACAAGCACTTATCCTATCCCGCCTTGGCTATGCATCCGGCCTCCTAGCTGACCTCCCTGCCTCCTGACTCTCCCCACTCCAGTCCATACTTTACCCCGCTGCTTGAATCATTTTTTTTTTTAAAAACTCTTCATTTCATATCTTGCCACACCTCAAAAAATTCTAATGGTTGCCCCTCTGCCTTCACATCATACAGAAACTCCTTACCATCAACTTTAAGGTACTAGTTGGCTCCCTCCCTCCTACTTTACCTCGCTGATTTCCTATGGCACCTCACTCTGCACACTTCACTCTTCTAACACTGTCCTACTCTCTGTACCTCGATCTCCTCTATCAAGCCTCTGACCTCTTGCCCATATCCTCCTTCTAGCCTAGAACTCCCAGCCCCTTAATATCTGACAATATACCTCTTCAAAACACTCCTAAAATTACGTCTCCTTCAAGTGGCCTTCCCCAGACTAAGTCCTCATTTTCCCTCCCCTCTATATCACCTGTATACTTGACTGTGTGCCCCTTAAGCACTTTGATACTCCAATCCTGCAGCACGTAAGTACATACCCGTATTCTGTATTTTAATTTCCCCTCTATAAGTACATGTCCATATTCTCTATTTTAATTTCCCCTGTATAATAATGATTTTTAAGCGCTTATTATGTGCCAAGCACTGTTCTAAGCACTGGAGCACTGTTCTAAGCACTGTATGTAGTATATCTTAATGTCTGTCTCCCCTGTAGACTGTGAGCTTCTCGTGGGCTGGGATCATGTTTACCAACTCTATTCTATTGTTCTTTCCCAAGTGCTTAGTACAGTGCTCTGCACACAGTAAATTTTGATTATTTTACTAATCATTTGAATTACATAACTCTTTCTAAAAACTCTGTTCTTCCTTTTCTCAATGTTTATGAACTGGTTGTGAAACATAATAATCTGTGGTGTCAGTTTCCTGATAGGGCATTCCGTGCCCTGGGATTAGAAGGTATCTTCTGCTGTTCAATCCATACTTATGTATGTCTCCTAAAAATTTTTTTAGTGGTATTAAGTGCTTATTATGTACCAAGCACTGGGGTAGATATACAATGATCCAGTTTGGACGCAGTCCCTGTCTCACATGGGAACAGCTCAAATATACTAAAACTCTCAAATATATTTAAATAATTCCAGCTAAATAAATTTGGGACACTGAAAAGAGTCTCCAAGAATATTCTGTACCTCTGGGAACATCACATTTTCACTTGATTGAGAATTGGGATTCATTTTCCTTTACTTTAAGATCTTGTATCCAACTTTTTTGTTCTTCCGAGAACAGCCTAAAAGAGACCGCATACTTGGCAACGTAAGCAACATGGCCAGTGGTAAAGGCCTGGGAGTCTGGAGGCATAGATTCTAATTCCACCTTTGCCACTTGCTTGCTATGTGACCTTGGGCAAGTCTGTTAACTTCTCAGTTCCTCAGTTTCCTTTTCTGTAAAAGTGGGGCTCCCTCCCCCTTAAGACTGTGAGCCCCATATGAGACAGGGACAGTGTCCTATCTTCTTATAATGTATCCACCCCAGTGCTTGGCACAAAGTGAGCACTTAAATACATTATTATTAATAATAATAACATTTTCAGTGAATGTCCAGTAAATTTGGATTTTTCCCTATACGGTTTGGTCTCCATCAATCCAGTTTATTCTTCTTTGCAGAAGAGATAGTTGTAAAGATGTTTTATCCCTTCCTTAGTTCTTGTTTAGCTTTTTTTTTCTCTTTAAAGAGTCTATTCTTCACTCCCGGCTAGGTCTTTTGATCATGCTGCTTACCTCTCCCCACATCACTTCTCTCCAAGCCTTTCACTTGCATGTGCCCACATCACTCTCCTATCCCCTTTACAACAGGAAAATCTATCTTTTGTTCCTTCCAGGGCTGCTGCTGTCACTCCTTCTCACTTGTTTTTGCCAAACTAGCTTACCCATTTTTTTCAAACCTCTTTCCTTTCTAATACAATGACAGATAAGCTAGATTTGTGCACCACTGTGTAATATGGAACAGAATTATTAATATTATGATTGTGGTACTTGTTCAGCACTTCCTATGACTAAGCACTGGGGTAGACAACAAGATCATCAGGTTGGACACACTCCCTAGCCACATGGGGTGCACAGTCTTAAGTAGGGTGTAATTCTAGAACATCCTTGTTAGAGACAGTGCTTGTGGGGCAGAGTTGGGGATTATGTCGGAGATGAATTTTAGAGGCTGGCTGCCACTTTTCTTCTACTCCATGAAAAAATGAAGGCTTACAGCATGCCCTAAGGGGAAGAGCATGAGATTGGGAGTCAAGAAACCTCAGCTCTGCCACTAATTTGTGTGACCTTGGGTAAATCACATAACACCCCCTGCTCAGTTTCTTTGTCTGTAAAATGGGGATTTAAAATATCTGTTCTCTCTGCCTCTTAGATTGGGAATCCTGTGTAAAAGGGATCGTCTGATCTGATTATTATGCATCGATCCCAGTCCTTAGCTCAATGTTTGACACATAAGTAATAATGGTATTTATTAAACTCTCAATCAATCAATGGCTCTCAATCAACCAATGAATTTTTGCAGAGAAGCAGCATGGCATAGTGGATAGAGCATGGACCTGGGAGTCAGAGGGACCTGGGTTCTAATCTGCTCTACCGTTTGTCTGCTGTGGACCTTGGATAAGTCACTTCACTTTTCTGGACCTCAGTTCCCTCATCTGTAAAATGGGGATTAAGACTGAGCCCCCCATGGGACAGAGACTATGTCTAACCTGATTGGCTTGTATCCACCCCAGTGCTTAGCACAGTGCCTGGCACATAGTAAGTGCTTAACAAATACCATAATTATTATTAGTTATTATTGACTAGTTACTGTGTGCAGAACACCGTACTTACTGGGTGTAATGCACTGTACTGTAAGCATCTGGGAAGGTAAAGGAGAAGCTGCTCAAGGCCTGTTACCTCCCCATAAATACTGTAATCACTTAAGCAATTAAATGCAATGGTGATGATAATGGGTCACTGGACATTTGCCTAATTTTTGGCTGGACAATAGAACCTGAACTTGCATGCCTCTGACCCGTCCCCCCAACTCCAAAATCAAGCTTACCTAGGGTAGTTCTTTTCAGTCACACACATTTTTAGGATCTCATTTCTTAGACTCAGAGCAGTTGATCTGTTCCTCGATAGCTTCTCCGTGACCAGTGAACTTAACTGGCCTGACCAGTTTTAGATATTGTCTTGTTGTGTAGTATTTATGTTGGCTGGCATGTAAGTTTTGAATAGGCTTGACATTACTATTAAGTGACTGATGGCCCCTGTAACACATTGTCTCCTCTGGGCTAAGTATACCTTTGAAGTTCTTCCCTGTTGGAAGTAAAGAGACTATTTGCTCTATTAAAATTCCTTGCTATTTCCTCTGTTTAACCACAGGCCACTTCCCCTCTACCACTCTAAACACTGCAGGGACACTGACTGATTGAAAAGACACAAGCCTTGAAATAATCATATTCCTTTTAAATAGACTTGTTGAGGCCATCACAGATACTAAGCCATATCTGTAACTGGGAAAGCTCCAAAGTCAACTTGCTAGCATGTTTCATACTTGAAGTTATAAAGGCACCTTTTTTGATATATTTTCTAATGAAATAGACCTAAACAATATCACAGTATTCCTGGATGGTGTAGTTTTAGCCTGTGGAAGTAACTCATTTTGGGCTTATATTATTTCTCTTAGAAACTGGTCGAAGTACAGTACTTGGTGTTAACTTGCCCTATAGATTTACCTATTCAAAATGGAAAACTCCCCCAACCAACTCTGAACATTAAAAAGTCACCTTAAAATTTAAGGGTCACATACTGCGACGATTGTCAACGTTATTGAAGCTTACAGTGGGAGAAGCAGAATTAACTTCTACCCCGGCTATATGAAATATGCTCTTCCATCTTATGAACAACAAAGCAGGAAAGGCAGCATAAAAAAGTAACTTTTTGAAATTTAGTACCCTGATTTTTGAAGATTAACCTTTTGAGGCAATCGGTACATTAGTAGCCACCTTCTACAAAAATTATAATTACAAGAAGTCATTTCTGCACTCACCTTTGACAAAAATTATAAATATAAGAAGTTATTTTTCACATCCACCTGAACAATTTGTCATGTTTTTCTACTAGTTAAATTTCTTAAGTATATTTTTTCATTTTCATAGCATCCAATTAATCAGGGTTTATCAATAGTCTTTGAATCGAAGTGTCTGAAGTCCTCATCAAACCTTTTCATCATCTTTGCTCTAAATCTGTTGGAAAAGACAGCTGGTAACTATTAAATACCCCAGTATATGGTGTAGTTTTAATTAGCTCACGTCCACATTCCTCTATGGTTACCAAATAGTGAACTAACTAGAAGGTGTATTCTTTTTATATTGGTACTTTAAAGCAGAGTGGAATCAATGAGCCAGAAGATATTAACAAAGTATTTACAATAAGAAATTTCCATTATTAACTTTTTCAGGGCCATGCTAAAACTACCTTCTGGTTTACAGATCAGTTTCCTGTCCAATTTCAGATTTCTGAGGTTCAGTGTGTGGTTTAGTATTGAAATAAGAAATTTCTCAAAGGAAGGATGAGGGACAAAGAGCCTGGTTCATAAATATTCTTGGTAGCTTTCAATTACAAGTGTGATGACTTTGATTCATAAGCGAACCAAAAATGATAAAAGCAAAATGATAAATCCGATCTGACCTTTTCCTTTAAAATACATGTAGCCTGTAACCCAAGACACTTCAAACCAGTCAAGCCAATGGTGAGGGAAATACATTTATGGTTAACAAAGGTGAAGATTTTTCAGTCTGCTTTTGCTACCAAATACTACAATAATATTGTGAAACTAGCATTATAAGTCCTTGGGGTTTTACAAAAATGAATCAGTATTCTTTTAAAGCTGTGAAAATCCTGCTAAGATATTAAGATTAGTATTTATTTTTAACACTTTGGTTTACCATTTCAAATTCATTTCTTTGAAATCACCAGGGATTAGTATTTAAATTTAACACCTTTTAACTTGATCACGTAAAAAAAACAACAGATGATCAATTTCCCCAGGTGCTTTATTTTTGCACCTTTTCCAGAGAACTACAGCCACTTGTAGCTGTCTAATGCTGTCTATAAGGGTCCATTCTGAGGGGAATCATTTTTCTTTCAGTCTGTGAGAGCTTGTTAAAATAAATGGAGGTTTTCTAAGCCGATATGGACTGAAGAGGGACATTTTACTTGGGGAGGACCTTACGGTTTAGGAAACCTTTGTCTATATTTTGACCTTTGAATATATTTTGACAGTGTTTAAGTGGTTTTTCATGCCCCTCCCCTACCACTGACATGCCGTTTAATCAATCAGTCAATGGTATTTATCAAGTGCTTACTGTGTGCAGAGTATTGTACTGTAAGCTTGGGAGAGTACAGTACAACAGTTGGTAGACATGATCCCTGCCCACAAGGCGGGCATAGTCTAGAGGGCGAGACCCATATTAAAATGAATTCTGGATATACATAAATGCTCTGGGATTGAGGGGTCGATGAATATCAAGTGCTTAAAGGGTAGCGATCCAAGTACATAGGCGATGCAGAAGGGAGGGTGCGTAGGGGAAATGAGGGCCTAGTTGGGGCAGACCCCTTGGAGGAGATGTGATTTTAATAAGGCTTTGAAGGAGGGGAGAATGACTGTCTAATATTAAGGGGAGGGAGTTCTAGGCTAGAGTGAGGGTGTAGATAGGTGAAATTGAGACACAGTGAGCAAGCTGACATTAGAGGAGTGAAGCAAGTTGGCACTAGAGTGAAATGTATAGATTGGGGCATAATAGGAAATCAGCATGGTAGGGAGGAGGGGAGAGCTGATTGAGTGTTTCAAAGTCGATGGTAAGGAGTTTGATGTAGAGCTGGGTGGACAAACCCCTGGAGGTTTTTTGAGGAGTGGGGAGATGTGGACTGAAAAGTTTTTTTAGAAAAATGTTCGAGGCATCAGAGTGAAGTAAGGACAGGAGTGTAGACAGGCGGGGAGGCTGATGAAGGATCTGATACGTGCTTGGATCAGCATAGAAACAGTTTGGATGATAGGTAAGGGTGAATTTTAGCAATGCTGCAGTGGTAGAACTGATAGGATTTAGTGACAGACTGGTTATGAGGGTTTGAGAGAGAGAAGTCAAGGATAATGCCAAGGTTATGGGCTTGTGAGACAGGGTAGTGGTGCTGTCTACAGTGATGGAAAAGACAGGTTTTAGGTGGGAAGATGAGGTGTTCTGTCTTGGACATGTTTAGTTTGCCGTGTCTGGCAAGACATCCAAGTAGAGATGCCCTAAAGGCAGGAGGAAATGTGAGACTGTGGAGAAGGAGAGAAGTTAGGGCTGGAGAGAGAGATTTGGGAATCATCTGCATAGAGATGGTAGCTGAAGCTTTGGGAGTGGATGAGTTCTCTGTGGGAGTGGGTGTAGATGGAGAATATAAGGGGACCCGGAACTGAGCCATGAGGGATTCCCACAGTTAGTGGATGGGGGGCAGAGGTCTTGTCTTATGCTGTCGAGTAGTCTTCGACCCATAGCAACACCATGGACACTTCTCTCCCAGAACGCCCCACTTCCACCTGCAATCGTTCTGGTAGTGTATCGATAGAGTTTTCTTGGTAAAAATACAAAAGTGGTTTACCACTGCGTCCTTCCACGCAGTAAACTTGAATCTTCGCCCTTGACTCTCTCCCGTGCCACTGCTGCCCAGCACAGGTGAGTTTTAACTTGTAGCAGATTGCCTTCCACTCACTAAATACTGCCCAAGCTAGGAATGAATATGCCTCTGCTTGACTCTCCCTCCTGTAGTCGAGACTAGTAGATTACTGGAAACTGTCTGATCTCCCTTCCTCCTGTCTCTCCCCGCTCCCGTCTATTCTTCTTTCTGCTGCCTGGCTCATCTTCCTGCAGAAACGCTCTGGGCATGTCACTCCCCTTCTTAAAAACCTCCAGTTGTTGCCTATCAACCTCCGCACGAAACAAAAACTTCTCACTCTAGGCTTCAAGGCTCTCCATCACCTTGCCCCCTCCTACCTCTCCTCCCTTCTCTCTTTCTACTCCCCACCCCACATGCTCCGCCCCTCTGCCGCCCTCCTCCTCACCTTCCCCCGTTCTTGCCTATCCCGCTGTCGACCCCTGGCCCACGTCCTCCCGCGGTCCTAGAATGCCCTCCCTCCTCACCTCTGCCAAACTAATTCTCTTCCCCTCTTCAAAGCCCTACTGAGAGCTCAGCTCCTCCAAGAGGCCTTCCCAGACTGAGCTTCCCCTTTTTCCCTCTGCTCCCTCTGCTGCCTCTCTACCCCCCCCACCTCCCCTCAGCCAAGCCCCCTTTCCCCCCCTTTCCCTCTGCTCCTTCCCCTCTCCCTTCCCCTTCCCTCAGCACTGTGCTCATCTGCTCAAGTGTATATATTTTTATTACCCTATTTATTTTGTTAATGAGATGTACATCCCCTTGATTCTATTTATTGCTATTGTTTTAATGAGATGTTCATCCCCTTGATTCTATTTATTGCTATTGTTTTTGTCTGTCTCCCCCGATTAGACTGTAAGCCCGTCAGTGGGCAGGGACTGTCTCTCTCTGTAGCCAATTTGTACATTCCAAGCGCTTAGTACAGTGCTCTGCACATAGTAAGTGCTCAATAAATACTATTGAATGAACAAATGAACGAAAAGCAGCTGAGAAGTCTTGGAGGATTAGAATGGACTAGATGTCATTAGATTTGGCAAGAAGGAAGTCATTGGTGACCTTTGAGAGAGCAGTTTTGGTGGATGAAGGGTCAAGGAGAGAATTGGAGGGGAGGAACTGGAAGTAGCGGGTGTAGACAACTCACTCAAGGGGTTTGGAGAAGAATGGTAGGAGGGAGATGGGTTGATACCCAGAGGGAACCATGGAGTCACGAGAAGGTTTTGTTAGAGAAGCAGCGTGGCTCAGTGGAAAGAGCACGGGCTTGGGAGTCAGAGGTCATGAGTTTGAATCCCGGCTCTGCCACTTGTCAGCTGTGTGACTGTGGGCAAGTCACTTAACTTCTCTGTGCCTCAGTTACCTCATCTGGAAAATGGGGATTAACTGTGAGCCTCACGTGGGACAACCTGATTCCCCTGTATCTACCCCAGCGCTTAGAACAGTGCTCGGCATATAGTAAGCGCTTAAATACCAACATTATTATTTATCAAATGAGAGTGTTTTGCACTCAGGACTAAATGTAGATAGAGCAATCATCCCTAAGACTTTGATTAAGTTTTTTCATACAGACTGTATGCTGTCTTTCCTTTTATCATTTGAATAGTAGACACACGTACATCTGCAAAGACTATAATGGAGAAAGAGTCAGGGGAGCCCGAGATTACAGGAGGTCACAGTAAAACATCATCATGGTCTCCCTGTCACATTTCCCCCTTACTACCACTTCAGCACTTTCCAAGAAGTAGGAGATGACCCCCTACCCAGCAGAACTTATGTATGCCTCTTCATGCTCTATTCAGTCATCCATTCATTCAGTTGTATTTATTGAGCACTATTCTTTGTGCAGAGCACTGTACTAAGTACTTGGGAAAGTAAAAGTATAATACAGCAACAAAGAGTGACAATCCCTGTCCACAACAAGCTCACAGTCTGGGGTGGGGGGAAGACAAACATGAATACAAATAGACATCAATATAAATAAATAAAATTACAGATACATAAAGTGCTGTTGGGTGGGGAGAGGGAGGTAAGAACAAAGGGAACAAGTCAGGGTGACGTGGAAGGGAGTGGGAGATGAGGAAAAATGGAGCTAAGTCTGGGAAAGCATCTTGAAGGAGATGAGCTTCCCCTACCTGGAATTTATTTTAATGTCTGCTTCCCCAGCCAGATTGTAAGGGATCCTGTCTACTAACTCTCCCAAGTGCTTAGTACAGTTCTCTTCACAGAGTAAAACACTCAGTAAGAACTATTGATTGATCATCGAGAATAGCCATTAGTGCTCTGCTAGGACCTTAGTAACATACTATAGAAGTAATCGACCCAGTCCCCACCCTTGAGTTTGCCTTCTAGAGGGGGAGCCATGCAGATATCAACTGCCAAACTTACTGTAGTAAATGTACTACAGAGAAGCAGTGTGGTGTAGTGGATAGAGCACAGACCTGGGAGAAGGATCTGGGTTCTAGTTCTGACTCTGCCTCTTGCCTGTGTCACCTTGGGCAAGTCATTTCACTTCTGCTATAGTTTCCTCATCTGGAAAATGGGGATTAGGACTGAGCCCCTTGTCCCTACGAGGACTGAGTCCAACATGATTACCTTATATCTACTCCTGCGCTTATAACAGTGCCTGGCACATAGTAAGTGCTTAACAAATACCATAAAAAAAAGATTGAGCATGGATTCGATGGCAGAAGCAAAAGTAGGCATAGCTGCATATAAGCAGGTATGTGAAGGTGGCTGATCAAGAAGGTGGGGATTACTCAGGGAATGCTTCTTGGAGGAGATGACTTTTTAGGAAGGCACTTTGAAGGTGACTTAGCAGGTTTGAAGGGGAGGAGGAAAGGGGAGTTTCACGAAGGGGAAAAGGGCATGAGCAAGAATTCAGAGATGGGTGAGTTTGTAAGGTGTCTTTTTCTCCAGAGGATTTAAAGATGGGAAACCGGGTATAGTGGGAGTTCTTTTGTGGGGAATAATGCATTCTGAGCGGTGTTTTAAAAAGCAGCAGTGTAGGGTTAAACTGAAAAGGGGAACTGTTGGGGATTCATTTTATATTTGGAGTTGAACTAGGGATGAAGCTTTGAGGGAGCCAGTGGGGAGGGGAGTAAAAAAAAAAAAAAAGAGGGGGCCACAACCATTCTAATGTTCTAAATGTTGCTCAGGGGCTTCTTCCCAGTGATGGTGGGCAGGGAAGGAGGCAGGGGCCACCTTAAATGGATGCACACATGCAGATGCATAGAAGCAGTGTGGCTTAGTGGATAGAGCATGGGCCTGGGAGTCAAAAGAACCTGGGTTCTAATCCTGGCTCTGCCACATGTCTGCTGTGTGACCTTGGACAAGTCATTTAACTTATCTGGGCCTCAGTTACCTCATCTGTAAACTGGGGATTAAGAGTGTGAGCCCCATGTGGGACAGGGACTGTGTCCAACCTGATCGGCTTATATCTACCCCAGTGCTTAGAACAGTGCTTGGGACATAGAAAGCACTTAACTTATTATTTATTATTATTGTTAACCAGCAACAAGCACACACCAGGTCTTTCAGAAAGATGGGCAGACATGTGAATACACATTCATATTCACTCCAACAGTGATGTCCTCAGTGTATAAAAGCCCCGAATAGCCCTGGGTTTGAAATGGAGCAGTTAATAAATTGAATCAAGAAGTCCAGTACATCTTTTGGGAGACTTTCAGAGTGTTGTAGCATCATGGTATTCGGGGGTCAGACTTCAAACCAAATTAAAGGGTTGTCGAGCTGCAGGACTTTTCAGTGTTCTCCTTGGTTATGAGTTATCAGATCTGGGCCTTTTATAACTACAATTGACCCCTTGGGCAGTTCCATCAGCATCACCTAGGGGTCATTTTCAGTGTCACATGTTGACAGGTTCCCAAACAACAAAGTTAGTGTCCTAGCATTAAAAGGGTGATAGGACACGCAAAAAGAGTGGATACCCAAATAGCTGTTGTATGCAAGCTGAAATTGGCCAGCTGAAAACAGCAAGGAGTAGGAATAGTAGTAATAATATTATATTGTAATATAGTAATATTTATTGAGCACCTTTTGGGTGGAATGCACTGTACTAAAACTTGGAGAAGCACAGAACAAGCAAGTGACATGTTCCCTGCCCAATACCTTATACTCTAATGGGGGAGATGGATATGAAAATATTTACAAATAGGAATTTACAAAAGTGCTCAGGTTGGGTAGAAAATGTATAGGTGCTTGAAGGTTTCTATGACTTGGGGTGCTGAGAGCTAGTCAAAGACAAAATTTTTTTTATGGTGTTAAGTGCTTACTGTGTGCAAGGCACTGTACAGAGCACTGGGAGAAATATAAGCAAATCAGGTTGAATACAATCCATATTCCACATTGGACTCACACTCTTAATCCCCATTTTACAGATGAGGTAACTGAGGCACAGAGAAGCAACTTGCCCAAGATAATGACTGTGGCATTTAAGCACTTAACTATGTGCCAGACACCTGTACTAAGCACTGGAGTGGATACAAGCAAACTGGGATGGACACAGCCCCTGTCCCACATAGGGCTCACAGTCTCACAACAGACAAGTGGCAGAGCTGGGTTTAGAACCCAGGTCCTTCAGACTCCCGGGCCCCTGCTCTATCTATCCACTAGGCCATGTGCTGCTTCCAGTGATGGACATTATGAAATCAATTGAAATAACATAATGAAATGAAAATGAAGACAATATGGTGTCACAGCTGAAAACTAGGAGACAACCGGCAGATAGAGCAGCATCATGCACTGTAATCAAGAAAGGAGTGGCTCTTTTTTGAATAGAATGTTTGAGAGGATTTCAAGACAAAGAGGAAAACTCAAAAACAGTGCCAGGCATTGCAAACAACAGCACAATAAAGGGCAGTCTATGGGTGCATGATCTAGCCTGGACTGTGATTTCTACACTGAACATAGGTGAAGGTAAGTTTCACTATCAATAGTATTTCCTTCGAAATCAACATAGATAATGTCACAGGCTGCAGCTGATATTGGTGATGTGAGGTAGCCATTTTCCTTGCTAACTCCTCCAGGATTTTGGCTCAGGGAGGCAGCCTTTTATACATTTCCTGTGCATGTTGTCAGGGCTGCTATGATCCTTTCTGTGCTGAGGAGGTTTTAGATAATGACGATGATGGTATTTGTTAAGCACTTACTATGTGCCAAGCACTGTTCTAAACGCTGGGGTAGATACAAGGTAATCAGGTTGTCCTACGTGGGGCTAACAGTCTTAATCCCCATTTGACAGATGAGGTAACTGGGGCACAGAGAAGTTGTTACCCAAGGTCACATAGCTCATCAGTGGCAGAGCTGGGATATAGAACCCATGACCCCTGACTCCCAAGCTTGGGCTCTTTCCACTAGGCCACACTGCTTCTCTTTTTTAGAAACTATGATAGTCTCCATGGGTGTGCTAGAAGTACTCTATAATATGTATATACATGGATATAGGTACATGTATGTCGATATTTCCTTGAATGGGATAAGGATAAAAATGGCATTTAAGTGCTTACTATGTGCCAAGCAATGTGTACTAAGCACTGGAGTAGATACGAGATGATCAGTCCAATGCAGTTCCTGTCCACATGGGGCTCTCAGTCTAAAGAGGAGGGAGAACAGCTATTGTTTGAATTCCCATTTTACAGGTGAGGAAACTGAGATACAGAGAAGTTAAGTGACTTACCCAAGGTCACACAGTGGGCAAGTGGCAGAGCTGGGATTAATTAAAACCAGGTCCTCTGACTCCCACGCTGGTACTCTGCAGAGGGGAGTGGAGGCAAGGATCTTGGCAATGGGAAAGGAAGGTTCTATTCAATCTACCCTCACTTCCTTGGGGAGCTTATTGAGCACAGGCCTGGGAGTCAGAGGACCTTGGTTCTAATCCCAGCTCCAACACTTAACTTCTGAGCAAGGCATTTAACTTCCCTATGCCTCAGTTCACTCTTTTGCAAAATGGAGATTCAATACCTATGCTTCCTCCTGCTTAGAATGTGAGCCCCATCTGGGACCTGATTATCTCGTATCTCTCTATCCCAGCACTTAGAGTGCTTGGCACTTACTAAATATCACAATTATTAATTATAATTATTATCTACTTCCACTGGCTTCCACTAACATCTCTATGTTGGATGACTCCCCAGTCTAACTTGCTGTTATGACCTGTCTTCTCTGCTCTCATTTCCCACTGCCTCATTTCTATGTGAGTGTCCTGAAAGCAATTCAAGCCCAACATGGAACTCATCTCTCCCAAATCCCTTCCCTTCTCCACCTGGCTCTCCCATCACAATATCTTCCTCCTGTTTCAAGCCTGTAACCTTAGTATTATCCTTGACTCCTCTCTCGACCCCCATATTTAGTTCGTCACCAAATCCTGTTGATGCTTCCTTAGCAACATTTCCAGACTCTGCCTCTTCTTCGCCAACCCAACTGCCATCACTGTAGTCGTGTCTGCTGGCACCTGTTATAGCCCAACATCAGCCTTTTTACTGACTTCGTTTCCTTCAATCTCTCCCCTATCCAGTCAAGGCTTCATTCTGCGGCCTAGATCATTTTCCTGAAACATCTTTGTACAAGTCTCTCTGCTCAAAATCCTCCAATGGTCACCCACTCCCCTCCACATCAAGCAGGAACTCTTCACCGTTGGTTTTAAGGCACTCAGTTGTTTTTCTTCCCACCTCCTCCCACATATCCTTACTCTTCTCTCACTACTGTACCAACCCTGTTCACTGCCAACTTCTTGCTCACACCCTCCTTTCTTTCCACAGCTGCCCATCTCCCCTTCTCATCAGACCACTGATCTCCTAGTCTTATCCTCCAGGAAGTTGCCCCCGATTAATTTCTCATCTCCTCACCCTATATCTCCTACAACTGCCACTTGCGCTCTCAATCACTAGAGTACTCATCCCCCTCTCTAGCACTTGCAGATATAGCTTTCTACTCCATTGCTTCCTCCGATCTGTAATTTAAGTGTCACCCCAGTTAGATTGTAAGCTTGCACTCCAATAGGGGAGACGAACATAAAAATAAACAGAGTACAGCAGAAGACATGATCCCTGCCCATAATAAATAGTATGTTCCTATAATATGTTCCTCAGTTTGCATGAATTATGTACATTCTTCATTTTTAGTGTTCATTAACTTCTAATTTTTGCTTGATTCCAGCTATTTTAAAATGTCTTCACTTTTGCAGGTGATTGGAAGGTTCTTGGAAAATTCAAGATGACTTTGTGCTTATTGTCCAAGATGGTGGATCCTGGTCATGTGCAGTAATCAGTTTTGCTCTGCCTTTCATTTTCATTTCTGGTCTCCTAATAGGAAGAACTAGATAGTTCTGATTTCACTTCTGATCATATTCAGATCCAACCAAGCAATCAGCGACTTCCCTGACTTTTGTAAAAGACTGTGGGAAAAGTCCTGGTTGGCTGACTATGAATTAATGAAAATCCTTAGAATGCTTCACTAAAGATAGCTCCTGTGGCTTTTAAGAAAAATGGTATTGCTTTTTTAATTTGAGGGGAAGGTCATGGAGGTTTTCAGAAATTAAGCAAAGAAAATGCAACATCTGGTAGTGCTCTGCTTTTGTGTAAAGTCAAGCTGTGTAGTTTCCTCTGCGTCAAGCACGTTAAGGGTGATCTGTCATAGGAATCCCTTGTAAGAATTAGTCTTTCCTTAATAGTTCTCCCCTAAATTTTGAGGTGCTGGATTTTCAGTTGCCAAGATACTGAATTTGCAAATTGCATGTATTTTTCACTTATCTTCCTAAATTTATTCTTCTTATTATTAAAATTATGTACATATTTGGTTCCAACTGGTTTGTAAGGACAGTGTAGCCACAATAAAACCACAAAGATTTGGGTTAGAGATTATAAATCAATAGGGATTGGGATCTTTTCTTTCTGTGATTAAATAGCTGGGGGAAGTGTACTCTTCTTTAAAGGTACTTTAAAATTACTTTGAGTCTTTCGAGATTAAACTCTGGAACAAGCTAACTCCATATATTGAGCAGTTCAAAACTATTAAATGGTTTCTATTTTGAATAGCAGTCGCCCACAATTTCCACCCAGGCAACTTGCCTACAATTTTTAGGTTAATTTTTATGGACCATTTTCTTAAAACTTTCTCCTTTCTCTATCAAAGGCCAAAATAAAGTGCAGGACTTCCTTATAGTTGCACTGCTGATCTAATCTCCAATTTTAAAAGACTCCATCTAGCTTTCTAGAACATGTAATGTCTTTTGAATTTCATATTTAGTCCAAACAGTTGGCAATTTTCACCTTTTACGATGTGGAATGTGTTATTACCAAAACCTTTTCGAACAGGAATATATTAACAGCTGAATGCTTCCTCACATTTTAGCCAATAATAAATCTAGTTTTACACTTCAGAATAATGAAACATTTACCCCAGTAAATGAAAGAAACACATAATGGAACTGTATAAACTATGTCTACAAAGCATATTTACAAAATCAAGTCTTACAGTTTCCATTCTATCCCTTGAGTTTGGGGCTTGAATTATTTTTATTATTAAGTGCACGTATAGTACTTTACATTAATTTTTCATTAATTTAGGGTAGGTTGTTATCACTACCTAATGTTGTGGCCTAGCTCTCATTTGACTTGATTTAAATATCACGAACAAGTCAAGTTAATGCTGCTGCTACTGATTAAAAAAAAACAAATAAGTTAAAATGTCAACAAGTGTCAAGTTGTTATTCTTGTGTAGTACCTCCAAAACAACAGAAGCTAAACCCCTCTATCTTTAATTCATAAGCTGGGGAGAATACAATTAGGCTCCTCAGAATAACTGCATTTGTAGAAGTAATTCAGTAATCATGCCATTCACTTTTTTGGGGCCTTTATGAGTAAGGACCACTGACTGTGAAATGTCATGCAGAGATTTAATAGTAGAACATTCAGGACACCAGAGAATGAGCTGCAGGGCTTACAAACAGCTTTCTGCTTTTTTTTCCCTTTTTTTCTTCCCCCACACCAAGTCTAGGAGACCCAAATCTAGGAGACAAAGAATTGCCAGAAAGATGTGGGATCATGTAATAGTGTGTGAATGATTCTTTAACTCAGTTGGGAGAATATTGGCCCGGCTATATTTTATATTGGTTAGAATTAGAACTCTTGGATCATGCCATTGTATGCAAATGTTGTGGCACAGTTCCCACAAGTCTCCTCTGTAGGAAATCAACTTAAAGGAATGAGTTTCTTCATTCCGGTTTGTTTTGGCCACAACAGAGAAAGTAATTGTTTCCAGGTTTATGCTTTGTTCAGGTCCAGGTAGCCTTAAAGTAGAAGCTTAGCACAGGCTCTAACAACTTCAGAACAGTGTGTAGGCAGGCAAGCTATTTTCTCTGGTTCAAAAAAGCTTGAGTAAGACTATCTTTTGTGGAGCATTCAAGGATTAATTTTGGGCATTTAGATTTTAACTGCACTATAATTAAAGGAAGGTAGGCATGTTTGTTAAAGAAGCACAGAATTTGATTTAGGTTTCTAATCTTAACTTTTGAATTTTTAAGCTCCAGGGCCTTGCTGTAAATCCAGCTTCCTGTGTGTTTAAATGAGATTGCCGGTAGTATTAAACCTGCATTTGGGAAATGCTTTTGACTCAAAAGTATTTTCGTTAGGAGTAACTAGGCTCCTCTAGACAAACTTTTGTGGTGCTCATTTACAAAAAGCCTATAAACCCAAATACTTCTTTAAAAGCGAAAGATTATTTTTGCTATGGATTGATCAAAGTACCATAACCTGTTCCACTATTTTTGCTACACACTGATGACGGTCTGTGGATAACATTACATTTTTTCAGCATGAAACTGAACACTTCAAATCCCTAAAGCAGTCTCAAATTTATGGTTAATAAAAGAATTTATTGTACTGGATGTCATCTGTTATATCACTCGGGGAACAGAAACTGGCAATGAATGGACAGGAAATATTTCCATTTCAAATCGCTTCAATCTCATGGTCTAGGGCAAAAGTGTCTGATTTCAGGAAAGTTGCTGTGAATCACAGTGTAAGGAATGCATTTTAGTTGATTAAGCAGACCTTCTCTGTCTTGCAAACAACCTTTATATCTTCTGGTCGAGGGAGCTAAATAAGTGATATTTAAATGACTGCACTTCTTGGCCGTCTTAGACCTTTCTAAGTGTATTTTCCAGGAAAAGTCTGGAAATGTTAATACAAAGAGCAGGAGCAAAATCAGTCGGTGTCACATGTACTAACTCGGGTTAGATCCCTTTCTTTGTAATTAGTTTCTTCTGAGTGGAGCAGCCCTTTTAGGATGATTAGCACCACCTAGTCCTCAAGTACTAAACTCTCTTTTAAAATGGAATTTGACATATTTGTGCCAGGAAAGTCTAAATGACAGGGAAAATATTCCAAGATGAAAAGGCGGCAACTCTTATGGAGCACAACTGTGCCTCTCTTGGGAACAGACCATGGACTTAGACGCGGGAGGGGAAAAAGAGACTATCGCCTTCACCCACCCTGGTAGCACTTCTCGGTTGGTACACTGTGGGCTGACCTGTGTGCAGCTGTGGCTGCTGTGTCCTGCAGTTCCCTATGCAGCTGTGGAAGTCGTAAATGACACCTGTGTCCCCAGTGGCTGTGGAGCATATCTGCCCCAGAGGAATCGGAAAGAAAGGGGTCAGAGGCAATTTTTCTCCCCATTGCCTCCAGAAAACTGCATTTTCTCCAAAGCAGAGTGGAAATTTGGGTTCATTATGATTATTAATCTCCAGTGTTGGTCATTCCCTGCACTAATATACCCTGTGATACAATGGGGTTATGTTCCTTGAAAATGTGGTAGCATCTTGAATGGTTGTATCAAGGGGTATATTTTCCCAGAGACTTACCTGCTTTAAAACCATCCCAACCATACAGCCAAGCTAGTAAAGGTTAGTCAGATAACAATGATAATTATGGTACTTGTTAAGCGCTTACTATGTGTCAGGGACCGTTCCAAGCACTAGGGCAGATACAAGTTAATCAGGTTGGACACAGTCCCTGTCCGACGTAGTGCTCACTCTCTTAATCCCCATTTTACAGATGTGGTAACTAAGGCCCAGAGAAGTTAAGTGACTTACTCAAGGTCACACAGCAGACATGTGGCAAAGCCAGGATTAACCTCTCCATCCTGCCCTGCCTGGTTCTGGGTGACTGTCCTTTTTCCCAAACTCACCCTCTCATCCATTCCCCCAACTTTCCCCATGCTCCTCACCCACCTATATTGGATCTTGCATTGTTTTAACAGCACAGCTATCCCTGATGGTCCCCCTGGTCTCTCCCTCCCTCTGGCTGGATTAGCCCCTTTGAGTCAATCCTGTTTTTTTTTTCATATTTTTAGAATTTAATTTTAGAGATTGCAAGCTTCTTGGGGGGCCAGGGATCATGTTTACCAATTCTTCTGTACTCTCCCAAGTGTGGTAGGTATTGTATAAATACTGTTAATTGATTGAACCACCAGCACCCTCTATTCCCTTTCCCCTTATGAAATTATGGGGCCAAACTGAGGTGGGCTGTGGGGTGGGGGAAGTGGCTGGGGGAGCAGACTGTGATCAAAGTCTGGGGGGGTGATCATGAGAAGTCAAAAGAGACAAGGTGGAGATAGGGATGGAGTGTGGGAGTAGGGGAGTGGCATACAAGAAAGCTACTGGGGAAGGTTGTGTAGGTGAGGGATTTACTTATCAGTAATGCTTGACCATAATCTTGGGGCTAGCCAGGTGTCTTCACAGGGTAAGACATCAAAGAATATAGGTCATATCCTCCAGGTTTGTTTTATTATGAGGTGGTCCTATCCTTGGATATGCCTGAATTAAGTGATGTGAGAATACCCAATGCTAGAGGTAAAGGGCTCTGTGTGTGTATGAGAGAAAGATATGCTTCCCTTTTCTCAGACCCCTTTACATATATTGTTTAAATCATCTTCACAACATCCATGTAGGGTAGATTTGGGGGAGGAAACCATGGCCAAAGAGCTGGTGGGGAGAGGGTCAGATTGGGAGTTGATATAGCTCAGGGGTGAAGCTGTTGCCCCAAAATGATTTGAGAGATTTCAAGGTGGACTTTGAAGGAGAGGGAGGAAAGCATTCCCAGCTGTATGAGAAGGCCTGGGAGAAAGCACAAAGTGAGTGGTAGAAGCAAATAAAAGGGGCGGTGAAGAAGCTGGCATAGGTAAGGCAAAAAGGAAGTTGTGGTAGTCAGAAACTACATGATCCAGGAACCTAAACCAAGGAACTTGATTTGATGTGACTGGTAATCAAGTCACTGACAGACTTTGAGGAATGTGCTGATGTATGGAACATGTGAGAAAAATGCTTTTGAAATGTGGGACTAATTGACAGGGAGCTAGCTATGGGGAAGGTAGAAGACCAGAAAAATCAATCAATTGATCATATTTATTAAGCCCTAAATCCTTGCAGAACACTGTGAGCCCTGGAAGACTGTGAGCCCTGTGTAGGACAGGGACTGCATCCAACCTGGATTACCTTGTAGCTACCGCAGTGCTTAGAACAGTGACATGTACTAAGTGCATAACAGATATCATCTTCATCACTGTACCAACCATTTGGTGAGTACTACAGTAGACATGATCCTTGCCCTCAAGGATCTTACAATCTAGCTGGGGTGACAGATTATATAATAAATTACAGATAGGAGGAAGTAAGAGAGCCAAGATATGTATATGAATGCTACATTGTGTGGGGACAGGTGGAGGGGATGAGACTCCCCTTATATATCTGTGTGGGGAGGGGTCGGGGGTGAAGCTGACTGGCTAATCAGAGAAGGCCTCCTGGAGAATGTGTGATTTTAGAAGTATTTTGAAAATAGGGAGAGCAGTAGTCTACCAGATGTGAGGCGGAAAGGAATCCCAGGCAGAGAGAGAGCACAAGCAAGAGTTTGGCAGTGAGAACAGCGAGAATGATGAACAGTGAATAGGTTGTCTTGAGAGAAGGGTTGCAATAATTCAGTTTAATGAAACCATGGTTTGGACTAGATTTTCCATGGGGGTTATGGAGAAGAGTAATGAGGAAAGGAAAATGAAGAAATTTTAATAGCTGACTGGAAGTAGTGGGTGAGGAATTGGGGAAATTGAAGATGATTCCTAGCTTGATGGATGGGAAAGATGGTAGAATTGGGGATGTTGTACTGTATATTAGGGAGATAATGAGTAGCTCTTGGTCCAATTAAGTTTGAGATGATGATATTGAGTTATTCCATTGATGAAGTGAATTGTGAACCTGAGTAGCAAAAGAGTGTTTGTAAAGGAACAGATATAAATGAGTATTATCTGTATAGGGCTAGTAGCTTGAAGTGATGAGAGTAGATCAGTCACGAGTTTGGTATAGTGGTTGAGTGGTGAGTAGCATGCAGTTCAGAAACTAAATGAGGATGAGGATTCTTATTTTTAGTGAAAGTTTGTGCAAAGTAGAAAAGAAACTGAATAAGAGATTAAAAAGGAATGAGAGCCTGTCTATAATGTTCCTGAAAAGCCAAGGTTCAAGAGAATTTTGCAAGAAAAGCATATGATCAGTGGTGTAAAAGGCAGCAGAGAGGAGATTTCAAAGTGGCCACTCCAGATTTGCAAGTATGAGGAAAGAGGCAATTGGAGATGTTTCACTCCAAACCAACAGAACATCATGTTTGAACCTCACCTGTAGGACTCAACTCTTTAATGACCCCTCTTCTTCTCCCAGAAGGTCAGTCTATTTTGCCTGGTAACATCTTAATGGAGAGCTAAAAGCCGTTTCCAAACCAGAGTCAGAAATAGGGAGGTTAAGGCTCAGTGATGAACACCCTCAATAGGCAGAGATTCAGCTCAAGCAAATCACTTTTCAGTCTAGGGAGAGTATTGGAAATACTGTGTGAATTCAGGTAGCACTGATCCATGAATACACTTTGCCTGACATGACTTTGACTTGATGGAAAGCCTGATTGGGAAGATCCTGTTTCTGGATAAGTAATATAATAGTACCAAATGTAGTGCAGTAGATACTAGCATATCACTTTTTTTTTTTTATCAAACATGGACCTTTGGCTTGGCCTCATTTTAAAGATCCATAAACTTTAGTTTTCCCAAGGATTTATGTTAAATGATTTGCTTTTCCAAGGTGTGTGAGAGATCGGGGGTGTGACTTTATATTGGTGCAAATTAAATGATCTCTGGACATGGTGTTTCAAAGTGTATTAACTATTTGCATTTAGCTCTCTTGCTAAGCAGTTAACGAAGAAGAAAGGAAAGAAAAGAAAAAACTGTAATGGGAGTTGGTATGCAAATAGCTAATGACTCTGGCAGGTTTGGTAAATTGTATTCAAAGTCCTGTTATTTACTGGATAGATTGAAATTACTCCTTTGAAGTTTGCTGGTATTTTCTTTTTTAAGTAATATTGGTTAAGTGCTTACTATGTGCCAGGCACTCTATTAAGCGCTGGGCAAGATACAAGCTAGCCCACATGGGACTCACAGTCTTAATCCCCATTTTACAGATGAGGTAACTGAGGCACAGAGAGGTTAAATGACTTGCCCAAAGTCACACCACAGACAAATAGCAGAGCTGGGATCAGAATCCACGTCCTTCTGACTTCCAAGCGAACCATGCTGTATCCACTAAGTCACGCTGCTTCTCCACAGACTTTTCTTAAATCTTTGCTCTGATTAGACTTGGTGTCTTTGCCTCCAGCCTCTCCCCTCAAATCTATGCTATAATCTAGATAGTATATTATATAGTTATATTATAACTCTATTCTATACCAATAGGCTGTATATTGCTGCAGAGAGCATCTTGAAGCAACTCTTTACACACACATCTTCAACCAATCAATCAACCAGTGGTATTTGAGTGCTTACCATGTGCAGGGCAGTCAATGTACTAAGCATTTGGGAGAGTCTGATAAAACAGAGTTTGTAGACACGTTCCCTGCCACAACAGGCTTACACTCTCCTCTCCTCAAAAACCTACATTGGCTTCCCATTTTCTTCCAGTTGAAGTAAAAACTCCATTATCGTCTACATGGCTCTCCACTCTCACCATCTTACATATTGCCTCTCTTCATCTTTTACTCCCCAGATCACCCTTTGTTCCTCTCAGACTAATCCAGCTTTATTTTGCTTATGACTCTCCCACCTTTGTCCCTTTGCTCATGCCATTCCCTCTAGCCTAGAGCTCCTCCTCCCCTCCAAATCCAACAGACTACTGCTCTCTCCATGTTCAAGAATGGCTTAATGGAAAGAGCACAGGCCTAAGAGTCAGGACACGTGGGTTCTAATCCTAGCTCTGCCACTTGCCTGCTGTGTGACCTAGGGTGAGTCACTTCTCTGTGCCTGTTTCCTCATCTTTGAAATGGGGATTCAATACCTGTTCTCCCTCCTGCTTAGACTGTGAGCCCCATATAGGACAGGGTTTGTGCCTGATCTACTTCATACAGCTACTAAATTATTAATAATAATATTAATGCCCTCCTTAAAAAAATCCCACTTCTCCAAGACTTCCTTGAGTAATTCCCAGCACCCTGAGTTGTATCAATCCAAAAGCCACCCCAGCAGTTACATATTTATGATCACTTCAGCTGTTGTGTGTGAATAATCCATTGTACATCCAATTATTTATTGATTACTCTATTTGTAAATAAATACCTGTTACCCCCCACTTTCACTGTAAGAGGTAATAATAATTTTTTTAAAATGTACACTGTAAGAGTGAAGCTCCAAGTGTTACACTGCTTCTAATGAGGGCTCACTAAACACCATTCTACTTCTAGTAATAAATATTCAGCTACTGTTTAGGCTATGCTCCATTCTCCACCATGAACCACGCTCAAGCACCTCACTACCATACTAAGTTTGGGTCCTTTGTGGACTATTTTAACAAACTTCTTACAGATACTTGTTTGATACTACTGAAAGGAACTGACCACTATGTCTTCTTGGTATAGACTCTGGCCTTTCCTTGAAGTACAGCATTTGATGCTTTCAAGGGGGCGAGAAAAAGCAGTTCAGAGATCAGAAACTCTGAGTTAAAAGGACTACCAAAAAGTAAGTAATTTTCTTTTTTCCCATCAAAGAATTGTCTCCATCTCTTGAATTGCCCAGGTAAAATATGTGCCATAGAACCAAAAAAATCTGTAATCAATCCGAAGCTCTGTAATATAAAAAAGGACATCAGAGGAAACTTCACCTCAACAGATCAAGAAATACCCAGGTAGAGTGGCAGCCTGGGTTTTAAAATGAATTTAAAGGGGCCCAAAAGGATCTTGGAAAGTACCTACCAAGGGATGCCAAAGCTAATAAAATTTTTCAGATATATGAAAAGTGGGAAGCTGGCTAGAGAACCTATTCATGGGGTAAAAGGGGCACTCAGGGATGTAAAGAAGTTAGGGGCCTGGGAGTCAGAGGACCTGAGTTCTATCTAATCCCTGCTCTGTCAGTTGCCTGCTTTGTGACCTTGTACAAGTCATTTCACTTCTGTGCCTCATTTTCTCATCTTTAAAATGGGGATTCCAAACCTCCCTCCTGCTTAGACTGTGAACCCCATGTGGGACAGGGACTGAGTCCAACCTGATTATCTTGAATCTACCCCAGTGCATAGTACAGTGCTTAACAAATACCATTTAAAGACAGGGGAAATAAGAACATATAAGATGCCCACTCCCCATTTATTTTGGAAGATGACAGGATCTCTATAGAGTTTATCCCCATCTTCATGGGAATTGACCATCATAGAGATCATAGAGTCATCTGCAGTCTTGGAGATTTCACTGTGCAGCCCTTATCCAATTGACCACATGGAAGATTTTAGACCAAGTTGATAAACTAAGTAAATAAATCACTGGGACGGAGCCTCCTAAGAATTTTCCCACTTTCTTTAGAATTCTTGAGTGCCCAGAATGTGTACATACCATGGAGGACTGGCGAATGGTCACTATTATTCCCATCTGTAAGAAGGGTTTCAAAGATCATCCTGAGGCAATCCTGAGAATTATAGACCAGTAAGTCTCACTTCTGTAGTTGGAAAATTAGTAATCTATAATTAATTTTAAGATCAGTGAGCAGTTAGAAAACCACAACCTGTTGGGGGAAAGACAACATGGTTTCTCTAAGGGGAAATTAAAGTCTCAATCTACTGGTTCTTTGAAGGGGTCAACAAGAACGTGGATAGAGGGAAACCAATGGGCATAATATATTTTAGATCTCCAATATGCTTTAATAAGGTTCCACAAGAAAACTATAAAATAAACAAAAAAGCCCTGAGTAATCCTGGGATTGGTTAGAAAACAGTCTAAAAGCGGTGCCATTACTGGATCAGTCTAGACTAGACATTATTGGACCCATCTAGCATAGATTGCTGTCTCTGACAGTGGCAAGAGGATGCTTGGAAGAACTGAGGTGACAGCTACATTCCTTGACATTCATCCTCATGACCGGGAATCACCTATACAACAATGCAAACCTACATCTATAACTTCTGGTCATCCTCTACGGATCTGTCTTCCATGAATTTATCCGAACCCCTCTTGAATTCATCAATATTTTCTGCGTGTACAACTTCCTATGGGAATTAATTCCATGTGCTTACCACCCGCTGTGTGGAAAAGTGTTTTGTTGGTTTTGAATCTATCCCTTTAAAGTGTCAACAGATGTTCCCTTTTCTTGGTGTTGTGGGATTTGGCAAAAAATGATTTCATGCAGTATTACTTACAATGTTCAGAATACTGTAAAATGATTTCATGCAGTATTACAGTGTGCAGAATACTGTACTAAGCATTGGGAAACACTATACAAGTATAATCGGCTATGGTCCCTGTCCCTCAGGGCACTCACAATCTACATGTAAGTGGGGAGAAGAGACTGGAGACAGATACATTGGGAACGATGAAACAATAGCACACAAAACAAGGACAAGTATGTAAAATGCTAACCAAATGAGTAGGGTGCTATGGCTAAAGGAGAAGAATTTCAGGGTCCTTGTGACTCAGAGGCCATGGCAGATCCGTAGCCTCGGCAGCTGCCAGCCATCCTGAGCTTTTGTGACGGCCTCATGCTGTGGATGCTTTTCTCTTTGTGGCCAGGTTTGGGGAAGGCAGGATGGGATGGAGTGTCCTTGTTGGCACTGAGGAGTGCCAGTTGTGATTCCCGGAGGCAGTGTGGCTGGGTGGCTCGTGGGAGGGGTTGCCGAGAGTGCACAGCAGCTGCTTTTATCCCTGGCCCTGCGTGCACAGTTCATGCTGGGAGCGGGTGCCCTTGGTGGTGGGAGGCAAAGGTGGCAATTACTGTGGATGTTTTGCTGGGCTGCATTAGAAAGTTTCCGAGAGCACGTGGCAGAAGCCTTTGTTATCTGGTCCGTTGGAGCAGGAGTCCTGGCTAGTGGAAGGGAAGGCGGCAGTTAGAGAAGCAGAAGGGTCTACTGGATTGGGAGTCGGAGGACCTGCTTCTTAATCCCAGTTTGCCACTTGCCTGCTTGCCTCTGCCACTTGACCTTGGGCAAGTCACTTAACTTCTCTTCATCTCAGTTTCCTCATTTGTAAAGGGGGATTCAATAACTGTTCTCCCTCCCCCTTAGACTGTGAGCCTTATGTAGGGCCTGATCATCTCGTAGCTACCCCAGTGCTTAGAACAGTGCTTGGCACATAGCAAGCAGTTAACAGATATCCTAATCATCATCATCAGTCACCCCTGATGGTTTGCTCGGCCCGGCCCGTGGTGGAGGGGTTCTGAGAGGGTGTTACCACAGCTTTTATCCCTAGATCAGTGTACACAGAGCAAAGGGTTCTGCACGGCAGGAGGGAAGCTTAACTCTCCCTCTCCTACCTTACCTTGCTCCTTTCTCACTACAATCCACCCCAATCCTCTAACTCCAACCTATTCCCTGTACCTTGATCTTGACTGTCTCCCAGCCAACATCTTGCCCACATGTTCCTGCTGGCCTGGAATGCGTTCCTCCCTTGTATCTGACAGACCACCACTCTCCTCTCCTTCAAAGCCCTTCTAAAATCACACCTCCTTGAAAATGTTCTCCCACTCTAAGCCCTCATTTCTCCTCTTTGCCTTCCTTTCTCTGTCACCCTTGCACTTGATTCTATGCCCCTCTTAAGCTCTTGGTATTTGCCCTACAGCACTTATCAGTCATATTTATTGAGTGCTTACTATGTTCAGAGCATAATAATAATAATAATGTTGGTATTTGTTAAGCGCTTACTATGTGCAGAGCACTGTTCTAAGCGCTGGGGTAGACATAGGGGAATCAGGTTGTCCCACATGGGGCTCACAGTCTTAATCCCCATTTTACAGATGAGGTAACTGAGGCCCAGAGAAGTTAAGTGACTTGTCCACAGTCACACAGCTGACAAGTGGCTGAGCCGGGATTCGAACTCATGACCTCTGACTCCAAAGCCCGTGCTCTTTCCACTGAGCCACGCTGCTTGGGAGAATACAATATAGCTGAGTTAGTACACATATTCCCTCCCCACATTGAGCTTACATTCTACAGAGGGAAACAGACATTCATATAAATAAATTATGAATATGTACATAGGTGCTGTGGGGCTGAGGGAGGGATGAATAAAGAGTGCAAATCCAAGTGCAAGGGTGGTGCAGAAGGGAGTGGGAGAAGAGGAAATGAGGACTCAGGTGGGGAAGGCCTCTTGAAGGAGCAGTGCCTTTAATGAAGGTGGGGAGAATGACCATCTCTCAGATATGAAGAGGGAGAGTGTTCCATGCCAGAGGCAGGACGTGTGTGAGAGGTTGGTGGTGAGAGAGACGATATTGAGGTAGAGTGAGCAGGTTGGCATTAGAGGAGCAAAGTATGTGGGCTGGGTTGTAGTAGGAAATCTGGGTGGTAAATTAGGAGGGGACGAGGTTATCAACTGTGTTAAAGCCTATGGTAAAGAGTTTCTGTTTGAGGAGGTGGATGAGTAACCACTGGAGGTTCTTGAAGAGTGGGGAAATGTGGACTGAATAGTTTTATAGAAAAATGATTCAGGCAGCAAAGTGAAGGGTGGACAGGATTGGGGAGAGACAGGAGACAGAGAGATCAGCAATGAGGCTAATACAGTAATCAAGGCAGGATAGGATAACTCTTGGATTAACGTGGTAGCAGTTTGGATGGAGAGAAAAAGCCAGATTTTAGTGATATTGTGAAGGTCAAAACCCCAGTGCTTAGTATAGTGCCTGGCACGTAGTAAGTGCTTAACAAATATAATTATCATTAATAGGATTTAGTGTTTTGTCTTATGCTGTCATGTTGTTTCTGATGCATAGTGACTCCATGGACACATCTCTCCCAGAATGCCCCACTCTCCATCTGCAATCATTCAGGTACTGTATCCATAGAGTTTTCTTGGTAAAAATACAGAAGTGATTTATCATTGCAGCCTTCCGCACAGTAAACTCGAGTCTCCGTCCTTGACTCTCTCTCACGCTGCTGCTGCCCAACACAGGTGAGTTTTGACTTGTAGCAGATTGCCTTCCACTCACTAGCCACTGCCCAAGCCAGGAATGGAATGGGTATGCCTCTTGACTCTACCTCCTGTAGCCGAGACTGGGGGAGTACTGGAAACTCTCCAGGTGTGATCCTGAGAGGGGAAGGATTCAGTGACAGATTGACTATGCGGGTTGAATGATAGAGATGAGTCAAGGATAGCACTTGTGAGACAGAGAAGATGGTGGTGCTGTATATGGTGATGGGAAAATCATGGCGAGGACAAGGTTTGGGTGGAAATATGAGGAGTTCTGTTTTGGACTTGTTAAAGTTGATGTGTTGGTGAAGCATCTAAGTAGAGATGTCCTGAAGCCCGGGGGAAATGCAGGACTGCAGAGTAGGAGAGAGATGAGGGCTGGAGATAGAGATTTAGGAAATATTCACATAGAGATGGTAGTTGAAGCTATGGTACTGAATGAGTTCTCCAAGGCAGTGGGTATAGATGGAGAATAGAAGGGGACACAGAATTGAGCCTTGAGGGACTCCCACAATTAGGGAATGGGAGGAAGAGGAGGAGCCTGCCAAAGAAACTGAGAATGAGTGGCCAGAGAGATTGGAGGAGAACCAGAAGAGGACAGTGTCAGGGAAGCCAAGGGTGGATAATTTCAAAGGCAGCTGAGGGGTTGGGGAAGATTAGACTGGAATTGAGGATGTTGGATTTGGCAAGAAGGAGATTATTGGTGACCTTTAAGAGGGCAGTGTCAGTGGAGTGAAGGGGTCAGAAGCCAGATTGGAGGGGATCGAGGAGAGGAAGTGGAGGCAGCAGGTGTAGACAACTATCTCAAGGAGTTTACATAAACATATGTACATATCCTTGTGCTATCCCATTTCCCCTATTTGTAATTTATTTTAATTGGTCGTAATATCTGTCTCCCCAGCTGAAATGTAAGCTCCTTGTAGACAGGGAACGTGTCAACCAACTCTACTGTTTCTATGTGCTCGGCACATAGTAAGCTCTCAATAAATAGCATTCATTTTTTGCTTTGATCTGGATCTGTTTTAAGAGGGCCCCTAGAACAAGACATGTAAGTTGTAGGAAACCTCAGTGTCAGGAAAATGTCATTGTTAAATGGTTTCCAAGTAGAACATTTCAGAAACCAATATTGTATATTAGTGCTTTATGAACCAAAATTTTTGTTAATGTTGACTTTTTTAGTTGAAAAATATTTTGCTTTAAATGTTTGCCTTTTGGCAGTTTTGGGATTCCCAACATTTTCACCCACTTCATGTCATATGTTGAATGTATTTTGACAATTAAAACAGCCCCAATGTTTATAAAAGTGTTTAGTAAGATGGAATTACATTCGGGGCATAATTTTTGCAGTTTCTCTACCACAGATGCCTTCTCAACAGATTAGCTGCAGCTTTAGTATTATTCTGTGTCCTCTAGTATCATTTATCATTGTCAACTAAAGAGTATGCTAACCCCAACCAAAAATGCCCAATAAACCTTTAAATTTTTAATAAAGTATATTTATAATGGTATAATTTAAGCACACCTGGACAATGTTTTTACAAAGTTCATATACAAAATTCCCAGAAGGAATGTGTTGGTTCCTATTTTTACATTCTAAAACTGAATTTATTCCTTTGTTTCAAAGATTATTTTTGAAAAAAAAAATTATTAGGACAGACTCTTAATCCATCTAGGTGCTATGTCTCACACTGGAGAGGCCAGCCCCTTCTAGACTGGCAACCTCATGGCACCTGTCTCCATGCTCTCCTCTCAAAGTTGACCTCTACTTAATAGTGGCTTTTTTTGTGGTTGTTACTTTCTCTGCTTGGTGCTGACTTCATGATAATTTGAGAAAGGAGTGACGGTGAAAGTATTCTGCTCAATCAATTCATATTTCCATGCTTTAGCAAGCATAATATGTAGAAACTACTGGGTTTTTTTTATCCCATTACTAGGTTTTTCCTGGTATAGAAATCAAATGGCTTTGAACAATATTTAAGTGTCTAGTAATAAGAGCCTTATTAAAACCACATCTATAAGAGGCTTTCCCCAATTAAGCCCTCATTTCCTCTTATCCCACTCCCTCTGCCTCACTCCTGCACTTGTAACTGCACCCTTTATTCACCCCTCCCTCAACTCAACAGCACATATGAACATATCCATAATTTGTTTATATTAATGCCCCTCTAGGCAGCAAGCTCATCGTGGGCAGGGAATGTGTCTACCAACTCTGTTATTGTACTATCCCAAGCGCTTAGTATAGTGCTCTGCACATAGTAAGCACTCAATAAATACTATTGCATGAATAATTATGATTGAGTGATAAATCAGATTAAAAGATGCAATCCCTATTTTTTTTTTCAGAGTTTACAATCCAAACAGCATTGACATGGACTAATATAATAAAGGTTAGAGAATGTGCCAAAGTGTACACATGGGACTCTTTATGTATGAAAAATCTTAACTAATTGGGAAATGACTTTCACAGGGAGCTAGGCCTAGCTTTAAAAGCAGGTTGCTTGCTCTGTGGAAATGTGGAGGCAGTGCAGTGGTATGTAAATTGATTTTCTTTGGCATTCTTCACTTTGAATTTTATTGATGCATACTTTATTTTGTTGGTATAAATTACACCTTTAGGAAAAGCCCCTTGCTCTAACCCTGTTACTCCCCAATAATGCTTATAATGATATAAAAAATTTAAACAGCTTTTTGTAGCTAGTTCCAAGCTTCAAATTTAATATATACAGTTGGCATATAGAATAGATTTCAGGTTGGCTGTTGCTTCCATCTTGGGATCTCTGGAATTTGATATATCCTCAACACTAACAACTTTTTTCATTTTAAGCTACAAATCTGAACTTGATCCATTTTGCCATACTTTTCAGCAGGGCCTAGTGGAAAGAGCACGGGGCTGGGAGTCAGAGAACCTGGGTTCTAATCCTGGCTCCACCACTTACCTGCTGTGTGACCTTGGGCAAGTCACTTAACTTCTGTACCTCTATCTCACCACCGAACCCTTGCCCAGGCCCCTCCCTTTGTCCTGGAACTCCATCCCCCTTCAGATAGCCTCACTAAAATTTCATCCCCAAGAGGACTTCCCCGACTAAGCCCTTATTTCCCCTACTTTCTTGCCCTTCTGCATCACCTATACATTTGGATCTATACCCTTTAAGTACTCGATATTCACCTCAAGCTTCAGCCCCATAGCACTTATGTACTTACGTGTAATTTATTTTAATGTCCATCTCTCTGTCTAGACTGCATATTTTCCTTGTGGGCAGGGAATCTGTCTACCAATTCTGTTGTACTCTCCTGAACACTTAATACTGTGCTCTGCACACAGTATGTGCTCAGCGGATACCATAGATTAATCTGTGTGCCTGTTTCCACATCTGTAAAATGGGGATCCAATATCTGTTCTCCCTCCTATTTAGATCATGAGCCCCACATGGGACAGGGACTATGTCTGTCCTGATTATCTAGATTCGATCCCAGTGCTTAGCGAATCATAGTAAACACTTAATCCCATGGTCATTTATTATTATTATTTTCCAGTACTAAAGATCAAGTTTAACGTTAGGCATTTTTAGTATAATACTAGTGATATAACTTGGTCATGAGTAGCTGGGGTCTCTCCCCTGGGAGGAGAAGAGAAAATAGTGCAGAAAGGGTTTCTGAGCAACCCTAACTCTGCTTCTGTTTGGATCCCAGTTCTTGTGTGGCATCTTCTCCAGGTCACAATAATAATAATAATAATAATAATGATGGTATTTGTTAAGCGCTTACCATGTGCCAAGAACTATTCTAAGTGCTGGAATAGATGCAAGGTCATCAGGTTGTCCCATGTTGGGCTCACAGTCTTAATCCCCACTTAAGGGCAAGGGGCAGGGGGGCCAAAGCATGGGAAAGGGCTGAGACCCAGGGATCGGGCAGGGAGGGGCGCAGACCCAGGGGTCTATGGAAATAGATAGCAGAAGGAGTGGTTTCCAGTTCCCTTTCCCTGGGTGCAGGTGAGGCTTTTGGAGGCCAGACCTTGGACCGGCTACGGTCTGGTATACCGAAGTCACAACACCCTGGCTCCTGAACCTTAAATATACCCACTAAGCAGCATGACTACAGGTTGCTATAGGACACACTTTGGGTTGTCAAACATAATAATAATAATAATGTTGGTATTTGTTAAGCGCTTACTATGTGCAGAGCACTGTTCTAAGTGCTGGGGTGGACACAGGGGAGTCAGGTTGTCCCATGTGGGGCTCACAGTCTTAATTCCCATTTTACAGATGAGGGAACTGAGGCACAGAGAAGTTAAGTGACTTGCCCACAGTCACACAGCTGACAAGTGGCAGAGCTGGGATTCAAACTCATGAGCCCTGACTCCAAAGCCCGTGCTCTTTCCACTGAGCCACAAACATGTAGTAGTAGCTTAGTGGCCGGAGGTTGGGAGTGAGGCTGAGGACCTAAAGTGATGGGGACTACCCACCACCTTTAATCTTTTCCTTGAGCCTGGAGTAGTGGGTGTCAAAGCAATCTGGGGCTATCTTTCATTACATAGGAAATACTATTATACGAGAAGCAGCGTGTTCTAGTAGAGAAAACCTGGAACTGGGTTCTAATTCCAGCTCTACCACTTGCCTCTTCTGTGACCTGAGGCAAGTCACTTAACTTCTCTGGGCCTCAGTTTCCTCATTTGCAAAATGGAAATCAAATTTCTGTTCTCCCTCCCTCTTAGACTTTGAGCACCATCTGGGATATGGACTCTGTCAGATCTGATTGTGTTGTACCTACCCCAGCATTTAGTGCAGAGCTTAGTGTGCATAGCACTTAGCAAATACCCCAAAATTGTTATTATCACTATTATCAATGCTCAGTCAGAAAAATACTCCATCAAGTCTGGTATTCTGCCAGTGAAAACAGACAGAATACTGGATGTTTGGAGAAGCATTATGACGGTTGCCCTCCTGGACATGCATCCTCATGGTTAGTTATGTCCCTTCTACCATCTCTGACGTCACTTAGTACAATACTCTGCACACAGTAAGTGCTTAATATCTGAACTTTTCCCTGTAATGTAACTTCCCATGGGCTCATCCATCATCTGTCTGTTTAATAATAATAATGTTGGTATTTGTTAAGTGCTTACTATGTGCAGAGCACTGTTCTAAGCGCTGGGGTAGACACAGGGTCATCAGGTTGTCCCACGTGGGGCTCACAGTCTTAATCCCCATTTTACAGATGAGGTAACTGAGGCACAGAGAAGTGAAGTGACTTGCCCACGGTCACACAGCTGACAAGTGGCAGAGCTGGGATTTGAACTCATGACCTCTGACTCCAAAGCCTGGGCTCTTTCCACTGAGCCACGCTGCCGTTTAGCCATCTCAAATCTTTGGCAGTCCTAACGTCTCAAATATCCTCATCTTTTTCTCTGACTCACGGGGCACCTCCTTTCCATGAATTTGTCTAGGTCTTTCTTGAACTTGCTGATATTTTCTGCCAGTGTAATTTCCCGTGATAACAAAGTCCAGTTGACTTCTGCCCTCTGTGTGGAAAAGTGGGCTTGGTTTTGTTTTGCAAGCTTCAGGAGCTATCGCCTGGTCCTTGTGTGGGGAGATTTGATGACCAACAATCCCATGTTTGCCCTGTCCAGGATCTTCATTGTCCCCCTCAGCCTGCATCTTTACAATCAATCGATCAATCGTATTTCTTGAATGCATATCATGTGCAGAGCACTGTCCTAAGTGCTTAAGAGAATACAATATAACAGAGTTGTTTGAAAAGTTCCCTGACCTCAAGGAGTTTAGTCTGGAGAAGAGCTTACAGTCTAGAGGAGATGGTAAGTCTCCAGTCTAATTACAGACTGGAGTCCTCATTTTTCCAGTTTTTCCTCACAATGAGGCCACTCTATCCCTCTTAACAACTTGGTTCTCATTTTCCACGTATATTATATCCTTATTGAAATGTCCTTCCCATCATATCTCAGTTGTGGATGTACCATGGTTACTGTCCTGGAGTGACAAAATTCTGCTTTTGGGTTTGTATCCTTTTTCTGATGCCTAGCAGTCAGTTGGCCATTTGAGCTGCTACTGCCCAGTGAATTAATGATTTGAGGGAGCAATCAGCAAAGATTCCAAGATCTACTTCCTGTGTCATGACTGATAGCTTAGAGACATCATTATGTAGTTTTAGTTTGGATTATGATTCCCCAGATATATTACCTTGCACTTGCACCAAATGAAGCTCATCTGTCACTTTTCCATTCACTCCCTCAGCTTTGTAAGGTCTTCCTTGACTATATCCACTTTTATATGGCATTTCACCACCTAGAAGAGCTAACTCTCATCCACACAGTTGGAGACTTCCCCAGATTTTGAACAAATTCCTTTAGTAAGCCACTATTTACAGTTCCTCATCCAGAGAAGTGACTTTTCAGTTTTCAACCCGTGTTCTATCCATAAAAAACAATGCTTTCTAGTCCCATGATTACTTAGGTGATTTTTTTTTTAAAAAAAGACTTTGGTCTTGTTTCTTGTCAAAGGCATTTTGAAACTAAGTATATTATATTCACTGGTGCTCTTTAATTGTTGTTGACTCCTTCAAAAAAAAAACCAACCTCCAGAAGATCAGTTTTCCCTTCCTGAAGCCATGTTTCCTGTCTCTCTTCCCACCCAAAGTTGGATTTTTAAGGTATTGACTGATACTAAACTTGGTTCTTGATTCTATCATTTTGCCAAATAAAGAAGTGAGACAAACCAGATATAAGAAATGGAACTCTTCTTATAGTTGGGAGTTGTACTGGCAGTTCACCAATCTTCTGCTACAGTGGTCCTTTGCTAATTAGAGGTTCTCCACTCTTGCCAGGAGTTACTCTGAGTTAGTCAATCATATTTATTGATCACTTACTGTGTGCTGAGCACTGTACTAGAGAAGCAGCGTGGCTCAGTGGAAAGAGCACGGGCTTGGGAGTCAGAGGTCATGAGTTCAAATTCCGGTTCTGCCACTTGTCAGCTGTTTGACTGTGGGCAAGTCACTTCACTTCTCTGTGCCTCAGTTACCTCATCTTTAAAATGGGTATTAACTGTGAGCCTCACGTGGGACAACCTGATTACCCTGTATCTACCCCAGCGCTTAGAACAGTGCTCGGCACATAGTAAGTGCTTAACAAATACCAACATTATTATTACTAAGTGCTTGGGAGAGTACAATATAACAATGAACAGACACATTCCTTGCACACAATGAGTTTACAGACTAGAGGGGTAGGCAGACATTAATATAAATAAATTACGGATATGTACATAAGTGCTGTGGGACCTTGTTGGGGGTGGGGTGAGGGATGAATAAAGGGAGCAAGTCAGGGCGACACAGAAGGGAATGGTAGAAGAGGAAAGGAGGGCTTATGGAAGGCTTCTTCAGAACTCTCATTTTGTTGCCATTCTGTCCTAATAGTTTAAATCTAGTGAATCGATTTGACCAAAACTTTCTCTGTGTTTCTCCCTTTAATAATAGTGATTATTATGATATTCTTCCTATGTGCCAAAGCATTGGGCTACGAGGAATAGATAAAAAATAATCAGATTGGACACAGTCATTGTCCCACATGGTGTTCACAGCGTAAGAAGTAGAGCGAGCAGATATCATACATTTTACAGATGAGAAAGTTGTGGAACAGGGAGTTTTAAATTACTTGCCTAAGGTCACAATAAGCCAGCGGCAAAGCTGGGAATAGAACCCAAGTCTCTCAAATAATAATAATAATTGTGGTTTTGAAGTGTTTACTACGTGCCAAGCACTGTACTAAGCGCTGGGTAAATGCAAGATAATCAGGTCCCATGTGGGCCCATGGTCTCAATAGGAGGGAGAACAGATATTGAATCCCCATTTTGCAGATGAAGGAACTGAGGCACAGAGAAGTTAAGTGATTCCCTCGAGGCTGCACAGCATCCATGTGGCAGAACTGGGATGATTATTATGATTAATAATAATAATAGTACTTGTTAAGTGCTTATTATGTGCCAAGCACTGTTCTGAGTTCTGGGTTAGATTAGAACCCAGGTCCTTCTGATTCCCAAGCCCACTCTCTTTCCATGAGGCCATGCTTCTTCCCGACTTCCAATCATATATTTTTGTAACTATCTCGCTACTTTCTCTTCTCTCCACCCACCTCTGTTTCAAATGGACCTCCCATTTCAGTGTTCAAATGTCTCCAATTATCAAGTCATCTGAAAGTACCTCAGCCAACAGTTCCAAAGCTGCCATTTTGTTTATTAAAAGGAAAAAAAACTCATTTTCTTATAGTCCATTACTTTTTTCTAAGTTTAAAATCATTTTTAAATTGTATTGAGATGATCCAATGTTATAGCTATCTGTTAGAAGTTGGCACTACTCTGTAGTGCATACTATTTTATTAAGAACCTACTTTGTGCTAAAGCTCTGTACAATTTGCTAAACAAATATGGTAGAAAAGTTTGACTTCCAGTCCTGTGCTGCATATAAAGTTTTTAAGTGTTATTCTTATAGTATTTAAGTTCTTATTATGTGTCATACAAGTTAATCAAGTCAGGCACAGTCTCTGTCCCACGTGGGGTTCACAATCTAAATAGGAGGGAGAACAGGTATTGAATCCCCATTTTATAGTTGAGGAAATTGAGCCACAGAGAAGTTGTGACTTGCCTAAGATCACACAGCAGACAAGTGACAGAACTGGGATTAGAACTCAGATCCTCTGAATCCCAGGCCTGTGCTTTTTCCATGCTGTTTGCCAGTGCTTCTTGAATGTTTTTGAAGACATATTATTGTAAATGTAAGTTGTATTCAAGATCAAATAACCCTAGATACTACCCTGAAATGGAGCAAGTTTTAAAGTCGCAAAACACTAGTTTCCTCTGGAATATGTGGCAGACTTTTTTAAAACTCTAATTGTGTTTGCTCAGTTTTGTTTTGTTTTTTGTTTTTTTGACGTTTGGGAAAACCAGTGAGCTTTCAGTAATTCTATTAAATAATTTTTTCCTTTTTCAGGAATCAGTATTTTTTAGCAGGGCCTCTAAGTGCATAACATGTTCACAGCTAGAAGAATAAGAGAACAAGAGTGTAGAAAAGACATGGCTCCTCCCTCAGCTAATATAAAATTAGCATAAATACTTGAGTACGTTGGCGGGCACATATTGAACCCCAAAAGTAATTTACGATGATGGCTTTATCATTTGAACATTCCTACCTATAAGATGAGTGTGTGTGTGCTTGTGTTCCTGTGCTGTGCTGTGGTGAAGAGGGTAAAAATATACCCATTTATTAATTCAGTCATATTTATTGAGTGCTTACTGTGTGCAGAGCACTGTACTAAGCGCTTGGAAAGTACAATTCATGTATATCAGGCATTTAATGTTGGTTGGGGATTATGACAGGGATCATTGAAATGTGGGGACGGAAAGGTGAGGCCTTCTTGCGGTTTTAAACGATAGAAAAGACAGAAGTGAAGTAGTGGAGTATAGTGGCGGTGGCTTAGCTATGTGCATCAGTCAGAATAAAAATTGGAAGGAAGAGAGAAGGGTGAAAATGTTGGTCTGAAGCTCCAGGCTGTGTAAAAAGTAATAATGGGAGATGAGGCAGTAGAGCTAATTGATGGGAGATCTGTGGTTGAAAGCCACCACTACCCTTTCATTTGAATAAACTAAGGTGATTACTGAGAACTGTTTTATGGAAAGGTTTCAAAGTGTAGGGAATGTATCTATGGATACCAGGAGGGTTTGGGGTGGTGCCAGATTTTGAAAGGGAGTACCTAGTAGATCTTTCAGTTTTACTCCCACAACTGGATACCTGCCATTTCAGAAGGATAAACTAGGAGCCAGCTGTGCCTGAGGCTGCACTTTCAAAACTCAGGAATGTAGCTTCCTGTATTACAAAAGAAGGCAATACTGATGAGCTAAACCTCTGTTTTTGGGTTTTTGGACACTGTGTGGGGCTCTTCCTCTCATGTAGGAATCGTCAGGTCATCTGCCCTCAAGGCTTCCTGTTACCCTACCTGAGTTTTGAAAGGGTAATCTTTTGTCCTTTTTTCCTTTAAATCTCTCAATCATCTTGCCCCCTTCTACCTTACCTCCCTGCTTTCCTACTACACCCCAGCCTGCATAGTTCGCTCCTCTAACGCTAGCCTAATCACAGTACTTCAATCTCATCTATCTCACCATCGACCTCTGCCCACATCCTGCCTCTGGCCTAGAATGTCCACCCTCTCCATATCAGAGAGAAGATCATGTTCCTCACCATCAAAGTCTTATGTCTTATTGAAGTCACATCTCCTCCAAGAGGCCTCCCCTGACTAAGCGCTCACTAAGCATCCTCTTCTCCCCAATTCACTTCTGTATTGCCCTTGGATTTGCACCATTTATTCACCCCTACCTCAGCCCCACAGCACTTATATATATCCATAACTTATTTATATTGTTTGTTTCCCCCTGTAGACTGTAAGGTTGTTGTGGGCAGGGAGCATGTCACCAACTCTATATTGTACTCTCCCAAGTGCTTAGTGGAGTGCTCTGCACACAGTAAGTACTCAGTAAGTATGATTGATTTTCTGAAACACCTTGTGAGGCTAGTTTTCTTGCACCTAGAAATCACAAAATGAAGTTTTAACAAGGAATGCCACTTGTGGAATTCTCATCTCTTGAAATCATTGTAGATTGTCACCTTTGGCATCTGTCCTCCCCAAATTCCTAGAAAGAAGTGGGGCAATCAGGTTGTACAAAAAGTTGGGGAATCAGAGAAGATCAAAGAATCATTTAATGTTACTGAGATAATTAAATAATTGAATATGCATTTAGCTGTTAAAATGAGTTTAATTCATTTCTATCACATTTTTTCCAACTCAGTCAATACCAGTCATTATCCCCAGTTAGCCCAAGGTTCAGTACATTACTTTTCACATTAGTTTCTGTTTTTGCATGGGTATCAATCATGGGTAAGGTATTTGGGTACCCCTTTACATCATCCTAAGACTCCTACTAAATTCTAGGAGCTTAACATTGGGAAACAGAGGCTGAGATGAAACCTGATTTGATATTTGTGTTTAACTCTTTTGTAATCTTCCAAGGGTTTAATACAGTGTTCTGCACATAGTGTTCCATAAATACCATTGATTGATTAATTATAGAAACCATCACTGGTAAATGCTGAATGCGATTTTTGCCCTCAAGTCCAAAAGAAATTGAGAAGCCTAAAAAAGTCAAGATCCAAACTATAGTGAGGAGTAAAATTCCCTAATCAGATGCAGAACACTACAAGCAATTTACAACAGGTATTCATTACAGCTGAGGGTATTTGCCTGGAGCCAGGTTTTGCTAACATCTTTTCAAGCTTCTCTTGGTACATCCTCTGAGGTTAAGGGAAGGGATTCCTTTCTGCACCTTTTAAATTCTGTTTAAGCATATTTCAGTCAATCAGTGGTATTTCTTGTGCACTTAAATTTGAGAGAGTACAGCTGTACCTCAGATTGTAGTCACTGAATCTCTGATTTACATTCATAGTAACCTATGCAGTAAATCCAGGCAGCCGTGAGGACTTGGTCTCTTGGAACTTTTCAGCCCTTCTCTTAGCTCAAGAGAAACATTGGTCTCTTTAAGTGTTAACTAAGGCACTCATATTTGTTTTGAATCCTCTTCCTCCCAACTCCCTGCAGCTCTGTGTTCTCCTCCCCTCCAGAATAACATTTTAGGTAGTCTAAGAAAGTAAAATACACAATACTTCCTGACAAACACATTATTTCCTGATCTTTTTATGGGGGCTAATTGGTGTAATATTAAAAAGAAGGTAGATTCATGGACATTTCAGGAAGATCTTCCTTTGTATTGATCTCTTAACAGTTCAAGTGTAGATTTTTGATCTTATTGCAAAAACTAGGAGACTGAGGAAGTATAAATGCAGGAACAGATCTGTTGCTCATGGTCTAATATTTTAAATGAAATAGAATGGAAAGAGGAACATTTGACATGATTATCATTGGCCTTGCCGACTCCAAGGAGAAAAAAAAATCGGTCCTTCATCGGAAATTTCAAAGTAACAGATTTCTATAGTTTGTGTGACTCCTTAGTACATGATTTAAATATTTATGGAAGAATACAAACTACATTTTAATTGCTAATATTTGGCAAATTGTATCCTAAAGTTTTAATTTTCTTCCCAGCAACTTTAAACGGTGCCCTAAACCTAACACTGTTCCCACAAGCACATCACATTTCTAAAATTAATTTATGCAACTATGCCTTCTTGCCTCTCAAAAAAAAAAGACCGTTAATAACATCACTAATGTGTTTTGTGCTAAATCTAAGAGGTCTTGTAAGATTCATCAAATTTGAGTGAATTTGGGCTTTAGGAATATGAATAATTTTACCAATGGATAGATCATCTTTGATCATTGGAGAGGAGCAGCATGGCTTAGTGGAAAGAGCCCGGGCTTCAGTGTCAGAGGCCGTGGGTTCTAATCCATGCTCTGCCACTTGTCGACTGTGTGACTTTGGGCAAGTCACTTCACTCTGCCTCAGTTACCTCATCTATAAAATGGGGATTAAGACTGTTGAGCCCCACTTGGGACATCCTGATTACCTTGTATCTATCCCAGCGCTTAGAACGTTCCTTGGCATATAGTAAGCGCTTAACAAATACCATCTTCTTATTATCATCTTGATAATGCTGTTTTTGCCAGTGAGGCCAGCCTATTTCGACTGTTGCAGGTACTGCTTTGCGTTAAATATTCCTTCCTTAGAATAATTTATGCTTAAAATGGGAGACCGGTTCTTCCATCTCCTCTCCTTTATTTTGCCATTTTCTAATGTTTATAGTTTGGAGCAGTTGCAGTCTAAAAAGTGGTGAATATGAAGACATTAAATTGTGCAAATTGGGATTGTTTTACTACACCGTCTCCTCCCCGCCCACACTATATAATGACTGTAATGACTGGTGAGGAATCATCAGTATGGTGAAAGCTTTACTCTGTCCAGGGACTATCTGTGATTGAACATATAAAACACCACTCTTGTGACAGTGTCCTGGTGATACTTCTTTGGAGTTGGATAGAAATTGCATATTTGTTCTGAAAATGTGAAGCAAGGAGACTGTATATGTTTTAAAAGTTTGTGACTGGATTAAAAAAAGGACTAGATGTTTTAATAATATTACCCTATGATTTGTCTAGTGGTATGATAATGTTGCAGGAAGGGGAAGTTTTTCTTTCAAAATGGTATTTTGTGAAATTGATATTTTAAATATTTTTTGTTCCCTTTCAGATTTAATTCTGATTATTCTTATCTGGACCTGAAAAAAAATTATTTGAAAGACCACTGTTGGTTCAAGTTCTTCCAGCATATATGTGTGGCTCTTACTAAAGTCAATCCACTGGTAAAAAAAAAAAGGAAAAATGTTAGGGAAACAGAAAAAGATGGGCTTGTTTCCCCTAACTATGGGAATGAGTTGATGTTGAGTAGGAAAGAAGTCATTTCCGTGGTAAAGTATTTTTATTCACCTGAAGAGATATTTTTTCTTTTATCATATACAATTGCTTTATATTTTTATACTAAATCGTTTTGAAATTTTTATGAATTATTGATGGGGGGGATGGAGGGGAAGTGACAGTCTCTAGGAGGAGAAGCTTGTTAACATGCTTGTTAATATTTGAAGATCCTGACAAAGCTGCCCGGGTCACCAATGAGATTACCCCCTGGTAGGGCCTATTGTGCACAGGAAGTCAAAACATTAACTCTGTTAGCATGAGGACAAAGTCTTCCTCAGCCCAGAGGAAAGACCTAATTGATGTGTCCTAAATCCCAGACAACATAATACACAAGCTGAAGGCGGCCAGAGTAAGCCTGTAAGTGTTAACACCTGGAGGAAGCTTTATTGACTTCCTGAATTTTGACTTGGAGAAACTGCACACACCCCCCCACACCCTACACCCCCACACCCCCTTTTCAAAGCAATTTTATGGGGCTTGCCTTGCCTATCAAACTCATTGGGCTACAAGGTAGAGGACCACATTTTAAAAGGGATATATGTAAATTACTCTATGTAAACCCCTTTGTAAAATTATTTGCAACCAAATATTGTTACATAATTGAAAGGGAAATGAAACAGGTTCCAATATTGTACATGCACATTTTTTCTGTGGTATTTGTTAAGGACTATGTGCCATGCACTGTACTAAGCACTGGGGTAGATACAAGCTAATCGGGTTGGGCACAGTCCATGTCCCACAAGGGCACACAGTCTTAATCCTGCTTTTACTGATGAGGAAACTGAGGCACAGAGAAGTTAAGTGGCCTGCCCAAGGTCATAAAGCAGGCAAATGGTCGAGTTGAGATTAGAACCCAGGTCTTAATAATAATAATAATAATGTTGGTATTTGTTAAGTGCTTACTATGTGCAGAGCACTGTTCTAAGCGCTGGGGGAGATACAGGGTAATCAGGCTGTCCCACGTGAGGCTCAAAGTTAATCCCCATTTTACAGATGATGTAACTGAGGCACAGAGAAGTTAAGTGACTTGCCCACAGTCACACAGCTGACAGGTGGCAGAGCAGGGATTCGAACTCATGACCTCTGACTCCGAAGCCCAGACTCTTCCACTGAGCCACGCTGCTTCGACAGCGTGACCCCCTTCTGACCCCCATGTCCATGCTCTATTCACTAGACCACGCTTTTTAGATAACCTGGGACCAACTTGCAGAGGACATTGCTATACCTGCATATATGCCATGAGCTGGTGATTATTATAATTCTAGCACCCCAGGTGACACAGGGATGATGAGTAAATTTCTCCTAGCCTCTTCCTGTGTCCATCTTTATTTGGGGTTTCCCCTCCCTCATCCCACATTTTCCTGTTTCCCCCTTTCTCTCTCCCTTTCTCCTCTCCCCCTCTTTGACTCTTCCTTTTGTATTTCTCTCCCCCCCTTTACCCTTCTCCTCTGTCTTTCTTGTTCTCTCTAACTTTTCTCCCCTCTCCTCCAACCCATTTTCCCTCTCTGATTCCATTCACTCAAAGACCTTACTCCTGACCTCCCCTGATGAAAATATATTATGGATGTGTACAACATAAGTGTTATAGGGCCGAGGACGGGGTGAATACCAAGTGTCTAAAAGGTACAGATCCAAGGGCCTAGACAACAGAGAAGGGGGGTGGGGAGAGAAAAAGGGCTTAGTCAGGGAAGATGGGGAGAGTACTGATCTGTGGGATATGAAGAGAGAAGAAGTTCCCCAGAGAGAGGATGTGGGAAAGGGCCCATGGCAAACTAGACAGGATTGGAGCAAAGTGAGCAAGCTGGTGATAGAGGACTGTAGTGTGCCTGCTGGGCTGTAGTAAGAGATCAGTAAAATAGGAGTGGGTGGGCTGATTGAATGCTTTACAGCTGATGGTAAGCAGTTTCTGTTTGATGCAAAAGTAGCTGGGGCGATCTGTACTGAATGTTGTTGGTAGGTGTGGATTTCTAGCCTTCCCAGTTCTTGGTCCTACTTTACTGTGGAGCTATGTGGAGGGGACCGTGATCTTCACTGTCAGGCCCTGAAATGAATAGCCTTAAATTTACTTCAAGGCCTGTCTCAGTGAAGATTTAAGTAGCCTTGAGTTCTACCACATTCAACCTAATGATACAGGGTGGTGTTTTATAGGTGTAGAGCAGAGAAAAGCAGCTTGGCCTAGTGGACAGAGCACGGGCCTGGGAGTCAGAGGACCTGGGTTGTAATCCCGACTCTGCCACTTGTATGGTGTGACCTTGGGCAAGTCACTTCACTTCTGTGCCTCAGTTGCCTCATCTGTAAAATGGGGATTAAGACTGGGTGTCTTATGTGGGTGGACCGTGTCCAACCTGATTATCTTATATCTACCCCAGTGCTTAAATATAGTGCCTGGCACATAGTAAGTGCTTTAACAAATACCATTTAAAAAAAAGTTTGGAGGGGGTTAAGGGCCGAGATTTCAGCCAAGATTTCATAGGTAAGGGATGCCCAGACTTGTCCTTGCAACCATTTTGGCAGTCTTTCTATGATAGGGGTGGGGTGGGGGGGGAGAGAGAGAGAGAGCGCGCAAGCAAGCAGCACTTGTTTAATAGATTGGCGCTCAAAAAAATATAAATGCCTTTTAAAAAGTCTCTTAGGCTATCCATCTATATATGAGGGGAGTGAGACCTTGTGTGATCCCCAATGTGGGATATTTCTCCTGGCCCACTATTGGTCAGAGAAATGTTGAACCTGAAAGCTAAAGCAGCTTTTGATCCAAACACAGACTGCTATTAATTACTGGCATGACCTTGGCTGCTAGATAGCTGCCCAGTATGTGCAGAGAGTAGAACCTGGGCTTGAATGTGGTCTTTACTGACCTCACAGAGGCTTATGATTCAGTAAATCTTGATGGTCTGTGAGTCATTCTTCTCAAGTGGGGTTGTCCAGAAAAGTCAAACATCACAAGGTTGCTCCAAGATGAGATGATATTCAGAGGTCCAGATGGAGGCTGCTTCTCAACGCCCTCTGCTATCATAAGTGCCATCGAGCAAGACTCTTCTTACACTGATGCTTTTCAATGTGATGCTCACGATTTTGCTGGCTGATGTGTTCAGAGGCATTTAACGTGGCTTTTACATGTAGTATTGAATTTGCAGTCAGTCAGTGGCAAAGACTATCTTACATGATCTGTTACTTGTAGCTGATTGTGCTCTAGCGGCCAACTTCAAGACGTACAGTTGCTCTCTGAATATTTTGCAGGAGCTTCGAAATGCTTCGGGCTGATAGTCTGCAAAAGACCCCAAGTCATTCTTTAGCCAAAACCCTATACCACAGCTCCTGCTCCAGTGGTATCCATCGATGGTATGCAGGTTTAAGCCCCTGAAAAATTTTATTATTTAAGCACTGTCTTTTTGCCAAATGTTTTTATTGATGATTTTATTTTTCATGGTATTTAAGTGCTTAAAATGTGCCAGGCACCGTACTAAGGGCCAGGATAGATGCAAACTAATCAGGTTGGACACGGTCCCTGTCCTACATGGGGCTCCCAGTCTCAATCCCCATTTTACAGAAACTGAGACACAGAAAAGTGACTTGCCCAAGGTCACACAGCAGACAAGTGGCAGATATTGCTAAATGCCTTGACATGGCCAGCACAGTATTTGGAAAGCAAAAGATTTTTGTTTCCTGTGTGCCGTGGCCATTGCAACAAATCAATTGATCAATGATATTTATTGAATGTTTACTCTGTGCACACCAATGTACTAAGTGTTTGGGAGAAACAATAATGTAGGCACAACAATAATGATGGTATTTAAGCACTTACTATGTGCCAAGCACTGGGGTAGATAGAAGTTAATCAGGTTGGACACAGTCCCTGCCCCACATGGGGTTCACAGTCTAAGAAGGAGGGCAAATAGGTATTGAATCCCTATTTTACTGATGACGAAATTGGTATAGAAGTTGTGACTTGTCCAAGGTCACATAGCAGGCAAGTGGCAGAGTTAGGATTAGAATCCAGGTCCTCCGACTCCTAGGCCAGTGCTGAATCCAGGTCCTCCGACTCCCAGGCCAGTGCTCCTTCCACTAGACTTAGCAGAAAACATTCTTATACAGTGGTGAGGCATCATATTTGACGGCATATAGAACACCATCTGTAGTTCCATTATATGCTACCTGCATCTGCTGACTGATGCTGGTAGCTGGCATAAAATGGCAATACTGTATCCTGAACACCAAGGTCCTGCCACACTGTGGGATCACAAGCACAGAAGCACTGCTGATCAGAGCTCAGCTGCGATCAATCAATGGTATTTATTGAACATTTATACTGTGTGCAGAGCACTGCACTAAGCACTTGGGGAAGTACAATACAACAAGGTTGATAGACACATTCTCTGCCCACAAAGAGCTGACAGTCTAGAGGGGGAGACAGACATTCAACTAAATTACAGATGTATACGTGTGCCGTGTGGCTGAGGGGGCGGTGAATGTCCCGTGCTTTAAGGGGGCAGAGCCAGATGAGCAGGCAGCAATGCAGAAGGGATGGGGGTAGAAGAAATAAGGGCTTAATGGACTAGTGTGGTCATTTAATATGTTAAAACTTCCCAAGATGGTCTTTTCTGCACAGCTCAACCCTGGAACATACTTCAGGGTACAAAGACCTTCTGAAGGCCACCCTCAGAACTGGACTCCATTGATAACAGAGCTTGGCCTAGGCCAGTCCTCTTGGTTTTGGATTGGCCATTCCATTCTTCAGCCTGTGCTGCTGCAATGAAGGTGAAACATGCTAGGCGAAAGGTGGTTTCAAGCATTGCAATGCTGACCTTCACATGCATAGTCTGTAGCCAGCCATGTGCCACCCACCTTGGCGTCCATGCACCCTTTGGAACACACCGGAAGTAACAAAAATGAAGCCATTCAGTGTTTTCAAAGGGAGACTCTATCATCATTACTCATCATCATCATCATCTTTGCTAAAGACCACTTGATATGCTGATAGGGTCTTTCTCACTTTAGTAGTTCCTGTGATGATTCCACCAGTAGTAAAGGCCAAAGTATTTCCTTTCATAATTTTCCAGTTCACCCTGAAAGAAGCACACTTTGTACAGCATATACACAGGCGATAGCTCCTGAGTACACTAAGTTCCCATGGCATTATCAAACCACTCTGTTCTCCCTTAACCCTGATTTCTTGAAAGCATTTGTGTATCCTAAAAGCAGAATTCAAGATGCGATTATACTATTTAGATATCCTGTTCCTGAGCCAGAGTACATTGTATTTTAAGTTGGTACAATTCAGCACACCACTTTCTGTGTGGTCTTTAAGATTATATTAGTAGTTTTGTTTTGATCCTGACATTTCCTCTCAGCTTAGGTGTAACAATCATGTTTATAGTTTTGTGTTTTTTTTAAAAAAAAGGTCTTCATTGTCTAATCACTATTTGGCTTCCTCTTGGATGCATCTATCTAGGCCCTTATAATGAAGAATCTAAACCTTCATTATTCCCTACCTACAGCTGCCAAGTCTCTCTGACTTCATATTGGTTAGACTCAGCCTTCTTTCCTTGTTACATATATTCTGAAAAAATGTAGGATGAAATAGGTGCAGTTGCATATTTAAGTATCTTTAAAATTACAGCTAAGATAGCTCCTACCTTAAAGATACTAATTCTGTGTATATAAGCACTGATATGTTTCATCACGGGAGTTGCATGTATGGATCAGAGAGCAGAGGTTGGATGAAGTCTTAAGGCAAGTTGTACAGATTGAATTTAATAAAGTTCATGTGTTGTGAATGAAATTATAATTTCTTGTCCCTTACAGCTTTGGATATATACATTTCTCTTTTAAAGCTTAAATGGAAATAGAATCTGTCCATGTGATGCTTTGTATAAAAAGCAAAGAGTTTACCAATATTTAATTTTAATCATAGCACAGGAAAGTCAGACAATTCCATGCTTTTATGTGTGTTGTTGTTATCATTGGTGTTTAATCATGCGGGGTATGTTCTCACTGCTAAGTAGTAAGTAAATGATAAATCCCTGGGGGAATTTTTTCCCCCTCTATAATCAAATACTATGATTTCTACAATGGCAGAAGTACACTAATATTCTTTGAGGAGAAAACATCAAAATCCAAACAGGGTAATACTCCAAATTCTAATTTTTATTCTGAAAAATTTGATTCTTTTATTCAGTTGAGAGGTGAAAAGCTTCAAAATCGAAGCATATTTGTCAGACTTAAAACCTTCAGTTTGATCAACTCCAGTGAGTGGTAAACAAACACAGATCATTCAGCTGGATGCTAGAGCCCTGAAACAATTGTCCCTTCAGTTTTTCTTCTGGGAGCACGAAATTAGTAACATGTGTGTGCTGATTACCAACATGTGAAAGATGAATCGTGATTATGGTTTTGGTCTAGTGCACAAAGCTATGCTCTGGGGGAAGTGATTTCCTACAAAAGTCACCAGGCCTCTCTAATTAGCCTAAGCACATAGATCGTGGGGTCCTCAGCACTGACGTGGCAATTGCCTGGTAAAGAGGGGAACTGCTCACCCTCCGATTCAAAAATGGTGACAATGTCAGAATGAACACATTGCTGTTATTTAGAAAATCAGATTTCTGATCGATCTAAGGAGGGGCTTGCAGAGATAAGGGGATATTTTAAATTGATTCAAGCCCCAGGTTGATTTGATGATTTAAAATATTTTCTCTGTAGTTTTATTTCAACAGCATTCTGTTCGCATTACATCAACTTGTCTTCTCCATCCTAGCACACTCATTTGTGTGAGTTAAAGGCTTGAAATGAAGTAGAGGGAATGATTCCCACATTCTTCCTCTTCCTTGAGTCAGTGTTAAACATGCTCATTGAATTTGCAACACTAAAGTTCTTCAGAAGTTATAGAAACAAAATCCCGCCCTCCACTCATTTTAATGACAGATTATCAGAAATGGGAGGTGTCTGTCTAACGGAAGTGACAAAAAGAGGGTATCAAAACCAAGACAAAAAAAAATTTGTGATTTTAGTTTTAGGATTAATATCTCCAATTAACAGGGACAAGGTTATTCTTTAAATGTATATAATATTCTTTTGATATCTCTTCAAAGAACATTGTTAATTTTCAAATTTGAGGTTAATGAAGGTAAAATAGACTTGTAGCAACACATCCGTCTTCTCTTCAGAGAAAAGCAAGTAGCATATAATAATATTTTTAAGCACCCCCTCCCCCCCAAAGTAAATTGCAGTTTCAGAATTTCATTGAAGTAGTTCAAATGCATCTAATAATGAAAAACGTTAGCGCTCTGTAGGATTCTTCAGTACATTAAATACCTGAGTCTTCTTTCTGTGGCCTCTTTTGTTTTTGAAGTTCCCTTTGTAAACTTATCTTACAGAGTAGCTGTTATTGTTGCATTTTACCATAGGGAGAGTGGATTTTGACTTTACATTTTGTTTCTTTAGAACACATGTAAAGTTTATTAGTTGGGTTTTCCCCCCTCCAAGTAAAAGATGTTTTCTCCATTATGCTTCCCGTTCACTGCTTCCGCCTCTGTTCATAGAAGTGTGCAGACCAAAGGAATTTTATAGGAAAGCTCCAGGCAGCGGAGACTTGCTTCTTAACTACAATTGGAACAAATTAAAAGCTGCACGTAAGTTCAGCAAATGTTAGTGGTTAAGAATGTGGAACCCTGAGGCCATAGCATTAGTATTTATAGACACGACAAACAAATATTCGTAATTGTAAACTAATTAAATATCACAACTGCTGAGTAGCTTAAATGTTTGATAATGTTTCCTGGAAAAAGGATTTTATTGTATAGTGTTTTTTTTTTTTACTTTTTGTTTACTAATTCAATCTTATGTTGTCTTCTGCTTTACTGAGTCCTAGATGTGTTCCTTTGAAAATTATCTCCAAAGCTGGGCTTGATTTCTAATTGGTAGTATTAGGAAAATTATTTGTGAAATGTGCTCTTATTTTATGGGAATAAAATGACATCGTTTATATTTCAAACTTCATCCCTGATTTGTAAGACACAGAGTATATATCACCACCACTTTATGCCTCAATTTTAAAATTTGTAGAATGTGAGTAAATAGTTGCCCTCTTTCTTTATAGCATCAACACTCCTATCTTAGCCCATTTGAACCTGATTTTTTCTGAAAAAATAAAGCACAAGGAAGTATCTGTTCAGAATCAAGGTGTCATCTATTACATACTTGCACTTAAAGATAATTGTTTGGAATCTAAGTGCCTAAGAATCATGGGATAGTAGAAGTTAACCAGTACTCTACACTGGTCATGCCTTTACTAGAGTGTTGTGTCTAGTTTTGGTTATTACACTTTAAAAAGGATTTGGAGACTGTGGAGAGAGTCCAGAGAAGTGACAAAAATGATTAAAGTGAGGGAAAATAAGTTTTCAGAGGAAAGGCTAAAAGAATTGGAGTGGTTAACCTTAATGGAAGAGAGGAGTGAGGGATGACTCAACTGTCTTCAAGTGTGTGAAGGCCTTTTATGTATAGGATCTCTATGTCCCAAATCCTAACTGTGGGAGTCCATCAAGGCTCAGTTCTGGGTCCCCTTCTATTCACTTTTTACACCTACTTCCTTGGAGAACTCATTCGTTCCCAAGCCTTCAACTACCATCTCTATACAGATGATTCCCAAACCTACCTCTCCAATCCTGACCCTTCTTTCCTTCTCTGCAGTCTCACATCTCCTCCTGCATTGAGGACATCGCTACTTGGATGTCCCGCCAAGAGTTTGAACTTAACATGTCCAAAACAGAACTCCTTATCTTCCCTCCCAAGCTCTGCCCTCCCCTATCTTTCCCATCGCTGTAGACAATACCATTATCCTCCCTGTCTCACAAGCCCATAACCTTGGCATTATCCTTGACTCACCTCTTATTTAATCCATATATTCAGTCTGTCACCAAATCCTGTCAGTTCTACCTTCATGATGTTGCTAAAATCCACCCTTCCCTCTCCATGAAAACTTTACTACACTAATCCAAGCACTTTTCCTATCCCGCCTGACTAGCGCATTAGATTCTTTGCTGACCACCTTGCCTCCTGTCTCTCCCCACTCCAGTCCATATTTTACCCTACTGCCCATATCATTTGTCTACATAACCGCTCAGTCCATGTTTCCCCACTCCTCAAGAACCTCCAGTGGTTGCCCATCCACCTCTGCATCAAACAGAAATGCCTTACCATCAGCTTTTAGGCATTCAACAGCTCTCTCTCCCCTACTTGACCTAGTTGATTTTACTAAACCCCAATCCGCACACTCGCCCCTCTAACAGCAATCTATTTTATATACTTTGATTTCATCTATCTTGCTGCATACCTCTTGCCCAACCCTTCCCCCTGCCCCCGGGGCCTGGAACTTCCTCTCCCTTCATATCCAACAGTCCACCACTCTCCTTACCTTCAAAACCCTCTTAAAATCACCTCTCCTCCAAAGGCCTTCCCTAACTAAGCCCTCATTTCTCTTATCTGCCCTCCCCTGTGCTTCGATTATGGACTTGGCTATGTACCCCTTAAGCACTTTGATACTCATCCCAGCCCTACAGCATTTATGTACACAGGCTAACACTCAACTATATCCCCCATCTAATTTATTTGAATGTCTGTCTCCCTCTCTAGAGTGTAAGCTCCTTGTGGGCAGGGATCATATCTACTAGCTGTGTTGTAGTGTACTTTACCAAGTGCTTAGTACAATGCCAAGCATTCAGTAAACTGCTCAATAAATGCCACTGACTGATCAATTGATGCTTCACAACTCAGCTGTTCTACTCCATGGCAGAACAAATAAGAGCAAATTGGCTTAGAGTGGGAAAGAGTTGAGTTGGAACTAAGGATATTCTTGACTGTCAAAGTGTAAATTTTCTGGAGTAGGTTGCCAAGAGATGTTGTTCATTCATCAGCTCTGGAGAGCTTTAAGATCTCTCCAAAAGTTCCTTCCAGCATTCTGATTGCATGTTTTCTTTAAAGCACCTTACTGGGAAACCTAGCAATCACTGGCGTGGGGAGGAATAACTGTGTGGAGAATATTAGGTATTCAATTCCAATAGAATTAAGGGATGTTTCACCTGAGGAATACACAAAAGAGCAGTAAATAGCTATGGGCACAGGTCAGACTGGAATGCTTTCATTTTCTAACTGCTTAGAGTTGTATTTTGGGATGCTAATGGGAGAATTTAATTTGTTTTTAGCATCTGTTTCTCTATAATCATCCTGTTTAAATATATTGTTTTAACTAAAGACCAACCAATTTTTAATGATGCATGTCTGTAAAATGGTTTTTAAAAGGATAGAAAGGAAATGGTCATGTTATTTTAGTGGCCTAGAAATCAAAAAAAAAAAGCGTTTTTATTTAAAATTATAAATGGATTCATCAAGTTCTCCAGGAATGCAAGGGCTGTGTTCTTGCAGTACCCCAGCTAAGGAAAACTCAGATTGTGCCCTATGTCCAGCCTACACACGCACACAACTCTGCTCTCCACCAGGCATTGCATTGTTTTGAGATAAGCATGCGTTGCTGGAACAACGTTCCCTAATTCTGCTGTCATGTTCTCTCAAAAATTCTTAGTGAAAATATGAATCGTAGTAGAACTGAGGGTAATGTGGTTTCAGGACTTCTATGTGTGAACTTTAAACCAAACTACTTATCTCTAAAATCAAAATGCAAGCCACATGGGAATGAAGGTGAGATTATGTACACCCATCTCTAAACTGCCTATTCTTTTCCTTTAAGTAGTTTAATCTCTAAAAAGGAACAACTTGATTGTTTCTTTGTACTGTCTCTGACTAGAAGCCTTTATAAGAGGTGATGCAAGTCCTTGACTGTGTTAAAACAATAGTTCCTGCGGTACTAAAAAGATGCTTTACTAAAAAGATGCTTTACGATTACTCTATCCCTCAATCTTCCAGGAAGGATATATCTTTTCTATTAAATTTGAAGTCATTTGCCTTTTCAAAGTTTTAAAGTGTGAGGGGCTTGTTAGAGATCATTTGATTTTTGGTGTCAAATCAAGCATTAGCTTTTAAACAGTGAAACACACTGAGTTTACTGTGGAGTCCAATTGCTTCTAGCAATAAAAGAGGAACCAAAACATGTTTTCTCCTGCCATTGCTTCCTTGAGCCCTGTGTCCAACTTTCAGGTATGCTAGATTTTTCTTCTTCACCTTCACACGTCTAAAAAAATTCCAGCCCTGCTTAAGAATGATTCCTCCTTTCTGGCACCAGTGTCGAGTACAGCGAAGCAAGCTAGGGATTAGAGTTCCTCTCCAAATAATTTTACCAGTGGCTGCCCAGGCCTGTACTCCTCGGAAGATATACCATGAGGGGAAAAAATGTGCAATGAGTGGGAGGCAAGAAAGGTGAGTGTAGTAAGAGGGGTTGCTCCTAGCTCGTAGGGGAGATGAGTTAGAGGAAGAAAAACAAATTGCGCTCAGACGATCTGCTCACAACACACAAGTCAGTTTTTGGGGAACTTCTGAATTCTGGCAGTTTAATTTTGGAAGGGACAGTAAATGAGGTTCTTCTCAAGCAGTGAGTAACATTTGGAAAAATAACTCCATTGATAATCCCAGGAGATGTGGAATAGAGTTACAGAGTTAAAATATATTCCTCTCCTTCGAATTTCCAAACAAAAACAAACTTCAGTGATCCAGAAGTGAATTACTGTTCTGAAGTGGCCTCAGCTGCGGCATTTCATTTTGGTTATTTTTATCGTATTCTGAGTGTAAACTTTATGAAGGAAAATGCTTCAAGCATAATTCTTTTTGGAAGGAGGAGTCTAGTATAGGGTGTGTGTGTGTGTGTGTGTGTGCACGCACACACGCATGCGTGGATTCTGGTTTAGAGGTGTGTGTGTGCGCCCGCGGGCCGGGCAACAGTGGGCATGCACATGTGTGAGAGAGAAAGGGTGAGTAGGGGACAAAAGGTAAGGGAAGTGGTGAGAAGATTCTGAAACTGCACATTCACTCTCAGTAGTTGGAGCTTCAGATCTGTCCCCTGCTTGTGTGATAAGCTCATCTGTTTGGGGCAGTTCCCTTGATCTTAGTTTGTCCCCTTTTGTCATGTATGAAATTGGAATCCCAATCCTACTTATTTATCTTCAAAGAGATGAGTTTTGAAGTACTTTCAGACAAAAGGAAACTAGGCATTCACTCTGTAAAGTGCTGTATATTTGGTTAATCTTTATTATTTCATTCGGCTTAGTAATTGCCTGAAATCGCAGGAGGATAATTTGTAAAAGCCCTTCTACCTTTCTTGAGTGTGTGTTTCTAGTGAGTGAAGTTAGCATCTAAATTTTTACCTGTGTATGTACCTTTTCATTCCTAAAAATGCTGTTTGTGAAGCAGAATGAAGTGGACAGTAAGCACTCCCTTCAAAATGAATCCAAAACCTTAAACTTGAAGGTATTTATGTTGAAGTAGATATCACCTGTTGATTTAGAAGGGAATCATTCCTCAAATACAGGTCAATAAAAGGAAAAAAGAACAAACCCACATGATGCAAAATTTGAGGCAATAGTTGGAGACCACCTGAATTCTGGCCGTTTTGATTCTCAGATGGTAGATGAGTTAATTTAATTGCTAGAGGAGTAGCATAGATAGAAGTGAATGTGGCCACCAGTGATAGCTTCCAATGACAGGTATTGGGGAGAGGCAATGTTCAGGTCCTTGAGCAGCATTATGGAAAATCTTGAAGAAGGAAAGGAACCATGGGCTTCATGTTACTGGCCAGGGAGAAAGAAAGAGAGGACATGAATGAGTCTCTATAAAACGGATCATTATCCCTCTACAGTGGGGTGTGTACCAACTGGAAAATAAGGGGCATAAGATGCTTTTGCCTGTCCTGGTCAGCAGTGGCATGGCTGAGTTGAGAGCGGAGACTCAGGTCTACTGTGAGGAAGGAGGCAATGGTAAACTGCTTCTGTATTTTTACCAAGAAAACTCTATGGATACACTACCGGAACGATTGCAGATGGAGGTGGGATGTTCTGGGAGAGATGTGCCCATGGCGTCGCTATGGGTGGGACGTGACTAGACAGCATAAGACAACAAGAAGATGCTTTTGTAGAACTGTTTGCGGAATATTAGGAAAACTACTACAAATTCAAAGAAACCCACAGAAATGAACTGTCTAGTTAACCCCAGCAGGGTGGTTAACTTTTGAACCGAAGACCATAGGAGTACTCCATGATACAACTAGGCTGTGGTCCTTGAAAATGTGGCTGTATTGACAATGTTTGTATCATGGGAAATTTGGCTACAATTAGGTTCCATTCCAGGTGGCTGAGCCCTGCAGGTAAATCAGAGTTACACTGTAAAGCTCTGTCCACTCCTGACTCCTTCCAATCTCCTCATCCCCCTCTCCCTCCCCTGTCCCTAGAGGCTTTCCTGCCCCCTTTCCTACCCCCTTTCCTCCACCAAAAAGTCTCAGGATTCCTCAATGGCTGGCTCTCCTTCGCAACAAACCCCAGCATCCATGTAATAGTGCCAGTCAGGCAAATGTCATATCCTTTTGGTGAGGAGAAGCTGGAAGGTGAAAAGATCAGGGGCAGGAAGAGAGGTCCTGGGAGAAGGGCAATGGTTTTATATATCTTTGACTATACCGCGTTGGCTTTAAAGACAGACGATCAAGCTCCTCATCTTCAAAGCCTTATTGAAGGAACATCTCCAAGGGGCCTTCCCTAAGCGCCCCGCGCTTTCCTCTTCTCCCACTTCCTTCTACATTGCCCTGACCTGTTCCCTTTGTTCTCCCCCACTCAGTCCCACAGAACTTATGTACATATCTGCAACTTATTTATATTGTCTGTCTCCCCCTCTCTAGACTGTAAGCTCATTGTGGGAAGGGATTGTGTCTGTTTATTGTTGTATTGTACACTCCCAAGCACTTTTTACAGCGCTCTACACACAGTAAGCACTCAATAAATATGATTGAATGAATGAAGATGCCCTAATTCATTTTATTCCTCACTTGTCAGAGATTTGCATTTCTCCTCTGCCCAGCTGTACAATCCAGATGTCCATGCGGACTGCAGAAATAAGAGCTGTGCACCTAAGCTTCGGGAAGCAGTTTTATTACACGTTGTTTGCATCAGGATAACCAGTACTTCTTGTACACAACATATGGAGCTGTGATGGTGATTTGTAGCATGAAACTTCATGTTAAATCCATATGTAGTTTTCCTCTCTCCGAACACTACATCAGTAAAACAAGTCACAGGTTGTACCATTGGGCAACTTGCTCATGGTATTTTTTTAGCCTCTCCCTTGTTAAATGGAAACTTGGGCTGTGTAGTTGGAATACTTTTCCATCATTTAGCTCTTCAGAAATTAATTTCACTCAGAGAATACCGTGAATAAATCCCGAGTGACAAAGTTACACATATAAGTCTTTGCTGCCGGTGCTCTAAGGTAGAAGAGACAATGAAATTGGAGGGCAAATGTGTCCTCAGCAGGAGGCTGAAGGTATTCAATTGTGATGTGAACTCTGTAATTAAAGAGGTCTGTTGGAGTTGTTATTCCTAGAGGAGCAGCGTGGCTCAGTGGAAAGAGCACGGGCTTTGGAGTCAGGGCTCATGAGTTCAAATCCCAGCTCTGCCACTTGTCAGCTGTGTGACTCTGGGCAAGTCACTTAACTTCTCTGTGCCTCAGTTCCCTCATCTGTAAAATGGGGATTAAGACTGTGAGCCCCACGTGGGACAACCTGATTCCCCTGTGTTTACCCCAGCGCTTAGAACAGTGCTCTGCACATAGTAAGCGCTTAACAAATACCAACATTATTATTATTATTAAATGTACAAATGGCTACCTGGTAACGTTGCCTCAAGGGAAAAGTAAGATCTTAAAGCCTATTTAAGAGCCATCCTTTGTTTGTCAGCATTGAAGGATATGAAGAGTATGAAGTATTTTTCTAATGAAACCTAATAACTTCATTCATATTCATTCCCTCTTTCCAAATGAGAGCTTTATTCTCAGATTTTGGAATCTCCTGCCTATTGTGACTTAATGGGTCTTTAGCCTTGTTTGCTAGGAAAGTTGCATAATACATCTGGGGATGAAGGGGAGAAAGTGTGTTCTAATTGTAGTTGTTCCAGCTGGCAATCTGGGTTTCCCTCCCAGTTTAACAGTTTACAGCCTGTCATTATTTTAGCCAACCAAGGCAAGAAAACCAATTGATCAGTGGTATTGATTGAGCCTTTACTGTGTGCAGAGCCTTGTACTCAGCACTTGGAAAAGTCCACTACAGTAGAATTGGTAGACATGTTCCCTGCCCACAAGGAGCTTACAGTCGCGTGGGCTTACACTTGTAGTATTCCTGGCAATTGAGGCTGAGTCTGCTGAGCTCTGGGATGTATGCTGGCAACAAAAGCCTCAACCCTTAGGAAGAATGCTCGACTACAGCTCTTACCTTGGCAGTGACATGCGGTCTCCTTAATGATACACACTTGTGCTGAGAGGGGATTCACAATTGTATAGAAAATTAGCTTCAATCTGTCTTATTCTCTTGTGTTTCTGCAGAGAATGGTACCAGCCAGGAACAATGGACTGCTCAATATCACTTTTAAATATGACAGTAAGTAACCAACTAATTAGGCTTGTAAGGATTGGCATTTGGAACAAAATAAAGCTTTGCTAAGTGCTGGAATCCTAGGCAGTGGGATGGCTTTGATAATTTTTTTCAGAACTGGATCTGTCTTGTCAACCACATGTAAGACTGCAGTCTCGAGTTCTATTTTTAACTTTGCAGCTCACTTTTTGGTGGTGCAGATCTGTAGTGTGCTTTAGTGAGGTAATACATGTGAAGCTCTGGGTGTTTTTCAAAGCTACATTAATTCAGAATGATAGTATGACTGTTAATAGCTGTAATGAATTGAAGCAACCAGGGGGCATTACTGTTGAGTAACTAGTATTTTTTATTTGCCCTAGAAGTAGAATGGGGTCAGACCCCCTGCTAAAGAAAATGAGGAGGGTTTGAGACAACCAGAGTCAGGCCAAGGATAGGGCATCTCAACAATGTTGCCAAATTAAAGGAAGAAGAGGGAAAGAAACTCTCAGAATTTACAAAACCTAGCCTGATGAACCGTAGTATATAAATAAAAATGTTGGCAGGCTTAGGCTTGATTTATAACAGCCCCTACTTATGAATCATCATTTGAGTAGGATTATTAATATGAGTAAAGAAAAAAGGAAATTATGGTAAGGCAGAGACTGCTGCTTGTAAAGGTCAAATGGTGGAGGCTCTACTAAGGCCTTATTTGCAACCTAGCAACTGTAATATTTTTCTATCATTTCCTGAGATGAATCAATACAGTGCTCTTATGCAATGCTGCAAGCATTCCAAACTGCTAATACAAAGGATTTTTCTTTTTTTCCCCTTTATAAATGCCCTGGCACTGATGAAAGATCCACTCACAGAAAATCTTCATCTACTAAGACATCTAAAATTGATGTTTTAGCTCAAATGACATTTTTAGTGCAGATTTTCAGTCTTTGTGCTCTGTGTATTCCATATGAAGAATAGATGTTTTTCATGGGAAAGCAGATTGTGATTTCACTATCTCTAAATTATTTTTGACTGGTCAAAAGTCTCCCTATGGAGTTTGAAAATGTCTTACTGTTGCTTTCCTAATGGAAAGTGTTCAGTGTGTGTGTGGTCTGCATCCTCCTTCTCAATTTTAATTCACAATTGATCTACAATTCCAAAACAATTGGAGCGCTCGTTGATTTTTAGAAAATGTATTTTGTGTAAAGTTTTAGTCAGCGACATCCAAAAATGTTAAGCTCGTTATTAATCGCATCCAGTTGCTTTTGAAAGCTAGCCATTGTTTTCCAGTTAAAAAGATACTTTTGTCTTCAAGAAAAGGTTTATGTTGTTGCTCAATTGCCATGCAATGGAGGTCTGACTGTATCAAAGATTAATTGCCCAGTTTTAATCAAATCTAAAGTATGGAATAATCTTCTAAATCATATTGTATTTACTGATGTAGGGCCATGTTTCTCAAAGAACATTTTGTTGTATATGCATATGCCATGACCACAACATTTTGGGGCCGTGTCATTATCTACCGCCCTCCTGATCCCACCTCCAACTTCTTTAACCACTTTGACTCCTTTCTCACCTTCCTTCTCTCTTTTTCCATGCCCACTCTGATCCTTGGAGACTTCAACATCCACACGGATGTACCTGGTGACTCCTCTGCTGCCTGCCTCCTATCACTCCTTGACTCCACCAACCTCCTGCTCCACCGCACCTCGCCCACTCACCAATTTGGTCACACCCTCGATCTCATCATCTTTTACCGCTGCACTATCTCCACCCTCACCAACTCTGAAATCCCTCTCTCTGACCATAACCTTCTCACCTGCCTCCTGAAGGAAGATAAGCGTTCCTAACAATCAAGATTTGATGTGCATTCCATTATATAGCAATGTGATTGATTCAAGGTTCCAAGAGATGATGTAATTCATTGAGTACCTATTGGGTGCAGAGCACTAAATTAGGTGCTTGGGAGTATACAAGAAGAGTAAGTGACTACCTGCCCTCAAGAAGTTTATAATCTAATAGAGCTTTGATGACCATTAATAGAAAATTAGATACATAATAAAGAAGTAATGAGTTTTGGTAAGCTGATTTTGTTGAAGCATTTTCATCTTTCATTCAGTTGTATTTATTGAGCACTTACTGTGTGCACAGCACTGTACTAAGCACTTGGGAGAGTACCATATAACAATAAACAGTTACCCTGCCCACGATGAGCTTACAGTTATTGAAATACAATTGTTGGGATGCTGAGTAAATCATTCCAAAGTGACCCAATTTGGCTTTCAAGGTGTGCTACTGAAAGACAAAAATATCAAAATCCTGGCCCCCACTCCCACTTCCAAACATTATGGTACAAAATGTGCATAGGCAGAGTGATAAGACCTGAAGCACTTCTGGTATGTATGGGCATGAGAAGGAAGGAGGGAGGGAGAATATGAATGAGAATGATTATATTTTTGTTAAATAGTAATTATCCCTGTAGGGGCTTGGTGCTTTCATAAGTTCCCTTTTTAGTATGAAGTCTAACAGACTAGCATAAGATACTACTATCCCCTTCATTTCAACTCTTAGTACCAGTTAAGTGGCCCCCTGAGGTTTTAGCTACTAATAATGACCTGAGAATTTGTAATTAAGATTTCCAAGCTTATCTCTCTTATGTTGCATAGAAGAGTAGGAAAACACTTGATTTGAGGTATGCTTGGGTTTGAAGCATCATTTTTAAATATTTAATACTTTCTATGGGCATTTTGCTTGTGAATTTTCTAGTTCAACAGTAAATCACAAGGGATTTAACAGAAAAGTAAAATATTCCTCTGTGGGCAGCCAAAGCTCGAATCCTATGTTTGAACGTTCAGCTATTTTCCATAACCTACATACCCCAAAATGTATCCTAGAAGAAAAGAACTTATAAGAACTTATTGCATCATCTGTGTCTGACAGATCTTTTGAAAACTGGGTGGATTGATTTAAATCATTGCCAGTGACAAAAAATAAATAGTGATTGTAAACAAGGGGAAGAATCCATACCACCGAGTAGAGGACACCTCTAAAAACTGTCCTAGTATTTACCCCCAGGCAGGGGTGTGAATCACACATCCCTCTAAAGAGGAGAATAATGGCTCCAAAACACTACTATAATTTTCCTGAGCAGTAGATCCGCATATCTCTCTGGCATCGCAAATGTCATTATGCAGTCAGTTCTCCTATGACACTGATGTTGCCTTTTTAAAAATCCCTTGCACTGTGGTATTTACACCGTGATTGATGCCACATGCCTATGCACAATTGCTTTTACAGACACAGCATCACCTTCTAGCCAACTAACCACACCTTAACCTGAAGAAAATTCCTTAATTTCCAACGTTTGAGACAAAATGTGCAATGAAAATGCTCATATATGGTAGAGCTGACTGTCCTCTCTATTACTTGGTTCTGTGTGTAATGCAAGAAATTAATTTGGCTTTAAGAAAATATTTTTAATGACTCGTATGGTAAAAATGCTCCTATTCTCCAAACTTTCTAGACTGCACTTCATTTTTGAATCCAGTGGGAAAACATGTGATTTCTGATGCACAGAACATAACCATCAACCAATATGCCTATAATAACCAGGTTGCAGTCGCCGTGCTTTGGACAGCAAATGCTCTTGGTAAGTTGAGGGGAAATAAATCTGTCAGATGAGGTTTCCCACATATCAAATGAGGTTTCCCTCAGAAGCGTGGAATTGTATAGAATTATTGTTTTAGAAAATGTTTAGTTGATCATTGGTGATGTGTAAACCTGCAGGATAGAGCAGTATTCCCAATAGGTAGCTGCTTATCTAGGCTTTGCACCATTGCTTACCCTGAGCTGAGGAAGCTGCGGATACTAGCTAAGAGCAGGGGCCCTCCCTTGGAATAGCAGTGGAGACAGTTTTCCCACTTGCTCCTCTCTTCAATCAATCAATTGTATTTATTGAGCGCTTACTGTGTGCAGAGCACTGTACTAAGCACTGGAGAGAGTACAATATAACAGACACATTCCCCGCCTACAATAACCTTACAGTCTAAAGACTATGAGATAGTCTAGAGACTCTTTTCTGCTTCAATTGGTCAGAAAAAAATTTAGCTGTATCTGCAGCCATTATTTTCCAGCAGTAACCTTGGTATATCATTTAACTATAAAGATTATGTGCCCCAAAAGGTGTGTCTTTGAACAGATGTATGAATTGCTAAATGGGTTTTTGTGCTGCATTGCAAGAATTAACTGGAACACAGCATTCCTCACTAGGATTAAGGAAAGAAGCATGGGAGGGTGACAGAAAATATAGTTGCTAGATGGTACCATCATAATGATAATTATGGTATTTGTTGTGTGTTCAATATGTGCCAAGCTCAATACTAAGCACTGAAAAACCTTCAAGATCATCAGGTTGGACCCAGTCCGTGTTCCGCATGCCATTCACACCCTAATCAGGGGAAAGAGAATAGGTATTTAACCCCCATTTCAAGGATGAGGAAACCTGAGGCCCAGGGAAGTTGTGACTTTCCGAAGGTCATACAGGAGGCAGAATTAGAACCCAGGTCTTCTGACTCCCAGGCCCGTGCTCTTTCCACTAGGCCATGTTGCTTCTCAATCTTTGATTGCCTACTGGATGCAGAAGACTGTACAAGGGATTTGGACCCATAGAATAAAAGTAGAAGACATTCCTAACCTTGAAGCATTTACAATGTAATGGGGGTGGGGGGGCGGGGAGAGAGATAGACACAGATTGTGTTTTGTAAAAGGGGAACATGAGAAAATAAACAGACACAACTGGTAAAAACACAAATTTTAAAAATGAATGAATAAATGAAATATAGTAAAAATATGAGTGCTAACGATGGCTGAGATTGGAATGACATGACCACAGAGATGAGGATTAGTTGAGGAATGCCTAGTGAAGGACGTGGCTTTTTAGGAGAGCACTAAAATCGAGGAGGAAAATGACTTGGTGGATTGGGGAGGGAAAGTTAAGTATTGGAAAGTTAACGATAGTTAAGAGATGGGGAGGTCAAGACTGAGAAACAGTAAGTTACCTTAGGAAGAGTGAAGAATGTGATTTTGGATATAACGGAGGAGAGCCCAGAAAGACAAGAAGGAGACAGCTAGTAGAAAATTATTTAGCCAGTTATTGGGAGTTGAATGCAGAGAGAGAAGAGCTACCACATTGGAGGTTCATGAGGAGGAGGAGTGATGTGTTCTGAATTGAATTTCAGATAGGCAATCCCAGAATAAGAGTGATGGAAGAGGGGAAAAGCTAACAGCAGGGAGACCAGTAGGGAGGCTGATGCAGTAGAACAGCTGGGAGATGCTAATAATAATGATAATGTTTGTTAAGCGCTTACTATGTGCCAAGCACCATTTAGAGTGCTTTGACCAGGTTAGTGGCCATAGTAATGGAGAGGAAGTTACGAATCCTGGAAATATTGTGGAGAAAAAGTTGGCAGGGCTTACGGGAGGCTGAATGGGAAGTGAAAACCAGGAACCAAAGATCACGCCTCAGGTACATGCGTATGGGAGAGGGAGGATGGAGGTGGAATCAACTGGGATGAAAATGTTAGGAGGGGAAGGTGTAGGAGGGAAGAAGGAAGCTGCCATATTGTGATTAAAATGTGTGGGAATTGGCGGGGAGGGATTCTATGTGGAATGTCTTGGAGTCAGGAGGAAATGGGAGAGTGAGTGAAGAGGGAGATGAGTAGAAGATCCAGAGCAGAGCCTTTAACCCTCTTGTATTATACTTTCCCAAGCATTTAGTGCAGTGTTCTGCACACAGTAAGCGCTCAGTAGATATCATTGATTGATTACCATATGCAGAGCACTCTATTAAGCATTTGGAGAAGTATAGTGCAACAGAGCTGGTAGACATGATAATAATAATAATGTTGGTATTTGTTAAGCACTTACTAGAGAAGCAGCGTGGCTCAGTGGAAAGAGCACGGGCTTTGGAGTCAGAGGTCATGGGTTCAAATCCAGGCTCGGCCACTTGTCAGCTGTGGGACTTTGGGCAAGTCACTTCACTTCTCGGTGCCTCAGTTACCTCATCTGTAAAATGGGGATTAAGACTGTGAGCCCCACGTGGGACGACCTGATTCCCCTGTGTCTACCCCAGCGCTTAGAACAGTGCTCGGCACGTAGTAAGCGCTTAACAAATACCAACATTATTATTACTATCTGCAGAGCACAGTTCTAAGCGCTGGGTAATCAGGTTGTCCCACATGAGGCTCACACTCTTAATCCTCATTTTACAGTTGAGGTAACTGAGACACAAAGAAGTTAAGTGACTTGCCCACAGTCATACAGCTGACAAGTGGCAGAGTAGGAGTTTACAGTCACCAACTCCCTCTTGTTATCTTGCACTGTCTCCCTCCCACCCTTCCCTGTTTCTGTTGTTGGGGGGAGAAGGGGTGGGGACTGTCCATCTCTTCTGGGTGACTCTTTCCCTCCCATGTCGTCCTTCTCCACCTCTTGATTGCCACTGACCCGTTTTACTTTTTCAGTCATCATGTTTCTAGCACACCTCCTGGAAGCATTGTTTTGAGGTTCGTATTTAGGGGACATATTGTAATATTTACTTTGGTTACTAACAACATCTCTTTCGACCTGCAGGGCAATCATACAGTGGGGAGGTCAATTTTGCATAATTTATGAAACCAGTGCGAAATTTTGTGGTAACTATATCCTGGTTCTCGTTAATATAAATAGTATTCATGGACATATATGTCCATGGAATTCATCCTTATTATTTAAGAGTTTTGTCTGCCTTTGTCAAATAATGCAATATATGTAAATTGAAATATTTAATTCTCTAGAGTGTAGTTTCTCCTGCTTTAGACATTATAGTATTTAAATGATCATGCCTCTTTTCTAGCTGTATGTCTGTCTTGAAATTGTTAGAGGAAACTGGGTATCCAAAGGAAATTTCCGCTGAACCCGCATTCAGCACATATGACAGTTGCTAAATGGGAATGCTTAGGCTGCATTTAGGACTAGGAGGCTGTACTGTCATCACAATTGGGTTGGAAATGGCATCTTTAGTGCTGGTATTTGTTAGCTTAATCCATTTGGTTGTTGAGTTTTTTTTGTGTGCAAATGGCTTAAGGTGCATTTTCTTAAATGTTAACTGGTTTCTTGGAAACTTTTAAAAAAATTACTTTGACCTTCCCTAGCGCCCTCCCCATTTCCTCAAAGAAGTTTGAATAAAAAGAAAGCAACATTTGGCATAGGTACTCGAAATCATCATGCAGTAAAATCTTTGGTATTTGGTACCTTTACCACCCTGAAAGCTGCATCTCTGGGGTTCCCTGCCCCACCATTCAGATTATCAGTATAGTGATACTATTACTATTAGTGATGATATTTATTGTACACTTAGTATATAGGCTAAAAGCTGGGGTAGGTACCCCATAGTCAGAATTAGTCATCATCTCTGCCTCACACGGAGCTCACCGTCTGAGAGGGGACAGGTATTTTATCCCCATGTTACAGGTGAGGAAACTGAGACACAGAGAAGGTAAGTTATTTGTCTATGGTCACGTAGCAGGCAAGTGGTGGATCCTGGACTAGAACCTGGGTCTCTGGCCTCTCCTGGCCCTGTGTCCTTTCCACTAGACCACATCTGGGTTCACAAAGCTAAGCTCATTTAAGACCCACACGTTTTGAAGAACATTCCAATTGCCCTCAGGTTTAGCTGAATAGAGCCAAGTGCCATTTTCTTCCTGTCCCTACCTGCCATTGTCATTGGTCTGTTCATTTCTCTGTGTATTTACCTGCATGCTTCATAAAATATCAATCAATCAATGGTATTTATTGAGTGCTTACTATGTGCCAAGCACTGTATTAAACACTTGGGAGAGTACAGTACAATAGAATTAGCAGACTCGTTCCCTGCACATGACGAGTTTACAGTCTGTTAGTGCTATGTTACCAGTGTGGAATCCAAAATACCAGTAAAAGGCACAAAAGGGAATTAAAATAGATATTTGCACACATCTTAAAAATGGAGGAATTGAGATGTTTTCGTTTGTGTACAATATTATTTCATCCAAATTATGACAGTAAAACTCAGAACAGTTATTCAAGTTCTTTGTCAATTCTGAGACAGCTGTTGAAAATCATGTATTCTGCTTGCACCTAAATAAAAGCAGGTAGATGGTGTTTGATATTCATGGTTTTCATTGAAATATTCTGAGTGCCTCTATTTTAGGCCTAATGCCTATTGGAAGGACAAAATATTTTCTAAGCAAAGCATTTGACTAAATCATGATCATTTTAGATGGATGTACTTTGACATTTTAAATGTTATCAAAACATTAGAAGGATAGATATATCTAATGAACACAAAGCTGCAGAAAATTGTGGATTTCTTTGAGATATAATGGAAACATGATCTGTAGCCTATACAAATGCATTATGCCAATGACGTCAATAACCTGTTTTGAAGATCCTTGTCAAATTCCGTCCTAGCAGGTGCAGATGAATCTAATGTTACTGGTTTTACTAAAATCAGACACGCTAACTGTTTTCACATGGGCTAATGTTTCAGGCTGGCCTAAAGTAAAGCTTTTTGGTGATTGGAAAATATAATCATCCTAGAGCTTTCAAGGATTTAATCGCTTATTGTTTACAAAACACAAGATAATTAATCAAAGGATATTTTAGAAACTTAGAGGGTTTTTTTTATGGTATTTGAACACTTACTATGTGCCAGGCCCTGTACTAATAGCTGGGGTAGATACAAGCTAATCAGATTGGACACAATCCATGTCCCACATGGGGCTCACAGTCTTAATCCCCACTTTACCAATGAGAGAACTGAGACACAAAGAAATTAAGGGAGTTGCCCAAGGTCACACTGTAGATAAGTGGTGGAGGAGCTGGGATTAAAACATAGGTCCTCTGACTCCCAGGCCCGTGTTCTTTCCACTAAGCCACACTGCTTCCCAGAGGTAGCAGTGTATTCTACTGCCAAACAATTCTGTTATTATAGAACATATTTGTTGAGAAAACTGATCAGTCATGAAGAAACTCTACAAAATTTCAGTGTCAGTATAATTTAAAAGGTGCTGTTTTTAAAAGCTGCTTTGTGCCTGGAATTTAGTTCAAAGTGAAAATTGATGTGGGCCTGGATAGCTTTGTATTTTGGTATCAATTTACAGAAGTGCCTTCTGATGTAGATTAATTTAAAAGTTTTAAAGGAAAATTTTTTTAAAAACCCTTTATTGAAATGGTTAGAGATATTCCTTCATATCTAATCAACTAACTTCCTGAAAATGAGATGAGTGGATTAAAATTGACAATGGGTTTGAAGCGAAACATACTGTTGCAGAAATCATGGAAACTTTTGAATTCCCACCTGTGAAAGGACACTGATAAAGATAGGAAGATTTTAGTGAAGACAACAAAGTAAGCTGGGGGAAGACTACTTCCATTTATTTTCCTTCTCTATTTCAGGAAACAAATGGAAATGACCTAATTATGTCCTTTATTCTGCCTCCAAAACAGGGCCTGCTATATTCATTTTCATTACAGTCTTATGTTCTGGGAAAATGGTTGTACTGTGATTGGCTGTATTTTCCTATTAGACAGCCATTCACGATACAACTAAATGTTTAAAAAAAAATGACCCTGCTTTTGGGGAGGTATGTTTCTATAAACCTGCATACTATAAATTAGGATTCATTCCAGAATTTCTGGAGGAAAGAAACGATGCACTCTATATGCTCTGTTAAACATATCTAAACTATTGTTTAATCTTTATTAAAGTCATTAACAGGTGTTGAAGGGTTACTAGATTGTAAGCATTTCAATAGATTTTCACTAGATTGTAAACCCCTCCAAACCAGGGATTGTGTTTACTTACCCAATTGTAACTCTTCCAAACACCTTAGTACAGTGCTTGGCACAGAGTCAGTGTTCAATATTAATAGAATTGATTTGGGAGAGAGAGGGAATGGGGAAGGAATTGACTGACCTGAAGGTTATGGCTCTATAGGAACTTCATTGGACCACTCCAGAGTAATCTGTTTTTTATAACATCCAGCAAGTTATGTTGTTTTTAATTTTTGTTCCTTAATGAGGCTCTCCAGCAATTTTTACAGCCAAATTATGTGCTTCTTAGTAATGACACTTTTCTTCTGTTTCATTCCATGAATAAAATGCAAAAACCAGAGAAATGAGTGTAAACATACAGGGTGGGGTGGAAAAACTCCAACCTTGCTGCCGTTACTGCACCACCGCCACCGAAAAGCAGCTCATCTCAGAACTAATGCTGGTGTGTCAGTTGCAAAGATAACACATTGTTCGATGATGCAAGGTGGAAAATTAAATCTAAATGTCCTTTGGGAAAGTTAGAGAACACCCTAGCTTTTTTGATTCCATACTGGCATCATGCTCAGTCTCTGGGAGACACGATTCAGACCAAACTTCATGTCTATACGGAGCAATTTTGGTGTCCAGCTTTTTGGCTGAGACCGCTAACCACAGGCACCCCATTGCAGCAGTCAGAAATGGAGTAACTGCCTCTAAGAGCTGACACCAAGAAGAAGAAATGAAAATAGCACTAGGCACTGTGGGTAATCACACTGGCAAGAATGCAACAGGGACTGTCAATCAATTGTCTTTATTGAATACGACCTGTGTGCAGGGCACTGTACTAACCACTTGGGAGAGTACAACATAGCAGAGTGGTAGACATGTTCCCTGCTCACAAAGATCCTACAGTCTAGAGGATTGTCAACTACACGTTGGTCTTACAGCCGCATTTGCCCACACTGACAAAATGACTGCGAGTAGCATCATTTTCAAACCTTGTACTGTTAAGTTAAAAAGGAAGAAAACATCCACAGAACTCCATTATCTGGACTATCCGATTAGGCATCGTCACCCATTGTCCAAGGGTGCCAGTAACAAAGCTATTGCTATATGAGGTTCAAGATGATTATTAATAATAATAATAATAATTTGGCATTTGTTAAGTGCTTACCACGTGCCAAGCACTGTTCTAAGCGCTGGGGTAGATAGAAGGTAATCAGGTTGTCCTACGTGGGGCTCACAGTCTTAATTCCCATTTTACAGATGAGGTAACTGAGGCACAGAGAAGTCAAGTGACTTGCCTAAAGTCACACAGCTGATTAATGGCAGAGACAGAATTAGAACCCATGACCTCTGACTCCCAAGCCCGGGCTCTTTCCACTATGCCACACTGCTTCTCATGATTATCCTTACCTTCACCAGAATAGAGTACATATATTGCACCAATGCAATAGAGAGCTTGAGAACCGCAAAATGCATTGGAGCGGAAAGACAGTTCCCCCAGAATTTGCCCATCCTGTTAATTGCATTTATAGTAATTGCTTTTGCTTTGTGTCAAAGACATGCACACATGCATATGCATATATACACACACACACACAATGCTTAAAATGATTTGATTCCCAGTATTAAGAGTGTGGAAAAAATAGAGCACTGGTTTAAAGTGAATTTAGTATCCTACAACAGCTGATTAGTCAGAATCCATACTCTGTGAATACAAAGCCTGGGGTTCACTCTTATAATGAACAGAGGTGAATTCCTTTGAAAGAATCAAGACAAAAATGCAGTGGAAGAAGGGTTCTGGGACATGGAGCAGCACAGGGTCACTTCTTGTAGCCAGAGGAAAGGTACCTGTAAACCCTGAGGAAGTATTGTTGCAGGCCCCTTCACTACTTCTTAGGTAGCTGCCATATTCACTACCATCACCCTAGTAGTGCCACTGAATGTACACAAAATACCCTGGGTTGGTTCATTTGTGTTTGCTTTTTAAGTGAAAACTTGTTGAAAAGGAATTTCCCGTTCAGCTATATATGGGATTTGGTGGCTGAATGCATCTGGGTTTGTTGGACATGAATTTTTCATTCTGAGATAGGTGGTTACTAAGCATTTTAGTGACCGCATTAGAGCAGATTGAACTAATAAATTAGTCCTAGTACACTACTTTGATCAATTTTCCATTAATACAATTTGTGCAATAATTTCATCAGATTGGTAGAGGCTGTCCTACTAATGCTTTCCCCCTTGATTCTTCCTTTCCACAGTGAATTTTAAGAATTGGTTACTGAAAATCTAGGAAATTCTTAAAAGCAATGTCGGATTGAATCGCACAGTACAATAATCATGGCACTAACTAATGTAATCTATGGTTCTCAAGTCAAAGTGCTTTTTTAGTTTAGCTTCCAAGAAGCTATATAGTTTTATTTTAAACATACTCATAATGAACTCTTTCATTCCAAGTCAACAGCCCAAGTCCTCAGACACAAGATTGAACCCCGTTACCCATTATGCAAGTTGGGGTGCTCACCAAATGAGTTCATATACAGTCTGAATGAGTTGGAAACAAAAAAAATGAGCTTAGAAATGATTAGTTTTGCTCTTAAAGTGTTCTGTTTTCCGTAGGCATTGAATTCTTAAAAGGATTTCGAGTAGTACTGGAAGAATTGAAGTCAGAGGGAAGACAGTGCCAACAGATGATTCTGAAAGACCCAAAGCAGCTCAACAGTAGTTTCAAAAGAACTGTAAGTAATGTCCTGTTGAAAACATGTCATTGTTCCTGGGGTCCTGAATGGCTTATTGAAAGGAGTATAGGAAATTAGAGATGGAAAAGGACTATTTTAGTTCATCCTCACCTGTCATGATTGGAAAAGCAATTGCAGCTTCCTCCACATTGCTGAAGAAGCACTTCAGTGCCTCTGTAGTAAAAACAATTCTCTGTAACTAGAGAATCATGTGCCAGTGATTCTTCAAAATAGTGTGTGCATATTTGTATTTTCCCAACAGATACTTTGAAGTACACTATTGCTAAGGAAAAAATATTTTTGTGAAATAATGGTATGGCATTGTTAATATTGGTTTTCAGGCACACCCTGTTGTCCTATATAACGTGAGGATTACCTCCTTACGAGATTTTGTGTTAAGGAACAGGAAACTCACACTTTAGTACGCACCTGTTGCATATGCACACAAGCAGTTTCTTCTTATAATGTGGCACGTTGAGCTAAAATAGGCTCAAATGATTTGGAAGAAAGTTCTCTACTTCCCTAATCAACTTTCTGGCCAAACTGTATACTGAAAACACATATTTCAACAGAATGAGGGGATTGAGAAACAGTCTTGGTATGTGTAACCCAAGTGTCATGGAGAAGAGATGTGGTTCCTGCCCCCTCTGCCCTCACCTAGGCACAGAGGTGAGCTTGTTGAGCCCATTTTGGTAAATCATCTTCATTAGGAAGAATAAGAGTTGTGTCTGGGGAAGAGGGATAACTCAGCAGGTCTCCAGGGTGTATCTGTCTTCTTTTTTTTTCCTTTTAGGGAATTGAATCACAGCCTTTTTTGAACATGAAATTTGAAACAGATTATTTCGTAAAGATTGTCCCATTTCCTTCCATTAAAAATGAAAGTAATTATCACCCTTACTTCTTCAGAACTCGGCGTGAGTATGGCCTCGGTTATCTATTACTTTCTCCCTTCCTGCTCCACTCAATGCACTTATTTTCCTTTTTGTTGATTGCAGTTGTTGATCCATCAGAGATGACTCACTTTCAAGATGCAAAATCACATTTAGACCAAGAATCCAAGGGAAACGTGTCTAGTGATTTCCATTCAGGGAGCCCAAGAAAAGGGCTCCTTTTTGTACAGAAAGTAACTTCTGAGATTAAAACTTAAAAAAACCTAACATCTACACATGGTATTCTTGTTGTTATAAAGAAATTAATGATACAGGCAGTTTTATTCAGATGTTTAGAAAACTCAGTGGATTTTAAATTCAGTAATTATTTACTTTATAGAAATTAGGAAATCTAGGAACAGACTACACAACCCTCTTCTCCCAAGTAATATAGCATTTATACACCTTGACTGAAGACACGAAGAGTGCTTTAGCTAGGGCAAAGAGGTAGATTAGTTGTGTAAAAGATTTTCAAATTATTCAAGCACATGGAGTCACTACCTGAATTTTGTATGTGTAAACCAAGGGTGCTATTGAAATAATACATGCATTTGGCTCTCGGTATAATGTTAAATCGACCATTTATAATTGTTGTTTCTTTATTGTATTTTATTTAATAGCATGTGAGCTGTTGTTGCAACCAGACAATCTGGCCTGTAAACCTTGTAAGTAGAATAGAAAAATGCTCTCTAGAAGGATTGTAGTGATTTTCATTGTTGCTGTTGTTGAAGTGTGCTAACCATAGGTATTCCCTCTCAATAGTCTGGAAACCAAAGCACATGAATATCACCCAGCAAGGCTTGAACATGAAAGTGTCTTTTGACCACGCACCCCACAGTTTTGGGTTTCGCTGTTACTACCTTAACTATAAGCTAAAACATGAAGGCCCGTTCAAGAGAAAAACCTGCAAACGGGTACGTTCCTTACTTGAATGAAAGTATACCACGAATGCTTAAAATTCAAACCAAACAAAATTCAAAGCAGTCTTGGTTTGTCTCTGAAAATCACCATTCCAGAAAATCCTCATCAAATATGTAGGTGGAACAAGGGTACCACCGTACACTGTGCTTAAGGTGTACTCTGTGGTAGTTAGTTGTTTTGGAAGGAGCATTAACTCTTTCAGATTACTAAAGGACAGTTCAGTGCATTGTAGCTGAGTAGTTCAATGTATGCAACAGTGCACTAAATAGGCTTTTAATGTTCTGTATGAATTAATGCTCCTCCCAAAGTGCCTACCTGAAGACATTCTCTATATGGATGTCTTCATGAGATTGCAATCTCCATATGTCAAAAACTGAACTGGTCATCTTCCCTAATGATAGCACCACCAGCCTCCCTGTTTCAGAAATCCACAGCTTTGGCATTATCTTTGATTTCTCACTCTTTCGTCTCAGTTGGTTGCTGTGTCCTGTCAGATGGCCATTGCCCTGGTCCAGGGGCTCACCATATCCTGGCTTGACTACTGTTTCATTCAATCGGTTATATTTGAGTGCTCACTTTGTGCAGAGTACTGTACTAAGCTCTTGGGAGAGTACAATATAGCAGTTGGTAGACACGTTCTCTGCCCACAGCAAGCTTACAGTCTAGAGGGAAAATGGTATTTGTTAAGCACTTATGTACCATGCACTGTACTAAGCGTGGGGGTAGATACAAGGCAATAAGTTTCATTCAATTGTATTTATTGAGTGCTTACTGTGTGCTAAGCACTGTATTAAGCGCTTGGGAGAGTACAATATAACAATAAACAGACACATTCCCGGCCCACAAGGTTGGACACAGTCCATGTCCCACATAGGGCTCACAGTCTTAATCCCCATTTTACAGATGAGGTAACTGAGACACAGAGAAGTGAAGTTGACTTGCCCAAGGCCACAGAGCAGACAAGTGGCCAAGCCAGGACTAGAGCCCAGGTCCTTCTGACTCCCAGGCCCATGCTCTTTCCCCTAGCCTTTCTTCCTGGTTTCCCTGCTTCCAACCTCTCCAATCTCTACTTCACCCTGCTGTTTGGATCAGCTTTCTAGTAGTTAGTTTGCCCATGTCTCTCCTTTCATTCATTCAATCATATTTATTAAGCACTTACTGTGTGCAGAGCACTGCACTCCTCAAGGCCTTCCAATGGTTATCCGTTCACCTTTGCAAAATAAAAGCTCCTGACCACTGCCTTTAAGGCACTCCATTAGTGCTCTCCAACTAATTGATCAGGTCTGTTCTATGATTATCCCAGCTCACACTTTCAGTTCCTTTAAATCACGCCTCACTGCTCCTCCTTCTCAACTTTCTTGCCTCCAACTTCTGGCTCACACCCTTCTTCCTGCCTGCAACTCTCTCCCTTTTCAAGTCTTCCAGGCCACAATTTTCCCCATCTTCTGAATTCTCACCTCTTTCAGGAAGCCTTGGCTGATTAATGTTCTCATCCTCCCTGTTTTTGCACCACCATAGCATACGTTCATACATATCGATTTACGTATACAATTTACAAATAGGAGAAATGGAGTTTAATCCAACTGTAAATTATTCTTTGTCAATCTTTCTCTGTTATATTGGAAGCCCCTTGTGAGCAAGAATTATGTTTTCTACCTCCACTGTGCTCTCACAGTGATAATAATTGTGGTATTGGTTAAGCGCTTACTATGTGTCAAGCTCTGTAATAATAATAATACTAAGTGCTGGGGTAGATACAAGATAATCAGGTCCCATATGGGGCTCACAGTAGGAGGGAGAACAGGTATTGAATCTCCCATCTTTCAGATGAGGGAACTGAGGCACAGAGAAGTTAAGTGATTTGCCCCAAAGTCACACAGTAGAACTCAGATCCTCTGACTCCCAAACCCATGCTTTTTCCACTAGGCTATGCTGCTTCTAACAAGTGCTTAGTACTGTATTCTGCACATAGTAAGTGCTCAATAAATACTATTATTTAATACAGTTAGAAATTAGGCTTAATAGTTGGTTCCGTGGGCATTGGCCATGCTTCTCCCTATGGGGAACAATTTTCTTTTCTTGTGTTTTTTTTCCCCTCTGGGCTTTGTAAATAAATATTCTTAGAGATAAAAATTAAGCTGATATGGGTATTTTGTCTAGTCTTTTATTAACTAGGGATTATTTAGTGGTTTCTTTGGTCTCAAAAGTTTACAAAAAAGACTAAGCAGAGGATATAACTGGTTACAAATAATTTTAGTGCTCACTAAAATTAAGTAATTTGCACATTTTTTTCCCTGTCTTCAAGACATCTCTACTTGGATGTCCACCAATCACCTCAAACTTAACATGCCCCAAACAGAACTCCTTATCTTTCCACCCAAGCCCTGTCTTCCCCATGACATTCTCATCACTGTAGGCATCACCACTGTCCTTCCTGTCTCACAAGCCCATAACCTTGGCATTATCCTTGACTCCTCTCATTCAACCCACATATCCAATCTATCAATAAATCCTGTTGATTCAACCTTCACAATATCACTAAAATCCATCCTTTGCTCTCCATCTGAACTGCTACTATGTTAATCCAAGCACTTATCCTATCCCACCTTGATTACTGTATCCATCTCCTTGCTGACCTCCCTGTCTTCTGTCTCTCCCCACGCTAGTCCATACTTGACTCTGCTGGCCAGATAGTTTTTCTAAAAATTCATTCACTCCACATTTTCCCCACTCCTAAAGAACCACCAGTGGCTGCCCAACCACCTCCGCATCAAACTCCTTACCATCAGCTTTAAAGCACTCAATCACCTTGCCCCCTCCTACCTCACCTTCCTACTCTATTACAACCCAGCCTGCACATTTCGCTCCTCTAATGCCAACCTACTCACTGTACCTCAGTCTTGTCTATCTTGACGTCGTTTCCTCACCCATGTCCTGCCTCTGGCCTGGAACTCCCTCCCTTTTCATATCTGAGAGACAATTACTCTCCCCCACTTCAAAGCCTTATTGAAGGCACATCTCCAAGAGGCCTTCCCTGACTAAGCCTACATTTCCTCTTTTCCCACTCCCTTTTGCATCTGAATTGCTCCCTTTATTCATTCATTCATTCATTCAATTGCATTTATTGAGTGCTTACTGTGTGCCGAGCAGTGTACTAAGTGAATGGGAGAGTACAGTATAACAATAAACAGGCACATTCCCTGCCCAAAACAAGCTTACAGTCTAGAGGGGGAGACAGACATTAATATAAATAATTACAGTTCTTCACCATCCCAGCCCCACAGCTCTTATGTACAAATGCAAAATTTATTTATATTATCAACACTAAGCACCAAGTACAGTGCCCTGCACATAGCAAGCACTCAATAAATACAATTGATTGATTGAAATAGATAAAGGTAATTGAAGTGTATGACTTTTGATCTTCCCCAGGCTCTTGTGGATAGTTCTGGGCTGGTGGTTTGTTCATTCAATTGTATTGAGCACTTACTGTGTGCGGAGCACTCTACTAAGAGCTTGGGAGAGTATATTACAACAGTAAACAGTCATATTCCCTGCCTGCAATGAGCTTACAGTCTAGAAGGAGGGAGACAGATATCAATGCAAATAACGAAAATTACAGAGATGTACATAAGTGCTGTGTGGCAGGGATGGGGGGAAGAGCAAAGGGAGCAAGTCAGGTTGACGCAGAAGGGAGTGGGAGATGAGGACAATTGGGGTTTAGCCTGGGAAGGCCTCTTGGAGGAGATGTGCCTTCAGTAAGGCTTTGAAAAAGGAGGAGTGTAATTATCAGTCAGATTTGAGGAGGTAGGATGTTCCAGGCCAGAGACAGGACGTGGGTTAGGGGTCAGCAGCGAGACAGGTGAGATCGAGGCACCCTGAGAAAGTGAGCTCTAGAGGAGTGAAGTGTGCAGGCTGGGTTGTAAAAGGAGAAGAGCAAGGAGAGGTAGAAGGGGGTAAGGTGATGGAGTGCTTTAAAGTCAATGATGAGGAGTTTTTGTTTGATGCAGAGGCAACCACTGGAGTTTTTTGAAGAGCATGGTGACGTGTCCTGTACGTTTTTGTATAAAAATGATCCGGGAAGCAGAGTGCACTATGGACTGGAGTGGGAAGACGGGAAGCTGGGAGGTCAGCAAGGAGGCTGATGTGTTAATCCAGGCGGGATAGGATGAGTGATTGTATTAACGTGGTAGCAGTTTGGATGGAGAGGAAGGGGTGGATTTTAGCAGTGTTGTGAAGGTGGTATTAATTAATTAATTATGGTATTTGTTAAGCGCTTACTATGTGCAGAGCACTGTTGTAAGCGCTGGGGTAGATACAGGGCAATCAGATTGTCCCACGTGGGGCTTGGATTTTTTAATCCCCATTTTTTTTACAGATGAGGTAACTGAGGCACAGAGAAGTTAAGTGACTTGCCCAAGGTCACACAGCAGACAAGTGGCGGAGCCGGAATTAGAACCCATGACCTCTGACTCCCAAGCCCGTGCTCTTTCCACTAAGCCACGCTGCTTCTCTCGTACTGATAAGATTTAGTGACGGATTGAATATGTGGGTTGAATGACAGAGAAGAGTCAAGGATAATGTCAAGGTTACGGGCTTGTGAAACAGGAAGGATGGTGGTGCCATCTACAGTAATGGGAAAGTCAGGGGGAGGACAGGGTTCAGGTGGGAAGATCAGGAGCTCTGTTTTGGACATATTAAGTTTGAGGTGATGGGAGGACATCCAATTAGATGTCTTGAAGGTAGAAGGAAATGTGAGACTGGAGAGAGGGAGAGAGATTGGGCCTGGAGATGTGGATTTAGGTATCAACCACATAGAGGTGGTAGTTGAAGCCATGGGAACTAATGAGTTCTCCAATAGGTAGGTGTAGATGGAGAATAGAAGGGACCCAGAACTGAACCTTGAGGGACCCTCACAGTTAGAGGGTGGGAGGCAGAGGAGGAGCCAGTGAAGGAGACTGAGAATGAGCAGCCAGAGAGATGAGGAGAACCAGGAGGGGACAGAGTCAGTGATGCCAAGGTTGGATAATGCTTCCAGGAGAAGGGGGTGGTTCACAGTGTTGAAGACAGCTGAGAAGTCAAGGAGGATTAGAATGCAGTAGAGGCCATTGGATTTGGCGAGAAGGAAATCATTGGTGACTTTTGAGAGGGCAGTTTCTGTGGAGTGAAGGGCCAGATTGGCGGGAGTCAAGGAGAGAATTGGAGGAAAGGAATTTGAGACAGTGGGTGTAGACAACTCGCTCAAGGGGTTTGGAGAGGACTGGTAGGAGGGAGATGGGGGCAATAACTGGTTTTTAATATTCATTAATATGAAAGTATTTGGATTGACTTTCTGAAGTAGATGTTTTGTGTTTTTTCTTCATTTGTGTTTTATTTTGTAGGAGCATAACACAGAGATAACCAGCTGCCTTCTTCAAAATGTCTCTCCAGGGGATTATATCATTGAGGTATGACTTTTTTTAACAATTAATTGCAGCCAGTGAGGAAGTTTTAAACTCAGTTTTTCTGCCTGGTACTAAGCACTTGGGAGAGTACAATATAATAGAGTTGGTAGAAGTTGTTAAACTTAATTTTTCTGCCCTGTAGCTTTTGGAAATTCAGGGGCAGTAGTCAGGCTTTCTGTGCATGCAGTTTTCTGGCTCAGAGTGAATCAAAGTTTGAACTACTATAGAAGAAGCATATATCAGTGCCCTAAGGGTGTTCACTCTGGCCTTGTAAATGAGTACAATAAACTAGTCAACAGTTTTTGTTTTAACTAGCTGTCACTCTTCCACAGAGAGAAAAATCAATGAAGTCAATATTGTCAGGGGACCTAGGTTCTAATTCCGGCTCCTCCACGGGCCCCCTGTGTGATCTTGGGAAAGTCACTTCACTTCTCTGTGCCTCAGTTACCTCATCTGTTGAATGGGGATTCTATACCTCTTCTCCCTCCTACTTAGACTGTGAGCCCTGTGTGGGATTGGAACAGTTTCTGACCTGGTTATCTTATATTTTCCATAGTGCTTAAAGCAGTGCTTAGGACATTAAGCACTTATCAAATATAATAATAATTATTATAATTACCAATGTAGTTATGGGTAGTAGTTTTTCATAACAGGGTTTTATCTTCTCTCCTTTCAAGCTGGTGGATGACACAAACACGACCAGGAAGATGATGCATTATGTCCTAAAGCCAGGTAAGAAATCCTTCCTCTGGCCCCTGGAAGATCAGGTCTCTGATATTTTCCTTGTATCCCAGGGTTTTATCTGTGCTACTCCCAAAAGAAGTCTTTCAGATCTGATTTCATTTTTTCTTTATCTGTGCCTGGAAAGGGATTCCTGCTAAAGTGCATTATTTGGTCATTCAGTAAGTATAGCAAAAGACTGTGAGTACTGCAAACCCTAAACTCTTTGGATTAAATAAATACTTAAATGTGGCTTGGTAATTTATTTAAATTGTGTATTGGAAATCCTTCCTCCTAGCACAAAGCCAGGGAGACAAAGTCAGCTGTTGAAATAATAATAATGGTATTTGTTAAGCGCTTACTATGTGCCAAGCACTGTTCTAAGCACTGGAGGGGGATACAAGGTCATCAGGTTATCCCACGTGGGGCTCACAGTCTTAATCCCCATTTTACAGATCAGGTAACTGAGGCACAGAGAAGTTAAGTGACTTGCCCAAAGTCACACAGCTGACAAGTGGTGGAGCTGGGATTAGAACCCACAACCTCTGACTCCCAAGCCCGTGCTGTTTCCACTGAGCCACACTGCTTCTTGGTGTGGCTGCTGGTGATTTTTCTTGGAAAAGAAAATGTTGAGAGTGTCATCGTAATTTCTTCTAAGGCTTAGCCCACTACTCTGGGTCCCTGAAGGAAGGAAAATGAAAGGCCTTCACACCCAGAAGTAGTTATTGTCTTAAATTCCTGCAGGTGTTATTGCAGTCTGTCTGAAAATGAGTAGCTCTACCTTATGTTTCCAAGGGTGCAGTGAAAGAAAGATTGGAGAATCCAGAACTTGCTATGCTACTCATTTTCTTTTGTATTTCACAGTGCATTCACCTTGGGCTGGACCAATAAGAGCCGTTGCGATAACAGTACCGCTTGTCGTCATATCAGCATTTGCTACGCTCTTCACAGTGATGTGTCGTAAAAAGCAACAAGGTATCTCTCTGTGCAGTTTTCTTGAATAAAGTGTGCTTACGGTAGCAAATGTGGAAAAAGAGAGGATGCTGATTTCACTCAATTGAGTTTGAGCGCTTACTTTGTGCAGAGCACTGTACTAAGTGCTTGGGAGAGTTCAATGTAACAGAGTTGGGAGACATTTTCCCTGCCCACAAGAAGCTTACAGCCTAGAGAGGGAGACAGACACTAAATAAATATAAATAATAGTTGGGAAGGCTCTTTCTTAGGGAGCCGAGAGTCCCACAAATGCCTTAGAACAAAGTAAATCTCGATCGTGCCTCCGGGCACCGGACAATATCGTTAACCGTTGAGTTGGAAAAGTAATGGAAAGTATAGGCATTTAAAGCTATAGCCACTTGCGAGGGATGATGGAAACAAATCAATCAATGGTATTTACTGAGTGCCTACTGTGTGCAGAGCACTGTACTAAGCGTTTGGGACAGTACAAAGAGAAACAAAGGTCCAAAACCCACTAACTTTTTTATTTGGAAGACAAGTGAAGACTCCTTTTAGTACGCATAATGATGCATTTTACTGTTTCCAAGCTCCCTCTGCTGGCCAGTTGGTTCTCTGCCGCCCTTCTCCCCTAGCACTACACACCGTGAGACTCTCCGGCCATTCTCTGCTCACACTTTGATAATCCAGCTCTTAGCAGTGAACCAACAACTAATAATCAAGGCAGAGGAGTCCCTTAAAGGAAATGCAATAGTTTGCCCTTGCTTGATAGATTGCTGGGAATATGAGTTAGGTTAGAATCCTAAGGATAAAGTGGAAAATTCATTCATTCAATAGTATTTATTGAGCGCTTACTATGTGCAGAGCACTGTACTAAGCGCTTGGAATGTACAAATTGGCAACAGATAGAGACAGTCCCTGCCCATTGACGGGCTTACAGTCTAATCGGGGGAGACTGACAGACAAAAACAATAGCAATAAATAGAATCAAGGGGATGAACATCTCATAAAAACAATAGCAATAAATAGAATCAAGGTGATGTACATCTCATTAACAAAATAAATAGGGTAATAAAAATATATACAATTGAGTGGACGAGCACAGTGCTTAGGGGAGGGGAAGGGAGTGGGGAGGAGCAGAGGGAAAGAGGGGAAAAGAGGGCTTAGCTGAGGGGAGGTGAAGGGAGGGTAGAAGGGGAGCAGAGGGAGCAGAGGGAAAAGGGGAAGCTCAGTCCGGGAAGGCCTCTTGGAGGAGGTGAGCTCTAAGTAGGGCTTTGAAGAGGGGAAGAGAATTAGTTTGGCAAAGGTGAGGAGGGAGGGCATTCCAGGACAGCAGGAGGACGTGGCCCAGGGGTCGACAGCGGGAGAAGCGAGAACGGGGGACAGTGAGGCGGTGGGCGGCAGAGGAGCGGAGCGTGCGGGGTGGGGAGTAGAAAAAGAGAGGGGAGGAGAGGTAGGAGGGGGCAAGGTGATGGAGAGTCTTGAAGCCTAGAGTGAGAAGTTTTTGTTTCGTGCGGAGGCTGATAGACAACCACTGGAGGTTTTTAAGAAGGGGAGTGACATGCCCAGAGTGTTTCTGCAGGAAGATGAGCCGGGCAGCAAAATGAAGAATAGACTGGAGTGGGGAGAGACAGGAGGAAGGGAGATCAGCGAGAAGGCTGACACAGTAATCCAGCCGGGATATTATGAGAGCCTGTACCAGTAAGATAGCCATTTGGGTGGAGAGGAAAGGGCGGATCTTGGTGATATTATAAAGGTGAGACCAGCAGGTTTTGGTGACGGATTGGATGTGTGAGGTCAATGAGAGAGCCGAGTCAAAGATGACACCGAGGTTGCGGGCTTGAGAGATGGGAAGGATGGTCATACCGTCCACAGTGATAGGGAAGTCAGGAAGAGGACAGGGCTTGGGAGGGAAGATGAGGAGCTCAGTTTGGGCCATGTTGAGTTTTAGGTGGCGGGCAGACATACAGGTAGAGACGTCTTGGAGGCAGGAGGAGATACGAGCCTGAAGGGAGGGGGAGAGGAGAGGGACAGAGATGTAGATCTGTGTGTCATCTGCATAGAGATGGTAGTTGAAGCCGTGAGAGCGAATGAGTTCACCAAGGGAGTGAGTGTAGATGGAGAACAGAAGAGGGTCAAGAACTGACCCTTGAGGAACCGCAACAGTTAGAGGATGGGAGGGGGAGGAGGAGCCCACGAAGGAGACCGAGAATGAAGAGCCAGAAAGATAAGAGGAAAACCCGGAGAGGACGGAGTCTGTGAAGCCAAGGTGAGATAAGGTGTGGAGGAGAAGGGGATGGTCAACAGTGTCAAAGACAGCTGAGAGGTCAAGGAGGTTTAGGATAGAGTAGGAGCCATTGGATTTGGCAAGAAGGAGGTCATGGGTGACCTTAGAGAGAGCAGTCTCAGTAGAGTGGAGGGGACGGAAGCCAGATTGGAGGGGGTCCAGGAGAGACTGGGAGTTAAGGAATTCTAGGCAGCGAGTGTAGATGACTCATTCTAGGAGCATGGAAAGGAAGGGTAGTAGGGAGATAGGGCAATAACTGGAAGGGGAGGTGGGGTCGAGAGAGGGTTTTTTTAGGATGGGGGTGACGTGGGCATGTTTGAAGGCAGAGGGGAAGAAGCCATTGGAGAGTGAGCGGTTAAAGATAGAAGTTAAGGAGGGGAGGAGGGAAGGGGCGATGGTTTTTATAAGGTGAGCGGGAATGGGGTCTGAAGCACAAGTGGAGGGGGTGGCACTTGCGAGGAGGGAGGAGATCTCCTCTGAGGATACTGCAGGGAAAGATGGGAAAGTAGGGGAGAGGGTTCGGGCGGGGGAGGCAGGAGGGGGAAGGATGACTTTGCGGAGCTCAGACTATCAACCCTATCTTCTTTTTCAATTTAGAAAATATATATTCACATTTAGATGAGGAGAGTCCAGAATCCTCCACGCACACTGCAGCACTCCAAGGAGAAAGACTTCGACCTCGCCCCAAAGTGTTTGTCTGTTACTCCAGTAAAGACTGTCAGAAGCATATTAACGTTATCCAGTGTTTTGCCTATTTCCTTCAAGATTTCTGTGGCTGTGAGGTAAGGGGGGGTAGGGCATGTATTCATTCTCCACCTCACTCTTTCCCTTTTAGCTTTTACCCCCAAAATTGCTAGCGGTAAATGAACCCTTTAAGATGTGGATTCTTCTAGGAAAGTTTGTGCTTGTTAGGCAATCCAATTTAAATGGCCATTGACTTTGAGGCTCTAGTTTATCCTAGCATAAAGCAGTGCTGTGGGATCCTTTCCTAGAGGAAAGTTTTCTGCAGATATTTAAAAATGGACACACTCGTATGCTCTGACCCCTTTTCCACAAGTAGTGGCTGCCTCTGTGGGGTAGTATATGGAAAGACCTTGTGGTTTTAGCCTCTGTGCAGCATTGACGGTAAGCAGCTTGGCCTAGTGGAAAGAACCTGGGCCTGGGAGACAGAGGATCTGGGTTCTAATGCTGACTCCACCATTTTGTCTGCTGTGTGACCTTGGGCAAGTCACTTAACTTCTCTGTGCCTGCTATCTCATCTATAAAATGGGAATTTAAGACCGTGAGCTCCATGTGGGACATGGACAGGCTATGTCCAGCCTTGTATCTACCCCAGCGCTTAGTACAGTGTCTGACATATAAGTAAGCATTTAACATGTACCATTAAAAAAAAATTGTCAGCGGGTAATGATGGAGTCTCCTGTCATACGTGAAGGACAAGCTTCGGTCCAGTCAAGAAGACTTCGGGATTGGGAACCTGTACGATGAAACTGTAGTGCTAGTGAGCCTCGGGCTCCACTCTCACTCTCTCATCCCTGTCAGTCGCTTCGCCCCAGGGCAGTTGGAAGAAGCAAGTAGGTGTTCAGGGGTGGAACATGTTGGGAAGTGGAGGCAAGAATTTTACATGCAAGAGCCATCAATAGCCAAAGTGATACCAGCCAGGTACAGGCACTATGAATTAATATCAGCCAATTACAGTGTTCATGTATGTGTAGACTGGCAGGGACTGCCAATTTGTATGTAGATCTTTCAACCACCCCTACAGATCTGAGTGATGTTTACTGTCAGTAGCACCATCTTTGAACCCGGAGGACAGATGTGTGCGTTGAACCCGGAGGACAGATGTGTGCGTTTGTATCGCAAAACACTGCACTACCGGAGACAGTCTAGACAGAAGGAAAGAAAAAGAATGGCACATTTTTTCTTGGTTTGAATTTAGAAAGCGTATTTTTCAGTTGTGATTTTTGTCCAGTTTCTTTTTTATCCTTGAAAGGTTTTCTTCCAAGTTTCCTCATGTTGATAATGATGAGGGGGCCTCCCTTAGAAAATAATAGATAAGCCTCTGCCCTGTCATGAAGACCTCATGTGAAGGGATTGATTATTTTAACTGCATCATATTATTATATTATCTATCACCATATCTTATATTCTAAATGAATTATTCATGCTAATGTCCATCTCCCCCCTAGACTGTAAACTCATTATGGGCAGGGAACATGCCTGCTAATTGTGTTGTATTGTACTCTCCCCAGCGCTTAGCAGAGTGCTCGGCACATAGTAAGCACTCAATAAAAATGATTGATTACAGTGATGATAGCTTCTGTCGTGCCCCCTAACTCTGTTTACCCTGCCAGGCTTTGTGACAAGCATGTAGGTAGGCAGGGGTGCAAGCACATTGCAAAGCGCACTCAAGAATTTTACATGGAGAATCCATTTGGGGCCAAAGTGACCATAGCAGAACACGCTGATTCCATTCTGCCTCATCATAAACCCTAATGTCCACTTTACAGCATGTCGAGAAGATAAAACTTCTTCTAAAATGCTCGATCCACCATTTCAATATATTTCCTGTTTTAGTTCCTGTGGCTGTTTTTGACAGTGCTGGACACTGTGCCCTTCGGGCTCTCTCGTTCCCTTCTTTATTATAGTAGTCTGCCCCCTGCTGTATACAAGCAGTTTATACACGCTCCTGTCTTAGTTCTTTGAGAGGAGTTACTCCCTCCTGTGCAGTTTCTGCCATGTTCTCTTTTTTTAAAAAATAAAAACTTCTTCCAAGATAAGAGACACATTAAAGGGAGAAAGATTTTCAGTTAATCAATTCTTCTCGAAGCCCGTGTCGTGATCGTACTAGAGTGACAGAACCTTAGACGTCTCCTTCAACATTGATTGTAATTGAAGCCTATTCAGAATTCAGTTATTAATTTCTCTTAGAAGGCTTTCCATGCAATCACTTTGCCCCCGGTGTTAAACATTTTATTCACAGTCTATTTTTTTAATTTCACTGAGTATGGCAGCAGTAATACATTGTGTTATGGTATGGTTTTATGGAGCTTCCTGATTTACTTTCCCTCTCCCCCTTACGTTACCTAAAGGCCTCCATTGTGATGATGGTGAAGTATTTTTTCATAGAATATTGTGCCTTCAGCATCTGGGGAATCGATCAATAGTATTGGAGTGTTTGTAGTGCGCAGAGTAACGTGCTAAGCAAAAGGTGGAGTTGGATGAGGGTGTTTGCAATTTAAAGGTTTGGTAGCATTTTATTATGGGCAAAGTGACTGCCATGATTTGTTTTTTTTCTCCACCCTCCTTCCCCAAAAAGATCATAGCTGCAAGCATTCTGATTATGAAAAAACTCTTTTAGCCATTTCCTACTTCATCACCATGTGCACTCACCCACAGAGGTTCTTTGTTTTACAGAAAGACCATGTCAGAAGTAACACAATGATTTAACTACTGTATGTGCTCAGTTTTGAGACAGTTGAAAGTAAATTTTAGATTTCTTTGGAAAATGTAATGCACTGTTCATCTCTCCACCCCCCACCAAACTCCACCCCACCCCACCCTTTCTCAGTGGTCAAGCAAATGATCCATCACTGTTTCTAGTTAACAGCTACCACTGAACAACTGTTCAGATCTTTGTAACTCTGTTCTCCACAACCCTCACAGAAATTCCTTGCAACTCTTTCAGAGATCCAGACTTACAGATTGAGAAACATTGTCCTAAGCTATCATTCATATTCTACTTAGGAACTTGAGTGATTACCCTCTACCAAAATACTACAGACACTGCACCCTCTTTGGCAGCAACTCTCCAATGGGCAGCCATGCTTAATTGTGACCGTAGACCCTCCCTCTGAGAATATTAGGGCTAGAGCCCATAGCAATAAGTGGAGAATCAAGGAAGACAATGTTGGATGTCGAATCCACTTGTCATTTTTCAAAGTCTGTTCGGTTCTTGAACAACATTTTGGGACTCGGGGGGAAAATGATCGGCTTGATTCTTATAAAGCCAGTTATGTTTTTTTCTTAATGGCCTAAACTACTTCCTCCTCAAGTTCCCGTTAATCAGTTAATGTAATTGGTGGTACAGTAGTTCTGTACTCTGTTCAAGGTGTCCAGCTTACTTGGTCTGCAGCTCTTAATAAAGTGTGGATACTCGATAAATGTTAAATCATTGTAAACCAAGATCCCGTTTGCTCTTCCAGGTGGCACTGGATCTGTGGGAAGACCTCAAGATCTGTAGAGAGGGACAGAAAGAGTGGGTGACTCAAAAAATCAAAGATTCCCAGTTCATCATTGTCGTGTGTTCGAAAGGAATGAAGTACTTTGTGGAGAAGAAGAACAGTAAGCATAGGGGAGGAAACCGAGATACGGGACAAAACGAACTCTTTCTGGTAGCCATGTCCGCCATAGTGGAGAAGCTCCGTCAGGCCAAGCAGAGTTCACATGAGCTCTATAAGTTCATTGCTGTCTACTTTGATTACTCCTGTGAGGGAGATATTCCCGGAGTCCTGGATCTGAGTTCCAAATACAAACTCATGGATCACCTTCCTCAGCTTTACTCTCACTTACACACGCGAGACCTTGGCCTTCAGGATTCAGAACTGTACGCTGTCAACATCAGTAAGAGGAACTACTTTCGGAGCAAATCTGGACGGTCTCTTTATGTTGCCATTTGCAACATGCATCAGTTCATTGATCTGGAACCCGATTGGTTTGAGAAACAATTCATTCATTTCCCTCCTCCCCCCCCTCCACTCAATTACCATGAGCCCATTATGGAGAAGTTTGACTCTGGCTTGGTGTTGAATGATGTCATTGGAAAACAGATGTTGGAGGGTGATTTCTTCCTGAAACCCAATGCAACCCTTCTTGGGGCGGTCAATTTAGACTCTCATTTGATCATCCAGCATTTAAGTCTGGAAGAAGACACAGAGTCTCGGGATGTTCGTGAAGGCAGCTCTGTTCGCCGCCCACTGTTGCATGCTGTAAAAGCCGTCAACCCCCCTGATATGCCTCGAGATTCGGGGATTTATGACTCTTCTGTCCCATCATCCGAACTGTCTCTACCGCTCATGGAAGGACTTTTAACGGACCAGATAGAAACATCCTCCATTGCGGGGAGTGTCTCTTCCTCTTCAGGCTTGGGTAAGATGCAGGAGTTAACATTGTGTTTTAGGTAGTACCTGACACATTCAGTGCAATTCCTGTCCCTACCCTGGAGTCATCGTCAGTTCTGATGAATCCTAGCCCGTGGTCTGAAACAGTGTATTAGGTTAACTACTTACTAAATAGCATCCTCTTGAGCTCTTTTCATCAAACTCAGTTCAAAATGGGTTGACACAAACCAATCTAGTACCCTTGAGAGTCATTTTATTCTCTCACTGGGTTCACTCTAGGGAATCTTATCTCCCTTTCGGGCAGTCACATTACATAGTGAATTACTGTAGTTATCTGCATTGTATCAGGAATAAACCCAAATCACATGTAGGAACATTTGCTAGGCTAAACAATCTAGAAATACTCAGTTTTTCCTACTGATGGAGAATCATTTCAGATCCACTCCATTAAGGTCACAACCTTGGATAGATTAAACCTAAGAGCAGATTATTTTGTTCTGCTCACAGATGACTCTTCCTCAGCAGTTTCCTTTTCATAAAGCACAACCCTAAAATTTTCTGTGGGGGAAACCACATTGCAAGAATGTACCTCCTCTTAAACCACTTTTTTTTGTTTTGTTTTTTAACAAAGAGCAAACTAAATGAGAGTTCTATCTCTATGTGAAATCATTTTTAAAAGAAGTTGGGGAAAATTCTTAAGGTCTTTCAGAGACTGGAGGAATATCACATTCCAGCTAAACTCCATCAAAATTCCGCTGTTGCTCAGTTCAAAGAGTTAACTGCTAAATAGATGCAACGAAATCATTCCTCGTGCCCTTTTTTCTTTTCTTTTCATAGGCGAGGAAGAAACGTCTGTTCTCACTGCCACCAAATCCGTCATCTCTGATGTGTGTAAAGCAGAACTGAATTGCCAAATCTACACTGATGAACTCCAGGCAATTGCACCTTTATAACCCAATGGAAGATTCTAATGCATTGCCACTTTAGCAACAATGTTTGTCTTAACCACCACATCATCCTCATATCTGAAATCTATTCATTGGATGTTGTGTTTGTGACCAATAGATTCTCCTCCTTCCCCTCTCCTCCTCCCACCCACCTTGTTCTCGTGATAAAATCTTCGCAGTTCTCTGCAAACTTTTTACAGAAGAATGCAAAGAGGGGATACATATAAGTTCTGAAAACATTGTTTTTTTCCATGTTCTATCACCTGTCTTGAACTGTGTTCACACATTCCTGCATTTTTGAACTTTTAAAACAATATTTTGCAAAACCTCTTAACACGTGGGCATAGAAACAGGGACAGTCCAACTACCAACTGTCTATTCGGAATTGGCATCTCAAGAATCTCATATCGATGTCTCTCCTCCCCCCTCCCTCCCTCCCACCCCCTTCCTAGTGAGATATTTAATTGAGCAGCCACAATTAATAAATAAGCAGGTGCAGATTTACTGTTATGAGAATTTTAATTTAGTTGCGTAAATGATCATATGTGGTAGCAAACAGGAAAGTCCTTTGTCCTGAGATATTTAGATTGGAATGGAAAACAGTAGGAAATCTCAGGAATCTGATTCTTGCTGCTAGTCTGTGATCCAATTGAACTTAATAAAAAACCAAGGGTCAGGTGTACACACGCAGTACATATACTTTTCACTTTTTTGGAAAGCAATTGGTTAGTTGGGGGCTTGTGTTTTATATCTAGTTAATAAGGGGCCAATCCCTAAATTGTCCCTTGTCTCTCCTTCCTCTCCCCACCCCCCCTTTGCATTCATTCCCCTAAATGTTGTTGTTGTTTTTTAATCAATCAGCTGTTGGGCTCTAGCATAGGGAATGTATTCATGCTCTTATCGTGGTGCTGCATTTTTCTCTTTCCCATCTGACCATAAGTTAACAAAGTGTCCAGGTGTGCTAATTATAGTTGTGTTTGCTAGATGTTGGTGTCACTGGAGTTTAAAGAAAAAAAAAGGTGCAAAGTGAAGTTGTTTCTTGTCTTAGTGATTAGTGATAGTATATTAGAGCTGTGGCTTATTGCCTCGTAATAAGGATGAATTTTTTTCAAACTACACAAGCATGATGGCCAATTTATCTGTAGTACAATCTCTCCTCTGAGGAAAAATCAGCACGGAATATATGTTAAAAGCCATTTCTACAGATAAAAGGGGCTTTTAAGAACAGGACAAGAAAATGGCTAATCAACCATCTGAATAGTTTTCTAAAGAAGAAAACATGTCTGTAAAAACTGAAGTTGCAAATTGTAATGCTCCCATCCCCTATCATAGATAGTTGCAATATTGGATTCGCTGTCATTTTCTGGGTCCCTATGTAGTAATAAATGGGAGACCACTCTAGGAGGAAAGTTGCTATAAATAACCCTTTTTCAGATGTTTTCAGTCCTGGAAATGTTTTTCAAGTGCTAGAGTGACATTACTGGCTCTCCTCCTGAATCCAATGAAGCTGCTGTACACTGAGCGATATGCTCATTTTTATATGACCTCAGAGCATAAATGCTTGCCTCTTTGTTCTTGAATACTCTTGTTCAAAGGTGCCAATTTTTCATTTTTAGGGTAAAAAGGGAAGCAGAATTTTTAGTATAGCCAGTGAGGTAGGGTGTTTTGGGGGGGGGAACATGGTAATTTCTGACCTGATTTCAGTCAGCCTCATTTGGAAACATTAGGGCTCTTTTCAGCCCTACTTGGGTTTTGTCTGAGACCTGCGAATGAGTAAGGCTTGGTGTTAAACCCTAAAGCTAATGGATGCACAAACTCTGGCTTTGCCTCTATGGCCGGAAACCCTGGTTGCCATGGTCCCCATCACTCATGAAGTCACCATCTATTCTGCTGTTAATGTTACATTTCCCCACTAACAAGTGGCACTGCTGCTTTTGCTACTCGGCAGCATATATGGCAACATTGAAAAGTGGAGCTGGAAAACCAGCCCAACTCTTCCCACCAGGAAAAGAGTTTGAGGCTTTTGCTGAAAGTAGACATCCAAATGCCATCTGATGCAAATGGTCAGCTCAAGGCTTTATAGCAGCAGCTGCTAGATTCTTGTTTCAGCAAAGTACTTATCTGTTTGTGTGCATCAGAGATGCAATAGGCCAACCGGCAGCTGTTTGGCAGTTTAGAGTGGAGGGTGAGGGGATGTCAGATAGGAATCATCAGATCTGTAACATGGAAGATTAGATGTTAAACTGTGAAGTAGAAACCCCTCATAAGGGAATTATTGAAATCATTCAGTGGGTTTTGGGCAAGAGCCTGATGTGTCCTAAGTCCTTCGCTTCAAGGCAAGTCAGAATGTTGTATTCAGAGATAATTTTGAAAAGGGGACTCAAAAGACAAGTCCAGGTAGCCTCAGAAGCTGACTATGGCTATGAGTTGATTCATCTGAATTCAGTATTGCACCTTGGATAAAATACTTTAAATTTGTGATCCAGTTAATGATACTGAGATGTTTATACTTGTAGGTAGGTAAAGGTGTGTTTAAACTGTCGTGAATTCTTTATGAAGCTAATATATAATCTTTCGTTAGTATAATTTGATCTTTAGATTCTCCTTTATAAACTCAAAATCAGCAGCAGTTGAACATTTAGCATTGATAAACAGGAAGATTGCTGCCAGAGCCGATACTCGTAGTATGTGCTAATGTGTACTTTTGAACACATTTGCCCCTCCCTTCCTCTTAAACTAGTGTTTTAGTTGTAGCTACCTGCTAAATAGTCCTATGGTACTCCTTAAAAGATCAAGACCCATGCCAGTTCCATTTCTGTCTTGAAATTGCTTCTGCTTCTGGGTGGCAAAATAGTTCTCTTTGCTTCTGAGGTCAAAAATGCAGACTTCTAGGAAAGTTACTTAAAATTTTCAGTACTATGGTGTCATTTAGAAAATAAGGGGACTTGTCTGTATAGCTCTAGCTTTCTAGACTGTCGTCGCTACCTTTTCCGGAATATTTCTGTTTTTTCCCCCATTATTCATTTGTTCATACAATCGTAGTTATTGAGAGCTTACTGTGTGCAGAGCACTGTACTAGGCGCTCGGAAAGTACAATTCATCAATAAAGAGAGACAATCCCTGCCCACGCTGGGCTTTAATTATCGGGAGTTTTGACATGATTCTGAATGAATAATGAAATAACTCCTTTCAGGATATGATGCCAGTCTTGCAGCAGTTAGAAGGGCTACCTCAGATTTAAGGGTTTGCTGATTCATAAAACTGAATCCGACCAAGGTAGTCATTTCACCACCAAACTGCCACAAACTTAATCCAAACTTTCAGTGTTATAGGAAAGTTGTAAGTGACCTGAATGTTAAGTGGAAAAAGATAGCTAATAAAAGCTCAACCCGATTCACAATAAGTAGGAAAGGTTAGAGTAGTCCTACCTGCTCCTCTTTTTCAAACATGCAGTGGAGATAAACAAAGGAAGAGTCTGGCTGATATTGTCCATATTTCAGAGCAGGAGTTGGCTTTAAGGGGCTCCAGATACATCCAGGCCATTCCCCCTACCTTTGTGCTTGAGTGATCTTAAACAGATGGCGTTCCAGCTTATTCTACACTATTCAGTGATTGACCCTTTGGGGCATCCCTCAGTAGCAAGCACAAGAATCGAACTATCCTGGTAGTCAAAAGGAAAGTTCCTTCCACTGTCTGACCGACATGTCTCTCGGTGACATCAAATCCTCTTACTTTGCTCTGTTAGGGGTAGGAGAACACTACCACTACCCTTCTGTTCAAAAACCTTCATAATCATCCTTCCGTGCCTGAACTCCCATTTTGTCTTTAAAAGTACCTTATAGATCTTTAATAATTTTCATTGCTTCTCTTGACCTGTGTCAGTTTCTCTAAATTCCTCTTAAAATGTTCTGTTCTGGGTTGGATATGGTACTTTGTACCACTCAAGCAGTGTTAATTTGAGTTAATCAGACTCCATTTAACTGCCTCTTATGTCCACTACCTTTTCATTCCTTATTTTATGTGTAGATGCTTTATTTTTCCTCCTAGTGCTTGTCCGTGCAACACTTTATTCTGTTTGGGGTTTTTTTCCAATTATGTTTCTATTTGGTCATTTTGGTCAATGCCATTTTCAGTTCTAATTCTAATGTCTGTGGTGCCAGTCCCTCTCTGTTTGGCTTCTTCTTTGGTCTTTGTTTCATCATCCAAATAATAGATTTATATATTGAATTGTATAATCTTTAACCCAGGACAGTCCCTGAGAAATCTGCCACTGTCTCTTCTAAACTGTTATTGGTAACCCCTTTTCCTAAAGCAGTTGTGCATCAATGTAACACTTTCTGGACTTTATCTGTGGGCATGGGTAATCAATCCATAGTATTTGAATGCCTACTATGTGTGAAGCACTCTAGCTTTTGGGAGAATACAAAATGATTAGTTATACATGATCCCTGCTGACAAAGAAGCAGTGTGGCCTAGTGGAAAGAACACGGGCCTGGGGGTCAGAGAATCTGGGTTTTAATCCCAGCTCCTCCACCTACCTGTGTGGCCTTGGTCAAGTCACTTAACTTCTCTGTACCTCAGTTCCCTCATTTGCAAAATAGGGATTTCATTAAATTGCATTTATTGAGCATTTTCTGTGTGCAGAGCACTGTACTAAGTGCTTGGGAGAGTACAGTGCAACAATAAACAGTCACATTCCCTGCCCACAATGAGCTAACCACCTTGGGGGGTGGGAGAGATATTCAATACCTGTTCTCTCTCCTACTTACTGTGAGCCCCATGTGGGACCTGATTATCTTGTATCTACCCCAGTGCTTGGTTCATAGTAAGTGCTTAACAAACACCACTATTATAATTATTAATATTATTATTATCTTATAATTCAGTGGGGGGGGCAGACACTGAAATAAATTACAGATAGGAGGAAGAAGGAAAAGAGGATATATATGTATGTGAGTTAGTGTTTAAGTATATAAGGTATGTAAGATATGTATATAATTGCTACCAGAGGTTGTGAGTACTAAAGTACATAGGTTGCTTAGAAGTGCTAAAGTCAATCAATCAATGATATTTATTGAGGATTTACTGTGTGCAGAGCACTATCCTAAGCCCTTGGAATAGTACAGTGTAATGATATCTGCCTTTTTGGGACCAGGAGGTAGGAGGAAGAGGAGAATATCAGATAGAAATTGAGGAAGGCCCCTGAAGGAGATGTAATTTCAGAAGGGCTTAGAAGGTGGGAAGATCTGAGGTCTGTCAGAGTGCTTGGTATAAAGGAGGTTGGGAGAGAGAGGTCAGTAGTGGGAGCGATGAGAACAAGGCCCAGTGAGTAGGTTAGCTCAAGAGGAATGAAGAGTGTGAGTTGGGGTATAGTGGGGGAAGATACTGGAAAAAGTAGGAAGGGCTGATCCAGCTGAATACTGTACAGGGTGCTGAGTTAATAGGGAAGGTATTTCATTTAGGGCAAACCCTTGCCTTCTACCACAAACTGGCTCTGTCACTGAGCACTGTTAAACCAAGGCTTTTTGTAAATGGCATGGTAAAGCAAGTTAAAGCAAGAAGGCTTCTCACCCTTCTGGATCTTACATTTCTAAAATATATAATGGATAAATCAAGAATTGTGTCATCTTAGCATGTAGAATTGTTGTAATGATTTTAGAATCCTATGCTATTCTATAGGTGGTTAAATATTTTATCACTTTTGATGGAGATGACAACACAAGAATTGTTTATAAAGTGTGTTGCCAGGTACAATTAAATGCAGGGTGGAAAAGTTAAATAAAAAGAAAACTATTTGGGCCTATATGGCTCTGTCCAAACCCCTGTAATATTAATTAAGCATTTCCAAATTGAGGGGAATTTTTAGCAGTCTTTGGAGATGCAACGTCACCTGTGCTTTAGAGGTCTTGTTTGATGACTACTTTACTTTTTATTTACGATTTCTGAATGGTTCTTCACATTTAAGAATCCTGAAAGGAAGCACTGCCCAGAGTGATCTGTGACAAATTTCCCCTACCATTGGTGATCTGATCAAATAGAAATATTGTAATGAGGTTTCAAAAGGGAAAAGTGACCTTTTCTCAGGTATGAGCTTGACAAAGTTGGTAATTCCAATTGGTAGGTCCAGAAAGTTGCCAGTAATTTTAATCGGATGGGTCTGTGGTGCTTTTCAAAAGCCAGAAGTTTCTTTATTTACATAAATCCAGTTACATTTCTCATGAGACCAGTAGCAAAATTTCATAAAAACCTTTTATTTTTCCATTTAGAGATTATGTAGCTATTATTTTCAAAAACCATGTCTGCACAGGTCAAATATATGTTTTGAAGGGAATTTTCTGTTGGAAAGAGACACCCAATGTTGGGCTCCAAATTAGATTTTAGTGAGCTAAATTCTGTGCAGATGGAACATTTGCTCTTGGAGTCCTGAAATTCCCAGTCCCACTTCAGAGGGAAACCTGTTGTAAACAGGATCTGATAGTGTTTAGAGCTTTTCAGCCATCCTCTTTCTCCCGGCCCCCTCCCCCCAGTATGATTTTCCTTCCTTGCTGTCATCTTGGGAGGTGAAGAATAAAGGCAGTCACTGAAGTCCAGGCAGGCTAACATTGGGGGCTAACGTCAGGCAAACTGCCTAAGGCTGGTCCACCAAGGAAGCAGCTGACGGGTGGCATGGGTAGAAGTGGAAAAGCCTCCAGCTCTTGGGAAGCAGCACCTGTGGGAACAGGGACTAGGGAGGGGAGAAAATATTTCTGGACCAATGGGGGTGGTTCAGGGGCCCTTCCAGAGAACCACTTTAGGGTTTGGAGGCTTAAATGGGCTTGTATATGATGTCATCACATGATACCGTGTGCTCACACAATGATGCCGTACAGAATGGGATAGGGTGGCAAATTTTTCCCTGCCTCTGGGTAGCCAAATGTCTGAAGCTAGACCTCCTGGGAAAGAGGGAGTGAGCATTGGTAATAGAGGCTCAATAAGTACTTGATTACGATGATGAGGATGGAGGGAGGCAATTCAGAGCCTTTCAGCATCCCTGCGTAGTAGCAATCAGACGGACTCCCAGGTGAAACTGGAGGCATGCCCCGGGATGTAATTTCAAATGAAAAACACCATCTCCCTGTTACCATTAGGTTAACCTAATGCTTTTGTGTCATCCTGCTAAACTGTGACTAGTATTAGTATCAAATGTTCCTATTTAGCTATTCGGCAGGATATTGTTAAGGCTGTTAAAAATGTGGATTCTGTACCGTTTTGTCAAACTACTATTAGTGGGTCCATGCAAACCAAGCTATTGTTATTAGTCAGATCGAAGCTGAATATTTCAAAGGGAAAAAGACCCATTGTGACTATTAGGTCCTAGAAATAATCTGTGAAAGTGTTCTTTGTGATGAATTTATTAAATGTTATGTTCTCTGTGGGTTTCTGTGGGGAAAAAAAATGAAGAGTTGATGTATGATGTAGCCATATGTTGTAATTGTATGTGGATAAACTTAGTGACTTTCTTGCTTTTGTATATTGATGTAAACTGGTGATATCTGTAAAATGTACTTTTGTGATATTTTAGGAATTTATGTCTCAAATAAAGTGTGTTGTGTTAGAGTTTGGTAGTGTGTTTTTTTTTCCCCGCACAGAAATCTTGTATATGTGTTTCCTGAATGCTCAGTGAGGGTGATGATAAACATTTCTTTAGTAGCTAGTGAAGTTTTGCACAATGCATAGTAATGAATATCTTTTGTAGTGGGGTTTTTAGGCTAGTGAACATAATAAAAACCAACTAATTAATCAGTGGTATTGAGCACCTACTGAGTTTTGTTTCTGTTGTATTTTCCCAAGCACTTAACTACAGTGCTTTGAACAAAACTCAGCTCTCCCGCACGTAAGGAGTTTATAATGTAATAGGGCAGACAGACATACAAAATGATTTACAAATAGTGGGGGCAGTAGGAAGAACAAGAATCTGAAAGAAATTAGAACAAATATGCTGAGATGAAATGTGAAATTAAATTTAAACATATACATGAGTGCTGTGAATGAGTCTAAATTCATAAATGCAAAGATGGTACTGGGTTGCTATGACTTGGAGTGCTGGGAATTACTCTTGGAAAGGCTTCCTGGAGGAGGTGGGATTTTTAAAGGAGTTTTGAAGATTGGGAGGGTTGAGGGCTGTGTTTTTAGGTTGGTGGGGAGGAAGTTCCAGGCTGCAGGAACAGTGGGGGAAATGTTTTCAGAAGTAGAAATGAGTCAAAGGTGACAACATGACTGTGGGCTTCTGGAACAGGAGTATGGTGGTGGTATCAATTGATACTGGTAAGCTAGGAGGAAGACAAGATGAGAACTTCAGTTTTGAACATACTGAGTTGGAGGTACTGATGACCCATCTAAATGAAAATATTCAGGAGACAAGAGGAAATATGAGGTTTGATAGTGGGAGAGAGGTCAGGACTAGAGAGAGAGATTTTGGAGTCATCTTTATAGAGGTTGGGGAAGGAGAGGATCTCCAATCTGGGAACCCAGACAGTCCCTGGGAGAAACCTCTCTACTCCCCTATCCCAGCCCCACCCCCCACCTATTTTCATCTCTCCTGTGGTCTCCTAGATTTAGGAGTGGGAGAGATCCATCCATTGGCCTGCTAGCCTCTGGAAAAACCCTCTTGGCCAGGGTTCTGGGCTTAGCCTGACATCCTTATGCAGTTGAGATTCCAGAAATGGTGTTTTTTTTTTTTTTTAAATGTGCCAGGCACTGTACTAAGCACTGGGGTAGATGCAAGCTAATCAGGTTGGACACAGTCCATGTCCCACTGGGGCTCATAGTCTTAATCTCCATTTTACAGATGAGGTAACTAAGGCACCGAGAAATGAAGTAACTTGTACTAGGTCACACAGCAAATGGTGGATCCGGACTTAGAACCCAAGTCCTCTGACTCCCAAGCATGTGTTCTTTCCACTTGGCCATACTACTCTGAAGTTATGCAAGGGGATGAACTCTCTGAGAGAATGGAGTGAGAAGAGTAGGGAACATCCAGAACAGAGCCCACACAATTCACTCCTCAAATGCCAATCTACTCTCTGCCCCTCAATCTGGTCTGTCTTGCTAACGACAACTTGCTGATGACCTCACTCTGTCCTGGAACTCCCTCCCCCTTCATATGCAGCAGAGCATCATTCTATCCACCGTCAAACCCCTACTAAAATTGCATCTCCTTCAAGAGCCGTCCCTCACTAAGCTCACTAAGCCCTCATTTCCCTATTCCCTTTCCCTTCTGTGTTGCCTATGCACTCAGTGCTGCAACCTTTAAGCACTTGATATTCACCCCAACCCCATCCCAACAGCACTGATGTACATGGCCTTATGCTCCGCTATTTCCCTTATCTGTAATTTATTTTAAATATCTCCTCTAGACTGTAAACTCCTTGTTTGCAGGGAACGTAGCTCCCAAATCTATCATATTGTACTTTCCCAAGCACTTAATACAGTGCTCGGCCCACAGTAAGTAGTCAATACCATTGACTGATTGAACAGAGCCTTGCAGGATACCCACAAGTTAAGGGGTGAGAAAAGGAAGAGGAGCCAGAAAAAGAAAGCGAGTGATCAAGGATGTATGAGGAGAGCCAGAAAAAGTACTGTGTGGGTGAACCCAAGGCTGGAAAGAATATTTAGAAAAAGGTAGGGGTCAATAGTGTCCAAAGCTGATGAGAGGGCCAGAAGGTTTAGGACAGAGTAGAATCCATTGGAAATAACAATGAGAAGGTCATTGGTAACTTTGGAGAATGTGGTCTCAGTGGAGAAAAAGGGTGAAAAACCTGACTTGAGAGTCAAAGGAAAGAATTGGTGGAGAGAAAGTGAAAGTAATGGTTGTTTATAACCCATTCAAGGAGGTTGGTTGCTAGCTGGAGGGGGCTTGTGGGATCCAGAAGAGGTTTTTTAGGGGGAGATGGCCATGTTTTGGGGCAGAGGATGAGGAACTGAGAGAAGTGAGAGACTGAGAGTGATTGTCTCAAATAGCTGAGAAGGTATGGGATTAGAAAGGGTAGATTTAGAGGTGAAAAGTCTCCTGAGAAATAGCTGAAAAGGAGGAGAATGCTAACTGAGAAACCCCGAAGCACACAAAGCCCATCTTCTGGAGCACATTCAAAAAATCTCAATCATAGTCTGCCACAATTAAAAGATAACCGATTTTAAAATAGTTTTGAGACACAATTGAAATACAATAATTGGGGTGGCAATATGGAGCAGAGAGATCCCATCTGGAAGTGAACAGATCTGGTCTGATCTTTGCTGAATAAACTTGAATGAATCATTTCACTTCTCAGGGTACATGTAAGCACAAGATGCTCTTGAGTATTTGCCCTTATTCCAACTTGGTGCTGAAGTGTTTTCCCATCAGCCACCTGTCATTTTGTATTTGTTGCACTTTGTAAGTGAAAGTCTGAAAATCGATTGTATTCCGGGGGGAACTTGTGACAGCTTGGGAATTGGGTTGGCAAGCTAAATCAAAGAATGAAGCAAGAGAGAGCTATGGGGAAGAAAGGGTGAAGTGGAGGGTTAGCACTGAAGAAACATTCAATAGTTGTGTCTATTAAGTTTGAATAGTTACAAACACCCTTCCTGCCTGGAACGCCCTCCTGCTACATTTCCTTGACCAGCAGACTCCCCATCTTCAAAGTTCTACTGAAATTCTATCTCCAGGAAGCCTTCCTGAAATAAGATCTAATCCCCCCACCCTATTTCCCCTCCCTATTGCCTCACCCATGCTCTTAGTACCACCCCAAAGCACTAAGGTGATCAATCAATCAGTGGTATTTATTGAGTGCTTACTATGTACTATGTACTATGTAAGTACTAAGTGTACTAAGCACTCGGGAGAGTCCAATTCAACAGAACCAGCGGACCCATTCCCTGTCCATAACGAGTTTACAGTCTAGAGAGGAGCTTGCAGTCAAGGCGAGTTTAGTCTCACACCCTACCTCCACCCCCAAACCTTACACTGGTTGCTTCCCTTACCTGTAATTTATTTTATTGTCTGCCAGGCCTGTTATACTGTAAGTACCTTGAGGGCAGGGATAGTGTCTGCCAACGGTATTGTATTGTACTCTCCCAAGGACTTAGTACAGTGTTCTGCCTAAAATAAGTACTCATAAATCCTACCAATTGTTTGACTGGACCTTTTGGCGGGTTTGGACAAAGCACCATTTCCCAAGAATGAGGTTGGGTGACCTAATAAAGTCAAGCGTCCCCAAAACACTCTTCCTTTTTTACAGTGAAATTAGAGGCACATTCACACACTGACTATATCTTTAACCCTGATTTCAAAAGACACTTGGATTGACTGAATCAGATAGATGACATAGTCAATATCCTCAAATAATTCAGTGGTAAATTCCTCTGGGAAAGGGGCTGTGTCTTTTGCTTCTGTTTTATATTCCCAGGGGCTTAGATCAACAGACAATGAATACTGTTGATGATCAATTCATGGGAGAGCGAAAATATACACAAATATGCAAGTAGGCATAAAACATATGGGTCTTTAAGAGAATTAGAAGATAAATGTAAAGGCTCAGAAAGGGACTAGTTTCGCAAAATTAATGCACTCTGAATTGTCCAACCATTTCTGATCCAAGTGCCTGTCAGGATTATGGTTCAGCAGATTTTTCTTGCCATGTTCTGCTCTTGATTTGGAGGATTCTTTCCCTGTAATGGCTGCTGGAGTGCCCACATACCAATTTGATGAATGTGTCCCACGCTCAATGTAAACACCAGTCCGGTTTGCTTGAGGCATTAATGCAAACAATCAGCTATTATATTCAAGGACTTTTTTATCATTTCCAAAAAGAAAGACACACACACACACACATACTGCTAGTCATCCAAGAGAAATGCAACCCCTCCTCTGCAGTAAGGTTTCTAGCAAGCATTTTAAGGAGTGGTGAAGGTGTTAACTTCAAAGGTCTTACTAGCAGAACTGAACAGTGTGCTGGAAAGAGTGAGGGGGATAAGTTCAAATGGTAAGAAACAAAACCTACATATAACACAACAGACTTTTAAAGAAACCAAGGCCAGGTTTATTTGTATGCCCCCCCCCCAGTTTCTCTAAAGATTTATGAGGCCATTCTTTATGGCAGATTTTTGCTTACAAAATGGCATATCTACAGTGGTACACTTTCACCTTTTTCATGTCACCTGTTGGCTTTAAAATGATATATTATTTAAAAAGTGACTGTACATCATAAGAGATGCATCAAACTTGTTTTCTGATCATTTTGTAATCCTTTTTGGAAGCGTGTAATTATTTGGCAAGGTTTTTGCTCTCAAAGGACTTCCAGATCTGCAATGATTAAGCTGCTTTGCTGCAGCTGAATCCAACAAACCAATCATGGAGAGCCAAATCTTAAAGACTGTGTAAAAGGCTTGGGAACCACGGGAATTCAACACTTCTGTTTCAATTGTTCAACTTCACACTTCCTTGCAGATTATGCATTATGCTAAAGGTTGTGGTTATTATTGGAGAGCAAAGAATGAACAAAGTAAACAGAATTAAAGCCATATATACAGAAAAGGAGGTGGCTACCACAAATTACATGATTACGCTCACTGGATGTGTCTGTTTAACTGTATTGTCTCCAAGGTCTGAAATTTGCTGTTGGAATGGTAGGTGAACACAGTTAATTCATTCAATTGTATTGAATGAATTCATTCAATTGTATTGAGCTCTTACTGTCTACAGAGCCCTGCACTGTACTAAGCGCTTGGGAGAGTACATTACAACAATAAACTAACACAGTTGTAAATCAAGGTTCTGACTGACAATCCCAGACAGCAATTTGGTCACTTGTGTGTGTGTATATGCCTTTTATTTCCTGTGAAACCAGGAAGGGAGAAAAAGTTGACAATTTTTCTGTTTCTCACCATTTTTTCCTCAGTGTTTTGGGGTATCTCTTTTCATCAAGCAAAATATTTGCTGCAAGTTCAAATCAAGGTAGCCTATTTTTTAAGCACAATTCATTGCCTGGTTTTCATTCTAGTATGATAAATTCTCCTTGAAGTCTCTGATCTCTTCAGATCTCAGGTCTGATCCTATTATGCAGTAGGTATTGCCTAAGATGAACAGGTTAAAGTGGATCAGAAGAAAAATCCCTTGTTATTACACATGAAGGTATTCTTTCAGACATCTTTCTACCAGAGTTTAGAATAGTGCTTTGCAAATATCATAATAATTATTATCATATTTTAAAGCAAGGCCTAGAGTTTAAAAATATTGTTCTTGTTCCACCTATCCTGTTCTAGTCTGTCCTGGCTTTTCCTTTTTTCTCTCTCTTCTTGAGACTGAAAGGTGAAACAACTTACCCTCAAAGAGGCTGGCTACATTATCTACATTATATCTCTTCTATCAAAAGTGGGTGGGGGGGGGGGGGCGGCACGCAGGGGATCAGCTCACCTGACCTTTCCAGGGTGCCTGAGGAATTGGGCCCGCTGTAAAAAACCTCCAGGCCAGATGGTTCCAGGCCCTGCCAAGTAGCACTAACCCACAACCCTCCCAGACTTTTTTTCTCTTTGAACTAAAACTCCTTCAGTGAACCTCAGAAGGAGTTTCTACTACAAGGTAGTCCAGACCTCTGACTGAAGGCAGGGTCACGGGACATGATCAACCCCTCCTGTACCCACCCTTCAGTTAGTCCGTGAAATGCCTACCTGTCCTCCACCTTTCCCTCTGCCTTTTCTGCCCATTCGGGGAGATTGGGAAAGGGGAAGACCTCCAATCTGGAAGCCCACCGTCCTGCTCGGACAGTCCCTGGGAGAACCCTCTTCTGCCCTCCATTTTCATCCCTCCCCTGGTCTGCTAGAGTGAGGAGAGGTGGGGCTCCTCACCCAATCCTCCACCCAGTGGCTCTCTAGCTTCTGGTGAAACCCTCTCTGCCAGAGTTCCAGGCTTAGCTGAGAGCCCAGCAGCAGGAGACTGTAAGCACATTGTGGGCAGGGAATATGAATTAGGTCTGTTTATTGTTGTACTGTAATCTCTCAAAGTGCTTAGTACAGTGATCTGCACACAGTAAGTGCTCAATAACTATGAATGAATGAATGAGAGGGAAGAGATCCTCAGTGTGGGACCATGTTTCTGCCCACTTCTGGAACAACAGAGGATTCCTACTGGTTGCCCAACGCTGTCCAACACAGGGGAAGTTGAGCTTCCCCCTCCCCCATCCCCTTCTTAGACTGTGAGCCCGTCATTGGGCAGGGATTGTCTCTATCTGCTGCCGAAGTGTACATTCCAAGGGCTTAGTACAGTGCTCTGCACATAGTAAGTGCTCAATAAATACTATTGAATGAATGTTGCTGCCCATTTCTAAATCAATCAATGTCAGTGGTATTCTAAAGTGTGGGATGGCTCATAAACCCTTCTCCCATTCATCCAGGACACCGGAGATTTTCCTTCTACAGTTGCTATTTCTCATCTTATCTATTAATTATAATGATGATGATGGTGGTGTCTGTTAAGTGTTTACTATGTGGCAAGCACTGTTCTAAGCTCTGGGGTAGATATAAAATAATCAGGTTGGACATAATCCCTGACCCACATAGAGCTCACGGTCTTAATCCCCATTTTACAGATACACTAACTGAGGCACAGAGAAGCAAGTGACTTGCCCAAGGTCATACAGCAGACAAGTGGTGGAGCCAGGGTTAAAACCCAGGTCATTCTGACTTCCAGGCTTGTGCTCTATCCACTAAGCCAAGCTGGGTTAATACACAGACCATTATGTGTGATAGACCGGGCCAACAGTGTAACAAAATGATGCCATACAGAACATTTTGTTGTAGTCCAGCTGAATTTAGAGCATTTTCTGGCAGGATTTCTCATCTCCACCGTTTGCTCTAAAGCCACTGTGTGTACTTCCCAGTTCTCTCTGAAGACGAATCCCACTTCTCAGACTCAGAACTCAAGCTCGCTGTGGGCAGGAAATGTGTCTGTTATTATATTGTACTCTTCCAAGTGCTCAGTACAGAGCTCTGCACACAGTAATTGCTCGATAAATGTGATTGACCAACTGACTGAGAGGGAGGGAGTCTACATGCCTAAAATTAAAATAATGTGTCTACTACTTCTGTTGTGTTGTACTCTCCCAAGAGCTTAGTACAGTGCTCTGCATATAGTAAGTGCTCAATAAATACCACTGATTGATCAATTGATAAAGTTGTCTGGTGTCATATCTGAATCAGACAGGGAACAAAACAGCTTAAAATCAGATATAAGAACCTGAAGCAGCATGGCTTAGTGGGAAAAGAATGGGCCTGGGAGTCAGATAGCCTGGATTCTATCCCTGGCTTTGCCACTTGCTTGCTAATAATAATAATTATGGTATTTGTTAAACACTTACTATATGCCAGACACTGTTCTAAGTGCTGGATACTACGTGATGGGTCACTTTGCTTCTCTGTTTCTCAGTTTCTCAGTTTCCTCAACTGTAAAAATGGAGATTCAATACCCTGTCCTCCCTCCTACTTAGACTGTGAACCCCATGTAAGACAGGGACCATATTCAACCTAATTAACCTGTACCTACCCCATGCTTAGAACAATACTCGGCACATATTAAGGGGTTAGTAAATACCATAATTATTCTTTATTATTATTATTGATCAATGAATCAATCAAAGGCATTTATTGAGTGCTTACTAAGTGTAGAGCACTGTATTAGAGAAGCAGCGTGGCTTAGTGGAAAGAGCACGGACTTGGGAGTAAGAGGTCATAGGTTCTAATCCTGACTCTGCCACTTGTCAGTTGTGTGACTTTGGGCAAGTCACTTAACTTCTCTGTGCCTCAGTTACCTCATCTGTAAAATGGGGATCAAGACTTGTGAGCCCCAAGTGGGACAATCTGATAACTTGTATCTATCCCAGTGTTTAGAACAGTGCTGGGCACATAGTAAGCACTTAACAAATACCATTATTAATAAGCACTTGGGAGAGTACACTACAACACAATTAGTGGACACGTTTTCTGCCCTTAACAAGTCTACAGTCTAGAGGGATGTCCTGTTGTCATTAAACTGTTTTTATCATATGTTTGACTTGTTTTTCTTTGTTTGCTTTTCCATTTGTCTGTCTATCCATGCCCCATTTGATAATATTCTCCTTAGGAACCATAATTCAGTAACAGTACTAAATTCTGTTGGTGGTGGAAAAATCTTTGGGTGTTTTAGGGCTTCCTGAGTATAGAGGGGTGGTCTGGTACAAAGCCTCAGTTTTCTTCAGGCTTTTTCTCAGTCCACACTGCTCTCCCTATTTTGGGAAGCAATTCATAATCATCTGTGGATTTTCTAGTGTCTGTGCACTCAGAAGCTGTTTTATCAGCTTACAGCAGTTCCTGAAGGGCTGACTCAAGGACTTAAGATAATGCTCATAGCCGATTTAGTTGAATGAGTTTCCCAGTGTATTGGGAGCATGGCCTGACTCAAGCTTCCAGATTTCCCATTATAACTTCAAACTTGATGATGTATAGACTATCAATCAGTAGTACTTAGAACACTGTACTAAGTGCTTGCAAGAGTACTGTAGAGTGAGTAGACATGATCCCTGTCCTTAAGCGCTCAGTACAGTACTATGCACACAGTAAGTGCTTAATAAATACAATTGTTTGATTGAAGAAACTTCAGTAGATTGAATGGGACTGGATTTATGACACAGCCCTGGTTTACTTAGATTGTGGGTGGCCAACTAAAGTTTATGAGACACATATGCCTCTTCTTCACTGGCTGGGTGACTGGTGGTGAAAAGCTAGGAGACCTACTCTTTATTATTATATTATCACAGTGGCTACAGGCTGTAGTGTGCTCATGTTCCAGTGTTTCTTTGGCCTGCTCTGCCTACATATATCCAGGCCAAGGAGGGGTGCAGTGCCTGATTCCCCCCACCACTCATTGCCCCTCACCCAGGATGCCTGCTCACCTTTCAAGTTAAAGGATTTTTTTTTCATTTGCAGTGCTAAGCAGTTAATGAGGATGAATAATAATGACTAATATTTGTTAAGCACTTACTACATGCCAAGCGCTATACTAAATGCTGAGATGATCAGGTCAGACACAGTTCCTGCCTCAGATGGGGCTCCCAGTCTAAGTAGAAGGGAGAAAGTCTAAGTAGGAGGGAGAACAGGTATAGAAGCAGAGGTCCAGAGAAGTGAATTGATTTGCCCAAAGTCACTCAGCTGGCAAGTGGCAGTATGGGGGTAAGAACCCAGGTCTTCTGACTCCTAGGCCTGTCATCTTTTCCACTAGGCCACACTGATAACCCTGATCACAAGCTTGTGGGCAGAGAATCTGTCTATCATTGTATTGTATTCTCCCAAGCACTTAGTACAGTGCTCTGTACACAGTGACCACTCAATATATACAATTGACTGACTGACTGATTCAAATAATAATGATGGCATTTGTTAAGTGCTTACCATGTGCCAGGTACTGTTCTGAGCACTGGGGTAGTTACAAGGTAATCAGGTTGGACATAGTCCCTGTCCTACATGGGGCTCACAGTCTTAATCCCCATTTTACAGATGAGGTAAAATGAGATCCCCATTTTACAGATGAGGCCCAGAGAAGTAAAGTGACTTGCCCAAGGTCACACAGCAGACAAGTGGCAGAGCTCAGATTATAACCCATGACCTTCTGATTCCCAGGCCTGTGTTCTATCCACTGCGCCATGTTGCTTCTCCATGATGATGAGTGTTGGGCTGAGCACCTCCAATTCTGACTTGATCAATCATTCTTTCATGAACTATCCTAAGGATGCTTTGTTTTGCTGCAAGTGGCGTTATAGCCTCCAAATAATTCTAATTGAACCAGCTTCGGTTGTGTCTCTTTACCACAACAACTGTCTTGACGATTGCTTGGTAGCCAGTATCTTGAAGAAGTGACCATTCACTGTCCACATTGGTCCTTGAACTTGGACTTCCCTTGCTTGAAGAGGGCTACTGTGATGGCACAGAGCATCTTCGGGGTGTCTTTTATAAATCTATTACAATACACCTAGACCATTAATTCCCAAAATTTCAGTCAAGGAGGCCCTCTTAATAGGGTAGAACTAGTTGGCAGGCCTGATAACAAAACTTACGCTTCATAATGAACCACAGTGAAGCATGGCCTCACCTATACTGGGCAGCAGCGGCATGGGAGAGAGTTGAGGGCGGAGACTCAAGTTTTATGCGCGGAAGGAGGCAGTGGTAAATCACTTCCATATTTTGACCAAGAAAACACTACGGATCCTCTACCAGAACGATTGCAGATGGAGGTGGGGCATTCTGAGAGAGATGTGTCCATGGTGTCACTGGGTCAGAGACAACTTGACGGCATAAGACAAGACAAGAAGCATGGCCTAGTGGAAAGAGTAGAGGCCTGAGATTGGGGGGACCTGGGTTTTAATCCTGAATCTGCCACTTGCCTGCTGTGTGACCTTGGGCAAATCACTTAACTTCTCTGTGCCTCCGTTTCTTCATCTGTAAAATGGGATTCAATTCCTGTTTTTTATCCTACTTAGACTGGGAGCCCCAGGTGGGACAGAGACTGTGTCTAACCTGATTATCTTGTGTCTACTCTAGTGCTCAGTACAGTGCTTGGTACATAGGAAGGGCTTAACAGATATCACAATTACAGCACTTAGTACAGTGCCTGGCACTTAACAAATACCATATGAATTACTGTAAATATAGCATATCTTTATGTAGACTTCTAAATCAGAAGGATGGGCAGAAAGTGCAGGCCCGAGTGGCCTGGAACTTCTGTAAGATCAGAAGGTTTGGGGGCTAATCCAGAAATCCCATTGCCAACAGAAACCACCATAATAGAAGCCCCATCTCCTGCAGGAATGGGGAGATGGGCAGAAAGTCCAGGTCTCCACATGATCCAGAACCCTTTAAACTCTATAAGCTCCAGGGCCAGCCAACCCAGCACACTGTGACTGAAAACCACCACGATGAGAGCCCTGGCCCCTGCAGAGTCAGGGGTGGGTAGAAAGTATAGGGAATCATATAACCCAGGCTCTCCGTTTGATCAGAAGCTCCCAGACAAGACACCCTGCTACCCTCCAGAACATAAAGAGAGCCTGCCTTAAAATCTTTTACAGCCTTTCATAGGTACAGGGGCTGTAACTAAGAGCTCTTCCCTGGAGCTGTAAGAAGGATCCTCCCTCCCAAGACCTGTTATTTTAGTTACTGTAGCAATGTTGGTTTGGTTATTGTAACAATGTTATCTTGATTTGTTTAATTTATAGCTTATTCTTGTTCTTGACCACTCATTATTCTTTGTATCTATCTTCCCCCACTTCAATCGAGAGCCTGTGGAGGACAGTGACCAAGTTTGAACTAATCATTTTGTACTCTACAAGCATGGAGCGCGGTGCTTTGCATATACTAGTATACACATTCCTACTACTCCCCAGCCTACCTCGAGATGCAGGTATCTATTATGATGGTGAAGCAGCTATGGCCTAGCAGAAAGCACACCGGCCTAGGAGTCAGAGAACCTCGGTTCTAATTTCGGCTCTACCACTTGCCTGCTGTGTGTGACCTTGGGCAAATCACTTAACTTCTCTGTGCCTCAGTTCCCTCATCTGTAAAATGAAGACCTGTCCAGACCTGTCCTCCCTCCTGGGCTGTGAGTCCCATGTGGAGCCTGATTATCTTGATAATAATAATGTTGGTATTTGTTAAGCACTTACTATGTGCCGAGCACTGTTCTAAGCGCTGGGGTAGACATAGGGGAATCAGGTTGTCCCACGTGGGGCTCACAGTCTTAATCCCCATTTTACAGATGAGGGAACTGAGGCACAGAGAAGTTAAGTGACTTGCCCACAGTCACACAGCCAACAAGTGGCAGAGCTGGGATTCGAACTCATGAGCCCTGACTCCAAAGCCCATGCTCTTTCCACTGAGCCACGCTGCTTCTCTGCTTAGTGCAGTGCTTGGCATAGAATGTTTAACAAATATGACTATTATTATTTTATGACAGCAATAACCATATCTTATGTTTACTCTGCAAAGATTACACCACGATTCTATGATTGACCTTATCAGAATTGAAAGGGCCTTCTCTGATCCCTTCCTCATTGCCAATGGAATAAAGCAGGAATTTGTTTTGAGTTCTGTTTTATTCAATATATTCTATGGTGCCATGCTCGAGAATACTCCCTCCTGATTGCCACTATGGAAGAGAAGAGAAGCCCTGTCCCTTGCAGGAGTGAAGGACAGGCAGAAACCTGCCTCTACAACAGTTAAACATGTTGAGAGGGTGTGGGTTGAACCAAGGGTGGTTCTGCCTGGATAGGTGAGGAGTCAAAGAACTGTCTCAACCTAGTATAAGTGCCTGCTTTTCAATTTGAGCACAGCGGAGAATGCGGAGCCAGACTTCCAAGAGAGCTAGGCTGGGCTGTCTCCTAAAACAAACATCAAATCAATCATTCATTCATTCAATAGTATTTATTGAGCACTTACCATGTGCAGAGCACTGTACTAAGCGCTTAATCAATCCGTGGTATTTATTGAGTGCTTACTGTGTGCTAAGTGCTTGGGAGAGTACAATATAACAGAGTTAGTAGACAAATTCCCTGCCCATAGTGAGCTTAGAGTCTAGAGGGGGAGACAAACATTAATATAAATAGATCAATTATGGATACGTACATAAATGCTGGGGGACTGAGGGAGAGGTGAATAAAGGGTTCAAATCCAAGTACAAGGGAAATGCAGAAGGAAGTGGGAGAAGAGGAAATGAGGGCTTAGTCAGGAAAGGCCTCTTGGACTGTAAACCTGTTTTGGGCAGGGAATGTATCTAATAAAAATTGTGGTATTTATTAAGAGCTTACTATGTGCCAAGTGCTGGGGGAAAATACAAGATAATCAGGTCAGGGGCAGGGACTGTTTCTACACAGGGTTCGCAATCTAAGTAGGAGGGAGGAGGTATAGAATCCCCATTTAACAGATGAGGTAACTGAGGCACAGAGAAGTAAAGTGATTTTACCAAGATTACACAGCGGGCCCATGGAGGAGTGGAATTAGAACCCATATCCCCTGGCAATATTGACTTCATTGATTTTCCTTTCTGTGGAAGAGCAATAGCTAGCTAAAACAAAACAAATTGTTGGTGAGTTTATTGTACAGGCCAAAATGAGCACCCTAAGACACTGATATATTCTTCTGCTATAGTAGTTCAAACTTTGATTCACTCTGAGCCAGAAAGCTACCCATCCACAGAAAGGCCTGACTACTGCCCCTGAATTTCCAAAGGCCACAGTGCAGAAAAATTGAGTTTTATAACTTCTACCAACTCTATTATATTGTACTCTCTCAAGCGCTTAGTACAGGGCTCTGCACATAGTAAGCACGCAATAAATTCAATTGATTGATTGGAGATGTGCTTTTAATAAATAATAATAATATTGGTATTTAGCATGGCTTAGTGGAAAGAGTACAGGCTTGGGAGTCAGAAGTTGTGGGTTCTAATCCCAGCTGCGCCACTTGTCAGCTGTGTGACTTTGGACAAATCGCTTAACTTCTCTGTACCTCAGTTACCTCATCCATAAAATGGGGATTAAGACTGTGAGCCCCATGTGGAACAACTTGACTACCTTCTATCTACCCCAGCGCTTAGAATAGTGCCTGGCACATAGTAAGAGCCACTATTATTATTATTATTTGTTAAGCACTTACTATGTGCCAAGCACTGTTCTCAGCACTGAGGTAGATACAACATATTCAGGTTGTCCCACGTGGGGCTTACAGTCTTAATTCCCATTTTACAGATGAGGTAATTTAGGCACAGAGAAGTGAAGTGATTTGTCCAAAGTCACGCAGCTGACAAGTCGTGGTGCTGGGATTAGAACCCATGACCTCTGGTTCCCAAGCCCGTGCTCTTTCCACTAAACCACACTGCTTCTCTAAAGCTTTGAAGGATCTTCTGTTTGATACAGAAGTGGATGGGCAACTACTGGAGGTTCATGAGGAGTGGGGGAAACAAGAACTGAATGGTTTTGTAAAAAAATGATCTGGGCAGTATGGACTGGAGTGGGGAGAGACAGGAGGCTGGGAGGTCAGCAAGGAGACTGTTGTATAAATTGAGGCAGGATAAGGTAAGTGCTTGGATTAGTGTGGCAGCAACCAGTCAGTCATATTTATTTCATCTTAGTTTTTATAGCATTTGTTAAGTGCTTACTATGTTCCAGGCACTGTACTAAGCACTGGGCTAAGTACATACATGGTAATCAGGTTGGATACAGTCCCTGTCCCTCATGGGGCTCACAATCTTAATCCCCATTTTACAGATGAGGTAACTGAGGCACAGAGAAGTTAAGTGATTTGTCCAAGGTTACGCAGCATTCATTCAGTCATATTTATTGAGCTATTACTGTGTGCAGAGCACTGTACTAAGCGCTTGAACCCAGGTCCTTCTGACTCCCAGGCCAGCGCTCTACTAGGCAACACTGCTTCTATGAGCACTTCTAATGAGTGCTTACTTTTTCAGAGCACTGTTTGAATGAAGAGGAAAGGGCAGATTTTAGTGGTGTTGTGAAGTTTGAACTGACAGGATTTGTTAGATTGAATACATGGGTTGAATGAGAGAGATGAGTTGAGGATAACACCAAGGACTTGGGCTTGTGATACAGGCAGGATGGTGGTACTGTCTATAGTGATGGGAAAGCCACAGGGACGGCAGCATTTGGGTGAGAATATGTGGAGTTCTATTTTGGACCTGTTAAGTTTGAGGTGTTGGCAGGACATCCAAACAGATGTTCTGAAGGCAGAAGGAAATATGAGACTGCAGAGGAGAGAGACAAGCCTGGGGATGCAGATTTGGGAATCATCAGCAGAAAGATGGTAGTTGAAGCTATGGGAGCAAATGAGTTCTCCAAGCGAGTGGCTGTAGTTGGAAAATATATGGTGCCCAGAATTGAGCCTTGAGGGACTCCCACAGATAGGGGGTGGGAAGCAGAGGAGGAGCATGTGAAAGAGACTGAGACTGAGCTGCCAGAGAGATAGGAAGAGAACCAGGAGAGGTCAGTGTCAGTGAAGCTAAATTTGGATAACGTCTCCAGGAGAAGAGGGTGGTCGACAATGTTGAAGGCAGCTAAGAGGTGGAGGAGGATTAGGGTGGAGTAAAGGCCATTGGATTTGGCAATTAGGAGATCACTGGTGAATTTTGAGAGGGCAGATTCGGTGGAAAAACCCAGAGAAATAACAGAGATTAAGGCACAACAGAGATTGAGTGAATAGAAAGTGAACAAAGCAGTCACTGTAGGTTTTTCGTTGAAAAACTGTAAACTCCTTGTGGGTAGGGAACCTGTATTTGTGCTTTTGTTGTTGTTCTCCAGGTGCTTAGTAATAAGAAAGATGGTATTTGTTAAGCACTTATGTGCCAGGCACTGAACTAAGCGCTGGGATGGATACAAGCAAATCGAGTTGTACATGGTCCCTGCCCCATGTTGGGCTCACAGTCTTAATCCCCATTTTACAGATGAGGGAACTGGGGCACAGAGAAGTGAATTGATTTGCCTAAGGTCACAGAGCAGACAAGTGGCAGAGCAGGGAATAGAACAAACGACCTGACTTCCAGGCCCTTGTTCTATCCACTATGGCATGCTGAATCTCATACTCAGTACATTGTGCTCAGTAAATGCTCAGTAAATACACCGATGAAATTAAAAACCAAAAAATTCATTTATTTAAAAAGATTGAAGTATAGTAAATGATCATTCTGGGGGAGGGGAAGTGTTGGTTAGTCAACTACAGAGACAGCTAAGAATCAGGGCATGTAGGGGGTTGTTACGTAATTGCACAGAAGGCTGCAAGGACAGACAATGGTTTACTGATCAGACTGGGAGATAACCTGTTGCTGAAGCTCACTGATTAATGGCAAGTTACAAACCTTTGTTAACTAGATTAGCAGAGCGATTATGCAAACACCCCAGGGGAACAGTCCTAAACTCCTCCACAACATTTCAGTAGATGAAGTGGGGGCCTTCCGAGGTGCTGGTTTCTAGAGCTTTCCAGGTGGTAAATTGCCAGATAACGAAGCTTTTAACCTTTGTTCGACTCCACTCCTTCCCTCAGAAAATTCCTCTCCTAAACACAAAGAACATCAATCAGTTAATCAATCAATCAGAAGCAGCTGGCTTAATGTAGAGAACACAGGCCTGGGCTTCAGAAGGACCTGGGTCCTAATCCTGCCTCTGCCACGTGTCTGCTGTGTAATCTTGGGCAAGTCACTTAACTTCTCTGTGCCTCAATTACCTCATCTGTAAAACGGGGAGAAGAGTGTGAGCCCCATGTAGGACAGGGACTGTGTCCAACCTGATTAACTTGTATCTATTCCAGTGCTTAGAACAGTGCTTAGCACATAGTAAGTATTTAACAAGTCTCATAATCATAATTATTATTATTACTAAGGGCTTGTGAGAGTAGCCCTTATATATAACAATATAATAGACACATTTCCTGCCCACAAGGAGCTTACAGTCTAGAGGGGGAGACTTGACCTGCCTTATGCTGTCAAGTAGTCTCCAACCCATAGTGACTCCATGGATACATCTCTCCCAGAATGCCCCACCTCCACCTCCAATCGTTCTGGAAGTGTATCCACAGAGTTTTCTTGGTAAAAATATGGACATGGTTTACCACTGCCTTTTTCCATACAGCAAGCTTGAGTCTCCACCCTTAACTCTCTCCCATGTGCTGCTGCCCAGCACTGGTGAGTTTTGATTTGAAGCCGATTGCTTTCCACTCACTAGCCACTGCCCAAGCTAGGGAAGGAGTGAGTATGCCTTGCTTGACTCTCCCTCCCATAGCGGAGACTGGTAGAGTGGGGTGTGGGAAACATGGACTGAATATTTTTGTAAAAAAATGATCCACACAGCAGAGAGAACTTTCAGGACATGTTTCTCCACTCCTCAAAACACTTCAGGGGTTGCCCATCCACCTCCACATCAAACAAAAATTCCTCACCATTGGCTTTAAAGCACTCAATCATCTTGCCCCCTCCTACCTCTCCACACTACTCTCCTACTAGAACCCAACCTGCAAATCTCACTCCTCTAATGCTAACCTTCTCTCTGTGCCTAGATCTCATTTATCTCTCCGCCAACTCCTCTCCCACATCCTGCCTCTGGCCTGGAAATCCCTCCCTCCTCAAATCTGACCATTACACTCCCCACCTTCAGAGCCTTATTGAAGGCACAACCCCTCCAAGAGGCCTTCCCAGACTGAGCACCCCTTTCCTCTTCTCCCACTCCTTTCTGTGTCACCCTGATTTTCTCCCTTTGTTCATCCCCCTTCCCAGCCCCACAGCACTTATGTACATATGTGTAATTTATTTATATTAACATCTGTCTCCCTGCCACCCCTCCTCTAAACTATATGCTTGTTGTGGGCAGGGAATGTGTCTGTTTATTGTTTCACTGAACTCTCCCAAGCACTTAGTACAGTGCTCTGCTCACAATAAGCGCTCAGTAAATACGATTGAATGAATTGAATGAATGAATGAAGTGGGAGAGACAGGAGACTGGGAGATCAGCAAGGACGTTGATGCAGTAATCAAGGCAGGATAGGATAAGTGCTTGGATGAACATGGTAGTAGTTTGGATGGAGAGGAAAAATTATCATTGTAGTGGAGGTAGAACCAAGAGACTTTAGTGTTAGATTGAATATGTGGGTTGAATGAGAGAGAGTAGTCAAGTATAATGCCAATGTTACAGGGTTTGTGAGACAGGAAAGATGGTGGTGCTGTCTACAGTGACGGGAAAGTCAGGGGAAGGATAGGGTTTGGGTGGGAAGATAAGGAGTTCTCTTTTTGACATGTTAAGTTTGAGGTGATGGCAGGACATCCAAGTACAAAAGTCTGGAAGGCAGGAGGAAATGTGAGACTGCAGAGAAGGAGGAGAGTTCAGATCTGGAGATGTGGATTTGGGAATATTCCTCATAGAGATGGTAGTTAAAGCCATGGGAGCGAATTGCTTCTCCAAAGGAATGGGTGTAGATGAAGAATAGAAGGGGACCTTGAACTGAGCCTTGAGGGACTCCCACAGTTAGGGGGTGGGAAGCAGAGGAGGAGCCCATAAAAGAGACTGAGAGTGAGCTGCCAGAGAGATAGGAGGAGAGCCAGGAGAGGACAGTATCAGTGAAGCCAAAGTTGGATAATGTTTCCAGAAGAGGACAGTCGGCAGTGTCGAAGGCAGCTGAGAGGTGGAGGAAGGTTAGGATGAAATAGAGGCTGTTGTATTTGGCAATAAGGGGATCATTGGTGACCTTTGAGAGGGCATTTTCCTGTGAAATGAAGGGGATAGAAGCCAAATCCACCCTTTCCTCTCCATCCAAATTGCTGTCGCGCATGGGGTAGTAGATAGAGCACAGGCCTGGAAGTCAGAAGGTCACGGGTTCTACTCCCAGCTCTTCCACTTGTCTGCTCTGTGGCCTTGGGCAAGTCACTTCACTTCTCTGGGCCTCAGTCACCTCATCTGTAAAATGGGGATTAAGACTGTGAGCCCTATGCTGGACAGGGACTATGTGCAACCCAATTAGCTTGTATCCACTCCAGCGCTTAGTACAGCTCCTGGCACATAGTAAGCCCTTAACAAATACCATTATATATACACACAACTACTCAATGTATCCCACCTGGATTACTACATCAGCCTCCTTGCTGACCTACCAGCCTCCAGTCTCTCCCCACTCCAGTCCATACTTCACTCTGCTTCCCAGATCACTTTTCTACTAAAACGTTCAGTACATGTCACCACACTCCTCAAAAACCTCCAGTGGTTGCCCATCCATCTCCGTATCAAACAATAACTCCTCACTGTAGGCTTTAAAGCACTCCACCACCTTGCCCACTCCTACCTCACCTCTCTACTCTCCTTCTACAATCCAGCCTGCAGACTTTGCTACTCTAATGCTAACCTTCTCGCTGTGCCTCAGTCTCACCTATTTCACCACGTCCTGCTTCTGGCCTGGAACACTCTTCCTCCTCCCTTTGTTCTTCCCCCCTCCCAGCCCCACAGCACTTACGTACATACCTGTAATTCATTTATTTGTATCATTGTCTGTCTTCCCTCCTCTAGATTGTGAGTTCATTGTGGGCAGGGAATGTGTCTGTTTTTATTATTGTACTGCATTCTCCCAAGTGCTTAATACAGTGCTCTGCACACAGTAAGCATTCACTAAATACATCTGAATGAATGAATTGGAGGGGATCAAGGAGACAATTGGAGGAGAACATCATTGAAAACCCTTGAGGTCAGTCATGTATACACCAGTGACTATGCTCTAGAGGCCACACATACAAGAGGCATGCAGGTGATTGTAGACCATATTTCAGAATCATCAAAGACTCACTGACAGACAATGAAAAGGACCAAGGCTATGACTCTCCACCAGCAACTCAAAATTGAATGTTGTCACGGAATTCTGTTATCTAAGCAACACATTGTCCAGTGATGTAAGGAAAGATAAAATGATAGAAAACTGACTCAAGAAGGTCAGCGTGCTCTTTGAGACTCAGGGAAAGTGGAGTCAAACTGACATCAGGATTCAGATCAAATTGAAGGTCTAGGTCAATGGTAGGGTCCAACCTTCTTTCAAGTTTGAAACCTAGACTTATTACAGACAGCACAAAAGCAGCATGGCTCAGTGGAAAGAGCCTGGGCTTGGGAGTCAGAGGTCATGTGTTCGAATCCCGGCTCTGCCACTTGTCAACTGTGTGACTGTGGGCAAGTCACTTCACTTCTCTTGCCTCAGTTACCTCATCTGTAAAATGGAGATTAACTATGAGCCTCACGTGGGACAACCTGATGACCCTTTATCTACCCCAGCGCTTAGAACAGTGCTCTGCACATAGTAAGTGCTTAACAAATACCAACATTATTATTATTATTGTTATCTAACTTCTAGATCAGTGCTATCAATGCTGCCAACTAGGGCCAGAGCAGGATCACAAAGTATGAGGTTTTAAAATGTAATAAGCCCACCAGCCTCAAAACAATGCTTGTAGCATGCACTTATGCCAGGTGGAACTTGTGAGGAGGTAGATGACAAGATATCAGGCAGCTGCTATTAGTTGAGTTAGGCATATGGACAGAAGAAGCATTTTATCCTATTTATGCCTAAAGTAAGACTTTGTGTGCGTGTGTGGGGAATTTACTTTAGCACCAAAAGTACAACACTGAGTTTGGTATTTGGGGAAAAATAAGCAAATACTTTTGGGTTTCTGCAATGTCCCACATATGAGTGTCCTAAGGAAAGAAGGTCCAGCAACACATAATGCTTATTATCCTAGATGAAAATTACCTACTAGTGATATTTATCTTTATGGTATTTGCTAAGAGCTTCCTATGTGCCAGGCTTTGTACTAAGCACTGAGATAGAAACAAGCTAATCAGGTTGGACACGGTCCAAGTCCCACATGGGGCTCACGGTCTTAACCTCTATTTTGCAGATGAAGTAACTGAGGCACAGAGAAGTGAATTGACTTACCCAAGGTCATACAGGAGAGAGGTGACAAAGCCAGGATTAGAAACAGGTCCTTCTGACTACCGTGCTCTCTATCCACTAGGCCATGCCACTTCTTGATATTCCTTGTGCATAGTGATTAATATACAGAAACTTTAGGAGTCCCTGCATTTGTTTTTTTTTTGTGTCTAAATTTAGCCAGGCACAAATATTTCAATTTAGTCTTTGCATGTTCTTGCATGTTCTTGTAAAAATCAGTTTGTGCATAAAAGTCTAAGTTAAGAGCTCAAGTACACTAATTTCCTCTTCTCTACATGTTAAAACATTGTATATCTGTCCCTATGTGCCTGAATCTAGTGCATTTCAGTTCTGACAGGTTATCATTATTATGGTATTTGTTGAGTGTTTAATATGTGTCAAGCCCTGAAATAAGCATGGGGTAAATACAAGGAAAACAATTCAGATATAGCCCCTGTCCCACAAGGGACTCACAATTTTAGTGGGAAAAGACAGACACAGAGAACAACACTAAATTATAAAAAAATAATAAAATAAAATTAAAGATTAAAAAAATTCAAATCGGGAACATTTAAAATAAGTAACTTAAAACAACTTGCAGGGGACAGTCTTCAGGCTCCTCTCGGCTCCAGCTAACAGTCCTTGGTTAAAAACTGCCCCACCTTCCCAATTTTCTGTAAATTGGAAAGATAGGCTTCACTCCGTTGGTGTTGGTAAGGAGGAAGGACACAATCCGGGCCATTAGGTGACCCCAGTCTTATTTCCATAAGGCCATGTGGGTCTCATATCTCAGTTTCTGCCCACCCTCTACTCTGGCAGGGCAGGGACAGTACTTTTTTGTTTTGTTTATGGTATTTGTTAAGTGCTTACAATATGCCTGACACTGTACTAAGCACTGAGGTAGATACAAGGTTAGATACAGTCCATCTCCCAGATAGGGCTCACCTTCTTAATCCCCATTTTACAGATGAGGTTACTGAGGCACAGAGAAGTGAAATAACTAGCCCGAGGTCACACAGCAGACAAGTGGCAGAGCTGGGATTAGAACCCAGGTCCTTCTGACTCACAGGCCCATGCTCTATCCACTAGGCCATGCTACTTCTCCAAGCTACTTCATTCCCATAGGGTCTGATAGGATGAGGGAGGTTACCCTGATAAGTATCCTAAACATACATACAGACAGACAGACAGACAGACAGACAGACATATGTGCATATGTATATAGGAAGCTTTTGGGGAGATTTTTTTTCTCCAAAATCAAACCTCACTTTTTTTTCTCCTTGGGTCTAATTCAGTAGTTTTTGTTTCTGAAACTGTTGGTGAAATTCACTGATATGACCTCAAAACATCACTTTTAATGGTGCCATTTTTAAATACTAACTGCTTGAGTGGGTTGCTTGTGGCATGGATCTCTGGAGTGTGACAAAAAATATCCTGGGCCTGGGTCTTCATTTTCATACAATGTAGAAATGATAATTTGTTTAGCACCTCAATGATGTTAAAGAAGAGAATGCTATAATAAGCAAAGTTATACCATGTGAAATCATATCAGGATATAGGAAAACTAGTTTCTTATAGAGATAGCACTGCAAAACTTATTGGGCTTAACCACTCCTCCCTCTCCTCCTCAGCCTTTGAAGTATTTTGACTGACTTGAACAAGGTGATTAGAGTTCATTTCAATTTAGAATAATGGAAGGTCTGTTTAGCATGGATAATAACAGATCCATAATGCATTACCAAATGTGCATTTTTACTGCTTAGAATGTGAAAGGTAACACCTTTGAAAATGAAGTACTTGACTATGTACACATAAAACATATCATTTAAAATACATAATTATCAGCACAAATGTGCATTTCTATCATTATGTAACTATACTGTTGATTTCTTTAACCAGTTTCTTGAATATAGGTATATTATTTTAGTCACTTCTAATCTTGGGAATGCATTAATAGGCTTTACATTACTTGGTCTTTACATTCTTGTGGGCAAGGAATGTCTGCTTGTTATATTACACTCTCTGAAGCTCTTAGTACAGTGCTCTGCACACAGTAAGCACTCAATAAATACAATTGAATGCATGAATTTGAGCCTGCTTGACAAATCCCTCATCTCCCCTATTCCCTCTCCCTTCTGCGTTCCTATGCACTTGGATCCGTACCCTTTAAGCACTTGATATTTGCTCTCTGCCCCCCAGCTCCACAGCATTTATGTACATTCCCCTGTGGGCAGGGAATGTGTCTACCAACTCTATTGTATTATAATCTCCCAAGCACTGAGTACTGTGTTTTGCACATAGTATGCACTCAATAAAAATGATTGATTGATATGGTAAAAGTAGATAATTCCTTGAATTTGTAAAGCATTTTAATTTTTTCAAAGCACTTTCATGCCAGTGATCTCATTTAATCGCCCCATAATTCTTGCAAAGTAGGAGAGATCATTACCCTCAGTTTACAGTTTAAGAATTTGAGCCACAGAGAATACATCAAGTGACTTTCCCGATGTCACACAGCAGACCAGTGGCAGAACTAGAACTGGGGCCCATCTCTCAGGATACTGTCCCCTGAAGTAACTACCTCTAGTTCAAGAAGTTCACGTTTGTATTCACCAGTAGAAGTGTAATATTTCTGACAAAAGAAAAAAAATGGCCTCCTGAGGCACATACGATGAATGTTTACAAACTCGGTGTCCTAGAGACCTGTGACAATTTTTGGTAATTAAAGCTCAATGTAACCACACATATTTATCAATGAGGATCTCGCTGAAGAACTAGCGAGGAGCCTGAAATTCTGCTCTTCTATCCATAGGTGGTATTACTGAACACTTACTGTGTGTATAGCACCCTACTTAAAGCTCTAGCCACAGTACCTTTTAATCTTTGTTTTTTGTCTTTATGTTGTCTGCAGTATTTTGTTTCATCTCTCCTTTTGATGCTAGCGATGCCTGTCTACTTGTTTTGTTTTGTTGTCTGTCTCCCCCTTCTTAGACTGTGAGCCCATCATTGAGCAGGAATTGTCTCTACCTGTTGCCGAATTGTACTTTCCAAGTGCTTAATACAGTGCTCTGCACACAGTAAGTGCTCAATAAATACAATTGAATGAATGAATCTGTATCCCCTCTTCCCCTTTTTATTTTTAAAGACAGTAAGCTCCTTGTGGACAGGGAACATATCTATCAACTCTGTTGTATCACACTGTCTCAAGCACTTGGTAAAGTGCTCTGCAGACAGTAAGCACTCAATAAATACCATTGATTGATTGATTTTTAGATGGCAAGCCCCTGGGGGACAGAGAGAGTGCCTAATTTCCACCTCTATATTCTTTCCCAGCACTTAGTGCAGCGTTCCATAAACATAAGTGCTTAATCATTGCTAATAGTAATAATTGTGGCATTTGTTAAGCACTTACTACATGCCAGGCACAGAACTAAGCGCTGGGGGTGAGGAGAGGGAGGATACAAGCAAGACACAGTCCCTGTCCCACATCAGGCTCACAGTCTTAATCCCCCTTTTACAGATCAGGTAACTGAGGCACAGAGAAGTGAAGTGACTCACCTAAGGTCACACAGCAGACCAGTGGCAGAGCCGGGACCACTTCTAGGAGGGGGAAAGTAAACTCCCCCTCCAGTTATAGCCCTATCTCCCTACTACCCTTCTTTCCAAAATCCTAGAACGAGTCGTCTACAATCGATGCTTGGAATTCCTTAACTCCCATTCTCTCCTAGACCCCCTCTAATCTGGCTTCCGTCCCCTCCACTCTACCGAGACTGCTCTCTCTAAGGTCACCCGTGACCTCCTTCTTGCCAAATCCAATGGCTCCTACTCCATTCTAATCCTCCTTGACCTCTCTGCCTCCTTTGACACTGTCGACCATCCCCTCCTCCTCCATACCTTATCTCACCTTGGCTTCACGGACTCCGTCCTCTCCTGGTTCTCCTCTTACCTCTCTGGCCGGTCATTCTCGGTCTCCTTTGCTGGCGTCTCCTCCCCCTCCCATCCTTTAACTGTTGGAGTTCTTTAAGGGTCAGTTCTTGGCCCTCTTCTGTTCTCCATTACACTCACTCCCTCGGTGAACTCATTCGCTCTCACGGCTTTGACTACCATCTCTACGCAGATGACATGCAGATCTACATCTCCGCCCCTGTCCTCTCCCCCTCCCTTCGGGCTCGCATCTCCTCCTGCCTCCAGGATGTCTCCACCTGGATGTCGGCCCGCCACCTAAAACTCAACATGGGCAAGACTGAGCTCCTCATCTTCCCTCCCAAACCCGGTCCTCTCCCAGACTTCCCTATCACCGTGGATGGCACGACCGTCCTTCTCGTCTCTCGGGCCCGCGATCTCGGTGTCATCCTCGACTCGTCTCTCTCGTTCACCCCACGCATCCTATCCATTACCGAGACCTGCCGGTTTCACCTTTACAATATCGCCAAGATCCTCCCTTTCCTCTCCACCCAGACGGCTACCTTACCGCTACGGGCTCTCGTTATATCCTGGCTAGACTACTGTGTCAGCCTTCTCTCTGACCTCCCTTCCTCCTCTCTCACCCGGCTCCAGTCTATTCTTCACTCCGCTGCCCGGCTCATCTTCCTGCAGAAACGATCTGGGCATGTCACTCCCCTTCTTAAACAACTCCAGTGGTTGCCTATCAACCTCCGCTCCAAACAAAAACTCCTCACTCTAGGCTTCGAGGCTCTACATCACCTTGCCCCTTCCTACCTCTCCTCCCTTCTCTCTTTCTACCACCCACCCCGCACGCTCCGCTCCTCCGCCACCCACCTCCTCACCGTCCCTCGGTCTCGCCTATCCCGCCGTCGACCCCCGGGCCACGTCCTCCCGCGGTCCCGGAACGCCTTCCCTCCTCACCTCCGCCAAACTGATTCTCTTCCCCTCTTCAAAACCCTACTTAAAACTCACCTCCTCCAAGAGGCCTTCCCAGACTGAGCTCCCTTCTCCCTCTACTCCCTCTACCACCCCCCCTTCACCTCTCCGCAGCTTAACCCTCTTTTCCCCCCATTTCCCTCTGCTCCTCCACCTCTCCCTTCCTATCCCCTCAGCACTGTACTCGTCCGCTCAACTGTATATATTTTCATCACCCTATTTATTTTGTTAATGAAATGTACATCGCCTTGATTCTATTTAGTTGCCATTGTTTTTACGAGATGTTCTTCCCCCTGACTCTATTTATTGCCATTGTTCTTGTCTGTCCGTCTCCCCCGATTAGACTGTAAGCCCGTCAAACGGCAGGGACTGTATCCGTTGCTGACTTGTTCATTCCAAGCGCTTAGTACAGTGCTCTGCACATAGTAAGCGCTCAATAAATACTATTGAATGAATGAATGAAGGAGCTCGATAAATACGACTGAATGAATGAAGTAAACGAGTGAAAGACCCAAGGGTTACTCCGGACCTCTTTCCTTCCAGGTAGAGTAGGAAAGTGGTAAGGGAAGAGAGGGCAAACGGGAGGGAAAAAAAAAAGTGGGACACCCGGCTGAGGAAAGAAAATTGGGAGGGATGAAGGGAGAGGAGCACGTAAAGAGAAGGAATCAGAAGAAGAAAAGGAAGGAAAACGGCAGAAGAAAAGAGAGGAGAGGCAAAACTGACGGTATTGGGGCGGGGGAAGAGAGGCTAGAGAGCGTGGCGGGTGTTGTCAATGAAGAGAAGCAGCCAAGGGGCGGGACTTGGTTTTTAAATCGAGGGGGTTTGTCTCTTCCTCTGAGGCCGTGGGGGGAGAGCACGTCCCAAACGCAACTCCCCTCCCTTTTATTTTCTTTTGTTCTTTCTGTCTTTCCGGGCCCCATGTGGCTACGAGGCCGGCTTGATCTCAGAGTTTCACCGTCACTGCCGCCTCCTCCCGCACTTTTGTCGGTGGTTGCCGAGCGCCGGCCCTCACCGGGGGGAGCTCGGCCGAACGACTCCCGCCCCGGCCCCGTCTTCCACTTCTCCCTCCGGCGCGCACCTGAAACCCTCCCCGGGAGCCTCAGCCGCAGCCCTGGACCACCCCCCGCGGCAGCCGGCGCCCACGGGACCGCCCGGCCCACGCACGGCGGCTAGGTGAGGAAGGAGCGCGTTTCTCGGGCTCCGCTTTGCCCCACTTCCCTCCCCGGGTTCCTGCCACGGCTCGGGCCCCACGATCGGAATTTGGGAGGCCCAGGAGTGGGGCGCGCTCTGTGTGCGCGGAGGGAGGGAGGCCCCGCTCGGGGAGCCGGGGAAGGGGTGGGTGCGGGGCAGCGCCCTAGACCGAACACAACCGCCCTGGGTGACCGCTCCCTCGTCCCCAGGAAATGGAGCCGAGCAGCCCGAGGGGGCGAGCGGGCGGCCGCAGGTGACAGGCTGGGCTTGGACGCACAACTTCCACACGGGGCATTCGTCCCCAGTGGAGAGCCGAGCGGACGGGTACCTGCTCCTTAAACGGGAACTTTCTTGGAAAACTTTTCCCCCCGCCACTCCCGTGATCTTTAGGCACCCGGGCCACTCCCGTGGCCGGAGAGCCTGCGACGACTTCAAAGGGGAGGGCGTGTCCGAGAACGAGTTGTCACTGTCTATCTGACAGGTTTCTCGGGGTTGCCCAGAAAGGGTTGAAAGTCAGTAACCAGGGGACCCCGAAAAAGGATTGGGCAATAGCTCCCAATGGGTGGCTCCCTTTCCTTGAGCCGAACTTTTTGAAACAGCCTGTTAGGTGGGAGAGATGCCCCCCCCTCCCCGCCCATTTCGTTACTTGGGAGATATTAGATCCGCTTACTGCCGCGGTTACATCTGATCACCAGAAACCGTGTTTTGCCTCCCCCTAGGACTGGTAGAATAGATGTAGATCTGAAAACGATGCTGGGGCTACGAGATTTTTTTTGAAGTGGTCTAAATCATCTGATTGTTTTGTCGAGTACAGCTAATGACTTAAGGGTTCGGCACGAGGTAGGTGAATTATGGCCGTCACACCTGGGCATTACCTGCAAATGCAAAGTCGTCTCCATTGGCCAGATGGGTTCTTGCCTCGCTGTGAAGACAATAGGTGAGGTGCAAATAGTACAGTTTTCTTGCTACTCTACCAAAGAATAAATATTTAAGGGTTAAGTGGGGGGAAATGGTGAAAGTAGAATTCATTATTTAAATTGACAATTGAGTGAAGCAACTGTTTAGTCAACTTTTTGTTTTTATCACCAAACAGATCTCTTGGCATTGCTGAAATGGATAAATTAATGCTAACTTCGGTATGCAGAATCGAAGAGCACACTAGTTTACAACATTCATAATGGGCCACAAGTTTGGTCACTGGAGTTCTGGGCCATATCTTTTTAATGGTATTTAAGTACATACTCTGTGTCTAATACTAGAGTAGATACAGGCTAATCAGGCTGGATACAGTCCTTGTCCCGTGTGGAGCTCATAGTCTATGGAGGGAGAAGAGGTATTGAATCCCCATTTTGCAATTGAGGAGACTGAGGCACATAGACTTGCCCAAGGTCACACAGCAAGGAAGTGGTGGGACTGGGATTAGAATCCAGGTCTGCTGACTTTCAGGCCTGTGCTTTATCCCCAAGCCATGTTGCTTCCCTTTTGCCCTTAGGATCAGGCAAGGAAGATTCCTGCCCTGAGGGCTGAACTTCTAGCCCACAGCAACAGGGCAGAAGAAAAGTGACTTGAAGAACAGCCCCATCCCTCCTCAAAGCCGTGACAGACTTTTCCCGATTGGCAGTGATATGGTAACTAATAGTGAGAGTGAAGATCTGGTTTCACAGAAGCAAAGGGTGGCCAGAAACCGAGACCCAGTTGCCCCAGAGTCTCCGTAAGGTGACTCTGTTTCTCCTGCTGAGGGAGTTTCTCCTGCTGAACTATGTGGCTAGGACACAGTGCTAGACTTTTCACTGACCTGGGAGGGGAACACAAAGACTCCAGAGCAAGTTTGGGTTCAGGGCTCCGCTCAGCTGCTCTAGGATTATGGGAAATCTGTGTAAATCCACAAATCGGCACCCGTCATTGTCATCTTGTTGTGCTCTATGACTGGCATAATAAGGAGGTGCATGTGACCTCACATGATGATGATGGTATTTGTTAAGCGCTATGTGCCAAGCACTGTTCTAAGCACTGGGGTAGATGCAGGGTAATCAGGATGTCCCACGGGGCGGGGGGGAGGGGGGCTCAGTCTTAATCCCCATTTTACAGATGAGGTAACTGAGGTCCAGAGAAATTACGTGACTTGCACAAAGTCACACAGCTATGTGGTGGAGCTGGAATTTGAACCCACCACCTGTGACTCCCAAGCCTGTGCTTTTTCCACTAAGCCATGCTGCTCACATGTGTCAGGTAGGCTGGAAGACCATCAGCCACAACCCTATCCCCAAGAATGTAGTATAGTGCTATAAGCACATAAGCAATTAATAAACTCTGTTAATGATGATGGTGAGCATCACCCCACTGCTATTCAGTTCAGGAAGAAGCTAGATTCACTCAATCGTGTTTGAGTGCTTACTGTGTGCAGTGCTTAATGTGTGAAACCTAGATTTACCATAAACCTCTGCCTTGGGAAATGTGGCTGGTATGAAATGGCAGTGCCCGGCAGCATTTCTTTTGGATCTCATCATTTTGAAAGTTTTCACGACAAGGGGTGGGAGTGATTGAGAATCACCTTTTGTAGATGAAGTTTTTTTTGAGGCAGGGTTATGCTGGATTTCATTCAAATGGAATTAATTAGCTCCCATATTGGTTTCAGAGCCCACTTTGTAGGGGAAAAATTAGAACTTATTCTTTCAAGTCCCATGTATTGTGTGTACTTAAATCGGAATATCTACATTGATTTTCGTGTATATATTGTTAATGGTGACAATATTGACTTTGGTTTAAAGGCAGTAAGTGATGTACCATTTGTGGGCTGTGATATAAGCTCATATTGATGTACACATAGTGAATGTAGTGTTCAAATGGTATCCCCTCATTCATTCAATAGTATTTATTGAGCGCTTACTATGTGCAGAGCACTGTATTAAGCGCTTGGAATGAACAAGTCGGCAACAGATACAGTCCCTGCCATTTGACGGCCTTACGGTCTAATCGGAGGAGACGGACAGACAAGAACAATGGCAATAAATAGAGTCAAGGGGAAGAACGTCTCGTAAAAACAATGGCAATTAAATAGAATCGAGGCGATGTACATTTCATTAACAAAATAAATAGGATAATGAAAATATATACAGTTGAGCGGACGAGTACAGTGCTGAGGGGATGGGAAGGGAGAGGGGGAGGAGCAGAGGGAAATGGGGGAAAAGGGTTAAGCTGCGGAGAGGTGAAGGAGGGGTGGTGGAGTAGAGGGAGAAGGAGAGCTCAGTCTAGGAAGGCCTCTTGGAGGAGGTGAGTTTTAAGTAGGGTTTTGAAGAGGGGAAGAGAATTAGTTTGGTGGAGGTGAGGAGGGAGGGCATTCCAGGACCGCGGGAGGACGTGGCCCAGTGTCGACGGCAGGATAGGCGAGACTGAGGGACGGTGAGGAGGTGGGCGGCGGAGGAGCGGAGCGTGCGGGCTGGGTGGTAGAAAGAGAGAAGGGAGGAGAGGTAGGAAGGGGCAAGGTGATGTAGAGCCTTAAAGCCTAGAGTGAGGAGTTTTTGTTTGGAGCGGAGGTTGATAGGCAATCACTGGAGGTGTTTAAGTAGGGGAGTGACATGCCCAGATCATTTCTGCAGGAAGATGAATTGGGCAGCGGAGTGAAGAATAGACTGGAGCAGGGCGAGAGAGGAGGAAGGGAGATCAGAGAGAAGGCTGACACAATAGTCTAGCCGGGATATATCGAGCCTGTAGCAGTAAGGTAGCTATTTGGGTGGAGAGGAAAGGGCGGATCTTGGCGATATTGTAAAGGTGAAACCGGCAGGTTTTGGTAATGGATAGGATGTGTGGGGTGAACGAGAGAGACGAGTCAAGGATGACACCGAGATTGCGGGCCTGAGAGACGGGAAGGATGGTCGTGCCATCCACGGTGATAGGGAAGTCTGGGAGAGGACCGGGCTTGGGAGGGAAGTTGAGGAGCTCAGTCTTGCTCATGTTGAGTTTTGGGTGGCGGGCCGACATCCAGATGGAGACATCCTGGAGGCAGAAGGAGATGTGAGCCTGAAGGGAGGGGGAGAGGACGGGCAGAGATGTAGATCTGTGTGCCATCTGTGTAGAGATGGTAGTCAAAGCCGTGAGAGCGAATGAGTTCACCGAGGGGGTGAGTGTAAATGGAGAACAGAAGAGGGCCAAGAACTGACCCTTGAGGAACTCCAACAGTTAAAGGATGGGGGGGGGGAGGAGGCGCCTGTGAAGGAAACCGAGAATGACCGGCCAGAGAGGTAAGAGGAGAACCAGGAGAGGACGGAGTCCATGAAGCCAAGGTGAGATAAGGTATGGAGGCGGAGGGGATGGTCGACAGTATCAAAGGCAGCAGAGAGGTCAAGGAGGATTAGAATGGAGTAGGAGCCATTAGATTTGGCAAGAAGGAGGTCACGGGTGACCTTAGAGAGAGCAGTCTCGGTAGAGTGGAGGGGACGGAAGCCAGATTGGAGGGGGTCCAGGAGAGAATGGGAGTTAAGGAATTCTAAGCAGCGATTGTAGACGACTTGTTCTAGGATTTTGGAAAGGAAGGGTAGTAGGGAGATAGGTCGATAACTGGAAGGGGAAGTGGGGTTGAGAGAGGGTTTTTTTAGGATGGGGGAGACGTGGGCATGTTTGAAGGCAGAGGGGAAGGAGCCATTGGAGATTGAGTGGTTAAAAATAGAAGTTAAGGAAGGGAGGAGGGCAGGGGCGATGGTTTTTTAAAAGGTGAGCGGGAATGGGGTCCGAGGCACAGGTAGAGGGGTTGGCACTTGCGAGGAGGGAGGAGATCTCCTCTGGGGATACTGGAGGGAAGGATGGAAAAGTAGGGGAGAGGGTTGGTGGGGGGGAGGGGAGAGGCGGAGGGGTGACTTTGGGGAGCTCAGACCTGATTGTGTTGATTTTTGTGATGAAGTAGGTGGCCAGATCATTGGGGGTGAGAGATGGGGGAGGGGGAGGAGCAGGGGACCTAAGGAGAGAGTTAAAGGTCCGGAACAATTGGTGGGGGTGACGGGCATGGGTGTCGATGAGGGAGGAGAAGAAGTTTTGCCTGGCGGAGGAGAGGGCAGAGTTAAGGCAGGAAAGGATAAATTTGAAGTGTGTGAGGTCGGCTTGGTGCTTGGACTTTGGCCAGCAGCGCTTGGCAGCTCGAACATAGGAGCGTAGGAGATGGACAGAGGAGGTGATCCAGGGCTGTGGGTTAGTGGAGCGAGAGCGGCGGAGGGAAAGGGGGGCGAGAGAGTTGAGATGAGTAGAGATGGTGGCGTTGAGAGCGGAGACCTGATCATCGAGAGTGGGAAGTGAGGACAGGGCGGCAAGGTGAGGAGAGATGCTTTTGGAAAGACGGATGGGATCAAGAGAACGGAGGTCTCTGTGGGGCAGTAGCAAAGATTTGCAGGGGGAGGGAGTGTAAGAGATGAGGCAGGTGAGAAGGTTATGGTCAGAGAGAGGGATTTCAGAGTTGGTGAGGGAGGAGATAGTGCAGCGGTAGGAGATGAGATCGCGGGTGTGACCAAGTCAGTGAATGGGCACGGTATGGTGGAGCAGGAGGTCGGCAGAGTCGAGGGGGGATAGCAGGCGGGCGGCAGAGGAGTCATTGGGTACATCCATATGGATGTTGAAGTCTCCAAGGATCAGAGTGGGCAGAGAGAAGGAGAGAAGGAAGGTGAGAAAGGGGTCTAGGTGGTTGAAGAAGTCGGAGGTGGGACCAGGAGGGTGGTAGATGACAGCGACAAGTATCTGGAGGGGGTGGTAGAGGCGAATGATATGGGCTTCGAAGGAGGGGAAGGAGAGGGAGGGGGGAGGAGGGATAGTGTGGAAGCGCCAACGGGGTGAGAGGAGGAAGCCGACGCCTCCTCCTTTTACCGGTGAGTCTGGGGGAGTGGGAGAAGGAGAGGCCTCCGCTGGAGAGAGCAGCGGCGGAGACCGTGTCTTCGGGAGTGAGCCACGTTTCTGAAAGGGCGAGGAGGAGGAGAGAGCGGGAGAGGAAAAGGTCATGGACGAAAGGTAGTTTACCTGTAATGGAGTGGGGGTTCCAGAGGCCACACTTGAAAGTAGCTGTGGGTGCAGGGGGGGAGAGCGGGGGTAGGGGAGGGTTTGGATGGGAAGGAGGTGGCGGGGCCCTGGATGGGGAGAGGGGGATGAGGGGTGGCGGTGGGACAGGAGGACTGGGATGGGGCGTGGGTGGGGAAGAGAGAAGGGGGTGAGGAGGGGGTTTGGTCCGGGGGAGAGTAGCGGGAGGGGGAAGAGGGGTAGCGCTGGTAAAGTGGGGTTCTAGGGCGGGGAGGGGGGGAGGAGGCAGAGGGGAGAGCGGGAAAGAGCTGAGTGAGAGAGGGGAAGGGGAGGATAGGAAGGGGCAGGCGGGAGGAGGCGGGGAGGAAGGACATGATGAGGCCAGAGAGGTGAGTGGCAGCACTGACAACAATAAACAGTAACAAACGAAATCGGTAATATAGCAACATGATACAGTATGATACAGTACAGTAGTGTTAATAAGCGGGTGATGACCAGGGTCGGGGGTAGGCTTGATTAAGGGCCGACCTGATCAAACTCAAAGTCAGGCGGCTGGTGAGGCCAGAGAGGTGGGTGGCAGCACTGACGACAATAAACAATAACAAGCGAAATCGGTAATATAGCAACATGGTACAGTATGATACAATACAATAGTGTTAATAAGCAGGTGATGACCAGGGTCGGGGGTCGACCCGACCCAATCAGACTCAAAGTCAAGCGGCTAGCGGCCGAGAGAGTCCCAGAGCTCATGACCAAATGTCCCTGAGGCGGTGGTGGGGGCCCTGAGGTTGTCCGGGGTGGGTTGCGGCCATAGGCGTCGGCTAAGGCAAAGTAACACGGTGAGAACAAGGACATCGTCGGCGGGGGCGGGGGAGATGAATCACCTCAAGGGGGAAGAGGGAGTGAGGGCTTCCCAAAATGGCCACTCCTGGCTGGCTTCACAGGAGATCTCCTTTTATTCTTCACTTTAACCAATTATACCTGTAGAACATAAAATGGAAACATACAGGCGAGTGAGAAGCAGTCTGCCTAGTAGATAGAGCTCAGGCCTGGAAATCAGAAGGACCTGGGGTCTAATCCTGGCTCTGCCACTTGTCTGCTATGTGATCTTGGGAATGTCTATACCTATTACCTCATCTGTAAAATGGGGATTAAGACTGTGAGGCCCATGTGGGACATAAACTGTGTCCAACATGGCTACCTTATGTATACTCCAGTGCTTAGAACAGACCTGGCACATAGCACTTAACAAATACCATATAAAAATTGTAAAAAAGGCTTTATTATTAGTAGTATTCTTTAATATAGCAAATCCCTTTTCCATGCCAACTGTGAGGGGGCAGGTCTCTTTCTCTTCTCTCTCCCCTCCTTCCCCCTTCTCCCCCACCCAGGTACACCAATGAACTACCTGTCTGACTTGGCCCTTTGTAAGCATTTAACCTACACATATCTATCTTTGACATGGGAATGTGTGATGAGTACTATTTTTAGGTCTGCTGAAATTTTACCCATCCTTTCCATGCCTTATCAATCTTATCAATGACATATGAAGTTAGCACAGTAGTTTTATTGTTGGGTGTCATATTCTTACTTTTTCACAGCCTAATTTCTTTTAGGCCCTATCCATATAATGGCTTATGATTATTAGAGTTCTAGGGTGTCATGGTATAGTGAAAGTTGGGTGTCTAAGAGGTAAGATTCTGGCAGGTGCATAATTGGCTGGTTTATACATGAATGGGCTGAGAGAGAAATGAGTGGTTGACAGGATGTGTGAAGTACTATTTTTTCCCCCCCCAATATACTTATTCAATCGTATTTGAGTGCTTACTGTGTGCAGAGCACTGTACTAAGCGCTTGGAAAGTACAATTTGGCAACAAATAGAGACAATCCCTAACCCAACAACAGTCTAGAAGCGGGGAGACAGACAACAAAACAAATAGGCATCAATAGCTTCAAAATAAATAGAATTATAGATATCTACACATCATATAATAGATATGTACAGATATACACAAATGCTGTGGGGCGGGGAGAGGGGTAGAGCAGAAGGAGGGAGTAGGGGCAGAGAAAAATAGCTTGGATCATGCCCGCTACTTTCTACACAAACTGGCTTGTCAAAGCCAATGTGGAACCGTGACCCGATAAAGATCAAGAGATGAAGGCAACATTATATGTACATGATTAAGAGAATTCTCTGTGTGACCTGGGTTCTAATGCTGACTCTGCCCCTTGTCTGTTGTGTGATATGGGCAGGGAATGTCTTTTGTTGTAGTGTACTCTCCCAAATGCTTAGTACAGTGCTTAGCATATGGTAAGCTCTTAATAAATACGACTGAATGAATGAATGAGTGAATCTTAATTTTTCTGTACCTCAGTTCCCTCATCTGCAAAATGGGGATTCAATACTTGTTCTCCCCCCTACTTAAACTGTGAACCTCACCCGTGGGGCTGGGGCTTGATTATCTCCTATCTATCCCAGTGTTTGGCACATACTAAGGGCTAAACAAATATTGTTTTCATTGTTGTTGTTATCCTTGTTATCAGTCATTATTGTTATTCCCTCCTATGGGAGACAACAGGCATGAAGTATCTTGAGGGAAGAGCAAAGGAACTTTTTTTTATTACTCTGACCCTGCCTGATGTTGGAGTGGGTTGGTCTGTGGGCATGAAATGAGTAACATGAGCTTTGAGGGATTTTAATTAACCTTCACACCAAACAGACATGTTCAGGCTTTCTGGTTCTTTCATAAATTGACAGATTTGGGTTTGACTCTGCATGAATTTCTTAAAAACTTCCTTTGGCTCCCAGACCACAGAATCTTGTGTGACCCCTGGGGAATAGCTTCTCTAGATTTATGTGGCATCGGATGGTGTAGTTTCTGGATGGGATCTCCATCACATCTGGTTTTTGAAGCAGAAGGCATGAGATGACTGCTTGCTAATGAGTGAACTATTTTATTTTAAAACAATTCCAGCTTGTTGCTTCATCCAAATATGGCTTCTGTGCCATCAACGTTTATGACATAGTGAGCAGCAGATTTGTCTTGCTTTCTTCTCAAGTGCTGAATTCAATATCATTTTCCTAGAAACATGACTTTTATGTGGGGGAAATAATACATTTAGTTGGCCTGGCATTTTAAACATTCACTCTTTCCTACTGGATAGCCCACTGTAAACTAGATCCAGGTTGATGTAATGTGGCTTTAAATGGGATCTATCTCATTACTCATTAGAGAAGTAATGTGTTCTAGTTCTAGTGTTCTAGTGGGAGGCAGAGGTCCTGGGTTCTAATCTTGCTGTTACATGCCTGCTGGGTGACCTTGGGTAAATTACTTAATTACTCTGGGCTTCTAGGACTGTGAGCCCTTTATGGGACAGGGACTGTGTCCAACCTGATTTATCTTGTATCTACCCCAGTGCTCATTAGAGTACTTGTCACACAGTTCTTAACAAATATCACGATTGATTACACTATGTGCTTTCTTCTGGAACATTTTGTTTGAACTATTTCGCCTTTACCTATGTAATTTTCCATGATTTCCTTTGATGGTATGGAGCAGCCAAAAACATATTTCCAGCTTAGAAATGAGAAAACTGAGGCCCAGCGATAAGTGTTAAAATTGGGACTGTAGCACAAGCCTTCTTACACAAACTGCATCATGCTGCTTGCAAAAACAAATTTCAAAATGTATAATTGAGAAGAGGTGAATTTTCTACCAATCTCACATATTAAGGAGATCCAAACTAAAAGGATGGATCACATCCTATTTCCTGAAGTTCAGAGGCTCTCTTGGTGGGAGGAGAAAAATTTGCACAAGAGGATTTTCCAAATAATGGGGAGTGGTCATCTATATTCAGTGGCCAGTGAGTTAGTATAATGATGCCCAGTGGAATTATCGCTGTAAAAGGTATCAAGAGTCCTAACCTCTGTTTTGTGATTGACCAGCTGAGTGATTTTGGGTGAAACATTTAAGCACTGTGGCCCAGTAGAAAACTCAGGCCATGGAGTTAGAGAACCTGGGTTCTAATCCTGACTCCACTTTTCTGCTGTGACCTTGGGAGAGTCAGTTCTTCTCTGTGCCTCAGTTCCCTCATCTGTAAAATGAGGATTAATACTGTGAGCCCCAAGTGAAACAACCCTGTTCTTCTTCCTACTTAAACTGTGAGCCCCAAATGGCACCCATCTTGTATCTATCTCAGTGCCTAATAAAGTGCTTGGCACATCCCAACTCCACCACATGTCAGCTCTGTCTGGTTTAGTGGAAAGAGCAAGGGGTTGGGAGTCAAAGGTTGCGGGTTCTAATTCCGTCTCTGCCACTTACCTGCTGTGTAACCTTGGGCAAGTCACTTCACTTCTCTGTGCCTCAGCTCATCTGTAAAATTGGGATTAAGACTGTGATCCCCACATGGGACAACCTGATTATTTTATATCTACCCCAGTGCTTAGAACAGTGCTCAGCACATAGTAAGTGCTTAACAAATGCCATCATTGTTATTATTTGGGCAAGTCACTTAACTTCTCTGTGCCTCAGTTTCCTCATCTGTAAAATGGGGATTATGACTGTGAGCCATATGTGGGACCACCTGATAACCTTGTATCTACCCCAGAGCTTAGAACAGTGCTTGGCACATAGTAATCACTTAAATACCATTATTATTATTATAAGTGCTTAGCCAGTACCACAATTATTCTTATTATATTTTTTAAAAGATTTCTATGCCACCCTTGTGTAGGGATGGTTTGGAGGGGGGTTGGGGGTGTGTGTGTGTTAGCAACTTTTAGAGTTTAGATATAAATGCTATGTGTCAAGGCAATTATTCCTTTTATTTTCTGAGAGCCACAGAATTAGTATCATGGGCCTGATGAGTCCTTTAGTGCCTATTTTCACTGGGGATAAAGGCAGGTGGATTTTTCAAAATGTTTTGGTTTTCGTTCTCTCACTAGCACTTTTTTTTTTTTTTTTGGGTGGAAACTTAGGGGAAGAACACAGTTTCAGAATCCAAAAACAAGGAAGCATAAAAGGAGCTGAGGTTTCTAAACTCCAGTTCTCACACTGTCTTGAAACTTGCTGCTCTACTGACCTTGAGTTACCCCTGTGAACTGATGATAGATCTCTCCATCTTAGGAGGGGGAAGAAAGATGACTTTCCTCCCTGGCATGGTTGTGATTTCATTAGGATTAAGGTGAACATTTCTGCAAGCTCACCCTCCTATCAACACATGCAGTTCTTTAGCAAATACACCAAAATGTATTGCGAGCTTGGCAACAAACCACATCCTAGTGGGGGGTTGTTGTTGTTTAAAAAGTTCAATGTTGAATCCACTTCTACTGACCAGAAGAGAACCTAGATCAATTTTTTTTTTTAAAGCACATAATCTCTTTTTCAGTTTGGAATCATAGAATTACTGAGGTCTGTTAGGGTGCAGTAAATAGTTTATAAGAGTTCATTTCTTGTAAAAAGGAGAGCTTCAAAATGTTTTACAAATGAGGTAACTGAGGCCCAGAGAAGTGAAGGCATCTGAGAGGTGGAGGGAGAATTAGGAAGGAGTAGAGGTCATCTGATTTGGCAAGGAGGAGATCCCAGCTCTGCCATTTGTCTATGACCTTGGACAAGTCACTTCACTGTGCCTCAGTTGCCCCAGCTGTGGGAGTCCCCTAAGGCTCAGTTCTGGGTCCCCCTCTATTGTCTATCCATGCTCACTCCCTTGGAGAACTCATTCGTTCCCTTGGCTTCAACCAATGCTCTACAAATCTACATCTCCATGCATAATTCAGATGTCACACATAGCTTTAATAGGAATTAGTGTAATTGATCCCTCTATTTCTTGATGTCTGCAGTTAAAGAATAAATGTGACTTTTAATTGTAATATTTTTAAAGGTTCTTAAAATGAATTTAGCTAAAATAGTTTCCATTTAAAATAAAAATCAAGGATAGCCTAAAGATTAGAACTTAGATATTTCAGACATTTTCATGAAACCCTTTAAGAAGTTTTATGATTATCACAACAGACTCAAATAATAGTCTCTTTTTTTTTTAATGGGATTCTCAGAATCTTCTTTGTAGGTTGTAAATTTTTTTTTGGTTTTTTTAAACCCTTCTCAAAAGGGCAATAATGATTGATTAATTGTGGTATTTAAGTGCTTACTATGTGCCCAGCACTGTACTAAGCCCTGGGGTAGATACAAGATCATCAGGTACCACATGGGGTGCTCAGTCTAAGTAGGAGGGAGAACAGATGAGGGAACTGAGATATGGAGAAGTGACTTGCTCAAGGTCACATAGCAAGCAAGTGTCAGAAATGGAATTAGAACCCAGGTCCTCAGACTCCCAGGCCCGTGCTCTTTGACTGGGCCACGCTGCTTCCCAGGAAAGTGCTGAATCTAAAAGATCTTGTTAAGCATCACCGGGATCTCATTTTCAAATTGGATTTGGGCCTCCAGAAATGACTGAAGATGAGAACTAATAGACCTGATTATCCATTATCCATACTGTCTTCAAATTTGTGTAAACAGAGTCAAGCCCTTATCCCTCTCAGTTAATTTAACTTCTTGAAACTGCACTTAGATTTAAAGTGGTTAGAGGAAAAAGTCTCAAGATAAGTACAAGAAGTTGAGGGGCAGTAGAAACAAGGAATTGGAGAGCATTCCTCAATAACCTCACCTTCTCAATTCAAAATTCACATTCTTAGTTTAAAAGGGCCTCCATCAATTAACTTTGTTAAATAATCAAATTCTAATTCATTTCTCTAGTAGAGCTGTAAAATATGAACACATAGCAAACTCATGTACAAACATGAAATAGGCATCTTCTAAAAATAAAACCTCCATCTTATTTGTGAATTAGGGTATATCTAATCTCCCTTCAGTCATTGCCCCATCTCTCTCCTACCATTCTTCTGCAAATTCCTTGAGTTGTCGACACCCCTTGCCCCCACTCAAGGTCTCTCCCTGATCCCCTCCAATCTGACTTCCACCCCTTCACTCCACCAAAGCTGCCCTTTCAAAAGTCACCAGTGAGGAGGATGATGATATTTAAGCGATTACTCTTTGCCAGGCACTGTACTAAGTGCTGGGGCGAATACAAGCAAATTGGCTTGGACACATTATCTGTCCCATGTGGGGCTCAGTCTCAATCCCCATTTTACAGATGAGGGTAACTGAGGCACAGAGCAGTGAAGTGACTTGTCCAAGGTCACAGACAAATGGCAGAGCTGGGATCTCCTTCTTGCCAAATCAGATGACCTCTACTCCTTCCTAATTCTCCCTCCACCTCTCAGATGCCTTCACCTCTCTGGGCCTCAGTTACCTCATTCATAAAATGGGGATTGAGACTGAGCCCTATGTGGGACAGGGACTGTGTCCAACCCCATTAGCTTGAGTCTACCCCAGTGCTGAGTACAGTGTCTGGGCAAGTGGTAAGCTTTTAACAAAAATCACAATTAAAGTGCTTAGTACAGTGCTTTGCACACAATAGGTGCTCAGTAAATGCTATGGAATGAATGAGTGACCACCCCCTTCTCCTGGAAATATTATCCAACCTCGGCTTCACTGACACTGTCCTCTCCTAGTTCTCCTTCTATCTCTCTTGCGACTCATTCTCAGTCTTTTGCAGGTTCCTCCTCTGCCTCTCACCTTCCCCTCTGCCCCAGCTGTGGGAGTCCCCTAAGGCTCAGTTCTGGGTCCCTCTCTATTGTCCATCCATGCTCACTCCCTTGTAGAACTCATTCGTTCCCTTGGCTTCAACCAATGTCTCTACAAATCTACATCTCCAGCTCTGATCTTTCTCCTTCTCTGCAGTCATGTATTTTTCCCCCATGTCTTTGGGACATCTCTACTTTGATATCCCACTGACACCTCAAACTAAACATGTCCAAAACAGAACTCCTTACCTTCCCATCCAAACCATGACCTTACCTTCACTTTCCCATCACTGTTGGCAACACCACCATCCTCCCACTCTCATAAGCCCATAACCTTGGCATTAACCTTGACTCATTTCTCTCATTCAACCCACATATTCAGTTTCACCAAATCCTGTGAGTTCTTCCTTCACAGCATTGCTAAAGTCCACCTTTCCTCTCATCCAAACTCCCACCACATTGATCCAAGTGCTTATCCTATCCCACCTTGACTACTGCATCAACCTCCTTGCTGACCTCCCTGTCTCCTGTCTCTCCCCACTTCAGTCCATACCGAACTCCGCTGACTGGATCACTTTTCTACAAAACTGTTAAGTCCATGTTTCCCCGCTCCTCAAGAACCTCCAGGAGTTGCTCATCTATCTCCACATCAAACAAGCTCCTTACCACTGACTTTAAAGGACTCAATCATCATGCCCTCTCCTACATCACCTTTCTGACTTTCTACTACAACCCAACCCACCCACTTCAGTCCTCTAATGCCATCCCATCTCATGTCAGTTACCTCATCTGTATAATGGGGATTAACTGTGAGCCTCACGTGGGACAACCTGACTACCCTGTATCTACCCCAGCGCTTAGAACAGTGCTGTGCACAAAGTCAGCACTTAACAAATACCAACATTATTATTATTATGTATCTTGCTGCTGACCCCCTCGCCCCCGTCGTCCCTCTGGCCTGGAATTTCCTCGCCATTCATAGCTTACATATCCTCATATCCCCTTCAAAGCCTTATTAAAAACACATCTCCAAGAGGCCTTCCCTGACTAAACCCTCATTTCCTTTCCTCCCACTCCCTTTTGCGTTGTCTTTGCGCCCTTTACTTGTCCCATAGCACATATACATATTATGTCTATATGTCTCCTCCTCTAGACTATAAGCTCATTGTGGGCAGGGAATATGTCTATCAGCTGCTATATTGTACTCCCCCAAGTGCTTTTAATACAACTGTCTGAACACAGTAAACAATAAATATGATTCATTTTTCTTGACCCTGCAAAGATTAATCAAGACCTTTACCCTGTTTTTTTTTTTAGCCGTACAAAAGCATTTAACACCATCAACAGAACTGACATGGTAACTGCAAACCAACTTGGCTTTTCCTGAGAAGTTCTCACCAGGATCTTTTAGGCTACTCCATGCAACCAAAGCAATACTATAATAATAATTATTACTCCATGATGGGGTAGTTTGCTGTCAGTGTGATCTGTTCTATCACTATCAAAGTAAAGCAGGGCTATAAGATAGGTCTAGTTCTGTTCCCCTTATTCTGTGCTTCTCTCTGTTTAGATTGTGACCAGGGACTGCTTCTGATACCCTAGGTAACTTTCAACATTACAGGCTACAGTCATCAAGGAATGTCTCTGAGAGAGACCAGTTTGGCCTAGTGGATAGAGTATGGGCCTGGGAGTCAGAAGAATCTGGGTTCTAATCGTATATTCTAATTGTCTGTTGTGTGACCTTGGACAAGTCACAACTTCTCTATGCCTCAGTTCCCTCATCTGTAGAATGGGGGTTAAGGCTGTGAGCCCCATGTAAGATGGACTGTGTCCACTCTAATTAGCTTATCTCTACTCCAGCGCTTAGCACAGAGCTTGACACATAGTAAGTGCTTAACAAATGCCATTTTAAAAAAGTCAGCCAGAAATTGCTGCATGCTGATGACTGTGCCCTTGAGGAATATACACAAAAAGACATGCAGATGATTATGAATCACTTTGCAGATTTGGCCCAGCACTATGGACTGACAAAAATCAAAACTAGATACCAGCCTACACTGAGCCTTACATATAAGCGAAAGGTTTTCATTAGCAACAGAGAACTTAATGCTGTCACTGAATTCTGTGCTTAGGCAAATACAGTATCCAAGGCAGAGAAAGACAATGAAGTAGTAAACTTAAAAAAAAAAAAAAAGCCTAGCATGTTTTTTGGGGAGTTGGACAGTGTGGGAACAGAGCTTAAAGATCTATACCAAGTTGAAGATTTATAAAATCATAGTGATATTCAAACTTTTATGTGGCTATAGACCCGAACCTCCAAAAGATACAGCCAGCTTCTTGAGCTGTTTCATCAGTATCATAAGCCTCACTCAGCATTTTGCTGTGTGCACTGTAAGCGCTCAAATGCGATTGAATGAATTGTAGGATGAGAGTATCAACAATGATATCCTGGAACACAGTCAACTCACCAATCAAGACTTCCTGCAAAACAGCTCCTCTGGATGGAACACAGAGAGAGAATAAATATAGGATTTCAAACAGTTACTCCACTTCGCAAAGATCTCCAATGGCTTTCCATTTCCCTTAGCATCACATAGAAGCTTTCTTGACCAATGACTACAAGAATCGCTATCAATTAACTCTCACTTCCTTATATATCTGCTCACTACTTCCCAACTCAAGATCTTCACTCCTAAACTATCATTCTTACTGTAATTGCTTTTGACTCTCCTATGTCTGACTCATTGTTAATCCTTCTCCCTGCCTGTAACTTCCCCCGCCCACTGCCACTTTCAGCATGATCTAGTGGAAAGACCATGTGCCTAGGAGTCAAAAAGACCTGGGTTCTAATCCTGGGTTTGACAGTTGCCTGCTGTGTGACCTTGGGCAAGTCACTTCACTTCTCTGTGCCACAGATTCCTTATCTATATGGAGATTAAATATCTGTCCTCCCTCTCTCTAAGACCGTAAGCCTCTTTGAGGGACCGGGCCTTGGTTCAACCTGATTATCTTGTACCTACCCCAGTGCTTAGTACAGTGCTTGGCACATAGCAAGTGGTTAACAAATACCATAATTACTATACTGTTGCTTTATGAGTTTCTATGGTTTTTTTCCACTGCTGCCACTATATGAATGCCTGTCTCCCCTATTTATATAGTAGACTGTAAGCTCATTGTGGGCAGGGAATGTCTGTTACATTGTACTCTCCCATGCAGTAGTACAGTGCTCTGCACACAAAGTGCTCAATAAATAAATATATATATATATGTATATATATGTATTAAGCTTCTTGAGGGCAGGGGCCACTTGTATTACTTCTGTTGGGCATACTCAAGTATTTAATTTAGGGCTCTGCAAACAGTGGGTACTCAAATACTATTGAATGAATTTGACTCAGAGGGGACATATGCAAGACAGAAGGGCAAAACAAACCTTTTAAGAACATAATGTAGCATGGACTCCATTATGGGCTATGTTCCAGCAATTAGTACAGTGCCTGGCACATAATAAGCACTTAGCAAATACCCTAATTGTTTTTACAAGCAAATTGGGTTGGACTAATCCCTGTCCCACTTGGGGCTCCCAGTTTCAATCCCCATTTTGCAGATGAGGTAACTGAGGCACAGTGAAGTGAAGTGACTTGCCCTGGGTCACATAGCAGACAAGTGATGGAGCTGGGATTAGAACCCAGGTCCTTCTGACTCCCAGGCCTGTGTTCTATCTACTAGAGCCCCACTGCTTCTAAATTTAAAGAGTGCCTTAAAGACAGTGGTCAGGAATTTCTGCTTGATATAGAGAGGATGGGTAACCATTGGAGGTTTTATGAGAAGTGGGGGGATGTGTACAGGATGTCATTTTAGAAAATCTGGGAGGCAGATTGAAGTATAGACTGGAAAGGGGAGAATCTGGAGGCTGGGAGATCAGTGAGGAGGCTGATGCAGTAGTCAAACTTGGATTGGACAAATGCCTGGTGGCTGTTTGGAGGGAGAGAAGTATACTCCAAAAATGTTCCGCAGAAAGAACCAAAACTATTTGGCAACAGGCTGACTGAAAGAGAGGGAGAAATCGAGGATAATGTCAAGATTATAAATTTGAGAAATGGAAAGGATGGTGTCATCAATCGTAAAGGGAAATTTTAGGTGGAACAGAGGGTTGGGAGGTAAGATGAGTTCAATTTTAAATATTTTGGACTTGAGGTTCTGGCAGGACATATAGGTAGTGATGTCCTGCAGGTAGGCAGAAATGTAAGATTGCAAGGAGAGGGATTAGGTTTAATGAGATAGATTTGAGAGTTGTCTGCATGGCGGAGGTAGTTGAAGCCATAGGAGAAAATGAGCTCCCCAAGGGAGTGAGTGTAGATTGAGAAGAGAAGGGGACCCATAACAGTCTTGAGGGACACCCACTGTTGGGGAACGGAAGACAGGGAGAAGTGGTGACAGAGACTGAGAAGGTGGCTAGAGAGGTAAGGGGAAAATCAGGAGAAAACTGTCAGAAAAACCAAGGTTTATATGTGTTTCCAGGAGTAGGGAGGGACATAGCATGTTGAAGCCTCTCTAGATTGTAAGCTCCTTGAGGGCAGGGATCATATCTTCTTAGATTTCTGTACTCTTCCACGTGTTTAGAGCAGTGTTTTGTACCCAGGAAGTGCTCAATAAATGCCACTGATTAATTTGATTGAAGGCATTTGAGAGATTAAGGAGGATTAGGACTAAGTAAAATTTGTTTGGTTTAGCAAGGAAGAGCTCATTGGTAATTTTGGAGGGAGTGAAAGCAAAAATCAAATTAGAGGATCAAGTAGAAGACAAAGTAGAAGCAGTGGATGTTATTCAGCCTATTCAAGGAGTTTGGACAGAAATGAAAGAGTGATGGTGTGACAGTGGGATGGTGCTGTTGGGTCTAAAGGTATTTTTAGGATAAGGGAAATGGGATGTGTGTGAAGGAAGATGGAAAGGAGCTATCAGTGTGGTTGAAGATTTCAGTCATGGAGGGAATATGAATGGGCACCTGTACTTTTAGAAAGTTAGAAGGGATGGGGTCAGAGGTTCGGGTGGAGAGGGTAGCTTTTGAAAGCAGATGGAAGAGTTTTTTCTTGAGGAATGGCCAAGAAGGATGAGAGTGGATGAGGGGGTTAGAAGGAGCAAGAAGGTAAGGGAAGATTTTAATGTCTGCCTCCCTCTCTAGACTGTAACGTCCTTGTGGGCAGGGTACTTGTCTACCAACTCTTACTGTACTCTAAGTACAGTACTTTGCACGTAGTAATTGCTTAATAAATACCCTTGATTATTATTTTTTGTATTTGGGTGGGGGAATTTATGCATGATGGCTTCGATTTTTGTCAACGAAGTAACTAACAAGGTAATCGGGTGGGATGGGTCAGAGGTGGGGATACTAGGAGCTTCTGGAGGAAGTTAAAGTCTGAAAACATCAAAATTCAGGAAGGAAGGAACTATATGTACATAAAACGTGGAATGGATTGTCCACTGAACGTCAGTCTTTCTGGCCACATGGACTGGGTTTTACCTTCTTCAAAAACCAAGGATCTCTCTCCCCTCTCTCTCTCCCCTCTCTCTCTCCCCTCTCTCTCTCCCCTCTCTCTCTCCCCTCTCTCTCTCCCCTCTCTCTCTCCCCTCTCTCTCTCCCCTCTCTCTCTCCCCTCTCTCTCTCCCCTCTCTCTCTCCCCTCTCTCTCTCCTCTCTCCTCTCTCTCTCCTCTCTCTCTTCTCTCTTCCCTCTCTCTTCTCCCCCCCCCCCCCCCCCATAAAAATGTATTTTTACTAACGCTTTAAAGATTTCACTTTCCACTTTGGGGCAATGAAGATAGAAAGGCATTTTTATATGATAAGTTACTCAGATGTTGCTTGTTATAGGATCCACTGACATCAATATCTAATTTTTATCAATAACATTTCAATTCTGAGCTGTAGTGACTAAGCATTTCTGTCTTTGTGTTTCTCAATAGATAAATGAATTCAAATTTGATAGCATTTCATCCTTGTCCCTGGCCAGTTTGATTTTTATGATGAATGAAAAGTATATTGTGAATATTTGGAGAATTATTTCATTCATTTGATCATATTTATTGAGCTCTTACTCTGTGCAGAGCACTGTACTAAGTGCTTGGAAAAGTACAATACAGCAAACTAATATTTGTAAACTAGTATCAGGAATCTGGGTTAAAAAATGCAGTGTGTAGATGAATTTTGGTTTCTATAATAGTAATGGTATTAGTTAAGCACTTACTTTGTGTCAAGCAGTGTTCTAAGTGCTGGGGTATATACAAGCTAATCAGGTCGGATGCAGTCCCTGTCCCACATGGGGCTCACAGTCTTACTCCCCATTTTACAGAAGAGGTGACTGAGGCACAGAAAAGTGAAGTGACTTGTGCAAGGTCACACAGCGGACAAACAGCAGCCAGGATTAGAACCCAGGTCCTTAATAATAATGTTGGTATTTGTTAAGTGCTTACTATGTGCAGAGCACTGTTCTAAGTGCTGGGGTAGATACAGGATAATCAGGTTGTCCCACATGAGGTTCACAGTCTTAATCCCCATTTTACAGATGAGGTAACTGAGGCACAGAGAAGTTAAGTGACTTGCCCACAGTCACACAGCTGACAAGTAGCAGAGTCGGGATTCAAACCCATGACCTCTGACTCCCAAGCCTGTGGTCTTTCCACTGAGCCATGCTGCTTCTCATAATAATAATAATAATGATGGCATTTGTTAAGCGCTTACTATGTGCAAAGCACTGTTCTCAGCACTGGGGGAGATACAAGGTAATTGTGTTGTCCCACGTGGGGCTCCCATTCCTAATCCCCATTTTACAGATGAGGTAACTGAGGCACAGAGAAGTGAAGTGACTTGCCCAAAATCCCACAGCTGACAAGTACCGGAGCCGGGATTAAAACCCATGATCTCTGACTCCCAAGCTCGGGCTCTTTCCACTGAGCCACGCTGCTTCTCTGGGAGTCCTTCTGACTCCCAGGCCCATGCTCTATCCTCCCTGTATGGATATAATTATCAAATTAATAGATGAAAGCAATTTCACCAGCCCAATTACTTAGTTTAAAGAAAATATTTTTTATGTTGGATTAAACTTCAAATATCACTTTCTTATTTGACTTTATTATCTTAAAATCTGCATCAACTATACTCGTGGATAGTTAAGATAAAATGTCAGATGATTTTTTGCTCAGCATGGAAGAAAGCATTTTAAAATTATCCATCAAGGGGAGTAAATAAGGATTCATATTTCCACAATGAGTGCTTATGGATCTTCTATCTCATGTTTTCCTAAAGTAATCCTCTCTAAAGGCTTTTCAGAGAGAAGAAAAATTATTTTCCTAAATTTATGGCCATGGTAGATGGGGAGAAATGTTTTGAAAAGACAAAGCCACATAAAACCCCAAATTCATCTTGCCTAATGTTTTTCTTCCACCTCCATCAAAACCTTTCATCCGAGCTTCCATCAAGTTGCAAAACTGATGATTTAAGTGTTGTCTGTTCATATTCTGATAGAGGTGTTACAAGAAGAAAAATAACTCAAAGGGAGATAGCAGGAGGGAGGAGCAAAGAGAAGACAAGCATTTTGTGTAATCCATAAATTGGATCATCTAGCTACAGATATTTGGGAGCTGGCTGTATAATACTAAGAACAACCCACAGTGCTTTTGTCTTATTATGCTCCTTAAGTCTTTTTAGCATTGTAGTTTGCAGCAGTGTAGTTGACTGTTTCCTTCTTCTCTGTCCTTTTAATAATAATAATAATGTTGATATTTGTTAAGCGCTTACTATGTGCAGATCACTGTTCTAAGCGCTGGGGGAGATACAGGGTCATCAGGTTGTCCCACGTGGGGCTCACAGTTTTAATCCCCATTTTACAGATGAGGGAACTGAGGCACAGAGAAGTTAAGTGACTTGCCCACAGTCACACAGCTGACAAATGGTAGAGTAGGGATTCGAACCCATGACCTCTGACTCCAAAGCCCGTGCTCTTTCCACTGAGCCACGCTGCTTCTCTATTCTGGATCGGGAAAAAGAGGGGCCAAAGTGTTGGGTGTAAGGAGCATTTAACATTAATAACCTGCTATAACAAATGAAACATTTTTCCCTTTTATTCAGAGCCTGCTAAATTTACTGACTCTAGCATCAACAGCATAATCCAGATATTGAATACAATCCTTTGTTCTGCATGTAGGGGCTAGCCACAGCCTGCTTACTCTCCTTTGGCTAGATTTCTCCCCCTCCTTGTCTCACTACATAGGAAGGCTTGATTGCTTGCTCTTGAGAGAGGTAGCATTACAGAATTTTGGGCCTTTTAAAAGAATCTTAAAGCTAGGATCCTACAAATGTTGATTTAATTCTTTTTCAGTCCACCAAAATGATCATTCCTCAGAAGTTCTGGTTCTGCATATGTTTTCTTTTAATTTGACAGCATCTTTCAATATGTCTTTCACATCCAATGAAATGTTTTTATTGCACATGTTCCCTACCTTCAGCATCACTACAGGTTATCTAGCTCATCTGAAGCTGGATTTACAACAGTGAAGCTTAACTACCACAAGATTGAGGATGGTGACTAGTATCTGCAGGTGTCCTGTGGTGGTGGTGGTGATTAGTATAGGGATCCTTGTTGGTAAGGTCATCTTCAACTGCAAAGGGCAGCTGCTGAAGTTATGTTCAATTTACTGTTAATCTACAGCATAGTTTCCCCACTTCACCAAATGTGTGTCACAGACTTTCCAGGCTCTATTGACCCAGAGCTACACTGGGTTCACCTCTTGCCTCTTTTGAACCTGGGCCTAGTCTACTTCCTCTGACTTGTCTGTTGTGCTATACATGCCACTTCTTTTCTTCATTTTTGTGGATAATCGTGTTGCACAAGGAAGAGTAGTCATTACCATGCACTATAGTCTAGGTGCTGTTTAGACAGAATATCAATCATTTAGATTTGAGCGCTTAATGTGTGCAGAGCACTGTACTAAGCACTTGGGAGAATACAGTATAACACTTGTCTGTGGTGTGACCTTGGCAAGTCATTTCACTTCTCAGTTACCTCATCTGTAAACTGGGGATTGAGATCGTGAGCCTAATGTAGGACAGGGACTGTGTCCAACCTGATTTGCTTGTATCCACCCCAGCGCTTACTACAGTGCCTGGCACACAATAAGTGCTTAACAAATACCAATATTATTATTATTAATAGAGTTGGTAGAAACGTTCCTTGCTCACAACGAGCTTAAAGTCTAGAGAGGGAGGCAGACATTAATATAAAGAAGTTAGTGATATGTACATAAGTACTATGGGGCTGAGGGAGGTGTGAATAAAGGGTGCAAGAGTGATGCAGAATGGAGTGGGAGAAGAGTATATAATGGCTTAAGCAGGGAAGGCCTCTTGAAGAAGATGTGCTTTTAAATAAGGTTTTGAAGGTGGAGAGAGTGATCGTCTCTCGGATATGAAGAGGGAGGGTGTTCCAGGCCAGAGGCAGGATGCAGGCGAGAGGTCTGTGGGGAGATAGACAAGATTGAAGTACTGTGAGTAGGTTGGCATTAGAGTAAGATGAGGTTCATTTATTCTTAATATAGGCATACATTAGTATTTATTGAGCATCTGCTGAGTGCTAGGGCCTGTTCTGGTCTAAGAGCTTGGGAGAGTGCAGTGGCAACAAGACACCTGTTCCCTACCCTTGAGACTCTTAAACTCTAACAAGAGGAGAGAGACAAAAATATTATCAGACAGTGAAATTGAAAGAAAGAAAAGTATAAAACAGGAAGCAGTGCAAGTACATCAGGACAAGAGGCTTTTATTTTTTTAAAAAAGAAACTTTTTCTGGTTTCATTTAATCATAAAATAGTTCATTTGTTTTGATTGGGTCCAGTCCTCTTTTACCTCAGAATAACCAGGCTTGTCAGGTTGTCTATTCTGTGGTTCCCTTTTATATAAGTAGGGATAAACAACCATTTTCAGGATGTAATACTGAGGTCCTGCAGGGATCTGAGCTAAGATTGGTTTTGCTTTTCATCCTGAATTATCAGGAAGTGAAATATCTGTGTTGTTAGATGCTACAAAGTCCTTCTGGTTGTGAAATGCCAGATACATGGAGATAAATTGCAAGGTGACCTTATAAAGTTGAGGATTGGGTTTTGGCAGATGAGCTTTACAGTGAGCAAGAGCTAAGTAAGGTATTGAGGGAACATTAATCCTATTTACAAGTACATGATCAAGGACTCAGAACTGCTAGTCATGTCTCTGGAAAGAGATATTTGGAGTTATTACCAATAAACTGTATTGAGTGCTAACTATGTGCAGAACACTATATTAAGTGCTTGGGAGAGTACAGTACAACAGAATTAGCAGACACACTCCCTGCCCATGAGGAGCTTAGAGTCTAGAGGGGAGACAGACATTAATATGAATAAATAAGGAATTTATAATATATAAAATTATTGCTAACATTTTAAATCATCGATACGGTAGGCAACTTCAACAACCATAAAGGCCAGCCAAATTCTGGACATCATCAGGAAATGGATTAAGAATAGAAAAACCTAATCTATTACCATAAAAAACATAGTATTCACACACCTGGAATAATTGGTGGCATTCCAGCTGCTGTATCCTAGAAAGGAGCTGGAGAAGGTACATGTGATTCACTGGGTGGAAAAGTTTCCGAACGAAGAGAGACAGACAAAGATAGGGCTGATTAAGTTGATGCATTCATGAAAGGAGTTAACATGGTGAACACAAAATTGTTGTTTATCAACTCCCACAACACTGTGACTAGATTGCACCCACTGAACTTAAAGATAGTTGGTTTGAGACAAAAAAAAAGGAAAGCATACACTCCACTTAATGGTATGTAAACATGTGGAATTAGTTATCATAGGCAGTCATGCAGGTCAATGATATAATAATAATAATAATAATGTTGGTATTTGTTAAGCGCTTACTATGTGCCGAGCACTGTTCTAAGCGCTGGGGTAGACATAGGGGAATCAGGTTGTCCCCCGTGGGGCTCACCGTCTTCATCCCCATTTTACAGATGAGGGAACTGAGGCACAGAGAAGTGAAGTGACTCGCCCACAGTCACACAGCCGACAAGTGGCAGAGCTGGGATTCGAACTCATGAGCCCTGACTCCAAAGCCCATGCTCTTTCCACTGAGCCACGCTAATGATATCAGTGGATTCAAGAGACTTTATGAATAAGAAGTTATTCTCCCCCATGGTCTACCCCTTTACTTCCTTTAAACAGCTTTCTGATATTGCTTCTCTGAAATATCTTGGTCTTCATGCTAGAGCTGATCAGTGTGGGTTAGAAATTGAAATACACTGATGCTCAGGACTTAATCTCTGTTATTGGTATTTGAATGCTTACTGTTTGCAGGACACTGTACTAGGTGCTTGAGAAGCAGTGTGGCATAGTGGCAAGAGCATGGGCCAGCGAGTCAGAGGACCTGGGTTCTAATCCCCGCTCTGCCTCATGCATGCTGTGTAACCTTGGACAAGTCACTTAACTATGGTGGGCCTCAGTTTTCTCATCTGTAAAATGGGGAATCATGACTTGTTCTCCCTTCCCCTTAGACTCTGAGCGTTGTGTGGGACAAGGATTGTGTCCAGTGTGATTATCTCAAACCTACCCTAACACTTGGTACAGTGCTTGGCTTAACAAAAAACATAATATTCTTAAATCACTGAAGTAAAAGACATAATACCTGCCCTTGAAGCACTCATAAGTCTTTGTTTAAAAAATTCCCTGCCTCTTAAAAAGTCAGTCCAGAGTGTTTCATAAAATAGAAGATAGATCAATTCTGTAAACCATTCCCCTAATGGGAAGGAGGGAAATTCTTTATATTGAAAATCAAAAGAGTTTAATTTATAGTTTTTGCCACAGTGGGTCTCCATCCGGATATGGCATGATCTGATGTCTGGAGAAATTGTTGTGTGCATGGGCATGATATTACTCAAGCAGTGAGTATCATAACAATGATAATTGTGGTATTTGTAAAGTTCTTCCTACATGTCAAGCATCGTATTAAGCACTGGGGTAGATAAAAGGTAATCAGGTCCTAGATGAGGTTCACAGTTTAAATAGGAGGGAAAACAAGTATGGAATCCCCATTTTGCAGATGAGTGAACTGAGGCACAGAGCGCTTCAGTGAATTTCCCAAAGTCACACAACAGACAAGTGGCAGAGCCAGGCTTAGAGCCCAGGTCCTCTAACTCCCAGACCTGTGCTCTATCCACTAGGCCATGCCGTGTGATTTTTCCTTTAACATGAGCTTCTTTGAGATCACAACTATCATATTAAAGGAAAATTGGCTGAATTAAGTCCTCGCTTATTTGAAATGAATAGATAGAAATAGAATTCCAAACTAACGGTATATATTGTAATCTTATCTATCCCAGTGATCTCTAGTTATGAAATTATCATATCAAATGAGGTTTAAGCTGTTGAGCCATCAAGTCTCAAGGGTCCGAGAAATGAACTGTGACCCTAAAGTAGATCAAACTCCAAGAGGTTGATCTAGACTTTGGCGCTTTGTTACACCTCTAGGACAGCCTTTCAGTGTGCCCTTGGGCCTACGAAACAGATACCCATCAATCAGGTCATGGGATTTTGACATTTGCTGAAATTAGAATTATGAATTTCTTTTTCTCTCTCTGGGAAGCACCAACATATCACATGGCTGTTAGTAGTAATTGTGCAACTGGAACCTTGGCTTTCCCATAACTTTTGGGATTTCTCTTCCGCTGAGGCATCGAGAGTTGTTTCAGCTTTTATTCTCACTCACCCAGAAAGCCACTTGTGGGGAGCAGACAGCTGCTTCCTCTTCCATGTGTCAGATGTCTCGATTGATAATAGTATGCTCTCTGATTTCTGCCTTGGATGGTATTACCATTTGTCTCTCACTTGTCCATTTCCAATTTTGTCCCCACATAGATTTATATAAACAGTTATGGGAGAGGAACACGCCCCACCTCCCCCTACCCCCCCGTACCCTCATTTCCTCTTGAAAAGAGTATATATGTATTTTCATGGTGACTCATTGTAATCTTATTTTATGTTTATGTATTCTGAGGGCTTCCCCCCAAGGGACAGCCTGCCTTGCTTCAGGAAACTCCTCCTCACCTTGCTTAGTATTCTGAGCGAGAGAGAGAGAGAGAGAGTGTGTGTGTGTATGTGTGTGTGTTGGGTGTAAGTTCAGGAAGATAGCGCAGTTGCTTTTGCTCAGCACAGAGACTATGCAGCTGACTTAGCTATTAAGAAATTGGAACCCTGCCAGCTTTGACTTTGTTTAGTTCATAATTATTTATTAAGTGTATGGTGGAATAAGAATTTGGCGTGCTCTGCCACAAGTACCTGTTCTAAAGAAGAAAAGAAAGGGAAGTATCTTGATTACGATAGGAATCCAGTTGCGTGTATGACACAAGTTAAACCATATAAACATTTTGGGATGGGACAGGGTGGTAACAGCCTGAATGCTCTCAGGAAAGGAGTTTGATGTTGCCAGAATGGGAGGCTTTTTGAGTGCGTGTGAGTGACAGAAAAGAAAGCCTGAAACTATGGATGGGAAGGAGGAGTTAAGGGTTTGGGGGAAATGAGGGTACACTGTGTGTGTGTTTCAGAATCTTATTTTTGGTAAGCTTGTGTTGCAGTTTCATGTTAACTATGGCTCATAAGGTGTGTTATTTAAACTGCTCAAGAAGCTGGATGTGCCACCTTTGTTTAGTCCAGATCCAGGGGCAGCTTAATGGAAAGAGCACGGGTCTGGGAGTCATAGGTCATGGGTTTTAATCCCGGATCTACCACTTGTCAGCTGTGTGGCTTTGGGCAAGTCAGTCAAATTCTCTGTGCTTCACTTCCCTCATCTGTAAAGTAGGGATTAAGACTGTGAGCCGCATGTGGGACAAACGGATAACCTTGCATCTACCCCAGCACTTAAAACAGTGCTTGGCACATAGTAAGTGCTTAACAAATACCATAATTATTATTATTTAGTTAAAGGTTCACAGGGCTGAAGCCCAGGAGCTGCAGGCTGTGGTGTGTGGGGGGGTGTGGGCGGGCCCTGAACACCCCCAATGCAAACTCATGCTGCCACTGCTGCAATCCCTGCCCATGTCAAAAGCCACCCTCAAGCGTGACAGAGAGCAAGCAAACTTTCCACACCCCTTTCCAATAACTCCCGATCCCATACTGGAACTCCCTCCCCACCCTGTGGCCCTGGCCTGGGACCTGGGACCATCCCATCATGGGATTAGCAGATGAGGGACCCACAATTGAACAGGAGGATGTGGGGATGGTATGGGGCAATGCGAAGGTGAAGATGTAGGGAGTGGCTAGATTAGGGTGGTGGGAAGACAGGGTGAGAGCATCATCTGATGGGGACTGGTGGATACCCTGAGGGACTGGTGTACTCGGCAGTGATGCCTGAGGCTGCTGGTCTTAAAAGGGACCAACCAGACATGGTCTGCCCGACTCAGAGGCAGCCATTTCACTCTGCCTGACCACCGGTAGACCCACCATCTATCGGCCTGGGGAGATGGAGAATACCGCTGGGGGGCTGAGCGTGCCATGAGAGGAGCCTGGGTGGAAAAGAGAAGCAGCGTGGCCTAATGGAAAGAGCTTGGGCCTGGGAATTAGAAGGACCTGGGTTCTAATCCCAGCTCTGCCAATTCATTGTCATATTTATTGAGTGCTTACTGTGTGCAGAGTACTGTACTAAGCACTTGGATTGTACAGTTTGGCAGCAGAGACAATCCCTGCCTAACAACGGGCTCACAGTCTAAAATTGCTTGCTGTGTGACCTTGGACAGCTCACTTAACTTGTCTATGCCTCAGTTTCCTCAACTGTAAAATGGTGCTCAAATCTGTTCTCCCTCCTACCTAGACTGTGAGTCCCATGCAGGACAGCGATGGTTTCTGACCTAATTAACTTGTACCTATCCCAGGGCTTAGAACAGCGTTGGGCACACAGTAAGCCCTTAACAGATACCACTTTTTAATTATTTATTTTTTAAAGATCAGGTATGACTCTGTCTCAGATCCAGGTTTAATCTGTCAGTAGGGAGGGGGAGAAGGTCCTGAAGATTCAGGGGGAGAGTTCCTGCCACTCTTGTTTTGATATCACATACTGTATGATGTGATGCTGTCATACACAACAGTTGTGGGGGTGGTGGACTCACAACATTGATTACCCTGAGCACTGGCGGTGTATCCAACTCTGTCCAGGTGTCATAATATGGAGGGGGCTTGAGCGTGTTTGAAGATAGAAGAGAAAGAGCCAGAGGAAAGCAAGAGGTGAAACTATTAGAACTCTCATCCCAACCTCCAGCATGACAGTATAGAATAGTTTGAACAGGACTGGACTGAACACACAACTATGCTTTACTCCAGTGGCATTTCCAGCTCTGACTTGACTAGCCATACCACTCCATTGTGGAGTAACCTAAGGAAAACAGGGCTGCCAAATTTACCTAGCAGTTGTCTGTTGGTGCGGTCAAAAGTTTTTTGCCAGGTCTACAAATCTGTACTCTCCCAAGTGCTTAGTACAGTGTTCTGCACACAGTAAGCGCTCAAATAGGATTGATTATATGGGTTTTAATGTTGCTCACTGAACTCGTGGTGCAAAAGTCATGTGTATTGTGCTGTATTTTAGTCGGCCACATTGTCATACAAGAATTTCAAGGGTAATTTTCCTTTAGCAGCATACTAGTGGGATCCAGGCTAGAATTTCGTTGACAGGTGGAAAGCAGTGAGAAATTTCAAGTTTTCACAGTCAGCTTTTACCTTTCTTTTTGAAAATGGAGATTTTGGTGGCATCATTTCAATCCTGTGCTTAGTACAGTGCTTTGCACACAGTAAAGCGCTCAATAAATATGAGTGAATGAATGAATCCTGTGGCATTTCATTAGTGTTCCCCATATTTAGAAAAGTTCACACCTATAGGTAAGGATTTTAGGTCCACTTCTGACTTCAGTTTCTGCAGGAATACCATCAGACCAACATGCCTTATCATTCATCATGTCGTTGCTTCTGATAGTAACTTCTTTAAAAGTTGAAGCTAAGGCCATGTCTTCAGATTTTTGGCTGGGTTTGCTCTGTTATGAAAGGCTTTCATCCTTTATGATTGAAGAGAAGCAGCGTGACTTAGTGGATAGAACATGGTTCCTGGGAGTCAGAAGGACCTGGGTTCTAGCCCTAGCTCCACCACTTGTCTGCTATGTGACCTTGGCTAAATCACTTTTCTGTACCTCAGTTACCTCATCTGTAAAATGGGGATTAAGACTGTGAGCCCCACGTGGGACATGGACTGTGTCCAACCTGATTAGCTTCTATCTACCCCAGAGCTTAGTATAGTGGAGGCACTGTACGCTTAACAAATACCAAAAAAAAAAGTTCAGAAGATCTTCTTAGTTTTCTTGACATCTCTTCACAAGATTTCCCTGCTTATCTCTGGGGGGTGAATCTATCTGCTATGTTTCTCTGAAGTGGTGCTCAAAGTTGAATATACTATCGTTTGAAGGTGTTTTGTCCCTCTGGTTATCTAGATGTAAAGAAACTCTTCCGCACTTTTGTATCGGCCACTCTATTGTCTGATTCTTGTGGGGTCTGCTGATGTTTTTGATTTTTGCTAAGTTTGCATTGCAGATGTCATGTAATTGTTTAAATGTAGTCCTCCTCTTACACCTGTCTGCCGTTGTCGCCTGCCACTGAACAGTAGAAATCGTTATCATCATCATTGTTTAATGATGTATCATCATCATTTATTGATCACTAGATGCTTCCATCCTCATCACAGACAAAGGAGGAATCGTATGGTAACAAGTTAGTTATCTTATTACTTGGGATGAAACTTTCAGAAAAATAGCACGCCTGCCAAAACAGCCCCACAGCACTTTCTTTCTTATGTTGTCAAGTCATCTCTGGCCTGTAGCAACTCCATGGACACATCTCTCGCAGAACGCCCCACCTCCATCTGCAGTAGTTCTGGTAGTGTATCCATAAAATTTTCTTGGTTAAAAATACATAAGTGGTTTATCGTTGCTCTCTTCTGCATAGTCAACTTGTCTCTGCCCTCAACTCTCTCCCATGCCGCTTCTGCCCAGCACAGGGGAGTTTTGACTTGTAGCAGATTGCCTTCCACTCGCTAGCCACTGCCCAAGCTAGGAATGGAATGGGTATGCCTCTGCTTGACTCTCCCTCCCACAGCCGAGACTGGTAGAGTACTGGAAACTCTCCAGGTGCGATCCTGAGAGGGACAGCACTTACGTACTTAGCCTTGATTTATTTTAATATCTGTCTCCCCTTCTAAAGTGTAAGCTCTTGATGGGCAGGGAATGTGCCTGCCAACTCTGTTGTAGTGTACTCTATCAAACACTTTAAGTAGAAGGGAGAATCAGATTGAATCTCCATTTTACAGATGAGGGAACTGAGGCACAGAGACATTAGGTGACTTGCTCAAGGTCACACAGCAGGTTTGTGGTAGAATCGGGACTAGAACCCAGGTCCTCTGACTTCAAGGCCATGCTCTTTCTACCAGGTCCCGCTATGTCTGAGTGCTCAATAAATACCACCGATTGAGTGATCAACTGAGCAAAGTAGGCTTTCTTGTTTAATTATTATTATGGTATTTAAATGCTTACTATATGCCTATCTGCATAGCCATGCTGACGGCTGCAATGAAGATTCTGGTCCTCTGGGTAGGTCTTTCAACTTAGTAGACTGAGGGCATCGTCAAAAGTCCTTGACTCATTCACCTAAGAGCGATACTCTGATTACTGTAATCTTGAAGCACTTCCTCAAGAATATATGGAAATGATTACACACTGCTTCCCTGTGGGTTGAAAAAATTATGTAGGTTAAGTGCACTGGATAAACCCAGTGTACAACTGAGAATCTCCATCAGTAACGTAGTTCACTGAATGCTGTTACTTGGGTAGCACGTTGTAGGGTTCCAAGCTTCTTTGTGACTGAGTCTTGGATCTACCACAGATGGCAAACTCAACATCTAGGGCAGTTCCAGCAATGCCACCTATGTATATTCAGTTCTGCTATAATGTGAATTTTCACTACAAGTTTTGAAAATACGAGCCTGGAGGGAAGGGGGAGAGAACAGGGGAGGAGATGTAGATTTGGGTGTCATCTGCATAGAGATGAAAGTTGAAGCTGTAGGAGCAAATGAGTTCACCAAGGGAGTGAGTCTAGATGGAGAACAGAAGGGGACCAAGAACTAACCCTTGACGAACCCCCTACAGTTAGGGGGATAGGAGGGGGAGGAGGAGCTCATGAAGGAGACAGAGAATGGAGTAACAATGAAAGGAAAACTGAAGCAAACTAGAGATCTTACTTTCTGTAGTGCTAAATTTTAGGATCATGGAACACCAAACTACAAATGGGCTGCACAGATTATTCTTGCATTTATTTGAAACTATTTCCTGTTTATGTTGAGCATCCTCAGAACTTTTTTTGTGTTTTTTTTTGTTTGTTTTTTTTAGGAAAAAGCTCAATGTCAGCAGCCCAGCATCACTGGACAATCCCACACCCCTGGACAACCCGATAATAATGAACCAGTTGGCTTGCAAAGGGATGGAAGGAAGTAAAGAAAGGTAAGAAAACAGGCATTAGTGTAAGCAAGAGAGGGCTATGATAAACACCAGAGAGAGAAATTATTTTAAAATTATTTAAAGGTCCTTTCACATATTCTGTACAGAGTTGATGACTTCAGACTCTGTGTTGCGTGTGGTGTTTTCTTAATATTACATTTATAATCATAATAATAATGTTGGTATTTGTTAAGCGCTTACTATGTGCCAAGCACTGTTCTAAGTGCTGGGGTAGATACAGGGTAATCAGGTTGTCCCACATGAGGCTCACAGTCTTAATCCCCATTTTACAGATAAGGTAACTGAGGTAACATACATTTAAGCCCTGCAAAAGTAGAGTAGATCTTACCAGTCATCTTTTTGGGGGGAGCTTTGGTTTGCGTGAAGCAGGCAGTTTTATAAGATTCCTTTTCCAGGTTGGTCCTCTTATTTCTTCAGCTATCAGGTTACGTGGGATATCGGTTATTTGCCTAGGATTGTTTTAAGGGAATCCCACCATCAGTAAGATGCACATTTTAGTTGTTTTTCCAGTAGTGGTGATGAACTGCACTTAACCATCCACACTCTCTTGACTGGGCCCCCTCTAACAGCCTGCATTGTGAGACAGTTAGCTGGGGTAGGAGTGCAGTTGGTTTGAGGAACAGAATATCACTATGTATCTTCCTCAGCAGCAGATGGCTGCTGTACCCTTAGTTACCTTATTCACCACTGTTGTGTGAAGCACTACTAACATCCACTGTACAAATTTTTGAGGTCTTTACTAACAACCAGGCAGATGCGGATCAGTAGTTAAACTATAGGATATTGACAGTTGTAGGTAGTGGAAAATGTTGGAAGAAGAAAAAAAATTTTGTGTCCTGTAAGTTCTTGTGCACAGGGAACATGACTGCCAAGTCTTTTATCTTGTACTCTCCCAACCACTTAGTACATTGCATTTCACCCAGTAAGCACTTAATAAATGTAATTGCTATCCACATGTGAATAATCATCCATACTGCTTCATATTTTTCTCTTCAGGGAATTGTGGGTCTGGGGAATCACATTTCATCAGCTGAGTATCCCTTTTGTGGGACCAGGCTGGTAGATGACATGGAGACTGAAGGGAAAGATAGAGATGTTTTATGTCTCCTTTCCTTATTGTTGTTGCAAAAAGCATTCCTTATGATGGTCTGTGAAGTGGTATAATTGTGTTACACTGTGGGCCAGTTTAAAAATATTGCTGAGTTTCATTCAATTATTCCAAAAAATCAAGTACCAAGAAATAAGGTAAATTTTGAATAGCTCTGTTAAGTTTTTATGTAATATAATTTGAGGCAGTGTTCTAATTATTATCCAAAGCCAAATTTAGTTAACTTTTCTATTTCCAAGGTATGACTTCACATAACTATTACTTAAACCATCAATTTTCATTGGTTTAGGTACTGAAGTTGTGATAATGCATAAAGCATTGAAGACTATGGTAGTGGTTTAGTATCTCAATTTACCTGATGATTTGTAACATCTGTGTCATCTTTGCACTCCAATCTGTGACCTCCCCCTTTAGACTGTAAGCTTGTTATGGGTAGGGAATGTGTCTGCTAATTCTATTATAGTGTACTGGCCCAAGTGCTTAGTACAGTGCTCTGCACAGAGTAAGTGCTTAATAAATACCATTAGTTTGGGCATTTGCTATTTCTCCCCCACCCTCATCCCCACGGCCCCTATGTACATATCTATAAGTGATACATTATAAATTATTTATATTAATGTCTGCCTCCCTTCTAGGATGTAAGCTTGTGGTAGGCAGGGAACGTGTCTATCAACTCTCTTGTCTTGTACTTTCCCAAACGCTTAGTACAGTGCTCTGTACACAGTAGGTACTCAATAAGTACCATTGGTGATGACGGTGACAACCAGCTTCCAGGTTATCAAATTTTTGCCTTAAATTTTGAATTCCAGGGCAGCCAGATTTAAAATCTTTCAATTAGGTATTTTTAAAGTGCTCACAATCTTTACAAAACTATCAGAGAAGATTGTCTAGGTTTTAGAAAAATAGAAGAAATGTTATTACTAGGTCAGTCAGTCGATGGTATTTATTGAGCATTTACTGTGTGCAGAGCACTATAAAACAAGTGCTTGGGGGAGTACAGTGCAACAGAGTTGGTAGACACATTCCCTGCCCACAACAAGCTTACAGTCTAGGTCAAATCAATAGTTCATCTAGCTCAGAATTCCATCTCTGACCGTGGTAACAGAATGCCTGGATGAATTAGTAGAGTGCTCTGTACACAGTAAGTGCTCAGTAAATACAATTGAATGAATGGACGAACTGTGTGCTTGTTGCCTTCTGTGACATCCATTCTAATGTTTAGGGTTGTACCATCTACCATCCATAATTTTCCACCTACTTGCCCATTATAAGCCATTCATCTTTAATCCTTACCCTCCTTGAACCTGATGATATTTCTGCTAGCATAACTACTTTTGGTTATTACCAAACAATGAAAACAAGATGGTAAAATCTATAGTTTTTATGTAGGTTGGTAGTTTTGGAAATGGATTTTTGGGTTTGGTGGTAAAAAGAAGTGAGAGGTAACTTGTCAGCCTCAGCCATTCTTCATTTTACAGATGAGTAACTGGACACAGAGAAGTTAAGAGACTTTCCCAAGGTCACACAGCAGACAAGTTGTAAGGGGATTAGAACCCAGGTCCTTTGACTTCCAGGCCCATGCTTTATTCACTAGACTATGCTGCTTCTCTTAGACAAAGTAAGCATTTAATAAATGCAGACAATAATAAAACATTCTTAGCCATTCACCCAATTATCCAGGGTGGCAATAGCAAAGACCGCTTTATGGGGTTAGTATTATTGTGCCACCCCACTATGCATAGTCAGAGTTAGGTAGGGGACAGATAGTGGAGGGATGGAATAAGGATCCTGGTAGAAACGCTACTGAATTATCAGAAAGAACTTAACAAAAATTGCCCCAGCAAATGGAGGACCAATCCAAATTTCTGCACTGCCAGTCCCAATTTGTACTGCTGAATTACTTTAGACTAGTGACAGATAAATCAATCAAATCAATTTTATTTGGCTGTTGTGGGTATCAAGGCTTCTAGCAACTCCCCCCCCCCCCCCGAATTAAGATATTGCCTTAGCAAAACTTGACAGGATTCAGATCTTTCCTTTTAATGTGGAAGAAAATTGCAGTGGCTTTCTGTGGAAAGGAGCCAAAAGGAGGTAAGAAATCTCTGCTAAGAGCTAATGTTAAGAACGGTTTTCATGCATCTAGCAAATGGGTCTGTATGACTTTGAGCCAGGGAGGTCCTTTCTCTGCTTGTGTGCATGCTTGGGCTAGTGTGTTTTCTGCATGAGTGAATCTTGATTGGCGTCTCTCTGGGAAGTCCTTCACTTGAATTCACTTCGGTTCCCGCTTCTCAAGTGTCTTTCTTCAGTCTGAACTGATTCCTATTCATCCTCTGGGATGAGCTGTTGGTTTTCTGTTTTTTGAACCTATAGCCATTGCAGAAGAACCTACCTAGGTTTGAGAATAAGAATTTCTGTGTCTGCTCCAAAATGTTATGAAAGAGGAAGTCCATATCCCATGAAGCATGGCATATTACAATGTTTGAATACTTCTGTTCTTTAATGGGGTGGAGATGATATGAGTCATATAACTCTCCCTCCTGGGGAAATCTGATATAAAATTCTTGCCAGGCAACAGCACGATTTTTTTTTATTTTCCCCGACAACATCAGTTTGTCAGTCTTGAAATATCAGTCTTGAAACTTAGTTTTGTGTTTCCACTCAGATCTAGTGGATTGGACTGGGGATCAGTTTTTAATGAAAAATATTTTAAATGTGTAATCTCGCCATGAGTTAACTGATTATATTATCATATCAGACTAGGTTATTTCATATTTTAGGGATGTATGTGGGTGAATTGCCCCGGTACCTGGAATATCCTGGTTTCAGCCAAAGGATGTTCTCATCAGCTTTCAGCTTTCCAAAGTTGTATGGCTTGGGCAATTTTACTTTTCTGCCCTGGAGAAGCAAAATTGAAGTTATGGATCAGGGGCAGGTGTTGCACAGTACTCCTTTCAATGCACTCTGTTTCAGGTGCCTCCTGAGGACTTCTGATTTCATGTTTCCCTTTGCTCCAACTTGCAGGAATAAGACAATTTTCTTTCTTAACATAGAAACTCAGTGTAGCCAGTAGCAAATACCAGCCATTTAAATGTTGCTGTGTGGAGCAATAATAGATGATACTCTTTTCATTGATTTTTTTTTTTTTAAACAGAAAGGCACCTTAGGACATATTCACTCTGTCACCAAGTCCTGTCAGTTCTACCTTCACAAGGTAGCTAAAATAAACCCTTTACTCTCCATCTAAACTGCTACTTCACTGATCCAACCACTTGTCATAATCCACTTTGACTACTGCATCAGCCTCCTCGCTGACCTCCCTGCCTCCTGTCTCTCCCCATTCCAGTCCTTACTTCACTCTGCTACCCAGATTCTAAAAAAAAAAAAATCAGCTCACATATCCCCATTTCTCAGAAACCTCCAAGGGTTGTCCACCCACCTTCGCATCAAGCAAACTCTTTACCATCAGCTTTAAGGCACTCAATCAGCTCACTCCCTCCTCTTACCTTGCTGAGTTTTGTACTACAACCCAGCCCACATGCTTCTCCTCTTCACCACCAACCCACTCACTATACCTCGATTGCATCTATCTCGTCACCGACCTCTCTCCCACATCCTCCCTCTGGTCTGTAACTCCCTCCCCCTTCATATCCAACAGACCACCACTTTCCCTTCTTTGTAAGCCTTACCTTATTAAAGTCACATCTTCCCCAAGAGGCCTTCCCCACTAAGTCCTCATTTCTCCTACTCCCTCTCCCTTCTGCATCGCTCTTGACCTTGGATCTGTACCCTTTATTCACCACAGCACATAAGTACGTATCTGTAATTTATTTCCTTGTCTGTCTCCCCCTCTAGGCTGTAGGCTCCCAGTAAGCAGGGAAAGTGTCTACCAATTCTGTATTGTATTCTCTCAAACATGTAGTACAGTGCTCTGCACTCAGAGCTCAATAAATACTATTGATTTAGCGACTGAACTGTAATATTCATGTCCTCGAATTCTGAACAGTAGCTCACATGAAGTTTAGATGACTATAGTAACTTTTAGTTAGAACAAGTTTGTGTGTAGTTCTGAGAGTACAGGGCTGTTGCATTTATTTTAAGCCCAGGCTACACAATTACATTTCCTATTTGCAGATCCTGGAACTGTCTTGTGACTTCTCCTCTTTGTATAACGATCTTCCCAGAGCTCCTGTCCCAAAAGACACCCAATTTCTTATTGGAATACGTCAGTCTGTTGTAGCATGGTAGTGGACTATTGGAAGACATTATTTGAGGATATTTATCACTGTCTCTAAATTATTTTTGCCTTCCTTTCTTGTATACACCCCTCTTCAGTTTAACTTAGGTAATTTTCTGAAGCCCAACCTTGTCACATATTCTGCCCAGTTTATGATGAATGTTGTTTTGCTGTTTTTTTAATGGTATTTAAGCACTTATTGTGAATATTGGTGATGTGAGGTTGCTTTAATTGGCTTCTTAAAGCAAATTCACAAGCCTTTCAGAATTCAGGTAGTCCTCAGATGTATGCACAATTAGCTCCTGAAAAATGCATCTTAAGGTAAAATGTTGTAAATAGGACCCAAGTTTCTCATAGGAACAATGGGGTATAAATGGGGGACAGGTTCCTGAACCAAGGCTGAAAACCCTATTTTTACCAAAACTACTCAGAACTCAGTCATGTATTCGTAATATAGCTAAATTAATGTCGCATTGTAACTAGCAATCCTATTGACATAAAAATCACGTAAGTTAAAAATATTGCACTGTACACTCTAAAATACAAAAACCATTGTTTAAAAAAACAACAAAGCTCATGGGTGGGTCTGGGTGAGGTTTTCTGATGGTCTGAGGTGATGTGGAGACTTTTTTTTTCTTTTTTTCCCTTGACTGGATTCCCAGGAGACCCAGCTGTTGATTTTTCTGGGGTTTTGTTTTTATTAGGCAGCTTGAGCTGCTGGCTTTCCTCACAGCCCATGACCCCTGTCCTCCAGCACAGCAAAGTCTGGAGTTTGGGGCGAATGGCTGCAGGGAAGGAAGGAGCTGACAGTGGAGAAGGAAGGGGAAGAGGGGGAGAAGAGAGCTGCATGGCAATTCCTGCAGCAGTATTGTTGCTGCTGCTCCTGCCATCACCCTACTGGTCTCCTCCTTAAGCCTACCATGATCTGGCGTAGGCATCTTGGCTTTGCAGTTCTGAAGAGGGTCAGGGGAGGTACCTGGAGGATGAGAAGCTAGGGTGGCAAGTATGGGGAGGGAGAACAGGAAAGCCGTAGCGAGGGAGGGAATGGAATTAGGAAATCATTGGCATTTATGGAGCGCTTACTGTGTGTAGAGCATTAAACCATGTGCTTGGGAGAGGAGAGTACAACAGAGTTGGTAGATGCGATCCCTGCCCACAAGGAGCTTAATTTACAGGCCTGGTGTCAGAAAGTTGGAACCAATGTTATAAATCCAAAATGGTATAAAATCAGAGATTTTGGAAGTGCCGTTACTTGTAACTTGGGCAGTTGAAAGTCAGTGACTGCTTATACGTCACTGAGAGTTTTGATCATGTTTCTGAAGTGACCTGTGGTTGGTCATCCCCTACTCTTCATATAATAATGCTTAGATTCTACCTCAAAAAATCACAGTTGGTGGCTTTATGAATCCTTTCTTACAAGTTCAACAGTAGTGTTATGGTAAGATCCCTATTTGGTTTTGGATCTTATCTTTACCAATTGCTGAATCCTTCACTATCCTGTATTACAGAGAGATGTTTATTAATAAATAATGATGGTATTTAAGCACTTACTATGGGTTTAAGGGGTGGAGTAGATAAAAGGTCATCAGGTTGTCCCACATGGGGCTCACAGTCTTAATCCCCATTTTACAGATGAGGTACTTGAGGCACAGAAAAGTTAAGTGACTTGCCCAGTCACACAGCTGACAAATGGCAGAGCTGGGATTAGAACCCACAACCTTTGACTCCCAAGCGTGTGCTCTTTCCACTAAGCCACACTTGATTTGATGTGAAAGCAAGTTAATGTCAGTCGGGATTAGAATGCATAGCCTTAAAGTTTCTAATCCATTGCTTAAACCACTGAGCCACTCAGCCTTCTACATTGAATAACAGGAGTAGCTAATTCTTTGCCTACCCAATTAAATACTTATCCCATATCCTCCAAGGTAGAAGGGATCCTTGCAGTATTTTTTTAGTGTTTTGAAGCACAGTGAGCTTCTATCACATTGATGTTGCCCTCCCCATCTTCAAAGCCCTTCTAAAATCCCACGTCCTCCATTAGGCCTTCCCCAATTCCCAACAGCCCAAGCAGTATCAACCCAAAGGTCACCTCTAGGACTTAGGTATTTTTATCCCAGCCCAACACTTCTGTATATTTAATTGCATATTTTCAATTAAGAGTATATGTGAGCACCTACTTTGTGCAGTCTTGTACTAAATGTTGAGTGTACAATAGAATCCCTACCCTCAAGTAGGTTACTATCTAGTAGTACAATCTACTAGAGCCCAGCCCACACACTTTGCTCCTCTGGAGCCAGCTACTTGCCATGGCCCAATCTTATCTCACCACTGACCCGTTTCCCAAGTCCTCCCTGTAGCTTGTAACTCCCTTTCCCTCCATATATGCTAGACTTCTACTCTCTCCACCTTCAACATCTTATTAAGGTCATAACTCCTCCAAGAGGTCTTCCTTGATTTGTCATCTTTTCTCCAGCTCCCTCTCCCATATGTATCTTCTCTGTGCTTGGATCTGTGACCTTTGCGTAATTGATATTTGCCCTACCCCCAACCCCACAACAGTTCCTATACTATATATTATTATATATATATTATTATTTATTAATAATTTATATATTATAAATTATATATTTATATCAGTCTCTCTCCCTAGACTGTAAACTCATTGTACACAAGCAATGTGTCTACCAACTCTGTTGTATTCTCCCAACCACTTACTGTGTGCAGAGCACTGTACTAAGTGCTCAGTAATACCAGTGATGATAGAAGACAGACATTATTGATTACAGGTAGAACATTCAATTATTCTGATTCCACTATTTGTACATATTTTCATTTCTGCCACCCACATTGGAGTGTAAATGCTTTGTGGACAGGGAATGTGCCTTGTGCTTCTGTTGTACTTTCCCAAGTGCTTATTACAGTGTATGGCACTCATTGAGTGCTTAGTTTTTTTTAAATTGTATTTATGTGCTTACTATGTGTCAGGCATCTGTACTAAGAGCTGAGGTAGATACAAGCTAATCACTTGTCTCACATGGGCTCACTGTCTTAATTCCCATTTTACAGATAAGGTAACTAGGCACAGAGAAAGGAAGGGACTTGCCCGAAATCACACAGCGGACAAGTGGTGGAGCCGGGATTAGAGCCCAGGTCCTTCTGACTCCCAGGCCCGTACTCTATCCACTAGGCCACGCTGCTGATGACTACCACTATTGCTAATTTAAAGCCTACTCCTTATTGTATACTACTTTTTAATAAGTTAATATTTTTGTACCTTTTTGCCCTAATGAAGCACAACTTTGAGGTTTCTTTGACATAAATGCCCCAGGAGATATGTATATCACAGTGGCATAGGTTTTATTTGACAGGGTCTTGGTACTTTTGTAGCTCTTGAAATTGTCTAATTGTTGAATGTTGAGTAGTGAGAATAAAACCAAGTACTATACCTAGTCTTTTGCCTGCCTGATCCACGCTAAGGGGAAGAGAAAGTCCCTTTCAAGAGTCAGACTAGAAACATGCTGGTGGAGGGTGTCTGAAAAGGAAGATAGTGTTACCAAAGGTTCAAATGTCTTTCCTACATCTGTTGCTAATCTTTAATTGGTGTCCTTATTTAAACTGCTTCTCTGCCAGCACAGATTTGTATGCACTCAGCAATGGTCACTCCCACTGTCCAATATAAATTACAAGGGGGCGTTGATTTCTAGAAAAATGCTTGAATAGGACACTTTATGTTGCACAATGTGTAGCTTTCACTGATGACTCATTACTGGGCGGTATTGGCAACACAGTTTGAATAGAAGAGTAAAGTTAATTGTGATAAAGCCCTGATAAAGTGAAACATTGTTTCTTCATTTTTCAATTTAGACTTGTCCATTGAAGGAGTTATTTCATGTAATTTTTTTTTAACCCAGCTAGTAAGGGTTGTACTTCAGCAAATGGAAAGCCCTTGAAAGGTTCAGAGAAGTTGAGTGGGCAGATTTTTTTCATTTTGAAAAGTATACTCTTCTAAATCTGCCACTTAAGGCAGTGACTGAAGGCAGTGACAATAAACCCATATTTAGTAGGGAAGCGGGTCAGCTGACATTTCTCTTTTCAGAACAAGATCCAGTAGGCAGCTGGATCTTGTCCAGTGGTTGGTGGAGTGACACTGATTTACAATGTACCAGGCAATCTGGAGTTAGGGTTGTTAAATAATTTCTTCAGTGCTTTCTCCCCTTCCCCCGCCCCCCAACCTTCTAATGTAAATTGTTAAACTTATCAATGGTGTGTGTGTGTGTGTGTGTATTTCAAGTTCCTTTCAATGGATTATTTTGTCTGAATTTGTCACTTCAACACCTAGAGAAGGGACTTAGGAACAAGTCCCAGCTACTCAGAATATTTGAGATTGGAAGTGCCCTCTCTTCCTCTACTTCCTTTCCCAGATTGGTGATATTGGTATGGCGGGGAGGGGAGGTTGGGGTCTCGGTATGCAAAGTGAGTTTCTCAAACCAACTTGGGCCCTTGTTCAGTCTTAATCTGTTAAACCATGATACAGTGTGGCCATTGTCTTTTCAGTGACTCTATTTCTTCAGCCGAGTAGCAAGAGGTCATTATCAAACTTGCAGCACCTGCTTATCAAAATGATTACTCTTTCTACAACTACTGAATAAGGAAAACAAATGTGTGAGAGCAGTTGGGGAGAAAAAGGATTTTGGAAATAGAGTGTACACATTTTTTCACTTGGGTAGATTGATTCTGGTCTATAAGGGAGAAATGAGGCATGTGGATGTATCCTCAAGTTGTTTTTTGTTGGGTTCTTTTTGGTGGGGGTTTTTTTTTGTCCCAAATGTGACATAGCTATTCAAGTAACACTCTTGAGGACTGTTTTGGGAGTAAAATATTAGTCTTGGGAATCAGATGACCTGGATTCTAATCCTGACTCTACCACTTGCCTGCTGTGTGATTTTGTTCAAGTCACTTGACTTTTCCGGACCTGCTTCCTATCTGTAAAATGGGGATTCAATACCTGTTCATCTTCCTATGTAGACTGTGAGCACCATTTAGGACAGGGACTTTGCCCTACCTGATTATCTTATCTCTTCCAGTGTTTAGTATAATAATAATAATGGTATCTGTTAAGTGTTACTATGTGCCAAACACTGTTCTAAGTGCTGGGGTAGATACAAGGTAATCAGGGTGTCCCATGTGGGGCTCACAGTCATAATCCCCATTTTACAGATGAGGTAACTGAGGCACAGAGAAGTTAAGTGACTTGCCCAGAGTCACACAGCTGATGTGATGGAGACGGGATTAGAACCCACAACCTCTGACTCCCAAGCTCATGTTCTTTCCACTAAGCCACGCTGCTTTGGTTTTTGGCACATAGTGCTTAATAAATACTACTATTATTCTCAATAATAGTAAATAATTACTATCAATATTTTATCCTTCAGAAGTTCTGGATTTCTAAATCTTAAGGTTTTTTCTTCCTTTTTTTTTTTGAAGTCACAAATGTTTAGTTTACAAATAGGTTCTAAGTGAAATGGATTAAAGTTTCCCCCATTCTGTTGGGTTGATAAGCTTGACTTCACAAGCATTCCACTTGGTCAGTTGGTAGGAGAAGACATTCTTAGGGGCAGCTGCCTAAGGCTGTATGATTTAAGCTACCGAGAAATCAAAGAACCATTGGAATTTATGAACTCCAAAGCTACTCTGGGGGCAGTTCCTTTCGCTGTTACCCCAAGACTATTACAATGGTCTTTTTCATATGAAAGTGTGGAGCAGTTGGCCACTTGGTCCTATGCAGGCTGCTCAGCTTGTTGCACTTCCATTTCTCCTGAGTAGTAAGCAACCATTTTCAGGAGTCAATGACAGGCTGAAGCTTCCTAACTTCTTTTCTTTGGAATAGCTTCCTCAAGGAGATGACAGTGTTGGTCTTCTAACTTGTGTTTTTGTTGCAAGAAGGCTGCCGAATGAGGCTTCCATTTTTGCCAGCAAGTCATTTTCTTGAATCTGTCAGGCCAAAGAGGTAATTATATTAATTAGAGATGAGGCTTTGTAAATAACCTGCATCCTATTAATCAGTCATGCTCCATGCCTTGGGCTGATTGCCTTTTGTATCCAAGCAGCATGTGTATACTGTTACAGACACAGCCAAAATATTCCTCCTCTCCATCAGTATTAATTTAGCACCCGCAGTGTTCTATGCAGTACGTAAAACATGTTTCCCTCCTAGCCGCTGACATTCTTTGGAGATTAGATAGCCAAAAATAGCTTCCTATTTTTCACATTTTTGCATTTTATTTTGTGTATTATTCCATTTTCTGGAGAAGAGGGTGATTTAGGGAAAGGGAAGTAAAGGGGGAGATGGCAATGGCTATATTTTGGGGAGATGGGGGAATCTGGATGCAGGAGAGTGAGGACTTGGCAAGTAAGTAAATGGAAAGTTTAGTGGAAGCTAGTATGTTATGGTCTTTTTATTAAGTATGTATTTTGTGTAATGCATTATGCTAAATGCTGGGGCAAATAAAAGGTAAATCACTTTGACAATCCCTAACCCACACAGGGCTCACAGTCTAGATGGAGGTAAACTGGCGTGTATAACACAGTAACAGTGAAATATAAAACCATAAATTACAAAATTAACAGTACTACAAAAAAAAAAGTAATCGCAGTTCTTGGAGAGAAAAACCTTCAAGCTCTTTCCATCTCCAGGCACTTCCTGGAGTAGATTAGGATTTTCAAAGGCAAATTGGGTAATGTGAGAGGATTGGATGAAACAGGTCAGGAAAGGGGTAACTTGACCTTCGTAGAGGGAGTATTTTGAAAAATAGTGTGTGGGTGGGCAAGAATGTTATTGGCTGACGAGTTTTGTCTCAGTTTGGAAATGATGGCTACTAGCCAACATCAAATTGAGATTCATTCTTCCTCAGACAGCTGTTCCCTGTAATGAGCTGTTGATTACCATCTAATATATACTCAACATATGTCCACTGAGAATCTGGATCTTTCAGAGGAGTTTAAACAATGTACAGGACTTCCTAAATTTTCACTTGTGACCAGAACATCCTCTTCAAGTAGAAGTGCTGGTAAGGTTTTTGTGTCTTTTGTACAGAGATTCATTAGGGTTTGGTGCCAATTTCTTATCTTTGGCACTGGGGTGACACTGAGCTCAGCACCATCTGCCTTCTATTATTTATCTGGACAGGACTGTTTAGAATGGGATTGCACACACTCACAAGCCCTGCCCCTTAGTTTAATCTGGCAAACAGAAAATGCCAAATGACCAGGCCCAGATATCACACACTACTGAAGAAGTGTTGCAAAATTCTCGAAGGGAGAAGGCCCAGAGGTAACACTGCCAACTTTGAATAGCACAGGAACATTACTTTAGAGTAGGTCTTCCTAGGCCTGTGATTATACTGTTCAATTCTGCTGTTTGTAAATAATTTTATGTCTGTCTTCCCCCATTTAGAGTCAAAGCTCTTTGTGGACACGGAACATACCCTGTGCCTCTCTTGTACTTTCCCAAGTGCTTAGTACAATGCATGGCATTACATTGGCTTCTGACTGCCATCTTCAACTGTTCACTCTCCCCTTTGCCTTCTACCGCCCCTTTTCTTAAAGAAAAAACAACAAAAAAACCCAACAAAAAAAAACCCCAAAACAAACAAAAATGCCCCCAAAGCCTCTTTTGATCCCACTACACCCTTCAGCTATCTCTCTTTTCCTATATCATTGCTTCCACTCCTGTCGAAACTGCTTGAATGGATTATATACACACACTGCCTCCACGTTCTCTCCTTCAGCTCCTCTCATGAGTCAATACAATCTGGTTTTTGCCCCTTTTGCTCCACTGAGACTCTCATCTCTAGGATCACCAATGAACTCCCCCTGGCCAAAGCTAATGGATCCTATCCTAGCTCAATCCTCCTCTACCACTTGGTTGCCTTGGACTCGGTGGACCACTCCCTTCTTCTGGAAACACCATCTAATCCTTGGCTTTTCTGACAGGTCACTCCTGGTTCCCTTCCTGTCCCTTTGGGTGCACCTTCACAGTGTCTTTTTCTGGCTCATCTCTTACCCCCTAACTGTAGATGTCCCTCGAGGCTCTGTTCTAGGTCCACTTCTCTTTTCACTTTACACTCATTCTCTTGGGGTGATCATCTGTTCCCATGGCTTCACTTACCATTTTTATGTCTTCGACTCTTAAGTCTATTTCACTTGCCCACGTGGCTTAGTGGAAAGAGCCTGGGCTTGGGAGTCAGAGGTCGTGGGTTCTAATCTCTGCTCTGCTACTTGTCAGCTATGTGACTTTGGGCATGTCACTTAACTTCTCTGTGTCTCAGTTTCCTCATCTGTAAAATGGGGATTAAGACTGTGACACCCTCCCTCCCCGTGGGACAACCTTGATAACCTTTTATCCACCCCAGTGCTTAGAACAGTGCTTGGCACATAGTAAGCATTTAACAAATACCATCATTATTATCATTAATATTACCTCTTGCCTATTTTCTCTTGCCTCCAAGACATTTCTACTTATATGTTCCTCTGGCTGGCACCTTAAGTTCAATATGTCTGAAACTGAACTCATCTTCCCTCCACTTAACTCTCTCCATCACACTTAACACCACCATCCACCCCCATTTCTGAAGCCCACAACCTTTTATTATCCTTGACTCTTTCAAATCTCATATTCAGCCTGCCACTGGATCCCGTCAGGTTTTCTTCCAGAACATATAGAAGCACTGTAGCCTAATGGAAAGAGAACGGGCCTGAGAGTTAGAGAATCTGGGTTCTAATCCTGGCTCCACTACAGTTTGCTGTGTGACCTTTGGCAAGTCACTTAATTTCTCTGGGCTTCAGTTACCTCATCTATACAATGGGGATTAAGATAGTGAGCCCTGTGTGGTACAGGGACAGTGTCTAACCTGATTATCTTGTATCTACCCCAGTACTTAGTACAGTGCCTGGCACATGGAAAGTTCTTTACAAATACTACAAAAAAACCCCATAAAACACCCCCCTAAACCCTCAACTTTTCCTGATTCACTCCTTCCTCTCCATTTTAATGCATGCTGGACCAGGTATTTCTCATATATGACCAGATTACTGTTAATCGCTTAACTGGACTCCCAACTTTCAGCTTCTCGCCCTACCTCCAACATTTTACTCTGCTGCATGGATCATTTTTCTAAAATATTCTGCACATGTCTTTCCACCCCTCAAGAACCTTCATTGCTTATCCACTCATCTGCCCATTAAGCAGAAATACCTGACCACTGATTTTTAGGCATTCCCTAAGCCCTCTCCCTCTTATCCATTCTCCTTTCCCACTACACCACAGCTCTCATTCTTAGTTCCTCTCAGGCTAATGTACTCACTGTGCCTCATTCTCATCTCTTCCACTTCCCACACCTTGCTCACAGCCCACAATCTTGGTGTCATCCTTGACTCTGCTCTCTCATTCACCCCACACATCCAATCTGTCACCAAAACCTGCCGGTCCCACCTTCACAATATCGCCAAGATCCGCTCTTTCCTCTCCATCCAAACTGCTACCTTGCTGGTACAAATTCTCATAATATCCCCACTGGATTATTGTGTCAGCCTCCTCTCTGATCTCCCATCCTCCTGTCTCTCCCCTCCCCCCCCCTCCCCCCCCGAGTCTATTCTTCATTCTGCTGCCTGGATCATCTTCCTACAGAAACACTCTGGGCATGTCACTCCCCTCCTCAAAAACCTTCAGTGGTTGCCTATCAACCTGCACATGAAACAAAAACTCCTCCAAAACAAAAACAAACAAAAAGCTCTCCACCTTGCCCCCTCCTACCTCACCTCCCTTCTCTCCTCCTACAGCCCACCCCGTACACTCCACTCCTCTAACGCTAACCTCCTCACAGTCCCTCATTCGCGCCTGTCCCGCCATCAACCCCTGGCCCACGTCCTACTGCTGACCTGGAATGCCCTCCCTCCTCACATCCACCAAACTAACTCTCTTCCCCTCTTTGAGGCCCTACTAAGAGCTCATCTCCTTCGGGAGGCCTTCCCAGACTGAGCCCCCTTTTTCCCCCTGCTCCTGTTCCCCTCCCCATCCCCCTTTCTCCTGCCCTCTGCTCTTCCCCCTTCCCCTCCCCACAGCACTGGGCATATTTGTATATGTTATTTATTACTCTATTTTGTTAATGATGTGTTTATATCTATGATTCTATTTATCTTGATGATATTTAAGCTAGACTACTTGTTTTGTTCTGTTTTGTTGTCTGTCTCCCCAGTTTAGACTCTGAGACTGTTGTTGGGCGGGCATTGTCACTATCTGTTGCCGAATTATTCAATCATTCATTCAATAGTATTTATTGAGTGCTTACTATGTGCAGAGCACTGTACTAAGCACTTGGAATGAACAAGTCGGCAACAGATAGAGACGGTCCCTGCCGTTTGACGGGCTTACAGTCTAATCGGGGGAGACGGACAGACAAGAACAATGGCAATAAATAGAGTCGAGGGGAAGAACATCTCGTAAAAACAATGGCAACTAAATAGAATCAAGGCGATGTACATTTCATTAACAAAATAAATAGGATAATGAAAATATATACAGTTGAGCAGACGAATACAGTGCTGAGGGGATGGGAAGGGAGAGGGGGAGGAGCAGAAGGAAATGGGGGGAAAAGAGGGTTAAGCTGCGGAGAGGTGAAGGAGGGGCGGTAGAGGGAGTAGAGGGAGAAGAGGAGCTCAGTCTGGGAAGGCCTCTTGGAGGAGGTGAGTTTTAAGTAGGGTTTTGAAGAGGGGAAGATAATCAGTTTGGCAGAGGTGAGGAGGGAGGGCGTTCCAGGACCACGGGAGGACGTGGCCCAGGGGTCGACGGCGGGATAGGCGAGACCGAGGGACGGTGAGGAGGTGGGCGGCAGAGGAGCGGAGCGTGCGGGGTGGGCAGTAGAAAGAGAGAAGGGAGGAGAGGTAGGAAGGGGCAAGGTGATTTGAAGCCTAGAGTGAGGAGTTTTTGTTTGGAGTGGAGGTTGATAGGCAACCACTGGAGTTGTTTGAGAAGGGGAGTGACATGCCCAGATCGTTTCTGCGGGAAGATGAGCCGGGCAGCGGAGTGAAGAATAGACTGGAGCAGGGCGAGAGAGGAGGAAGGGAGATCAGAGAGAAGGCTGACACAGTAGTCTAGCCGGGATATAACGAGAGCCCGTAGCGGTAAGGTAGCCGTTTGGGTGGAGAGGAAAGGGCGGATCTTGGCGATATTGTAAAGGTGAAACCGGCAGGTCTCGGTAACGGATAGGATGTGTGGGGTGAACGAGAGAGACGAGTCAAGGATGACACCGAGATCGCGGGCCCGAGAGACAGGAAGGATGGTCATACTATCCACGGTGATAGGGAAGTCTGGGAGAGGACCGGGTTTGGGAGGGAAGATGAGGAGCTCAGTCTTGCTCATGTTGAGTTTTAGGTGGCGGGCCGACATCCAGGTGGAGACATCCCGGAGGCAGGAGGAGATGCGAGCCTGAAGGGAGGGGAGGAGGACAGGGGCGGAGATGTAGATCTGCGTGTCATCTGCATAGAGATGGTAGTCAAAGCCGTGAGAGCGAATGAGTTCACCAAGGGAGTGAGTGTAAATGGAGAACAGAAGAGGGCCAAGAACTGACCCTTGAGGAACTCCAACAGTTAAAGGATGGGAGGGGGAGGAGGCGCCAGCGAAGGAGACCGAGAATGACCGGCCAGAGAGGTAAGAGGAGAACCAGGAGAGGACGGAGTCCGTGAAGCCAAGGTGAGATAAGGTATGGAGGAGGAGGGGATGGTCGACAGTGTCAAAGGCAGCAGAGAGGTCAAGGAGGATTAGAATGGAGTAGGAGCCATTATATTATACATTCCAAGCACTTAGTACAGTGCTCTGCACATAGTAAGTGCTCAGTAAATACGATTGAATGAATGAATTGCTAATACCAGGGTAAGGTATGTGAAATTTTAGCAACTTGCTGTTAGATCTGCCCCATTCAAGCACCACCAGCACGTGAAAAATGAAATGATGCCATTCCAAGAAATCATATCCGTTTTATAGAAGGTATGATAAAATATCTTTTCAAAATGGAAAACATGGATTCTAGTTGTAACCACAACTAGCCTTTCAGCGAGGTAGTTATCCTTCCTTTGAACTCTTATGAAAGTACATTTAAGTGCAGTTTTACTGCAAGTGTGTGCATGGGTCATCGCACAACTCCACTCAATGCCTGCAAAATTGGCAGAATCCTTGTAAGAGGAAGGAACATAAGCCATTGAGAATTTTATCTCTATTTGTTCAGGGTTTAATGCAGTGTCGTTGAGATCAGCTGATGTCATCCAGCTTCCATAATGTTTAATGGCCAAGACACGGCTGGTCGTGGAAAATGTAAAGAGAATTTCCTCAGAAGTGAAAGATGACTCCCACACACATGATTTTACTAAGGCTATATCTATACTAAGCTTATTTGTCCCTGTTTTTAAATGTGTGCCGGTGAGCCAAAAGCCCAACTTCAGAGGCCCAGTTATTGTCCTTTCTTTCTGGAAAGAGGTGAGGGGGCCTTGTTTCTAAGTGTTTAGTGTGGTGTTCCATGTTTTTCTGATCTCATAAATGCAGAACAATTTTATATTAAAGTTACTGTAGTGAAGACATCTGTCTGAAAACCAGAACGACTGGAAATTGATAAAGATTCAGTAACAGACATTGGGCCTGGGAAGAATGAGTCATTTGTCAGTTTCTGCACACACCCAGTTTTGTGTACTAATGGATTATGGAAATGGTTAACTTGAGGGGACTCCAGTGACTATTTTTGAAAAACAATGGGTATTATAATAGAGGAAAAGACATTCTCTGAGCAAATGGGAGGTTTTAAAAATAGGGAGATTTTTCAGAACACTTTCTGCTGACTTCATGCTTTCATCTGAAAAAGTCATGCAGTACCCATCAGAGCTAGCGCTTGAAATAAACCATTGTCTTTTAACTGCATCGTATCTTATAGATAAATTTATATCAGAATCATTCCAGGGTTTTTACAATTGGTGTAGTGTGTTGTCTGATGCCATGGAATCAGGAACTACTGGCTTCTCTAATGCACTCGGGGAAGAGCTTTTATTTTTATTGCTGATTTATGCTTCTATTGACAACCCAAAGAAACCAAAGCAAATCTGGGGAAAAAAGCTGCTCATTTCAAGTTTCAGTGCCTGGTGAGAGTTTAGGCCTCTTTCTGTGTCCACCCCGATTCATTCATTCAATAGTATTTACTGAGCACTTACTATGTGCAGAGCACTGTACTAAGCTCTTGGAGTGTACAAATCGGTAACAGAGACAGTCCCTGCCCTTTGACGGGCTTACACTCTAATCGGGGGAGACAGACAAAAACAATAGCAATAAATAGAATCAAGGGGATGAACATCTCATTAAAACAATAGCAAATAAATAGAATCAAGGTGATGTACATCTCATTAACAAATTAAATAGGATAATGAAAATATATACAGTTGAGCGGATGAGTACAGTGCTGAGGGGATGGGAAGGGAGAGGGGGAGGAGCAGAGGGAAAGGAGGGTTTAATTGCCGAGAGGTGAAGGGCGGGGTAGAGAGAGCAGAGGGAAAAGGGGAGCTCAGTCTGGGAAGGCCTCTTGGAGGAGGTGAGCTTTAAGTAGGGTTTTGAAGAGGGGAAGAGAATTAGTTTGGCGGAGGTGAGGAGGGAGGGCATTCCAGGACCGTGGGAGGACGTGGCCCAGGGGTCGGCGGCGGGATAGGTGAGAACAGGGGACGGTGAAGAGGTGGGCAGCAGAGGAGTGGAGCGTGTGGGGTGGGCAGTGGAAAGAGATAAGGGAGGAGAGGTAGGAGTGGGCAAGGTGTTGGAGAGCCTTGAAGCCTAGAGTGAAAAATTTTTGTTTTGTGCGGAGGTTGATAGGCAGCCACTGGAGCTTTTTAAGAAGGGGAGTGACATGCCCAGAGTGTTTCTGCAGGAAGATGAGCTGGGCAGCAGAGTGAAGAATAGACTGGAGTGGGGAGAGAGAGGAGGAAGGGAGATCAGAGAGCAGGCTGACACAGTAATCTAGCTGTGATATTATGAGAGCCTGTACCAGTAAGATAGCCGTATGGTTGGAGAGGAAAGGGCGGATCTTGGCGATATTATAAAGGTGAGACCGGCAGGTTTTGGTGACGGATTGGATGTGTGGGGTGAACGAAAGAGCCAAGTCAAAGATGACACCGAGGTTGCGGCCCTGGGAGACGGGAAGGATGGTCGTGCCATCTCAGTGATAGGGAAGTCAGGGAGAGAACAGGGCTTGGGAGGGAAGATGAGGAGCTCAGTTTTGGTCGCTCGGGGGGTTGCGTAACTAGTTAACTTGTGTCTACCCCTGTACTTAGTACAGTGCCTGGCACATGGTAAGCCCTTTACAAATACTATAAAAAAACCATAAAGCATACAAAAAAAAACAACCCCAAACTTTTCATGGAGTCACTCCTTCTTCTCCATTTTGATCCATGCTGGACCAGGTATTTCTTGTATCTCAGTAGACCACTGTATTACTCTCCTAACTCGTCTACTCAGTTTACTCAGTATGTTGGGAGTGGGTTTAGGAAGAGGCAGACTTTAGGGACAAACCTTATGGGTGTTACTGGTGCAGACAAATCCTCATCCTTCTGATACTGAAACTGAGAAATGGTTCCAAGGGTCTAAGAGAAGAGCTCAAAATTATGTTTGAGATGGTCATATCACTCCATCAGCCACCTTAGCCCCTCATGTTGATCTGTTCACTTGCTGTTTAATTACTCACTGAATGTTTTATTATTTGTATTATCCAATGTCTCTCCCATTAGATTGTAAACTACTTGAGGGTAGGACCCCATTCCCACTCATCTTATAAAAACTATCGCCCCTTCCCTCCTCCCCTCCTTACCTTCCATCTTTAACCACTCACTTTCCAATGGCTTCTTCCCCTCTGCCTTCAAACATGCCCATGTCTTCCCCATCCTAAAAAAAACCACCCTCTTTTGACCCCACTTCCCCTTCCAGTTATCATCATATCTCCCTCTTTCCCTTCCTTTCCAAACTCCTAGAACGAGTTGTCTACACTCGCTGCCTTGAATTCCTCAACTCCAACTCTCTCCTGGACTCCCTCCAATCTGGCTTCCGTCCCCTCCACTCTACCGAGACTGCTCTCTCAAAGGTCACCCATGACCTCCTTCTTGCCAAATCCAATGGTTCCTACTCTATCCTAATTCCCCTCGACCTCTCAGCTGCCTTTGACACTGTCGATCATCCCCTCCTCCTCAACACTTTATCCAACCTTGGCTTCACGGACTCTGTCCTCTCCTGGTTCTCCTCTTATTTCTCTGGCCATTCATTCTCGATCTCCTTCGCGGGCTCCTCCTCCTCCTCCCATCCCCTAACCGTAGGGGTTCCTCAAGGGTCAGTTCTTGGCCCTCTTCTGTTCTCCATCTATACTCCCTCGGTGAACTCATTCACTCCCACGGCTTCAACTATCATCTCTACGCAGATGACACCCAAATCTGCATCTCCTCCCCTGTTCTCTCCCCCTCCCTCCAGGTTCATATCTCTTCCTGCCTTCAGGACATCTCCACCTGGATGTCTGCCCACCACCTAAAACTCAACAGGTCCAAGACTGAGCTCCTTATCTTCCCTTCCAAACCCTGTCCTCTCCCTGATTTCCCCATAACTGTGGAAGGCACTACCATCATTCCCACCTCACAGGCTTGCAACCTTGGTGTCATCCTTGACTCTGCTCTCTCATTCACTCCACACATCCAATCTGTCACCAAAACCTGCAGGTCTCACCTTTGCAACATTGCCAAGAACCGCCCTTTCCTTTCTATCCCAAATGCTACCTTGCTGGTACAAGCTCTCATAATATCCTGATGGGACTACTCCATCAGTCTCCTTTCTGATCTCCCATCATCCTATCTCTCGCCGTTCCAGTCAATACTTCATTTTGCTGTCCGGATTATCTTTCTACAGAAACTCTTTGGGCATGTCACTCCCTTCCTCAAAAACCTCCAGTGGTTGCCTGTAAACCTTCATATGAAACGCTCTTGGTTTCAGATCTCTCCATCATCAGGCCCCCTCCTACCTCACCTCCCTTCTCTCCTTCTACAGCACACCTGTGCACTCTGTTCCTCTGCCGCTAACCTCCTCACAGTGCCTCGTTCTTGTCTGTCCTGCTGTCGACCCCTGGCCCACGTCCTACCACTGACCTGGAATGCCCTCCTTCCTCACCTCCACCAAACTCTCTTCCCCTCCTCAAAGCCCTACTAAGAACTCACCTCCTCCAAGAGGCCTTCCCAGACTGAGCCCTCCCCATTCCCCCTATTTCCTCTACTCTTCCCCCTTCTCCTCCCCACAGCACTTGTGCAAATTTGTATATATTATGTTTTACTCTATTAATGATGTGTATATATCTATGATTCTGTTTATCTTGTTGATATTGATGCCTGATTATTTGTTTTGTTTTGTTGTGTCTCCCCCTTTTAGACTGTGAGCCCGTTGTTGGGCAGCAATTGTTCTATCTGTTACCAAATTGTACATTCCAAGTGCTTAGTACAGTGCTTTGCACACAGTAAGTGTTCAGTAAATATGATTGAATGAATGAATGAGTTAGATATACTGTGTAGGTAATTGTCTCCAAATGGTGTTGTCCACAAAGTATAGGGGAAGCCTCAAGCCTCACTTAACAAGTACCATTATTATCATTATCATCATAATCCAGTGGTAGTTAAGTTCCCATCTAGCCGCTACTCATCTAAAAAATTCAGATCTACACCTTTAATTCTCAATATTAGAGTCCAGGCACAGGGCCCCCTCACTTTTGCCACTGAGAGCACATTCTAGCAATCAGTGGTATTTATTGAGTGCTTATTGGGTACAGAGGACTGTACTAAGCACTTGGAGAGTACAAAACAACAGAGTTGGTAGACACGTTCCCTGCCCACAAGAGGTTTAATGGTCTAGAGGGGGAGACAGACATTAGAATAAATTATGGAGATATACATGAGTGCTGTGGGGTGAATATCAAATATCAAGTGTTTTAAAGGGTATAGATCTGTTTTAAAGGGTATAGATCCAAGTGCATAGGCAATACAGAAGGGTGAGGGAGTAGGGGAAGTAAGTAGGGGAAGTACATAATATATACAAATTTGCACAAGTGCTGTGGGGAGGAGAAGGGGGAAGAGTAGAGGAAATAGGGGGAATGGGGAGGGCTCAGTCTGGGAAGGCCTCTTGGAGGAGGTGAGTTCTTAGTAGGGCTTTGAGGAGGGGAAGAGAGTTAGTTTGGTGGAGGTGAGGAGGGAGGGCATTCCAGGTCAGTGGTAGGACATGGACCAGGGGTCTTTGCTCCATTCTCCCACCTGTATGGTTGGGATAAAGGTATTCAATATTTGGTGTGTCAAGAAAAATGTAGAGACAGGAAAGAGCCTGGACTCTAATATTGAGAATTAAAGGTGTAGACCTGAATTCTTTAGATGAGTAGTGACTAAGTGGGAATTTAACTACCACTGGATTATGATGATGATGATGATGATAATGATGGTACTTGTTAAACACTTACTATGTGCTAAGCATTGGGGTATATACAAGCTAATCAGGTTGGACACAGTCCCTGTCCCACATAGGGTTCACACTCTCTTAATCCCTATTTTATATTAGGTAAATGAAGTCCAGAGGAGTGAAGTGACTTGCCCAACGTCACAACAGTAGACATGTGGCAGAGCTGGGTTTAGAACCCCTGACCTTCTGACTCCCAGGCCCGTGCTTTGTCCACTAAGCCACGCTGCTTCTAGATGAAAGCTAGATTTGTTACAAGCCTAGAGGATGAGGCAGAGACTTTTCTGCCTCAGGGATAAAGATTGGATTTCTTACATGAGGGAGTTTGAGTTGTTTAAAACAGCAACAAAACCCTTCTTGATTAGTGTGATTTAGTTGTCTGTAACTAATGAACCAGGGGAGTATCCTTGATAACACTGGCTGGAAGGCTTTGCGAATTATAGACCGGAAAGCCCCACTTCTCTACCTGACAGTTAGTAAAATTGACAGTTGAGTTTAAGATCAGTGAGCACTTAGAGAACCACAGCTGGTTGGAGGAAATACAATAGTTTCTAAAAAGGGAAATCATGCCTCAAATCCATTGATGTTCTTTGAAGGGATCAACAAACACGTGGATAGAGGGAACCAGTGGGCATAATATATGTAGCTTTTCAAAATGTCTTTAACAAAGTTCCACACCAGAAGCTTGTTTTTTGTTTTTTTAAAGAAGTTGTAATCATGAGGTTGTAGGGAGACTGGCTAAAAGGGATCAAAGGGTTGGAATAAACAGTCACTTTTTAAGAAGAAGAAATTTAAATAGTGGAGGGCGGGGAGGAGCGCACAAAGAGGGTGTGCTAGAACTAATTTCATTTTGCATTTTCATAAATGAGGGAGTGTGCAATGAAACTGACAAGTTTTAGATGACACTAGGTTCTTCTAGGTGATAAAATACCAGAGAGATGAGGAAGAGCTCCAGTGAGATCTCATAAAACTGAATGATTGGGCCAAAAATTAACAAATGAGCTTCACTTGGAGCAAATGCAAGGTAATATACCTAGAGAAAAAAGATCCAAATTACAACTACATAATGGTGGAATTACCGGTAATGGGCACCATCAATAATGGGAACTACCACTAGTGACATGGAAAAGAAATACGAGTCATTTGACAGTTCTTTCAAATTATTGGTTAGACATGCAGCATCCGCCAAAAAGACTTACTGAATGCCAGGCATCGTCGGGAAGGGATTCAGGACAAAAGACATCATTTTCCCATTATATAAAACCATGGTGCATCCCTTAGTGGAGTATTATGTGCAGGTCTGTTTGCCACATCTTAGGAAGGGCAGAGCAGAGCTGGAGAAGGTACAGAAAAGGGCAATCAAGGCAATCAGGGAAATGGAGATGTTTCCCAATGAGGATAGATGTAAAGAGTTAGTACTTGTCATTTGGGAAAGGAGTAGGTTAAAAAGGAAAATGACTCTATGCAAAATAATGGACAAACAGAAAATAATTGTTCAACGAATCCCATGATAATATTTAAGTGCTTACTATGTGTCAAGCACTGTACCAAGAACTGGGGCAGATAAAAGAAAATCAGGTTGGACACAATCTCTGCCCCCTTGGGGCTCAGAGTCTAGTAGGAGGAAGAACAAGTATTGAGTCATTATTTTACAGATGAGGGAACTGAGGCACAGAAAAGTAAAGTGACTTGCCCAAGGTTACACAGCAGTAGCCAGAATTAGAACTAAGGTCCTCTGACTCCCAGGTTTGTATTTTTGTTGTTGTTGCTTGTTTTGGGTTTTTTTTGTTGTTGTTGTTATGGTATTGGTTAAGTGCTTACTATGTGCCAGGCACTGTACTAAACGCTGGAGTAGATAGGAGCTCATCTGGTTGTCCCACATAGGGCTCACAGAATGTGTCTACTAACTGTTATATTGTACTCACCCAAATGCTTAATACAGTGCTCTGCAAACAGTAAGCGCTCAATAAATTTGATTGATTGATTAATCCCCATTTTACAGATGAGGTAACTGAGGCCCAGGGAAGTAAGTGACTTATCCAAGGTCACAGAGCCAACAAGTGGAGGAGCTGGAATTAGAACCCAGCTCCTTCTGACTCCCAAGGCCTTGCTTTTTCCATTAGGTCACGCTGCTTGCCCCCTGCTTCCACAACAGTAGGACAAGAAGACATCTGTTGGAAGCATAAAGGTGTTAGGTTCAAAACAAACCAAATGAAATACTTTTCACAGATTGTGTGGCAAGCTGTTGGAATTCATTAATAATAATAATGGTGATATTTAAGTGCTTACTATGTGCAAAGCACTGTACTAAGCTCTGGGGGATACAAGGTGATCAGGCTGTCCCACGTGGGGCTCACAGTTTTAATCCCCATTTTACAGATGAGTTAACTGAGGCCCAGAGAATAATAATAATAATAATAATGTTGGTATTTGTTAAGTGCTTACTATGTGCCGAGCACTGTTCTAAGCGCTGGGGTAGACATAGGGGAATCAGGTTGTCCCACATGGGGCTCACAGTCTTAATCCCCATTTTGCAGATGAGGGAACTGAGGCACAGAGAAGTTAAGTGACTTGCCCAAAGTCACACAGCTGGCAAGCAGCGGAGCTGAAATTAGAACCCATGACCTTTGACTCCCAAGCCCAGGCTCTTTCCATGCTTCTGGCAGGAAATATCAGGTTGAAGAGAGATTTGGATCAATTTCTTATGAATAATCTCAAACGGATTATAGGAGAAAAATCAGTGTTGTTAGGTATCAACACCTAACACAGTCTGTCTGATACCTGATAGTCAAGTGTCTGACCTGATTATCTTGTATCTATCCTAGCATTTTCAGTGCTTGGCACATCGTAAGCATACCGCAGTTGTTATCATTATTATGCTTATTAGGCGATAGATGTCAAGTAGAGCAACCATCGTTCTGTTTCTCCAAGTAACCTGATGCTCTTGTCAGAGCCTTGGCTCGATGGACAGTGACCTGATCCAGTAACATCAATTCTTACATGTTTATGCTTTTGAAGGTTCAATTCCATATTGCCATCAATAAGCTCCTGAATAATCTTGTACTTCCTGATGAAACATCTCACAAAGGCCATGTGGTAGCCACATGGCCCTGGGAGATCCTCTCCACCTGAGCTCCGTGGTGAATGAAGAGGTAACCTCCCCTGTGTGCCATTGCTGAGTTGAGCCTTGTCTCACCAGAGCAGGACAGGTAGGAGATGGCCACCTGTTTACAGCATTGGAGAGGATGGAATCAGTCAATTAATCAATCATTGTTATCAAGTGCTTACTATATGCAGCTTGGGAGAGTACAATATAGAAGAGTTGGTAGACACGTTCCCTGCCCACAGTGAACTTACAGTCAGGGGATGGGGGGACTGGAAATGTACTAGAGATGGTCCAGCTGGAGTGGTGAAGAGCTTGAAAATTGTTATTTTAAGAGCAGTGCAGTGGGTCCTCATTGTTGTTGCCCTTATTTTTGAATAAGTTCATTTATTGTTTTTGCTATATCTAGAAAGTTAATCTTTCCTTGTAGGTCACTCATTTGCAAATGCCCCCCCTCTATGTCCAGCTCTTCCCATCTTCAAAGCCCTTGTAAAATGGCATCTCTTTTCTAGACTCTCCCCATAGACTGTAAGCTCCTTGTGGGCAGGGAACCTGACTACCAATTATGTTGTACTCTCCCAAGCTCTTGGAACAGTGCTCTGCACATAGAAAGTACTCAAAAAATACCACTGATTGATCTCCACCCAGGAAGCCTCCCCTGACTAACCTCTTATCTTCCCACCCTATTCACCCTCAGTTCTGCATCACCTATGTACCTAGTCTGTACCCTTAAGCACTTAAATATTTCCCCACACTCCCTATAGCAATTATGTGCATATCTTTATCCTACCTGTAAGTATTTTAATGCCAGTCTTCCCTGCTATATTGTTACCTCCTTGAGGGCAGGGTTCATGTCTACTTTATTGTATAAGCAGTGTGGCTCAGTGGAAAGAGCCCAGGCTTGGGAGTCAGAGGTCATGGGTTTGAATCCCGGCTCCACCACTTGTCAGCTGTGTGACTGTGGGCAAGTCACTTAACTTCTCTGTGCCTCAGTTACCTCATCTGTAAAATGGGGATTAAGACGGTGAGCCTCACGTGGGACAGCTTGATTACCCTGTATCTACCCCAGCGCTTAGAACAGTGCTCAGACATAGTAAGTGCTTAACAAATACCAACATTATTATTATTATAAAATAAGCACTCAAATACAATTAATTGGTCATTAGTTTCTCCCCCTCACTCCCCCCATTTCAGATTGTGGGGGCCAGGGACTGTATGTGAACCTCCTGTACCTTTCCTCAGCCCTTAGTAATCAAAAATAACAAATATAACCTTTCAAATTAATCTTTTCACTATGACTTGTTCCCCGCTGATGACTTCTTGCTTATGCCCTCCCTTCTGCTTGGAACTCCCTTCCCCTTGAGGTCATTGCTCTCCCCATCTTCAAAGCCCTTCTGAAATCACATCTCCGGGATTCCTTCTCCAGCTAATCTCTGATCTCCCTGCTGTATATTCTCCTCCAAATGCCATTTTAGCACACCTAAGCAGTAGAGCAGCATGGCATAGTGGATAGAGCATGGGCCTGGGAGTCAAAAGGTCAAGGGTTCTAATCCTAGTTCTGCCACTTGTCTGCTGTGTGACCTTGGGCAAGTCACTTCACTTCTTTGGGCCTCAGTTACCTCACCTGTAAAATGGGGATTGAGACAGAGCCCCATGTGGGACAAAGGGACAGTTTCCAACTTGATTTGCTTGTATCCACTCCAGCACTTAGTACAGTGCCTGGTACATAGTAAGTGCTTAACAAATACCATAATCATTATTATAATGATAATGGTATTTATGCGCTTCTGACCCCATAGCACTTAGAATCACATCTTATATGTTCTATTACTTGCCCCTATCTGTAATACAAATGTCTGCCTCCCTTTCTAGATTGTAAACTCCCTGAGGGCAGGGATCATGTTTATTAATTCTATTATACTCTCCCAGCTACTTATCACGGTGCTTCTGGCTTTCTGCTTGGCTGGTGAAGGGTTTGGGTTTTTATCTTAAGATACTTTTCCTATCCCTCTCCTTCCCTCTCAACAAATGCCACTTATATATTCTACCCTTTCTGATCGGGACACTGTGTGACGAGAAGAACAGTCGTTATCACAAATGAATGGCTTTGCTTATAGCATATGGGCTGGCCAGATGTGGAATCCATTTCACAGCACTGGTGGGGATTATACAGCTTGGTGAAGGATATCTCCCTGAGATGGGTGCTGAAGGCACAGTATTTTGGATGGGTCTTTCCTCTTTAGACCAAACGATAGCTTTTGGAGTGTGGTTTCAGAGTCACAGCAGCCCTTCCCAATCTGCACAAGGTAGAAGTGACTGTCAGGTGACGCTGCACTGTTCCTTGAAACAGCTACCCTTGCTGCTCTGCCTTGTCTAGATGAGCAGAGGACTGCTGTATGGATTTTTGTTGGTGCTCTTGTTTTCCTTGTTTGATTTTTTCCTTGTTTGCTTTGTTTTTCTCTTGATTTTTACAAGAAAATTAACACTGTTATATTGTACCCTCCCAAGGACTTAGTACAGTGCTCTACACACAGTAAGCACTCAATAAATGTGGTTGAAGAAAAGGAAAAAGCCTCCTCTATCCTTACTAAGCCACTCCATATCAGACTCAAAGATGATTTATAAGTTGGTGAGGCCCCAGTAGTGTTGGCTACTGTTGCTATCTGAGAGAGATTCTGTTTTGTGACCACAAATTGCACCCATTTTCCCTACCAGCTGTCTTGTTGATGGATGGCACTGGGCATAGGGATCCTGGGTGAGAAAGTGTAGGTTATTCTTCCAAACCATCACCACTACTACAAAAATAGCAAGCATATATCCTGTTGATGGTAGAACATGCCTTTCCTGTAATAATAATAACTGTGGAATTTAAGTGTTAACTCTGTGCCAGACACTGTGCTAAGTTCTGGGATAGATACAAGATAATCGGGTTGGACACAGTGCCTGCTCCACTTGGGGCTCACGGTATTAATCCCCATTTTACAGATGAGGTAACTGAGGCACAGAGAAGTGAAGTGACTTGCCCAAGGTCACACAGTAAGTGGTGGAGCGGGGATTGGATCCCAGGCCCGGCTTGCCACTAGGGCACACTCTTTCTCCTCTCATCTATTGGTGTTTGAGCAATGCTCACCCTAATGGCAAGGGTTAGACTCAGAAAAGGTGCAGTATTGTGTTTTCATGGACCCAGTGGCCAAGAGAGTCTTAACATGATACTCACACTCTTGGTTACAATCTCACTATCAACAAGGCCACCTTTGACCAAAGGCTTCTATATCTTATAGAATTTATTTAAATTATTTATTTATGTTAATATCTATCTGCCCCTCGACTGTAATCTTGTTGTGGGCAGGGAATGTATCTGCTATATTGTACTCTCCCAAGAGCTTTGTACAGTGCTCTGCACATAGTAAGCGCTCAATAAATACGATTGAATGACCAAATAATGGAAAAAATTTGAAAGTGATTTTGGAGGAAGATAGAGGGACTAGAGTGACGGCTGAATGTTGAAGGTATAAAATTGTAGAACTGTCTACAAAAGACCAGAATGCTTCTCAGATGTGGGAAAATAAATTTGGACATAAATACTTGATTAATATGTCCTCTATTGAGGCTCTATTTACAGTGAGCAGTACTTTTGTGCTTATCTGGCAATGGTCTGAACAAGCAGGGAGAGAAATCTGTTTTCTAATTATTGGAAAATTTTAAACAGTGATTGAGTAGTTAGTATATCAACGAGAGAGTGTCTTTCCCATCTGTGATGCTGAAACCTTCTGAGTGGATCCTCATGAAAATCGAATTATTGTCAAATCAGTTGGTGGAGCTTCATGAAATGTATCTTTGTCACTATTTTTAGAAGCAATTTGTAAAACCTAGGACATTTTGTCCAGTTACAAGATGCAGACCTTTTTCCACAACCTCATAAAAGTCAAAATCTTATAATCACTGTCTTTTAGCAACATTTGCCGTGATGGTGAAAGATAATACTGACATTTAACTCTGCTAATTGAATAAGCTGAGCCAGTCTATTTGTCCTTGCCAAAAGATGGGTGACAGTGGGGGACAATCATGGTATGGGTCAGAGGCAGCTGCAACTGAGACAGCACTGGGGAGCTTGAGAGTTGAGAGGAGGGCCAATGACTGCCCCAGTTATGGGGACCCCAATTCTGTTAGCTTCTTCCTGCTCTCCATCCACCCCCCTGTCCCCCGGACCCTCTCCACTTCCTTTGACCTGCTTTCTTACTAGTTCTCCTTGCCCTGCATACAGTGGTCACTCGATCCATTCTGGTGACTTTCCCATCATTGTATATGGCACCACCATTCTCCTATTCTCACAAGTCAGTAACCGTGGCATTATCCTCAACTCCTCTCTCTCTTATTCAACCCACATATTACATCTGTCACCAAATCCTGTTGGTTCAACCAAATCCTGTTGGTTCAACTTTCACAGCATTGCTAAAATCAGACCTTTCTTCTCCATCCAAACTGCTACTATGTTGATCTAAGCACATATCCTAGCCCACCTTGATAACTGCATCAGCCTCCTTGCTGAACTCCTCACCTCCTGTTTCCCCCAACTCCAGTCCATACTTCACTCTGCTCTCTGGATCATTTTTTTGAAAAAGCAGTCAGTCCATAGTCTGTGTTCTGTACTCCTCAAGAACCTCCGGGGGCTGCCCATTCACCTCCCCACCAAACAGAAACTTCTTACCATTGGCTTTAAAGCACTCAGTCACCTTGCCCTTCTTACCTCATGTCTCTGATTTCTTACTACAACCCAGCCCGTACACTTTGCTTCTCTAATGCCAACCTACTCTCTGTACCTTGATCTAGTCTATCTTGCCACCGACTCCTTGCCCACATCTGGCTTCTGTTCTGGAACTCCCTCCCTCTTCATATCTGACTGGCCACTACTCTCCTTAACTTCAAAGCCTTATGAAAATCACATTTCCTCCAAGAGCCCTTCCTCAATTAGGCCCCCATTTCTCCTACTCCTTCTTCCTTTCCATGTTGCTTTTGCACTTGGATCTGTACCCTTAAAAGCCCTTGATATTCACCCCACTTTCAGTCTCATGTCACTTGTGTACTTATCCATAGTTTGTTGTTATATCTTAGACTATAAGCTCCTTGTGGGCAAGGAACATGTCTAACAACTCTGTTGTACTCTCCCAAGTGCATAGTACAGTGGTCTGCACCCAGTAGACTCTCAAAAAAAATGATTAAATCAAAGAATGGATCCTGCTCCTCTTAGGGAGCAGCAGGATAGACAGTAATTGGTCAGAAACTCCTTCCGTATGCTTTGGAGTTTCTGAAACCAGCACCCTTACTGAGTTAATACTTTTGAACCTTTGTAATGGCTCGGAGAGAAATACTGTGCTATATGTCATTTGGGATATATAATTTATAATTCGGTCACTCCTATGCCTATTGTCCTCTCTGGCAGGAAAGACCAAACCCTCTAAGCTCGCTGTGGGCAGGGAATGTGTCTATGAACTCTGTTATATTGTACTCTCCCAGGAGCTTAGCACAGTGCTGTGCACATAGTAAGTGCCCAGTAAATAAGAATGATTGCTTAGTCCTAGTAAAGGAACCTGTTGGCTGTGAGGATTGCAGTGTACTAAGAATTTGGGAAAGGACAACAGAAGAGGTACGTTCCCTCCCCACAAGAAGCTTTTTCTTTTCATATGGGTTTAGCCGGTTAGTCGTATTGAGTGCTTTCTGAGTGCAGAGCATTGTACTAAGCGCTTGGGAGAGTACACTATAACAGACACATTCCCTGCCCACAATGAGCTTAGCCCCCACCTAAATACCTGGGAGAGTAATTTGGTGTTGGGAGCCCCCAATGGCAAAGCCTACTTCAGAGCTTTAGATAAAAAGAGAATGTCCTATGTACTACCATATTCAGTAGGCATACTCCACAACTCCCTCAGGTAACATCACAGAACAAATTGCACAGTTCCCCACTTGGAAATCAAGAAGAAACTGCATGGTTTGCTGGTTTCTCACGTGTTTCTGCCCAGGAAGAGGGGCTATAAAATCAGCTGGGCATGGTTCTGGAAGTACTAATTATGTGCTTCTTAAATCACCCCAGTCATCTTGCGGGTGTATTGATGTTGGGCCGGTTGGCAGCTTCTGTGGTGGTGGCAGCTTGGTCACAGGTGCTGTGTGGTCCTGTATATGCAAACCAGTTTTCTTGGGATCAATCCTTCTGTTTTACTGGGCCAGGACTATCCCCTGGCTAGGCTGGATGTTATCTCTCTCTCAGGGGTTTTGTACTGCAGCATTCAGAGCCTCTGTAATCACGCAGATCCCCTGCCTTTTAAGAGGGCCATTTCCAGCCACCTCTCCAGTTGGCTCAGTGTTCTTTCATTCCCATATGCTACATCATCTCCTTAGAGCTCTTAACTGGGACAATCTGTTGGGTCTGGTGACTTAGGTTGGCCTTCCTCAAATGACCAGGTGACCTAGAGTGTCTTTGTACCAGGTTGCCAAAGCCCAGCCGTGCCCTTGAAAGAGTGAATAAATCTGTTTCATTTTTTAGATGGCACATGGTGGATTTTTGTCTGGGCTTCAGAAACTTGTTCATTTTTAGTGTCAACCCTGCCACTTTAATATTCATTCATTCATTCAATAGTATTTGCTGAGTGCTTACTATGTGCAGATCACTGTACTAAGTGCTTGGAATGTACAATTTGGCAACAGATAGAGACAACCCCTGCCCATTGTCGGGCTTACAGTCTAATCGGGGGAGACAGACAAAAATAATAGCAATAAATAGAATCAAGGGGATGTACACCTCATTAACAAAATAAATAGGGTAATAAAAATATATACAAATGAGCGGACGAGCACAGTGCTGAGGGGAGGGGAAGTGAGGGGGGAGGAGCAGAGGGAAAGGGGGGAGAAAAGGGGGCTTAGCTGAGGGGAGGCGAAGGGGGGGCAGAGAGGCAGCAGAGGGAGCAGAGGGAAAAGGGGAAGCTCAGTCTGGGAAGGCCTCTTGGAGGAGGTGGGCTCTCAGTGGGACTTTGAAGAAGGGAAGAGAATTAGTTTGGCGGAGGTATGGAGGGAGGGCATTCCAGGACCGCGGGAGGATGTGGCCCAGGGGTCGACGGCGGGATAAGCTAGAACGGGGGACGGTGAAGAGGTGGGTGGCAGAGGAGTGGAGGGTGCGGGGTGGGCAGTGGAAAGAGATAAGGGAGGAGAGGTGGGAGGGGGCAAGGTGATGGAGAGCCTTCAAGCCTAGAGTGAGAAGTTTTTGTTTGGTGTGGAGGTTGATAGGCAGCCACTGGAGGTTTTTAAGAAGGGGAGTAACATGCCCAGAGCGTTTCTGCAAGAAGATGAGCCGGGCAGCAGAGTGAAGAATAGACTGGAGTGGGGAGAGACAGGAGGAAGGGAGATCAGAGAGCAGGCTGACAGTAATCCAGCTGGGATATTATGAGAGCCTGTACCAGTAAGATAGCCGTTTGGGTGGAGAGCAAAGGGCGGATCTTGGTGATATTATAAAGGTGAGACTGGCAGGTCTTGGTGACGGATTGGATGTGTGGGGTGAATGAGAGAGCAGAGTCAAGGATGACACCAAGGTTGTGGGCTTGAGAGACGGGAAGGATGGTCGTACCATCCACAGGTATAGGGAAGTCAGGAAGAGGACAGGGCTTGGGAAGGAAGATGAGGAGCTCAGTTTTGGACATGTTGAGTTTTAGGTGGCGGGCAGACATTCAGGTAGAGACGTCCTGGAGGCAGGAGGAGATATGAGCCTGAAGGGAGGGGGAGAGGACAGGGGCAGAGATGTAGATTTGTGTGTCATCTGCATAGAGATGATAGTTGAAGCCGTGGGAGCGAATGAGTTCACCAAGACAGTGAGTGTAGATGGAGAACAGAAGAGGGACAAGAACTGACCCTTGAGGAACTCCTACAGTTAGAGGATGGGAGGGGGAGGAGGAGTCTGTGAAGGAGACCGAGAATGAATGGCCACAAAGACAAGAGGAGAACCAGGAGAGGACGGAGTCCGTGAAGCCAAGGTGAGATAAGATGTGGAGGAGAAGGGGATGGTCCACAGTGTCAAAGGCAGCTGAGTGGTCAAGGAGGATTAGGATAGAGTAGGAGCCATTGGATTTGGCAAGAAGGAGGTCATGGGTGACCTTAGAGAGAGCAGTCTCGGTAGGGTGGAGGGGACAGGAGCCAGATTGGAGGGGTTCCAGGAGAGAATTGGAGTTGAGGAATTCTAGGCAGCGAGTGTAGACGACTTGTTCTAGGAGCTTGGAAAGGAAAGGTAGTAGGGAGATAGGGTGATAACTGGAAGGGGAAGTGGGGTCGAGAGACATCCAGGTGGAGACATCCTGGAGGCAGGAAGAGATACGAGCCTGAAGGGAGAGTGAGAGAACAGGGGAGGAGATGTAGATTTGGGTGTCATCGACGTAGAGCTGATAGTTGAAGCCATGGGAGCGAATGCGTTCACCAAGGGAGTGAGTGTAAATGGAGAACAGAAGAGGGCCAAGAACTGACCCTTGAGGAACTCCAACAGTTAAAGGATGGGAGGGGGAGGAGGAGCCCGCAAAGGAGACCGAAAATGAACAGCCAGAAAGATAAGAGGAGAACCCGGAGAGGACAGAGTCCATGAAGCCAAGGTGAGATAAGGTGTGGAGGAGAAGGGGATGGTCGACAGTGTCAAAGGCAGCTGAGAGGTCGAGGAGGATTAGGATAGAGTAGGAGCCATTGGATTTGGCAAGAAGGAGGTCATGGGTGACCTTTGAGAGAGCAGTCTCGGGTAGAGTGGAGGGGATGGAAACCAGATTGGAGGGGTTCCAGGAGAGAGTTGGAGTTGAGGAATTCAAGGCAGCGAGTGTAGATGACTCGTTCTAGGAGTTTGGAAAGGAAGGGTAGGAGGGAGATAGGGTGATAACTGGAAGGGGAAGTGGGGTCGAGAGAGAGATTTTTTAGGATGGGGGAGACATGGGCATGTTTGAAGGCAGAGGGGAAGAAGCCAATGGAGAGTGAGTGGTTGAAAACAGAAGTTAAGGAGGGGAGAAGGGAAGGGGCGATGGTTTTTATAAGGTGAGTGGGAATGGGGTCCGAAGGACAGGTGGAGGGGGTGGCACTTGCGAGGAGGGAGGAGATCTCCTCTGAGGATACTGCAGGGGAAGATGGGAAAGTAGGGAAGAGGGTTGGGGGGAGGGGGGAGGCAGAAGGAGGAGGCGTGACTTTGGGGAGCTCAGACCAGATTGTGTTAATTTTCGTGATGAAGTAGGTGGCTAGATCGTTGAGGGTGAGGGATGGGGGAGGGGGAGGAACAGGGGGCCTGAGGAGAGAATTAAAGGTCCGGAACAGTTGGCAGGAGTGATGGGCATCGGTGTCAATGGGGGAAGAAAAGAAGTTTTGCCTGGTGGAGGAGAGGGCAGAGTTAAGGCAGGAAAGGATAAATTTGAAATGGATAAAGTTGGCTTGATGCTAGAACCTTCACCAACAGCGCTTAGCAGCTCGAGCATAATAGCATCGGAGGCGGACAGAGGCAGTGACTCAGGGCTATGGGTTAGTGGAGTGGCAGCGGCGGAGGGAAAGGGGGGCGAGAGAGTTGAGATGAGTAGAGAGGGTGGAGTTGAGAGCAGTAACCTGATCATTGAGAGTGGAAAGAGAGGACGGGGGACAAGGTGGGGAGAGATGCTTTTGGAGAGCTGGATGGGATCAAGAGAGCAGAGGTCTCTGTGGGGGAGTAGTACAGATTTGCAAGGGGAGAGAGTGTGAGAGAGGATGCAGGTGAGAAGGCTGTGGTCAGAGAGAGGGATTTCAGAGTTGGTGAGGGAGGAGATAGTGCAGCGGTAGGGGATTTCAAGATCGAGGGTGTGACCAAGTTGGTGAGTGGGCAAGGTGTGGTGGAGCAGGAGGTTGGCAGAGTTGAGGAGCGATAGCAGGTGGGCGGCAGAGGAATCACTGGGTACATCCATGTAGATGTTGAAGTCTCCTAGGTTCAGAGTGGGCAGAGAGAAGGAGAGAAGGAAGGTGAGAAAGGGGTCAAGGTGGTTGAAGAAGTCGGTGGTGGGACCAGAAGGGCGGTAGATGACGGCTACAAGTATCTGGAGTGGGTGGTAGAGGAGAATGATATGAGCTTCAAAGGAGGGGAAGGAGAGGGAAGGGGGGAGGGATAGTGCGGAAGCGGCATCAGGGTGAGAGAAGGAAGCCTCCTCCCTTTCCGGTGAGTCTGGGGGAGTGGGAGAAGGAGAGGCCTCTGCTGGAGAGAGCAGCAGTGGAGACCGTGTCTTAAGGAGTGAGCCAGGTCTCCGTAAGGACAAGGAGGAGGAGAGAGCGGGAAAGGAAAAGGTCAAGGAAGAAAGGTAGTTTACCTGTAATGGAGCGGGGATTCCAGGGGCCACACTTGAAAGTAGCTGTGGGTGCGTGAGATGGGGGGTGCGGGGGGAGGGGAGGGTTTGGATGGGAATGAGGTGGTGGGGCCCTGGATGGGGAGAGGGGGAAGAGGGGTGGGGGTGGGACAGGAGGATTGGGATGGGGCGTGGGTGGGGAAGGGGGGAGGGTGGGAGGAGGGGGTTTGGTGGGGAGGCGCGTAGGGAAAGGGGGAAGAGGGGTGGCGCTGGTAAAGTGGGGTTCTAACGCGGGGGAGAGGAGGAGGGGAGGAGGCAGAGGAGAGAGCGGGAAAGAGCTGGGTGCGAGAGAGGGGAAGGGGAAGGAGAGGATTGGGAGGGGCAGATGGGGGCGGGGATGGAAGGACATGGTGAGGCCAGAGAGGTAGGTGGCAGCACTGAGAACAATTAACGATAACATGTGAAAGCGGTAATGTAGTAACATGATACAATAAAATATTATTAATAAGCGGGTGATGACCAGGGTCGGGTGTTGACTCGACTAAGGGTCGACCTGATCAAAATCAAAGTCAAAAGGCTAGCGGCAAGGAGAGTCCTGGGGCTCATGGTCCAAATGTCTCTGAGGCGGTGGCGGGAGCCCTGAGGATGTCCGGTGTGGGTTGTGGGCTTAGGTGGCGGCTAAGGTAAGGTAACACAGCGAGAACAAGGACATTGTTGCCTAGGGATGGGGGAGGGGAAGGGGGGTTGGGGAAATCAATCACCTCACGGGGGAGGAGGGAGTAAGAGCATCCCAAAGGATGGCCGCTTCCGGGCGGAGTGGGGGAGGGCGGTTGGGGAGCACAATGTCCCAAGGCCCGGGGTGGGAGGAGCAGGGGAGCACAATGACCCAAGGCCCAGAGCAGGGGAGCACAATGTCCCAAGGCCCGAGCAGGGGAGCCCAATGTCCCAAGGCCCAAGCAGGGGAGCACAATGTCCCGAGGCCCAAGCAGGGGAGCACAATGTCCCAAGACCCAAGCAGGGGGAGCACAATGTCCCACGACTCCGGGTGGGGGGTGGTGCTGGAGAGAACAGAGTCCTGCGGCTCTGGTTTGCCACCAGGATGGGCTACGAGGGTCAGGGAAAGTTGTGGGGAGGTCTGGGAGCTATTCATGGATCTGGTGGCTGTGGGGTCTGCGGTGGCGGGGGAGGGGGAGATCCTCAGTGTTGGAGTCCTTGCGCGGCGGTGCAGAAGTCCAGGTTGGAGAGCTGACTATAAGCCCAGGGACAGGTCATCGAGGACTGATAGCACGGGTCCAAGGAAGCGGAGGTCCCGAGTCGACGTGGCGGTGGTAACTGGAGGAGAAAGGTTCACCAAGGGCTTGGGATTCATCATCAATACTCGTTTAGATTATGATGATAACTTTGGTATTAAGCGCTTACTATGTGCCAGGCACTGTACTAAGCACTGGGGAAGATACAAGATAATTGGGTTGGACACAGTCCCTGTCTCACATGGGGCTCGCAGTCTTAATCCCCATTTTACAAATGAGGGAACTGAGGCACAGAGAAGCGAAGTGACTTGCCCAAGGACACAGCTGACAAGTGGTGGAGCTGGGATTGGAACCTGGGACCTTCTGATGCTCAGGCCCGTGCTGCTTCTACTTTTTAAAATTGAGTGAATCATCTGATAGAGGGATTCAGTGCCTAGGATAGAAAGGTCTGGTAGGTCTGGAAAAGGCAGAAGTGGACATGAGCTTAAGGCTAGTTAGTGAAGAAAGGGAGGACTGGACCAGAAGAGTTCAAGAGGAGTGCTTACTGAAGGCTCATCTTCCTGCAGAAACGATCTGGGCATGTCACTCCTCTTCTGAAACAACTCCAGTGGTTGCCTATCAACCTCCGCTCCAAACAAAAGCTCCTCACTCTAGGCTTCAAGGCTCTACATCATCTTGCCCCTTCCTACCTCTCCTCCCTTCTCTCTTTCTACCACCCACCCCGCACGCTCCGCTCCTCTGCCGCCCACCTCCTCACTGTCCCTCGGTCTCGCCTATCCCGCCATTGACCCCTGGACCACGTCCTCCCGCGGTCCTGGAACGCCCTCCCTCCTCACCTCCGCCAAACTGATTCTCTTCCCCTCTTCAAAACCCTACTTAAAACTCACCTCCTCCAAGAGGCCTTCCCAGACTGAGCTCCCTTCTCCCTCTACTCCCTCTACCACCCCCCCCCACCTCTCCGCAGCTAAACCCTCTTTTCCCCCTTTCCCTCTGCTCCTCCACTTCTCCCTTCCCCTCCCCACAGCACTGTACTCGTCCGCTCAACTGTATATATTTCCATTACCCTATTTATTTTGTTAATGAATTGTACATCGCCTTGATTCTATTTAGTTGCCATTGTTTTTACGAGATGTTCTTCCCCTCGACTCTATTTATTGCCATTGTTCTTGTCTGTCCATCTCCCCCGATTAGACTGTAAGCCCATCAAACGGCAGGGACTGTCTCTATCTGGTGCCGACCTGTTCATCCCAAGCGCTTAGTACAGTGCTCTGCACATAGTAAGCGCTCAATAAATACTATTGAATGAATGAATGAAAAGGCTAATGACTGTGGGAAAGCTGACTGGATCTGTTGAAGGTCCAAGTTTAGTTCACTCATGACCAAGGGAACCAGAAGAGAGATGCAAGGGGTAGATGCGTTCCTGGAAGGGTGAGTATTTGAGGGGAGAGAGGAAGTGGGACAGGGACTGTGCCTAACCTGATTAGCTTGTATCTACCCCAGTGCTTAGTACAGTGCGCTGGCACATGGTAAGAGCTTAACAAGCAGCATGACCTAGTGGATAGAGCCCAGGCCTGGGACTCAGAAGGGTCTGGGTTCTAATCCCAGATCTACCACTTGTCTGCTGTGTGACCTTGGGCAAGTGACTTCTCTTCTCTGGGCCTCAATTCCCTCATCTGTAAAAAATGAGGATTAAGACTGTGAGCCCCATGTGGGACATGTCTAAAACTGAGCTCCTTATCTTCCCTCCCAAACCCTGTCTTCTCCCTGACTTCCCTGTCACTGTGGATGGCACGACAATCCTTCCCGTCTCACAAGCCTGCAACCTTGTTGTCATCCTTGACTCAGCTCTCTCATTCACCCCACACATCCAATCCGTCACCAATACCTACCTTTACAATATTGCCAAGATCCGCCCTTTCCTCTCCATCCAAACGACTATCGTGCTGGTACAAGCTCTCATAATATCCCGACTGGATTATTGTCAGCCTCCTCTCGGATCTCCCTTCCTCCTGTCTCTTCCCACTCCAGTCTATTCTTCATTCCGCTGCCCAGCTCATCTTCCTACAGAAATGCTCTGGGCATCATTCCCTTCCTTAAAAACCTCCAGTGGTTGCTTATCAACCTCTGCGCGAAACAAAAACTCCTCACTCTTGGCTTCAAAGCTCTCCATCACATTGCCCCCTCCTACCTCACCTCCCTTCTCTCTTTCTACTGTCCACCCTGTACATTCCGCTCCCCTTCCACTCACCTCCTCACTGTCCCCCGTTCATGCCTATCCCGCCGTCGACCCCTGGCCCATGTCCTACCGCTGTCCTGGAATGCCCTCCCTCCTCACATCTGTCAAACTAACTCTCTTCCCCTCTTCAAAGCCCTACTGAGAGCTCACCTCCTCCAAGAGGCCTTCCCAGACTGAGCTCCCCCCTTTCCTCCCCCCCCTTCCCCTCATCACTGTGCTTATTTGTATCTATTATTTATTACCCTTTTTATTTTGTTAATGAGGTGTACATCTCCTTGATTCTCTCTATCTTGATGATGTCTTGTTTTTGTTTTGTTCTGTTTTGCTTTTGTTTTTGTCTGTCTGTCTCCCCCAATTAGACTGTAAGCCCATCAGTGGGCAGGGATTGTCTCTATCTGTTGCCGAATTGTACATTCCAAGCACTTAGTACAGTGCTCTGCACATAGTAAGTGCTCAATAAATACTATTGAATGAATGAATGAATGAAGATGATCCGGGCAGCAGAATGAAGAATAGACTGGAGCGGGGAGAGACAGGAGGAAGGGAGATCAGAGAGAAGGCCTTCTCAGACTGTGCCCCCCCCTTCCCTCTGCTCCTCCTCCCCTCCCCATTCCCCTTTTTCCCACCCTCTGTTCTTCCCCCTTCCCCTCCCCTCAGCACTGTGCATATTTGTATATATTATTTATTACTTTATTTTGTTAATGATGTGTATATATCTCTGATTCTATTTATTCTGATGATGTCTGCGCCAGACTACCTGTTTTGTTTTGCTGTCTGTTTCACCCGTTTAGACTGTGAGCCCAATTATTGGGCAGGGATTGTCTCTATCTGTTGCTGAATTGTACATTCCAAGCACTTAGTACAGTGCTCTGCACATAGTAAGTGCTCAGTAAATACTGTTGAATGAATGAATTACAGGAACTGTGTCCAACCTGATTAGCTTGTATCTACCTCAGTGTTTAGTACAGTGCCTGGCAGACAGTAAGTGCTTGACAAATATCATTAAAAATAAAACAAATATCATTTAAAAGAAAAAAAAAGCAGAGAGAGAGCTGACTAGAGAAATCAGGCAGGAAGCAGATGGGGCCCAGGAGGCCAGGGATAGTGGGGAGAGATGGAGTGGGTGAAACTTTTTAGGAATCCTAAACAAGCAAATGCACCCCAGTATGCACACACAGGCAGAGGATAACACAAAAATCTCATTCAGAGAAGGAACAGACAGATTTAGAGACAAATTTAATTCAAATTCCTTCCTAAATCCTGCCCTCTTCCTAGTTTTTCTACCACTCTCAACAATCTCCCTATCTCTAGCTCAAACCTTGGTGTCATCTTTGACTATTCTCACTGGCACCCCACATTCAGTTTTCCCCATCTTAAGTTTAAGGTGCCAGTGGGTCAGTTGTATGGGATGTCGTGAAGGCAGGAGGTAATCTGACATTGTGGAGTAGATAAAAGTTCATTACTAGAGATCAGTCAATCATTCATTTATTGAGTGCTTAATGTGTGCAGAGCTCTTTACTGAGCACTTGGGAGAGTACAGTATAACAGAGTTGGTAGACATATTCCCTGCCCTAAATGAGTTTACAGTCTAAAAGGGGAGACGGGCATTGTTATAAATAAATTACGGTTAGGTACATAAGTGCTGTGGGACTGAAGCGTGCATATCCAGTGCAAAGATAACCCAGAAGTTTTTTGGAGAAGGGAAAATGAGGGCTTAGTTGGGGAAAGCCTCCTGGAGGAGGTGTGCTTTTAATAAGGTTTTGAAGGTGGAGAATGAACATCTGTCGGATATGAAGAGGGAGGGTGTCCCAGACCGGAGGTAGGATGTGGGTGAGAGGTTGGCGGTGAGATAGGTGAGATTAAGATACAGTGAGTAGGTTGACAGAGGAACAAAGTGCATGGGCTTTGTTGCAATAGGAAAGCAGTGAGTTAAGGTGAGAGGGAGCAAGGTAGAACACCTTAAAGCTGATGGTAAGGAGTTTCTGTTTGCGGAGGAGGGTGGGCAACCCCTGGAGGTTTTTGAGGAGTGGAGAAGCATGGACTGAATGGTTTTGTAGAAGATGATCCAGCCAGCATATGAACTGGAATGGGGAGAGACAGGAGCCAGGGAGGTCAGCGAAGAATCTGATGCAGCAGTCAAGGCCAGCTAGGATAAGTGCTTGGATTAATGTGGTAGCAGTTTGGATGGAGAGGAAAGGGTGAATTTTAGTGATGTTGTGAAGGTTGAGCCGATGGGGTTTGGTGACAGATTGAATATGTGGGTTGAATGAGAGAGAGGAGTCAAGAATAATGTCAAGGTATGGATTATGGAGATGTAGACTTGGGAACTTTGCATTGGGTTGATAGTTGAAGCCATTTGAGTTATATGATCTGCTCTCCTCTTCCCCCCTCAAGAGAGTTAATGTAAAGTGGAAAGAGTGGGGAGAGATATTTTAAATAAGGATTGGCCAAACTATCAAGCCTCTATGAAGCCTGCTATGTTCAGCTCTTGGGTTGTAGGTAGGTAGTATAGTGGAGCCTCGGACTTGCCCTAAATTCCAGGTATCTGCTGCAATAAGCATATTTTCACTTTAAAGGACTAAAAGCAGGCTTTGATGATGCCAGAATCATCCTTCCAATGTGGCTACACCAATGGGAACATGATGACCTGCTGAAATAGCATGCAATAGTTTTAGAAGGGATGGATCCCTGGCAGATGAGAGCAAATCAACCACTAGGCAACCTTTCTACTTGTGTTGGACCCATTTTCCTTCATTTTGAGGATCCCCGGGAGAGCTGAGTTGACTCCAGAAAACCTCTTCTTCCCAAGTTCCAATGAAATGAGGGACACCAATGTTTGGAGCTGGTTCCCAGTCACTCAATGAGTGATCCAAGCTGGTGACCTAATGCAGTCAATTGACCACCCTGGGAAGTGGGCAAGGTTCTAAACCTCTCAACATAGGGGAGTGGAAACCTGACCCAAAGAATTTCTCCTGAAGTGCAGTGTAGTCTGGTAGCTAATGCAGTACTGATGTTGACAAATAACAGTCATTATGATTAGGGTAAGCAACTTTACGGTCACCCAAACAAGTACAACAGAATGCAGTAATGATATTGACAAATAGCAGTCATTATGACTAGTGCAAGCAACTTTACACTAACCCAAACAAAAACACCACCGCAAAAACCCACAGGTGTTTTCTATGCCTGGATTGCAGATGTAGCCTAAAAGTTAATGCCCAAAAGTGGTTGGGTTAATTTGAGTTACATATCACAACATACCAGAAGTCACAGTGGAACTTGGGAAGCAAAATGACTTAGCTTATTATTATTAGATAATAGATTTCTTCATATTTTATTGAAGTTATAACATCCATAGAGCTTTATCATTTGTTTCAAGCAGTGCAAGATATGGGCTGCCCTTCAACAGAGGTACAGTTTACTTCAGTTAAGGGCACGTGTTAGGAAGATCAACTGGTTTCACACCTCTGGTGTGAAAGCATCCTTGGGTTGCTATTACTACTACTAATAATAATGGTGCGTATTATTTACCAAGCACTCACTATATTAAGAGCCAGGGTAGTTACGAGATAACTCAGTTGGACAAGTTCCCTTGTCCCAGATGGGGGTGCTCACAGTCTAAGTAGAAGAGAGTAGGATTTAAAATCCATTTTACAGATGAAGAAACTGAGGCCCAGAAGTAAAGTGACTCATCCAAGGTCTCACAGTAGACAAGTGGCGGAGCCAGGATTAGAACCCATGTCCTTTGGCTTTCAGGTCTGTGCTCTTTCCACTAGGGCACACTACTTATTATAAGGAAATACAAAATTTGAGCATCAATTCCATACAGAGGGGACTCAGCTATCGCTCCAGCTCCGTAGAGCATTTAACTAAATAATTAACTTTTTCAGTTATCTGCCACGTTTTAACATCTTTCGGCCACAATCCCCAGCAGCCTCAACAGGCCAGGACAAGTGCAATAAAACATAGACAAATAAAGCGTCACAACTGATCCCAACATGCGTAGAAAAAGGTTTGACTTTTCCTGGCTTTTGAATGGATTTTTCACTGCCACATCCGTTTTGCTAAAGGATTTGCACAGCAGAATACCACACAGCTGGATGCAAACCTGCAAACTAACCACAGAACAGTGCTCAGTTGAAAAACTGCTTGATTGAAAGACATGCTGTAGTTGTAGTTCTATAGGAAATACCAAGGGCCAGGGAATCAGGAGATCTGGGTTCTCATCCCGGCTCTGCCACTTGCCTGCTGTTGGACCTTAGGCAGATGACTTATCTTCTCTGTACATCAGATTGTTCATCTGTAAAATGGGGATCTAATACCTGTTCTCGAGTATGAGCCCCATGTCCTTATATTTACCCAGTGTTTGGCACTTAGCATGTACCACTGTTTTTATGTGAAGGTGGTCCTTGTGTGAGTTCATCTCTGGCCTATGTCTTCTCAACAAAGGTTTGTGAGGTCAGTGCTCAGGACACAGTAAACACTCAGTAAACACGATTGAATGAATGAATTGGAGAGATTAGGGAGGTGGAAGTAGAACCACCAGAGGCTTTTGAAGTGACTGTAAGCTTGTTGTGGGCAGGGACTGTGTCTGTCATACTGTACTCTCCCAAGCGCTTAGTACAGTGCTCTGCGTATAGTAAGCATTCAATAAATATGATTGAGTTAAAGGTTTGTAATTGGCAGTGGGGGTCTATTGGATAAGGAGAGTGTCAGTGAGAAAGTAGGTCAGTCCAGACATCGGGGTACTGCCAAAAGGCACGGCTGTCTCTTCAACAACTGAGACTATTGGACCATCTATGTACAGTGGGAGGAGGACAGGATAATAATAATTAATAATAATAATAATAATAATTTTGGTATTTGTTAAGCGCTTACTATGTGCCGAGCACTGTTCTAAGCGCTGGGGTAGACAGAGGGGAATCAGGATGTCCCACATGGGGCTCACAGTCAATCCCCATTTTCCAGATGAGGTAACTGAGGCACAGAGAAGTGAAGTGACTTGCCCACATCACACAGCTGACAAGTGGCAGAGCTGGGATTCGAACTCTTGACCTCTGACTCCAAAGCCCATGCTCTTTCCACTGAGCCACGCTGCTTACGGTATTTGTTAAGCACTTACTATGTGCCAGGCACTGTACTAAGTGCTGGGGTGGATACAAGCTAATCAGGTTGGACACAACCCATGTCCCCGTGGGGCTCACAGTCGTAATCCCCATTTTACAGATGAGGTAACTGAAGCACAGGGAAGTTAAGTGAATTGCCCAAGGTCATACAGCAGACAAATGGTGGAGTCAGGATTAGAACCCATGACCTTCTGACTCTCAGGCCCATGCTCTATCCACTATGCCCTGCAGCTTCAGTGAGAAGACGGGTGTCCCACCAGCACCAGATACTCACTTGATTTCCCATTTTTCAGTAATGATAAAGGATTGCCCTGGGCCATCCGTCCACATTCTTTCCCCCAGTCACTCTCTAGCCAACAGAACTAATGGTGCAACAGCTGGAAGGGGTAACGGATGCAATTTGTATTATGCAGCAGAAAATCTCTGCAAAACCTCGGCCACCAACAGCACTATCCTGTCATCTGTTTGACTAGCCATTATTGAGTGTGGATTCTAGGTTAGCGTTATTACGAGTGGATATATTTGCTTTCTGAAACCAGTGGCTTTGAGCACTTAAGCCAATAAGGATGTGTGTCATACCACCGAAACTAATCTTATTGTCCACAGACCTTTGAATTGGCTGTGTTGTGTATCTTATATCTTTCCACTATGCCAACAAACCCTCTGCATGAAGGTCTGGCTGTGCTACCGTGGCTCGTAATGGGGCACCCTGAACCTGGGGAACTGGGCGTCTCGGCCACTTACCTCACACAGTGTTCTGGTCTTGAACCGCTTCTGTTTTGTTAGCGTGAGCCTGCCAGCACCCCAACTTCAAATAGAAATTCCTGGAACATTGGGCCAGGGGAGCCATCTGAGGTGCCAGTTTCCCTGACTTGTTCAGAGCTCAGAATGTCTCCACCTCTGGAATCGTTTCCAATTTCGGAATCTTGTTTTCCAGGGTTTGAAGCGGATGCTTCCAGTGGCAATATGTGAGCGCTTTAACCACCCTTAGTCACTGTGGTGTGGAAATGGGGTGGATACTCCTAGACTGCTTTTGGAAATACCCACCCTTGAAGTAATGGAATGGGCCTGACCTGTAGAGTTGACTCTGATTTCCAAAAACTGCAGTTTGGGGTTTAGGCAAGACTGGCCATCCATATGATATATTTTCTGGTGAGTTTGTTATGGGCTTCCCCTGGGCACTGAAAGAAGAAAGGAAGAAAAGCATAGGTCCCAAGTTGTATAAATGTGAACAATTACTTGATGTATCCTGGATTAAAAACTGTTTCTGTTTGAAGAAAGTAAATGGATCTTGACCCATTTTACCACAGAGTCGACACTGTCAAAATTTATGTGAATGTACTTGGACTGAACATCTTATGGTAGAAAGAGCAAAGAGTGGGGAATGAGATCACAAAGAAAACAAAACCCACACATTTTGTGTTGCTATGGAGACAGGAATATGTCATAGCTCTTGGGAACAAGCATGCAGAAAGGAGGGGAGGAAAATAAAATGAGTTTGACTTAATGTTTCTGTTCATGGGAGGAAAAAAAGTTAGAGCTATAATCACAAAAACCAACCTACCTCACTATTGTGTTAGTTAAAGTGTATTGAATATGTGCAAATAATAGTTCCAAATAATCATAGCACTAAATGCTAGGCTTGAGTTTTATTTCCTTTAGTTATCTTTGATTTCAGTGCTTTTTCTTGAAAAGGTGCCGATTCTATAACTTTATGAGTGGTGATGTTAAATTCTTAATGGAATCATTCAGGTTTTGTTTTTTAAATAAATGGAATGAGTTTTTTGAGGCCTTCTTAGATTGTGAACCTCCTGAGAGGCAGGAACCATATTTAATTCTTATCTGTATTTTTTCCCAGCATTTAATACGGTGCTCTCTGCTCAGTAAGCACTTAGTAAATACTATTACTACTATTGTAATAACTGATGGCAAAATATAGTATTTGAAATTGTAATTTAGAGGATGCTGAGTTTTGGTTATGCAAGAGTAATTTAGGAGACTTTAACCAATTTATATGAGGCCTAGAGTACAGGATTTGGGTAGGGTGATGCTGAAAGAATTATATCCAAGTGGATATTTGTACTTATAAAATTCAATGAAATTTCAGAAAAAAATCAAGCATTTTCAATTGTTCTCTTTTACTAACCAGTGTTCTATAAATATTTTTCACTTTTATAGAAAGTCAAGTTTAGATCTTTGGTTTTTGTTCTATTAGTAAAAACAAGCAAGTAGTGCCAGTAAATGTAAACAATAGGAAACTGTACTAGTTGGCGAAAGAGCTAGAATAAGATGAAAGGAAGCTGGATTCGTTGCCCATGTGTTCTCACAGTACAAAATAGTGGAGTCATTTATTGAGAACAATGGATGAACCTCAGTCCTGAGGTTTCAGGATTGAGAGACTGTGTGGAGGAATTGATTATAGTACTAGTGATTTGTGCAGACCTATTCACACACTCCCTTCCCTTCCAGCCACCTTCCTGCTGGGGCAAGGAATGCAACAAGCCAGTAGGCGGGCAGGGGTGTAGGCATATTGCAAAGCACAGATGAGTAAGCAACTTGAGAGTAGGGATCATGCCTTCCATCTCTGTTATATTCTCCCAAGTGCTTAGCCAGTGTTCCGCACACAGTAAGTGCTCAGAAAATACCATAGTTTCAAAGGGTTTTTTTTTAATGTGTAGGACACATTTACAGTCAAAGTGATTATAGTATAATTCTGATGTGGTGCCATGGACCATGACCTGGGAGGCAGTTGTCTAGATAGCAAAAGATGGATATAAATAGCAAAAACTTAAATTTAGGGGAAAAAAAAAACTAACTATGGAAACCACTGTTAAATTTTGGAAGGGGGAAAATACTTTAAGTCATGGTATTCCTTTCCCTTCTCATGGCTATGCTCTCTAATTGTGCCCAACACTATTTTACTGACCTGGGGTCCATAAATATTTCTCCTTTTTTAAACTAGAATCTCAAATCTAGATAGGCAGCTAAATTTTGTATGGGCATCTGTACTGCCCTCCATCTTTACCTTTACTGGCAGATATTTGATTAGGAATCCCAAATACAGAACCATGAACAACATCTTATTAAATATTCTCTCTATTACATTGGTCTTTTTCCCAGTGGGAATTATATTGGTTTAGATTTAGGAAAAAGAGGAAAAGGTCCATGTTGGGTACTGTGCAGTTAGCTTTTTAAGTGTGGAAAAAGGTTTAAAGGCCACACAAATTATTTTAGTGATATTTTTATTATCCTAATCAAGGTTTAGTCAGGCACATTGCCTTTTGGGAAATGAATTACAGACTACTACTGTAAGAACTGCTTTTTGAAAGTTTGACACTTCGGATGGTTCAAAGCAGATTGTTGTAAGCCTATAGCAAGTACTTTAGAAAAATGTTCATATTTTCTAGTGGGCCTAGGAGTTCAGGTCCCTGGGGCTATCCCCATCCCATTCTGCAATGGGGCCAAATCCCCAGATGAGCTTTGGAACCCCCTGACTTGCTGGAGAGGGTCCCACATACTGGGGGTGAATCAGGGCTGGGCCAGATTGCCTGGGGAATCCACCCCTTCTTCCATTCTGGCCATTCGAGAGGCTGGGTCAGAGGCAGGTGCAACTCTGAGGGTGGGTAGAACAAGGGAGCTCTCATTAGGCATCTGAGGCTCCATCAAATGCCAGAAGGCTGCCACCTCCAGTTTCTCCTTCCTCTAGCTGTGTTTGACTATGAATCATAATTTCGTAAGCAACCGTCAGAGGCACCAAGGAGTGTCTTGGTTATTCTCTCTGCCTCTGTGGTGTGACAAATGACGCTTCTACAAACTTGGGGTGGTTGGGGGAGGGATGATTCCATTTTATAATCTTGTTCTTCACTTTCATTCTTTTTTTTAAAGCATTTGTATCACAAAATTTATGCTTTAATTTATTTGATAGCCAACTCTGAAGGGCTTTCATGGAAATAGGCAGGGAATGTGTTTATTGTTGTATTGTACTCTCCCAAGTGCTTAGTAGAGTGCTGTGCACAGAGTAAGTGCTCAATAAATACAAGTGAATGAATGGAAATAGGAGAAATAGTTGAGGGTGAGAAATAGGTCAACCTTCCTTGGCATTAGTAATCATTCCTCCCCTTGCCTGATGGTTGGGAATAGAGGGTTTGGAGAAGCAATCTCCAGTGAAAGGAAAAGGGTGGGGGACAAGTAGGGTGTTGACAGGGGAGAATAGGCTGCCCCTTCCTTGGCATTGGGCATAGCTTCCTCAATCGTTGCTATCTCCAACCCTCCTGTCCCCCACACAGTGACCCCTAACCCCCTGCTGCTGACATTCCCTTTCTGATTCACCCCAGTTTATACACCCCTCTTTCTTCCACTTCTGAGCCTGGTCTGGTCCTCTCCCAATCCGGTCCCAGGCCAGTTCTTGCTCCTGATCCCATTCCAATTGTTGGACAGCAGAAACCAGGGAGAGGGGAAGTTAGGGGGTAAGATGCTCCCAAACTCCATTTCCTTCTCTGGCACATATCTTGAAATTATATGTTATAATTTCCTTATTTATTCATATTAATGTCTGTCTTCCTCTCTAGACTCATTATGGGCAGAGAATGTGTCTGCTAATTCTGTTGTATTGTTTTCTCCCAAGCACTTAGTACAGTGCCCATAGTAAGCGCTCAATAAATACCACTGATTGATTGGCACACTGAGATTTCTTCCCACTCCTATTCTTGTTCCTGGGGAATGGGTAGCAGGGAGCCTGAGGTCTGGGAGAGATATTGGTGGTGGGAGATGAATGGAGGCCCTCAGTTGCACTTCTCTGCTGGCCCCTGACTCCCAGATCCTATTAATAGTACACTTATAACCGCAACAGCCCTAGGCATTGGAAGGTTATCCCTACCTGGTATATTGTTTTTAGCCAGTTTTTATTCAAAAGATCTAATTATTGAATCAATAAACACCATTCATTCCCAGGCTTCCTGCTCCCTGAAAATTTAGGGGTACCAAAGGAACAGGGAACCAGACCTTTTCCTACTGGCAACTCCCAATTATCCCAGACCCGTACTCTCCGTTTGGAACCTCATGTAGGAGATAAGTTTTTTAGTGATGATGTGAATAGCAGTGGTAGTTGCAGAAATGATCTTTTTTAACGGTATTCCTTAAGCGCTTATGATGCAGTCAGGCACTATATACTAAACGCTGTGGAGTGTACAAGATAATCAATCCATGTCCTACATGGGACTCACAGTCTTAATCCCATTTTACAGATGAGATAACTGAGGCACAGAAGAGTTAAGTAACTTGCCCAAGGTCACACAGCACACAAGTGGCAGAGCCAGGATTAGAGCCCCGATCCTCTGCTCGCAGGCTTGTGCCCTGTCCACTAGGCCAGTCTGCTTCTCACAAGCCTTTTTCACAATTATTTGATATCCATGAAATGGGAACTGCTAAATTGAAGTTTGATTGGAGTTTTGTAGTTTGGTTGCATTTGTTTTGGTCTTTTATAACCTTGAGTATTGAATGTGCTTTTCCCAACTGCTTCAAAGTCTTTCCTCTTACATGGGTGGAGATGGGTAGCAGAGGTGAGAGGAAAAAAATCTCCTCTCTCCTTCCTTTCTAATTGTGCCCTCTGCCCCAGCCCCTGGTGTGTGGGAGGGCAGGGGTTGGGCAGTAAGGTTGTTCTGAAGATGAGAAGAGAAGGAAAAGGCCATTAAGAGTGTTGTGAGGAGGAGAGGCCTTCATTACTCCAACCCTGGCACATAGCGCTTACCAAATACTATTTACAAAAAAAAAAAGGGTCAACTGACTTCCAGGCCCATGCTCTGTCCACTAGGTGAAACTGCTTCCCACCTATTTCACACTGTAGCCAAAACTCAGATGTCATTGGAAAAAACCTTCTGCTGTTTGTGTGGACTATATCTCTAACCCACCATCAGCACCAAGCAACTTGGTTTATTCATTCATTCAGTAGTATTTATTGAGCGCTTACTATGTGTAGAGCACTGTACTAAGCGCTTGGGATGAACAGGTCGGCAACAGATAGAGACAGTCCCTGCCGTTTGACGGGCTTACAGTCTAATCGGGGGAGATGGACAGACAAGAACAATGGCAATAAATAGAGTCGAGGGGAAGAACATCTCGTAAAAACAATGGCAACTAAATAGAATCAAGGCGATATACAATTCATTAACAAAATAAATAGGGTAATGGAAATATATACAGTTGAGCGGACAAGTACAGTGCTGTGGGGAGGGGAAGGGAGAGGTGGAGGATCAGAGGGAAAGGGGGAAAAGAGGGTTTAGCTGCGGAGAGGTGAAGGGGGGGTGGTAGAGGGAGTAGAGGGAGAAGGGAGCTCAGTCTGGGAAGGCCTCTTGGAGAAGGTGAGTTTTAAGTAGGGTTTTGAAGAGGGGAAGAGAATCAGTTTGGCGGGTGAGGAGGGAGGGCGTTCCAGGACCACGGGAGGACGTGGCCCAGGGGTCGACGGCGGGATAGGCGAGACCGAGGGACGGTGAGGAGGTGGGCGGCAGAGGAGCGGAGCATGCGGGGTGGGTGGTAGAAAGAGAGAAGGGAGGAGAGGTAGGAAGGGGCAAGGTGATGGAGAGCCTTGAAGCCTAGAGTGAGGAGTTTTTGTTTGGAGCGGAGGTTGATAGGCAACCACTGGAGGTGTTTAAGAAGGGGAGTGATATGCCCAGATCGTTTCTGCAGGAAGATGAGCCGGGCAGCGGAGTGAAGAATAGACTGGAGCGGGGCGAGAGAGGAGGATAAAAAAAAACCTCAAAAAACAACTCTCACGTATATCCTCGAGAGAATATACGGTCTCCCCGTGAATAGTCCGCTGTCTCTAAATTGGCAATAGTGCCTCCGCCGGGTACAATGGAAACATCAGAAACGCTCTCAAAGTCGTTAAAATATCACATTAAAAAGAGACGAGGAACAGCAAGGAAACATCTAAGGAGTTTAGCCTAAACACTTTAGGAGTATTGTGAAGTCAGACCGAAATCACTCACTATTACATTGAGCAAGCCCAGCGTGTATCTTTCCTGGTTCTGGATTTGTCATGCATTTGTAGTCAGTTTTCCAGTGGGGACATCAGAGAATACAGCCAATCTGGGTCCTTTCTCAAAATGGGCTGAATTCAAACATTTGGGAGGCAAGGAGTCCTGCTATTTTTTAGCTGCTGCCTGGGCTGATCTGCCCCCACAAGCCCACAGGTGAGCTAAGTCCAGCAGGAACTTGCCTCCCCTCAAGGTGATTTCTTCCCTTTATCATACAATCACAAAAGATGGGTGTGCATAGCTGGGGAGGGAGGGATTGTAGCACATTGTAGCACAGTTAAATAGTTCATTAATCATATTTATTGAGCGCTTACCATGTACAGAGCACTGTGCTAAGCACTTGGGAGAGTGTGGTACAACAGAGTTGGTAGACATATTCCCTTCCCACAACAAGCTTGCAGTCTTGAGGGAGAGAAAGACTTGAATATAATTTATAATATACAATTTGTCAGGCAGAGACCTCCCCTTCCCTGCACAGGGGAACTCCTGGGAAGGTCCTTTAGGACAGGAAAGGGCCAGAACATGTAGACTGAAGTATCAGTAGAAGTGATGAAAGGAAAGCTCTGTAGGCAGCTCAGTGCACTATTCTGACATCTATTACTCTAATCTGGCCCTGAACTCATTATGGTAATCTGGACTCTCTGCCTGGGGAGAGAGAGCCTAGCATTTTGTTCTGTGCCGCACATACAATGGCTGATCTCAAACATAAATGTATGGAAAGCTTCTTTCTTTGGTCATTGTAAACTCTGCATCCAGTATGTCCAAAGCTGAATTCACGGAGGGTGAAAAAGGTCAGATTACTTGTCAGATTACTTAGAGGAGCTCGGGAAGTGGGGTCTAGGCCATCACCTAAATCCCCAAAATGCCAATCCTTGTAAACACTTTTCTACTAGAGCATTTATCCTTTGCTTCCTTGTAGAGGGACTCAAGAACAAGGAGGGAGTAGAGCTATATAGGGTTCTGGGAAGGATGGCCTTGAGAGTAACCAAAAGAATGCCCTCCCCCTCACCCCCCCACCCCAGTCACACACCCCTTATATTTGGTGTGGAATTAGGACAACACATTGCTTCAGCTTGGATAGGACAAGGTCAGGCAAGGATTGGCAATGGGTAATATAGAGCATTGCAAGCTTGGATTGGAGAAGCAGCGTGGCCTATTGGGTAGAGCACGGGCCTGAAAGTCAGAAGGACCTGGGTTCTAATCCTGGCTCTGCCACTTGTCTGCTGTGTGACCTTGGGCATGTCACCTCACTTCTCTGTGCCTCAGTTACCTCACCTGTAAAATGGGATTAAGACTGTAAACTCCATGTATGACATGGGCTGTGTCCAATCTGATTAACTTGTATATAGCCCAACACTTATTACAATACAGTGCCTGGCCCATAGTAAGCACTTAACAAATGCCTTTAAGCAAAAAAGAAAATCGGATTTTATCTGGGTGGCAGCGGTATTGTAGGAGACCAAGGAGGAGAAATGGGAATTCGAAAGTGCATCTGTAGAGGGTCTGGCCAGAGGAGCAGGTGGCCACTCCTGGGAGCTCATTTTGAAAGTCAGGACTGGGTGAACTCTTATCTCTGGTCCCTGGGGGATCTTTGAAAGCTTCTCCACATTGACAAGTTCCTGGTTTCTGCAATGGTGTTACTGCCAAACAGTTGCCCTTGGTAGCAGAGCAAATGCAGAAAGTCAGAATTGGTCGAACAGACGGGTAAATGAAAGGAAAATCAAGGGGCTTGGAAGGAATTTTTTAAAAGAAAGATAATGCAAATCACTTGGGCTGTCCACTCCCCTCCCTTCCCTCCACCCATCCCAGCTTCCTCCTGACTTCCAGCCCCTGTCCTTTTGATAAACAACTATGTATAATCTTAAACAAGCCCTTGACTGATCACCAGCAGCCAGAGCCAAAGGAACCTGTTAGGGAGGACACAGTTGAGATGCTTGAAGGCCTGGCATGCCCTGGATTTGTGGGTGAAGGCACCTGGCATTGAGATTCTTTCTGCTTGCAGCTAGTGTTATCTTCAGTCATCCAGAACTGATGAGAGAGTAAATTGAATCTGAGAATGGTGGGGTTGCAGGACTAGTGGGACTTAATCTAGGGTAGGAAATGGTGAGGGGGAGGTGGTTGGTATTGGAGTGGGAAATGGGGGTCTGAGGGTTTTGGGAGGTTAGGAGTGGCAGGGCTCCCCATCTTCAAAGACCTCCTGAAAAACTGCCTCTTCCAGGACGTGTTTGGGAACAAATAATGGAAATCGAAGACGAGATTCTTTGAAGGGCTTATACTTAAGTCTTGGAGCATTGCTTGCAGTTAAGCGTATAGGACATGTAGTCCTTTATCTATCAATCAATTATTGACCGCATACTATGTACAGGGCACCTTACTAAGCCCTAGGGAAAGTACAACAGAGTTGGTAATCGCAGTTCCTGCTCACAAGGAGTTTTCATATTGATCATATATACGTTTCTCTCTCTCTCTTTTTCATTATTATTATTATGGTATTTGTTAAGCGCTTACTCTGTGCCAGGCACTGTACTAAGCACTGGGGTGGATACAAGCAAATTGGGTTGGACGCAGTCCCTGCCTCACATGGGGCTCACAGTCTCAATCCCCATTTCACAGGTGAGATAACGGAGGCACAGAGAAGTGAAGCGACTTGCTCAAGGCCACACAGCAGACAAGTGGCAGATCTGGGATTAGAACCCACGTCCTATGACTCCCAAGCCCCTACCCTTGCCACTAGGGCATGCTGCTTCTCTCTTTTTTCTCTCTTACCCTCTCTCTGTGTGAAAGACTCTTCTTATAGTTATCTCCCCCCTACGCCCCAATCAGTAAGGGTAGGGCATTCGTCAATTATAATTATTGCTCACCTTCCTTTGCAGTTCCTCTAGAAGCAAATGGCTTTTTATTTGGAATCTTTAGCTTAAGCAAAACAGGGGGCAAAGAAAAAAGTCAGTGTTTGATTAGTTCTTCCTGTAACCCCATTAGAAAGAAAAACATGATCACTGTTCTGGATTTCATCTTGCGGGCAGCAGGGGGCTCTGTTTACACAGGCAACAAACTTGATTTTCAAGAGTTTGCTTCTGACTTATTGATTGCAATAAGTGCCTTGACATTTAAGGAGCCCTAGCTGAATCGAAGCAGGGAGAAGTTACGAAGGAAATAGAAGACGTGGCGCTCAAAGGAGTCTGCAAAATGAATGGAGGGGAGAGGGGAGCACTTATACAAAACGAGAAAAAACAATCAGTAAATCAATCAGTGGAATTTATGGAGTGTGTACTGTGTGCAGAACACTGTACCAAGAGCTTGTAAGAGGACAGTGCAACTGAGTTGGTAGACATATTGCCTTGCTGTCGAAGAGTTTACATTCTACAGGGGGAAACAGCCATTACAACAAATTATGGATATGGACATAAGAGCTGTAGGGCTGAGGGTGGGGTGAATAAAGGGTACAGATAATAATAAAAATGGTATTTAAGTGTTTACTATGTGTTCTAAGTGCTGGGGTAGATACAAGGTAATCGGGTTGTCCCACTTGGGGCTGACAGACTTAATCCCCAGTTTACAGATGAGGTAACTGAGGCACAGAGAAGTTAAGTGACTTGCCCAAAGTTACACGGCTGATAAGTGTCAGAGCCAGGATTAGAACTCACGACCTCTGACTCCCAAGCCCATTCTCTTTCCACTAAGCCACGTTGCTACTTTACCAAGTGCAAGGGTGACAGAGAAGGGGGAGGAAGTAAGGGAAATGAGGGTGTGGTCGAGGAAGGCCTCCTGGATTAAATGTGATTTTTTTAATAAGGCTTTGAAGGTGGGGAGAGTGGTGGTCTGGTGTATGTGGAGTGGGAGGGAGTTCCAGGCTAAGGGGAGGATGTGGGAAAGGGGTCAGTAGCGAGATAGACAAGATGAAGGTATAGCGAATAGGTTGGCATTAGAGAAGCAAAGTATACAGGCTGGGTTGTAGTAGGAAATCTGTTAGATAAGGTAGGAGGGGCCAAGTTGACTGAGTGTTTTGAAGTCAATGGTAAGATGTTTTTGTTTGATGCAGAAGTGGATGGGCAACCACTGGAGGTTCTTGGGGAATAGAGAAAGTTGGACTGAATGTTTTGTAGAACATTCATGCTGGAGAAGCAGCATGGCTCAGTGGAAAGAGCACGGGCTTTGGAGTCAGAGGTCATAGGTTTGAATCCCAGCTCGGCCACTTGTCAGCTGTGTGACTTTGGGCAAGGCACTTAACTTCTCGGTGCCTCAGTTACCTCATCTGTAAAATGGGGATTAAGACTGAGCCCCACGTGGGACAACCTGATTCCCCTGTGTCTACCCCAGCGCTTAGAACAGTGCTCTGCACATAGTAAGCGCTTAACAAATACCAACATTATTATTATTATTATAAAAATGATCTGGGCAGCAGAGTAAAGTATGGACTTGAGTGGGGAGAAACAGAAGCCAGGGAGGTCAGTGTGGAGGCTGATGCACTACAGACCACAGATGCAGTGAAATGAGAGATAGTCTTTATGCACACTGCGCTCAGAATTTGGGTCCCACAAATTGCCTTTTCATCATAATTGTGGTATTTATTGAGCACTTACTTTGTGTCAAGCACTGTTTAAGCACTGGGGTAGATATAAGTTAATTAGATTAGTCGCAGTCCCTGTCCCATGTAGGGCTCACCAGAAGTGAATATTACTGCCAATAGAATCTTTTTTGAGTGTTATTGTTATTATTGTATTTGTTAAGCGATTATGTGTAAATGACTTTTCTAAACATTAGGGTAGATATAAGTTAATCAGGTCGGACACAGCCCCTGTCTCACATGTTCTTCCTCCTACTTGGACTGGGAAGCCCAGGTATTGAGCCCCATTTAACAGATGGGGAAACAGACACAGAGGAGTGAAGTGACTTGCCCAAGATCACACAGCAGACAAGTCATGGAGCTGGTCTTAGAAACCGGGTCCTCTGACTCCCAGGCCTGTGCTCTTTCCATGAGGCCCTGCTGCTTCCTTATAACGTACATAGAATACATACATATTCAGCCCCTCTGATATCTTTTCACACCACTTTGAGGATTCATTCCCTAGTTCAGTACAATGGCACAAACATTATCTGTTAACATCTATTACCAATTCAATTACGCTATCCCAGTGATTCTTGAGGGCTTGGTAAATACGAAGTCCCTGAGAGCTAAGCTACTTTTTAAAGCTGGGTAAAATATTGCATCTATGGCCATTACCGTGGGAATAATTTTCCTCTCCTTGTGAGGGATTAAAGATGCTGCTACCTCCTAAATTCTTTCAGATAAACCCTCACCCCAATCTCAGGCACTGCCTAGAATGACAGTCGATGAATGAACGTGAACAGTAGCGAGGCATGGATGAAGTCGGTGGTAGGGTGAGGAACATGCAAAATTCATTATCATCATCATACAAAACCCCCATATCCCAGGTTGACCAGATAGCAATTCCAAATAACTTCAGAAAATGTTTGTCAGCAGTACTTTTGTAAAGTTGTCTTCGTGTTCATTGGAAGACTTAAATTTTCTTCTTGGAGTGTTTTACAGCATTACAGTTTTATGGCATTTGGAGCCAGTGCTGTAAAATTATTATTCTTTAAACTACTCTCTCCAAATTCTAGTTCATGTTGACAGTTTGTGTTTTCAAGGTACATAGGTCCAATGCTGTTTGGAACTGAAGACTAATTTTCCTTTGCTTTGATAGCCACTGAAAGCGGTAACTATGATATCAATTGCATAAAGGGAGCTGTAAATTATGATTTTCCAGCATCTAAAGCCAAGCTCATTCCTTGTTTTCTTTTCCTTTACCTCCTGAATCCAATGTTAACAGCCAGTCTCAGACAGAACATTCTCTCCATCTCCAAGCTCTAGATGGTTTAGGGGGAAAACATGTTCATTTGTTTTTATATTTGACTAGCAGATTTGCCTGCTGGAATTCCTGGGTGTGTTGATTTGTATTTTGTTGATATGAATGCTGTGAATTGTACTTTTATATGTCATTTTCAATAGCCACTTATTTAAACAATGAGCACAGTAGATTGCTTTAATTTTTGGAAAATTTCAAGTGCAGAAGTTTAAGATCTCATCAATTTCAGCTACCTTAGTTATATTAAAAATATGACATTTAATCAAATACTAAATTCATAAGTGTCTATCACGCTTTATTATAGAAACGTGATTTTGACAGATGTTATTGTTTCCATTTCTTGATCTTTCTCTCCTTTCCCTCTTTCTCTCTTACTTTTTCGTTCTCTCCCCTACTTTTCTCTTTGGGATAAAGAGTTTAATGGCAATGGGGTTTCAGGACCCTCATCAAACAGTAGATCAAAAACACTATGGTGGTGTCCCACTTACTGTCATAGAAGGGACCTCCAGCGTGGCTTAGTGGAAAGAGCATGGGCTTGGGAGTCAGAGGTGGTGGGGCCTAATCCCAGTTCTGCCACTTGTCTGCTGTGTGACCTTGGGCAAGTTACTTAACTTCTCTGTGCCTCAGTTACCTCATCTGTAAAAAATGGGAATTAAAAAATGTAAGCCCCACGTGGGACAATCTGATTACCCTGTATCAACCCCAGCATTTAGAACAGTGCTCAGCACATAGTAAGCGCTTAACAAATACCATAATTATTATTATTATTATGTCAAAGCAGTTTTATTATTGTTATCATAGAGCTAGCTATGCTGGCATATCCCAGGCTATTAACACTTTCCAATACTTAAAATCCAGGGATACATCCTGGTCAGTTAGCTGTAGTATTTATTAAGAATGAATGCATTGTATGCTGAGCACTGGGGTGAATACAAGATGAACAGTTCAGACATGGTCCCAGTCCCGCATAAGGCTCACAGTCTAGCCTGGGAAGGGCAGGCACAGTCACAGACCATGGGAGCATTAAAAAAAAAAAGAAAGAATAAAAGGTGAAGGTCAATTAGGTAGATGAATAATACTAGGAGAGAACAGTACGGATGTTTCTCCATCTTTGCTTGCAAATTGCTGCAACTTCCCCAAGTTTGAACAACTGGGAAAGCAGATTGTTTCTGGCTCCCAACTCCTGGTGTGGGTGAGGGGAATGGACTCCCATGGAAACCAGGGTGAGGAGGGAAGAAAAGTTTTTTCTAAAATAAAGATAAGATTTTTCAATTAAATTATTATTTACTAGTTAAATTCAACAGAGCAGAGTGGTCTAGTAGAAAACGTACAGGTCTGGGAGTCAGAGGACCATATTATCATCATCATCATCATCATCAGTGGAATTTACTGAGCACTTACTATGTGCCGCGCAATGTACTAAGAGCTTGGTAGAGTACAACAGACTTGGCAGACTTTTTCTTTTTTTAATGGCATTTGTTAAGCACTTATTCTGTGCCAGACACTGTTCTAAGAGCTGGGGTAGATAGATACAAGGTAATCAGGTTGGACACAATCCACGTTCCACATGGAGCTCACAGTTTTAACCCCCATTTTCCAGACCTGGGATTAGAACCCAGGTCTTGCTGACTCCCAGGCCTGTGCTCTATCCACTAGACAATGCTGCTTCCCATGCTCCCTATTCACAACAACCTTAAAGTCTACAGCAGGAGATAGACTTTTTTATGGTACTTAAGTGCTTGCTGTGTGCCAGGCACTGTGCTAAGCACTGGGGTCAATGTGAACTAATCAGGTTGACACAGTCCATGTCCCACATGGAGCTCACAGTCTTAATCCCCATTTTACAGATGAGGAAACTGAGGCATAGAGAAGTTAAGAGACTTGCCCATATTCACACAGACAAGTGGCAGAGCCCTTTAGAACCCAGGTCCTTCTGATTCAGACCACTGTCTTAATATATATTAATATAAATAATTTATAATATGTCATTTAAAGATATGTATTTAAGTGCTGTGGGGTTAGGGTGGGGTGACTATCAAATGCCCAAAGGTCGCAGAGCCAAATGAATAGATGATGCAGAAGAGAGAGAGTGTTGGGTAAAAGAGGTCTTATTCAGGGAAGGTCTCTTGGAGGACATGTGACCTTAAGGTTCTGAAGGTGAGGAGAGTAGTGGTCTGGGGTATATGGAGGGGAAGGGCATTCCAGGCTAGGGGGAGAATGTGGGAAAGGGGTCAGCAACAAGACAGATGAGATTGGGCACAGTGAGTAAACTGGCGCTAGAGGTGGAGAGCATGTGGGCTGGGCTGTGGTAGAAGATTGGTGAGATAGAGTGGGGCAAGATGAGTGTTTTAAAGCCAATGGTAAGGAGTTTCTGTTTGTGGAGGTGGATGGGCAACCACTGGAGGTTCTTGAGGAGTGGGAGACATGGACTGAACTAAGAAAAATTATCAGAGAAGCAGAGTGAACTGTGGACTAGATTGGGGAGAGACAGGAGGCAGGGAAGTCAGCAGGAGGCTTATGCATTTGTCAAGGCGGGATAGAATAAATGCTTAGATCAGGATGGTAGTAGTTTGGAGAGGAAATGGTGGATTTTAGTGATGTTGTGAAGATAGAATCAACAGGATTTGATGACAGATTGAATATTTGGATGGAATGAGTCAAAGTTAATGCTAAGGTTATGGGCTTGTGAGACAGGGAAGATAGTGGTATTGTTTACAGCACCTAGGTTCCAGTCTTGGGACTGCCACTAGTCTGCTCTATGTCCTTGGATAAATCACTTCACTTCTCTGTGCCTCGGTTACCTCATTTGTAAATTGGAGATTAAGAATGTGGGCCCTATGTGGAACAGGATCTCTGTCCAACCTGATTATCTACCCCAGTCCTTAGTACTGTGCCTGGCACATAGTAAGTGCTTAACAAATACCATTAAAAAAAGAGCTTGGGTCTATGCCTGTCAGATGGTAATGATCTTGTCTCTGGGGCTGCATTTCAATTTGAAGCCATATTGTGATCCTCTCTCTGGCTGCTCATTCTCAGTCTTTTTTGTGGGCTCCTCCTCTGCATCCCATTCCCTAACTGTGGGAGTCCCTCAAACCTTAACTCTGAGTCCTCTTCAGTTCTCCATCTACACCCATTCCCTTGGAGAACTCATTCCCTCCCATAGCTTCAGCTACCATCTTTATGTAGATGATTCCCAAATCTACATCTCCAGCCCTGATATCTCTCCTTCTCGCAGTCTTCCATTTCCTCCTACCTTTAGGACATCTCCACTTGGATGTCCCACTGACACCTCAAACTTAACATGCCCCAAAGAGAACTCCCACCCACCCCCTGTCCTCACACAGACTTTATCACTCTAGACAGCACCACCATCCTCCCTGTCTCACAAGTCCATAACCTTGGCATTAACTTTGACTCGTCTCTCTCATTCAACCCAAATATTCAATCTGTCCCCAAATCCTGTTGGTTCTATCTTCACAAGATCACTAAAATCTACCCTTTCCTCTCCATCCAAACTGCTACCATGTTAATAATAATAATGATAGCATTTGTTAAGAGCTTACTATGTGCCAAGCACTGTTCTAAGCGCTGAGGAGGATACAAGGTGATCAGGTTGTCCCACGTGGGGCTCACAGTCTTAATCCCCATTTTACAGATGAGGTAACTGAGGCCCAGAGAAGTTAAGTGATTTCACCAAAGTCACAGAGCTGACAAGCGGCTGAGCCGGGATTTGAACCCTTGACCTCTGACTCCCAAGCCTGGCCTCTTTCCACTGAGCCATGCTGCTTCTTTTTTTTATTGCCAAAGTGCTCTTACATTAATTAGTCATTTCAAACCCTCACAAAACCCCTGTGAGGTAGGAGAACCAAGGCAGGTATAATCACCCCCATTTTTCAGATGGAAAAACTGAGGTACAGGGAAGTGAAGTGACTCGCCCACAGTCACGGCAGACTAGCAGAACGGGTGGGACTCGAACCCGGGTGCTTCGGCTTCCAGACCGGCAACCTACCTCTTTGCCACGCCGCTCCCCCTAGTTCATTTCAAACCCTCACAACATCCCTGTGAGGTAGGGGAATCACAGTAGTTATCCTATCCCATCTTGATTACTGCAGCAGCCTCCCTTGCTGACCTCCCTGCCTCCTGTCTCTCCCACTCTGGTCTGTATTTCCCTCTGCTGCCCAGATCATTTTTCTACAAAAATGTTCAGTCCATGTTTCCCCACTCCTCAAGAACCTCCAGTGCCCATCCATTTCCGCATCAAACAGAAACTCCCTACTATAGGCGTTAAAGCACTTGATCACCTTGCCTATTCCCATCTTTCTGATTTCCTACTACAACCCAGCCTGCATACTTCATTCCTCTAATGCTGACCTACTCACTCTACCCCAATCTCGTCTATCTTGCCGTCGACCTCTCGCCCACGTCGTCCCTCTGACTTGGACACCCTCCCTGTTCTTATCTGACTGACGATCACTCTCCCCACCTTCAAAGCTGTATTATAAGCACATTTCCTCCAAGAGGCCTTTCCTGACTAAGCCCTCATTTCCTCTTCTCCCGCTCCCTGATGCGTTACCCTTGCACTTGGATATGCACCCTTATTAATCCCTCCCTCAGCCCCACAACACTTATGTGCATATTCACAGTTTATATTATTGTCTATCTCCCCCTCTAGGCTGTAAGCTCATTGTGGGCAGGGATCATATCTACCAACTCTGTAGTATTGTCTCCTAAGTTCTTAGTACAGTGCTCTGCACCTGGTAAGTGCTCAGTAAGTGCAATTGATAGTATGTGAGTAGTACTATATTTCAGAAGCCTGTCCAGGAAGATCATGATTAGAAATTTGTCAGCTATGGACAGCAGAGAGATACCTCAGTAGTGGACAGTCAGCCTTTTGCTGTCTTTTTGAAGATGGTGATTATGGTTGCACTTCTGAAGTTCTGTGGCATTTCTTTTTGTATTCTGGAAGTTAAGTAATTTTAGAAATGTCTTCTCCTTGCATGTAGTTAGCATGCCAGCAGCAACACTAGCAGTTATCACACTACAAGCAGTTTCTAGGTGAATGAGCTGAGTGGGGGTAGTGGTAGTAAGTGAGAGCAAAAGGGTTTGAAGATGTGGTCTGGTGTAAAGAGCAGGAGTCTGATAGATCTGGGTTCTAGTTCCAGCTTTGCCACTGACCTACTGTATGACTTTGGGCAAATTACCTAACTTATCCTGGTCCTCAATTTCCTCCAATATAAAATAGTGATAAGATAGATCGAGACACCAAAGTAGGACAGAAACTAGATATCTGATTTCATAATCTTGTATCTACTCCAGTGCTTTAGCATATAGTCAGTGTTTAATAAATGCCATAACTGACCCGAGAAGATAAGTGCTATTTCTAGGATAGTTCAAGAATAATAATAATAATAATGATTATGGCATTTTTAAGTGCTTACAATGTGCCAGGCACTGTACTAAGTGCTGAATAATGATGGTAATGATAATAATGATGCTATTTCTTAAGCGCTTACTATGTGTCAAACCCTGTTCTAATCGCTGGAATAGATACAAGCTAATCAGGTTGGACACAGTCCCTGTCCCACCTGGGGCTCACAATCTTAATCCCCATTTTACAGATTAGGTAACTGAGCCACAGAGAAGTGAAGTGACTTGCATAAAATCACACAACAGACAAGTGGCAGAGCCGGGATTAGAACTCATGACCTACTGACTGCCAGGCCTGTGCTCTATCCATTTAGTCCATGCTGCTTCCTATTCAATAGCCCGTTCCCTCAACATTGTTTCTGACAATGACATTAGGATGTTTGGAGACGTGTGATGGATGCCTTCCTTGATATTTAGAGATGGAGGTAGTAAAGGCACTTAGTGAGCATCCATTGGACATAATTCACTGCACTAAACACTTGGGATGTGCCATTTAACTTTCCCAAATTTTTCCCCTCTACATCCTTAACTTTCCTTCTAGCAACCCACTGTGGATTGTCCGTCCATGAATCTAGCCACACCCCTCTTGAATCTTCTTTCCCCCTGGACTACTGACCACTTGTTTTGTTTTGCTGTCTGTCTCCCCCTTTTAGATTGTGAGCCTGTTGTTGGGCTGGGATCGTCTCTATCTGTTGCCAAATTGTACATTCCAAGTGCTTAGTACAGTGCTCTGCACACAGTAAGTGCTCAATAAATACAATTCAGTGAATGAATGTAAACTCCCTGTACACGATAAGCTCAATGTAGGCAGGGAATGAGTCTATGAACTCTGTTATTGTTCTCTCCCAAGTGCTGTGCACACAGTAAGCAGTCAATAAATACAATTGATTGACCCTGCTGATATTTTTGGCCTGAACCTGCTGCTGTCTTCCTCTGGTAATAAATCGTCTACGCTCATCGCCTGCAGTATGAAGAAGTGTTTCCCTTTGTCGTTTGTGGAGTTACCACCTTCAAACTTCAATGGGTGCCCCCTCATCTGTGGTGGTATGATTTAGTCATAATAATAATCTATGGTATTTGTTAAGCAAACGACAATTCTGGAATCACAGTGTCGGTCCTTTGTGGGTTTTTTTTGGACTTCTCTGTGGCACCTCCCAGCTTTTGTCTTTTCAAACTGGAGTCTTAATGTTTTCAGACTATCTTCGTACAAATGCTTTCCCAGCCTGCTAATCCTCTTGAGTTGCCTCTCTCTGTACATTCTCTGGTTCTATTACATCCTTCCTTTGATTCAGTAACCAGAATACATGTGGTATTCTTGGGGTGCATATAACAATGGGTTCATATAGTGGCAACACTGTCTTTTGTTTTATATCTCCTTCCTGATGATGCCAGAATTTAGTTGACCTTTTAAATTGCTGTTGCACACTGGGGTTGTGATTTAAAAGAATGATTTGAGGTGGCTTTACTTAGTTGTGACCAATAACTCAGCCCAGCAAAATGTAGTTTTAATTTGGATTGTTATCCACTAAGTGCACTCTTTGCTCTTATCCATATTGATATCTGACATTTTTCCGCCTACTCACTCAGCTTTATGAGGTCTTTTCAGTTTATCCCTATCTATGTGACATTTCACCACCTGGAAGAGTTTAGTGGCTTCTGCAAATTTTGAAATTTTGCTGCACAATCACTCTTCCAGATAATTTATGAAGATGGTAAATAAAACCGAGCACCCATCCCACTATGTGCATATCTCCATCCTGAAAATGTTTGATTCTCTCCACCCTCTGCTTCTCATCTCTTAGCTAGTTTTTTTTTTCTATCTGTGACAGAATAGTCCCTTCAATCCCATGATTGCTCACTGTTAGAAAATCTAGATGTATTATGTCCAAAGTCGCATATTTAGAGAACCTTACAAATAATTTGAGCAGAATAGTGCAGGTTTTTTCCCTTATATAAATCTGTGGTCTTTTCCCCATAAAGGTAAATTGTGCTTTTCCAAGTCCTCACTGATCCTTAATTATAAATCATAATACAAGTGAGATTCACTGGCCTTTAATCCCCAGGATCACCTTCTGGAACCTTCTTTAAAACTGGGAATTGCATTTACAAACCACCAGAGCTCCAGGAGAGGGGCCATTGGTGAGGAATGATCAGTTACACACTCTTTCAGGAGTCCTGCATCTTTTCCTTCGTGCTGCTTCAGGACTCTCAGGTCAATGCCATCCCAGTGATTTGTTTACCTCCAGTTTATCAATTGGGTTTACCACAGCCTGTGGGCACCACAATTTGATTCAGTTCCTCTGGATCAAAAACAATTTCTCTAATATCTTCCTCAATAAAGACCAAACCAAAGAATTAATTGAGCCTTTTGGCCATCTCTTTCATCCATGACTGCCTCTTTTACCCTATGAACCTCGAGAGGCCCCACTAATTCCCTCGTCAGCATCGAACTTTTCATGGATTTAAAGAATCGTTTCTTATTAGTTTTGGCATCCCTTGCAAAGTGCTCTTTAAACTCCTTTTGGACCTGCCTAATTTCCTGTTTAAATCTAACCTGTCACTTGTAAAGGGCTTTCCGATTCTTACTCACTTGAGCTTTCCATTTTTTTAAAGGATGATGCATTTCCCTGTGGTTACCCTTTCTTGCCCTGCCAACTCTGGCAGGGTTTCTATTGGTTGCTGTTCTGTTGTCCACTTTTTACATGGGCCTCTAAAGAGATTTTTTTTTGTAACAGTCTCCAAGTATCAGGTAGGTCATTTGTATTGCTACAGTTTAATTTCCTAAAAGTAAATATCCATGCATTTTTTGGCCTCCCCACCCAAGCAAAAAATATTAAAATTTTTATCAAGTTGTGGTTACTATTGCAGAGTGGTTCTCCAACATATACTACCTGCACCAGATCCTATCCACTATTCAGAACTCTCCAACCAGCTAATCCAGAAAAATCAGATAGCCTCGAAAAAATTTTATGTCCATTTATCTTTTTGATGAGTTAATTCAACCCAGTTGATGTAAGGATGGTCAAATTTCCCAGGATTACTCGCTACTCTAGTTTTACAGCTTCCCCAGTGTCATTTAACATTTCCTGATCAGTTTCCTCACCCTGATCAGATCATGTATAGAACACTCCTGCTATGATAGTTTTGTTTGTGGGGAATTTCTCTCCAGATGGATACCATGATATTACTCTTAACTGATAAAAATTTCAGTAGTATTGGTTATGTTAATAATAATAATGTTGGTATTTGTTAAGCGCTTACTATGTGCCGAGCACTGTTCTAAGCGCTGGGGTAGACATAGGGGAATCAGATTGTCCCACGTGGGGCTCACAGTCTTAATCCCCATTTTTACAGATGAGGGAACTGAGGCACAGAGAAGTTAAGTGACTTGCCCACAGTCACACAGCCAACAAGTGGCAGAGCTGGGATTCGAACTCATGAGCCCTGACTCCAAAGCCTGTGCTCTTTCCACTGAGCCACGCGCAGATGAGGTGTTGTTCTTCACATACAGTGCCACACCCATGCCTGTGTATCCACCCCAGTCTTTTGAGTTCAGAGCCTGGTAGCACTCTGTCTCATTGGTTTTCTTTCCTCAACTAATGGTCAGGAATTCCAATTAAATCACAGTTAATCAGTCAATGATATTTATTGAGCACTTTCTGTGTGCAGAGCACTGTACTAAAGGCTTGGGAGAGTACAGTGCAACAGAGTTGGTAGGCACATTCCCTCCCCACAGTAAGCTTGCAGACAAGCTACTAGGCACTCAGTTCACCCATTTTTTTAATAGGCTTCTAGCCTTAGTGTGGAAGGACTTGTATATTTTGGCTGTGTTGGTTTTTTTTCCACTTTCATCATCTGCAGTCTTCCCCTTTTGGGAAATCTGCTCTCTCCACTTTCCTATTATACCCTATTTAATCACTTCTGAGCACCTCCCAGGCAGGGTCTGATGAACTCTCCTGTAGGTCCAGAGTCAGCACTCTTCAAGGTCACCAATGACCTATTTGTGGCTAAATCCAAGGGCTCTGTCTATTCTCTCTTAATCCTCCTTGATCTCTTGACTGCCCTTAGCATTGTGAACAATTTTTCTCTTGAAACCCTGTTTCTGCTTGCATGGCTTCAGGTACCATGTCTGTGTGGATGACTCTCAAATCTATCTCACATAATCTGCAATCCCATATTTCCTCTTGCCCTCAGGACATCTTCACTGGGATGTTTCACTCGCACCTCAAACTCAGTGTCAAAAACTGAATTTTTCAGTTTCCTCCTATTAAGTCCACTCCTCCTAAAAACTTTAACCATGCTATCATCCTTGACTCCTCACTATCTTTCAGCTCTCATATTCAGTCAACTGCTAAACTCTGCTAGGGCTTCCTCCGCAGTATCTCCCAGATCTTCCTCTTTCTCTCCATCCATCCAGATACTACCCAACTCTCAGATCATTTCCTATCCTGGTGAAACGACTGTCAGCCTCTTCACTGATTTCCCTACCTTCAGTTTCTCCCCACTTCATTCCATACTATTCACTACCGCATGGATTGTTTTCTTGAAATATCATTTGGCACACATCTCTCCACTCCTCAAAAACATCCAGTGGCTATCAGTTTCCTTCCAGGTTGAGCAAAAACTCACAATTGCCTTCAAGTCTCACGACCAGCTCTAATAATCATAATAATCACATTATTAAGTATGTACTATGGGCCAAGCATTGTACTAAGCACTGGGGTAGATACAAGTTAATCAGGTCTGACACAATCCCTGGCCCATGTGGGACTCAACAGTCTAAGTAGGAGGGAGAACAGGTATTTCCTCCCCATTTTACAGATGAGGAAACTAAAGCAGAAAAGCTAAATGACTTGCCCGAGGTCACACAGCAGACCACAGTGTGTAGGTCTACCTACAGATTAGCTCTGTTCACTCAACCAAAGTTCATCATCTACTCTTGATTCCCTCACCTCCAAGAGTCATTTTCTTCAGCTAAGCAGGACTGGTCCTGGACCAGGACAGGCATCACCCAACCAGCAGTGACTCCAACCCTGTCCCGGGACAGGCCAACTGAACTGGAACTTTGGTTGTTTTCATGGCGGCAGCAGCCTGTTGCTCTGGACTGGAAGAATTGTCTCTGCATGAGAAGCAATGTGGCTTAGTGGAAGTAACTTGGGAGTCAGAGAACCTGGGTTCTAATCCTGGTTCTGCCACTTGCCTGCTGCGTGACCTTGGGCAAGTCACTTAACTTCTCTGTGCTTCAGTTCCCTCATCTGCAAAAATCAGGATTCAGTTCCTGTTCTCCCTCCTACATAGACTATGAGCCACATGTGGGACCCCTGATCATCTTGTATCTACCCCAGTGCTTACTACAGTTCTTGACACGCAGTAAGTGCCAACAAATGCTATTATTATTATTATTATTGAAGCAGCGTGGCTCAGTGGAAAGAGCCCGGGCTTAGGATTCAGAGGTCATGGGTTCGAATCCTGGATCTGCCATTTGTCAGCTGTTTGACTGTGGGCAAGTCACTTCACTTCTCTGGGCCTCAGTTACCTCATCTGCAAAATGGGGATGAAGACTGTGAGCCTCACGTGGGACAACCTGAAGATCCTGTAAATCTCCCCCAGCGCTTAGAACAGTGCTCTGCACATAGTAAGCGCTTAACAAATACCAACATTATTATTAATAATAATAATAAACAGATATCTCAATGGCTCTAGTGCCCTGACCCTCTTCTCATTTCTGGAAGATCCCTTAGGTTGTTTGGGTGGAGCAGACATATGTCTCATGCTCACAGTGCTCTGGGGCTTGGCCCAAAAGGAGCCCCTGGGCTGGACTCAGGTGAGGCCAAGAGAAAACCCTGGGCCAGCATTAAGGAGTATGCAAGGAAACCTCCCCAGGAATGCAGGACAGGCTGGTGGCTCTGGTCTACCCGTGGGGAACAATAGGTGAAGCGGCCATTTTGACTCCACCGCCGATCCTTTTCTGGCTCCAAAAAGAAGGGGAAGTGAACAGTGGCTGTTTGGCCCATAAAGTCAGGGGGCAAAACCAATCCCATGGGAGGAGGGTAGGGGATCTCTCAAAGCCCCCATGAAATTTATACCTGTAGTCTGGAATATTTCCAAGATACTTTTGCATATCCAAGTGTTATGACCATGATGCACTAGCATTAAAGCTTTAACTTTATTAATAATAATAATAATAATAATTATGGTACTTGTTAAGTGTTTACTATGTGCCAAGCACTGGGGTAGATAGAACTTAATAAGGTTGGACACAGTCCCTATCCCCATTTTACAGATGAGGTAACTGAGGCCCAGAGAAGTTAAGTGACTTGCCCAAGGTCACACAGCAAACATGTGGAAGAGTCAGGATTCTGACTCCCAGGCCCGGGCTCAATCCACTAGGCCATGCTGCTTCTCAGTCTTTAGTCCCAATAGTGAGGCCCAGCAACAACAACAACAAAAAATTTATTCAGTCAGTCAGTGATATTATGGTATTTGTTAAGCACTTACTATGTGTCGAGCACTGGGGTAGGTACACGTTTATCAGGTGGAAACAATCCCTGTCCCACATGGAGCTCACAGTCTTAGTAGGAGGGAGAATAGGCATTTAATCCCATTTTAACAGTTGAGGAAACTGAGGCACGGGAAGGTTAAATGACTTGTCCAAGGTCACACAGCCAGAAATTGGTAGAGCTGGAATTAAAGTCCAGGTCCTCTGATTTCCAGACCTGTGCTCTTTACACTAGGTCATGCTGCTTCTCATTGAGTGCTTACTATGTGCAGAGCACTGTCTTAAGCACTTGGGAAAGTGCAATACAAAGAGTTGGTCAACACGATCCCTGCCCTAAAGAAGCTTACAGTCTAGTTGGAGAGCTGGACATTAAACTACAGATAGAAGAAGGGGCAGAGTTTAGCTAAGGATATGTCCTGTGTGGCTGGGCATGGGGTGAGTATCAAAATGCTTAAGGGGTACAGACCCAAGTGCATAGGTGACACAGAAAAGATTCAGTAGAGTCAAGGACTATTAAACTCTGAGGAGATGGGTAAATTCTTCAAATACAGAGTAAACTGTGACTTCTTTTAATTTAAAAAGAAATCTGGATCAAATTTGGATCCTAAAAATAAATTCTGATGTCTGTTCTCTTTCTTGGTATGTGCAGTGATAAAGACTCCCTGCTTAATTTTTAAAACAAAGCTTAAATGCCCATAGTTGCTTTTTTTTTATTTAGGGAAATCTTTTCCTACTTTGTGTTAGCAATGTATAATTTTACATAAGCTCTCCTAAAAGTCTCTTAAAATAATTTTGGACAGAACAGGAAAAAAACCCCACTTTTTTCACTCCATACCATTTCCAAATGCTTTCAAGAAAAGAAAATCACATTTCAATAGGCGAATGCTTGATTCACCTAAGGATAGCTTTCTTAAGAAAATCAGAAAACCAGGGCCAGCTGTAAATGGTAAAGAGTGATGCAACTGCCTTAGGACTCACTGTCAGAGGGGACAACAGCCCAAGTCAGAAGTGGTCCCTGTGTGGAGAGGGATCTGGGAAGCGGAATGATGAGAATGGAGTGACTCTGGAACAAGGAGATCGGGGGACCTCTCCTCCCCACCTTAGAGAAATGCTCTAAGTTTAGAGGTTTGGGCTATCTTCCATATGACATCATTATGTTTATGCTGTGGGCCCAGTATCCCACATGCAGCGGGGTAGATTGATGTCATAAGGAATGGGAGGGGCAGTGAATTTTTCCCCATTTTAGGGTGGCCAAATGTTTCAGGCTGGCCCTGGCTAAGACCTCATAAAAAGCAATATTTATTCCTATTTTAGGGGTGCTGGGAAAACTTTTTATTTTTACTTTTTAAGTTTAATATCAGTTAGGGAGTAGAAACAACCAAGTGTAACTTGGCTCATCATAATATTTATGATCCAACCCAGCTAGAGAGACTTGGACTCAATTTCTAAAATGTCAGTCTCTGTTTCAGAGAGACTGAAAACCAAAGTGATTTTAGTGTAGAATTATGGACCTTATACTTCCACCCATTCAGAGGTGGTAATTACCAATGAGAATGAGTTGCCATTGGTCAGGTCTCTCATACTTGGTACTTTAGAGAGGCTTGCTTTTCCCATTACCTTCCTGATATCAAACAAAAACACGCTTCCTTTGTTTGCAAGCAGAGAGGTAGGCTATCTAAGTATTCTAGTTATGAGCAGAGATTTAAGAAGAGGTGCTAGCAATCAAGCAGTAACACACAGTTCCCAGACCTAAGACTGGTTCCTGAAAACTGCGTCTGAAGTTCAAACATAAATTGGAGCCAATTTTCCTATAGGAACGATATTATAAATGGGAGGGATTAGATACCTCATTTTTGCTTGAGTAGATGAATAATATAGAAGTTTCATGATAGGGTAGTTGACTTTTACTTCATCGGAATTGAAATAGATGTGTCGATCCACTCTGGTGACTGTACCTCGTGGTCTGCCCTCCCCAGCCTCTTCTATCCCACTCTCTAGCTCTATTTAGCTCCCTCTCTCCCCCAGCCCAATTACAGTTATAAATATTGTTTTCACGTCGCTCCATTATGTGTCTCCCTCTTCCCCTTACTACCTACGCCTCAGAGCTAGTGCCATAAAGTTGGGGTAGTGTTGTAAGGTCAAAATGGATAGGTTGTAAAGCTGAAATGGGGTGTAGAAATAATCTAAGTGCCGTTCATCATAATTGAAAAGGTCTTAAGGATTGCCTGTACAAAACTTCACATTTATAAATTTAATATCCATTTGGCACAAATGGAATCAGGTCAGACTTGCAGCGTCTCTTCATTACAGTAAGATGTTAGTGAATGCTCACTTCCCCACCCACCCCAAATTCCCTCATATTTTCTCCATTACAATAGGGAACAACCTTTGCTATTTCTGGACACAGAAGTACAATGAGGCATAGAAACACTCGGAAAGTATGAGGATTTTTCCACTGTTGAATATTCAGGCTTCAAAGATTCAAGAAGTTTCATTGGAAAGCACAGTCCCTGGGCAGCTTCTGATTTGGAGAGATACACTGAAGGGGGAACCAACATTATATAAACCTTTTTATATTGTTTCCATTGAATGAGAATCCCCAAGCTGTTTCTACTTTCATTTGGAGTTACATTTGTTACTGTTTTGAAAAAGTCATATTCATACTGCTTTGATTCTTTGTGTTCAGAAAATTTTTTATATTTGAAGTGTTTAATAAATGTCCTGCCTATACTATATAAAACCAGAAAAAAATCCATAAATTATGCATAAGCAGTCTTTCTTAGGCAATACCACATAAATTATTTATGTTAATGTCTGCCTCCTCCTCTAGACTGTAAACTCACTGTGGGTAGAGAACATGCCTGCCAATTCTGTGTACTCTCCCAAATGCTTAGTCATTGCTCTGCACATAGTAAATGCTCAATAAATGCCATTGATTTATTGATAAAGCAGTTCATAGTAATGAAGTTAATAGACTTAATCCATTTTATTTAAAATGGAAATGTACTAGTTGCAGTTCTTACGTGTGAGCTTTAGGCTGAGCTTTACACTAAGAACATGCAGTTCTTACTTGTGAGCTTACATGTGAGCTCCTTGTGGTCAGGGAACGTGTTTACCAACTCTGTTGTATTGTACTCTCTCAAGTGCTTAGTGCAGTGATCTGCATATAGTAAGTGATCAGTAAATACCATTGATATTGTAATCATGAATCTGTAACCTTAAAATGAAATATAAGTGATCAGTAAATACCATTGATATTATAATCATGAATCTGTCTTTAACCTTAAAATGAAATACTGTGTATTGGTATGATTAAAAAGGCTTCTACTGTCATCAGTTCTAAATTTACCTGCAAGTAAAATGCATTGCTTACTTACTAGAAAAGATGATGTGAACCCAAGAATGTCTTTGGTACCTCTCTATTACAGTGTGCATGTGCTGGAGCACTGTAGCAAATCTGTTCTTGTACTCAACCTATTGACAATGGAAGTAAGTTGAGGGAGAAAACTGAGAATCAAAGGACAATAAAAGACGACAAAATTGAAGGTTCCAAAGCAGGGCATTCTCATCGAAAATGAAAAAATAAATCATGTAACACTACCAACCTTCAACTTTTTCAGTTATGTTATTGCCAACCTCTAATTGATCTGGGCATTTGTGGTGGCTCCAAGAATTTGAACAGCAGCAGGAGAGGTAGATGCTCAGAAATCACCTCAGTTAGGGGATGTTCTTGAAACTGTGTTTTGAATCAAAAGAAAATTTGAATTTTGAGTCACTCTTACTTGTTACCTTAAGAAATGTTGTTTTGGTGAATCTTGTAACACAAGTCCAGTGACTTTTCTTTTTTTGGAATCAAAATGGGGATAACCAGTTTTCTTGGATCTTTAAGCTCAGGTATCCTTAACTCTTGGGCTTATTGAACATATTTTCATTTAGATATAAAAACAAATTGGAATTCAGCATCTTTTGTCCCTGAATCATCTTCTTGTGAAATTTTTGGTTAGTTGAATATCGTTAATATTATGAGCCTAACCATCCTAAATAAATCAGCATATGAATATGTCATCTGGAAGATTTCAGTGCTTGAATTGGTAGCTGTGCCCAAATATGGGGAAAAAAGTTATTGGACCACATGGGATTGACAAACTACATAGTAATGGTTTACTTTTATTTACTCAGTGAATGTTCCAAACCCTTCTTGTGATCAGACACCATATTCTGCTTTCCACCTAAAAGGAAAATATCCTGGTTGCACCCTTGATCTGAGAGTGTGTTTACCAACTCTGTTGTAATACTCTCCTAAGCACCTAGTGCATTGCTCTGCACACAGTAAGCACTCATAAATACCACTGTTGGAGTAGCGGGACCTACTGGTCATACAGAACCCAGCAGCTGGACATGGGTCAGGGTGCTGGATTATCATTGTTTGATATACACCAAGCCTAATGACAGTACAGTCATTGCTTTGAAAAATGCCTTGAAACTGCCTTGATGTGTAAATGTTAGACTCTTGGAGAACAAAGACCCTTGCAAGGAGCTCTGCAGAAATATTACAGCCTCCTTTTTGAAACAAGAAACACTTACCACAATTTCTAATATCAGTCGTGAAGGAGTGTTTCTCCCTAATGCTATCTAACAAGCGGCCATCAAGGCATTAGGCTTGGGTAGATGAAGCCATTGAGATTGGATCAATGAAAATGACTCATTAAAAAAAGACTATTTGCAGTAAAACGAGTAGTGTGTCAACAACACTTTCCAGAACCTCATGATCTTGACTGAAGAGAGGTTTATAGAAAACTAGATCAGGATGTGCAAATTAAGTTAAAGAAGCGCTCTAAGGCTATTCAGACTGTCACCAAACCAAAATTTTCTACATATCACTAAAGTTATATGGCCCTTTACACGTTTCATGGCGCCTCTAAAGAGAGAAGTCGGTTCTGACTAGGTCACACAAAGAGGGAATTACAAGGGAATGACAGCAACACTTTATCTTTCTGAGAACACCATCTTCTATAGAAGATGAGACCTTGAAAAGCATAGAAAACATCCCAGTGGATGAAGACATAACACTTGTGCCTTCGACTGAGGAAGTCACCTCAGGATCACAAAAATGCTAAATGCTACCATTATCAAGAAAAAAGGTAAAATATTGGACTGGGACAACTACCATGGCAAGTCATTCATCTCCACTGCTTACAAGAGCCTAACCAGAGTCCTTCTAGACTAACTATTGAAAAGTATAAATGACTGCACACTCCTGGCTTCACAATGGGGTCTCAGAACAGTGTGGCTTAGTAGACAGTTCAGATACTAGATACCTATAGGGGACAGCTCCAAGACCTCTAAATAGGTTTCATAGACATTTGTCATCATCAAGAAATCCATACTCTGGAAGCTTCTTTGTAATTTGACTGCTCAGGGAAATTGATCAAGGTGCAGTGACTGTCTCATGATGACTTGGATAGTCAGTCTGCTACCATGGAAGCAAGCTCTTCTCGCCTCATTAGAGCTTGGCTGGGTGGGACAGGAGAGAATAGATGCTGGAAGACACCCCAACAGCCTTCAGATGATCACTTTAGAAAAGGGTGAACAAAAACATTTGGAACAGAGAAAATATTTTAAAGATGCAGTAAAGAGGAAGCCAGTATGGTGCACTGTAATCAAGAAAGGAGTGGCTCTTTTTGAAGTCAAAGCTCCCAGAGCATTTGAGACAGAGGCTAAAGCAAAAATCAGTGCTTAGCACCGTGAGCAACGTATGCTCACCCAACAGAGCACTACCTTTTTAGGTGCAAGGTTTGGTTGGGACCGTAGACTGCAGTTTCTCAGTCACAGCGACACCCACTGATAAACTTCATCAGTGATGGTAGCTTCAGGTACAAAAGACAGCAGCTCTACCACTCCATTTTCGAGTGGCTGTTTTAAACCTTGCATTAACTGAGGCTACAGGAGCACTTGACTTTATTGAATGTCTTACAGTTTAGGACTTGGGAATACAGTGGTCAAATGTTGAAGGTGGCATTGTCCAAATCATGTATAAATAAGAAAAATTATATTTTGCTTTCTGTAATTTTCTCATTATAAATGTTTTTCAAAAAAATGCACACCATTTATTAAAAGAATCATTTGGCCTTGTGAAAAGTATTTCTCCCTGCTCCCCTTAGAAGAACAAATATTTATAAGTGGGAGGAGGGGAGACAATATTTAGACATCAGTATTGCTTTTCCTCAGTCATATATATTGTGCTTACTATTTGCAGAGCACTGTATTAAGTGTTTGGGAGAGTACAATCTAACAGAGTTGGCAGACACATTCTCTGCCCACGTTGAGCTTACATTCCTCAACTGCAAAGTTTGGAATGCTTAGGAAGTGCCATAGGACTTCAAAGATACCATCCTCAAGAAGAAAGGTGAAAGAGTTGATTGAGAAACTACTGGCATGTCTCACCCATTTCCCTTGCCATCAGATTTTTAGTCAAAATCCTTCTGGGTTTGCTTCTGAAAAATCAGTCATGCATTACCTGAATCACAATGGGGCTTCACACCAAAATCCAGCTCAGTAGACATGATCTTTGTAACCTGACAGACACGGGAGAAGTGCAGGAAGCAACGCCAAGTTGTCTGAACTGTATTCATACATCAGTCAATCAAGGGTATTTACTGAGAGCTTACTGTTTGCAGAACATCTTACAAAAGAATATGACACCATCAACAGAGTTAAATACTAAGCAAATTTGTCCCGAGAAGTTTTCCAAGATTCTGAGCCTATTCCATGATAGAATGGCCCAAATTGGTAGATTGTAGGGTGCCCTATCTCAGACTTTCCAATCATCTTTGGAATAAAATCAGGTTACATGTTTGGTCCAGTCCTGTTTATACAATTTTATGCCACCACATTTGAGGATGCGACAAGGAACCTACAAGCTCACATCTGAATACACTCCTGAACTTTGGGCAAACTTCCTATGTGATAGACTGTAAGCATCTTTCAGGTTCTCTGAGACAATCATTTCGGAGGTTCTGGATATTTCTGATTGTACACTAGAGGCACACACAAGAGGGCAGGCAGATATTTATGAACCACTTTTCAGAATTAGGACAATAAGCTTGAAATTGTATACATTTATATACCAACTTGCCACAGGGAAATGCAAATGCACAGCTGAAGATTGTAATTGGCTCTATAGCGCTTAACTGTTATCACTAAATTTTGCTAAGTAGTTTCCAATTTGGAGAAAAAATAGAAATTGAAATTGATGGCCCCAGTGCCCTTTGTGAAGCTGACATAATATAGTAACAAGACCTCAGCCTGTTAGGATAAAATATCTTTATGAGAGAAAAAGTTCCAGAGACTTAGGAAATGTTTTAGGAACTATTTAATGCAGAACCAAACATGAGTTAAATCCTATAGAGGCAATCTCAACATCTTTAGAAGCTACTGTTTCCTTGCCATCCAAACTGCTATCACATTGATCCAAGCACTCATCATCTCTCACCTTGGTATCAACCTCCTTGCTGACCTCTCTGCATCCTATCTTTCCCTTCTTCAGGCTATACTTCATTCTGCTGCCTGGATCATTTTTCTTTAAAAAAAAAAATGTTCAGTCCATATTCCCCCCAGTCTTCAAAAGCCATCAATGGTTGCTCATCTCCCTCTCTATCAAGCATAAACTCCTTACTATTTATTGGCTTTAAGGCACTCACTCAGCTCTCTCCCTCCTACCTAACCTTACTAATCTCCTACTACAATTTAACCTATACAGTCTTCTACTGTAATACCAACCTACTCACTGTACCTTGACCTCATCTGTCTCACTGCTGACCCCTTGCCCATGTTTTCCCTTCTTATCCAACAGTCCACATCCCTCCCCACCTTCAAAACCTTCTTAAAATCACCTCTCCTCCAGGAGGCCTTCCCAGACCCTCTATTTCTCCTATCCGTCCTCCCCTTTACATCAGTTATGCACTTCACCTTAAGAACTTTGATACTCACACCAGCCCTACAATACCTGTGTAAATATTCTTATACTCATCTATTCCCTTATCCCTAATCTGTTTTAATGTCTGATTACCCCCGACCCCCAACCCCTGCAGACTGTAAGCACCTTGTGGACAGGGACCCCATTTACCAACTCTGTTGTATTTTCCTAAGTGCTTAGCACAATGCTCTGCACATAAATACTCGAATACCATTGATAGTATTTATTGAGCATCCATTCATTCAATAGTATTTATTGAGCACTTACTATGTGCAGAGCACTGTACTAAGTGCTTGGAATGTACAAATCGGTAACAGAGACAGTCCCTGCCCTTTGTCGGGCTTACAGTCTAATCGGGGGAGACAGGCAAGAACAATGGCAATAATTAGAATCAAGGGGAAGAACATCTCATTAAAACAATAGCAAATAAATAGAATCAAGGTGATGTACATCTCATTAACAAAATAAATAGGGTAATGAAGATATATACAGTTGAGCGGACGAGTACAGTACTGAGGGGATGGGACAGGAGAGGGGGAGGAGCAGAGGGAAAGGGGGGAGAAGAGGGTTTAGCTGCAGAAAGGAGAAGGGGGGGTAGAGGGAGCAAAGGGAAAAGGGGAGCTCAGTCTGGGAAGGCCTCTTGGAGGAGGTGAGCTCTAAGTAGGGTTTTGAAGAGGGGAAGAGAATTAGTTTGGCGGAGGTGAGGAGGGAGGGCATTCCAGGACCGCGGGAGGACGTGGCCCAGGGGTCGACGGTGGGATAGGCGAGAATGGGGAATGGTGAGGAGGTGGGCAGCAGAGGAGCGGAGTGTGCGGGGTAGGCAGTAGAAAGAGAGAAGGGATGAGAGGTAGGAAGGGGCAAGGTGATGGAGAGCCTTGAAGCCTAGAGTGAGAAGTTTTTGTTTTGTGCGGAGATTGATAGGCAACCACTGGAGGTTTTTAAGAAGGGGAGTGACATGCCCAGATCGTTTCTGCAGGAAGATGAGCCGGGCAGCGGAGTGAAGAATAGACTGGAGCGGAGCGAGAGAGGAGGAAGGGAGATCAGAGAGCAGGCTGACACAGTAGTCTAGCCGGAATATTACTAGAGCCTGTACCAGTAAGATAGCCGTTTGGGTGGAGAGGAAAGGGTGGATCTTGGCGATATTATAAAGGTGAGACCTGCAGGTTTTGGTAACGGATTGGATGTGTGGGGTGAACGAGAGAGCCGAGTCAAAGATGACACCGTGGTTGTGGGCCTGAGAGATGGGAAGGATGGTCGTACCATCCACGGTGATAGGGAAGTCTGGGAGAGGACCGGGCTTCTATTGAGTGCTTACTATGTGCAGAAGTAGTATTGCAGTAGTAGTAAGAGTTAAGTATTTGCAGTAGTACTATTGCAGTACTATTATTGTACTAGTAGTAGTATTGTACTAGTAGTATTAGTAGTAGTAGTAGTATTGTACTAGTAGTAGTATTGCAGTACTACTATTGCAGTAGTAGTAAGAGTTAAGTATTTGCCATGTGCAAAGCACAGTACTAGATACTGGGAAAGAAGTTCACTAATGAGATAGAGATGTGACCTTGGCCACCAGAGTGCTCACAATCTAAGAATAAGGTGGTGAAGGGATTGGTGACACACAAGGAAAGATAATCAAACAAAAAGGGAAAAGATGATGATAAATATGAAAGGGATCGCAGGATTTAGCCTCCTAGTGGCTCAAACCAACAGTCACTGAAGCCACAGCTGGGACTACGACAGTGTCCGTCTCAACGTTCTGAAAGTCAAAAAGGTGTGCCGCCACGGCTTGAGCCCTTCCTGGGCTGGAGGACATCACACTATACTAAATGCTTGGGACAGTACAATAGAGGTTAAAGATGTGATCCCCCTGCCCTCAAGGACCTCACATTCCAGTGGGGGGCAGATAAATTACAGGTAGGAAGAAGAGAATAAAAATCTGGGTAGGTGAATTAATATACTCAGAGTATGTGAATTGTTAAATGCTTATGGGGATATATGTTGAGCGGCAGTGTGGCCTAGTGAATAGAACATGGGCTTTGGAGTCAGAAAGAACTGGGTTCTAATTCTGCTCTGCCACTTGTCTGCTCTGTGACCTTGGGCAAATCACAAGTTTGTTGTGCCTCAATTCCGTCATCTATCAAATGGGGGATTAAGATGGTGAGCTCCATGTGGGACCTGGACTGTGCCCAACCTGATTAGCTTGTATCTATCCCAGCACTTAGTACAGTGCCTGGATCATAGTAAGTGCTTAATAAATACCATTAAATATCTATATCTATCTCTACAGGTAGATATAGGTAGATATGTTCAGGTGATTGTGAGTGCATAATTTCTGAGTGGGTACATGGGTACATAGAGAAGCAGCGTGGCTCAGTGGAAAGAGCACGAGCTTTGGAGTCAGGGGTCATGAGTTCAAATCCCAGCTCTGCCACTTGTCAGCTGTGTGACTGTGGGCAAGTCACTTCACTTCTCTGTGCCTCAGTTACCTCATCTGTAAAATGGGGATTAAGACTGTGAGTCCCACGTGGGATGACCTGATTCCCCTGTGTCTACCCCAGCACTTAGAACAGTGCTCTGCACATAGTAAGTGCTTAACAAATACCAACATTATTATTATTAATCTGTGAAAGATTTTTGGAGGAAGCAGGATTTCAAGAGTGCTTTAAAGATGGGGTGAGCTGTAATCTGGTGATTTGAAGGAGCAGGAAGTTCCACACAGAGGGGGAAGCATGAGCAAGGAGTCAGAGACAGGAGCTATGAGACTGATACCTCCATGTCCAACATTTGAAAAAAAAGGTGGGGACTGGGGAGCAAGGTGGGAAGGTGAGGGGACGCCAGACCCAAGTGGCAGAACTGCACAGCCTGCCGAGATTTGAGCTGGGACCCAAGGTGCAGGGAAGAAAAGAAGGGAGTAGGTTGTTAACTTGCTCCAAACAGGCTAACTACAAGTGAGTTGCTTCCTCCAGGGCTAGTGAAGGGCCACCATGAGCCAGACCTCCGAGCTGGTGCCGCTGCCGCTAATTGACCAGGACTCTGCCAGAGCAGGGAAGCTCCTGGGCCACTGTGCAGAGCAAGGAGGATTCCTACTGCTGCTACCCAGGTCGGGCAGCTGCTTGAATGTATGGATGTTGATATCTTTTTATGGAATTTATGGATGCAATAGATTTTAGATCGCTATGGACTGTTCATGATTTTGTGTACAGTTGGCAACAGTGGCACATTCTTTCCCCTATATGTAGCTCCTTTCTCCCATGAAATCTTTCCAGCCCTGTCCATCCCAACCTTTGCAGAACTCCTAAAAAGCCACCTCTTCCAGAAGCCATTCCCTGATTACTCTCCACCTCCCTGATCACACCCTCCCATCAGCCATTCTTTTTTTATTTGCCTACTTAAAAAAATCAGTTATATCTATGTGTTTAATGTTTGCTCTTATTGTGGATGTGTCTATCTATCTATAGATAGATATATATAATTTTGTGACAGTCTGTCTCCCCCAATAGATTGGAAGCTCCTTGAGGGTAACGCTTTGTATCTTCTTCTGTTAGTTTTCCCAGAACTGTAGAGACACATTTATCCCCTGTTACTGATGTACCAAGTTTCTCTAATGTGAATCTTTTTCATGGATCGGCTCAATACACTATTTATTAAGAAGCAATATAAAATTTAGCCAATAACTGCTAAAAACCTATAAACTCTTTACTTTCCTAAGGAAGAAGTGCAGAATTGTACATTCCAAGTGCTTAGTACAATGCTCTGCACACAGTAAGTGCTCAATAAATACAATTGAATGAATGAATGAGTCTATAAAACTGACATGGAGATGTTTTCTTGAGAGAACAGAGTAATAGAAACAAGAGGAGACCACAAGCAAGCACAAACCAGATCTAAGACCTTATTCTTTCCGGGCCCACTACCAGGAAAGTAAAAGGGCTGGCTTTAGAGTGGAGAGGAGGCAAAATCTACTCTTGGACATGAAGTAAAATATTAAGTAGAATTTTAAATAGAATACATAAAATATAAACTAGATAGAAGGGCCAGGAATCACAGTGTATCCATAAGGATCCCAGTTCACTCTTCCCTATTGGCACATTATTGGTACATCTCTGATTTATAGTGGTTGAATTTACATTTTGAAGTTTTCTTTGGCTTTGTTGACCTTCTTAGGCTTTAGGCTCTTACCTCTTTGAGGGCTTATCCTTTTGGGTAACTTATCCAGTGCCTAGGCCAGTACTTTGCACAAAATGGGTGCTGAAGAAATACTTATAATGATGCTGAAATCTGGTCTCCATGCCCCTCTAGCTGATATTTTCATTAACAGTACAATGTTTTGCCACAATACATGTTTTCACTTTGTGTTTTGGCTAGAATGTGACAGCAAAATTAGGGAGCATGTAAGCTTGTTGTGGGCAGGGAATGTGTTTATTGTTGTATTGTACACTCCCTAGCACTTAGTACAGTTCTCTGTGCACAGTAAGTGCTCAATAAATACGATTCACTGACTGACAACATGAGTCCAGTTGGTAACAGCATAACATAGTGTAGGAAGAAACAATTGTGTATATGTATGTGATGTTGGACATGGCAAGTACTATAGTGCAAATTGTCCTAAGCAAAGACAAGACCCCTATATTATGGAAAAAAACTGGATGTAATTGTGTTGTTCTTTTTCTAATTGATTTAAAGTCGTTACCATCTCATTCCATTAGAGGGATACATTTCTGATACCATAGGGGATGGGAAAACTGCATTAGATTTGCTAAGAAACATTGATTAAAGAGAGCTAGCAAGAGTTGACCCATGACTTATTTCTCTGTAAGAAATCACAACTTAAACATGACTTTCATGAAGGCACTGACATTAATTTCAGGTGGAGTAGAAATTGTAAACAGCACCTGATTAAATCCATGTGGGAATTGTGTGAGAGGGAGAGTAATTGGGAGAGTTCGCTAATCTCTTTGTTTGCATCCCAGCTGAATTTGGTACACTGTTCAAAGCAAAGGTGTTGAAAACTATCAGAATTTTAGGCTTTCCTTCTAGGGGGCTTGTTTGTAGGAATAAGAGATAGAAGGGAACCTGGAAAAAACATAGCCACTCCAGACATTGCAACCTATGCCACTTCAAGTGGTCATGTCTATTTGAAAATTGATAATGGGGAGGCCAGTTCCACAGATTAGCTGGGAAATGAATAGTAAATACATTGTCTTTTCTCCTCTTTTAGACCTAAACGCCAGCGGCAGAACAACTTTTCGATGTTTCCTTCCCCTAAAGGCTGGAATTTCAGAGGGGTAAGTGTCTTTTCCTATGTATTTCCTGCTGCTAAGTATGCACTGGTACTACATTTGATTTGAGCTGTGTGTTTTAAAGATGAAGTTCAAGGAAATGGCACTAGGAAAAACCTCAACCAATAAAACTTTTGTCCTTTATAACTTCTTAAACTCTGGATTTTTTCTGATTTAACCTGATTGGCTCAACAAATCATTCTTAGAATTAAGGGTAAGTTTATATTTACTTTTTCACTGCTAAAATGAACTTAAACTACGAATCCCTCCTAACTAGGGTACAAAACATATAGCAATATAGCACATTTTTCATGATTTGTCAGTATCTCCTCAATCATCAATAGAATTGGCATGTATTTTGGAATGTGATGTTTGGAAGGTTTGGTCTTTTTTTTTTTTTTGAGGAGTTTCTCTTCTCCCTGACCTGAAGTTTTGGCTCATGTAAAAATGGCACCCGTGGTCAATTTTTGCTCATCTCTTGAGTGAAATCATTCTTCTCTTCTCTTCAAACCCAAGAATTGGATTTTGAAAAATTTTTGATTGACACCTTTCTTCACCCATTTACACCATTTGTAAACATATAAACAACATTACTGAAGAAACACTTGACAAGTAGGTGTACGGTTTGTGTTTTGGCTAGAATGTGACAGCAAAATTAGGGAGCATGTAAACTTGTTGTGGGCAGGGAATGTGTTTATTGTTGTATTGTACACTCCCTAGCACTTAGTACAGTTCTCTGTGCACAGTAAGTGCTCAATAAATACGATTCACTGACTGACAACATGAGTCCAGTTGGAAACAGCATGACATAGTGTAGGAAGAAACAATTGTGTATATGTGTGTGATGTTGGACATGGCAAGTACTATAGTGCAAATTGTCCTAAGCAAAGACAAGACCCCTACATTATGGAAAAAACTGGTATAGGAATCATAAAAATAATCACTGAAATAAAACTGGCATGGACTGCCTGCCATTCCCCAGCCCCCAACCCCTGTAGACCAGGCTGCCAAGGGAAATTGAAGACTCTCCATCCCTAGAGATCTTTAAATATAAAATAACAATCATTTGTCCTGGAGGGGTTAGACATTCATTCACCTGGATGCAAGGGGGCAAGATTAGAAGTCCCTCTAGAGGTCCCTTCCAGATTTTGGATTTTTTGATCATGCAGATTGAACCTCTTTGAGAGTAAGAATATCTGGCTGTCTTCCAAGATGAAAACATTTGTCTATTGAAGTTTGTTCAACAAACTTCTCTTCTTTCATTTCCTTCCCAATTTCTCACCCCAATCACCATCTCAGATTTCCCACAAACACAATCCTCGGTTAAGTCAGACAAGGTTTATTTTTTAAATGTCCTGTTTGTTGAAAGAGTAGGAGTGTTACTAAGCCTATGAGCTACAAGAACTGATAGGCATGATGTCGGGGGATAGGGGAAATAATTTAGTTAGTAAAATTTTGATGTGGAAATGATAAAGAAATTGTGTTATATTTGAGAAGTCTCACTTTTCCTCACTTTAACCGTAATTTGGCAGAAAAAACCTTGGGCCATTGGAAAAATACCCAGAAAACAAACACACACACACACACACACACTGTTTTCTAGGGGGGTTTGAAGGCATATTTCAGTATTCAAGTGCTTGAAGAGAGGTAATTTACTGCCACTGGGCTTCCTTTTATTCCTCCTTTTTTTCATTTCCTTTTGAATTTTGCAAATTCAACTCCAGATGATGACACCTGTGAGGAAGGCCAGCCTCATTTATCATTTGTCTGACACAAAAATGTGCTAAAATACCAAAGTTGTATTTTAGATGCATAAGCAATTTCTTTTCTGGTTTACATGTCAAGTCTTTAGTGAGAAGATAGCATGTGAGCCAAAACTTCATAAATTCCACATTTCTCTGACTATATTTAAGAAGCCTGCATTTATTTTCTTTATCTAGCTTCACTTTAGTTATTCCCCTTAGGATTACACAGAATTAAGGAGAAAGTTGTTTTAGGGCCCTGTAAACAGACAAGATTTTCCTTAATTTTGCTGAGCAAGTTACCCAATAGGAGATTTCCACCCCAGAGTAGCATTTACCTAGGTCATGTGGTCAAGAGTTTCTTAGATAGAACTCTGTTTGCCTGCCTGATTCATTTGGTACTATTACCAAATTGATTTTTACCCCAACTCGCTACTGAAGTAGCAGAACTAAACCGAATATACTTGAAATTTTAAACAATGGATTGCCATTTTTTCCTCAAGATAAACTAGAATAGTATACAGTTTTTGGAACTCTAATTCTGAAGTGATGTAACTTTTGCTGGCCTATCTGTGGGTGTCAGGAGAAATTAATAATGAAATTTATTAAGTGCTTACTATGTGCCAAGCACTGTTCCAAGTGCTGGGGGAGATACAAGGTAATCAGGTTGTCCCACGTGGGGCTCACAGTCTTAATCCCCATTTTACAGATGAGGTAACTGAGGTACAGAGAAATTAAATGACTTGCCCAAAGTCACACAGCTGACAAGTTGCGTAGCTGGGATTAGAACCCGTGACCTCTGACTCCCAGGCCTGGGCTCTTTCCACTGAGCCACGCTGTTTCTCTGAGCCACGCTGCTTCTCTACCATCAGTTGGTGTCAGTAACATTTTTGAGTATCTACAATGCTTGTAACGCTGTACCAGAAACTATAGAATGTACATGGGCAATTGAAAGAAGACAGTCCAGGCCCATAAGGCATTCACAATCTAGGGAGGGAAGACAAACATAGAAATAATTTAATATCAAACAGTTAAAACACTTAAATGTTATGTGGCAAGATGGCTCCTTCTTCTTTGACTCTTTCCCAGTCCATTGTATTGGAAAAATCACCAACCTTCTAGATCGTACAGAGGTGCTTAATTTTCAGTGAAAGAGATCCTGAAATCAATCAATCAGTTTTATTTATTGAGAGCTTATTGCATGCAGAGCACTATATTATGTGCTTGGGAAAGTACAGAATAACAGAATCAGTGGACTTATTCCCTGGCCACAGTGAGCTTGCAGTCTAGAGGAAGAAACTCAAGCGATTATGTAATTTTTCATTTTCAGCAACACTGTGTGGAGATATTATTGTAGTCTTTATTAGTGATGATAATACTGTTTGCCATCCAGTCTACTAGTATAGTATTTTACAATTGTTATTTGTTTACATTTAAACATATTTTAAAGTTTTTAATATTATTATCATCATTATCATCACATATAAGTCCTAAGTTTGCAAGAAGCACTGGCACTGAGGAAACGAAAAAGGATGATGATTCAGACCTGATCCCCGGTTCACATGAGGCTCATAATTTAAGCGGGGGAAGGTTAGACACCCTGGAAAAGAAATAACTGGGAAAATTCAATGAAAAAATTGCAGTAAGAATAATAAGTAACAGAAAAATGGCAACAACAAGAAGAGCAGCTTCTATGGCTGGGAGAAAATAGTCCTCGAGCATCTTAACTGCTCTGGTCAGGGCTGTCCCTGGTCAAAACAGTCAAAAGCTTCCCATCATTCACACAGTTAAGACAACATCCTTCTTCCTTCCCTGCAGCTGAAGGATAGGCCTCTCCCTGGCAGGAAAGGAGCAAGGGAGGAGCCTTGGCTTCAGACACTTTTCCCCAACTCCCAGATCTCCAATAGTGGCAAGCAGGTGTCTTCAGTGGCTGGAATATAAAATACAGATTTCATAATTGAAATGGTAAGCCCAGTGTGCTGGGGATCTCAACTTTTCAATCCAGAGGGGTCAAGGCTAGCGCCAGCACAAATTAAGCAGTGGTTCATTGCCCACCTTCATTCCTTTTATATTCACTTATTAAGGTGCTCTGCCCTTGTTGCCATTATGCAATTTGATCCATTCAACAAAATGGACTCACTGTCCCTTTTCCTAATTCTAATTTTCTAAAGTTGTCAAATACTTCTTATGTTTTCCCTCATCCACCCATCTCCTGAAAATTGAAATGAACACACCTTCAGTCATCAGACTATTGATGCCTGTACAGCTCTGTAAATAAAACTTAGTGACTTTTGCAGTGCACTTGACAGTATAGAATGAAAATATAACACTTGAAGTAGTTGGGAAATCTGTAAGAGAAGGTGAGGGATGGAGTGGGTGGGATGTTACTGAAGTGGCATCATGAGGCAAGGAGCAGGTTGATTCCATCTCCTTTCAGCATAGCGTAGTGGGAAGATCATATTGCCTGAGAGTCAAAGGACCTGGGTTCTAATCCCAGCTCCGCCACATGCCTGCTGTGTGTCCTTGGGCAAGTAACTTCTCTGTGCCTCAGTTCCCTCATCTGCCAAAGGGGGGTCCAATACCTGTTATTTCTCGTACTTAGACTGTGAGCCCCATGTGGGACCCAATTCTCTTATATCTACTCCAGTGCTTAGCACATAATAAGTGCTTGACAAATACAATTATTATTATTCCCTGTGAGTCAGGGATGGGAGGAAGGCTCCCTTGTGAGATAGTGGCAGGAGTGATAATATATGGTATGAAGTAAGCCAATTCTTTGTTGAGTCCCAGTATTGCTCTATTCCTAGAAACAGGCCTTTCAAGTTACCTCTATTTTTTGGTAGTCACTGTTTACCATTAACTGAGGTTTCCTCCTAGTCGAGGCATGATAGGATTTTTCAGTCAATCCATCAGTGGTGTTTATTGAGCACTTTCTTGTTGCAGAGCACTGCACTAAGCACAATAGAGTGAGTAGACATGATTCCTGCCCTCTCAGAGCTTACAATATAATGAGGAAAATATACACTAAAATAATTATAGGTAGGGGGAAACAACAGAGTTCAAAGATGTGCACATAAATGCTGTTGGGGAAACGGTATGGGGCAAAAACTCAAATGCAGGGGTGATGCAGTAGCTGGGGAAATAGGGTGAGGAGATGAGAGATTAGTTAAGAAAGACTTCCTGGGGGAGATGTGATTTTGGTAGAGCTTACATATATAGGGAGAATAGTTGTCAACTGGATGTTCCAAGGAGGAGGGAGGGCATGAGCAAGATGTGGACAGAAGCCATGAAAGTGAGGCACGATGATTTTGTTGGCATTAGAACAGTGTTCTAATAGTAAGCACTTAACAAATACCATTATTATTATTATAACAAGTGCTGGGACAGTTTGCATGGAGAGGAAGGGGTGGATTCTGGAGCTGTTGTAAAAGAAGAAAAAACCATCAAAATTTTATGACTGACTGAATACGTGGGTTGAAGGAGAGAAAGGAGTCAAAGATAATGCCACAGTTTCTTTTCTTCAATTCTTTATTACCACATTCCTGGGAAGGTGGTCTTTTGTTAGCCAGGATTTGATCCTTTTTTTCTACAAGTCACCTCTAGTTTCCTCTGCCTCAAAGAGTTCTTTTTATGTATCAAAGCATTCTTCCAGCTTTTACACTCTCCAGCCCTGAATCCTGTTCTTGAGATCTTATTGCTGTGGATCAGTGAGCTGATGTTTTCTCAGGAGGCTAGACTCTTCCTGGTATTCCTAGGCCTTTGGCTCTTTAGCTTGGCTTTTGCCAAGCTTCCTTGACCTGCTTTTTGCCAAGTAGGGATTGTGCTGGCACAGAGAAGTTCATATTTTAATGAATCTTCAATCTTCTCAATGCTCTCCTCTGACATTTTCCCATTCTATAGAGGGAAAAATTGAGGCAAGGATGAGATGCAGATTGCAGGGGCAGTAGGCAATATTGTGATAATGATAGGCGACACTAACAACTACTACCAATTAGCATGAGCACTACAAGATTTTGGAACAGACTGGCGAGAAAGCTGGAGTATAGGAATAATGAGAGTATTGAAGGAGAAGAAAATAGAGAAAGACAAAGGTAAGTTGTGATTGAAAAATCTCTTTGAAGTACTATTCCAAGCTGTTTAAAGCCTTTGAAGTAAATGTTAATGTTAGAATATAAAATATTCTATCAAAGTGTATAAATATTATATATCCTATCAAAATATATGAATTATTTGATAACTTCTGCATCTACTGAAAGTTAATGGCGAATTTAGGTTTATTTAAACTGCCTTCCCATAGTGGAGAGAACATGAGCCTGGGAGTCAGAGGACTTGGGTCCTATTCCTGGCTCTGCCACCTGCCTGCTGTGTGACCGTTGGGCATCTCACTCAATTTCTCTGTTCCTCAGTTTCCTCAAATGGTAAAGTCAGCATTCAATACCCATTCTCCCTTCTACTTAAATTGTGAGCCCCACCTGGGACAGGGACTGTAACTGACCTGATTAACTTCTATCTACCTCATTGCTTAGAACAGTGTTTGACACATAGAGTAAGGGCTAAACAAATACATTTTATTATTGTTATTTTGGGATGGTTTCTTTCTTGTACTATCATAGAGTAGTACATGCTATTGGCCATTCAAGGCTCTTTTCCTCTTTCTCTTCAACTTAAAATATTAAAGATTATTTTCATATTTATGCCTTGAATATTTTCAAAGAAAAAAAATGCAATGAATAAAAAGGCAAAATGAAAGTGAATATAAATCAAGTGGGATCAGGGAATACTTGAAATGTATGGACTCTAAATGGTCGGTTTAATGTGTTATTTTAGAATGGTATAGTGCTGGTTTAATTTAAGCATAGCAAACTTAGCCTATTAAATCAAAATGGAAGAGTAAACTGTAAAATATCATCACCACTATTGTAAAAACAAATTAAGAGCATGTCCTGCTGGTGATAGGACCCCTTTCTTCTCTTTCGCCCTTAATAATGATAGTGAACTTCCTATTGACCAAGTAATATATTAAGTTCTGGGGTAGATACAAGATCACCAATCAATCACTTGTATTTATTGTGCACTTACTGTGTGCAAGGCACTGTACTAAGCACTTAGGAGAGTACAGCACAACAACATAGCAGACACATTCCCTGCCCACAGTGAGTTTACAGTCTGAAGGGGAAGACAGACAAATAAATTTGTGGATATGTATATGAAGTGCTGTGGGGCTAGGGGAGGGGTGGTGAAATAAAGGGAGCAAGTCAGGGTGATAATAATAATAATAGTAATTATGGTATTTGTTAAGTGCTTACTATGTGCCAAACAATGTTCTAAGTACTGGGGTAGATATGAGGTAATAAGGTTGTCCCACGTGGGGCTCACAGTCTTAATCCCCATTTTACAGATGAGGTAACTGAGGCACAGAGAAGTTAAGCGACTTGCCCAAAATTACACAGCAGACAAATGGCGGATCTGGGATTAGAACCCACTCCCAAGCCTGTGCTCTTTCCTCTATCCCATCTTAACTACTGCACCAACCTCCTTGCAGAACCTCCACTTCCCACTACCTCCAGCCTATCCCGTCTTCAGTTCGTACTTCACGCTGTGGCCCAGATGTCTCCCCCACCCCTTACCCACCCACCCACACAACATAGCCCAAATACTTCGCTCCTCTAATGCCAACAAAATGATGCAGAAGGGAGTGGGAAAAGAGAAAATAAGGGAGTAGTTGGAAAGACCTCTTTGAGATGTGCCTTCAATAAGGCTTTGAAGGTGGGGAGAGTATTTTTCTGTGGATATGAAAAGGGAGGGTGTTCCAGGCCAGAGGCAGGATGTGGGCAAGAAGCTGGTGGCAAGATAGATGAGATTGAGGTATTCATTCATTCATTCATTCATTCATTCAATCGTATTTATTGAGCGCTTAATGTGTGCAGAGCACTGTACTAAGTGCTTGGAAAGTACACTTCGGCAACAGAGACAATCCCTACCCAACAATGGGTTCACAGTCTGAAAGGGGAGAGACAGACAACAAAACAAAACAAGTAGACAGGTATCAATAACATCAAAATAAATAAATAAAATTATGGATATGTACACATCAGTAATAAAATAAATAGAATAATAAATATGTACATATGTACACAAGGGCTGTGGGGTAGGGAGGGGGATAGAGCAGAGGGAGGGAGTAGGGGCGATGAGGAGGAGCAGAGGAAAAGGGGGACTCAGTCTGGGAAGTCTGGGAAGGCCTCCTGGAGGAGGTGAGCTTTCAGTAGGGCTTTGAAGGGGGGAAGTGAGCTAGTTTGGCAGATGTGAGGATGGAGGACATTCCAGGCCAGAGGTAGGACGTGGGCCAGGGGTCCATGGTGGGACAGGCGAAAACGAGGCCCAGTGAGAAGGTTAGCACTAGAGGAGCGAAGTGTGTGGGCTGGGATGGAGAAGGAGAGAAGGGAGGTGAGGTAGGAGGGGGCAAGGTGATGGAGAGCTTTGAAGTCAATAGTGAGAAGTTTTTGCTTGATACGAAGGTTAATAGGCAACCACTGGAGATTTTTGAGGAGTCGGGGTGACATGCCCAGAGCGTTTCTGTAGAAAGATAATCCAGGCGGCAGAGTGAAGTATAGACTGAAGTTATGTTATTAATAGTTGAGATCGAGGTTTTGCGGTATTCACCAGGTCAGACACAATCCCTGTCCCACTTAAAGCTCAGAGTCTAAATTGAAGAAAGAATGGGTATTTAATTCCCATTTTCCAAATGAGGGAACTGTGGCACAGAGAAGTCAAGTGGCTTGCCCAAAGAAGTAGAACGGGCAAGTAGTTGAGTTGAGATTAGAACCCAGGTCCTCTAACTCCCAGACTCATGCTCTTTCCACTAGGCCATGCTGCTTCATTAGCCCCTCCACTCTACTCCCTTCCCCTTTGCCCCCTGCTTCCTAAACTAAAATTGTTTGTATGTAGGCAGCCTGATGTTTGTCTCTTGGTTGCTGAAGAATAGCGGTACCTCTTGGCAGCACCCTTGGTTTCAGAGTAGCCTTAATTCAAAGTGAATGCATTGCTCACCTCAGTTGAATAAGGATTCAGGAAAGGTACCCAACAGTATATGTAAAAGCAGTGTGGCCAAGTAGAAAGAGCACAGACCTGGGATCAGAGGACCTGGGTACTAATCCTGACTCTGCCAACTGCTTGCTGTGTGATTTTAGGCAAGTCGCTTAACTTCTCTGTGCCTCAGTTTCCTCAACTGTACAATGGGGATTAAATACCTGTTTTCCCTCCTACTTTGATTCGGAGCCTCATTCGGGACAGGGACTGTGTCTGACTTAACTCCAGCGCTTAGAACAGTGTTTGGCACATAGCAAGCACTTACCAATTCATTCAGTTGTATTTATTGAGTGCTTAATGTGTGCAGAGCACTGTACTAAGTGCTTTGGAGAGTACAATACAACAATAAACAGATACATTCCCTGCCCACAATGAGTTTATTGTTTAGAATACCATAAAACCCCCCAAAATTATATCTTTGTGCCAACGGTATGGAGGAAACCATCTTTCAACATGGATGGTAACTCACTTCTGCCCTTCCATCCTGAGTGCTCTTGCTAAAATTACTGCCCTTTTCCTCTTTTTAGTTTTCTCATGTCTCATTTGCCTTTTTTGGTGTCATTCTTAGGGATCTTTATCTCATAATATTAGGTAAAATTTCAACTACCAGGGTATAGCATACATTTCTGAGAAAATGATTAAGATGTAGTATATTATCTAGGAATAAGTGAAAATGTTATTTCTGAAGTATTGACAGATTATTATAGGATTATAATTAGTTTCTAAGATTATAGAAAACACTGATAGTGAAATCTGCCTTCGTAGCCCATAGGAGTCCTTTAGGCATTTTAACTTGCTAATTGGTTTTGTTTATTTGAGCAGATCTCCACAGCTATTGTTGATTAGGCCATGGACTAATTACTGTGGGAACAGCAGAGTTTATATTGGCAACTGAGAGTAGATATTATCTAAAATTCATTGTTTGCTGTTTGTGTAACTGGATAGTCCAGCCAATTCAAGCTACAGTTTCAAAAACATATATTAGATTAGTTGTACCCTTTCATTAGATATATATCTGATAGAAAAGACAGTTCACCCAAACAAATTAGACAACACTCAAGAATTTAAGAATGCTCCATTCAAACCCGTTTGCTGAGTAAGCATGCTCTTCACTTGATAATTCAAGCCAGGAGGACTACAGAATACTGACCATTGTACTACTTGTGAGCACATTGGCTACATCTGTGATGAATCAGGCATCCGTTTTCTTGTAGACAATCTCGGTATCTATTTCAGAAACTTGAAGAAGTTCATTTGCTACCTGGAACATATAAACAGAATTCATTGTGAAACCGCTGCAGAGCTGGTGAATTTCTCTGGAAAAATCTAATGAAATAATTTGGTAGCACTGAAAAGTTGGCAATTTCTTTAGTGACTGCTGCCTAATAATAAAACATGCAGTTTCTAAGTGCATTACTTCATGTCCAAATGAAGTTTTGCATGAAGAAACATAGGAAATTGATTTTTTTATTGATTCATGCTATGTGCCTAGTTCCTGCAATCATTATTGTGATTCTGATTCTGCCTTCAGTTACACAGTGTGACTGGGTGTGAGAGAAGTAAAGAAGGGTACATTAGAGGCTTAGTGAACACAGGGCAAAGAGGGAGATGGAGGCCTCAGACACTAAGAGCTAGCCATATGCGTGCACTGCAGTACACAGGCAAGCCCAGACCTTGATGCAGGAAGGCCCAGGCCCAGACAGGAACAGACAGATATATATATATACACACACACACACACACACACACACACACACACGCGCGCGTGCGTCTACTTAACAAGAGAGACACCCTTAACACAGAGTGAAGCAGATTAGCACTTGAAAGACAAAGAAGTGAAAGAACAGCATGTACAGTCACTGCCACCACCACCATAATCATTGCTGTTATTCTTGACTGGATGGAATTCTCAATCTATCAATTTATCATTTTTATTGAGCATTTGCTGCATGCGGAGCACTGTATTAAGTGCTTGGGAGAGTACGATATAACCAAGTTAATAGGCACGTTCCTGCGCACAATGATTTTACAGTCTAGAGGGGGAGCTTAGAGTCTAGAGGGAGAAATATGGATATTGTAAGAGTTAATGGAGGTGGCAGGTAGGTCAGAGAAGGTCAGGCATTGGTGGACATGGAAGCAAATGCACTGAGTTATAATTTTACTTGCCTTCTATGGCTACTGCTGCCACTTCACTCCATTCTATGGTGGGCCTCCCTGCCTCCATTCAATCATATTTATTGAGTGCTTACTGTGTGCAGAACACTGTACTAAGCGCTTACCCTCACTGCTGCTGACTGACCAATTTCCTTCCTCTGCCAGCTCCTACAGAGGAAAGTAGTAGGTAGTATCATTAAGGATTAGATTCGACTCCCTCCTACTAAAGACTTTGTGGTTCAGGGACTGTGTCTGACCTGATCATCTTGTATCTATGACCGGCCCTGAACCCCAAAATCCATTTCAACAGGCAGAGTCACTAACTCAGGCTCTGCTGCAGAAAGCTACCCCGGGATCTTAGAGACTTGTCGGTGGTGGGGTGGTGGTTGGGCAGGGGGCAGGAATAGAGGGGGTTTGGAAGAGCAGGGAAGGGGTAATTGCCACTGTGTTCACATATTAAAATTCTAAATGCGGGTCCAATCTGGGGTTCACACATTTAATGGAGGTTTTGTGGTTCACTTTGCCATTAATGGTAAAATGCTGTTCTGTCCACAGTAAAAACTGCTTTGTTCTGACATTTGCCCATCGAAAGGATATGAAAACTGGAAGCAAAATGTGATACTGTAGATAGGTTCAGCTGTCATCCTCCCAAGCTAAGGACCTATGCGTGTGCGTGTTATGTAACAGATTTCCTGTCTTTAATTATAGAAAGGGTGTTACCCAGCCCTCCCGTTGTCATTATTGCTGTTCTCTTTGTTCAACAACAGCAGAACTTGACCTCTCTTTGGTTTAAATCATACTGAACTCTGACCGTTTCTTGGCATTCGTTTCCTCAGGTGGCACTTTTGTGTGGGCAAAGGAACATTTTCCAAGCCCTGCTGTGACTCATTTCACCTCGTGTGCCTTCAATTTAGGAACTGACATGGCAGTAGCTAAGCTAATTATAAGACTCGGATGTGGAACACAACACATTTCAAATTTGCTCCATTAGGGTATGCAAATTTTGCTCTCCAATAATAATAGTTTAGATTGTAGCCTAGCACATTTTTCATGATGATTATCCTGTTATGGAATAAGTAGCTTTATTTCTTCTCCCCAAGTAGGAAATATTATTGGGAGTTTGGGAAGTTGAGGAGAGCTTCAGAAGTCAATCCCAAGAGCCCTCTTAGGTTTGTATCGTCAAATGAGTCCTAGAAACGATGTTTTCACTGTGTTCTTGCCGGCTTTACCAGCCACATCCTTCTTAATCGCTGTCTTGGGCAACTTCCATTAGGCTCTTAAATATAAGATTGTGATGAGAGGAAAAGCTGTTAAACTGGCGTTAAAACAGAGGGATAGGCCATTCCCGATACTGTACAGCTCAGTGGAAAGAGCACGGGCTTTGGAGTCAGAGGTCATGGGTTCGAATCCTGGCTCTGCCACTTGTCAGCTGTGTGACTGTGGGCAAGTCACTTAACTTCTCTGTGCCTCAATTACCTCATCTGTAAAATGGGGATTAAGACTGTGAGCCCCATGTGGGACAACCTGATTCCCCTGTGTCTACCCCAGCGCTTAGAACAGTGCTCTGCACATAGTAAGCGCTTAACAAATACCAACATTATTATTATCATTACACAGTATAACTCTTTATCAGTAGAACTGGCCACCTTGTTTTTAATCTCCTTCTCACTTCAATGCCTGATATGTTCCAGAGATTGGGTTCTGGTTATCAGAATCAGGCGAAGGTAATTTTTGTGGTGGGGGAATTCTTAGTTTAATCCATAAATTATACACAAGAGGATCTGTGCATTTTCAAGTTAAATCCTGCCTGGGTTTAACTCATCCTGTTTGGAGGGCAAACAGAGTTTGTAAAGTGGGGAGGGTGGCATTTTTCCCCCCCTTTTTTTTTTCTTTTTCTTTCTCTTCTCTTATACAGCTCAGAGAAAAGAGCTATTTTGGAAAGCAGTATGACAAGGAACCTCTCATAATGAACAACTCTGTCAAATTGATACGGCCTAGGGCATCATCACCCCACCCGCTGCCCCTGACAGGATGTTTGAGGGAATATTTGGACAAAGAATGTTGGTTTTAACCATCTTCATAGGATGAAGATGGGGTTCCTAGCCTTTTGCTCTTTGGGTCCTGAATGAAATTCCAAGCCTTCAGGTGTTATATGACATTTGGCCCTGGGATTCATGTACCCAGTTTGGGAGCCCAGCCTTGTGGGTTTATCTTCCTTCTCTCTGCTGACCCACTGCTCATTTATTCATTCAATTGTATTTATTGAGCGCTTACTTTGTGTAAAGCACTGTACTAAGTACTTGGGAGAGTACAATATAACAATAAACAGACACATTCCCTGCCCACACCGAGTTTACAGTCTAGAGAGGGAGACAGACGTTAACAGTTTGCCAGGAAAGCTTAACTCTGAAGCCACTTCCTGAGGTCTAGGAGCTGGGTCCAGAGGGAAAGGGGAATCAAAGAGTGGGTGGGGTTAGGAGACGTATTCTGAATGTTGGACAATTGACACCATTTATCTGGTTGTGACTGCCATATGGCAGGGCCGGGGGAAGGGGATCACTGGAAGCTTCTCCCAACTGCTACTCGTTCCAGGAAATTGGCCATCTCAGACCACTCCCTTTGTGTGATTATCAAGTCCATTTTATAGAACACGTTAGATTAGTCTTCCAAATATGTCATTCATTTTGCTGTTGTTTTTCTCAAGATTGTTAAATTTGTTTGAAAAACGTACCACCTTTGACCAACCAAACTTATTTGTTCTAGCAGTCTTGTTTCTAAACCACTGTGAGGCGTGGGGTCTGGTTAGTCATCTTGGTCCTCTTCCAACTTGGTCAGGAGGGTGACCACTCAGACACTAAAGAAGATGGCAAACACGCAGCCCAGGATTTCGGGGAGGAGTAAAACGGGAGAGGTGGGGCGTGATCCGACTTCACCTGGGCAGGAGCACTGCCCCACTTCCCTGGTACTGGGTGTTCCAGAATGTTTTCTTATATTGAGGCTGGGTTTCAGTACTGTTCCCTCCCCCCATAGTTCATACAACCTCTCCTATGTTTTATCTCTTGGATTTCTGGGCCTCCTGCATCTTTTCCAATTGGATTCAAACAGCATGGGATGTTGGACTGTCCGTGATTGAGTGTCGCTGAGTTTCTGATTTCTATATACCACTCCGAATTGTCTATTTCCCCAACATGCCTTTGGGTTAGGGATTAGTATCGTAGTGCGGCTGTAGAAACAGAGGCACGGAGACATAGAAATTAAGTGACTTGCCCAAGGTTGTCAAGTCAGCCAAGCTGGGACTCAGCTGAGAGGTCAGTCCACCAAGGCACGCTACTTTTAACAGAAGTTTTAAATGTCACTGTGCTTTCCTGTCTTACCTAGACAAGGAGCTGGAAAGGCAGTGTAAGCCTGCCAAGGGTGCCTTCCATGGGTGGTGTTGCATGAGAAGAATTACAGTCCAGGTGTGGGATGCACCATCCCTAGTGGGATGTGCCCCTGGCAGCCTGCAGCAACAATGAGTGGCACTTCTGGGCTTGGGATAGCTTCCAAGTGTGGGCAGTGTGCTGTTCCTCCACTGGTTGTCCCTATGAGTGTATACTGGGTTTCATTGGAAGGGACTGACTCTCACTGTACCTTGGTCTTGTCTATCTTGCCACTGACTTCTCGCCCACAGCCTGCTTCTGGCCTAGAATGCCCTCCCCCTTCATATCTGAGAGGCCATTATTCTCCCCTCCTTCAAAGCCTTATTGAAGGTACATCTCCTCCAAGAGGCCATACCTGACTAAGCCCTCCTTTCCTCTTCTCCCACTCTCTTCTGCATCAGCCAGACTTGCTCCATTTATTCATCCCCCCTCCCACCCGCGCAGCACTTATGTACATATCTGTAATTTATTTATTTCTACTAAGGTCTGTCACGCCCTCTAGACTGTAAGCTTGTCGTGGGCAGGGAATGTATCTGTTTATTGTTGGATTGTACTCTCCCAAACGCTTAGTACAGTGCTCTGCACACAGGAAGCACTCAGTAAATACGATTGGTTGTGGCAGCTTGGGGTACTCCAGGTCTGCCAGGAATTTGGGTAGTTTTAGGGGAGCTGTGAGCAAGCTTAGTGGAGATCTGGATGAGATTGGACCAGTTTTCACTTTGAGGGACTCATTGGAGGAGCTGGGACAGCTGTTCAGTATCATCCCAGCACTCTGGGAAATGCACTGGGGAAGCAAAAACCTGAAACCCCCATTCAGTCAGTCTCTACATCTTGCTGGTTCTCCTCTATTATATTTCATGAATCTGCCCGTTCCTTTCTATCTCTCTTGGCATCAGCCTAGTTCAAGCCCTCATCACATCCTGCCTGCATTACTGCAACAGCCTCTCCTTCATTACCCCAGTCAGCAAGGGGAAATAACATCAAAATCATCCCCAACACAGTCAATAAATAGTATTTACTGAGTGCCTACTCTGTGCAGAGCTCTGTCATAAACACTAGAAAGAGTCCTCTAGACTGTAAGCTTGTTATGGGCAGGTAATGTGTCTGCTAATTCTGTTGCATTGTCCTCTCCCAAGTGCTTAGTACAGTGCTCTGCACTCTGCTCAATAAATATGATTGATGGACTGATTGCAATTGCCAGGCACTAAAATAGATTACAGGCAGGAGGAAGCAATAGAGCACAAAGATATGTACATACATATGTACATACATTGTTGTTGTACATACTACAACAGGGATATATGAGTCCCCAAGTACTTAGGGGATCAGCAACTGCTGAAGTGGTAGTTGTGGGGAGGAGGGGAGGAGGTTATGGAGCTGATATTAATCAGGGAAGGCCTCCAGGAGGATTTGTGATTAAAGAAGGGCATTGAAACAGAGTGGTTTGCGGGATGTGAAGGGGAAGAGAATTCCAGGCAGAAGGGAAGGCCCAAACAAAGGATCTGCAATGAGATGAGACCTAGCACAGTGAATACATAGGCAAAAGAGGAGCAAAGTGGGCAAATTGGAGTGTCATGGGAGAGGCATGAGGATTGAGTTGATTTTTTTTTATGGTATTTATTGCACATTTACTGTCAAGCACTAGGGTAGATCCAAACTGATCAAGTTGGACACAGTCCACATTCCACGTGGGGCTCACAGTCTTAATCCTCATTTTGCAGATGAAGGAAGAGAGGCACAGAGAAGTTAAGGTTATACAGCAGACAGTGACAGAACCATGATTAAAACCCAGGTCCTTTGACTCCCAGGTCCCTACTCTTTCCACTAGGTCACGCTGCTTTTCTTAAAACCAACAGTCAAGAGTGTCTATTTGATGTGGAGAGGAATGGGCAATCATTGGAGGCTTTTGAGGTGGGGAGAAAAATGATCTGGGTAGCAGGATGAAGTTATAGACTGGAGAAGGGAGAGACTGGAACTAGGGACATCTGCAAGGAGATAAATGCAGTAATCTATTGGGGATTTGACAAGTGCTTGTGTGAGCATGGGGAAAGTTCAAATGGAGAGGAATGAATGGACTCTAGAGTAGTTGTAAGGGAAGAACCAATAGGATTTGGTGACAGACGGTATATGGAGGTTGAAAGAGAGAGAGGAGTCAAGGAGAATGCCAGGATCACTGGCTTGAGAGATGAGGTGGATAGTGATGTTGTCAACAGTGAAGGGAAAGTTAGATGGAGGAAAGGATTTTAGAGAAAACAGTTTTGGACATACCCATCTTGAGGTACCAGTGGGACAGCTGTGTAGCAGTGTCCTGGAGGCAGGAGGAAATGTGAAATTGCAGAGAAGAGAGGTCAGGGATAATGAGGTAGATATGGAAATCATCTTTGTAGAGCTGGTGATTGAAGTTGTGAGAGTGAATGTTTCCCAATGGAACCATGCCATCAGACATCAGGGAATTGGAAAGCTACATAGAAGCAATGTGGACCAGTGGAAAAAGCACAGGCCTAGGAGTCACAGGACTTGGGTTCTAATCCTGGCTCTGCCACATACCTGCTGTGTGGCCTTGGGCAAGTCACTTAACCTGTGCCTCAGTTCTGCAAAATAGGGAGTCAATAACCGTTCTCCCTCCTACTTAGACTGTGACTCCCATTTGGGACCTTTTCATCTTGAATCTACCCCAGTGCTTAGTACAGTGCTTGGCACATAGTAAATCCTTAACAACTACCATGATTATTGTTACATAGCAAATCATCTGCTTCTGCTCAAATGTATCAGCATATTATCAGCAACCTTATCTATTGCCTCCCTTCCAATAGAAAACCACCATGGGGGCATCCAAAAACTAAATCCTGGCACTTCATGTATTATATCATTTCCTAAAAATAGGTTTTGAAAGATGTACTGATCACTTCAGCCATATGAGATGCTCAGTGTTGGACTGAGCATTGGCTTGTGTGCTCCAAACTTGAGGTACTGTCACAATTGATGTGTCATTTGAACTATTAAGAAATCAAGGGTCCAAAGAATAAAGAAATCTAGATGCAGACAGAGAATATATTTCTCCAGTCAGAGGTCTTGGGTTCTAATCCCGGCTCTGCCACTTGTCAGCTGTGTGACTTTGGCCAAGTTACTTAACTTCTCTGTGCCTCTGTTACCTCATCTGTCAAATGGGGATTAAGACTGTGAGCCCCACTTAGGACAACCTGATTACCTTGTATCCTCCCCAGTGCTTAGAATGGTGCTTGGCACATAGTAAGTACTTAACAAATACCATCATTATTATTATTATTATTATTATTCTCCAAAGCAGTATCAGACAAGCATCAAGGTATCAAGTTCCTATAGGTTTTGCCTCCAAAACTCCCAGACAGAATATGCAGATCAAGATAGGGAGCATATGTGACAGTGATGTGATGCCAAAGTCAAAGAGATCGAGGAATGTACTGGCCAACACCAAACTCAGAAGTCTTTACTCATCTCTAAAGCAGCTATTTGGCCCCACTTACCCTGAAGAGAATAGATGGATTAACAGAGAAGAAATCTTGACCGGATGGCAAGAGCATTACAGTGATCTCCAGAACATGCACTCCACCATGGAGGAGAAGCCCTTGAAAGCATGAGAAAGAAGCCAAAATGTGAAAATGTGGCCGTAACGGTCACTCGAGGAAGTAACTTGCACAGTTAAAGCCATGAACTAAGGTAAAGTACCTGGATCGGCTAGCAGTTCTGCAGGAATCAATAAGCAAGGTGGGAGCCTATCCTCAGTTCATGGAATGCTAAAGAAATATCAGAGGACTTCAAAGAGGCCATTATAATCACCACCTTCAAGAAGAAGGTATGACAGCTAGGTGATAATTGCAACAGCAGCATGGCCTAGTGGAAAGAGCACGGGCCTGAGAATCAGAGGACCTGGGTTCTAATCCCGTGTCTGCCAGTTGCTTGCTGTGTGATCTTGGGCAAGTCACTTAAATTCTTTGTGCCTCAGTTCTGTTCTCCCTCTTACTTAGACTTTGAGCCCCCTGTGGAACAGGGATTGTGTCCAACCTAATTAATTTGTATCTTCCCCAGTGCATAGAGCAGTGTATGATACATACTAAGCGCTTAACAAATAGATAAAAACTGAGCTATTTTATTGCTTTGAATTGTCAGTAAAATTCTAGCCAGAATTGTTCTGAATGGCATATATCTAGTTCGACAGGATACAAACATCAGCAAAAATCTTTGAGACAGTAATTCAGAAACAGAGTTCTAGGGGCAATAAGTCATTCAAATGATTATAACTGTGGTATTTAAGCCCTTAGTCTATGTCAAGCACTGTACTAAGCACTGGACAATGCAAGGTAATCAGGTCCCACATGGAGCTCACAGTCTAAGTAGGAGGGAGAACAGTTATTATATTATTATAACTATTATGGTATTTGTTAAGCGCTTACTATGTATCAAGCACTGTTCTGATGGCTGGGGCAGGTACAAGTTAATCAGGTTGGACACAGTCCATGTCCCACATGGGGTTCCCAGTATAAGTAGGAGGGAGAACAGGTATTTAATCCCCATTTTTCAGTAGAGGAAACCAAGGCCCAAAAAACGTAAGTGACTTCCCCAAGGTCACACAGCAAGCAATTTGCAGAGCTGGGATTAGAACCCAGGTCCTCCAGCTCCCAAGCCTGTTCTCTTTCCACTAGGCCACATGGCTTCTCAGTAGCAGAATAGCATGATATATTTGGCACAGCACCATGGACTAATACTAAATCTGAAAGAAAATCAAGTTATGTACTAGCCTAAACCTGGGAAACCCTAGTTATAACCCAAGATTTTCATTAGCAACACTGAAGAACATAGATACCAATGCAACACCTAAATCACAATGTGACTTTAGACCAAAATGAAGATATAATCTTTGTAGCTCAACAAAAAAAGGAAAATGACAGGAAGCAACATTTGACACTCACAGCAGATAAGGGCTCTGGTGGCTGTCAAACCAATTTGTCTACCCTAAGGTGCTCATCCAGTCCCTAAGGTTGTTCTGTGACAGTGTGATTGGTCACATTAGAGCTGCAGGTGCTGTCTGATGTTTCCCTGCCCCTATCAGAGCTGTAGCATAAATTGAATCCTTGCTGCCACGCTTGAGGATGCAACAGGGGTTTGGGCACCTGGAATCAGAATATGCCTCTGATCCCCTGGGAAATTTCCAACTTCATTTGACTGTGAACGTTAAAAGAAGCTTTTGAGAAGGAGCATGGCCTAGTGGAAAGAGCATAGGCCTGGGAGTCAGAGGACCTGGATTCTAATTCCGGCTCTGCCACTTAACTGCTATGTGACCTTGCACAGGGCACTTCATTTCTCTGTGCCCCAGTTACCTCATCTGTAAAATGGGGATGAAAATGGTGAGCCCTACATGGGACAGGGACTGTGTCCAGCCTGATTAACCTGTATCTGCCCAAGGGCTCAAGACAGTGCTTGACACATACTAAATGCTTAACAAATGCCATAAAAAAAAGTCATCCAAGAAGTAATAGAAGTTGATGACTGTGAACCCCATGTGGGAAAGGGACTGTATCTGATCTGTATTACTTCTTCCCTAGAGCTTAGCACATAGTAAGCTCTTAACAAATACCACTGTTATTATTATTACTATTATTATTATTATGACTGTGCTCCTGAGGTACCTACCCAAGAAAAGATGAGAATGATTAAAAATGGCTTTGCCAAGTCAGCACAGTAATAATAATAATGGTGATATTTGTTAAGCACTTACTATGTGCCAGGCATTGTTCTAAGCGCTGGGGTAGATACAGGATAATAGGGTATCCCTGTCCCTGTAGTCCCTGTCCCAAAAGGGCTAATAGTTTTAATCCTCATTTTGCAGATGAGGGAACTGAGGCACAGATAAGTTAAGTGACTTGCCTGAAGTCACACAGCAGACAGGTGGCGGAGCTGGGATTAGAACCCAGATCCTTCTGACTCTTAGGCCCATGCTCTATCCACTAAGCCATGCTGTTTCTCCAGTGTTACAGTCTGACAGTAAGTAGGAAGAAAAGTTTGTTTACCAAGCTATTCATTGGACTGTCCAACACACAGCCAAAGATTTTCATCAGGACACTAGACTCCCAACCCCCAACAGGAACAAAGTAGCTCAAGTAGCTGCTCTATGGTAAATTAAACAGAAAAAAATAGAAACAGGGAGAATTGAACAAATGATTTCAAGACACAATAAAATCCAGTTCCAAATAATATGATATGGAAATGAACTTTTGGTACTCCACCACAACAGAAAGGTCATCACAGCCTGCTGAGCAGCAATCCGAAGGGCAACTCTCTTTGAGGCAAGGCTATTTGAATTTCTGGATAACAAGAGCCAGGGCCTGTGTGTGCAAACACATCAGTGTAGCAAGGAGCTCATGATGTAGAAGGACAGAAGAGAGGAAAGAATAACATGATTAACATCCGTTTGCTTCAAGTGTAGTGACACAGTAGCTACATAGCTGAACTTTTCATATGTCTAATCCCCTTGGAGCAGTAAGACATTCTACTGATGGTAATGTGCTTAAAACAATTGTCATTAAAACTCATCTTTTATGTCGTGGGAGAGGCTGCACAGTCACAGCTCTGCAGTCCTCAGCTTCTCAGTGTTGATGGAACTGACTGCTGGTTTAAGAATTATGATTGCTAAGTCTCTAATTCCAGGAAATAGTGGTCGAGTCTACATATATTGATTATCAGGATAATTCAGGTCCTAAATTGCACGTTGTGGCCTGAATTATCTTCCATTTTTATTTTATTTCATGGTATTTGTTAAGCACTTGCTATATGCCAGGCACTGAACTAAGCGCTGGGGTAGATACAAGATAATCAAGTTAGACACAGACCCTGTCCCACCGTCTAAGAATTTTAGGTCGATGGGAGCTGGAGTCTTTTTGGCTTGGCATATCCAGATAATTCCACCCTAAACATGTTTTCAGCACTCAGTTGTCTGGGTAATTTCCATGTGTAGACCATACTTGTTCCCTATTTCTGATGGGACATTTTTTACTTTATACCATTGGAATTGTGATATTTAGAAAACCCTGAACCATGTTTCATGAAAAGCCTTGTTGCTTCAGAAAAAAGTGCCCCAGCAACATGACATGGATTCCTTATGTAGATCTTAGAGAGAAAGGCATTCAAGAAACCCAGATAATATACAGGGGAACAGCTACCAGTGAAGACATTTTCTAGTGAACTTTTAATTTTACCCCAAAGTGCATGAGATCCAACCCTAACCAGGTAAAATAACTGATTTTGCAAAATGTGCAGTAGTTTGGCACTATTTGTCAGAAGGCAGTGTGGGGCCTTAGCTAAAAGAAATTGTGTGACTAATTTGTAGCAATGAGGTTTTCAAGCAAGAATTTCTCTAAACCTTGAGGATAAATGGGTAAGTTACCTTGAAAATGAACTTGTTTCACAAAATGCAGGTGTTGAGCCTTTTATATTTGGTATTCTCATTCCTGTTTGGTTGCCGTATTTGAAAACTTTGGAATAGCTCTTAGCCTATTGTCCATCAACTCTCAAGAATCCAGCACAAAAGGAGCTGGACAACATTAAGTGTATACAAGCTGCAGTTTCCAGGAAGTGGGGAATGTGGATATCTCTTAGTGTAACCAGGAAGCCTGCTTTAAAGGGCCAGCTTCTATGGTTTTCCTTCCCAGTTTAGCAATCCACAACTGATAGATTTTACAGACTGTTCTTTTTCCCTCCCTTCAGTTCAGTAACCCGTTAATATGTTTGGATAAATATCCTGATATTTTAGTGGCTCTCCATTTGAAGAAGAAGCCATTGATAATTTTCAGAATATTATTGGCTGACAATACAGTGGTCAGTGAGTTGATAGGTAGTGTTTATTGAGTACCATCTGGGTTTCAGGCACTGTACTAAGTGTGGCTCAGTGGAAAAAGAGCCAGGGCTTGGGAGTCAGAGGTCATGGGTTCTAATCCAGACTCCGCCGCTTGTCAGCTGTGTGACCTTGGGCAAGTCAGTTAACTTCTCTGTGCCTCAGTTACCTCATCTGTAAAATGGGGATTAAGACTGTGAGCCCCACGTGGGACAACCTGATCACCTTGTATCCCCCCAGCGCTTAGAACAGTGCTTTGCACATAGTAAGCGCTTAAATGCCATCATTATTATTATTATTATTACAATGTAATTATTGGGCATAATCCCTGAGTGTAAGGAGTTTATAATCTATCGGGGAGACAGACACTAAAATACATTACAGATAGGAAGGAAAAGGAGAAGGGGCTATGTTCACGAGTTACTGCCCAAGTAATAAGGTATGTAGGAAGAATATAAGTTCATTCATTCATTCAATAGTATTTCTTGAGCGCTTACTATGTGCAGAGCACTGTACTAAGCGCTTGGGATGAACAAGTCGGCAACAGATAGAGACAGTCCCTGCCGTTTGACGGGCTTACAGTCTAATCGGGGGAGACGGACAGACAAGAACAATGGCAATAAATAGAGTCGAGGGGAAGAACATCTCGTAAAAACAATGGCAACTAAATAGAATCAAGGCGATGTACAATTCATTAACAAAATAAATAATAATAATAATAATGTTGGTATTTGTTAAGCGTTTACTATGTGCAGAGCACTGTTCTAAGCGCTGGGGCAGATACAGGGTAATCAGTTTGTCCCACGTGAGGCTCACAGATAATCCCCATTTTACAGATGAGGTAACTGAGGCACAGAGAAGTGAAGTGACTTGCCCACAGTCACACAGCTGACAAGTGGTGGAGCCGGGATTAGAACCCATGACCTCTGACTCTCAAGCCCGGGCTCTTTCCACTGAGCCACGCTGCTTCTCAAAATAGGGTAATGGAAATATATACAGTTGAGCGGACGAGTACAGTGCTGTGGGGATGGGAAGGGAGAGGTGGAGGAGCAGAGGGAAAAGGGGAAAAAGAGGGTTTAGCTGCGGAGAGGTAAAGGGGGGCTGGCAGAGGGGGTAGAGGGAGAAGAGGAGCTCAGTCTGGGAAGGCCTCTTGGAGGAGGTGAGTTTTAAGAAGGGTTTTGAAGAGGGGAAGAGAATCAGTTTGGCGGAGGTGAGGAGGGAGGGCGTTCCAGGACCGTGGGAGGACGTGGCCCAGGGGTCGACGGCGGGACAGGCGAGACCGAGGGACAGTGAGGAGGTGGGCGGCAGAGGAGCGGAGCGTGCGGGGTGGGTGGTAGAAAGAGAGAAGGGAGGAGAGGTAGGAAGGGGCAAGATGATGTAGAGCCTTGAAGCCTAGAGTGAGGAGTTTTTGTTTGGAGCGGAGGTTGATAGGCAACCACTGGAGTTGTTTAAGAAGGGGAGTGACATGCCCAGATCGTTTCTGCAGGAAGATGAGCCGGGCAGCGGAGTGAAGAATAGACTAGAGCAGGGCGAGAGAGGAGGAAGGGAGGTCAGAGAGAAGGCTGACACAGTAGTCTAGCCGGGATATAACGAGTGCTATGGGAGGTTGCAAATACTTATATAGGTGGTGTGGAGTTGCTGAAGTGGAAGTTGGAGGGAATATACATTGGGGAAATGAGAAATTAATCTGGGAAGGCTTCCTGAAGGAGATGTTTATTCCAGGAGGGCTTTGAAGATGGGGAGAGTTGCGATGTGCTGGATATGAAAGGAGAGGGAGTTCCAGTGGGGAGGGAAGGTGCAAAAAACTGGTGGAAGAGGTGAGAATGAGCACAGTGAATAAATGAGTGTGAGAGGAACAGAGTACGATCTGGGGTGTAGTGGGAGAAGAGTGTGGATAAGCAGGAGAGCGAGATCTGATGGAGTGCCTTCAAGCCAATGATCAGGAATTTCTTGATCGATGCAAAGAGGAGGAATTAACCGCTATTTGAGGTTTGTGAGAAGTGGGAAGATGTGCGCACATTGGTGTTTTAGAAAAATAATATGGGCAGCAGAAAGAAGTATAGATTGGAGGCAGGGACATTAGAGAGGAGACTAATGCAGTAGTTAATCCAGAATATAACAAATGCCTAGACCACCGTGGTGCCAGTTTGGGTGGAGAGAAAGGGGCAGATCCTTGAAACACTGAGGAGGGAAAAGTCAATAGGGTTTGGCGACACATTCAATCTAGGGGTTGTAAAAGAGGGAAGATAATGCCAAAGTTGAGGGAAGAAGAAGGTGGTGATACTGTCAGTTGTGATGGGAAAGTGAGGTGGAGGAGATGATGGATAGTAATTTGTATTTTTAAAAGATTTTTATTTTCCAAAGCACTTTAATATCAGTGATCTCATTATATCCTCACAATATCCTTATGAGGTAGGGAGAGGCAGAGATGGATGATCTGCATTTTAGAGATGAGGAAACCGTCATTGCTCCCTGGCCCACATCCTACCTCTGGCCTGGAACGCCCTCCCTCTTCACATCCATCAAACAATCACACTTGCCCCCTTCAAATTCCCACTGAAGGCTCACCTCTCCAAGAGGCCCTCCCAGACCAAGCCCCTCTTTTCCTCAGCTCCCCCTCCCCTGCACATTGTCCCGACTCACTCCCTTCCCCCTCAGCACTTGTGTATATATGTATAATTCTATTGATCAGTATTTATATACAATTCTAATTCTATTTATCTATACATCTATTTATCTATACATTTTCTATACATATCTATAATTCTATTTATATTGATGCCTGTTTACTTGTTTTGATGTCTCTCTCCCCACTTCTAGACTGTAAGCCCAGTGTGGGCAGGGATTGTCTCTATTGCTGAATTGTACTTTCCAAGCGTTTAGTACAGTGCTCTGCACACAGTGAGCACTCAATAAATACAATTGAATGAATGAATGAATGAAGCTAAAGGATTTACATGACTCGCCCAAGGTCACACAGCATGCCAGTGGCAGAGGTAGAACTACAATCCATTAGTGAAGCAGCATGGTCTAGAGGCAAGAGCATGGGCCTGGGAGTCAGAAGGTAATGGGTTCTAATCCTGGCTCCGCCGCAAGTCTGCTATGTGACCTTGGGCAAGTCACTTAACTTCTCTCTGCCTCAGTTACCTCATCTGTAAAGTGGGGATTGAGACTGTGAGCCTCATATGGAACAGGGACAGTTCCTGATTACCTTGTATCTACTCCAGTGCTTAGAACAGTGCTTTGGCACATAGAAAGCGCTTAACAAATACCATCATTGTTATTATTATCCAGATATTCTTTTTTTAATGGTGTTTTTAAGCACTTACTATATATCAAACACTGTCCTAAGCACCGGGGCAGGTACAGGTCAGTTAGGTCAGACATAGTTCCTGTCCCGCATAGAGAGAGAACAGATTTTTTATTTTATTTTATGGTAAAGCTTACTATGTGGCGGGCACTGTACTGAATGCTAGGGTAGACATGAGGTAATCAAAGTGGACACAATCCAGTCCCACATGGGGTTCACGGTCTTAATCCCTATTTTACAGATGAGGTAACTGAGGCACAGAGAAGTTGTGACTTGCCCAAAGTCATAGAGAAGACAAGTGTCGGAGCTGGGATTGAATCTCCATTTTACAGTTGAGGGAACCAGGCAAGGCACATGGCAGTAAAGTGACTGGCCCCAGATCACACGGCAAGCAATTGGCAGAGCTGAGATTAGAACCCAGGTCCTCCGACTTCAAAGCCCCTGCTCTTTCCAGTAGCCCATGCTGCTTCTCCTGACTCCCAGTGCCATACTCTTTCCACTAAACCACACTGCCTGCCTGGATCATTTAGTATTTTTGGCTTATATTTACCAGTTTTACATTGAAATTAGAGTAAAAATGGGGTCCTGGAGGTGGAAGGCATTTTAGGAGATGAGTTGATCTAGTCCCTTATAATAACTATGGTATTTGTTAAGTGCTTACTATGTACCAAGCACTGTTCTAAACACTGGGGTACATAATAATAAATATGGTATTTGTTAAGCGCTTACTGTGTGCCAGGCACTGTATTAAGCTCTGCGGTGGAAACAAGCAAATGGGGTTGGACACAGTCCCTATCCATGTGGGGCTCACGGTCTCAATCACCATTTTCAGATGAGGCAGCTGAGGCACAGAGAAGTGAAGTGACTTGTCCAAAGTCACACAGCAGACAAGTGGCAGAGCCCATATTAGAACCCAAGTCCTCTGATTCCCAAGCCCGTGCTTTTGCCCAGGCAATAGATTAACTAAAACATCCTTTGTGGGCAGGGACCGTGTCTACCATCGCTGTTATATCATCCTCTCCCAAGAACTTACTATAGTGTCTTGCACACAGTAGATGTACTGCACATAGCAGGTGGGCCGTAAATATGACTGATTGATTGAACCATCCAGTACAGATGTATGTTCATTTCATAAAGATTTCAGGGAAGGAGACAACAGTCACCTGTAGTGGCCTATCAGAGATTTACCACCTGAATAAAATGCTTTTCCTTATGTCCAACCAAGATTTCTCTAATGTTAATGTAATCCCGTTTCCTCTTATTCACTTGTGAGTAGACAGGGAAAACAACTTGTCATCATCCTCTGAGTCACCCTCTAATTCCTTTAACCCTTCCTCTAGCCAATAAAACAATTGTATTGATTGAGCTCATTCTCTGGGCAGAACCCTACACTAAGTGCTTGAGAGAGCACAATACAACAGGTTGGTAGATACCCTGCCCCCTGGGAATTTACAGTTTAGAGGGGAAGACAGACATTAAAATAAATTCCGGATGTTTACGTAAGTGCTGTGGGTTTGAGGGTGGGCTGAATAAATGGTACAAATCTCAGTGCAAGGGCAATGCCGAAGGGAGAGGGACTAGGGAAAGTGAGGGCTTAGCTGGGGAAGGCCTTTTGGAGGAGATGTTATTAAACTCTTAAGATGGGGAGAGTGGCGGTCTATCGGTTATGAAGTGGGGTGGGAGTTCCAGGCCAAAGGCAGGAAGTGGGCGAGGGTACAGGGGAGAGATAGACAAGATAAAGGTACAGTAAGTAGGTTGGATCGGCTTGGATCAACATTAGTATCAGTTTGGCTGGAGAGGAAAGGGTGGATTTTAGTGATGTTATGAAGGTAGAACCGTCAGGATTTGGTGACGGTGATCATGTGGGTTGAATGAGAGAGATGTCGAAGATAATGCCGAGGTTATGGGCTGGTGAGGGGGGATGATGGTGCTGTCTACAGTGATAGGAAAGTCAAGGGGAGGACAGGTTTTGGGTGGGAAGGTGGGAAGTTCTCTTTTGGACTTGTTAAATTTGAGGTGTTGGTAGGATGGGACTTCCAAGTAGAGATGTCCTGGAGGCAGGAGGAAATATGAGACTGCAGAGGAGGAGGGAGATCAGGGCTGGAGATATAGATTTGGGAAGCATCTGTATAGAAATGATATTTGAAGCCGTGGGTGTGAATGAGCTCTCTAAGGTACTGCATTTAAATGGAGAATGGAGGGGGACCCAGAATTGAGGATTGAGGGACTCCCCCAGTTATGGTGTGGGAGGCATAGGAGGAGCCTGTGAAAGTGACTGAGACGGAATGGCTAGAGAGATAGGAGGAGAACTAGGAGAGGACAATGTCAGTAAAGCCAAGGTTAGATAATGTTTCCAGGAGAAGGGAGTGGTGCACTGTGTTGAATGGAGCTGAGAGGTCGAGGAGAATTTGGCTGGCATAGAGGCCATCGGATTTGGCAAGAAGATCATTGGTGACCTTTGAGAGGGTAATATCCATGGAGTGAAGGGGTCTGAAGCCAAATTTTGGAAGGGGGGGTGGCAGCGGCGATGAAGGAGACAGTTGGGGGAGAGGAAGTGGAGGCAGCGGTTGTGGACAATTCTCTTAAGGAGTTTGGAGAGGAATGGTAGGAGGGAGATGGGGTCAGGGGAGGTTTTTTTAGGCTGGGGAGACATGAGACATGAGTTTGAAAGCAGTGGGGAAGAAGCCATTGGAGAGTGAAAAGTTGAAGATGGTGGTCATGAAGGGAAGAAAAGAGGAGGCAAGTGTTTGATTAGGAGTGAAGGGTTGGGGTCAGAGGTGCATGTGGAGGGGGTGGATTTTGAGAGGAGATGGTAGATCTTTTGAGATAGTGCTGGGAAAGATGAGAGAGTCGAAGGTAGGGACAGGAGGGAGGGAGGGACTAGAGAGGAGCAGGGGAGATTTTAGAGAGATCACACCTGATGGTCTCAATTTTCTCAATGAAGTACATGGCCAGGTAATGACCAGGGGCAAGAGATGTGGGGGGACAAGGTGTTTGAGGAAGGAGTTAAACATTTGAAGCAACAGGTCTCAAAGAACCTATTTTTCTACCCTTTTAATCAGCCCAGGCACTCTTCTCTGGGTTCTTTCCAATCTCTCTTAAACTTTTTCAAAGGCTAATGACAAAACTGGATGCACTATTCTAATAAAATTAGGACCAAGACAGAAAGATTTTGCATGCCATACTTCTGTTTATCTGCATTCTATACTTGTATACTGAACTTTTTGAATTTGAATTTTTCCTTAAAAATAAATATGGGGAATGGTAGGCAGCTCATTTTCCCTGCTTCCTAGCTTTCTTTCATATCCTAGAACTTACTGCCAAATTGTCACTTTGTCAAATCACCAGTAAACCAAAAATACTGTTCTCAAATTGGCACCCATCTTTCAACCAGCTAGTAGCAACAGAGTTTGAAACTGTTGGCATTACCGATCACACATCCTTCTCGCTATAAAATGCTATAAGAAAAGGTGGAATTGTGGACCTATATTGCTTTTGGACAGGGGAAGGATCATTCCAGGGGTTATTGCCAAGAAAATGTTGAAAATATAGGGAGTGAAAACTTCTTAATAAAGTTAGGTGGCTTTAGCTGTGAAAAAGAAGTAATTTAATTTGTGTTTTTTTGACATATGCTTTTAGACAAAATGTTGGAAATCTGAAAATCTGTCTCAGTGGGTGATAACATGAAGAATGAACAACAAGATTTCATCAGAAACCCATTGGTGATCAGATTTTCCATTTACTGCATGCAAATAGGGATCTTTTGCTGAGAGATAATCATTATCAGTTTCAAAACCTGCTCCCACTTCAGCAGAAGTCAGTAACTCAGCATCAGTTTCACTTTCAGGTTGATTTAAGATGTTGAAGGATTGAGGGGTTTGCTGAAATACCTTTTTAAAGGGTGTGTTTTTGAGTGTTTTCAACATAAAATTAATTAGCTAAGTTCCAGGAGTCTTGAACTGACTCCAAAACTCAAATTCTTTTTGGTGTTCTTGCTTGTTTAAAGAATGCAAAACCCCAAAGGACAAGCCTGTATCTGTTTGGCTGTATAAACCAGAAAAGAATTTGAAAAATAAAATACCTACCAGTTTATCAGCTGCTAAAATAATGTGAGGAATTTTGTTGTTATAGCAAGGGTTTGTTAGATATAGCAAATACTGTACTTAACTTAAAATAATTGTACTTAACAAAACCAGGAAGAGTAGCAATCAGCCATCTGATTCTTGGTTTTAAATTTGACAATAACATTTATTTTTAGTTCCAGTGTGAAATCCATATGTGAACATTTTAAATTAATTCCTGACCCCAAGTAACTGGGGTCAGTTACCACATTCTTCTCTTTTTTTTTTTAAGACTCTTGTGGGACTGGGATATTAACCAGTGCTTTAGAACAATGCCAGCATTTCCAAGTGGTGTAAGTGTTTCAGGCCAACTCATGTTGCATTCAACTAGGTTATTCCTGAAAGGATATCAGATTCCTTCAATTAGTCCACTGCTTGTTGTGCAGGGAGATTGTCAAATATTTGAGCTAGGATAAACCCCAATCCATAGATAGCCCAGTGAGTTCAGTATTGTGTTCATAAGCATGGTTAAAAAATGTTATCAAGTGGAGAAAATAATTTTTCTCTCTTTTAGACAGCTAATATTTTGAAATGCCTTTTGTTTCCAATAGAAGTTACTATATTCTGTCATCAACATCACTTATAGGAACTCAATATTCAACTTTCTACTTTAATGTGAATAAAATTACTTTTACTCAGTTACAGTTATATCTAGCCAGGATATCACTTTTTTTTTTTGATGTGTACATTTGGAGAATATTTTACATTTCTGAGGCTGCAAATAGAGGATGGTAACTGCTTTTGTCTTCATTTGGATTTATCTGGAATTTAGCAACAAGTCATTTACTTTTAAAAAAAAGTCTAATTAAGGGAAATATGGTTTCTCTGAAACTTTTCAGTACATGAGCTGTGCAGAATTTCTTAATTTGAAATGGTTTCTTTCCCAGTCTTATGGCAATAATACAGGAAATAGAGTGGTTCAGAGTCTAGTAATATCGAGAACTTCACGGTAATGAGGATTTTTGTTTCAGCCTAGTATGAGACATGGGGAACATTATTCATTCATTTCATTCATTCATTCAATAGTATTTATTGAGCGCTTACTATGTGCAGAGCACTGTACTAAGCACTTGGGATGAACAAGTTGGCAACAGATAGAGACAGTCCCTGCCGTTTGACGGGCTTACAGTCTAATCGGGGGAGACAGACAGACAAGAACAATGGCAATAAATAGAGTCAAGGGGAAGAACATCTCGTAAAAACAATGGCAACTAAATAGAATCAAGGCGATGTACATTTCATTAACAAAATAAATAGGGTAATGAAAATATATACAGTTGAGCAGACGAGTACAGTGCTGAGGGGATGGGAAGGGAGGGGGGAGGAGCAGAGGGAAATGGGGGGAAAAGAGGGTTACGCTGCGGAGAGGTGAAGGGGGGGCAGTAGAGGGAGAAGGGGAGCAGGGAGAAGGGGAGCTCAGTCTGGGAAGGCCTCTTGGAGGAGGTGAGTTTTAAGTAGGGTTTTGAAGAGGGGAAGAGAATTAGTTTGGCGGAGGTGAGGAGGGAAGGCATTCCAGGATGGGGTCTTACTATCTCGGCTTGTCTCAATGAGGATGATCATCATTAACAGTAGTTTAAAAAGCTATACTATATTAAATATTAATTCTTTGTAGGCATTTCCATATGATAAAAAATAAATAAAAATGACTGTCTGGTACAATTAAATAAAAATTATATGAACCTTCCAAATTTAAGATATTATACAACCAAAAGATATGTCCATACGTGCTATCCAGACTTTTAAGAAGTCTAAATATCAAGCTCCTGGAGAACATAGAAACCTGGAAAATACTCTGAGACATTCTGACAGCAGACCTAATGGGACAAAATACCCCAGATACAATACTGATAAGAACAGCAAATGGGCACTTCTCTGAAACTTTGTGTCTCAGGCAGCCATCAGGCATTTTTTGTGTGTTCAGCAAGGAGACACCACCAAGGCTGGTTTGATGAAAAATGACTCAGATGAAAAAGCTATTTGCAGCAAAGCAAGAAATGCATCAAACTTTTTGCAGATCATAAAAAGTATAACAAAAAAGAGGCCAGCCCAAACCGATGACTTGTTAAGCAAGTTGAGCTAAGAAACATGAGTAACCAAAGGTAGGATGTCAAAGAAATCCAGCTATATGCTGACCACCACCAAATCCAACCTAATAATTTTTTATGGCATTTGTTAAGCACTTACTATATGTCAAGCACTGTTCTGAGCACTGGTGTGCATTCAAGATAATTAGGTTGGACACAGTCCCTGTCCCACACAGGGCTCAGAGTTTGTCACTAGATTTGTTAAATTGCTAGTTGTCAAGCATTGTGCTAATGCTGGGGTAGGTATATCAACAGATGAGACAACATCCCTGACCCACGTGGGGCTAACAGTCTAGTGTGGAGGTGGAGGGGAGGACAGGGTAATTTATATCCACTTTTACAGATGAGGAATCTGGGCCACAGGGAAATTAAATGACTTGCCCAAGATCACACAGCAGGCAAGTGGCTGAGCTGGGATTAGAATCCAAGTTTCCTGACTCCCGGGCCTATGCACTTTTTACTAGGCCTTGCTGCTTCTTAGGACTTTTACTCATCACTAAAGAAGTCACACGTCCCCACTCACATCGAAGAGAACAGATGGAATCACAAAGAAGGAATCTTGAACAGATGGTGAAGGTATTACAGTGATTTTCAGAACATGCACTCCACTATTGAGTGGAAGATCTTCAAAGCATGGGAAAGCAGCTGTCATGTGAAGATATGGCCTTAGCTCTCACTTGAGAAAGTAACTTCCACAGTTAAAGCCATGGGCTATGACACCTGGATCTGAATGCAATTCTGCAAGAATCTATAAGCAAGATCCTCGGATGTCTGCACTAATTCTTCTTCAACACGTGGAACACCAAAAAAACATCATCACCAGTAGTGTTTACCATTAATGGTATTTATCGAGCACTTACCATGTGCAGAGCACCGTACTAAGTGGTTGTAAGAGTGCGGTACAACAGAATTGGTAGGCACGTTCCTTTCCCATAACAAGCTTACAGTCTAGAGAAGGTGGGGAATATATATATTTAAGTGCTTCAGTGAGAGGGAGCTGTGTGAATACCTTGGTGCTTAGGTGGTGTGGAAGGGTTGAAATGGCAGTACCGGAGATCTAAGGTGGGGAGATTAGAAACTAAATGAAGACCTCATGGAGGAGATATCATTTCATAAGGGCTTTGGAGATGAGAATAGCTGTGGGCTGTTGTTGAAGGGATGGAGGGGGAGGGCATGAATTAGAGGTTGGTGGCAGAGACAAGATTGAGGCCCAGTGAGTAGGCCAGCTTGAGAGGAACAAAGCATGCAAACTGGTACTGTTGGAGAAAAGAGTGAAAGTAGGGAGATGGGAGCAGATTGTCTTAAGGCTGATGGTTAGGATTCTGCTTGATGTGGAGAGAAATGAGCAACCATTTGATGTTAGCATCCATCCCTCCTTCTCTATTCAAATGGCCACTCTGCTGGTTCACACAGTTGATTATCAGCCTCTTTGCTGATCTCTCTGCCTCCATTGTCTTCCCTCTTCTGTCCAAACTTCACTCTGCTCCCTGGATCTTTTTTGCAGATATATCTCCATTCCTCTCTGTAGCAATGAAACTCCTGACCTTTGGGTTTAAAGAACTCAGTTAGTGCTCTCCTATTTATCTACTCTTCTCTCCTACTACACCCCAGCTCACAATCTTCAGTCCTCTTAAGCCAACCTACTCAGTATGCTTTGTTCTTATCACTACCCCTGCCAGTGTCTAACTCACCACCCTATTCCCTGTTTGGAACTGCCCCCCCCCCCCTTCATATCTGACCAACCACAGATCACCACATCTTCAAAGCCCTTCTGAGATCCATTAGGCAGTGCTTGTGGTAACATAGCCCTTCTGGCTGGATATATAAGGAAAATGGATGACAGCAAGATATATCCAAGAAGCTGCTGTTTGGTGAATTGAAAGGGGGCACACCAAGCCAGGAGGACAGAACAAACCTTTAAAGACTTAGTGCAGCATCATTGCAAGCTATATGCTATAGAGGTAGTCAGGCAAGCCAGGTAGCCAGCATTCAGGAGTGGGCTTGTTCTCTTTTAAAGGAAACTTTACAAAGTTTGGGATACTTGGAGTTTTGAAAACAGAGACAGGCTCTGAAATGGGCAAATGCATTGGTGTGGTAAGAACTATTTTCACCTCCTGATTGGATTTCTTCATCAGATGTCCTTCTTACTGAGCTCCGTGCCTCCAATCTTTCCCCTCTTCAGTCTGTCCTACATTCAGCTGCTTGGATATCACCTTAAAATGCCATGCAAAATGCATTACTTCCCTAAAAAATCCCCAGTGGGATTTACGGTTCTCCAACAGCTGTCTCTTTACCTGTCAGCTCTCTTCTCCCATTACGCCTCAGGATGACACCCTTTGTTCCTCCTAATGCTAACCTTCTAATTGTACTGTGCTTTCTGCTTTCCTGTATTCATACCATTGCTCATGCTATTTCCCCTCCAAGGGACTCCCTTCCTCCTCCAACCCACCAAATCTCACTCTTTCCTTCCCACCCACTCTCTTTCAAAGCCTCTTTAAAGATTCACCTCCTCCAAGAAGATTTCTCTGATTAGTCTCTCCCTCTCTGGTCATGTCATCTTATCAGCCAGCTTTAGCAGTGATGCGTACACTTGTCTATTTGCTGTATTTATCGGATGCTTTTGTTTTTATAATGTAACTCTGTGCTGCTGCTCCTGTTTCTCCTGCATGTTTGCAATTTGTATCTTCTTGTCTACCCAAGTGGATTGTAATTTTTTCAAGGATTGGGTCTGTGTTTTTTACTTCAATTGTATGCTTCTGAGCACCAAACAGTACTCAACACCCAGTAGGTCCTCAATAAATATGGATGATGATGATTTACACTCAGTGTGGAAGTGGTGAACCTGCATTGGTCTTTTTGGTCACACTTGCAAGAATGGATAGGATTTTTTTTTTTTTACCATCAGTAGCCTCATTTTGGAAAATTGACAACTAATATCTAACAAAATGGAGAAAATAGATTTTAATAAGATAGATTGTAATCTGGTAAATGTACATATTTAATAAAACAAACCATATTATCCCTCTAAAATGATAGCTTGCATCTTAAAATTCGAGAAGTTTTCAAATTCTTTATTTTTTGTGTTTGAGTGTAAGATAGGGCAATCTCACCATCCATGGCACCACCTTCCTTGGACTCCCAGCCTTGATGAACCCAGTAATCAATTGCTGCTTAGGGCACACTATCTCATTCTTCCTAAACCAACTGTGCCTTTCATCTTGGGATAAGTGTTCATCTGTCATCGTTCATATTTGCCACATCTCCCCAGCTCAATCCTGGAACATTGATGGATAGATATCTCTTCTTTTATGCTGAGGATATAGTACAGAATCTTCTGAAACACCCCCCTATTAAAGGATGAGAGGAGACTCAATCAGCGGTATTTATGAGCACTTCATTCATTCATTCATTCAATAGTATTTATTGAGCGCTTACTATGTGCAGAGCACTGTACTAAGCACTTGGAATGAACAAGTCGGCAACAGAGACAGTCCCTGCCGTTTGACGGGCTTACAGTCTAATCGGGGGAGACAGGCAGACAAGAACAATGGCAATAAATAGAGTCAAGGGGAAGAGCATCTCATAAAAACAATGGCAACTAAATAGAATCAGGGTGATGTACATCTCATTAAACAAAATAAATAGGGTGATAAAGATATATACAGTCGAGCGGACGAGTACAGTGCTGAGGGGGTGGGATGGGAGAGGGCGGAGAAGAGGGTTTAGCTGCGGAGAGGTGAAGGGGGGGTAGAGGGAGCAGAGGGAAAAAGTGGGGAGCTCAGTCTGGGAAGGCCTCTTGGAGGAGGTGCGTTTTAAGTAGGGATTGGAATGTGCAGAGCACTGTACAAGTGCTTGGGAGAGTACAATACAATAAAATTAGCAGACATGTTCCCTGACCATAACAAGGTTACAGTCTAGAGGGACAAAGAGCCAGTAAATAAAATAAGGAGAGGTAGGAAGGGAATTAAGGAGGTACCATATGGACTAAACCAAGACCTGAGAGAGTGTGAAGGAGAAAGGAAAAGTCAACAGAAAATACAGCTGAAAACTGGGAGATAACTCTTGCAGACAGACCAGCCCAGGGCACTACGGTAAGGAAGGTGTAGCTTTTTTTGAGAGGCTTCAAGGGGCTTTTGGAGACAGACATAGACTAAAATAAGGTCAGACAGGGCATACAACATTTTTGGGGGTTTGTGTGTATGTGTTTTTCCTTAAATCCATGATGTTCCTGTTGTACCCATACATTGATAAGGAGGGGCATGTTTTCTAAACTGCTGAAATGCATTCATACATTTAATTAATGGGAAATTAGAAGGGGATTTGCAAACTTGGTTTAGATCCTCTTTTTAAAAAGTGGGTGGGAGGGGAGGGAGTGCCACTGCTTTTAAGCAAGGATGCCTAGTGTCTGGGCAGCATCCTGTGCTGTTGTTTCTTAGCTGAGCCATATGCAGTACTAGAAGACAAAAATACCTTCTTATCTTTGGCCAACAATCTTCTCTTCTCTTCTTCCTTCACCTATCTTACCTCTCATCCTTATTAAGTCTATTGCTGTAATTTGGGTAGTCCCCAACATGGCACCCTCATCCTGGGCAGCAAGCAGTTAAGATTGGCACCTCAGTCATGTCTAACCTGAGGCAGAGAGAACCCTTTGTTCCATGTTGTCAGCGATTCTTGTGCTTAAAAACTTAGCTTCCTGTGCTCCTTTCAATTCAGAAAGAGCAGTAGATGAAAAAACCACAGCAAGTTGGGTTTGAATGGCACATATATCTGGGTTTCTGTCACTTTTAGCAGATAGTACCCCCTCCCCCATCACTTCCTGCCCTGCATTGTGAGTGCACAGGGAGGAGTTCCTTCAGAAAGCTTGAGAAAAAGCTTAGAGCCCAGGCAGTGGAGCTGGTTCAGAGTGTTTCTACATTTAGGGGTAGGAGATCTTTTGGTTTGAAATCTGAGTGGACTACAGTTTCAAAGTACCCCATGGTGTGGTGTTGCTTCTTTGTGCATCCTCAGGTAAGAACAGGTCATGGTAGTTTACAACATGTTAATCTAAGGGATACTCTGCAATGAATGGACTTGTCACAGACCTCAGTTTTACTTTTAAGAAAACAGTGGTTTTGGAAATCTGGGTAATCATAAAAGCCACCAAGGAAAAGGAGAGAACTGCATAGTATAGGAAGTTGCTTTCTGAATTGTAATGTCTCTTTCAAGGTTTGGTGGAGCTAGATTTATGCCAGACTTTTAGCATGAAGCCCAGAAAGAGTGGCTTTTTCTTAAAGAGACATAGTTAAGCATATGTTTTAATGCAGGTTTCCTGAAAATGCATGTTGATAAATTGTTAAAACATCCTTTCACTTTGGGCATGTGTCTGTTCAAGTGCTTAGTACAGTTCTCTGCACATAGTAAGTGCTCAATAAATATGATTGATTTGCATTGTAATGCAAAATGTGCTGAGTAGTTTCTCTTTCATTTGGATTTTAAAGATGGTTATGCAGTAGCTAATTATTTTTGTAAAATTGAGTTGTATAATATTCCACCTCTCTTCATGTGTCTCGTCAATTGCCCTGTTTCTTAATGTGTTACTCTCTAGTGATCAGGTAGGGGAGGACTTCATTTGGAAGGTCTTAAGGGAAAACATATCAGTGCCTTTCTTACACTGATAGGTTTTGTGAGTGAAGCAAAGAGGGGGTACTGTGGTAAGATAGAGCAGGGGGTGAACAGGAGGGTGATGAGAAAATCAGTGTCTTCATACTTCTGATTTTTACTAACAGAACTCTGAAGCACATTAAATTTCTTCAGATGAATTCCTGTTTGTATTTAATACAGCCAGCCTTTACTGTTGAGGCTGAGACAGCCTGGTGAAGTAAGATTTTTTTGTTGTTGTTAGGATTATTACTGTAGGTAGGCACATTTTTTTTTGTTTTTTTGAACAATAAAAGGTGGCAGGGGTTTGGAGAGGAACAATTCAGAAGGGCATAAGGAGCAACAAAGATGGATCATTCAGTGGATTTATTGAGCTTTTGCTGAGCGCAGAGTACTTTAGTGCTTGGGAGAGTACAATACAAGAGAGTTGGTAGACATGTTCCCTGCCCTTAAGGAGCTTACAGTCTAGTGGGAGAGGCAGATATAACTATAAATAAATGCATTATGATATTTTTGTGTATTTAATGAAATGCCCTCCTTTGAATACACAGCCATTCAAAATGTGGTTTGAACTCACCAAGAGAGAATTTTGGGAGATACATTATTCAAGACTTGAGATGTCAAATTTAGTGACCACAAAAATTATTAAAACTGCACTGATATTTTTATGTACAGTTATACAAATTGTCTGTTTCAGTCAATCCATGATATTGATTGATTGATTGATTGATTGAGCACTTACTGTGTGCAGAGCACTGTACTAAATGCTTAGGAAAGTACAATACAATAGAGTTAGTAGACTTGATCCCTGACCTCAAGTAGTTTATAGAACAATGTTGGCACATAGTAAGTGCTCAATAAATACCATAATTATTATGGGGGGTGTGGGAAACAGACATTTAAATAAATTACAGATAATGGAAGCATTAGAATATAAGATTATATATATGAGTGCCGTGGGGGTAGAGTAAGTATCAAAGTGCTTAAGGGGTACAGACCCCTTAAGAGAGGAGGAGGATAGGGTGAAGAGATGAGAGGTTAGTCAGGGAAGGCTTCTCGAAAGAGATATGACTTTAGTAGGGCTTTGAAGACTGGGAGAGTGGTGATCTGTCAGATCTGGAGGAGGGAGGTCCAGGCAGGAGGGAGGGTGTGAGCAAAAGGTTGACAGGGAAGAGACAAAATCAAGGCACAGAAAGCAGGTTGTGTTAGGAGCAATGTGTGTGGGCTGGGTTGTAGTTGTACTGGGAAAGGAGCGAGGTTAGGTGGGAGGTGGAGAGGAGTTGATTGAGTGTCTTAAATCCTATGGTAAGATGTTTCTGTTTGATATGGAGAGAGGTGGGCGACCATTGGGAAGTTTTTGAGGAGTTGGGAGATGTGCAAACCATGTTTTTGGGAAAAAAATAAATAGATCCAGAGAGTAGGATGAGGTATGAATGGAAGAGTTGAGGCTTGGGGGCAGGGAGGTCAGTGAGGAGGCCTCAGTTTTAGGGATAGTTTTATTTTCTAACTTGTGGGCAAGCAAGCCAGTATTATGGAAAGTGTAGTTTTCAAATCCTTCTTTAATACATGCCTATTTAAGATCCATACTCAAAGAATAAAACAGGAAAGCGTCTCAAATGATCAGGGAAAATTTTGATGCCAGTCATGTTTCTAAATTCCAGTGATTACTTGGAAAAGATAATCGAATAGAGTGAAGAATTAGTGATTTAATTATTGTCTCTTCAGTAAGTCGATTACATTATATTAGATCCATATATTTTGGATGGATCAAGCCATGATCAATTTAGTGGTATTTATTGAGATCTTGCTAGAAGCAGAGCATTGTCACAAGTGTTTGGGAGAGAACAGTCGAGTAAAGAAGAATTCCTTTGTTCAGGAGAGAAGTGGAGGCTGCATGCGTAATCTGTAGGTCTGTTAGTAAAAGGGGTAAGCTTCAGTAAATTTATTGACTGCTGACATTAAAGCACTGGGTAAATATGCAAGTTGCTTTCATAGAAGCAAACCAAGCAATGGTTTCACTTTTTTTCCACCCAAAAAGTAAGGCAGGAGTGTTGTAATGAAAACAAAAGAAAACAAAAATTGCTAAGAACTTTGCAACTTCAGAATGTCACACTAATCTTCATCTTGCATTAGATCTTGGATGAATTAAGATCTCAGAGCACTTAGAACAGTGCTTGGCACAGAGTAAGCGCTTAACAAGCTTATAATTATTATCTGGTACGGTGTAATACAGGATAGTTACATTTTTGTTTGTGCTTTATTCTACTCTGAATGCTTTGTTTCTTTTCCTCTACCTCTTCACATAGAGCTCGGGCTTGGGAGTCAGAGGACATGGGTTCTAATCCCAGCTCCGCCACTTGTCAGCTGTGTGACTTTGGGCAAGTCACTTAACTTCATTGTGCCTCACTTACCTCATCTGTAAAATGGGGATTAAAACTGTGAGCCCCACGTGAGACAACCTGATCACCTTGTGCCCCCCCAGGCGCTTAGAACAGTGCTTTGCACATAGTAAGCGCTTAACAAATGCCATTATTATTATTATTATTATTATTATTATATGCTTTATTCCCTAGATCTTTACTATTATGATGGGTTTGCAGGTTGACTACAGTGCCTAATGGGAGAACTGGGCAGGAAGTGTATTTACATATAAGATAAAAAGGAGTTCCTATTTTATGGATCAATCAAAGAAGGTTATGGGTGACTTTATGAAGGAGTCTGAAATCTCTCCACTGGAGAAGTTAACTTCATTAAGTGGTATTTATTGGGCCCCAACTTTAAGCTGAGCACTGTACTAGGTGCCTGATTCTAATGGGAGAGTCAGGCATCCTTAGTCAAAATTCAGCAGGAGGAGGAGAAAAAGCATCAGTGCAATTGATCACCACAAGAAAATGGACAGTTACATAAATGAACAAATAGGATATGTAAATTGTTCTATATATAAGTGCTAAGGGTAGATGTTGAAATGACATGACACGGGGCATGGAAATTAGTTAGGGAATGTCTCCTGGACAAGCAGTATGGCCTGGTGGAAAGATCACAGGACTGAGAGTCAGAAGATCTGGGTTCTAATTTCTGCTCTGCCACTTGCCTGCTGTGTGACCTTGGGCAAGTCACTTAACTTTGTCCCTCAGTTTCCTCATATGTAAAATAGAGATTACATACCTGTTCTCCCTCCCACTTCCACTGTGAGCCCCATGTGGGACAGAGACTGTATCTGATCTAATTAAGCAAGCACTTAAATAGCACAACTATTATTATTATTAGGTTGGTTGTCATGATAGCTACTTATAGACCACCTCCTTCTCTTAGAAAGATGATCCAACGTTGGTTTTTGTGACACAGTCATCTCCTACCTCTCTGTCCAGACCTTCTAGGTCTCTTTTGCTGGTTTCTCCTCTTTTTCCCACTTCCAACTGTGGGGGGTCTCTCAAGGCTCGGTTATGGGTCCCCTCTATTCTCCAGTTACAACCTCTCCCACACCTTCAACTACCACCTCTACACATATCACCTCACCAGCTCTGACTTCTCTCCTTCACTGCAATTTCACATCTCTTTCAGCCTCCAGGAAATATCTCCTGACACAGCATGACCTAGTGGATAGATCATTGGCTTGGGAGTCAGAAGGGCCTGGGTTCTAATCCCCACTCTGCCACTTGTCTGTTGTGTGACCTAGGGCAAGTCACTTCACTTCTCTGTGCCTCAATTACCTCATCTGTAAAATGAAGATTAAGATTGTGAGCCCCATGTGGGACAGGGACTGTGTCCAACCTGATTATCTTGTATCTACCCCAGCCATTAGAACAATGTCGGGCACATAGTATGCTCTTCCCAAATACCATAAAAAATCCTTTTTATTTTCTTCCCCAAATCTCCTCCTCCTAATTTCCCAACATTGTTGACAAAGGCACCATCCTCCCTGTCTCTCAGGCCTGTAATCATGGCATTAACCTCGACTCCTCTCTCTTTTTCAACCCCCAAATTCAGTCTGTCATCAAATCCTGTCAGTTCACCGCAATATCTGTAGAATCCACCCCTTCCTCTCCATCCAAACTGCCACCTCTCTGATCCAAGCACTTGTCATATCTTGATTCAACTACTGCGTCAACCTTCTCACTCACCTCTCCAGCCCACACTTCCTTCTGCTGCCTAGATCATTTTCCTAAAGCATCATGCTGCACATATCTCTCCACTCCTTAAAAACCTCAAATAGTTGCCAATTCCTTGCCACATCAAGCAGAAACTCTTCATCATTGGCTTATTCAATCAGTCAATCAATCAGTGTCAGTCAATCAGTGGTATTTACTGAGCACTTACTGTGTTCAAAGCCCTGTAACAATAATAATTATTATTATTGTGGTATTTATCAAGCGCTTACTATGTGCCAGGCACTGTACTAAGTGCTGGGGTAGATACAAGGCAATTAGGTTGGACACAGTGCCTGTCCCACGTGGTGCTCACAGTCTCAATACCCTTTTACAGATGAGGTAACTGAGGCACAGAGAAGTAAAGTGACTTGCCCAAGGTCACACAGTACTAAGTACTTGTAAGGGACTCAATCAGCTGCTTCCTCCCTTCTTTATCCTTGCTTCCCTTCCTCTACACCCCAACTCACACACTTGCTCCCCTCATGCCAAAATACTCACTGTGTCTTCTTGTTTCTCCCACTCTTGATCTCTTGTTCACCCTCTTTCTTTTGCGTGGAACTCCTTCCCACTTCACATCTGGCAGACTACTGCTCATTCATTCATTCATTCAGTCGTGTTTCCTGAGCACTTACTGTTTGCAGACCACTGTACTAAGCACTTGGAAGAGTACAATGCAACAATGAACAGACACATTCCCTGCCTACATCTTCAACATCCCTCTGAAATCACATCTCCAGGAGGCTTTTCCTAGTTAATCTCTCATCTCCCCACCCTATCATCATCATCAATGATATTTATTGAGTACTTACTGTGTGCAGAGCACTGTACTAAAGTGTTTGGAAGAGTACAGTACAAAAGACTTGGTGGACATGTTCCCTGCCCACAACGCGTTTTCTATCTAGAGTGAGAGACAGACATTAATATGAATAAATAGTTTACGATCATAATCTACAGAGATGTATTTAAGAGCTGTGGGGTTGGGGTGGGGCAATTATCAAATGCCCAAAGGTCACCCTATATCCTCCCAACTGTCACTCCAGCACTTCCACATCACCTAAGTACCTAGGTGATCATCTTTCTTCATCTTTCCAAATTTCATTTATGTACTTACCTTGACCCTCTCTTGCTTCCTCCTACCCGTAATTTATTTTAATATCTATCTCCCTTGACTACACTTGTCACTCACTCTCTTGTACTTTCCCAGCATAGTGCTCATCACAGAGTAAACACTCAGTAAATACTATTGATTGTATATGGAATGGTTTTGAAATGATTTCCCTTTGCTGCCTGTGGTTGCAAACAGTTATATGTAGCAGCAGAAATGACAGCCTAGAAAATATCCCTAAGAAGAATCTAGTCTTTCTTTTGCATGTTTTTGTTTCTTGGTGGTGGTTTTTTTTAATTGATTCCCATCATTTTTGATGATGATGATGGTATTTGATAAGCGATCACTATGTGCCAAGTTTTGAGGTAAATACAAGGTGATCAGGTCCCACATGAGGCTCACAGTATAAGTAGGTGGGAGAACAGGTATTTAATCCCCATTTTAAAAATGAGGAAACTGAAGCACAGAAAAGTTAAGTGACTTGCCCAAGGTCACAGAAAAGGCAAGTGCCAGGGCTGGGATTAGAACCCAGGGCTTCTGACCCCAGGCCTGTGCTCTTTCCACTGAGTCATATTGCTTTTTAGAATTTCCTTCCCCTCCCCTAACTCACTGTTGTTGTTGGTTTTTCATCTTCAAAAATTATTTAGCTTTATTTCCCCTCATTAATAATTCCTAAATCCTTAGCTTCTCAACTCCATTTTTCTAGGTCCTCCCTTCAGTGACATCCTTGGGCCCAGCATACTCTGCTTTAAACCATACCAGACCCAAACAGCAATCCTAATCCCTGCTTTGGAAAACACTTTTCTAAGTGATAACATGAGTCTGTTTCCTTCAGAGAATGAAATTAACAACTCAATTCTGGGCAAGATTTGGTTTCCAGAATTAGCAGAGCAGCTTTATAACATTATCTTGCATGTTCATTACTTAAAGCATGGAAAGTTGGGGGCTCTTCTGCTTGTTTAAAATATTTAGTAAGTGCCTTCTGTGTGGGAGACACAGTCCTAGATACTAGGAGATTATAAGACATTTTCCTTAAAGGTGGTAACAATAGAACATCACAGATATTATTATTATTATGAGGTATTTGTTAAGTGCTTACTATGTGCCAGGCCCTGTACTAAGCACTGAGATGGATACAAACAAATCAGATTGGACACAGTCCCTATCCCATGGGGGGCTCAGTCTCGATTCCTATTTTACAGATGAGGTAACTGAGGTCCAGAGAAGTTAAACGACTTACCTAAGGTCACACAGCAGACAAGTGACAGAGCTGGGATTAGAACCCATGACCTTCTGACTCCCAAGCATGTGCTCTATCCACCACGCCATGCTGCTTCTCGCATGGCGAGAAGGTATATTCATAGAGATCACATAAAAATATTAGGACACGGGTGATAAAAATACATAAGCAGTAGTCATCTAGAGATTTAAATAGTTGTACCCAGAAAAGCCATTGGATGATGTGATTTGGTGTCATGAAAATCACAGAACAGTCAAGTTTGAGAGAGCTTCATGAAGGAGATTAGCCTTGAGCAGAGTCGTGAAGGGGAGGGATGTGATTTGGTGGAGAAGAATGGGGAGGGCATTTCTGTTAGGAGGGATTTCCTGCAGAGGAAAACTGCTAATATTTAAAAACCTATTCTCTCTATTCTTAGTTAGGAGACCTTTGGAGACCCTTTGTACTTATGGTGCATTGTCTTAAAAGCAGTCAGGAAATCCAGTTAATGCATAGGGATTCTTTCCTGTACCTAATCCTGCACAGGTGGAGAGATGATAATATTATCAACATTACTATAGAGTGCTCTGTTTTAGATCATTCTGAGTCTATTGACCAGGCCCCTTGCTCATTTCCTCCGTTTTTCTAGCTTTTGGGCATTTCACATTTTCCATAGTTATTTTAAGAGTTGGAAGAGAGAAATTTTTTGACCATTCTTCTTAAAGTCTGTATCTACCAATCTTATTAATCCTATTTTGTCTTCCCATGTGTTCTAGATAGGCTCAAAAATCTGTTTCAAAAATTTAAAAAGGAACAAATCTTATTGGTGGGTTTGCCTATTTAGAATTTCAGCTAAACATTTGCCTTGGAGGGATAATGAATATTTCCTCAAAAAGAACACCAGTTTCATTTTACTTTACTACTTGTGTTCCATCTTTTCTTTTTAACTTAGAGATAGTTCCATTTTTAACTATTAGCCAAATTACTTTTCTACCTGTGACCTTTGCAAAAAGTGGAGGACACATAAAATACACAAATTAGTCTTTTTGAATGCCCTGTTTTGATCACTATATTTAATCTATCTTTCAAGGGCCTATCTATTTCAGGCTAGGAGTTGAGATGGTATCCTGAGATGAAGTGGTGATACAGTCCTGAAATTGTATCATTGTATATTGAGATGAAGTGATATGAGATGAATGTTTTGACATTCTATGTCTATTTTAATTATTACCTGAAGAGTCTATATCATAATTTGGTATAAGCAAGTATGGAATAGATAGCCCATAATGTTAAAATAGAAGTTTGAAATCCGGTATCACAACAGTAAAGCAAAAACCAGGAAACAGATATGAGGATGCCTAGCTTTCAGCTAATTTTCAAAACTTAATACACTCTCCTTTCTCAAAAAGGGGAAGGAAGAAGGTTAAATAAAGATAATACTCATCCTCAAACAAAGCACTGCTGATCCTTCCAGGCCCCTGCTATATGCACACCCATTTCCTGTTGCCAAAGTTAGGCTTTTGCATTTCATTATTATTAGTACATTATCTCAGGGTAAAATGGTGGTAGGATCTCAGTCCTATACAGAAAGTAAGGGGGAAAGGAGGACTATCCTTTCCCACCATGCTGGGAATGAGAACAAGGGACTGCCTTTATTTTCTACACTTGATGTTTTCCAGACAAAGCAGGATAGTCATCTTCTTAACATATATCAGCTGACAACAGCCATTTATTGAGTCAGTCAATCAGGACTGTCTCCTCCTGTAGACTGTAAGTTCATTGTGGACAGGGAACATGTCTACCAATTCTGTTATATTGTATACTCTCATGTGCGTAATACAGTGCTCTACATACAGTAAGTGCTCAATAAGTACCACTGATTAGTACTTAGTGAGCACTTACTATGTGCAAGAGCACTGTACTGAACACTTGGGAGAGTGCAAAATAAGTAATATACATGCCCCCTACCCTAAAGGAGTTTACAGTCTAGTAGGGGAGATAGACCCTAAAATAAACTAACAGTAAGGGGAATGAGGAAGAGTGTTTTAAGATAAATTGGTCAATCTGTGGCATTTATTGAGCACTTACTGTGTGCAGAGCACTATCCTAAGTGCTTGGGAGAATACAACAGAGTTGGAAGACATGTTCCCTGCCCACAAGAAGCCTATAATCCAGAGGGGGAGACAGACATTGATATAAATTATGGATATGTATGTAAAGGCTGTGGGGCTGAGGGTGAGTGAATATCAAGGACTTAAGGGGTATGGATTTAAGTATCTTGGCATTGCAGAAAGGAGAGGGAGTAGGGGAAAGTCAATCACCGGTATTTATTGTTTACTGTGTGCAGAGGAATGTACTATGTGCTTGGGAGAGTATGATAGAACAGAGTTGGTAGACATATTCCCTGCACAGAAGGATCTTGCAGTCTAGAGGGGGAGACAGAAATTAATATAAATGGGAGCCTGGGAATCAAAGGACCTGGGTTCTAAACCCAGCTTGGCCTCTTGTCTGCTGTGTGACCTTGATTAAGTCACTTCACTTCTCTGTGCCTCAGTTCCCTCTAGTGTAAGATGGGGATTCAATACCTATTCTCCCTACTACTTAGACTGAGCCCCATGTGGGACCTGATCATCTTGTATCTACCCCAGTGCTTAGTATAGTGCTTGGCACAGAGTAAACACTTAACAAATACTGCAATTATTATAATTAAATAAATAAATACATTATGGGTATGTACATAAGTGCTGTGGGGCTAAAATGGCAATTTGGGGGCTTATTTCCCCTTCTCCCACTTCCTTCTGTGTCATCCTTGCCACTTGGATTTTTTCACCCCTCCCTCAGCCCCACAGCACTTATACATATCTGTAATTTATATTTTATAAATTTATTATTACTATCATTATTATTAATCATGTCTGTCTCTCCCTCTAGACTGTAAGCTCGTTCAGGCAGGGAATGTGTCTACCAACTCTGTTATTGTATTCTCCCAAGTGCTTAGTAGAGTGCTCTGCACACAGTAAGTGCTCGGTAAATATGAGTGATAGATTGGGGATTAGAAAGCAACTGGGGAAGGTCTCCTGGAGGTGATGCAGTTTCAATAAGGCTTTGAAGATGGGGAGAGCGGTGGTCTGTTGGCTATGAAGAAGAAGGGAGCTCTATACAAGAGGAAGGAGAGAAGCCAGACGTCGACAGAGGGTCAGATAAGAATGAGGCACAGTGGGTAGCCTGAGAGGAACAAAGAATGTAAACTGGGAAGTAGTAGAAGAGAGTGGATAAATAGGGGAGAGAGAGCTGATGGAGTGCCTTAAAGCCAATCATCAAGTGTTTTTGCTTGATGTGTAAAGGAATGGGCAACTTTTTGATGTTTTTAAGGAAAAGGGAGATATATGCAAAGACTGTATTTTAGAAGAATGATCTGGGGAGCAGAGTGAAGTAGGGATTGGAGAGGGGAGAGACAACAAGGGAGGCAGGGAGGTCAACAAGGAGGCCAGTGCACCCCTTGGATGTGTAATATAGTGCATAGGTGCCTGAGTATATATAAAAGACAGATTATAGTCCTTTCAGATCCATGGTCAATTTACACTCAAGATTGGCACAGTGGCAATTTTTTGGGTGTGCTAGGAAACAAACAGAAAAGGCCTTTCTTCTCTATCAGTCATGTTAAATTTTGGAAGCGTTCTGAAAGTATTCATGTTGGCCAACAAGCAGCAGTGGGGGTGCCAGGCTGCTCTGTGCCTGCAGACAGGTTGTGTAGCTGAATTCAGCAAGATGTGACTGAAGAATTCCAGCTATACATGCACGCACCAGTCACTGACTCACTTGAGATGTTTTTGGTTTCGTCTCTACGTTTGGCAGATAGGCATCACATTGATGCTCTTTAGAAAGTGCTTTCACCGTTTGGAAAATGGGGCTGGATTAGAGGCTATTGAAAATTAAGGATTTGTTATTTGAGTTTTATTAATCACTTGATTGGTGATGTAGTAAGGATTTGCATTTCCTTTTTTCAGACCTCTTTCACCTTACCTTGTGCTACAAGACGCCATGTTAGAAAGTGCCTTAATGAAGTTGTAACTTGGTTACAACTAATGTACTAAATGCAAATACTTGTAAGAGTAAATCTGAACATGTTTAAATTTTAACAGGGGAATCACTTCAAGGCAAGCCTTAGGAATAGTTTGGGCTTTCCCATACATTCATTCATTCATTCAATTGTAATTATTGAACGCTTACTGTATGCAGAGCATGTACTAAGCACTTGGAAAGTACAATTTGGCAACAGAGACTATCCCTACCCTACAATGGGCTCACAGTCTTGAAGAGGGGACAGACAACAAAACAAAGCAAAACAAGTAGACAGGCATCAATAGCAGAAATATAAATAAATAGAATTATAGATATATACATCTCAAAGAACATCAGGTGATTCTTTAAAAAGGGATTGCTATTTTCTTACCCCAGTCGAAATATGCCTGTCTTAGACTATGAGCCCAATGTAGGACAGGGACGGTGTCCAACCTGCTTAGCTTATATCTACCCTAGCGCTTAGTATTGTGCCTGGCACATAGTAAGGGCTTAATAAATACTACTATTACCATCATCTCACCGTCATTAAGACTTATGCTCAAATTTTTTCTCATTGGTTGTGTTGGTTTGTGCCGAGCAATCCACATTCTCTCGCCTAGCCCCCTGAAGCCAACATCATGCCTTGCAAGGTGGTGGTTAGGGTATGGTTGCCATGTATCTCTGTCCACCCTCTCAGCAGTGGACCCCTCTGTGCCCTCATCCAGTTTTACACTGTTGTTGAGGCATATCCTCTGTACCTATTATTGGAGTCTTCATTGGGAAACCAGATGTTGTTTGTAGCCAAGGCACAGACTATCTCTGTGTGTCGTCTCAGCAACAGACCCTGCTGAGACCACAGTTAGCTGGGAAATACTTCTTTCATGTATCATCAGTCTGCATTTTCTCCTTTTTAACTAAAAATTAATTTTAAAAGTTTACGGTACCAATAGCACACATGAACACACACCCTTATTGCCCTGCTGTTAGTTCAGTCAGGCCATCATATTTATTGAGCACTTACTGTGTGCAGAGCTTGGTACTAAGCACTTGGGAGATAGAATATAATCACACACAGTAAGTGCTCAATAAGTCCGAATGAATGAATATCGGGTGAGAAGTAGTATGGCTTACTGTATAGAGCAGGGGCCTGGGAGTCAGAAGGACCTGGCTTCTAATCCTGGCGGCTCTTCCACTTGTCTGCTGTGACAGCTTGGGTAAGTCACTTAACTTCTCTGTGCCTCAGTTCCTTCTTCTGGATCTGGGGATTAAGACTGTGAGCCCAAATGGGACAGGGACTGTGTCCAACCCAATTACTTTGTAATTACCCCAGTGCTTAGTATAGTGTCTGGCACATAGTAAGCGCTTAACAAATACCATAATTATTATTACTGACAGATACATTCCCCACTCACAAAGAGCTTACAGTCTAGAAGGGGAGACAGACATTAATATAAATAAATAAAACTACAAGTCCAAATTCAAGTCCAGTTGAAAGAGGATTGTTCTGGAAATCAGAAAAACCTGGGTTCTTGTCCTGGTTCTGCCTACTGGGGCGCTGCCATCAGTAGAGGAGGTCTTTAATGGAAGAACCATCTCTGGGATCAACAGGCCCAGTGGGAATCCTGAAAAATAAGAGGCTAATGTGGGGGGCAAATACCTGAGAGGCTATTACCTTCCAGGTGATAGTGCCATCGACACAACATTGGCACTTTGCTGTGGTCACTTTGGCCATAAAGCATCCTTCAACTTAAAAAAAGAGAAACCCCAAAACCTTCATGTGCAGTGTCATATAGTGATTGGAGTACAGGCCTGGGAGTCAGAAGGTTATGAGTTCTAATCCCGATTCTGCTAATTGTTTTGTAACCTCGGGTAAGTCACTTCACTTCTCTGGGCCTCAGTTACCTCAACTGTAAAATGGGGATTGAGACCGTGAGCCCCATGTGGGTCAAGGACTGTGTCCAACTTGATTAATTCATATCTACCCCAGTGCTTACAACAGTGCTTGGCACATAGTAAGTGCTTAACAAGTACCATAATAGTAATAATAATTCTCTCCTGCCTGCTTACTCACTCTTTTCATTCCGTGTGCCAGTGGGAACATGACTGTCATGGGAAAAAAGTGTGTGGGAGGCCCTGTGCAAACCACTGGTCTTGGAAGTACTTTTCCCATTGCTCTCAATGAGAGACTTTGTTAGAGATTCCTCTAGACTATAAACACCTTGTGGGTTGGGAACAGGTCTACTGACTGTTGTATTGTACTCTTCCAAGTGCTTAGAACAGTGCTCTGCTCACAGTATACACTCAGGAAATACCATTGATCGATTGATTATTATGTGCAACTTTCTCTCTATGTGCATATATGTGTTGTTTGGAATAAATGAGGCTGAATGAGAGTTTTTATCTGTGTGAGCATGTGATTGATTAGATAAGTGTATGATGGACAATCCCACCCACATGATGTGCACGTAAAGACTATCCGTGAAGGCGTATGGCATTATTTCCACATGGTGCCATTTTTTGTTTTACCCCTTGGGTATCACAATAGTCTCAAAGTTAGCACTGCATTCTAAGAGAGTCATCCCATTTTTAATTGTTGTAAGCTAGGCTGAGCAGTCTTAGGCTACTGTTTCCCAGCTGTGAACTGCTAGGCCACATTGTTAGAAATTTTGGTTAATGATACCTTTAAAATGTTTTTTTCTGTCCACCCTATTCATGGTTTCTCCATTTCAACTCAATACAGAGCAGCTGTTAGGGTATCCGGTGTCTCCGTACACATCTTTCCCTGGGAAGTTATAATGCAGCAGGCATTTCTTTGATGCTAGTGGACCAAACACATTCCAGGATTTCATTGCCGTGATCCTGTCTTGCTGTTGGATCAGTCAGTCTTATTTATTGAGTGCTTATTGTGTGCAGAGCACTGTACTAAATGCTTGGGAGAGTACAATATAGCAATAAATGTTAGGTATGGTGTATAGGTGACATTTAAGGGATTACGCTAGAAACTGGGATCCTTAGAAGGTCTGAATCGCAGTCATGTAGGCCTTGTAGACCTTCAGTTTGATCTGAATCTTGATGGCATGTTGGAGCAGTGTCAGTTTTCAAAACAACGTATGGATTGTAGAAGTTTGTGCTTGGTTTGATTTTTTTTTTTAACCTCGATGTTGCTTCTGAGGGATTCTTATAGGAGGTGGTTTTCTATATTAATGTCTGTCTCCCCCTATATCCTGTAAGCTCATTGTGGGCGGGGAATGTATCTGTTTATTGTTGTATTGTCCCAAGCGCTTAGAGTGCTCTGCATACAATGTGCACACACAGCACTTACTATGTGCTCAATAAATACGATTGAATGAATGAATGAAAGATCTAAAATGAAAAATTTTGGACATGCCATAAAAATATATATATTTTTTTTAGAGGGGATGATCCTAGTGGAAGCTAATTATTAAGTGATTAAACAAGTTTTCTTTCCAATTTGAAATCTTCTCTGTGAAGTTGAGTAAATTTATATTGAATTATAAATTCCTATAAATGAATAGAAGTTTAAAACATTTGTGTTGAAAAAAATTGCAGCTATGTAAATGAGCGATGCCAACAAATTTTTCCAGAGCTAATAATTTCATGTAACTTAAATGTTCTCAGAAGCATCACCTGGATAAGGGATTTGTGGGCTGTTGCAAACAGTTGTAGTTTAATCCTTGCTCTCATCTGTTTTTTTTAATTGATTATTTTATAGCGGAAACGGAAGCAGAGTACTCAAGATGAAGATGCCATTAGTCTCTGTAGCCTTGATGCAAGCGTAAGTACTGCCTTTTGATATTTCTTTCCATGAAAATTAGGTATAGAGCAGATGATTTATTTAGCCCCTTATTCTTGGTTGTGATTGGAGTGTGAAAAGATAATCCAGAAAAGCCTATTTTATGTTATGATAGAAAATTGCTTGACCAATATATACTTTCAAGAACTGCTTCTCAAATAATACCCAGAAAGGGGTTGCGAGGAAACTTTGAAGGCTTGGCAAAAATCATAGTCCTAGAATGACAAAATTTGATTGTTGGTGACAGTGGCTGTAAGAATTTGGTCAACTGGCATCTGCCTCCACCATTGCACGTCCTCCCTTTCAACCTTTAAGATAGCAAAGGAGAGGTCAGTGATGAGCACCATACAGCTGTTTGGTTATGGCTTGTGCCAGATAAATCGTGCACTTTGATTTTATGGTTGGTGTATATGGGAATGATGGGAGACTTTGGGGCTGCGAAAGCCCATGGGAAGGAGAAAGGGTGGAAAAAAAACTTGAGAACCATCGCTGTAGAGTTATTTATCGGTTCAGAATTTTCTCCCAAGATAACCTTCCAGAGTGAGCTTACACTAAGCAGCCAGTGAGAGGAAATCTGATCCAAAGCAACAAATCAGCAATTATTAAAGAGCTGGGATTTGCAGAGAATGTTGATTCTATCTGGGTAGTTTGAATAAGGTGATTATGGAGGCAAAAGCCTTCTAATCTGTTTTAAGCCACCTCTCTTGAATGCTAAATATGTGTAATCAATCAATGGCATTTATTGAGCGCTTACTGTGTGTGGCGTATAATAGAGTTGGTAGACATGATCCCTCCTTCCCTCAAGGAGCTTAGAATCTAGACAGCTTACTGTGCTCACTGCAAAAGTGTGAAAACGTAAATGATGCTTTCTGCAGCTGGCCCTTTCTGCTTATCTGCTGGTGTGGTGGAAAAACCTAATTTAACAAAATTGAGTCATAGTTGAGTCAGAAATAACAGTTTCCTTTTGAGACTACTTTGGGATTTGCTCAAGGTTCAAGAAGGGTGAGAACACAGTCATCAAAAACATGTCTAAAGGGACCATTTGATTACTTAATGGGCAAAGATGTTTATTTGGCTCTGTTGTATATTCAATCAACAGAATATGAAGGATGGGAGAGGTAAGAAATACATTCATTTATTTTAGAGATCCCTGTATTGCCCCAGCACCCACTGTACAGTGAGTCTGAGCTCACTTTCAACTAACTTAAGCCCCTCAGTTGCTTACTTAGCAGAGTTTTTTGGCCAGCCGATAGATTTATTGAGTTGGAACCACCCACAACTCCCCAAGGCCTTCTCTTTTGACTGCTTGGGTCTTAGGAGAGATTTTAAAGTCGATCAAACTGTCTGAGCATGATACAAAATGTGAGTGCCTCAGTATTTATTGTAGATGAAAAAATATTGGTGTTTTCTCATCAGGCCTCAAGGACGGACAGGTTTTTCATGCTTGTGGTTTTCGATAGTGTGCTCGGAAACTCTTAATGTGGAATATATTTTCCCCTCAACTGCGATACAGTGTTTGATATTCATGCTCTGGATCAGCATGTTTCTGGCAGCCTTTATTGAAGTTCAGAAAAAAAAAGTGTACTTTTCTGGGAGTGAGACAGACACAAAAAAGGGAGGGGAAATGAGAGGGCAGGCGGAAAAGGATGGGAAAAGAGTGGTATGGTCTCAATGGAGAGGTCGAATCCCAGACACAGAGAAGAGGAGGAGTCACATTTGGAAACAAGGAGAGAGAGAGACAGAGGTAGCTAGCACGTACACTTAAAAATATGCACATCAGGACGTGCACATTTGTACCCTGAAATGTGCACACCCACAAAGTCATTGCAAGCTTCCGCCTGCCCTCGTATTCATTGATTGATTGATTCTAGGGTGGGATTTAGTGGCACCCTGCCAGGCCTTTTTCCCCCTTGGCATGTCAGTAACCTAGAGGTTCTGCAGTTAATTTTAGTTTGCTGTGATTTTCCTTTGAACACCAGCAGCTCCCTCTTTCGAACAAATAGATTCACTCTGTCTGGACAGTTTAGACCTATTCAGTTAGAGCCGGGCAGTGACCCAGGATAAAAGTAAAGCAATACCCTTTTTGTGTGTGTACGTGTGCATCCATCTACCTCTCTGTGCGTACATCTGTTTGGGTGTGTACCTGTTTGTATATGTTTGGGTAAATACAGGATAATAATAATAATAATGTTTACTTGTTTTGATGTATTTCTCCCCCTTCTAGACTGTGAGCCCATTGTTGGGTAGAGATTGTCTCTATTTGTTGCTGAATTGTACTTTCCAAGCGTTTAGTACAGTGCTCTGCACACAGAAAGCACTCAATAAATACGATTGATTGAATGAATGAATGAATAATTGTGGTATTTGTTAAGCGCTTAAGAGGCAGGCAGTGTACTAAGCGCTGGGGTAGATACAAGTTAATCAGGTTGGACACAGTCCCTGTCCCACATGGGGCTCACAGTCTTAATTCCCATTTTACAGATGAGGAACCTGAAGTACAGAGAAGTTAAGTGACTTGTCTACGGTCACATAGCAGACGAATGGCGGAGCTGGGATTAAAACCCAGGTCCTCTGACTCCCAGGCCCGAGCTCTTTCCACTAGGCCATGCTGCCTCTCTAGTACTTCAAATGAAGGGGCCAACTCCATGGGAACAACGGAGGGCATCACTATTGTAGAGCTGGTACCAAGGAGACAGAATCAATAGAGTTGCCCTAGTAGCTTTTTGGGCACTTATACTTTGGAGCCAGAAAGGGACCAGAAGTAGGGAACAGATGATGGCATCACTCTCTGCCCCCTGCCAGCAGGAGGAGAAAGGGAAGGAGTATGGTGCTGATGTCACTTTTCGGATCTTCACCGAGGGACTGCTTCAGGTGGCTCCTTTCACCTTCTGCCATGAGACCCCATGAGAAGGGGCGTATACCCAGTTTGTTCCCATCTGGTCCATGAAGGTAGCCTGGAGGATCCACTGGGGAAAGGGTTGGGGCTCACAGTCAGGAGTTGTGGTGATTCAGGGGCCACACCGCCACCACGGCCCTCTGGCCAGGACCCACAGCAGTAGCAGAGGAGCTAGTCTGCCTATGTGACAGCGGGCATGGATTTGGCCAAGGCAACTAACTGAAAAAGCAAAAGCAGCACTTCAGTGGCCCTTTGGGGCACCTGCCCCATCCCCGGCAGATCCCCCCGGGTGGACCAGGTGGGCATAGAGTGGGAGGGCAGGTGCCTCCTCCCCAGGGAGTGGGGATGAGGGAAATGACCCGGGCCTGTCTCTGGAACTGGTGAGGACCCAAAAAGAATTGGTGGAGGAAAAGGAGGATGAGGAAGGAGGAGGATGGGATTCATTCATTCATTCAATAGTATTTATGTAACGTGGCCTAGTGTAAAGAGCAAGGGCTTGGGAGTTGGAGGACCTGGGTTCTAATCCTGGCTCTGCCATGTGCCTGCTGTGTGACCTTGGGCAAGTCACTTAATTTCTCTGTGCTTCAGGTTCCTCATCTGCCCAGTGGGAATTCAATACTTGCTCTCCCTCCTCCTTAGACTGTGAGTGCCACATGGGACTTCATCATCATTATTATCATCATTGGTATTCACTGAGTATCTATCATGTGCAGAGCACTGTACTAAGCACTTGGGAAAGTACAATGCAACAGTAGACAATAGACATGTTCCCTGACCATACGAGCTTACTTATCCTCTACCCCAGCGCTTAGTACAATGCTTGTCACATAATAAGCATTTAACAAATACTGTAATTATTATTACTCTGATGATGGGGAATTGTATTGATCAGTGCCTTTTTCTTTCTCATCTTCCCCTCCCTGCCTGCTCTGTGACCTCAAGCAAGTGACTTAATTTTTCTCTGCCACAGTTTCCTCATCTGTAAAGTGGGGGTTCAGTACCAGTTCTCCCTCCTACTTAGGACTGTGGGCCCCATGTGGGCAGGGACTGTGTCCAACCTGATTATCTTGTGTCTCCCCAGCACTTAGTACAGTACATGGCTTATGGTAAATGCTTAACAAATGCCACCATTATTATAACCTGTCCCCTTCTCTTTCTCTCCCAATCTCTTCCTATTTCCCCCATTCTCTTTCCTCCAACTTCAGTCAGCAGTGAGGTCTAATGGAAAGACCACAGCCTGGGAGTCAGAGGACCTGGGATCTAATCCCAGCTCTGTCAATTGCTTGCTGTATGACCTTGGGCAAATCACTTAACTTTTCTGTGCCTCAGTTTCCTCAGCTGTCATATGGGGATTAAAAGTCTGTTTTTCCTCCTGCTTAGATTGTGAGCCCTTGCGGGACAGGGACAGTGTCCAACTAATTAACATATATGTACCTCAGTGTGTACAACAGCGCTTGACACATAGTAAGCGCTTAGCCAATACCATAAAAAATCAATAGATCAATAGTATTTATTGAGCAATTACTGCATGCAGAGCATTATGCTATGAGATTGGAAGAGTACATTGCAATAGGGTTGGTAGACATGTTCCCTGCCTGCAAGGAATTTACAGTCCAGAGGGGAAGACAGACACTAAGTCCTCACCTTGCCTCCCTGTCCTCTCTTCCCACTCTCGACGAGCGGGTCTCCGCTCTCAACTCCACCCTCTCTACTCATCTCGACTCTCTCGCCCCCCTTTCCCTCCGCCGCTCTCGCTCCACTAACCCACAGCCCTGGATCACCTCCTCCGTCCGCCTCCTACGCTCCTATGCTCGAGCTGCTGAGCGCTGCTGGCGAAAGTCCAAGCACCAAGCCGACCTCACACACTTCAAATTTATCCTTTCCTGCCTTAACTCTGCCCTCTCCTCTGCCAGGCAAAGCTTCTTCTCCTCCCTCATCGACACCCATGCCCGTCACCCCCGCCGATTGTTCTGGACCTTTAACTCTCTCCTTAGGCCCCCTGTTCCTCCCCCTCCCCCATCTCTCACCCCCAATGATCTGGCCACCTATTTCCTCACGAAAATCAACACGATCAGGTCTGAGCTCCCCAAAGTCACCCCTCCGCCTCTCCCCTCTCCCCCAACAACCCCCTCCCCTACTTTCCCATCCTTCCCTGCAGTATCCTCAGAGGAGATCTCCTCCCTCCTTGCAAGTGCCACCCCCTCCACCTGCGCCTCGGACCCCATTCCCTCTCACCTTCTTAAAACCATCGCCCCTGCCCTCCTCCCTTCCTTAACTTCTATTTTTAACCACTCAATCTCCAAGGGCTCCTTCCCCTCTGCCTTCAAACATGCCCACGTCTCCCCCATCCTAAAAAAACCCGCTCTTGACCCCACTTCCCCCTCCAGTTATCGTCCTATCTCCCTACTACCCTTCCTTTCCAAAATCTTAGAACGAGTCGTCTACAATCGATGCCTAGAATTCCTTAACTCCCATTCTCTCCTAGACCCCCTCCAATCTGGCTTCCGTCCCCTCCACTCTACCGAGACTGCTCTCTCTAAGGTCACCCATGACCTCCTTCTTGCCAAATCCAATGGCTCCTACTCCATTCTGATCCTCCTTGACCTCTCTGCTGCCTTTGACACTGTCGACCATCCCCTCCTCCTCCATACCTTATCTCACCTTGGCTTCACGGACTCTGTCCTGTCCTGGTTCTCCTCTTACCTCTCTGGCCGATCATTCTCGGTCTCCTACGCTGGAGCCTCCTCCCCCTCCCATCCTTTAACTGTTGGAGTTCCTCAAGGGTCAGTTCTTGGCCCTCTTCTGTTCTCCATTTACACTCACTCCCTCGGTGAACTCATCCGCTCTCACGGCTTTGACTACCATCTCTACGCAGATGACACGCAGATCTACATCTCCGCCCCTGTCCTCTCCCCCTCCCTTCAGGCTCGCATCTCCTCCTGCCTCCGGGACGTCTCCACCTGGATGTCGGTCCGCCACCTAAAACTCAACATGAGCAAGACTGAGCTCCTCATCTTCATTCCCAAACCCGGTCCGCTCCCAGACTTCTCTATCACCGTGGATGGCACGACCATCCTTCCCGTCCCGCAGGCCCGCAATCTTGGTGTCATCCTTGACTCGTCCCTCTCGTTCACCCCACACATCCTATCTGTTACCAAGACCTGCCGGTTTCACCTCTACAATATCGCCAAGATCCGCCCTTTCCTCTCCACCCAAACGGCTACCTTACTATTACGGGCTCTCGTTATATCCCGGCTAGACTACTGTGTCAGCCTTCTCTCTGACCTCCCTTCCTCCTCTCTCGCCCCGCTCCGGTCTATTCTTCACTCCGCTGCCCGGCTCATCTTCCTGCAGAAACGATCTGGGCATGTCACTCCCCTTCTTAAACAACTCCAGTGGTTGCCTATCGACCTCCGCTCCAAACAAAAACTCCTCACTCTAGGCTTCAAGGCTCTCCATCACCTTGCCCCTTCCTACCTCTCCTCCCTTCTCTCTTTCTACCGCCCACCCCGCACGCTCCGCTCCTCTGCCGCCCACCTCCTCGCCGTCCCTCGGTCTCGCCTATCCCGCCGTCGACCCCTGGGTCACGTCCTCCCGCGGTCCTGGAACCTGGACCTCCTGGTCCTCCTGGTCCTCCTCACCTCCGCCAAACTGATTCTCTTTCCCTCTTCAAAACCTTACTTAAAAATCACCTCCTCCAAGAGGCGTTCCCAGACTGAGCTCCTCTTCCCCCTCTACTCCCTCTGCCATCCCCCCTTTACCTCTCCGCAGCTAAAGCCTCATTTTCCCCTTTTCCCTCTGCTCCTCCACCTCTCCCTTCCCATCCCCACAGCACTGTACTCGTCCGCTCAACTGTATATATTTTCGTTACCCTATTTATTTTGTTAATGAATTGTACATCGCCTTGATTCTATTTAGTTGCCATTGTTTTTACGAGATGTTCTTCCCCTTGACGCTGTTTAGTGCCATTGTTCTTGTCTGTCCGTCTCCCCCGATTAGACTGTAAGCCCGTCAAACGGCAGGGACTGTCTCTATCTGTTGCCGACTTGTTCATCCCAAGCGCTTAGTACAGTGCTCTGCACATAGTAAGCGCTCAATAAATACTATTGAATGAATGAATGAATGAAAAGTACATAAGTGCTTTGGGGCTGAGGGTGGGGTGATTATCAAGTGCTCAAAGGGTACAGATCCAAGGTCATCGGTGATGCAGAAGGGAGAGAGAATAGGGGAAATGAAGGCTTAGTTGGGGAAGGCCTCTTAAAGGAGTCATGATTTTAGTGATAATAATTGTGGTACTTGTTAAGCGCTTACTCTGTGCTGTTCTAAACATTGGGGTAGATACAATAATAATAATAATCGTGTTTGTTAAGCACTTACTATGTGCCAGGCACTGTACTAAGCACTGGGGTGAATACAAGCAAATCCAGTTGGACACAGTCCCTGTCCCACATGAGGCTCACAGTCTCAATCCCCATTTTGCAGATGAGGTAACTGAGGCACAGAGAAGTTAAATGACTTGCCCGAGGTCACACAGGAAACACGTGGAAGAGCCGGGATTAGAACTCAGGTCCTTCTGACTCCCAGGCCCATATACTGTCCATTAAGCCATGCTGTTTCTCTAGCATGGTTTTGAAGATGTGGAGGGTGATGGTCTGCTAGCTCTGAAGGGGAAGGGAGTTGCAGGCCAGAGAAAGGATGTGGGTCAGGGATCAGCAGTGAGATAGATGAGATCACGATCCAGTGACTAGGTTAGTGTCAGAGGAACGAAGTTTGTAGACTGGATTGTAGTGAAGCAGTGTGGCTTAGTGGAAAGAGCAGGGGCTTGGGAGTCAGAGGACATGGGTTCTAATCCCGGCACGCTGTGTGACCTTGTCTGCTGTGTGACCTTGGGCAAGTCACTTTACTTCTCTATGCCTCAGTTACCTCATCTGTAAAATGGGGATTAAAAGTGTGAACCCCATGTGGGACAACCTGATTACCCTGTATCTACCTCAGCACTTAGAACAGTGCTTGGCACATAGTAAGCGCTTAACAAATACCATAATTATTATTAGTAGTAGTGGGAAATCAGTGAGTAAAGGTAGGAGGGCACAAACTGAATGAGCACTTTAAGGCCAATGGTAAGGAGTTTCCGTTTGATGTGGAGGTGAATGGACAACCACATGAGAATTTTGAGGAGTAGGGAGACATGGGCTGAAGTACTTTTAGGAAATGATCTGGGTGGCAGAGTAAAATGTGGACTAGCGCGGGGAGAGATAGGAGTCATGGAGTTAAGCGTGGAAGCTAATGCAGTAGTCAAGGTGGGATACAATAAATGGTTGGATCAATGCAGTAGCAGTTTGGATGGAGAGGAAGGGAGGATTTTAGCGATGTAGTGAAGGTAGAACCAACAAGATTTAATTATAATTCATTTATAAAAAGATTTATAATTTATTTGTCTATATTGTCTGTCTCACCCTCTAGACTCTGTGCTCACTGTGGGCAGGAAATGTGTCTACCAACTCTGTTGTACTCTTCTAAGTGTTTAGTACAGTGCTCTGCATACAGTAAGCCCTCAATAAATATGATTGATTGATTTGGTGACAGATTGATCTGGATGAATGAGAAAGATGATTCAAGGATAATGCCAAGGTTATGGGGTTGTGAGACTGAAAGGGTGGTGGAGTTGTCTGCAGTGATAGGAAAAATAGGGGAAGAACAGGGTTTGTGTGGGAAGATGAGCAGGTCTGTGTCGGACAACCAAGTAGAGATGTCCTGAAGACAGGAGGAAATACAAGACTGTAGATAAGGAAAGAGGTTAGGCCTGGAGAGGCAGATCTGGGAATCATCTGTGCAGACATGGTACTTGAAGCCGAGAAGCAAATGAGTTCTCCAAGGAAGTTCTCCTCTTACTCCCTTCTTTTATTTACCCCTTAATTCCCTATCCCAATCTTCCACTCTCTTCAGGGTCTGCCCCCCACTTTTTCCCCTTGCTCAAAATAAAAATTTGGTACCTTGATTCCAAATAGTGTATTTAGTATATGTGAGTCATCTTGAAAGATTTTAAGATTTTTTTTCTACCAATGATTTTAAATGTTTCTTGATGCATTAAAGAAACTTTTTTCTTATCAAGTATCCTGTATTTTCTAAATGTCCCTGGCTACAGATTGCAGCCAAAGCATATTCATCAGTGGCTCAGTGTCAAAGTGGAGAGGCATATCAGGTGGTGTTACCTTGTATTCAATATCTTTATTGACAACTTGGATGAAAGAGTTGAGAACATGCTCATCGAAATGGCCAATGATATTAAATTAGGCAGGGTTGCTATCACTTAGAAGCAAGAATTGCATTCAGTAACTCTGACAAATTGGAAAAATGATCCTGCAAAAACAGGATGAAATTCGGCAGGTTAGGTTGTGTGTTTAGGGATGGAAAACAAAACACAAATACAGGATGGGAAAAGAATTGCTACCTCAAATATAGCTTTCCCTCCCAACCATGGATTTTCCAACTATGGTATTAAATGTCCATGCTTACTGTTCTGGGTGCTTTTTGACTACTGTGGTATATGGTTTTGAGTACCCATGTGTTTTTGTGGCTCTTCATCAGTAATTTTAAGGTAATTTGTACTTATATTACAACAAACTAACAGTATTATACTTAAGTATAAATAGTTTAAATTCATTGTCTGTTCTTTGACTCATATATAGCATGTTTAGCTCTAGCTGAGAATGCTTATTTTTGACTGTCTCAGACTTGACTCAATGTAACAAAAGCCTCAGACTCATCTCATCCCAGTTTTTACAAAAACCTTTTTTCTTTTCAATCATAGTTCTGTATACACTACAGGGATCATCTCTGAACTGAAGGATTTTTTCTATTGAAGATAGTTTTAGGACTTGGAAGCGCTCAATAAATACTATTGACTGATTCTGGCAAGAGAGTAGCTTCTTCTAGGTGCTTACAATCCCAAAATCACTAGGAAGCAGCATGGTCTAGTGGATAGAGCACGGGCTTGGGAGTCAGAAGAACCTGGGTTCTAATCCCGGCTCCACCACTTGTCTGCTGTCTGACCTTGAGCAAGTGACTTAACTTTCCTCTACGTGTTACCACATCTGTAAAATGGGGATTAAGACTGTGAGCCCCATGTGGAACAGGGACTGTGTCTAACCTGATTTGCTTGTTTCCATCCCAGATCTTAATACAGTGCCTGGCATATAGTACGTGCTTAACAAATATCATTATTATTATTAAATAGACCAACCTTAAAAACCTCGGAGGCTTTATGTGTGGCACCAAAATATTATTACTATTGTATTTAAATGCTTACTATGTGTTCTAAGCATTAAGGTAGATACAAGTTGATCATAACGTACACAGTACCTGTCCCACATGGGGCTCACGGTCTAAGTGAGAGGGAGAATAGGTATTGAATCTCTATTTTACAGATGAGGAAATTGAGGCACAGAGCAGTTAAGTGGGTTGCCCAAAGTCACACAGCAGGCAACTGGCAGAGGTGAGATTGACTTCCAGGCCTGTGCTCTTTCCACTAGGCTATACTGTTCCTCATTTAGAGCAATTATCTCTATTGAACCTGTCTAATAATGCCTGGCCCTGATAATGAGACTTTGTTTTCTGTTTTTTGTGGGTAAGTGAGTGTTGTAGGTAATAATAATGATAGTATTTGTTAAACACTTACTATGTGCCAAGCACTGTTCTAAACACTGAGGTAATCAAGTTTTCCCATGTGAGGGCTCACAGTCTTAATCCCCATTTTACAGATGAGGTAATTGAGGCACAGAGACGTTAAGTGACTTGCCCAAAATCACACAGCTGATAAGTGGCAGAGCTGGGATTAAAATCCACGACCTCTGACTCCCAAGCCCATGCTCTTTCCACTAAACCATGCAGGTGCAGTGTGGCTCAGTGGAAAGAGCCCGGGTTTAGGAGTCAGAGGTCGTGGGTTCTAATCCCGGCTCCGCCACCTGTCAGCTTTGTGACTTTGGTCAATTCCCTTGACTTCTCGGTCCCTCAGTTACCTCATCTGTAAAATGGGGATTAAGACTGTGAGCCCCAAGTGGGACAACCTGATTACCCTGTATCTACCCCAGCGTTTAGAACAGTGTTCTGCACATAGTAAGCGCTTAATAAATACCAACATTATTATTTTCTCACTCTAGGCTTCAAGGCTCTTCATCACCTTGCCCCCTCCTACCTCTCCTCCCTTATCTCTTTCTACTGCCCACCCCGCACGCTCCGCTCCTCTGCTGCCCACCTCCTCACTGTCCCCCATTCTCGCCTATCCCGCCGTCGACCCCTGGGCCACGTCCTCCCACGGTCCTGGAACGCCCTCCCTCCTCACCTCCGCCAAACTAATTCTCTTCCCCTCTTCAAAACCCTACTTAAAGCTCACCTCCTCCAAGAGGCCTTCCCAGACTGAGTTCCCCTTTTCCCTCTGCTCCCTCTACCCCCCCCCACCTCTTCGCTTCTCCGCAGCTAAACCTTCTTCTCCCCCCTTTCCCTCTCCTGTCCCACCCCCTCAGCACTGTACTCGTCAGCTCAACTGTATATATCTTTATCACCCTATTTATTTTGTTAATGAGATGTACGTCATCTTGGTTCTATTTATTTGCTATTGTTTTAATGAGATATTCTTCCCCTTGATTCTATTTATTGCTATTGTTCTTATCTGTCTGTCTCCCCCGATTAGACTGTAAGCCCGTCAAAGGGCAGGGACTCTATCTGTTACCAATTTGTACATTCCAAGCGCTTAGTACAGTGCTCTGCACATAGTAAGAACTCAATAAATACTATTGACAATGAATGAATGCTTAAAGACACTCCAAGGTAATGATAATAAATATCATGGCCCTGTAGTAATGGCAGAGCATTAGTCTGAGTGTGGCATAAAGGAAAGAGCACAGGCCTGGGAGTCAGAAGACCTGGATTCTAATCCTGGCTCCACCACCTTTCTGTTGTCTGACCTTGGTCAAGTTACTCAACTTCTACGTGCCTCCGATCCCTCATCTGGAAAATGAGGATTCAATACCTCTACTCCCTCCTACTTGGACTGTGAGCCCCGTGTGACATCTGTTTGTTTTGTATCTGCACCAAGGCTGAGTACAGTGCTTGGCACATAGTAAGTACTTATCAAATACCACAATTATTAGTATAAATTATGATGCTCTGAAATAGTGTCAATCCACACGAACAGAGTTATAATGTTTTGGGAAGCATCAAGTTGTCGCAAGTCTAATTTCAGATGGGGAATATGAGGAAATTCTAGGGGATTTTTTTTGAGAGACACAACTTTGGAACTGTTGGCAGACAGATCATTAGGAGAAGAGTTAATTTTGCTCCTCTGAACTAAGAGGCAGCAGGGAAGTTTTATAAGGTACATAGGTGGATTAGAACTGTGATAACACTGAATGTTGAACATTTAGAAATTTCCACTGAAATTGTGTTTTATTTTAAATCTGGAAATGAGCATCTTGATTTGGGCCATTGGGTGTGCCGCCTTACTAAAAGCCCAGCAAAACAGGCATTAGCTTGTGAGACTATAGTTTCCTGTAGATGGGGCATTATTGGAGCATTTTGGAAATGTTCCCAGCTTAATTTCTAAATAAAGAACTGGGCCTTCCCTTTCTCTACTTCCCTTGCCCCATTTAGGAAAAATGAAATCCTTAACAATAATGTTTTGCCTTATTCATTCAATCATATTTATTGAGCGCTTACTATGTGCAGAGCACTGTACTAAGTGCTTGGAAAGTACAATTCAGCAGTAAAGACAGACAATCCCTCCCACAAGGATAATTATTTTAGAATGTGTTTTAGGTGCAAATGCTTTAAACGTTCATTCTTGACTACTTTGTAGAATTTCATGGTTGGAAGGGATCTCAGCAGGCCCCTAAGTCCTCCCTCTTTCCTTCAGGCAACTGCGTTGAAACAATCACTTAGATTATCTTTTCTGAAAACAGTCAAAAGAAGGAACTCCATTTATATCAGACTGAAAATGTTCCTTCCTATATTCATTGCCCCTTTACTCAGAAGAGTACCCATGTATGTTTTCATTCTGTGATGTAATTACTAAGTGGAGGTTAAGTTGAAAAATTTATTGAGAAGTCTGGAAAGAAAGCCGCTGCCTTGGTGTTTCTTCGGAGCCACATACTCAAGGGTATTGCACGGGAGTCCTGAGGAGTCCAGAACTGGGCTTGGCTTCTTGGCACATTTTCCTCTTTGAGTCCATCCTCAGGTTTGAAAATTGTAAGGTTGTAAATCCTGAGGTCTCTAGTGCTCATTTCAGGGTCCAAGCACCTGTCTTCAAATGATCGTTCAGTCCCTAGGGCAGGGCTTCCTCTTTGCACCCACAGGAAATGGCTGATTCAGGACGGTGGAAGCAGGTGTCCAGAATGTGTCAAGAGGTGAAATTGCCTGGATCAGGATTAAAGTATTGCCTGGATTATCTGAATGGATTAGCTCCATGATGTGGCAGGCCTGGTATGTCCCATTTCTAGCACCAGGTTGTGTTTTGGGGAGACACCAATTCCTAATTTCAAATAGCTGAACTTGTGAAACAAATGTGGCTGGTTAATCATCAGTCAGAAAATCATCCACCCCCAGAAGCCCCTTCATAAAATTTATACCAGTCAAAATTTGGCAAAGTTGAACTGTTGTGTTCTTGAGCTCTGAAGGAGGAAGAAGGAAAGAACATGATGGGGTAAAACACCTCAGGGCTAACATCTGAGATGCTAAGCAAGGAATTAAAAGAAAACCCAAAAAACTAACTCTCCACTGGGTCACGTCCTTGAACTGTAGCCTAAAGGCCTATTAGCAAGCAACGTCCTTCCAGAGTTGAGTGGGGATTGGCAGCACTTCTGGCTTCCCTCTAGCCCCCTTTCCCTAGTGATAGCATGCAGGGTGGCATCAATACCCCAAAGCCTGACTCTCCTCCTGACTTTCCCATGTCAGCTAACACGACCATCCTCATGGCCCCAGAAGCCCATAACCGTGATGTCATCCTCGACTCCTCACTGACTGTCAACTCTCACAATCTACTGCCAGGTCCTGCTGGTTCTTCCTGCACATCATCTTCCAAATCTGCCCCTTTATCTCCAGTCAAACTGCCACCAACAAGGTCTGGTCATATCGCGGCTAGTCTAGTGCAGGGCAAGGATATTATACTCAGTATTATACTCCGTATACCCCTCGCTGGTCTCTCCCCCTCCCCTCTCTCCCCTTTCAGTCAGTCAATGGTATTTATTAAGCATGTACTGTGTGTAGAGCACTGTATTAAGCTCTTGGGAGAGTACAATGGAACAGAGTTGGCTAGACACATTCCCTGCTCACAACGAGCTTACACTGCTCGGATCATCTTCTTGAAGCATCGCTTCTCTCCTCAAAACCCTTCACTGGGCCCCCGTTTCTCTCCCAATCAAACAAAAACATCTCACAGTTGACTTCAGTCCACAGTTCTCCCCACATTCAAAGCCTTCCAAAAATCCCACCCCCTTCAACAAGACCTTTCCATATTAATGTGCCAGCACCCAACGGTATAAAGACATCAGCAACCAGCGTGGCTTAGTGGAAAGAGCCTGGGCTTGGGAGTCAGAGGATGTGAGTTCTAATCCCCGGCTCTGCCACTTGTCAGCTTTGTGACTTTGGGCAAGTCACTTCACTTCTCTGGGCATCAGTTACCTCATCTGTAAAAATGGGGATTAAGACTGTGAGCCCCACATGGGACAACCTGATTATCTTGTATCTACCCTAGTGCTTAGAACAGTGCTTGGCACATAGTAAGTGCTTAACAAATACCGTCATTAATAGTATTATTATGAGTATCTCTAGCACTTAGGAACTTATTTATACTCATCCTCAACACTTATGACCATATTCAGTTGTACCTTCAGTTCTTTATTTTGACTAGTCTTGTAAATATTTTAAAATTTCTCTCCTCCTTTAGAGTGTAAACTGCTTGCTGGCAGAGAAGATATGATTTCATTAGTCTGTACTTCCCAAATGCTTAATACAGTGCACTATACCAATTGAGTGCTCAATAATTATTGCTTCTACTTGAAGCTGCACCTGCCATGGGAATTTGCCAGGGCTGCTGGGTAGGGTCACTAGGTTTCTAACTAAGAATTCCAAGGCATACACTCTGCGTGCATGCATGTGTTTATGTGTGTGTTGGTGTGAGGCATTTTTAAGGTCTAAGACAGAGGATTCAAAGATCTTTTTTTCCACCTCTGAAGGTTGTTTCTTTTGTTCTCTTTCAGTGTCCTTATTACTGTTGTGGTTTTGAATGTTGTAGAAACTGTTCAAAGTACGGAGTATAATATCCTTGCCCCGGAGAAGAACAAAATTGTTGAATCACCCTGGGCCTGAGCTCCAAATTTAATACAGGTTAAGACCAGTCTTGAGGTTGGACAGGAGTTGGAGTTTAGTGGGGAGCAAAGGGTTGAGTGGTCTGAGATTAGAGGGGAGAAAAAGGTAAGAAAAGGAGTCAGAGAAAGCTAGAAAGAAAGAGAGGGGTAGGAGGATAGAGAATGAAGGACATACTGGCAGGGACAATAGGTACACATAGGGAGAGTGCTCATTGTAATAACTATGGTATTTATTAAGTGTTTATTAGGTGCCAAGCACTGGGGTAAGCACTGGGGTAGATACAAGATAATCCAATCAACCACACTCCCTTTTCCACAGAGAGCTCACAATCTAAGAGACAGGAAAAGTGGACATATTATTCAAATTTTATACATGAGAAAACTGAGGCCCAAGCATGGTTAAATGACTTGTCTAAGATCCCTCAGCAGACCAGTGGCAGAGCTGGAACTAGAACTTGGGTCTCCTTTCCTCCCAATTCCATGATCTTTTCATCAGGCCATGTTGCCATTTTTTTTTTCATCCAAACACTTTCACATCAGTTGTCTCATGTAATCCTCAAAACAACCCTGTGGGGTACAAAGGGACAAATATAATTATCTCCATTTTACAGTTGGGGAAACTGGAGCGCAAAGAAATGAAGTGATTCAAAGAAATGAAGTCTTCATGTAGTACAGCATACCAGACCCTCCACCGCCCCTGGGATCCGTTACCAAATCAGCATGCTCGGGGAAGCATCAGGTGCCTCTCTTGTTGGAACAGGAAGCAGACTGTCGCAGGGCTATTGCAGTGGCAGAAAAACAATGTGGGGGCAGCCTCACTCCCTCTTTCCCTGCTTCCTGCTGTTGCCATTGCATGTGTTGTGATGATGATGATGGTATTTGTTAAGCACTTACTATGTGCGAAGCACTGTTCTAAGGTTGTGGCAGGAGCAGCCAGTAATTGCAGCCATGCAGCAGCCTTCCTTGCTGTGCCTCTGTCATCTCCATGTTCCCAGTGGTTGGCCTCAATTTCTCAGGTTGTTTCTGCTGTGACCTCTAACTGCCCTCTGGAAATCACAGCCAGAAACACCTCACTAGTTAAGGTCAGCCATGTCGATCAATCACTGGCATTTAATGGGCACTTACTATGTGCAGAGCACGGTACTGAATGCTTGGGAGAGTACAGTGCAAGAGAGTTGATAATAATAATAATAATGATGGTATTTGTTTAGCACTTACTATGTGCCAAGCACTGTTCTAAGCACTGGGTTAGATACAAGGTAGTCAGGTTGTTCCACATGGGACTCACAGTCTTAATCCCCATTTTGCGTTTCCTACTCATAGCGAGCTTACTGTATAGAGACTGTATTTATTGAACGCTTACTATATGTGGAGCACTGTAATGCAACAGAGTCAGCGTGGCTCAGTGGAAAGAGCACGGACTTTGGAGTCAGAGGTCATGAGTTCGAATCCCAGCTCTGCCACTTGTCAGCTGTGTGACTGTGGGCAAGTCACTTAACTTCTCTGTGCCTCAGTTACCTCATCTGTAAAATGGGGATTAAGACTGTGAGCCCCACGTGGGACATCCTGATTCCCCTGTGTCTACCCCAGCGCTTAGAACAGTGCTCTGCACATAGTAAGCGCTTAACAAATACCAACATTATTATTATTATTAGACATGTTCTCTGCCCACGAGCTAATGGGGCAGCAGAGTTGGCTACACCCAAAATGTGGCTTGCCCAGCTGGTGCCCCACCAACCTGGACCCCTGGGAGCTGAGTGTGACAGCAATGGGGCTCCCCGGAGTAATATCTCAGGTAAGTGGGTGGCAGACTGAATTTCAGCCCTCTTGTGCCTGTTGCAGGACAGCTGGGCTCTTTATCTAGAGTGTGTAGGCATGGCAAGCCACCATTGCCGGTGCACTTGCATTATGCATTCATCTTGATCATCTCCCATGTCGAATGATATTAAAAATGATTTATATTAATGCCCATCCCCTCCTCTGAAAGCTCACTGTAGGCAGGGACCATGTCTGCCAACTCTGTTGTATTGTTCTCTTCCAAACGCTTAGTACAGTGACCTGCACGTAGTAAAGCGCCCAATAAATACCATTGATGATGGTGACAATGATGAATGGGAACTGTACTCATAAAATCCAGTAAAAATGTACAATCAGCTCTCATCGTTCACAGAGATTTACATTTTGGGAAAATGGCATGAGCAGCAGATTCACAAAATGACTAGTTATTTAAGTCAGTGTACAAAAGGGAGGTTATTTTCCCACTTTAATGATATGGTATGGAGAAGGGAACAGATTTTGTGTAGAACTAATTTTATTTTGGACTAATAGTATTCAAAGAGATAGTGTTGTGCAGCAGTTTTCTGCAGGGGAGTGGATTTACAGCATCCATATGGTTTTGAATGATTTTGTCCAATGGGGGCATGAGGTTTGTGGTGAACCAGAATGTGCTGCAATTCTACTGCAGCAACTACTGTTTCTGTTGTTTAAGATGATCTTGAAAAATTTAAGGAACCATGACACAAATCATGAGTTGATTCACATGAGGTGACATGAAAAACCAAACCGCATTAGAGGAAATCCACAGTAAGTGAGAACTGACTACCTGTTTCCCTGGCCTGATGAATAAACTAAATTGCACTTATTCGTCATGGGATATTAAACTAGATCAGAAAATTTGAATGTGATTAACTTTATCTCTGAGTAGTAGAGTTCAGTTAATGAAAAGTGATATAGTTTATATTTAATGTCTGCCCTCCTCCCCTCAACCATAAGCTAGTTTTGGGCAAGGAACATGTCTACCAACTCTATTGTATTGTACTTGTATTCTCCTAAGCATTTAGTACAGTGCTCTGAACACAGTAAGTGCTCAATAAATGCCATAAATAGATATCAATGCCAATTATAAAGCCCCTAATATTGCCTGCAAATTGTGGAGATTATAGTTCATATTAGTAATAATAATAATTGTGGTTTTGATAATAATTATAATAGTAATAAGGATATTTGGTAAGCACTTACTATGTGCCGGGCACAGTACTGAGCGCGGGGGTGAGAAGCAGCGTGGCTCAGTGGAAAGAGCCCCGGCTTGGGAGTCAGAGGTCATGGGTTTGAATCCCGGCTCTGCCACTTCTCAGCTGTGTGACTGTGGACAAGTCACTTCACTTCTCTGGGCCTCAGTTCCCTCATCTGTAAAATGGGGATGAAGACTGTGAGCCTCACGTGGGACAACCTGATGACCCTGTATCTCCCCCAGCGCTTAGAACAGTGCTCTGCACATAGTAAGCACTTAACCAATACCAACATTATTATTATTATTATTACAAGCAAATTGGGTTGGACACAGTCCTTGTCCCACGTGGGGCTCACAGTCTCCATCCCCATTTTACAGCTAAGGTAACTGAGGCTCTTAAGCCCTTACTGTGTGCTAAGCACTGTAGTAAGTGCTGAAGTAAATACAAGATAACCAGGTCCCACATGGGGCTAACAGTCTAAGTAGGAGGGAGGATATATTGAATCTCCATCTTCCAGATGAGGGAACTGAAGCACAGAGAAGTTAAGTGACTGGCTCAAGGTCATGCAGCCATGTGATAGAGCCACAGTTAGAACCCAGGTCCTCTGACTCCCAGGCCCATGCTGTTTCCACTAGGTTATGCTGCTTCTCAAGATTGTATGTGTCTGTGTATGTGTGTGTATATGTATGTATGTGCAGTGAGAAGCAGATTGGCGCTTAACTTGGAAGACAATAAAGAAATGAATGCCAAGGAGTTTTTGCCTTTGTCAGCTAAGGACCCTGGCATTTAATACAGTGCTAACAACTGGATAAACTGAGGCTGCCTGTCCAGTACAGGAGAAGAGGTCCTAGAGCCACAAAATGCAGGATTAAGCCGAAACAGGAATTCATCAGGAAGCTTCCAAACCATCTTCTGGAGTTGATGCAAGAAGGCCAGCAGTACCTCCTAGCTGGACCCAGCCCTCAGGAGAAAGGCCCAGGATTATCTGCATTGGGCAGTGAATCAGGGCACGAGTGCCAGGGCCCAGCTGCTTAGAGACTAGCCAGCGGGGAGCCTCACTCCACACCCAGGGCCCTTGGCTGGGACAATGAATGCAACATCGGCCTGGCTGGGGTTGGAGTCTGGTGGGAGGAGAGGGGAGAGGAGGAGGTGCTGTGAGAGATATTTTGAACTCACTCTTGCTTGGGGGTTGGAGAGTTTCACTGTGACGCCTGCAGCTCCCTGAAGCTGGGTTTCTACTAACTAACATATTGACTTTACTGAATCTCCTCTCTGCCAATTGCCATTTGAATTTGAGTTTTGGGGGTCGTGCCAGGTTGGGGAGTTCTTCAAATTCTGTACTGTATTTTTGAAACTGGCATTCTTCAAGAAGCTTACAATATAAGGGGGAAAATAGACATATTGTTTACAAATAGTGAGAGCAGGAGAGAGAGCAAAGCTGCAACTGGCAGTAGCAGAAGTTATAGGAAGGTGGAGTAGATAAATGGCAATCAAGCAAGCATATTTATTGAGTGCTTACTGTGTACAAAACCCTGTACTAAGCGCTTGGGAGAGTACCGTATAGCAGAAGTGGTAGACACATTCCCTGCCCACACGAGCTTACAGTGTAGAGGGGGAGACAGAAATTAATATAAATAAAGAAATTAAATTAGAGAGCTATACATAAGTGGGAAGCAATACGGCCTAGTGAACAGAACACGGGAATGGGAGGCAGGAGGACCTGAGTTCTAATCCCAGCTTCACCACTTGTCTGCTGTGTGACCTTGGCAGGTTCCTTCTGTGCCTCAGTTATCTCACCTGTAAAATGGGGATTAAGACCTTGTGGGACGTGGATTGGGTCCATCCTGATTATCTTGTATCTGCCCCAGCACTTAGTACAGTGCAGTACAGTACTTCATAAATACCATTAAAAAAAGTGTCATGGGGCTGAGGGAGGGATAAATAAAGTGCTCAAATCCTAGTGCAAGGGCGATGCAGAAGGGAGTGAGTGGGAGAAGGGTAAATGTGGGCTTAGTTGGGGAAGGCCTCTTGGAGGAGATATGCATTCAATAAGGCTTTGAAGTTGGGGAGAATGAAAGTGATATTAAGAGGGAGTTCCAGGACAGAGGCAGGATGTGGGCAAGGGGTAGGCTGCGAGATGAGATTGTGGTACAGTGAGTAGGTTGGGATTAGAGGAGCAAAGTGTGTGAGCTGGTTTTTAGTAGGAAATCAGGGAAGTAAGGTAGGAGAGGGCAAGGAGACTAAGTGTTTTAAAGGCAACAGTCAGGAGTTTATACTTAACAGAGGTGGTGGTCAACCACCAGCGGTTCTTGAAGACTGGGGAAACCTGGAAGGAATGATCAAGGAACCTGATCCAGTAATCAAGGTGGGATAGGATAAGTACTTGGGTCAGCATAGGAGCAGTTTGGATGGAAAGAAAAGGGCAGATTTTAGCGATGTTGTGAAGGTAGAACCCACAGGACTTGGTGACAGCTCGAATGTGTGGGTTGAATGAGAGAGATGAGTTGAGGATAATGCCATGATTAAGGGCTTGTGTGAGGGTGGTGGTGGAGTCTACAATGATGGGAAAGTCAGGGAGAGGGAAGGGTTTGGATGGGATATGAGAAGTTCTGTTTTGGATACATTAAGTTTGAGATTTAAGGAACATCCACTTAGCGATGTCCTGAAAACAGGAAGAAATGCAAGACTGCAGAGAAGGAGAGAGATCAAGCCTGGAGATTTAGATTTGGGAATCATCCTTGTAGAGTTGGTAGTTGAAGCCATGGGAATAAATGAGTTCTCCAAGGGAGTGGGTGTAAATGGAGAATAGAAGGGGACCAAGAACTGAGCCTTGAGGGATTCCCACAGTTAAAGGTTGGGAGGCAGAGGAGGAGCCCACTAAAGAGATAGAGAAAAGCAGCCAGAGAGATAGGAGAACCAGGAGAGACAGTGTCAGTGAAGCCAAGGTTGGATGCTGTTTCCAGGAGAAGGGGGTGATTGAGAGTGTTGAAGGCAGCTGAGAGGTTTAGGAGAAGCCATTGGATTTGGCAAGAAGACCATTGGTGACCTTTCTCCTCACCTCCAAAGCCCTATTGAAGGTTCTGCATTGCACACTTGGATTTGCACTCTTTATTCACCCCTCCCTCATCCCCACAGCACTTATGTACATATGCATAATTTATTTATATCAATGTCTGTCCCCCTTCTAGACTGAAAACTCATTGTGGCCAGGGACCTTGTCTGTCAACCCTGTTATATTTTACTCTCCCAAGAGCTTAGTACAGTGTTCTATACAGTGTAAGCACTCAGTAAAGACAATTGATTGACCTTTGAGAGGGCAGTTTCAGTGGAGTGAAGGGAGTGGAAGCTATATTGGAGAGGATCAAAGAGAGAGCTGGAGGAGAGGAACTTGAGGCAGTGGGTGTAGACAACGTATTCAAGGAGTTTGGAGAAGAATGGTAGGAGTGAGATGTGGCGATAACTGGAGGGAGCTGTGGGATCAGAGGAGGGTTTTTTTTTAGGGTAGGGAAGTCATGAGCATGTTTGAAAGCAGTGGGGAAGAAGCAATTGGAGAGCGAACAGTTGAAAATGGTGGTCAGGGAGGAAAGAAGAGAGGGGGCAAGTGTTTTGATAAGGTGTGAAGGGATGAGGTCAGGGGTGCAGGTGCTGGGGTTGGATTTTGAGAGAAGGAAGGAGATCTCTGGAGATTCTGCTGGAAAAGATGGGAAAGGTGAAGGGGTAGGAGGAGGGAGGGGCTGGAATGGAGCAGGACAGATTTTAGGGAGCTCATTCCTTATGGTTTTAATTTTCTCAGTAAAGTATGTGGCCAGGTCATTAAGGGCAAGAGTTGGGGGAGGCAGTGGGTTTTTAGGAGGGATTTAAATATCTGAAACAATTGGTGAGGGCAGTGGGTGTGGGGGTCGATAAGGATGGAGAATAATGTTGCCAAGCAGAGAAGAAGGCAGAATTAAAACAGGCAAGGAACTTGAGGTGGATGTGGTCTACCTGATATCTGGATTTCCGCCAGCAGTGTTCTGCGGCACAGGAGCAAAGGAAGCCGACTGTGGAGGTGATCCAGGCTGTGGGTTAATGGTACAAGATTGGCAAAGGGATAGAGGAGTGAGTGAGTTGAGTTCAGTAGAGAAGGTGGTTTTGAAGGTGAAATTTGGTCATCAAGGGAAGGTAGTTTGGCTATGGAGACTAAATGGGGCATGATGACTTGAGAAAATTGGATGGGGTCGAAATATCGGAGGTCTCTTTGGGGGGAACAGGTTGGATTTATGGGGAAAGGGTATGTGGGATAGAAGGCAGAGGAGGAGGTTGTGGTCAGAGGGATTTCAGAGTTGGTGAGGGTAGAGATTGTACAATGACTAGAGATAATGAGATCAAGTGTGTGTCCAAGTTGGTAAATGGGTAAGGTGGGGTGGAGCAGGAGTCATTGGAGTTGAGGAGTGATCAGAAAGCAGGCAGCAGAATGGTCTGCAGGAACATCTCTATGGATATTGAAGTTCCCAAGGATCAATGTAGGGATGGAGAAAGAGAAAGAATATGAAAAAGAGAGCAAAATGTTTCAGAAAGTTGAAAGTGGAGCCTGGGGGGCAGTAGATGACCATGATTAGTAACTGGAGTGGGTGGTTAAGCGGGTGATATGGGCTTCAAAGGAAGGGAAAGAGAGGGATCGGGGAGGCAGGATGGTGTGAAAGCAGCATTGGGGAGTGAGAAGGAAGCTGACTCTTCCTTTCCTAGTGGGCAAAGATGAAGTCCCCCTCTGGAGAGAGCAGCAGGAGAAAAAAAAAACTATCAAAAACTAATAGAGTAAATAAATCTCTACAGCAGTAGGCAATATCATGATGTTTGAGTTACGACAAATAGCACTTCTGACATTTTTAAACATGTTATTTAGAATTTTCAATATCCTTTCCAATTTTGATACTGGCCTCATATATGACACTTGCTACGTTTGGTTCCCCATCATCCCGGCAGAAATTACTTCTTGTGAAATGAGAAATAGTGTGGCCTAGGGGGAAAAGCACAAGACAGGGAGTCAGGAGACTTATGTTCTGAACCTGGCTCTGCTACTTGCCCGCTGTGTGACCTTGGACAAGTCACTTAACCTCTCTATGCCCCAGTTTCCTCATTTATAATAATGGGGTTTCACTACCTGTTCTCCATCCCTCTTAGACTATAAACTCATTGTGGGCAGGGAATGTGTCTGTTATATTGTTATATTGTACTCTCCCAAGCACTTAGTACACTGCTCTGCATACAGTGAGTGCTCAATAAATATGACTGTGAGCCACTTGAGGGTCAGGGACTGTGTTTGATCTGCTTATAGCGTATCCACCCCAGTGCTTAGTACAGTGTTTGGTTCATAGTAAGGGCTTAACAAGTACCATAATCATTGTTATTATTTTGCTTGAGATTCTGCTTTTGTTGATTTACCAGGTAAATACCCCTTCCCAGCCCTCCATATTGCTGACATTCATTCATTCAATAGTATTTATTCAGCGCTTACTATGTGCAGAGCACTGTACTAAGCGCTTGGAATGTACAATTCAGCAACAGATAGAAACAATCCCTGCCCATTGACGGGCTTACAGTCTAATTCGGGGAGACAGACAAAAACAATAGCAAAAAATAGAATCAAGGGTATGTACATCTCATTAACAAAATAAATAGGGTAATAAAAATATATACAAATGAGTGGATGAGCACAGTGCGGAGGGGAAGGGAGAGGGGGAGGAGCAGAGGGAAAGGGGGGGAAAAGGGGGCTTAGCTGAGGGGAGGTGAAGGGGGAGTCAGAAAGGCAGCAGAGGGAGCAGAGGGAAGAGGGGAAGCTCAGTCTGGGAAGGCCTCTTGGAGGAGATGAGCTCTCAGTAGGGCTTTGAAGAGAGAAAGAGAATTAGTTTGGCAGAGGTGAGGAGGGAGGGCATTCCAGGACAGCTGGAGGACGTGGCCCAAGGGTCGACACGGAATAGGCGAGAACGGGGGATAGTGAGGAGGTGGGCGGTAGAGGAGCGGAGCCTACGGGGTGGGCAGTAGAAAGAGAGAAGGGAGGAGAGGTAGGAGGGGGCAAGGTGATGGAGAGCCTTGAAGCCCAGAGTGAGGAGTTTTTGTTTGGAGCGGAGGTTGATAGGCAACCACTGGAGGTGTTTAAGAAGGGGAGTGACATGCCCAGAGCGTTTCTGCAGGAAGATGATCCGGGCAGCGGAATGAAGAATAGACTGGAGTGGGGAGAGACAGGAGGAAGGGAGATCAGAGAGAAGTCTGACAAAATAATCCAGCCGGGATATTATGAGAGCCTGTACCAGTAAGATAGCCGTTTGGGTGGAGAGGAAAGGGCGGATCTTTGCAATGACATCCTCATTGCGCCACAGATTCAGCCTCTGTGTCCCTGATCTTCTTTCTTCTCCTCCTCTTCATTAATTAATTATGGTACTTGTTAAGCACTTACTGTATGCCAAGCACTGTTCTAAGCACTGGGGTAGGTACAGGGTAATCAGGTTGGACACAGTCCCTGCCCCACATGGGGCTCACACTCTTATCCCCATTTTCCAGATGAGGTAACTGAGGCAGATAAGTGAAGTGACTTGCTCAAGGTCACACAGCAGGCATGTGGTGGAGATGGGATTAGAGCCCAGGTCCTTCAGACTCCTGGGCCCATGCTCTATCCACTAAACCACACTGCTTCTCTTCTATTTCTAGTTTTAACTTAAGTATTTTTTAACAGCTGCTATCACTGTTGGATTCCACTGGGAACAATGCTGTGGCCACCACTTCAACGGTTTTGTGGGTTGCGGTTCCACCCTTCCAGGGGTGCAAAGCTGGGGGGGAAGAAGGTGGGGAGGAAGCAGTTAGCCTCAGAGGAGAAGGGAATAGAGGAGAAGGTCCAAATTAGCAACCCCCTCCCTCCACCTCCTCTACAACCAGATACTTTGGGCCTCATTCTTGTAGAGCTTGAGGGGGCCTGCTTATTAGCTAGCATGTAGTCTGACTAGAAATTAATCAAGGAAAGCCTCCCAGGAGAGTTGGGATTGCAGGAGAGCTTTGAAGATGAGGAGAGCTGTGGACTGGAGGATTAGAAGCAGAGAGGGAGTTTCAGACAAGGGGGAAGCTATGGGCAAGTAAGTCGAAAGTGGGAGATTTGAAAGCAAGGCATAGAAAGGTTAACTAACTTGGCATAAATGAAGACTATGAGCCAGGATGCAGGCGGGTAAAGAGAACAGATATGTTAAGAAGGGGATAGCTGCTGGAGAGCCTTAAAGCCAAAATTATTTTCCTTATACAATTTTCAATTGAAATGTTCTAGTTCATTATATCTTTTAATCTCTTATATCACAGGCCTAGGTCCAAGCTCCCTATATACAGTTCTCTTCCACAGGAAAGTGCAAGTCGTAGCCAAATACCAGAAAGCAAAGTTTCTACTAAAGTCTTGTTGATTTTGGCTAAGATGTTGAATTAGGACCTAAAAGCTATCTTTCTAAAAAAAGTGGATATGTTTCTAGCTAACTTCAATATCACTTTTCAAAGGATATTTATAGTAAGAGGTAGGTTATTTGCCAGACAGAATGTAACCATGTTCCAAATGTTTAAAGCATTAATTGGCTGAAATGCATGAGAACTGGAAGATTATGACCACATTTAATATTTTGCTCTGGTCTCTAGATGGCAATTCTCTGGATAATTCAGGTTAAAATAATATGTGTGCTATGCTCTTTGGTACTTTTTAAAGTGTTATGATTCAGAAGTCTTCATGAGAGTGTTGCATTGATTTGGCTCTAATAGAATGCAAACGCAAATTAAACCTCCCATGGCAAATATCCATCAAAAATACAAAGACTAGTTATTCCTTTCTCACTCTTCTGTTTCTACAACAGTATTTTAATTTTCCACTTGGAATTCTATGTGTTTGTACAGAATGGTTTACCTTATTTTCCTTTGATCGGCAAACTCCTGCCAACTCTTGTCTAAGAGGAAAGAATTCCTATTGGGAAAAGACCAGAGAAATACGGCTCAAAAAAGGAAAATGAGCTTTATTGAGGAATTTGTCTATTAGAAACTGACATTAACAACTATGAATATTTAATCCTACTGGATAAAATTTCCATATATATTAGAGGGAAAAACTAGGGTTAGTCCAGCATCAAAGCTACAAACATAGGAAAATTTGGAAGAAGGTATTGTCATTATTATATTTTTCCTTTGATCTGCAATCCCGTAGCTTCAAGTGTCTTATCTGATTTTATTGTTTTTACTTTCAGTGCTATTCTCAGGAAAATGCCAAAGTAAAAGCACTTCTTGCAGTTTTTGGAATATCTGGAAGCTCCAGTCTCAAATATCTCTGCAACACTTGAAAACTAAGAGGTGGGCAGAGAAATGAGGAGAAAGAGTGAGATAGGGGTTGATAAAAAGTAGGGAACAAGGGATAAAGTGACCAGAAATCTGGTCATTTTAGGCAGGGTCCAAGGGACAGAGATGGGGAGGGAAAATTGAAGGGGGAGGAGAGAAAGAGGAGGGGAGAAGAATAGTACTTCCTGTTCATTGGTGGACCCCACCATTGGAATTGCCAGAGCCAGTATGGGAGCTGCTACTCTGTAAGAACTCCCACACCCACATCCTTCCTGAGCCACGGAACCCCACTGTCATGGGGCTTTTTTAATGGTATTTGTTAAGCTCTTACTCTGTGTCAGACACTGTACTAACTGCTGGGGTAGATACAAGGTGGTCAGGTTGGACCCACTTGCATGAGGCTCACACTCTTAATCCCCATTTTTCAGACAAGGTAACTGAGGCCCAGAGTAGTAAAGTGCCTTGTCCAAGGTCACACAGCAGACAAGTGGTGGAGCCAGAATTAGAACCCAGGCCCTTCTGACTCCCAGGCCATGCACTATCCACTAAGCCACACTGCTTCTCTCACGCTGCTCCAATGGCAGTTCCTCTGCCGAAAGCATGGCTTTGGACATCCTGCTGCTCAGATCATGGTGGCCAGGCTATCTATTGGCACATAAGAAACTGCAGGAGCTCCAGACCCTATGCCAGGCCTGATGCTCATAGGCAGTTGCCCTGACAGCTGAACACATAAGGTCCTGGGCTCAATGATGCTGTGTTGTAATCTCCCAACTGCTTAGTTCAGTACCATGCACACAGTAAGTGCTCAATAAATATGATTGATTGATTGATGAAACCCCTGCCCTCTCTTCTCCCTCCTCTACTACTTTCTCTTCTTCCTTCCCTACTTTGTCCATCTTCTTCCTTCCCTCCATAGTGAAGGAAATGCAGGGACATTCAGTCAATTGGTGGTATTCATTGAGTGCTAACTGTGTGCAGAGCATTATACTAAGCACTTGGGAGACTACAGTAGAACAGAGTTCATGACATGTTCCATGTCCACAAAGAGCTTACAATCTAGAGAGGGAGACAGACATTACAATAAATTATAGATATGTTCATAGGTGCTGGGGGGTGAAGGGGGAAGACACATCTCTCTGGATTCCCTGCACCCAATAAATGCTCAATAAATAACATAGATCAGTTTCCCTCCGGAAATGATCCTTCCTATCCGCTAAAATGCATATACATCTCAGTCAAATGATCAATTGTATTTATTGAGCACTTACTGTGTGCAGAGCATTGTACTAAGCACTTGGGAGGGTGCAATTTAACAGAGTTTGTAGCCACACTCCCTGCCCACAAGGAGTTCATATTCTGGAGGAGGAGGCAGACATTAATAAAATCAATAAATTACTGATTTGTACCTAAGTGCTGTGGGTCTGAGGGTGGGGTGAATAAAGGGTGCAAATCCAAATGTAACCAATCTCAGCCAACCATTTTTTTTCCCCTGTCAGCTTTTTGGGACACGACCACTTAAAGAAGGAGTCAGCCCTGAAATTTCAGGATTCACTCACCTAAATTGGAATGAGTGGTTATTGTATATTGAGGAGCATGTTGATTGAAGTTTGTAATGCATGAATCTCTTTATGCACTTAAAATGATTTGTATTATAGACATTCTCATATGCAATATACTATATTGTTATTTTTGTGGATTTAAATTGACAAGATATGAAACATTCAACTCCTAGGGTCTAAGCCTTTTTATGAGACCTGTTGAATATCCAGTTTGAGGGTATGTCTTGAGATGCTCAGATTTATTTTCTGATTTTATTCAAGATGAACTTAGATTTTTAAGTCTAAAATAGTTTGAAGTTCTTCCAAAAAAGGAAAGCTAACTCTAAATCCTTGTGAGATAAAGAGCATAAGCCTTGAGGGCATTTGACAGTCTTAAGAGTTATTGACAATGTTGTAAGCATTCTTCCAAAATTCCAATTCTACAAAAATGGATGCAATGTATGTCTTTCACTGAAGTTCAGAATAATTGTATGTTTTGAATGTGTTGGTTTTTAAAATGGTTCTTGAAATGAGCTATTCTTTTTCTGGCTTGGGAAGGATGTCAAATTTTGTGAAATAAATGTCATTTCAATGAATTCATTTTCACTAAACCACTGAAGAGTCTACTGACCTTGATAGTAGTTAACATGTAGATAATGCTAGATTGTGAGCCTGTGGACAGGGGATGAGTCTACCAACTCTGTTGTACTGTACTCTCCCAAGCACGTGGTACAGTGCTCTGCACACAATAAATGCTCAATAAATATGATTGATTGAATATAAAACTCACTTATCCTTTGCTTCTCCCTTCTCGCTTGTCCCCGCCCCACAGCACTTATTTATATACATGTATATCTATAATTCCACTTATTTATATTGATGCCTCTTTACTTGTTTTGATGTCTGTCTCCCCCCCCCCCCCCATCTAGACTGAAAGCCCATTGTGGGCAGGGATTGTCTCTCTTTATTGCTGTATTGTACTTTCTAAGCACTTAGTACAGTACTCTGCACACAGTAAGTGCTCAATAAATATGATTGAATGAATGAATGATTGAACTTAAGATCTTAAAACTGCAGATTCATTATTGTAGCTGATTTTTATCCGTGAATGAAAAGCAAGAAACAACTAGAATGTCTTTAAGGTTTTCGTGGTTTTTTAAGTAGATTTAGGATGTTGCCATTTTGTAAAACATTTTATCCTACTGTAAAAAAATTACATTAGGAGAATGGATTTGGCTAACATTTCAGCTGTATGCTTAAAGTATATTTTTTAAGCTAGTTCGTCAATCAGTATTAGTTACTGAGTGCAGAGCATTGTATTAAACACTTGGGAGAATACAAAAGCAAGTAGGTTAAAATCTACTAAGAGACACAGACTGATAAAAATGATTTTCAGATAGTGGGAGCAAGACCAAGTAGAAGCAGTATGGCGTAATGGATAGAGCACGGGCCTGGGAGTCAGAAGGTCATGGGTTCTATTCCCGGCTCCACCACTTGTCTGCTGTGACCTTGGGCAAGTCACTTAATTTCTCTGTGCTTCAGTTACCTCATCTGTAAAAGATGGGGATTAAGACTATGAGCCCAATGTGGGACAGGGACTGTGTCCAACCTGGTTAACTTGTATCTACCCCAGTGCTTAGAACAATGCTTGGCACATAGTAAGCGCTTAACAAGTCCCATAATTTTTTTTAGTATAAGTGTACCAGGATGAAGTAACTCAATAATTAAATATACAAATAAAAATATACCTTCCTAAAATTCATCTATGCTAAAGTTGTATTAATGCCACTGGGATGTTGTGACAATCAGGGAAACCTTCCTGGAGAAGGTGGGGGTTTAGGAAGCGGACCCATATAGCAACATACACTATAGACTGACCTGGAAAGAGTCTGGAGGAAGGGCAGCAACTGAGGATGCTAATAGAGTAGTCTATCCATGACAAGCGCTTAGTACAGTGCTCTGCACATAGTAAGCACTCAATAAATACTATTGAATGTGACAGCTTGGGCCAGGATGTTGTAGCTGTTTGGGTGGAGAGAAAGGGCAGATTCAGGAAAGGTTGTGGAGGAAGAACCACCAACATCTAGCAGTTGATTGAATGTGAGAGCTGAGAGACACTGAAGAGTTGAGCGTCACACAAAAGCTACCCGCTTAGATGTCCTGGCAGCACCTGAAGCCCATGTCTAACATTGAACTTCTGGAAAATGGAGGATGGTAGTGTGTATTGACAGTGAGGGAAAGTTAGGAGTGGGTTTATGCAGGAAGATATGAAGTTCAATGTTAGACATGGGCTTCAGGTGCTGCCAGGACATCTAAGTGGAGCTGTCCTGGAGGCAAGGAGAAATGTGAGATTGAATAATGGGAGAGAGGTTGGAGCCGAAGAGAAATAGAGGGGCCATTGAAACCATGAAGAATGGAATGAGAGATTACAGTCCCTAAATTGCAAACTCCTTTAGAGCAGGGATCTTGCCTACCAACTCTCAAAAAAATTCTACCAAATGCTTAGTTCAGGACTGCACAGAGTATTTGATAAATATGATCTACTGATTGATTGAAGAACAAGAATAGGGAATCCAGACCAGAGCCTTGTGAGTCACCCACATTTAAGGGATGAAAGGCAAAAGAGGATCTATGGAACTGGACTGAAATAGAGCAGTCAGTGAGGTACGAGAACTAGTGAGTACAGTGTGGGCAAAGTCAATATCTGAACATGTGTCAAGGAGGGAGGAATGGTCCACCACGTTGGAGGCAGAACAGCTAGCTAGGCAACCCAGAGGTTGCAAGATGGAGCTATAGTATTTTGTATGAAATTGACATCCCAAATAAAATCAGTTAAACATTCAATGGTATTTAGTGAGCATTTACTGTGTGCAAAACACTATACTAAGTGAATGGAAGAGTACAATACGATAGAGTTAATAGACACAGTCTCTGACCACAGGGGGTTTATAATCTAGAGAGAGATTTTAGATTATTTTTATTATTGCTTTTAAACACTATTAAATGCCCAGTATTCTAAACTCAGAAACAGCACATAGAAGAACATAATCCTTAATAGAGCATGTATTATAAACTAGACAGTACAAAAAGAAATGTATATGTACAGCTGAGTGTGAAAGACCTTTTATCAAATGCCTCCTGTCTTTTCCTTCCAAAGTGCTATTTACCTTGTGGGTGTTAAATCAAAACTTGTTGACAGACTGATTTCTCTCTCTTTTTTTCACTAGGGGTTGGGCTTAAGGAGGAATGGGGAAAGGAAGATGACACTGTTAGTTGCTCTTCTTCTTAATTGAAAAGTGGTCGAGTATCATCACTAGTATTTAGAAGAAACTAAAATATAAAGGAGAAATTATTTTTGCAACATATATTCTATATAAAAAGGAAATTTCAGGCAGCAATTTTTCAGTGATTACAAATTATATGTCATGTCTTGTGTTAATGGGAAACGAAAACCAAGTCATGTAAAAACTGAAACGGGTGGACTAACAAAATCCCCCCTGCATCAACCAGACATTCAAGACTGGACTCCCTTTTAGAAGAAAAGCCAGCCTTTGGGATCAACCTCACCCTTGTCATTCAGGGAAAGTAGCTGATACTTCAGTTCAGCTGTATGCTAATCTTTGACAAATTCTATATTCTTTATTCAGTCATATTTATTGAGCACTTACTGTATGCAGAGCACTGTTTGTGGTTTCTGCTACATGATATGAACAGAGAAAATGTGTGGGGATTTTTTTTTTGCTTTAGCTTCAATAATATTATCCAAACTTTAACTTTACTGGCACTGTCCTCTCCTGTTCCTCATCCTATCTCTCTGGCTGCTCCTTCAATCACTTTCACAGATTCCTCCTCTGCCTCCCACCCCCTAACTGTGGGGGTCCCTCAAGGCTCCGTTCTGGGTCCCCTTCTATTCTCCAGCTACACCTACTCCCTGGGAGAACTCATTCAATCCCACAGCTTCAGCTACCATCTCCATGCATATGATGCCCAAATCTCCTTCTCTAGCTCTGACCATTCTCCTTCTCTGCAGTCGTGCATTTCCTCCTGTATTAAAGACATCTCTACTTAGATATCTTGCCAACACCTCAAAGAATTCCTCATCTTCCCACCCAAACCTTGTCTTTCCCCCTGACTTTCCAGTGATTGTAGACAACACCACCCTCCTTGCTTCCTCACAAACCCATAACCTTAGCATTATCTTTGACTCATCTCTCTCATTCAAGCAGCGTGGCTCAGTGGAAAGAGCACGGGCTTTGGAGTCAGGGCTCATGAGTTCGAATCCCAGCTCTGCCACTTGTCGGCTGTGTGACTGTGGGCAAGTCACTTCACTTCTCTGTGCCTCAGTTCCCTCATCTGTAAAATGGGGATTAAGACTGTGAGCCCCACGTGGGACAACCTGATTCCCCTATGTCTACCCCAGCGCTTAGAACAGTGCTCGGCACATAGTAAGCGCTTAACAAATACCAACATTATTATTATTATTATTATTCAGCCCACATATTCAATCTGCCACCAAATCCTGTGGGTTCTACCTTCATAACATCGATAAAATCTACCCTTTCTTTTCCATCTAATCTGCTACCATGCTGATTTAAGCACTTATATCTTGCCTTGACTACTGCACACCAGCTTTCCCTATAGCCTCCCTGCCCCCCATCTCTCTCCACTCCAGTCCATACTTCACTTTGCTGCCCGGATCTTCTTTCTAGGAAAAGTTCAGTCTATGCCTCCTCTGTCTTCTACAACCTCCAGTAGTTGCCTGTCTTCCTCTATATCAATCAAAAGCTCCTTACCATTGGCTTTAAAGCACTCAATCAACTCTACCCCTCCTACCTTACCTCGCTGATCTCCTACTACAACCCAGGCCACATGCTTTGCTTCTCTAACACCGACTTACTCACTGGATCATCTCGCTTCCAACCTCTCGTCCACTTCCTGCCTCTGCCCTGGAACTGCCTCTCCCACTCCACTGCCTCTTCATATCATAGAGAAGCAGTGTGATGTAGTATATAGCACATGGACCTGGGAGTCTGAAGGACGTGGATTCTAATCCTGCCTCTGCCACTTGTCTGATGTGTGACCTTGGGCAAGTCACTTCGCTTCTCTGATCCTCAGTTACCTCATCTGTAAAATGGGGATTGAGATGGTGAGCCCTGCTTGGGACAGGGACTGTGTCCAACCTGATTTGCTTGAATCCACCCCAGCGCTCACTACAGTGCCTGGCACATAGTAATTGCTTAACAAATACCACAACTATTATTATAATTATTATTATCACTATTATTATATCCAACCGACCACCACTCTCCCTACATTTCAAGGCTTATTAAAGTCACATCTCCTCCAGGAGGCCTTCCCTGATTTAGCCTTCATTTCACCTATTCCCTCTCCCTTCATCATCATCTTTGCTCTTTGGCTCTGTGTCCTTTCAACAGTTGATATTCACCCCATCCTCAGTCCCACAGCACATATATACATATCTGTAATTTATTTTAATGTCTGTCTCCCCCTCTGGACAATAAGCTACTTGTTAACAGGGAACATATCTACCAACTCTATTGTATTGTACTCTCCCAAGCACTTAGTACAGTACTCTGCAATGAGCATTCAATAAATGCGATTGATTGAATAAAATGAAATCAAAATCTAAGTCCTGAAAGAAGATACTCAAGTTAAAGATGGTTCCAAGCTAGGCCTCAGCTTGAGAAAAGGAAGAAAGTAAGCTCCATCATTGTAATTCCCCACCCTTGAACTTTTAATCAGTGAGGGTGTGCAAGTCATTCATTCATTCATTCAATAGTATTTATTGAGCGCTTACTATGTGCAGAGCACTGTACTAAGCGCTTGGGATGAACAAGTCGGCAACAGATAGAGACAGTCCCTGCCGTTTGACGGGCTTACAGTCTAATCGGGGGAGACGGACAGACGAGAACAATGGCACTAAACAGCGTCAAGGGGAAGAACATCTCATAAAAACAATGGCAACTAAATAGAATCAAGGCGATGTACAATTCATTAACAAAATAAATAGGGTAACAAAAATATATACAGTTGAGCGGACGAGTACAGTGCTGTGGGGATGGGAAGGGAGAGGTGGAGGAGCAGAGGGAAAAGGGGAAAATGAGGCTTTAGCTGCGGAGAGGTAAAGGGGGGATGGCAGAGGGAGTAGAGGGGGAAGAGGAGCTCAGTCTGGGAACGCCTCTTGGAGGAGGTGATTTTTAAGTAAGGTTTTGAAGAGGGAAAGAGAATCAGTTTGGCAGAGGTGAGGAGGGAGGGCGTTCCAGGACCGCGGGGGGACGTGACCCAGGGGTCGACGGCGGGATAGGCGAGACCGAGGGACGGCGAGGAGGTGGGTGGCAGAGGAGCGGAGCGTGCGGGGTGGGCGGTAGAAAGAGAGAAGGGAGGAGAGGTAGGAAGGGGCAAGGTGATGGAGAGCCTTGAAGCCTAGAGTGAGGAGTTTTTGTTTGGAGCGGAGGTCGATAGGCAACCACTGGAGTTGTTTAAGAAGGGGAGTGACATGCCCAGATCGTTTCTGCAGGAAGATGAGCCGGGCAGCGGAGTGAAGAATAGACTAGAGCGGGGCGAGAGAGGAGGAAGGGAGGTCAGAGAGAAGGCTGACACAGTAGTCTAGCCGGGATATAACGAGAGCCCGTAATAGTAAGGTAGCTGTTTGGGTGGAGAGGAAAGGGCGGATCTTGGCGATATTGTAGAGGTGAAACCGGCAGGTCTTGGTAACGGATAGGATGTGTGGGGTGAACGAGAGGGACGAGTTAAGGATGACACCGAGATTGCGGGCCCGAGAGACGGGAAGGATGGTCGTGCCATCCACGGTGATAGAGAAGTCTGGGAGAGGACCGGGTTTGGGAGGGAAGATGAGGAGCTCAGTCTTGCTCATGTTGAGTTTTAGGTGGCGGGCCGACATCCAGGTGGAGACGTCCCGGAGGCGGGAGGAGATGCGAGCCTGAAGGGAGGGGGAGAGGACAGGGGCGGAGATGTAGATCTGCGTGTCATCTGCGTAGAGATGGTAGTCAAAGCCATGAGAGCGGATGAGTTCACCGAGGGAGTGAGTGTAAATGGAGAACAGAAGAGGGCCAAGAACTGACCCTTGAGGAACTCCAACAGTTAAAGGATGGGAGGGGGAGGAGGCTCCAGCGTAGGAGACCGAGAATGATCGGCCAGAGAGGTAAGAGGAGAACCAGGAGAGGACAGAGTCCGTGAAGCCAAGGTGAGATAAGGTATGGAGGAGGAGGGGATGGTCGACAGTGTCAAAGGCAGCAGAGAGGTCAAGGAGGATCAGAATGGAGTAGGAGCCATTGGATTTGGCAAGAAGGAGGTCATGGGTGACCTTAGAGAGAGCAGTCTCGGTAGAGTGGAGGGGACGGAAGCCAGATTGGAGGGGGTCTAGGAGAGAATGGGAGTTAAGGAATTCTAGGCATCGATTGTAGACGACTCGTTCTAAGATTTTGGAAAGGAAGGGTAGTAGGGAGATAGGACGATAACTGGAGGGGGAAGTGGGGTCAAGAGCGGGTTTTTTTAGGATGGGGGAGACGTGGGCATGTTTGAAGGCAGAGGGGAAGGAGCCCTTGGAGATTGAGTGGTTAAAAATAGAAGTTAAGGAAGGGAGGAGGGCAGGGGCGATGGTTTTAAGAAGGTGAGAGGGAATGGGGTCCGAGGCGCAGGTGGAGGGGGTGGCACTTGCGAGGAGGGAGGAGATCTCCTCTGAGGATACTGCAGGGAAGGATGGGAAAGTAGGGGAGGGGGTTGTTGGGGGGGAGGGGAGAGGCGGAGGGGTGACTTTGGGGAGCTCAGACCTGAACGTGTTGATTTTCGTGAGGAAATAGGTGGCCAGATCATTAGGGGTGAGAGATGGGGGAGGGGGAGGAACAGGGGGCCTAAGGAGAGAGTTAAAGGTCCGGAACAATCGGCGGGGGTGACGGGCATGGGTGTCGATGAGGGAGGAGAAGAAGCTTTGCCTGGCGGAGGAGAGGGCAGAGTTAAGGCAGGAAAGGATAAATTTGAAGTGTGTGAGGTCGGCTTGGTGCTTGGACTTTCGCCAGCAGCGCTCAGCAGCTCGAGCATAGGAGCGTAGGAGGCGGACGGAGGAGGTGATCCAGGGCTGTGGGTTAGTGGAGCGAGAGCGGCGGAGGGAAAGGGGGGCGAGAGAGTCGAGATGAGTAGAGAGGGTGGAGTTGAGAGCGGAGACCCGCTCGTCGAGAGTGGGAAGAGAGGACAGGGCGGCAAGGTGAGGCGAGATGCTATTGGAAAGACGGATGGGATCGAGAGAGCGGAGGTCTCTGTGGGGCAGTAGCGAAGATTTGCAGGGGGAGGGAGTGTGAGAGATGAGGCAGGTGAGAAGGTTATGGTCAGAGAGAGGGATTTCAGAGTTGGTGAGTGAGGAGATAGTGCAGCGGTAGGAGATGACGAGATCGAGGGTGTGACCGAGTCGGTGAGTGGGCGCGGTGTGGTGGAGGATACTCAAGTTAAAGAAGGTTCCATGCTAGGACAGAGGGAGAGTCAGACATTTATATAAATAAATTATGGATACGTGTGTGTATATATATATATATATATATATATATATATATATGTATGTGCTGTGAGGCTGAGAGTGGGGTTAAGTTAAAGGTGATAGTCCAAGTGCAAGGGTGATGCAGAAGGAGGTGGGATAAGAGGAAGTGAGGGCTTAGTCGGGAAAGGCCTCTTGGAGGAGATGTGATTTTAATAAGGCTTAGAAGGTGGGGAGAGTGATCGTCTGCCAAATGTGAAAGGGGAGGGAGTTCCAGGCCAGAGGCAGGATGTGGGCGAGGGGTCGGTGGTGAGAGCGATGAGATCGAAGTACTGTGAGTAGGTTGGTATTAGAGGAGCAAAGAGTGCAGAGTGGGTTGTAGTAGGAATTTAGAGAGGTTATTAAAGAGGCCTGATAAACACATCATATAGTAGTGAAAACAACTGCCTACTTTAAAAAAGCCTAACAATCAATTCCCCAAATTTACAGTGAAAAAGAAAAAAGCATTTGTGTCTTCAACGTCCCTACTAATGATCTCATTGGTAGATGGACAATGAGCAAGCACCCTCCCCTTTCCTTCCCTGAGGAACATGAGAGAGGTGATGATAATCCTTCTAGTGAGATGTCCCAGGCTTGGGCCTGATTTCCTTGACTTCCAGTCCTTATATGAGTCCATGTATATAAACATTGCAGGAGTAATGAGAAAATTATTGGTTGCAGCTTTCTCCTCTGATGAATACTCTTTGCTGGGAGACTACTTTGACAGCTAAGGAAACAGAGGTGATATGATCTAATGGGATTTTCTGATATGGGATTTATCTTTCATAGCAGCCCACCTTGAGGAAAGAGGGAAAATATGAGTCAACTAGAAGATGGACTCACTAAATTAGGAGATCTGGGCTTAAGGTTATCATCAGAGATTTTTTTTTTTGTACTGTGAGTACATTCCTGAACAACAACAGTACTAACTGCCAAGTGTCTGGAGAGCAATGTACTAAGCACTGGGAGGAGTTACGTGGGCTCAACCCTTGAAGAGCTAACAGTGTGAAGTAACAGGAACCAGTGATGAGCCCCAGTGCCTGGCGAACCCATAGAGTGGAAGAGAGAGATGAGACTAGTGCTCCTAAACTTTTCAGTGTGATTCTTGGCAGTAGATGGGGATTTGTTAGGTTTCTTTATACATTAAGGGGCTGATGTGTTTCCAGCCAAGGTAATTTAAATGATTGCTTAAAAACAAGGGTATCAAGGTTAACTATCTTAAGTTGCAGCACTGCTTTAGGTTTGTGGGAGTGTAACGGCGACATAGAAGAAATGTTCAAAATCCACTGGGGAGAAATGAAAGTGATATTGATGGAGTTTGACGGACAGGACCCACTAACCAGAGCCACCCAGAGCAGGGGTGTGGGGTTTAGGACAGATCAGCTTGTATGGGCCAAGAGCAGAAACTTCACATGGGAGATGGGGTACCATTGCTGCTGCATAATTGAGGAATGGGCTCCCTGTCAGTCAGTCAGTCATATTTATTGAGTGCTTACTCTGTGCAGAGCACTGTACTCAACGTTTGGGAGAGTACAATATGACAGACATATTCCCTGCCGAGTTTACAGTCTAGAGGACTGTCAATACTGAGAGCTGCCCTAGTGTGTCTCCTAAGCATTTTGCGAATAACTCTATTTTCTCCCTCCCTCACCCAATGTATTTGTGTCTGTTTCACTGACCGTCCGTATGCTTGTGTGTGGTATTGTCATCTCCACCTCCCTGACCCAATGTGTGTATATATGTGTCTCTGAGTCTACCTCACTTGGCCCTGTGTGTGTCTTTCTATGCTGCTCACTTTTCCCCAGGCCTCCCCACCCCAACTACATCCACAAACTCAAAAAGAGAAATTGGCACCTGATGTGGGGCCTTCTTAGCATTATACCTTCGTAACTCCCTTGGCAGCTTTATGGGAGGAATAGCATGGGCCTTGAAGAAATACCTCCATTTCAGTTTCACCAGGCCTGACACTGCCCTTAGCAGCAGCATTAAAGAATTAAGCCGAATCCACCTTTGCTAACAACCTTAATAAAATCGACCCCTTTTGCCATTATCCAAGTTGTCACATAGATAAGGGAAGAAATATATTCTGTATAGTTAGTTGCTGACTCGATTGGGTATGTAACCAAATTTGGTTCCTTAATTTCAGTTTGAAAAACTGCAAATGAGGAAAAAAGCATTTCAATGGGGCTCGTAAAAGTTACACTATGATTTTTCAAAGAAATGGTAAATAGATCTGATTTGCTTAGCTTAGAAGAAGCAGAAATATCATTTAAAGAGCACAGAGCGTAGGATTTGGCTCAGATGTAGAAATTGTCAGACACTGGGGATCCTTCTTAGATTAGCAATTTATGGGAAAAACTTGGATTCTGAACTTGGATTCAGCCAGCCAACAGAGTCATGGGAGTCAAGTGCCAGGCTTGCACCCTGCCCATAAATTCAAGCAATAAAACTCCCGTCCAGCTCCCAAGACTGTAGGGTTATACAAGCTCGTTGGCTGCCAGGACACTTTGTGTCAGCCGAATTCTCGAGATCATTCCAAGTGAAATGAAATACAGCTTCGTCTTGACCCTGAGTCTATCTGCTAGTCAAGTTATTTAAACTTCCCCTGAGGATTTTCCTCCTCACAACTATTGTTCCATTTACCCATTAGTTTAAGAGTTTGTACGTGGGAGTAATTTGAATTTGGGACACTTTATCTCTTGAATTTGTCCTTGTATCAAAAAGATGGTACTGTGACCTTTTAACTATCTGTCAGATTCATCTTCCTTGATGCCCTTATCTTTGAACTGTTATTGAAGGTATCAGCCTTCTTTGCCATAGCAGATAAATGGCTTTTGGTTCTTCTTTTCTTACCCATGTCCAGTCCCTCAGGAGAGTAGCATTTTTGTGATTGCTTCTTTTTGCATTATACACCTTCCTTGGTTGGGAGTTTTCATTTTATCCACAGTCAAAATCCAAGCCCCCTACGAGTGGACCAGTAGCATGGTTAATTGAAGCTTTGCTTACGAAGCATCATGCAGTCCAGGTTCTATGTGTCACCATTATTCATCTCTAAAATTGGTTTAGAAAAGTAACAAGGTCTGAGCCACTTCTGTATTTACAATTCTTTAATGTTTGTTAAATGTTAAATGGTCAGCAAAAATAATTTGATATTTGGAGAATAGCAAATTTTATCTCCCTTCCAACACTTCAGAAACAGTGTGGCCTGGTGGATAGAGCACAAGCCTGGGAGTTAGAACCTGGGTTCTCATCCCGGCTCCACCACTTGTCTGCTCTGTGACCTTGGGCAAGTCACTTAACTTCTCTGTACCTTGGTTTTGTCATCTGTAAAATAGGAATTAAGACTGCAAATGCCACATGGGACATGGACTGTGTCCAACCTGCTTAGCTTGCATCTACCCTCGTGCTTAGTACAGTGCCTGGCACTTAGTAAGCACTTAACAAATACCATAAAAGTGACCTAGTAGCAAATATATAAAAATGGTAGCTTGCACAATTCTTAATTGGTCTCATGTACTTTCATTCATTCTGTCAGTCATATTTATTGAGTGCTTACTGTGTGCAAAGCACTGTACTTGAGTGCTGCCTTTGGAGTTCATGAAACTTCAAGGGCAGAATATATTTTCATTTACAAAAAACAGTGGTGGGCAATTGCCATTCAGTTCCTTGTTCACAAACTTTATATGATTTGAGTTTGTGATATAGTACACTGGCCATTGAAGGAATTGACTCTCTACTTGGGAACTTTGCTGCTGAAAAGGACACAAAGTTTCTTCAATTTAGAGGAGAATTAAATAGTATTTTATATGTATTCATTCATATATTTTATGAGTTAAAAATAAACTAGTCTTGGGCTTAGAATTGAAATGGTAAAATTTTAAAAAAATTAATGTATAGACTTCACTGCTTTATGGAGTGTTTCTAGTAGGATGATAAAAATCCACAACCTTCAATGACTTTTTTTCAATAGTAACCTCTTTAGGTGGAGATTAATGTGGATTCCAGCTCCTCCATGTTTTCTAATTTTCTGATTTATAATTTTGGATGGAGTAATTGTCCAGTAGAAAACAAAATGCCCAGTTGGTAATTTCATGACTTTAGTCATGCCCTCTCAGCTTTCCAAACTGAAGAGGTCTTTGGATCAAACTCACATGGAAGCTTCTCCAACTCCCTAATCATTTTGGTTTCTCATCTTCAGCTCTATTCTATCGTTTCTAAAATCTTATTCCTGCAGGTTTTATTGTCTGTGAGGAACAACCAGAATCATGCCATCCCCCAACCCAATTAACCTTATTTTGTACTTTTTCAGTTTGTTACTACTGATATACATCCCCTTGTATCATTATTTATATTTAGTCTCATGTTCTGTCAACTATTATATATTTGTTTTTTTGTATCCTTAGTAGGTTTACAATTTCTAGAGGACAAGGATTGTGTCTTTCTTTGATTCTTTTAGATATATACGCCCTCCCCCTTCTCTCCCCACCCCAACACCTACTTCAGTGTTTGACACTCAAGAAATACTACTGAAGATGAAGAAACTAGAATTAGATATATTTATGAAGACAATTTGTAGAGAAAATGGCAAAAAAAAATCCCTAACTTCCCATGAATAGCCCCTGGTGTATCTTTTACCTATTGATTTACCCAAACTTACTGATATTTTTGGCCAGTGTTACTTCCCGTGCTAACAAACTCCTGTGTTAACCACCTACTGTGTGAAAAAGTTTTTCCTTTTGTTTGTTTTCAATATGTGTGTATGTGCCTCCCTCGTTCAGATGATGTGGCATGTGGTGAAGAATGACCTTGTTCACATCTTTCATGACTTTGTAAGTTACAGTCATGCCCTCTCTCAGTTTTCATCTTTCCAAACTGAAGAGTCCTTACCTTTTTTGGATCAACCTCACATGGCAGCTTATCCAACTCCCCGATCATTTTGGTTGCCCATCTTCAGGTCTATTCTGCCCTTTCTAAAATGCAGTGAACAAATGCACAGGTGCCGGTGTACCATCGTTTCATATCAGGGTAAACCATGCTTTTTCTTTATTTTTATCTCCTTCCTGCTTATGCCATTCTGTCTTGTTAGAATGATCCCTTTTTGGCTGTTGTTGCACATGAACTAACCAACAATGACTTCAAGATCACTTTCCTGTGCATATAAAATCGCCCCTTTCTGCATTGTTCCATTTGTTATTCCCAAGGCCTGGTGCTGTTTTTGTTTCTCCCTCTAAGCAACAAGATTTTCCCAAAGCTCCTGCTCCATGACAGGTACCTATTCTCCAATTGCGTACGCACCAGGCTGACCTCTCTTCTGTTGCTGTCTCCCAACTGACTACTATGCTACATCATTTGAGGTTGGACTTCATCGTGTCTGTAAAGCATTTCTTCTCTATGCTCTGTTTATGATAAATCTGTTGCGGTTTTTCATAGAACTATCATTTGGGTATCCTACTGTCATTCATTCTCCTCATAACAATAATAATAATAATTATGGTATTTACGTGCTTACTATGTGCCTAGCACTGAGGTAGATACAGGGTAATCAGATTGCCCCACGTGGGGCTCACACTTTTAATCCCCAATTTTTAGATCAGGTAACCGAGGCAGAGAGAATAATAATAATCATGGTGGTATTTGTTAAGCGCTTATTATGTGCAAAGTGCTGTTCTAAGCACCGGGGGGATACAAGGTAATCAGGTTGTCCCACGTGGGGCTCACAGTTTTGATCCCCATTTTATTCATTCATTCATAAGTATTTATTGAGCGCTTACTATGTGCAGAGCACTGTACTAAGCACTTGGAATGTACAAATCGGCAACAGATAGAGACAGTCCCTGCCCTTTGATGGGCTTACAGTCTAATTGGGGGAGGCAGGTAGACAAGAACAATGGCAATAAGTAGAGTCAAGGGGAAGAACATCTTATAAAAACAATGGCAAATAAATAGAATCAGGGTGATGTACATCTCATTAAACAAAATAAATAGGGTGATGAAGATATATACAGTTGAGCGGACGAGTACAGTGCTGAGGGGATGGGACAGGAGAGGGGGAGGAGCAGAGGGAAAGGGGGGAGAAGAGGGTTTAGCTGCGGAGAGGTGAAGGGGGGTAGAGGGAACAGAGGGAAAAGGGGAGCTCAGTCTGGGAAGGCCTCTTGGAGGAGGTGAACTTTAAGTAGGGATTTGAAGAGGGGAAGAGAATTAGTTTGGTGGAGGTGAGAAGGGAGGGCATTCCAGGACCGCGGGAGCATGTGGCCCAGGGGTCGACGGCGGGATAGGCGAGACCAAAGGACGGTAAGGGTGGGGGGCGGCAGAGGAGCAGAGCGTGCGGGGTGGGCAGTTGAAAGAGAGAAGGGAGGAGAGGTAGGAAGGGGCAAGGTGATGGAGAGCCTTGAAGCCTAGAGTGAGAAGTTTTTGTTTTGTGCGGTACAGATGAGGTCACTGAGGCACAGAGAAGTTAAGTTACTTGCCCAAAGTCACACAGCTGGAGAGCGGTGGCTCCGGGATTAGAACCCATGACCTCTGACTCCCAAGTCTGCGCTCTTTCCACTAAGCCACACTGCTTCTCATGTCTTCCACTCAGGGAAGGTGAGATGTGTCAGTCAGTGATTTAATACTGGTACCCTCCAGTTGATTTACCAAGGAGTGTGAATGTTGAAAGACTGTGCCCACACAAAGACTGATTCCTGTTTTGTTGTTGTTCTTATGGTATTTAAGCATTTACTATGTGCCAGGCACTGTTCTCAGCTCTGGGGTAGATAGAAGCTAATCAGGTGGGACACAGTACCTGTCCCATATGGAGATCACATTCTTAAACCCCATTTTAAAGATGAGGTAACTGAGGCTCAGAAAAGTTAAGTGACTTTCCTAAGGTCACACAGCAGACAAGTGGTGGAGCTGGGATTAGAACTCAGGTCCTTCTGACTCCCTGGCCCATGCTTTATCCACTAGGCCATGCTGCTTCTCTGTTGTAACGATATGTTTGCTGTTGGCTTGACTCGTTATAGTTGTTCTTGCTCTCTGTGGTGATGGTTCTTCACAGCATAGACATCGTTGCTGTATTTGGAACTGAAAAATACTTTGATTTTCATTATAAATATTAAGAAGAGTACTATCTATTCAATTTGTGTTAATAGTTTCTTGGAAAATCCACTGATTTTACATGGAACAGCTCTTTGGGGGATTAAGAACCAAGCTTGATTAAATGTCCTATCAGGAACATATGTAAACACTAGGTTATAAAAGGACATGCCAGTTATTAGTTGCTCAGTATATTATAAATGCTACTCGGTTTATATAAAAGGGAAAGCTAAGGGTGATTAATTTGGGGGAATAATTTTATTATTAATAATAATTGTGGTATTTGTCATGCACTGTACTAAGCGCTGGGGTAGATACAAGATAATCAGCTTGGATGCAGGCAGTGTATCATACAGCTCTCCCAGTCCAAGTAGGAAGGAGAACAGGTATTGAATCTCCATTTTACAGATGAAGTGACTGAGAAGTTAAACGACTTGCTCAAGGTCACACAGCAGGCAAGTGGCAGATCCAGGATTAGAATCCAGATCCTTTGATGCTCATGTTCTTTCCACTAGGCCATACTGATAGAATGCATCATCCTGCAAATTCTGGGGGGAAAAACCCAGCAAATGGAAGTATTTTAATAATAATAATAATTATTATGGTACTTGTTAAACACTTACTATGTGTCAAGCACTGTACTAAGTATTGGGGTAGATACAAGTTAATCAGGCTGGACACAGTCCCGGGCTCACAGTCTAAGTAGGAGGAAGTAGGATTAAATTTGTGTTTTACAGGTGAAGTAACTGATGCACAGAGAAGTTAAGTGACTTCCCCAAGGTTACACAGCAGGCACTTTGCAGAGTTGTGATTAGGACCCAGGTCCTTCTGACTTCCAGGCCCATGCCCTTTCCACTTGGCCACACTAACACTACTTCTGTAGTATTTGTACAGAAATAGTCTTCCACTCCATTGTGTGACTTTTTAAAAAATAATTTTAACTAGAAAAGAGTGCTTTCCTTGTTTAATAAAGTACTTATTGAGGTATTTCTTAAAGTAAGAGAGATTCTGTCTATTATATTTTGAGAAATACTATTGTTTAGAAGTCAAGAGGTGTCAGTATTGTGAAAAAAAAAGAGTTGAATAATTGAGAACATTTTGGGGGGGGGTGTATAGCATATATATTTACATTTCATTATAGGGTTTTTTCATTTATCAACCAAGTGGTGTGACTTCTCAAGAAAACCTGTGAACCATAATTAATGAAAGTTCCAGTAAATGGGCTTGTGATTTTGTATTAACAAAGACATTTTCCATCTTGTAATTCCCAGGAAAACACAGAGAGGATCATTACAAAAGGTTGCCTGTTATTCCAGTGGGCGGTGAATAAATGCTTCATTCACTGTGACCAATATAAAAATAAATCTGTTAGTGGTTTGGCTAAATAAAGAATGGGGACCTATTCTAGGTAATTAATGGCCAATAACAGCAAAACGCCACTTGTGATAGCATGTTGATTGAAATGCATTAAGATTTCTTTGTAAGGCAATAGAATGCTGACTGTTCAAATGTATATAGCATGCACATTGATAGCAAAGATTTTTCCATTACTATAATTTCAAATGTGAATAAATACACACCATAATTTTAGTCTTTCTTTAGTGCAACATAATCACCCTTATTTGTGTGAGTTTATGCCAAATAAAGTTATTTTAAGTAGCATAAAACCTTGAAAATAAATGTCTCTTTTCAAATGCATTCCTAGAAAGAGGCCAATGTAATCCAGCATAAACAAAGCTTAATTATCAATCAGTTAATACTATTTATTGAGTATTTACTTTGTGCAGAGAGCTATATTAAGTGCTTGGGAGAATACAATACAATAAATTTTTTAGACATGATTCATGCCTTCAAAGAGCTCATGGTATAGTGTGCAAACCATTATAAACTGAGCTACCCACCTGTCTAAGAAGCAGCTCAAAATGCAGCTGAAAATAAGTGCTAATACCTTAAATTTTTTGAGTGATTTTATGTTTCCAGAGCACTTTTAAATTACTTATCTCATTTTATCCTCACAACTTCCATGTGAGGTAAGGAGAGGCAGACATTATTCATTCATTCATTCATTCATTCAATAGTATTTATTGAGCGCTTACTATGTGCAGAGCACTGTACTAAGCGCTTGGGATGAACAAGTCGGCAACAGATAGAGACAGTCCCTGCCGTTTGACGGGCTTACAGTCTAATCGGGGGCTTACATTATCTCTCTCTCTCTCTCTCTCTAGTCTGTAAGCTCATTGTTGGCAGGGAATGTGTCTGTTTATTATTATATGGTACTCTCCCAAGCACTTAATACAGTGCTCTGCACACAGTAAATGCTCAATAAATCCAACTGAATGAATGAATCCCCATTTTACAAATGAGGAGAGGAAGCATGGAGAAGTTAATTGACTTTTGAGGTTACATAGCAGGCCGGAGGCAGAGCTACTACAAGAACCCAGGTCTTCTGATTACCAGAGCCTTGCCATTTCCATGAATCCATACTGGGGTCTATCTCTTTCTTCCCTAACTGAAGAAATGAGGTTGACTTTTGTCCTTGATAGGGCTCCAAGTGTCCCCTCAGCATTATCTTCCCTGCTGGAAGGCAGTAACCAATATTTTGTATTTGCAAAATCTTACTCAGTGGCCCTCAGAATCTTGAAACCCTGTAAAGCTAATGTTGGAGAGGCAACATGACCTTGAGAATGGGCAGAGAACATGTCTTTTGCTTTTGTTGCACTTTCCCCAGCTCCTAGTACAGTGTAGGGTGTCCAGTACTAAGTGTGTGGGAGAATATAATAAAGCAGACATGATCCAATATAAATCTAACATGGAGACTAACCCTAAAATAAATTACAGTAAGGGAGGCAACTGAGTGTAAGGATATGTACGTAAGTGCTGGGTGGGACATTAGAACCTAAGTGCTTGGGAATATGAATAGGAGAAGCAACATGGCCTAGTGGATACAGCAAGGGCCTGGGAATCAGAAGGACTCGGATTCTAATCCCTGCTCCACCACTTGTCTTCTGTGTGACCTTGAGTGAGTCACTTCACCTCAGTTACCTCATCTGTAAAGTGGGGATTTGTGAGCCCCATGTGGGACATGGACTGTGACTGTAGAATAGCTTGAATCTACCCCATTGCTTAGTGCAGTGCCTGGCATATAGTAAATACTTCACAAGTACCATTAAAAAATAGAATATGGACTCAAGTGCATAGGACTCCAGAAGGTGGGGGAGATAGAAAAGGGAGATGAAGGATTAAACAGGGAAGGCTACCTGGAGGAAATATAATTTCAGTAGGCCTCTGAAGATCGGGTGAGTAGTGGTCTGTCTCACATGAAGGTGAGGGGGGGGTCCAGGGAGGAGGTAGAGAATGAGAAAGGGCTTAGTGGCTAGAGAGAGAGAGGAGATCATGGCAAAAGAAGTAGGTTGGTGTTAGAGGAACAAAGTGTGCAGGCTGAAATTGTAAGGAGAGAGGAATTGAGTGCCGTAAAACATAGTTAAAAGAATGTTAATTTAAATATGAAATAAAACAAATGTATTTATTTGCTACTTGTCTTAGGTATATCTAGGACCTAGGACTGTATGTAATTGAGAGTATGTGTGTATGTAGACTGAGGTTTTGGAAAAAACAGGTTATCGTTGAGGAAAACAGCATCTATTCAAAAGAAATAATACTGGTGTTCAATGGAGTTGGTATTCTTTTAATTGCCAAACATCTAGTTTGCTTTAATGCATGTTGAGGAGTTTTTCAGGTATTTTAAAGAGCTCCTTGAAGGCAGGGATCATATCTCTAATTTAAATTTCACTCTCCCATGCACTTATAGCAGTACTCTGTACATAGTAAGTGCTCAATAGATGCTATTGATTGAAGTCTAGTTTCTCTTTGAATAGACAAACCATTATGTTGTGATATTTCTGCCCCTTTTCCTTCCTTTTTTATTAAAAAACAAAAATCTTGCCTGCCTAGATAACACTGTTGAACAAAGTATTTCAGGCGTCCAAAGGGAGGAATTGGTCTAGCAAGAACCCAGTCCTCATGCAAGAATCCTAAGTCCAATAGGCTGAACACAGGTATTTTCTCTTGACTACATACTAGCATCCTGTATTATCTTGCAATATGTGGAATATCACTTAACCACTGCGATCCTTCTTTTTTCATTTTTTTAAAAAAGGTTTACGGCAGTCTGTGGATATATGAATCAGAGCCACCTTAAGTCACTCATGTTGAATTCCTGAAGCACTAATACATTGGAATTAGACAAAACAAAACTTGTTCCATTATCTGGTTGATGAGATCCCATTTATCATATCCTATTAATTCCTGTCTTGAATGGCTGAAAGTTGTTTTTTTCATTCCTTTTAGTGATTTTATCTTAATTTATTGTTGGTTGTACCATGATTGGGTAGACTGAACAGTCATTTGCAGAAGTTAAGTAAAGACAGGCATGAGTCCGGGCTGTATGGGTTGATATAAAGTAACTATTTCAAGCCATGTGCTCACAAAGGCTTTTTAAAGTTGGGAAGAATCAAGGTAGGGTAGCATATGTCAGAGAAATTACTAGGAGTAAGAACCACTGAACACCAGTTGACCTACCTTGTGTGCTTCTCTTGTACTTGTCGTTCTTGTAATTTAAACACAACAGTTTTTCTCACACAACTCTTCCACAAAAATTAGGATTAATGAGAAGATGGGCCAATTGGCGCTCGGGTACTCATGCAGAGAGTCCATTAAATCAGTCAATGGTATTTATTGATGGCTTACTGTGTGCAAAGCACTGTATTAAACACTTGAGAGACTATAATGCAACAGAGTTGGAAGACCCGTTCCCTGCCTACAGCAAGCTTACAGTCTAGAAGTTATGGAAGTTATAAAAAAAATACCAAAAGCCAGAATGTAGAACTACAATCTTGGAGTGCTTTGAACTCTCTGGGAGAGAAATATATAAAAACCATGTCAAGTCCTATGACATTTCTCCACCTTTCCCCCGTCCTTTCCCCTCCCCTAAGAAAATAACATTACATCTCCAAACATTTTAATATTAGAAACAAAGTTATACAAATAAGAAGCCTGAGTGCTGATCTTTAAAAAATATTTCCCCACCAAATTGAGTATTAACACAATTATGATCTTGTGGTGAAATGCTGTGGAATGAAAATGCCATATCAAGAGGGGATTTCTTGGGGTCTTTAAATAGGGTCACAGTCTTCTTTGAAGCCAAGTTGCCTGTTGAACAGGAAGCTGATCATGGGCCAGCAATGGAAAGTTTTAAAGAAAGCTTCCAAACTGGGATGAAGTGAAACTTTGTATCAGCAGATACTGAGCCATAGCTGTGATGGGACAGTCACTGTGTGTATCAAGTCCATTTCCATTCAGATCCACTTGGTCTCCATGTGCATCATCATTTGTCTTTTTACAATAGAGCAGAAAAAAGTGAGGGAAAGTAAACTGATTGTCAGGGTAGATTAATTCCCACATACCATTATTATCATTTACAGTATTCACTGAGCAATACTAGGTGTACAGCATTCTTGGGAGACAAAAGGAGCATTAAGCTAAACTAAAAGTATTTCACTCCTCTAACGCCAACCTACTCACTATAACTGCATCTCTTCCGTCTCAACAACAATATGGGCAAGGAACTATATACTCTGGGCCACCACTCTCCCCATCTTCAAAACCTTATTAAATCACATCTCCTTCAAGAGGCCTTCACCAATGAAGCCCTCATTTCCCCTACTCCCTCTCCCTTCTGTCACCTATGCACTTGGATCTGCATCCTTTAAGCACTTGATATTTCCCCAAAGCGCTTAAGCATATATTTATAATTTACTTATATTGTCTTTCTCTACCTCTAAACTGTAAGCTCTTTGTGGGCAAGGAATATGTCTACCTACTCTATATTGTTCTCTTGCAAGCGCTTAGGACAGTGCTCCGTACAAAGCAGGGAAGCAGCATGGCGTAATGGATAGCGCATGGGCCTGGGAGTCAGAAGGTCATGGGTTCTAATCCCAACTCTGCCACTTGTCTGCTGTATGGCCTTGGGCTAGTCAATTCACTTCTCTGTGCCTCAGTTACCTCAGCTGTAAAATGGGGATTAAGACTGTGAGCCCCATGCGGGACAGGGACTGTGTCCAAGCCGATATTCTTGTATCCACCCTAGCGGTTAGTACAGTGCCTGGCACATAAGTAAGTGCTTAACAAATACCATAACTATTATTATTAGTAGTAGAAGTAGTAAGCACCCCCTCTCAGGGTTGCACCTGGAGAGTTTCCAGTCCTCTACCAGTCTCGGCTATGTGAGGGGAAGTCAAGCAGAGGCATACCCATGCTGTTCCTAGCTTGGCCAGTGGCTAGCGAGTGGAAGACGATCTGCTACAAATCAAAACTCACCCATGCTGGGCAGTAGCGGCTTGGGAGAGAGTCGAGAGCGGAGACTCAAGTTTACTGCGCAGAAGGAGGCAATGGTGAATCACTTCCATATTTTTACCAAGAAAACTCCATGGATAATACTACCAGAAGGATTGCAGATGGAGAGCGGGGCTTTCTAGGAGAGATGTGTCAGTGGTGTTGCTATGGGTTGGAAATGACTCGAGGGAATAAAACGAGACAAGTAGTCACTCAAATCCCATCCCATAGTAATCAATCAACCAAATAATATTTGAGCACCTACTATAAAGCACTGTGCTAAGTGCTTGGGAGAGTATACTAGAATTAGTACACATGTTCCCTGCCCTCAAAGATCTTACAATCTCATTATGATTACCATTATTGTTACAGTCAGTAATCATTTTATTTAAATATTTACATTGAGAGTGCTGAAAGTAGTAGCAATATTCTAGGTTCTAATTGTGCTATTCAGATTTTTTAGTTTAAAAATTTGCTTTCTCTGCTTTTAAATTTCTTATTCCCTCTGTGCCTTTTTATATAAGCATTTTGGGTGTGGAGACATTTATTCATTCAACAGTATTTATTGAGCACTTACTATGTGCAGAGCACTGTGCTAAGCGCTTGGATTGTACAAATCGGCAACAGATAGAGACAGTCCCTGCCCATTGACAGGCTTACAGTCTTCACCCAACTTCCTGTCAAACCACCTTAACACCCAAGAATACATCTGTATATTTATTTTTCTTAATTGCTTATTTTCAGTTTATATCATCTATCTCTTCTCACACTGTTTATTTTACATTTGGCAATCGGTGTCCATTTATCGTATTAGATTGTAATACTGTAATACACATCTTTAACTGTGTTTTATGTTTTCCAAGTGTCTGGTAAAGTGTTCTGCTCCCAATAGGTAGGTACTCAATAAATGCTGTTGAAAATGATGCTATAATTTGGGCAATTCCCTTTAGTAATTCAATCTAATAAAAAAAAACGTAGAAACCATGAAGTAATATTTAGATTCTTCAGTTATCCTAAAATGATAACTGATGATCAGGGAAATGGGGAAGTTTCCTTATGAAGAGAGAACGTTTACAACTCATAATAACCCTAAGATTCAATATCATTAATTAAGCATTTATAATGGACGGAACATTGTAGTAAACACTGGAAGACCGCGTGAACAATAATCAGAAATGATTCTTGGTCCCCAACAGATTCACAATCTAAAGAAAGAACAGCAAGCTGAATTCAACAGGGCTTTTTTTTTTTTCTGTAGGGATTCCAGTGATGGTGTTCTGCTCTCTCTGTTGATGTTGATAGTAAGCACCCAGTAGGTGTTTAATAAACAGGCAGCAAAACTAAGATGGGTCAGGAAAGGAAATTACCTAGATTAGAAAATACGTGAAGGGGCTAAAATTTTTCAAGGAGCCGTTTTACCTTGGTCACCTTAAAAACTCTTATTTCCTGACTGTAGGATCAAAATTTGTTTGTAATTCTTTACCTTCCTCTTCTTTTCCCTCTTATTCCCCCCTCTCCTTTCCTCATCATAAACACCACCTATGAGTATTTACTGTGTGCTCGTGAACATTCATTAAATATAAAAGACACGATGTGTGTTCTTATGGAATTTATAATCCAATGGAGGTGACAAGAAGAGTCATGTTGCCAAATGTCCAATAGGTAGAAAAGTAAGCAAATAGATACAGGTGATAAAAAGCAAAAATAAAAAATTGAATAACTAGGTATGCTCAAGAACACGTAGATGGCTGGCTGATAGAGCACGGGCTTCGGAGACAGAGGTCGTGGGTTCTAATCCCGGCTCCGCCACTGATCAGCTGTGTGACTTTGGGCGAGTCACTTGACTTCTCTGGGCCTCTCTTACCTCATCTGTAAAATGGGGATTAAGACTGTGAGCCCCACGTGGGACAACCTGATTACCTTGTATCTCCCCCAGCGCTTGGAACAGTGCTTGGCACATAGTAAGCACTTAACAAATGCTATCATTATTATTACTTCTTGAGCATTCGGGCTGTGCAGGACTTGAGGGTGCAGCAGATGCAAAAGACACAATCCCTGCCCTTAGGGTTTTTACAGTCTCATGGGGAAAACAGGCAGATGAAAATGATTTACCGATAGAGGGAGCAGTAGGAAGAACAAGGAGAACTCATTTGCTCCCATGGCTTCAGCTACCCTCTCCAGGTAAATGATTCCCAAATCTACATCTCCAGCCCTGATCTCTCTCCTTCTCTGCAGTCTTGCTTTTCCTCCTGCCTTCAAGACATCTCTACTTGGATACCTCACTGACACTTCAAACTTAACATGTTCAAAACAGAACTCCTTATCTTCCTACCCAAATCCTGTCCTTCCCTTCATTTTCCCATCAGTGTAGACAGCACCACCATCCTTCCTATCTCACAAGCCCATAACCTTGGCATCTTCCTTGACTCATCTCTCTCATTCAATACACATATTCAATTTGTCACCAAATCTTGTTGGCTGAACCTTCACAACATCACTAAAACTCACCTATTCCTCTCCATCCAAACTGCTACCACATTAACCCAGACTGAGCTCCCCCCTTTATCCCTCTGCTCCCTCTACCCCTCCCCCTTCACCTCTCCCCAGCTAAACCCTCTTCTCCCCCCCTTTCCCTCTCCTCCTCCCCCTCTCCCGTCCCACCCCCTCAGCACTGTACTCATCCGCTCAACTGTATATATCTTCATCACCCTATTTACTTTGTTTAATGATATGTACATCACCCTGGTTCTATTTATTTGCCATTGTTTTTATGAGATGTTCTTCTCCTTGACTCTATTTATTGCCATTGTTCTTGTCTGCTTGTCTCCCCCGATTAGCCCGTCAAAGGGCAGGGACTGTCTCCATCTGTTGCCGATTTGTACATTCCAAGTGCTTAGTACAGTGCTCTGCACATAGTAAGCGCTCAATAAATACTATTGAATAAATGAATGAATGAACCCAAGCACTTATCCTTTCCTGTCTTGATTATTGTATCAGCCTCCTTGTTGACCTCCCTGCCTCCTGTCTTTCTTCACTCCAGTCCATACTTCACTCTGCTGCCCGGATCATTTTTCTACAAAACGGTTCAGTCCATGTTTCCCCACTCCTCAAGAACCTCCAGTATCTGCCCATCTACATCCACATAAAAGAAACTCCTTATCATAAGCTTTAAAGCACTCAATCACCTTCCCCCTCCTACCTTACCTCACTGATTTCCTACTACAACCTTTCATTCCTCTAATGCCAACCTATTCACTGTTCCTCATTCTCATCTATCTCACTGCCAACCCCTAGTCCACATCCTACCTCTGGCCTGGAACTCCCTCTCTCTTCATATCTGACATACGTTCACCCTCCCCACCTTCAAAGCCTTGTTAAAAGCATATCTCCTCCCAGAGGCCTTCCCTGACTAAGCCTTTATTTTCTCTTCTCCCACTCCCTTCTTTGTTACCCTGGCACTAGGATTTGCACCCTTTATTCACCCTTTATTCACCCATCCCTCAGCCCCATAGCACTTATGTAAATATCCATAATTTAATTTATTCATATTAATGTCTTTCTCCCCTTCTAGCTTGTAAGCTGTTTGTGGGCAGGGAACATGTCTACCAACTCTGATATATTGTACTTTCGCAAGTGCTTAGGACAGTGCTCTGGAAATAGTAAGCACTTAGTAAGTACAGTTGATTGATATGACAGCCCGAGTTTGTTCAAATGAAATAGCTGAATAAAAAATTGATGCTGATGGGTTGGAATAACTTGGGATATTGGGAATCAGTGTGGAAGGCTTCTTGGAGGCGGTGGGAGTGTAGGAGGCCTTGCAGATTGTAAGTGCTTTGGTCTAGTAGATTGGTGGGCTACTCCAGGCAAGGGGAACAGTATGTTCCCATGAGGTTGCACAAATAGGAGAGTGTTGAATTATTTAGGGAATGCCTCTTGCAGGAGGTGACTTTTCAGGAGGACTTTGAAAGAGAAGACGAATGGGGTTTTGGCAGAGCTAATTGTAGAGGGAATTCCATGCAAAAGCAAAGATGGAAATAATGGGCCAGAGTCAATGGATTCAAGAGCGAGGCGCGTTTAAAAGGATAACTTGGGAAGAGCAAAGAATGGGATGTAGCTGGAACAAAGGAGGGATAAATCAGAGGGGACAGCTGTTAGAGAGCTTTGATGCCCATAGTTAGGCATCAAGAAGGTTTTGAGTAGTCTCTTCAGTATGGAAAAACACAAGCTTACTGGGGACACAGTTGAAGTCTACAAAACCATAAAAGGTGTGGACAGCACAGACACCTAGTCCCACAGCAAAATGATGGGGGTGTCCATTAAGACTTGAACCTACCACAAAAACAGGTTTTCACTCAGCAAGTGTTAAAAATATAACCTGCATTACTTAATAAGGTTTGTAACAAAGAATTATTTAGCTGGAGCAGTAGGGAGTCTATACACTGTCATCCCCAAGATCCATTCTTTTATTTGTCTTGGCATTATTGCCTTGGCTTGTTGACTCAGTTGCTGCTTGTTGTTCTAATCTTTTGTCACCTTGGCCTTTATCTGTCTACCCCACCTAGATTGTGAACCCCATATGTCTGATCTGTCCTGTTTGCATCTACCCCAAGATTGAGCACAGCATTTGGCACATAGCACTTAAATATCTTAACTAATCAATTTCATTACCACAGGAAGCTGTTTGGGCCAAAATTATCAGAGTAGTTTGGATAAATTCATGGATGAGTAGTCCATAATGGATTACTAGAAGGAAAGTTAATGGTTAGAAAGTTAGGTTTGTCAGATGTCACTAACCATTTGAGATGGTGTCAGAAGCCATCAATCAATCACATTTATTGAGCACTTACTGTGTGCAGGGCACTGTTCTAAGTGCTTGGGATAGTACAACACAACAATATGATAGGCACGTTTCCTGCCCACAGTGAGCTTACAATCTGGAGGGACCATCACACTGTTCCTCCAAGCATTCTGATGTCACTGTTTGAGAGATAATGCTGGGCAGAATAGATCATTGATCTGATCCAGTAGTAATATTTCCTATAATACAAGCACACTAGAGATTTTTTAAAAATCAAACTGTCTTTGTGGCTGGGGAGGGGAATGGGGTGAAATTTCTGACTGTGTGCACCTAAAGGCTTACAAATACCTAATTATAAATATCACCGGAATTGTATGTGAAATTTATATCATTTGTTTGCTCCAAACATCAACCTGTACTCCTTTAATATTTGCAATATAGTGCTGTCTAAAAGACACAATGAAGGTATCATTCATCATTTTAATTACTTAGAATGAAAATTGCTATCTTGGTGAAAATAAAGTGTTTTTTTAAACTACGGTGAGTTGTCAAGGGCTTAATGGATAAGTTGAGCCCAACAGCAAGAAATAAGTTCACCTGTAAAATAACAAACATAGATGAGGAGGCTAATCAGGCTTAAGCCATCCCACTCAACTGTTAAAATCATATGTATGGCTGTTCTATAAAGTGCCATTTTCAACTCAAAGAGCACAGTTATTCCTAACTAAATTTTCTTTAATTTGAAGGGACACATCTGTCTTTCCTGTTATTGCTAACTGATTTAATTGATAACTGACATGGAAAATTTCCCAGCTTGCCTCACTTTCTTGATGCGATCAGGGGGTACCGAGTGAGGATAAAAAGGTTATACAGAAGTAGTAATAATGTTGGTATTTGTTAAGCGCTTACTATATGCTGAGCACTGTTCTAAGCGCTGGGGTAGACACAGGGGAATCAGGTTGTCCCACGTGGGGCTCACAGTCTTAATCCCCATTTTACAGATGAGGTAACTGAGGCACCGAGAAGTTAATTCATTCATTCATTCAATAGTATTTATTGAGCGCTTACTATGTGCAGAGCACTGTACTAAGCGCTTGGGATGAACAAGTCGGCAACAGATAGAGACAGTCCCTGCCGTTTGACGGGCTTACAGTCTAATCGGGGGAGACGGACAGACAAGAACAAGAAGTTAAGTGACTTGCCCAAAGTCACACAGCTGACAAGTGGCCGAGTGGGATTCAAACCCATGACCTCTGACTCCAAAGTCCGTGCTCTTTCCACTGAGCCATGCTGCTTCTCTAAATAATGTGAGGTCTTTGACCTAAAGTGGTAGTTTTTCTCTTTTCACAGTGGTGAGATATGACCTTTGATCATATGTGTGACAAAATGGGAAAATCACCAACTGACCTGTGCACATTAGTGCTGCCTACTTATCTTGACTGGAAAAAGCCACCCAAGTCTAATTGACATTTTATTATTTTAATGAGAAACACACACTGCCTGAGGAATGATTATATCTAAAGACCTTGGGATTTTTTTTCTTTTTTCTGGATTGTTCATCCTGTATCCTTTATTTATAAAAATAATTATGGCATTTGTTAATGTGACTATGTGCCATGTACTGTTCTAAGTGCTGGGGTAGATACAAGTTAATCAGGTAAGACAGAGTCCCTGTCCCATTTGGGGCTCATAGTCTAAGTAGGAGGGAAAAGAGGTATTGAATCCCCATTTTATAGTTGAGGAAACTGAGCCACAGAGAAGTAAATGACTTGTCCAAGGTCACACAGCAAGCAAGTGGTAGAGCCAGGATTAAAACCCAGGTCCTCTGACTTTCAGGCCTGTGTTTTTTCCACTAGGCCATGCTGCCTCCCAAACAGGTTATTAGGAATCACATTTTTATGTGATTTCAATAGGTCAATCAATATACATGTGTTGACAGCCTGTAGGCTGATATTTACAAATATATGTGTTTACATATTCTTTGAGTTCAAAGATGACACTACTGAAGTTGAAAATTTTATTGGTGAGTGTGGTTAATATGACCCTGTCCTCCCCATGACTTTCCTGTCACTGTAGACAATATCATCAGCCTTGCTGTCTTACAAGCCAGTAACCTTGGAGTTATCCTCAACTCATCTCTCTCATTGAGCCCTCATATTCAATCTGTCACTAAATCCTGTTGATTCTACCTTCACAACATCACTAAAATCCACCCTTTCCTCTCCATTCAAACTGCTACCATTCTGCTCCAACCACTTGCATATCCTTCCTTGATTACTGAATCAGCCTCCTTGCAGACCTCCCTCACAGGTCTCCCTGCCTCCTGTCTCACTATACTCCAGTCCATAGTTCACTACACTTCCTGGATTAATTTTCTAAAAATAACCATTCAATCCATGTCTTCCCACTCCTCAAGAACCTCCTGGGGTTGCCCATCCACCCCCTCATCAAAGAGAAATTTCTTACCATTGGCTTTAAGACACTCAATAAGCTCTCTCCTTCCTACCTATCCTTGCTTCTCTAATTCCAATCTACCTACCATACCTCGATCTCATCTATCCCATTTATTGGAAAAGTATCTTGGATAATAAAAAGTAGTTTTTTTTAATATTATTTGTTAAGCGCTTAATATGTGCCAGGCAGTGTACTAAGTGCTAGGGTAGAAACAAAATAATCGGGTTGGACATAGCCCATGTGCCACATGGGGCTCACAATCTTAAAACCCCATTTTACAGATGTGAGGCATAGAGAAGTGACTTGCCCAAGGTCACACAGCAGACAGGTAGCGGAGCAGGAATTAGAATCTAGGTCTTTGATTCCCAGGTCCATTCTATATCCACTAGTACATGTAGTGAAAAGTCACATTCATTTGTTCTTTCATTCATTCATTCATTCATTCATTCATTCATTCATTCATTCATTCATTCATTCAATCATATTTATTGAATTTGCAGACCCACTGTACTAAGCTCTAGGGAGAGTAAAATATAGCAATAAACAGACCCAGTCCTTGCCCACAATGAGCTTACAGTCTAGAGGGGGAGACAGACATTAATGTGAATAAATTACAAGTAATAATAAAGCTGATGGTTTTTGTTAAGTGTTTACTATATGCCAAGCACTGTTCTAAGTGCTGGGGGAGAGACATGTACATAGGTGCGGTGGGGCTGGGAGGGGGGATGAATAAAAGGGAGAAAGTCAGGGATAAAGGGCTCAAGTCAGAGTCGAAAAGTATGTTAAATGGGATGCACTGTCCAATAAGCTTCTCAACCAGCATTTCCTATAGTAAATTGAAAGAAGAGTCATAGGAATAACACAGAGCCAAGGTGAGCTAATGTTTTTGATTTGGTAATTGATGTCAACCTGATGAGTAACACTTCCCATCCAATATGGATTTCTTGACTGAGCTGTATCACGTACTTATAAATTGTTTACAGGCTCTTTGCAGAGCTTCCTGTTTATCCCATTTCAGGTGCTCCAGGAGAAGCATTAGTATGTGTTTTAGAAAAGAAAGCTTTAGATCCTCTGCTGAAAATTCCATATTGTTATGAAGCAGTGTAGCCTAGTGTATAGAGCACGGGCCTGAGAGTCAGAAGCACCTGGGTTCTGATCCTGACTCTGCCACTTATCTGCTGTGTGACTTGGCCAAGTCACTTTGCTTCTCTGGGCCTCAGTTACCTCATCTGTAAAATGGAGATTAAGACTGTGAGCCTCATGTGGGACATGGAGTGTATCCAACCCGATTAGCTTGTATCTACCCCAGCATTTAGTACAGTGTCTGGCATGCAGCACTTAACAAATATCATTTAAAAAAATTGCAGATTGATATATGGAAGAAACATACTAGTCTAAATGTAGTTTGTTTTGTTTTTTTAATTACAGAAAAAGAAAAGTGGCTGCAGGCACTGAGATGGGCTTTATGCAATGGAGAAGGCAGTGCTGATGCTTGTTCAGCTTGCTATTTTTTTTTTCTAGAATGAGATTGTTGTCAAGAACTATTCCAATTTGCTGTTGCATCATGGAGTCAATGTGACATCTGCTCTATAGAGAGCTAATAGAGAACAAGCTGCAGCAGGTTCCAACTACATTCTAAGCAGCATTTTCTTGCCCTCCAGCCTTGAGTATATTTATAAAATAGCAAATTTAATGTGTGATCATAATCATGTCTCCACCCATAATTATTGAAGCATCATCCTTTCAAATGTTTACTGCCCAGTCGCTTGTGAAATAGCACAGCGAGTGATTGTCAGATAAGCCCTGTTTGCAGTTACTTTCTGTGCTGTAGAAATTGCTATTAACTCAGAAGAATCTAGAAAGCATGGGCTCTGGATTTATTTTAAGTGTGGGCATTAATTAAATTTAGAGTGGTTGGAAGGGGGGAAACCAATAAAACCTTCAGGGAGCATTTCTACCAACTCTTATATTGTACTCTCCCAGCATGGCTTAGTGGAAAGAGCCCAGGCCTGGGAGACAGAGGTCATGGGTTTGAGTCCCGGCTCTGCCACTTGTCAGCTGTGTGACCTTAGTCAAGTCACTTCACTTCTCTGGGCCTCAGTGACCTCATCTGTAAAAGGGGGATTATGACTGTAAGCCCCACGTGGGACAACCTGATTACCTTGTATCTACCCCAGTACTTAGAACAGTGCTTGGCACATAGTAAGCGCTTAACAAATGCCAACATTATTATTATTATTATTACAGTGCTCTGCACACAGCACGCGCTCCATAAATCGTGGCTCAGTGGAAAGAGCTTGGGCTTCGGAGTCAGAGATCATGGGTTCGACTCCCGGCTCTGCCACTTGTCACCTGTGTGACTGTGGGCAAGTCACTTCACTTCTCTGTGCCTCAGTTACCTCATCTGGAAAATGGGGATTAAGACTGTGAGCCTCACGTGGGACAAACTGATTACCCTGTATCTACCCCAGCGCTTAGAACAGTGCTTGGCACATAGTAAGCGCTTAACAAATACCAACATTATTATTATTATTAAATACCATTGATCAGCATCCACACTCCTCCACCCCCCTCAGTGCTGCCATCACTGGCCAACTGGTTATAATAAGAATGATGGTATTTATTAGGTATTTATATCCTAAGCTCTGTGGTGGATACAGATTGGGCATAGTCCCTGCCCTACAGGGACACACATTCTAAAAGGGAGGGCAAACTAGTATTTTATCCCCATTTTGAAAAGGAGGGAATTGAGGCATCGGAAAGTTAAGGCATGCTCTAGGTCTCACAGCAATCAGTCGATCATATTTATTGAGGGCTTGCTGTGTGCAGAGCACTATACTAAGCGCTTGGGAGAGTAACAATAATAATAATAATGTTGGTATTTGTTAAGCGCTTACTATGTGCCGAGCACTGTTCTAAGCGCTGGGGTAGACATAGGGGAATCAGGTTGTCCCACGTGGGCTCACAGTCTTAATCCCCATTTTACAGATGAGGGAACTGAGGCCCAGAGAAGTTAAGTGACTTGCCCACAGTCACACAGCCGACAAGTGGCAGAGCTGGGATTCGAACTCATGAGCCCTGACTCCAAAGCCCGTGCTCTTTCCACTGAGCCACGCTGCTTCTCCTACAGTATAACAGTGTTGGTAAACATATTTCCTGCCCACAAGGAGCTTAGAGTCTAGTCCTCTTCTGCCTTCCACCCTCTAACAGTAGGTGTCCCTCAAGACTCAGTTCTGGATTCTCTTCTATTCTCCCTCTACCCCGACTCCCTTGGAGAACTAATTCCCTCCCATGGCTCTAATTACATCTCTATGCAGTTGATTCCCAAATCTACATCTCCAGCCCTGATCTCTCCCTCCTTCCTTGCAGTCTTGCATTTCCTCCTGCCTTCAAGACATGTCTACTTGGATGTCCCGCTGACACCTCTAATTAAACATGTCCAAAACTGAACTCCTAATCTTCTCACCCAAACCCTGTCCTCCCCCTCTGACTTTATCATCACGGTGGACATCACCACTATCCTTGGCGTTGTCCTCAACCCATATCTCTCATTCCACCCATTATACCATGCTGATCCAAGCACTTATCCTGTCCCTCCTTGACTACTGTATCTGCCTCCTCGCTGACCTCCTGGCCTCCTGTCTCTCCCCACTCCAATCCATGCCTCACTCTGCTGCACAAATTGTTTATCAACAAAAACGTTCAGCTCATGTCTCCCCACTCCTCAAAAAACCTCCAATGGCTGCTCATCCATCTCTGCATCAAACAGAAACTCTTTACCGTTGACTTTAAAACAATCAGCCCACCCCACCCCACCTCACTAATCTCCCACTACAGCCCAGCACTCACACTCCACTCCTGAGTAGCGCCAGTTTACTCACTGTGCTCTGATCTCGTCTATCTCGCCCGCCTACTGCTTTCCCATGACCTCCCCCTAGCCTGGAACTTTCTCCCCCTCCATATATGCCAGACCACCACTGTCTCCATCTTCAAAGCACAATTAAGGTCACATCTCCTCCAGGAGGCCTTTCCTGATTAAGCCCTCTTTTCCTTGGCTTGCTTTCCCTTCTACATTGTCTATGCTCTTCAGTCTGTGACCTTTGGACACTTCATATTTGCCCCAACCCCACAGCACTTATGTACATATCTATAAATTATATATTATAAATGACATTCATATTAATGTCTGTCTCCCCCTCTAGACTGTAAACTCTTTATGGACAGGGAACATGTCTGAGAATTCTGTTGTACTCTCCCAAGTGCTTAGTACAGTTCTCTGCACATATTTATGCATATTTATGCATATTTATTTTATCAATGGTGTGTATATATCTATAATTACATTTATATTGATTCTATTGATGCCTGTTTACTTGTTTTGATGTCTGTCTCCCCCCTTCTAGACTGTTAGCCCGTTGTGGGCAGGGATTGTCTCTATTTGTTGCTGAATTGTACTTTCCAAGCACTTAGTACAGTGCTCTGCATACAATAAGCACTCAATAAATACGAATGAATTTAATTGTACATAGTAAGTGCTCATTAAAAATGATTGATTTGATTGATAGTTGGGGAGACAGACATTGAAAGAAATTATAGATTTGTGCATAAGTCCTGTGGGACTGAGGGTGAGGTGAATAAAGGATGGAAATCCAAGTGTGAGGATGCAGAAGGGAGAGGACATTGGAGAAATGAGGGTTTAGTTGGGGAAAGCCTCTTGGAAAGGAGATGTAATTTTAATAAGGTGAGGTTGGAGCCAGGTTTAGAACCAAACTTTCCTGACTGGCTCTCAGTCACATGCTCTGTCCACCTGGGCACACTACTCCCAAGTGAGAGTGAGCCATAGTGGCTTCTGCAACTTCCACGTACTGCTTGCTGGTGCACTCCCCATCCCTCTGCATGCACCTTCCTTTCCCGATGCTAATTAAGAGTGCCGGTGCCCAACTGGACTTACAGGTGCACAGAATGACACCAGGCATTCTAAAATTTTTGTGCCAAGGAAACGAGGGATTGTATGTAGCTAGGAAACATGCACCCAGACAGAGAAAGGGGGAAGAGAAAATGGATTTTCATTCACCCAGTGTAATAATAATAATAATAATGGTACTTTTTAAGTGCTTACTATATGCCAAGCACTGTTCTAAGCACTGCGGAAGATACAAGTTATTCAGGTTGGACACAGTCCCTGTCCCACATGGAGCTCACACACTTAATCCCCATTTTACAGATGAAGTAACTGAGGCCAAAAAAAGTTGTGACTTGCCCAAGGTCACACAGCAGACATTTGGTGGAGCTGGGATTAGAATCCAGGCCCTTCTGATGCCCAGGCCTATGGTCTTTCCACTATGCCACCCTGTGGGCCAAGTGCACAATTCATTCAATTGTATTTATTAAGCATTTACTGTGTGTAGAACACTGTACTAAGCACTTAGCACTGTACTAAGCACTTTTTGCCCCCTTCAAATCCACAGACTTAGCATCTACAGTGGAAGATGTTCCATACTCAGTCCCAGCCCTTGCTGTGCCTCATTGACTGTTTAGCAGAGAAGAACCTTTACATCCAAGAATAGATTTTTGCATATGTAATTATGAGGTTGTTTGTTTTTGCAAGCTCTTACAGTGCACTTCAGCAAATTTAGAGCACTTCAGTGAGGAGAATGAATGGTCTTTTGTTTTGTCTTTGAATATTCAATGTCCATCTTCTTTCTTTTGCTATCTACTTGGCCATCCCCTGGAGTTGAGATGCTAGTTTCATTCTTTCAATTGTATTTATTGAGTGGTTACTGCGTGCAAAGCACTGTGTGTTATCAGTTTAGCCCCAAGTCTTTCCGGGGCAGATACTGTGATTTTTGTAATGGCAAATTCCATTTCTGATGCAAAATGATTCAGCGGCTTTGCAGAGATATTCATTCATTCATTCAGTAGTATTTATTGAGCGCTTACTATGTGCAGAGCACTGTACTAAGTGCTTGGAATGTACAATTTGGCAACAGACAGAGACAGTCCCTGCCCATTGACGGGCTTACAGTCTAATCGGGGGAGACAGACAAAAAACAATAGCAATAAATAGAATCAAGGGGATGAACATCTCATTAACAAAAATAAATAGGGTAATAAAAATATATACAAATGAGCGGGCGAGCACAGTGCTGAGGGGAGGGGAAGGGAGAGGGGGAGGAGCAGAGGGAAAGGGGGGAAAAGGGGACTTAACTAAGGGGAGGTGAAGGGGGGCATAGAGGCATCAGAGGGAGCAGAGGGAAAAGGGGAAGCTCAGTCTGGGAAGGCCTCTTGGAGGAGGTGAGCTCCAGATTTTGTGGCTGCTATATGCTTTATAACCTTGGATCGAAAATATTTGGGAAATAGAAATTCCAAGAGAGGGGTCAATAATTTTTCCAGTTATATTTGCTCTCCTTATCAATGATCGTACCCTTCCACTTCACTCGCCCTTCTAATTGATCTGTAAACATCATTCAGGGTAGCTTACACCATTAGAAGTTTTTTGGGGGCCAGGCACTGTTCTAAGTCCTTTTGACTCCCAGGCTTGGGCTCTTTCCACCAGGCCATGTTGCTGAATCTAGAATTTGGACACCCAAGACCTCCCACTTATGTGAAAACATGGTTCTTTATTTCTTTAGCAGAAGCTACACTGACCAAGACCAAGGCCGAACATCTGTTTTCTAACCTGTTCCTTCCTAAACCTGCTAAAGTTGGCTTCATACAAATATTAGGAAGTAACTTCAAGGGCTGGCTAAGGATGAAGAAGGGGAGAAATGCAATAAGCCAGTGTGCCTTAACTGAATTTACAAGTGTTACCTTTTCTGGTTGAACTCTGTCAGGTAGTGGAGATTTACCCTAGAGACATATTCTGAGGCCTGGAAATTCTATCAAAGGAAAGATATTGTAGTTAAGGCAATAGATATAGTGACATCACTTCTCCCTTTTCACGAAGGAAAAAAACAAACATGTCAAGTAATTTATCAACCTACTGAAGAAATTTTTTCCCCAGGATGCCCATTTGAGGGTATTATATTTCAGTCACAAATCTCTTTTTCCGGAAATTTGTAGTAAACCAGTCAAACAAGAGCATAGCCCAGTGCTAAGCACTTCAGTGTTAGGTTGTAATGTTTAGTGATATGTTCAAAACAGATTGAAAAGTAACTGTAGTGTGCTTCCTGTCTCTTTGCTTGGAAAGAATTTAAACTCTTTTTTAATAGTGATGCAGTACTTCAGATATTTAGGCTGTGAGTCTGTTATTGGGCAGGGATTGTCTCTATCTGTTGCTGAAGGGTACACTCCAAGCGCTTAGTACAGTGCTCTGCACATAGTAAATGCTCAATAAATACTATTAATGAATTAATTAATATAAGGAAATTGATTACTAATATTTTGTCAGTAAATATTAACTCAAATAGCATTTCTAATTTAAAATTAAGATTTTATTTATTTCTCCTTCCTCAGATTCACATGTGTCTTGTTCCGCCCCCTCCCCCCCACCCCCCAACTCTTCCTTGCAACCTGATGTCCTTGACAACTACTTTGAGGAACTCAGGCCTGATGTTTTAGATTTTATCAATAAAGTCTCCCTAGAGTCTTTCCCCTCACTTCCCCAACATTCTTCCACCTCCACATCCACTCTTTCAACTTCTTCAGAGGAGATCTTACTCAGGAGAAGATGATTTAGCAGCCTTCAAAACTACCTCACTCTACCAGCACTTTTGACCCCATCCTTTTTCACTGTCTAAAAACACTTGCTGTTTTCTTCCTTCCCTGAGCTCCATTTTCAACCACACACTCGTGGTTTTTCCCCTCTTCCTTCTAACACCTATCCTAAAATTTAAAAAAAAACACAAAAAAGCAGAACAACTTTTTGTGGGCCCCAATACAACATCTGCTGTCACTCCATATGCCTTCTCTCATTCCTCTCCAGACTTTTCAAACAGGCCGTTTAAACTCACTGCCTCCACTACCTTTCCCTCTTCTCCTAGTCCAAATTCATTGCTCTAGACACTTCTCCCTCAGTCCCTGTAGACAATGGCAGTTTCATCATGTGAAGCCAATAGTGTGTCTTCCCTCTCATCCCTTAGGCTCATAAAAGGCTCAAGTTAACCTTTGAATCTTCTAAGAGATAAAAAAAAAATCAGTTATCAACATATGACAAGTTTGCCAAAATGTGCTCAAAGAGAAGTCTTTCCTTGTTAAAGAAGTCTTCATTTATGTTAATCTGTGTTTGATCCTGAGTGGAATATAATGATCATTTGTGCCCAATGGCTAATTTTCAGTCTTTCAAATACCAGTTGCTTTCTTCTTACTGAGTTTAGTTAACCTGCTTGATTTCTTAATTCTAATGATATTTAAGTTCACGATTTTATAACTTCATTTTCCACAAATATCTAGCTGGAATATATGTAAGATCCTGGAGATTCCAAATGTATTTTAGTATTTAGTTCTTAGAAAATCTTTCCGCTATCAGTACTGTATTTAATTTGGCTGACTACATATGAAGAATCTGAAATATACAGTAAGTTTTTGACTATATGGGTGTAATTCAACCATGTCATGGGTTACATTTGCCCTTCCTACTGCCAGTGCTAGGGAGGTGATACCATGCCCAAGACAAAAGGTTTCAGGCCTTTGGCAAAAGTGTCACAGCATCAGTTGACAGAAACATCCAAATGAAAAAAATCCCATTTTAATTATGAGATATTTTCAATTTTCCAAATCAAGAATTTGCTGTATTTTAGTTCTTCACTCCATTGAAACTGCTCTTCAAAGGTCACCAGTAATCTCCTTCATGCCAAATCTGATGGCCTCTACTCCTTTCTAATCCTCTTTGACCTCTCAGCTGCTTCCAACATTGTGGACCGCTCCCTTCTCCTGGAAGCATTATCCAACCTTGGCTTTGCTGATACTGTCCTTTCCTGGCTCTCCTCCTATCTCTCTGGCCACTCACTCTCGGTCTCTTTCACGGGGTCCTCCTCTGCCCGCCCACCCCCTAACTGTGGGAGTCCCTCAAGGCTCAGTTCAGTGTCCCCTTCTATTCCCCATCTACACCCAATCCTTTGAAGATGTAATTCACTCCCATGGCTTTAACTACCATCTCTAATAATAATAATAATACTGTTGGTATTTGTTAAGCGCTTACTATGTGCCGAGCACTGTTCTAAACGCTGGGGTAGATACAGGGTAGTCAGGTTGTCCCACGTGAGGCTCACAGTCTTGATCCCCATTTTACAAATGAGGTAACTGAGACACCAAGCAGTTAAGTGACTTGCCCAAAGTCACACAGCTGATAGGTGGCGGAGCCAGGATTAGAACCCATGACCTCTGACTCCATAGCCCGTGCTCTTTCCACTGCTCTTATGCTGATGATTCCCAAATCTACATCTCCAGATCTGATCTCTCTCCTTCTCTGCAGTCTCGCATTTCCTCCTGCCTTCAGTATTCCTCTACCTGGACATCCCAGCAACACCTCAGAAATAACATGTTCAAAACAGAACTCATTTTCCTACCCAGACCCTGTATTCTGATTTTTCCCATCACTGTAGACAGCACTACAATCCTCCCGGACTCGCAAAGTCATAACCTTGACATTATCCTTAATTCATCTCTCTCATTCAACCCACATATTCAGTCTATCACCAAATCCTCTTTGCTGTACCTTCCCAACATCACTAAAATCCACCCTTTCCTCTCCATCCAAACTGCTACTTCGATCCAAGCACTTATCCTATCCCGCCGTGATTACTGCTTCATCTTTCTTGTTGACCTCCAGACTTCCTGTCGCACCCCACTCCAGTCCATATTTCACTCTGCACCTGGATCATTTTTCTAAGTGGTTAGTACAGTGGTTAGTGGAATTCCTGGATTTTTGTAAGATGATTAGTATAGTTCCACAAAGTATCATTTCATTATGTATCTGCTGTGAGTTACTGTGAAAAAAATTATTATTACGTCATCAAAGTAAATAATTATTGGCAGAGAGAGTCGAAAGATATGTTGGAGAAGTCAGCAAAGACATCCCTAACCTTAATTTTGACAAAATGCTAATAAATGTTGAATTGAATTAAACAGGTTGATTATTTGCCTTTTCAATTAATCAATCACTATTTATTGAGTGCCTGCTCTTTGCAGAGCACTATATTAAGTCCTCGGGAGAATACAGTCTAGTTAGTATTCATTCAATAGTATTTATTGAGCGCTTACTATGTGCAGAGCACTGTACTAAGCGCTTGGGATGAACAAGTCGGCAACAGATAGAGACAGTCCCTGCCGTTTGACGGGCTTACAGTCTAATCGGGGGAGACGGACAGACAAGAACAATGGCACTAAACAGCGTCAAGGGGAAGAACATCTCATAAAAACAATGGCAACTAAATAGAATCAAGGCGATGTACAATTCATTAACAAAATAGACATGTACAAAGTAGACATGATCTGTGCCACCAAGGGCTTTACAATCTAGGGGAGAAGACAAACATTAAAATACGTGACAGGTAGGAGGAAGCAAGAAAGTATAAAGATATATACTTAAGTGCTGTGGGGCGGGGAGTGAGTATCCAAGACCTTTGGTAAGGCAGAAAGTAGTATAATGCTCTGAACACATATGTTCAATAAATACTATTGATGAATTGATTAAATGTCAGTTGGGAAGGCTTTAGGGAAGGGAAGGGAGAGATGAATCAGGAAAGATCTTGTGGAGGAAATGTAATTCCAGAATTTTGAAGATGTGGAAAGTAGTAGTTTGCCAAATGTAAAGGGGGAGGGAAGTCCAGGCAGGAGAGTGAGCAAGAGGTTGGCAGCAGGAGAGATGAGAACAAGGCAAAGTGTGTAATATGACATGAGAGGAATGGAGCGTGAGAGGTGTGGTGTAGCAGGAGAAGAAGCATAAATTGTAAGGAGAAAGCTGACTGAATGCCTTAAAGCCGGTGGCCAGGAATTTCTGTTTGATGTTGGAAGGGAGGAGTAACCATTAGATGTTCTTAAGAAGTGGGGAGATTTGTGCAGAATGATGTTTTAGAGAAACTATCTGGGCAGCAAAGTGAATATGGACTGGAGAGGGAGAGAAAGGAGGAGGCAGGGAGGTCAGCAAGAAGGCTGATGCCATAAAGTCAGTACCTGGACCATTGTGGCGGCAGTTTGAACGAAAAAAAAGGTGCAGATTCTGGAAATGCTGTGGAGAAACAACTGACAGAATTTGGCTATCAGACTGGTTATGGGGGTTGAAGGAGAAGTAGGACTAGAGCCTAATAATAAGAATATAATGCCAAGTTATGGGCTTGAGAGATGGGAAGAATGGTGGTGGTGTCATCAGCTATGATGGGAAAGTTAGTTTCTGTTCATTTTCATTCATTCAATAGTATTTATTGAGCGCTTACTATGTGCAGAGCACTGTACTAAGCGCTTGGGATGAACAAGTCGGCAACAGATAGAGACAGTCCCTGCCGTTTGACGGGCTTACAGTCTAATCGGGGGAGACGGACAGACAAGAACAATGGCACTAAACAGCGTCAAGGGGAAGAACATCTCATAAAAACAATGGCAACTAAATAGAATCAAGGCGATGTACAATTCATTAACAAAATAAATAGGGTAACGAAAATATATACGAAAATATATACATTTTCCGTGTAGGGACTTGGACAAAGATGTTTAGCAATACTTAATGTGATTACTGGCCTTTTAACTGATTAAAAAAAAGTCTAAGAATATACCAAAATCCAACCTGGAAGCAATGGAATTTGTTTTCACGTGGCGCTGTTGGCGGTCGGGTTGCAGTGAGGGGGCAAGGCGATAGATGAACCAAGTAAGTCCTTGACTAGGAGACTTATTTGGCACTAGGGGTTGTTTGTGCCAAAAGTTGGCCCTCAGTGGAGCAACTAAATGGTCTAAAATTAAATATCCAATAGTCAATCATTGATAAATTCCCAATGCCTTTATTTCTAAAAGTCAAAATCAAACCATCAACTATCTCAACATAGTTTAATACCATTTCCACGGGACATTTTCTATTCCCAACTACTCATTCCCACTCCTTGATTTCCTTGTTCCTTCTTCCCTCCCTGTACCTTGCTCTCTACAACTCTTTAGGGTAGTTCCCACCTAACTCCCTTTGCTGATTGCTATCCTCACCCCTTAGGATATCTTTCACACACTTGGAAAATTATTATACATGGGCATGTGTGAATGTGTGAGCCTGTGAGAGTGATGGTGTGTATGTGTGTGTATGCATGCGCGTACGTGCAAAAGTGAGCACGTAGTAGAGTGTGACATCCTGCCTCTGGCCTGGAATGCCCTCCCTTTTATATCTGACAGACGAGCATGCTCCACACCTTCAAAACCTTATTAAAAAGCACATCTCCAAGAGGCCTTAACGAAGTCCTCATTTCCCCTTCTCCCCTTCACCTCTCCCTCAGCCCCACAGCACTTAAGTACATATTTATTTACATTAATATCTATCTTGCACTCTAGACTGTAAGCTCGTTGTGGGCAGCGTGTCTACCACTCTGTTATATTGTACTCTCCCAAGTACGTAATACAGTGCTCTGCACGAAGTAAACACTCAATGAATACCATTGATTGATTTACCTTTGAAGAGATCCAAGGATTGATGGTTATTAATCAAATTTGAAAAATTAAGTTTGTTGTTTTTAACAATTGGTGGTGGGGATAATGGGGGGCAATCATCTAGTCTTTGACATGACTTGAGGCATGATAGGTGAAGAACTGAATACTTTTCCCTATGGAAAAGTCAAGACAATTCTGAAATCATTTTGAAGGTATTTGGCCATTTTATTTTATTTCATTTAGTGCTTAATGCAGTGCTCTGCACACAGAAAGCAGTCAATCAATACAGTTGATTTCCCTATCTCAACGTGCTGGCAGAGATTTTGTGCCTCAGAATCACGTATATGACTAAGTGGGTCACTTGTAGGGGGAATTCCCAGTCTAAGGGGTAGTGCATTGTCTCTGAATTATGTCTTATAGTTGTTTCCGCAGCATGGCTCGGTGGAAAGAGCTCGGGCTTGGGAGTCAGAGGTCACCACTTATCAGCTGTGTGACTTTGGGCAAGTCACTTAACTTCTCTGGGCCTCAGTTACCTCATCTGTAAAATGGGGGTTAAGATTGTGAGCCCCACACGTGACAACCTGATTACCTTGAACAACCAAGAACAGTGCTTGGCACATAGTAAGTGCTTAACAAATACCATCATTATTATTATTATTTGTCCCATCTGCCCCATGTCTTGTTCTTCCTCTGTAACTCTTCATTCACACTGGTTAGTGTTTGACTTCACATTTTAAGCTCAGAAGACTGATTACTGATAAACTGCCCTGAACTCTTCTTCCCTCCATACTACTTACCTCAGAGAAGCAGCGTGGCTCAGTTGAAAGAGCACAGGCTTGGGAGTCAGAGGTCCTGGGTTCATATCCCAGCTCTGCCACTTGTCAGCTGTGTGACTGTGGGCAAGTCACTTAACTTCTCTGTGCCTCAGTTACCTCATCTGTAAAATGAGGATGAAGACTATGGGCCTCATGTGGGACAACCTGATTACCCTGTATACCCCAGTGCTTAGAACAGTGCTCTGCACATAGTAAGCACTTAACAAATACAAACATTATTATTAAGGCCTAAAGTATAGACATTGATAACAGGGAACATGGTTCAAGTACCAAGTGCTTAGCCCGCTCCTCGTGCTTGAATCACTGGTGATTTCCTGCAAAAAGATTGATCGCAACAAATGGAATTCTGAAAGTATGTTGTGGGCTCTAGGGTGGGGCCTCACTTCCACCTAGTCTTGGTAGAGATTGTTTAAGGGATAAACAAAGCTGTGGGCTGTGTTGTCATTCTCAGGAATGGTGCATGCCAGGATAAAGAAAATCAATGTTTCTCTTTTTATTTCCCTCCTTTCATCTCATCTTTCCCTTCTGTTAGAGGTTTCTCTTTTGTGCCCTAGAAGCTGAGTTGGAAACTCATGAAACATCATTTGTTGCAACCTTAGGCAGTGTTTTTTTAAAAAAAAACAAACAGTTCCAGACAACCTAACTTTGTTCATGTTCCAAGTGCATGCAGGATGGGAGTAGGGAAGGTTACATTCGGCCCTGTAGAGTTAGGTGAGGTGGAATGAGTGAAATAATGATTGATTTGGAATCTCAAAGTAATTTATGGTTTGAAAAAGTTATCTTGAGTTTGGGGGGAGGGGGGTTTGTTTGTTTTTTAGTTTTTGTTCATCTTCCATAGCAACTCATGTTTTTCACTTTTATCTACAAAATTTCCTCTTCCTTTTTTATTTGTTAGACTTAGTGAGCATTTCTCCTCAGTGCTGTAAAAGAGTTGATGCAATTTGCTTTATTTTGTTTTTTGTATATGTAATCCTTTGAAGTGAGCAGTGTGAATTTTTAAAGTACACAGATATGAATGCCAAAACTAGTACAAGCCACCATTACATGTCCTGGTATAACAGACTTGCTTTGGAAAAATATAATAACTAAACTCTCATTATTATATAATTTTCCTTCATGCTTGAAGACACCACTAATAGTAAAATTCACCTATGGGTGTGTGTGCGAGTGAGGCTGAAAAGACCAATGCGGAATTCAACTGAGTGATAAACTGACATAGTATATTTTTCCAAGGTGCTCAGAACACTTTTGTCTATTGTCTCATTAATCAATCAATCAATGGTATTTTTTGAGTGCTTACTGTGTGCGGAGCACTGTAATAAGCACATGGGAGAGTACAATGCAGTTAGACACAATCCCTGCCCTCAAGAATTTACAATCTATTAAGGGAGACAAATATTAAAATAAATTAAAGATAGGGGAAATCACAGAGTAGGTACATAAGTGCTGTGGTCAGTAGCTTTATGATGCATTATTCCAAGAAAGAGCTAAAGTCCAGAGCAGTCAAGGGACTGACCACAGCGTGGCTTAGTGGATAGAGCACAGGCCTGGGAGTCAGAAGGACCAGAGTTCTAATCCAGGCTCTGCCACATCTGCTGTGTGACATTGGGCAAGTCACTTAACTTCTCAGGGCCTCAGTTACCTCATCTGTAAAATGTGCATTAATACTGTGAGCCCAATGTGGGACAGGAACTACGTTTAATGTGATTAAACTTGTATCTACCCAGCTCTCAGAATGGTGTTTGGCACAGAGTAAGCACTTAACAAGTACCATAATTATTACTATTATTCTTGTTATTATCGCAATTCAGTAAAGGAGATTGGTAATATAACCTACATCAGCAAAGTGGGCAGTGGTAGCCATATTTTTTTTAAGGTCACCATATTTTTTTTTAAGGTCACCATAGATTACAGCTCTGTCTTTTCAGCTCATGGGCTATATAATCACTATCTTCTCAAACAGAGCCATGATAATAATAAAAATACTGTTGGTATTTGTTAAGCGCTTACTACGTGCCAAGCACTGTTCTAAGCGCTGGGGTAGATACAGGGTAATCAGGTTGTCCCACGTGAGGCTCACAGTTAATCCCCATTTTCCAGATGAGGTAACTGAGGCACAGAGAAGTTAAGTGACTTGCCCGCAGTCACACAGCTGACAAGTGGCAGAGCCAGGATTCGAACTCATGACCTCTGACTCCCAAGCCCATGCTCTTTCCACTGAGCCACGCTGCTTCTCATCCTATTAGGATTATTCATTCATTCATTCAGTAGTATTTATTGAGCGCTTACTATGTGCAGAGCACTGTACTAAGCACTTGGGATGAACAAGTCGGCAACAGATAGAGACAGTCCCTGCCGTTTGACGGGCTTACAGTCTAATCGGGGGAGATGGACAGACAAGAACAATGGCAATAAATAGAGTCAAGGGGAAGAACATCTCGTAAAAACAATGGCAACTAAATAGAATCAAGGCGATGTACAATTCATTAACAAAATAAATAGGGTAATGAAAATATATACAGTTGAGCGGACGAGTACAGTGCTGTGGGGATGGGAAGGGAGAGGTGGAGGAGCAGAGGGAAAAGGGGAAAAAGGGGGTTTAGCTGCGGAGAGGTAAAGGGGGGTGGCAGAGGGAGTAGAGGGAGAAGAGGAGCTCAGTCTGGGAAGGCCTCTTGGAGGAGGTGAGTTTTAAGTAGGGTTTTGAAGAGGGGAAGAGAATCAGTTTGGCGGAGGTGAGGAGGGAGGGCATTCCAGGACCGCGGGAGGACGTGGCCCAGGGGTCGACGGCGGGATAGGCGAGACCAGGGCCCGGTGAGGAGGTGGGCGGCAGAGGAGCGGAGCGTGCGGGGTGGGTGGTAGAAGGAGAGAAGGGAGGAGAGGTAGGAAGGGGCAAGGTGATGGAGAGCCTTAAAGCCTAGAGTGAGGAGTTTTTGTTTGGAGCGGAGGTTGATAGGCAACCACTGGAGTTGTTTAAGAAGGGGAGTGACATGCCCAGATCGTTTCTGCAGGAAGATGAGCCGGGCAGCGGAGTGAAGAATAGACTAGAGCGGGGCGAGAGAGGAGGAAGGGAGGTCAGAGAGAAGGCCGACACAGTAGTCTAGCCGGGATATAACGAGAGCCTGTAACAGTAAGGTAGCCGTTTGGGTGGAGAGGAAAGGGCAGATCTTGGCGATATTGTAGAGGTGAAACCGGCAGGTCTTGGTAACGGATAGGATGTGTGGGGTGAACGAGAGGGACGAGTCAAGGACGACACCGAGATTGCAGGCCTGAGAGACGGGAAGGATGGTCGTGCCATCCACGGTGATAGAGAAGTCTGGGAGAGGACCGGGTTTGGGAGGGAAGATGAGGAGCTCAGTCTTGCTCATGTTGAGTTTTAGGTGGCGGGCAGACATCCAGGTGGAGACGTCCTGGAGGCAGGAGGAGATGCGAGCCTGAAGGGAGGGGGAGAGGACAGGGGCAGAGATGTAGATCTGCGTGTCATCTGCGTAGAGATGGTAGTCACCGTACCCCAGGATCGACGGTCAGTACCCTTTGTTTCCTGAGACTCAACAATTACATTGCGTTGCTGGACATTCTTCCTTGATTATTTTTAGTTACTTCTGACCATCCTTACCCATGGCCACTCACTTTTGCTCACTGTGTTCCTTGGGTATCCTGTGGTCAGAGTGACTAAATATTGAGTGGAAAAGTGTTTGTAGTAGAATTTGTATAATTTATTGCATTTGTTAAGTGCTCTGTGCAGAACTCTGTACTCATCACTGGGGGATGATGCAAGAGCAATAATTCAAACCCATCCTACGGTGGGATGACAATCTAAAAATGGATAAATGGTGGCAGGCACACAGAGAAAGAAACAGTACCATGAGTACAGCAACAGCAGTAAATCTGCTGCAACAAAAGGACTGCAGACCATTTCTGCTGGAAAGGAACCATTTTCAGGTTCCTCTCAATTCAGTCAGACCCTTCCCTATCCAACTCATAGCCTCCCCAGCGTTCTCACATCCACCCTCCTACTTCCAGTGGGATGGCTGAGGAAAAACGAACACAAGCAAAAAATAAGCTGGTTACAAAATGAACAGCTAGCGTAGTCAAAACAAAGTATAGGAGGAGAATAGCAAAGCGGGAGCCAACATTACATATATTAAAGAGTCTGATGTCTCATTTTAAGTTATTTTAAGCTACAGTGCTGCCTTTTTAGATCATGTTTCTTTCCAACACTATGTCTATTTGGATGCACATTCAGTCAGTTGTCAATCATTTGCGATATGTAGGAGAGGTATCCCAAATAGTGAAAAAGAGCAGATAATGCAAAGCAATCGTATTTATTGAGCGCTTACTCCATGCAGAGCATTGTGCTAAGCACTTGGGAGAATACAATATAACAATAAACGGACACATTTCCTTCCCACAGCAAAGCTTACAGTCTAGAAGACGAGCTTACATATAGAGATTTGGTTTGGGCTCAACTGTCTGGGGTGTGGAGAGGTCTGCTGTGTGGCCTTGAGCAAGTCACTTCACTTCTCTGGGCCTCAGTTACATCATCTGTAAAATGGGGATTAAGACTGTGAGCCCCAGGTGGGACAACCTTACTACCCTGTATCTCTCATAATATACCGGCTGGATTATTGTGTCAGCCTTCTCTCTGATCTCCCTTCCTCCTGTCTCTCCCCGCTCCAGTCTATTCTTCATTCCGCTGCCCGGCTCATCTTCCTGCAGAAACACTCTGGGCATGTCACTCCCCTTCTTAAAAACCTCCAGTGGTTGTCCATCAACGTCCGCACAAAACAAAAACTTCTCACTCTAGGCTTCAAGGTTCTCCATCACCTTGCCCCCTCCTACCTCTCCTCCCTTCTTTCTACTGCCCATCCCACACACTCCACTCCTCTGCCGCCCACCTCCTCACTGTCTCCCGTTCTCGCCTATCCCGCCATCGACCCCTGGGCCACGTCCTCCTGCTGTCCTGGAATGCCCTCCCTCCTCACCTCCGCCAAACTAATTCTCTTCCCCTCTTCAGAGCCCTACTGAGAGCTCACCTCCTCCAAGAGGCCTTCCCAGACTGAGCTTCCCCTTTTCCCTCTGCTCCCTCTGCTGCCCCTCTATCCCCCCTTCACCTCCCCTCAGCTAAGTCCCCTTTTCCCCCCCTTTCCCTCTGCTCCTCCCCCTCTCTCTTCCCCTCCCCTCAGCACTGTTCTCGTCCGCTCAATTGTATATATTTTTTATTACCCTATTTATTTTGTTGATGAGATGTACATCACCTTGATTCTGTTTATTGCTATTGTTTTAATAAGATGTTCATCCCCTTGATTCTATTTATTGCTATTGTTTTTGTCTGTCTCCCCCCATTAGACTCTAAGCCCGTCAGTGGGCAGGGACTGTCCCTATCTGTTGCCGATTTGTACATTCCAAGAGCTTAGTACAGTGCTCTGCACATAGTAAGCGTTCAATAAATACTATTGAATGAATGAATGAATTGTATCTACCCCAGTGCTTAGAACAGTTCTTGGTACATAGTAAGCTTTTAGCAAATACCATAATTTTTATTATTATAGGGCTCCAATATTTGCTGGGCAATGTGGGAAGTCAGGCTTGAGTGTCTGAAGCTTGGAGAGACCCATATTTGTAGATTGCAAGTGACTCAGTGATAGTAAGAAAGTCGAAGATGCATCCAGCTGGCAGCTCATTAGTTTTAGAATATATTGTGAATGCATGGAACAAAGATGGGGATGATCCATCTTTGGATAATCAATCAATCAGTTAATCACTTGTATTTATTAAGCGCTTACTATATGCAGAGATTTGTTCATAACTGAATATGCATGTATAATTTTCCAGGAAGGCAGAGTTCTATATTTGATTTTGGCTTGTTGAATCATCATGAAGTATGGTTGCTGGACTTCTCTCAGTCTCAAATTTGTAATCTGGAAAAGCTCAACCCCAGTGTGGCCTTGATGCCCTGGAGTACTGATTTTTAGCAAGGAAAGAGAATTGAAATGATTCCAGTCAGTCAGCCTTGTTTTTATTTTCAGGCACATATTTTCCAAAATAGGCTAGCATGCCATATACTTATTCTTCATTGCTAGGTTCTTTATTATTATAAATATCGAATGCTTATCTGTGGAATTGGTCTTTGTTATCAAGAAACGGGTCTATATATTGGCTCCACAAAATTAATTGCCTCAGAAAAATCTTTCCTTAAAAACTAAAACTTTAAAAAAACTTAAAAACTGTTGACAATATGATGTTCATCTAGCATGAAAGTATGGAAAAAAGTTAAAGGGGGTAATGAGCGTTCAACAGAGAAACCCAAAGCTTGAGTTTAGAAAAAGAGTGTGTATAATAGAGCACTTTTAAGCCTTGTTTCTTTTAGCCTGACCCCAGCAGAATTCTTGACTGGTTGTTAAAGCAAAATGCATTGTGGAGTAGCAAAGGATGTTCTGACCCTTTCCAGTTTGCAACTAATGTATTGGAGCAAATGGAATAGGATCCCTTTTTCCTTAGCTCTATTCTAAATACATTTTTTTCCAGGAAATTGAAATTAATTCTAAAGAAGAAAACTCCCATTCTTCCTTTTTTTTTCCTGCTCAAGCCTGTATTAAGGGCCTAAATTGCTCCACCCATTAGATAAGGGTAACCCAATCATCTACACGGAGGTATGGATTTATGGTTTTACCCAATTTAAACCAATTTTTAGCTTATACTTCTTTTAGAAATTCAGGTTAAACCTAAAAACCCTTAAAGATTAATTTTTTAGGTTTTCTTTTAATGTTTTCACTACCAAAATGGACTTTAAAATTCATTGCCAATTTTGCCTCGATCAATTTGTCAGTCACTCGATTCACTGAGCGCTTACTACTCACTCATTGCATTCTATGCCCCAGCACGAACACAGCTGGCAGAGACCACCATCACTTTAATCAATTCCTCTGCACAGTTTCTTGATTCTGAGACAGGACCAGAGTTGGGCTGTCATTCTCCACAGGGCGCTCCATTATTTCTATGAACATCGTAGTAAGCCCCTGAGCAAGTACTGTGGAGATAAAAGACACAACCTCTGCCCTCAAGAAGGATATGATCTACTGGAAGAGGCAGGCAGAAGCAAAGTATTTGCTAGTAGTGGGAGCAGGAGGAAGAACAAAGATGCAGCTGGTAAACAGCAAGAGTATAAGATGATCAATAGATGAACAAGTAGGATATGTAAATAGGTGTATATTTAACTGCCACAGGTAGTTGTTGGGAGGACATGACCTAAGGTGACTGAAGTTTAATCAGGGAATGGTTGGTTCCTGGAGTTGCTGCATGATGTACAGTTAAAAGGGAAGCCCCAGAGTAGGGTGGAGACCTCTAGACTGTTTATCATTACGGACAGGGAAGGCGTCTGCTAATTCTGTTATATTGTGCTCTCCCAAGTGCTTAGTAAAGTGCTCTGTACATTGTAAGTGCTCAATCAATGCCAGTGATTGATTGATTTATCAGATGCTGTTTTTAAAAGGTGATTTGTGCAGCTGAATGCAGTATAGACAGAAGATGGGAGGGTTTGGAGGCAGGGTGACCAGGAAGGAGAATGAGACAATATTCTAGTCAGGGATTAATGAGGGCTTGAATCAAGGTAGAGGCTATTTCAGTAGAGAGAAGGGGCAGATCCAGGAGATAATGTGGAGGACAAAGCAGAATTTAAGAACAACCTGAATGTAAAAGTTCAAAGAGAGTGAGGAGTCCAAGATGAGCCCAAGGTTGTGGAATTCTGAGACAGGAAGGATGGTGGTTTTGTCAACTGAGATGGAAAAGTCAGGGGGAAGAATGAATAATAACAATAATAATGGTATTTAAGAACTTAAAATATATCAGGCACTGTTCTAAAGCACTGGGGTAGATACATGCTAATCAGGTAGACACAGTTCCTGTCCCACTTAGGGTGCATGGTCTTAGAAGGGAGAAGAGGTATTGAATCCTCATTTTGCAGACGAGGACACTGAGGCACAGAGAAGTTAAAGTCATATAGTAGGTAAGTGACGTAGCCGGGATTAGAACCCAGGTCCTCCAACTCCCAGGCCCGTGCTCTTTCCACTAGGCCATGCTGCTTCTAATGAGGACTTGATCTAGCACATTTAACACATTTTAGCACATTTGTGTAATGTATTATTCATTTCCCATCAATATAAAGCCCTCAAATCAAACCCAAGTTAAGGTCACCAAATTGTGAATTGACACTGGAGTCCGAAACTCTAAGCAAGTTTACCTGAGCATTGTCATGTATGCAACAAATAGCTGTGATTCTGATAATTTGATAACCATTTCTGTCCTTTGCAAATGCCTTATAGTAGTAATATTACATATAAAGCACACTTGCCCTACAGATGTTGTTGTATATGAATAGTTAAAATTAAATTTAAAATAAACTTGGCATATTTGAGATTTAAACCTTATTTTTACGTGGATGAAAAAAATTAAATAGATCCCAGTAATTACTCCCTAGTGATGGTTTGTTTTTTTTAAAACCCAAAATCCAAGGGGACAGCATAATTTCAGGAAGGGTGCTAGTTTGGGAGCCCAGGCATGTTCAATTCAGGGTGATTAAACTCCGGAAGTTTGGCAGCCCTTTGGTACCTAATTTCAGAATGGCATGAGGAAAGTGTTTGGGAAAAGAATAGTGGGCCATTGTTGTTTAAAAAAAAAAAATCATGGGTGGGTTGTTTTCTTTGATTTTTCTGCACAGGAAACTGAAATAAAATGCTGACCCTTTTGGTTTTAGAATCTTTTTTATATTTGGTGATAGACATTTGTAGAGCTAAGTATAATAAAATACTGGAGATGGAAATGAATGAGAAGGGCAAAATCAAAATAAAATTTTTTTAGATTTTTTTTGATAAACCAGAAGACCGATATAAGATTACTAATCTGCATGAAGACAAAACTCTTGAAATTGACATTAAGAAATATTTTTGAAAATACTGCAAAACATAAAATTATTATTGCTATTAGTAACACATATTAAGCATATAGAGTGTGCCAGAAGACAGTAATAATCTCTGGGGAGAAATACAATCAATCAATAAAGGGTATTTATTGAACATCTGCTATGTTCAGAGCACTGTTCTAAGCTTGGGTGAGTACAAAACAACAGAATTAGCAGATATTTCAATTAAGAACCAGCCCCTAGCCTGCAGGGTGTTCACAATCCAAGTATAAGAGGGCAGACACATAATGTTCTAATTAAAATGCAGCAATTAAAAATGTATATAGTAATTGTGACATTTAAGTGCTTACTATGTGCCAAGCACTCTGCTAAGCACTGGGTCAGTTACAAGCTAATCAGGTTGGATACAGTCCCCAAACCACATGAGGTTCATATTCTCAGTAGGAGAATGAACAGGTACTGAATCCCTATTTTACAGATGAGGAAACTGAGTCACAGAGAAGTGAAGTGACTTACCCAAGGCAACCCTGCAGGTAAGTGGCAGAGCCTGGAATAGAACCCAGGCCTATGCTTTTGCCACTAAGCTTGCCGTGCTGCTTCTTTTTAGGTATCTATAGAGAGAACAGCGATACCCGTGTGTCTGGAGATGTACTTTACTAGTTATAGACATATAACTAGTGAAATAGGCAAGTTAAACAGTATTAGCAGGGGGTAATCTTCCATACCTCTACATTCCAGGCAACTGAAGGCCATGTTTCCACATTACTATTACGTACAGGCAGGAATCTGCCCACCTTTCCCTCCTGCGAGTTGAGCAGGAAAAAGTTTCCCTCACATTGTGCTCAACAGGAGGAAGAGGGAGGTTGGTCTGGACACTGGGCCGATCCCTGTGGGGACATGGACAGGAATGCAACTTCTAACCATCCTCCGAAGGGTTCACTCTAGCAAGTAAAATCGATCTCACTGCTCCACTCCACCCTATATGATTCAGCATTTCCAGTTCTGTTTTTGGGTTTGGGGTTTTTTTGGCTTTTTCTGGAAGGTTATTTAGTATTTAGAAGGAATCTCTATATGCTCTGGGTTTTTTTTATATTTTAACGGTCCTTTGTACATGAGCCAAGATTTCTGGAACCTGGTAGCACACATTGGAAAAGTCTATCTTATTTCTAAAGGGCATTCATTCATAACCCACCATGTAAGAATTATGTCAATGCATTTTCCTGGCACAGGGATATCCTCTTGGCTATGAATGTCTCTCGTTTTTTCTAAGCAGCGAGGGGTTATTAAAGTGCAAGAAAAACCCCATGTTATAGGTTTCAGCATTTTAGTTTGCTTCTACCTTTTATCTTCCCATCCCACTCAGTCACATGTGAGTACAAAATGCACCAAGAACCATTTCTGACTACATCTATTATGAGGCACCAACACACACTGGGCTGAAGGCAGGAATTTCTTCCTGAGGAGATAATGGTACTGCTTGGTTGACCAGTCAGCATGGATGCTTTGTAGGAATTTTCCACCTCCTGCATTTTGGCTCCTTCGTGTAAAACCTCAGCATAACTGTCCTCATTAAACTGGGAATTACAAATTAGCAAAATGTTAAATCCATTCAAACATTTATTTGCTACTTCTCAACATGAAACTCAAGAAAAGGAAGTAGATATTGTAGCCAAAGTAATCCTAAAAAATAAAATATGAGGTTGGAAAACAAGACCTGGAGTCATGACCTTGGAAAAATAAATTATTTTGGAGGAGAAGAAAAGACTACATGTCGAAATCCAAAATCTAGCAGTGAAGGCAGGTCATTTTACCCTTCTAACCACACCCTCACTATCCCTCTGGAGGGACCACCCTGCTCAATAATTAGATTGAATTGTTGGGTGTGTGTTGAGAGGATGGAGGGAACATAAAGTTCATAGTCATTTCTCAGTGGGCCACCATTAGCCTTTATCTGCAGGAGGTCAACATTAACAGCAGTTTCCATGAAATTTGGACCACTTAGCAAGAAGTTGAATATTATCCAAGTGGCAGTGGTATTCAAGTAGTATACTGTCCTTTGGGGTATCTGGAGAAAGACCTTTGACATACCAATATCAAGATTAGCAGATCTGGAATCATTTAGTTCCATAATATTTTCCAAAATATCTTCCAGAACAAGGACACATCACAAAGGGGTCTTCTTATTTACATTACTGTTCCCTCTAACTTAAATCCATGCTAGTGCAGAATACATTTTACAAACTAAATTGTACTTTCCCATTGTACTTTCCCAAGTGCTTAGAATAGTGCTCAGCACACGATCAATGCTTAATAAAGACCACTGATTGTTTGATACTAAACGTATTGTTTACCTCTTAAGTGGACAGAAAGCAAATCTGTTTCGTCTCTCATTGCATCAGCTATAGAAAGGAGCTCAAATGGGCTTAAATCAAGCAAGTGTGTAGAACTTTGTTGAACGGACCCTTGTGAAGAAGCTGTAAAATAGGTTTTCAAGTGGCATGATTAGAGAGAAAATTCTGGTGCCTCTTGGTGTCATTTTTTTCTTGTAAACATTCATTCTTAAATGAAATATCTGATTTTTTAAAAGAAGCATTTTTCAAAGAAATAGCTTTTACCACTTTGAATGGTCTTTTGAAGAGAAAGGGATTAAAAGCAAGATTTGATTATCTTAATATATTAAATTGTCAGCAGAATATGAATAACACCACCCTTGGATTTGACTAAATTTATTTAGAAAACTATTATGGAAGCTTTTATAGCTTCAAGCAAGGCCCTGAGAGGAAAGATATTTATGGGACACTGACTGCTGAACTCAAAGACAGGTCTGACTTGTATGACTTGTATATGTAAAGTCTGTGGGGCATAAAGAGGCCTTCAGTTGAGGAGTTTATATCCTCAGAAATTCAAGGACAGTTCTGCCTCATTGCAAGAGAGGACTAGAAATAGCTTTAGTGCTGTTAACAAATTTTTGCCTTGCAGAATCTTTGAAAAGCACATAGATTCAACCTGCCTTTTTCTCTATCAGTTGTTATCCATGCTTTGGGGAAAATATTTCCTTAAATGTACCCCTTCCCTGCCACCACTTTCCCTCACAACTGCTGAAATCATCTGAAACTTTTAATACAGTACATAGCGTTAGTTTCTCAGGTGATTTCTTTAAGATATAGAATTGTGTTGAGAGCTATCTTTTTCACATTGCCAACAATTTAAAAGTAAAAAAGGATTTTCGTATAAAAGACCTCCTGCTCTATTTCACTAAATACTTCCATTAAAAATGGTTTTGTTATTTCCCAGGGGATTCTTTATTTTGATCATTTGCCCCCAAAACAGTATTTATGCACATGGCCTTTTTTTTCTACAGCCTTTCCACCCCTTTCCCTTCTTGATTTGGATGTCTACACAGCAGTGCTTTATTGACTTTATTATCAAAATGAATGCAGACAGTTTTGCTTGTTCAATAGGCCAATCCTGTGAAATAGTACAATCACTGTACAGAACTGGTAGCCCTCTCAGCATCAGCCTTAGGCTGTGGGAAAAGTTGGGGGAGAGGGGTGACCTGTTTTCCTTCCAAATGGTCAGAGGTGGGTCTGGGAAGAAGGAAAGAAGACTGGTGGGCCAATGGCAGCTTCAGGAAAAGCTGCCTCCTTGTTTTCCTCCATCCTGTAAAAAAAAACTCAGAAAGCCAAGGTCCTTTCCCCATTTTTCCCACTTTGGAAACACTCTGCCTGTTTCCAGGAAGGGTGAGGGGAATGATTTGTTGCTAAAACCCTTCCAACACAATGGTCACACAGACATCCGTGATGTTGTTTGAAGTGCTAAACATAGCTCGTGTAATTTTTCTATGTTCCATATACAAGGTCTACCTGAAACCATGAAAATGTTCCACAAATTGCACTTGCTTTACCCTTACACTTACAAGAGATTGTAAGGCTTTAACACAAGAGAACCAGAACCAGGAATACATGGTTAACTTAAGTTTTTTTGAAAGGAACATGAAATGAGCTCAGTCAAATAAAACCAGGCTTTATATAGAATAGGTTCCCCAAAGAGATATACTGAACATGTACCAAGGGTAAGGATGACATCAACCTAGCAACCAAATAAATTGCCCAGTAGTAATACTGGGTGTTTAAACAGAGAGAACTAGAGACCCTTATTTATGAAATTGCTGTGAACTAGCTCTGAGCAGCAGGTTTTAGATTGTATCTGCTGGGCAGCCAGAACTCCATCATATCAGGAAGACAATAAATCAAGCCCTTGGGTGTAGACTTCTCAAAATATTTCTATTTAATCACAAATTTTTGTATTTCTGCCCAAAGGCAAATGGAATGTACTGGCGCAGATTGAGTAAGGAAAGAAGAAGCTTTCCAAAGTTCTATTTTCTAGTGTTTCTTCTGGCTAAATTTAGTGTTCTTTGAAGTTTGTATGCCCACTGGCATTTTTAAATTAATTTTTATAACAGAAGCAATGAGATGCATTCCTCCTCTTCTTCTTTGTGTTTACTACCTCTAGGTAATTCTCGTATCATTGCATATCACAGATACAACAGCAGACTTCTCAGTAGCAAGGTGGCACACTTTTCTGTTTCAATCAGTAGTATTTATAGAGGGCCTACTGTGGGCAGAGCACTGTATGAAGCATTTAGGGAAGCTCAGTTGAATAATAATAATAATGGTATTTGTTAAACGCTTACTATGTGTCAAGCACTGTTCTAAGCGCTGGGGTAGATACAAGGTAATTGAGTTGTCCCACGTGGGGCTCACAGATTTAATCCCCATTTTACAGATGATGTAACTGAGGCACAGAGAAGTCAAGTGACTTGCCCAAAGTCACACAGCTGACAAGTGGTGGAGTCGGGATTAGAACCCACGACCTCTGACTCCCAAGCCCACGCTTTTTCCTCTAAGCCACTCTAGACATGGTCTCCTCAAGGAGTATACATAGAGTCTAATGGGGGAGACTGACAGGCACAAGTCATTTGCAAAACGTGACGCTGTTGATAGCAAAAAATATGCAAATGTAAATAGATACATAAGCAAATTGATAGGTCAAGAATATGCCCAAGTGCTAATCTGTGTAAACATAAGTGCTGAGGGTGAGCATTAAACACAGTGGGGGAAGATGGAACTTCCTGGAATGATGAATGCCTCCTGGAAGAAGTGAGTTTTCAGGACGGCTTTGAAGATAGGGAAGGTTGTGGTCTGAAGGAAAGGTAGTTTCAGGCAAGAGAAGGGATATGAACAAGGGGTCGGAGTCTGGAGGGTCAAGAATTAGTCACCGTGAGGTTATCTTGGGAGAAATGAAAAGCGTGAGCTATGGTGTAGTGGGAAAAGAAAGCGGGCAAGTAAGAGGGAGAGAGCCGATGGAATTATTTTAAGCCAGGGGTCAGAGGTTTCAGCTTGAGGTGGAGAAGAAACGGAAGCTAGTAGAGGTTTTTTAGGAGTGGAGAGACATGTGCAGGATGACATTTTATAAAACTGGTCAGGGCTGCAGCATGAAGTGTAGATGAGAGAGGGGAGAGACTGGAGGTCAATGAGGAGGCTGATTCACTAATCAAGCAGTGCCCGGACCACAGTGCTGGTCATTTGGATGGAGTAGAAAAGACAGATCTGGGAAATGTTGTGGAAGGATTTAGTTAGTGACAGAATGAATAAAGGAGGTTGAAAGATTGGGAGGACTCAAGGATATGCCAAGTTTGGTGATTTCAGAGATGGGGAGGATGGTGGCACGGTCAACTGTAATGGGAAAGTTAGGTGGAGGTGTGGATTTGGGAAGGAGATGAAGCATTCAATTTTAAACATATCAAATTTGCAGCACCACTGGAACATTCATGTAGATGTGTCCTGGAGGCAAAAATAAATGCGAGGTTTCAGAGGAAATAAACAAGAGGTCATAGGTTTGTGTGGTAGATTCAGGAGTCATCCACATAGAAGTGATATTTGAAGCCTGGTAATGGATGAGCTTTCAGAGCTTTCAAAAATTAAAAAGAGAAGGGGGACAGCCACACTGTAGGGGTGAGAGACAAAAGAAGATCCAGCAAAAGAGGCTGAAAAAAGTAACTAGAGATGTAGGGGGCAAACCAGCAGAGAAGAGTACCAGTAACAACAAGGTAGCATAGGGTTGCTAGGGGAAGTAAGTGGTTAACAGTGTCAAAGGTGACCAGAGGTCAAGGAGGATTAGGAGAGAATGGAGTCCATTAGATATGTCAAGGGAAGAGATCATTGGTGACCTTGGAGAGTGTGGTTTCTGTGGAGTGAATGGGGAGTAAGTCAAGATTGTAATGGGTCGAGAGGAAAGTTGGAAGAGAGGAAATAAAGGCAGCGTGGCAACTCAAACTTAAGTTTATCACACTAATTTAAGATGCCAGTTGACTGTGATCAATGGTATATGTGAAAATTCAAGTATTCTGAGGGTTTAACTTGGGCAGGATCTTGATTTTCAGATGTATTACTTTTTGTTAGGAAAAGGAGGGAATGCAACCAAAAATCTGGTTCCCTTTAAACACTATATTTAAAATCATGACATCCCTGATTTTTCTGCATTATAACGTAAGACTTCAAGAATTCTGTGACTAGATTAATGCTGTTGCTTCTTCTCATTTCTCAGTTTTAAAAATTGAAGTCTTTAAAAGAATGCACTGTGTAACAGGGTTAGATTATCCCATCCAGAAAGGTTGGCACACAAATGCCCAGTCATGGACAGAGCAACCATGAGCAGGATTTCTGGGGAATTGCTGATGTACCATGTAGTTTCCCCCCATTCCCTGGAAAATGTTGGGAAAATGCACATTTTAACCCACAAGCAAGAACTTTATGAGCTTGTCCGGGCAGTTAGGGTAGGATTATAGTAATGTCACTCTTGTTGTTGGAAGTGGCTAATGACTTTTCTTGCCACCAGTGGTTTATGGTTTCTTGATTTTAGAAATCACCGGCACAATCCAGGATTAAAGAGAAGCAACAAGATCTAGAGGAAAGAACCCAGGCCCGGGAGTCAGAGGACCTGGCTTCCAATCCCAGGCCCATCATTTGCCTGTTGTGTGATCTTGGGCAAAGTCACTTAACATCTCTGTGCCTGAGTTTCCTCATCTGTAAAATAGAGATTCAATACCTGTTCTCCTTCCTACTTAGACTGTGGGCCCCATTAGGGACAGGGATTGGGTCTGACATGATTATTTTACATCTACCCCAGTACTCAGTATGGTGCTTGGCATATAGTAAGTGCTTAACAAATACCACAATTATTATTAAGGAATGGGGATTCTGATGGGGCAACTCGTTTCACCAATTGCTGATTTGTGTCTGGTGGTTTGGGTTGCCTTTCAAGAACCTAGAATTCTGTGACCTGTGGCACTGTGAGTCATAATCCTTTGAGTTCTGAACGATCTCATAGCTGTTTCCGTTACCATTCCTGCAGCTGAACTGCCTTTTCTGGGCTTTGGTTTGACGTTTCTGATGTGGTTGGGAAGCCTGTTGTCCAACTGCAATGGGAACACCTATCATAAGGACTATTTTTGGTGTGACCAAGGGGTCATGGTTGCTTTATTTGTTTTTTAATGGTATTTGTTAAGTTCTTACTATGTTCCAAGCACTGTTCTAAGCGCTGGGTAGATATAAGCAAATCAGGTCGGACAAAGTCCCTGTCCCTTATGGGGCCTAAAGTCTAAGTAGGAGGGAGACCAGGTATTGATTCTCCATTATACAGATGAAGAAACTCAGTTGCATCCAACTGTCAGTCCCACCCATTTCTGCCGGCCTCCGCCAGTGATGGTGGTGCGTGAGGGGCTGCTGCCAGTGATGTAAGCCACCACGCAGCCCTCTAACCCAAGCAAAACTGGTAGGGCTAGGTAGCTGTGGACAGTGGAAGACAGAAGGCAGCCACGCATCAGCGGTGGTAGAAGAAGATTGAAGTGATTTTGCATTCCTGGAACTCCTCTTTTCCCCTCTGCTCATCTCTCCCTTCTTCCTTTTTTCTGCTTCCCCTTTCCCTCTTATCCTCTTTCCTTCACTCATCCCCCAATTTCCCATCCCCTTGTCTTCTCTCTTTTCTCTCTCCTATTCTTTCTCTCCTCCCCCTTTTTCCTGCTCCCCTCTTTCTTTTTCTCCCTCTTTGATCCTATCCCTTTATAAACCCTGATTCCCCAGAGTTGCAGAAAATCGGGTTACCTTACCTGTAGTGAATGAGTATGGGAAGCAGCATAGCCTAGTGGCAAGAGCCTGGGCTTGGGAATCAAAGGTCATGGGTTCTAATCCCAGCTCTGTGACACTTGTCTGCTCTGTGACCTTGGACAAATCACTTCACTTCTCTGTGCCTCAGTTCCCTCATCTGTAAAATGGGGATTGAGACTGTGAGCCACAGGGACTGGGTCCAACCTGATTGCCTTGTATCTACCCCAGCGCTTAGAACAGTGCTTGGCACATAGGGAGTGCTTAACAAATACCATCATCATCATTATTATTATTACAGACCTCAGTCTTTGGGCTCAACTTCAGACAGAGTGAACTGGGCTAAAGATTTTCAGCCCGTGCCAGACTTTATGACCCAGTAACTAGATCTCAATTCCAAGTTTGAAAAACATTGTCCTGAAATATTCTGCTGGGGACAAGACTCCGATCATCCAATAACTGTCGATAGTGACATAAGTCATCGTCCTAATTTTGTTCCCTTTCTTGAGGAACAACAAGAAAGAACATTAGCCTCTTGTCCTATGGCCCAAATTAGTGTTTGCAAAATAGGTGATAAAATTCACAGAGTTGCTAACAAAGTAGAGAATCAGTAGAATGTGAACACGAGGCAGTTTCACATGGACATGGACGCAATGTTGCTGATAGAAGAATTGTATAGAAAGCTTAAAACAAAATGAAGTTAAAAAATCAGTCAGTGGTGTTTCTTGGGTGCCGAGTACTGTACCGAGCTCTTGGAAAGAGTACAAAAGCAGCTAAGAACATATTTCCTGTCATCAAGGAGCCTCCAATACAATAGGGGAGATGCATGTAATTTATGAATAGAGAAAGCAGAAGGAAGAACAAGGATACCACTGATAGTATGAGTGTGGAAGGTTGAAATAGATGAATAAATACATAACAGTGTGGCAGCGTGGTATATTGGAAGAGTGATGGTGTCATAGAGGACTTGAGTTTTGAGGTTTGAATCTGTTCTCTGCCACCACCCTGCTGTGTGACCATGGGCAAGTCACTTAACCCCTCTGTACCTCAGTTTTCTGATCTGCCAAGTGGGGATAATAATAATACCTCCCTTTCTACTTTTCTCATAGGGTTGTTTAGAGGGCAAAAATGATGTAATTTATGTAAGACCACTTGGGGAATAAAAGCGCTATCTAAAAATCCAAGGTACTATTAACTATAGATCTAAATAGTGATTTATACATAAGTACTGAGGATGGGTTTAAATACGTAAGTGCTAAGGGTGGCTGTTGGGTTGACGTGTGTTCCGTGGCAGAGTGCATTGAAGATGGGGAGACCTGTGGTTTTCTTGTGGTATATGGACATCACCCCTTGCTTTTATGTATTGTTTTATGTCTGCATATCAAAGTTAAGCAATTAAAAAAATATATGTCTGCTGAACTTAGAATGTCCTATATTTTGAAGGGTTAATGGTCAATGGTGACTTCTCTGGGCCTGTTAGCAAGGTACCACCAGCAAACCAAGAACATTTTTAAATTCCACCCCTCTGCTTTTTTCTCCAAATCTGAGTCACTTCAATCTTGTAAATGTCCTAAAATTGTTTGCATTTGCCAGCAAAGAGCACCAGGGTGGGACCAGCCATGCACTGGCCTCCAGGTTTTGTGGCTGAGTTCGAAAAGTGACTGAAGACTCCCAGCTTCAGAAATGGATGTGTCAGCACCAGTCACTGACTCACTCAAGCTGCATTTGGTGTCATCCCACAGGTCCAGCACTTAGTGATGAGGCCAATCAAAAAGTGCTCTCACGGTTTGGAGTAGATGGGGTGGGTGGAGCTGGTTGGGGGAGGGTTTTTCCAGGCTTATCTCTCCTACCCTGTTGTTACAGGCTGGAGGCCCAGATCCTCAGATGGGGACTTTTCCTGCTGGAGCCCCATGGGTAAGAATGATCTATAGATAGAGGGATCTGCAAGTGGGAAGTGTGGCCTGGATTTACTGTACCCCACTTCTGTGGCAGGATTCACCTCTGCTAATGGGTTGGTACGAGGCAAATGCTGTAAACTCAAAAGTAATGCTTTGAACAATGCAGTGCACCATGTGGGTTGTCATTAAACATTTAATCTCGATAATGAATTTGATGGTGTTTGCATGTACAATGCCGTTTTGCTTGTCCTGTTGTCACAGAGCTGGATTTAGAAGACTGGCATAATTTGGGAGACTTGACAGCACTCAAGCAGGATCCAATAGCAATAAGCTCCCCATTTCCTGGATGCAGATAAGTGACTCTGTGAGATCTCTTAACAGAGTCACTGGGGACATACCAGGAGCACAGCCTCTGGCTTCTGACAGGTTACACTGCAAGCACCTCAACAGGCCGCGACTTCCCCTCCATTAACGGTTGGGACAGTAAACTTCTTCAGCCACTGATCTCCTGTTATTGGAGGAACACCATTCCAACGGAGCATGTGGACTCCGCTGCCTGTAGGAAGGCAACAGCTCCATCCTTGGCATATTTCCTGGAAATGCAAAGTGGAGTTCATTATTTCAGCCTCTAGACCAGTAGGCTCCTTTCCTATGCAAGAGACTGCTCATGCTGTTCACAGTATTTTATGGGATTATAACATTGAGTGCCAAGGGCAAGTCCTGAAAGGCACTTTGTCTCATTGATTTAAGTGGAGCTGATTGTTAAAATGTCATTAGCCTACAAGCCCTTAAACAAACATCCTCAAGCCCAGTTGGGCTTCCTAGACAGGCAGCAGCCACTGGACTGGACTTACTTCCCAAGCTGGGGTAGAGTTGGGCATCCTAAACAAAGAGGGAATGTCTAAAATTGGAAGAGGCCGTGGTACTTTGTTCAGCTAGCTTGGCCATTACATGTGGCTCGGTCCAGATGCATCCTGACTGTGGGCACTGCCACCAATTTTAGGTTATTTGGGATGCACCTAGGCCCCAAAAAACCTTCAGAAAAAAAAGTGGTTGGCCAAAGTGTATATTACTCTCATCTGGTGGGAGGGGATGAAATGGGAGAGGGGGATGTATGCACATCTCCCTATGAGGGGAGAGGGGGCATGAGTAGAAGAGGAGGGGGGAGAGACTGTAGCAGCCTGAGTCCCCAACCCTGTTAGCCCCTACCTTGCCTGTAGGTATTAATTGTATTAAAATTAAATCAGATTTTTCTTATCTTAAACTGATCAGAGAGGTACTCTACCCTTTCCAAAATTGTAGCTGTTAAATGGAGCACTTATGTCGATGATGATGCTCATAGATACAATTCATTTTATAATAGTAAACATCTAATGAATAACAATATTGTTAAATTTATTCCAGGCTTTTTATGGCAGTGGGCCATGTGATCGTGAAAATGAGATAATTAACTTAGCTCTAAATTGTCTTTTCTGAATTCATCTTGTTTGTTTTTGCAACTATACTCCACCTACTAGGTGTACAATAAAACTTTCCATGAAAATATCTCAGCTCTTCAAAGTTTGCAATATTTTGGTGAAATGTACTGTACAACTATGTCTCATATACATTTAGATAACAAAAGTTCAACCTGAAGCCTCCTGAAGAATTGCCTTTAGCTAAGTCCCCTAATCATAGCTCCCTCTCCCTGCTTTCAAGATATGACCAGGCAGCTTTTCCCTCATTTCTTCTGAAAATAGGAATATATTGTTCCCTTTTCACACCCTCTTACCGTGGCCGTGCCCCTCTCAGTACCCTTCCCCTCTCGGCTGTAAGCTTGTTTTGGACAGGGAACGCATTTACTAACTCTGTTGTATTGTACTCTCCAAGCGCTTAGTACAATGCTCAGCACACAGTAAATGCTCAATAAATACGATGGATTGCACAGACAACGTGTCTTGCCCCTAAGTGCTGGTACATGCCATCATTTGAGCACTCAGAAGATTTATATGGTGGTGGGGAGGGGACAGGACAGTGATAATTATTGTAGCGCTTTGAAATATAATATGTTGGTTTGATAGAATTTTCAAGAGAGTGTCAGTAGCAGTTAGGGTGGTGTTAAGATGTTTTCTCCCTTGGTAGAGGAAGCTTCTGTTTTCTTCTACAGTGACTGACTCTTCCATTTTTACCATTACGCCACAGAAAGAAATGTAGTTTGATGCAGAGAATGTATCTCTTTATTGTTATTATCCTCTCCTCCACCTAACTTTCCCATCACAGTTGACAAAACCACCATCCTCCCCGTCTCTGAATGCCACAACCTTAGCATTATTCTTGACTCCTCTCTCTATTCCAACCTCCTTATTCAGGCGATCACCAAATCCTGTCTCCTGTCTGGTTTTTGTCCCTGATGAGAAAGTCAGGGAAAGGACAGGGTTTGGGAGGGAAGATAAGGAGTTCTGTCTTAGACATGTTGAGTTTTAGGTGGTGGGAGGACATCCAAGTAGAGATGTCCTGAAGGCAGGAGGAGATGTGAGCCTGGAAGGATGGAGAGAGAACAGGGGAGGAGTTACAGATTTGGGTATCAGTCTGTTTTCTCTCCAGTTCATACTTCACTCTGCTACCTGGATCATTTTTCCTAAAATGGCGACCTGCTCCTGTCTTCCCATTCTCCAAAAAACCCCGATGGTTATATATTTCTCTTCATATCAAAAGACTCATCCAGTCTCTTCTCCCACTACATCCCAATTTGCCCTGTTTGTTGCTCTCTAAACATCCTACACCCCTTACTTTTGTTTTTGCCTCCCCTCCAACACCACCTCTCACTCACCTCTCCCCCCGTCCTATAACTCCCTCCCCCTTTGAATTTGACAGACCACAACTCTCCCCATTTTCAAAGACCTTCTGAAATCATATCTCTTTCAGGAGTCTTTCCTTGATTAATTTCTAATCTCCCTTGTATATATCCCTCTCTACTGCCTCTCCACCCCTTCTACACTATCCACAGCATAAGTTCTCATGATTAGTCAGTGCAATGGAGCGCTTACTGTCTGCAGAGCATGGTACTAAGAGCTGGGGGAGAGTACAATACAGTAGAGTTGGTAGACATGATTCTTACCCAAAAGGAGCATACAGTCTATAGGAGGAGATAGGCATTACAATAAATTACAGATTGGGGAAATAGTAAAGTATAAGGATATGTACATAAATGCTGTGGGGCTAGGGTGAATATCAAAGTACTTAAGGGGTACACAGCTAAGTGCATAGGTGACAGAGGGGAGGGTGGACAGGGGAAATGAGGGCTTTTTCAGGGAAGGCCTTGTGGAGGAAATGTGATTTTAGGAGGGTTTTGAAGGTGGGGAGAGTTGTGAACCATCCATCAACTATGAAGGGGGAGGGAGTTCCAGGACAGAGGGAGGAAGTGGGCGGTGAGATAGACGATATCAAAGTACAGAAAGTAGGTTGGTGTGAGAGAAGTGAAGTGTGTAGATTGGGTTTTAGTAGGAAATCAGAGAGGTAAGGTAGGAGGGAGAGAGCTGATTGAGTGCCTTAAAACTAGTGATAGGGAGTTTCTGTTTGATGCGGAGGTGGATGGACAACCATTGGACCTTTTTGAGAAGTGGGGAGATATGGACTGAATGGTTTTTCAGGAAGATGATCCAAGCAGCAGAGTGAAGCGTGGACTGGAGTGGGGAGAGGCAGGGAGATCTGTCAGGAGACTGATGGAGTAGTCAGGACACGGGATAGGATAAGTGCTTGGATCAGTGTGATGGTGCAGTATGGATGGAGAGGAAAGGGCGGATTCTAGAGATGTTGTGAAGATAGAACCGACAGGATTTGGTGACAGCTTGACTGTACAGGTTGAATGAGAGAGATGAGTTGAGGATAATGCCAATGTGAAACGTGAGAAGAACTGGTGTTAGTAAGCTATCCAAGCTATTACTGTATGGGGAACTGAAAGAGGCAAGCAAGGAGAGCTAAACTAGCACTTTAAAGGCATAGTGAAGCTCAATTTCAAACGATGTGACACCCGTAAACTTTGGAAAATGTCAGCTGCCATCATACCAGCCTGAAATGCAGCAAGCAGGAGATGGGTCGCTCTTCTTGAGAGACTTTAGAAAGATCGGGATACCAAGATGCAGTCACGAAAAGAACAAAAGGCCCTTCAGGCATCAAACACACTGCATGGAAAGAGCTCTATTTTTATGTTCCAAATTTGGATTGGAGTGTTAGTCACTCATAGATCTAAGCTACATACAGATAGAATCTCACTGTTAGTAGTATCGACTTTAAAAACGAAGGAGTCTTAGAAAAGAAAATATCAAGTTAATTATTGTTGATAACTTTTTTCATTCAAAGAATACATCCTCCATGCCAAACAGGAAAGACCAACAATGCAACATAATAAAAATGTCAAAAAGCCAAAATCACCCTCTCTTTCTGTATTCCAAAATAGAAAGACAAATAGAATCGATAAATGTAGTGTGTTACACCTTAAGAAATATGTTAGACTAAAGATATCACTGTCTTTTTTAAAAGCCTCATTACTATGCTTCGTTTCTCCTGATTTCTATTTGTCTCATTTTTCATGCCGTATTTTGCAAAAGGGCTTCCGAAAGCAATCAGAATCATACTGGTAAATCTAAACTAGGAAAGAGCAAGTTGCTCTATAATTAAATTCCAATAAGTTGTTGTTTCTTTCAACACTCCTTCAGGATGGCTTTGCAAGAAGGTGAATACAATTTCAGGAAAAAAGAGAAGTAAGGCTTTTCCCCTAAAAGTAGCATAAATGCTTTAGGCGTTCTCCGCTAGTTGCTAAACATGTGAGTTAACAGGCTTTCACTCCTTTCCACTGATTCGGTTAAGCATTACACCCACTCTCCTCCCTGTTCTCTCACTGCCAGTGGGCGGGTTCTCTGCAATGAGCAGTGTTGGGTTACACTCTCAGAAGCCTGTCTCTTTCCTGACTTCGTCTGAGCACAGGAGTTGGCTCAGGTCATGGTCTCCAAAGAGTAGCAGTTTCGGATGTTTCAGTTGCCACACTGCTGGGCACCGTGGAGGTGAGACCAAGCTTCACCTTGGAGTTTTGTGCTCACTTAGAATCAGCTGTGACATCCGAAGCTGAAGCTCCTTCAGCCACAATGGTGGCCAAGGATTATCCTTTTTACCTCTCAGTCAAGAGGGCTAACTGTGCCCTGGAAGTGCAGACAGCAAGCAGTCCTTCAAAGGAGACAGAGGTATGGTGCCAAGGCTCTTACTGATTCTTTTTTCCCCTCTCCCTTTCAGAAGCACCCTTTTTTCTGCAAGTGGAGGAGACACTGTCTCTGCAAAAAAGTTCTAGAGAACAGCTTTCCCCTCCTACTCCTCAGGCCTTCTTATCTTCCCTGAGATTCAGACATCCTGCACTGCTTTCCAGACTGTTGATTTTCTGTCTGGATTGAGGCAGAGAGAATCTCTTGTATCAGCAGAGCCAGATGAGCAAAAGGGTTAACCTTTCAAATGGATTTCCTTTGTTAATGTAGGGTAGCATGTTCGGAGGGACTCCTTGCTGAGCCTGCCTACTAAACTTTGCATTGCAGCCACTTAATAAATGAAAGGATGAATGCAGAATTCAATAACCTGTCTCCAAACCTTTTATTTCTTAGATGGATCAAGTCAGTGTGTGATATATCGGTAAATGCATTTTGGCCCTTTTGTCTATGAAAGTTGGGGGAATGTCTCAAAATGAGTAAAATTTCATATGGTGGTATGAAATGAAAAACTGTATCATACGCATTCATTTTTGAAAGACTATTACTGCCAAGTTTCAGCTGTATGAATTGGAGAGGTGCATTCAGCGAGTTTGAATTTGTGTTTAGTCTATCTTTTTTCCAGAGCTCTCTGTCTCTGGCAAAGAATGTACCAGCCTTAAGGATTAAATCCAAGTGGGATGGGGAAATGGCCAATTTTTTCCTTTCAGCATCTTTATGAGATACTGGTATTCTTTATTAGACTTGAGAGGATGGGCAGCATAAATACTCTTTGCTGGCTGAACCGCTTGTAGTCATCTTGCTAAATTATGTATGTTTCATAGAATTACATCAAAGATTCATTATTCCAACAGTTACTAGAACTGATCCAAATTGAAAGAGGTTGAACCAGTTTTAAATAGACTAGAAACAAACTTTCTTACTGATGTACGTTTGTATTTTTACTTACAAAGTATGTCTGTAATGATTGCAAAAGCCTAACAACATAACTTTTTTTTTTGCCCTTACCCGTTTTAGCACACTTGTCCTATGTTTTGCTTGGAGCTTTAAGGAAATGAATTTCAAACTTAAGCTATTTTTTATACTACAATCACTTTAAAAAGGAGAAATACACAATCATTTTGATGTATTTAGCTAATAGGAGGAAATGTGCTGTATGAATGCAAAATGTTGATTAAAAAGGACAATAATTTAACAGCTAACACATCCCACAATACATAGTGAATCTTTTTTCAGTAGTTTGCAAATTTTAAAATCTCATTCATTCATTGAAGACTTAAATGAATTTTATGCTTCACCTTTTCGTATTCTGGGAGTGGAAATGTGACAAGCATATGATACTGCCAAACTTTAAATGCTGATTTAGCATAAAGACAATTGGGATCACTTTATAAAATGTTACATTTTCCTCTGACAAATATCGAAGTGATAATTGCCTTAAAGGCTAGGGGGTGAAAATATATGATAACATATATTTAAAGTGATTATAACATGAGTATTTATGACCGCATATTCAGACAAAAGCACAATTAATATTGGCATTTTAGAGTCTGGTGAGCATTATTGCCTGGTCATAGTGTCATTTGTACTTTGACATTGCTACTCCCACCCAGTATATGGATTCACAGATATGAGAATTCTTTATTTTCTAGCAGAAAAGGAAATACTTTAAGGAAAACACTGAAGATATTTTTCGACTGAAGATTTTAGCTAGTCAAAATAACTGCTTTTAGAGTGGAACACAGTGTTTTCAGCCTATTTCCTAATGATCAGGTAATTTAAATGATATGCTCTATTTGTTTTTTTTTCACCAGTAGGTGTCTGTGGTTTCAGGGTAGGAACATTTTTCAGAATTTCAAGTAGGAAAATTTGAGACTGTCATACACCACATCTCCCTTTCAACAAGAATTATTAGAGATAACTGATGGTGACATTAAAGATTGAGTTTCTTTTAGTCACATCTGTAAAAAAGATATTTTTGACCAGTGAAACATATCATGTAATAAGGGTAATATCATTTGCTTGAAGAAAGGGTAGATTTGGGGGACACAGAGAAAATCTGTGGCCACAAGCCTTATCAAAAAACAAAGTGTGGTTGCAGTAACAGAAATGTTCATAGCAAGCACTTAAAAATCGATACCTTTCAAGTATGTTATGGAAAGATACTTTTATTTAGCCAAACCTGCATTTGTTGTACTTTCAAAATTCAGTTCAAAGTGATATTAACTAAGATTGCTGAGCACCTTCTACCATTATTTTGTGTTACTGCAATGGCAAAACTGCTGTGCTTCAACAAGGAAAGGTTGTTGCTGACATGGAAAAGTTACTTAACATTTGTGTAATGTATAAACAAATGAGACAGAAAAATATGGCTATAAGAAAATCTAAATCTAGAATTTTGTCTTTCCACTGCTGAAAAACAAATTTTAGTAAGATTGAACTTGAATGTATGGCAATCCCTGTGACGGTCCTCTCAATCAATGCTATTAAATAATTACTGTGTGCAGAGTACTGTTCTAAGTGTTTGGGAGAGTACAATACAACAGAGTCTCCTTAAACTAATTTTGCTCATCAAGGAGTTGGGGGTTAGGGTGAGGAGGGCTGAAAATACTTATTTTTAATAATTTTGGTTCTTCTGTTCCTAATATTTAACCTAAGGTTTAGACAAACCGGTACGGAGTGTATTCTACATGACTTTCTTATATGGCATTTCAAGAAGAGCAGAGGGAGGTTGCACTGTAAGATTTCTGTAAATATCCAAAGTCAGAGTTTGGGCATAATTTTATTTTTTCATATTAGTTCTTTGAGGCAGATTGCCTCAATGTGTTGTTTTATTACTTATGGAGTGTCAAAAAATGCTAGGCATTTCTGTTGGAGAAGTTACATTAAACCCTGCTAATTTAAACATTAAACATTTAATTTAACCATTAAATGTTAAACATTTGCTTCAAACATTGCTCTCTCTGCTCAATAAATAAAATAAAATCACCTCCTTTTACTGGCCAAAATCACTCGAGCTTATATGGCACTTTCAAAGAAAGAATGTTGTATACAAGCTGGGGCAAATGGTATATTTTGATATACCAACCTGTAACTACCATGAGTTCAGAGAAAAATGTTGATAATCAGTGACATATATTGTACTTATATTGGTTCAATATTTGGACCAATTTCCATGGCAATGCTTGGAGTAGTTGTCCTGATTTCACCACCATTTTGAAACTCTGTTACTCAAAAACACAAATCTTTCCCAGGAATGTTAGTAATAAAGAAGATGATGTTGCTCAGTGGCTTAGCAATGTATATTCATTCAATACTATTCATTCATTCAGTAGTATTTATTGAGTGCTTACTATGTACTAAGTGCTTGGAATGTACAATTCGGCAACAGATAGAGACAATCCCTGCCCATTGATGGGCTTACAGTCTAATGGGGGGAGACAGACAAAAACAATAGCAATAAATAGAATCAAGGGGATGTACATCTCATTAACAAAATTAATAGGGTAATAAAAATATATACAAATGAGAACAGTGCTGAGGGGAGGGGAAGGGAGAGGGGGAGGAGCAGAGGGAAAAGGGGGAAAGGGGGGCTTAGCTGAAGGGAGGTGAAGGGGGGGCAGAGAGGCAGCAGAGGAAAAAGGGGAAGCTCAGTCTGGGAAGGCCTCTTGGAGGAGGTGAGCTCTCAGTAGGGCTTTGAAGAGGGGAAGAAAATTAATTTGGTGGAGGTGAGGAGGGAGGACATTCCAGGACAGTGGGAGGACGTGGGCCAGGGGTCGACGGCGGGATAGGCGAGAACGGGGGATGGTGAGGAGGTGAGCGGCAGAGGAGCGGACCGTGTGGGGTGGACAGTAGAAAGAGAGAAGGGAGGAGAGGTAGGAATATGAATTCAGAACTGGATTTTGATCTTGGTTCAGTCATAGATTAGCTCTAACAAAAACTTCTTTAACCTCTCCTTGCTGAACTTTTGTCATTTGCAATATAGAGCTAATAATGCTGACCTCCCTGCTTCCTGTCTCTCCCCACTTCAATCCATACTTCATTCTCCTGCCTAGATCATTTTTCTTAAAAAAAGTTCAGTCCACATCTACACACTCCTCCAGTGTTTGCCCATCCATCTCCACAACAAACTGAAACTCCTTACCATTGGAGCTTCATCCTACCTTACCTCATTGATTTCTTACTATAGCCCAGCCCACACACTTTGCTCCTCTAGCACCAGCTTGCTCACTTTGCCTGAATCTCATTTATCTCGCCGCTGATCCCTTTCCAATGTTCTCCCTCTGACCTGGAACTCCCTCCCTCTCCATGTACAACAGACCATCACTCTCCACACCTTCAAAGCCTTTTTAAAATCACATCTCCTCCAAGAGGCCTTCCCTGATTAAGCCCTCATTTCCCATACTCCTCCCTTCCGTGTCAACTATGCACTTGAATCTGTACCCTTTAATCACTTGATAGTCACCCCACCCTCAGCCCCACAGCACTTAAGTACATATCTGTAGCGTGGCTCAGTGGAAAGAGCCCGGGCTTTGGAGTCAGAGGTCATGAGTTCGTATCCCAGCTCTGCCACTTCTCAGCTGTGTGACTCTGGGGAAGTCACTTAACTTCTCTGTGCCTCAGTTACCTCATCTGTAAAATGGGGATTAAGACTGTAAGCCCCACGTGGGACATCCTGATTCCCCTGTGTCTACCCCAGCGCTTAGAACAGTGCTCGGCACATAGTAAGCGCTTAACAAATACCAACATTATTATTATTATCTGTAAGGTATTAATTTATTTTAATGCCTGTCTCCCCCTCTAGACTGTAAGCTAGCATGGGCAGGGAGTATGTCTACCAACTCTGTTGTATTATACCCTTCCAAGTGCTAGGTACAGTGCTCTGCACATAGGGAACATTCAGTAAATACAAAAAAAATTGTTAGGACTTGTTTAAAATGTATTAATTGCCAATCATGTGTTAAGAACTCTACATAATTTAGAAAGGAAGATTTCTGCCTCATAGTTCCTACTCTCTGTGTCTGCTAAGATTTATGGCTTTATCAGAATGTGCATTTGCAAATTTTACACAGCTGATACCAGCAGAACTTTTAAAGTGCGTGGTTGTTTTCTAATTATTCAAGGGCTACTGATTGAATTGAGATATTTAGGATAATACAGTTGCAGAATTCTGGGTTGAATTTACATTTCAGGAGTTGTTCTTTCAAGAACAACTGTCCCAATGTTTGCAGATAGGGATGTCATGTCAGAGAAGCTATTGTATAGGTTTGCCATAGGACTTAACATAGGAAAGGGAATCCATATGTTTCGGAGCATGGATTCGAGAATTGCTTAGGCATTTGGTTAACTTTCAGTCATTACTATTACTGACTATATAACTATTCTGTTATCTCCAAATTTTGAAATAGTTCTGTGGTTTGTTTAGCAGCAGAATGAAAAGGTAGGGTCATTTCCTAATTTTACCAAACTCTAAAAACGTAGTTGATATTAGTGATACATTTGGTTATTATGTGAGGAGAGAAAATCTGATTTAAGATAGCTGAATGATGGATTGTAAAATTAAGATTTAGAATTGAAATGTTTACTCCAAATTCCCAATTTTTAAAGACAATGGAAAATGTGGTGGGTTTTTTTTTCCCTAAACGGAGTTCAATTTCTTGGGAGGCAATTACTTTAAAGTTCATTCTTGTAATGTGTCACAATAAAACTTCATCAGTGAAATTTCATGGCTTCATTTGAGGATTTCCTTTTCTACATTTTGACTCAGGATAGCTCGAGTTCCCCTTTCTCTAGCAAATAGGGATGTGCCTGATTGGGTTTCTTGATCTTTATCTTTATCTTCAAGAAACCAGAGTCAGAAGGATCTGGGTTCTAATCCCAGCTCTACCACTTGTCTACTGTGTGACCTTGGGCAAATCACTTAACTTCTCCGTGCCTCAGTTACCTCATCTGTTAAAACAGTGATTAAGACTGTGAGCCCCATGTGGGACATGGACCTGCTTAACTTGTTCCTATCTCAGTGCTTAGTACAGTGCCTGGCACATATTAAGTGCTTAACAAATAACCATAAAAAAAGGCTTAAGACATAAATGTGCAAACTTGTAGAGGTTTGACTGCTGAAGGCCACTAATATATATTGCTTACTTATTTGTGATTAGCCTCTGAGTTTGCTGGCATTCAAAAATTATATTCCTGTAGACCACTTCTCAGGTGATGAGCTTTTCTAAAATCTCTGATTTTTATTTCCATAGTTGTAACTCAATACTGGAAAACACAAGGGTAGCAGTAACTAGCATTGTTTAGCTCAACTTTTCTAGGATGAATGTTAAAATTAAAATATAGAGTAGACATGTTTGCTGTAAATTACAGATTTCTTTGCAAAAGAGCAAACAGACCTTTCTTAAAAGCCATCGTTTAGATAAAATCTTTTCAAATTATGACAACCAGTCTTTTCCAGCTGCATTGCCATCATCTCTTCATTCTCTGAGCTGTGTAAAGTTCTGCTGTTGCCATTGACGATAGAAAACAAATGGGAGGAGAAACAGGATTTCCTGAAGGCTCAGTGAATGCCTTCAGAGATCGAAAGCTCCTATTAAGTTGAGTGAAAATTGGAGTTTAAAGCCAGAACCTAAAATAAAATAAAAATCTAGCAAAATCCCGGAACAGTGTGTATAAGATAAAGTATAATATGAAATGGGTTGCAAACCAAAAATCAATCTTATTAATAATGTCCATTTTTAGAAAAAGTAACACTGGAAAAGGCAAAAAAAAGAAATCACAATGCTTCAGAGGAAGGAAAGATCCAGCTCTTGATTATATAAACAGTGGCTAAATGCTCTGGCCCCACTTTGTGTGTTTTTATGGCACTGGGATTTTGGCAGCGTGCCCGCCCTTCTGGAGCTATAATATTAAATTAAAATCGTAAATAAAGCGTATGCCCCTCCATGAGAGGCAGCATAGCCTAGTGGATAGCACACGGGCCTGGGAGTCAGAAGGATCTAGGTTCTAATCCCAGCCCTGCTGCTTGTCTGCTGTGTGACCTTGGGCAAGTCACTTCACTTCTCTGGGCCTCAGTTACCTCATTTGTAAAATTGGGATTAATACTATGAGCCTCATGCAGGACATGGACTGTTTCCAACCTAATTGATTTGTATCTACCCCAGTGCTTAGTGCAGTGCTTAACAAATACCATAAAAAATAATGTGCAATAAATTTTTACCTTAATACAGCTGCCAGTGAAGACATACACAAAAGCAGCAGCAGCGTGAGAAGCAGCGTGGCTCAGTGGAAGGAGCATGGGCTTTGGAGTCAGGGGTCATGAGTTTGAATCCCAGCTCTGCCACTTGTCAGCTGTGTGACTGTGGGCAAGTCACTTAACTTCTCTGTGCCTCAGTTACCTCATCTGTAAAATGGGGATTAAGACTGTGAGCCCCATGTGGGACAACCTGATTCCCCTGTGTCTACCCCAGCGCTTAGCACAGTGCTCTGCACATAGTAAGCGCTTAACAAATACCAACAAAATAGGAATATGTTCTCCTTGTTTCACATCCTAAATTCTACAGAGCTTGAGCTTTTTTCCATCGATTTTCAACTTTTTTTTAAGTCGAATTTCTCTAAGCACACTTGTTATTTGAAGTATCCCTCCCCTCCTTTCTCCCACCCACTCACATTGCAACCCAGTAGCAGTCAGCAGCAAAGCTCCTGTCGATATTGCCAATTTCCCAGAGTTCGTGCCTTTGAACCTATGGGGCGACTTCTTGTTTCACTTCTGGAAGAGTCATGAACTTGGAGGCAACGGCTCTAGACTGTTAAGCTCTAGACTGTTAAGCTCGTTGTGGGCAGCGAATGTGTCTGTTTATTGTTTTATTGTACTCTCCCAAGTGCTTAGAGTGCTTTGCATAGAGTAAATGCTCACTAAATAGGATTGATTGAATTGAATGAACAGCAGGAATAATTCTTTTTATGGTATTTGTTAAGCACTTATTATGTGTCAAACATTCTTCTAAGTTCTGGGATAGATAGATATAAATCAATCAGTCCCTGTCCTCTATGGGGCTCACAGTCTTAGTAGAAGGGAAAACAGGTATTTTATCCCCATTTTACAATTGGGGAAACTGAAGCACAGAGAAGTTAAGTAACTTGGGCAAAGTCACACAGCAGACAAGAGTCAGGCCCATGCTCTTTCCACTAAGCCATGCTGCTTCTCTTTTCAATACAGATGCTCTATGGATGTCCTCAATGATTCTTCCACCATTCACTTCCCCTCATTCCTCAACTCCAGTGATCTCCTGCTTCACCCACCCCACCCACTCATTAACTTGGGCACAGGCTCAGTCTCATCTCTCTAGTCACTGTACAGTCTCTACCTTCACCAATTCTGAAATCCCTCTATCAAACCACAACTTCCTCACCTTCACCTGCCTTCTCCCACACACACCTGCTCTCCACAGAGACCTCTCATCTTTTGACTCCTTCCAATTTTCTAGAGTCATCATGTCCCATTTGCTCTTCATACCCAAACTTCCTTTGCTTAATGCTCAAATCGATCCCCTCATTAGCATCATCATCAGAGAAGCAGTGTGGCTCAGTAATAATAATGTTGGTATTTGTTAAGCGCTTACTATGTGCCGAGCACTGTTCTAAGCGCTGGGGTAGACATAGGGGAATGAGGTTGTCCCACGGGGGGCTCACAATCTTAATCCCCATTTTACAGATGAGGGAACTGAGGCCCAGAGAAGTTAAGTGACTTGCCCACAGTCACACAGCCGACAAGTGGCAGAGCTGGGATTCGAACTCATGAGCCCTGACTCCAAAGCCCATGCTCTTTCCACTGAGCCACACTGCTTCTCAGTGGAAAGAGCCCAGGCTTGGGAGTCAGAGGTCATGGGTTCGCATCCTGGCTCTGCCACTTGTCAGCTGTGTGACTTTGGGCAAGTCACTTAACTTATCTGTGCCTCAGTTACCTCATCTATAAAATGGGGATTAACTGTGAGCCTCACGTGGGACAACCTGATTACCTTGTATCTACCCCAGTGCTTAGAACAGTGCTCTGCACATAGTAAGCGCTTAACAAATACCAACATTATTATTATTATCTACAACAAAGGGCAGGTTTCATGCATTCTCTCTCTCCCTATATATTTCCCCCAAATACATTCACCTCATGTATATCCTTGTAGTTTTCAATCTTCTGCCTCTTCACTGTAACAATTTATTATCCTGAAGAGCTTTTCCCCACTTTTAACAAAGAAGTTGTTGTTAATAGTAGAACCCTGAAAATTAACAGGGCATGTAGCATCCAATAAAGTAGTTGAAGAAAATGCTGGATTTTTCCAAGAATCGGATCTCTAAAATGAAAGGATAGCAAGTTCCAGACCAAATAAATTGTGAGGATTTTTTAGTTTGATGCTAAAAGTGCTCCTTGATTAGGCACTTAAAAAGAACATTCATATGTCCTACCACTTGAGTCATGAGGAGTTATTTTAAGTGCTCCCAAAATGTGTGGGTGATTTATATGAGGAAAACTCAGAAGCTCAATTAGCCCTTTATAGAGCTTCCGGCCCTCAAATAGTTCTGAACTTTGTTCTTAATCTAAAGTGGGTTGAAATCTTGTCTCCCCAGATTTCTCATTAAAAAAAAAACACCAAGGTGGACAAGAAAGAGGAAAATACTTCAAGTGGAACCTTGATACTTTGTTATTCTTTGAAAAAAAAGAGCAAATTTTTGGCACAGCAGTACCCAGCCAAAGAGACCACTGGCAAACTGAGAAAAACACAATTTTAAAACCAAACCTTTGGATTTCATGCTTTTTCTTTTTAGCTCCTGTCTTGTGATGCGAATGTAGGCAGAAGAGTCATGAGGGAGTAAGCAGTGCTTAATTGAATTTCCCACAGGAACCAGTGGAATTGTAAATCTTATTAGAAAATCTATCCTAATGCAATGATCGGGTTGGACTCCAGGCTCAACTCCTTCAGGTGCAGAGTTGTCCTGCAGTTTGATGATGATGCTGTTGCCTTAAGATAAGCCTCTAGTGTCTGACTGATTCATTCCCCAACTGACTCAGATCCCTGAACATTTTAAGGTTGCTATATCATTGGCAAAACACCTGGCAGACACCAAAGGCCAGAAAGATGCAAATTTAACTTCAACTCAGTTGAGGAGTTATTTATACTCGACTCTCATTTCTCTATCTCAGGGGTCGAGAAGGTATGGCTCTTTATGGAAACAGAGAACAGCTCATGGGTTGGGGGACTGTCCAAGGGATCCAGTTACCACTGCCTCTGGCTGCTCAGAGGAACAGGCTATGGTAGTGGGGAGTACAGCAATGGCAGCCACACTTTGCTGGCATTTTTGAGGGAAAAGATGCTTTGGCCAGCTGCGGCTCCCTCCCTCTTCCTTGACCACCTTACTCCCTTGGCCTGCAACTGAAAGGTTCTTGTAGCTTTGTTACTCCCGGGAAAGCACCACTACTGGTCAGAAAGATGAAGCACTGATGGTTCCCTCCTGCCCTCCCTCCCGCTTCAGTCTATGACTGAAAAGAACACTAGCAATGCTACTCCTGGGAAAGCGCCATTACTTGGGGGAAGGATGGAACCATGGCAACTTCCTCCCCTCCTTTCCCATCTCCTCCCCTCTCTTTCGTTCCCCTCATTTCTTACTGTCTCCCCTTTCCCCCTTCCCTCCTCCTGCCTTCTCTTTCTTTTCCTCTCATCCTTCTTTTCCCTCTTATCTTCCCTCTTTTCTTACTTTTTCCTCCCCTCCTTTCCTTTTCTTTCCCCACTGGCAGCACAGCTGTTGCTATGATGTCATATGCCATGTGGGCAGACATAAGTGGTATGGCTCTTTGTGAACCAACTGCTCATAGTTTTCATTTTGCTTGGCTCATCTCCAAAATATGGGTTGCCAACCCCTGCTCTAGACAGTGCCTTAAAGAGGGTTTTTTCTGGGTTATTATGCATTACATTTCTGATATGTTGTCTTTGAAGCCCTTTTATTCTTAGAAGACATTCAATAGATTGGGAATTTTCATTTTGTTGAATGTGGTGTCTTTTTCCATACTGACTGTAGCAGGGGTCATACTTTTGACCTACTGTTGTTTGTAAGTGTCTGATTTGGATGAACCAATACAAGGACTTTCAAACTGTTTTTTATTAGAAACTATAGCAATACAGCCTCAAGATTTCAAGTGAAGTATATCAGCTCTCTTCATCCACCCCTCCTGGCTAACTCCTCACATACTCACAAAGGAATAATCAATCAATAAATGGTATTTAACGCTTAATATGTGCAGAGACTCTACCAAGTGCTTGGAAGAGTACAGTACAACAGAGTTAGTAGAGTTGGTCCCTGCCTATAAGGAGCTTACAGTCTAGAGAGGAAACAAGACATTAATATGAATAAATTACAGATTTATACATAAGTGCTGTGGGACTGAGGGTAGGGTGAATATCAAGTTCTTAAGGAGAACAGATTCACATGCAGTGGCGACACAGAAGGGAGAGGGAGTGGGGGAAATGAAGGTGGGGAAAGTGGTGTTCTGTTGTATATGGAGGGGGAGGGAGTTCCAGGTAAGAAGGCGGATATGGGCAAGGGGTCGACAGCAATATAGACAAGATCAAAATACAGTGAGCAAGTTGGTGCTAGATAATGAAGTGTGAAGATGGGGTTGTAGTAGAAAATCAGGGAGGTTAATTGGGGGGGGTGAGCTGATTGAGGGCTTTTAAGCCAATAGTAAGGAGTTTTCTGTGTGATGCAGAAGTAGATGGGCTATCACTGGAGGTTCTCACGAAGTGGGAAAACATGGACTGAACATTTTTTTAGAAAAATGATGAGGGGCAGCAGAGTGAAATATGGACTGGAATGGGGATAAGACAGGAGGCAGGGAGGTCAGTAAGGAAGCTGATGCAGTGGTCAAGGCAGGGTTAGATGAGTGCTTGGATCATCCTGGTAGCAATTTGGATGGAGAGGAAAAAGTAGCGTTTAGCGATGTTGTGAAGGTAGAACCGATAGGATTTGATGACAGATTGAATATTTGGGTTGAATGAGAGGGATGAGTTGGGGGTAATGACAAGAGTGCAGGCTTGAAAGACAGGAAGGATGGTGGTGCTGTCTATGGTGATGGGAGAGACAGGGGGAGGACAGGGTTTGGGTGGAAAGATGAGGAATTCTGTTTGAGACATGTTCAGCTTGTGGTGTCGGTGGGACATCCAGGTAGAGATGTCCTGAAGAGAGGAGTAAATACAAGACTGCAGGGGAGAGGTCAGGGCTCAAGAGGTAAATTTGGGAATTGGCCTTGTTGAGATTAAGCCATGAGAATGAATGAATTCTCCAAGGGAGTGGGTGTAGGTGGAGCATAGAAGAGGACCCAGAACTGAGCCTTGAGGGACTCCCACAGTTAGAGGGTGAGAGGCAGAGAAAGATCCTGGGAAAGAGACTGAAAAGTAGCAGTCAGAGAGATAGGAGGGGAACTAGGAGAGAACGGTGTCAGTGAAACCAGGGTTAGATAGTGTTTCCAGGAGAAGGGGTTGGTCGACAGTGTCGAAGGACATCTGAGAGGTGGAGGAGGATTAGGATGGAGTAGAGCCCAGCAGCTCTGCCAAGAAGAAGGGACCAAGTACTGTTGGTAAGTCTTCATTTGTCATCATTATTCATCAGTTCTTCAATTAGCAAATGGCTTCATATTAATCTAGAATTGTACCTGCATGCAATCAATCAAGAAAAAGTAGTAGTTGAGTTAGAGAGTTAGAGTTAGTAGAGATGATCCCTGCCCTCAAGGAGCTTTCACTCTAGCTGAGGAGACAGACAGTAATATAATGCACTCTGGATTTTAACAATAACTGTAGGGCTGCCAAAATGGGGAAGGTGCAAGATGCAGAGAGAACAAAGGATTGATCAGCTGTCCTGAAGACTCAGATCCAGATTAAGATGGAAATGGATATTAGGTAATGTACCCACAGAGTAGGTGCTCAGTAAGTGCTGTCGCAAAGGATCTTGATTCGTTCTCCAGATTCATCCTCTGCTGGTAGGGATTTGGTGGGTAAAGAAAGGAAAAGGGAACTCTGTGTGTATAGAGTTCACTGCCAACTATACAGAATTCCATGTGGGGCATATGCCTTTTGGATAAAGTCCTTCAATATCAGATCTGCTCATTCATCCCACCTAAAAAAACAAGACTCTATACATGATATTTTTAGTGTCTCCTCTTTGTTTAAGCCACGTATATATTTGTTTTCAGTTACTATCTACATATTATGCCATCATGTAAATTATCTAAATGATAAACTGGAAAGGTCTCTAAGGTGAATCATTTCCATTTTCCTTCCTGGCTAAAAAATCCAGTTTTGTAAATAAAGAAGAAATTTGGTGCAGTGGCTGATAAATCAGTGCAGTCAGAGGATAAGAGGAGCAATCTTCTAATAGGGATTTTTATTGAACACCTACTGAGTGCAACGCACTGTACTAGGGGCTTGGGAAAATATAACTAACAAAATCTATGTTCCCTGCTCACTAGGTGCTTGCAGCCTAATGGGAGAGGCAAACGTACAGAATTATTTCCAAACAGTGGGAGCAGTAGGAAGAACAAGGATCACTAGGGAGTAGAATAAATGTGCCATGATGAAATACCAGAATAAAATGCTTTATACAGTGCTCTGCACACAATAAATATGATTGATAAGTATTTAAATATCTAATTGAATAAACATAAATTCTGAGGATGGGTATAAGTGCATAAGTGCTTCAGGATGATGGTTGGGTTGATATGAGTCGGAATGTTTGGAATTAATAGGAGAAGGCTGGAGGAGGTGGGATTTTCTGAGGCTTTGAAGATGGGAGAAACTGTGGATGTGAAGGGCCAAGGGAGTTCCAGGCTGGGAGAGCAGAATGAGCCAGGAGAGTTAAGACTGGAACAGTTAGAAGAAGAGCTGAGGAGGAACAAAGAGTGCGAATTGGGTAGTAGCAGGTGAAGATGGCCAAAATGTAAGATGGAGAGAGCTGGTGGAGAGCCTTGAAGCCAATGGTAAAGAGTTTTCATATGATGCACAGGGAGGAGAGTCAGCCATTGGGGGATTTTCCAGAATGAAGAGATGTGTGCTGAGCAATATTTTTAGGATCAATCAGTCAATCAAAAGCATTTATGGAGCACTTACTGTGTACAGAACACTGTACTAAGCACTTGGGAGGGAACAGTATCAGTTTGAGTGATAGTGTGGAGTATAAACCGAAGAGGAGAAAGCCTGGATACAATAGTCTAACCATAAATGACTTGAACCAGGGTAATGGCCGTTTGAGTGGAGAGGAAGGGGTGGATTCAGGAAATGTTTAGGTGGGAGAATCAGCAGGATGTAATAGCTGACTGAATGTGAGAGCTGAAAGATAGTGAGGAGTTGAGGTTGACATCAAGGTTGTAGGGCTTCTGGGACAGGGAGGGTGGCAGCTTTCTTAATAGAGATGGGAAAGTTAGGAGGAGAGAAGGGTCTCTTGACTTCAAGTGCATTTTCTGATATTTAGGGCTGCTTCAAAAGCATTTCCAATTGAAATCACTTTGGAAATGTACTGTAGTTCCATGAAATAGCAAAGATTGTGCCTCAAGTCAATCAAATCGCCCATGCTAGAAAAGAAACATGGCCCCTTTTGGTCTTTTGTCACCTAAAACGTTTGAGTAAGAACAAAATTTTTCATCGAACATATTGCAGAACTGCTCTTGTATGCTATGGAAATTTTTATTGGAATTCTTTGCCACTTGATCTCCATTAATCTAACGTTTTTTAACAAAACAAACCTGCAAAATAAGTTTGTTATTTAAAAGTCAAATTCCATTATATATTCATGTGCTTAGTTTTGTTTTCTAATTGAAATTACCTGAAAGTAATGGAATATGAACCCTTTCCTAGTCTCAGAGCTGTCTTAAGTTGTTGCTCTTTGCTGTATTCTTTTCAAATCCCCAACCTTCTACATTTTGTAGATTTCAGGAAATAGTATCCCTGGTTACCCAGTAATTGCTCTGAGTTAGAAGTAATACCCATCAGGACCCCATTCAAGATGGGAAATAAGCCTTGCTTTACTGCCAGCAGCTTAGAACTCACTGCACCTCCTAGTAAGCATTTAAACATACTCACTGTGCTTTAATTTCTGCCATTCAGACTTTGCAGCAAAGACCACTTGCTACTGATTGCACTGCCTTTGTGCAGCATTTTGAGTTATTCAGTCACCCACCAAGTCCTGGAGTAAGGGACAATAGCAAAGCTATAGGAGTTGGTCTTAGATTTCCTACTTCTAAATCAGAGTGCCTCACACTGTACTTTTCAGGTTCCGTTATTCATTTGCTAGTAAGAGGTCATTAAAAAGCTCAAAACAGGGTATGGTCTTTTTTCTTTCAACTTGATTTTAATCAAATAAAGCATGTCTAACTAGTGCCTTTTTACCTTTGAATATTCTCATTTAGCACATGCTTTTTGTTCTTCAAAATGAAAGGGGAAGGTTTTTTCTATTGGTTCAATATGTGGTTGTGGGTATATATTCTCATCTATTGTGTAGGGATTCCAGGGATAAAGACACTTTGTTGTTATTGGGGTAGATTGCAGCTGCAAGTTTATCATCGTGTTTTTCTTCTCAGCTCAAGCCTCCTTTGTAGTGTTGACTCTTCAAAAGCAAAGCAAGGACAATAAGTGCAGCATTTTTCTCTTCAGAATAAAGTACACTAAGCTTAACCATAACTTGTGTTTGGGTTAGAAGGTTGTGAGGAAACTGGGGAATGTTTGCCCAACCATGCGTCCCCAGTCAGTCAATCAATGGTATTTAAGAGCTTACAGTGTGCCAAGCACTGTACTAAGCACTTGGGAAAGTACTGTAATAGAGTAGTAGTTATGATCCCTGCCCTCAAGGAGTTTAAGCTCTGGGAGTGGTGGGAGTCTAGGGTTTAGATGATGCCGAAGTACTGAAGTAGCAGCAGTGGATGGGTAAGTGCGAGTTAATTATGGAAGGCCGCCTGGAGAGATGTGGTTTTAGAGGACTATGAAGAGAGGGAGAGCTGTGCTCTGAGAGATGAGGTGGTGGAAAGAGTTCGAGGCAGAGGGGAGGACCTGAGCAAGAGGTCATAGGGCAAGAGAGACAAGAATGAGGCACAGTGAGTAGGGTGGCTTGAAAGGAATGAAGTATGTAAGCTGGGTTGTAGTGAGAGAAGAGTGAGAATAAGTAGAGAGAGCTGATTGAGTGCCTTAGCACCTGCTTGGTAAAGCACACTGCAGTGTTGAAAGGAATGGTTTGTGTGGACACCACAGAGAGTACTAGAGCATGAATACTAGAGCATGAGAGCGCAAACCCCTTGTTATGAAAAGAACTATGTGTATTGTTTTAGATTGTTGGTTTTATAAATACAATACTCTGTCAGTTCTCATTCTGCCACTTCAACTGTTCCTTCTCAAGTTGCCTTTTCTGTTCATCTTTGTCCCCTCACCCTTTAACTGTGGGTGTCCTTCAGCTCAGGTCTAGGTCCTCTACTCTTCTCTCTTTACATTAACTCTCAGAGTCATTCATTTTATTTCAACTACTAACTCTATGCAGGTGACTCCCAAATCTACATTCTCAGCACCGATCTCTCCTCTGCTCTCATTTCCCCCTGTCTTCGGAACAGCTTCATTTTGAATACCCAACAGAACCTTTAATTTAGGATGTCTAAAACTGAACTCCAAAACAATTCCAAATTTTCCCATTTCTGTCGACAACACCCCTAATTCTCCTGGGCCTACAACTCACAACCTTAACTCCTTCATGAAAGCCCCCAGTGTTCTAAAAGTTACACTCAGGAAGTTTTGATTGCTTGGTCATTTCATATGCAACTAGAGCAAACTGACTATCCTACAAGATGGCCAAATCAATCAATCATATTAATTGAGCACTTACTGTGTGCAGAGCACTCTACTAACTGCATGGGAGAGGTACCTTATAACATAGTTGATAGACGTGTTCCTTAAAACCAGAAAAAAACATATACCTTGCCCAGAAAATATTTGATTAGACAGCTGACTGACTGCTATGCAGAAGGAGCAAGGAGAAGGTTGGCAAGAGATAGGAATCAAGCTTTGCTTTTCCAGAGTGGCAGTATGGCACCCTCAATTTGTTTTATTTTATTTCACAGTGGGACCCGATCAAGGAGCTTATGCACGCTTTTTCATAATAAAGCATAAGCTGTTTGTTGCTCCACACCGGAGAGCTGGGTTAGGGAAATCCTTAGCTGCATTTGGACTTCATAGGTCAAATTATCCCCAAGATTATCTGAAGACCTATCCCCAAAGGATTCATCAAATAAAGTACCTACCCTCACTTCTTCCTTATTAGCTTTTTGGAATTACTTTGTCTGGAATCAGTCCACTCTGAGCTGGAGTTATTGTTTTTTAATGGTATTTGTTACGTGCTTACTATGTGTCAAGCAACCACTAAGCCCTGGGATGGGTACAAGCTTATCAGGTTAGACACGGTCCCTGTCCCACATGGGGCTCACAGTCTAAGTAGGAGGGAGTAGGATTAAACCCCGTTTTACCGTTGAGGAAACTGAGGCACAGAGCATTTAAGTAACTTTCCCCAAGGTTATACAGCAAGCAGTTGGCAGAGCCAGAATTAGAACCCAGGTCCTCTGACTCCCAGGCCTTTGCTCTTTCCACTAGGCCATGCTGCTGGGGTGATTAGGAGCTCCAGTAGGACTTGCTCTGGAGCCTGGCATGGGAGGTAGAGGACTTGTATTTCCCAGCGTAGTCCAGTACACTGCACTTAGTGGGGGCTCAGTAAATACTATCACTACTACTGCTACAACACATTGCTGCTATACCATCTCCTAGTTAGAGTCCCTATTATATTATCAGAAGTAAGAAAAAGACAGGTGCGCTTTAGAGTAGATGGGTTCTTGAAAGTTTGTGTTGGGTTTGGCAGTGCTCAAAAACTACATCCGTTCATCCTCTTTACCTGTATTTCAAACAGGCCAACATGTTGAAAGGAAGGTGTTCTGGCTCCATAGGTGAGAGCCTGTGTTTACTCATTCTTTTGTAGCAAGTCATATTCTTAATGCTTTATTGTTGAAGCGTAGATTGCCTCGAGTAGAAGCTGTGTATACAGAACAGAAAACAAATTTGGTGCCAAGATGTATAGACTTTAATATTTTGATTTCTCTTTTTTTATGGCAGTGTCCATGAGCATGTCTGGGCATGGCTAAAATGTTTTTTGGGTAAAATATTGACATTAACTAAAAGGAACTTATCCAGGGGGGCAGGGGATGGCAGGATGGGGGGGCAGCTTTCCCTTTTTGCTCAAAGTTAAGTGATGGTAACATCCTGTGAATGAAACCTTGAGTGTTGTTTTCTACTAAACTTCCAATCCAATATTTTAGGGATATTTATTAGAAGCGTTTAATCTTGGGCCAATTTAACCAGTAGTAGACTAATAAAATAACAATTTTGGGCTTGCTGCCAGGACAAATGTTGACTTACCCTTATAATGTTGACTAAAACTAACAACTTTCAAAGTAATTGAAGAGTGAAGCTGTGGCCAAAAATATGGTGTCTGAAATAGTGGTTCTGTTTCTTTTACTGGCACTGTTGAAGGATTATGTTTGTAACCTAGACTGTGCCCTGTTTCAGCTTTCAGAGATTTCCTTATTTTTCAGAATCAACTTCCTTTAGCAGTAATAAGAGGCGAAGTGTCAAAGAAGGGTATTAGAAATACTGTGCCTACTTTTGGACTGCCTGGAGAGTAAGGCTAAAATAAAAAGAATAAAGGTAAACTGTTTTTTCAGGCCAACATCAGAAACCAAGGCACGTAACACAGTCAGTACATCCCACTGCATTTGCTGTCTGGAGATTGTTCAATGCCAGTCTCCTTCTGTTGCTGCTTACCACCTCATCCACATCCATTTATGTACACTGGTTGGTTGGCATGTCAGATTCCAAAGATAATTATTATGTAGCAATACTCTTTGTGTAAAATTAACAATGCTTTTGAGAAACTTCTGGAATAAAGAGGTTTGGTAGATTGTAGGATATATACCATAATTTTGTCAGGATAGGCAAATATATGTGTATATGAATGAAGTATTTTGAGAAAGGGAAACATCCTGTTGCAGCGTAAAGCTGATCAAGTTTTATAGTCTAAGTAGTTGTGAAAATTAGCATATGCCTAGAAGTTAAAGTATGTTCAATGAGGCATACAGAAAGTCAAGCAACAAGGCTATCTCTTCTTTCTAGGTCCTGTTTTTGTTGTTTTAATGAGAAAGTGTGTCTGTGGGTGGTCTGTGAGTTTCTTGCCTCAGGCAAGTACTGTACTGTCCATTCTGTTTTCAGGAAGTAGAAATAATCATATCAATCATTAGGATTTATGAGCTCAAGGTGCTTACAATCTAACAAGGGATACAGGCAGTAAAATAAATTGCAAGTAGGGAGAAGCAACAGATATGTTCATTAGTGTTACCAGGTGTGGGGAGCAGTCAGAAATTGGGTGGGAGGTGGGTGAGGAATGAGTCCCCAAGTGCTTAGGTGATGTGGCAGTACAGGGGAAAATAAGGTGGGAAGATGAGAGATTAATCAGGGAAGCCCTCCTGGAGGAGTTGTGATTTTTAGTGTGGTTTGAAGATGGGGAGAGTAGTGGTCAATCACTCAATGGTACTTTTTGAGTGCTTCCTATGTGCAGAGCACTGTATTAGTGGTCTGTAAAATATGAAGGTTGAAGGAGTTACAGGCATGAGGGGAGGATGTGAGCAAGGAGTTGGAGGTGAGAGAGAAGAGAACGAGATACAGTGAGTAGATTGGCTTGAAAGGAGCCCAGGATGTGAGCTGGGGTGTAGTGGGAGAGATGCTAGAATAAGTATGGGGGAGAGAGCTGATTGAGTTTCTTGGAGCCAATCATCAGGAGTTTCTGCTTGATGGAGAGAGAAATGGGCAACCATTGGAGACCTTTGAGAGCTGAGGCAATACGGAGAAAATGATGTTTTAGAAAAATGACCTGTGCAACAGAGTGGAGTATGAACTGGAGAGAGGACAGACTTGAGACAGGGAGATCTGCATGGAGGCTGATGCAGCAGTCAAGGTAGGATATGACACGTGCTTGGGAAACTGTGGTGACAGTTTAGATGGAGAGGAAGAGGCAGATACTGGAGGTGCTGTGAAGAAAAAACTGACAGAATTTCATGACTGAATATGGGGTTTGGAATACAGTTGAGTTAAAGATAATGCCAAGGTTTTGGGGTTCAGTGTGAAGAATCTTCTTCTAAGAAAGTCACAAGACCATTTTTTGCCAAAGGTGAATACAGACCTCATGAGTTTGCAGAGTAAAATGGCTTAACTAGCTAAAGCAGAAACTAAATACAGTGGTGTGGCAAATTAGACGAAGGTACTAATGACTCCTCAGGGAACTGTTCCTGGTTTTGTTAAGTTCAGTAAGAAAGCATAACAAGAAGACATTTTGTTGAAATTAGTAAGGGAAAACCACTTCTGAGTGGAAACCTCTTTGCTGACCTTCTTTCTTAGAATCTCACTTATTCATTGCAAACATCCTATTCAGCAGATCACAGTTTCTTTTGGAATTTCTAACTTATATTTGACCTCCCATCTACCGTACTCTTATGCTTTGACACATAGCTGGCTCCTACTCAAATCTCACTGTGAATTAAGGTGGTCACTGATTATTCACATCCAAAATTATTCATTTCATGCTAGCAATCAAGGAAATAATACTGTCTCAAGTTAGAAGCAACTGCAAAATTTTGAGGTACAAAAGGGGCTGTTTCTCCATTCTCTTTGCCTCATTCTCAAACCACAGTAAGAACATCCTGCAAGATCCAAAGTCAACAAAACAGGTAGGCGTACTGATTTCAGGAGTATTCTTTCCTTAAGGAGCCAGGCTTTTTTTTTTTTAAAAAAAAAAAAAAGCAAAATGAGAGGAGACTCTGGTGTACAGTGATTTTTCTTTTCTTTCCTTTTTTTTAAAATCCTGGGTGAAAAATCAAAATTGACCTTCACTCGATTGCTTTACCTAGTGGAGTGTGGTGATTAGAAGGCTCGAGGTGGGCTTCCATGCAGAATGAGACTAAATTGAAAATTAATCAATAAAACAGATTTAACTCATTCTGACAGCTGGGCTCTGGTGTCTCATTGTAGGAAAATACGCATTATACCAATCAAAATGTCCAAATTTTGAAGCTGAAGGAAACAGGGTAGGATTTTCATTCCTAGCACCCATATAACATTCCATTTGGTATTGTTCAATATTAATTTAGCCAAAAGTTTACTGAGAGTCAATAGCAATAAATTGCTTTTCATTGCACAAGTTTCCCCACTAAAATCTGTGTATCAGTTTTTACTAAAATCTGGGAATATTTATAAGAAATAATGTCCAGTTTTCACACCTATTTATTCAAGTCTGTTCACTGTACTCTATGAAGTGAGCTACTATCATGAAGAAATTTTAATGACTATTTCATTTATTTTTGTTGGCATTTTTGAACCGAGCATAATATAAGCATTCAGGAGGTTTGGTGCTCACAGAAATCTAGGAATTGGCTCTGCAGTTATAGAGTAACTTTATATATAAAAATGAATTCAAATGGAAATGATCGTACTGCATATGATTGGTCAGGAATCATTTGCATGGTATTAGCAATGGGCATATGTCCATAAAATAAGTTACTTAGTAAATGCGATATCTAGGTGAACTCATTTTTAGAAAAGTAATTTTTAGAGGGGGGTGTAGGTTTTCATAATAGGGAAATACCAGTAATGGGGTAGTCATGAAACTGAAAGCACTGATTTTTTTTAATCAAGAAGATTAGATGAAATTAAAATAATTGGGAATGGGTTACATCCATGAAGGATAATTCCTGAGTTGTACACTAAACCATCTCATAGAAAATAAGTAGATACCTCCTTTATCACTGAATTTCATGTAATTCTCTAAAATGAAAATCCGTGCTTTTAAACATACTGGGAAACAAAATTTTGTGAAGCTTTGCTCTGACTGCATTAATTTATGGTCAAGAGCATTTATTTGGTAATGACCTAGTGTGTGTGCTCATCGAATCTACAAACGCATGACCAGAAGTTGAATGTATTCACCCTCGTACATAAGTGGCATGTTTTCAGTTATTATTCCCTGACCCTTTTGAGAAGGGTATATACCCTCTTCAGTGTTGCAAAGTGATGTCTCCTTTTACAGGTAGAAATCCTGAGTTTGATGATGCCAGATACTGTTAAGTTCTTACTATGTGCTAAGCACTGTGCCAAGTGAAAGATGATTCATTCAGACTCACCCTTTCCATGTGTCTGTTCATTTAGCTTTTAAGAATATTCATATTTTAATGTGAAAATGTATATTAAATTATATATGAAACAATAAATCTAGATGGTAAGTTCCTTGAAGGGAAGGTTGGGTGCCTCTTTAGTAATATTATTCTGACTTGTTTTTCTGAAACTGAGGAAGAGGCCCTACTCTTTTTTGTGCAGTATTGACAAGCTACTTGCTCTGTTATCAGTTCAGTGACTTTGGAACTAAATGTAGGAGAAGAAAATCCTCTTACAAAGGACTTGAACTGCCAGAAAAATATTATAGAGAAGTGTCTTTTGAAGGGCTAGAGATCTCTAGAAGTGTTATTCAATGCAATGATGGTTTTAATGGAACCAAAGTTATGTAATCTTGTTGTGGGCAGGGAATGTGTCTGTTTATTGTTGTATTGTACTCTCCCAAGCGATTAGTACAGTGCTCTGTACACAGTAGGTGCTCAGGAAAGACAACTGACTGACTGAATGAATGAATACTCTAGTAACCTGGACTTTTTTAATGTTTCACAAATTTTGAGTTGGTTTTTATAATTTTTTAAAAATAAACCATTTCCATCGAGAGGGGAACAGAGTTTCAAAATGGAGTCTTTTTTTTAAGGCATATAGAATTGTCTCATTCTTTATAGTTGAAATTATGCAATTGACTATATAATTTTATATTAAAGTAGGTAATTCAAGCATTGCAATAGGAGTTTTTTTTAAAAAAATGCCAGTTCAGTATCTTAGTGAAAAACATGACTTCCAGGCCCTTTTTCACCACCCCCACATTTTTTTCTGCCCTGCCTTTCTAAAAAAAAATAAAGTTCGTAAATAAATGATATGAATAGTCCTAGGGCTTTCAGCAAGATGCACTCAGTTAAAGGCCAGCCCTATCCCGAGTCTCCTGATGTCCATCTGGGTTTTTTTCTGCCACACTATTTCAGATTTCAAAGGCCTGACTCTGAAGACAAAGCTGATTGTTTTCTAAATTTAGCTCTAATTTAGGTTGGTAGGGTTGCTAGACTATAAATTGCACCCAGAGGTTGTTTTCTAATGTCTCGCTGCAGAATATGACAACTTTTCTGCATTGGGTTTATTGTGCTGCTATTCTCAGAAGTCACAATTTAATCTGAACACATTTATCTTGAGGGCTTTTTTAAGCCAGTAGTAATATTTAAGTGGATATACACTGAGTAATTGTAACATATAGGTACACATACAGAGTTTACATATTTATCTTTTCTTTTCCCAAATGTCCTTAGGGAATTATACCATCATCTACCTTTTGTTCACTTAGGTGAGGAATGGGGTCCATATAAACCCAGGAATATATAGATGTTAAGGTTTTTTAAAAGTGCTTACCCTCATTAGAAATTTACAGTAGCACAAAGATAATTTTCCAATATTACAGAATGTATTGTTGGTTACACAGGATTGTCAGATTGGCAAAGCAGTCAGATGTTTATAAATCCAAATCAGTATTCCATGTAAAATATCAAATTCTAATTACAATCTAATTAGCAGCACCCTGATCAACATGGCATGCTCATGTCGCATTTCACATGCCTAACAAGGCTGCAGAGGAAAATGGAATATCAGTCTAGCCATGTAATGGTGAAACAAAGTCAGCAAAACCTTGGAGAAGGTAATACAGCAATTAGGGAAGAGCTGGATTTCTCACAAGCAGTCTGCTGCATGTGTCTCTCTTTTTTTTAAAAAAAAAAAAAGGAAAGAAAATACAATCCTCATTTGCCCTTCACCTTGCCTGACTGTAGATCTGCAGTTGCACTCAACAATCCAGTGACTATAGCAGTAGAGATGTAGAGTATCCAATAATCTCCCCTCACCCAGGAGATGGAGTACAGTAGCACATCTCTGACCCAGACTCTCTCTCTCTCTCCACAAGAACTTCTGTGTCCCCTCACTGCAGTGCAGTGAGACAGAGAAGAGGCACCCTGTGCCATATAGGATAGTAGGATTGCAGCCCTGGCATTCTGAGCCAAAGCAGCTGATGGCTTAGGAGCCATTTAGAGGAGAATTACGGTGGAGGTTTTTTTGTGTGTATTCAGTATGCCATTGGTGCTGCATTGATGAAAAAAAAAAAAGAAAAATGCTCCTTTGGGAAGCTGTGTTAAAGGAGCTGGTTGCTGGAAAGGAGTGCTTCTAAATGACACTTTCACCTGAAAGCCAGTGGGATATTTCTTTCTTTCTGGTCATTTAGATGATTGTTAAACTCCATATTAACTAATGAGGGGAATCATCTCTGTGTGCGGCTTTTAGCGTTGGAATACCATGTTTCAGGAGACTTCTGGAGAAGATCCTGCTTTATGCTTTGTTTGCTGAGAAATAAATGAAACACGTGGCAGACTGGACTGACCCTTAGTTACTGAGACTCTGCTAATGGAGAGACATCTGATGGTTAGCACAAGTCGTGAAGTTGCCACAACCACCTGTGGGGGCAGGGGAAGTGTTTCGAATGTCAGGAAGGATGAAAAGTCCACATTTCAAAAAGGATTCTTACCTCTGAGCCTTGCATCAGAAATAGAATGACATGAGACATTTGCGCCAGGATTTGTCCAAGAACCAGGAATTCTAGGATATCCCTCGAAACTTTGTAAACATGGCTGAAAAAGAAAGATGAGCAGCCTTAGGATTTCCCTGGACTATGATGTTTGGACGAGGTTTGCCCCATCCATTGGAAGGTTTGGCTTTTTTTCTGTCAAAGGTTGCCTTCTCCATTTGCTGCTCTTGATCCACTAAATGTCAGATGGAGGTAGGAAGACAAGGGCAATTGTTCTATTTGTACTTTTAAAGTTGTCGTTTAATCTTTTCTTTTTCCCCCACAGAATTCAGTTTCTGTTGATTTCTGCTCAGCTTCTCTTGGTGGTGTTCTTGTCCGCAAAACTAATAAAGTGGGGCATTTTTCTTCCTAGGCATTAGCCATGTTGGGGTTAACTTTAAGGGGTGATTTTAAAATGCAGTGAAAGAAAGTGATGTTTTATAGTTGATATTTGCCTTGAGTTATAGGTTTTATTTTACTGATTGTTTTTATTTCCGAAGATTGAGCAAATTTTAAATTCACAAAAGGCACAAAAATGTATTTTATGTCTGCAAAGTAGGCTTTTTTATTAGACATTTATTTTCATCTTGTTTACGTTAAAAAAAAAACAACAAACCACACACACAGTGCATAAAAGGAATGCAGAGGGAATGGCTCAAAGGCTGGAAGTGATAGGAAAAAAAAGAAAACCAAAACAACTGCCATGCTCTTACTTTCCTGACAAGGTCAAAGTGAAGGGAAGTGGGACAATATTTTATTTTAATGTGGGAGGGAATGAGGGTATCCCCAAAACAAACCATTTCAATGGGAAATCTTGAGATCAAGAACCATTATATGCATGGACACCTAGAGCCCCTTTCCCATTTGCTCCGTTGCCGGCCGTGACTTCTACAAACATGCGGTTGTTAGAGCCACTCCTCCATTCTGCAAGTCCAGAGCAGAGATAATCTGATGGACTCCGCTGAGTATGGCTAGCAATGCGATTTGCATTCAGCCACTGTGACTATGGTCACTGTTTAGCACTCTGCTCCAGAATCATGCCCTTTTCCTAATTGCTCTTTTTCTTTCCTCCCCTTCCCCTTTTCTACAGGAACCTAGTAACAAACGGGTCAAGCCTCTTTCGAGAGTCACGTCATTAGCAAACCTCATTCCTCCTGTGAAAGCAACTCCATTGAAGCGATTCGGTCAAACACTTCAGGTAAGGATAATGCTTTTTTTCACGGATCCAAATATGAGAGGCACATTGCAGACCTGGTAGCAATGAACAAAATTATTTCTAGGCTCCTGGTCACATATGAATGACTCAAGTTTAGTATAAATAAGGCATATATTTTGTAGAAGAAAAGGAGGGAACTAGAAATAAATAAGGACATTTTTCAAATAAAAAGCACCGAAAAAGTAACAGTGGAGCAGCTGCAGTCTCTCCAGTGGTAACTTTAGATGTCATTGCCATTTATCCTTCCTCCTACTCCTGAGTTTTAAGCATGTATTTACCTCAGATCCAACTGTCACTGAGTGCCACTTAGGAAATCATGCTGCCTTTTGAAATGAAGGATAGTTCACCAGTTAGAGCACTATTATTCCTATGAAAAACTTGTGCTGAAAGAGGAATAAAATCTTGTTCAAGGGCCTGGTGTACCATCAAATATTTTGGAATATTATCTGTTGTTTACTAAACCTTTTGTTGTTGTTGTTGTTGTTGCTGTTTTGGTAACAAAAGTCAGTGCTTGAATACTACTCCAGCCAGCCTGCTTTTTCCATTTGATCAGTCTCTTCTCTCAACCTTCTCAAAGTTTTCCTGCTTGTCACACTTTTGCTAGGTAGTAATGTAATTTCTCCAAGTTGTGAACCCTTGGGTGAAATCACCAAGAGAAGAAGGTGAAGGTGACCTTACCCAAGAGCAAGTGTGTATAGTTTTCCTTCATATTTCAAAGATGACACTATTGTTGGTGATCACTGTTGGGATGTGTGTGTGTGAGTGTGTGTGTGTGTGAGAGAGAGAGAGAGAGAGACAGAGAGAGAGAGAGAGAGACACCAAGAAGACCACTTCCCTTCTCCATAGAGCAGCTGATTGTGTACCCTACTGCTATTCATTTTCCATCTGTGTCCTGTCCAGGTGTTTTGTTGCCACATATTTATCATCACTGCTGATAGACCACATTTCAGGACCTCATAGTTGGCGAACTTGTCCTGCCATTGGCTTGTAGGTGATGCTGATGAAACTGCTCAAGAAGCCGGATATGATGTGCTGGCTCCGGGTCTCACAGCCATATAGTAGGTTGGTCACTACCACCACTTTGTAGACCTTCAGTTCTCTCCAAGGTGGGTATAGGTCTTATCAGCTCATCAATTAGGTAGGTCCGTTCCAGGATGCCAGAGAGGATCGGAACTGCTGTGAGAAGGGACTGCCTTGCCAGGGAGGAGACACGCCCAGATAGATGCAGGCCCTGCCCTCATCCAGGGTACTCATGCAGTGTAGCCCCACATCCAGATTTCCTTTCTCCGCTAGAGGAATCACACTCTGAACAGAAGCTTCTCCTGTGAACTTCAGAAGAAGCATCTTCTGCAAGGTAAGACCTTAATGGGGCTGGGGTAAGATAGACATGTTTACTCCTTCCCTTCTTCTTCCTAACAGATGTGGTACCTTACCCTGGGTGTCAAAAAGCCCCCACCCTGCCACCTTCCTCCTCCATGTATGCAGGTTGTGGAAGGAGGGACAGTCCCTGGGAGACTGTCTCCCCAGCCTCTTCTCTGGTGTGCTAGGATCAAGGTCCGTTCTCTCCCGTGTCCACCAAGTGTTTATTCTGCCCATCAGGCAGAACTGTTGTACCTCCCCACACAAAAGAACATGGCAGTAGAGAGGGAAAGGGGCCCCCAGCCTGAGATTTCACCTTCTTCTCTATTCTGGGGCTGATTTGCTTGCTTCCCTCCCTGCTTGCCTGCCATTCTCCCCATCTCCCCATCCCCCTTTCCCAAGGGGGAATGGAGCCCAGCCCCTCTCCTCCCCCCCATTACCTCTGTTTTCAGCCAACCCTGGAGTGTGGGAAGGATCCCAGGCTCCCTCCTGCCCTGGGGAGCCTCCTTCCCTAGGCTCTGACCCATCTTCACCCCCGCAGTTGTCCATCCCAACCCCTGCCTCATTACTCAGCTGTATCCCCACCAGCTCATATGCCTTCCTCATCACCGGGGTGGGAATTCTCACCTCCTCCCACTGCCCTATGCTAAACTTAGGTGGCAGAAAGGGAACCTCCAAGTTATAACTGGATCAACCCTTAGAGTGACAGCCACTATTTTGGATAACTATGAAGGAGACAGGAGCGACCTACTGCTTCCTTTCTGAATGGTGACTGGTGAAAGGACACACAGTGACTCTCAAGAGTACACCAACCCTGCTGTCCACTCCTTCCTTCCTTAAAGAAACCAGCTGCATTTCCTACTGAAAGAGGGTGTCACCTCAGCCTTTTAAAAGGCAGAGCCAATTTTTCCTGCTGGAAAAATGGATCAATCAATCTGTAGTATTGATTGAGCACTTACTGTGTGCAGAGTACTGTGACTGAGCACTTAATCACCCTCCTCTGAGACTGGAATGGGAAAAGGAGCACTCAGGGGCCAGCTCCCTTCTCTGGGGGACTGGAGGATGCAGCCTGAGGATAGGGACCCTTGAAGGGAGAGTCCCCAAGGAAGGAGCTTGCTTCCATGGGGATTTTCCCTTTAGTCTCTCAATTAGCAACTTGCCTAGAAACTACAAGCCAGCCATTTCGGTGCTCTGGTGGCTCTCCTCTTCCTCCTTGTAGGTGTAATGGCTTTGACTACTAAGCTTGATAGCAGCGTGACAGTGCCTAGCATGTGGATCAAGGCTTTCCAAGGACCAGCTGGCGCAGTGCAAGTGTTGCACAGGCCCCGTCACTCTACTGGAGTTCGACGTGCCCCTGCCACCCGTGGGAATCTTAGATGAGGTAAGCCACCCTGCGCCGACCACAGCACCAGCTGACTCTGTCCAAGTTCCCTATTCACTACCCCTGCCTCATCAAAGATAACAAGAGGTTCCCACATTGGCAGGCAGTTCGGTGTCAGCCGTGTTTCACTCACTGTGGGACCCTCTCCAGGATGTGGTTTCCTCCATGGTCTCCCAACAAGCTCTTGCTGCCCCACCTCCACCAGTCCCATCTCCCTGTGGTCCTGTCCAATGGGGAGGGAACCTCGCCAAGTCATGGAAGGTCACCTCATCTTCCAGGTCTTCATACTGCAAGAGAGACAGCACAGAGACCCCATCCTCCAGGATTCATCCCTCTCTTCTTCCCTGGCAAGAAGTGAGTAGAAGTGGCAAGAGGCCTCCTCCGTATCATTCCAAGATGTCTGCTTCTGGAGAAATGGAGGAAAAATGTGTTCTCAAAGACTGCCCAAGCACTCTGGGCCCACAGAACAGGAGCAGAACTCCAATTCTCCACCCAAGAAGTCTAAGCAAATGGTTCCATCCCACCCTAAAATGAGGACATCGTACCTAGAGACTTTCCAGAAGGTCTCTCATCCCTAACCCTTTTTGTAAATTGAAGAGAAGCTGTATCTGGGGATGCAGCAAAGTTCCTTAGGACCCTGGAAATCAGTGGCTTTGCCATAATGCAGTGGAGGGCCAGGGAAACCCAACCGTGAGCCTCCAGATGCAGCATTGCACCCCATGCCCAAAGCACCAGACCAGTCCCCTCACCTGGTAAAGCACACTATATGCCCAGTGACCAGAATGTCCAGTTACCTCACCTACTTTGCCCAATTCAAAAAAAAAAAGAACAAAAACAAAACAAAGCTGCGGGCTGAAGTACAGAACAGTGTGCCCAAGTTATCCTCCAAGCCATGCAGTCAATCATCATCAGTGGCCTGGACACAGGAACTCTCCAGCCCCATAGGCTGAAAGAGTGTCATAAAGAACTGGCCACGTCTCTAAAGCTAGCCAATCTCCTAAAAAGAACACAATCCAACATCAAGGTAGCAAACAAAATGTTAGCTGGGACCCATGTTGGAAGAAGAAAATTTACCACCCACCAACCCAGTAAGCAGAGCCCAACCGAAAAACACACTGCAGAGGGAAGACTGCAGAGTTTCACAAACAAAAGATTACTCATAACCAACTACTAGAACACCAGCATTCCTACATTTTGAGAGTGCTTAAAATTTACCTCAACCTCCAGGGAGTCCCAAGTCTGAGAGAAACATTGGACTATGGTATAGCGGATGGAACACGGGCCTGGGAGTCAGAAGGTCATGGGTTCTAATCCCTACTCCACCACTTGTTTGCTTTGTGGCCTGTGGCAAGTTATTTCACTTCTCTATGCCAGTTACTTCATCTATAACCTGGGGATTGAGATTGTGAGCCCTACATGGGACAGGGTCTGTGTCCAACATGATTCGCTTGTAGCCACCCCAGCACTTAGTACAGTGGCTGGCAAATAGTAAGTGCTTAACAAATGCCACTGTTATTATTAGTAGTAACAATAATAATGATAATAATAAGAGAAGCAAGGGCCCTATGAGAGAAAGGAGCCATAGAGTCTTCCCAGAAAAGAAAGAGGCATGGGCGGCTTCCTTGTCTCCAAAGTATCAGGCATAATCAGGCCCATCCTGATCCTTAGGGAGATCGGTTGTATAGTGAAGAAAGACTCAGGATGGTCTTCTGGCAGAAGGTTGTCCCCCCTACTCATACACCAAAGGGGACCTTGAAGATGCCCACCTCTATATGCCAATATACCTAATCTGCTAGAGAACGGGCTTGGGAGTCAGAAGACCTGGGTTCTAATCCCAGCTCCTCCACTTGTCTGCTGTGTAACATTGGGCAAGCCACTTAAATTCTCTGTGTCTCAGTTACCTCATCTATAAAATGGGGATTAAGAGTGTGAGCCCCCCGTGGGACAACCTGAATACCTTGCATCTACCCCAGTGCTTAGAACAGTGCTTGGCACACAGTGAGCACTGAACAAATACCATCATTATTATTGTTATTATTATTATCATCTCAGATTCTAAGAGGGACACAACCATTTCCAATTCAAGACCCTTCCATTCATTCTAATTTTCTTGTGCCTTCATCATGTGTTTGGTTGCCTCAGTAACATGCCTCAGGAAAACGAGAACCTGTATATTCCCATACCTGGATAGACCAAGCTAACTAACTCATCAAGAGCTGAATAGAATAATCAGCCGAGGGAAATTGCACATAACCAATACCGTCCTTACACAGCTTGGTTTCAAAATTAATCTCTCCAAATCTCAGTTTGCAGCAAATCATTCAGTGGCCTTCGTCAGAGCCCAGTTCAGCTCATACTATCTAGAGAGTTTGCTGCCAGAGAACAGAGCCAAGGAGGGCATCACAGAATCCAATGTGCTCCATTCTGTCCTTTCAGGGATACCCAGCATGAACTTTTCTGGGGCTGCTGAGGTTGATGGCAGCCACCTTGGATGTGAGGCTCCCAGGTAAACCACAATTTATCTTGAGAATCAGTGGTCCCAGGTTTCTCAGCACCTTTCAAAAGAGATTAAAATCAGCAGCCCAGTCACCAGTTCCGTACAGTGGTAGCCATCCACCAGAACCTCATCTCCCGAAAGAATTAGAGTACTCCATTGAACTAGATGAGGCTCACTACAGATGTCACTAATTATGGGGCGAGCCCACACACAGGGAAAGCTAGCCCATGGCAATTAATTTTGGAAGACAAATCCCTCCATCAGTGCCCATGGAGATGAGAGGGGTACCAAACAGCTTCAAAAATCTTCCCAGCCCTCCTCTGAAGTATGCACATCATGATGTAGAGGGACAATCAAGTATGCAGGTTTATGCAGTACATAGACAGGTAAATGGAGACCTATTCCTGGCCATTTTTGCATATAGACTCTGAATGTCCGGCTGTCAATACTCAAAAATAGACTGGCTATTATTCTTCTTCCTAACGGGAACGCAAAACGCACTTGCAAGCAACCTGAACAGACAAGCATCGAATGCCCCCAAGTCAACAATAAGCAGTTGAGTGGCAGTCTGCCTCTTTCAAGCTGAGGCAGCCTGGATACAGATTTGTTTTCCATGGGGGAAAGCCAAAAGACCCAACTCTTCAACTCATAGCTGCCAAACATGCCTTTAGCATCCCCTGGACCAAGGGCCTCCTATATATATTTCCCCTAACTTTTGTCATCTCATAGACTCTCACAAAAACTGACCCAACAAGGGTTAAGTTTCATCTTGCACTCTGTTTACTCAGGCAGAAACAGTTCCCCTCGATCATGGAACTGGTGGTAAGCATCCTCAAAATACTCAAACTGGAACCAGACATTCTCACTCAGGGTCAAGATCACATACGACACCCTTACCCAGCACACTCAGACTGGCTCCTAAAAGCATAGAGAACACCCATTGGGAAGGCTGGGAAGCAGTGACCTCCATAATACTCAGTTTGAGAGAACAATCCACAATGAAAACCTTTAGGAAAAAGTAAGACAGATTTACAGCTTCTTATGCATGCAGATGACTCAGGTGCCTCTGCCCCTTCTCCCATCCCAACCAACTGAAGTACTTCCTGAACCTATCTCAATCTGGGCTCAAATCCTCATCCTTTGATTGTTAACTCCCTGTGAGCAGAGACTGTCTCCAATTTATAGTGCCTTTGCATATTCCCCAGTACCTGAAGTAGTGCTGTATATACGTAGTAGGTGCTCAGTAAAGGAGAGCAATAAGTAATAATCACATGTCAAGGTCCTCTCCCTGACTTCCCTATCACCGTGGATGGTACGACCATCCTTCCCGTCTCTCAGACCCGCAACCTCGGTGTCATCTTTGACTCGGCTCTCTCGTTCACCCGACACATCCAATCCGTTACTAAAACCTGCCGGTCTCACCTTTATAATATCGCCAAGATCCACCCTTTCCTCTCCACCCAAACGGCTACCTTACTGCTACAGGCTCTAGTAATATCCCGGCTAGATTACTGTGTCAGCCTTCTCTTTGATCTCCCTTCCTCCTCTCTCACCCCGTTCCAGTCTATTCTTCACTCCGCTGCCCGGCTCATCTTCCTGCAGAAACGCTCTGGGCATGTCACTCCCCTTCTTAAAAACCTCCAGTGGCTGCCTATCAACCTCCGCACAAAACAAAAACTTCTCACTCTAGGCTTCAAGGCTCTCCATCACCTTGCCCCTTCCTACCTCTCCTCCCTTCTCTCTTTCTACTGCCCACCCCGCACGCTCCGCTCCTCTGCTGCCCACCTCCTCACTGTCCCCCGTTCTCGCCTATCCTGCCATCAACCCCTGGGCCACGTCCTCCCGTGGTCCTGGAACGCCCTCCCTCCTCACCTCCGCCAAACTAATTCTCTTCCCCTCTTCAAAACCCTACTTAAAGCTCACCTCCTCCAAGAGGCCTTCCCAGACTGAGCTCCCCTTTTCCCTCTGCTCTCTCTACCCCCCCTTCCCCTCTCCGCAGCTAAACCCTCTTCTCCCCCCTTTCCCTCTGCTCCTCCCCCTCTCCCGTCCCATCCCCTCAGCACTGTACTCGTCTGCTCAACTGTATATATCTTCATTACCCTATTTATTTTGTTAATGAGATGTATATCACCCTGATTCTATTTATTTGCTATTGTTTTAATGAGATGTTCTTCCCCTCGATTCTATTTATTGCCATTGTTCTTGTCTACCTGTCTCCCCTGATTAGACTGTAAGCCATCAAAGGGCAGGGACTGTATCTGTTACCGATTTGTACATTCCAAGTGCTTAGTACAGTGCTCTGCACATAGTAAGTGCTCAATAAATACTTTTGAATGAATGAATGAATGAACAGGAAGATCCCATTTCCAGGAAGTGCAAGTCCTCCTGGGTAGTGAGAGGCCTAGTCAAGATTAAGTCTCCTATCAGACTCCCTCCAATCCTATGCAGTGTCAAAGTCATGCTGTTGATTGATTGATTGATCATCCTTACACAACTGACCTAGGAGCCTCTGAACCACCACACTTCTGCTCCTCAAAATTTCTCACCTGGAAGGCTCTGTTTCTGATGTTTGTGACTTCCACTAGTTGGTTCAACAAGCTCCAGGTTCTGAATTTCCAAGAGGACGGGTCCCTAGTCCCTAAGACTATAACCGGATTCCACAAATTCCCTTCAAGTCTTCTTCCCAAGACCTCGTGGTGACTGTAGAGGAGTAGAACTGAACACCCTTGAAGGCCAAAGAGACCTGATCTACCAATCCACTACCTGTCCAGAACAAAGCACACCGGGCAACAAAAACAACTTTTTCTTGGCCTCCATTGCTATGTATAGTTGAAGCAGTTTCCCGTCAGGCCTTTCCAAGGGGCTCATAGACCACATCAAGTTCTGCTACAGCAAGACTGGCTCCCACCTAACCGACTGGCATTCAATCAGGGAACAAGCTAACACAGTAACTGATCTTCAAAGTGTACCCATAAACAGTGCATCGCAGGCAGCAAGCTGGCCCACATCATGAACCTTCACCAAAGACTATTACCTGGACCTAGAGCCCAACCAGGAGACTCACTTTGATTTATTACTTTCTTTTAAACCTGTTCTAATAATGACCTCAATATCCCCACCTGAGGAACATCTGAGGACTCCAGGGTCTTCCTAATCGATGAACTGATGAGCCCTGAACACACCTTTGAAAGAAAGAGAAGTTACATGCCTGTAACCGTAGTTCTCCAGAGGTGTGTGGTCTCGCCAGCTCATCACATCCTACCCATCTAACTCTCAGTTGGGGCCAATTCCTCATCACATTTGTTTACTGAATAAACAAATTGATTGTATTTTCTGGAACCTTACCACTCTGGTGGAAATCTGGAGAGGGAGGGGCTACACTGCACAGGTACCCAGTGGGGAGGGAGAGTGAAGGAAGGCCTGGATCCCATTTGGGGTGGGAGGGGGAGGTCTCAGGTCTCCTCATGGGCAGGGCAGACCCTGAAGTGTTTCACAGCAGTTCCGATCCTCTCTGGCATACTGGAAGGGACCTACCTATTGATGAGCTGATAAGACCACACTCCTTTGGAGAACAAGGTTACTGGTAAGTGATCTCTGTTTCAGATTAGAGTTCGGTGCCAAATTGGTCCCATACTCAATCTGCTAGCCACTTGAGGGACATGTGGACCTTCTTGATCTGATTCTTGGCTTCCCTGACGGATCACCTCACTTGACAGTATGCTGGCTAGCTAGACGAATTCAGGGACAGGCTTCAACTCCAAGTTGTCGATATAAATCTTTGGTTTCCCAGGTGTATGTAGATCATTGTCGTGTATGTGCAAAGAAGGTGCCACTGATGGTAAAGTCCATCTCAGAGTGCGTATGGCTGATGAGGCCAGTGTGGGACCTCCAATCCTGATCATACAGTACAGACACAGACTGTCGCATTTGTTGTTTGAGACATCTGGTGTTGTTTGCTTTTGCCTCTTTGTGTCGTGATCCTCTATTCAATTTAAAGAGCCACTTCTTTCTTGATTGCAGTGTGTTATGCTGTTTTATCTGCCACAGTTGTCTCAGTTTTCACCTGGGGTGCAGTATTGTCTGAGGCTTTGTTTCACTGTATCCTTAAAATGGTCCTCTGTCCCTGCATTGTGGTTGTCCAGTTTCAGCTCATCACAAGACAGCTCTTTGGGCATCCTTCTTTCATCCATTCTCCTCAGATGTCCCTCCCAGTCACTGTGTTGAGGTGAGCATGCCTTCCATGCTAGGAGACTGACATTTTTCCAGGATTGGCCATCTTTGATTCTGGCTTGCCATTAGCTATTATGTGTTGCTGATGGAATGGTTCAGTGAGTCAGGCATGGCATCTGTGGATTGGGGGAATCTGACAGGTCTTTTCTGAAGAGTCAGTGGGAGAGCATAGCAGCTCTGTAGACCTTCAACTTGGTCTGAAGCCCGATACCATGTTTCCACAGACTTTGACAGCCTCCCAAAGGAAGTGCTGACCATCTTAACTTGGTTTTCTACTTCCTTTCAATTAATCAACCAATCAACAATAATATATTGAACACTGACCTTGTGCAGAGCATTGTATTAAGTGCTTGGGTCACTACTGTTGTGACCAGCCATTGAGCTCCCTAAATAAGAGAATTTTGTAATAGCATTTTTCTCTGTGTTGCTAATGTTACTCTTTGGTTGTGTATCGAGCTCTCCTGATGCAGGTTGATACATGACTTCAGTGTTTTTTTTCAGATTCAGTCAATCACTGGTTTTTATTGAGCACATACTGTGTGCAAAGCACTTGGGAGAGTACAATGCAACAGAGTCGGTAGTCATGTCTCCTACCCACAGGAAGCTCATGACTCAATCTGAAAATATCTATGATTTACTAACAATAGGCTCCTCCATTGGTACAATGCTCTTCTTCCTGGGTGATACCATCTGTTTCCTCAATCTCAATTACAAGCATATGTCCTGCTGCTGATGGGCTATCCCCTTTCCTCCCCTAAACAAAAGTTATATTCAAAATGTGGGCCCAGGATATTAGTAATAATGAGATAGCAGTGATATTCGGCAACATCCTGGGTGTCTGAGCTGTCCTATTTAGGAACACACTGTTCACCTCTCATGGAAAAGAAACTAGAAAAGGTGCCCTAAAAAAAGCTTACTTCACTAAACTCAGTTATCTGCCACTTCACATCCAAGGATAGGATTCATCTGGAACACCTTCTTCAAATACAAATAATTATACATTTAGTTCTTTCATAAGGTGGGGGTTATGTTCCTGATGAACCCCACATTTAAGGGAAACTTGTGCTAGAATACAAGTGGCTTGATTGCTGCTTGCATGAGTGCAGCCTTTTCTTCTGCCATCACACTGAGTTCTGTCTAAATAGAAGTGCTTTGTCAGAAAAGCTCGCCTTTCTCGAACAGCATTCTATCCAAAATGAGTAGTGAAAACTCATTATAGAAGGATTTTGTGTGTGTGTGTGTGTGTGTGCGTGGGCGTGTGTCGCTATGTATGTGTATATAAGAGTATTGAGCAAATTTACCTCTGAAATCCTGAACTTTTGTGTTTAGTCTAGCAGAAAACTGACTTTCTTCTTCTATGCCAATTTTCCCTATTGCAGTGAACAGTACCTCACCATCAGTAAACTCCCAAACAAGAAACCTTAGTCAATTTTGTTTTCTATGAATCCCAATCTGTTCCTCTGCTCCTCCCAGACACACATCTCCCTCAGCAATTCATGGCTACCTCGGCTTTCTCCCTGTCCTCAGTTTATGACTGGAATAGTGTGAATTACCCCCCTGTTTTTTTTCTTTTTTGCTGGCTCCTCCAGTCTTACCTCCTGTATAACGCCTTACCTAGTTAATTGGAGACTCTCGGACACCACTCTTCCACTGCCTTGGATGAGATTTTTCCCTTAGCCTCCCAACCCCACCCTTGATGTCTCTGGTCATTTGCTAGACATTAATTGATCACGTTAACTTATTCACAAATGAAAGTGTTCAGTAAAAGTATGTCCATTATGCAGTTCGAGGAAGAGAGGCAAATAAACTTGTAGTATGGTTTCAAAGCCTTTCAGCACCAGTCAAAGCTATGGTTGAAATTTAACCAGTTTCATAATCCTTTGCCTATATTACTAGACCATTTCTCCTTTCCCACTTTCAAATCTACTAGTTCAAAACCTGTTGAAAAACAGGGGAAGAGAGCATCGGGGTTGGGAAGATGAGGAAGAACTGCAGTAGGGGTTGTGAGAGAAGCAGCCAAAGAAAATGAGCATGGGGTGACTGGGAAGAGACAAGGGACCGAGAGAGACCCTGTCATGGGGATCCCACAACTTCCCCTAATTCCTTCAGTCAGGTTTCTCTCAAGCTCCTCACAAAAGTTACCCCTTTCTAAGACTTTCTGCCCAGCCTTTTGCCCCTCAGGGAGAAGTGGCAAAATATCTGTTGATGGGTTGGAAACTCCTGATGTGTTTGCAGAAATTTCTGATTCCCAACCATCTTTTTTCTTCTTCCTTGGCTCATGGGCATCACAGAAGCATTTGAAGCAGTTGGTCAGAACTAAACCTTTTTTATATCATGGAGTATGAATTTAGCTTGGATTAAGTATACGAGGTGAAATTAATTACAACAAAATTGGGTCATTTTGATAAGTAATACTTATCTTTCCTTCTTGGGCATTAGCAGTGACTAGGAGGAAAAACCTAAAACAATAAGTTATTGGGGTAGTTTTTATAAAGCCCTTTTTATATAGGTCAAAGCAGAGTCAAAAAGTTAGTAATTTTTTGGGAAAGCAAAAATTATTTCTCCTTCTTTCTCCTATGTTCCATATGTTGCTGGAAGGTCAGACCTCAGTATACAAAGGCAACATTTATGGAGGTGGGGGATGGGAGAGCATGGTTGAGCTCACCTCAGTCTGCATTTGATCCAGAAGGTATACTGTTGCCGACTAAAGCAGAGATGCCTTTGCATCCCGTTAGGCCTATAAATCCCCTCTTTGGTCTGCCTATAAGAAAAATTTGGCCCAAATCTGAAAAGAGGGCTGCTTAGTCCCAGTCATGAGGGGGATGGAAAGTGAATTAGCTTATGGCTAGATGCTTGTTCTAAACTCAACACTTCCCATTTCACAGCTTAATACTACTGTTGAATTATTTTTAAGTACTACCGGTTCCACATTTGATATCAAGACCAACTCATACTATATAGTTCCACATTTATTGTCATAATTTGGAATTTTATTCTTGATATATTTCTCTCTGTTAGACAAATTTTTATGTCTGTTGTGCTCTGGATTTACTTACTGAATCCAGCTTTTTCAAACTAATTTCCCTCCTGTCCCTTCAGAATCAGCACGCTTTGGGGGCTGCATCTTTTAATAATAATAATGTTGGTATTTGTTAAGTGCTTACTACATGCCGAGCACTGTTCTAAGTGCTGGGGTAGATACAGGGTAATCAGGTCATCCCACGTGAGGCTCACAGTTAATCCCCATTTTACAGATGAGGTAACTGAGGCACGGAGAAGTTAAGTGACTTGCCCACAGTCACACAGCTGACAAGTGGCAGAGCCGGGAGTCGAACCCATGACCTCTGACTCTGAAGTCCAGGCTCTTTCCACTAAGCCATGCTGCATCAACTAGAAAACATAACCTTTCCATTTAACTTATTGTGATTCTAGACTTTTATCTTTTGAAAGCTACTTTGGAGGCAGTCAATGACCAAGTCTCGGGGGATCATTAAGTTACCACAACATTACTAGGTGAGAGTTGGATTTTTCAGCTAACTGCCCCTGCCAATCAAATGTTTATCCCCTCCCCTTCAAATGATCCCTGAAGGTTAAGGTTTCTCTAAAATGACAGAAGGATTAAGATAAGTTTTCATTACAACTGCCAATGGTAAAAGGGAACATTTCATGGAGGTTAACTCTTTCAGATGATCTAAAAAAAAGTCAGTGTTGAGGGCGACCAAAATGAAATCCTCTGGGAACTCCTGGCTATAGAGTGGTTAGAGGCTTATAGCTCTCTTCCGCTCTTTTCACTAGAATTATTTACCTCTGTACCTTTCACTGCTCCTTGGACTTTGGTCTCTCTCTAATATATCAAGATTCCACAGACCAGAAGTCTACATTGGGATTTTCCCAGTAGACACATCTGTGGGTATAAAATAATTGACAAGGCCACGTGTGTATTTGTATACATTTGACGGGTGCCTACGTAGACTGCATCTTTCTTGGGCAATTTTTAAGTTAAAATCACTAGTCTGGAGGTTGTCATTTTTTTTTTTCTCCTTGTTTCTTTTTACCCACCCACTGCAAAAGTAGAGAAATGAGAGGCACCCCAAGCCACAGGACATCAATGAGACACTAGAAACTCTAGCCAAACACAAATGGCTCCCGGGTACTGAGATACTAGAAAGCTTTCAACCAACTTTGATTCTATGTGAAACAGTGAATTCTCTGTGGTATGGTACTTCAAAGAAAACTGCCAAAATTATTAGTTTTGAATATTACAATATTACAATAGTCACCTCTAGTCGGTTAGCGATTTTTGTTTCAAAATCAAAAACAGGCAGTTATTTATTCACCTTGAATGCTGGCATTACCTAGTAAAGACAAGTTGTGTGAGCCAAATTTCCATTGGTGTCTCTGAATGAAACTCTTATTGGATATTTGTGGGGATTATGATTCAAAAATCTAACATCTTAAAATTTTCAACTTTCCCTTTGTGACTTTGTGTCATATTTCATTGAAATGTAAAATATTTGCCTTAGGTACCTTCTTATTCTGCATATTGTTTTATATTAGGCATATATAATTGATTGTGGAGACCATAATATTTATTTTTTTGAACAAAGGGGAGGCATTAATATCTCTTGGCCAAAGGAAAGGCCTGAGGAAAACTCATTTTTCTCTTTACAATCATAAGAACGTGAGCAATGCTATTACTAGATCAGACTAATGGTCCTTCCAGTTTAGTGTGGGTCTCTCATTATGGCAAAAAGACTCTTCTGGGAACAGTGAGATTGTTGTTCTCCTTAACATCCATCCTAATGGTTAGGGATATACCATCTAAACACCCAAATTTTCCTCCTCATCGTTTGCTTTCCCCTCCAGTAATCCCTTTTGGACCATATGTCCATAAATTTATCATTACCACTCTTGAATCTGCAGATTTTTTTGGCCTGTACAACTTCCTGTAGCCATGAATTTTATATCCTGGGTGAAATAGTATTTCATCATTTGTGTTTTGATGAAACACCTTTTGGCTTCCCTGGGTTACCATCATCTTGTTATTGTAAGATTCCAATCAATCAATACTATTTATTGAGCACTTACTGTGCACAGAGCTAGGTGGGTTACAATTCAATGGAGTTGGTAGACACGATCCCTTCCCATAAGGAGCTTATAGTCTAGAGGGGAAGACAGACTTTGAAATAAATTACAGATAGGAGAAATGGCATTATAGATATTGCTGTGGGGCTGAAGGTGGGGTGAATATCAGTTGCTTAAGGGGTGCAAATCCAAGTGTATAGGTGACAAAGGGGGATGGAAAAGGGGAAATGAGAGCTTAGTTGGGGCAGGCCTCTTGGAGGAGATGTGATTTTAATAGGGCTTTGAAAGTAGGGAGAGTGGATATACCATTGCATATGAAAGGGGAGGGAGTTTCAGGCCAGCGGGAGGATGTGGGCAAGAGGTTGGTGTCCAGATAGACAAGATTAAGGTACAGTGAGTAAGTTATTAGAGGAGCAAAATGCATGGGCTGGAGTGTAGTAGAAGATCAGCAAAGTAAGATACGAGAGCTGATTGAGTGCTTTAAAGCCAATGGTAGGGAGTTTCTGTTTCATGAGCAGGTGGATGAGCAGCCGTTGGAAGTTTTCAAGTTGGGAGATGGAGGCTGAGCTTTTGGTAGAAAAAGGATCTAGGCAGCAGAGGGAATTATGAACTAGAATGGGGAGATGCAGGATGCTGGGAAGTCAGTGAGAAGACTGTTTTGCAGTAGTCAAGGTGAGATATGATAAGTACTTGGATCAGCGTGGTAGCAGTTTGAATGGAGAGGAATGCTTGGATTCTAGAGATATTGTGAAGGTAGAACTGACAGGATTCGGTGACAGGGTGGTTGGCAAAAGGACTGGAAAATCCTGGGGAGATAGGGTGGGAAAATTAGTAGTTCTGTTTTAGACCAGTTAAGTTCGGGGCATCCGAGGGACATCCCAGTAGAGATGTCCTGAAGATAGGCTCCAACACACAACCAACCACTGATGATCTGCTTTTGATTGTGAAATTTGTCTAGAAGCATTCTAGACCATGCTAGCCCACTGGCAATGAAATCCATGTGCTGTTGAGAGCTTCATTGGAAATTGGGGAATTAAAGGAAAATTGGGGCTTTAGGCAACACTGAGAAGCAGCATAGCCTGGTTGAAAGAGCACAGGCCTGGGAGTCAGAGGATCTGGGTTCCAATTTGTCTCTTATTTGCTGTGTGACCTTGGGCAAGTCATTTGACTTCTCTCTACCTCAGTTACCTCTTCTGTAAAATGGGGATTAAATCCTACTCCCTCCTATTTAGACTGTGAACCCCAAGAGGGACAGGGACTGTGTCCAACATTGCTTCTACCCCGGTGCTTAGTACAATGCTTGGCACATAGTAAGCACTTAACAAATACCCTAAAAAAACCTCACTTTTTGAAATAATTGAATTGTTACCAGAATCTCTATTTCCCAGTATGTAAACTAATATCCCATAATATTAAATCTATGGACAACTGTCTCTTTAAATGCCAAGTTTCCAAATAACCTCTAGCAGACTTTCATTTTTTGGAGCAAAAAACAGTCCAAATTTATGGCTTTGTCTTTCCTCAAAATAATTTAATATATAGCAGAGGCGTAAGCATTTTTCCTTGATTATTCACAATACTTGGACTCTTCAGTGGAAGATCGTTGAAAGATCTTCAATTACTTTCTAATAGAAGAGTTTTGGTCCATAGGGTATGATCTTTATTTTCTCAGAGTGTTCTTATCACTAGAAAATGTAGCACTTATTGGCTGTGTTGAAGTTTGCTTTTGAAAGAGAGAGTCTTTCATTTTGCTGCTTTAGGATTCAGCTTGAAGGAGTTTTGCTGTTTTTTTAAATATTACATATGAAAAAAAGAGGTGCTTCTCATAGCTTCCCTGAAACGAAAATACTTTGTGCAAGGTTTGGACTATAATAATGTTGGTATTTGTTAAGCGCTTACTATGTGCAGAGCACTGTTCTAAGCACTGGGGTAGATACAGGGTCATCAGGTTGTCCCACGTGAGGCTCACAGTCTTAATCCCCATTTTACAAATGAGGTAACTGAGGCACCGAGAAGTTAAGTGACTTGCCCACAGTCACACAGATGACAGGTGGCAGAGCCGAGATGAGAACCCATGACCTCTGACTCCCAAGCCCGGGCTTTTTTCACTGAGCCACACTGCTTCTCATGACTATGTTATAGTATCTAATGACACTCATCTCTATACTTACTTTCAAATGATCCTGATAATTGTTCCACACTCCTTATTTGGATCCAGTCAAATTAGTAGCCTGGTTGAAAGTGAACTGCCTGAGGTTCAACCAAAGTAAGACAAGATAAGCAGAGTGAAACAACTAGAATTTATGAAATTAGTAGTGCCTTGCCACAGCACCCAGGTTAGATTAATGTAGAATAAACATTTGACTGTAACTACATTTGACTCATACTCTTGTAAGCATTAGTATGTGAACAGTAAATTGCTAAGCGTACAAGCCAGTGGAGCAACTCTTACAGTATTCTCTGATGGCTACTCTAGGCTACCCTGGATTTTGTAGTATCTCTTTTCCCAAGAGCTCAATCTTCTTCAAAGACTTGTAAAGTTGATTAGGGCAACTCTGCAGTCTCTGAATTCTTCAGATTAATCAACTGAGGCCCAAAAGATGAGAAGTCAAATCAAGGGTGTGGGCTCCGCATTTCTATTATAGTGTTGGTTTGGGTTCACTGTGTTACCGCCCTGCTTAAAGAAAAGAGAAAATAATTTGTACTATTCTAAACAAGGATGGGTTGAACTTGAGGCAAAATTTTGGCCAGTGGTTACAGTTCTTGATATGTAACAAAATAATCAGAAAAAAATATTTGCATCTTCTCCCTTCAAGCTCATATGCATTTCAAGGATAACTTCATACATACCTAATGTCAGGTTTTTTGGATTTTTTTAATGGTATTGGTTAGGTGGTTACTTTGTGCCAGGAACTGTACTAAACACTGGGGGGGTAGATACAAGCTAGTCAGGTTGGACACAGTCCATGTCCCACATGGAGCTCACAGTCTTAATCCCTATTTTACAGATAAGATAACTGAGGCACAGTTAAGTGACTTGCTCAAGGTCACAAAGCAGATAAGTGGTGGAGCTGGGATTAGAACCCAAGCCCTTCTGACTCCCAGGCCCGTACTCTATCCATTAGGCAACACGGCTTCTCTTTCCCTGCTCCCAAACCTTTATATGAAGGACACCTGAAATCTTGAAGGCTAAAAAGTGTCTTCTTTAAAAGAAAAAAGTCTTTCAGGTGTTAGAAAAGTTAAAGGACAGAATTGATTCATTCTTTCATGTGAAAATGGCAAGTGAGAGTTTTCATTTTAAAACTGCATTTTAGGTATTTCCCTCCCCCCGCTCAACCCAATTGTACTAACTCAGAAAACCTCAAGCTGTAACTATAAAATGTACCTTATGACTAAGTGCACCCATTAAAAAAAATTTTTTTCCCCCTAAATTCAATACTTTTATAAGCCTGTGGTAAATCCTAGTCCAAAAATTTGGTAATGTAGAATTGTTTTTCAAATGATCAATGAGATCTCACTATTTGGATTATGGGCACATTCAAGATGTCTTTCCTTTTTTGTTAATAAGGAATATGATGTTGAGGAGCTTTAAGCTGGTGTTTGGCACCCTCAGCAAGCAGGAATAGACCTTGCTTTGTAGCTTTCTAGTTCCATGAGATCCAAAGAGTTTTCTTCATATTTTGGCTCTCTGCTAACATATGCAGAGAAAGTTTTATAGTCAGCTGCTGTTCCTACTGCAGTGAGCCTGTCTAGGATCTTGTAAATTTTCTTTCCTTCATATATATAAATATATATATGGAGAGAGTCATCACTTTTTAAAAAGAATTTAGTGGTAGGTGTAGGATAATTGGGTAGTCATTAATGAGTCTAGCAATTTTGGGAGCTCTTAGAAAAGTGGCCCCTGTCTGTAAATCCAAGATTGTAGAGACTTCATTATGAAATAATAATAATAATGTTGTTATTTGTTAAGCGCTTACTATGTGCCGAGCACTGTTCTAAGCGCTGGGGTAGACATAGGGGAATCAGGTTGTCCCAGGTGGGGCTCACAGTCTTAATCCCCATTTTACAGATGAGGGAACTGAGGCACAGAGAAGTTAAGTGACTTGCCCACAGTCACACAGCTGACAAGTGGCAGAGCTGGGATTCGAACTCATGAGCCCTGACTCCAAAGCCCGTGCTCTTTCCACTGAGCCACGCTGCTTCTCTTGGAAGACATCTTTTCATCAAGATGTCTGTTTTCACACAATACAATTCTAACTCTAAATTTAAAATATTCCTAAGTAGTCCAAGGTGATTTTAATACATCCAAAGTATATTTTTAATTTAATTTTTAATTTATTAACATAGAGACATGAAATTTAAACAGTTCCTTTCCTACATGTGGATAATGTGAATAGTACCTTCTCCACAGTTGTGAACCATTGGTGATTCTGTCTCATCAGTAGTTTGACTGGGTCCTCAGGTCAGAAAGTATTTCTAGTGAATCCAGTCTATCATGGGAGTTCATGTGTTTTGCACATGGAAAATTTTGTGAACAACTTATTGATAGTTAGTATCCAGAGACCATATTTACATTTTTATTAGATAATTTGAAGCAAAGGGAAGTATTTGTGATAGAAAAATCTGTCAGTTTCAAAGTCAGATGTTTGAAAAATGACCTTGTACATTTGCAAAGGAATATTGCCATGTTTAGTCTTCAGCTATATATAAGGTAACGGAGAGAGAAATCACAGGTAGTTTGGAGCATATTGATTAAAGGGAATGGAAAATGTGCATTTGAATGGTCAGGGAGGCAAAGATTTCTATACCGTTTTTGTGATCTCTATATGTGCTTATGCATGTATTCACACACAGGTATGTAGAGGAAAAAAAACATTTTCAGGTTTAGAACAGTACTGAGGGTATGACTTAGAAATCCCCAATGTCTTAGTGTGAGAAGGGCAGTATAAGATCAGGTAGCAGACACGTTAAAACATTAAGTGATTCCTAAAAATATCACTCTATTTCTTTTTCCCTCTTCACCAAACTGATGTTTGATTTCCTTTTTTTTTTAATGTTCTTTGTGCTCTTGTATCTTTTTGCATGTTCCTTTTATCCTTATGCTTCTGGTCACAGTGGTACCAGATAGTAGACCGTGGATGGCTCAGCAGAAACCATCACCAGTACAGTTCAATTCAAGTTCATATTTTTGTCATGGCAGAACAGTACGATAAACCATTTTCCTCTTCTCCAAACCCAGATTAAAGTCAGGTGAAACACAGATAGCCCCACTCTAGCCTCTCTTCTTTTTTTAAAATAATATTTGCTAAGCACTTACTCTGGGCCAGGTACTGCACTGAACACTGAGGTAGATACAAGATAAGTGGGTTGGACACAGTCCCTGTCCCACATAGGGTTCACAAACTTAATTCCATTTACAGATAAGGTAACTAAGCACAGAGAAGTTAAATGACATGCTCAAGGTCCTTCAGCAGACAAGTGACAGAACTGGGATTAAAGCCCACGACTTCTGACTCCCAGGCCTGTGCTCTTTCCACTAGGCCGTGCTGTTTCCCTCTTGGTAAGGGAGAGACAGCAAAAATATTCAGTAATTGCCTTGCCATCATACTTAAGGATACAGAACTCACTCTAAATGGCAAGGGGTAGAAAAGGAGTCCTACCATATTTTCATTGGCCAGTATGCAAAAGTTTTTGCTCAATAACACCTACACGCGTGGATGTGATCTCACCATTAGCAATGTTGTCTTTGAGCATGGACAGCTGTGTGTGTGTGTGTGTGTATGTGTGTGTGTGTATGCCGGTATCTTTTTTTCTTATAAATTTGTGACCTTTATTTTGAAGACACAGGAACTGACTTGTTATCCACTCAGTCATGTTGATAATGAAAGCTGTGTAAAACTTTTGTTTTTCTCATTGTTTAGCGTTCAATTAGCTTTCGCAGCGATAGTCGTCCTGATATACTCACCCCGCGACCCTGGTCTCGAAATGCAGCTCCTACTAGCACAAAACGAAGAGACAGCAAGCTGTGGAGTGAGACTTTTGATGTTTGTGTCAATCATATGCTTACATCCAAGGAAATCAAACGTCAAGAGGTAGGATTTTTCACTCTGATTCATATGGTAAATTCAAATAACATTATTCACAGGGCGGAATGAAAGCACATCGGCAAAGAACAAGGCATATGCCTGCCTGCATTGAATGCCACAATCATTGAAGTATGCAGCTTAGTTCAGCAGGCACTAAGCCTGGTCCCCTTTCTACTCACCTGCCCCTCAGTCTTAGCTGTTTCTCTCAAGGTATAGAAACTGAAAAGTCAGAGATAGCTAGCTAAATGGTCTCCTCCAATCTGGTTTTGCAGTTACATTCTGCTTCAATATCTATAATTTTTACATTCCACATTCATCTCTGGTCAGGGAGATAGGGGTTGGGTGAGAAAGCTGTAGGAAGACTGGATTAATGGATTAGTGAATCAATTATTTTCTTCTAAAGTTATTAGTTTAATAATGCATATTCATTCATTCAATAGTATTTATTGAGCGCTTACTATGTGCAGAGCACTGTACTAAGCTCTTGGAATGAACAAGTCGGCAACAGATAGAGACAGTCCCTGCCCTTTGACGGGCTTACATATATTATGGAGCCTCTAGGAGGTGGGATAAGAAAGGCAGGAAAGAGGGAGAGAGCGTAAGCATGCAAGCAAATCCCAGGGGAACAGCCAGAGAAGAAGCCAGAAACATCTGGAGCCACACCCAAAACCAGAGACAACAGCCAGAGAGCCCTAGAGGCACCAAGATGCACACAGAGTAGGAAAGCTGCAGCAGGCAGGAGAAGGGATGAAGTAAATGATTTAACTCCCACAGTCCTGATTTCGGGCAGGAGGGAAGGTCCACCCCTGTTACCCCCACCCACCTGTGTCCCATGCTGGCAACCGTATGTGAACCCTTCTTCTTGGTGTTATTTTTTTCAGTCCCCTAGGGCAAGCTAAGGTGATGAATCCTTTCACCACTTCTAAAGTGTTCAGATCTGCAGCTTGCCTATGAGAGAAACATATAAGTCTATTGTGGTTTAAATTGGATCCCCTTTCAAGTGCTTTAAAAAAGACTGAAACTTTTCCCAGGTGTAGTTGTGGTACTGTTGTTACCTCCTCAGTTTTTTTAAAAAAAAACCTTAATTTTTAAAATTCAACACATTTAAAATGATAAATATTACCTCCCTGGTTTTAAAAAAAAACTTTACTTTTTAAAATTTGACAACTTTCAAAATGATAAATATTAAATTAAATTGAATACATGTCCTTCTAGAAATGTAAACTGTGCTTTGGCCCAAAGTGGGGAAATGTGATTGGCTAACAGAATCATGTTGACATGAAGAAATGAATGTGGAGTTTATAAAATTTAAAGTCTCACATTTTTCACATCTCAGATATTGCTACTACACCTGGACTGTAGGGAAATGTGTATTTCAGAAAACACATCTTCTGCCTGGGATTGCTATTGTGGGTGAACATGATTAGTTGTGTGTTCTTTTAAGCCTTCCAATTCCTGGGCAGAAAGGGCCTAGAAAATGTTTAAAGGAAAGAGGAAAAAGACTTTACAATCCTACCCAGATCAGATTAAAAGAAAGTAAGCTTGAAGCCACTAAATTGCTGAACTTTGGGGTTTTGTATTCTTGAGATTTGCTTTTCTTTTGCTGTCGTGTCAGCCAAATTAGAACAGTGAGTCTTCTAGCCCCTTTCCACATTGATTCCACTACACACTGTGCGACATTTCTATACTAACCGTTGGAGCCATAAATCAAAAAGCAACACTAATGGCAGGCAGCCTGTCTTGTGGTTTCTGTTACAGCTAATGGGCAGGTCTTTGTGGAAAAATGTCCTTTCAAAATACAAACACAGTGAAAAAGGAAAATATAGTTTTAATGTCAGTCTTATCCCAAAAGCTCTGGGAGTTATGTTTATTCTTTTAATGTCATTCCCTCCCTAAATTGTGCTCATTGATAATTCTCAATTTATTTTTTTTTTTTAAGAATTGCCATTTCACATGGAATGGGGCCCCTTCTGAGGTCTCAGTGCAGAAAAGTGCAGTGCAAAAATAACTGTGGATGAATATGCAGCTTTGAGGCAAAGCTATTACAGTTTGAAGAAAGTCATATTGAATGTCATTAATTTTTACCTTTGCGATGACTTTGATTTTGCTTCATGAGTACTCTTTTCATAACTAGTTTAAGATGTTGGTCGACGGTGGTTATCATGGCCAAAGTCAAACTCTCCTCATATTCCCTAGACCAAATACGCATTTCTCTCTCCCTGGCATAGCTTGGGCTATTTTTTAGTTGGAACAGTCAGGTCAGAATGAGGGAAGAGGTGCTGTCAGGGTTGTTGTTGTGAGGCCCTGTGGTAGCCAGAGTGCAACCATGGGCTTGAGCTGTAGATAAACATGTCCTGTTTGGCCAATGGATAAGGCACTTTTTCACGTTTAAATGTTGGATTTTTTTTTAATTGGGTTAGCTGGTAAGTAGAGTAAGTTATCAGGAAGAGTATGACCATTCCAATAAAGGGATTGAGTGACTCCACTTTTCTTTAAGCGCAACAAATCTGCTGCTTCAGAAAAGAAAGAAAGATGAAATAACAATGAAGACTCTGGCCAAATAAAGTGCATGCTTATAAATTTGGTGTTTTACTTGGTTAGCCTAGACCCAGATCACACGGATTGTTGGGTATAGCTCCGTAAACTGCTGTGCCTCCGTTCTGCTCTCTGGAAACTGGAGATGATAGCTGTCACTAAATTACATTCAGGAAGATTGCAGAAATTCCTGAATGTAATTTAGTGGCAGCTATCATCTCCCATTTGTCACCTATGTGGAGAATCTTGGATACAAAGGATAAGTACGTACAAATATTGTGACTGTTACATTGTGAGCATTTAATCATGCCAGATCATATTGGATCTCATGTCTGGTTCCTATCATATTGATTTTTTAATTCCTTCGGTGGTTGGTAAGATACTTCAAATTGATTTAGGATCATTTAAATGTACCCATCATTAAAGAAATAAAAAGCAACACGAACTTCAACGTAAACTGTAACTTTTTGTCATGCCAAGAGTAAAAGTTCTACTGGGCTGTTGTAGACTCTGTTTCTTTAAAGAAGAAAAGCAATTATGCCAAAATTAACAACTGCAGTGCCACTCATTTTGACTGTAGTCCCATATCATATGTGTTACTAATAAGCCTGGGTCATTTTAATTGCCAGTTGCAACACACATAATTCACTGCACAAACTTGTAATTATTGTACCAAAAATAGTTAAGAAACTTGTTCAGTTATGCTGAAGTACTGTAACATGAAAGATGACTTTTAAGATTAGAAACATATGTGAGTCTAGAAATGTTTACTGCTGTCTCACACAAGAAATGTTTTTGCCCAGTTTTGCAAAATCTTTTCTTTAAAAGAAATATTCATCATTTACACTAAACTTCAGCAAAATGTAATATCTATATATAGGGCTTGAAGTAAGCAAATAAAGTAAAATGTAACTGTGTAACCTATTGAAAATACAGCAATTACTAGTTGAATTTAGAATGGAATGAAATGAAAAGTATAAGGCAACATTTTTGTGTTTTTTTTTCTTACAGGCTATTTTTGAGCTTTCCCAGGGGGAAGAAGACTTGATCGAGGACTTGAAATTAGCAAAAAAGGTATTTTTTTTTCCTCCTGAAAATACATTCTCAAAATCTATTGGGTTTTTTGTTATGAAAAATACTTTTTTTTCCACAATTCCTCCTGACAAAAGAAAGAGTCATTAAATATTGAGTGGGACATGCTCCACCTAACTAGTGAGGTGGAGATGGAATTGCTAAAACTATGCCCAGAACTACTTATAAATGGATTTATTCTGGAGCTTCTAATACATTCCAAAACTTATTTTATGCAACAAGAACAAATTGTGACAATCCTGGCTAAGAGAGCCCTAACAAACATTTCCAAAAATCTCCAGATCTGGGAAGCACTCACTTCTCAATACCCCTCCCAGCGGGAAAGCTCTTTTACATAGAATGTCAATCACTCATCTGCTGATCTCAGCTGGAGCACATCCAATTACCGGGGAAGAATTAGGCAAGGAGGCAGGGGCTAGAGCCCCGAAGAGAATACCCAGGGCCACAGAGAAAGAAGTCCCTGCCAGGGTTCCAGGCAGGAAGAAGTATATCATTGGTGTTTCCCAGAAAGGCTGAGGTCAGCAAGTTGAACTACCAGGAAAGGAACTATGGATGACATACCCAGAGAGGAGCAGCTGCTAAGGAAAATATAACAGTGTTTCAGGTAGGCGGGAACCCAGATTTAAGTTAGGAATAAGAGTGGAGATAGGGGTCATTCCCTAGATCTAGTTTAAGATTCTGTTGCACAACTGTTGAAACCTTTAACCCTGGGAAATGTTGGGTTGATCTGATTATAATCTGTTGTCTTGGACTCTCCGAAGCACTTAGTACAGTGCTCTGCACATAGTGAGTACTCAATAAACCAATTAATTGAACCAGAGGGAGTGCCTGAAAAATCTCTGTGATGTTTTTGTTGTTGGCGAAGTGCTAGGGTAAGTACAATCAAATCCGATACAGTCCCTGTCCCTACCTGGGGCTCACGGTCTAAGGAGAAGGGACAACAGGTGTCGTTTGGGAAAACTGAGTCACAGAGAAGTTAAATGACTTGGCCGTGGTCAGACAGCAGGGAAGTGGTGGAGCCGGAATTAGAATCCACGCCTCCTGACTCTCAGTCCTGTGCTCTTTCCACTAGGCCATGCTGCTTCCTATGTGTGTGGAACTTGCTAATTTGGAGGGTCTTGCTATCACAGGGATGAAGCAGGCATAAGATTTCGCTCCTGATCTCAGTAGTCAGCCAGTGGGGTGACAGACTGCATAGCTGCGAACCCTATATAATGATTGTGATATTTGTTAAACTCTTACTGATGTCCCAAGTGCTAGGGTAGATACTTGGTATTCAGGTCAGACAAAGTCCCCGCCCCAACCAGCATCCACATTCTAAGTGTGAGGGAGAACAGGTATTGGATCCCCATTTTACAGATGAGGAAACTGAGGCTCAGAGGAGTTAAGTGACATGCCCAGGGACTCAGAGCAGGACTTAGAACCCAGGTCCTTTGACTCACAGGCTGCACTCTTCCAACTAGGCCATACTGCTTCCCTAAATGCTCCCTAAATGCTCGGGGTTGGGGGCAGGAGGGTACCAAATGTCAGAGTCCTGGAATTGCAGTAGCATACTACTAGAGCAATCATCGTGAGCAGTAGCTTGGAGCCCCCAAAAAGCCCTGACCCTAGCTGTAAATTTCCTTAGGCTCTAGGTATCTGGATGTCCAACCCTAAAAAGGCGACTAGGTCATCACACAAATATATATCTGAGATAATAATTTGGCCCAGATCCACCCTGCTTTGCATTTTAAAGATTCATATATAGCGAAGCCATCCTAGGTGAATGCTAGTGAGGAGGACAGAGGTCTTTGTATGTGCTTCTTCTTACGTGGAGGAAATTGATATGGCTTGGTAATTTGCCCTCTTGCCTTTGACAAAATGTAAAGAAATGTTGGTTTTCCTTATGTTACACCCTGGTGGACTAATGGACTGGTAAAATTTTCAAAACCTTTCTGCAAGACTGACATTAAATATATCAATCCCAATCCCATGCACTCAGTTATCCAAGTCAATGGCAGGAAGCAGATAAGCAATTTCAGAAGATCCCTAGGAGTCTCCTTATTATTGCTTCAGCCACTGAAGGCATGGCGGGACACTTTCCTTCTGATCAAGCTCAACAGCATCAAATTTTAACTCAGATTTTGAAATATAATTTTAAGACAAAACCTCCTTACCAAATAGCCACCTATCTCGTCCCCTAATTCCTCCACCACTGCAGAGGCTCTCTTTTTTTTATGACTCTCAAAGCACTTGCCCCCTTCTTTATTCCCTCCCTGACCACCAGGAGGCTTCTTTCCAATGGCTTCTTCCCCACTCCTTTCAAACATGCCTATAATGATAATAATAATAATTGTGGCATTTGTTAAGTGGTTACTATGTTCCAGGCACTATTTTAAGCACTGGAGTGGATACAGGCAAATAGGGTTGGGCACAGTCCCTATCCCACATGGGACTCACAGTCTTCATCACAGTTCCTTCATGGAGAAGGAACGTGGCTCAGTGGAAAGAGCACGGGCTTTGGAGTCAGGGCTCATGAGTTCGAATCCCAGCTCTGCCACTTGTCGGCTGTGTGACTGTGGGCAAGTCACTTAACTTCTCTGTGCCTCAGTTCCCTCATCTGTAAAATGGGGATTAAGACTGTGAGCCCCACGTGGGACAACCTGATTCCCCTATGTCTACCCCAGCGCTTAGAACAGTGCTCGGCACATAGTAAGCGCTTAACAAATACCAACATTATTATTATTATTATTATTATTCATCCCCATTTTACAGATGAGGTAACTGAGGCACAGAAAAATGAAGTGACTTGCCAGAGGTCACACAGCAGATAAGTGGCAGAACCGGTAATAGGACCCAGTTCCTTCTGACTCCCAGGCCTGTGGTCTATCCAGTAGGTCATGCTGCTTCTCAGTGTCTCCCCATCCTAAAAAATACCCTCCCTAGACGCCATGGCACCCTCTAATTATTGCCCCATCTCCTTCCTACCATTCCTTTCCAAACTCTCTGAGCAAGTTGTCTACACCTGCTGTCTCCACTTCCTCTCCTCCAACTCTCTCCTTGATCCCCTCCAATCTGGCTTCCACCCCCTTCACTCCACCAAAATTGCCCTCTCTAAGGTCACCAATGATCTCCTTCTTCTCTCTGTGGGCAGGGAATATGTCTACCAACTCTGTTACATTGTATGCTCCCAAGCGCTTAGTACAGGGCTGTGCACATAGTAATCAATCAATCATATTTATTAAGCCCTTACTGTGTGCAGGGCACTGTGCTAAGCACTTGGGAGAGTACACACAATAACAGGCACATTTCCTGCCCACAATGAGCTTACAGTCTAGAAGGGGAGACAGACATTTTGTAAATAAATTAATTACAGATATAAGTGGTGAATAAAGGGAGCAAGACAGGGAGATGCAAAAGAGAGTGGAAAAAGAGGAAACGAGGACTTAGGGAAGTCTTCTTGCAGGAGGTGTGTTTTCAATAAGGCTTTGAAGGTGGGGAAGTAATTTCTGTTGGTTATGAAAAGAGATGGTGTTCCAGGCCAGAGGCAGGACATGGGTGAGAGGTCGGCAGCATGATAGACCAGATCTAGGAACAGTGAGTAGGTAGGCATTAGGTGAAGTGTGGGGGCTGGGTTGTAATAAGAGAGTAGTGAGGTGAGGTAGGAGGGGGCAAGGTGCTTGAGTGCTTTAAAGCCTATGGTAATGAGTTTTTGTTTGATGCAGAGGTAGATGAGCAACCACTGGAGGTTCTTGAGGAGTGGGGAAACATGGACCCAACATTTCTGTAGAAAAATGATCTGGGCAGCAGAGGGCAGTATGGACTGGAGTGGAGGCTGATAGAGTAATCAAGGTGGTGGCAGTTTGGATGGAGAGGAAAGGGTAGATTTTAATGATAAATATGATAGGTAAATATTATGGATTGATTGCTGCCTGCAAAAGCTTCCCAGTGCAATCAGAATATGCTACCAGGTTCCCAAGAAGGGGCTCTGACACTTTATCTGTGCAAGCAGAGGCAAAATCCATAGTCTAGTGCTCTGGTCAGCAACCTCTGACTTAATAATTATAGTATTTGTTAAGTGCTTACTATGTCTCAAGCACTGTGCTAGAGGGCAGCACACTCAACCATTCTGAACAGCCTGCCTGGTGTCTACTTCTGAGATGGCCACAGCTCTTCCAGAAGACAGTAAGTCTTCTGATTTAGAACAGCTGCTCTGGAGACACGTCCCTCCCGTTCAATCTCCCTGGTGCACCATGTCTATCAATGGCAGTGGCACTGTGGCCACCTAGGATGGTAGCCCACTGTCTAGGCCTGTGGCTGTAGTCCTTGAATATGGCAGTTGAGGCCACACCATGGCAAGCCTTCTTGGAAATTCAAGACACATTGGGCCAATTTGCCCTAATCATCCTCTCAATTTAGGACAGCAACTGTTTTGGGTTGCTGATCGCTTCCTTAGTGGATAACCTAGTACAACTGTCTTTAAGAACTCTGAAGTTCAAAGCTACATGGCCCTTGTCTGCCAACAGGAAAGCCCATGCAAACAACTAAGACTTAAGACTTCTGGGAAGCAGCGTGGCTCAGTGGAAAGAGCATGGGCTTTGGAGTCAGGGCTCATGAGTTCGAATCCCAGCTCTGCCACTTGTCGGCTGTGTGACTGTGGGCAAGTCACTTAACTTCTCTGTGCCTCAGTTCCCTCATCTGTAAAATGGGGATTAAGACTGTGAGCCCCACGTGGGACAACCTGATCCCTCTATGTCTACCCCAGCGCTTAGAACAGTGCTCGGCACATAGTAAGCGCTTAACAAATACCAACATTATTATTATTATTTTGCGGGAAAACACCATGGTTGTTGCCCCAGATCCTCAGATAATATGTGCAATAACACCAAAAGCATGAAAGCTTGCATGTCATATTTGGGGATTTAATCAATCGATCAATCAATGGTATTTATTGAGTGCTTACTATGTGCAGAGCACTGTACAAAGTGCTTGGGAGAGTACAGTACAATAGAGTAGGCAGCCATGTTCCCTGACTGCCATGAGTTTACAATCTAGAGGGGGAGACAGGCATTAATATAAATGAATAATTTATAATATACAATTTAAAAGATATGAGCATAAGTGCTGTAGGGTTATGGGTGGGGGTAATAGCAAGTGCCCCAAGGTCACAGATCCAAGTGCATGAGCAACAATTCTATGTTTGCCCTGTCCACACCCTTCATGATCTTGTAATTTTCATTCATGTCACCTTTCAGCCTATCGAGACTGAAGTTCCGAATCTTTTTAATGTATCACCCAAATACTCCATCCCTCTGACCATTTTAGTTGCTGTTCTCAATTTTAATAATTGTGGTATTTAAGCATTTAGTGTCAGGCACTGTTCTAAGCACTGAGGTAGATACAAGCAAATTTGGTTGGACACAGCCCCTCTCCCATATAATAGTAATAATGATGGTATTTGTTAAGCACTATGTGCCAAGCACTCTTCTAAGCGCTGGGGTGGAGGCAAGGTAATCAGTTTGTCCCATATGGGGCTTTCAGTCTTAATCCCCATTTTACAGATGAGGTAACTGAGGCACAGAGAAGTTAAGTGATTTGCCCAAAGTCACACAGCTAATAAATGGCAGAGCCAGGATTAGAATCCATGACCTCTGACTCCCAAGCCTGTGCTCTTTCCACGAAGCCACGCTGCTGGGTTCACAGTCTTAATTCCCATTTTGCAGATGAGGTGACTAAGGCACAGAGAAGTGAAGTAACTTGCCCAAGGTCACACAGCAGACAAGTGATGGAGCCGGGATTAGAACTCATGTCCTTCTGACTTCCAGGCCTGTGCTGTATCTACTTGGCCACTCTGATTTGTTCTTCATAAAATATTGCAAAACTGCATATGGTATTCCATGTGTAGTAATGCTGTGGTCTTATCCAGTGGCAAAACCATGTATTTGTTTTGTATTCCATTCCTGATGTTGATCAACATTTGACTGGCCTTTTTGGCTGTTGCCCCGTGTTGGAGCATTCCCCTCCAATCTCATAATTAGATTGTTTAAGTCTTAAGCATGAATCCTTGTCAAAGGCCTTTTGATGATCTAATTATATTGTATTTACCAGCTCTTCTCCATCCATATGCACACTAACTCCTTCATAAGAACGCCAGCAGATTAGTAAAGTATGATTTCCCCTACCAGAAGCCATGTTGTCTTTTCTCCAGTGGAATGTGTTTTTCTAAGAGCTCCCTGATCCTGAACACAAATATCGACTCTACAAATTTTCCAGGCAGAGAAGTGTGTAATTCCCAGAATCTCTCTGGGAACTTGTCTTAAAGATGGGAGTTATGTTGGCGATCTATCAGTCTTCTGAAAGAGGCCGTTTGTAAAGAAAGATTCATTGTACACTTCCTCTTCCAGATCTTACCAGGAATTATGCAACTTCCCCTCTAAATTCCTCAGAACTCTGGGGTGAATACCATCTGGTCCTGATGATTTGTTTATATCTTGTTTATCAATTTACCCTAAATCATCCTGTGTAGCCACCTCATTTTGATCCAGTTCTTCTGGCCCATTGGCTTCCAAAAACGATTAAGAATTTATTTACATCTTTCTCAGTAAAGACCGAGCAAAACAATTCACTCATTTTAGTGTAAAAACATCAAGAATATAATCTTGATTATAAAATATCCATATCCAGAAAACTGAGTTATCTGTGTTCCTGGGTTGATCCTGGGGGTCCCTGCAGCCCCCTTATCAGAGCAGAAATTGGAGTAAACATAGCCAAGAACATTGCAAAGACCTCAGGTCAGGTCCTTGAGCCTGTTGCTTCAGTGTCCTCAGATAAAAAATATAGAACTCAATAATCCTGAATGTTCAGGTATCCAGACTCTACCTCATCCCAAGCATTCCATATACTTCCATTTTTACTGCAACTCTAATGAAATCGTGAAGCTTGATCTACTGTCCACCTTTGGAAACTAATGTCATACAACCACACTTATTTGGTTCTGTATCCTTTTCAGTGTAGAGATTTGCGGTAATTCACCCTTTATACTTTTGCTGTTATTGGAGAATGTAGTCTGGTCAGGGCAAGTGGTGAAGTGTATCGATAAGATACACAAATGATGTGACAGTTCCAACCTGGTCTTTGATTTTCAATGTATGTCTCTATTTCTTTCATTGTTTATGCAGGCATATCATGACCCCATGCTTAAACTCTCCATAATGACAGAACAAGAGTTAAACCAAATTTTTGGAACACTGGACTCCTTAATCCCTCTGCATGAAGGTATCACACTGCAAGTTGTGACTTGCAGGCGTAATTAAGATGCATTAGCACAACTCTATTATTATTTGTGTATTAGTACTGTAAACCTTTACCCTACTTTCAGCTATGTCCATCTTTGATTGTCTAACAATTAAATATTTTGCGTCATTCCAGATCTTCTCAGTCAGCTTCAGAAAGTAAGGAAGACCGACGGATCCACTGACCATGTCGGCCACATCCTGGTGGGCTGGGTAAGACGTCCGATTCAAAATTTCATTTTTCTCTTATACTGGCTATTTGACTTTTATCATCCTGCTTTCCACAATTCATCAATTTAAAATAGGGAGGAAACCAAGAAGGGTTGCTTTCCACTCCACGAATCCTAAAGATGGATTGCAGCACCTTCAAAATCCAGGGAAGGAGATGCTGCCATTACCACCCTATGTAGTTTGCTAATTGTATGTGTGTCATTCTTACTGATTTTTAAAAGTGTCTGTTAAATAGAGACAACACAGAAACATCTCCCCTACCCCCAGTGCCAGGGATGTTCCCAGCTGCTTATTGTCCATTCATTCAGTTGTATTTATTGAGTGTTTACTGTGTGCAGAACACTGTACTAAGCGCTTGGGAAAGTACACTACAGCAATAGAGACAAGCCCTGTCCACAATGAGCTCCCAGTCTAGAGGTGGGGAGACAGACATCAATACAAGTAAACAGACATGTACATTACAACCAAAAATAAAAATATGGCAAGAGTCTATATCAATACAGGCAAGACATAGAATGATCCAGTACAAGCCCAGTCCTGAGATGATTAGCCCCAAAATAAACCAGTACAGGGCAGCAGAGTGTGAACAATTGGGAATTATTGAGCACTTACCTGTACTGTTTAGCTTTGCTCTCTGTCTCCCCCGATTAGACAGTGAGCCATTTATTGGGCAGGGATTGTCTCTGTTGCCGAATTGTACATTGCAAGTGCTTAGTACAGTGCTCTGCACATAGTAAGCGCTCAATAAATACTATTGAATGAGTGAATGAATACTAAGCACTTAAGCAGAGTGCAGTAGCTTTAGTAAACACAATCCCTGCCCTCAGAGCTAGTAGGGGAGGCAGACATTAAAATAAATTACAGGTAGGGGAAGGAACAGAGTATAATTATGGATCTGTACAAGTGTTGTGGGGTTAGGGGTGGGGTGAGTGTCACAGTGCTTAAGGGGATATGGACTTTTAAATGTATAGATGACACAGAAGGGAGGGAGAATAAGATAGGGAAATGAGAGGTTAATTAGGAAAGACTTCCTGAAGGAGTTATGATTTTAATAGGGCTTTGAAGATGGGGAAAGTGGTGTTCAGTTGGATAGGAAGGGGGAGGGAGTTCTAGCAAGGGACAGGACGTAAGCAAGGGGTTGAAAGCTAGAGAGATGAGATCGAGGTATAATGAATAGGTTGGTGTTAAAGGAGTGAAGTGTGTGGGCTGGGTTGTAGTGGGAGAAGAGCGAGGTTAGGTAGGTGGGGAGAGCTATTTGAGTTCCTCAAATCCAGTGGTAAGGAGTTTCTGTTTGATGTGCAGATACATGGGCAACCATTGAAGGTTTTTCAGGTGTGGGGAATTGTGCTTGGAAAGATTTAATAGAAAAACGATACAGGAGAGGGCAGAGATGGGAAGGGTCAGCCAGGAGGCTGATGCAGTAGTCGAGGCAGGATATGACAAGTGCTTAGACCAGTATGGTAGCAGTTTGAATGGAGAGCAAGGGGCAGATTTTAGAGATGTTGCGAAGGAAGGACCGACAGGATTTGGTGACCACGGACTATGTGGGTTTAAGGAGAGAGAAGAGTTGAGGATGATGCTGAGGTTGTGGGCTTGTGAGATGGGAAGGATAGTGGTGTTGTCTATAGTGATGGGCAAATCGGGGGAAGAAGAGGGTTTAGGTGGGAAGATGAACAGAAACATATAGACAAGAGTGAGCAACACTTCAGAAACCCACAGGCAAGAAATGGAGGCCACGGCAGTCAAATCTCAACTGTTTAGCTATTGATTCTTCTGTTAGTGAACTATACACATCTTTTGCTTATCCTGCTTTTTCTTCCTGTCCCTGCCTTTTGGCCATTTCACTGCTCTTCAGCAACTGTACAAGGAATCCTCTCTGGAAGGAGACAGGAAAGAAAATAAAACTCACCTTAGTATCTCTGGAATAAAAATTTAACTAAGCCCAAACAGATCAAAAAATATAATTTTAGCAGTTTACACTTTCTTTATCTACAGTATCCTTACCCACTTCACCCTGGATAATTGAATGTTCACTATAGTAATATGTAAGCATGTCCCTTACACTTAAGCACGAATAACTCAACATGAACAAAACAGCCTAACTGCAGTCATATCATAATAACCTAATAATAGCAGTGTAACAACTCCTCAGATGCACATACAATACTAGTTCTTGTAATAATAATAATAATAATATGTGTTAAGTACTGTACTAAGTGCTGGGATAGATTAGATACAAGATAATCAAGTTGGGCACAGTATAATCAGATCAGATAGTCGAGAGAAGCAGCGTGGCATAGTGGAAAGAGTACAGGCTTGGGAGTCAGAGGTCATGGGTTCTAATCCCAGCTCTGCCACTTACCAGCTGTGTAACTTTGGGCAAGTCACTTGCTTCTCTTTGCCTCAATTACCTCATCTGTAAAATGGGGATTAAGATTAAGGCTGTGAGCCCCACGTGGGACAACCTGATTACCTTGTATCTACCCCAGCCCTTAGAACAGTGCTCTGCACATAGTAAGTGCTTAACAAATGCCATTATTATTATGGGCTTGTGAGATGGGAAAGATAGTGGTGTTGTCTATAGTGATGGGCAAGTCGGGGGAAGAAGAGGGTTTAGGTGGGAAGATGAACAGAAACATATAGACAAGAGTGAGCAACACTTCAGAAACCCACAGGCAAGAAATGGAGGCCACGGCAGTCAAATCTCAACTATTCAGCTATTGATTCTTCTGTTAGTGAACTATACACATCTTTTGCTTATCCTGCTTTTTCTTCCTGTCCCTGCCTTTTGGCCATTTCACTGGGACTCACAGTCTAAGAAGGGAGAGCAGATATTGAATCTCCACTTTGCAGACGAGGAAAGTGAGACCCCGAGAAGTTAAGTGACTTGCCCAAAGCCACACAACAGGCAAGTGGCAGAACTGGGACTAAAACCCAGGTCCTCTCTGACGTCCATGCCTGAGTTCTTTCCACTAAGCCATGCTGCTTCTCTGAAGCTTCATCATGAAATATTTTTTAATGGTACTTGTTTAGTGCTTCTGTACTAAGTGCTGGAGTAGATACAAGATCATCAGGTTGGACACAGCCTCTATCTCATATGGGGCTCACAGTCTATGTAGGAGGGAGTAGAATTTAATCTCCATTTTACAGATGAGGTATCTGAGGCACAGAGAAGTTAAGCGCTTTGCCCAGGGTCACACAGCAGACAAGAGGCAGAGCCAGGATTAGAAACCAAGTCCCTTGATTCTCAGGCCCATGCTCTTTCCACTAGGCCTGCTGCTTCAAAGCTCTTTCCACCTCAGTACAGCATTTTTGGATGGGGCATTTGAGGAAAAACATGTAAAATAAACCTAGCAGTACCCTCAGGTCAACAATCCTCCCACACTTAGCACTGCCAAGTTTGCACAGAGTAAATCAAAACCAAACAGCCTGTGTCATCTCAGAGGTTTCGATATAAAGTTAACAATAAAGAAAAGGACATACATGCAGTATAGGATTTGCTCATTCATTCAATCGTATTTATTAAGTGTTTACTGTGTGCAGAACACTGTACTAAGCACCTGGGAAAGTACAATGCAACAATAAACAGTGACATTCCTTACCGACAATGAGCTCACAGTCTAGAGTGGGGGAGACAGGCATCAATACAAATAAAGAAAATTACAGATATATACATAAGTTCCTTCGTTCATTCAATTGTACTGAGTGCTTACTGCATGCAGAGCCCTGTACTGAGAGCTTGGGGGAGTACAGTCTGATAATATAGTAGACATATTCCCTGCCCACAGTGAGCTTACAGTCTAGAGAGGGAGACAGACATGAATAGAAATAAATCAATGACAGATGTGGACATAAAGTGCTAAAACTTATTGCCAGAGTTCTTAAATCATCCCTCGGAGGTAGGCAGCGGTGAGTATATTCTCCATTTTATTGATGGAGAACCTTAATTGTGGTACTTGTTAAGCACTTACTAAGAGTCAAGCACTGTACTAAGCGCTTGGGGGGGGGGAGTAGAAGATAATCAGGTCCCACATGGGGCTCACAGTCTAATTAGGAAGGAGAACAGGCAGAGAGAAATTTCATAACTTGCCCAAGGTTCACAGTCAGAGGCAGACAGAAACAAGACCCAGGGACACAGAGGTAGACACACATAAGACCAATATATTTGTGTTTTCCTTACTCTCCCTTCCCCCTCTCCACTCCCCCTGCCCCCACCAACTTTGTTTCCCCTTTCCTCTTGTTGGTTAGCCTCACTTTCCCCTCCCCACACCAATAGAGTCCTCACCCCATTCATTTACTGGATCTTCCTGCTTCTCCTCCAGCTCCGGGTTCTCCTTCGGGCTCCCTTTCCCTTCTATTTTTCTTTCTAATTCATTAAGGTCAGCCAGGTTCTGGGAGGGCTGCTTAGGAAAGAGGAATGGTGGCTGGGGAAAAGTATGGGCTGGTCTTTGTGGCCACACCTGGGAGAAAGAGACAGGCCAAGCCCCTGGCAAGAAGGAAGGAGTAGGGTGATGACAACCAGCTGGAGCTGAGACCTATATATTTATTATCTTCTCCGCCCGTGTTCCTGGAATAATTCTGCATAGGAAAACTACAGCATCAATAAGCTCCACTGTTTTACTGCGTTTCTCAAACAGCAGAATGTTTAGTCTGTTAGCCAAGATTTGTTGGTGTGTTATCGTGCAATCTGCTCCCAGAGGATTCTGGGGAATGGCCTCCTGGACCTTGGCACTGCCAAGTTTGTACGGACCAAATCAAAGCCAAACAGCCTCTCCTCTCCCCCTGCACCCACCCACACACACTGTCTCCCCCAGCTGGCTGCTGTTCCAGTCCAGGTTCCATTGGAACATTGGTGACCAGGCTCGGGATTCTGGCAGGCAAACTAGACTTAGAGGCTTGGAAACTGCTGGAGGAGCAGGATGGAACTGGCTGTCATTCTGGCCTGTTGTTCAACTTTCTCAACTGCTTAGAGCAGTGCATTGCACCCAATTAACCTTACTACCACTACCGTGGTGAATCTCCAAACCTGCCAGAGGGACTAACTCCATGTTCTGGTCGCTTCCTTTTCAGAGGAGACCCATCCCCTTTTACCTCTTAAAAAATATTTGCACCCAGCCACCTTTTCTGTTTTACTGCCATCTTCACTCTCTCATTCTCTGCTGGCTCTTCCCTCCCCTCTGCCTTCAAACAAGCCCAAGTCTCTCCATACTGAAAAAGTCATTCCCCAGTGAGGGACTGCCTAGCCAGCAGTCATTCCCCAAATTCCAAATCAGTAGACAGTTTTCATAGACAGTATTCAATAAAGTATTTATAAATACTATATTTACCATGCAGTAGGGACCCACGTTTTAGGGATCTGCAATTGGTGATGCCCCCAAACCACTGCAAGCTCAACCCCCACCCTCTCTCTTTCTCCTTCTCTCTCCCCTCCCCCCCAACACACACCATTTACATCCAGTCTGCCTTTTGTCATCCTCAGTTCATTCATTCAATTCAGTCATATTTATTGAGCGTTTACTATGTGCAGAGCACTGTACTAAGCACTTGGAAGGAACATTTCGGCAACAGATAGAGACAATCCCTCCCCAACAACGGACTCTCAATATACTGAACAATATGTGCTGAAGCTATGCAGTCAGTGGAGGACAGGCCTAGCAAGAATCCTGAAAAACAGCTGGCTAATGTGGGCAGTGAAGCAAGGCAATCCCCTCTTGGGTCATGTCATCAGAGCACAGCATCTGCGCGATGCCTCGTTCACTTTGGCTGTAAATGGTTCCTGTAAAATCAAAGATTTTGCATGCACTTTACATGGGGCTGGCTGCACCCCTACCAACTTGCTCATTACACTCCGTGCCCCAGGGGGAACCCAAGTTGCCCCCTGAGGAAGCAGTGCTCTGCACATAGTAAGTGCTCAGTAAATACGATTGAATGAAATAAATATAATTGAATGAATGAAGCAGCACTGCCCACACTACCATCCTGAAGCAGCATGGCCTAGTGGCAAGAGCACGGGCTTGGGAGTCAGAGGTTGTGGGTTCTAATAATAATGTTAATAATGTTGGTATTTGTTAAGCGCTTACTATGTGCTTACTGTGTCTGCTGTATGACCTTGGGCAAATCACTTCACTTCTCTGGGCCTCAGTTACCTCATCTGTAAAATGGGGATTGAGACTGTGAGCCCCACGTGGGACAACCTGATTACCTTGTATTCACCCAGCGCTTAGAACAGTGCTTGGCACAAAGTTAGTGCTTAACAAATACCATCATTATTATTATTATCCTGATAATCAATTTTTCCCTCAGGCTTATCTGTTTTCTTGGGAGGAGAATCCCATCATCACCATCTCCTTGAACACAAGTACCAGGTCATCTGTTCTTTGTATCTTTTGTTCAGTGCAGATGAGAGAAGCATAAGTACCCTGGCATTCACACCCCATTCAGTTCAGACATTCCTGGGCTTTTCTTCTTGGATTTGGAACCTGGGTTGGGGGAGGGGCTTCCAGCCTTCTTGCAGTGTTCCCCAGAGATGATTTAGTCATCAGCTTCCTGATAACCTCAGTTCTCCCCGGATTCCTGCTCTTTAGGGTTTTCTGGAGGCTGGGCTGGCCTCTTCTAGCTTTCCACTGGCGTTAACAAGGTCTTTTCTAGGTGCTTTGTTCTGGGTTTCAGGATCCTTCATATTCCAGAGTGTAACTCATCAAAGGTTTTTTTGGTTTGGGGGGGCTTTTTAGGGTTTTAAATGCTTATTATGGTCAAACACTGTTTTAAGCACTGAGGTAGGTACAAGTTAATTAGGTCAGACACAGTCCTCGTCTCTCATGGAGCTCACAGTCTAAGTAGGAAGGAGAACAGATATTTAATCCCCATTTTGCAGTTGAGGAGACTGAGACACTGAGGAGTTAAGTGACTTGCCCAAGGTCAACAAGCAATCGATAGAGCTAGGATTAGAACCTAAATCCTTCCGACTCCCAGGCTCGTGCTCTTTCCACTAGGCCATGCTGCTTCTCTTCTTCCTTTTCTTTTTAGACAAAGACATTGCGTAAAGAAAAACACCAACATACACACATGCAGTGTGGCCTAAAGGAAAGAGCCTGTATGAAGAATTGAGAAGCAGCATGGCCTAGTGGAAAGAGCATGGCCCTGGAAGTCAGAGGACCTGATTTCTAATCCCAGCTCTGGCAGTTGCTTTCTGTGTGACCTTGGGCAAGTCACTCAACTTCTCTGGGTTTCAGCTATCTCATTTGTAAAATGGGTATTAAGTCCTCATTTCTCCAGTGTAGACTGTGGTGTGGGACAGAGACTGTGTCCAACTGGATAAACTTATATCCATCCCAGCAGTTAGAACAGTGCTTGACACCTAGTAAACACAACAAATACTATGAAAAAAAGAGAGCATGGGCCTGGGAGTCAGAGGACCTGGGTTCCAATCCCAGCTCTGCCACTTGTCTTTTGAGTGACTTTGGGCAAATCACTTCACTTCTCTGGTCCTGTTCTCCTTCCAACTTAGACTGTGATACCAATTTGGGACAGGGACTGTGTCCAACCTGATTATAGTAAACATTGCCCTTAGCAATCTACAATAAACAAATTAAAAATTACAACAGTACAAATAACAGTTCACTACTGCCTGAAGGGATTAGTTCTCAGTTGCCCTTTTTTTAAATAGTACTTGTTAAGCACTAAGCACTGCGCTGTATTAAGTGCTGGGGTTTGACACATTCTGTGTCCCACTTGGGGCTCGCAGTTTAAGTAGGATGGAGTTTTCATTCATTCATTCACATTTATTGAGAGCACACAGTCAGCACTTGGACTAAGCACTAAGCACTTGGGACAGTAGAATATAACAATAATCAGACAGAGAAGCAGTGTGGCCTAGTGGAAAGAGCACAGGCCTGGGAGTCAGGTGATCAGGGTTCTAATCCTGGCTCTGCCACATGTCTTCTGAGTGACCTTGGGTAAGTCACTTGACTTCTCTATGCCTCAGTTTCCTCATCTTTAAAGTGGGAGTTCAATTCTACTCCCTCCTACTTATATTGTGAACCCTATGTGGGACAGGGACAGCGTCCAACCTGATTAACTTGAATCTATCACAGAATTTAGAACGGTGCTTAGCACATAGTAAGCGCTTAATTGTTATCATTAGGATTTAATCCTCATTTTACAGATGAAGTAGCTGAGGCACAAGAAGTAAAGTGACTTGTTCAGAGTCACATGGCAGACAAATGGTTGAGCTGGGATTAGAACCCAGGTCCTCTGACTCCCAAGTCTGGGTTCTTTCTCCTGGCCATGCTGCTTTTCTTCTTTCTGGGTTCCTCAAAGCTGCAGGACAGGATCAAATTGCCCCAACATTCTATAGTGTGGGATGGTAGGCTTCTGTCTGTCCCACCCTGTGACCATCAGGTGGAGGTGGCTCCAGTGATCAGAATCTCTTCCTAGGGGCACTGGAGCTCTGGTTGAGTGGGAAAGGAGGAAACACCAAGCGCATAGTGCCTCCCTTCTGCTCCTCTTCCCCAGTAGACAGGTCACAGGGCTGAGACTCGGGAGACCTGGGGTCTAATCCCAGATCTGCCCTGTATTGCTGTGTCACCTTAGGCAAGTCACTTTTTTATGTTAATTTTTTTATGGTATTTGTTAAGTGCTTACTGTTCTAAGCAGTGGCGTAGATATAGGTAAAATCGGGTTGTACACAGTCCCTGTTCCATGTGGGGCTCACAGTCTTGATCCCCATTTTACAGATGAGGTAACTGAGGCATGGAGAAGTGAAGTGACTTGCCCAAAGTCACACAGCAGACACGTGGCAGAGTCGGGATTAGAACCCAGGTCCTTTTGATTCCCAAGCCCATGCTCTATCCACTAGGCCACGCTGCAGGCACCATTCTAAGCACTGTAGATACAAGAAAAATCCGGTTGGATACAGTCCCTGTTCCACAGCACATGCTCTATCCACATTGCTTCTCTAACCTATCTGGGCCTGTTTTCCTTATCTGTTAAAAAGGTAATTAAACGCCTCCCTCCCTTTTAGATATAAACCCCACTTGGGACAGGGACTGTCTCTGATTCGATTGCCTCAAATTCACCATAGTTCTTAGCAGTGCTCACAGAAAGTGCTTAAAGAATGCAACACAACATTATGCATGTTTACCTAAATGCTAATGATGGATATAAATACCTAAGCAGAAATACATAAGCAATAGGGGTGGATGTTGGGTTCTGAAAATGCCAATTAGAATATATTTGTCTTTGCCTCGAAAACCTCTAAAGACTACTGATTTCTTTTCACACCAAAGAAAATCATCACAGCACTGGCTTCAGAAGTCTCCATCAGCTGGCTGCCTCTTGTCTATCCACACTCTCTTCTCCTTCTACACCCCTCCCAAACTAACCTTCTGATTATACTTCATGTGCAAATCTCCTATCTCCTGCATGGAACCCTTTCATCCTCAAATTTGCTTAACCAACTAACTCCCCTCTTTCAAAATCCTCCTCAAATGCTACCTTTTCCGAGAGGCATTCTCCGATTAATCACTACTTTCCTGGTCATGTCATCCCATCAGACATTTTAGCAGTCACATATATATCTGCTTACTTCTTTCTGATGTGTAGGTTCAAACATTTTTTTTAATAGTATTCATTCAATAGTATTTATTGAGCGCTTACTATGTGCAGAGCACTGTACTAAGCGCTTGGAATGAACAAGTCGGCAACAGATAGAGACAGTCCCTGCCGTTTGACGGGCTTACAGTCTAATCGGGGGAGACGGACAGACAAGAACAATGGCAATAAATAGAGTCGAGGGGAAGAACATCTCGTAAAAACAATGGCAACTAAATAGAATCAAGGCGATGTACATTTCATTAACAAAATAAATAGGGTAATGAAAATATATACAGTTGAGAAGACGAGTACAGTGCCGAGGGGATGGGAAGGGAGAGGGGGAGGAGCAGAGGGAAATGGGGGGAAAAGAGGGTTAAGCTGCGGAGAGGTGAAGGGGGGGTGGTAGAGGGAGTAGAGGGAGAAGGGGAGCTCAGTCTGGGAAGGCCTCTTGGAGGAGGTGAGTTTTAAGTAGGGTTTTGAAGAGGGGAAGAGAATCAGTTTGGCAGAGGTGAGGAGGGAGGGCGTTCCGGGACCGCGGGAGGACGTGGCCTGGGGGTCGACGGCGGGATAGGCGAGACCGAGGGACGGTGAGGAGGTGGGCGGCAGAGGAGCGGAGCGTGCGGGGTGGTCAGTAGAAAGAGAAAAGGGAGGAGAGGTAGGAAGGGGCAAGGTGATGGAGAGCCTTGAAGCCTAGAGTGAGGAGTTTTTGTTTGGAGCGGAGGTTGATAGGCAACCACTGGAGTTGTTTAAGAAGGGGAGTGACGTGCCCAGATTGTTTCTGCATGAAGATGAGCTGGGCAGCGGAGTGAAGAATAGACTGGAGCAGGGCGAGAGAGGAGGAAGGGAGATCAGAGAGAAGGCTGACACGGTAGTCTAGTCGGGAAATAATGAGAGCCCGTAGCAGTAAGGTAGCCGTTTGGGTGGAGAGGAAAGGGCGGATCTTGGCGATATTGTAAAGGTGAAACCGGCAGGTCTTGGTAACAGATAGGATGTGTGGGGTGAACGAGAGAGACGAGTCAAGGATGACACCGAGATCGCGGGCCTGAGAGACGGGAAGGATGGTCGTGCCATCCACGGTGATAGGGAAGTCTGGGAGAGGACCGGGTTTGGGAGGGAAGATGAGGAGCTCAGTCTTGCTCATGTTGAGTTTTAGGTGGCGGGCCGACATCCAGGTGGAGACATCCCAGAGGCAGGAGGAGATGCGAGCCTGAAGGGAGGGGGAGAGGACAGGTGCGGAGATGTAGATCTGCGTGTCATCTGTGTAGAGATGGTAGTCAAAGCCGTGAGAGCGAATGAGTTCACCAAGGGAGTGCGTGTAAATGGAGAACAGAAGAGGGCCAAGAACTGACCCTTGAGGAACTCCAACAGTTAAAGGATGGGAGGGGGAAGAGGCGCCAGCGAAGGAGACCGAGAATGACTGGCCAGAGAGATAAGAGGAGAACCAGGAGAGGACAGAGTCTGTGAAGCCAAGGTGAGATAAGGTATGGAGGCGGAGGGGATGGTCGACAGTGTCAAAGGCAGCAGAGAGGTCAAGGAGGATTAGAATGGAGTAGGAGCCATTGGACCAATGGAGCCAATATTAACGAGAAGCAGCATGGTGTAGTGGATAGAGCACAGGCCTGGGAGTCAGAAGATCATGGGTTCTAATCCTCTCGGCCACTTGTCTGCTGTGTGACCTTGGGCAAGTCACTTCACTTCTCTGTACCTCAGTTACCTCATCTGTAAAATGGGGATTGAGACTGTGAGCCCCATGTGGGACACTCTAGGCTTCAAGGCTCTACATCACCTTGCCCTTCCTACCTCTCCTCCCTTCTCTCTTTCTACCACCCACCCCGCACGCTCCGCTCCTCTGCCGCCCACCTCCTCACCGTCCCTCGGTCTCGCCTATCCCGCCGTCGACCCCTGGGCCACGTCCTCCCGCGGTCCTGGAACGCCCTCCCTCCTCACCTCCGCCAAACTGATTCTCTTCCCCTCTTCAAAACCCTACTTAAAACTCACCTCCTCCAAGAGGCCTTCCCAGACTGAGCTCCTCTTCTCCCTCTACTCCCTCTGCCACCCCCCCTTTACCTCTCCGCAGCTAAACCCCCTTTTTCCCCTTTTCCCTCTGCTCCTCCACCTCTCCCTTCCCATCCCCACAGCACTGTACTCGTCCGCTCAACTGTATGTATTTTCATTACCCTATTTATTTTGTTAATGAATTGTACATCGCCTTGATTCTATTTAGTTGCCATTGTTTTTACGAGATGTTCTTCCCCTCGTCTCTATTTATTGCCATTGTTCTTGCCTGTCCATCTCCCCCGATTAGACTGTAAGCCCGTCAAACGGCAGGGACTGTATCTGTTGCCGACTTGTTCATCCCAAGCGCTTAGTACAGTGCTCTGCACATAGTAAGCGCTCAATAAAGACTATTGAATGAATGAATGAATGACAGGGACTGTGTCGAACCCTACTTGCTTGTATCCACCCCAGCGCTTAGTAAAGTTCATGACACACAGTAAGTGCTTAACAAGTACCACAATTATTATTTAACTGCTTACTATGTGTTAGGCATTGTACTAAGCTCTGGGGTAGATACATGAGGCTCATCTGTAAAATCCCCAATTTATAGATAAAACTGAGGCCCAGAGAAGTTGAGTGACTTGCCAAGTTGAGTGACTTGTGAAGTTGAGTGTCATGTTGCTATATTAGCACTACTGTATTGTATCATACTCTACCATGTTGCTATATTACCGATTTCGTTTATTACTGTTTATTGTTGTCAGTGCTGCCACCCACCTCTCTGGCCTCGCCATGTCCCTCCTCCCCCCCTCCCCCCTCCCGCCCCTTCCTATCCTCCCCTTCCCCTTCCCCTTCCCCTCTCTCGCTCAGCTCTTTCCTGTTCTCTCCTCTGTCTCCTCCCCCCCTCCCCTCTCCCGCCCTAGAACCCCACTTTACCAGCGCTACCCCTCTTCCCCCTCCCCCTACTCTTCCCCCCACCAAACCCCCTCTTCACCCCCTCCCCCTTCTCTCTTCCCCACCCATGCCCCATCCCAGTCCTCTTGTCCCACCGCCACCCCTCATCCCCCTCTCCCCGTCCAGGGCCCCGCCACCTCCTTCCCATCCAAACCCTCCCCTCCCCCCGCCCTTTCCCCCCCTCCCCCCCTTGCACCCACAGCTACTTTCAAGTGTGGCCTCTGGAACCCCCGCTCTATTACAGGCAAGCTACCTTTCATCCATGACCTTTTCCTCTCCCGCTCTCTCCTCCTCCTCGCCCTTTCGGAAACATGGCTCTCTCCCGAAGACACGGTCTCCGCCGCCGCTCTCTCCAGCGGAGGCCTCTCCTTCTCCCACTCCTCCAGACTCACCGGTAAGGGAGGAGGCGTCGGCTTCATCCTCTCGCCCCGTTGCCGCTTCCGCACTATCCCTCCTCCCCCCTCCCTCTCCTTCCCCTCCTTCGAAGCCCATATCATTCGCCTCTACCACCCACTCCAGTTACTTGTCGCCGTCATCTACCGCCCTCCCGGTCCCACCTCCGACTTCTTCAACCACCTTGAACCCTTTCTCACCTTCCTTCTCTCCTTCTCTCTGCCCACTCTGATCCTTGGAGACTTCAACATCCATATGGATGTACCCAACGACTCCTCTGCCGCCCGCCTGCTATCCCTCCTCGACTCTGCCGACCTCCTCCTCCACCATACCGCGCCCACTCACCGACTCGGTCACACCCTCGATCTCGTCATCTCCTACCGCTGCACTATCTCCTCCCTCACCAACTCTGAAATCCCTCTCTCTGACCATAACCTTCTCACCTGCCTCATCTCTCACACTCCCTCCCCCTGCAAATCTTCGCTACTGCCCCACAGAGACCTCCGCTCTCTCGATCCCATCCGTCTTTCCAATAGCATCTCTCCTCACCTTGCCGCCCTGTCCTCTCTTCCCACTCGCGACGATCAGGTCTCCGCTCTCAACTCCACCCTCTCTACTCATCTCGACTCTCTCGCCCCCCTTTCCCTCCACCGCTCTCGCTCCACTAACCCACAGCCCCGGATCACCTCCTCCGTCCGCCTCCTACGCTCCTATGCTCGAGCTGCTGAGCGCTGCTGGCCAAAGTCCAAGCACCAAGCCGACCTCACACACTTCAAATTTATCCTTTCCTGCCTTAACTCTGCCCTCTCCTCCGCCAGGCAAAGCTTCTTCTCCTCCCTCATCGACACCCATGCCCGTCACCCCCGCCGATTGTTCCGGACCTTTAACTCTCTCCTTAGGCCCCCTGTTCCTCCCCCTCCCCCATCTCTCACCCCCAATGATCTGGCAACCTATTTCCTCACGAAAATCAACACGATCAGGTCTGTGCTCCCCAAAGTCACCCCTCCGCATCTCCCCTCCCCCCCACCAACCCCCTCCCCTACTTTCCCATCCTTCCCTGCAGTATCCTCAGAGGAGATCTCCTCCCTCCTCGCAAGTGCCACCCCCTCCACCTGCGCCTCGGACCCCATTCCCTCTCACCTTCTTAAAACCATCGCCCATGCCCTCCTACCTTCCTTAACTTCTATTTTTAACCACTCAATCTCCAAGGGCTCCTTCCCCTCTGCCTTCAAACATGCCCACGTCTCCCCCATCCTAAAAAAACCCGCTCTTGACCCCACTTCCCCCTCCAGTTATCGCCCTATCTCCCTACTACCCTTCCTTTCCAAAATCCTAGAACGAGTCGTCTACAATCGATGCTTAGAATTCCTTAACTCCCATTCTCTCCTGGACCCCCTCCAATCTGGCTTCCGTCCCCTCCACTCTACCGAGATTGCTCTCTCGAAGGTCACCCATGACCTCCTTCTTGCCAAATCCAATGGCTCCTACTCCATTCTAATCCTCCTTGACCTCTCTGCTGCCTTTGACACTGTGGACCATCCCCTCCTCCTCCATACCTTATCTCACCTTGGCTTCACGGACTCTGTCCTCTCCTGGTTCTCCTCTTATCTCTCTGGCCGGTCATTCTCGGTCTCCTTCACAGGCGCCTCCTCCCCCTCCCATCCTTTAACTGTTGGAGTTCCTCAAGGGTCAGTTCTTGGCCCTCTTTTGTTCTCCATTTACACTCACTCCCTTGGTGAACTCATTCGCTCTCACGGCTTTGACTACCATCTCTACGCAGATGACATGCAGATCTACATCTCCGCCCCTGTCCTCTCCCCCTCCCTTCAGGCTCGCATCTCCTCCTGCCTCCAGGATGTTTCCACCTGGATGTCGGCCCGCCACCTAAAACTCAACATGAGCAAGACTCCCAAACCCGGTCCTCTCCCAGACTTCCCTATCACCGTGGATGGCACGACCATCCTTCCCGTCTCTCAGGCCCGTAATCTCGGTGTCATCCTTGACTTGTCTCTCTCGTTCACCCCACACATCCTATCCGTTACCAAGACCTACCGGTTTCACCTCTACAATATCGCCAAGATCCGCCCTTTCTTCTCCACCCAAACGGCTACCTTACTGTTACGGGCTCTCGTTATATCCCGGCTAGACTACTGTGTCAGCCTTCTCTCTGACCTCCCTTCCTCCTCTCTCGCCCCGCTCCAGTCTATTCTTCACTCCGCTGCCCGGCTCATCTTCCTGCAGAAACGATCTGGGCATGTCACTCCCCTTCTTAAACAACTCCAGTGGTTGCCTATCAACCTCCGCTCCAAACAAAAACTCCTCACTCTAGGCTTCAAGGCTCTCCATCACCTTGCCCCTTCCTACCTCTCCTCCCTTCTCTCTTTCTACCGCCCACCCCGCACGCTCCGCTTCTCTGCCACCCACCTCCTCACCGTCCCTCGGTCTCGCCTATCCCGCCGTCGACCCCTGGGTCGCGTCCTCCCGCGGTCCTGGAATGCCCTCCCTCCTCACCTCCGCCAAACTGATTCTCTTTCCCTCTTCAAAACCCTACTTAAAACTCACCTCCTCCAAGAGGCGTTCCCAGACTGAGCTCCTCTTCTCCCTCTACTCCCTCTGCCATTCCCCCTTTACCTCTCCGCAACTAAACCCTCATTTTCCCCTTTTCCCTCTGCTCCTCCACCTCTCCCTTCCCATCCCCACAGCACTGTACTTGTCCGCTCAACTGTATATATTTTCTTTACCCTATTTATTTTGTTAATGAATTGTACATCGCCTTGATTCTATTTAGTTGCCATTGTTTTTACGAGATGTTCTTCCCCTTGACTCTGTTTATTGCCATTGTTCTCATCTGTCCGTCTCCCCCGATTAGACTGTAAGTCCGTCAAACGGCAGGGACTGTCTCTATCTGTTGCCGACTTGTTCATCCCAAGCGCTTAGTACAGTGCTCTGCACATAGTAAGCGCTCAATAAATACTATTGAATGAATGAATGAATGAATGAATTGCCCAAGTTCACATTGCAGACAAGTGGTGAAGCTGAGATTAGAACCCAGGTCCTTCTGACTCCCAGGCCCATGCTCTATCCGCTAGGCCATGCTGCTTCTCAACTTTATTTCCATTGTCCATGAGGATAAAGCACAGACCGGGGCATCAGGAGGACCTGCGTTCTAATCCCGGTTCTGCCACATGTCTGTTGTGTGACCTTGAGCAAGTCACTTAACTTCTCTGGGCCTCAGTTACCTCATCTGTAAAATTGGGATTAAGACTGTGACCCCTATGTGGGACAGGGACTGTGTCCAACCTGATTAACTTGTATCTACCCCAGTGCTTAGAACAGTGCTTGGCATAAAGTAAGCACTTAAGTACCATTATTATTATTATTATTATTATTAATACCTTTTCTGTTTTTCCAATGTCTTGTTTTCTATACATTAAGAAAAGAGGGGCTACAATCAGAAAGCCCACCCTAGAGCCTGATCAAAACTTGTTCCATTCTGATGTGAAGAGTAACAGTCTTCCAAAACTCTATTGGAATCATCATAATTGATGTTAGATTATTATTATGAGAAACTGCATGGCCTAGTGGGAAGAGTATGGGCTTGGGAATCAAAGGAACTGGGTTTTAATCAAGGCTCTGCCAGTTGCCTGCAAGTATGACCTTAGGCAAGTCTCTTAACATCTCTGTGCCTCAGTTTCCTCATCTGTAAAATGGGAATTCAGTGCCTGTTCTCCCTACTACTTAGACCATGAACCCCATGTGCGACAGGGACTGCGTCCAACCTGATTAATTTGTAGCTGTTCCAGGGCTTAGAATATGCTGCTATATTACCGATTTCGGTTGTTATTGTTTATTGTTGTCAGTGCTGCCACCCACCTCTCTGGCCTCACCAGCCGCCTGACTTTGAGTTTGATCGGGTCGGCCCTTAATCAAGCCTACCCCCGACCCTGGTCATCGCCCGCTTATTAACACTACTGTATTGTATCATACTGTATCATGTTGCTATATTACCAATTTCATTTGTTACTGTTTATTGTTGTCAGTGCTGCCACCCACCTCTCTGGCCTCACCATGTCCCTCCTCCCCCCTCCCCCTCCTGCCCCTTCCTATCCTCCCCTTCCCCTTCCCCTCTCTCGCTCAGCTCTTTCCCGCTCTCTCTTCTGCCTCCTCCCCTCCCCCTCCCCCGCCCTAGAACCCCACTTTACCAGCGCTACCCCTCTTCCCCCTCCCGCTACTCTCCCCGCAACCAAACCCCCTCCTCGCCCCCTCCCCCCTTCTCTCTTCCCCACCCACGCCCCATCCCAGTCCTCCTGTCCCACCGCTACCCCTCATCCCCCTCTCCCTGTCCAGGGCCCCGCCACCTCCTTCCCATCCAAACCTTCCCCTCCCCCCGCTCTCTGCCCCACCCCCTTGCACCCACAGCTACTTTCAAGTGTGGCCTCTGGAACCCCCACTCCATTACAGGTAAACTACCTTTCGTCCATGACCTTTTCCTCTCCCGCTCTCTCCTCCTCCTCGCCCTTTCAGAAACGTGGCTCACTCCCGAAGACACGGTCTCCGTTGCTGCTCTCTCCAGCGGAGGCCTTTCCTTCTCCCACTCCCCCAGACTCACCGGTAAGGGAGGAGGCGGCGGCTTCCTCCTCTCACCCTGTTGCCGCTTCCGCACTATCCCTCTTCCCCGCTCCCTCTCCTTCCCCTCCTTCGAAGCCCATATCATTCACCTCTACCACCCCCTCCAGATACTTGTCGCTGTCATCTACCGCCCTCCTGGTCCCACCTCCGACTTCTTCATTCATTCATTCAATAGTATTTATTGAGCGCTTACTTTGTGCAGAGAAATGTACTAAGCGCTTGGAATGAACAAGTCGGCAACAGATAGAGACAGTCCCTGCCCTTTGACGGGCTTACAGTCTAATCGGGGGAGACGGACAGACAAGAACAGTGGCAATAAATAGAGTCAAGGGGAAGAACATCTCGTAAAAACAGTGGCAACTAAATAGAATCAAGGCGATGTACATTTCATTAACAAAATAAATAGGGTAATGAAAATATATACAGTTGAGCGGACGAGTACAGTGCTGACGGGATGGGAAGGGAGAGGGGGAGGAGCAGAGGGAAATGGGGGGAAAAGAGGGTTAAGCTGCGGAGAGGTGAAGGGGGGGTGGTAGAGGGAGTAGAGGGAGAAGGAGAGCTCAGTCTGGGAAGGCCTCTTGGAGGAGGTGAGTTTTAAGTAGGGTTTTGAAGAGGGGAAGAGAATCAGTTTGGCGGAGGTGAGGGGGGAGGGCGTTCCAGGACCGCGGGAGGATGTGCCCCAGGGGTCGACGGCGGGATAGGTGAGACCGAGGGACGGTGAGGAGGTGGGCGGCAGAGGAGCGGAGCGTGCGGGGTGGGTGGTAGAAAGAGAGAAGGGAGGAGAGGTAGGAAAGGGCAAGGTGATGTAGAGCCTTGAAGCCTAGAGTGAGGAGTTTTTGTTCTAGATCCCTTTCTCACCTTCCTTCTCTCCTCTCTGCCCACTCTGATCCTCGGAGACTTCAACATCCATATGGATGTACCCGATGACTCCTCTGCCGCCCGCCTGCAATCCCTCCTCGACTCTGCCGACCTCCTGCTCCACCATACCACGCCCACGCACCGACTCGGTCACAACCTCGATCTCGTTATCTCCTACCGCCGCACTATCTCCTCCCTCACCAACTCTGAAATCCCTCTCTCTGACCATAACCTTCTCTTCTGCCTCATCTCTCACACTCCCTCCCCCTGCAAATCTTCACTACTGCCCCACAGAGACCTCCGCTCTCTTGAGAAGCAGCGTGGCTCAGTGGAAAGAGCACGGGCTTTGGAGTCAGGGCTCATGAGTTCGAATCCCAGCTCTGCCACTTGTCGGCTGTGTGACTGTGGGCAAGTCACTTAACTTCTCTGTGCCTCAGTTCCCTCATCTGTAAAATGGGGATTAAGATTGTGAGCCCCCCGTGGGACAACCTCATTCCCCTATGTCTACCCCAGCGCTTAGAACAGTGCTCGGCACATAGTAAGCGCTTAACAAATACCAACATTATTATTATTATTATTGATCCCATCCGTCTTTCCAAAAGCATCTCTCCTCACCTTGCCGCCCTGTCCTCACTTCCCACTCTCGATGATCAGGTCTCCGCTCTCAACTCCACCCTCTCTACTCATCTCAACTCTCTCGCCCCCCTTTCCCTCCACCGCTCTCACTCCACTAACCCACAGCCCTGGATCACCTCCTCTGTCCACCTCCTACGCTCCTATGCTCGAGCTGCTGAGCGCTGCTGGCGAAAGTCCAAGCACCAAGCCGACATTACACACTTCAAATTTATCCTTTCCTGCCTTAACTCTGCCCTCTCCTCCGCCAGGCAAAACTTCTTCTCCTCCCTCATCGACACCCATCCCCATCACCCCTGCCAATTGTTCCGGACCTTTAACTCTCTCCTTAGGCCCCCTGTTCCTCCCCCTCCCCCATCTCTCACCCCCAATGATCTGGCCACCTACTTCATCACAAAAATCAACACCATCAGGTCTGAGCTCCCCAAAGTCACCCCTCCGCCTCTCCCCTCCCACCCACCAACCCCCTCCCCTACTTTCCCATCCTTCCCTGCAGTATCCTCAGAGAAGATCTCTTCCCTCCTCGCAAGTGCCACCCCCTCCACCTGCGCCTCGGACCCCATTCCCTCTCACCTTATTAAAACCATCGCCCCTGCCCTCCTCCCTTCCTTAATAACCACTCACTCTCCAAGGGCTCCTTCCCCTCTGCCTTCAAACATGCCCACGTCTCCGCCATCCTAAAAAAACCCGCTCTTGACCCCACTTCCCCCTCCAGTTATCGCCCTATCTCCCTACTACCCTTTTTTTCCAAAATCCTAGAACGAGTCCTCTACAATTGCTGCTTAGAATTCCTTAACTCCCATTCTCTCCTGGACCCCCTCCAATCTGGCTTCCGTCCCCTCCACTCTACCGAGACTGCTCTCTCTAAGGTCACCCATGACCTCCTTCTTGCCAAATCCAATGGCTCCTACTCCATTCTAATCCTCCTTGACCTCTCTGCTGCCTTTGACACTGTGGACCATCCCCTCCTCCTCCATACCTTATCTCACCTTGGCTTCACGGACTCCTTCCTCTCCTGGTTCTCCTCTTATCTCTCTGGCCGGTCATTCTCGGTTTCCTTCACAGGCGCCTCCTCCCCCTCCTGCCTCCAGGATGTTTCCACCTGGATGTCGGCCCGCCACCTAAAACTCAACATGAGCAAGACTCCCAAACCCGGTCCTCTCCCAGACTTCCCTATCACCGTGGATGGCACGACCATCCTTCCCGTCTCTCAGGCCCGTAATCTCGGTGTCATCCTTGACTTGTCTCTCTCGTTCACCCCACACATCCTATCCGTTACCAAGACCTGCCAGTTTCACCTTTACAATATCACCAAGATCTGCCCTTTCCTCTCCACCCAAACGGCTACCTTACTGCTACGGGCTCTCGTTATTTCCCGGCTAGACTACTGTGTCAGCCTTCTCTCTAATCTCCCTTCCTCCTCTCTCGCCCTGCTCCAGTCTATTCTTCACTCTGCAGCCCGGCTCATCTTCCTGCAGAAACGATCTGGGCATGTCACTCCCCTTCTTAAACACCTCCAGTGGTTGCCTATCAACCGCCGCTCCAAACAAAAACTCCTCACTCTGGGCTTCAAGGCTCTCCATCACCTTGCCCCTTCCTACCTCTCCTCCCTTCTCTCTTTCAACTGCCCACCCCGCACGCTCCGCTCCTCTGCCGCCCACCTCCTCACCGTCCCTCGGTCTCGCCTATCCTGCCGTCGACCCCTGGGCCACCTCCTCCCGCAGTCCTGGAATGCCCTCCCTCCTCACCTCCGCCAAACTAATTCTCTTCTCCTCTTCAAAACCCTACTTAAAACTCACCTCCTCCAAGAGGCGTTCCCAGACTGAGCTCCCCTTCTCCCTCACTCCCTCTACTGCCCCCCCTTCACCTCTCCGCAGCTAAACCCTCTTTTCCCCCCCATTTCCCTCTGCTCCTCCCCCTCTACCTTCCCATCCCCTTGGCACTGTACTCGTCTGCTCAACTGTGTATATTTTCATTACTCTATTTATTTTGTTAATGAATTGTACATCGCCTTGATTTTATTTAGTTGCCATTGTTTTTACAAGATGTTCTTCCCCTTGACTCTATTTATTGCCATTGTTGTTGTCTGTCTGTCTCCCCCGATTAGACTGTAAGCCCGTCAGAGGGCAGGGACTCTCTCTAATCTGTTGCCGACTTGTTCATTCCAAGCGCTTAGTACAGTGCTCTGCACATAGTAAGCGCTCAATAAATACTATTGAATGAATGAATGAATGAATGAATGCCTGACACATAGTAATCATATTCATTGAGCACTTTTTGCAGACCACTGTACTAAGCGCTTGGGAGAGCACAATACAACAAAATTAGCAGGCACGTGCCCTGCCCCCAGTGATCTTACAGTCTAGAGGGGGAGACAGACATTACTAAGAGTAAAGGCAGCAACCTTGAACACAAAACACTGAGCGGTAAAGTGGCTGCCATCACTGCTGCTGCCTCTGTTTTAAGTGAGGAGGCTAGTTTGTGTTATGGCCATAGACCACGTGATTACAACCATTGGCTGTAAAGCAAAATAGTTTCCTCATGAATGGGGTTTGCTACCTCATTGGAGAAGGCCACAAAAGGAGAGCAGGTAAGGGGAGTGAGAGTGGAGTGAGATGGAGGGGGTGGTGAGACAATCAAACAGTTGTATTTATTGAGCACTTACTGGGTGCAGAGTGCTATAATAAGCACTAGGGAAAGTACAATATATTATAGTTAGTAGATGCAATCTCGGCACACAAGGAGCTTACAGTCTACGGGGGAGACATAGTAAAATAAATTTCAAATAGGGGAAATAGAGTGCTGTGGGCTTGAGTATCAAAGCGCTTAAAGGAAAGGATATGAGAAATGGGATTTGTTGAGGGGAGGACAAGTGTTCTTAGTGGAGGAGTTGGGAATATCTGATGATTTGCAGAGGAGCTGCAGCATTTGCAAAAGAAAGGGGTGGCTTGTGGGGAAGAGGGAATTAGTGCAAGCCTGAGGGTGCTGCTCTGCAGATGAGAGAGGATTTCTAGAAAAGAGAGGCTTGCTGGGTGGATGAAAAGAAAGAAGCAGTTTTGAGTAGTGGTGGGAAAAGATTTGTTTAAAAAAAAAAAAAAGAAGGGATTTGTAGAGGGAAGGGCAATTGCTTTTTTCATGGCTTTACTACTTTGATCCCTCACACTGATTTTCTCTCATTATCTCTCATCCGTTACTGTCTCTCCTATTTCTAGGTGTCTGCCCCTGCAGTCGTTTCTCCCATAACATGTTTTCACTAGTATTTAGGTAGAACACTATTGGGGAATTAGAGAATGTTCTCCTGACAATACATGCTGGATGGTATGTGAGGATATGGTTGTGCAGTTGCATACAGCATTGGCCAGAGCATGCATACGATTAAAAAAAAAAATTTCCTTAATGGGCAGTTCCTCAAGAGTGTAACCTCTGTGTTTCAGGAGAACTGACTGTGTCTCCAATTCATGGACTTGGCCTCTATCTTTCTGAATTGCTCTCCTCTATCCTCTCGGATGGTGAAAAGACCCATTGCCCCCATTGTCCCGTAGGTTTTTAGCTATGGGAATGAAACTATTATTTTCATTCCCACAGCTTTTGGGGCTAGACTCCTACAGTCTAGGTCTCTGACAAAATCTGAGAGCCTCCTTCAGAAAAGTCTCCAATTTGGATGTTTATGAGCTGTGAGCTCTTCAGAGCCTGCCAGCCATTCCTTCCCAGTCCCACTTATTCCCTCCCTGAAGGTACCACTCCCTATTTTCTACCCTTCTCAAAATGAAAAGTCAGCATTTATGGTGGAGCCTGTCATTCTGGAACTGGTAGTGGAGCTAGTTTCCTTAGGGGGATTTGGGATTGGCTGATGGGCAAGGGGCTGGGATGGATGCAGTTTTGATAGGTTACCTTAAGCAGAAAAATACTTTGCCTTGGCTCTACATTTGTGCCCCTGCCCAATTTGAATTTACAAAAGTCTAGGTTGTCAGTTTTTGGGAAGTCATGCTTTGATCTTTATGCATCTATATCTGGCATTCCTCAGGAAAATTTTGAGTGATTCAGTATTTGGATGATGATGATACATCATCCTTTCTGATCTCCTATCCCCCTGTCTCTCGCTGCTTCAGTCTATACTTCACTCTGCTGCCCGGATTATCTTTCTACAGAAACTCTCTGGGCATGTCACTCCCCTCCTCAAAAATCTCCAGTGGTTGCCTGTCAACCTTTGCATGAAGCAAAAACTCCTCACTCTCAGCTTCAAAGCTCTCCATCACCTTGCCCCCTCCTACCTCACCTCCCACCTCTCCTTCTACAGCCCACTCCAGCCCGCACATTCCACTCCTCTGCTCTAATCTCTTCATTGTGCCTCATTCTCACCTATCATTCATTCATTCATTCATTCATTCATTCAATAGTATTTATTGAGCGCTTACTATGTGCAGAGCACTGTATTAAGCGCTTGGGATGAACAAGTCGGCAACAGATAGAGACAGTCCCTGCCGTTTGACGGGCTTACAGTCTAATTGGGGGAGACGGACAGACGAGAACAATGGCAATAAACAGAGTCAAGGGGAAGAACATCTCGTAAAAACAATGGCAACTAAATAGAATCAAGGCGATGTACAATTCATTAACAAAATGAATAGGGTAATGAAAATATATACAGTTGAGCGGACGAGTACAGTGCTGTGGGGATGGGAAGGGAGAGGTGGAGGAGCAGAGGGAAAAGGGGAAAATGAGGCTTTAGCTGCGGAGAGGTAAAGGGGGGATGGCAGAGGGAGTAGAGGGGGAAGAGGAGCTCAGTCTGGGAACGCCTCTTGGAGGAGGTGAGTTTTAAGTAGGGTTTTGAAGAGGGAAAGAGAATCAGTTTGGCGGAGGTGAGGAGGGAGGGCGTTCCAGGACCGTGGGAGGACGTGACCCAGGGGTCGACGGCGGGATAGGCGAGACCGAGGGACGGTGAGGAGGTGGGCGGCAGAGGAGCGGAGCGTGCGGGGTGGGCGGTAGAAAGAGAGAAGGGAGGAGAGGTAGGAAGGGGCAAGGTGATGGAGAGCCTTGAAGCCTAGAGTGAGGAGTTTTTGTTTGGAGCGGAGGTCGATAGGCAACCACTGGAGTTGTTTAAGAAGGGGAGTGACATGCCCAGATCGTTTCTGCAGGAAGATGAGCCGGGCAGCGGAGTGAAGAATAGACCGGAGCGGGGCGAGAGAGGAGGAAGGGAGGTCAGAGAGAAGGCTGACACAGTAGTCTAGCCGGGATATAACGAGAGCCCGTAACAGTAAGGTAGCCGTTTGGGTGGAGAGGAAAGGGCGGATCTTGGCGATATTGTAGAGGTGAAACCGGCAGGTCTTGGTAACGGATAGGATGTGTGGGGTGAACGAGAGGGACGAGTTAAGGATGACACCGAGATTGCGGGCCCGAGAGACGGGAAGGATGGTCGTGCCATCCACGGTGATAGAGAAGTCTGGGAGAGGACCGGGTTTGGGAGGGAAGATGAGGAGCTCAGTCTTGCTCATGTTGAGTTTTAGGTGGCGGGCCGACATCCAGGTGGAGACGTCCCGGAGGCAGGAGGAGATGCGAGCCTGAAGGGAGGGGGAGAGGACAGGGGCGGAGATGTAGATCTGCGTGTCATCTGCGTAGAGATGGTAGTCAAAGCCGTGAGAGCGGATGAGTTCACCGAGGGAGTGAGTGTAAATGGAGAACAGAAGAGGGCCAAGAACTGACCCTTGAGGAACTCCAACAGTTAAAGGATGGGAGGGGGAGGAGGCTCCAGCGAAGGAGACCGAGAATGACCGGCCAGAGAGGTAAGAGGAGAACCAGGAGAGGACAGAGTCCGTGAAGCCAAGGTGAGATAAGGTATGGAGGAGGAGGGGATGGTCCACAGTGTCAAAGGCAGCAGAGAGGTCAAGGAGGATTAGAATGGAGTAGGAGCCATTGGATTTGGCAAGAAGGAGGTCATGGGTGACCTTCGAGAGAGCAATCTCGGTAGAGTGGAGGGGACGGAAGCCAGATTGGAGGGGGTCTAGGAGAGAATGGGAGTTAAGGAATTCTAAGCATCGATTGTAGACGACTCGTTCTAGGATTTTGGAAAGGAAGGGTAGTAGGGAGATAGGACGATAACTGGAGGGGGAAGTGGGGTCAAGAGTGGGTTTTTTTAGGATGGGGGAGACGTGGGCATGTTTGAAGGCAGAGGGGAAGGAGCCCTTGGAGATTGAGTGGTTAAAAATAGAAGTTAAGGAAGGTAGGAGGGCAGGGGCGATGGTTTTAAGAAGGTGAGAGGGAATGGGGTCCGAGGCGCAGGTGGAGGGGGTGGCACTTGCGAGGAGGGAGGAGATCTCCTCTGAGGATACTGCAGGGAAGGATGGGAAGGTAGGGGAGGGGGTTGGTGGGGGGGAGGGGAGAGGCGGAGGGGTGACTTTGGGGAGCTCAGACCTGATCGTGTTGATTTTCGTGAGGAAATAGGTGGCCAGATCATTGGGGGTGAGAGATGGGGGAGGGGGAGGAACAGGGGGCCTAAGGAGAGAGTTAAAGGTCCGGAACAATCGGTGGGGGTGACGGGCATGGGTGTCGATGAGGGAGGAGAAGAAGCTTTGCCTGGCGCGCCATCGACCCCTGGCCCATGTCCTACCTCTGGCCTGGCATGCCCTCCCGCCTCACATCCACCGAACTAGCTCTCTTCCCCTCTTCAAAGCCCTACTGAGAGCTCACCTCCTCCAGGAGGCCTTCCCAAACTGAGCCCCCCTTTTCCTGTGCTCCTCCTCCCCTCCCTATCATCCCTACTCCCTCCCTCTGCTCTACCCACTTCCCTGCCCCACAGCACTTGTGTATATTTGCACATATTTTTCTATTTATTTTATTAATGATGTGTATATATCTATAATTCTTTTTATTTTGATGCTATTGATGCCTGTTTTGTTGTCTGTCTCCCCGTTCTAGACCGTGAGCCCGTTGTTGGGTAGGGATTGTCTCTATCTGTTGCCAAATTGTACTTTCCAAGCGTTTAGTACAATGCTGTGCACACAGAAAGCGCTCAATAAATACAATTGAATGAATGAATGATTATTATTTTTTTAAGCACTTATGATGTGCCAAGCACTGTTCTAAGTGCTGGGGTAGATACAAGGAAATCAGGTTGGACACAATCCCTGTCCCACATGGGCCTCACTGCCTAAGTAGGAGAGAGAACAGGTATTGAATCTCCATTTTACTGGTGACGAAACTGAGACACAGAAATTATAACTTGCCCAAGGTCATACAGCAGGCAAGTGGTGGAGACAGCATTAGAACACAGGTCATCTGACTCCCAGACCTGTGCTCTTTCCACTAGGCCTACTGCTGCTATTCGAATGGCATTAGATCAAGCCACAATTTTAGTACAAAGCCTGAAATGTTCAAAGGTTAATTAAAAGCCAAATAACCTGAAGTAATTATTTAGTATTTCAGGAAAACTCCATTTATCTTATATTTTGACTGTTTTAACATGAATATTACTTTTCTGTGCCTCAGTTACCTCATCTGTCAAATGGGGATGAAGACTGTGAGCCTCACGTGGGACAACCTGATGACCCTGTATCTTCCCCAGCGCTTAGAACAGTGCTCTGCACATAGTAAGCGCTTAACAAATACCACCATTATTATTAGTATCATTACTTAATGCATCTTGCTTCCTCACCATTCAAAATGTGTGCCTAAAGTCAACCAGATGGAGAAAGTAGAAAGGAAAAGGAGTGGGCTGAAGTTGGGTCCAATTAAAATAATCTATTTAGATACCCTTAATGATTCTCTTTTTAAGTCAAATTTTGTAGAAGACTGGTAGGAATAGTAAGGGCAAGTTTTTTTTGCTTTTACACTTCTGCCTTCCTGATTTTAAATGTGTTTCTATATAGGGAATTTACAACTTTAAAAGAAGCCTAAAATGAAATAACTGACCAAGTTGTTAGAAAATGTTCATGAGAATTCCCCTGATTAGCATGCCTGACTGTTGAAGGCTTCCTTGTTTAAGATACAGATGTAGTAACACTAATGGGGACTATAAACTGAATGGTACAATTGAATAGGTTCTGTTATTTTAACAGATCAAAATAACCACCTTTGTAAATTTTGAATGAGGCGAATTGAAGTCCATTGAATTCATAAGGGATTCATTTATATGTCCAGAACCGAAAAAGTGAACCTTTAAACTAATACCCAATTAGGCAGGGTAATCTTGACTTCCCTTTTGACCTCCAGTGAATCAGCAACTTTATAATTTTTGAAGGCATAAAGCAGGATATTTTTCTTCTGTGAGCTATCTCTTTTAATGTAGGATCATCCCACTTTCCTAATGAAAGGACCTTCTTCTCAATGAAGTTATCATTATCGTAAAGAGGTAACTTTAAAAATGTTGGAGTAGACTCAAATTCTTTAAAGTAATAAAATAATCCATTACCTCACTGAGGCAAGTTCACATAATAATTTAGTTTCCAATTAAATTTAAATATCTGTGAGAGCCAAGAAGCACGGACGTGAAAAATTGAATTGTACCATCTCTTTCACAAGGTTGTGAATGGTGAGGTAATTGCCGGAAAACAGCAAATCCCAGATGAAATAGTTGCTAACCCAATAAATGTGATGAATTCACCGCCATGGTTAAATTTTGCAGATGAAACCAGGTAGTTCTCAAACTACCAGAACACCAAAACATAAGTCTGCTAAAAACCACCAAAGAAAGAGCTTTTCCCTACTGATGACTAGAAAATCACTCTTTTGGTGATACATTCATTCACTTCAAGGCATCGGGCTACAATTTAATATCTGTCTTTAGGAAGCAGTGTGGTCTAATGGAAAGAGCATGGACCTAGGAATCAGAGACCTGCGTTCGAATCCCAGCTCCTCCACTTGTCTGCTGTGTGACTTTGGGCAAGTCATTTTTGTGCCTCAGTTCCTCATCTGCAAAATGGAGATTAGATACCTGTTCTCCCTCCTACTGAGACTGTGAGCCCCCTGTGGGACTTGATTTTCTTTTATCTACCCCAGTACTTAGTACAGTGCTCTGCACATAGTAAGCGCTTTACAAATACCACAGTTATTTGGTTGCATCAGTTATTGATGGCCTGTGGTGAAGGGGGACGTGCATGCACACACACACACACACACACACACACACACACCCCTCCCCCACCCAACCTTGCCACTGCCAATGACTAAGAGGTCAAAATTTTAGTTGCCAGAATAGGCACTTGAAGTCAGTCGGAAGAGGGAAGGGAAGCAGCGTGGCCTAGTGGAAAGACCCTGGACCTGGGAGTCAGAGGACTTAGGTTTCAATCCTGGCTCTGCCATTTGCCTGCTACGTGACTTTGGGCATCTCTGTGTCTCAGTTTCCTCATCTGCAAAATGGGGATTCAATACCCGTTTCCTCTCCTACTTAGACTGTAACATCAATGTGGGAGCTGATGATCTTGTATCTACCCCAGTGCTTATATAGTGCTTGGCACATACAAAGTGCATACATAATAAATACCACAATTATCAATATTATTATTATCATCTTTATCGTTATTATTATTCTCTATGCCTCTGTTACCTCATCTGTAAAATGAGGATTAAGACTGTGAGCCCATTTGGAACATGGACTGGATCCAATCTGTCATCTTGTACCTACCCTAGTGCTAAGTACAGTGCCTGGCACATAGTAAGTACCAAACAAATATCATAAAAGAGAGGATTCCTAAGAAAATGTTGGCCTGAAGGCTAAGGACTAGGCTATGCAGCTATTGTTTCTCAGACTCCTATACAGTTTTCATTCATTCATTCAATTGTATTTATTGAGTGCTTACGGTGTGCAGACCACTGTACTAAGCACTTGGAAAGTACAGTTCCGCAACAAATAGAGACAATCCCTACCCAACAAAGGGCTCACAGTCTAGAAGGGGGGAAGACAGATAACAAAGCAAAGCAAGCAGACAGCTTTAAGTTTGTCGGATCTGGCGAGCTTGTTGTCATTTACCCTTTTTTAAAAAATACTTACAGATTCATTGCTTAAGTGAGGTGAATTACTTTGAAAGAGAACCAAGATTTGGGCTGTCATCCTTACTGCAATATACTGTAGTAACTTCTTCAGTTCAAGTAATTTCAACGTTGTTTCCGTTATACTAGGCCCATGCCTCAGAGACACAGAAAGGTTTGAACTAGATTGTCTTTTCAGGTTTGCAGAAGAAACAAGAAAACCGATCAAGTGTGAAAACAGGATTATATGCCTCTATAGTTACCATAGCAGTCAAGCAGCATGATAATAGAGATTAATGTTACGAGTGAGGAATGGGCAGTGATGTGGTCAGATTTCCTAGTTATTATATACCCGTCAGTTACTGTTGATTGGATTCTTTATAATGAAAGCATTGGACATTTCCAGGTCTTTGACAAAGAGGAAACTGAAACTAAATTAACAGCACTTTGAGGATTGTTGTACTTAATCCTGAAAATCTAAATCATGTCAACAAAGTAAAGAAACTCAATTATTTTGGATGGGTGGAATGAATTACCCATTTTTTAAGGATAAAAAAAGTTAGATTGGATATAGTTTTTTCTCAGAAAAATCTTTAACAGCACTTACAACACTATATATATTACTTTGAAAAAAATCAAGCAGTTATGTGTTTTCATGAAATGTCAAATGTATACATTTCTAGAATTACTTTGTTCTTGGATTTAGTCGCTAAATAAATATTTTTGGTAAGGTCATGAAAGGGGTAGGGAAATGTTTAAACATTGGCCGTACATACACCCATTATTGTGCCTCTTTCTTTTATTGCTTTTCTAGAATAGGTCCTTCTAAAACATGCAAAATGTCATCTAATCAAGGAATAATTCCTGACTCATGTGAAATCAGTCAGTTGGCAGTCCTGGTGATATAGTAGATGTCAGTTTCCATTTTATGAGAGATTAGTGAACATGGTTAAGCCATTTCCATCGTTTTATATAATGTTAGTGTTCAGAAATCTGTCAGCACTTTTTTTCATTGGAACCTCTCTGATGCCATCTGCCAAGGGAGGATAAAAGGAAGAAAAAGCTAGTAGTTCTTTTTAGTGCCCCTGACTGTTGCTTTACAAAGTGTAACTAATGGAACATGTCCACTGTCTGTACCATTCTACTTTGTGTGTGTTTTCATTTCCTTTATGAAGACCAATTTAAAATGTTTTTTCCTATCCAGGCCCAGAGTCTGAATTTTTTCATCTGCATGTATTCAGTGCCGCTTTGTGTCGAACACAGTACTAGGCCCTGAAGGAAATTACAAAAGAAACAGTGTGGGTTAGTGGAAAAAACACGGGCTTGGGAGTCAGAGGACCTGGGTTCCAATTTCGGGTCTGCTGCTTGTCTGCTGTGTGAACTTTGACAAGTCACTTGACTTCTCTGTGCTTCAGTTTCCTCAATTGTAAAGTGGGGATTAAATCCTACTCTCTCCTATCTAGTCTGTGAGCCCCATGTGGGACAGGGACTATGTCCAACCTGATAACCATGTATCTACCCCTAAAACAGTGCTTGACACACAGTAAGCACTAAACAAATGCCATTAAAAAAAGAAGAAGAATCAGACATGATCCCTGCCCTCAAAGATTTTAAAATCTAAAGTTAGATCTTGGTTCTCAAACACGACACAAAACACAAACACAAAAATATAATCTGTACAATTAGAGGAAAGCACAAAAGTGATAAGTATACATAAAGTGTTTACAGTGACCGTGATTAAGAGTACTGATTTAATTTGGCATCAGGGAGCCACCATAGGGTTTTGAGGAGGTCAGCGATGTTATTCAATTAGCAGTGAAAAAGTTAATATGGGTTGTCGTGTGACATGTAGTCTGAAGTGGGGAGAAGTTGGAGATAGACTGGAGCAATCAATCCATGGTATTTATTGGGTGCTTACTGTGTGCAGAGCACTGTACTAAGCACTTGGGGAGAGTACAGTATAACAGTTGGTAGACACGGTCCCTATCCACAACTTGCTTGCAGTCTAAGACGGGGAGGCAGACATTAATCTAAATAAATGAATTGTGGATATGTACATAAGCCCTGTGGGACTGAAGGTATTAAATTTTTCCAGGCAGGAGATATTAAGAGCTTATGCTAACATTGTGCCAGGGGAGAGGAAGGGGTGGTTTTATGAAATATTGCTGAGAGTGAATCAGTAAGACTTGGTGACAAATTGGGTTGGGAGTGAATAATAATAATGGTATTTGTTAAGCGCTTACTATGTGCAAAGCACTGTTCTAAGCACTGGATGAGAGACAGGAGTCAAAGAGTGTACAGGACAGGGAGGATGGTAATAGTGTTGACAGTGATGGGAAACAGAAGAAGAGGGTTGCAGAGGAAGGTGAAAGATTTAATTCTTGACTTATTGAATTTGAATGAGATGTCCAAATGGAGATGTTCTAGAGGGAGAAGGGAATACAAAACTGGATGAGGCTAGAGATAATATAGATTTGGTAGCTGAAATCATGATGAGGAAGAAGAGCTCCTCAAAAATGTAAGTGTAAATGGAAGAGAGCAAAGTACCCAGAACTGAGCCTTGAAATATACGTATAAGTTAAAGGATGAAAAGAGGAAGAGGAACCAGAAAAGAAAACAAAAACTGAGGAGGGAAGTAGAAGAACCAGTCTAACATTATAGCCTTGAAACCCGGGCAAAAATGTTTATATGAAACAAGGGCAGGCAATAGTGTTGAAGGTAGCAGAGAAGGGAACATTGGTTTGCACAGAAAAAGGGATTTGGAAACCATACTAAAAGTTGTCTCAATGGCGCAAATGGTGAAATCCAAATTTTAAGTATTCAAGAAAAATTTGACAGAAAATGGTTCTGGATAGCACATTTCAGAAATTCCATGAAAGGTGGAAGGATATGAAACATAGGCTAGAGGGACCAGGAGAAAGTAGAGGGGAAAAGAGACAGAAGAGGAGAGGAGGATGATAATAATAATGACATTAAGTGTGTTATTTGTTAAGTGCTTACTATGAGCCAAGCATTCTCCTAAATGCTGGGGTAGATACAAGATAATCGGGTCAGACACAGTCCCTGTCTCCCATAGGACTCAGCCCAAGTAGGGAGGAGAACAGGTATTTAATCCCCTTTTTACAGATAAGGAAACTGTGGGACAGAGAAGTTAAGTAACCTGCCCAAGTTCACATAGCAGACAATTTCCACTAATAGTAGTGAGGGAAGAAAGGTAAGTCATAAAACTTTGGAGGGATGAGTCTGAGAAACAGCATGGCATACTAGATAGAGTATGGGTCTGGGAGTCAGAAGGTCATGGGTTCTAATCCCAGCTCTGCCACCGTCTCTGTGTGACCTTGGGCAAGTCACTTTACTTCTGTATGCCTCAGTTACCTGTAAAATGGGGATTGAGACTGAGCCCCACATGAGACAGGGACTGTGTCCAACCCTATTTGCTTGTATACACCCCAGTGCTTAGTACAGTGCCTGGCACATAGTAAGTTTAAAAAATACCACAATTATTATTATTATTATTATTAAGACCTTGGGCAAGTCACTTAACTTCTCTGGGCCTCAGTTACCTCATCTATAAAATGGGGATTAAGAGTGTGAACCCCATGTGGGTGTGAGCCCGTTGTTGGGTAGGGATTGTCTCTATCTGTTGCCAAATTGTACTTTCCAAGTGCTTAGTACAGTGCTCTGCACACAGTAAGCACTCAATAAATACAATTGAATGAATGAATGACAGGGACTGTGTCCAACCAGATTAACTTGTATCTACCCCAGCACTTAGAACAGTGCTTGGCACACCGTCCAAGCCACACGCTGAGAAGCAGCGTGGCTCAGTGGAAAGAGCATGGGCTTTGGAGTCAGGGCTCATGTGTTCGAATCCCAGCTCTGCCACTTGTCGGCTGTGTGACTGTGGGCAAGTCACTTCACTTCTCTGTGCCTCAGTTCCCTCATCTGTAAAATGGGGATTAAGACTGTGAGCCCCATGTGGGACAACCTGATTCCCCTATGTCTACCCCAGCGCTTAGAACAGTGCTCGGCACTTAGTAAGTGCTTAACAAATACCAACATTATTATTATTATTATTATTACACAGTCCTTAACAAGTACCATAATTATTAATTAAGGAGGGCAAGGAGGGAGGAGGAGTTGAGAATGAACGTATACCTAGTACAAGGATATAAGACTTTGTCCTTAGCCAGTGCTTCACCTCTGAGGACCCAAAACCTTTGAAAAATGTACCTGAGGGCAGTGTGGCTAATACACATTGGTCAATTTTGCCATTAACAGAGCTGCTTCTGTGCTCCTGCCTTTCAGCAGCTGAAAATAATGTAAAAATCTTCTCTGGAGGGGAGTGCTGTGAGCAGAAAGAGCAGTCTCCTGGCATCGAGTCTCTATCTGAAACTGGCATAGTTTCAAACAGAGAATAAGGGAGAGGAAGGAAGAAGTTTATTTCCCCCTTTCCTTGGTTCTTGAGAATGTGTTGCTGTATCCTTAAGGAGCCTCTGATCTAAAAAGCTTTTTGATTTCCTCGCTGAAATACACCATATAAAATTAATGTAGATCTATATGACTCACTCAGCTGAAATGTCTTCCATGAGAAGAAAAGGCATTACTGCAAAGTTTTCTGGTAGGAATCCTATATAAAAATAGATGAAATATGAAAACATTATTGGGAGAAAGGGTATACCTGATGACTAATTATTTAAAGAAGTTAAAAACCCTAACAGGGATGTTCATTTGTCAGCCTGGGCCTCTGTTTCCCCATTTGTAAAATAGAGATGACCTATCTGTCATCAGTATGCTTTGAAGGTAGTGAAATCTTGTCTTAAATTGATCTAGCTAAGAGGAAAGTTGATATTTAAGTACAGGTGTTTGCTTTTGAGTGGAAAAAGCAGAGTGACCTATTGAATAGAGCACAGTCCTGTGAGTCAGAAAGATTTGGGTTCTAATCCCAGCTCTGCCACTTGTCTGCTGTGTGACCTTGGGCAAGTCACTTAACATAGTAATGATGATGGTGTTTGTTAAGCAGTACCTATGTGTCAAGCACTGTTCTAAGCACTGGAGTAGATACAAGCTAATCAGGTTGGACACAGTCCCTGTTCCACAAGGGGCTCACAGTCTTAATCCCCATTTTACAGATGAGGTAACTAAGGTACAGTGAAGCGACTTGCCTGAGGTCACACAACAGACAAGTGGCGGTGTCCAAATTAGAACCCAGGTCCTTCTGACTCCCAGGCCCGTGCTCTATCCACTAGGCCATGCTGCTTCCTGTGCCTTCTCCATGCCTCAATTGCCTCATTTGTAAAATGGAGATTAAGACTGTGAGCCTCATGAGGACTGTGTCCAACCTAATTAGCTTGTATCTACTTCTGTGCTTAATACAATACCTGGCGCGTAACCAAGGTCATTAAAAAAAAACCCAAACTCCAACTCCCTGTACTATCAATTAAAATTGTATGGGCAGGCTCAGGGAAGAGTATGCCTCTATATTTATTACAAGCCAACTGAAAACCAGTTATCTGTTCAGTCTTGAATGCAGCATACCAACTAAGCTTCTCTTGCAACTTTGGAGTATTTCTTTCAACCCACTCTTCTGTTGATTCGTTTTTAGCTGCCTTGCCTCAGTTCGTATGACAGCTACTGCAGCAACCAAGTGGCTGCCAAGGCATTACTGGACCTCAAGAAGCAAGATCGTCGTGTGCAAGATTTCCTGCAACGTTGCTTGGAGTCACCCTTCAGCCGCAAACTGGATCTCTGGAATTTCCTTGATATCCCCAGAAGCCGTTTAGTAAAATATCCACTGCTTCTTAGGGAAATATTGAGGCACACACCAAATGACAGCCCAGACCAGCAACACCTGGAGGAAGCTGTGAGTTTTTTAGTCATGAACATGCACATGAATGCTTAATTAGTAGATTTATTGCATCTTCCTGTTAAGGTCTGAGCGCACTATCTCCATCAGAAAATGCAAAAAAAAAATTAACTTTGAAATTGCCTTTGCAAAAAAGCATGCCATGGCAGCTGCATTTCTGAATTGTAATCCATGGCTCAGACCCCTCAATTTTGTTTTCTGCCTTAAATCCAAATATGTTGGCTGCCTGCACCTCTGCCTGGTCAGATGAGAGGCTGGTATATAGGTAAGTGAGCTGAAATGCCTGAATGGAGACATTGTCCACTTTCTCGATCGAGTGACGAGTCTGGTTGGCTCCTTGATCTGCAGTCTTGCCTTATGCTGTCGAGTCATCTCCAACCTGTAGCGACTCCATGGACACATCTCGCCCAGAATGCCCCATCTGCACCTGCAATCATTCTGATAGTGTAGCCATAGAAGTTTCTTGGTAAAAATACAGAAGTGGTTTTTACCATTGCTTTCTTCCACACAGTAAACTTGAACGTCCGCCCTCGCCTCTCTTCCATGCCGCTGCTGCCCAGCATAGTTTTGACTTGCAGCAGATTGCCTTCCACTTGCTAGCCACTGCCCAAGCTAGGAATGGAATGGATATGACTCTGCTTAACTCTCCTTCCCATAGCCGAGACTGGTAGAGTACTGGAAGCTCTCCAGGTGCGATCCTGAGAGGGGTCATTTACAGTAACTAGGAGATTTGTGCTACAGCAAGCAATAACAACGATTGCAAATTCTCCTCTGGGTCAGCCTGTATACTTCAGATTAAGAAACTGCAACCAGAGGAGACAGACTTGAACCAGGCCATTCAGCAGATTCCCAGTGAAGTGGACTTACTTTTAATGTTGTTACTTCTCTCTGTTTCATGGGGACACAGAGGGAAGGAGGGGCAGTGGTGGAAATTTGATTAGTATTGAAATGTAATTTCTACCTCTAAGGTTTTAAAGATCTCTTTCCTTGAAAGAGTGTGGAAGCAAAGAGATGGGGCTGGGTTTATTCTCACTTAATCTTGCAAAATTTTATCACTGGAAAAATTATCATCAAGTTGGCTTTTCTCCTAATTCCATTCCAAACCACGTGTGGTCTGCATGGGTAAGCACACTGGGGAATTGACCTTCGTCCAAACAATTAGCTTTCTTAAAGAGAAGCACCTGCTTCATTTTGACACTGACAAATTGTAATACATCTTGGGTGTGGGGAGAATAGCACCGTTTATAGTTACTTAGAGAGCAGACATATCAAATTCATTTCTGTGGGTGGGCCATTTATGCAGGCATCCATTCACATGCTGGCTTCACTTGGAAAATCCTTCTAAGGACTAATGTTTCTTTGTACAATGACTAGCAGCCTAATACTAAAGTATTAAAGAGATCAGAAGGAGATGAAATTGGATGGTAGAATTACCAATAATAATTGGTAAAGATATAGTGTTAAACAGGCAGGGCTTCCATAGGAGCAGGTCCTGGATTAGTGGTGAGAGAGGCTGAGACCACGAGAGAGACAGACCGATAGGCGACCCCCACACTGTCACACACATACTGTCTCTGCTGTACACATGCACACTTTCTCCCTTTCTCTCTCTCTCTCCCCCACACACACTCTCGCTCTCCAATACTCCAATACATAGTCTCCCACTTTCTTTCACACAAACATGCTGTGTCTAATTCATTTATTAGTATTTACGGAGCCCTTACTTCAAAAGTGGAGAGAGAACAGTACACTAAGCCATTTCTCTCACATACTCAAGCTCACCCGAGATAATTTTTATCCCCCAAGGGCAGAGGCCACAGTCAATGAGAGGGCCCAGGCAACCTTGCTGCTCCTTCTATGTCTTTCACTAGGCTAATTGCTCCAAGCTGGAGAAGCTGCCACTCTTGCTGCCCAAGAGCTGATCACTAGTCTTCACAGCTGGAAAATCTGCATGTAGCATGATCCCTGTGGCTCAAAACCCATAGAAAGCAGATCTCTGGCAGAAACAGTAGCCTCTCTAGCCTGGAACAGTATCGAGGAGTTGGGTTGCTGGCCGAGAGGAACAGGTTCAGCTGAATTTCTCTCCCCTCTCTCCCTTATTGTTCCCTGTAGGCTGCAGGCATCCTTTTAGCAAGTAACAAGAACACTGTAGACCCTGAGTTTGACATTCTTGATTTCTAGTAATATTGACCTGTGTGGAATATTTATGTGGCATGTGGTGTACATAACATATGCATGCTTATTACAAAGCACACTGTGGGCTGCTTTTCTGTGCCTAATAATTCTCACTTTACACTCATTCCCTTGGGGAGCTCATCCACTCCCATGGCTTCAACTACTAGCTCTGTATGGATGGCTCACAAATCTACCTCACTAGTCCAACCCCTTCCTTCTCTAACCTTGCATGTCCTTCTGCCTCTGGGGTATTGCTACATTTGTGCCCTACAGGCACCTCAAGCTCAATGTGTCTGAAATGAAATTTTCACATTCCCTCCCAAATCTTCTCCTCTACCTACCTTTACCATCACAGTTGACCACACCACCACGCATTTCTCCATATCCCAGGCCTGCAACCTCGGCACTATCTTTGTTTCTTCCCTTTCTCTCATCCCCCATATTCAGTCTTTTGCCACATCCTCTCATTTCTTCCCCATACTCTTTCCAGGATACTCCTCTTCCTCTTGATCCAAATTCCACCACACTTATCCAGGTCATTGTTGTTTTTAAATGGTATTTGTTACGCGCTTACTACATGCCAGGCATTTTACTAAGCACGGGGATAGATACAAGCTAATCAGGTTGGACACAGTCCACATCCCACAAAGGGTGTCCCACATCCCCATTTCACAGATGTGATAACTGAGGCCCAGAAGTGAAGTGACTTGCCCAAGGTCACACAGCAGACAAGTGGCAGAGCCAGGATTAGAACTCAGGTCCTTCTGACTTCTAGGCCCTTGCTCTATCAACTAGGCCATGCTGCTTCACTTCTGTCGTGCCTTATTACTGCATCAGCCTCTGTATTGCCCACTGCCTCCAGCCTCTCACTTCTTCAGTCCATACCTAACTCTCCTGTCTGGATCATTGTTCTGAAACATTGCTCGGCACATATTCATTCAATTGTATTTATTGAGCGCTTACTGTGTGCAGTGCGCTGCACTAAGCACTTGGAAAGTACAATTCAGCAACAAATAGAGACAAACCCTGCCCAACAACAGGCTCACGGTCTCTACTCACTCCTCAAAACCAATCAATGACTACCGATTCCATTCCACATCAAGGGAAAACTCTTGACCGTTGGATTTAAAGTATTCCATCAGCTTTCTTTCTCTCCTACTTATCCAGTCTCTTCTCTTACTACACCCCAGCACACAGTCTCTGTTCCTCTCAAGCTAACCTACTCATTAGGTTTCTTTCTCATCTCTCCTACCACCAACCTCTTGTTCACACCCTTCCCCCTGCTAATCAATCAATCATTGGTATTTATTGAGCTGTTATTGTGTGCAGAGCACTGTACTAACCGCTTGGGAGAGTACAATACGACAGAGTTAGTAGACATGGTCCCTGCCCACAAGGTGATAATAATAATAATAATAATGTTGGTATTTGTTAAGCGCTTACTATGTGCCGAGCACTGTTCTAAGCGCTGGGGTAGACAGGGGAATCAGGTTGTCCCACGTGGGCTCACAGTCTTAATCCCCATTTTACAGATGAGGTAATTGAGACACAGAGAAGTTAAGTGACTTGCCCACAGTCACACAGCTGACAAGCGGCAGAGCTGGGATTCGAACTCATGACCTCTGACTCCAAAGCCCGTGCTCTTTCCACTGAGCCATGCTGCTTCTCTAAGGTGCTTACAATCTAGAGGATAATAAAAGTGGTATCTGTGAAGCGCTTACAATGTGCCAAGCACTGTTCTAAGCGTTGGGGTAGATACAAAGTAATCAGGTTGATTACCTTGGGACAACAAGGTAATGAGGTTGTCCCATGAGGGGCTCACAGTCTAATCCCCATTTTACAGATGAGGTAACTGAGGCACAGAGAAGTTAAGTGACTTGCCCCAAATCACACAACTGACAAGTGGCAGAGTCAGGATTAGAACCCATGACCTGTGACTCCCAAGCCCATGCTCTTTCCACTAAGCCACGCTGAATTTGCCAGGAACTGTCTCCTGCTTTATGACAGACCACAGCACAGCACTCCCCATCTTCAAAGCTCATCTGTTCCAGGAGTCCCTCACTGATTTATTTCTAATCTCCCAGTTTATATCCCCCTTAATGTTGGTTCAGCATTCAGCATTTCCATGCCATCTAGCACTTAAGTACTCACAACTTCGTGGAGACATATGTATGTGTAGAGAAGCAGCATGGCTTAGTGGATAGAGCATGGGCCTGAGAGTCAGAAGGACCTGGGTTCTAATCCTGAGTCTGCCACTTGTCTGCTGTATGAGCTGGGGCAAGTCACTTCACTTCTCTTTGCCTCAGTTATCTCATCTGTAAAATGGGGAGTAAGACTGTGAACCCCATGTGGGACAGGGACTGTGTCCAACCCAATTACCTTATATCTACCTCAGCACTCAGTAGAGTGCCTGGCACATAGTAAGTGCTTAACAAATACCATAATCATTATTATTGTTATTATTATTTTTAAGTGTATGGCCCTGTGGGATTTGTGTTGCTTCAGTGGCTCCAGAGCTCATCACCAGTAAATCTCCCTCAGCAATATGGGTGGATCGAGCTCTTCTTCATGGGGCTTCAGGGGCAACTGAAACTTCTCAAGCCCAGTCATTCATTGGTTCATTCAATCGTATTTATTGAGCACTTACTGTGTGCAGAACACTGTACTAAGCGCTTGGAGAGTACAATTTGGCAACAGAGACAATCTCTACCCAACAACGGGCTCACACTCTAGAAGGGCCTGGCTCTCTCTTGTAGCCGAGCCTGGTAGCGTACTGAAAACTCTCCAGGTGCGACCCTGAGAGGATAAGCAATAGGAGCAATTGAAGCAGCGTGGCTCAGTGGAAAGAGCACGGGCTTTGGAGTCAGGGCTCATGAGTTCGAATCCCAGCTCTGCCACTTGTCGGCTGTGTGACTGTGGGCAAGTCACTTAACTTCTCTGTGCCTCAATTCCCTCATCTGTAAAATGGGGATTAAGACTGTGAGCCCCACGTGGGACAACCTGATTCCCCTATGTCTACCCCAGCGCTTAGAACAGTGCTCGGCACATAGTAAGCGCTTAACAAATACCAACATTATTATTATTATTAATAGGATAGATAGAAGATAATTAGGTTGGACACAGTCCATGTCCCACATGGGGCTCACAGTGTTAATCCCCATTTTATAGATGAGGTAACCGAGGCACAGAGAAGTCAAGAAATTTTCCCAAGATTACTCAATCGCATTTATTGAGCACTTTCTGTGTGCAAAGCACTCTGCTGAGCCCTTGGGAGAATACATTACAACAGGGTTGGTAGACACGTTCCCTGTCCAAAGCAAGCTTATTATTATAATAATAATGGTATTTGTTAAGTGCTTACTATGTGTCAAGCATTGTACCAAGCTTTCCAAAGTGGTAAAAATAATATCTCCTTCACATTCACGTGCAATGACAACGACTTTTTTTGTGCTTTCTTATTGTTTTTCCATAGATAAACATCATTCAAGGAATAGTAGCAGAAATTAACACAAAGACTGGAGAATCTGAATGCCAATATTATAAAGACAGACTAATTTATCTTGATGAAGGCCAGAAGGATGCCTTGATTGATAGTTCACGGGTATTGTGTTGTCATGGTGAATTGAAAAACAACAGGGGTGTGGTAAGAAGTTTAATATTGTATTTTTAATCTCACAATCAACTAACTCTTATCAGTTTGGTTCAGCTGGTTCAGACAGAAGTGATGAAGTCTTGTTCCCTCCATGTTTCAAGCCTTTTTTCTTCTCTTCTCTTCCTCCATAATTTATGAAAAGACCAAGCACTGGCTCCATCCCAATGTTCCTGAGATGATTCATTGTTCCCATCTTTTTTAAAATGGTATTTGTTGAGTGCTTACTATGTGCCAGGCATTGTACTAAGCACTGGGGTAGATAGAAGCTAATCATTTTATATATCTCATGGTCCTGAATAATAATAATTGCTGTTATTATTGTATTTAAGTATGATTACCATATGACAAGCAATGTACCAGGTGCTAGGATAGATTAAATATAAGCAGATTGGACACAGTCCCTGTACTCCTTAGGGCTCATAGTCTAAATGGGAGGGAGAACAGGTATTTCATCCCCATTTTACAAATGAAACTGAATTAAAGAGTCACTTGCCCAAGATTACACAGCAGGAAAAGGGTGAAGCCAGGATTAGAACCCAAAATAGTAGAATAAGTTATTTTTGAATGCTTTCTAAATTGCCAAGAGTGTGTGATTAAAGAAAACTTGGCTACTTGATCTTGGTACAGACTGAATATATTAGGAAGAAAATTGAGAAGTTCACAGTATAAACAACTTCTAATGGTTTTCCATAATTCATAACATTAATTCATTCAATAGTATTTATTGAGTGCTTACTATGTGCAGAGCACTGTACTAAGCGCTTGGGATGAACAAGTCGGCAACAGATAGAGACAGTCCCTGCCGTTTGACGGGCTTACAGTCTAATCGGGGGAGACGGAATTAAGCTAGTTCACAGCACTCAACCATCAGCAAATTTTGGAGGACTGTTATTTTCAATTTAATTCGCTTAACAAAAAAAGTGGAGGAAATAAATCAGGAGAATGAGAAGAAAATGAAGTTTCCAATTTCCCAAACTTCCATTAAATGATTAAATAAAGCCCAGTCCCAAAGTCTGTCAACAGCTAACTTTCCTGAAAATGTTTCCCTCGTATTTTGGAGGACTTTCAACACTGTTAGGTGATGATTCTGATAGCGATTCCAGGTTCCTGGGATCTCCCCAAGCATCTACGGTTAATCTTGCTTTCTGATAGCCCTTAAAATACAGGCCTTCGTTTCTTATTTGTTTTCATTTGCTACAAACACGAATTAGCTGCCAGCCACTAAGCTGTAGCTGTCATAGAACTAAAACTACTATGAACACAACAAGAAAGGAGATATTATGTTTCTCTTTTCTGTGGCTGCTGATGTGTGCTTTGATTCTCCTTGGAACAAGTAATGCAAAAAGAAATAGCCCTTAGCCTTATCTCTTTGGAGAGATATCAAGTGCTTCACATGTTATTTATTTTAAGCCTGGGAAGTCTGTCCCTGGGAGGGTATAAACAGAGCAATTGACCCTGCCCTTGAAGGGGTCTCCATGTTGCCAGTTTCTGGAGGCCACCAATTGAGAAGCTGAGAGGCCTAGTGGAAAGTGCCTGGTCCTGGGAGTCAGAGGACCTGGGTTCCAATCCTGACTCCTCTTCCATGCTGTGTGACCTGGCGCTAGTGGCGTAACTTCTCTGGGCCTCAGTTCCCTCATCTGCAAAATGGGGATTCAGTACCTATCCTTCCCTCCTACCTAGTTGGTGAACCCCATGAGGGGCCTGATAATCTTGTATGTACCCCAGCGCTTAGTACAGTGCTTGGCACATAAAAAGTGCTTAACGAATACCAGAGTCATTATTAGTATTATTGTTGTTATTATCAGTTGGTGAAAAATCCCACACAGGACCCCTGTAAGTAAGAGACCCCAACTGGGTTTGATTAAGTAGTGCAACTACTATATCAGTAAGTACTTCTGCTCCTTAAGACATCCCCCACTATGGTTGGAATGAACCTCGGGGGACACGCTCAGCCTGGGCCCCCATTAACCATAGTTCCTAGTGCACTGTTGTTTAAGAAACTACTTTAGGAATACTAAGATAATTACTTTTTACTCTTTCTCCTAGAAACTGCATGTCTTCCTGTTCCAACAAGTGCTTGTGATTACTCGAGCCATAACTCACAATGAACAGCTTTGTTACCAGCTATACAGACAGCCAATCCCTGTGAAAGACCTTGTGCTGGAAGATTTACAAGATGGAGAAGTGAGATTAGGTGGATCCATCCGAGGTGCCTTTAGTAACAATGAGAGAGGTATGAATACCCAATTGTGTGTCTTGAAATAATTTACCCAACCTTTTAGGTGTGTGTGTTATCCCTTTCAGTTCATCATATCGCACTTGCTTGGGTATCTATCAAGCAAGTCAATCAGTTGTATCCATTGAGCGCTTACTGTGTGCAGAGCACTGTACTAAGTGCTTGGGAGAGTATGATATAACAGAGTTAGACACATTGCAGAGAAGCAGCGTGTCTCAGTGCAAAGAGCCTGGGCTTGGGAGTCAGAGGTCACGGGTTCTAATCCCGGCTCCCCCACTTGTCATCTGTGTGACTTTGGGCAAGTCACTTCACTTCTCTGTACCTCAATTACCTCATCTGTAAAATGGGGATTAAGACTGTGAGCCCCACGTGGGACAACCTGATCACCTTGTATCCCCCCCAGCGCTTAGAACAGTGCTTCGCACATAGTAACCACTTAACAAATACCATTATCATTACTATTATTATTATTATTATTCCCTGCCCACAAGGAGTTTAGTGGGAGGCATACATTAGTATAAATAAATCAATTGCGGATATGTACATAAGCGCTGAGGGGCTGAGGGACGGCTGTATAAAGGATGAAAATCCAAGTACGAGGGTGATGCAAAAGCGAGTGCTATCATCAATTCTCCTCACATGTCCCACCCAGCAAAGCTGGGTTCATGTAAGCTCTGACTCAGTGCCGGTGAGTTTGACTGTGTACCAGGATCTCATTGTTATCAATCTTAATCCTGACACTTGATGTTGAGTAGAGTTCATAGGTGATGCTGGTAAAACTGCTCAAGAAGTTGCACACAGCTTTGTGGATCAACTCAATATGAAGTTGGATGCCCAGTTGTAATCAAATGAATTCCATCTGCCTAAAGTGCTACTGGCCTTTGTCTATCCAGACACCATTGTATAGTACACTGCCTGTGTAGCGAAATTTGGTCACAGTATAAGTTCTGTGTGACTGCTGAAAATCTTTTGTTGTATGTAGGTTTCCAGGTTGTAGGTTGGTACATATGCTTGGTTTTCTTCTTGTGCATTGTAAATCCATAGTACTCTTCCAAATGTGTTTAGAGATTGATAATCACTCATATAATCACTCACATGGGAAACAGTGTGGGCCTAGTGGAAAGAGCACAGGCCTGAGCGTCAGATGTCCTGGATTCTAATCCTGGCTCTGCCACTTGCCTGCTGTGTGATCTTGGGCAAGTCACTAAACTTCTCTATGCCTCAGTTTCCTCATCTGTAAAATGGGGATTAAACACCTGTCTTCATAATAATAATAACTGTGATATTTAAATGCTTACTACGTGCCAAGCATTGTACTTAGCACTGGGGTAGATACAAGATCATCAGGTCCTATATGGGGCTCATAGTACAGTGCTTTGCACAAGTAAGTGCTCAATAAATACGATTGAATGGTCTGAGGAGGAGGAGGAAGATTTGCTTAGGAAGAGAGATGACCCTGAGCTAAGGTATATCGGGGTAGAGAGCAGGTAGGTAAGAGGCCAGCCTTGAGTCAATTTTCAGGGCATTTGTTATATTTGCAAAGCAATGTGGAGTTAAGTCAAAGTTTTTGATAAGTGTAATACTATACTCAAATCAGAAATTTAGAAAAATAATTTGGGCAACTGTTTGTAAGCTGAACTGAAAAGGAGAGCACCTGGATGTGGAGAACCCATTTATACAGTTGTTACAAGAAGCAATGAGGGCTGAAGTGGAGGAAACAGATCCATGAAATATTACTGAGACAGAACTGGCAGAATATAAAGGCAATTGAAGGTGGAAAGTAAAAGAGAGAGAGGATTCAAAGATGGCACCTAGGCTTTGAGCTTGTGGGTCAGGGGATGGTGGTGTTCTCAATAGTGATAAGCAAATTAGGTAGAGAGAATATAGGAAGGAAGATAAGAAGGGCTTGATTTTGGCCATGTTAAGTTTAAATTGCTGGGGTGGATCATCCAGATTGGGCTATCCAGAAGACAGAGGATATGGAACATTGGAGAGCTGGGGAGAGGTAGGGGCTGGACATGGAGATCGAAGACTCATTAGCAGAAGGGTGGTAGTTGAAATTATTGGAGAGTTGAGCTCCCCAAGGGAATGAGTGTAGAGTGAGAAGAGAAGATGACACAGGCCTGAGTTGAGGGGCACCCACAGTTAAATGATGAAGAGAAGTTGAGCAGCGAAGGAAACTGAGATGGAGCAGTAGAAGTGGTAGGATGTGTCCCAGGGAAGTACCCCATTCATAAAATTAAGGAACTAGGATGAGAAGCACTGCACAAACACCGCTAAAAAAAACCCCAAAACTGTGACCAAAATGGCATAAAAGTTTCTTCGGTCTCGTAATCTCCCCCACCATCAGATTTTGTCGGAAAGAAGAACTTAGAGATCTTGGTGAGCATACTCTCAGGGGAGTCACATGCAGTGATTTTTTTCCTAAGAAAGCTAACAGGTTATGAAACTTCCCCAGAGTCATAGAGTAAATTCATGGCAAAGCCAGTTTTGACTTGCACCCTGTGGATTTCCCTTTGGTTGTTTAGTCTCCGACCTATACTCTGCCTCTGAAATGAACATTTGATATTTTTGGCTGCATTCTTGGTTTATTTCACCACCCAGGGAAAAATCTGCATATTAACATGCATGGGCTATTTTCTTTTCCAGTCAAAAACTTCTTCAGAGTAAGCTTCAAAAGTGGATCTCAAAGCCAGACCCATTCACTGCAAGCCAATGACACCTTCAACAAACAGCAGTGGCTTAACTGTATCCGCCAAGCCAAAGAAACCATTCTATGTGCAGCGGGACAGGTTGGGATGCTTGATTCAGAAGAACATTTTCGAATACCTGCCACTTTGAGCAGAGAGCCCCAGGGAGAAATTAAGCCCGAACAAATGGACCAATCAGACAATGACTCAGACTGTAGTATGGACACTAGTGAAATCAGCCTTGACTGTGAGCGCATGGAGCAAACAGACTCTTTCTGTGGGAACAGTAAACAGATAGAAAGCAACATTTAATAGAGACTTAAATCCTTCCTGGAAGTAGCCCTGTGTCTGTCTTGTACAGTATTTGCATTCCGTAAATGGAATCATCTGGAGAAGCACTTTTTAATTCTTTTTGTGACAGTGTGGACAGTCTCTTGTTTCTGTACCTTTGACTGTAGTATTGTAACTGCCAATCTGTCATTGTAAGCCAGAGTCTTTTGCAGCTGTTGTCCTGTAGTGTATTTCTAAAATGTCTGGGTGGATGAAAGAGGTACTTGACCAGTTACTTTCAGTTGTCTTGCTGGAAAATAGAATCTCTAAACAGTTGTTTATTCATATGTTTCCTAAGTAATTTTTCCCTGCTTTTTCAGTGCTTTGCTTGATTTCAGATATGGCAGCTGAAACTTGGAGTTTAGAGCACCTCAAGTGACAAATGAAGTTATCTATGTGTGGTGATGGTGTTTAGAATGAGGAAAAAGCAATGAAGGGGAGAAGTCAAATCCTTGGGATTAATTTGGTCCAATATGGTGATATTTAATCAAAAGGTATTAATGGACTATGTCTCTGACACTTAGAGGCTTAATTTTTAAAATGACAAAAGATCTGGAAAGGCAACACATTTAGTCCTAATCAGTGCATTTATTAGAACAAGTAATAAAAAGGATAACTCCAAGTCTTCAGCTGGAATTCTGAACATAGAATAACATAGTATATGTGTGGTAATTGGGAGTTTGCTTATAGTACCATTTCTAGTCCAGCGCATTAGCCGAGATTAAAAGATGACGCTATTGATGGTGAGATCCTACACCATGTATGTGCATGAATGTGGCTGAAACCTTTGATGTGTGCTCAACACTCCCTTCTCATTGTGTGCAGGGAAGGTAGTTCCTTGATGTCCTGTATTGGGCCTGTCTTTGTTTTAAAGTCTGTCTCTTGGTCCCCTGATCTTTCTGAAGCATTTGTTTGAGGAGAGGAGTTTTTCCTCCCAATTGTTGACTGCTGGACTGATCTATCTGATACAGTTCTCTCTCAGCATTTCACTGCTCTGCTGCAGTGTTTGAGACTATGCTTTACTGTGTCTTTATATTGCTTATTCTGCTTTCTTGACTTGTGTGTGCCTCTTCCAATTCATCATACAGTAGCTGCTTGGGTACCCTGCTGTCATACATTCTCCTCACAAGTTCTGCCTAGCAGAGCTGTGTTGCTGTGAGCATTTAAGGACCCAAAGGGTGTAAAGAATGAAAGCACTGTAATGACGAGGAGGCCCCTCTGAGTAGACACACTAATATTTTAAAGTGTGAATTAATTGGTGATGAAAGAATTTTAGTGATAGAATACATGTTTCTATTTACAAATGGAAAATAATTTGGGGTGAGAAAGGTAATTTACCTATGAGAAGTAGAAATGTCTAAAAAACTGGGGAACATCATGCCATTTTATTTTTCCCCTTTGCTTTTATGGGTCACCTTGTTGTTGCCTCTGACCTGAATCGTCACTTTACTTCTCAGGGGTAGAGGCAGTAAAAATATAGTTAATCAGATTCCTGAGAAATAATGAGAGATGTTGAGAGTTTGATTAGTTACTGAACTATTCCTATGAGGCCAGCCTAACTAGAAATCTCTATCCATCTTCAATTTGCTGTGCTGAGTCATTGTGAAATTTCAGTAATTTGAACTAAATTCACTAAAACACATCTTAAATATAAATGTAAATATTAAAGGATGACCTGTGCAAAAGTATCCCCACACCAGTACTAATAGCAGTAATTCTAAATTATTGCCAAAAGACGCTCTTAGAAAAATGAAAATCCCATGTTTTACAAGTTTACAGAAAGGAGTAAATGAAATGTCATTTTTGCCTTGTACATAGGCTAAGTCCATTAGAGGAAAAATCAATGTGACAAAATAATCAGTATAAAGACAATGTATATTACTTTATTTTTTAAAAAAATGTCAGTTTTATCCTGTAGACCATTTCTGTATTTATAGATTTTAAACGTGGTGAATTTTTCTATTTCAGGTTTTGTGATTTATTTAAAACTGCTTCGTGTCCAAAGTTGATCTGTAGATTTAGTGACTGTCTGAGAATGCTAGAAATTAAAGCAGAAGAAAGAATGCAGCATTAACCATTAGCCAGCATATGCTAAAGTTGAAAAGAGACTGGTAAAAGGATGCCCTATGGGGGAAAAAAGAGTACATGAATGTTTGAGGAAATTATTTTTTTGTATAATGACCTTAAACTTTCTGGAAGCATTTCAAATAAATTACATTGACTATTGTTTTGTTTACTTAATAGGTTTAATTGCTTAGCATAAGAATAATAATAACCACTGCAAATACTAAATATTTTGACTTTCAACTAACGTTATAAAGCATTGACTTCTTTTTAAATTATGTTTGATTCACCAAGACTTATTGAATCCATATTAAATTTTTTGAAATCAGTTTTTGTCTACATAGAAAGCCTAAGAGTATCTTGCTTGTTATGGAAAAAAAAAAAACATTTTCAGTGGTCAATACTGAAAGTTTTTGTGAGATTCATGGCATTTCATTTTGTCATACATTTGCCTAATCTTTTCCTTGGTTTTGTGTTAGGTTATGTACCAGCAATCACCTGGCAAACCTTATATACAGCCAAGAATTTCAGGCCCCAGGTACAGTGCTCTGCACAAACAGATGCTCACTAATGCTGTTGATGACGATAGTCTTCATCAGTGATGGCAAGTTCGGTGCTGTCACTGAAATCCACTAACTAAACCCATTGTCCAATGCTGTAAGGCTAGGCAAGGAGATGGAAACCAAATCAAGAAGGCTGGACGTTCCTTTGAGAGATTGGGTGCTGCCAAAACGGCACTAAGATTCAAGACGAGCCGAAGGTCTGTAGGCTGACTGTAGAGTCCAATCTTCTCTGTGGCTGCAATACTAGGACGTAGCACAGATGCCACATTCAACTTCTAGAGCCGGTCTATCATCAAGGGATGCCAAAGTGTTATTTGGAGCTCAGGGGAAAACTTAGGGTGAAGCATTGAGGGGGTGAGAGAGGAAAAGGTGGGTGAGGAGAGGGAAGAGAGACAGAGGCAGAAAGGAATAAAAGAGGTGGAGGAAGGGGGAGAAAAGGAAGGGGGCACTTGAAAGCAGAATCGATGCCTTTTAATTCTATTGTACTCTCATGGGCCTAGTACAGTGCCCGAGCAGGACTGTGGCTGGCAAGGAATCGAGAATTCAAGTGTCACTTGCACAAACCACTATCACTATCAATCAGTTCCTTCATGCCAGTTCTCAGCCTTGAAGCCTCAGTACTGAGGCTTGTGTATTGTTCTCGGCAGGAGACTCCATCTTCATCATCACAGTGCTCTGTACACGGTACGCACCCAATGAATGGACTTATCCTCCTCCTGCTCATCCTCGTTGGGCTGCAGGGCTGAACCAGAGATTTCTTTTGCCTCTGACCACATAGCCCTTGAGACCCCTCCCCTTCCTGACCTGGGAATAGGTAGGCAGTGACCAGGTCAGGAAGAGGTGTGGAGGCTATTCTGCTCAAAGAGGATAAAACCACTTCAACAGTGACTCTGATTGGTTCATCTTCATGGGTCCCTGGGTCAAGGGTTAAAGGAGCCTCTGGCCTGGCTCTCGCAATCCAGTGAAAATCCCGCAGGTACCAGGGCTGGGCTAGAGGCCATGTCTTGTTAACATGGGGCAAGCCTGGAGATGACACTTAGACTCCTGGTCCCTTTCCAGCTACTGTGGCCCAAAAGTTTTGTTGAGACTCTGGAATGCTAACTAGTTATGCGGCTCCCCGAGGACATCTCCTCCAAGAGGCCTTCCCCAACTAAGCCCTCATCTCCCCTACCCTCATCTCCCCTACGTCTTCTCCCTTCTGCGTCGCCCTTGCACATAGATTTGGACCCTTGATTCACCCCACCCTCAGCCCCACAGCATTTATGTACACATCTGTAATTTATTGTAACGTCTTTCTCCCCATCTAGACGGTAAGCTCCTAGAGGTCAGGAAACATGACTACCAGTTCTCTTAAGAGTATTGTACTCTCCCAAGCGCTTAATGCAGTGCTCTGCACACAGTTAGCACTCAATAAATGCAATTGATTGATGCCCATACAGATGATGTCCCTCCCTTCCCCCCCACCACATGTAGTTGGCATCTGTGCCATCAAAACCACCTAGACAACATTAAATGATAAGCCAGGATCACAGATATTGGAGACTGTAATAGTCATTCTTCCAGCACTTTTATCCTGCATTGACTACTGCATCAACCTCCTCGGTGACCTCTTTGCCTCTCCCCTTCATACTGCACCCTGTTCTCCAGAACAATTTTGTTTAAAAAAAAAAAAGGTCAGTCCACAGCTCCCCACTCTTCAAGAGCCTCCAGTGGTTGCCCATGCACCTCCACATCAAAGAGAAACTTCTTACTGTTGGCCTTAAGGCACTCAATGAGCTCTCCCACTCTAACGTATGAGTCACCTCTGATAACCCAGTCCATACACTATGCTCCCCTAATGTGGCTGACCCCTTGCCCACATCCGCCCCTGCTGGCCTGGGTCTCCCTCCCCCTTCATATCTGACAGACCACCACTCTCCCCTCCTTCAAATTCCTCCCAAAATCACATGTCTTCCAAGAGGCTTTCCCTGACAAAGCCCTCATTTCCCCTACTTGCCCTCCCTTCTGCATCACCTATGCATCTTGATCTGAACCCCTTAAGCACAATTTATCTACCCCCTCCTCAGCCCCACAGCACTTATCTACATATCCATCTGTAATTTCTTTTAATGTCTATTTCCCCCCCAGGCTGTACTCTTCTTGTGAGCAGGGATCATGTCCACCAAATCTATTGTGTTGTACTCTCCTGAGTGCTTAGTACAATGCTTAGCACCCAGGAAGTCCACAATAAATACCATCGATTGATCGATCAAAACCACATTTGTCACATCATGCTTACATTGGAGAGGTCATGTGTAGTGAATGGACAATAGCAAGATTTCCCAACAGCTGCTCTATGGTGAATTGAAATGGGATAATCATAAACAACCCCTCTCAGGGTCACACTTGCAGAGTTTCCAGTACTCTTCCTGAACTGACTACGGGAGGAAGAGTCAAGCAGAGGCATACCCATTCCATTCCTAGCTTGGGTAGTGGCTAAAGAGTGGAAGGCAATCTTCTACAAGTCAAAACTCACCTTTGCCGGTCACTAGCGGCATGGGAGAGTTGAGGATGGATACTCAAGTTTACTGCATGGAAGGAAGCAATGGTAAACCACTGCTGTATTTTTATCAAGAAAACTCTATGGATACACTACCAGAACTATTGCAGATGGAGATAGAGTGTTCTGGGAGAGATGTGTCCATGATGTTGCTATGGGTTGACCATGACTCGACAGCATAAGACAACAACAACAACAATCATAAACAGCATGAATATAATGGAGCAAAACCTCAAAAGGCTTGGCATAACCGCACATAATTAGAAGGAGCCCCTTATCTGCTAGGATGGGCACAATTGCCTAATCGCCTGTGATAAAGGTTGGTCTGTGACTCAATGCCCCCGGCCTCCTGTCATCAGTGACCCATCCCAGGGATGGCCGGTCCCCACCTACTTCCAGGCCTTAGGGAAAGCCTACACTGGGGTCTGCCTCCAGGGGCCCCAACTATGCTCACCATGCTGAGCAGAGTGTGTCGGGTCTTACTGGTGATGCATTATACAAGCAGCAAGGTTCCTAATAGGCACTGTGGAAGACAGTCTGGCCGGCCCCCCATCCAGAGGACTGTGCAGAGGCATCCCAGAATGCTGTGCCATGGACAACTAGTGTTGTCTTTCCTGTGGAAAACTGTATCCCAGTGCCCAGCCTAGGGGTAAGACTGCTTACCGAGTCCCTGTGATTGGCTATTTTATAATATTTTTCATCCTTTCATATCTTGCCCCTTCACTGCCTATTGGTTAATCCACTCCTATCACCCTTATGTTTCCCATCCTTAGAGGAGACTTTCCATTCCTCTCCGATGAGGGCCACGCTGGGCCCTCTGCCCCTACAACTTATGAGGAGGAGTTGTGCCTGGCTTTGGTGGCTCTTTCTTCTGGCTTCTCTTCATATTGCGGACTCATGCTGACTCCAACTCCTCAAGCAATAAACAATTGCCCCAGAATCTCAGGCCACTTGCTTGATGCCTTTCTTTTCATTAGGCACCAACAGAAGAGAGATCATTTCCCATCTTGGTGTACAGCAATTAAAAATTTGGTGGTTCTCTTGGAACAAATACATCAGCCAGGCCAGGACACCCGGAGGGAAAAACAAAAATGGCATCAGCCACTCTGGGTAGCAAATGCAACAAGGCAGCAAGGCACAATTTTTACATGTACACAATGTGAAAGGGATTGCCAGTCATAACTTGGTCTTCCTCAACAACACCTGAAGGACAGTAACAATCCATTCTCAAAAAATGCAGGTGTTGAGTTCTTGAAGAACCCAATGTTAAGGAAAAACTGGTGTCTAATAGTCGCTTCTTCTCTGGAACTTCAGACCTCTATGTATATACTCTGTTTTGATTTTTCTATGGATTTGTTCTCAGTTGACCAATTGGAGTTCTTCCCTGGAGTAGGTGGAAAGGGGAAAAGAGAAAGAGAAAAGGAGGATACTCAATCAATGGTATTTATTGAGCACTTACTGTGTGGAATAAGTGCTTCCTCTAGACTGTAAGCTTGTTGTGGGAAGGGAATGTGTCTACCAATTCTGTTCTATTGTACTCTCCCAAGTGCTTAGTACAGTGCTCTGCACACAGTAAGCACTCAATACCTACAATTGAATGATTGGAAGAGTACAATGCAACAGAGCTGGTATACACGTCCCCTGCCCACAAGAAGTGTATAGGCTACAGGATGTGGTTCACTTCAATTAGCCTTATGAAGTGTCCTCTAATTTCTGGCTCAATCGCTTTCCTCTGAGTTCTAGCAGGGCCGAGGGTTTGCTCTAAAAACAGGTTATACTGTATTTCCTTTCTGACTGTAAACACAATCCTTCCCAGACATTTCTAGAACTTCTAGAGGGACTTTGCGGATCAGGTCAACCAAGAGTTAACAATGGAATCCCTCAGGAAGTCCCAGAAATGTCCGGAGAGTCTATGCCTATGTTCAAAAACTCCCGATTAGCCCAAGAATTAACAGCTCTGAATGTAAGCATGGTCTCTCCAAGACTGTCCTGGGCTTTCTTGGGGCCATTACTCAAGTTCACTATTAACTGCGTGGTTGAGATGATCACCAGTCACTCATGTCATTGAATCAGCATGACCTAGTGGAACGAGCGGGGGCCTAGGACCAGGGTTCTAGTTCTGGCTCTACCAGTTGCTTGCTGTTTGACCTTGAGAAAGTCACTTAACTTCTCTGTGCCTCCGTTTTCTCAACTCTAAAATGGGGATTCAGTACCTGTTCTCCCTTTTACTTATACTGTGAGCCCTACATGGACAGGGACTGTGTCCCAGCCGATTATCTTGTACTCTTGTATCTTGTTCTCAGCACTTAGGACAGTGCCCCACACATAGTAAGTGCTTAAAAAATACCAGAATAATAATAACTCAGTTAACTTTGTCTTATTATTTTGGATCTATTGATGGCTGAATGGAAGTTTCAGAAAAGGAAAACAATTAGCCAATTCAGTGTATCAACTTACTGAATCAGCTTAAACACAGAGGGATTGTTTATGTGCATGTGTGTTTTAGACATGTTGTAAGAAGCTTTTCAGACCTGTAGAGTATACTAGTAGGAACTGAGACCTAAACCTCTTTCTTCACCCTGAACCTATGATAACCTGCCAGTTTCAGTCTTGTCAGGTTTTCCCCTGGCAAGCTAGGTCAGGAGGGACTGTGGTCCCCAGCAGGTACAGGAATTGTGGCATTGCCATGGGGCTGTCTCAGTGCATGTCCACAACCCCAATTCACTCCAAAGCCTAATCAGGCTGGGCTAGGAGTCAGCTGAGTATGGGCTCAGTAATGCTCATATAGAGGCCCAGAATTTCAACATTTTTAATTATTGGGCTCTACCATTCAATACACTCCTGCACAGTTCCAAGGGATCTAAAATGGTAAATGCAGCTCCCAAAGGGGCCTAATTCACTCCCAAGAGCTACTTTATGTTCTGGAAGAATCAGGATCATTATTTACTGAGTTTTAAAGATCTTTAAAGGAAGTTAAGAGCCTACATTCCAGCCAATCAGATGAGCACAGATGGATAAACCAAGGACCCAAAAGAAATTGGGCTGAACCCTAAAGCAAATTAAGACTTTGGGAAAGGAAGAATTTAAGCCATAGCTCAAAAACCTTCAGTGGTTGTCCATCCCTCTCTGCATCAAACAGAAACGCCTTACCATTGGCTTTAACACACTCAATCTCCTTGCCCTCTCCTATCTTACCTCACTTATTTCCTTCTATGACCCAGAACACTCACTTCCCTCCTCCTATGCCTATCTACTCACTATACCTCGATCTCCTCTATCTCACCACTGACACTCTTGCCATGTCCTCCCTCTGACCTGGAACCCTCCCTCCTCCTTCACATCTTCACAATCCTCCTCCTTCACATCACATATTTATTTATTTATGTATATTAATGTCTGTCTCCCCCTCTAGACTGCGAGCCTGTTGTGGGCAGGAAATGTATCTATTGTCATCTTGCACTCTCCCAAGTGCTTAGTACAGTGCTTTACACACAGTAAGCACTCAATAAATATCACAGAATGAATGAGTGAACATCCAACAGCCCACCAGTGTCCTCATCTTCAAAGCTCTACTAAAATGATACCACCTCCAAGAAGCCTTCTTTGATCAACTTTTCATTTCCCCACCCTATTCACCCTCCCTTCTGTGTTGCCTATGCTTTTGGGTCTGTACCCCTTAAGCACTTTGATATCCAACCCCACAGCACTTATGTATATATCCTTATACTCCACTATTTCCCCTCCCTCTAATTTATTTTAAATCCGTTTCCCTCTATAGATTGTAAACTCATCGAGGACAGGAATTATGCCTACCAACTCTACTGCATGGTACTCTTCCAAGTGCTTAATACAGTGCTCCACACACAGTAAATGCTCAATAAATACCACTGATCGATTCTACATAGTACCAGTGTTCACATTGATAATTTTGGAAAGAGCTAATTTTGGAAACAGCTACAAGTATTTTTAACCTATTTTAAGACTTTTTACCTATTTATAGAGGGTTAAATGAAAAGCCATGGGCACTGAATAGTATAATTCATTTTTGAAAACTTTACCATTGCTTTATATTGGGATTTTCATTTTGGATGCTAACTTAGTACTTTGACCCAACTGTGCAGAGTGTTTTCGAAGCATTCACTCATCTTTGCTCATGACCAAGCTTCCTGCCTCTTAGTTTAGAAACATAAATACTTCATCTACTTTTCTTTTGCAGCTTTTGATAAGTTGGTGAATATTCACACCTCATGAATAGAATGGAAGCCAATTAGATATTATTATTTGAGAGATATTTTTGGTTTAGTGTTCATTTTCTAAAAAGAATATGCTTCCAGAAGAGAACTTCTGCACACAGTTGACATCACCACCATCCTCTCCATTTCTCAAGGTTGCAACCTTGGCATTATCTTTGAGTACTCCCTCTCATTCAACCCTCATATTCAGTGTGTAGCCAAATCCTGTTGGTTCAGGGAATGTGCCTACTAACTCCATTGTATCTTCCCAAGTAATAATAATGGTATTTGTTCAGTGCTTACTATGTGCCAAGCACTGTTCTAAGTGCTAGGGTAGATACAAGGTAATCAAGTTGTCCCACTTGGGGCTCACAGTCTTAATTCCCATTTTACAGATGAGGTAACTGAGGTACAGAGTTGTTAAGTGATTTGCCCAAAGTCACACAGCTGATAAGTGGCAGAGGCGGGATTAGAACCCACAACCTCTGACTCCCCAGCCCGTGCTCTTTCCACTAAGCCATGCTGAGTGCTCTGCACACTGTAAGTGCTCAATAAATATCATTGATTGATTGATCTTCCCCCACACCATTTCCCAGATCCATTCCATCTGCTCTATCCAAATGACTGCCATACTAATCCAGTCACTTGTCATATTCCAACTAGACTGTCTCATCAACCTCCTCATTGATCTCCCTGACTCCAGTCTCTTCAGTTCAACCTTTACTTTGCCACCCAGATCATTTTCCTAAAATGTTGTTCTGCAAACACTTTCTCAAAAGTCTCAATTGGTCATTCATTCCTCTCCAGCAGAAACTCCTAAACTCTGACTCTAAGGCACTCAATCAACTCTGTCCTTCCTACTTTTCCACTCTCTTCTCCGATTACACCCCAGCTCACAGTGAGTTCCTCTTTAACTACTCTTACTCATCTCATTCTCATCTCTCTTGCCACCAACCTCTTGCTGTTGTCCTTCTCCTTGCCAGGAACTCTCTCCCCCTTCATGCAGACCACTGCTCTCACCATCTTCAAAGCCCTTCTGAAATCCCATCCCCTCCAGCAGGTCTACAGTGATTGATTTCTAACCTCTCACCTAATTTCCCCAAATTACACCTGCACTTATGTGCCACTTACATTCCTATATTAAATAAGCTATTATTTCCACCTATCTGTATATACTTTGGTACCTTACTCCTTTGCTAGATTGTAAGCTCCTTGAGGGCAGGGATCATGCCTACCTACATTATTATTATTGAGAAGCAGCGTGGCTCAGTGGAAAGAGCACGGGCTTGGGAGTCAGATGTCATGAGTTCGAATCCCGCCTCTGCCACTTGTCAGCTGTGTGACTGTGGGCAAGTCACTTAGCTTCTCTGTGCCTCAGTTCCCTCATCTGTAAAATGGGGATTAACTGTGAGCCTCACGTGGGACAACCTGATTACCCTGTATCTACCCCAGTGCTTAGAACAGTGCTCTGCACATAGTAAGCGCTTAACAAATACCAACATTATTATTATTATTATACTCTCTCAGTCAGTATAGTGTGCTCTCTTTGCACAATGAATACTCAATAAATTATATTGATTGATTGATTTCCCCAGATAAACTGAATTCATGAGGGAAGTCCAGAAGGCAATGGTAAGCAATGTATTAAGGGAAATGAGGGTAGAGTTAAGATGCTTTTAATACAATTAAAACATAATTTAAAAGTGTAACATTGGAAACTGAGTGTATAACAGATTAAGGCCTGCAAATTGGAAGCAGAGAATTGTGAGGAAACATTTACATTTGGGAAGAGGAAAACTTCCTTAAGAAGCAGTGAGTTTAGCCTTCTGTCCAAACTCTTAGAAGGAACTGAGGAAAGGGAAAAAAGGGCTGCTGAGACTGCTACCCAATTTCCAGCCCCAGAAGGTGACCCACAAGTTTTATAAACTTTTCAGTCAAAGTAGCTTGAAACTCAAAGCCTGAAATAAGCTGGTCTTTAGGCCTTGAACTCTGCTTGAAAGCAGTCCATAGACCTTTCAAATACCACACCATGCCTGATCCAAGCCTAGTACCCCTTTCTTTTGGCCTAACTTTCCTCTTTCCCTTCCCCATATCCCACCACCCTCATCCTTGTTTTTGCTACAAGCTAGATCCATGCCTGGGGCAATAGGATAGGGATAGGTTGGCAGTGGGGGGTGGGGGTGGGGGTGGGGAGGTTGAGACCAGAGGGAGCAATCAAGAGCATTTATTGAACACCTATATGCAGAACATTGTACTGACTGTGCTTGGGAGAGTACAGTAGAATTAGTGGACAGAACTCTTGCCCTCAGAGAGCTTATAGACTGTGAGCCCGTTGTTGGGTAGGGATTGTCTCTATTTGTTGCCAAATTGTACTTTCCAAGTGCTTAGTACAGTGCTCTGCATTAATTAATATGATTTAAATGAATAAATGAATGAATAATCTAGTGGGGAAAGACAGATGCTAAAATCAATTGCAGAAGGGAGAAAGTAATAGAGTAAAAAGATTAGTATTTAAATGGCAGGGGGGTATTGTGAATATATAAAGACTCAGGGGGCAGCATTTCTCTTTTGATGTCAGTTGTGGACAAGGAGAATAGAGTTAAAGAACACACATTCTGCCTTTAAAAGCACAGCCAGGTGGCCAAAGTAGTCAGAGAGCAAAAATTTCAACTCATGCTTATTTAATACACCTGTCCTTCTATGTTTCTGTAGTTCTACCAAGCTCCACTAATACCTGCTCAAAACAAGCCACCTCTCTCTTCTCCTTCCTGTCACCTGTCACACCTATCTGTCTAATCCAGAATTTCTCAAGATCTCCTCTATGAAGGATCCCCTCGGGTAACCCATGGCCACATCACCACCAGAGGTATGCCACCTTGTTCCTGGCCCTTCCCCAAATATGCATATCCTTGGGGTACTGAAAGAGAAAATCTTTAAAGGAAACTGACTATTTTTGTGCTTTTTTGGTTCTAAAGCTGCAGGCTTGGGGAAAGCATTGGAGCTAAGTGGGAATGGAGTTGGAAGAGTGGGGTGAGAAAGTGGATGTCTCCAGGACTTAAAAAAAAAAAAAGGACTAGGCCCAATTTCCTCCCAACTTCAGTGGCTGTGAGACTTCTTCTCAATCAAAGTGGTCTTCAAACTGAGAGGTAGTGTTAATTTTGAAGTACATAAACTAAGCTTTCCTGGCAATATGACCCTAAAATTTGCTGCACTAGTAACCAATCGATCATATTTATCGGGCTCTTACTGTGTGTAGAGCACTATACTAAGCGTTTGGGAGAGTAGAATATAACAGATTTGGTAGACACATTCCCTGCCCACAACAAGCTACAGTCTGGAGGTTACAGTACAGTTGGTTATCTTCATATTCAAAGATGACACCACTGATGATGAAGCTCCCCTCTGGATGTGCTGGGTGTCTGACTATATAGATAAATTGAGGGACTGACAGTTCTAGCCACATGTTTGCACACAGAAAGTTGTGTTTGTTGTTTGTAGGACCTGTTGCTATATTTGCTTTTGCCTCTTCCTTATGGTGGGTACACTGTAGGATTGTGGTTTGCTAATCTATGACTCTCTCAACAAAGAATGGCTTCTGAATACCTCCCATTAAAACATTGTTTTATGATCCTCCCTTCCTGCCCCCTCCTCTGTTTGGTTTCTCCCAGGCAGGTTTATGACTGATGGGGGAATCTGCCTGCTGAGTCCCCTGCACCAGCAATGCAATCCCCTTTGGTTGAGCAGCCAAGGAGCTGTGGCAGAAGGGGGCCAACGGGGCTGCACTTTGCTGCCCTTGGCAGGACCCAGCAGCTCCTTCAATCATGACCAGTCTCACAGAGTGTCTCCCCAGTCTGCCCTCTATCCTACTCAGAACCTACTGTGCCCTGTGACAGCAGCAGGATTCCAGTTCCAGGAAAACTGGGGGTAAATGAGAAGCATCATGGCAGAGTGGATAGAGCATGGACCTGGGAGTCAGAAGGTCATGGGTTCTAATCTGCTACTCATCTGCTGCGTGACCTTGGGCAAGTCACATTACTTCTCTGGGCTTCAGTTACCTCATCTGTAAAATGGGGATTGAAATTGCGAGCTCTACAAGGGACAGGGACTGCGTCCAACTTGATTTGCTTGTAATAATAATTTTGGTATTTGTTAAGCGCTTACTATGTGCAGAGCACTGTTCTAAGCACTGGGGTAGTAAGGTAATGAGGTTGTCCCACGTGAGGCTCACAGTTAATCCCCATTTTACAGATGAGGTAACTGAGGCACCGAGAAGTTAAGTGACTTGCCCACAGTCACACAGCTGACAAGTGGCAGAGCCGGGATTAATCCACCCCAGCACTTAGTATAGTGCCTGGCACTATAACAAATATCATCATTATTATGAGAAGCAGCATGGCTTAGTGGACAGAGCATGGGCCAGGGAGAAAGAAAGACTTAGGTTCTAATCCCATCTCCATGACTTGTCTGCTGTGTGATCTTGAACGAGTCACTTCACTTCTCTGGGCCTTAGTTCCCTCATCTGTAAAATGAGGATTGACATTGTGAGCTCAACATGGGAGTGCACTTCATAATGTCTGAAGTGAACTCAAGAAGGCCCTGGGTTCTAATCCTGACTCTGTCACTTGTCTGCTGTGTGACCTTGGGTAAATCACTTAACTTCTCTGTGCCTCAGTTACCTCATCTGCAAAATGAGGATTAAGACTCATGAGGATTAAGACTCAGGGACTGTGTCCAACCCGATTAGCTTACATCCGCTCTAGTGCTTAGTACAGTGCCTGGCACATGATAAGCACTTAACAAACACAACAACGTACAGATGTAATGCTATGAGCAGTGCTAAACTAATTGTTACTATTTCCACAAAACACCAGAGAATTTAATGTCCTGGGAAGCATTACTGATTCCCTAGGACAGGTACCTCAGAATCTAACCCAAACTGTGACAAATGACAAGCCTAGGCAATAATGATGATAGACTAAATCAAATGTTTAAACTGACTAGGTCTGCAAATTGTGTTGACGGGCATAGCTGCCCTCTACTGGACATATATTGGTCATACTCTTTAGGACATTTATTTATGGGGACTATTAATGGAGAAACAAAACACAAACCAGGTTGTAGAAATAGGGGGGTGATCCCTTAAATTTGGGCAAGACTGGGTCATTTAGGGAACCAGACTGAGACTGCTGACCTGGACTAGAGAGAGCAAGGTTTCAATCAGCAACCAATCTAGGGGAACTTGGCAGATGATTCAATTTAGAGAGAGTCAATCAAATCAGTCAGTAGTGTTTATTGAGCACTTACTCTGTGCAGAGCACTGTCCTAAGCATTTGGAAGAGTACAATGGAGTTAGTTGGCACAAGCCCTGCCTTCAAGGAGTTTATAATCTAGCAAGGCATCAGGAAGGGATCAGCTAGAAGCCACACCAGACAGGCTCAGAGTAAGGTGATGGAAAATCATGTCCCTTTAGACAGAATGGAGCAGGACCTAAAAGAGGCTGGAGAGGAGGGGAAGCGAAATAGGGGGGAAATGGAGGGAGGGATAGAATGAGGAGAAAATGAGAGAGGGGGAAAGTTAGGGGAGGTGGGGGGGGGGGCGGGGAACCTATCCCCTCCTCTGATACTGCTGGTGTCACCACCTCCCACTCTCTACCCATCAGCACCCTTGTCACTCGAGCTGGGTAGTGGTGGACAGTAGTGAATGATCAACCACCTGGCTATTTCAGTATTAGTGCTTTCAGTGCTGTGCACACAGTAAGCGCTCAATAAATACGATTGAATGAATGAATGAATGCTTTTAGGCTGTTGATGGAAGTTTTAAGGGCAACCAGTTCATGTGCTACTGAGTACATGAGAAGCTCCCATCCATGGCCCAGAAGGTCCAGTTCGGCTGTGGCCATGATCACAGTTGGTGTCACGGCCCCACACCAGCAAAAAGTGAATCTTCCCCTGGGACTTTCAGGTAGTGGGACAGATCTTCCCAAAATAGGGTAGTGCCACCCAAATTGGGACATCTGGCACCTTACAGTGAGGCTAAGAATGGGGAGGTTCCATACTTCATCAACGATATGTGTGTTCAGGTTTCAACTGAAAATCAGAGCCGGAAAGGTTCATTCATTCATTCATTCATTCAATAGTATTTATTGAGTGCTTACTATCTGCAGAGCACTGTACTAAGCGCTTGGAATGTACAAATCGGTAACTGATAGAGACAGTCCCTGCCCTTTGACGGGCTTACAGTCTAATCGGGGGAGACAAGATCACATCTAATCCATCCTTTTGTCCCCTGCCAACAGTTATCTAGTCCTGAGTTTTATCATCCTGGTAGTCAGAAAGTTCTTCCTTACATCCAACCAAAGTCTCTACTATGTTCATTTTAATCAATCAATTTCATTTATTGAGCACTTACTATTGTGCCGAAAACTGTACTGAGTGTTTGGGAGAGTACAGTACAATGGAATTAACAGACACAATCCCTGCCCAAAATGAGTTTACAGTCTAGAGGAGGAGATGGGCATTAATATGAATAAATTTTATATATATTTTTATGTATATATAATTTTAGCCCATTTTTTCTCACAATTGGACTCCTGAGAATAACTGACAAACATCTTCTTCATTAAAAAAGGAGTTCTTAAATACCCATGTTTTCTTACAAAATCCCAAGTTAAAGAAAACATATACAGTCATACTCATGTTGTCCTACACTGTCTGTATAAATACAAACCATTTCTGGGGACAGGGCACTGTCCTTTTTCCTAACAGGCTTGCACTTTTAGACGATTCCCTAACAACATTTTAGCTCAAAATTGTTGTGAAAATATGCATTGTGGCAGATCAGGGAGTTCTTGAAGGCAGTAATGAAATCACACTTAAGGGCCTGCAACTTAATGAACCATTTGTGCTGCCTCACTAGATCAGCACCATTAGTTTTACATCACTGGATTTCGCAAAAATAAATATTAAGCAAGTTTGTTCTACTGATCAAATGTGGCATAGTTTCATGAAAGACCTTGTGTCAGAAAGTGGTTATTTAGACAATGCATGGATAAAGCAGAGGAATTTTAGGGGTACGGCATGCAAGTCTATTTCTTTTCCCAAGAGTAGGAGTTTAGAACAAGCCAGAAAGCAGCAGCTTGGAACTGAGTGAGATTACAGTTAATACCCAGAGAAGTGTGGAGAGCACAAGAAATGGCAGTTGTGTTGCAAAAACTGCCTGAGCTCCATTGTGGGAGGGTATAGAGGTACCCTGGCAGGGTGGTTGATATAACAGAAAACAGAACTGTCAAGTGGCAGAACTTCAAAGAAGGCACCATCTCATCAAGAGACAAGAGAGACCCCATGAGAACAAACCTGTCAAGGAAAGAAGGCTAGTATTCATTCATTCATACAATTGTATTTATTAAGCCCTTACTGTGAGAACATTGTATTAAGTGCTTGGGAAAGTACAATACAACAATAAACAGTGGCATTCCCTGCCTATATCGAGCTCATAGTCTAGAGGCCTGTCCTGGTGTAGAGGCCTTAGGAGAGGCCCACCAAGAGGCCTGGTCACTTGACTTCAAAGAACTCAGCCTGTGGTAGGGACAATCTAAGCATCATCAATCGTACAGGAAGATAAAAGTAGTGGAGCAGGGGCATGTCCTGGTTCAACAAGTAAGAAAATGCCTGCTGGGGCTCTGCCAACTGTAATGAAGGTTTCTGTCCAAAGAACTGCCTAGGGTACTCTGCGAGATGGATGGGCCCAACAGCAATCCTGGAAAAATAGCTGGCTGACATGGGCAGCAGAACTGTAGTGGCCAGTGGCTACCAAAGGCAGCATGGCCTAATGAAAAGTACTCCTTGCCCCTGTGGGAAGGCAACTAACAGGGATGAGAGAGTGAAAGTAAAGCAGCTAAACTACTATCACTAGAATCAATTTGTCTATGCAGGATGTTCTCGGTGGTAGTCTCCACCATCGTCATTATCAAATAGTATGCCAAAAGCCACCCTAAACTATCAGGTGTCAAACCCAAACTTTCAGTCAACCTTGTTGATCCGGGGTGTCCCTACCTCAGCTAAGTTGTGATAAGCAGAGATCAGGATAGCTTTTGATACTGGATGAACTCTCCATGATGGATCACCTGCATCAGTGTTGCCTTTCCCTGGCTGGTGTCTTATAACCAAGTCATAATTGGCCGGTACTGCTACCCATCTCTGTCCTGTGAGCTAGGCATCTGTGAGGCTGTATGTTAAAGGGCCATCATCAGCCCATACTTCAAATAGGACTCCAAGTGGTCCTGTGATTTTTCTGCTCTCACTCATGCTAAGGCTAGAAATTCTAGTTTGTGACTGAGGTATGAGATTTGCTGTCTCAGCCCTTGTCTGGCAAAAACCACCAGTCTTCAGTGGCCCTTACATTCCTTATCCAGTGCATCCCTGAGGACATCTAAACTTGCGTCGGTGTGGAAGACAAGCAGTTTACCAGGCACAATGAGCAGAGGAGAGCGTGGGAGCATTCATCGAGGCCTTAACAATGTCCTTGAAGGCCTGGCCGCCCTGTCTGTCTCTCCCTGTCAGTCTCTCCCAAAGGCACCAAGTGCTAAGACCTCCCTGTCACTCCTGGGGAGGAAAGTGACGCTCTGAGCCCAATCCCTCTTCTAGCTCTGCCTTCCCTCGTCCCCACAAGTAAACTTCATTCAATAGTATTTCATTCAATAGTATTTATTGAGCGCTTACTATGTGCAGAGCACTGTAGTAAGCGCTTGGAATGTACAAATTGGCAACAGATAGAGACAGTCCCTGCCCACTGACGGGCTTACAGTCTTGTCAGTGGTTGGACAATGGCAGGATAACCTTTCTCAGATTGTGATCCCTGTGTGGAACAGAGACTGTGTCCATTCTGATTATCTTCTATCTATTCTAGCACTTATTACAGTGCATGACAACTAGTAAGCATTTAATAAATAACATGCCTAAGTTTCCAAAACCTCCAGTGGTACTCACTGATCCCCAGGAATGTTCTTTATGGGGCAGGGGCAGATGGTGAGTGCTTAACTCTTTTCAGGTTCAGTACTCATCCCTTTCTTGGGCACGATATAGCCTATTCACTCAGTGGAGACCCAGCAAAACCAACACTTGCTCATGGAGAGATTTAATCCTGAGATAGTAATCAATTAAGTACCTTTAACAGTCAGGTATCGTGTTCTTCTAGCAAATTTCCAAACACCATCAGATCATCTGATTTTGCCTGGGTCCTGTGTCTCTAATTTTTTGTGATGCCAGATTTCAAGTCACAATGCACAGCCAACTCCTTCCCCACCAACCAAATGTTCTAGAGATTTTCACTTCCAGAATAACCAGTTCTTTGTTTAATCAATCAATCAATCAGTCATATTATAGAGGATGCCCCTGGTCCTAAGAAGTCTCAGCTCTTTAGGCACGTACTTCTCAACAAAGGGCACCAATAGGGGCTTGACGATTTGTAATAATAATGTTGGTATTTGTTAAGCGCTTACTATGTGCAGAGCACTGTTCTAAGCGCTGGGGTAGATACAGGGTAATCAGGTTGTCCCACGTGAGGCTCACAGTTAATCCCCATTTTACAGATGAGGTAACTGAGGCACAGAGAAGTTAAGTGACTTGCCCATAGTCACACAGCTGACAAGTGGCAGAGCCGGGATTCAAACTCATGACCTCCGACTCCAACAAAGGGCACCAATAGGGGCTTGATGATTTGTAGCCACTGAGTGAAAGCCCCCACTCCCTTGGGATATGACTAGCTTCCCTGTGGGTTAGGGAAGTTAGGGAGGTTGGGATGAGTTCTTCCTTAGATGTCTGAGCCCACAGAGTAGGTCTCTTCCCTTTCTCAAAAATCTGTAGCCTGCAGGTGAAATCCAGACTCTAGAAGTCCAGAGGTGCCAATGGCCAGTTAGCCCAGGCTGTGAACAACATGGTTAATTCTAAACTGTTAGAATGGTGATGGAATTTCCCAGATCAATCAGTCAATCCCAGATACTTATTTTTGTGTTAATTTTCTGATCTATTTCCCCTGCTTCAGAGGTCTAATCTTTTGCCTTGCCTGTTCCATATAATTGGTCTTTCCTTTTTAATCTCATATGTAGTGTTACTCTGCAGTATTCTCTAGTTCCTTTCCTAACAGGGTCTCTTCTTTCCCTTTATTGACTGAGTATGGCTCTTCCCAAGATTCAGTCTGTTGATTCACCCAGTCAACTGTTTGGGGCTAAAATATCCACAAATCTTTTTTTTAAGGTTTTTTTAAGTGCTTACTATGTGCCAGGCACTGTACTAAGCATGGGCTAGATACAAGGTAATCAGGTTGGACAGAGTATACATCCCTCATAAGGCTCACAGTTTTAATCCCCATTTTACAGGTGAGGCAACTGAGGCACGAAGTTAAACTCATTCAATAGTATTTATTGAGCACTTACTATGTGCAGAGCACTGTACTAAGCACTTGGAATGTACAATTCAGCAATAGATAGAGACAATCCCTGCCCAATAATGGGATGACTTGCCCAAGGTCACAACAGCAGACAAGTGGAGGAGCTGGGATTAGAACTCCTCCACCTATCTCCTCTTTAAAAACCCAAGCAGCATGGTATAGTGGAAAGAGCATGGGCCTGAGAGTCAAAGGACCTGGGTTCTAATCCCAGCTCCGCCACTTGTCAGCTGTGTGACCTTGGACAAGTCACTTAACTTCTCTGTGTCTCAGTTCTCTTGTCTGCAAAATGGGGATTCAAGATGTGTTCTCCCTTCTAATTAGACTGTGAGCCCCATGTGAGACCTGATTATCTTGTAAATATCCTCAGAGCTTTCTACAGTGCTTGGCAGGTAGAAAGTGCTTGACATATCATTAAAAAAAAAAAATTTCCCTTTAACTCCAATAAGGGGTCATTTCTATCCTAGGGGCCATGCACTTTTATAGTCTCGAAGAATTCAACTATCCTTTTCTTTAGGGGTAGGGAGGAATATCATAGCCTCATTGGTAGAGGTCAGATCTACTTTACCGCCTGATTAACAACAATTGTGGTATTTAAGTGCTTACTATGTGCCAAGCACTGTATACTGCTGGGATAGATATGAGATATTCAAGTCAGTCCCTGTGCCACATCAGGTTCACAGTCAAAGGCGGAGGGAGTGTGGGCATTTCATCTCCATTTTACAGATGGGAAAATTGAGGCACAGAGAGGTTAAATGACTTGCTCATTCTCCAAATCTCTCCCTCACCTATTTAGGGTAAGCAGGGCGTAGTGGATAGAGCAAAAGCCTGGGAGTGAGAAGGTCATGGGTTCTAATCCTGGCTCCACCACTTGTCTGCTGTGTGACCTTGGGCAAGTCATTTTACTTCTCTGGGCCTCAGTTACCTCACCTGTAAAATGGGGATTGAGACTGTGAGCCCCAGGTGGGACAGGGACTGTGTCCAACCCGATCTGCTTGTATCCACCCCAGCGCTTAGTACAGTGCTTGGCACATAGTTAAGCACTTAACAAATATCATTATTATTATTGTTATAATGATGGTATTTGTTAAGTGCTTACTATGTATGTTCTTAATTCCCATTTTACAGATGAGGTAACTGAAGCACAGAGAGGTTAAGTGGCTTGCCCAAAGTCACACAGCCGACAAGTGGCGGAGCTGGGATTAGAACCCACGACCTCTGACTCCCAAGCCTGTGCTCTTTCCACTAAGTCATCCTCCTTCCACCTCCAGGGAAGGTTTTTGTGTTAAAGCTCGTATGGGTGAGGCAGGGAGGGAGTACAGAGCGGTAGTTGGCACCAGAGGCACAGCAGATGTCCAAATGTCAGGTTTTCCCTTCCCAAGTGTATCTTCCATACTCTGCCTCATCCTCGGTCCTTCCCGTTGGTTTTTCTAATCAATCAATTGTGTTTATTGAGCACTTACTGGGAGCACTTACTGGCTGCCCACAACAAGCTTACAGTCTAGAGGGGGAATAATTGTGATACTTGCTAAGTGCTTACTACGTGTCAAGCACTGTAACTAAGTACTGGGTAGATAAAAGATCATTCATTTATTCAATAGTATTTATTGAGCGCTTACTAAGTGCACTTGGCATGTACAATTCGGCAACAGAGACAATCCCTGCCCAATGACAAGCTCACAGTCTAAACGGGGGAGACAGCAAGTAAAACAGAACAAAACAAAAATAAGACAACATCATCAAGATAAATAGAATCAAGGAGATGTACACCTCATTAACAAAATAAATAGGGTAATAAATAATATATACAAATGAGCACAGTGCTGAGGGGAGGGGAAGGGGGAAGAGCAGAGGGCGGGAGGAGGGAAGGGGAGCAAAGGGAAAGGGGGAGCTCAGTCTGGGATGGCCTCCTGGAGGAGGCGAGCTCTCAGTAGGGCTTTGAAGAGGGGAAGAGAGTGAGTTTGGCAGAGGTGAGGAGGGAGGGCATTCCAGGACAGTGGGAGGACATAGGCCGGGGGTCGACGGTGAGATAGGCGTCAACGGGGGACAGTGAGGAGGTGAGTGGCAGAGGAGCAGAGTGTACAGGGTGGGCAGTAGAAGCAGTGTGGCTCAGTAGAAAGAGCACGGGCTTGGGAGTCAGAGTTATGGGTTCAAATCTCGGCTCTGCCATTTGTCAGCTGTGTGACTGGGGGCAAGTCACTCAACTTCTCTGTGCCTCAATTACCTCATCTGTAAAATGGGAATTAAGACTGTGAGCCTCACTTGGGACAGCCTGAGATAACCAGATTATCAGGTTCCACATGGAGCTCACAGTCTGAGTAGGAGGGATTCTAACCAGTCCTACTTCACTCAGTTTGACTCCTTTTGCATCTCACTATAAAGTTCTCTTAATCCGTTTTTTCTCAACGTCGACCTCAGAAGGTCTTCCTCTAGACTGTAAGATCTTTGTGGCCAGGTAACCTGTCTACCAACTCATATTGTACTCTCCCAAGTGCTCAGTACAGTGCTCTGCACACAGTAAGTGTTCAGTAAATACAGTAGGTAGATTGACTGATTGCTCTACCATTGGCCCTGATTCTCTCGCCCAAGGAGCCTAGCAAGAGGGTGGTAGAGAAATCAGTATTTATGAACGCCTTCTCAAACATGCAGTTAGGTGAGGACTCAGTTGATCTTGCCACATGGGTAGGATCTTACTATCTATAGTATTATCTTTGAGAAAGACAATTATATATAAAGTGTGAAAAGGGAGGATTAATAGTAACTTTCATTCATTCATTCAATAGTATTTATTGAGCGCTTACTATGTGCAGAGCACTGTACTAAGCACTTGGAATGTACAAATCGGTAACAGATAGAGACGGTCCCTGCCCTTTGACAGGCTTACAGTCTAATCGGGGGAGACAGACAAGAACAATGGCAATAAATAGAGTCAAGGGGAAGAACATCTCATTAAAACTATAGCAAATAAATAGAATCAGGGTGATGTACATCTCATTAAACAAAATAAATAGGGTGTTGAAGATATATACAGTTGAGTGGACAAGTACAGTGCTGAGGGGATGGGATGGGAGAGGGGGAGGAGCAGAGGGAAAGGGGGGAGAAGAGGGTTTAGCTGCGGAGAGGTGAAGGGGGGGTAGAGGGAGCAGAGGGAAAAGGGGAGCTCAGTCTGGGAAGGCCTTTTGGAGGAGGTGAGCTTTAAGTAGGGTTTTGAAGAGGGGAAGAGAATTAGTTTGGCGGAGGTGAGGAGGGAGGGCATTCCAGGCCCGCGGGAGGACATGGCCCAGGGGTCAACGGCGGGATAGGCGAGACTGAGGGACGGTGAGGAGGTGGGCAGCAGAGGAGCGGAGCATGCGGAGTGGGCAGTAGAAAGAGAGAAGGGAGGAGAGGAAGGAAGGGGCAAGGTGATGGAGAGCCGTGAAGCCTAGAGAACTTTAGAGAATGAAAGTGAGGCAAGTGTCAAATGTGAAGAGGCTGATTAAAAAGGGAATGGGGTGGGGGAGAGGATCACTGCAAGAGAGTAATCCCACCCCCAAACCCTGCTTCTTTAAAGCTATATCCCTGTAGCCACACCCAAGAAGGTTTACCTGCTTGAAACCCTGAAAAATTACCAGCTTTGCTCTGAAGAGATATCCCAATCTCTCTGGGGAAGAGGTGGCTGAACAATTTTTTTTAAAAAAATTTGTGGTAAGAATATCATAGTTACCACTTTTCCAAAAGGGTTGTTCTAGGAACTTCCCTTCTAAGAAATTCTCCCCACCCCTCATTTTAAAATAAAGAAAATTGATTTTTATTAGGAAGGATTATATTTCTTTCTTCTCCAAGGAAAGCACAGTTAAATGATCAAGGGAATAGGTTAATAACTAAATGACACAAACCGCAAATACTGTTCCTCTTCATAACTGAATGCCATGTTTTCCTCAATTAGTTAAATATGCTTGGTGTTATGTTTCTCTCATTTAGGTAATTTTGTAAACTACAGCCACAAACAACATATCAATTACCTTACTTGAACTTGGCTGGCTTCCCAAATATGTCATGGAAGAAAATTAGTAAAAATTTGCCTATGATTGATAAACTGCTTAGGGCTACAAAAACACCAGTGAATATTTTGTTAAATGTAAATTTACAACAAAATATTTTTAAGGGGCTTGCATGAAAAGATAGGAAAAAAATGAAAAAAATGAGCTTTACTCCAAACTGATATGAGAAAAATAAATTTTCATATAAAAATAAAGCAAGCTCTTTAAATAGAAATATTAGCTATAACTTTCCTAATTTGAATTATTGGAAGAATGGAATGAACAGGCTGAAGTTTGCCAAATAACCCACTTGAAGCCATTCTTTGAAAATCTAAGTGTGAAAAATGTTCATCTTTGAGAGATCAGTGATTATATGTCTAAAATAGACATTTCTTCATTTACACTGAAGTTTCTATTGTAGTGTTGCAAAATTTTTGGTGTCAGCTCGGGGTTTGTTACCCTGGCGGGATTGAGAATGAGTAGACTCTGGAGAGGCGAGTCATAGTGCAGAAAAGGGAGGAAAGTGGCTGTCCGCCCGTTCACCCCAGTGGGGTACGAGTGACAAACAGCCCTGATCTTGTCTTCGGTGCGACCTTTTATTGATCATTCGGCACGTAAAATCCTACCACAGTGTCCTGCTATTTTTAACTTCCATTGCAAACCTGACCTCAATAACTGTCGTTGCCATCTCTTCTATCTTCCTCTCTCCTTCTTCCCTCTTTGTGGACCAATCCTTGCAACCAAGAACTATACCAGCGGGGCAGCTATAATGGATCCTCCTTCCTAAAATGGAGTCACAATAGTTCATAGCAAAGTATCAATCTAACAGTAGCCACATGGCACATTAAACACAATAAAGCATTTGTTCTACCCAGGGCTCAAGGAAAAAATGCTCAAAAGGAAAGGTGATCTAAAGCTTCAATCTATCTTTTGCGCTGTTGATATTACTGTTAAAGCATGAAGCTAATCCAACTTTATGGATAGAGATCCTCATATTTGGCAAATTCCCCCCAAACAGGTTGTTTTAGAGGCCATTTTATAAAATGATTATTCATTCTCTCAAGTCTACATAACACCGTGGCTCAGTGGAAAGAGCACGGGCTTTGGAGTCAGGGCTCATGAGTTCGAATCCCAGCTCTGCCACTTGTCGGCTGTGTGACTGTGGGCAAGTCACTTAACTTCTCTGTGCCTCAGTTCCCTCATCTGTAAAATGGGGATTAAGATTGTGAGCCCCACGTGGGACAACCTGATTCCCCTATGTCTACCCCAGCGCTTAGAACAGTGCTCGGCACATAGTAAGCGCTTAACAAATACCAACATTATTATTATAACACTCCATTTCGGTATAGCTAGTGAAGAGGGGGTGAGGTGGGGTGGAGTGGGGCCAGGCAAGGCGGGGGGAGAAAGCAGGTGGATCCTGCTCGGGTGTTTTGTGGGGATTTGCTGGAAGCAGGAGAAATGCTGCCAGGAAAACTCTCCTAGGCCCCATCCTGCGAGAGCTCCTCCTCTCTCTCCCACCTACCTGGAGACTCTCCCCACCATTTACTCCAATTTTCCTGGAGCTTAGAACTTGGATCCCGACTGCTTGCCTCCCCCAGTCTTGCTTCCAGCAAGGAAGGAAGCAGCAGATTCAGGACTCAGTTTAGAGTCCTACAAAAAGACTCCAATTTTTGGGCAAGGGCTGGACAATATTTTCTGGTTTTCCCTCCACTTGCTTGCAGCGTATTTCCAGACTTCAAACTCTGCCAGGCTCTCTCCCTTCCACCCCCAGCTCCAGTGATTGCATACAAACTGCACTCTTTCCCCCTCCACCTCCCACATTTTCTGATAAGTGCTTAGTAGTCAATTCATTCAATCATAATCAGTGGTACTGATTGAGTGCTTATTGTGTGCTGAGCACTGTACTAAGTGCTTAGGATAGTACCATAACAATAGAGCTGATAGACAGGATCTCTGCCCACAGGAAGCCTCCCAGACTTTTTGCTTTTGCTCCAGAAAGTATACCGGGCTGGTAATCAAGAGACTTGGGAAGCAGAATGTCTTGCTGCCATGAGAAGCAACATACAGTGGGTGATGAGTGCCCACCATACCCACCCTCCCGGGTTCAGTTTCAGAGAACTCAAACAGGCAGATTTGCTCACCAGAGGAGGGGACAGGAGGGGCAGATTATAAAACCATGTTTTAACTAGAAGAATACAAACAACAAAGGATTCCTGGAAGCCTTTCACTTGTCATGGAATTAGCACACTGCAAACCTAGTGTGAACCTTACCTCAGCATGTTTAAGCCTCGTCTCCAATGTTACACCCAATCATGGCAGGTAAGTAAATTCCCTCCCTGCTTTCCCTTGTTTCTGCCAATTTTCCAGTATGTTCTCTGAACTTGGCTCCCCACCTTATCCATCTCCCTCCAGTGCAACAGAATGGTCATTCTTTTTTTTTTTTAAAAAAAAAAAACACACGGTACTCTAGCAATGCCAGAGGCTGCTGTCACAAGCCACACACAACACCTGTATTACCCCCTTCCCCCTCCAATTTGTACCCCTGCCTTCAGCTGTGGGAATGGGGACTAATGTAGGATAGGAGCATGGCTGTCGCTAGGGAATGGTCTTTTAGCCCCCCACCTTTGCACCTCAGGGTCAGCTGTTAATGATGAGCCAGAAAGGTGAATGGAAAAAAAAAATGTTGGTATTTGTTAAGTGCTTACTATGTGCAGAGCACTGTTCTATGTGCTGGGGTAGATACAGGGTAATCAGGTTGTCCCACGTGAGGCTCACAGTCTTAATCCCTATTTTACAGATGAGGTAACTGAGGCACAGAGAAGTTAAGTGACTTGCCCACAGTCACACCGCTGACAAGTGGCAAAGCCGGGATTCAAACCTATGACCTCTGACTCCCAAGCCCGTGCTCTTTCCACTGAGCAATGGAAAGGAGAGGGCCCAAACTGCAGCAACAGCTTTTACTGTGATTATGAGAGGAGGGGGCTGGGTTTTGGGCATGGCCTGCAGAAGAGTCACAGGAACAGGAACAGAGAAGGGGCAAGGGGATGAAGGAGACCCGCAAAGGGATTAGGGTAATATCAAGGGCAGGGAATGTGTCTGTTTATTGTTTTTTTGTACTCTCCCAGGTGCTTGGTACAGTGCTTTTTACACTGGAAGCGCTTAATAAATACGGTTGAATGAATAAATGAGATGGTGGGGCAAGATGGAATTTGCAGCGTAAGTTTTACTTACAAGTAGGGCTTGGCCCTCAAGTCAGGACTGGTCCTAGCGTGGAATCTAATTGCATGTAAATCTATGGGACAATGTGCCCCATGATACAGCCATGTTTGGGAGGAACATATATCATGAGGCCATCGGACTTATCTGAAGCACCTCAGTTGAGTTATGGAATTCTCCGTGGCCCCTGGACAACAGCTCTCCCCATCTTTAATCCCATCTCCTCTGGAAAATCTTCACTGATTAATTCACAATGTGCAAGCCATGCCAACTCAACAACACCCTTAGCACTTATATGTTTCATGCCTATTCTCAGCACTTATGCACCTAGGTATATTTTTATTTCAATAAACAATTATTTATTCAATTCTTTCATTCTGAAACATTCGTACTAATTCCTGCTATATTCTTGCTCCCACCTGGTTACAGGGAGACTGCTTCTGGTGCAGGTCGAGAGGAGAAGAAGGATAATGGCCCCTTTCTTGGAGTTACTGTTCCTTGCTCGACAGGTAGAGGTTGTGGAGGGGGTGGACTTGGGGTGCCCGGCCTTCAGCCCTGCCATGACGCCATTCTATTACATTACACACCTGGCATAACTTGTGACACCATCTAGTAAGAAATATTTTCTAGTAAGAAATATTTTCCAGCTTCAGCACTGGTTGGATTCATAAATACTTAAGCCCCTTTTGCCCTGTTCCTTCATTTGTAGGCCTGTGTTTCATCAAGGACAAACACAGTCATCGAGTTGCCCCTTTAGGCCCCATTTATCAACCTGTAAGCCATTTAAGATTTTATTTCATTATGCCCATAACTATAAAAGAGCTATTATACTAGATTGTCAGAGTTGGAGCTTCATCACCATGAGGGCATAACGAGGGAAATTACTTCACAGATTTTCAAATTCAAATTAGTAGGCAAAATGTTATATTTAAGAAATGGCATGAGAAATTTTGCTCTGGTGGGATCACTTTTAGTAACTGTTTTATTTTGTGAAATTATGCAATTAAAAGAAGGTAAAGTATAAATTCTCAATCCTGAAGGTTTCACTATTCCCTAAATAATGTTTGCCACAAGAAGTGAACAATTCCTAGGCAACCGTGGACAAATTGGATCATGTGAACTTGTGGTTTGCATTGATAATATTAAACCTAGACACCTGTGTAACAGGACATAGTGTCCCTCAGGGATCAGTTTTAAAGAGTCAAAAAAACCAAAGGAATATGCTCATAAAACACATAGCAGGGTTAGAGTAACAAAAAATGGCATAATAAGATAACATTTTCAGACTGTAATGTTCTAAAGAAAGTAAACTTTAAAAGCACAACAAGGCAGGCCCCAGACTCGTAAAACAATTGGGTCCTGAAAGGTCTGTCTTAATTCGAAACATTGTAAATTTGAACCAATGTTCTCATAGGAACAGTGTTGCCCAAAGGTGGGTACTCAATTTAAAGCTACATTTTAGCTATTATTCAATATTGTCTTGAATCTCAGAGATTTGTAACTTTTCCATGAAGAGCTCCTCATCCCTTTGCAAGTTATCAACACACTTGTCCCCTCCCTTCTTTCCTCCCTGACCTCAATGTTCAACTAGCAGAGTTGCTAGAGAAGCAGCATGGCTTAGTGGATAGAGCACAGGCCTGGGAGTCAGATGGACCTGGGTTCTAATCCTGGCTCTGCCTCGTGTGCTGCGTGACCTTGGGCAGTCACATAACTTCTCTGGACCTCAGTTACCTCATCTGTAAAATGGGGAATAAGAGTGTGAGCCCCATGTGGGACAGGGGCTGTGTCCAACCTAACTTGTACCTACCCTAGGTTTTAGAACAGTGCTTGGCACATAATAAGCACTATTATTATTACTTTCCAATGGCTCCTTCCCCATTGCTTTCAAATATGCCCGTGTCTCCCCTGTCCTAAAAAAAACCCAACCTTGGCCCCACAGCTCCCTCCTACCATTCCTCTCCAAACTCCTTGAATGAGTTGTCTATAGCAGTTGCCACCACTTATCCTCTTTCAATTCCCTCCTCAGCCTCCCCACAGGCTGGCTTCTTCCCCTTTCACTCCATAGAAACTGTTCTCTCCAAGGTTATTAATGATCTCCTTCTTGCCAAACCCAATAGCCCCTACTCCATCTTAATCCTCCTTGACCTCCCAGCTGCCTTCAATACTGTGGACCATCCCCTTCTCCTGAAAACATTCTCCTGAAAATTTGACTTCACTGACACTTAAACCTAGACACCTGTGTAACAGGACATAGTGTCCCTCAGGGATCAGTTTTAAAGAGTCAAAAAAACCAAAGGAATATGCTCATAAAACACATAGCAGGGTTAGAGTAACAAAAAATAGCATAACAAGACAACATGGTTCTCCTAACTCTCTGGACACTCCTCCTTGGTCTCTATCGCAGGCTCCTTCTCTGCCTCCCACCCTCCAACTGCGGAGGTCCCTTAAGGCTCAGTTCTGGGTCCCCTTCTCTTCTCCATCTACACCCACTCTGAGGGAGAACTCATTTGCTCCCACGGGTTCAACTACCAAATCTATGTGAATGATTTCCAATCCACCTCTCCACCCCTGATCTGTTTCCTTTGCAGTCTCTCAATTCCACCTGCCTTTAGGACATCTATACTTGGATGTTAATTCAATAGTATTTATTGAGCGCTTACTATGTGCAGAGCACTGTACTAAGCACTTGGGATGAACAAGTTGGCAACAGATAGAGACAGTCCCTGCCGTTTGACGGGCTTACAGTCTAATCGGGGGAGATGGACAGACAAGAACGATGGCAATAAATAGAGTCAAGGGGAAGAACATCTTGTAAAAACAATGGCAACTAAATAGAATCAAGGCGATGTACAATTCATTAACAAAATAAATAGGGCAATGGAAATATATACAGTTGAGTGGACGAGTACAGTGCTGTGGGGAAGGGAAGGGAGAGGGGGAGGAGCAAAGGGAAAAGGGGAAAAAGAGGGTTTAGCTGCGGAGAGGTAAAGCGGGGGTGGCAGAGGGAGTAGAGGGAGAAGAGGAGCTCAGTCTGGGAAGGCCTCTTGGAGGAGGTGAGTTTTAAGTAGGGTTTTGAAGAGGGGAAGAGAATCAGTTTGGCGGAGGTGAGGAGGGAGGGCGTTCCAGGACCGCGGGAGGACGTGGCCCAGGGGTCGACGACGGGATAGGCAAGACCGAGGGATGGTGAGGAGGTGGGCGGCAGAGGAGCGGAGCATGCGGGGTGGGCGGTAGAAAGAGAGAAGGGAGGAGAGGTAGGAAGGGGCAAGGTGACGTAGAGCCTTGAAGCCTAGAGTGAGGAGTTTTTGTTTGGAGTGGAGGTTGATAGGCAACCACTGGAGTTGTTTAAGAAGGGGAGTGACATGCCCAAATCGTTTCTGCAGGAAGATGAGCCGGGCAGCGGAGTGAAGAATAGACTGGAGCGGGGCGAGAGAGGAGGAAGGGAGGTCAGAGAGAAGGCTGACACAGTAGTCTAGCCGGGATATAACGAGAGCCCGTAGCAGTAAGGTAGCCATTTGGGTGGAGAGGAAAGGGCGGATCTTGGCAATATTGTATAGGTGAAACCGGCAGGTCTTGGTAACGGATAGGATGTGTGGGGTGAACGAGAGAGACGAGTCAAGGATGACACCGAGATTGCGGGCCTGAGAGACGGGAAGGATGGTCATGCCATCGACGGTGATAGAGAAGTCTGGGAGAGGACCGGGTTTGGGAGGGAAGATGAGGAGCTCAGTCTTGCTCATGTTGAGTTTTAGGTGGCGGGCCGACATCCAGGTGGAGACGTCCCGGAGGCAGGAGGAGATGCGAGCCTGAAGGGAAGGGGAGAGGACAGGGGCAGAGATGTAGATCTGCGTGTCATCTGCGTAGAGATGGTAGTCAAAGCCGTGAGAGCGAATGAGTTCACCGAGGGAGTGAGTGTAAATGGAGAACAGAAGAGGGCCAAGAACTGACCCTTGAGGAACTTCAACAGTTAAAGGATGGGAGGGGGAGGAGGCTCCAGCGAAGGAGACCGAGAATGACCGGCCAGAGAGGTAAGAGGAGAACCAGGAGAGGACAGAGTCCGTGAAGCCAAGGTGAGATAAGGTATGGAGGAGGAGGGGATGGTCGACAGTGTCAAAGGCAGCAGAGAGGTCAAGGAGGATTAGAATGGAGTAGGAGCCATTGGATTTGGCAAGAAGGAGGTCATGGGTGACCTTAGAGAGAGCAGTCTCGGTGGAGTGGAGGGGACGGAAGCCAGATTGGAGGGGGTCTAGGAGAGAATGGGAGTTAAGGAATTCTAAGCATCGATTGTAGACGACTCGTTCTAGGATTTTGGAAAGGAAGGGTAGTAGGGAGATAGGGCGATAACTGGAGGGGGAAGTGGGGTCAAGAGCGGGTTTTTTTAGGATGGGGGAGACGTGGGATGTAGCACTGATACTTCAAATTCATGTCCAAAACAGAACTCATCTCCCCACACAAGCCTGGTCCTCCCTCTGACTTTCCCACCACTGTAGATACCACCACCAGCCTTCCTAACTCTGGCATTATCCTCAATTCCTCTCTCTCATTCAATCCACATATTCATTGTCACAAAATCCTGTCAGGTCTACATTCATACTTTCCTCTAATACCATGCTGACCCAAGCACCTATCCTATCTTGCCTTAAACTGATGCCTTAGCCTCCCCACTGACCTCCCTGCCTCCTGTCTCTTCTCACTCCAGTCTATACTTCACTCTGCTGTCTGGATCATTTTTCTACAAACAAAACAAACAAAACCCATCTCAGTTCATGTCTCTCCATACCTCAGAAACCTCCAATGGTTGCCCAGTCATCTCCACCTCATACAGAAATTCTTTACCATTGCCTTTAGAGCAGTCAATCAGCTCTCCCCCTCCTACCATAACCCAGCTACCACCTTTGCTCTTCTGATGCCAGACTACTCACTGAAACTTGATCTCATCTACCTTACCACTGACCCCTTGCCCATATCCTCTCTCTGGCCTGGAATTCCTTTCCCCTTCATATTCAACAGGCCATCATTCTCACCCTCCCACCCTCCCCCCACCCCTTCAGAGCTCCCCTAAAATCCCACCTCCTCCAAAAAGCCTTTCCTTATTAAACCCTCATTTCTGTTCCACCTATCCACTCAAATCTGTACCCTTTAAGCACTTGATTTTCACCCTACCTCGGGCACAAAGGTATATACCCTTAGGCTCTGCCATTTCCCCTGTCTATAATTTACTATCTCACCCTCTAGACTGTAAGCTCCTTGTGGACAAGGATCATCATCAGTAGTATTTACTGAGTGCTTACTGTGTGTAGATCACTGTATTAAACTCATTCAATCATTCAATCGTGTTTATTAAGCACTTACTGTGTGCAGAGCACTAAGTGCTTGGGAAAGTATGATACAACAATAAACAGTGATATTCCCTGCCTGCTTGATTGTGACTACTAACTCTGTTGTATTCTCCCAAGTGCTTAGTACAAACCTCTGTATACAGTAAATACTCAATAAATACCATTGATTGACTGAGAGAGAAGGCGATCTGCTTTTATTTTCAGGGTAGTGGGTTTTTTGGGTTTTTTGTTCCTGACTATAAGTACCAAGGCCAGGAACTAAGCAGTAGAGGAGAAACTCAAAAGTTATAATTGAATGCTATCTCGATTTGCAATATTCTGTGCAGGAGTCCTTAAGTTTGTGCCTTCTTCGATCAACAGAGGATATTTCAATGACATTGTGATTTTTCAAACAGATGGTACCAAACACTGTATCGTGCTGTCATGTAGTAGTGGTGGTATCTATTGTGTACCTGGTAGGTGACGGGCCATCACGCAAGGCGTTTAGGAAAGTCCATAAGAAGCATGACGGGGCCTGCCCGCAAGGAGTTTACACCATAACGGGAACCTTTCAAATCTAAAGGATGTGTCCGTGGTGCTGTTTCGGTTTCGCAGGGCAGGGAGTTATCGGTTGCTTGCTACGTAGTAGTTAAATTTCCAAGTGGAAGATGGGCCATGTTTGCCACAGGTCTGCTTCTCTGTCTTCACTGCCCAGTCATCTCTCAGGCCGCAACGCTTCCTACTTGAGAAGCGGTGTGGCCTAGTGGATAGAGCCTGGGCCTGGAAGTCCGAGGCCCTGGGTTCCAAATCCCAGCTCCATCCGTGGTGTGATTTGGGGGCTCGCCACTTTGTTTCTCTGTGCCTCAGTGGCCTCACCTGTAAAACGGGGATCAGCCCGTGAGGCCCACCCGGGGCAAGGACCGTGTCCAAACCAATTAACTTCTACCTTCCCCAATGAACCCTTAACCTTGGCCTGGGCCTTAACGGTGAAAGCTGAGAATACTCTGCACCGGCCGCCAACTCCACGCTTGGGGATATTGGGCGGATTCGGGTTCCTGCCCGGAAAGCTCGCGTCTTTCGCACTTCGCCGAGGAGATCGGCTGGAGAAAAGCTGACCCACTCCAATTCCTCTGCAGCCACGGTTTTCCCGGGTCTTTATAAGATGGCGCGGTCCTCCCATTGGCCGATAATCCACGAGCGGTTCCGCCTCTTCAGCCGCGACGCGGGCCGTACAGGGACCCGGGAGGGGAGGGGAGGGGAGAGGAGGGGAGGAGATAAAGCGAGAGGCGGAGGGGTAACCGCGTTGGTGGAGCCTGGCTTGGGTGTGAGGTAGGTAGCTATATAGGTAGGTAGGTAGGTAGGTAGGTAGGTAGGTAGGTAGATAGATAGATAGATAGAGGAGCGAGCGGAAGAGAGGATCGGAGAAGAAAAGGAAAGCGGGCGGAGGTGGGGCGGGGACGAAAGATGTGGGGTTGAGGCCATTCAGCCGAGGAGAGTTTTCTCCTCCCCTCTTTCCTTCACCCCTCTCTTCCCTCTCCCCCTCCCCCCCCACCCCTCTCTTTCCTCTCCCCCTCCCCCCCACCCCTCTCTAACGTTTCCTAGATATCCACCCGGTCCGATGGCGGCTGCTCCGGGGAAGGAGGCGCCTCCGCACACGGAGAAGAAACAGCACCTCGGCGGCGAGAGCGGTGGCGACGGCGGCCCCAGCACGAACCAGGCGGCGCCGGAGCCCAAGCTTTCCACCCAAAATGGCGGCGGCCGCAGCGCGGAGTCCGGCAGCCCCGAGGAGGTGGTGTCGGTTGCCGCAGCAGAGTGTAGGGGCGGCGGTCGCGGCGGCGGCAGTTGCCTCAGTGGCAGTAGGATCCTTGCCCAGGAGCAGCCCAAGGATCCCCTTAAGGTGGTCGCGGCGGCTCTGCCCAAAGGCCCTGAAGAATTGCCTGTTAAGCGGAACTTTCAGATCCCCAGGAAGAGCCGAGAAAAGAAAGGTTGTTCCTTCCTTCCCCACCCCCTTCTTCTCCATCTTTTCATAAGCGTCCTCTTCTCCCCCCCCCTTTCCCTCTCTCTGCCCCCCTCTTCCCCTCGCTCGCCACACTCTCCACACACCCACACGCACGCATGCAGACTTCGCCTTCTTCCTCACCCTCTCAAACCAGCACCCAGATTATCTAGCTGGAGGCGAGGTGAGTGGGAGTGGAAACGTGTGGTACAATCCATTTTACCTCTCCGCTCCCCCTTCCTATCGGAGTTGGATATAGTGCAGGGTTAAAACGAGTAAATAAAGCCAGCGATCTCCGAGAGGGAAGATGATTCTGATCCACCCTTCTCTCTCTCTTTCCCCCGAAAGCAGAAGCTGGTTTGTCCTCTTCAAGATGCTTTTGAGAAGTGTCTCTGGTTTGTGGGAATTATTTTTTTTCCCCTCCCAAATCCGTTTAAAGGGAGGACTTTGAGTCTTATCCTTCTCTTATCGGGAGACCCTTCAGTACTTTTCTACTTGGGATTTGCTTGATGTCAACATCTCCCATATGTTCGAAGTCTTTGCCCACTGGTAGGTCCGTAGGATTCGTGAACCCCCGCCGTTGCCATCTCAGTTCATTTCCATATAGGTACGTCAATTCTTGAAGAGGTTTATATGAGCAAGAGTATGGACCGATTGACTTGGTTGGTCATTTCCTTTTCCATCTTCGGTTAGGCTGCCTTTCCTTTAGAACAACTCACAAGAATGGAAAGGTAGGTTCATTCATATTGCAATAATTTCTCCTGGAAAAACTAGCCATTGACCATTTGCAGAGTCAGCTCACGCTTACTGCAGAGAACGAGGTTGGCAGAAATCACCCGTTGGTCATTCTTGAAGTTCATCTGATGGCAAGATTTCTGGTTTTAAAATGGCACCCCTTTGGGTTTGTACCCAGAGAAACAGAAACATTTGCCTTAACCGCGTATTTACCAAGGATCATGCTATAAGAATCGATTGATATGGGCCTGTCTTTTATGTTGTGCCTTCTAAGAACCTACTTAGGCTATTGATGCGCTGGCGATCCTCTAATTTCTCTTATGGGATTATTCCCTACAGTTCTCTACTCATTTGTTCCTTCTAATTTAAGCTTCCAGTGAGGCTTATTCTCTCCCTACTCCCACCGTATTCTTTCTCTAGGAAACTCTTCCTATCTGCCGTGGTTTAAGACTGACTTCTGTCAAAGCTTTATTTGGCAGTCTTTCATGAATAATTAGAAAATAATGGGATTTTTGCTCAGTAGATCATAGGAAGGGCTGTTTTATCTTTAATCTTAGTTTAAATTGGTCCTGGGAGCTTGAAACAAGGTTTTACATGCATGGAATGAAAAAGAGGAACTGCTTGATTTTGTTGAAGCAGAGCTGTTGGCCATTTTGGGACTCCGTTTTCTTATGTGCCTTGATCCATAGACTATAAACTAAGCCAGCACGTGCCCTCTTGGTAATTGGATGAGACCTATGGAAAGCCTAAATTTTGGAAACTGGTAGAAATAGGGTAAACTGGTTTCCCAGCTACCTGTATTGCGAAAAACAGTTGATTTGTTAGGAGTATCTTCCATGGGACTTGAAAGTAAGAAACATCTTGACCATTTAGGATTCCTGAAGATCCTAGAAGATGATTTTGGAAGACTTAAAGGCATTGACTTCATTGCTTTAAGCAAGTATCAGGCTTATTAGCTGAATTCCGCATTTGAAAAAAGCCTGTCTTAGTCACAGGATGACAATGGTTCTTCTTTTTAACTTCCTAAACACAGTTACTGTTTCAGTCCACTCCCAAGTGGCTGGCTGCATTTTACTCTCGAATGAATGTTTCGTGTATATAAAGAACTTTAGAAGCCTTTAGGATGAAATATATACTTTTAATACTAGGTAGTTTATTAAAAACTTTATTGAAGCCTCTTGACTTTTAGGCGTAAGTACCTCTAAAATCCATGGAATTAACAAATTGGAAAAATCCGAAGACTGATTTCCATGGCCACTTTCTACTTTTAAACTGAAACGTGAAATAGAAATATGTTCAAAAGTATCTTTGTCGCTATTTATCAGGAGGGTCCAAAATGAGCTATTTAAATAACACAGTTCTTTTGTAACTGTGGTGCGTGGAAGTTTGGATTTTTTTTTTTAACATTTTAACCATAATATCCAGATTCTTGAAAGTGTGGTTTTAAATGAATAAATTAAGAATGGAAGCAATTGAGGGATTATGTAATCTGAGATCTTCTTGGCAACTCTTTAGAGGCTCTTCTCCTTGGGGAAATCTAATTTCCAAATTTGTCACGTAGTGTCAGATGCTTTATTTCTCCTGTATAGGAGAAAGATGTAAGGAAATTAAGTGGGACATTTTAACCAAAATTTTTAAGTTGTGAAGAGCTATCATATTCTTCCTAAATGACAGCTGTTCAAGTAGTGCAATGACCCATTGACTAGGGTAGAATTTTTATTAAGGTACCATTTGATCTATCTGAAGTTGGATCTTGTTCAACATGGTCACTGAGTTCAGTCCTGATCAATTGTTTTTTTTTTTTGGTCAACTTAATGAGTAACAACTTGATAAGAAAGAAACTGTTAGAATTTAAAACTGAGTGCACTATCTCAACATCCTGACCTGAGGTCACTAAAAATCCCAATTATCTCATCTTGGAAGTGACGTGGCCAAATAGTGGGGTCTAAATCATGCTTAATTTGCCAGTAGTTTTATCTGGATGCAGTAGTTTCTACTTGTGTAACGTAATATTGATGGTATTTGTTAAGCGCTGAAGCGCTTTTCTAAATGTTGGATAGGTAGAAGCTAATTAGGTTGGACACGGTCCTTGGTCCACCTGGGGCTCACAGTCTTTATCCCCATTTTACAGATGAGGTAACTGAGGCCCAGAGAAGTGGCTTGCCCAGAGGTCACACAGCATACAAATAGCAAAGGCAGGATCAGAACCCAGGTCCTTCCGACTCCCAGGCTCGTGCTCTGTCCACTAGGCCATGCTACTTCCCCGTGGTCCTCATCCTCGCTGATAAAGGTGCTTCTGCATTATTTCTCTTTGAGGACGTTAAAGCATAATGGCCCTCAGGTAAAGAATTAACCACGGTACTTATAAGAGGTCTTTTAAAATAAAGAAAAACCTTTAATAGTTACAGAATGCATTGATAGCGTATTGAGGTAGGAGATCATTTGTTGACCCGGCCTGCTAGGTTTAATCAAGGAACCGTTTTTTAAGAATCTTAGAAGAAGACTTAACCATAATTACACTGGCCCCTTTTTTGATTAACAGTAGGAAATATCTGGTGTGTGAACATCCAAAAGGAAGGACTCTGTAGGCTAATCTGATACATTTGTGAATTATGCAATCACTCTAGGCTATGTGGCACTTTTAGTCACCATCTACAGACTAAAGCTAGAATACCTACAAAGGGCCACATGCTGAATTTACATGATTTTATCCACTATTGGAATCTCCAGTTCACTTCTTAATGAGTTCAAGTTGTGCCCATCACAGTTTTATTACATGTAGATTTCATTAAAAAAAGGACATATACCTCTTTTTGGGAAGGTAGCTCTGAATTTTCTATTTAATAAAATGCTTTAATTTGACTTAATGATTGTATTATTGGCCTTGTTTCTTGCAGTAAAAGGTAGCACTCAGTTTACTATCAACAAGTAATTTTCAAGATTCCAAGTAACAAGCTATTTTGAGTTTTTTGGGGGGCCAGGATTCACTAGTTTTGGTTTCCTTTATTTTTAAATGCAACTCCTCGATCTGAGACCGAGTAAATTGGTAATGGAAAATATAGTTCTATGTACTGGAAATATTTTTGACTACATACCTTCCAGTTCTTTCAGAAATAGTTAGTTGTCCTTTGAAGATGATGTCCCCGACAGTTAAGTGTCCCCACGAGTGCAAGTTTGGCAGAAAAGACTGAGATTTCCAACCACATTGTGCACACATAAAGATACTCCCTTGGGCTGATGAATTTGCAATGACTAGAAGAGCAGTCAAAACACTTTACTATTCGGTAGATGTTTTTCATTAGTGGACACTTTTTTTGTTCTGCACAACGTGGATATCTGGGGTGAGATATATATATATATATATATATATTTTTTTTATATAGAATGTTAGAATGTTGTGAACTACTGCCAGGCACACTTACGGATAATCGTGGCGGTGAGGTTGACCTTTTTGAAAGCCTTCAGTTGATTAGTCAAGACCCTGGGAACAAATCCTGTCTTTTAGGAAATTGCCATGCCCTCCTCAATAATCGTATGGATGATTGATTCCTGATATCTTTTTTTAATACTGCTACTTTCAAATTGGCTCAGTATAGACAATTTAACACTTCATGAATGACTAAACTGATGTAATAGTTCTAGGTATTGAAGATACTCAAGAGTTGAGATGTTTTGTGGGTTTTGAAGGGTTTTTTGAGGGAACAGGTAGATTGGGGAACACTTTCCCTGTCAAAGTATGATGATACTTTGTAATGGAAGATAGGTCTTCTAAGCCCAAATCTTTGGCTTCTGTATCCTTTCTGGGCCTAATTCTGCCAAGTTGTACCATGCAGATGTTGTCATCCATCAGTTGATGGTATTTATTGAGCGCATACTTTGGACAGAGCACTGTATTAAGCCTTTGGGAAAATGCAGTATAGTCGGTAAACCTGATCCTTGACCTTAAGCCCTTGAGAAAATACAATATATTTCGTAAATCCAATCCCTGACCTTAAGGAGTTTGCAGTGTAGTGAGGAAAACAGATACTAAGATAGGTTTCAAGGAGGGAAACAACATAAAAAGAAACCTAAAGGGTTAGTCTAGTGTTTAATTCTCACCATTGGTTAACTGGTGGAAGTGCTGGCATGCTTTGACCTCAAAGTGTATATTGCACTTAATCTTAAATGATCTTGCTTTAAAATTTACAATCTGTATCATTTACAATAAATCTCATTCAATCTAACATGTTTACAGTTATTTGATGTAAGTGCTACGATTTGATAAACCACCTCAATCTGAGCCATCTAGAAATAACTGAAGGATTTGTGTGATCTGAAACTGACTTAAATGCATAAACCATTAGATTTTTTCATTCTATTTTGGCAGCATGTTAGCGCTGAATCTGTGAACAGTTTTGGTTTTTTTGTTAGTTTTCAGCCCTAAGTACCGTGTTCTCAAGTAGCTTGGCCTAGTGCATTGAGCACAGACCCGGGAGTCATAAGGACCTGGTTCTAATCCAAGCCTCGTCACTTGTCTGCTGTGTGACCATGGGCAAGTCACTTCAATTCTCTGTGCCGTAGTTCCCTTATCTGTAAAATGGAGATTAAGATTGTGAGCCCCATGTGGGACCTATGTCCAAACCTGATTATCTTGTACCTACCCCAGTGCTTGGAACAGTGCCTGGCCCATAGTAAGCACTTAACAAATACCATAAAAAACCAAAAAACTTGATAATTTGTGACAATCCAATAAGTAGTTGCACTTCTTGAAGTACAGAAGTAATCCAGAAAACATTATTACAAAATAGCTTGAAAATCGCAAATAGCTCTGTTCCGATTTGTAGTTTACTGGCTACCGAATTCACTTACTGAATATAGTTAAACCGGTATATATTCCAATTACCATACTAGCATATAAATTGAGGGCTCCGGTTAAAAAGTAGTATTTTAGAGGACTACATTCTCAAAATGTATAATGAATGTATGCCTCACTGAATGGCATAGAAACCCACTTCTCTTTCTTGGAAAGAAGTATAAGTGGATAAAGTGATCTATGTACAATTTCCTCATTCTCAATATCAATCATAATTAATCATAATCAGTAATTTAAAGGTAGGAAAATACTTAAGCATTCCTTATGTATTATGAAAACAGTTTTCTCAGGCATGAAAATAAAGTCCAGCATAAAGGTTCTTCTGGATTCTTTTGGTATATAGAGAAGTTTTCCCATTGGGAATTTGTTTTTGCTATCTATAGCAAATCTCAGTTTTCCCAAATTTAGCCTGTTAGAATAGAATCTAGCAAAAACCTATTAGATGGTCTATGACACTGTACTATTTCAGGATGCATTTGTTAGTGTGGACATCCTGGCTTAATTTTTAGAGTTTGGGTAGAATGACATGTTCCAGAATGCATTTGTTAACGTGGACATCCTGGCTTAATTTTTAGAGTTTGGGTAGAATGACATTTTTGACTTTTCTGTAGCACTGGAGATGGGCTTATACCCACTAAGCCTTTAAAATGTCCGTTTGAGATGACGTCTCTTCTGATTACAAGGAATAACTCAGGATATTGGTGTTAATACCATCACAACTTAAGAGAATTGAGCAACTGTCCTAAATATAAAAGGTTACTGAACTGCCCCCATTCACGGTTAGACCAAATTGTCTACTCTGTGACCTTGGGCAAGTCACTTACCTTCCTGTTACCTCATCTGAAAGTGGGGAGTAATGCTGTGAGTCCCATGTGGGCCATGGACTGTGAGCTTGTTGTGGGCAGGGAATATATCTACCAACTTTATATTGTGCTTTCCCAAGCACTTAATACAGTGCTTTGCACACAGCACTCAATAAATACACTTAAGTGATGTCCAATGTGATTAGCTTGTATCTACTGCAGTCTTTAGTGCAGTGCCTGGCACGTAGTTCAGGGCCTGGAGTTTAACAAATACCATAAAAAAATGTCTAGGATGTCTGTCTTGTTTAAATCAAGTTATTTAAACAGGAAATATTTCATAAAACAAAGAACGGGGTGAAACGGAATCTCCAGCGGAGGAAATGTTTGTCCCCTAATTCTTCTCTGTTCTCCTGAAACTTCTTCCGACTGTTTTAGTAGTCTACCCTTTTCAGCCTCAAATTAAAGGGGCATGCCTCTGTCTGTTTCAATGGGACTCTATGAAGCCAGAAAAAAAAATTCTCAGCTACCTGAACAAAATAAAAATATTTTGGAATCATGTGGGCAACCTGCACTTACCTTAAAATTATAAGAGTGATAGTATTTATCCAAATGTAGTTTGTGTCACTCTCATTGAGATTAATATTGCAGATATCCCCTAAAGTATGGTAATAATCCAGTCTTTTTAATAGGGTTAAAACAGTGGTCTTTGCTGATTGAAACAATTACTAGGGTCTGCTTTAGCATGGTTTTATAGTGTGAGGCAATTGCTAGTGCCCAGAAAGCACTCAACACTTTAACTGGTCATGCTCCCATTTTTGTTTTATCTGGGACAGAATCACATAACTAAATTGATTGTTGACTACTTTTTGAGGCAGGAATTTACACCAGTGAGCTTTTTTAGTATAACTTCCTAAATCAATTAATCAGTGGTATTTTTTGAGCATTTACTATGTGCAGAGCATGGTACTGAGGGCTTGTAAGAGTGTAATACAACAGAGTTGGTAGACCCGATTCCTGTCCACAAGGCACTTGCAGTTTAGAGGGGAAGACAGACATTAATATAAATAAATTGTGGATATGAACGTAAGTGCTGTGGGGCTGAGGGTGGGGTGAATATCAAGTGCTTAAAAGGTACAGATCTAATTGCAAGGGTGACGGAGTAGGGGAATTGAGGGCTTCGTCAGGGAAGTCCTATCGGAGATGTGATTTTAATAAGGCTTTGAAGGTGGGGAGAGTGGTGCTCCATATATGAATAGGGAGTGAGTTCCACATCGGGTGGAGGACGTGGGTAAGGGGTGGGCAGTAAGATAGACAAGATTGAGGTACAAGGACTAAGTTGGCATTAGAGGAGTGAAATTCATTCAATAGTATTTATTGAGCGCTTACTATGTGCAGAGCACTGTACTAAGCGCTTGGGATGAACAAGTCGGCAACAGATAGAGACAGTCCCTGCCGTTTGTGTGGACTGGGTTGTAAACAGCATGGCGTAGTGGATAGACGCGGGCCTGGGAGTCAGAAGGACCTGGGTTCTAGTCCTGGCTCCACCACTTGTCTGCTGTGTGATCTTGGGCAAGTCACTTCACTTCTCTGTGCTTCAGTTCCCTCATCTGTAAAATGGGGATTAAGACTGTGAGCGCCATGTGGAACAGTAACTGTCCAACCTGATTACCTTGTGCTTAGAATAGTATTTGGCACATAAATGGCATTATTATTATATAAGTGAAGTAAGGTGTGAGGGGGCAAGTTAAGTGCTTTAAAGCTGATGATATTTGAGTCCTTACTGTGTGTAGAGAGCACTATACAAAACAATACTGAAGTGTTTTATTTTGCTCCCCTCTCCTTGCCCAGAATTTTAAAGTGCCTAATACTAGTTTTGAATATTTGAAAACATTTTGTTTAAAGGGTATAAATGATTTTATACTCCTACTGAGAGCTCACCTCCTCCAAGAGGCCTTCCCAGACTGAGCTACCCCTTTTCCCTCTGCTCCCTCTCTGCCCCCCCTCCCCTCAGCTAAGCCCCCTTTTCCCCCCCTTTTCCCTCTGCTCCTTCTCTACCTCCCCCTTTCACCTTCCCTCAGCTAAGTCCCCTTTTCCCCCCTTCCCTCTGCTCCTCCCCCTGTCCCCCTCCCCTCAGCACTGTGCTCATACGCTCATTTGTATATATTTTTATTACTCTATTTTGTTAATGAGATGTACATCCCCTTGATTCTATTTATTGCTATTATTTTTGTCTGTCTCTCCCCAGATTAGACTGTAAGCCCGTTAATGGGCAGGGACTGTCTCTGTCGCCGAATTGTACATTCCAAGTGCTTAGTACAGTGCTCTGCACATAGCGCTCAATAAATACTCTTGAATGAATGAATGAATTTTTAAAAATTGTATTGGCTTACTTTTGAAGACAGAAACATGAGAAATTGACTCAATTTAAATGTTTGCCTTTTTTTCTGTCATTTTAATGAGTGCCTCTGTATTTCATTATTTTCATGGTATCTTCACTGTTTCTTGATCTTCCTCCCCAACCCCATGATCAAAACTAATTAATTTGAAAAAGGTTGGGTCCTGAAAAACAATGAATTCATTTCAGCTGTAAAAAAAAAAACAAACTTTGGAAAATAGAAAACAAGAATTTGAATTCAACTTTCATCTCCTATATAGTAAGGATTTCAAGTGATTGAGAAGGAAGTGCAACATTTTATGTTTTGAGAGTTGGGTAGTGTAGTAGGATTTCAGTAATGATTTTAAAAAAAGAACATCTTTGTTCACGTACTTGGGTTTATCCTCTAAACTAAGCTTGTTTTGGGCAGGAAATATGCCCACCAGCTCTGTTATATTGTACTCTCACAAGCACTTAATAGAGGCCTCTGTACACAGCACTCAGTAAGTGCCATCAATTGACTGATTTTAGTGTCAGTATGAACTCTGGTAACTAGAGATGAAAAAATTTGCATAGTAGGCCAGTGTTCAAAAACACCGTTTGTGTACAAATGATTCTTTTTTTCTTTACGCTATCCTGCTTTAATGATTTAGGAGTGTGCACCATATTGAAATATATTTGATTTCTCCAACTGGTTCATTTTCTACTATGTTAAGCATTTAATGCATTGTTATAGATGCATTTGTTCATTTCTTGTTTCCTTTATCTGAAAGGGCCAGCTCGATGCAAATGTTCTCTTGAGTTTCTGTACCTGTTAAATACTCAATTGAAACTCTCATTTTCATAGCCATTTAGATGTTGCTTATAACAAAATTTAAGCAGTTTTAGAAAAGACAGCCCCTTTTTACATTGTGTAAGGCCTTTTATATTTTTTAGGATGAAGATCTTCATTTATGAGGGTGAAGAGGGGACAGGATGTGCATTGTGGAGTGTTGGGGGAGGACTTGGAGGAGACCTAACAGGCCAGAATGTCACCATTTGGGGACTTTTAAACCTTGATTGAAAATGCTCAGATGTCAGACCTAAGATGAGTGAGGTTGGGAGTCCAGCTCTTGAAACTGCGTGAGGTGGGCGATTGTTCCCATTGGCACTTATGGGGGTGGGTTAAATTTTGAATTGAAATATATTGCAGTGTTTGAAATTTAGCTGCCAATGGGGAATAGTCTTTTCAAAATTATATATGTAGCTAGCATCACCTGTTATGTTGTTACCAGCAACTGTTTGGGGAGTGTCAAAATTATTCATCTCTTAACATCTGAAAGCCATTGTTAAAACTTTGCAATAAAAGCAAAGCAGCTATCATTGTAAAATGTACAAGTGTAGGGGTGGTTACTTACAAAGTAGATGTAATACAGTACTGACCGCTTAATAACCACTACCTGGAAATACAGTTAACTTCAGATTTTCCAGTTTGGGTGAACCAGAAAGTAGAAAAACACCTCTCCTGCTGAAGTTAGGAAGGTCATTGGCTCAAGTGCTCCCCCAAGTCTCTGCCATCCAATTCTTTTGTTGCAGGCTGGCAATTTTTTTTGGTTTGCATATGCCGCCTTAACAGAAGATGCAGTGATAGGTTGGAACGAGTAAACGTACAGCCTTTGCCATGAGAGCTGTGGCATTGAACAAGGCTGGATATCCCAATTTCTGCTCACCATTGCAATTCTTGTAGAGGAGGCCAGGAAATTCTTGGCTTGGGTGCCCTTCTCTGCACCGACTCCTAGTGGGAAGAACATGGACAATCCACATTGTAGGTGAACCACACCTACATAATCAAGAGTATGTAATTCTTCTCCTGCTCAAACGAGATGTTAAAATTTAGCAAAAGTTCTTGGTGGCCAGAAAGGCATTGTGGGACCCACAGTTATGGCCACGTGTTACACACCCAAAGACCATCTTTGTTTTGCTCCTCTTGCTTTTGCCTTGCCGCAGTCATCATGAAGCTTCTGCTCCAATACAGCTCTTTCTTTTTGATTGCACTGTGTCATCCTGGCTTGAATGCAGCAGCTGACTCCCAGTTTTCAGCTGAAATGCAACATAGGTTTTCTAAATTGAAGTGTTTCCACTGTCCACCTTGCTTTTATTTTCCCAATTTCAGCTCACTTTTTAGCAGCCATTTGGGTAACCTCTATTGAAGTGAGCATAGCTTCAGTAGTAGACCTACTTGGTTCTAGGAATTTGTTGCTTATGATCCTGTCTTGCCTTTTGATGTTGAGTATAGCCTGTAAGTGACATCGATGGAATTGCTTGAGGAATTGGGTGTGACATCGGTGAGGAGTATAGGTCTCATAATGGTAAAGAAAGTTGGATGACACTACAGCTGTATAGGTCTTTAGTTTGGTATGAAGCCCATTGTTTCGTTGCCACCACCCTGGTTAACAGCTTCAGAGGGTGCACTGACCCTTCTTGATTTGGTCTGTTCTATCATTGGCCATTGTGCTGCTCAGCTAGCAGAATTTTGTGACAGTGTTGCAAATGTAGACTTTCAGTTGTGTAGAGCTTCCTTGGTGCGGGCTGAATTTGGGTGTTCTTTACGTTTGTCTTCAAGCCAACATCTGGTTGGTTTGATGAAGTGGCCTAATCAATGAATAGCATTTGGGAACTTATTCTGTGTAGAGCACTAGAGAGTAGAATTGGTAGATTCAATCCCTGCTCTCAAGAAGCTTTAAAATTTGGTGGACTAGGTCTTCCTGCTTGTGTATCTTAAGGGTGCAATCATCTGTGTGCAGCAATTCTTGCCTGATTTTTGTCTTGGACTTCAGATGATGCAATCAGTCTGAGTTGGAAAAGTTTTCCAGAGGAGTGGAAGCATATTTTCATGCTTGGATCTTCTCTTCTGTTGCAGTGTTCTGTATGACTGTGTCAAATCAACTGGACCAGAGAAAGGTCTACTATGTACCTCACTGGCAATGGGGAGTGGATCAGACAAGGCACTCCTTGGCTCTGACATGGCCAGCCATCCCATCATGAAGTTTATGCATACTCTTTTTTTGTTGTATTCTCCCAGGCGTTTTGTACACTGCTATGACCACAGTAAACACTCAATACCGTTTGAGAAGCTGCGTGACCTAGTGGAAAGAGCACGGACCTGGGAGTCAAAGGACCTGGATTCTAATTCCAGCTCCGCCACTTGTCTGCCGTTTGACCTTGGGCAAGTCACTTCTCTGTGCCTGTTACCCCCATCTGAAAAATGAGGATTTAGACTCTGGGCCCCATGTGGGACGTGTCCTGTGTCTGACCTGATTAGGTTGTATCTGCACTTAACAAATACCATTTAAAAGTCCCAGCATTTTAATTAATTTTGAAGGCAGCCAAATTTACTAAGCTATTTCCAGAGTCCAGAACTGCTGATGGTGTCGAATGCTATCTTATGGTCTGTGAAAAATTTTCTGTACCTGACATGCTGTAAAGATTACGCCCAGGGTGCCAAACTGGTCTGAAGCACATTGTGATTCCGGGAGTGGGCATCAACAATACTTTCAATAGCTAATCCAGGAGTATTCTGTTTAGGGGGCTTCCAGCAGTGTAGAGTATTGTAATGCTTTCTTAGTTGCCACATTCTGATCTTTCACCCAGTCTCGAGAAAAGTGCAAAGCACTGTTCTAATCGCTGGGGAGGATACAAGGTGATCAGGTTGTCCCTTGTGGGGCTCACAGTCATAATCCCCATTGTACAGATGAGGTCACTGAGGCACAGAGAAGTGAAGTGACTTGCCCAAAATCTCACAGCTGGCACGTGGCAGAGCCAGGATTAGAACTCACGACCTCTGACTCCCAAGCCCAGGTTCTTTCCACTAAGCCATGCTGCTTCCCTAGACTGTAAGCCCGTTGTGGGCAGGGAACGTGTCTGTGAAATCTATTATTGGACTCGCCCAAACCCTCAATACAGTAATCTGCACACAGTTAAGTGCTTAATAAATATGACTGATTCTTGAAGATGATGATGGCATCTTTGAGATCTTGTGGCATCTCCTCAGTGTTCCTTATGTTGAGGAAGATTAAGGGTTTAAGCAGAGTGTCCCCTGCATGCTTGTACATCTCAGCAAAGGGTGCCCTCTCCATGGTTCTGACTGTGTGTTGAGTTCCTCAGTAGCTGGGTGATGTGCCATGCTTTTTCACGTTGGCACGTGTTCAGTGTTTTGCAGGACCTCATCTTCAGAGCGTGTTGAGAAGGATATTAAGGAGGGATGACAACAACATTTTATCTGTGATGAGGCTGAAACCGCCTTCAGAGGCACTATAATAGCACATACAAACACATGTAACTTTTAATGACATGTTGAAGTGTTTGGTGATAGTTGGCATAGCCTTGGATCTCTTCTGCTTTGGCATCTCACCTGCCACCTGTCAAACTTGTTCCTTATCTTGATTGGCATTTTGCAACATGCGTTTCTGTATGCCTTGCTTTTGTCTGTCGGGAGGTAGACTGCCAAGTGATTTTGATGCCGTACTTGTTTTGGTACAAGTACACTTTTTATCCTTTCAGATGTTTGTAGTAAACTCAGCAGCTGTTTAGTAGATCGTATTATGGAGAACTGTCTATGCCCTGTTTATACTGGAGATTGGGGTTAGTTTCCTCTTTGAAATGGCTATTGCAGTTTTGCTGCAGAGCTCCTTGTGGAAGTCATTTTCCACGAGGCTGTATATCTGTCTTGGTAGTTGGAAGAGGTTGTACACTCAGTGGGAGCTAGGAGCTTATCAGAAGATGTTCCCTTGGGCACTCTGCTCCATTCACGGCTGCTGTAACCCACACATCCTTGAGGTCCCTCAGCTCTGTTTTGATATAGTTGATGAGAGGCCACTGTTTAGATTGTGGATGTTGGCAGGATGCTTTCCTTTCATTAGGCAGGTAGAAGATGGTGTTTAGTGATCACAGGATAGTGTGCAGGTGCATTCATCCACCAAGAATAGGCCACTGTTGTTATGCCATTCCTCTGCAAGCTGGTGACTTTCTTCCACGTTTGGAGCTCACTACCATCTCTCACCTTAGATTGCCCATTTTACGTAGTTTATTAGTTATCAAGCTGATGATATTTTGGAGATGTCTTTCTAAGGCTTTGTCAAATCATTCTTCATCGCCACTCATCAGTGTGGGCATATGAACTGACAAAGGTGGCAAAGTGCTTTTGTTTTATGGGTGGGATAATGTTATCAGATGGTCACTTATACCTCTGGGTAGATTTGGAAGGCCTGATCGAAGTGAATGTTTGCCAATCCCTTGATAGCCATTGTTCTGAACAGACTCCAAAAGGACTGTGAGTTGCCTTTCATTCAGTAGTCTAGTTTTTCTTCGTGCTGTGGAATTGACGCAGCTTGTGAACTGACCAGGTACCATCAGTGCTTCTGTTCTTAGAGGGCAATGTCTGTTTTCATTGTCCTGTAATTGCCTGATCTTCCACAATGCCATGGTTATTTCCTTAAAAGTTTATGGTATAATGAAGTGCGTGCTAATAATGAGTTTGGCTGTTCAGAATAGCTGCTGAGTCGATTGCATGTCTGTGATTAAAGTCACAAGTCAAATGCAGTATTACATCTCCTTTCTGCATCATATGTGTACTTGGATCAGTGACCTTTGGACATTTTGTTATTCACCTCACCCCAACCCCACAGTATTTATTTACATATCTTCAAATTATACATAAATTGCTTTTTCATATTAATGTCGATCTCCCCCTCAACACTGTAAGCTCGTTATGGGCAGGGAACATTTCTGCTAATTCTTTTGTACTGTACTCTCCCAAGTGCTTAGTACAGTGCTCTGACCATAGTAAGTGCTCAATCAATACCATTGATGGATTGCATCCACAAAATGCTTGGGACAGTAAAGCCTGGCACTGGCCAGAAGTTTTGGAGCTCACGTTGGTCCAAACCTAGTGGGCTTTTTAAAAAATATCAGGATCTTGCTTGATCATAACCTAAGATTCTAACGCTTGCCTCTGTGACTGGTCCAACATTTAGAGGAATCACTGTCAAGTTAAGTGTCCTCAGTATTGTGGCTGGGTGCACAACCCAAAGTATTTCTGATGCCAGTGTAATATGTCAATTCAGGTGGCAGGAATCTAGGAACTGTTCATGTAAATTTGCCTTTAGCACACTTCCTCCATTCACAGGGGGCAAGAGGACCTCATTTTCCTTAATCCTTGATTCATGGGAAGAGATTTTGTAGGTAGTGATGGCTGGAATTTTGGGTATTTGGCTTCCAGATTCACAATAGCTATTCTATTTAATCTTTCTTCCTTAGATCCCTCCAGGTTTTTTTCTTTAAAAGCAAAAACAATCCCCTCCCCTAATTTAAAACCCCGATTTTAAAACTCAAAAACCCGAAAAACCCCAAAGAACTAAATAACCCAGTGTCTCCTGAATTCCCTTAACCATGAAATAAGTTTGAGGGGTGGGGCATCAGATGAGTAGAAATAAACACCCACCCAAGCATAAAGCAATTGTTAAAATGAATATTTTTCAAACTCCTGATAATTTTTTTTTCCAGCACTGTTTCAACCTCTTACTGCAGGTTCTCGAGAGTTCGACGATGTTCTAAAAATTCTGCACTCCTCTTACCTTGAGCCAGGTTCAGTGGCTAACTTTAACTATAAACGAGCAAGCTTGATTCATAATGAGCTTTTGGAAAAGGAGGTGAGTTTTTAATTGCTGCTTAAAATTCAATCAATTAATCGTATTAGAGCGCTGACTGTCTGCAGAGCACTGTACTGAGCATTTAAAAGAGTACAGTATAATAGAGTTGGTAGACACATTTCCTGCCCACAGTGAGCTTATAGTCTAGAGGAATAATTACGGTTTTTGTTAAGCACTTAATATGTTCCAAACACAGTATTAAATTTACCTAGCTAATAGACATTTGTGAGCCCAGGGCCCCTGACATCTTTGCCTCATGAATAGTAATGGTAATAATAATGTAATTTATTAAATGCTTACTATGTGCCAGGCACTGTACTAAGCACTGGGATGGATACAAGCAAATTAAGTTGGACACAGTTCCTGTGCCACATTGCCTTCAGTTAAGGAAACTGAGGCACAGAGAAGCTAAATGACTTGCCCAAGGTCACACAGCAGGCAAATGGTGGAGCCAGGTTTAGGACTCACGTCCTTCTGAGTCCCAGTTCTAGGCTCTATCCACCAGGCCACACTGCTTGAAATAAGAAAATTGATATTTACCTGTTATTTTCCAGGCTGTTTAAAAATATATGCTATGTCAACTGGCCCTTTGAACCTGGAAGATTAAAATTATAGGTCTGCACATAGCTCTAATCTGTCCAGTTGTATTCCACTGTGGCAGTAAGTGATACACACATGACCCCCTTGTAGCTTTTATTATCGCATGTGAATATGGAAAATATATTAGAGAATCATCGAGTTGAAAATGATGAAAATCTCTTAAATTTCACATTTATAGAGACAGTAAAGAAGTTACTATAAATTAAGGTCCTCCTTTAACGTGAAGGCAAGACTAACTTTGAAGCTATTAAAGACTTTATTTTATAATAGTTCACAGAAAAACGGAGAGAGCTGAAATTTGATGGGCGTCTAGAAAAAGAACTTGTAGAATCCTATGCGTTTCTGATGGTTGATCGGCCTCAGGTGAGAACACCTACTTAATAAAATTTAGACTCTATGCATTGTATTTAGTATTTTTTAAAAATTGCATTAAATGCTTACTGTGTGCCAGGCACTGTACCAGGCACTGGGGAAGATACAAGCCAATCAGGTTGCACACGGTCCCAGTCCCACATGGGGCTCACAGTCTTAATCCCCACTTTACAAATGAGGTAACTGAGGCCCAGAGAAGTTAACTGACTTGCCTAAGGTCACACAACAGACAAGTGGAAGAGCCAGGATTAGAACCCAGATGCTCTTTCCACTAGGCCACGGTGCTTCTTGGGTGCAATTTTGAATTGTCTTAGACTTAATAGACCTTTATAAAGCTCGGAGAATTATATCCATTAATTACACTTATTTCGCATCGCTAAATGAAGAAGTTTACAGGGATAATCAGTTTTTCTAAGTTCACAACTTTCCTTGGGCCAAAGTTCGAAGAAATTATAATCTTTGAGATTTGATGTTTCTCTGAAGTTACTAACCCATGGTGTGGATGCTAGAGATGATACACTAAGCTCTTCACACCAGTTTTTGTTTTAGGTTAATCGATCGATCAGTGGTATTTATTGAGCGCTTACTGTGTGCAGAGCACTGTCCTAAGTGCTTGGTAGAGTACAGTACAAGAGTTTGTAGACTCGTTCTCTTCCCATAACAAGGGGGATTCAGACATCAATAGAAATAAATAATTTATAATATATAGGTGCTGAGGGTGGGGTGAATATCAAGTACTTAAAGGGTACAGTTCCATGTACGTAGGTGATGCAGACAGAGAGGGAGTAGGGGAAATGAGGGCATAGTTGGGGAAGGCCTTTTGGAGATGTGCTTTTAATAAGGTTTTGAAGGTGAAGAGGGTGACGATCTGTCTTTCATGAAATAAGACGGTGATGGGCCCTTTCTTTGGCTCTTGCAGTCATCTTGAAAACAAAAAGGAGCCCTAGAGCTGGAGAAGTGAAAACTCCAGGCCTCTGGGGCTCTGTGACCCTTATCGCTGGCTCAGGGTCATGCCTGGCTGGCTATTCTTGGGTTTGTCCAGTTGCTTTGTCTTATGCCATGACCCTTGAATTCGGTGCTGCTGTTCTGGTCCCCCTCACTTGGCTTTACTTTGATGGCACAGCACTGCGTGGAACTTCAGCAGATGGTACAGGCTACCAGCGGTGTTGAAACCCATTGACTGTGCAGCCTCAGGCACCACTGCAACAAATTTTTATCTCTCTGTCTCATCCTTATTCCTGATACCCTCTCAACAGTGAAAAGCATGCTACAGAAGCATGAGGAAAAGTCTGTCCCAAGTCTCAAGGATTTAGGAAAAAAATAGTCTAAGTAAAGATAATTACTGTATTCCAAGCATTTATAATTCAGTACTCCCAGGTCTCTGATAACGTGGAGGTTGTGTTCCTGCAAAGCCCCGCGTGAAGGATAACTCGTGCTGTTGGGCTCACTCATCCTGTTGCCTCATGCATGCACACAAGCACTTTGTTTGGTAATGCAGCATGCTGAGCCCAAATAACCTTGAGTTGTCAGAACATGCCCTAATCGTGGTGTTCTGTCTACGAGAGGCACTACAGCAAAGGTGCATATAAAGAGAGCATTTTGGCAAGGCCACCGCATTTTTGGAACTTTTCTCAAGAGAAACTTCATCTTGGAAGAAGCAGCTTCAGCAACATCACCATCTTTTGTGGGAAACACTTCTTGGTTTTTTCCTTCCTCTTGTAAACATTTTGCTGCTTCCAGTTTTTCCCCTAAAGGGTATATTCTGCAGGTGAGTGGGTAGGAATCCAAACTGTATGCTGTAGCTCAGCATTGGCAAAAAACAGGGTCCCTCAACTTGCAAATGGGTGAATGCCTTCTGCATTTAAAAGCCGTATGGAAGCCATATAAGCTTAATTGCCTAAATTATTAGAAAGCACTACATGTGTTTAATAGCAGTGGGTTAGTTATGTGAATTTATATTCACACTGAAATTCTATCAATGTATTAACCAAGAAGTTTTCAAGGAATGTCGTTCTGGACTTTACTTTGCATTTATAGGTATACAAATGATCCATTTACTTTCCATCGTGGATATTGTTGTTCTCAATTTAAGATATTGTTTTGTTTAATTTAGGTGCAAAGTATATGCGAAAAAGGCTTACAGGTGGGACAATCCAAAGTAGCAATTCTTGGCAACCCATCCATGGGTAACTATTTTTATTTTCTTACTGCTTACATTTGACTGATTTTTTTTAAATTATCATTTTCAGTATGTATTATTGTTCATGTTCTTGCAATTAAGTTTGGGACTGTCTTACAATGCACCTGCAAAAGGAGTATAGTACCTATCCATTTTCTTCGATACCAATTTAATCTTCGATTAGTAAGAGAAAGTAACTGCAGCTATTGCCACCTTTAATTATCTGGTGGTCTGATTAAATTAGAAAGAAGAGGAATGGGCATAATCAGGGTGGTGAGGGGAAAGATGGAATGTACATGTCAAAAAGCTTTGTGCTCAGTCTCAGATAGGGAGGACCCCAGAATTCCTGTCAAGAATGAGTCTGAGTCATTTTCTTCATTAGCACAAATAAGCACACTGTGAGATGCAAATTACCAGTTTCTAGTTGCTGAGGAAAAAACTGTGAGGATTAATAATAGGCACAGTCCCTCCCTGCCCTTGTTCAGCTCATAATCTAAAATTGGGAAAGAAAATGCACACAGAAAAAAATCCAACTCAATTCCCAGTAAAGCGTACTCACTCATAATTGAAGTGCTTCAGGTATCAGATAATAGCCTTTTCATGGAAAACTTCCTGCACAGCACTTCAAAGTGGTAACTGTACACTGAAATTCAGAAGAGATTAAAAAGACTGCATAGCTGCACCTCATTTTCTTTTCCTGTGGCTGCAGAGGGAAATGGGGACAATCTGTTTCTTGGCTGGTTGCTGAAGAGTGTGGGGGATGGCCAGGACACAGGCCTCACCCTGCCATCAATCAGTGGTATTTATTAAGCATTTATCATGCTTGGGGGAGTACAGTATAACAGAGTTGGTAGACATGTCTCCTCTCCACAATGAGCTTATAGTCTAGAGGTGGGGGGATGCCATGTCCTGGGACCTCTGGTTTTATGAAGATCCTGTGCTGCATGGACTGCTCCTTGCTTCTTTGCTGTGGTACATTGTAGAATAAATGCGATACTTGCAATTTATATGTGTGTGTGTGTATATATGTGTGTGTGTGTTATATATATATATATATATATATATATATATATATAAAACTGGGTTTTCAGAGGGGAGTGTTCTCAATTTTTGTAGTCTTCCAAGAAATCACTGCCTCTAAGATTCAGGAACAATATTTGGAGATTTATTTTCTCTTTGCCTTATTAAGTAGCTGCTGTGGTATTAAATGCTTATGGTGTACCTAGCACTATGCTAAGCAATGGGGTAGAAATAAGACAATCAGATCGGACACAATCCCTGTGTACTGAATTTTGCCCCAGTGTACTGGATTTAAATTTTAAAACTATCACTAAGACTTCTATTTCCTCCACTAGGTATTTACCTTTCCAAGTATGCTGACTTATTACAAGCTAATCCTTTGGAACCTGGAGCAACGGGTGATGTTGTTGTTTTTAAAATAATAAAGGTAACACTGAATGTCATTTACTGAGGGTAAAAATTGGCCTGGGTTTGCAGTTCACTTAAGTGCCAGAAGGTTATCTAAATGCTACAGAAAATGAAAAATTTCCCATCTCTACTGTTTGATATTCACATTTTATAAAATACATTAACTTCAGCCAATGAAAGTGTAATTTATTAAACACAGACCTAATGAGGTTTATTAACAGTTGCTGTGCTCCATTCCACTGCAAAACAATGAAAGAGAGGGTGTGGTGGTGCTAGCATAGTTCAGTGACTAAGATATTAACTGGATTTTATTATAGCTAGGCAATTCAAATTTTTTTGTTTGGTGCCTCACTCCTTTTGGACCTTAGCCTAGCAGTACAGTATTTTGTTCCAACTTTTATTTCTACACAATGCTTCTTTGTTCCTAAGTGTTGTTTTTTTTCCCCAAAAATGCTTGGGTTCTTTTCTGAGAGGTGATCTGTAGAGAGGATTGATCTTTAGCACTACTAGTGGAATAAAACTGCAGCATATGATCTAACTACAAAATTTTTGATTTCTTTATTTTAGGGAAAAATGAAAAGTGTATATGATCACAAGGGTGTAAAAAATCTGGATTCAACAGTGACTAAAAGTGCTTTGGATCCAACACCGAAGCATGAATGTCATGTGTCAAAGAGTGCTAATAGAATTACTTCACTATTGGCTTACAGAGCATTTGAACTTACTCAAGTAAGTGAATTCAGTTTTAATGTTTTAGATAAACTGTGAAATTTCTCAAAGTTCTTCAAGTTATTAAAATTTGTGAATGTGTTAGTTCTTTAGCCTTGAATAAAATATCGTGGCAGGAAAAAGTTGGTGAATTTGTCTTGATAATTAATTTGGCCTCTACTTATTTTTTAGTATTATTTTTATGAGTATGGTTTTGATGAGCTCAGACGCAGACCAAGGCACGTTTGTCCATATGCTGTTGTATCATTTGCTTATAAGGATGATATTGTACAAGGTCCAAAGTTTTTGCCCGCATCAAGGTAAGATGAAAGAAATTGTTATACTGTTTTCACAGAAAGGTTTTTTACCAATTGTTTTTATGGTGTCCATTGTCTCAATTTAATGTTACAGCTAAAATGAACTCTAAAATTTTGCTTATAAAGCAAATTGGCAATTCCCTTCTCTTCATGATTTTTTGTAGTATTTAGATGTAACAATTTAGATTGAGCTACTCTAAGATGAAACAGCCTATTTCATGATTCACTTCAACGGCTATCTCTCCGAGGATGATTTCCCAAGTCTACCTCTTCAGCCCTGATCTCTCTCTCCTCTGCAGTCTTGCATTTCCTCCTGTCTTCAGGACATCTCTGCCTAGATGTCTTGCCGACACCTCAAATTTAGTATGTCCAAAACAGAACTCTTCATTTTCCCACTCAAACCCTGTCCTTCCTGGATTTTTCCATCTCTGTAGACACCACCATATCCCGGTCTCACAAGCCCCTAACTTTGGTGCTATTGTCTATTCCTCTTTGACATTCAACCCACACATTCAATCTTTCATCAGATCCTGTTGGTTCTACCGTCACAACATCTCTAGAATCCATCCTTTCTTCTCCAACTTACATCTTGCCTTGACTACTGCATCAGCTTCCTCACTGACCTCCCTGCCTCCTTTCTGTCCTCATGCCAATTCATACTTTGCTGATGTATCATTGAATACATCATGAACATTTCCTTTTTTTAAAAAAAAAAAGTTCAGCCCATGTCTTTCCATTCCTTTAAAAACCTCCATCCAGTGCCGCATCAAACAAAATCCTCACCATTGGCTTTAAGGCACTCCGTCAGCTCTTCCCCTACTTTGCCTTGCTGATCTCCTGCTAAAGCCTGGCCCAAACCCTTTGTTCCTCTAACGCCAACTTACTCACTCTACTTTGATCTCATCTGTCTTGCTGACTCCTTGCCCAGATCCTGTCTCTGGCCTGGAACTGTGTTCCCATTCATATCTGACAGACCATCACTTTTCCTACCTTCAAGGTCATCCTAAAATCATATCTCCAAGAGGCTTTCCCTAAATAAACCCTCATTTCCTGTACTCCCTCTCCCTTCTATCTTGTCCAGGCACCTGGATCTATATCCCCCTAAACTCTTGATATTCTCCCCACCCTCAGCACTTACGTACACATCCTTATGTACACACTTTGCCATTACTTCTATCTGACTAATTTCAATGTCTGTCTCCCCCTCTAAACTGTAAGCTCCTTGTAGGCAGGGATCATGACTACTAATGCTCTTGTATTGTACTCTCCCAAGTGCTTAGTATAGTGCTCTGCACCCTCTAAATGCTCGGAAAATACCACTGACAGGTTATTGCTCAGTTGACTCAAAAATAAAATATGTTGAACATAATACCATTTTATATTTTTTTTCAGATCAGTTGGCTTTAATTCAGATAGAAGTGTAGGTAAGGCTTATTAAATTTGATTTTTGGTAGTATACAGAATAATTTAATAGTCTGCATGGTGTAAGAATTAGAAGAAAGTTCTATTTCATCGTATGGTTGTTTTCCATAGTATTAAATGTGTCAGGTGCTGAAGCTGTCTACTTTTCAATGCATGGAGCAAAACATCCACCCCACCCTCAGCCAGAAATTAAAATATCCCCAAAATTGTGCAGGTATTTCATGATCTGATTAATAGGCATGTCATTGGTATAGTCTATGTGCATACTGTCCCCTAAAAATAATTCATGAAAAATCCTATTTGTGCTGAAGAAATATTTGGCCATATCTGCAGAAATTTCTCACTTGTAATGATGTAATTTCAGGTTCTGTGGTTAATATATCACAAACTAAAAGCAGCTGTTTATGTTTATTGAGCCATAAACTAACCCACAGATCAAATGAATTGAGTTGAAATGAATGATCATGTCAGAAGGGACTTGAGTTTAATCGGTATCATGGTTGCATAAAGCTGACCATGCTATTGATCAGTCTCACTTAGGTTTGTAAACCCAGAAAGATTTTAACAACATTTTTTGGAATTCTAAGTTACTATAGATTTTTTTTTTCCATGCAGTTATTGTTACATCTGTAATACAGCTCACACTTGGGTAAAGTGCTTTAGGGCAATTTGTGCATTAATTTTTGTTTCATTAGAATTTTGATTAGAAATTTGGATTCATGCTATGAATTTTACCAAAATGTCCCTACTAAATTGTAAATAGGAAGTGTGGGGTTTTTCATTTCTCCATTTAGGGCTTGTTGTGAGGTGGCCCCTTTCCTTTATGTCATCAGTACCTTTCTTTTCTGGTCAGGGTTCAAGAATAAATCAGATTTGATTGCTATTGCATTCTTTCTTGCATAGATAAACCTAATTACACCTTGTGGAGAGGACAGCTTTTAAATAAAGGGAAACTTTTGTGCTATGCTTCCTTGAAGTCAGCAACCCGCCCTTTCCTACCCTTCAAGCTGTAAGTATTAATTGCAAATTGCTAGAAAGTGGTTCTGAATAGGGAGTTTTTGCTCTTTTCAAAATCTAGGAAGAGTAAGGATATTAACTTTATTTTGAGTATGGAAGATCTGAAGAGTAGTATTGGGGGAATTAATGAGGCTTAATTCTGTGGTCAGGGAAGTCGGCTCTCTCTCTCTCTCTCCCCCCTCCTCTCCCTTCCCTTCCCCTCCCCCCCCAACCCCGCCTCCCTCCAGGCAGGAAACCTGTTCCTGGTCTAGGGTCCAACATGTTTGTTTCCCTTGGGGATGGGATAGAGCTGTGATCTGGAGCCCTGTTACAGCTTCAGCTTTCAGCTTGGCCCATTTTACAGTGAGGGATGAGGTAGAGGGTCCAAAAAGCTGTGGGTACACAGCTAATGGTTTCATCCCTAAAATCTGTTGTATGGGATCCTGTGGACTCCTACCCCTAGATCGTACATGTGACCCAGGAATCTACTTTCTCCCTTGTAGCAGGCCCCTCTCTCTGCAGGAGAAGGCTTTTTTTAGCCTCTCTGTTACACAGACTCCAAAAGCTATTACAGATGGAACCTGATGCCTATGGCCCATTTTTTGATCCTGGGAGGGGATCCAGGGAGGGGATCCAGGAAGCCCTGCTTGACACCTACCTTGGGGTCAGAAATGGGAGCAGTGAGTTTAATCCTCTTGTAGCCTGTTTTCTGTTCTGGAAGGGCCTATTTTCAGACCTTGGACAGGACCCAAGCATTTCTTTTCCATTTGCAGTCTGTTCTTTGATCTGGAAAGAAGCCAAAAATAACTCTCTGCAGTGCAAGGATTGAGGCTCCAGGGGGCAGAGGTGATTCTTGACTCATGTTTCTGACCTTCAGTTAGAGTTAAAATGGGGTCTTGTGTACTCTTCCCTAGGAATAGAAAATGAAGGATGTGGGTCCCCCACAATAGATTCAAGTCTGCCTTGTACTGCCATTGGTAATAACTGATGGCTACTGCAGTTCCCTACTCAGTTCCTAACTAATTCTTGACATTTTTATCATTTGCTTTATAAACTATAAAAATAGTGGAATTTGCATGCCTAGTTTTGTGTGTTTTTTAAAATAGCGAGAGATTTGATCATCTCTCATTCACCCCCATTGTTCAGTAAGTCACCAAATTGATTTATACCTTAAATTTGAATGAGAGCATGGATGCCAGGGGAATGATGGGGCTATCATATCCCTCCTTGCTGACCTTCCTGCATCCTGTCTCTCCCTTTGCCAGTCCATACTTTTTTTTAAATGGTATTTGTAACGCATTTACTGTATGTCAAATACTATTCTAAGTGCTGGGGTAGAGTCAAGTGAATTAGGTTGGACACAGTCCCTGTCCCACATGGGGCTCATGGACTCCTAGCTTGGCTCCTTGTATCCTCCCCAGCACTTAGAACAGTGCTTTGTACATAGCGCTTAACAAATGCCATTATCATCCCCCAGTTCTTTGGTATGTCCACCCTGTCCCTTTCAGTATGATGTGGGCCTATGGCAAGCTGGTTCCTGGCCTAGACTGTCTCTCTGGCCTTAGTTCCTATCTCTCCTGTGTGCATTTATATGTGTGTCTAGCCTTCTACATGTCCACCATCTTTATTTTTTCCCATGCCCTACCTCCTGGGATTACCCGCTCCCAAGTGAGCCCATGCTTGAAATGACAAGCTGGCACTTTGGAATTTGAGTGAGTTACTGAATACAAGAGGCAAACTTCTGGGCATTTTGGAAAAAAAAATGCTCATTTTATGGTGCAATTAACAGCTTGTTTTCACATTAACAAAGAGGGCTCTGCACATTGGACACCAGCAGCTGAAAAGGAGAGGTGCCTTTCAGTACCATGGCTAGGCCTTTGGCTCTCCAAATTCTGCTTCCATAATGTGTACTGACTCTTTGACCCTAGAGTCTAAAAGCAGGTAGGCAGGGGGAAATCAAGATTGTTGTGGTTGATGCAGAATTGGGACTCTCTCTCAAGTAGATTGACACTTGTTCAGTAGACACTTGCTTTAAGTAGAAATGTGATTAAAATATTTTCAAAAGACCCCTTTTCTCCTAAAATTATTTGCTTTGTAAGTATTCTTCATTATTGATTTGGGGGGTGAGATTAGTATATTTAGGGAGGCTTCATTTTGTAAGAAAATATGTATTTTAGGTTCCATTATGTTTATTGTGTTTCTCTGGTTGCAAAGTACACCTTGCTGAGCCCTCTATAATTGATTTCTTTTATCTACTCCAGTGCTTAGGACAGTACTTGGCACAGAGCAAGCATTTAGTAAATCAAAGATTTATTGCACTTACTGTGTACCATCATTTTTATTCAGGTGCTTGCTCAATAGATGAATTGCCAGCCCAGAGAGTGTCCCATGTGCTCCATAACAGTGTATCCTTAAGTCAGCTAAAAACCCAGAGTATTTTCTGAGCTGGAGTGGCCAAGGCTCTGGATAGATTGGAGGCTTGCCGACATGCTCAGGGGATCCGGCCCAGCACAAGCCCATTTCTCTATTTCCAGATCTTTGGGAGATGCCAGCCTCCATAGACTCTACAAAACATTAGGTAGCACCCTGGACCTGGGGCACCTACTGCTTTCCCAGGGTAGCTGAAGTACCTCTTGGTGCCTTGGGGGCCAAAGCATCTCAGTCTTGTGCCATTTCTTAGTACCTTAAATAGAGCATCAGAAATAGAGCCCAAGGGCTTGAACTGCCAGCTTTGTGCTGGTAGCAGAATCATACTGCCAGTGCAAAGCAGCTGCCATATCCCTATGTCACACCTACAAATAGTGCTGTCTTTCTACACACAGCATCAGAAGAAGAGCAGTTGTACTGCTCTATCTCTGTCCCTCCCCTCCTCCACTGGGTTTTACTCTATTTCTCTGTTTGGGTGGGTGAGAGAACTCATTCCCTTTCTAGAGTCAAAATTTTGAACTGGTTTTTTTTTTTTTGAAAAGAGCTTATTAAAATAAAATTTCTGGGGTCTTTTGAACTTGGTTCTAAAGGATACAGGGTGTGAAACTTAGCAATTTTGATTCCTTATCACCTTTCATTTTTGGTTTTGTTTCTATTTTACATATCATGTGGGCTTGCCTGATTTTTATTGAAAGGGGGTTAATTCATGTAGTTCTAATACATTTTGTGTTGATTATGAATTATTGTCCTCTAGTGTATTATAAGGCTAGAATAGTCCCTTCCATGTCATAACAACTTGTTGAGAGACATTGACAAAGTCTCCCATAAAACTGTTCCTGTGTTTTTCATAAGTTCTTGATGCCAGGCTAAATAATTCCTGGCTCAGATGGTATATGTATTGCCTTTTCAGAAAGTCTGTAAGCCCGTCAAAGGCAGGGACTATCTCTATCTGTTACCGATTTGTGCATTCCAAGCGTTTAGTACAGTGCTCTGCACATAGTAAGCGCTCAATAAATACTAATGAACGAATGAATGTTTTTTCTTACCAAATGTCTTTAGAGCAGAATAGCATTAGCGAAGCCCCAAATTTCAAGTTATTTACATGTGTGATCTGTCACAATTTCAAACACCTACTATGTCCAGAACACTGTACTAAGAGCGTGAGCAAATACAGTAGAGGTAAGATATGATCCTTGCTCTTAGGTAACTGACAATTTGAAGGTGAAACAAGTAAACGTAAATGACCTACAAATAGCAGAGCAGGAGGGAAGACATAGATGCATCTTGTACTAGCAAGGGAAAACAAGTTAATGAATAAATTGAGAACATAAATTGACATGTACCTTAGTGTAAAAGGTGGCATTTGGGATGGTATGACCTATAAGTGGGTTTCTGGAGGAATGTAGTTGATTTGGATCAAGATTCAAATGGATTTGGCATGGGGGAGGAATTCTAGGCAAGTGGTAGTTAAGTATAGGGCACAGTGAGGCAGTTATTTTGGGAGGAGCCAGAAGCATGATCTGGGGTGAAGCAAATGAAGAGAGCAGATATGTTAGAAGGAGGTTGTTAGTGAAAAAACTTGGACATGGTAGCTCTTGAGGATTTCAAGGGGTGGAGAGAGACTTGGCCTGAATGACATTTTAGGGAAATGCTCCTACCAGCAGGGTGTGGTTGTAGACTGAAGAGGAGACAGGTTGGAGGCAGGGAAGCCAGTGAGGAGGTTAATGCAGGAGTCTAGTTGAGATGATGAGAGTTTGGACCAGGGTGGAGAGGAAGGGGTGGAACTGAGAAATAGTGTAGATATTGATCAATTTTGCGGTCTTATTTAATTGCTTATTTTATAAGTATTACAATGAGAGAAACCTGTTACTACTTGAAAATTTCTTTTTTAGTCCTGAGAAGCTAAACGTTGACACTATTATGAGTATTGAACACCTGAAACAGAAAATTCCGTCAGCTCTGTTTTATAAAGAAACATACCTAGGTGCAAAGGAAGGTAAGGTGAAATATTTTACCAAATATTCTCTACACCCATTTGCTCGAGAATTAAAGAACCAATAGGTTTTTTCTTTTCTTTAAACCAGTATTGAAGAGTGGAATGTATTGCAGTCTTTATGAAGTTGTGGAAAAGACAAGAACTGGAAGTAACTTGGAGAATTTAATTCAAAAACTAGAGAAAGAAAAATTAGTGAGTAGAAAAAATATTAAATTTCTTCTTCTTTAAAATTGTGCAGAGTAATGGACAATGGAGAAAAACAACTGGAGACTTGTGCAGTATCCACAAGGTGTTTTCTTCCTCCAACATTTGAGCAACTGTTGGTTGAAGTTCCTATAAGAGAGTGGAGTAGAATCCACAACTGCCTGACCAGTAATCCTCTATATTTGAAGCAGGCATATTTCTCTGCTCCTAGATTGTCTGCTTGCAGAAGGAGTATGCTCACTTCTCCAGAATTCTTAAAGGTGTATTAAAAACCAATTGGATTATGTGTTTATTGGAGTGATGGAGGAGCTTTGTGTATGATAATTAGAATCATCCTGTACACAGTTAGTTCCTTATGGACAGGGATTGTATCTACCCTCAGTTTTAAAGCACTCAGTCAGCTCATCCCCTCCTATCTTTGCTGATTTCCAGCTAGAACCCAGATCCTATACTTCACTCCTCTAATGCTAGCCTACTCACTGTGCCTCAATTTCATCTGTCTTGCTGCTGAGCCCTTGCCCACTTTCTCCTTCTGGCCTGGAACTCCCTCCCCCTTCATAGCTGACAGACCACTTCTCTCCTTACCTTCAAAGTCTTGTTAAAATCACATCTCCTCCAAGAGGCCTTCCCCAACTAAGCCCCCTACCTCCTCTCCCTTCTGTCACCTCTGCACTTGGAACTGTACCCTTTAAGTACTTGAAATTCACCCTACCTCAGCCCCACAGCACGTAGTACATATCCATAATGCAAAGTCTGTCTCCCCCTCTAGAGTGTAGTAAGTTCCTTGTGGTCAGGGAATGTTCCTGCCCACTCTATTTTATTGTACTCTCCCAAGTGCTTAGTACAGTGCTCTGCACACAGTAAGGGCTCAATAAATACCATTGATTGACCTTTTCAGAGTTCTACTGTTTTCTTTACCTGAATCTGGGGCTTTTGTAGTAAGTTTCTATTAGCATATCATCCAGATAATTTAGGCTACAGAAATCCCCACTGTATTTTCAATGTTGGACTTTTTTGCACGTGCATGTGTATGAGCAAGGTATTCATTTGGCCTAAACGATCTGGTTAATAAATTAGTTTAGACTGGTCTTGCAAGGTGCAAGGGGTTCCTTCTAATGTTCTGGGACACAATGAATAATAGGACATCTGTCTGTTTACATATATACACACACACATGTATTTTTTTTTTATCCTGAACATGTAGGTTCTTGTTAGACCTCTAGGAGACAGAGGCTATCTTTTCCTTCTCTCTCCTTGTCAGATGTCTTCTCCATATGGTAAGTTTTTTTTTTTTTTTTTTTTTAAAGCAGTTCATTGAAAATATACAGGATTCCCAATCATGACTTCTGTTTTGTTTTTTTTAGAGCAACCGAACACCAAGTCTCACATCTTACATGCATTGTTTCTCTTTCAAGAGCCTAGAGGTGTAGTGAATCGTAAGTGGATTTTTTTATTGACTATATTAAAAAAAAAACCAACAACCTCATTGATTTCTCCTGTTTTAGAATTCATATTTATCATCCCTCTACTATCTCAGGTAATTCTTCTGGCTGCAGTTCCTTGTCCCTTTTTCTCTGCCTTCACTCATATATCTCGTGTTTGGCAGGCAGTATAAGCTGAGGTCAGGGGGTTGGTCAAGGTGGTTTAAACTGTCAAAACCTGACCAAGATTCCATCCCAACTGCCATCAATGGGCCTGGTTCCCAGCTGTCTGCATATGCGGTGAGGTTGGTGGTATGGGTGAGTGTTGAGACAGTGGAGTTGTCTTTATCTGCTGTTAGGTTTCCTCTCCGTTGAACAGACCGGCAGATGCTTTTCAGAAAACCAATTTTTCTACCTTTGGCCAAAAGGAAGAATCTGGGTGATGACTTTTCTTTTAGGGATTTACCTAAATCTTATGAGTGTGTATCAACAAAGAAGCTTTTACACAGGACACATTTCACAAACATAATTTGAGTAGCAGTTTGAATAATCATTCACTTATCTGGCAGCTAAGTTAAACAAGAATTGTTGCTCAGGAGGTCCACGTTATTTATAACTTACTCAGAATGTCAACCATAAACTTTCTTGCAGTGGAAAACGTAATAAGACCTCAAGGAGGCAGGTCATAGATAGGAGCTGCAAGCCATCTTTTGCCAAAGAAGGTAGGGGGAGGAGAATTGTAAGGACTGCTAAGGTATTTAGCCTAACAATGGGTTTGGTCTATACTGTTCTGCCTAGAAGCTTGCGGTTTGTCAAATATTGAGGAATATGGTTAGTCTTTTGAATGACCATACTTCAGGTTATAACAAAGGGCTTATGTGGAGTTTTTAAATTACACCCCATTCCAGCTTTACAACACATCAGTGACATTCTCTGTGTACCTCTGGTACTTGGTTTAGGTGGTGGGAAATGGGAGGAGATGGAATAGTGCATGGGAGTTATGGGGAAATAAACTATTTTCTAAGCCACAGTGGGAGGAGAAGGGGGAAAAATAATTAAAGAGGGTGGGGTGGAGAGATGGAACTCGAATGGGTGGTGGAGAGGAAAGGCTATCTGATCTCTAGAGACAAGTTGACCCATCCATTTTACTTCCAGTGGAGTAAAAGTTAGCCCTTCTGTTGTGGAATCCCACTGACTGAATAGAAATATGCTAAATGCAATTATATTATTGATCTATAACTGATAGAGAATGCAATTCTATACAGGATATCTGAGCTAGGTTCAGGAGCTAATCCCCTTTTCATACAATTATTCCTCTAAGAAAATTGGTTCTGAGTTGTAATATTTCAATTTAAAAAGTTTTCATGAATAAATTGTATTGTAAGTATGAGGAATGCCATTAGAAGGTAATATAACTAGGTGGTTAGCAGCGGATGGTGGGTGGGGCTGTGTCTCTGGGTTCCCTTTGAGACTGAGAGTGAGCTTTATCTTTTATCCCAAATCTTTGAGAAGGGAATGGAAGATTGCGTCTATAATTGTATGGCCAAGGAATAGAAAAACCCAGAGTGGTAGGCTGTGGAGACAAGAGCAGTGGTGGCTTATGAATGCATTTATGTTTAGAGGTTTTCTTTTTATTGGCCTTGCTGTGTGACAAGCAGGTAGGGGCCCTGGGGACTTGAGGGAGATTACAGACACCAAGTGGAGGCCGGTGAACCCAGGAGTCGATGATTGAGCAGAAGGGAGACCAAAATTGTGTAGCAGGTGAGGGCAAATGAAGTGACAGAAGTAGGCCTGGGTCCTGGATTTCTGCTCTGCCTGTTATTTTTTTTTTGGGTTTGACACCTTTCAGGATTCCTCTCTGTTCCAGGTCAACTGGAGTTTTCTCAGCCCCGTTTTTGACTGATAGTAGAATTTGTGGTTTGAATCCTGTTGTTCAGCTTCACACCTGATTGATTCAGTCCTCAGAGTTTGCTTTTATACCCTGATTGTTCAAGAGTTTTTTTCAATTTAAAAGAAGAAACTGAACCCCTACAGTTTCAGGATTCACCTGAAGTATCCTACCCCTGCCTTATTTTTGCTTTCCCTGCAATACACACAGATATATGGAGGCCTGCCTGCAGCAGAGCAAGTGACAAAAGAAAAGCGCTCTGGCTTCAAGGCTGGGAGCATCAAGCAAGTCTTTATCATCTGCTCTAGCTTCTGCCTAGTTCCTTCTAGTATATGCTCGTATTAGCTACTGTAATTGGCTGTACCCACTGAGATCAGTCCCATTTATTTGAATTTTTAGCACTAATCCTAATCTTGGGATTGGTGGGCACTCTGTCGTGTCATAATTCTGTTTTCAATCAGTGGTATTATTGAGCACTTACTGTGTGCAGAGCACTGTACCAAGCTCTTGGGAGAGTAAAATACAATAGAGTTGACAGACACTTTCCCTGCCCACAAGGAGCTTACAGTCCTTGGGGAAGACAGATATTAAAATAAATTTTGGATATGTTTATGTGTTGTGGGGTTGAGGGTGGGTGAATAAATGGTACAAATCCAAGTGTAAATACAATGCTCTGCACACAGTAAGAACTCAGTAAATACGATTGATAGCAAGGATGCCTCAGAAAGAAGAGGTGGTTGGGGAAAAGTGGGCTTAATCAGGGAAGGCCTCTTTGAGGAGAGGTGAGAGTTTTAAGCCAGAGGAAGGACGTGGGCAAGGGGTTGATGGTGAGAGAGAGAAGATTGAGGAACAGAGTGTAAGCTGGTATTAGAAGAGTAAAGTGTGCGGGCCAAGTTGTAAGAGACGGTGAGGTGAGGTGGGAGGGCACAAGCCGATGAGTGATTTAAAGTCAATGGTAAGGAATTTCTGTTTCACATGGAGGTGGATGGACAACCACCAGAAGTTTTTGAGGAGTGAACTGACCTTTTTTCAGGAAAAAAAAGTCTGGGCAGTAGAGTGAAGTAAGGACTGGAATGGGGAGAGACAGGAAGCAGGGAGGCCAGTGAAGAGACTGATGCAGTAGTCAAGGCGGCATAAGAGAAGTACTTGGATCAGCGTAGTAGCAACTTGGATGGAGAGGAAAAGGTGGATTTTAGCAGTGTTGTGAAGGCAGAACTGATGGGATTTGGTGAGAATTAATATGTGGATTGAATGAGAGTAGTGCTGTGGTTATGAGAACCACGTGGTTAGAGAAGCAGCGTGGCTCAGTGGAAAGAGCACGGGCTTTGGAGTCAGAGGTCAAGAGTTTGAATCCCAGCTCTGCCACTTGTCAGCTGTGTGACTGTGGGCAAGTCACTTAACTTCTCTGTGCCTCAGTTACCTCATCTGTAAAATGGGGATTAAGACTGTGAGCCCCAGGTGGGACATCCTGATTCCCCTGTGTCTACCCCAGCGCTTAGAACAGTGCTCGGCACATAGTAAGCGCTTAACAAATACCAACATTATTATTATTATTATTCTCTGTGCCCCAGTTACCTCATCTGTAAAATGGGGATGAAGACTGTGAGCCCCACGTGGGACATCCTGATTCCCCTGCGTCTACCCCAGCGCTTAGAACAGTGCTCGGCACATAGTAAGCGCTTAACAAATACCAACAAATACCAACATTATTATTATGGCTTATGAGATAGGGAGGATAGTGGTGCTGTCTACTGTGATGGGGAGGACAAGGTTTGGGTGGGAAAATAATGATGATGATAATTATGGTATTAGTCGCTTACTATCTGCTGAGCACTCTTCTAAGCCTTAGGGTAGATACAGGGTAATCAGATTGTACCAAGTGGGGCTCACATTTTTTTAATCCCCATTTTTACAGATGAGGTAACTGAGGCACAGAGAAGTTAAGTGACTTGCCTAAGTTAACCCAATAGACAAGTGGTGGAGCCGGGATTAGAACCCACGTCCTCTGGCTCCCAAGCCAGTGCTCTTTTCACTAAGCCACATTGCTTCTCATAACTCAAAATGAGTTATGTTTTGGGTATGTTGAGTTCGAGTTGTTGGAGGGCCAGTGGTAATGAATTCCTGAAGACAGGAGTAAATGTGAGGCTGCAGAGAAGGGGACAGATCAGGGCTGGAGGTGTAGATTTGGGAATCATGCACATACAGATGGTGGTTGAAACCATGGCAGCAAGTGAGCTCTCCAAGTGAGTGGGTATAGATGGAGCATAGAAGATCCCAAACTGAGCCTTGAGGGACACCCACAGTTAGGGGGTGAGAGGCAGAAGAGGATCCTGCGAAAGAGATGGAGAAGGAGCAGTCAGAAATAGGAGGAAAACCAGGACAGTGTCAGTGAAGCCAAGGATAGATAATGGTTTCAGGAGAAGGAGCTGAGAGGAGAAGGAAGATTAGGATAGAATGGAGGCTGTCAGATATGGCAAGAAGAAGATCATTTGGTGACTTTAGAGAGGGCAGTTTCTGTGGAGTGAAGGGGGCAGAAACCAGATAGGAAGGAGTCAAGGAGAGCATTGGAGGAGAGGAAATGGAGTCGGTGGGTGTAGACAATGCACTCGAGGAGTATAGAGAAGAATGGAAAGGAGGGAGATGGGGTGGTAACTGAAGGGAGCTTGTTAGGGTCAAGGCAGGGGTTTTTTTTGCTTTTTTTTTTTAGGATGGAGATACAGGAGCATGTATGAAAGCAGAGGGAAAGAAGCCATTGGGAAGTAAATGGCCAGAGAAGGAAGAAGGGAGGGGACAAGTGTTTTGAAAGGGATGGGATCAGAGATGCAGGTGTAGCAGGTAGATTTTGAGAGGAGGCAGGAGATCTCCTCTAGATACTGCTAGGAGAGATGGGAGAGTTGAGGAGGGCAGGAGAGAGGAGGGACTGGAGATTTTAGGGTGATCACACCTGATGGTTTCATATATATCAAAGTTTTTGCCAATTCATAAGGGGTAAGAGATGGGGGGGTGGTGCAGAGGGGCAGGGGATGGTGGGAGGGAGTTAAATGCCTGGAACAGCTGGCACAGGAAATGTGTCTGGAAGTCATAAAGGATGGAGAACTATTGTTGTTGGGCAGAGAAAAGGATAGAATTTAAAGCATGTGAGATTGAATTTGAGATAGATAAGGTCAACCTGGTAGATGGACAAGATCAGTAAGTGTTTTTGCTAGAATGCTGTTAGGGAATTAGGTAACATTCACCTGAAAATGTGAGCCTATTTGGATATGGCATTTTATGGTGTATGAAGAAATAGTTTTTGTGCCTGCACATATATGTACAGGCCTGTATTGTCAGCCTGAACAGCACAAGTTTTCCTTAATGTGCGGTTGTTTACAAGAGTGCAACCCTTTGGGATATAGAGGAACTGGCTGTTCTTCTCTTTGAAAACCTTTCCCTCTATCTTGTATTCTTAATTGGTAAAAACGTTTTATTTTCTTCTCTTCACAGCACCGAAAGGTTCAGCTAAACCAGAACCATATCAACATAATGAGGCTATTCCAGACATCACGAAATTTATTCAAGCCATCCATTTTGCCTTAATTCGGTGTCGTAAGGACACTTCAGCCGATTTCAATGTTGTCGTAGCAAAATACGTAAATGAATATTTTAAGGGATGCTTTGGTTCTGATAAGTATAGAGAATTTGTCATGTATCCGTATGACTCACGGCTGGACGATAGAAAATTCTTATATTCTGCACCAAAAAACAAATCCCATTTTGACAGTTCCTTGCAAAACTATATCTTTGGGTCTGATGCTTATCAACTTCGTGTTGACAAAGTAAAAGAACTGATGGAAGGAAATAGGAAAATCCATCAGTTCAGTCCCATTTCAGATTATGAAGGCACAGAAGAAAATGACTTTTCAAAAATTGTATCTCGCAAAAGAAATAACTCCAAAAGTGAAATTGTGAAAGATGCAAAGCGTAAGCCATATTTTTGTGGGGATTATGATCAGGAAAGGCTCAAAGAATTGATAAATTTAATTCAGTGTAGGAAAAAGAAATCAGGTGGGGAATCTGATACAGAAGATAATAGGAACCCAAGTGGTATGAAGAGGAAACTGGAAAATCTTCCTGAAAATGTGAGGAAGCTCCAAAAAACGGGTGATTTGTCAGAAAGCCGACGCCAGTATGAAGGTGAGAGATCAAATTCCTAAAGTGTAAGTTGATTAATTATGGTACTTGTGTAAAGCACTTACTATATGCCAAGCACTATTCTAAACTCTGGGGTAGATACAAGTTAATAAGGTTGGACACAGGCCCTGACTCACACGGGGCTCACACTCTTAATCCCCATTTTGCAGATGAGGGAACCAAGGCCCAGAGAAATGAAGGGACTTGCCCAAGGTCACACATCAGACAGGTGCCAGAGCTGGGATTAGAACCCAGGTCCTTCTGATTCCCAGGCTCATGCTCTATCCAGCAAACCATGCTGCTTCTCATATATAGCTGTCCTTCATTTTTGAAAATAAGACCCTATTCACGGGTGGAAAATGTGGCTGAGAAGTTGAATGTGTGACCTCTATGCCTTGCCGTGTTGTTTGCGCTTAAGGATTTGCTCCACAAATGGGTTTGTTCCATGAGGCCTGTCTCCATTTTTGAGCCAGCCTGTCCTTTGATATCCTAATCTTCATGAAACCTTAGCTCAGGGAGCACAACCCTGTTGACACTCAATCCATTTTCTCTCTGATATTGTATGCAAGATAAAGTTTAACTGGATGTGGTCTGCTGGTGAATTGGTACTGAGTTTGAGGTAGGTGACATTTCAGGCACCTTCTCTGGCCCCTCCCTCATTCACTGGTGATCAATGCACCGTTAAATAGTGCCACTCCAACACCAGGGTGTTGCCAAGTGTGCCTGCTGATTCATCAGTGATTGAATACCTCAAAGTGCTTATCTGTATAGTACTCTTAAAAGGCATCCCTAAATAGCCCGTACTGCTATGGCTTTTTATGTTGCCTTTAGATCACTTCAAACATTTTAAATAATTAAGACTCCATTGGTTTGCAAGATGTATGTGCTTGCCACATTCAGCAGTGGTATTAAAAAACAACAACCAAAAAACAGATGAGGATTAAGCATTACCTTAAGGATTAAGCCCATATCATTCGCCTCTACCACCCACTCCAGTTACTTGTTGCCGTCATCTACCGCCCTCCCGGTCCCACCTCCGACTTCTTCAACCACCTTGACCCCTTTCTCACCTTCCTTCTCTCCTTCTCTCTGCCCACTCTGATCCTTGGAGACTTCAACATCCATACGGATGTACCCGACGACTCCTCTGCCGCCCGCCTGCTATCCCTCCTCGACTCTGCCGACCTCCTCCTCCACCATACCGCGCCCACTCACCGACTCGGTCACACCCTCGATCTTGTCATCTCCTACCGCTGCACTATCTCCTCCCTCACCAACTCTGAAATCCCTCTCTCTGACCATAACCTTCTCACCTGCCTCATCTCTCACACTCCCTCCCCCTGCAAATCTTCGCTACTGCCCCACAGAGACCTCCGCTCTCTCGATCCCATCCATCTTTCCAATAGCATCTCTCCTCACCTTGCCGCCCTGTCCTCTCTTCCCACTCTCGACGAGCGGGTCTCCTCTCTCAACTCCACCCTCTCTACTCATCTCAACTCTCTCGCCCCCCTTTCCCTCCGCCGCTCTCGCTCCACTAACCCACAGCCCTGGATCACCTCCTCCGTCCGCCTCCTACGCTCCTATGCTCGAGCTGCTGAGCGCTGCTGGCGAAAGTCCAAGCACCGAGCCGACCTCACACACTTCAAATTTATCCTTTCCTGCCTTAACTCTGCCCTCTCCTCCGCCAGGCAAAGCTGCTTCTCCTCCCTCATCGACACCCATGCCCGTCACCCCCGCCGATTGTTCCGGACCTTTAACTCTCTCCTTAGGCCCCCTGTTCCTCCCCCTCCCCCATCTCTCACCCCCAATGATCTGGCCACCTATTTCCTCACGAAAATCAACACGATCAGGTCTGAGCTCCCCAAAGTCACCCCTCCGCCTCTCCCCTCCCCCGCACCGACCCCCTCCCCTACTTTCCCATCCTTCCCTGCAGTATCCTCAGAGGAGATCTCCTCCCTCCTCGCAAGTGCCACCCCCTCCACCTGCGCCTCGGACCCCATTCCCTCTCACCTTCTTAAAACCATCGCCCCTGCCCTCCTCCCTTCCTTAACTTCTATTTTTAACCACTCAATCTCCAAGGGCTCCTTCCCCTCTGCCTTCAAACATGCCCACGTCTCCCCCATCCTAAAAAAACCCACTCTTGACCCCACTTCCCCCTCCAGTTATCGTCCTATCTCCCTACTACCCTTCCTTTCCAAAATCCTAGAACGAGTCGTCTACAATCGATGCCTAGAATTCCTTAACTCCCATTCTCTCCTAGACCCCCTCCAATCTGGCTTCCGTCCCCTCCACTCTACCGAGACTGCTCTCTCTAAGGTCACCCATGACCTCCTTCTTGCCAAATCCAATGGCTCCTACTCCATTCTGATCCTCCTTGACCTCTCTGCTGCCTTTGACACTGTCGACCATCCCCTCCTCCTCCATACCTTATCTCACCTTGGCTTCACGGACTCTGTCCTCTCCTGGTTCTCCTCTTACCTCTCTGGCCGATCATTCTCGGTCTCCTACGCTGGAGCCTCCTCCCCCTCCCATCCTTTAACTGTTGGAGTTCCTCAAGGGTCAGTTCTTGGCCCTCTTCTGTTCTCCATTTACACTCACTCCCTCGGTGAACTCATCCGCTCTCACGGCTTTGACTACCATCTCTACGCAGATGACACGCAGATCTACATCTCCGCCCCTGTCCTCTCCCCCTCCCTTCAGGCTCGCATCTCCTCCTGCCTCCGGGACGTCTCCACCTGGATGTCGGCCCGCCACCTAAAACTCAACATGAGCAAGACTGAGCTCCTCATCTTCCCTCCCAAACCCGGTCCGCTCCCAGACTATCACCGTGGATGGCACGACCATCCTTCCCGTCCCGCAGGCCCGCAATCTCGGTGTCATCCTTGACTCGTCCCTCTCGTTCACCCCACACATGCTATCCGTTACCAAGACCTGCCGGTTTCACCTCTACAATATCGCCAAGATCCGCCCTTTCCTCTCCACCCAAACGGCTACCTTACTATTACGGGCTCTCGTTATATCCCGGCTAGACTACTGTGTCAGCCTTCTCTCTGACCTCCCTTCCTCCTCTCTCGCCCCGCTCTGGTCTATTCTTCACTCCGCTGCCCGGCTCATCTTCCTGCAGAAACGATCTGGGCATGTCACTCCCCTTCTTAAACAACTCCAGTGGTTGCCTATCGACCTCCGCTCCAAACAAAAACTCCTCACTCTAGGCTTCAAGGCTCTCCATCACCTTGCCCCTTCCTACCTACCTCTCCTCCCTTCTCTCTTTCTACCGCCCACCCCGCACGCTCCGCTCCTCTGCCACCCACCTCCTCACCATCCCTCGGTCTTGCCTATCCCGCCGTCGACCCCTGGGTCACGTCCTCCCGCGGTCCTGGAACGCCCTCCCTCCTCACCTCCGCCAAACTGATTCTCTTCCCCTCTTCAAAACCCTACTTAAAAATCACCTCCTCCAAGAGGCGTTCCCAGACTGAGCTCCTCGTCCCCCTCTACTCCCTCTGCCATCCCCCCTTTACCTCTCTGCAGCTAAAGCCTCATTTTCCCCTTTTCCCTCTGCTCCTCCACCTCTCCCTTCCCATCCCCACAGCGCTGTACTTGTCCGCTCAACTGTATATATTTTCGTTACCCTATTTATTTTGTTAATGAATTGTACATCGCCTTGATTCTATTTAGTTGCCATTGTTTTTACGAGATGTTCTTCCCCTTGATGCTGTTTATTGCCATTGTTCTTGTCTGTCCGTCTCCCCCGATTAGACTGTAAGCGCGTCAAACGGCAGGGACCGTCTCTATCTGTTGCCGACTTGTTCATCCCAAGCGCTTAGTACAGTGCTCTGCACATAGTAAGCGCTCAATAAATACTATTGAATGAATGAATGAATACCTGCTGCCGCCTCCAAGGGTGCACAGAAATACTCTGTCCCACAGCCATATACTGCAACCGTTAACCCTGATCTGTTGCCTTGAAGTACCGTCTGCTTGTCACAAGGTGGTTGGATGTTTAAGGATTAAAGCAAGAGCTGTGGTCAATTCAGGGTCTGGCCAAGCTTTCCCCCCTTTAAGCAGATGTGAAGTTTGAGGACAGCAAGATTTTAAAATTCTTTTGGTGGGCATAAGTTTGAGTTATGCAAGGACAGAAGGTATTTTGGAGTTTTGTAGATTCTTGTATCAGTGTCAGAAAAGTGACAATTTGGAATGATGACAATGATGACAATTTGGCATGGCCAAGTGGAAAGAGCATGGGCCTGGGAATCAGAGTCCCTGGGTTCTAATCTCTGCTCCATCACGTACCTGCTATGTGACCTTGGGCAAGGTCCTTGTGACCTTGGTCACTTAATCTTCTCTATGCCTCAGTTCCTTCATCTACAAAATTGGGGCTAAATATCTGTTATCCCTCCTATTTAATCTGGGAGCCCCATGTGGGACTTAATTATTCTGTATCTACCCCAGTGCTTAGTTCAGTGCTTGGCATATAGTAAGCACTTACCAAATACCACAATTATTATGATTGTGGGAACCTCTGCCTTCTGATTTTTGGGGGGAATTGTGTATTCATGGGAAGGTTTTTCTGACTGAAGTTCAAGGTGCATTTTTTCCCACGTAGAGATGGGCTTTTCCAAATGGATTTTAAGGGGGGCATAAACTTAAAGCGTTGGAAATTTGCATTTTAGAAAGGTCTTTATCTTGTGTGTATATATCATTATCATTCTGCAGTTATTCTTAAGATATTAGAAATGTCTTCAAGTCCTGTATAATGTTTAAAATAAATATAACTTGCTCTCAGGCTCATCTCTACACTATAACATCTATAGTATAGCATACACATAGAATTTAAGCTATTGTGTGTATGTATGTGTGTGTGTGTGTGTGTATTATACATCTCTATATTATTCAATCAGTGTTATTTCAATCAATTGCAGAACACTGTACTAAGTGCTTGGGAGAGTTCAATACAACGGAGTTGGTGGACGTGCTCCCTGCTTAGAATGAGCCTATAGTCTGGGTTTATACTATGTTAAAATCTAGAATTAGAATGAGAAGCAGCGTGGTCTAGTGGAAAGAGCATGGGCCTAGGAGTCAGAAGGACCTGGCTTCTGGCAGTTGTTGGCTGTGTAACCTTGGACAGGTCACTTAATTTCTCTGCCTCAGTTGCTGTATCTGTAAAAATGGGGCTGAAATTCCTGTTCTCTCTCCTATTTAGACTGTGGGCCCCATGTGGGACAAGGACTCTGTCTAATCTTCTTAACTTCTATCTACCTCACGCTTAGAACAGTGCTTGACACAGAGTAAGCATTTATCAAATGCCATAATTATTTTTATTATTATAAAAAGGGTGAAAAAACATGTTTATAGGCCCACTAGACTACGTCAGTCGTGGCTTACCTGCACTGAATTCTCTCCTACTTTTGATTTTTTTTCCTTTCATCTGTTGGGTATCTTCCATACTTGTAGACCCCAAAAGCTGCAATTTGAGTTCAGGTAGTTGGGTTTTTTTTGTTTGTTTGTTTTTTTGTTTGTTTGTTTTTTACTGCTTTCAGGCCCAGTTTGGTTTGACTTTGTACCCAAACTTCCTTTAATGGAAAATGCATGCCAGAACAGGGAGCGACAGTGAAGGTGGCTAGTAAGAGTAATGAGGAGTGAAGGGGAAAGTCTTTAAAGGAGGATGAGAATCAAAAAGTGTTCCCAAGGAAGAAGAGGAGAGGTGCACAGCTGGTCAGAAAGTACAAATAGACACTGTTTTACTTTTTGGGGAGCTCTTAAACTGCTTTGACAAATTAAATACAAATTCAGTGTTACTGCTTTCTGGTACATTTAATCTCCAGGGAATAAATATTTCTAAAATCTTTTATTTGGTCTTTAAATGTCTTGCATACTTAAGCCATGTTGCATCATTTTTGCTGGTTTAATAGTATCTACTTGGCACCTAAATACCAAAGCCAGGTTCTGAGTGAGGAAAATAAAATGCTGAGACTTAAATGACAGTTGTAAATGTATACACTTGCTGTCATACTCTTAACAAATACATATTTTTAAATTTGTCACTAATAAACATTTTTTCCTCTGTTCTTCCCACCTTCCCCTCCTTTCCTAAAGGGGGCTGTTCATCAGACTCTCCACAATCTGTTTTCTCACTTATCAGTGGACTTGGCGGACACGATACCGACTTGAGACAGCAAGATATTTCGGACTCTGGTGTTACTGACACACATGGACTAATTAAATTGCTTTTAGAAACTTTAGCTAATGGAGGACAATTGGATTCATCTCTGGCCCGTTCCGTCAGCCAAGCCTTAGGATTGAGTACCGATGAGTCATATGAAGATCTAAGACAAAGACGTGAATATGAATTTATTCCTATGCAGGAAAATGATGAATATGGACAGCCTGGTGCTATAAAAGTGGAAAATGTAAATTTTAAGGATCCACAATGCTCAGAAATGTTGGAAACTGATGCATTGTGTTTGAAATATCCCATTGACGTTGACTTAAGGGTTTCTTCCAGCAAAATAGGGACCGAACTTACTCCACAGTTGAAAGAAGTAAGCACTATTATTTTTTTTTAAAAAATGCTCTCAATTGGATCTTTCTTGATACAGAGTTACTATTTAGGGCTGCTTGTAATGGTGAACAAATTATGTTGATAAACCACATTATGATTGTGGTAGGGATTTCCCACATAGAAGTAGGTGGCTTCCGTAGCCGTTGTCTCTTCCCTTGACGTGAACTCCTTTCGTCTCTCTGATTGGCCTCCTTGACCATTTAATTTGTGGTAAAGAAAATGTGATGGGAATTAACAATTTTTCTACAGTGTATTCCGCAATTAGCCATGTGATTTGAATGATTTCGAGTTTTCATTTAGCTTTAAATTTGATGTTGCTTTTACGAACAGGCCAAGTGGTTAAATGGTTTTGTCAGTATTCCTAGTGCCACCAGCCTCATAGTAATAATAATGATATGTGCCAAGCACTGTTCTAACCTCTGGAGTCGACACAAGCAGATCAGGTTGGACACCGTCCCTGGGGCTCACAGTCTTCATCCTCATTTTACAGGTGAGGTAACTGAGGCCCAGTGAAGTGACTTGCCCAAGATCACCCAGCAGACTTGTGGCAGGGCCGGGATTAGAGCCCAGGTCCTTCTCACTTCAAGGCTGATGCTGTATCCACTAGGCCAGACTGCTTCTCAGTCTGCTCATACCCAGATGAGAAATTCCCATAAAACATGGGGGTTTTAGCTCCAAACAGCTGCTAAGAAAATTCAAGCCAGTGTTTACCCCCAAGAGAAAGGATGGACAAAAGGGGATGTGTTAAAGTGCCTTTAGCACTGGAATAGTAATAATGGCAGTTAAGTTCTTATGATGTGCAAAGCACTGTGCTAAGTGTTCAGGTAGATAGACACTTTTTAGATCAAGCATGGCCCCTGTCCCACACAGAGCTCCAGCTAAGTGGGGGGAAAGACTGATAAATAGAACAATGAGAATGAAGTAAAAATAAGTTAAAAATTAAGCAAGGTAAATGTCACCATAAACCATTAATTTTTACAGTAAGTTGTTGACAGTTGACAGGTGTTGGAGAGAGAATCCAACTCCTAACTGCCCCAAGCAGAAGTCCCTTTTTAACTGCCACTGCTGGCCCCAGGGCTCCTGAGCTTATTTAAAAAAAAAAAAAAAAAAAAAAGCTGGGCGCTCACCTAAGAAAATGAAAAATACTTAAATGCTACTTTCTCCGTTGAGTTACTGAGGAAGGCTTAGGAAGAAACATCATCTGGGTCATATCACAAAGCAGCCAGTTTTCCTTTAAGTATCATTTAATTTACACATGTTGTTATTACCGATTATTCTTCTTTACTTTTTAAATTAGGCTGCCAGACTGTCACCATGCAATAGTTAAATAATTATAGTAAAGTAGTTGTAGTTAAGTAATTGTACCTTAATTCTTTTAAGAGAAATTGTGTTCTTGATTATTTTTTGTTTTTTAGGATCCAAATTCTGGGAGCATGAGTAGTTTTGATAGCTATAGCCCATGTCCTACTACACCTGTGGAACACGGATACCATAGGCAGCATTCCAGCTCAAATAATGGAGAGGCTGAAATGCACTGGAAATTAATTCCAATTACAGGTGAGAATAAGTAGCTTGATCTAGTCTGCCTTAAGTCTGAGCTTATGGAAAATAACCCATTTCTAAAGGTGTGTATCTTTCCTAGATCCCACTCTTGGTTCACTTTTGTGTGTACTTTCTATCTCTTAAGTAATGTCTTATTTGATTTTTATAGTTGGCAAGAGGCATCCTAGATACTTGGAATTGAGTGGGTAAAAATTTGATTATAAACCTTAAGGTGAGGTTTATCCACATGCAGCAGGAGTGCAGTCTTTTGTTGCTGGAATGCATGACCTGATAAGTGGTTGGCAAAGCTTTCTCACCTTCAGTGAAGTGAGGAAATACACAGATGAAGCAACACTGGATAATTTTCCATTAAACACTGTCTTCTGTACCTCCTTGAATAAGTTTCCTCTTCACTAAACCCACTTAAACCATCTAGGAATTATTTCTTAGCATAAGACATCTTAGAGAGACTTCTCTATCTCTTGATGACCTGAGCTATCTAAATCCCAACTGCCTAGGAAAACTCTAGCTGTGAGAGGAGAAGAATGAGTGGCTGTTTGAACAATAATCAGAGAATTTGAAGATGTCAGGTTTCCAGATAACTCCAAGGAGGGTCTTTGAACTTCCATACTTGTGAATAGGAGCTTCTGGTTCTCATTTATTTTCTAAAAAAACCCCACCACCAAATGACAAAAATTGGTCAGTCTGCTCTTTCATTCAGAACATCTTCTCTTTATTCAGTCCGCTTATTCATTTTGTGAGGGGAAGAAAGGCAAATATTTTACCAAAAGAAGAGGGCGCATGTATGACTTAGGTTAGTTATTAGGCCTGCGGAGGCATACAAGGAAGGCTCTGCTACTTGAAGAATTCTAGTTGTAGCTGGCAACGATTTCTACTCAGGGCCTTATTAGGAAGGGTTAGAGATCCTGGAGTTGGTAGCCAAGATACATATATTACCAGCTGAAAAGTGGAGTATTCTGTTGTATTCATTGGTTATGTGTGAATATGGTTCTGTGTCCACATTATGCCCCTGTAGTTTTTGGCAGTGGAATGGCAGGTGAAAACTCTATATTTGGTTCCTTGTAGCTGATGCAGTCATTCATCTACTAGGCAGTATGTTAAATGAGACTATCTAAGAACTCTCTTGGAAGCTTTTCCTAAATTGAAAAGGAAGAAGCATCTTATCTCTAAGTGTTCTGCCCCAGGATTAACTTTGACAGTAGGATTAATGCCTTTGTAGCATTTTGGGGTGGTCTGAAAGGTGCAAAATAGCTAATATCTTTTGGAGAAAATCTATAAATGCTAACTGCTGCTCTCCCTCAGGAGGGACTGGAAGAAGTACAGAGGATCAACTGGGAAAGCATGATGATAACCAAACATCAGGTGAGAAGGATAGTTGTTTTGCTTTAATTTATTCCAGTATGCCTTTGCCCCAGAACTGCAGTCTGCTTTTCTGATAACATATCAGTGAGGTATGACCATGGTGTGAATGGAATCCTTTCGTTGGAAGCAAACCTTGAATGTTATTCTTAGCCTGTAGTCTTAGGCTTTTTGATCATCAATGGATTGATATGTCATATGCACTTATTTATTAAGAGAAATCCTTCCAAAGAACCTTTGAATTTTCTTCATCTTAAACTCTGCCCCTCAATATTCTCCTAAGGAGGTCCATCACCTTTTTTTTTTTTTAACCTGTCATTTGGAGTCTCTAGTAAGAAGCAGTCACACAAGTCTTTCAGTTAGGGTTGGGGAGAGTGGGTGGCAAAGGAAGTTATCTCATTTGTTTAAAGTAAATTTTCTTCCTGTATAAGAATGTCTTGGAATGACAGGACAGTCTTATAGTTTTAAAACTGTCCAGGTAATAGAAACATTTTAAGACTAAGTGAAGAGGTGTCTGAGTCCCATTTATGTTTAACCAGGAGTCTTTAAATTCAGTCCGATTGTGGTATTCAAATATGATCTCCAGTTTCTTTTGAAGAACATTGTAGTAGAGGTTATTTCTTATTGCTAGGTAGTCGGTGGGTCGCTTCTTTCATTCAACTGCATCTTCCTTTTCTTCTGGAACATTTAGTATCAACTTCTGATTTGGAAGAAGAAAAGCAATAGACGTTCTCATTTCCATTGTCATTTGAGCAAGACTTTCTGGTGGCTACCTTGTCTTCCCCCCCAAAAGATAAACTGTCAAACTTCATTTTAGGTTTTCTTGACCTAGATGTAGGTAGATGAGGTAAGGTAGGAAGAGATCCAAATTGAACTGAAAAATGAAGAAATTTCAGCATTCCAGTTGCCTTTTGGATGATTGACACCTGGCCTAAATGTACTTTTTGTTTCTCCTTGACTCTTGGGACCCAAAAGCATAGATATGAATGATGATGCCTTTGTAGAACTCCTCTTATGTGTCATTATCTACTTCTTTCCACTTTCCACTTACAAAGCACAGAGATATGCTTTTCTTAAACTTCACATTTCAGTGGGTACTAGGTCATATTTGATCAAAATAATGGGCAGAGCATGGCAAATACTGTTTTTTTTTTTTTTTTTTAAAAACCATGGCAAACATTTTAGTAGCAGTTGCATAATGTAAATACCATTATTGGGTCAGACCAGTAGCCATCCAGCCCAGTTTTCTGTCTCCAACAGGGCGTGTATAGGGTCACTCTAATGATGGATGTACCATCTAACATTCTGAACTTTCCTTCATGAGTTCATCCAGATCCCTCTTGGACCCGGGGTTAATTTCTGCCCCTTAACTTCCTATAGGAACAGATTCCATAGGTTTACTAGCTGCTTTGGGAACTGATTCTTTGGTTAGGAATGGACTACTTTCAAGCTTCTGTAGTGCCCCCATATCCTAATGATGGGGGGATTGATGCACAACAATTCTGTTTGCCCTGCTCATAACCTAAATGAAAACAACATATCTATTAAAGTCTTGTTTTGACAATATGGGAAATCTTCAACATGAGTAAAGTTGTTTTTCAGAAACGGCAACATAAATTGGGAAATGGCTGGTAGGCAGCAGTCACTATTTATGAAGTGCTGAAGCAAGCTATTGGATCTTAATTCCCACTTTGGGCTCCTTCAAATTGGGCTAATAATGCCTCTGTAGTAATGAGTAGTGTGGAGTGTTTGTAACCTGATTAGAAAATCTCTAAGCACAGACTCTGTAGAGAGTGGAACCACCGTGTAGTAAATGTCATGTGAGGATGTTTAAGCTATAGATTGAGAATATTCAAATTTGTCCTGCACATTTGAATCAATGCATTATCCAAATGAAATTTTTATGTGGGAGAAGTATCTTAAAAATTAGGGTGCTTAATGTAGTTGGTCGGATTTTCTTCTATCCTACACTTCATCACTAGTTGAAGAATACATTTAGTCCTTTTGGCAGAGATTACCATAATGGAAGCTTCTTCAAGCAGTTAATTGGGACTTTTATAAGAAAAAAGTCAAACACCCAATCCTTTGGGCAATAATTTCTGTAGAAGAAAATATACATGCATTAATTTGGGTTTTCACTAGAAGAGCAGCTGCTTCTACGAGTTGCCCTTTTGTATTCCAGAACATGCATTGAATGAGCTTGCATTACATTGTGTATATATAGTGTGAATTTGACACTTCAGTAAATAGAAACTGACTTTGTAGAAAATGATTTTAGTTCTTGAAAAATATTCATACATAGAAAATTGTGGTTCTTAAGAAAAAATGTGGGCGCAATTGAGGTAAACTGTAAGCTAAATCTATTCACAATTTCCTTGGATGGTTATCAATGTGATCGTCATATTTGGTGAATTTACTATGATTTTGATGTAAATATAGGATCGCCACTGTAATCCTAATGTGCTACTAGTGGGGTTTTTCCTCCTCTTAGGCTACTCTTACATGACTTTGCTACAGGAAAGGTCCTTGTCTTCATAAACTCACTAGTTTCAGGTAGTAAGGAAAGTAGGCAGCAATTGTGTTTAGTTCTTTAAAAAATGTTTAGTATGACTGTAAGGATCATAGCTAGTTCTGACTTGTAGAAGAACCCAAGGATTGCATGAGCTCTTGAGAAGGACCTGTCCTGCTAAAACAAGGATGATGATCGATCAATCAATCAGTGGTATATATTGAGCTCTTACTGTGTACAGATTACTGTACTAAGTATTTCGGGAAAGTACAGTAGAGTTGTTAAATGTGATTCTTGCTCATAAGGAGCTTCTAAGGAAAGTGAGCATTGATTCCTTCACTATTCACTGCTCCAATATAGCACTTGCTCGAGCACTTTAACCTGGAGTTCTACCACAAACACTGTAGAAGAAAAAGACTTTCTTCTCACTAGTCTCGAAGTCTTCTCACTAATAATTCAGAACCAGCTAATACCCATAAGAGATTCACAAGCTAGAGAAGCAGTGTGGCCTAGGGGAAAGAGCCCATTGCTGGAAGGCCAAGGACCTGGATTCTAATTCCAGCTCTGCCACTTACTTGCTGTGTAACCTTGGGTGAGTCACTTAACTTCCCTGTGCTTCGGTTCCCTCATCGGCAAAATGGGGGTTCAGTACCTGTGGTTCCTCCTCCAGTCCCCTAGACTCTAAGCTCATTGTGGGCAGAGACTGTGTCTGTTTATTGTTATACTCTCCCAAGTGCTTTGGACAGTGCTCTGTTCACGGTAAGTGCTCAATAAATGACTGAATGAATGAATTATATCGAGCCCAGTGCTTAGTACAGTTATTGACACATAATAAGCATGTAACAAATACTGCTATTATCATTTCTATGAGTGTTTCCCTGCAATCCCCTCCCCACGTGTTTCCTTCTTATCATTCTATATCCTTCTGCCCCCCACTATTCTGCTTTTTCATTGGTGGTGGTGGTGCTACTCTTCCTCTTCACTCTTCCCTTTACCTTTGGTGGGTGCATTTTCCCTGGAGACTGAAACTGCAAAGCATAAACAGTACCATATTACAGAGTCGGACCAATGGTCCTTCTAGCCCAGTGTTGCGTCTCCAACGCTGGATTCTTGAGGAAACCATGCGATGGCTGTTGTCCCAGAGGTCCATCCAATGTTTAGATAATCATCTAACATCCCTAGTTTTCCCTTTAGTAACACTTTATGGACTCATCATCCATGAATTTGTCCAACTCCCCCCTTAAATGTACTGATATTTTTTGCATGAACAAACTTCCTGTGATAATATTCTCAATGCTGCCATCTGCTTTGAAAGGAAGTTTTTCATTTTGTTTTTGAACCCACCACCCTTATGGGTGTTCTTTCCCATATTGTAGAATTTATTGACTTCAATTCTGTGTTCATCCTGTCCTTCATGATCTTGTAGATTTCAGTCTTGCCCTTCCTGTACACCCTGAATCTTTTCAGATAGCCAAAACGCAGCGTAACATTTGGAGTATATTTCTTCATGTATTCTAGATGTTTTGTAAGTTTTTCTTTTTTGCAATTGGACTGTTAATATGTCTTAATGATAGTTTCAAATCTAAACTGAAAAAAAAAATCTTGGGGTAATAATAATTATGGTATTTGTTAAGCGCTTACTATGTGCTGGGGTAGATACAAGGTAATCATGTTGTCCCAAGTGGGGCTCACAGTCTTAATCCTCATTTTATAGATGAGGTAACTGAGGCACAGAGAAGATAAGTGGCTTGCCCAAAGTCACACTGCAGACATGAAGCGGAGCTGGGGTTTGAACACCCATCTCCTCTGACTCCCAAGCTCGTGCTCTTTCCACTAAGCTGTTCCACTTCTGTACTCTTAGATCATATAGTCCTATAGTTCATAAAATTTTGGTACCCTAATATTTTGCGGTAGGGTGTCTTGATTTTAGAGACAGAAGATTTGGAGTGGGCAGTATTTTAAATTTTTTCTACTGTGTACATTTCTTGTAAGTCTACTTGGATGTTCTTATAATGAACTCTTCTTGTATAGGTATGAAATCACCAGAGGAACAACTGGTTTATCTGCCACCAGAAGATGCCTTTCCTAATGATCCTCGTGTAATAAATAGACAAAGAAGTTCTGATTACAAGTTTCCATACTCTCCATTTTCAGACACCCTAAAGGGGACAATGGAAGATGGAGTATCCACAAGTCAGTTGGAGAAAGTTGAAGAACAGAGTGTGCTAGAAACAAAACATCCTTCTGTAGTTACCCAGGACTCGAGGGGAACAATAAAGAATATAATGCTAGAAGAATATAATATCTTTTCAAGGAAGACTGAAGAATTTTTGAGGCAACATAATATTCCAAATGTCAAAAGACTATCCACATCCACCTTTTCAGCCCAAGGAAGGGCATTAAAATTTTCTAAGTACATGTATTCCCAGGGTTCTGATGTTGGGGTGCAGCAGTATGTAAATAGCTTGCATGAGAAACTGAATGATATTGTTACCATGGCAACACCCTACCAAAGAAATATACCACCATTCAATATTAGTACTGAACTAACCCAAAATGAAGTTGCTGAATTGCCACTGAGTCCTTCAAAAGGTCCGATTGTACAAGTTTCATCAAGTGATAACACCGCGCTGGTACCAGGGCCATTTGATAATGATGGTGTGAAAGATCTCGAGGCTAATGAGCAGCCTTCCTCCACAACTCTATGTTTAGCGGAAGTAGAACTGGATCAGGTAAAAAATACCACAGAGATAATATTGACTTGTGATGCAACTGCCCCCAGTGAGGTTTTTCTGGAATCAACAGAAAAAGAAACACCCAAATCACCTGATAATTTAAGCATTTCTACTCAACCAGCTCTGTCAGATTTTATAAGCCAATTGCAACCTGAAGTGTTTAACAGCTTAGTCAAAATCATTAAAGATGTACAGAAAAACACAGTGAAATTTTACATTCATGAAGAAGAGGAAAATATTCTTTGTAAAGAAATAAAGGTAACTGTATATGTTTTATAGTAATTTAACATGACCTTAAACTTTCAGGTATACATTTATTTCAGAAGTGTACACTTTGGTGGGGGAGGGGAAGGGAGGTGGAGGGAGATACTTGAGTTGGAGTGAAGGAATCTGAGGGCGATTTGTGAGGTTTTTCCTCTGATGCAAGAACCAGCCTTGAAATTGGGAACTCTCAGTGATAGCACCACTATATATTTTGTCTTAAACCTCTCAAACTGCCTTTTTTAAAGGCTTAAGAATGATCGATCTGCTGTCAAGTGGTGTGAATGTGGGGAGCCTTAAAGAGGTAGTGTTACTTGCCCATAGGTTCCCAGCAAATTGATGGCAGAACTAGTTAGTACTGACGTCACCTACCAACACGAAATGTGTGTTCTCCCTTTCGGATGGTCATGCTCTCCCACTCTCAGCTTTTCTCTGAAAAATGATCTTTTCTTTGACATTCTCATGTGTATCAACTAATGTCTTACATCAACTCAGTCACTTTTACCATGGGCAAGCCATGCCAAAGGGATAAAATGGATATACAAGTAGTATGAAATTATAAGTGGCACTTGGAGAGGGCAAATGATGATGGAAAGAAGCATTTACCAGATCCTAGACATGTACCCCTCAAACCCTTCTGAGATTTTAGTGACTTGCTGAATTCTGCCTCTTGCTTCTTTGCATTCAGTTTGGGAGCGGAATTCAGTGTGGTTCTGGTGTGGTCTCCGTAGGCAGTCACAAGGAGATGAACCAGATCTCTAGTAGCTTCAGAATTGCCTCTTGGCCCAGAACGATGTAGTTGATTAAGTGTAAGCCGGTAGTGGAGATCCACTCTGCTTTCAGGTGCTTATTAGAATACTAGGGCATGGAGATTGCCTTTTACTATACAACGATGTACACTGGTTGCTCAACAAGTGGAGTTGACTGACCTACACTGGCAAGTCATTTAACATTTCTATACTTGGGTTATTTGTAAAATAGGAGTAATAATGCCCTCTCTTATGTCTTCGGAATAGAATGTGAGAATTGTCTGAAAGGGCTTGGTTCAGCTTCGAAGAGAAGAATGTTTTTGAATGTTGGGGAGATAAAATGGAAGAATAGATGACCAGTGATAGTTGTGGAGTTTCCAGTACCTGCTATTATTTAAAGAAAAAGAGTAGATAACATCTGTCCTGATGGCTTTGCTATTTGCCTTCCCAGGAATGAGTCTGGGGTCAGATAGTCTCTGGAGGCCCCCTTTTAACACTGGTTTTGTGATTCTTGGGGACAGGCCTGTGCTTTGTTCCTGGGGCTTCCTGACTGTCAGGGTTTACTTAGTGTTTAATGTTTTGTTTAAAATAAAATTTGTATTTTTAGTACTAAGTTTTTTTTAAAAAATCTCAACTTTGAAAAGTTCCTTGGCAGTTTAATACCCATGTTTTTCTTCAACAGGAATACCTTACCAAATTAGGAAATACGGAGTGTCATCCAGAGCAGTTTTTGGGAGGAAGATCAGCATTAGATAAATTGTTGATCATCATTCAAAATGAAGATATTGCAAGTTTCATCCACAAGGTCAGGCCTAATTAACAGTAGTAATTCCTTTAAAAAGCTTAGAAAAGTAGGCTGTTTTCCATACTTGCATTTAAGTATGTGAAAAAAACATGAAAGAGATTACATGTTGAATTTTTCATCTCCAGATAAAATATTGCATTGAGGGCTTCTATTCTCTGGGTTGAACAAAGTCTTTTTTTCCGAAGATGGGATTGCTTGGCAGATCAGCCCTCTGCTAGGATCTTTCTAAGCTTTTAAACTACTAAATTCAAGGAGGTAAAGGCCCTTCTCCATTTGTTTCCTTCCACCTCAAGGCTAAAATTGAGTTCTCTCACTTCTGAATCAGGACAGATATTCTTTTCCCCAGTGCCTTCACCATAAGACCTTATGGCTGGAAATGGGGAGAAGGAAATCAGTATCCTTCCTTGTTTCCCAACTTAAATGTCTCAGACAATGCATCCTCCCACATCCACAGATGAGACCTTGGTAATGATGCTGCTAGAAACTCTAGTTTTTAATGCTTCCCATTCATTCAGTTCATCTCAGAGGGCGTTCTCAGGTGGGATTCTCACCTAGGCCATCCTCTACACAGATCCCTTGAATCTGGGTTAAATCTGTAGGATCAGTTATAGTTTCAACCAGCGTCTTCCTGGTAAGAGGGCGACCTGTGTTGATAAACAGTCAATGCTGGTACAGCCAGGGTCTGCTGTTTCGGTGGAGCCCAAATTTGGAGGTCCTTATGTGAGGCTATTACATTAGGTTCTGATCACTATATTTGTGATGTAGGACAATACAAGGAAAACTATCCCATGTTGGGGATCAGTAGGCACTACTCTTTGTTCTCTCAATTGCAGGGGCATATTGTTTGGTTTTTTTTCCCCACTATAGCTCTAGTTTAAGGCAGCATCTCTCCCCCCAACCTGTAGGTTGTAACAGTAGACAGGATGATAGGGTTGTGAAAACTGTAGGTGGAGCCCTGCAGTGGCCTATTTTATTGGTATGTATCATTATAAGTCCACTCTAGCAGTAAAAAAATATTTCTTTTTTGTTGGCCTCTGCCTCTCTCCCCTCGGTAAAGTTGATAAGGGATAGTGATCTCTGTCACTAGTCACATGATCCAGGTTTGAACTCATCAGTCAGAGATGAGCCCTGCCCTCCTGCCTCTGGGAACGAGCCTGTCATCTGGAATATGAAGGTTTTTTTCCTCCTAGAGTGTCTTCTTGGACTTGGATCAAATGCCCCGCTAGGTTTCCTTCATGAAAGAATTTCTATCTACAGATAGACCCATCAGCTCTTATAGACTAGTCCCAGGTTCCTGTTTCTAGCTGACTATTCCCGAGGATGCCCCAATAATTGATGTTCCATCTTTACCTCAACATATCAAACCTTCACTCATGGATGAGAAAAGTGCTGATCAATGAAGAAATCTCTTTGCCTGGCTTGAACTCCTCCATACATGGATATACCATTCATTCATTCAGTCTTATTTATTGAGTGTTTACTGTGTGCAGAGCACTGTACCAAGTGCTTGGGAAAGTACAGTTCAACAATTAATGGTCACATTCCCTGTCTGCAACGAGCTTACAGTCCAGAGGTGGAGGGAGGCAGACATCAATAGAGATAAATAAAAATGACATATGTGCATAAGCAGGAGGGAGGGCGTTCCAGGGCAGAGCCAGGATGTGAGCTAGGGTTTGGTGGCAAGACAGACGAGGTCAAGGCGCAGTGAGAAAGTTAGCACTAGAGAAGCAAAGTGTGCGGGCTGGGTTTTAGAAGGAGAGAAGCAAGATGAGGTGTAACAGTGTAGTGCCCACCCAAATGTCATGCCTTCTCCCTTTTATTTCTGAAAAGAAATTACCAAGATTAGCTAACTTCATCATTAATAATTACCCCTCCCTTTATAGGCATCTCTTTGTTAAGACATACTTGATACCATTTCTGAAGTTTTCAGTTGGTTAGTGCCAGAGATTCATCCATCTTGAAGAGACAGCATGGCCTAGTGGGAAGAGCATAAACCTGGGAGTCAGAGGACCTGGATTCTAATTCCTGCTTCGCCATTTGCCTGCTGTGAACATGGGCAAAGTACTTAACTTCTCTGTGCCTTACCTCACTAGCCTCATTTAGAAAATGAGGATTAAATACTTGCTCTCCCTCCTACTTAGACTGTGAGCCCCACATGGGATGGGAACCGTGTCTGACTTGATTATCTTGTATCTACTCCAGTGCTTGGAACCTAAGTAAATGATTAACAAATACCACTATTATGATTATTGTTTATTACGGTCTAGAGCGGGAGACAAACATTAACATCAAGTATAGATAGGTACGTAAGTGCTGTGGGATGAATATTAAGTGCTTAAAGGATACAGCTCCCCAGTGCTTAGGGAAGGGAGAGAGAGTAGGGGAAATGAGAGATTCGATGGGAAAGGCCTCCTGGAGGAGGTGTGATTTTAGTAGGGTTATAAAAGTGGGGACAGTAGTGACTTTTTTCTACACATTTAGGTTCCCCCAGGAAGTTCAGGGATGTGGGTGAGGCATTTTTTATCAGTGGGTTGGATTTTTGAAAAATTTGACCAAATTCATGAAGTACAGTTCATCTAGGTCAGGTCTGCTAGTACACTCAGTTCGCTTAAAACAGGTTTTCAAGACGTGATTTGGCTAGGACTTGGCAGAACTGGGGAATGTTCTTCTGATAATGTGCATCTGTCTGGACATACTGCGGTGCGGTGTCGAAAAGAAATGGTTGTGCGCGTGTGTGCGGCGGCGTTGACCTTGAGGTGAGGATAGTTCAGTGTAAGTTTCCCTTCATGTAGGGTTCTGCAAGAATGCAGCCCCTGCATTATAGGAAAACTGGATGTATATTCTAATAATTAAGGTCCCAGATTGTAATCTTACTCTGTTTAGTGCATTAGGTCAGTTATTCAGTAAGCACTCCCATAGTGCGGTCAGCAATGACAGTTTACTTAGCCAGCAACATAAAGTGGTTTAAGGTTTGTAGATCAGTTGATTGGTATTTGAGTGCTTACTGTGTGCAGAACACCATACTAAGCACTTGGGAGTTGGTAGACAGGTTCCCGGCCCACAGTGAACTCACAGTCTAGAGGGTAGAGCTCAGCAGCAGAGTGGTATGTAAGATTATTTAAGGATATTGGGTTGTGTTTTGCTTATTCTTTTACAATTGGTTGATGGGCTTTAAAATGAAAAGACCCGTTTCACGTACTCCTTCTCTTCGACTAATATTTTGAGAACTCCTGTCTTGAATAATCCAGAAATATTGTAGTGTAGACCTACCTAGCCTTCTGCTTTATTCTGTAGTCTTATTTCTTACCTATCCTTTTATCCTGTTTGTCTATTTAATTTACAGATTCCTGGCTTAGTTACTTTGAAGAGGCTATCTTGTGTCAGTTTTGCTGGTGTTGATAGTTTGGATGATGTGAAAAACCATACGTACAATGAGTTGTTTGTCTCTGGAGGCTTTATTGTGTCCGATGAATCTGTTCTTAATCCAGAATCTGTCACAGTTGGTAAGAATTCATTTTTTTTAAAGAATTCATTTTATATTGAATAGTAAATTTATAGTATTGAAGATGTCTTTAACCCACCCTTCAAAAATGAATGACCAGTTAATTAGTTGTATTTGAGCACCTATTGAGTATAAAGCACTTAGGCGAGAATAGTTACATTCCCTTCCCACAAGGAGTTTACAGTCTAATGTGGGAGACAGAGGAAATTATTTACAATTTAAGGGAGTAGGAGGAAGAACAAGGATATACTAGGTAGTAGATATATGTCAGGATGAAAGAGCTGAATAAATTAATTGAATATACAGATGTACATAAATGCTGAAGAGAGGCTGCTGGATTGACATGATTAGGTTGTTGTGAATCAATCGGGGAAAGCTTCCTGGAGTCATTTTGGGGGCTTTTGAAGATGGGGGAGAGCTGTGGTCTGGTGGATTTTGGGGAGCGGGGTGGGAATGGGAGTTCCAGACCTGAGGAATATGTCAGAGTGCTGAGCAAGGTAAAATTTAAAAGGTGAAGTTGGGAGGAGTGAAGAGTAGCAGATGAAGAGCGCTGTTAGGTAAGTTAAACTGGTGGAGAGCCTTGAAGCCATTCGTGAAGACTTTTTGTCTGAGGTGGAAGGAGATTCAGGGTTTTGAGGCACGGAGAGATGTGTGTTGAGTGATGCTTTAAGAAGTTGTTCCAGGCAGCAGCATGTAGTATAGGCTGGAGGGAGGAAGGCCAGTGAGGCGGTTAACACAGACTAACTGTGATATGACAAGAACTTGGACCAGGGTGGCAGCTGTTCAGGTGGGAAGAATTGGCATGATTTAGCAGTTCATTGACTGGGAGAACTGAAAGACAGTGAAGAGTCAAGGATACCCTCAGTATATGTGGGCTTCTGGTTTAGGGAAGATCATGGTGGTTTTAACTGGTATTCGTTGCTTTTATGTTGTGGATACTTAATATATGTGAAAATGAGGCTTCCAACTCATTTGTCATTGAGGTAAGAGTCTATATCTCTAAGCTCTATCTCTATACAGTCAGTCCTCTTACAAGCTTAACATATCAGTTCTGATATGATACCAGGAGATAGTGCAGTGTATTAAATTTAGCTATACACCCAGCTCTTCCATTAATGCATACTTTTACTATGAGTTTTGGATAGAACAGCGTTCTGGAATTAGGGAATGTTTGTACTACAGCTTGCATCTGGGTAGAATGCAGTGTGATATCTGAAAAAAAAAAATCACACGGATACTTGCAGCATGTGTGTGTGTGTGTGTGCGCGCGTGTCATAACATAGGTCTTAAACTCTGGGTTCATCAGGAACATAAACCCCACATTCTAGAAGTAATTGCAATTTTTTTTTAAAAAGTTGGTAAGTGAATACTTTTAGAATAAAGAGTATTTCAATTATAGACCGACTGCAACCGTAAAATTTAAAGTTTAAAGTTAAAACACCACTTGAAAAGGGAAAAAAATAACTAGTTATGTTGGCTTGTCTATATTTTTAATGAATTGAATCACTTTGACTCTAACAGACAACCTCAAAAAATTCCTGATGTTTCTTGAGGAATTAAATACTCCAGATGGCAAGTGGCGATGGAAAATACACTGTAAGATGCAGAAAAAACTCAAGGAACTTGGCAGGTAAGCACTAGATCTTCAGTGTTGTGAGATAGGTGCAGTAAGTTTTAGTCTTTGCCCAGTGACTTTGGTTAAGTGATGAAATTTCTTCCTGTTTCTTCATGTACAAACAAACAAAAAATGTTTGTTCTATGTCACTTGGGAATCACCTTTATTCAGGGGTCAAAATAATTAGGATGTCCAAGGTTATTTTACCAGTGGATATTGTATACCTTCCTATCAGTCCTTTTCCACTTACACTGATGCAGTTTCCCCTATGTAGTTTTATGGTCTCGTTTTTAAAAGCTATGTTTCCAGAGTAAGATCCTTTTTTACTTTGAACTTTAAATTGGAGAGCCACTTAGAAAATAGTTTATTCACTTGAAGAAATGTGTAGCTCAGTGTACACAGTATATTTATGGAATTAAGCACATTTTAAAAATGAGCAAGTTCAAACATGTGTAAAACACTCTGAAATCTGAAACTTTGATATTTTGTTAAATTTGGCATTTTAACATAAGGCTAAATTAAAAGTGATTAATGACTTGAAATTATAAATGAAAAGATTTAGAAGTACAGGTTGCGATACTGCTTAATTTTACAGATTGAACGCTAAGGCCCTAAATCTCCTGACACTTCTGAATGCCTATCAGAAGAAATATCTCGTTGAGATTCTTTCATACCATGACTGTGACTCTCAAACTCGCAATGCTCCTGAATTGGACTGTCTCATCAGACTTCAGGCCCAGAATATACAGCAAAGACACATTGTCTTCTTGACAGGTGAAATGTGCATTCTTTGGCTATCTAGACTTGATTGACTGAAAATACTTTTGGATAAAGGCTTTGACGGAATAATGTGTCTTATTCAATTCTTTATGCAGAAAAGAATACCAAGACATTTTCAAGTTATGCAGATAGTGGAATAGTAGTTGCAACATGTGAGGACTTCATGCTAAACTTTAAAAGTCTCGTGGGATACCACAATTCTGACACCGGAGAAAACTGCCTTCCCCTACATGGTGCTAATGAGAGTCTTGAGCCTCAGTCAGGTAACTTTTCTGGAAAAGTTTTTTCTGAATTCTTACAGATAAGGGAAAAATGGGTGTATAAAAGCAGCAGCTCCATTTTAAGAATATTAAAACACAAGGTTCAATCCGAATTGTACTTTCCAAGCGCTTAGTACGCTGCTCTGCACACAGTAAGCACTCAATAAATACGATTGACCGAATGAATGAAAACACATTCTGAGTTTGGTCTTTTCAATAGTATTTATTGAGCGCTTACTATGTGCAGACCACTGTACTAAGCACTTGTACAAATCGGTAACAGAGACAGTCCCTGCCCTTTGACAGGCTTACAGTCTAATCAGGGGAGACGGACAGACAAGAGCAATGGCAATAAATAGAATCAAGGGGAAGAACATCTCATTAAAACAATAGCAAATAAATAGAATCAAGGTGATGTACATCTCATCAACAAAATAGGGTAATGAAGATATATACAGTTGAACGGATGAGTACAGTGCTGAGGGGATGGGATGGGAGAGGGGAGGAGCAGAGGGAAAGGGGGGAGAAGAGGGTTTAGCTGTGGAGAGGTGAAGTGGGGGGTAGAGGGAGCAGAGGGAAAAGGGGAGCTCAGTCTGGGAAGGCCTCTTGGAGGAGGTGAGGTGGTCTTTTGGGGTAAGAGGACCCAAGGAGGTATTAGCATGTGACAACATTTGAAAGCCTGGTCATTTAGTCACTTGTGGTGGCCAGCTTGTGTTTCTACATATCCTGCTGCTCCCACAATGAGAATGGTCCACCAAAGCTAAGAAGAGTGGCTTTGTTGGTTCATCCGTGAAGCTGGTGACTTGAGTAGCATGCAGGAATAAAATAGCTTTGGAGCTGAAGGAGTGGCATTTAGGAGCTGACTCCCAAGCTTGGGTGTCAAAAACCTCGAGATAGGTTGCATTAATATACAGGCAGCCCCTTGGACTTGCAACTTTGACTTTATGGGGCAGTTTTCAGGAACTAGTGGTTTCATAAGGAACAATGTTATAAGTGGAGAATAGTTCTTGAACAAGCCTGAGCATCCTATTTTTGCAAAGATTACCCAGAATTCTGCACTCAATCTCTTATAGATGAGTAATAGAGCTATGTTAAACTCTGAATGGGGAGAAGCAACATGGCTTAGTGGATAGAATATGGGCCTGGGAGGCAGAAGGACCTGGGTTCTAATCCCCGGCTCCACCACTTGTCTGCTGTTCGACCTTGGGCAAGTCATTTCACTTCTTTGTGCCTCAGTTACCTCATTTGTAAAATGGGGATTGAGACTGTAAACCTCATGTGGGACAGAGATTATGTCCAACCCTATTTGCTTGTATCCACCCCAGCGCTTAGTACAGTGCCTGGCACATAACAGGCGCTTAAATACCACAAATTATTATTATTAATAATAATGAGTCAGAGAAGTTCCATGATAGAGGAGCTTTATTTGAACTTTACTGAAAGCAAAGTGGACACGTGAACCTTCTCTGGAGATTCCGCCTGCCAAACAGGTGTATACCACTACCCTGCTCTCGTTAAACTTAACTCCTCTTCTCCCCCTTCCCCACTCTCATCTCCATCCCAGCTCTTAAAAATGTTTTTCCTGTTAGCCTGCACCCCACCCATGCCTCCGAGCTAATGCCGTAAAGGAGGCCATGCTGTAGAGTCAAAACCGATGTGATGTAAAGCTGAAATAAGGTGTAAATTTAGAAGCATTTTAAGTGCCGTTTGTAACTTAAAAAGTCTCAAGTCGTCAAGAACTGTGGGTATATTTAATACACTCACATTCTTAATCATACTAAGGGGGTTTAGTGTAAATTGATAAGGTGATAGTTTTCTCTCAGATGGGAAAGTGTTAGTATGGGCTGGTAGTAGGGCTGATAGATTTGAGACCATATCCAAAAGCACAGAGATATCATTATATTGTAATTGCATGCTCAAATACTGAACTACCGTATAACTTTAGATGCCGTTTTGACATTAACCCCTTTGGAGCTGGGGGTTGGGATTTCCCAACATTAAGCGTGAACGCATTTCGCAGAAGCTTTTAGCGTCGGAAAATCTGGACATTTACACCTAAAGGTTAAGTGTGAGGGTTGATGAGTAAGTGAACAAGTGGCAGAAGACCAAGCTTTAAGGGATTTTGGACTTGCAAACCTGAAGCATTTCACTATGTGAGTAATTTGGTAGCTTTTAAGTTTACATTGTGTGTTTCAATAGAGTAGGATTTTTTCTTTTAAATGTAGTTCTTGTAGAAAGCGCCGAAAAGGACGAAGAGGACATGTCTCTGGATTCAGGGGATGAAATCTCTCCCATAGAAGTGTGCAGCAGTTCTCATGCAGAAGGATTGGAGATAGGCACCAATGGATCACATGCAATCAGTCAGAAAGAGTGCTCTCCAACTGAACTGCAGCTGCCTACTGATGAGCAAAGAAGTGTGTTAGAGGAAAAGACTCCTAAAATGGATTCAGATGAGATGCCACCAGTTACTCCTGTTGCCCGAGCAAGCTCTGAAGGAGACAACTTTGAGGTTTACCCCAGTAGACAATTAAGCATGTCTCATCAGTTCAGCCACCTTAATGTGCTCACTCATCAGACTTTTTTGGGAACGGCGTATCCTGTGTCGAGCCAGAGCCAAGAAGGTGGGGATTACTTTTTATCTGTTTATAGTCAAAACTTAGATTCAAATAAACCATCCTCTCCAGCTAGCTGAGATGTAAATAATGAACCTTCAAGGCCATATTCAAGGCAAAAATAAACGCAGTTGCATTTTTAATAGGCTGTTGTGGAATTTTTCCGTTTCTTAAACTTAACAGTTTATATTCTCTTGATGAAATATTTCATGTTCTCAAATATTTTCCCATCTTATTTAAGTCATGATAGTCTGTAACAGTGAAGCATCTGCAAATTTAAATAAATATATATTTTTAACATTTATTGTGCTGGAATTATCTTGTTGGCACTTTTTTTTGTTTTAACATTTTACCTATACTTGGGCTTCAGATTGAAGTCTGTTTTTAATATAAAATGCCTGAAGTATGTGAAATCACAATTGCTTCACTTGACAATTAAAAAAAAATACAAAATGACTCCCTCTTATCCACTCTCTTCTCTCACTATAGCCCAGCTCAGTCTCTGCTCATCTCAAGCTAATCACCTCATTGTGCCCCATTCTCATCTCTTCCCATTGCTGACTTTTGCCCATATCCTTCTTCTTGCCTGGAACTCCCCCCCCTTTTCAAATCTCCCAGATCACAGCCCTCCCCTTTAGCAAAGCCCTCTTGAAACCCCCCCTCCCTCTGGAGGCGTTCCTTGATTAAATCCTCTCCCCCCACCAGGTTTTATCCTCTCAATTACCATCTCGGCACTTCTGCCCTCACAGCCACACGCAGAATTTACATTAAATCAATTTATGTACTCTAGTATTTAAGCATTTATGAATTCAGCACTCCATCCTTCCATTCTCTTCTCTACTGTCTGCCAATGATTTTTGTCTGTTTCCCTCATTAGATTGTAAGATCCTCGGGGGAAGGGATTTCAGTCTGTAATTCAGGGATTGTAGTCTGCCAGCCACTTAGTACAATACCCTGCACACATTGATTTGATTTTAGGTTCTTCCATTTGCTTTTTCACCCCCTCTAAAACTGTCACGTGCAGCACCACCAGGTGATTTGAGCAAGCTGGGTGTTATTTTTGTTTTGTTTTGGTTTTTTTTTAACTCCTGGGTTTGGTGGTAATTTACTGCACAACTAAGCCTTGGGATTTGAGTCAGAAGTTCATGTTACACCATGTTTCTTTTATGTGCCCAGCAACATTAGTCTGACACAGCTATAAAATATATTCCAAGTGTTTTATTTGTCCTCTCTCTTTTGGGGTGTGTGTGTGTGTGTGTGTATGTGTGTGAAACGACAGGTTTTGGGGGTGGTTTTAGTTAAGCACTTACTTGGTGCCAGACACTGTAACTGAGCCCTGGGTTAGATACAAGTTTATCAGGTTGGACACAGTCCCTGTCCCATGTGGGGTTTACAGTCTTAGTCTCCATTTTACAGATGAAGTAACTGAGGCAGAGAGAAGTCAAGTGACTTGCTTAAGGTCACATAGCAGACAAGAGCTAGATCTGGGATTAGAACACAGGTCCTTCCGAATCCCAGGCCTGTGCTCTAGTCACTAGACCACACTGCTTCTCTGTTCCATGCACTTCTCTTGGGGGTCTGCTGCAGAGTGTAAATCTGAGAAAGGATTAAGGGCCAGCAGGGACAGGGGCTTCAGAGCTAGGCAGGAGGTGGTTGGAAGGAGTGAGGTGAGGTTGGCTTGGCGGTAAATTGGATCCTAGAATTGCCACCGAATGGGTCAGATGAAACTCAAATTACTTTTAGATATTCTTGTCTTATAATAACAATAATAATAAATTGTCGTGTTAAGTGCTTACTATATGCTGGGGTGGATACAAGCAAATTGGATTAGACACAGTCCTTGTCCTACATGGGGCTCAGTCTCCATCCCCATTTTACAGATGAGGTAACTGAGGCACCAAGAAGTGAAGTGACTTGCCCAGGGTTACACAGCAGACATGTGGCGGAGACAGGATTAGAACCTATGACCTTGTGACTCCTAGGCCTGTGTTCTATCCACTACACTCTGCCACGTGCTTTTTATCAGCAGCCTTATGCGTTACATAAGAAGCAACTTGGCCTATTGGATAGAGCACTGGCCTGGGGGTCAGAAGGTTGTGAGTTCTAATCCCGGCTCTGCCTCTTATCTGCTGGGTGACCTCAGGCAAGTCACTTCTCTGTGCCTCAGTTCTCTCTTCTGTAAAATGGGGATCGAGACTTGGAGCCCCACGTGGGACAGGGATTGTGTCCAACTCGATTTGCTTGTGTCCACGCCAGCGCTTAGGACAGCAACTGGCATGCAGTAAGTGCTTAACAAAAACCACAATTATTATTATTATTATTACTTTGGTAGTGAATTGCTTCTGTGTACTACATTTTTATGATGCGGTAGATACCTTATCAGATTGTAGTGTGAATGATTCTCAGCATAGGTCCGAGCCAGTGTTGTATTTTTAATTTAACACATTTTCAAGATATGATCAATCTTGGGGAAATTGGTCTAGTTTGGATTGCTGTAGGGCAATCAGTGTCATCTCTTTCATTACTCATTAATTAGAGAGAGCTGATTTGCTAAAAGCACTTGCACGTACAGTGTTTTTTAAATGCCCCCTGCCAAAAAAAAACCTTTCCATTTAACAAGCATTGGTTGAGAAAGATCTCATTCTTTAGCTGGTTACTCTCCTGAAAATTTCTACTTATTTAAATAATTTTCTGTTCAATTTCTGGTCTTTCATATTTATACATGAATGTTATATGCTTTTTATATTTGGTCTTCATTTTACCGATGGAAAAATAGGACAAGAATGGAGGTGAGATCAGATGCAGAAATCTGTGGGAGTTCTGAAAAATCAACGTTTTTGTGTGTAATCGACATCTGATTAAATCCTATGAAAGTTTTGTAATGCTATAGAAATTTCAGAGAAAATGGACACATTTACTCATTTATTGCCTCTATTGCGTAATTGCTCCACCCTGATTTGGGGGGAGGAAATAAAAGATTATTTTTGGTACCATATAATTGCCTGTCCTTTTACTCTGTAGGAAATATGAACCGTGAAGTTTTGCTAATTTTGTAACGTAGTATATTTTCCCAAAGTAAAGATGTTGTGCTTATTTTCTCTTTGGTGCTGCTGCCCACTACAGTCATAAGGAGAATCAGCAAGAGACAGCTTGCGCATCAGAAGTGGCAGGAAAGGGGTGCAGTGACTCCAGTTGCTCCCTGGGTTTCCTCTGACCTGGCCCAGCCCCGTAGCCCGATGGGGATTGACTAAGCCGTGAAGGCAGTGCTGAGCCAGGGGCGGGGGGAGAAGGGTGAGATGGAGAAAATGTAACAGGAAGGGCGAGTTAATTCCTGGTATGCCTATTGTTTGCAACATTTGGGAAAGTGCAGTAGGAGGAAGACATGCAAAATTCCCTCTTACCTATCGCTTCTTTCTTCCTCTATTGCTAGACTTCAGTCTTATAGGACCTGTGAAATTGCCCCACCTGTGTTTTAATGTAGCAAAAAGTGGGGCAACTACACAAGTATATATGGTGAGTAGTATAGAAAACACACACACACACACACACACAGAATAAGCACTTAACAAAAACCACCATTATTATTATTAAGGACTTTTCCTGGTTGTATGGCATGAAGATAGTCTATAAGCTCTTCTCAGTAATACACCATTCCCTGTTTTAAAATGACCATATCCATGAATACTTAACATGCTTTGGTTTCAATAAAAATGATTTCTTAAAATAGACCTGACCCAAAATGTTTTATTATACAGTTTCATGTTTCACAATCTGAACCAAATTTTGATGTACCGGGACCAAAACCACACATGTCCATTAATACTTTTTTGAACACTGATGTAAGAAGCCAAGATTTTCTTTACTTGCACTTGTGGCACTGAGACTAGTTTCCAACTCCTTCTGCTTCTGGAGTAGACCCTGAAATGATAGTGATGTTATTAGAATGGTAGCAAAAGTGACAGCATATGGGACTGGATCCACTCCTGACCCAGAGGTGGTATTTCTCACTACTTATGTTCTTATGTTAATGGGGCGCAGATTGCAAAAACCCAGGTTCAAGCCTCTGTCAAATCGTGATTAGCCTCCAGCCTCTCTTCATTCATTCAATAGTATTTATTGAGCGCTTACTATGTGCAGAGCACTGTACTAAGCGCTTGGGATGAACAAGTCGGCAACAGATAGAGACAGTCCCTGCCGTTTGACGGGCTTACAGTCTAATCGGGGGAGACGGACAGACAAGAACAATGGCACTAAACAGCATCAAGGGGAAGAACATCTCGTAAAAACAATGGCAACTAAATAGAATCAAGGCGATGTACAATTCATTAACAAAATAAATAGGGTAACGAAAATATATACAGTTGAGCGGATGAGTACAGTGCTGTGGGGATGGGAAGGGAGAGGTGGAGGAGCAGAGGGAAAAGGGGAAAATGAGGCTTTAGCTGCGGAGAGGTAAAGGGGGGATGGCAGAGGGAGTAGAGGGGGAAGAGGAGCTCAGTCTGGGGAGGCCTCTTGGAGGAGGTGATTTTTAAGTAAGGTTTTGAAGAGGGAAAGAGAATCAGTTTGGCGGAGGTGAGGAGGGAGGGCGTTCCAGGACCGCGGGAGGACGTGACCCAGGGGTCGACGGCGGGATAGGCGAGACCGAGGGACGGTGAGGAGGTGGGCGGCAGAGGAGCGGAGCGTGCGGGGTGGGCGGTAGAAAGAGAGAAGGGAGGAGAGGTAGGAAGGGGCAAGGTGATGGAGAGCCTTGAAGCCTAGAGTGAGGAGTTTTTGTTTGGAGCGGAGGTCGATAGGCAACCACTGGAGTTGTTTAAGAAGGGGAGTGACATGCCCAAATCGTTTCTGCAGGAAGATGAGCCGGGCAGCGGAGTGAAGAATAGACCGGAGCGGGGCGAGAGAGGAGGAAGGGAGGTCAGAGAGAAGGCTGACACAGTAGTCTAGCCGGGATATAACGAGAGCCCGTAATAGTAAGGTAGCCGTTTGGGTGGAGAGGAAAGGGTGGATCTTGGCGATATTGTAGAGGTGAAACCGGCAGGTCTTGGTAACGGATAGGATGTGTGGGGTGAACGAGAGGGACGAGTCAAGGATGACACCGAGATTGCGGGCCTGCGGGACGGGAAGGATGGTCGTGCCATCCACGGTGATGGAGAAGTCTGGGAGCGGACCGGGCTTGGGAGGGAAGATGAGGAGCTCAGTCTTGCTCATGTTGAGTTTTAGGTGGCGGGCCGACATCCAGGTGGAGACGTCCTGGAGGCAGGAGGAGATGCGAGCCTGAAGGGAGGGGGAGAGGACAGGGGCGGAGATGTAGATCTGCGTGTCATCTGCGTAGAGATGGTAGTCAAAGCTGTGAGAGCGGATGAGTTCACCGAGGGAGTGAGTGTAAATGGAGAACAGAAGAGGGCCAAGAACTGACCCTTGAGGAACTCCAACAGTTAAAGGATGGGAGGGGGAGGAGGCTCCAGCGTAGGAGACCGAGAATGATCGGCCAGAGAGGTAAGAGGAGAACCAGGAGAGGACAGAGTCCGTGAAGCCAAGGTGAGATAAGGTATGGAGGAGGAGGGATGGTCGACAGTGTCAAAGGCAGCAGAGAGGTCAAGGAGGATCAGAATGGAGTAGGAGCCATTGGATTTGGCAAGAAGGAGGTCACGGGTGACCTTAGAGAGAGCAGTCTCGGTAGAGTGGAGGGGACGGAAGCCAGATTGGAGGGGGTCTAGGAGAGAATGGGAGTTAAGGAATTCTAGGCATCGATTGTAGACGACTCGTTCTAAGATTTTGGAAAGGAAGGGTAGTAGGGAGATAGGACGATAACTGGAGGGGGAAGTGGGGTCAAGAGCGGGTTTTTTTAGGATGGGGGAGACGTGGGCGTGTTTGAAGGCAGAGGGGAAGGAGCCCTTGGAGATTGAGTGGTTAAAAATAGAAGTTAAGGAAGGGAGGAGGGCAGGGGCGATGGTTTTAAGAAGGTGAGAGGGAATGGGGTCCGAGGCGCAGGTGGAGGGGGTGGCACTTGCGAGGAGGGAGGAGATCTCCTCTGAGGATACTGCAGGGAAGGATGGGAAAGTAGGGGAGGGGGTTGCTGGGGGGGAGGGGAGAGGCGGAGGGGTGACTTTGGGGAGCTCAGACCTGATCGTGTTGATTTTCGTGAGGAAATAGGTGGCCAGATCATTAGGGGTGAGAGATGGGGGAGGGGGAGGAACAGGGGGCCTAAGGAGAGAGTTAAAGGTCCGGAACAATCGGCGGGGGTGACGGGCATGGGTGTCGATGAGGGAGGAGAAGAAGCTTTGCCTGGCGGAGGAGAGGGCAGAGTTAAGGCAGGAAAGGATAAATTTGAAGTGTGTGAGGTCGGCTTGGTGCTTGGACTTTCGCCAGCAGCGCTCGGCAGCTCGAGCATAGGAGCGTAGGAGGCGGACGGAGGAGGTGATCCAGGGCTGTGGGTTAGTGGCGCGAGAGCGGCGGAGGGAAAGGGGGGCGAGAAAGTCGAGATGAGTAGAGAGGGTGGAGTTGAGAGCGGAGACCTGATCGTCGAGAGTGGGAAGAGAGAACAGGGCGGCAAGGTGAGGAGAGATGCTATTGGAAAGACGGATGGGATCGAGAGAGCGGAGGTCTCTGTGGGGCAGTAGCGAAGATTTGCAGGGGGAGGGAGTGTGAGAGATGAGGCAGGTGAGAAGGTTATGGTCCGAGAGAGGGATTTCAGAGTTGGTGAGTGAGGAGATAGTGCAGCGGTAGGAGATGACAAGATCGAGGGTGTGACCGAGTCGGTGAGTGGGCGCGGTATGGTGGAGGAGGAGGTCGGCAGAGTCGAGGAGGGATAGCAGGCGGGCGGTAGAGGAGTCGTCGGGTACATCCGTATGGATGTTGAAGTCTCCAAGGATCAGAGTGGGCAGAGAGAAGGAGAGGAGGAAGGTGAGAAAGGGGTCAAGGTGGTTGAAGAAGTCGGAGGTGGGACCGGGAGGGCGGTAGATGACGGCGACAAGTAACTGGAGTGGGTGGTAGAGGCGAATGATATGGGCTTCGAAGGAGGGGAAGGAGAGGGAGGGGGGAGGAGGGATAGTGCGGAAGCGGCATCGGGGCGAGAGGAGGAAGCCGACGCCTCCTCCCTTACCGGTGAGTCTGGGGGAGTGGGAGAAGGAGAGGCCTCCGTCGGAGAGAGCGGCGGCGGAGACCGTGTCTTCGGGAGAGAGCCACGTTTCCGAAGGGCGAGGAGGAGGAGAGAGCGGGAGAGGAAAAGGTCATGGATGAAAGGTAGCTTGCCTGTAACAGAGCGGGGGTTCCAGAGGCCACACTTGAAAGTAGCTGTGGGTGCAAGGGGAGGAGGGGGGGAAGGGCGGGGGGAGGGGAGGGTTTGGATGGGAAGGAGGTGGCGGGGCCCTGGACGAGGAGAGGGGGATGAGGGGTGGCGGTGGGACAAGAGGACTGGGATGGGGCAAGGGTGGGGAAGAGAGAAGGGGGGAGGGGGTGAAGAGGGGGTTTGGTGGGGGGAAGAGTAGGGGGAGGGGGAAGAGGGGTAGCGCTGGTAAAGTGGGGTTCTCACACTGCCAATACTTACTGCTACTACTTTTCCCAAACCCATCTCCTCAGCAGTGGCTTTACAGCTCCCCAGTCAGCTCTCCCCATCTTTCCTAACAGCTTTCCTCACCCGCTGTTCCCCAACACACCTTAGAACGAGTGAACCTTGCTCCCGATAATCCCCTCCCCTACATCTGTGGGTCCTTGGCCCTCTTTCAAAGTCCTTCAAGATCCCACCTTCCTTGATTTAATTATCAACATCCCAATGGCCACCCCCCAGTACTTCATTCAATCGTATTTATTGAGCATTTACTGTGTGCAGAGCACTGTACTAAGCACTTTGGAGAGTACAATACAGCAAATAGACACATCCCCTGCCCACAGTATAACCAATATAAGCTTCTGTGTTAATTATAACAGTAGTAATAATGATGATATTTAAGTGCTTATTATGTGCCAAGCACTATACTACGTGCTACGGAAGATACAAATGAATCAGGTTGGACACAGTCTCTGTCCCACACAGGGTTCATAGTCTAAGTAGGAGGGAGAACAGGTACTGAATCCCCACTTTACAGATGAGGAAACTGAGGCACAGAGAAGTTAAGTGACATGCCTAAAGTAACATATGAGGTAAGTAGCAGGGCTCACAGTCTAAGTAGAGGGAGAATAATAATAATAATAGTGGTGTATAAAAAATGTTATTTTTTATGGTATGTGCCAGGCACCGTTCCAAGTGCTGGGGTAGGTACAAGCTAATCGGGTTGGACACAGTCCCTGTCCAACATAGGACTCAGAGTCTTAATCTTGTTTTACAGATGATGGAACTGAGGCACAGAGAAGTGAAGTAACTTGCCCAAGTTTACACAGCAGACAAGTGGTGGAGCCAGGATTAGAACCCAGGTCCCTCTGACTCCCAGGCCTGTGCTCTATCCATTAGGCCACGCTGCTTCTCAGGGTAGGAACTGAACCACCATTTTACAGATGAGGAAATGGAGGCCTGGAGAAGTGACTTGCCCAAGGCCACAGCAAGCAACTAGCAGAGCAGAGGTTAGAACTCAGAACCCCACTCTTCCCACTAGGCCTCTGTGTTAATTATGACAGTAATAATAATGATAACTGGTATTTAAGTGCCAAGCAGTATACTAAGTGCTACGGAACATACAAATGAATCAGGTTGGACATAGTCTCTGTCCCACACAAGGCCCATATTCTAAGTAGGAGGGAGAACAGGTATTGAATCCCTGTTTTACAGAGGAGGAAACTGAGGCACAGAGAAGTTAAGTGACATGCTTAAGGTCATACCCCAGACAAGTAGCAGTGGCAGGATTTTATTGCCATTGTTCTTGTCTGTCCGTCTCCCCCGATTAGACTGTAAGCCCGTCAAACGGCAGGGACTGTCTCTATCTGTTGCCGACTTGTTCATCCCAAGCGCTTAGTACAGTGCTCTGCACATAGTAAGCGCTCAATAAATACTATTGAATGAATGAATGAACCCAGGTCCTCTGACACCAACAGCCCCGGGCTACTTCCTTAGTTGCTCCCTAGCTAATGCTTGTTCTTTCTATTTGCTTACACTATTTGTAAATGTTTGTCTGGCTCTCCCATTAGATTATAAACTCTTTGTGGCCAGAGAATGTGACTGTTGCTTCTGTTGTACCCCCCAAGAGCTTGAGTGCTCAAATAGCATTTTTACTACTCACACCAACTCCCAGTGGATCATTTTGGTGTGGCTAGCGGAAGCTATGCCTTTGCTCTGTACCCTAGAAAGAGGGGGAAGTATGGAGAAGAGAACTCTCTCTCATTTGTCAGCCTATTCTCATTTCTCCCTGTCCTCCCCACTACCACTTGCCTGGAATTTTCTTCCCCTTTATACCTAATGGAACATTGTTCTCCTTATAATCAATCAATCATTTATTGAGTGCTTACTGTGTGCAGAGCACTGTACTAAGTACTTGGGAGAGGACAATATAGCAGACATTCCCTGCCCACAACAAGTTTACAGCCTAGGGGGGAGACTGATAATATTAATGTATGGTTACGTACATAAGTGCTGTGGCAGGTGGTGGGTTATAAAGGGAGCAAATCAAGGTGACACAGAAGGGAGTGGGAGAAAAGGAAATGAGGGTTTAGTCAGGGAAGGCCTCTTGGAGATGTGCCTTCAGGCGCTTCTGAGAATCTCATTTCCTCCAGGAGGCATTCCCTAATTAATTTCTCTTCTCCCAAGTTATACCCTCCTAACTACAATTGCAACACTTTCAAGCCACTCATACACTTGTTTGCAGACAGCCCCTCTAGCAGTTTTGTACACATTGTCTTACCTTACCACTTAAGCACCCACTCACCTACATATATACTTTTCCTTCTATCTATAAATTATTTTTGTTTCTGTCTCCTCAGCTAAAATGTAAGCTGAGGGCAGGGTTTGTGTCTACTAACTCTATTGCACTCCCTCAAGTGCTTAATACAATGCTCTGCACATAGTGGGAACTCAATAAATGCTACTGATTATATTCACCCCAGTGCTTAGTACAGTGCCCAATATATGCCACTTACTACTACTACTATGTTCTGGAAAGTTTTCCTGGCTACATGCCTTTGCATTTGAAAAGCAAGGGATAAAGGATAAAGTGATAAAGGAGTTTTATGTCTCCCAAAGATGGACTGGTGTGAAAAAGTAAGTTGAAAATGTAAGTATAGGTTTGTGGTAGGCAAGATCCAAGTAACAGAGGTTTGTTGTGATTGTCTTTTGTTTATTAGTAACTACACAATATAATGGAGAAATAGACTTCAGCTAGTCTAATGAATTTTCCTTCCGCATGCCTGACCTGCTGGTAACTTAAACGTAATATGTCGAAAATGTAATTCCTGATCTTTCTTCACAGATCCTCTCCTCCACCTAACTTTCCCAAGTGGGTTGACAATGCCATCTTCCCCTTTTCTGAAGCCTGCAACCACAGCATGGGATTATTTGTTCATCTCCTCTCTTTCTACAGTTTTATTTGGTCTGTTGGTAAATCTTTCTGGTTTTTTCTCTAACATCTGTCAAACCCACTTTTTCCTGTCCGCCTAATTAGCTACCATGCTGGACCAGACCCTTATCATATATTCCGTCTTTACTGTATCGGCCTCCCCATGGCCTTGATGCCTTCACACCTCCAGCCGCTTTCCTTTCCAGTCCATACTACATTCTGCTGGTTGGCTTGTTTTTCTAAAACTTTTTTTTATCAGATGTCTACCAGCTCCTCAAAAATCTTCAGTGGCTATCCAATAAGAACAAACTCCTGACCGTTAATTTTAAGGGACTCTTCTCTCCTACTTATTCCCACTCTCTTCTTCCACCGTACCCACACTTTTCCATTCCTCTCAAGTTAATCTACTCACTGCCTCATTTTCATCTCTCCTGCTCTCCTTGATCATGCTGTCCCTCTTCAAAATGACTAACCCACAGGTCCCCCTATCTTCAAAGCCCTTCTGAAATCATAAGTGCATGGGACTGGAAGTTAGAAGACCTGGGTTCTAGTCCCAGCTCTGGCACTGAGCTGCTATATGACCCTGAGCAAGTTACTTCATTTCTATGGGCCCCAGGTTCCTATTTTATAAAATGGGGGTAAGATACCTGATCTTCCTCCCTCTTAAACTGTGCGTTCCACATCAGACAATTGAGTCCTACCGAATTACACTGTACTTTCCTTGGGGCATAGCATGGTGGTTGGCACATGGTAAGTGTTTAACAAATTTCATAATAATCACCAGAAAGCCTTCCCTGATCAAATTCTCTTCTCTTATTCTCCACATGATAAATCTCCCCGCTACCAGTGACAAACTTGTTACAACCACCTGTAGCCCTTTTGTAAATGTTAACTTTTGTATCCTGCCATTTAAGCCACAGATCTGGGAGTCAGAATAATAATTGTAATAATAATAATAATAATAGTATTTGTTAAGTGCTTATTATGTGCCAAGCACTGTTCTAAGTGCTAGGATAGATACAAGGTAATCAGGTTGGCCCATGTGGGACTCTCAGTCTTAATCCCCACTTTACAGATGAGGTAACTGAGGCACAGAGAAGTTAAGTGGCTTGCCCAAAGTCACACAGCTGACAAGTGGTGGAGCCAGGATTAGAACCCATGACCTCTGACTCCCATGCTCTTGCTCTTTCCACTAAGCCAAACTGCTTAGTCATGGGTTCTAATCCCTGCTCTGCCACTTGTCTGCTGTGTGACCTTGGGCAAGTCATTTTGCTTCTCTGGGCCTCATTTACCTCACCTGAGAAATGGGAATTGAGACTGCGAGCCCCACATGGGACAGGGACTGTGTCTAACCCGATTTGCTGGTACCCACCCCATTGTTTATTTCAGTGCCTGGCACATAGTAAGCGCTTAAAAAATACCATTATTATTATTATACACAAACATATATATATATATATATAAATTTATATGTACATAAAATACATACCTACTCCCTACCTTCCATTTTTTATATTAGTGTATGTCCCCCTGCTAGATTGTTGGTGCCACAAGAATAGGGATAGTGTCCACTAACTATTGGTCTAAGGTCCCCAAGTGCTTAGTACAGAGCCAGCACATGAGCACTCAGCAAATACTTTTGATTAACTTTACATCATTGATTCAGATGTCACTTAACATGTATTTGTTCCATGGGGTTTCCTTCCTGTGTTCATTAGATTGCAAGCTCCCTAAGGATAGGGGCTGAGAAAGTATAGTAGAAGGAAAGGAGAAATACCATAATTATTAAGGATAGGGGCTGAGAAAGTATAGTAGAAGGAAAGGAGAAATGCTTACTACAGGTCCTGCACACAATACGTGTTCAGTAAATATGTAATGTAAAATCATAAGAAGTCATACGTGCATACTTGAAAGCTGTAGTTCATACCTGTCTCAGTTCTGATAGTCCCTTTAGAATTGCTTGCTGCCTGTCTCTGTTTTTCACCAAACTAGGATTCAGAAGTGGATCTCTCACATGATCAGAGCTAAATAGCTGTCGTATGTGGCCAGAATGTAAAGCTAGATTAAAAATAATAATATTAATAACAATAAGAACTTGACACAATGGATCAACATTGTTTCACTTATAAGAATCTAATTAGAATTATGAAGTTTTTAACATCAAGATACAATGCTTTCTCAGGGAGTGCATTTTATATAAAATCTCAAAACTATTTCCTATGAGAATAATTCAGTTTCAATAGAATTCTGCCTATGTAGACATTATTCCACAATCATTGATATTTTTTTTTCCAGTAAATTTTAGTGCAACCGATTTTCCAGAAGTTGACATTATGTAGTCAGGTGCTTTGGCTCTGCCAACATATTCGGTGGCAGAATGGATGGGAATATGGGGGGTAATGGCCCCACATGGGGTTAGCCGCACAGAGGAGATGCCTTTAGCTGTAGCTAACCCACCCTCCCCATCAGAACTGCAAAGAGGCCGTAGGAAGAGCCAAGAAGGTGTATCTCTTCTCTGATGGAGGGGTGTGGTCTGGTGAACTGTGGGATTCCCACCATTCATCATCACTGCGTGGCAGGGCAAGTTGGGGCTGTTGGTGACTTGGTAGCACCTGGAAAGGTGAGCCCCACTTGATCTGCCATAGTCATCAGGAAGCAGTAACGGTGCCAAAGGTGGGCTGGCCGAGCGGGAGCCCCTGTGGGAGGGCAGCGCACTGGGCAAGGAAGATGACTGTTGGTCCCCGTGGATGTGAGAGACCTTGCCCAACGAGCAAGCTAAGTCATGGACAGTTCCTCCTGTTTGTCAGGAGGGGCCATGGCTACAGACCCACACTAGAGCTTGGGCCCCCATGACATCCTTTAAAGGCCCACAGCCACAACCTGCATAGCCAAGCATGCAGTGCTTTTGTGGCTCAATGCCTGTATTGTGGCGGCTTATAATAATAATAATATTGGTATCTGTTAAGTGCTTACTATGTGCCAAGCACTCTTCTAAGCACTGGGGTAGATACAGGGTAATCAGATTGTCCCACATGGGGCTCCCATTTTTTAATCCCCATTTTTACAGATGAGGTAACTGAGGCACAGAGAAGTTAAGTGACTTACCCAAGGTCACACAGCACACAAGTGGCAGAACCAGAATTAAAACCCACAACCTCTGACTCCCAAGCCTGTGCTCTTTCTACTAAGCCACGCGGCTTATGTCAGATCCCTGATGGGCAGACTTTTTTCCCTGGGTGTGTGTGTTTAACTGCTGCTTTTTAGCCAGATGCTCCCACAATGCAGGAGCCCCGATGCATCATTCTCTGTCCCTTCTCCCTCAGCCACCTGAACCCAGTAAGGACCCAAAAGCGGCAGTGGAAAAAAGAGGGAGTATGTGTTCTTTGCTCATCCTCCTCCCCGTTTAATTCACCCCCCCCCCTTTTTCCTTCCTTCCCCCTTCACATCTCATCTCTCGGTGCTCTGTCCTCCAGTTCATTCTCGTGTTCAAAATGAAAAGTTGGCTCTCTTGTCTGCCATAAGACATGTTTTCACTTTGCATGCTGGCTAGAAACCTGTCCACCAGCACCAAGCATATCTGGATACAGCAGGTTGTTGTTAGAAATTGTGTATGCCCAAGTGGGTGGTATTGGACCTAGCAGGTACAGCATTGCAAGTCTTCCTTTAATGTGGGGTTTGGAAAAATTCTCACATTATAGGACTAGTGACTACACTTTGTAATGCAAGCACTTAGCAGTGCTTGGCATAGAATAAGCGCTTAACGAATATAACAATAATAATAATAATGGTTCATATTTAGCAGACTGGCCAGTAGGTGCCCCTTCTTCCAGCCAGGCTTTACGTTTTCTATTTGGGCCTGGGTTAGCCCTGGGTCCAATAGATTCCAGGTTCCTTGAAGATTACAGTGTTCTGAAGAAAGGTGTTTCCATGTCAATCAGTCACACTTCAAGATGGGTTCGGAATGCTTGGGGCCTGTCTGGCACGGTGAGAATACTGACCATGGGTAAGTGAGCTACACCTGACAGAAAAACTGCGGTACCTTACTCCAAATGATCACTTCCTAGTGTGAAAATGGTTTCTTGTATTAGCTGTGAATCCACAACCCTCAAGGGGTGTTTCCTTGTTCTAGTATGGTGGGATGTGGTGGTCATCTTATCCACCCCTTTCAAATCTTTTTTTTTTTGTAAGCGTCTATCGTATCATTTCTCAACTGCCCCTGCCCCCCGCCACTGGCCCACCAGCCCAAATTCACTCCTTTGTCTTCCCAAAATGTGAAGTCCTAATTTTTTGCTATTTCCCATAGGCGCAGGAGCCATTCGCTCCAGGAGGGACTTGGCCCCTCTGGGTTGCCTGGCTGTTGCTAGCCTGCCCTGTCCTTTGGAGCTTCTACCTCTACCTTCTGCCCCCAGGGTCTGTGGAGTTCTGGTCATCCTCACTGGGCATGGGGACCAGGCCAGAGGGTTACTCTCACCCCCAGCTTTTCTGTCTATAAGGATTAGCCTTCTAGAAGTACGGCACCCTTTTCCTGCCTGGCATTGCTGCTGTCCACCCGCTACCGTAATCAATAGTGGCAGTGGCACTTAGGCAGGGAGGGGGCACAGAGTGGCTTAGGGGCCCCTAGGAATAAAGACCAGAAGAGAAGATGGAGGAGGAGGAGATGGCGACAACGCAGCAGAGAAGGTAAGCTAACTCACTTGAGCATCTACCGAGTAAGGCACCCTGTACTAGGTGCTTAGGAAAGAACACTATACAAGATAGTCTTGGGTGCCCTCTCACATTTCTCTCCCTCCTTCCCTTCTTTCCTTCTTTGTACTCTCACTGCATGGTTCGTCCTCACACTCTAAACGAACCGTCTCTCTCATCAAATGTGTAGAGTGTACTGGCCACTCTGTTCTTTTATAGCTTCCTTTCATTATGCAGTTTGAATGAAAAGTTATTATGGAAGCTTCTTTTATTTTTCTTTTAAAATGGTATTTAAGTGCTTACTATAATAATAATAATAATTATGGTATTTGTTGAGTGCTTATTATATGCTAAACACTGTTCTAAGCGCTGGGGTAGATACAAGGTAATCAGGTTGTCCCATGTGGGGCTCACAGCCTTAATCCCCATTTTACAGATGAAGTAACTGAGGCACAGAGAAGTTAAGTGACTTGCCCAAAGTCACACAGCTGATAATGTAATGTAATGGCAGAGCCGGGATTAGAACCCACGACCTCTGACTCCCAAGCTTGTGCTCTTTTCACTTGGCCACACTGCTTCTCCAGTACTAAGCTCTGGGGCAAATACCAGTTACTCAGGTTCAACACAGTCCATGTCCCACAAGGGGCTCAGAGTCTTAATCGCCATTTTACAGATGAGGTAACTGAGGCACAGAAGTTAAGTGACTTGCCCAAGGTCACACAGCAGACAAGTGGCAGAGCCAGGATTAGAATTTTGGTCCTTCTGTCTTCCAAGTCCATGCTCTATCCACTAGATCACACAGTTTCTCCTCTACAGTGGAAGTCATTTTTGAGCAAAAGAAAATTCAAGTGGCACAAAGTAGATGGAAGGAGGAAAAGGGCCACGTGACAATTCATTACACCTAGTCCCATCGATGTCTGTTCCTTGGGAGTGATTCTGCAGTATACTAGAGTCCTAGCAGGGCTGATCTACTCCGATCAGGAAACGCTTCTCTGAATGGAAACTGCAGCCCCTCTTATGCTTTCCTGGAGTTTCCTATGAACTGGAGGGGTTTTTCCTGCCTCCTTTTCCTAAAAGTGGGAAAAGTAGTTTGAAATCTCCTGGCCTAATTCTTTAGCTGGTAATTAAGTTATTGAAGAACCAAGGCCTGACAATCCTGAATTTAGCTTAATAAAATGTTTGATTTACAGGCAATAGATTGTTGTAACCAGTCGAGCCCAACTGCTTAGGGCTTTGCAAGCTCTTGCTCAAGAACAAATTAGCCCATCTGACTTTGTCTCCATTTAATACAACATATTATGTTGACTGATTCCTTTAGGGCCATATGCTCCCTAAATGATCTCAGATTCTACCACCCTACCTGGTTTTGAAGGGAAACTCTCTGGCCTAAAATTTCTGGACTTCTTTTTTATTTTTTTTATTTTAATTGGGAGTTAAAGTGTTTCAGCCCTCCAATATAATGGAATAATTAGCAATGATAGGTTACCACACTTGCCAGGAATTCCATAACTTCTCCTAGGAGTTCCTTTGGAACTCTCAGGTTGGCACCATCTGGGGTGTATTAAAATTTGATACAGTTCCATTGACCTGTCTGTTTTTTTTTTTTTAAAAAAGGCAACAGCTCTCCTCAAAGCTATCTCTCCTTGTACACTTTGATAAATAAATGGTCTTATTGCCACCATAGCAGGCTTCCTGTTTTTGAAGGAAGACTGGGGCCTGACTGCTGATTGTGGCATGATCCAAAACTGGAAGAGGAAGCCCAGAACACTCAGTTCAAGGAGATACTGGGCACTTGCCTATTAGGCATAGTCTACAGTGCCCAGATTGGCATCACTGCTGTAGGCTTTATTAGCCTCTTGCTCCTCTTTCTCTGCAGCCAGTGATCTTGGGAGAATGGGCTTATTGGGGCGGGGGTGGAAGGGGAGAGAGAAAAAGTAAAGGGCTTTGCAAGTTTGCAAATTTTACTTTTAAATACCCATGGCTCCCCCTTACTTTTAGTTCATTCATTCATTCAATAGTATTTATTGAGCACTTACTATGTGCAGAGCACTGTACTAAGCGCTTGGAATGTACAAATCGGTAACAGAGACAGTCCCTGCTCTTTGATGGGCTTACAGTCTAATCGGGGGAGACAGGTAGACAAGAACAATGGCAATAAATAGAATCAAGGGGAAGAACATCTCATTAAAACAATAGCAAATAAATAGAATCAAGGTGATGTACATCTCATTAACAAAATAAATAGGGTAATGAAGATATATACAGTTGAGTGGACGAGTACAGTGCTGAGGGGATGGGACGGGAGAGGGGGAGGAGCAGAGGGAAAGCGGGGAGAAGAGGGTTTAGCTGTGGAGAGGTGAAGGGGGGGTAGAGGGAGCAGAGGGAAAAGGGGAGCTCAGTCTGGGTTGATTAGTTGATTATGCTACTTTGTCTTCCTCAATTCATTTACTTTTGCCAATCAATCAATTGTATTTATTGAGAGCTTACTGTGTGCCGAGCCAAAAAGCAGTTTTCCCCAGTGATAAGTTTTACAGTTGCCTTACCACTCTCATGTTGATTTTGAGGATCATGTGTTGAAGGTCTGGACATAGGTGCATCTGGATCAAGATAGTAGACTTCATTTGTTCGAATATAAGGAATAAAATGAGAAGCAGGCCATTCAGGTTCAGTCACTCCAGTAAATGATTCTAATTGTGAATTATCAACATGGATATTTTGTTCTATTCCAATATTGCTGATTTTTACAGGCAGATCCAATGAATTTAATTGTCTTTGTGCCTGGTGTAGACTGCTTTTTACTGCTGGAATAGGAGGTGAGCCAAACCTATCAAAAATAAATGAGAAAGTCCAGCATAAAGATAATTTGATTAAACTGCAATTTAATTTAAAATCTTTTACCAGGTAATCACAGACTCCTCACTGGTCAATGGTTCTGCACAAGCTCACTCCTATACACTCCCTATTTCATTTATCCAAAATGTTCTGCACATGTTTAACCCATCCATGTCTGCATCAAAGCAGGACCCCTACTTAATTCTACTCTTAATTATTCACTTTCTTCTCCCACAACACCCCAGCACCCACTCTTCATTCCCTACCCCCTGCCCAAGATCACACCATGCTTTGTTTTTGACTATTCCATCTCCAAACCCTTCTTTCTGCCTGGACAACCCTCCCCTTTCAGACTCTTGTAGTCTGTAGTCCTCCAGACTACAACTCTTCCCGTCTTCAAAGCCTTTTTGAAATCCCACCTCCTGGAGTAGGCATTCCCCCATTTATTCTACTCCACCCCAGCTTATATCATCCCCATGATCACTTCAGCACTTACTTCTGCATCTTTCCTTCCTCTTCTATCTGTAAATTATCTTGTTTGTCTCTGCTGTTAGATTATGAATTCCTTGAGGAGAGGGATTGTTTCTTCTATCTCAAGTTATTCTCTCAAGTACTTAGTACAGTGCTCTGTACACACCAGGTGCACTATTGCTTGATTGATAACTATTAATTTACCCATGTGCAGATAAATCACTGAAAAATATTTAAACACCCTTAGCATCTCCTGTGAACTAATATGGCTAGGTGTCAGTGTGGAAGCCTCCAACATCAGAGGGGAAAATACAAGATTTCGTTTCTTTGTTCTATTTACAATACTATTTTTAAAGCTATAGGGCTGTTTAACACCAAGGGGTAATAATAACACCTTGTACTGGTACAGTGTTCAAAAAATGTTTCCAAGATGTTCTCATATCCATTCTTTCATTTTACCCTCATATCCTTGTGAGGTATTTCCAGTTTTACAGATGAGGAAACTGGCACCCAAATGAAGTGGTTTCTTAACCGCCCCCGCCCTTCCCCCAACAAGGTCACACTAGGCTAGCGGTGGAGCTAGACCTAAAACTCACATCTCCTGATTTCTTCACCTGGGCCTTTGAATAGTCAAATTCAAATTGAGGAACAGCGTGGCTCAGAGGAAAGAGCCTGGGCTTTGGAGTCAGAGGTCATGAGTTCCAATCCCAGCTCTGCCACTTGTCAGCTGTGTGACTGTGGGCAAGTCACTTAATTTCTCTGGGCCTCAGTTACCTCATCTGTAAAATGGGGATGAAGACTGTGAGCCCCACGTGGGACAACCTGATTCCCCTGTGTCTACCCCAGCGCTTAGAACAGTGCTGTGCACATAGTAAGCGCTTAACAAATACCAACATTATTATTATTATTCAACGTTACCTGGCTGGTTTATAGAAACTAATCCCCCTTAGCTTTATGTGGGGCTATCAAAATAAAAGTACCACTTCAACTTGGAAATAAGAGATATGAAACTTCTTTCCCTACAGCTGAAGGAAAAACTACAACCACTAGAGAGACTGTCTGGGTAATTTTCACTTTTGAAGCTCAAAAACTATCTTCTGTAGCAAACTAAGAGAGTTGAGAGGTTAGCCATAGCCTATCCTCTAGGCAGACTGTTGGGTATTTTATGTCTGCAACATCTTTCTTTTCAGTTTCTTTCAACATAATTTTGTTTTATTCTAATAAAATGTTTTAGTCAATACATAATGGGGATAGACCTGAGAGTGGGGCTCCCTATCTGGTGTAAGTAATGTCAAAACATAAAAAAAGTCGATACAAAATTCTACAGGAAAAAAAACAATTAAGCTGAGAGGTGTTTTTTAGAGTCAATTTTCTGTAATCTCTTAAAATAACTTGATAGGTTACAGAAGAGAAAAAAAGTGGGGTTTTCAAGGGTAAATAGAATTCCCTTAGTTGTGAAATTAAAGTGGTGATGCCAACAATTCAGACTTTATGAAGACGTGATGATTTTACTGTACACTTTTATATAAGGTACTAGATGAAGAAACCAGCTAAAGAAAATGGTTACTCTGGAAAAGAGGTAGGACCTTCCAACACCAAGAAAATGGAAAGAATGATGGAGTGGAGTTAGCCAATGAGAAAATGGTGGAGATAGGGGGAGAGAGAAGGAAAAGATTATGTTACACAAGTATAAAAAAGCTCAGAATTCTCACCCTCCTCTTTCCTAGGTCCCCTCTGCTGCTCAGCTTTCCCAGCTTACTAGGTTTCCTATGGAGAATGACCTCACAACCATCTCCAACTTATAAACAATATGATGATTTATATATCTACAGTAAGAAGACTGCATTTTTAAAAACCTCCCACAATTCAGACTTTAGTCTAAATCTGAGGTTTAATTATATTAATTCCTTTTCCATTAGTTTATTAATAAATGATGATCACGGCAATAGTTTAAAACATGCTACTAACATTTTGTGTTGTACTTTCCCAATGAGAAGCAGCGTGGCTCACTGGAAAGAGCACGGGCTTTGGAGTCAGAGGTCATGGGTTCGAACCCCGGCTCTGCCACTTGCCAGCTGTGTGACTTTGGGCAAGTCACTTAACTTCTCGGTGCCTCAGTTCCCTCATCTGTAAAATGGGGATTAAGACTGTGAGCCCCACGTGGGACAACCTGATTCCCGTGTGTCTACCCCAGCGCTTAGAACAGTGCTCAGCACATAGTAAGCACTTAACAAATACCAACATTATTATTATTATTATTAAGTGCTTAATATGGTGCATTGGCCCTAGTGGATACTCAATAAATACTATTATGACTATTTAATATGTACCAACTTTAATTCTTATAAAAAAGGCAACAAAAATAGGGTTTGGACACAAGAAAATAACAGCTTATGATGCTTAATGTGATAAAGATCTATAAAGATCTATTGCTAAAGATGACGTATTAAAATCCAAGAAATGTATGTTGTGCATTGAATACACATTTAATATTAAGATAAGACTATTTACTCTCTAGTCTCAGAAGGCATAACTGATGCCTCTAGGTTATCCAATTCACTTAGTATAAAACAGTCAAGAATTACAGACTCAGAATTAGAAATTAAAAGTGGGCAAACACTAGAGGGCCAAAAGTTAAGAGAAACTGGTTACAGGAAAGGGCACTCTCCACTGGAAACTTTAAGTTTCTTCCTTAAAAATCAGCTAGGTATTGAATGAAGCTTTCAATTTCACTGAGTACCTTTCCTTAGTGAATAACTGATTCTGAAAAGAAAATCATGAAGACACCCTTAAACTTAAAGGGTTATTAACACTGTGTAAAATAAATAATGCCAAATATGAACAGATATCCTTCAGGGCAAATACACTAAGGAGACAGCCAGGACTATAACCAACCACGGGAATACCTCTGAGCACTACTGAGCCTCAACAGGCTCATTTAGCAGCCAGCTGTTATCTGAATCCTTCTGCCCCTCCTCCAGGTCCCCTCAAAATAGGCCCAAGTAGGCCGGCTGTTTCAAAGCAGGTATAGCTCCTTTACATTACTGTTTGCCCGCAGAATGGGATGGGCATGACAAAAGACAGTCTCACAGCTAGTTCCCCCAGAGCCTTCTGAAGGAAGGAGAGGCTAAAATACAGAGTAAAATACTGCCTTCGCAAGCCAAGGGCTTTGTATTTTGGCTTCCCCTCCTGTTGAGTTGAATTTCACTCACAGGCCTGTAAAGGGCTTGGAAGAAGCACAGGGTCTGATTACACCAGAGTAAGGTACTAATGACGACTTCCATCAAAAACAGTAATAGAGCTTCTTTAAGCTCGTATCCACAACAAACTCCAAAGTTGCCAGTGTGACTTACCTTTCTTTGCTTGAGTTACTTTCTTGAAAGTCTTCTTCCTAAATTAAGTCCAAAACAAAATGCACAAATATATAGTATTAACATAATATTTGATCGCTGTAAAAGGGCTTATTTGAACCCTTTTTTAATAAAACAGAAAATGGTTAGGTAAGCGATTAGCTACAGGGAATAGGAAGAGGTATAACTATAACTACAGGACTAAGCACAAAATTACCGAGCATGCCATGTTATCTTGGTGTTGTGCAGCAAACATTATAGCAAATCTCAAGCAGGTGTTAGCAAACAATGTAAACTTGCTACTTAGGGTTGGCAAATGTGACCTATGAACCTTGGGGTGACTTTAGGATAGCCTGGACTTAATGTCAACTTCATACAGGGCTCTGTACTAAGCACATAGGTCCCTGTCCTCAAGGCTCTACCATCTAATGGGGCACACAGATAGACACAGATGATTTACACATAGTCGGAACAAGAGAAAGAATGACGCTACAACTGTTGAAAGCAGTATTGCAGGATAAATAGAAAAATGAGTAAAAATTAATGTAAATCAAGATCCCCAACAACACTTCTTTATTGACTCCCATGCCCACTGCCCACACCAACTGTTTCTGATTAAATCCATCCTTAAACCATTTGTCCCCCTGCTTCCCCCATCTCTCGACAGCTATTTCATCAATCAAATTAAAACTATCAGGCATGAACTCCCTAAAATTTTCCCCAAACCTCTCCAGTCCCACCCTTCCCCTTCATCAACTCTCTCAATCTTCCTTGCAGTCACTAAAGAGATCTACCACATCCTTTCAGAATCTACCCCTTCCACCTGCACTTCTACTTCCCTCCTTCCTCACCTTACTAAAAATACTTGCCCATTCTGGTCTTCCCTCCCTGAGAGCCATCTTCAACTGCTCATTCTCCAATGGTTCCTCCCTCTGCTTTCAAACAAGCACATGTATCCCCTAGCCTAAAAAAAAACCCCTCCTTCTTTCCCCACTGCACCCTTCAGTTACCTATCACCCATTGCCCTCCTACTACAACTTTCCAAACTCCTCAAATGAGTTGTTTATACCCACTGCCTCCTCTCCTTGACCCCCTGCAATCTGGCTTCCGCCCCCTCCACTCCACTAAAACTGCCCTCCAATAAGTTCCCCCTCCTACTTAGGCTGTGGGACAGTGACACTCTGTCTGATCTGATTAACTTCTGCCCCAGTGCTTAGAACAGTGCTTAACACATAGCACTTAATAAATCCCCTTGAAAAAAAAAAGATCGGGGTGGAAGTGTGTTGGAAAGGCAAGGGTGATACTTGGAGAAGTTCATGGCTGATGGTGTCTATTTTGACAATAAAATAGCTGGCAAGTTCATCAGGAGTTAGAAAGTGGGGAGGTCCAGACTGGGGAAGCCCAAGCAACTCTGAGAGCTGGGAGAGAGAGGACCAGGGCCAGCTTCTGATTTAAGAAATCCTTGGCATAGAAGGAACTCTTGAGTACGGGCTGGGGATTCAGAGTTCATGGGTTCAAATCCAGACTCTGCCGCTTGTCAGCCGTGTGACTTTGGGCTTACCTTGTCTGGACCTCAGTTCCTTCATCTGTAAAATGGGGATTAAGACTGTGAGCTTCACATGGGACAACCTGATTACCCTGTATCTACCCCAGCGCTTAGAACAGTGCTCTGCACATAGTAAGCGCTTAAGAAATACCAACATTATTATTATTTCCCCCCTTTCCCTCTGCTCCTCCCTCCCCCTCCCCTTTCCCCTCCACACTGCTCATTTGTATATATTTTTATTACCCTATTTATTTTGTTAATGAGGTGTACATCCCTTTGAGTCTATTGTTTTTGTCTGTCTGTGTCCCCCGATTAGACTGTAAGCCCGTCAAGGGGCAGGGATTGTCTCTATCTGTTGCCGACTTGTACATTCCAAGCGCTTAGTACAGTGCTCTGCACATAGCAAGCGCTCAATAAATATTATTGAATGAATGAATGAAAGTGGAAAAAGCTGAGCTTGGAGCAGCCCTTGCCCTGGGAAACAACTACAGCTCAGAGGGTCCCCTGAGGGCACTGAAGCCCACCTGGAAATCTGTTCCAGGGCATCCAAAAATCTGTCCCAGGATTTGGGGTGTGTCAAAGTTGTCATGCCTGCTGCTGTGACGAGTTACATATGGTTCATCATTAGACTACTCTTAATTCTGGCTCCGACAGATTGCTGTTGCTCTCACCTGCCATACCATGTCTCATGTTTATGGCTTAATCCTACCAAAAAGTTGGGAGTGCCAACTTCAATATGGAAAACAGAAAATGCCATGCATTTTTTAAAAGCTACAATTTGAACTGTGAGTAAAATTCCTAAAGGAGAAATCCAGTCAATTTAAATGGTGTAAAATACCTGTGGAATTTTATTTTGGAAACACAGTTCTGTAAACATGCTTGCACAGAACTCTGCTCAAAATTTAGGGTGCGGAACTACAAAAGGGTACTATGCTAACGTGTTTCGAAGATTATAAAAGTAAAAGAGGTGGTCCCTGCCCTCAAGTAGCTTCCAATATAGTGTTGTTTAAGATTACCAAAATACTACCTTTCTGTGGCTCCTGAGTCTTGAATCAACTTGCTGCTGGAGTGAAGGGGTTGGTTCTGATGAACCCCCTCTTTTTTGAGACATGTACTCTGGAGTGTTTCTTTCTACCAAATGAAGCAATTCCATCTGCCGTTGTATTTTCTTTTCCTCCCTCTGCTTTTGAAGCTGTTTAGGATATCTTTCAGATGCTGGAATATATCTTTTGACCGGTTGGTTTGTGTTCCAGTCAGGCCTCTTTCCACTTTTTCTTATTTGTTGTTTTGCATGTTTCTCTGCCCTTGCATATTGTTCATATTGGTCACTATAACATCTGTTATTTTCTTTTTCTAAGACAGGTGTTTTAGTTTGATGTCGCAGCTCTTTCTTGTTCACTTTACCATTATATTGTCCTTTAAATTCCACAGAAAGATCTGGAGATGGACAATTCACAATCTTCCTATCAATAACTGGCCCAGAGTATACTTCCAGATTGGCAATTCCACGTATGTCAATGTCATCTAAAATGAAAAAAAGATTTCATTTTAACTTAGTAGTACAATTAGCACATACAATGAAAATATTGTTTGGAGAACATCTTTCTTCAAAACAACCAGAATTAGTCAAAAACATTACTAAAATTTTTGAGAAGTTTCATCTGATGGTCAGAAAAACAAAACATATTAGATAATTCTGATAATGTCCCTCAATTATTCCAAGTAAAGGAAATATTTACTGCATAATGAGCAGGTAACTGAATTGGGATAGTAGATGTCACTTTTAAATTCAAAATTTTGCTTTAAGGACATCATTGATTCTTCTAACTTCTCTAGGATGCAGGAAAAGTCAAATGCCATCATTCCTGCCAATCTGTATTGCAATGAAGAAGACTATAGTGTGGGGTGATCTGGGCCATTCCACAGCAATTCAATAATAATAATGTTGGTATTTGTTAAGCGCTTACTATGTGCACAGCACTGTTCTAAGCGCTGGGGTAGGTACAGGGTAATCAGATTGTCCCATGTGAGGCTCGCAGTCCTAATCCCCATTTTACAGATGAGATAACTGAGGCACAGAGAAGTTAAGTGACTTGCCCACAGTCACACAGCTGACAAGTGGCAAAGCCGGGATTCAAACCCATGACCTCTGACTCCCAAGCCCAGGCTCTTTCCATTGAGCCACGCTGCTTCCCAATAGTATATGCAGAATATACTATACTATACAATATCCCAATTCTGCAATAGTATATTCAGAATTACACAGTCCCTCTGCTAAGTCTGCTAGAGAAGCAGTGTAGCGTAGTGGAAAGTGCCCAGACTTGGGAGTCAGAGGACCTAGGTTCCAATCTTGTTTCTACTACTTACTTGCTGTGTGACCTTGGGCAAGTCATTTAACTTTACTGTGCCTCAGGTCCCTCGTCTGCAAAAAAGGGGATTCAATACCTGTTGTCCTGCCTACTTAGACTCTGAACCCCAGGTGGGGCCTGATTATCCTTGACTCTACCCCAGTGCTTAACAAATACCACAATTATTTTTTTTAGGTCTGATCTCTAGAATATATCTTTTAGTATTCTGCCCAAATTGGCTTTAAACATATAATCAGCCAGAAAAGCAAGGGAGAGAAATAAGGAAAAAAGAAGGTAAACTTTCAGCCATTCTGGTTTTTAATAAGTCAGTCCTTCTCTTCTAACTTTCCTCTGGAATCTTTAAAATCCATTTAAAATAGAATTATGACTGCTGAAGCATTTCAGGTAAGTTTTTGAAGAAAGCTGTAACTTAAAATTAATACTTGTCTGAACAGCAGTATCTTTCCGATGAGAGATTATGAAGTTCAGATTCATTTTACCACTGCTTTCTTCAGGACAGTCTTGTTTAACATTTGAAAGGCTACTGATTGATGTGTTACATTCCCTTCTTACTGTGCCACCTGAAAGTGAAAAATAAGTAATTTGGCTGAGTTTGGCATTAATGACTGTTTTGTGGTAGCCCCTCTGTATGTGTAAGACTCAGCACCAGTTCTTGGCTCACTTGAGCTGCATTTGGAGAAGTAGCATGGCCTGAGAGTCAGAGGACCTGAGTTCTAATCACTGCTCTGCCATGGGTCTGCTGTGTGACTTGCAGCAAGTCACTTAACTTCTCTATGCCTCAGTTAACTAACCAGTAAAATGGGAATTAAAACCTACTCCCTCCTACTTGGACTGTGAGCCCCATGTGGACAGAGACTGTGTCCAACCTGATTAACTTCTATGTACCCTAGTGTTTAGAACAATGGCAAGCACTTAACGAGTACCATAATTATTATTTTTATTTGGTTACTGTCTCAGGTTTGCTGGTCATTACTACACATTGAGCTGCTACTAGCTGCTATACTACTAGGGTCTACCACTAGAGAAGCAGTGTTAAGACCCACGGGCAGCTTTGCTGCAGCAAAATCAAGGTCAGCAGCCCAGGCTGACTATGGTGTAGAACTCCTCCTCCTCCTCTCCCCCGGACTCTCCTGATCCTTCTCCTTTTCTTTCACTCCTCATGCTACCTCTCTATCACTGGCCCTCCCTCCCAATATAGTTTAGTAGTTACAGAAAAAAAAAATACTTCATTTTAGTAGTCACCCCCACAGAACAAAAATGTTACAACGAAATTCCAAACTTAATGCTTTACCTCCAAGATTTTTCAGCAGTTTCGAAGTATCGTGCCCCTTCTGAGTTAATTCTCGGATTCTTTGTTCCTGTTTTAATCTCTGTGCCAACTCCTGAGCTCTCTGCATAGTTTGATACATCTCATTTGTTTTAAGGGTCATAATTTCCTAAAATAAAGAAAACGTATGATGGCATTTGATCTGAGAACATAAGAATTAGTCCTTGGAGGCCCTGATATTCTAAAATGACAAGTCAGACAATGATTTGTAACTATTTTTTCAGAAATACCATCGAATACATGACAGCTTTGCTTTGCTTATCAATAATCCAGTCCTGAGTTATATTGCTAATACATTGGGTTTAATTAGAACAATAAAAATTGAGTGATCAAATTATAGATTCTCCTATTAGACTATAAGCTCCTTGAGGACAGGGCTTGTATCTATTCACTCAACTGTACTCTCCCAAGCACTTAGTACAGTACTCTGCACAGAGTAAGCACTCAATAAAAACCTCTGATTCACTGATTAATACCTTCACTAATGTGATGATTTCTTAGTTCAGAATTATTATTTAAGCTCATAAACATTTCTCCATAGGATAAATGTTGCTTTACCTTTTCTTTCATGCTTTCATTACCACTAAAGTCAAACAATAGGTCATTTAGCTTTTAAAAGGAATTTGAAAACTATATTTAAATTTTCTTTTATCACAAACACTTAAGTTTAAATTGGCACAGTCACAGATTTAAAAAAATGGCATGTCTGTCATAAAAGACCAAACTGCTTTTAAGGAATATTTTAGTTTCAAGATCCAAAGACTTGATTAAACTGTGAAAACTTTTCAAGGTATCTTGAATAAATGCTTTTTCACCTGAAAAAGAAAAGGTCAAGCTGTCCCAATATATAGTTGTATTCTCAGTTCTGCCATTATGCAAGTTTTCCCTATGCATTCTGGTTAGTACGCAGGTTAGGAAAGTATGGAATATTCTTTCGACAACATGAGAATCAGTGTGGCTTAGTGGAAAGGGACTGAGAGTCAAGAGGCCTGGATTCTAATTATCAGCTCCACCACTTATCTGCTGTGACCTTGGACAAGTCACTCAATAACGTTGATTAACTTCTCTGTGCTTCAGCTTCCTCACCTTTAATATGGGGATTAAATACCTGTTCTTCCTCCTCCTTAGATTATGAGCCTCCCATGGAGCAGGGAATGTATCTAATTTGCTTATATCAGATCTACCTCAGGGCTTTAGTATAGTGCTTGGTAGAGTGTAAGCGTTATCAAACATCACAACCATTATTACTGTCATTATTATGAGCCTATAGGGATGTAACACAATTCAGTGTCAGAATTATTTCTGTCCATGCATGTGGCAGACATGGTGAGTACAACACAAGTTTCTCTAAATGTGGGGTTGTGTAAGGACACAACTCTTGCATTACAGAACTCAGTCTATCTCCTAAACTAGACACACTTTCCACTTTGATTTTTTTTAACTAGCCTCAAATTTAACTTCATGAGCACAGAATGAATACTTGCCTGGGAAATAAACAGTGACCATCTTTTAGAACATGAGACTTGGGAACCACCCCGTGTTAAATAAAACTGTTTTATTAGGGGGTTATGAGCACATAAAACAGCCCCTTGGTATCCTACCACATGGCCAAAACTGTGTCGAACTGCAGATTTGCCAAAGGACCATAGGTGTGAACAGCCTGATTGTAAAGTGCCAGGAGGACGGACTTAAAAACAAGGAATATCCAATGTCACAGTTTTCCAAAGAAAATAATAAGGTATTGCCACTGTATCTTTGTTTCTTTCAAAAGTTTAATTAACCCAACAGCTATAAACCTCAATATTTGCTCTTCCAAAGTGCTTAAATTATAATGCAACTTACTTCCTTTTGTTTTTGTTTAAGTACATCTGCTTCAAACTGTTTTTGCATTTCCTCTCTTTCTCGTGCTAAACGGAGCTCTTCTTCTTGTTCCTCCTTTTTTCTTTGTTGTTCTTCTATTTCTTTCTTTTTGCGCTTCTCCTCCACCTGAGCAGTTATGGCTTTCTAGTAACACCAAAAGAAGAAAAAAATATTAGTTCAAAACCTTATCACTATCTCTTTTCTCTTGATACTCAAATAATTTACAAAGCAAATATGTTTTGTGCCTTAGAACATTTCTGATTTTATAAAGATAAGCTGAATAGTTAGTATTTAAGGACATGTATACACTGGTAGGCAAAAAATTTAAAAATACAGTTGAGGATAGAGCTGCTCCGGTTGAGAGGGTTCTAAATAACGGATGCCAATATTTTCAGCTAAGGTTAGAGATGCGGCCATACATAGTGAAGGAGAAGAGTTCCTTCCACTGAGCTATTCAAAGCTGCTGTCTTCTATGCCATATGTGAAATTTTCAGAAATCATTTCAACATTCAAACCATATCTCCTGAGCCAAATTCTAGCTAAGATTAGAAGATTGGCATATAACGTTTCAAAGTGGGAGAACTAAAGTTCCTCAATTGCCTAAGTGCACTTTTTAAAATTCAGGAAGTTTTCCATGGTACACAGTCTATCATGGGCTTAAATTTCTTTAATATAATGATGGAATATACAAGTTTTCACTGTTGTAAAATAGGAGTTAACAGAAAGTGAGCAGTTGAAGAGGGTGGTTAGGAGCATAAGTTTAGGAAAGCAGGAGGGGATGGGGTCAGAGGCTCAAGAGGAGAGGATAGATTTGTGAATGCAGGCAGGATATCTCCATTTGATGTTTGGGAAGAATGGCTATAAGGGGGAAAAGGGAATTGAGGAGCACACGTGTGATGTTTTCAATTTTATCAGCAAAGTCACTGGTAAAATTGTCAGGGGCAAGAGGGAAAAGTGGGGCATTTCAGGTTTCAAGGGGGTTTTCCTTGGGCAAGTGACTTGATAACATTTATTAACTTATTTGCGCTCTAGCTTCCTCACCTGTAAAATGGGGATTCAATACCTGTTCTTCCTCCTCCTTAGACTATGAGCCTCCTGTGGAACAGGGACTGTCCAATCTGGAATATTTGGTGGGGAGAATGGGAGTTGATGAGGGAGTAGAAGTTATGTTGCTAAGTGAAAGAAAGTACAGAGTTGAAGCAAGGGAGGGTGATTTTTAATGGGGAGAATTCAGCTCAGTGCCTGTATTCCCATGGACACTACTCTGCAATACAAGCGCAGGAGCAGGGGAAGCAAACTGTGAAGGTGGTCCAGGGCTGGGGGTTGGTGGTATCACTAATGAGGGAGACAGGTAACAAAAACTGTACATGTATAATAGGTAAAGGAGAGCTTAGTTACAAATGATAAAAACAGATGTAGGCAATTAAACAAATGCAATTAAAACAGAGTGGCAGCAAATCCAATTGCCTTACTGAGAAAGTTCTATACCTCTATGTGCCACAAAATTAACAGACCTTAAACAAGGTGGAATGGAAGTTTTAAAAATATAATTATTCAATTATTCAATGTCAGATATGCATGCTTCACCAGAACTAATCTTGGCTTCTGAATAAATTTCTAGGATTTCCCTTGTATTGAAATTTTGTAGTCGCTTTCAATTTTTAGGGAAGCAATATGGCAGAGAGGATAGAGCATGGGCCTGGGAGTCAGAAGGTCAGGGGTTCTAATCCCGCTCCACCACTTGTCTGCTGTGTGACCTTGAGCAAGTCACTTCACTTCTCTGGGCCTCAGTTCCCGCATCTGTAAAAAATGGGGATTGAGACTGTGAGCCCCATGTGGGACAGGGACTGTGTTCAACCCAATTTGCTTGTATTCACGCCAGTGCTTAGTACAGTGCCTGGCACATAATAAGTGCTTAACAAATACCATAATAATAATAATAATTTTTCTTCATAAACTTTCCTTCTCCATGTCCTCTCTTAATTACCTTTACCACTATACTTCTAATCCTCTCCTCTACTAAATGCATTAGAACATTATCTTCAGTATATTTTCTACCTTTTTCCTTCACCCAAATCCTAGATACCCTTCTCCTTTCCTCCTACAGCATCTACCAGCCCAAAGAAGCCCTTGAAAGTCTAATAAGGGCCCTTTATCTCCAGCAAGAAATGTCAGTCAATGGTATTAGAGTGCTTACTGTGTGCTTACTATACTAAGTGCCTGGGAAAGTACAATACAACAGAGTTGGTAGACATGTTCCTGCCCACAGTGAGGGTACAGTCTAATGGGGGAGACAGACATTAATATAAATAAATTATGGCTATGTACATAAGTGCTATGGGGCAAATACCAAGTGCCCAAAGGGTACAGATCCAATTACATAGATGATGCAGAAGGGAGAGGGAGCTGAGGAAAAGAGGGCTTATATCAGGGAAGACATCTTGGAGGAGATGTGACCTTAATTGGGCTTTGAAGGGAGAGTGGTGGTCTGCCACATATAGAGGGGGAAGGAGTTCCAGGCCAGAGGGAGGACGTGGGAAAGGGGTCATCAATGAGATAGATGAGACTGAGGCTCAGTGAGCAAGCTGGTGCTAGAGGAGTGAAGCGTATGGACTATAGTAGGAAATCAGTGAGGTAAGGTGGGATAAGTGCTTGGATCACCATTATGACCGTTTGGATGAAGAGGAAAGGGCAGATTTTAGTGATGTTGTGAAAGTAGAACAGAAATGATTTGGTGACAGATTGAATATGTGGGTTGTATGACAGAGATAGATATGTCTATGGAGCTGAGGGTGGGATGCATAGGGAGAGGGAGTAGGAGAAACGAGGGTTTAGTCAGGAAAGGCCTCTTGGACAAGATGTGCTTTTAACAAGACTTTGAAGGTGGGGAGAGTGGTGGTCTGTTGTATATGAAGGGGGGAGGGAGTTTCAAGCCAGAGGGAGGATGTGGGAAAGGGGCTGGCGGTGAGACAGACGAGACTGAGGTACTCTGCAGAGGTTGGTGTTAAGAGGAGTGAAGTGTGCGGGCTGTATTGTAGAAGGAAATCAGTGAGGTAAGGTAGTATGGGGAAGAGCTGATTCAGTGCTTTAAAGCCAATGGTAAGGAGTTTGTTTGATATGGAGGTGGATGGGCAATCACTGGAGGTTCTTGAGGAGTGGGGAGATATGGATTGAACATTTTTATTTTGAGAAGTGAAAAAATGAAAAATGATCCAGGCAGCAGAATGAAGTAAGAACTGAGTGGGGGAGAGATGGGAGGTAGGGAGGTCAGCGAGGAGGCTGATGTGGTAGTCAAGGCAGGATAGGAGAAGTGCTGGTTGAGCACTGCAGCAGTTTGGATGGGGAGTAAAGAGTGGATTTTAGAGATGTGAGGGTAGATCAGATATGATTTGTTGAGAGATGAAAATGTGGGTTGAATGAGAGAGATGAGTCGAGGATAATCCCAAGGTTACGTATGGGTTTGTGTGACAGGGAGGATAGTGGTGATGTCTACAGTGGTGGGGAAGGTCAGGATGGGAAGATAAGGAGTCCTGTTCTGGACATATTAAGTTTGAGGTGTTAGTGGGACATCCAGGTAGAGGTGTCCTGAAGGCAGGAGGAAATTGTTCAAGGAGTTGGAAATATGGTAAAAATAAAGGTTTCTTACCATAACCTGAATTTTCCAAAGATATACAGACATAGCAGGGAATCACTTCGGAAGTCCAGTCTCTCATACCAGCTGGATTTATCTGTGAAAAGGTTGAGGGATTGCCTCATGGGGTAGTTGACAGTCCTAGAATAAGGACAAGCTCTGCCTCTTTCAAGATGCTGGGGAAGCTAAACCTTCATCCGCCAAGCCCCACCCTCAGGGAGAGAGAAGTCAGGTAGGTATGATCATCTGGAATGTCTACACACTTTTGGAGAACTCAGTTTACAACAAGTAATCCTTGTTTCTCCTAAATTGAGTGTGGGACACACAGATGATCACTGGTAGATTTCAGCTGGACTCATTTAGGCAGTGGGATTGAAGCTACTGAAACAGGTGCTGCAGGATGGAAACACCATGATAGGGCTCTTTCCTAGAAGTCATAGCTAAACAATCAGGGGGACAAAAGTAAGTGGAGTAAACTCAGGCTCCCCAGCAAATTTCTTCTTTTGGGACAGTGCTTAGAGCCACCATGGTGGCAGCCCATCCACTGATGGAGTGGACTGAGATGACCCTGGGAAAGTGAGTCCTGTCCCTTTGTAACAGAAGCACATGAACTGGACAAGTCATTTTGCAAATGTCTTCTTCAAGATGGCCCATCCCCTGAAGATGGGGTCCTAGGAACAAAGAGCTATTTACCCACCCTGATGATCTGGAGGAATCCATAGAGTGAAAGACCATTCTACAACATCTAGTTGTGAAAAGCAGTCTCTCTAGAGACATAGTATGATCTGAGGGTAATATGAACTAGCTCAGATTTTGAGAGACTGGGTGGTTATTTATATGTCGAGACATTTCTTCAGACAACGCACTGTATTATACCAAGATAGACTCAAGTTGTCAGAAGAACATCCTCAAATAGCACTCTACTGAAACAGTGAAAACACATGCATTATTTTATCCTTGAAGAATCTGTTAAAGAGTAGAGCTTCTTCAGGTGGAGATGATCCACAAGCAGAAGCTTTCAAATGAGAAATTTTATACCACAATTCTGTGGGGGCTTAAACAGAGGTTTGGTCAGTTGGATGCAAATGGAATTTCTTAATGTCTCAAGAAATCATAGGATTAAGCATGAACTGACCCTTAGTAACTGTACTGACGATGGAAAGCTCCCCACTGGGCTATCACTGATGGAAACATGAAACACAGAGTTGGCCTCCAATGCACACTGATGAAGATGGCCTTAAGGCCCGCCTCATTTGAGTGAAAAGAATGTCAGCTGTGGGGACTGATAATCTACAAGCAACACTAAATAGATAATGGCATCTACTTCGGGGAATAAGCAATGCTGGTAGCTGATTTCCTGGCTGCCAACAAAATCCTCAACACGTGGTCAGGTATGCCCACCTCTACCTGCTCAGGAGTCAGGCTGCTAGCAAGAGCATCCATGGATCCAGATTTCATATTTTCTCCCATTTTGGATGAGATGTGTGTCATGCCCCAGATGGATCAAGTTATACAAGATCTCGACAATTGCAGGTAGCCACTCTTGCCTGCTCCGAAGGGTGGCCAGCAGGATCATTCTCCTCACTTGGAAATTCCAAGTGCTAGGATTGCATCTTTTCTTCTATTATATTTCCCAAGCACTTGGTACACTGCTCTGCCTACAAAAGGGGCAGATGATGGCGATGACAGTCCCTTAGCTTGGATAGGTTTTGGATGTTAGGGGAAATAAACCCCCCAAATTCAGAATCAGAGTGCTTCTGCAGTTTACTGGAGGAGAATATGGCTAGCTTGTGGTTCTTTGGAGAGGCAAACAGGTTGGCTTTGTGTTCCCAATAGTCAAACAGCTCTTGTACAATCTGAAGATCGAGGAACCGTTCTTGGGGATCCTGGGTCTCGATGTAGTTTATCAGGGTATTTTAGTTTCCTGGTAGGTAAATGGTGGAAAGTCAAGCCCTGTCTTCAGTTTCCAGTTCCACACACATGTGGATTCCAAGCCAAGGACTCTGGAGGTAGTGCTCTCTTTCTTGTTGAGGTAGAACATTGTCAGGATCCATATGGCATCTTCGTTCTGGACTGATGAGTGAATAAACCAGAGAATCTTCAGCACTGCTTATTTCGGGCACATTTATGTGCTGTTTTGCTCTAAGATGGGGTTGGGAGGACACTGTTCCTTGAACTTGCAGATCCCTCAAGTGGGTTCCCCAATGCTTCAGAGTGGCTTCTGTTGTCAGGAGGGGGGAGGAGAGAAGGTAGAGCATCCAAGCATGGAGCATGTCATCCTGCTTTCCAAAAGCAATACTCCTATTGCCCAGATATTCAGAGTGGCACCCATGAAGTCTAGCACTTGAAAGGACACTGACACTGGAAGATTTAACTTGCAACCCAAAGGTTGCCATCATCTAGATAAGAAAGAAATATGCAGCCTGTGTCTTCTGAGGCAAGCCTTAGGGGCCTCCAGGCACTTTCCAAACACTCTTGGGGTAGAAGTGAGCCCCAAAAGGGAACAAAACTGAACATGATTAATACTGATCTGAAATGGAGAATTCTGCAGTAGTTGAAGCAGATTAGTTTGTGGAAGTAAGCATCCTCCCAATTGAGGGCTCATTGCCTATCTCCTGGGTAACGAGGGGGAAATTTTTTGTCAGACATCAGGTTGAACTTTCCTTTCACTTGCACAGATTCCATTTCCTGGGGTGCAGAATTATCCATGGGCCAACAGATTTTGAGGGGGGTAAGAGGGTGATACAGGAACAGGACAACTCTAAAATCTCTGAGAGATCAGCTTGGATTTTTCATACTTTTTTTCATGTTTCTGAGTGTAGTCAATGGAAGCCTGCAGACCTGCTGGGGCCCTGTTAAAGGTAAAGTGAGTTCCTGTGAACCTCAAACAGTATCCAAGAGAGAGCTACTCAGGGCCCAGAAGCTGGGGAAAATGTCTGGCCATCAATGACAAAGAAGTGCCCACAGACAATCCTCCTACCTTTCATTAAATGTCCATGTCCTCAGTGGGAAGAAGAGGATCTAGTTATTTGTGCCAAATTCCCAAAAAAAGGATGCTTAATGTCCAACTGGTTACAGCCCCTGGCTCCTCTAAGTGTACTGCCCCTAAGAGATGGTTTAGTGCTCATCTGAATTTTTTGGTAGCCTCTGGCTATGCTGACAGACCTTACCAAAGGTGAGGCATCAGTCAGAAACCCCTTTCCAGGTTCCACGAGAAAGGATCTAACTTGATAGCCTCTCCAAAACTGCTTTGACCATGAAAATTAACTTGTGTAATGCCAGGAAAATTAATTATCCTGAGCTAGGCAGAGCACTACGAGCCAATGGCATGAGTCATGTCTTTGACTGCCCCTGGCTGAATCCTCAAGGGTATCATGCACAGTTTGAATGATCTTTTCCAGTGAGAGGAATAAATGGTCTCTTATGGCATCTAGCATCTATTGCTGGTATTCTAATACATGCAGCTTTGACAAAAGAATTTAGAGGGTGAAACATTTTCAAGCTCCCATATCAATACATTTGGAGGTAGGGGCTAACGGAACTCCCACGATGATTGGATAACTAGACGAAAAATGAATCTCTCAAATATGGGGTTGAGTTTTCTCCCAGTGCAAAGGATACGATCTGTCCACCACACGTGATGATGGGTTGCAGGGTGTAGGACTCTTGGAGATGCGCGTGGCTGTTTTCCTGAAGATCGGAGGGCAGGGGACTGCTGTGCATGTTCTGGTGATGAGCAGGCTCCAGGAGTTGGAGGGCAGAAATCACTCCTCTGACCTTCAGGAAGTGACTTTAAAGACTTCTGTTTGCTTCTTCTTCAGGATTGAATCAAAAAAGTTCTAAAATGGGCAGCATCTCCTCAACTCGACAGTCCAGCTCAGAAAAATTCCCCCCACTTCTAGGTAAGAGGTTTGAACTTGAGGGATGAAGGAAACAAGTAGCATATTTCTAGAGGTATACTCGTTGGCAATGAAGCCAGAATTATAAACTGACAAGTATGCAATGGCATGGATTTTGTCTTCTTATGAAATCCAACATATGTTGGGCAAGCCATTTCATAGTACTGGCTATAATACTATGATTTCATAGCACTGGCTAAAGGCAGGATGATGTGGGTTCCTTTGGCAGAGCAGCAGGAGGTCCAACTTAACTAGTTAACTGATGAGAGGTAACCTAACAAGCTGGGATAGGCTACACCAAGGTAAGAACAGAGCAAGGGCGTGTAGGGAGAGGAGGAGGAAGTCCTGTCTGGGGAACTGGGCACCCTCCCAAAGTATTATAGTGGCAAGGAGAAAAAGGGGAAAGCCTGACCCCAGAAAGTAGGGCATAGAAGCCTAATAATAATAATAATGGTATTTGTTAAGCATTCACTGTGTGCCAAACACTGTACTAGGTCCTAGGGTAGATACAAGATAATCAGGTCATACATGGGGCTCACAGTCTAAGTAGGGGCGAGAACAGCTATTGAATCCCCATTTTGCAGATGAGGGAGTTGAGGTACAGAGGAGTTAAGTAACTTGCCCAAGGTCACACAGCAAAGATGTGGTGGAATAGGATTAGAACCCAGATCCTCTGACTCCCAGGCCTGTGTTCTTTCCATTAGGCCATGATTCTTCTCCTAAGCCCGTGGTTGCAGTACATAGCATATAGGAGCAAAAGGCAGCAGCCTATAGGGGCTATAGGGGCCTTTCGGATAATCTTTTTTATTTTTGAGAAAGGTTCCAATCCTCTACCTAATATGACAGAAGAGGGCTATTAGAGATGGGGAGAAGGAGTGAAGGAGGGTGATTGAGCCCTAGGAAGTTCCCCCAGTCAATCCTGCAGATGTATGGGGAATGGTAATTTTATTAGTCGTATGTGTAGGCAGGTTGGGAGGAAGGCATGATACCATCCACGATTTTAGGCCAGGCTTAGTTTAGCTGAGGTGAAAATCTGAGGTTTTCATAAGAAGACAATAGGAAGAAAACTGGAGGTAATCGGGGCTGTCTTATGTAGGATCATGGGAGGAGATGAGATGGATATTCTAATGGTGAATCAGTCTGCTACCCAGGGAAGAAATCTTTCCAGTTTCACAAAAATGATTCCAGAGGATAGCTGAGCTCAATTATCAAAACGCTCATCTGGCTTATCCCTTACCCATCTTTGGAGAAACAGATTTTTCCTCCTCCTGATCCCACACTAAATCTGTAAAGAAAGAAGTTAACTAAAATCTTAGAAATTTCAATTCTGCTTCATTAGATGAGAAAGTCATGTTAGGTTCCCTGTGAAATCAGGGCACCTAATTAACACTTCCAGAAAAAGCTGTCTAGTTAGATGAGTAACTGAAAACAAGCACTAAACTCTGAAAGGGATCAGTTTATACACAAATGGTGTAAATGAGATTTATCTCTAGCTGAAAGGGCCTAATAACAATCTGAGACATTAAAAACCTGGGTAGGGTATGAGATGACTAAATACGACTCCAGTGGAAAACTCACTGGGTTTAAGAAAGAAGCTCCCAATTACTGCTCAAATCTCCCAACCAATGGTTCGGTACTTTTCCATTTCCCCTTTCCTAAGCAGCGTAATCTCTCTCTCTATGTTACCACTTGGGCTCTGTCCCAGCCAACCAAGCCTACTTAATATTCTCTGCAAGACCCATTCCGTTCCACGTCGCATTACATTCTTGGCCTACTCTTTTGCCAAATCCTTTCAAAATCCTTTCAAATCCTTTGGAGTCCCTTTCTTCTCCAAAATGCTACTCAGAATTCCAGCTCTCTGAGAGTATCTGGCTGATGGCGTCTAGAGTCTCCATTGACAGGGACAGTGGATCTTTGGTCCTGAAACTGTGGGAACGAATCAATTTGCACAGTATCACTCACACTCTCTTGTGCCTGCCAATCATATTCCCGCTGGGACGTAGAGCAATTAGGAGGATTGGGAGTGCAGCACATAGTGTCGACGCTGTCCCACAGGATCATACCCCAACAGATGGTTGCTTGCCAGTCACTAGAGTCTTTGCAGTCCATGGTAGCCAGCTGTTTTCCAGGGTTCTTCATTCAGAAACCTTCATTACTGAGTGCATCGCTCCACGAGCCACTCCCTCACTTGTAGAACCGGGATTAGAACCCAGGTTTCTCGACTTCCACAGTAGGGCACGTTACAGCCGCAGGAAATCCCCTAGAGCTTGTATACGCTACATAGTTGTGCACATTACACATTTACATGGTGTTTGAAGCTTCTGTCAAAGTTAGGGTTATTTATGTTTGTGAATTTGGGGTGTCCTGTCTTGGGCCATGTCACCTTTTTCCTTTGTAATTTTAAACAGTATGTCTTCCAGCTGGGCACAAAAGGTACTCTCTCAAGTGCTTAGTACAGTGTTCTGCACACAGTAAACACTCAATAAATATGACCGATTGAATCAATAAATGGTCTAGACTCACAAAGTAGGAGGTGTGACCTGATCCAAGTCAACCAGAGAATAGGGATTCTTTCTGGGAAAGGAAGCCATACTGAAGTACCATGGTTCAGCTGGAGTTGGAATAAAAACTTATACAGTACAAAATCAGAAATCAGCTGTCCTTGTACCTCTAACCAGTAGTATGTGCTGCATAAAGTAAGTGCTCAACAAATGTAATTAATACATAAAAGAATTCTTGGGACCAGAAGTTCAGAATGAAATCTGAACACACTATAATCAATCAATGGTATTTGAGTGCTTACTATGTGCAGAGCACTGTACTAAGCACTCAGGAAAGAACACTACAAGAGTTGGTAGATACGATTCCTGCCCACAAGGAGCTAGCAATCTACTATAACTCCAACAGAATATTTTGGAGACCTCATACAAGATCAAACTCTTTCCTGTTGGTAATAATAGAGAAGCAGCGTGGCTCAGTGGAAAGAGCACGGGCTTTGGAGTCAGAGGTCATGGGTTCGAAGCCCAGCTCTGCCACTTGTCAGCTGTGTGACTATGGGCAAGTCACTTAACTTCTCTGTGCCTCAGTTACCTCATCTATAAAATGGAGATTAAGACTGTGAGCCCCACGTGGGACAATCTGATTCCCCTTTGTCTACCCCAGCGCTTAGAACAGTGCTCTGCACAGAGTAAGCGCTTAACAAATACCAACATTATTATTATTATTATTACAGTTAAAACTTCATTAGTGTGGATTAGAAGGGAAGTAATTCAATCTGAATTAGTAAAAAGTCTAGATTGTAGAAGTCCTTTTAAAAATGTAGTTTTACTACATTAGTGTGAGGGTCTATCCCTTTGTGCAGATTGGTCTCATCTTCCCGATGTCTTTCTTGGTCTGTCACTTTTAAAGACTATTTTTATACATCTGTCTTTAGGGCAGCTGGTTTGATAGGAAGTCCTCTGCTACATATGTGCCAAGCACTGTTCTAAGCACTGGGGGAAGATACAAGGTAATCAGGCTGTCCCATATGGGGCTCACAGTCTTAATCCCCAGTTTACAGATGAGGTAAATGAGGCACAGAAAAGTTAAGTGACTTGCCCAGTCACACAGCTGAGAAGCGGCGGAGTCGGCATTAGAACCCATGACCTCTGACTCCCAAGCCCGTGATCTTTCCACTAAGCCACGCTGTAGATCCATTATACTCCTCAGTGGGCTGGTCTAGGAGTTGGGGGAATGTTTGGCCATCAATAACAAAGAAGTTATCTTACAGCCCTCCCATTCAACAGGATGTCTCAGGTACGGAGAAGGGAGAGAAGGAGGGGAAAGGGATCTAGTCTGTGTGAGCTGATGGTCTATACAAGATTGGCATGAAGATGATGAAGCCTTGTCTTCATAGCTTTTGGGGTAGTGGAGGGCAGCAACTGAGCTGGCCTGTGCCTCCTCTTGGAATCAGAAAGGAACCAGAAGTAGAACCAAAATGTTGACTCCGCCTCTGGCACCCAGATGGCAGGAGAAGGAAGACATAAGTCATTTTTCTCATTCCCCTGGGGTTTTGGGGCCACAGGTGAGAACAACTTCTTGCTCCCAACCCTGAGGCCCTGTGAGAGCAAGCCATCTATTGACAGTCCAGATCCAACTTGGTGCCTCCAACTGCCTCTAGGCAAGCAGTAGGGGCAACTCTTACTCTTTATCACTGCTTGAAGAGGCAGCAAGGGCACTGAGCTGGGAAGCACACCAGCAGAACCTCACAACCCTCTCTTCGTCCCCAGAGGATCCCCCAACTACCTGAGTGGAATTGACGGGGTGAGGCAGGCAGTTGGCTCACCCTCAGAGGGCTCTGAAGCCCAGTTCAGGCGAAGATACACCACCACAGCAACAGTGACTATCTTGACTCTCCTCACCTTTCATCCTCTCTCCCCCTTGGTCTCCTCTTTCCCTCTTCATTCTCTTCCCTTTCCTTTCCTCTCCAACTCTTTCTCCCCTCTTTAACTTCTTCCCCATCATTTAGCTCTCTTTTCACCTCCTAGAGCAAAAAGGCCTGCCTCCTCAAAATCCAAAGTTGAAACCCTTGGTGTACAGTATATTCCAGTTTTGGCCTTATATACTTTTATGTATCCACTCTGTAGATGACCTCATTCAAGCAAACAAGATTGCTCTGAGAAACTAAAGTATTGAACATTATGCCATAAAACAACTGTAGATTTTAGTTAACATAAATCACAGACCATACAATTGTTATATGAGCTCTCACCTCTCAAAAAGTCAGGAAATCAGAAAAGGATTTTGTAGCATTACAATTTTTTCATGTAACTTTAACTGTGTTTTCTCTAGATATGTAGTAGATCACCTAATACTAATACTGAGGAATGCTGTAGTACCTGATGTTCTAGCTGTTTTTGACGCCTTCTCTCTCTTTCCTCAATTTGAGCAGGATCCAGGAGTGCAGTCATAGAACGAAGGAAACTAGGTAGATAAACGTCATTATTTCAGATGTTATAGTATTATTTATCCTCTGTGCCCTATCAGTTATATTTTACCAAATAAATCTACTAAGGTTTTGTTTTCAAATAAATAACCCAATCGATGGAAAATATAGGATCACAAATATCAAATGATTTTAAAATTCCATCCTAAATTCTACAGAAATTATCACAACATTGCAGATTTTTTTTTTTTAAATTACCTTGTTTTCTGACTACGTTCCAAAGCAGTATTCCTAACACTTGCTTCTAAAGGCATGATCCGGCTTTCGGCTACAGGTGGACAATGGGTGTTGAAATGAGTCATCTCTTTACTGTCAGAAGACACACACAAATATTCTGGGTCCTTGCGTGTTGCCCAGGATAGCGGAGATTGTGAAGTGGCACGGTTCCTCAAGGAATCAAAATGCACTGCCCATTTGTCATGTTCTTCGCCCTAATGACAAGGGATGCAAAAAAGGGAATGTTGTCATGAAATTCATCCCCTTTTATATTTGCGGAAACTAGATTAATTTTATATACACATGCATATATAGAATATGTAAATTAATTTTTATGTATTTCAAAAATCAGTTCTATAAATGTAGTCTTTAATTTGAAAAAAGTTGTTTTTTGCTCATGTTTCATCTAACTCGGGTCACTTAAAGAATTCAAATTAAATCCGAAAAAGTGATTAAAAATAATTCAAGAAACATAGATCAAAGATGACCATTACATGGGTGCATTTTTCTCCTCAGTGTTAAGTACTTGTCTAGATAACAATTCGTGAAACTGAAATGTGCTTTTCTAAAGGAATCCAGAGTCACTATATAAATTGCTGGATTAAAGGTAAAGAAAATAGTTTAAAAATACAAGGTTTAATTTGGAATCTCCTGGACAATGAAATTATTCTAAATAAAACAAATGCCAAATCCTCAATAACCCAACCTTGGAAAAAAACCTTTTTTCTTCAGTTTTTCGCAGCTTGGTCTCTTCCCTTTGTTTGTTCAGTTCTTTAATCCACTTTTCTTGTTGTTCTTGCTTTACAGCACTAAATGAGTGCTCCAATGGTTTAGCCTCCTAAAACAAAAGAAAATTTATTACAGCCAAATTTAGCAGAAACTCCTACCTTCAATTTCTCTGATTTGGGGAATGCGTGACCATTACCATTATGTTATTTTTTTTTTTTTGATATAGCAAAACACTGAAGTTACTGCTTTCACCTTACAACAAAATCTGGACTGAACACATTAAGAACATGAAACACCTTCAGTGAAGAAGTCAGAAAAAAATTCTAAACTCTTCTAAATTCTCACTAGGTAAAATTTTTTCTTACATTAAATATTACTTTCAGGTCATGGCTTGACAGATTATGATTTCCTTATCTAATTTTTCTTTTTCTGTTAAAAGGTACGTGAAGTTATATACTTGCAACAAATATCCTTTCCTATCTGGATTACAGTGTATGCTTGCCTTTTAATGAAAAACCATCAGTTCTAATAATTTCAAGGACCAGTGGGTCTATTCGAGACAAAGTATCAACATGAGAAAATGTTCTTATTGAAGCAGTTTTAATCATCAAAATGGTACTAATTAAAGAAAAGGAAACTCCTAAAAGGTCATTTAAAAGGTAATTTTTTAAAATGGTATTTGTTAAATGCATATTATGTGCCAGGCACCCTACTAAGCTCTGGGGTAGGTACAAACTAATCAAATTGGACACAGTCCATGTCCCACATAGGACTAGTAGTCTTAATCTCCATTTTAGAGATGAGGAAACTGAGACATGGAGAAGTTAAGTGACTTGCCCAAGGTCACACAGCAGACAAGTGGCTGAGCCGGTATTAGAACTCTGGTCCTTCTGACCTCCAGGCCCATGCTCCTTCCATTAGACCACGCTGCTTCCTAAAGTAAATCATGAATTTAGGCGATATCTACAGGTAAATTGCCAAAGGATATATAATAAAGAGGCACATATATTTTGCTGTATTTAGGCCTGAAGCTGAAGCTATGGCACAGGAAATTTACCAACCTGTTCAGGTGGTAGAACAGTTGCATGACTAAAAATCTGTTCCACATTATGTGCAAGTAAAGACTGCCCCTTTTGTTTTGTTGTCTTGGCTGTTCATATTGAGAGTGCCTGGCGCTGTTTTTGTTTCTCCCACTGTACTGTGATATTATCAATTATTTGTTTAGATTGATGTCTGTTTCCTCCTCTAGACTATAAGCTTGTTTGGGCAGGGAGTGTCTACCGACTCTGTTGTACTATAACCCTCCCAAGCGCTTAGTGCCGTGCTCAACCTACAGTAAGCGCTCAAATACTAAGCAACGGTATCCCACTATCCTCCATTCTTACACACCCCATTCACTGAAGATATAATCTGAAGATCATTACTTCAGTGCTAGTGGACTGTATTCAAGGACCTCATTGTTTGAGATCGTGTCCTACCATTTAATATTAAGTACGGCATATAAGTGGCATTGACTGAATCACCTTCATAAGTTGAATGTGGCATCTGTAGTAAGTGTAAAAATCTCACAGCCATATGAAAGGTTGAACACTATGATTTCTCTACAGCTCTTCACCCAGGTCAGAATTTTAATGCTACATTGGCATTACTTTGCCAGTTTCCAAAAGGACATAGGCGGCTTTTAGATTCAGTTTTCTATCATTTTGTCTATTCTTGTATTATTAAATGGTATTTTGCCTAACTTGCAGAATTCAGTGACGGCATTTAGCTCTGTACCATTGCCAAGTACCATATACTTGGCTTTATGTAGGATTTACCAGGTGCATACACTTAACCTGAAGAAGACCAGGGTTAAGTTATCAGCCTGTAGAATGTTGCTGATTCTGAAAAGTGGCTCAATTATTTGTATGGGTCACGTGTGTGCGCTTCCAGAGCCGGCCTCAGCATATATGAGCTCAAAGACTTTGGATGACTCTTTGAGTTTCTCGGAATTGGACTATTCTGCCACCAGTTTCGGATTCTTTGTTGTTTCCCGAGCATGACTACATGGAATGGTTTGACAAAAATGCACCCAATACACAACTCTACTTATTCCACCACATGGTCACACATCTCCTCTGAGTGCCTGCATAATGGCCTCCCAGAGCTCTATTCCCAGCAAGTCTTGTGCATTGCTAGCCAGACGGATTTAGGTCACTGCTGGATGTTCATCATGCCTCCCTCCACAAGAGGGTCCTGTGACAACTCTGGGTGCCTGCCTCCTCTGGACACCTCCCCCTTTCAGCTCTCCCTCAACACACACAAACTGTTTGCAGCAGCTCTGCTAGCCCTCGGCATCCTCCTCTATCACACCGCTATGCTAGCTCCCCAAGATTCCACACCAGCTATCTTTCGCTTCACTGAAGAATCTCCAAACTGGCCTGCCCTGAACCACTCTTGCTCTAAATTTTGGTAGATATTTCATCAGATCTGGGAGGCTTGCCATTCCTCATGACTTTTACCGCAGTAGTGACTTCATTAAAGTTGGAGTATAACCCATGTTTTCATATATTTCCAAATAACCTATTCTTTGTAAAGCCTCATCTTCAATGGTAGAATGAATGAGATGAATGTGGAGCCATCTACATTTTTCAGTGGCACTGCCCAGGAATCCAGACCTTCATTTGATTTTGGTCTGAATCTCTTCAGTCTTGATGTTCCACCACTTGTGCATGGTAGCTCCTTGGAATGTTCTTTCGGCATAGGCTTCCTTCATTAAGCATTTTTGCTACAACTTTGAGGAGCTGCAAATGCTAATACTGCACTGCTTTGCTGTCAGTAGCTCTGTGGTCTAGGATCATTCTCATCAAATTAGTCCTGGTTTGCTGCCAGTGCCCTGATTTAAAGGCTGCCTGGTAGAAAGCATCTTGGAGAGACACTCATTTGTTGGCATTACTGGAGGCAATTTCTTGCTGATAGAGTTGCTTTGATGCAGTGGAGGTTTCTTGCATGTGTCTATTCTCCAGGAATATGACATACATTTTCTTGGATTATTTGGGTGCCACTTTGATATATTGGTTATATCGCTGTGCAAGTCTGGAACACATCTAGTGATAATCAGTTCAGCTCACAGAACATTCAGTGACAGTGATGACTTAAACATCTTTCAGCTCTTGCTGTTAAAGATATTTGCCCTTCCTCTCCATTCAAACTGCCACCGCACTGGTCCAGCTACATGTCATATCCTGTCTTGACTATTGCACTAACCTCCTCACTGACTTCGCTGCCTCCACTCTGTTGCCCAGATCATTTTTCTAACATCCATCATTCTGCACACATCTCCCCATTCCTCAAAAACCTACAGTGATTGCCCATTCACCTCTGCATCAAGCTGAAACTCCTCACCATCACCTTTCAGGCACTCGTTGGCTCTCTCCCCCATTCTTATCCTTGGTTCTCTCCCACTTCAACCCAGTCTGCACACTTCAGTCCTTTAATATCAACTGACTTACTGTGCCTCCCTCTCGTAACTCTCGCCATTGGTCCCTTGCTCACACTTTCCCTCCTGCCTGGAACTTCCTCCCCCTTTCACATTCAGCAGACTACTTTACTTTAAAGCCTTACTAAAATCCCATCTCTTCCAGGAATCCTTCCCTGAATAATCTCTCATCTTTCCACATTATTTCCCTCCCTATGCCCTTGTGTCCAGAGTTCCTAAGCTGTTACATACTCGCTCCACCTTGCACCCCTCCAGCACTTATGTTGTAGTAATAATAGTGGTAACAGTATTTAGAGAAGCAGTGTGACTCAATGAAAAGAGCCTGGGCTTGGGAGTCAGAGGTCATGGGTTCTAATCCCGGATCCACCGCTTGTCAGCTGTATGACTTTGGGCAAGTCACTTCACTTCTCTGTGCCTCAGTTCCTTCATCTGTAAAATGGGGATAAAGACTGTGAGCCCCACGTGGGATAACCTGATTACCTTGTATCCCCCCCAGCGGTTAGAACAGTGCTTGGCACATAGTAAGCACTTAACAAATACCATCATTATTATTATTACTAAGCCTTTATTGTGTGCAGAGCACTGTACTAAGTGCTGGGAAAGAATAAACAAGAGGGAATTAGATATGGTCTCTTTCGGTGGGGGGGCTCAATCTAGAAATAAAAGCGGGGGAGGGGACTGGCGAGAGATGCATAAAGAGAGGTGAAACAAAGCACTAAAACAACATAAAGGCAAAAACAAAGCTCAGTGGGGAACTGTGACTAGAGTAGATTTCCAGATCCTAGAGACTCAACTCCCCTGTTACTTCCCTATTTATAATGTATTTTAATATCTTTCCTCCCGCTAGATTGTATGCCGCTTGAGGGCTGAGATAGTGTCTACTTACTCTCTTATATTGTCCCAAGTGCCTAGTGTAGTGCTCTGCACCAAGTAAGCGCTCAGTAAATATCATTGATTGATGTAGTTTATAAAGGTGTCACCGCTTATATTTTAGGAGCATCAGACATGTCTTTCTTTTATTCAATAAGAGAAATACTATGTTGATACTATGTTGGGAAAAGGAAATGCTAATGTTTAGCTTTCCAATCTCATGTGGTTCAGTAATATAGATCATATGTTAAAAGCTGTTCATTCAATCATATTTATTGAGTGCTTACTCTGTACAGAGCACTGTACTAAGCACTTGAAGAATAGCATCAAGAATGACTTCTCAGACTGTCTGGACAAAACATCTGTCCCTGAAAATGTTGTTCTAGGGAAACAAAAATGGAGGAATGAAAAATGTGTATATGTGTGTATAAGTACACAACACCCCTCCATACACACATACACGTGCGCACACACACACACACACACACAGTATTTCTCCCAACATAGTATTTTTCTTTCAGAATAAAACAAAGATGTTTCATGCTCAGTAACCCCTTAACTACATCAATCAGTGGTATTTATGCACATATATACACACACACACAAGATTCTGAGCTCCTCGAAGACAATTTTCTAGTAACTTTATGTCCACTCAAATACTGTGTGTGTCTATGTGTATAGAATTAAGGGACCCCTTGATTTTGTACATTTCAAAGATTTTTCTCCATATTTTTACTAAGACCGGCTGCTAGTTTTATTCTTGTCCAGTTTTCTACCTCCAACACTGCTCCTATCAGTGGATTCTCAATGCCACCACTAAAGCTGTCTTCTCTGTCCAATACTTCAAACAGAAAAAATGCCATTTCAAGGTCAGACCAATGGTTCAACCAACCCAAGATTCTGCCTCTGATACTATTCAATAGTTCATTCAATAGTATTTATTGAGCACTTACTATGTACACAGCACTGTACTAAGCGCTTGGAGTGTACAATTCGGCAACAGACAGAGACAATCCCTGCCCAATAATGGACTCACAGTCTAAATGATACTAGCAATAAGATGTTTGTAGAAACTGTATGAAGTTGCCCCAACTGACATCTACCCTCAACGTAGTGATCAATCACTGGTAATTACTAAGCAGTTACTATGTGCAGAGTACTGTACTTAATGTTCGGGAGACTACAATAGAGTAAGTAAATAACATTTCTGCCCTCAAGGAGCCTATAATATCCAACAAGGGACAGGCATTAAAACGAATTACAGGTTGGGGGATGTAAGGGAGTATAAAGATATGCATAAAAGTGCTGTGGGAGGTGGTGTGAATATACAAGTGCTTAGGGAGTATGGACTGAAGTGAATAGATGACGGGGCTACCTACTTTTTCCTCATCCATGAATATTTCCAAACTCTTCTTGAGCTTACTAGAATTTTCAGCTTGCATTACTTTCTAAGTAACAAAGTGCATTTGCTTGCTACTTGCTGGGTGACTATATGCTTCCTTTTACTTGTTCTGAACTCATCATCGTCAAGTTTCAACAGGGATCCCCTATCCTTGTGATGTGGGAATTGGTGAACAATAATTTTGTATTTGCCTTATCCCAAATAATTTAGAAGACTTGAATCGTGCCCCCTCTCATCCTTAATCTTTCCAGTCACAGGAGTCTTAATCATTTCTCGCTCTCCTCATAAAGAAGCACTGATATCCACAGGACCATCACAGTGGCTCTTCTTTGGTTCTAGTCTGACTTTCCAAATGTAGTAATAGAATTGCACATGGCATTCCTGGACATTCACATGATGAGACACTTAGGCCTGTTGCTTTGAATCTATTTTGCAGGGCCCTGGAACCATATGCAACAGGTAATAATTGTGGTATTTGTTAAGCACTTATTATGTGCCAAGCACTGTATTGGGAGCTGGAGTAGATACAAAGTAATCAGTTCCCACATGGGGCTCACACTCTAAGTAGAAGGGACAACAGGTTTTGAATCCCCATTTTGCAGACGAGGGGGTTGAGGCACAGAGAAGCAAAGTGACTTCTGGGTTCCAGACTAAGCCTGACTGGTTATTATGAATTGAGAATCAAAATAAAGTTCTGTTACACACCTCAAATATTTCAGAAGGTACATTTTATAATAATAATAATTATGGCATTTGTTAAGTGCTTACTATGTGCCAAGGTCACATGGTAGATATGTGGTACAGCCAAGATTAGAACCTCTGACTATACTCTTTCCATTAGGCCATGAAGCTTCTGTGATCACCATTTTTCAATTTTAAAAAATAATATTCATTGATATTTGATCAGGAACTTGACAGGGATCGTGCCCAAGTTGATTATCTTGTATCTCATCTAGAGCTTCAGCACATAGTAAGTACTTAATAGCATAATTACAATTATGTTATTGATGCTGAATACTTAGTTTCATAAGGAAAATCCAGTAAACATTTGTATTTTAAATAGATCTCAAGTAATACAAAATGCTCAAACATCAAATGAGAATAATCTCATTTGCTTTTGACCAAGCCAGCCAGTCTAAAGTGAAAGAAAAAATATCACTTAAGATTAACCAAACTCTTTTAACTGCATGGAGCCATGGATGCTCTGGGGGAATTCTTTCTTACCCCCAATACAAATGCTATGTGGCTGGCTATTGGTAAATCAAAAGAATGAGAAGCAAAGGGCTTTTCAAACTGTTCTCTTGAGCTGTTGAGTACAACTTCTTTAAAGTCTCCCACTGAAGTAGATTTAAAAAACTGATTTTCCTCAACAAGAGTGTTAAATTCAGCTGAACCTCTTTCCCACATCCTCCCCTTAGCCTGGAACTCCCTCCCCGTCCATATATGCTAGACCAGCGCTCTCTCTCTCTCTCTCTACCCTCAAAGCATTAACAAGATTACATCTCCTCCAAGAGGCCTTCTTTCCCCTGGCTCGCTCTCCCTTCTACATCATCTATGTACTTGGCTCTTTGACTTTAGACATTTGACATTCACCCCAAACCCAACCCTACAGTACTTATGTACATATCTTTGAATTAATATTATAAATGACTTATTTATTCATATTAATTACTCTCTCCCCCTCTAGACTATAAGTTTGTTATAGACAGTGACTGTATCTGCAAATTCCGCTCCATTGTAATCTCCCAAGCTCTTAGTATAGTGCTCAGCACACAGTAAGTGCTCAAGAAATACCCCTGATTAATTCTCCCACTACATCTCAATTTGCACTCTGTTTCTCTCTGACTAAAGTACTCATCGTGCCTCCTTTTCATGTCTAATCTCTCCTGCGGCCCTTTCCCTTCAAGCCTGTCTGGAAATTCTTCCCCCTTTATTGCCAATAGGTCAGAGCTCTTCCCATTTCAAAACCCTTCGGAAATCACATCTCCTCTTGGGGGGCTTCTCCCCATTAATTTCTCTTCTCCACATCCTATCTCATCCTAACTGCCATTTCAGGACTTCTGCTCCAAATACCCTGTAGCACTTGAGTACATATTGTCTTTCTATCAGTAAATGATTTTTGTGTCTTCTCCTCTTTTGGGAGGATTTTGAAATGTGAACAACTTTTGGCTAAATTAACAAGCAAGCACATTGTGATAATTATAATTTTCTGGTCAGGTGGGTTTCTCCCAACCCCTCCTCGACCCCATGCCCCCTGCCTGAACACCAAATGCATGGTCTGATGGGTCAGGGTGGAGGTTGACTTGGGCGTGTGCAGTCTTGTGTGTTACCCAACTGTGCTGAGGGGTATCTCTACAATTGGGGGCGAATGGGGAGGCTCTCCTGCCACCCTGCTTTTTCCCCTCACCACCCACCCTCTGCCCCACAGCTGCCTTCCCTATGGAGAGAGTAAGCCAAAGAGTGAAACATGTAAAGAAGGAATGGGAGGGGAGGCACACCAGGAAATACCTCTTGCAGGAATACAACCTCTGCGTTAAAGGAGAACTGGATGTACACAGCTCCAAAAATGTCTGTCCTGTCTTTATGGTAGAATCTCACTAACGTTAGGTTGGCCCAAAAAATGGGTTTGCCCTGTGCATATATAGACAAAACCCCAAATTTTCTACACTTGTCCCTAGCCAAAAAAGGTATTGTTTTACGGTTTCATGGCAACCTTACCTTATAGTGGGTTTTTTCCCTAATTATTTTTTCAGCACCAGTTCTTCTCCAAAGGGGTTTTTTCTGCTCTTCACAAGCTTCTTTTTGCTTCTTCTTTAAAGCAACCTGTTCATCTTCATTAGGGGGGGTAAAATGTGTACAGGTATGAAATGTTAATTCATATATGATAAAACATAATTTTCTGAATAAATAAGTTATCTTTTTATAGAAATTTACAGTCATGTACTGAGAATTTGGAATGATGAGGGACTGACTTCAGTAGCAAGGGATCTATTAAAGACTAATTACCAAGACAAAACTGTTTTCCATATTGCATAAATTGTTATATGAAATGTAGACCATTTGAGTGCAGGACTTGGGAGACTGCAGTGCCAGTATGAGGTGCAATTTCAAATTCCCTCTTACCTTTCTTTTCCTTCTCCCCCCATTTTTTCCTTCTCTTTTCTCCTTCCTTTATTACTGGATGACATTTGTGTATGAGCCATGTGATATTCCCACCTGCTATTATGCAAAATTGTGCAAAAAGTGGAACAATTTTGCAAGTAAATACAGAAGCAACTGGGCTACAGCATATAAACCTTAAAGATCCTCTGCCTATGACTCCAGTAGGATTTACATAAAGAGAAGCAGCATGGCCTAGTGGAAAGAGGCTGGGCCTGGGAGTCAGAGGACCTGGGTTCTAATGCTGGTTTCTCCAATTGCCTGCTGTGTGACCTTGGGCAAGTCACTTCACTTCTCTGTGACTCAGTTTCCTCATCTGTAAAATGGGGATTGAATACCAATTCTCCCTCCTACTTAGACTGTGAGCCCCATGTGGGACAGGGACTGTGACCAACCTGATTAACTTATATTAATTACTTGAACCAGTTCTCTCCTAGCAGGGGCAGAGAACTTCTAATGATCAAATCAGAAGTTTGCTGAATTTGTTGTTATATTTTAATAAGAATGAAAATTTACAATGGTGACATGACTATTAGCTTCCAAACCTTCCCTATAGTACACCCATCACCTACCTGCCCTCTTTGATTCTATACCACTCTATTCAGGCCCCTTTTCGTCATTTCTGCCTGTGGCCCTCCAAACTCACTCCCTCTCAGAACATTACCTCCTCTTGTGTTCTTCTTACCAGTCTCCTGTCGGTTACTGAGGCAATAACTGAATCGTTGAAACCCAAAAGGGGCTCAAAGGCTGGGTGAAAGAATACCAATCAATCGTATTTATTGAGCTCTTCTTGTATGCAGAGCACCATACTATGAGCTTGGGAAAATATAACAGAGTTGGTAGACATGTCCCTTGCCCACAACGAAGTAAACCTTGCTTAAAACTTACTCCGCTACATTCATCATTCAATTGTATTTATTGAGCGCTTACTGCGTGCAGAGCGGTGTACTAAGCTACATCCAGGCCCTAAACTGAAAGTAGTCATGCTGTTACCTCACCAGCTGGGATGTAGCCATGCTAGATTTAGTGCTGAGAGATTAGGAGCCGTGCCAGGCCAAACTAGAAGTGACAGCACTGATAAGATAGTTAAGGCTCACCTCTAGCTTCCGCCCTAAGAATTAATGCTACTGCAGCACTGAAACAGATGATTAAGTTAGTCCAGTATGAAGTTGTTTCTGTGCACTTGCTTAACCTTAGGTTTGACACAATTCTGGCCTGGAACGTTACAAAATACATTTTAGACTTCCCTTTACTACAAAACTCTATCGAGCTGCTAATCTTTATTCACCCACTCTTTTTACGGGTAGAAATCAACACTACAGAATTGTGAATAAAGATGTAAAATATGTACCTAGCTCCTTTCTCCACTGGAATTTCTTTGCTTCCAACAAGCTTCTATTTCTCTCTCTTTCCCCCAGGGTACTGAATATGTCAGCTGGTTTCCATACATTCTTTCTAAGAAAAGAAAAAAGAAAATTCATCTATTTTAATATACCCCTAAAGCCTGCAAGGAGATACAATAACAATAATACTGATAGCTTGAATTTACATAGCACTTTCAAATGAATCATCTAATTTTTTCTTACAACTTCTTTGGGGATTCATGAGGGTATTTTACAGGCAAGAAAAATGAAGCACAAAGAGGTTAAGTAACTTGCCCATGGGGGTCACAAGGCAGGTCAGCATTAGAGTTGGGACTAGAACCCAAGTCTCCTGACTCCTATTCTGCTATACTATGCTGTTTCCCTTAATATTAGAGTTTCACATTACTTTATGTATTCAGTTTCCTCATCTGTAAAATGGGAATTGAATATCTGTTCTCCCTCCCCCTTAGACTGTGAGATGGGATGTGGCACTGTGTCTGATCTGATTGTATGGCATCTACCCCAGCATATAGCACAGTGCTAGACACATAGAAAGCACACAAGAAATACCAAAATTGTTATTACTATTGTTAGAGGAAATACTTAGCATGCATATAAAGGAAAAAAAAAGGACTTTATAGCAATTTTGGAAATAATACGAAAGAGCTACATACTTGGCAACTATATGCTCAGGTTGTTCAGATATTTGTTTTTTACTTAAAACAGAGTTATTGTCATTGACATCAGATGAGACATCCTCAGCTTTTTGGAACAATCCCATAATGTTCTCGCTTGACTTGTTCGTGGCAGTGCTATGACATAGGTTACTTTCACCTGGGGGGTAAAAAATGCAGCTTTATAGACAATCACTCATTCTAATACTCACTTGATAATTTTACATTAAACTACTTGATTCATTTGTTCACCATTCTGTTTTTAAGAATAATTCCAAGAACCTTTCGAATATTCCCATCATTTCACCAAAAAGAGACAGTTCCTAATTAAGGAAGCAGTGTGACCTAATGAAAAGAGCGTGGGGCCCTGGGAGCTGGAGGACCGGGGTTCTAATCCCAGCTTGGCCGCTCGACTGCTGTGTAACTCTGGGTAAGTCTCTTCTTTGTAAAATGTGGATTAAATTCTATTCTCTCCTACCTAGGTGTAAGCCCCATGTGGGACAGGGACTGTATCCAACCTAACCTTGTATCTACGCCAGCGCTTGGCACAAAGTAAACACTTAAACACCATAATTACTATTATCATTTTTCTACAAAAACATTCAGGACATGTCACCCTCCATCCCCCCTGAAAAACCCTCCAGTGGTTGCCCATCCACCTCCATATCAAACAAAAAACTCCTCCCCATTGACTTTAAAGCACTCCATCACCTCACCCCCTCCTACCTCACTTCTCTACTTCTACAACCCAGCCTGCACACTTTGTTCCTCGAGTGCTAACTTTCTCACTGTGCCTTGATCTTGCCTGTCTCGCTGCTGACCCCCAGCCCACATCCTGCCTCTGGCCTGGAATGCCCTTCCTCCTCAAATCTGACAATTACTCTCTCCCCCGCCAAAACCTTATTGAAGGCACAGCTCCTCCAAGGGGTCTTCCCAGACTAAGCCTCACTTTTCCTCATCTCCCACTCCCTTCTGAGTCACCCTGACTTGCTCCCCAGCCCCACAGCACTTATGTACATATCTGTAGTTTTATTTAATTGCATTGATGTCTCTTTCCCCCCGCCCCCCGTCTCCGTCCCCCGTCCCCATCCCCAGGACTGTAAGCTCGTTGTGGGCAGGGAATGTCACTGTTTATTGTTGTATTGTACTTTCCCAAGAGCTTAATACAGTGCTCTGCACACAGTAAGCACTCAACAAATACAACTGAATGAACTGAATGAATGAATGAATGAATATTATGTTTCAAAAATGACTCATTGCTGTAATGTGCCAATTTAATATCCGAGGTGATTCTCAATCATCTATGTGCAGATTTGTCCGTTCTCGACTTGGGTCTTGGTGCTTCACACTTTCTCATGTTCTGCCATAAGAATATAAAAAACATCATACTGGGTTTCTCCCCCTCAGCCTCACAGCACCTTATGCACATATCCATAATTTAATGTCTGTCTCTGCCTCTGCTTGTGGGCAGGGAACATGTCTACCACTTCTCTTACACTGTACTCTCCCAGGAGCTTAATACAGTTCTCTGCACGCAGCAAGCACTCAATAAATACGATTGACCGTAAGAGACCAAAGGCAGAGAGATCAGCAAGGCAGCAGATGCAGTAGTCAAGCCAGGATATAAGGCAGAGCTTTTCCGTGTAACAGGCTAAAAATTCTAATTAAGCCTGAATTTCCCTTTTCTTTTCCTGAGAAAGAAGAGAGGAAAGAAGGAAAGTGGAAAGGAAAGAAAAGAGATGTCAACTCTCTGGCTTCTCCAGCCTGGAAGAGCCTGGAAAGAGCTAGCAAGAACTCAGCTAGCATCAATTCCATTCAGGGAAAAGGGGAAGCCAGGAGAGTTCTGAGATGTCAGGGAGAATGGGGAGAACAGAACCAGGCCATTAGAAGGCCATTGCCTGAAAGCTGCAGCCTCCGATCACATCCTTGTTTGTACCAATAGAAAACTTGAAAAAGCTGCAGAGATGCTACACCTAAACTGCCACTGCTTCAAACATACTGCCAAACACGCTCACAAACAGGGATAGGCAGATTCACAGGCAGCTTGAAATGGAATTTACTGGGCCAAAGCCAACACTGCCAGCATCTATGACATGTCAAAACAAATCACAGAAAAAAGAGACAAGTAGACAGATACACAGAGAAATTGTCACAACACATGAAAACACAGAGAACTGGGAGAAGAGAAACTCTAGCATCCCCTTTTCCTTGACCACTCTGGAAAGGGGCACAGACGAGAGGGTGGACAGGGAGGATCTGGTGGTGAATTTTTTAGAACCCCTGCCCAACTTATGTACTGTACTTTGAAGACGCAAGGGAGCTTGAAAGCCAAATAATAATAATTCATTCAATCGTATTTATTGAGCACTTACAGTGTGCAGAGCACTTTTGTTTTGTTTTGTTGTCTGTCTCCCCCGTTTAGACTGTGAGCCCGTTGTTGGGCAGGGATTGTCTCTATCTGTTGCTGAATTGTACATTCCAAGCGCTTAGTACAGTGCTCTGCACACAGTAAGTGCTCAATAAATATGATTGAATGTACCAAGTGCATAAGAAAGCATAGATCTCTCTGCTTTTACACTTTAATTTGTATACATTATTTCGTTGCCTCTCTCCCTTCCCTACTCTGAAGACCTACCCACCTGAATTCTGGTGCTTTGTGACTGTGAGTATGTGTGTCATAATGTGTGTAAATCAACTGGTGTTTTCAATTGCTCAGATGACACCGCCTGATCACTAGCATGGATAACTGGGGACTTATATTTTGGGGGGTACTGCGTTCCCTCTGTCTTCAGAAATTTGAAATGCTAAAAAAGGAAATACTATCTAAAGGAAACTGGCCAATCTTCCAAATGTTTCGATTTCCCAAAATATAGCCATACCCATTCCATAAGATACAATGACAAAATGTCCAATTCACAAAGGGATCGGAAATAAAATGAGTGATGAATGTGCTCACCAAAATCAGCTCATTTAATTCTCCTTCTAAAGTGAAAATAACGCAATGGTCATAGAAGCTGAAAGCTTGGGAAATTTTAGAATTTACAGCTCTTTTTCTAAGTTTAAAGTCATTTTGTCATTTCGAGATCTGCAAAAAGGCTCAACAGATAATTCAAACAAAACAGACTAAGCTTCATTTTTAAATACACAAAATGGAAATTTATAGAAAATCAAAACATTTATATTTTCCCCAAATTAAAATTCATTAGGCTGCAGTAAATATCTTACTTGTTTCTTCTTTCTTTTCATCCTCAACCTGGGAAATAGGCCTGGTTCCTTGGCTTACAGTCGTCAAAATCTGTTGAAGTTGCTCTTGTGTTAGACACACCAAACTGCTTCTAAGATCTTCAGCTGTGATGCTTTTTTGAGGCTTCTGTTTAGGTACTGCTGGCTTTTTTGTATTTTTGGGCTTCTGTACGTCTACATATTCAGACAAGTTATCTTTCTGGATATGAAGATACTCTCTATTTGCACATTCCTTATATAAATCCTTGGTTGAAGAGAGAGCTGCACTGGTGTTTTCTGCTTTTGCTAGGAATGTGTCTGATCCAGCTCTCTTTGGGGAAAGCTTTTCATGCTTAACATAGGTAGTGTTTGTTACTTTGAGGACATTTTCGGGCAATTTTGTTCTTGAAGGGGGTTTTGCAGTCTTGCTCTTATTTTCCATCTGTTAAAACAATGCAATTATTTCTTATGTAATAGCCCATAATATTCTTCTTTCTTTTCTCCTGTTCTTTTAAATCCCTTATGCTATTTGGTAAACTGTTTTAAAGATTGTTTGCCTTTTTGATAATGATTCTTAACCCTTTGCCTGATTAAGTGTTAAATGGAAGAACCATGGTCCTGGATTTTAGGGATTAGCAACCTGAACAAACATAGCTCAGGCTAGGTACTAGCATACCAATTTATATAGGGGGGGGTAAAAAAAGCAAATCTTCAAATTGCAAATTACACCTAAGCAGTAACAAATTTATCAATACTGAATGTGTACCCATTCCAATTAAAAATTAACATTTCAAAAGTACTTGGAAACATCAATCTAGGTAAAATTAACTCTTTATCTTAGACATCAATCTGAATTGATCTTAATTCTGTGTCCTTAATGTTCTGCCTGATTTCACACTAGCAGTTGGCCTCATATGTGGGAGAATCAATCATTTATGGAAATGTTAAATTGGTCATAAAAATTAGCACTGGCCCCAGTCTGAGGGCCTAAAAGCATTCAAGAGGAAAGAAAGTAACAATTTAAATTTAAAATAATTTACAGGAGTAACATGTCATTTCCTTCCACTACTCATTTTCCCTGCTATCAGACACATCAACACTTTTAAAAGTCATCGTGAGGGAAGGGCTGTGAAGATTCTGTGGGGTTTCTTTTTTTGTCTTTTCACAAGACTATTTTAAACTAAGCGCTCTTGAATTTTCTTTGTCATCTATCCATAAACTAAAGTAGTGGATCATTTTTACCATAGGGCACATATTGTTTACCCCCAAGTTTGGAAATCAGAATGCTTAAAGGTGCTCTTCATCTTCCTTGAGAATGGCTTAAAAGAAAAACTTTTACATTTCATGGTGGGGGGGGAGGGAGGAGGGAGGTAATTCTAGACAAAGCATATTGTTTTTATGGAAAATAATCCTGGGGCACCACCCCAAGTTTGCACAAGTTAGCAGAGAAGCAGCATGGCTCAGTGGAAAGAGCCCGGGCTTTGGAGTCAGAGGTCATGAGTTCGAATCCCGGCTCTGCCACTTGGCAGCTGTGTGACTGTGGGCAAGTCACTTCACTTCTCTGGGCCTCAGTTCCCTCATCTGTAAAATGGGGATGAAGACTGTGAGCCCCACGTGGGACAACCTGATTCCCCTTTGTCTACCCCAGCGCTTAGAACAGTGCTCTGCACATAGTAAGCGCTTAACAAAAAAAATACCAACACATCTTCCCTTCTCTTTCAGTGAACAGAGAGAAGTGTGAGGTTAAAGTCACAGGGATTTTAATTTTCTGCATAAAGTGGGACCTAAACTAAGCATGTGTTGAACATGCTAGCTCAGATGTGAAGGTACAAGTATCTAAGGTGAGCAAGAACAACTGGGAATTCATGCAAGATGGGCTGACCAGTTTGGCCGGGACAGTCCCAAACCCAGCACATTCAGGACGTTCATATATTTTTCTGAAATTGTCCCCACAATGCAAGACATGGGGTAAGTTATACAGAACTATTTCCTGATGGTGAATGTTGTGGACCATTGAAATTGGGTACTCTCTTTCCCTGGAGAAGATTTAAAAAATAGAATAGATTTTATTTATTCTGGGATGATTTGAGTGTTTTCCAGCCCAAGAGGCAAGAGCAAGAATTGGATAACCTGTCAAAGTCACTCCTAGCTCAACATTTCTACAATTATGACACCTCTGGATATTTAAAGCACTCCTGCATTTTAAATGCTGTACATACCTCATAACTCACAAAGCAGAAAAAAAAATGATGTTGCTATTCTGCTTACCTTTGCTGTTTTTGATTTATGATCTACGAAAAAGGAAAACATATTTAATAGAGCTATCAGTATAAAAAAGCATACCGGTTCACTTCATAATACGGCACCATCAAAAGTTGGCAGAAGAAGGTTAGAGAAGTTAAAATTATGAAAGGACAAGGTATCATTGAATGCAAGGTCTTTATAATTGGGAAATGACAGAAGGTAGTCAGAAGCAGCGTGGCTCAGTGGAAAGAGCCTGGGCTTGGGAGTCAGAGGTCATGGGTTCTAATCCCGGCTCTACCACTTGTCAGCTGTGTGACTTTGGGCAGGTCACTTAACTTCTCGGGGCCTCAGTTCTCTCATCTGTAAAATGGGGATTAAGACTGTGAGCCCCACGTGGGACAACCTGATGACTTTGTATCTGCCCCAGCACTTAGAACAGTGCTTTGCACATAGTAAGCGCTTAACAAATACCACCATTATTACTAACAAACATGCTGCAAATTCACATTTTTCCTAAAAATAATATACTAGGAAATAGATCCAACAACTCAACAGCAAGTAAAGTCTTCTGCAAGCTAAAAATCTGTATACAATTTAAATGGGAAAATACAACATGCAGTGATTCTATTCTTCTACCTTCAGAAAACATAAAAGTGAACAATTTCAAGTTAACCCAAAGTCATCAAGGTTCATAATAATATACCCCATACCACATAGAGCCAAAACTAGCTTGGTTCGTCCATCCAGCGATTCTGTTTCAAGCTTTAAACCATCTCTGTGAAATAGAAGAAAAAGGCTCTAGTTCATCATTACATTTTTTTGTTCTGGAATATGTAGGCCCAGTTGCCGCTTTTGCAAGTGGATTCCAAAAAGTCATCCAAGTCATAAAACTAACCCCATTTTTGAAAACATATATAATATTCATTCCTTCGAGCGTATTTATTGAGTGCTGTGTGCAAAGCACTGTACTAAGCGCTCGGGAGAAGACAATATAACAACAAACACATTCCTGCCCAAGAGCTCACAGGCTAGAGGGGGAATAGCAGTCTAAAATTCAAAATACTACTCCAAAGGGGAAACGTTTTCTGAAACTGCCTTATAATGTAGCTTAAGAAGACCACCTGGATTTACCGTCCTCTAATAAAGAGGAGCCGATCGCTCATTCGACGCCCCAACAACGCCCCCTGAAACCATCTCGGTAAATTCGAAGGCAAAGAGCCTTATCTGCTCAGGTCTTTTTTCCTTTTTCAAACTGTAAAATTTAGTGAAGTCCACTCCTTATCCACCCTCTCGGGGTCGCACCTGGAGAGTTTCCAGTCCTCTATCAGTGTCGGCGACGGCAGGGAGAGTCAAGCAGAGGCCTAATCCATTCCATTCCTAGCTTGGCGGTGGCTAGCGAGTGGAAAGCAATCCGCTACAAGTCAAAATTCACCCGTTTTGGGCAGCAGAGGCACGGGAGAGAGTCGAGGGTGCAGACTCAAGTTTACTTGGTAATGGCAATGGTAAACCATTACTTGGCAAAACATTATTTGGCAATGGTAAACCAGTTGTATTTTTACCAAGAACACTCTATGGATACACTACTAGAAGGACTGCAGATGGAGGTGGGCCCTTCCGGGAGAGATCTGTCCATGGCGTTGCTATGGGTCGGACACGACTCGACAGCCTAAGACAACAGCAACTCCGCATCACTCTAGGTAGACTATCTGGTTGTTTTTTTTCTCTTCATTCATTCATTCAATCGTATTTTTTGAGCCCTCACTATGTTCCCTTCTCTTAGCAGGGCATAATAATAATACTAACGATGGTACCTGTTAAGCGCTTACTAGGTGCCAAGCACTGTTCTAAGCGCTGATGGTGCTAATATTATTATTATATTGCCCTACCAATATCCGCTGCTCTGATTGGCGGATAATATTAATAATAATAATTATTACCCTGCGATTCCTCACTCCCTAATCCTCCCGGCCTTCGAAAGGGGAGTCCGGAGGGGGGGGGGGTTAGAAAGCGGGACGGAGCGGGGAAAAGTGGGAAAGGGGCGGAGCTAGAAGACGGGACGGGGCGGGGAAAAGTGGAAAAGGGGTTAGAAAACGGCGTCGGGGAGGGAAGGGGGGCATGCGGGCCAGCGACTCCTCCTTTCCCGCTCTCCTCCACTCTTCCTCCCGCCCCAGCCTAAAAGAGCCGAGAGCGAAGGAGGTCACACCACGTTGCCCGGCGCTCTTTCCGTGAGCCTTGAACAAAGGAGTCCCTCCACTCCGAGCCCCAAACGGCCGAAAAAATCGATACGCCGCCCCTCCCCGCCCTTCCCTCACTTACCCTAAATTCATGGCCCTCCCCCCGCCCAAAGTCTCCGGCCCCCGGCGGCCCCGTGTGTACAACGGTTACCTCAGCGGCGCAGTAAACTGCAAGGAGACGGGCTGGCGGGCCCTCAGTCCCCTCGGTACTCTCCGCCAATCAGAGCAGTGGATATTGGGAGGGCGTTCAGTCCGGCCGTCACAGTGTCGCAATCAGAATCCGTCCACGTCGCGGGGTAGGGGGCTCCCGGATTTTAAATGACAATACAATTTGCTCTTTCTTTGTTTTGGGGTTTTTTTTTAAACCGAACGTCCAAGGAGGACTGCAGTCGACACAGCAGATGGCAGTGTAGTCCGAGGGTCTTAACAGCCCCGTACCCCCGGTGACACAGGGATGGGAATGATTTTAGCTCACAAAGTGTAACGCTCAGCTTGCACAAATGTCTTCTTTTATGACGTCTTTGAAGGGAGCCGTTTTCACGCGGGTTTTTATCATCTAAGTTTCTCAACAACTCCATACCCCTGGTGACGCAGGGATGGGAATGATTTTAGCTCACAAATAATGATAATAATGTTAATATTTGTTAAGCGCTTACTATGTGCAGAGCAATAATAATAATAATGTTGGTATTTGTTAAGCGCTTACTATGTGCAGAGCACTGTTCTAAGCGCTGGGATAGACACAGGGGAATCAGGTTGTCCCACGTGGGGCTCACAGTCTTAATCCCCATTTTACAGATGAGGGAACTGAGGCACAGAGAAGTTAAGTGACTTGCCCACAGTCACACGGCTGACAAGTGGCAGAGCTGGGATTCGAACTCATGAGCCCTGACTCCAAAGCCCGTGCTCTTTCCACTGCGCCACGCTGCTTCTCATGCAGAGCACTGTTCTAAGCGCAGGGGGAGATACAGGGTAATCAGATTGTCCCACGTGAGGCTCACAGTCTTCACCCCCATTTTACAGTTGAGGTCACTGAGACACCAAGAAGTGAAGTGACTTGCCCACAGTCACACAGCTGACAAGTGGCAGAGGCGGCATTCGAACCCATGACCTCTGACCCCCAAGCCCAGTTTTTTTCCACTGAGCCACGATGCTTCCCCAAAGTGTAACGCTCAGCTTGCAAGATGTTTTCTTTTATGACCTTTTTGAAAGGAGCCATTTTCACGTGGGTTTTTATCATCCATAATCAGATTGGTCAAGGATTTTAGGCAGGGATTGTTTCTACCGACTTTATCATATGGGGCTCTAGTGCTCAGTACAGTTCTCCAAAATACCAGTTTGTTTTTATTGGACTCCTACTGTGTGCACAGCTCTGTACTAAAACACTTGGAAGAGTACAACATATTAAGGAGTTACAGTCTAACGGGTTGGGAGACAGTAATAAATTTCAGATGGCAGAAAAAAGACAAGGGGATTCGTATATGAGTCAATGCTCAAGTAATAGGGTTTGTAGATGTGTACTTCCTTGCTACAGGGGATTGTAAATACCCTAATACTTAATAGTGGTGCTGAAGTGGCAATTGGGGGCGGGGGTGGATATAAACTGGGAAGATTAGAAATTAATTGGGGAAAGTCCCCTGAAAGAGATGTGATTTTAGAAGGTCTTTGAAGATGGGGAATGGAGTTTTCTGTCAGATATGAAAGGGCAGAGAGGTCTAGACAGGAGGGAAGAGGTGAACAAGAGGAGCAGTTTGGCCTAATGGAAAGAGCACAGGCCTGAGAGTTGGAGGACCTGGCTTCTAACCCTGACTCCGCCACTTGTCTGCTCTGTGACTCTGGATGAGTCACTTAAACTTCTCTGTGCCTCAGTTACCTTAGCTGTAAAATGGGGATTAAATCATCCTTCAATTTAGACTGTGAGCCCCATGTATTACGGGGACTATATCCAACCTGATCAACTTGTATCTACCCCAGTGCTTAGCACAATGCGCGACACATAGTAAGCACTTAACGAATACCACAGAACATTTTCAAAAAAGGTCGGCAGCAGGAGAAACAAGAACAAAGCACAGTGAATAGGTAAACTTTCACCTTCCGACTCTGAAATCCCCCTTTCCAACTACATCTTCTTCCGCGCTTTCCCTCACGTGCACTCCTACCTCATAAATCGTCCTCCCTCCCAACAGACATCTCAGATCTTTTGACTGCCTCCATTTATCTCATGCCATCATGTCTCATTTGCACTCCCTACCCAACCTCCCCTCTAGATCAACGAATGGATGGTATTGATTGAGCGCTTACTGTGTGCAAAGTACTGTACTTGGCACTTGAGAGAGTACACATGACAATATAACAGACACATTGCCCACAACGAGCTTACAGTCTAGGGAGGAGCACTGCTCTAAGTGCTTAGGAGAGTACGATACAACAGAGTAGGTAGACATTCATTCATTCAATCGTATTTATTGAGCGCTTACTGTGTGCAGAACACTGTACTAAGTGCTTGGAATGTCCAATTCGGCAACAGATAGAGACAATCCCTGCCTAACAATGGGCTCACAGTCTAAAAGGGGGAGACAGCAAAAGAAAACAAGTAGGCATCGATACAATCAGGATAAATAGAATCATAGATATATACACATCATTAATAAAATAGAGTAATAAATAATAATACAAATACGCACAAGTGCTGTGGGGAGGGGAAGAGGGTAGAGCAGAGGGAGGGAGTAGGGGCAATGGGGAGGGGAGGAGGGGCAGAGGGAAAGGGAGGGCTCAGTCTGGGAAGGCCTCCTGGAGGAGGTGAGCACTCAGTAGGGCTTTGAAGAGGGGAAGAGAGTTTGGCGGAGGTGAGGAGGGAGGGCATTCCAGGACAGCGGGAGGACGTGGGCCAGGGGTCGACGGCGGGACAGGCGAGAACGAGACACCTTGAGGATGTGAGCGGAGTGTGGGCTGTAGAAGGAGAGAAGGGAGGTGAGGTAGGAGGGGGCACGGTGATGGAGAGCTTTGAAGCCGAGAGTGAGTAGTTTTTGTTTTGTTTGATAGGCAACCACTGGAGGTTTTTGAGGAGGGGAGTGACATGCCCAGAAGCGTTTTTGTAGAAAGGGCAGCAGAGTAAAGTATAGACTGCAGCGGGAAGAGACAGGAGAGTGGGAGATCAGAGAGGAGGCTGATGCAATAATCCTGTCAGGATATTATGAGAGCTTGTAGCAGTAAGGTAGCAGTTTGGCTGGACAGGAAAGAGTGGATCTTGGTGAAGTCGTGAAGGTGAGACTGGCAGGTTTTGGTGATGGAATGGATGTGTGGGATGAATGAGAGAGCAGAGTCAAGGATGACACTGAGCTTGAGGGCCTGTGAGTTGGGAAGGATGGTAGTGTCATCCACAGTGATGGGAAAGTCAGGGAGAGGACAGGGTTTGGGAGGGAAGATAAGGAGCTCAGTCTGGGACATGTTGAGCTTTAGGTGAAGGGCGGACATCCGGGTGGAGATGTTCTGAAGGCAGGAGGAGATATGAGCCTGGAGGGAGGGAGAGAGAACAGGGGAGGAGATGTAGATTTGGGTGTCATCTGCGTAGAGATGATAGTTGAAGCCGTGGGAGCGAATGAGTTCACAAAGGGAGTGAGTACAGATGGAGAACAGAGACAAGTGGTGGAGCCGGGATTAATAATAATAATAATAATAATGTTGGTATTTGTTAAGTGCTTACTAGGTGCTGAGCACTGTTCTAAGCACTGGGGGTGATACAGGGTAATCAGGTTGTCCTATGTGGGGCTCACACACTTTTAATCCCCATTTTACAGATGAGGGAACTGAGGCACAGAGAAGTTAAGTGACTTGCCCACAGCCACACAGCTAAGTGGCAGAGCCAGGAGTCCCAGGTGCCTCTGACTCCCATGCCCATGCTTTTCCCACTAGGCTCTGCCATGGCCATTAGGCCTTGTCTACATCAGATGGCTAATAACTGTCTAGAATAATTATGTGGGGGTTGTATAGTCAGTAAAAAGCAAATTAGATGTTTTCACGTTGCTTGTAATCTTTAAAAATAGCACATTTAATTTTTTAATTGCTTATGAAATAGATTTCAATTTTGTCATGTAGAAAATGATTTCACAGTTGGCTGAATTTTTTTAAATTCCTGACATTGGACTATTAAATGTTAGACAAAATAATCATGCAAGTACTCATTAAAGATGCAACTTTTAGAATGGTCTTGACTTGTTTCTTCCACATAGGCCCTGAGAAGATTTCCATGATAGTATCACAGCAGCTTATCTGGAGGAAGGAACTCCAGCTACAAGTACTAAGATGGGCATTTCTGAGATATTATTAGATAATCATCAAAACTGTGGGTATGGCAAGATGATATCAGCAAGGTCGGGTCAATGAAAATTACTCAGATTAAATTATTTGATTTGCAGCAGAGCCAGAAATAAATCAACACCTTGCATTTCCCCCTGATCATGACAAAGGAGGACTTACAGAAACTTGTAACATGACATGTGGATGAGAAGAAGGAGACAATGGAGTCCATGGGGCCGCTGCCTGAGAGATGCTTCGCGTACCTCCCCACGCTATTCAGGGCACCCATCTTCTTGTGAGGAGAAGGTGATATGTGCTCAATAAATACGATTGATTGATTGATTGATGTGGCAACACGCGGCCCTCTCGGCTCCTTCGATATCGGAGTGTTGAGGCACTCCATCCAGGAGAGATGCAAGCGGTTGCCCAAACACCTCCGTGTCAAAGAGAAACTCCTTATCATCGGCTTTAAAGTGCTCAGTCAGCTTGCCTCTCTGCTTTCCTACTACAACCCCACCTGCACACTTCGCTCCTCTAATGCCAACCTGTTCACTATACCTCCATCGTTCTAACTCACTGCCGACCTCTTGTCCACATCCTGCCTCTGGCTTGGAACTCCCTTCCCCTTCATATCCGACTGACCACCACGCTCTTCACCTTCAAAGCCTTATTTAAATCTAAGCCCTCATTTCCTCGACTCCCTCTCCCTTCAGCACCCATCTTGCACTTGCACCTGTACCGTTTATTCACTTGACCCTAAGCACTTATGTGCATATCCATAATTTATTCATTTCTATTAGTGTCTGTCTCCCCATGTAGACTGTAAGCTCTTTGTGGGCAGGGAATGTGTCTACCAACTCTTTTATATTGTACTTTCCCAAGGGCTTAATACAGTGCTCTGAACACAGTAAACACTCACTAAATACCATTGATTGGTTGATTGACACTGACCATCCCTCACATCATCCATACCTCTCATCCTGCCTTGCTCCAACATGGCCAAGAGAAGCAACTGCGGCAGCCACACCTTGTCTTATGCAGTCGAGTTGTTTCTGACCCATAGCGACACCACGGACACATCTCTCCCAGAATGCCCCGCTTTCCACCTGCAATCGTTCTGGTAATGTATCCGTAGAGTTTTCTTGGTAAAAATATGGAAGTGGTTTACCATTGCCTCCTTCCGTGCAGTCAACTTGAGTCTCTGCCCTCAACTCTCTCCCATGCTGCTGCTGCCCAGCATGGGTGAGTTTTGACTTGTAGCAGATTGCCTTCCACTCGCTAGCCACTGGTCAAGCTAGGAATGGAATGAGTAGGCCTCTGTTTGACTCTTCCCTCCCGTAGCCGAGACTGGTAGAGTACTGGAAACTCTCCAGATGCGACCCTGAGAGGGGAGCCACACCTTACAAACTAACAGCACGGCCTAATGGATAGAGCACAGACCTGGGAGTCAGAAGGACCTGGGTTTTAATCCTGACTCTGCCGCTTGTCTGTTGTGTGACCTTGGGTAAGTCACTTCACTTCTCTGTGCCTCAGTTACTTCATCTGTAAAATTGGGATTAAGACTGTGAGCCCCACATAGGACAGGGACTGCATCCAACCTGATTAGCTTGAACCTAACCCAGTGCTTAGAACAGTGCTTGACACATAGTAAGTGCTTAACAAATACCATCGTCATCATATGGCATAAGACATCACTGAAGAACATTGCACCTTTCCATTTTCACAGACCGCTTCAGCCAGTTGGCAGCTGCTGGTTTGTATCAGGAGTAGTGACAATTTCTATCCCCCTCTTCACAGCCTTATTGAAGGCACATCTCCTCTAGGAGGTCTTCCCTAAGTCCCCCCTTTCCTCTTTCCTCTTCTTCCACTCCCTTCTGCTCCCACTCCCCTCTGCATCGCCCTGACTTGCTCCCTTTTTTCTCCCCTCTGTTCCCAGACCCACAACACTTACGTACATATCTGTAATTTATTAATGTCTGCCTCCCCCAGCCCTAGACTGTAAGCTCGTTGAGGACAGGAAATGTGTCAGTTTATTGTTGTATTGTACTCTCCCAAGTTCTTAATACAGTGCTCTGCACATAGAAAGTGCTTAATAAATACGATTGAATGAGTGAATGAATGAATGAATCACTTTCTCACTCATGTGCACTTGCTCTCCTTCTCCTACCCTATCCCTGTGGCAGAGCAGCATTATGGTTGTGGGGGAGGGGAGGGTTGAAGTGGGGTCCCCTGCCCTTCACCCACCAGAAAACACTTGTCACCATAGTATGAGGCAGGAGAGAGGGTTGAGCCACTGAGGCTGAACTGGTAGACTTCCTCTCTCTGTTTGTTTCTTTCCCCCTAGTCCTTTCTACCTAAAATAAGGTTTCTGGCTCCTTCAATTTGTGGAGTAATTGCAATATGGTTGCCATGGCTACCTAGCATCAAAGAGCCGGGTTGAGAGGGGAGGGAGAAGCAATAGACACCACCTGTCCACCCCAAAGCCAGCCTGCCTCCTCTGATACTGAGCATGAATGCCATCCATTTTAATAAGGTCTGATATAGAGTATCTCAAGCGACAGACATCTCGGTATTAATCAGTGGTATTTATTGAACGTTTACTATGTGCAGAGCACTAGTGGTACTCATTGAGCTCTTACTGCATGCAGAGGACTATACTAAGTGCTTGGGAGAGTAAGCTGTATCCCTTTGTCTTCCCGTACATTGGTGGAAGCAGAATTCGATGGTGGTTTTAAGTTCCATGTGGTTCTATGTAGGGTTTCCTCGGCTTTAGAAGCTTAGTACGGTGCTCTGCACGGAGTGCTCGATAAATACCGTTGCTTGATTGAGGCTGGTTTGTGCCTGCCGTTTGCTTCGGATCTGACAGACCGTAGTTCTGTGCTGCACCCGTAAAGCAATTCATATTCACTCGCGTGCCTTCTTGTATATGTGCCTCTAGAGCGTAGGCATCAGCAAATAGAAGTTCCTGAGCCACCCGCTCAGACTTCTGATGATACTCTTAACCTGTTAATCTGGAGGAAGTTCCCCAGTGGATTGGAAGTGAAATCTGAATCCGGCATGCAGTTCCTGCACCACATACCCAAGCATGGATGCACAGGTAGGTTACACAGGACTGGATGCACGACACAACACTGTTTCCGTCTGACAGTGAGGGAGACCCGGCCAGAGGAGTCCCTTTCAACTCTAACTCGACCATCTGGTGAATTTCTCAGGGCAGCCTTCATTTTCTTAGCCATTTCCAGAGCCCTGGCCTCTTCATGACATCAAATGCTTTTTCAGGATCAAATAGCATGACTGAAAGGTCTTGCTGTTGCTCACTAAACGTTTCCTGTATCTGTCCTGCTGCAAAAATCTTTCCCGCTGTGTCTAATTTGCTGTGAAACTTTATTGTGATTCAGATAGCCTATAGCAATTGGCTATGTTCTTCGAACATCAGTTCAGAAGGACTCTGGGAAGATTCTGGCCAGCACTGGAAAGTAGGGAGTTTCTCCGGTAGTTTCCATAGTCAGCTGGCTCCCCTTCTTTTTGAGGATTGTTATCATGGCTCCTGAGGCCCTGTGGGATTTCCTCAATGATTCACATGCTGAAGCAAAGCTCGGTCAAAGGAATCAAATCCCTTTCTTGCTTTTAGATTTCTGCCAGAATACAGAAGATCCAGGTGTTTTGTGGTTTTTCATGGTTTTGACTACAGAGGTTTCTTCATAAATACATTCGGTTCTGCCAAGACTCTGTGTTTTGGCTACGACAGTGCCTGATTTGTAGCAGGTGCTTAATCCTCAGTCATATTTATTGAGCCCTTATTGTGGGCAGAACATTGTACAACTAAGCACTTGGGAGAGTACAGTAAAGTTAGAAGTCATGCCTCCTGGCTTCCAGGGAGCTTGTAGTCTATCAGGAGAGACACAAAAATGAATTACAGGTAGGAAGAAGCAATAAAATGTAAAGATATGTACATAAGGGCAATGGGAGCAGGAAAGTAAGTTAGGGAATGCCACCTGTTTGGTTACAGGAAGCTGTGGTGCCAGAAGAAATGATTTGTGCATATTTGTATATGCATTCAGTGTTGGGATTGATAGGTACTCTAGAAGCCTAGTTTTCCTTAGGGTCGGTTTTATCAATCAATCCTATTTATTGAGTGCTTACTGTTTGCAGGGCATGGTACTAGTCAGTCAATCATATTTATTGAGCACTTACTGTGTGCAGAGCACTATATTAAGTGTTTGGGAGAGTACAATATAACAGACACATTTCTTACCCACAATGAGTTTAAAGTCTAGAGGGGGAGACAGACATTAATATAAATAAATCATGGATGTGTACTTAAGTGCTATTGGGCTGGGAGGGGGGATGAATAAAGGGAGCAAGTCAGGGTGATGCAGAAAGGAGTGGAAGAAAAGGAAAAGATGGCTTAGTCAGGGAAGGCCTCTTGGAGGAGATATTCCTTCAATAAGGCTTTGAAGGTGGGGAGAGTGATTTTCTATTAGATATGAAGAGGGAGGGCGTTCCAGGCCAGAGGCAGAACATGGGCCAGAGTTTGGCAGAGAGATAGATGAGATTGCGGTACAATGAGAAGGTTAGCATTAGACTAGAGAAGTGTGTGAGCTGGGTTGTAGTAGGAGAGTAGCGAGGTGAGGTAGGAGGGGGCAAGTTGATTGAGTGCTTTAAAATCAATGGTGAGCAGTTTGATGTGAAGGTGGAAGAGCCACCACTGGAGGTTCTTGAGGAGTGGGGAAACATGACCTGAACGTTTTTGTAGAAAAATGATCCAGGCAGCAGAATGAAGTATGGACTAGAGTCGGGAGAGACAGGAGGCTGGGAGGTAGGCAAGGAGGCTGATACAGAAATCCAGGCAGGATAAGTGCTCGGATTAGCATGGTAGCAGTTTGGATGGAGAGGAAAGAATGGATTTTAACAATGTCTTAGAGGTTGAACCGATGGGATTTAGTAATAGATTGAATACGCGGGTTGAATGGGAGAAAGGAGTCAAGGATGAGAAGCAGCATGGCTTAGTGGAAAGAGCCGAGGCTTGGGAGTCAGAGGTCGTGGATTCTAATCCCATCTCTGCCACTTGTCAGCTGTGACAAGTCACTTAACTTCTCTGTGCCTCAGTGACCTCATCTGTAAAATGGGGATGAAGACTGTGAGCCCCCGTGGGACAACCTGATTACCTTGTATCTACCTCAGTGCTTAGAACAGTGCTTGGCACATAGTAAGCATTTAACAAATACCATCGTTAAGGATAGCGCCAAGGTTACTGGCTCATGAGACAGGAAGGATGGTGGTACTGTGTACGGTGATGGGAAAGTCAGGGGAAGGACAGGGTTTGGGTGGGAAGATAAGGAGTTCTGTTTAGACATGTTAAGTACTAAGCGCTTGGAACAGAACAACACAACAATATAACAGGCACATTCCCTACCCATAATGACTTGACAGTCTAGAGGGACTATCAGAAGGTAACCCCTGTGTTACAGGAGAATGGAGTAGTCTCTATTGCAGAAACTCCTCCTGAAATGTCATCTCTAAGTATTAGAATAAAAACTATCCAAGTTTCTATTTTCCTTAATTGCACAACTAGTTCATAAATAGAAACTTGCAACAATTCTCCATTGTAGAAAAGCTATTCTTCAACTATTCATCGCTCAACTCTGGGAGTGAGACACATTCTACTCAACTACTTTAACACATCAATTATCAAACCAGCATTGAAAAGAATAGTAGACATTGATGTTGGTAATAGGAATGTTAAGCCAATTTAATTATTTCTCTCTTTTAAACTGAGATTTTTGCCTTGGACCGTCTACAAAATCTAATTGTGCCTCACTAAATTGAACTGTTATGGCTCTTTTAAGTCCGAATTCTGGCCTTGTCAAAGTATGGACACTTTCTTGGCATGTTTTCAATAGGTAATAACTCAAATTCCTAAACTACTTCTCATTCAATTTTGAAGAGGTTTCAAACAGTAAAATAATACGGCTTTACTCAGGACTGCATAAATGCAGGAGCTAACAGGGGGCCCAGGACCCCTACTCCACATTGTAGCCCCCAGTTTTTCAAGCTGCTCCTACAACCCCATACCTACCCTCATGCCAAAAGCTATCTTCAAGCACCACCAGATGGATCCCATGCCGGAACTCCCTCCCCTCCCTGCAGCTCTGGCCTTTTGCTAGGGACAATCCTGGCGTATGATTGATAGACAAGTGACCCACACTGGGGTGGGAGGACACGGAGAGGGAGTGGTAAGTGAGGGAGAGGTTAAAGACACCAAAAAGAAACAAAATGGCATTTTGGAAAAGTAGCACCTGTCCAAGTAGCAACTTGGCCTATCGGAAAGAGCACGGACGTGGCAGTCCAAAGGTTCTAATCTAGCCTCTGCCACTTATGTGCTGTGTGACCTTGGGCAAGTCATTTCACTTCCCTGGGCCTTTGTTACCACATCTGTACAATGGGGAGGAAGACAGCAAGCCCCATGTGGGACATGTACTATGTCCACTCTGATTACCTCGAATTAACTCTAGTACTTAGTATAGTGCCTGGCACATAGTAAGCACTTAATAAATTTCACAAAAAAACCCCAAAACTGAGGGGCTGGGTTACACAGTTATTCACCTAGGACAGTGCTCTGCCATTTCTCCGTAGCCCAGTAGTCTCCATTAGATGCAGTTCCAGGGACTGGTTCCAAATTTTGTACCTGGTGCAGGGTGGTTTGGGGTGGGGGGCAGATGCGGGGGGATGAGGAAGAGAGTAGTGAACAGGAGGGAGCTGGGAAAGAAGCTGTTTACTTCCCTCTGCCGGATGTGATAATGTCTCACACCTTGTCTAATGTCTCACACCTTGTCGGGGAGGGATAAGTAGGTGCAGGTTTTACTCAAGAATCTTAACAAGATGTATCAGCAAAGTTCCACTCTGAGATGCAGTTTAGTTAACATTAGAGAGTTAATAAATGAATACGAATGTGATGACTATATCCAGTTAACAAATTGTTATGGATGTTTTGCTGTACTTGAATCAAAAAAGTAAAAACAGGCTTCTTTGAAGGGATCAGAGGTGGAGGACAGTGAATCAATCATTTATTGAGCACTTACTGTGTGCAGAGCACTGTGAAAATGACATTGTCAAAGTTAATGGGTCCAGATAAGCAGCATTTCATCACATATTTAGGGGCTTCCATCCCACCGTCTGAGAAGCCGCTGGCAGGATCTTGCTTTGGCCTGGGGAGATCTGAGTAGCAGCCATTATGGCAGTGCCAGAGGTGGAAGAGTAGCATAGAGGCTCTCCAGGCCCTTGCTATTTTTCAACTGCAGCACAACCACTGCTCCTTCCGCTTTGGCCACCATTTCAGTAGGACTGATGTTTCCTAGCTAGTTTCTTAGACCTCTCTGGCCTAGCTATTCCCTCTCCCTTTTGTGACATCTACGCACTTGGATCTGTATCCTTTGGGCACTTGATATTCACCCCACCACTCCTACTTACAGATCAGTAACATTTAAAATTTATTTATTCTAATGTTCATCTCTCCCTGTAGACTGCTTGCTATGGGCAGGGAATGTATCTACCAACTCTGTTGTACTCTCCCAAGCACATAGTACACTGCTCTGCACACAGTAAGTGCTTGGTAAGTACCATTAATTGACTTATAGTGGTTTGAGTAGTACCCCAGGGTTCCGATCATTTCACAAGACACTTCACTTCTCTGTGCTTCAGTTACCTCATCTGTAAAATGGGGATTAACAATAATAATAATAATAGTATTTGTTAAGTACTTACTATGTGCCAAGCTCTGGGGGAGATACAAGGTAATCTGGTTGCCCCACGTGGGGCTCACGGTCTTCATCCCCATTTTACAGATGAGGTCACTGAGGCCCAGAGAAGTGAAATGACTTGTCCAAAGTCACATAGCAGACAAGTGGCAGAGCTGGAATTAGAACCCATGACCTCTGACTTGTTGTCTATAAGAACCAACTGACCGGCAGCCAGACCTATGGAACAGAACTAAGAGGACAAGAGTGACTCCATTTTAGTGACTCCAGGACTTCCCTCCATTTTATGATGCCCTCCAGTTTGTGAAACTGTCGACCACCCAGATAAGAAAGATAACCAAATAAGGAAAAACCTGACACATTGACACCGGATTGGCCACTTAAGTTGAACAAAGAACAGGGAAGGGGGAGAATGGAAATTTCCCCTGGGAACTAATGAATGTAACCTGGAGGCATGGCTCAATAAGAACGTGTAGCCACTTTCCTCCTTTTCTGCCCTATCCCGACTCCTGTCTCTGAGTCCATCTACATCACCACCTGGGGTAATCAAACCCTATGATTGGAATTGCCAAACTTCACTCTGACACTTTTAGGTTATTATTTTTCAAGGACAGACTCCCAAGCCCAGGCTCTTTCCACTGACTCATGCTGCTTCTCTGTGAGTAAGACTGTGAGCCCCCTCTGGGACAACCTAATTACCTTGTATACACTCCAGTGCTTAGAACAGGGCTTGGCACGTAGTAAACATTTAACAAATACCATCACTATTATTATTATCACTGAAATCAGCTAATCAATGGAATGTTTGAGCACTTAATGTGTGAAGAGTACTGTACTAAGCACAATATTCATTCATTGTCATATTTAGTGAGCACTTACTGTGTGCAGAGCACTGTAACAGAGTTGGTAGACACGAGCCCTGCCTCAAGGAGCTTCTAACCACCGATGGGTCCCCAGCATTGTATCAGCCAGGAATTTTTCCTGATCTGGTCAGATTTATGGTACTCTTAAGGCCCCAGTCTTCCCTTTTCCCACAGTAATGTTTCCCTGTTAGAGCACCCTTGACATGCTTCAAACCAGCACCACCATCCAAGGACTTAAAGTTATAACTCCCAAGAAGGTGTGAAAATCAGTGGGGTTCCACTAAATGGCTCTGCTTTAAACTAGCCCTGACTACTATGCTCTGAAAAGTCTTCTGAATCCCAATCACTCCCTCGTTAGTGTGGTCCCTCTGTGGCTCTGGATGCCCTGAACATAAGAGATATAGGCTTTCTCTTCTTTACACAGGTAAACACACGTTTTATTAAAGTTAAAGAAAAGTTCAGGCATTAATTAAAATCATAAGCAGAAATTTATTGTGGAACATACTTTTATCACATAATGAGCTTGTGCCAGGTCAAGGTCAAAAAAACATAAAATCAAGCCCAAGCAGAAAACACCAATCTCACCCTGATCCTGAAGTACTCGTTGATCTAGAATCCAGTTTTAAAAACGTTTCAAGTTACCTAACCTCCTGTGGGCCACAGCTGGGTCTTTCTCTTTTATCTCACGTGCTTTCTTCTCCAAATGGCTTTCCTCAGCTGTGCTCCAAGCAGATATCTTTGGCACTACTCCCTTGTGGTACCCAGCCCTGTGACATAAAAAAAAAGCAAAAGCATTTTATACCGTCATATACCCTCAACCTCATTGCATCTCCCCTCTGGCCCCAATTACTGAAAGAGGGTGGTACAGCCCTAGTGATGTCAGCCAATTGTTTCCCCTCTTTTTAGATTCTCATTTTAGGCCAGACAGTGGCCTAATAGAAGCAAATATGCAAATTGATTACTCTTTGTGAGTCAGCCACCTATTGTCTTTTAAAATTTACTGAGTGTGGAAGGTTCCTTATCAGTGGAGTGGAAATCACTCATCCAATTCATAGTAAATGGAATCTCTGCTTTATCTAATTCACCTGGAAAATAGTCCCACGTCCTTATTCTTAGCCCAGGTGTCCCTTTTTCTGCAGGATTCCAGGGCCTTCTCCACATCCCTTTCATGCAACATTCCTTAGAAGCAGGATGGCATATTAGATAGAGCCTGAGCCTGGGAGTCAGAAGGTCATGGGTTCTAATCCTCACTTTGCTACTTGTCTGCTGTGTGACTTTGGGCAAGATATTTCTCTTTTCTGTGCCTTGATTATCTCATCTGTAAAATGGAGATTGAGACTGTGAGCCCCACGTGGGACAGGGATTGGGTCCAACCCAATTGGCTTGTATTCACTCCAGCGCTTAGGACAGTGCCTGGCACATAGTAAGCACTTAATGAATACCATCATCATCATCCTGGGCTTGCCCCTCCTTGTCATTCTACTTCTTCAACACCTTCTCTCTGTTGAGGATCTATTTTGGTAAATTTTCTTTTATTTCGAAGTGGCTTCAATGGGGTGGATCTGGCTGCTGCTGTCACTGCTGTCTCCCTGGCCCTCCTACACCTGGTAGCCCTCATGTTCCACAGCGTGGCTCAGTGGAAAGAGCCCGGGCTTTGGAGTCAAAGGTCATGAGTTCGAATCCCAGCTCTGCCACTTGTCAGCTGTGTGACCGTGGGCAAGTCACTTCACTTCTCTGTGCCTCAGGTACCTCATCTGTAAAATGGGGATTAAGACTGTGAGCCCCACGTGGGACAACCTGATGACCCTGTGTCTACCCCAGCGCTTAGAACAGTGCTCTGCACATAGTAAGTGCTTAACAAATACCAAATACCAACAGCCCGGATTTTTGGGGAGGAGCCAGGGCAAGGATAGAGGAGGTGGCCCAGCAGGGAAGTTGCAGTAGGTGGGAGTGGGGTAGGGTTTATAGCAGTATCAGGGCCCACTGTATTGGAGTTTAGAAGTGTAGAGAAACAAGGGAGGCACAGGGCAGGAGGAGTTTAGGTTTGGAAAGTGGGTGTCAGCAGAGGAGCAGGGCTCCTAAGTGAAGGAGTGATGTCTCTCTCTACCTTCTCCTCTGTTGCTATTGTTTGCTCTACCCCCATCCTACCCTGTCTGGACCTGGACCCCCAGCTTTGCAGCCTCAATGTCAGTGGAATAGTGAGGTCTACAGCAGCAAGGCCAGTGGGAGCTGTTATTTGGGATCTGAGGAGGTGGCAATTGAATGACTTTTGGAGTGGAGGCAGTGGGAAGGGATGAGGAACAAAGCCGGAAGGAATGAGTTTCAGATGCAGAAAGTTGCAGAACACCTGGAAGTGGGGGCACATGTGAATAGATCTAGAATGGGGGTGGAGCTAGCTATACCTAATGAGATGGATCAAAGTGGTCAAGAGCACAACTCACTAGTTCTTATGGCAGTGGAAGTTGGTTCTCTATAACTTAATGTAGTTCACTAATGGTTACATATGTGAAACATGAAGCAGTGTAGCCTAGTGGATGGACAATATTCCTGGGAGTCAGAACAACCTGGGTTCTAATCCTGACTCTGCTATTTGAATGTTGTGTGGCCTTGGGCAAGTCACGTGACTTCTCTGTGTCTGTTACCTCATCTGTAAAATGGGGATTAAGACTGTGAGCCCCACATGGGACAGGGACTCTGTTCACCCCGATATACTTGTATCCTCTCCAGTGCTTAGTCCAGTGCCTGGCACATAGTTAGTGCTTAACAAATACCATTATTATCACTATTGTTATTATTGAAAGATGTAATTCCCTAACCTCAAAAAGTTTATAATCCATTGGGGAGGTCCTAGACATAAACCAACAAGTAGACCATAATTGAGAATGAGAAAACAGACCCAATTGAATAACCATCCCCCAAATAAATGAATAAAATGAGTATATGAGTATTGATGAGGAGGATGGGATGGCAAACCTGAGAAGATGAGGAAATTAGTCAGAGATGCCTCTTGGAGAAGGTGACTTTTCAAGAGGGCTTTGGATGAGAATAGGAACATAATTTGGCAAAGTTGAGAGAAGATATTCTAGGCAGGATGGAGAAGTGTGATTAATGGGTTGGAGGAAGGAAAGTTGGGACTGAGGGACTATAAGGAAGTTAACGTGGGAGGAGTAAAGAGAATGAGTTAGGGATGTAGGAGGAGGAGAAGAGAACGTAGGTTAGACAGAGTCAGCTAATGGAGAGCCTTGAAGCCAGTGATCAGAAGCTTTCTTTTTTTTTCCATATGAAAAGCAGTGGGGAACAACTGGAGTTTTTTTGAGGAGGGGAGTTATGTGCTTATATCATCATCTTATACTGGAAGCTTGTGAGCAGGGAACACGTCTGCCGACTTGACTGCATTATCCTCTCCCAAGTGCTTAGTGTTTGGCACATAGCAAGCACTCAACAAATACCACTGATGATAATGATAAAAATGATGATGTACTTTCTCATAGGCCTCCCATCCTCTAACTGTGGGTGTCCCTAAAGGTTCAGTTCTGGGCCCCCTTCTATTGTCCATCTACACCCACTCCTTTGGAGAACTCATTTGCTCATATGGCTTCAGCTACCCCCTCTACTGCAAATGATTCCCAACTCTACATCTACCCTGACCTCTCTCCCTCTCCGCAGTCTTATATTTCCTCTTGCCTTCAAAGCATCTCTACTTGGATGTCTTGCCATCACTTCACACTTAACATGTCTGAAACAGAGCTCCTTATCTTCTCACCCAAACCCTGTCCTTCCCCTGACTTTCCCAACACTGCAGTGCTTAGAACAGTGCCAGTGCTTAGAACAGTACTTGGCACATAGTAAGCGCTTAACAAATACCATCATTAAGAGCGCGGGCTTTGGAGTCAGGGTTCATGAGTTCGAATCCCAGCTCTGCCACTTGTCAGCTGTGTGACTGTGGGCAAGTCACTTAACTTCTCTGTGCCTCAGTTCCCTCATCTGTAAAATGGGGATTAAGACTGTGAGCCCCACGTGGGACAACCTGATTCCCCTATGTCTACCCCAGCGCTTAGAACAGTGCTCGGCACATAGTAAGCGCTTAACAAATACCAACATTATTATTATTATCATTATTATTAGACAGCACCACCATCCTTCCCGTCTCACAAGCCAGTAACCTTGGTGTTATCCTGGACTTCTTTCTCTCATTCAACTCACAAAATTCAATCTGTTAAATCTGTCGGTTTAACCTCTACAACATTGTTAAAATCCCCCCTTTCCTCTCCATCCAAACTGCTACCGCGTTAATCCAATCACTTATCTTATCCCACCTTGATTACTGTATCAGCCTCCTTGCTGACCTCCCTGCCTCCGGTCTGTCCTCACTACAGTCCATACTTCACTCTGCTACCTGGATCAGTTGTCAGCTGAAACGTTCAGTCTACGTTTCGCCACTCCTCAAGATCCTCTAGTGGTTGCCCATCCAGCTCCGCATCAGAGAGAAAGTCCTTACCATTGCCTTTAAAACCATGTTGCCCCCTAGTATCTCACCTCACTACTCTCCTACTATAACCCAGCCCTCATACTTTGCTCCTCTAATGCCAACCTACTCAGTGTACCTCGATCTCATCTATCTCACCACTGACCTCTCGTCCATGTTCTGCCTCTGGCCTGGAACGCCCTCCCTCTTCATATATGACAGAAAATTACTCTCCTCGCGTTCAAAACCTTATTGAAGGTACATCTCTTCCAAGAGGCCTTCCATGACTAAGCCCTCTTTTCCTTTTCTTCCACTCCCTTCTGTGGCACCCTGACTTGCTCCCTTTATTCATCCCCCCCATCATCCCCACAGCTTTTATGTACATAACTGTAATTTATTTATATTAATGTCTGTCTCCCCTTCTAGATTGTAAGTTCATTGCGGGCAGGGAATGTTGTTTTGTTGTTACCTTGTACTCTCCTAAGCACTTAGTGCAGTGCTCTGCACACAGTAGGAGCTTAATAAATATGATTGATTGATTGATATGGTCTACTGAAAAGGAGAGAAGATAGAAGCAGGGAACCTAGTCAGGTCTCCATTATGGTAGTACACCTGGAAAGCTGGTCCAGCTAGGAAGTGGTGAGAGGATGCTTTGGTGGTGGCAGTTGTAAGTATGGAGAGAAAAGCCCTAATGACAGGGGAAAACCCATTAGGACTTAATGACATAGAAGCCGCCTAGTATAGTGGAAAAAGACCATGGGCCTGGGAGTCCAGAAACCTAGCTTCTAGTTGCATTCCACCACTTGTGTGATCTTGGGTGAGTCACTTGATTTCTCTGTGCCTCACTTTCTTCACACTTTCTCCCTATCCTCTTAGTATACTTCTTGGGACAGTCATTATGTCCAATATAACTACCTTGCATCTACTCCAGTGCTAATCATAGTGCTTGAACCATAGTGCTTAATACATTCATTATATTATTATTTGAGGGAGATACATGACAGGAGTTAAAAGATGTCATTTAGATTGTGAGCTTGTGGGTTAGGAAGATGGAGGCATTGTCGACAGTGATGGGGAAAGTCAGGAGGAGAGATTAGGAAGTAATATGGGTATCAGACCCATTCAATTGAATTGTGGGTGGGTAATCTAGATGGAGATGCCCGGAAGGCAGGAAGAAATATGAAACTCGGATGTAATGACCCTTGCTACTGCTGTCCCAGCGTCACTAGCTCTCGTGATCTAGGCAGTATCTGTGATCCTGGTTATGATGAATGGTGGATGAGGCAGTATGTCTATGTCAGTATGTCTCTCTGTCCCTATCTCTCTGTTTCTCTCCCTCCCTCCTTTCCCCTTTTCTTTCTGCCCTTTCTTCCGGTCCCCCCTGCTCCATTATTTCTTGGTTTGGGGGCCAAACTCCCTGGAGGCTCCACCTCCACCCTGTTTTGAGCACTCCCCAGTAAATGGTCACTCTTTCTGATCAGACCATTTTAGTCCCACTTTTGGCCAGGATGTGGGATATGTCCCACGGAGGTGTAGGTGTGGAAGAAAGGCAGGTGAATGACAACCTGCATATTTACTTTCACATTCTCTGCCCACAATAAGCTGACAGTCTAGAAACCTTTTGTCCACCAACTCTATGGCTCTTTGAAATTTCCTTCCCCCATGGTTCACCCATGCACCCCTCCTTCACAAGCACCCTACTGCTCCAAATTTTCCCGCTCCCAATTTCTTTGACTTTCTCATCTTGCTCAGGATCCCCAAAGCTACAGAGCTGGAACCAATCAGTGGTAATTTATTGAGCACTTACTGTGTGCAGAGCACTGTACTAAACGCTTGGGAGAGTACAATACAACAGAATTAGTGAGCATGTTTCCTGCTCTATAACAAAATTATAACCTGGAGTAGTAATCTGGAGGTAGTGGTCATGCCTTTCCTGTCCTCCTCCGTGGTCTGATCCTGCCCTGGTCCAGCCCCACAGCTTTGGTAGGGACCAGGCAGCGTAAACTGTAAGTGGCCCCCATGGCCATGGCTTTAAAACAAAGCACGTGGGGCAGTTCTGATTATACATGTTGGACTGGTCTAGTGTAAGTCACAGGGACTATGGTAGCTTGATAGCGAGGGATCGGAAGCAGAAGGCCACTAATTCTGTTGTATTGTACTCTCCCAAGTGTTTAGTACAGCGCTCTGCACCTAGTAAGTGCTCAAAGAGTCAGGGCTGGGGATGGGCCTCAATCTAAGGGAGGAAGACAGACTCCGCGAGAAAAATCCATGAGGAGAAAAGATAGGCTTAAAGTAAAGTTAAAAAGAAAAGTAATAGCTCACTGCTGCTAGTCATTCCATCTAGACTGTAAGTTCCTGCTAGCTGTTAGCTTTCTCTAGACTGTAAACTCGAACATGTCTACCAACCGTTGCTATATTGTACTCTCCCAAGTGTTTAGTAATAATAATAATGTTAATAATAATGTTGGTATTTGTTAAGTGCTTACTATGTACAAAGCACTATTCTAAGAGCTGGGGGAGGATACAAGATGATCAGGTTGTCCCACGTGGGGCTCACAGTCTTAATGCCCATTTTACAGATGAGGGAACTGAAGCCCAGAGAAGTGAAGTGACTTGCCCAAAGTCACACAGCTGACCAGCAGCAGAGCCGGGATTTGAACCCATGATCTCTGATTCCCCAGCCCATGCTCTTTCCACTGAGCCACGCTGCTTCTTTACAGTGCTCTGCACAGAGTAAGTGCTCAATAAATACTTGTTTAGACTGTGAGTTTGTTCTGGGCAGGGATTGTCTCTCTTCATTGCTGTATTGTACTTTTTCATGCACTTAACACAGTGATCTGCATACATTAAGCGCTCATTAAATACAATTGAATGAATGATTGATTACTGCTTGGTCCTACAATTCTTTACCACACTAAGCAAGACCATTCATGGACAACCTGACGTGTTCTCTCCAACATTCTAAAAGTTTGGAAGGCAGGATTTTAACACCCTCTGCTCCTTGCAGGGAGTGGGGCTCACTCCTGTGGTTTCAGATTGCTAACTGTAAATTTTTTTTGCAGTCTAATATATTATTGAATAGAACAAAGGAATGAAATTGGTGGATGGAACTGTCTACTATCATTTTTTAAAAAATATGAACAAGGCTAGTGACCGGAGCTTTCTTCGAAGTAGATTATATGACAAATTCCTCTCCCGCTCTCTCCTCCTCCTTGCCCTTTCAGAAACGTGGCTCACTCCCGAAGACACGGTCTCCGCCGCTAATCTCTCCAGTGGAGGCCTCTCCTTCTCCCACTCCCCCAGACTCACCGGTAAGGGAGGAGGTGTCGGCTTCCTCCTCTCGCCCCGTTGCCGCTTCCGCACTATCCCTCCTCCCCCCTCCCTCTCCTTCCCCTCCTTCGAAGCCCATATCATTCGCCTCTACCACCCCCTCCAGATACTTGTCGCTGTCATCTACCGCCCTCCTGTCCCACCTCTGACTTCTTCAACCACCTAGACCCCTTTCTCACCTTCCTTTTCTCCTTCTCTCTGCCCACTCTGATCCTCGGAGACTTCAACACCCATATGGATGTACCCGATGACTCCTCTGCCGCCTGCCTGCAATCCCTCCTTGACTCTGCTGACCTCCTCCTCCACCATACCGCGCCCACTCACCGACTCGGTCACACCCTCGATCTCGTCATCTCCTACCGCTGCACTATCTCCTCCCTCACCAACTCTGAAATCCCTCTCTCTGACCATAACCTTCTCACCTGCCTCATCTCTCACACTCCCTCCCCCTGCAAACCTTCGCTACTGCCCCACAGAGACCTCCGCTTTCTCGATCCCATCCGTCTTTCCAAAAGCATCTCTCCTCACCTTGCCGCCCTGTCCTCACTTCCCACTCTCGATGATCAGGTCTCCGCTCTCAACTCCACCCTCTCTACTCATCTTGACTCTCTCGCCTCCCTTTCCCTCTGCCGCTCTCACTCCACTAACCCACAGCCCTGGATCACCTCCTCTGTCCACCTCCTACGCTCCTATGCTCGAGCTGCTGAGCGCTGCTGGCGAAAGTCCAAGCACCAAGCCGATGTTACACACTTCAAATTTATCCTTTCCTGCCTTAACTCTGCCCTCTCCTCCGCCAGGCAAAACTTATTCTCCTCCCTCATCGACACCCATGCCCGTCACCCCCGCCAATTGTTCCGGACCTTTAACTCTCTCCTTAGGCCCCCTGTTCCTCCCCCTCCCCCATCTCTCACCCCCAATGATCTGGCCACCTATTTCATCACAAAAATCAACACAATCAGGTCTAAGAAAGTCACCCCTCCGCCTCTCCCCTCCCCCCCACCAACCCTCTCCCCTACTTTTCCATCCTTCCCTGCAGTATCCTCAGAGGAGATCTCCTCCCTCCTCGCAAGTGCCACCCCCTCTACCTGCGCCTCGGACCCCATTCCCTTTCACCTTATTAAAACCATCGCCCCTGCCCTCCTCCCTTCCTTAACTTCTATTTTTAACCACTCAATCTCCAATGGCTCCTTCCCCTCTGCCTTCAAACATGCCCACGTCTCCCCCATCCTAAAAAAACCCGCTCTTGACCCCACTTCCCCCTCCAGTTATCGCCCTATCTCCCTACTACCCTTCCTTTCCAAAATCCTAGAACGAGTCATCTACAATTGATGCTTAGAATTCCTTAACTCCCATTCTCTCCTGGACCCCCTCCAATCTGGCTTCTGTCCCCTCCACTCTACTGAGACTGCTCTCTCTAAGGTCACCCATGATCTCCTTCTTGCCAAATCCAATGGCTCCTACTCCATTCTAATCCTCCTTGACCTCTCTGCTGCCTTTGACACTGTCGACCATCCCCTCCTCCTCCATACCTTATCTCACCTTGGCTTCACGGACTCCGTCCTCTCCTGGTTCTCCTCTTATCTCTCTGGCCAGTCATTCTCGGTCTCCTTCACTGGCGCCTCCTCCCCCTCCCATCCTTTAACTGTTGGAGTTCTTCAAGGGTCAGTTCTTGGCCCTCTTCTGTTCTCCATTTACACTCACTCCCTCGGTGAACTCATTCGCTCTCACGGCTTTGACTACCATCTCTATGCAGATGACACGCAGATCTACATCTCCGCCCCTGTCCTCTCCCCCTCCCTTCAGGCTCGCATCTCCTCCTGCCTCCAGGATGTCTCCACCTGGATGTCGGCCCGCCACCTAAAACTCAACATGAGCAAGACTGAGCTACTCATCTTCCCTCCCAAACCTGGTCCTCTCCCAGACTTCCCTATCACCGTGGATGGCACGACCATCCTTCTCGTCTCTCAGGCCCGCAATCTCGGTGTCATCCTTGACTCGTCTCTCTCGTTCACCCCACACATGCTATCCGTTACCAAGACCTGCCAGTTTCACCTTTACAATATCGCCAAGATCCGTCCTATCCTCTCCACCCAAACGGCTACCTTACTGCTACGGGCTCTCGTTATATCCCGGCTAGACTACTGTGTCAGCCTTCTCTCTGATCTCCCTTCCTCCTCTCTCGCCCCGCTCCAGTCTATTCTTCACTCCGCTGCCCGGCTCATCTTCCTGCAGAAACGATCTGGGCATGTCACTCCCCTTCTTAAGCACCTCCAGTGGTTGCCTATCAACCTCCGCTCCAAACAAAAACTCCTCACTCTAGGCTTCAAGGCTCTCCATCACCTTGCCCCTTCCTACCTCTCCTCCCTTCTCTCTTTCTACTGCCCACCCCGCACGCTCCGCTCCTCTGCCACCCACCTCCTCACCGTCCCTCGGTCTCGCCTATCCCTCCGTCGACCCTTGGGCCACGTCCTCCTGCGGTCCTGGAACGCCCTCCCTCCTCACCTCCGCCAAACTGATTCTCTTCCCCTCTTCAAAACCCTACTTAAAACTCACCTCCTCCAAGAGGCCTTCCCAGACTGAGCTCCCCTTCTCCCTCTACTCCCTCTACCACCCCCCCTCTTCACCTCTCCACAGCTTAACCCTCTTTTCCCCCTATTTCCCTCTGCTCCTCCCCCTCTCCCTTGCCATCCCCTCAGCACTGTACTCATCTGCTCAACTGTATATATTTTCATTACCCTTTTTATTTTGTTTATTTTGTTAATTTTGTTAATTTTGTTAATGAAATGTACATTGCCTTGATTCTATTTAGTTGCCATTGTTTTTACGAGATATTCTTCCCCTTGACTCTATTTATTGCCATTGTTCTTGTCTGTCTGTCTCCCCTGATTAGACTGTAAGCCCGTCAAACGGCAGGGACTGTCTCTATCTGTTGCCTACTTGTTCATTCCAAGCGCTTAGTACAGTGCTCTGCACATAGTAAGCGCTCAATAAATACTATTGAATGAATGAATTGTAAATAGAAAAAAAAGGGTCTGGGAGTATTCATTTAGGATGGGAGAATTTCTCATTTTGTTTCTTTGCTTTGTTCCTTTGAGAGGGCACCTTCACCACAGTTCGTCTGTAGCCCTACTGTTTCCCATCTTTTGTAGCAATTACAGTGGCAATTACTTGATTTCCTCTTAGGATGTTATTGTCCCTTGATTAGTTGGTAGGGAACATGGGAACTGTATGATGACTCACATTTTCCGTGTGACTAGAGAAGAGGCTGCTTCTGGCATAAAATTTTGGAAGTGACCAAACCCTTTCATGGATCTGTATAGCTTGGAAACTAGATTTTTGCTTTCAGCTTATTTTGAACTGGGCTTTTTGCCAGTTCTCTTCGATGTGCTTGACTTCCATTATCAGAGGAAGTGGGTTACCCTAAATAACTCTGGGCTCCAAACTATTGGAGGCACAAGGAGTCAGCTGAAATTGTGGCTGAAAAATTTTTATAACTTAAATGAGAGTTTTGATCCTAGATTTTAGTGTATGGAAATATAAATAAATATACATCTGCTTTTCATTTCTCCCTACGCAAGAGACGATATGGAGTTGTGATTGGCTTACGGTTACAAAATATGAACATGCAATTGTGTTAAACTCTAAGTGGTTTAAGTGGAGTGAACATATGAATTGTATGTAAATAACCAGCTCATCCACCATTCGTATTTATGCAGTTTGCTTCTAACTGTGATGATTTCTTAAATTTCAATTTAATTGAGCAAGTAAGGAACGTCTGATGTACTGCAATCTTTGTGGTTGGTGTCTAACAAAGTACAGTGAATAGTAAAATGCTATTTTTTAACTGCTCTTTTGGTCCAAGGATGAGATTGCTGATGGTGATATTTTAATGGGTGTGACTGATAAATAATATCAGTTTCAGACTTCTGACCACACTGAGGTTGGGAAAAAAATTGCCATCCCTTTCCCACTTGATGATATGCCCTGGTGTGGCTGCCTCACTTACTAATTTAAACCAGCCCTGCTGATAAAACCAATGTATAACAATTGGCAATCCCTTGCAAGCTGAGTGCCTATAAAGATTAGTCTTTTTCCCCACTGTTGTGTTTGGCATTCAGTGTTCAGCTCCTCTTGGACTGGAAACTCCTTGTAGGCTGGGAACATGTCCTTAGTACAGTGCTCTGCACACAGTAAGCACTTAAATGCCATTAATTTATTGATTCAGGGCTTTTTCATTTCTCTCTGTCACAATCTTTTTTTTTATGCTACTCGTTTAACACTTACTATATGCCAGACACTGTACTGGACACTGGGGTAAAGAGAAGGTAATCCTGTTGGACACAGTTACTGTTCCATGTAGGGCTCACATTTTACAGATGAGGTAACTGAGGCCCAGATAAGTTAAGTGACTAGCCCAAGGTCACACAACAAACAAGTGCAGAGACAGAATTAGAACTCAAGTCCTCTGACTCCCAGGCCCGTGCTCTTTCCAATAGGCCATGCTGCTTCAATCTTCCTGAAGTTTTAAGGTACTTGCATGTTTTATGTTTTTCCAGAGGTCTGGCCCATTGTTTTGGTTATCAGAATAAACACATTTTAAAAGTAATCTGATTTGTGTTAGTCCTGCGATTAAAAAACACTTGATAACAGCAGTATCATTTATTGGGAAGCAGCATGATGTAGTGTATAGAGCATGGTCCTGGGAGTCAGAAGGTCATGGGTTCTGATCCTGGCTTTACCACTTGTCTACTATGTGACCTTGGGCAAGTTGCTTCACTTTTCTGTGCCTCAGTTACCTCGTCTGTAAAATGGGACTTGAGACTGTGAGCCTCATGTGGGAGAGGGACTGTGTCCAACTCGATTTGCTTGCATCCACCCTGCTGCTTAGTACAGTGCCTGGCACATGGTAAGTGCTTAACAAATGCCATCATCAATTATACCCTGGATCCATAAGAACTACAATCCTTGAAAATGTGGGAAATGTTTTCCTGTAGACGAAAGTGTGATTTCTTCTTCTTTGTTTTTTAAATGGTATTTGTTAAGCACTTACTCTGAGCCAGGCACTATTCTAAGGATGGGGTAGATACAAGCTAATTAGGAGAGACACAATCCATGTCCCACAGTGGGCTCACAGTTTTCATCCCTATTTAACAGATGAGGTAACTGAGGCCCAGAGAAATGCAGTGACTTGTCCAAAGTCATACAACGGAGGAGTGGCGGAGGCTGTGCTCTACCCACTAGGTTATGCTGCTTCTCAGTTTCCTGTTCCAGAGCCATCCTTGACATGATGACCTAGCTCTTTCAGGTAATTACAAAGTACACTGTAGAGCATATCCTGCCCACCTATCCAGTGTATGTAATATATATAATTATTATTTTTTAACCAGGGACTCACCTGGCTCCAGCTTGGGCCATGTGCTGCCACGGCTGTTTCCAGCAGTAATGGAGCAGGAAAATGACAGTCCAACTGGGATCTCAACCAGTGGCATTTCCTGCTCTGATGAGACAGCAGTTCTCCACCAAACCAACCTTGACTGCAGTTAATGAATGGGAAGCAGGGGAAGAGAAAGAAGCTAAATGTGTTTCTCTGGCTTCAGGGAGAAAGCAAGATCGAGAGATCTCCGTCCCTTCCATTTCCACCCCGTCTGTGCTTCCTCCCTCCCAATCCCCTGGCAGAGAACCCGGCCCGCACATCGCTGATTTGAAAACAGTGTGGCAGAGGCAAGGTGGAGGAAAGAAGGGATGGGGAGGGACAGGGTTCCTTGCAGTAACTGGCCACCGAGTGGGACCTTACAGTTTCTGGGTAGTCAACAATTAGTGCATAACCTATCTCTGGCTTTCCTATATTGTGGTTGTTTGGAACCAAGGCTATGTTGGTATTTATTCATGTTTAATAGCAAAAATTATTCAGTTAGAGTGAGGTTAATTTATTGTCTGCATTTTAGTGAACTTTTGAACAGGAGTATGTGCTGCTTAGAGTCAAAGTCTGCCTGCCCCTTGGGAAACCTAGCTTTTGTTTCTTACTCTCAGGATGAGAGCTTGCAAGTCACTCTAGGTCCAGTTTGTCTTTTATGGAGGGAGTGGAGGTGATACTATCTATATATTGTGGGTAGATTAATGAATTTGGATGAAAACATTTAGGGCTCTGGTTGAATCAGAAAGTAGCTATTGTTACTTTTATTATCAATGGTGCTGTTGTGTATCCAAGTGAGGAGAACTGAAAGGGTCATAAAGAGTAGCAGGTAAGGTGCAAACAGGAAATTAAGTGGGCCATAAAGGAGCTTGAAGAGTACTTTGTAAGGCATGTGACAGTTTATAAAAAATATTCTTCAAAAGTAGGAAGCTGGTAGGGAATTATGGGGCTACTTGAAGATCATGGGTTTAATGGTGCACTTAGGGATGAAAAGTAGCCAACAGGCCCACTTAATTCTTTATTTTGGTCTTTGTTGGGGGAGATAGAGCAATTCCTTTACCCCATTTAAAAAAAATAATAGGTCAGAGGAACCAGATGCCCTTGTGGTGACCTCACAAGCTGTTTTAGGCCCAATTTAATATAGTAGATGTAAGCAAAATCATCTGAACCAGATTGTCTCCAGCTGAGAGCCCCAGAGGAGCTCTGAGGGAAAGTTGCAGAATTTCTGGCACAAGTATAACCACAGCTTACAAATTGCTGCTGTACCAAGAACTGGTAAATTACTAATGTCACTCTAGTGGCAATTCCTGGTCTGGAGGTTTGGTAATGTGACTTCAAGAAAACACCAGTGTTCAGCACAGTGATTTGCATGGAGCAAATACCTTAAAAAAAATTGGTGTTCGTTAAGCACTTACTATGTGCTGGGCACTGTACTAGGCACTGGGGTAGATACAAGGTAATTAGGTTGGGCACGGTCCCTATCCCACATAGGACTCACAGTCTTGATCCCCATTTTACAGATGAGGTAACTGAGACCGAGAGATATTAAGTGACTTGCCCGAGCTTATACAGCAGACAAGTAGCGGAGCAAGGGTTAGAACCCAGGTCTTCCTGACTCCCAGGCCCATTCTCTTTCCACTAGATCATGTTCCTTCTCACTTAATAAATACCATTACTACTACTATTCCCAGGTTCAAGTAGGACAAGGGGTTGGAAGGGCTCATATCTCCCAGGAGAGCCTGAGCCTGAGAGTCTGCGACTGGCTCGGATCTCATGTGGCCCATCTTTTGGGTTTTCATGAGGGTATTACTGACACATTCATAGAAATTGCCACTGGGTAACTCTCAACTAGAAAGTCAGTTCCAGAAGTGACTTTGAAAAGTGTGAAGTAGAGAGTCTCACCTCTATACCTGGCAAATTAGTAGAATCGATAATTAAGTTTAGGGGTCAGGGAGCACTTAGAAAAACACATGTTTTGGGGAGGAAAGACAAGATAATTTCAATAAGAGAAAATTGTGCTTCACTTAAATTCAGGGGTTCTTTTAAAGGGGCAACAGGCATGCAGAGAAAAGGAAATCATGGGGTACAATATATCTAGATTTCCAAAGGGACTTGGACAAAGTTCCACATTTAAAACTTTTTAAAAATGGGATAATTGTAGAATTGAAGGGAATGTTCTCTCAAGGATAGAATGCTGGGTAAAAGAGAGCCAGCAAAAAGGAAAAATGAAGGGCCACTTTTCTGTATGGAAAAATGCAAATAATGGAATTCCCCAAGGAATCAGTGCTAAAACTGCTTTTGACATCTCAATAAATGATCCAGAAGAGAGACTGAGCAGTGAAATCTCCAAGTTTGCAGATGACAGTGAGGTTTTCCGTGTAATGAAATGTCACGCAGATGGATTTAAATTGTAGATGTCCTAATAAAGTTGAGTGAGTGGGTTGAAAAAATTGCAGATGAATTTGTGTGAGCAAGAGCAAGGTAATGCACCCAGGGAAAAAGAATTCAGTTTTATGACCTTGGCTTTGAGCTGTCTGCCACAAGTCAGGACAGAAATATCGGATTTATAGTTGACCCTTTTGGCTGCCTCCATATATTCAGATGATGATTCGTAGGGAGTCAATAAAGGCTAGGCATCATCAGGAAGAGGATAGAAAGTAAAACAAAAACTATAATTTTGCCACTGTGTACAGGCAGAGTGCACAGGCTTCAAGGCTCTCCATCACCTTGCCCCTTCCTACCTCTCCTCCCTTCTTTCTACCGCCCACCCCGCACGCTCCGCTCCTCTGCCGCCCACCTCCTCACCGTCCCTCGGTCTCGCCTATCCCGCCGTTGACCCCTGGATCACGTCCTCCCGCGGTCCTGGAACGCCCTCCCTCCTCACCTCCGCCAAACTGATTCTCTTCCCCTCTTCAAAACCCTACTTAAAACTCACCTCCTCCAAGAGGCCTTCCCAGACTGAGCTCCTCTTCTCCCTCTACTCCCTCTGCCACCCCCCCTTTACCTCTCCGCAGCTAAACCCCCTTTTTCCCCTTTTCCCTCTGCTCCTCCACCTCTCCCTTCCCATCCCCACAGCACTGTACTCGTCCGCTCAACTGTATATATTTTCTTTACCCTATTTATTTTGTTAATGAATTGTACATCGCCTTGATTCTATTTAGTTGCCATTGTTTTTACGAGATGTTCTTCCCCTTGACTCTGTTTATTGCCATTGTTCTTGTCTGTCCGTCTCCCCCGATTAGACTGTAAGCCCGTCAAACGGCAGGGACTGTCTCTATCTGCTGCCGACTTGTTCATCCCAAGCGCTTAGTACAGTGCTCTGCACATAGTAAGCGCTCAATAAATACTATTGAATGAATGAATGAATGAATGAACCTGCCCTTGTAATATTGTCTTTGGTTCTGGTGGTGACATCTTAAGAACATAAAAGAGCAGGAAAAGGTAAAGTGAAGGTCAACTAAGATGATCAGAAGGGTGAAAAGGCTTTCATGTGAATCTAGGCCAAAAATGTTAGGATTCCTCAGTCTGGAAAGCCAAAGGTTGATACAGGTGTGATTTGAAGCTTCCAGAATCATGAATGACGTGGACAAGGACAAAATCACTGTTTACTAAATCCCACAACAAGATGAGGGGACACCCATTGAAGTTTGAAGTGGTAGGTTCAAAACAAAACTAAACAAACTAAATAGAACCACTTCAGCACACAGGTGACACACCATGGCCAAGTGGAAAAAGTACAGGCCTGGGAGTCAGAAGGACATGGGTTCTAATCCTGACTCTGCCACTTTTCTAATGGGTGACCTTGGGCAAGTCACTTCACTTTTCTATGCCTCAGTTACTTCATCTGTAAAATAGGGATTAAGAGTGTGAGCCCCATGTGGGACCTGGATTATGTCCAACCTGATTATCTTGTATCTACCCCAGTGCTTAGTACAGTTCCTGGCACATAGTAAGCGCTTAACAAATATCATAAAAAATGGTGGTAGAATATATGTGAAGACCAAAAATATCAGTAGGTTTAAGAGAAGTTTGGATAAAATAATAGATTACTATACAGAAAGTTTGGGATGTAGAGTGAAAAGCAGCATGGCTTAGTGGAAAGAGCACAAGCTTGGGAGTGAGATGACATGGGTTCTAATCCCGACTCTGCCATTTGTCTTCTGTGTGACCTTGGGCAAGTCACTTAACTTCTCTGTGCCTCAGTTACCTCATCTGTAAAAATAGGGATTAAGAGTGTCAGCTCCACGTGGGACAACTTGATTACCTTGTATTTATCCCAGCATTTAGAACAGTGCTTGACACATAGGAAGAGCTTAACAAATACCATTATTATTATTATTAGTCCATTCCTAGGTATTATTAGGATTATTAGGATGGCTGTGAAGGAGGACACCATCCACTTGGTTCCGTCAAACATCTTGTTGGCATTGTGGCAGAGAGAATACTGGGCTGGATGGATTATTAGTTTGATCCAGTCAAGGCATTTCATGTGTTCTTAAGATGTTTACATTGGCTCCAGGCTACGCTACGGTTCCCAGAGAAAATTGTTTTTTCAAATCCTGCTCAGGGGTGATTGGGGGGAAATATTTTGCTTTCAGGCATTTTGCTGCAGGGGTGCCAACTTTTCACTTTAGTTGTAGAGGCTAAGAGTGGGTAGGGTATTCAGGAACTGTGATGTAAGGGACAGTAGCTTCCAGGGATGGAAGTTTCTTCTTGCTGTCCAGTGAGGGTTCAACAATTCCTTAGTTGGCTCCAGAGCCTGGTGTGGAAGAGAGAAACCCTGTTCTGGCCATGACCAGGAACTGAAGCCCAGTGGGGTTACAGAGAGTCCTCACCTGAGACTCAGAATCCATTGAAGATAAGAGGACTCTCTGGCTCACTCACTGAACCCCTGCTAGGCTCAAGGGCTAGACTGGGATGAAGAGGAGCCTCCAGTTCAACCGCAGAACCCCAACCGATGCTGAATTCCCCACTAGGCTACTTGACCAGACCAAAAATACAGTGGACAATCATCTCATTCTCAGGACCACCCAACACCTTGCCTGGCTTATCTGAATGTAGCTGGCAGGAGGACAAGGAAAGGACAGGGAAGTGATCAAGAGACTAACCAACCAGATTCTAAAATAGCAATATCACTGAGTCCTGTTTGAGGAACCACTGGGTAAGAACCATTGACTGCTTCTGCTGGGAAAATAGACACCCAGAACTGTTGGGGCTCATGGAGAGATGGTGAGGTTCAGCAGCTCCTAATCCACATTTTCATAAATACTGGACCAAGTTGTGGCTGAATTGGGGTATTAGAGAGTTCGGTGGAGGGGATTATAACACATCTTCTTATTCCAAACAATGGTTCTCAAATGCCAAATTCACTAATAATGAGTTCTCTTAGGCACATATCTGTTGGTTGACATTATTCACTGATTCATTCATTCAATCGTATTTATTGAGCACTTAGTGTGTGCAGAGCAGGTAAGTGCTTGGAAAGTACAATTCAGTAATACAGACAATCCCTGCCCACACTGGGTTTACATTCTAGAAGGGCGGAGACAGACATCAAAACAAGTGCATCAATATAAATAAATAGAATTATAGATATATACATGTCAAAACACATAAGCAGGCATTAATATAAATAAATAGAATTATAGATATGTACATATATACATAAGTGCTGTGGGGAGCGGAGAGGGGATAGAACAAAGGGAGTAGGATGGGGCAACGGGGAAGAGAGAGGGACCTGAAGAAAAGGGGGGCTTCGTCTGGGAAGGCCTCTTGGAGGTGAGCCTTCACGAGGGCTTTGAAGGGGAGAAGTGTGATTGATGGAGTTGAGGAGGGAGGGCGTTCCAGGCCAGCGGTAGGATGTGGGCCAGGGGTCGATGGTGGGACAGACGAGAACAAGGCACAGTGAGAAGGTTAGCACCAGAGGAGTGGAGTGTGTGGGCTGGGATGTAGAAGGAGAGAAGGGAGGTGAGGTAAGAAGGGGCGAGGTGATGGAGACCTTTGAAGCCAATGGTGAGGAGTTTTTGCTTGATACGGGGTTGATAGGCAACCAAAGGAGATTTTATTTTGAGGGGGGTGGTGGTGACATGCCCAGAGCGTTTCTGTAGAAAGATAATCTGGGTAGCAGAGTGAAGTATGGACTGAAGTGGGGAGAGACAGGAGGTTGGGAGGTCAGAAAGGATGCTGATGCAATAATCCAGTTGGGATGGAATGAGTGATTGCACTAACGTGGTAGCGGTTTGGATGGAGAGGGAAGGTTGGACCTTGGCGATGTTGTGAAGGTGAAACTGGCAGGCTTTGGAGATGGACTGGATAAGTGGGGTGAATAAGAAAGCGGAGTCAAGGGTGACACCAAGGTTGCGGGCTTGTGAGATGGGAAAGGGTGGTTGTGTCGTCTACAGTGATGGGAAAGTCAGGGAGAGGACAGGGTTTAGGAGGGAAGATAAGGAGCTCTGTCTTGGACATGTTGAGTTTTAGGTGGCAGGAGGAAATCCAAGCAGAGATGTGCTGAAGGCAGGAGTAGATGTGAGTCTGGAGGAAGGGAGAGAGAACAGGGGAGGAGATATAGATTTGAGTGTCATCCACATAGAGATGATAGTTGAAGCTGTGAGAGCAAATGAGTTCACCAAGGGAGTGAGTGTAGATGGGGAACAGAACAGGATCAAGAACTAACCCTTGAGGAACCCCTAAAGTTAGGGGATGGGAGGGGTAGGAGGAGTCTGCGAAGGAGACTGAGAATGAATGGCCAGAGAGATAAGAGGAGAAGCAGGAAGGGACGGAGTCAGTGAAGCCAAGACGTTAGAGAAAGACTACTGAACTCAGGAGACAAAAACTTCAGAAACAGATTGGTGTATGACTTGCAAAAATGACTACTTTTCTCACATTGCCTTCCTTTCCATTTTCCCATTAGATGCATCAGATTTATTCCTCTTTCATTCACTTAGAATGGTCTGTTGCTGGGTAGGCAATGGGCCAAATTCTCAGTTCTCTACATCTCACATAGCCTTTTCAAAAGTGTGAGTTCTGACTGACTTCAAAAAAAATTCATGTGAAAAAAGCATATGTAGAAGCCTGAAAGGAAGTAGAATTTCTGTAATCCTTCTAGTCAACAATAGATTTTGCTATTTTTCAGGATTTTTCATTTTAGCCTTCTTAAAATCATTATCAGAATCCATTTAATCAACACTATTCATTTCATTTTAATGGTGATGAATTTAAATTTTTCCATAATGAATTCAAATTTGGACTGTGTGGATGTCTGTTCAAGTACACAGACAGTACACAGGGATGAACAATCCAAAATTGGTTTCAATATATTTTATGGTATTTGGCAGGCACTGTACTAAACACTAAGGTAGATATAAGCTAATCAGGTTGAACACTGTCCATGTCCCACGTGGGCCTCAGACTTAATCCCCATTTTACAGATGAGGTAGCTGAGGCACAGAGAAATTAAGTGACTTCCCCAAGATTACACAGCAAACAAGTGGCAGAGCTGGAATTAGAACCCAGGTCCTCTGGGCTCCCTGCTCTGTGCTCTTTCCACTAGGGGACACTGATTTTCAAATTTCTACGATCTCAACTTCGCTTGAGACAACAGACTATCTTTGATATAAGACAATTTACCCCTGATAGATGGATTTATTTTTTTAAAGGGTTCCAATATTCTAATGAAAGAGAAATGAAAAACAATAAATCTGAGGCATCTAATGGGAAAGTGGAGAGAAAGGCAGAGTGAGGAAAGGAGTTAATCACTTGGTTCCAGACAATTTTGCAGCTGTGGGCAAGGGCTTTTCCTGAGATTTATGGGACAGAAGCAGCATGGTGTAGTGGTTAGAGATAGGCCTGGGAGTCAGAAGGTCATGGGTTCTAATCCCAGCTTTCCCGCTTGTCTGCTGTGTGACCTTGGGCAAGCCATTTAACTTCTCTGTGCCCCAGTTACCTCATCTGTAAAATGGGAAGCGAGATTGTGATCTCCATGTGGAACAGGGACTGTGTCCAAACCAATTTGCTTGTATCCACCCCTGAGCTTAGTATAGTGTTGGGCACACAGATAAATGCTTATCAAATACCATAATAATTATTATTATTATCATTAAGACCTCTCCATTCCTCTTCCCTTGGCAGCATCTAGGAGGTGGAGGACAGCTAGGCAACTTAAGGTACAGAAAGAAAAAGTTTACTCTGGGCCCTTTTCTGTTCTCTTATACTTCACCCCATCTGCCTCTGTCCTCTCTTTCCATTCCACCACCGGGTTCAAGCAAGGATAAAAATGAGGTTTTTCTCATCTCTTAATGACTCACTGTACTGGGTGAAAGACACTCATGAAGATGTCAGGATGCTGTACCTTCTGCATTTCATGTAGCTTCATAGAAATAATTTGAGCAACATAGATAAAATGAAGTCTGATTTTATGTATATATACTGCACTTGCCAACAGCAAGGGGGATGTATTCATCCTGGTGCATACATATTTCCCTACTGTTGGCAAAAAGAGTACAACTTCTATATATTAACTTGAGGAAAAGAACTTTAAACTTGGGGCTCAATGTTATAAAATACTCAACACAGAAATAATGATCCAAATGCAGTTGATGGCCAATACCATTACGCTCTGTGTATCTTTTACTGGCTCTAGGAAGAACTTCCTAGGAACAGCATGGCTCAGTGGTTAAGCAGGAGATAGGCATCACAGAAATTGGGCACTCCAATGCTAATTCTGTTTCCAGTGCTTTCTTTCTGATTCTGGTAAAGTTGCTTCCTCTCATTAAAATTGTAGCTCAAGGCCCACCTCCTCCAAGAAGTTTCTTTGATTAACTCACTCATTTCCCATTTCTCCAGCACAATCCACTGACCCCCTCCTTTCCATTCTCCTCATTCTTGTATTTATTTAAACATATTTATGTTAATTGCATATTTGTCTTCTCTGTTAGATTGAGAGGAACTTGATGACAGGGATTCTTCCAACTATTTTTCTGCATGCCGAGTGCTTTGTCTAGTTCGATACAACCTATGGGTGTTTAATAAATTCTTGTTGCTAGTGAGTACTATATCCAGTTTTCAGAAATCTTACAATATGGCAAAACTAGACCGGCAACATTTTTAGTCAATATAGAGCCTTTACTATGCCGGTATTTCATGACTTAGGTACAACATGACATTTATTGAGTAATGTGAACTGTATGTAAAACACTGTGCTAAGAAGAATAGAGATTTTGTTAATGGAGAGGGTCTTAAGTACTGATAACTGAATCTGTGGATAATCCCCTTTCTCACCTATACAACCCATACATATACCATTGATTTGATAGTTGTTTTGAAGCTACTGGGAGGTTTTTGAAAGGAATTTTAGCAAACACCACAAAGCAGATTTTCATAGAACTATAAATACCTAGAAGAGTGATTTCACAAAAAACACTTTTTTTCCCCTTTTAAATCATTACCATAAATTACAAGTTAGCAAGGAATTAAAAAAAGGTGTATATTCTTTCCTGGGACTTTTACTAGATGGAATTATTTAATTTGGAGAAAATTTACATTAGTTTAACTTTAAACAGTTATTTATCATTACTGCTTTTTCAGGGAAGAGGAAATGTGCTGAACAATATTAGCTAATTCAACTCCACATCTATGAATTTCACATGCAATGAACTTCCAAATGCTTCAGCCTTATGTCATGTCACAAAAAGAACTCATTTCTCTTTCCATTAGGAAGTATATATCCTCTGAGTGATTATAAGTTATTATAGGCACAGGCCTGGGAGTCAGAAGGACCTGGGTTCTAAGCCTATCTCCACCACTTGTCTGCTGTGTGACCTTGGGCAAATTGCTTAAGTTCTCCATGCTTCAGTTACCTCATCTGCAGAATGGGGATTAAGACTGTGATCCCCATGTGGGACATGGGTTGATGGTACCTGGCACATAGTAAGCACTTAGCAAATACCATTAAAAAAAGGTCATATAAGGACAGGATTCACATATTTTTCCTCCACATGACTCTCTGAAGCATTTAGAATCGTACTTGCTTAATAAATATTGATTAGTTTATTGATTGGTTGAGTGCAGCTAAATGGGGGTCTCCTTTGCCTTTCACATTCTTTCCTTTATTCAGTCTTGTACCTGGCTACCTCTTACTCTGCCCCCCGCCCTTTACTGTGTGTATGTTTTCCACTTCCCTAGATAATAACAATAACTTTGGTTTTGTTAAGTGCTTATTCTGTGCTAAACCCTGGGGTAGATGCAATACAAACAGATCCTTCCATCGCACCCTTGTTCCTTTTATAATTTTTGGTTAATAATGTGGTATTAAACACTTACTATGCTCTGGACACTGTGCTAAGCACTGGGATAGATACAAACTAATCGGGTTGGTTACAGTCCCTGTCCCACATAGGGCTCACAGCCTACCCTTTTGTCTTTTCTGCTGTTCTGCTGCCTACTCTCTCTCATTTCCTTCCCTAATTTTTTGTTTTGGATAATGACCAGCATACTCTTTATACTTGTTAACCATTAAATAATTACAATAACTATAATTGTGAGAAGTACCAAATTAATTGCCATTTCAAATTTGATTTGATTTTCCAGAAATACCCACTGGATATTTTGGAAAAGAATGATGCAAACAGAAGTCTTAATTGCAAATTAGCCTTCTCACTGATTTGTAGAAACGTAGCTGAGTTGCCGGTGCTAGAAATTTCTAATTTCTAACACTATATATCACTGAACTGACAGGCAGACTAGGAGAAAGGTATTGAAGTATTCCAAGATAATATTTAATTGAAAACAGCAAATGGCTTCATTCTGTGGGCTGCAAAGAAGAAAAGCAGATAGTGCCTGGGCCTGGAATTCTATAAAGGACCTGGGTTCTAATCCCAGCTCCGTCACTTGTCTGCTATGTGATCTTAGGCAAGTCACTTCACTTCTCTGTGCCTTATTTACCTTATCTGTACAATGGGGATTAAGACTGTGAGCCCCAAGTGGGACAGGGACTGTGTCCAATCCGATTTACTTGTGTTCACCCCAGCCCTTACTATAGTGCCTGGCACATAGTAAGCACTTAAATACCACAGTTATTATTATTATATGAAGTGACTTCCTTGGAGGTAGCCCTTATTCATTCCATTCCTTTTCAAGACTACCTTTGTTTCCCTCCTACCAGACTGAAAATCATAAGATTAGTGATTTAGACATCCCTGCTTTTCTTTCTAATTTCTTACAAAGGTAATAGATTAAAGCTTTGATGAAGCCTAGCACCATTAATTATGGAGGCTATTTACTGTGCAAATTTCCCATGCAGTTTTGAGTGTGCTCCAACACCTTCTGTTTTAATCTGGAACAGTCTGCTGACTGATGATAGAGTGTGAAGCGGATTGGTAATGAAGAAAACTTTCCATTATTCTCTCTCCTGCTCCTACTATCTGTAAATAATTCTTGTTTTTTTTATGGTATTTGTTAAGCACTTCATATGTGTCAAGCACTTTTCTGGAAGTGCTGAGCTGGAAGCAAGTTAATCAGGTCGGGCACAGTTCCTGCCCCATGAGGGGCTCACAGTCTAATTGGAGGGAGAACGGGCATTAAGTCTCAATTTTACAGTAGCGGAAACTGAGGCACAGAGAAATTGTGACTTACCTAAGGTCTCACAGCAGGCAAGTGGTAGAGTTGGGATTAGAATCCAGGTTCTCTGACTCCCAGGCCGGTAGTCTTTCCACTAGGCTATGTTGCTTCCCACACAGTGTCCTTCAGTCTCACTTTTTAGATTGTAAATTCCTCAAGAGCAGGGATTATGTCTTCTACTTTTATTATTATTTAAATTAAAATAGCATTTTATTATAGTCTTCCATATGATTAGTACAGTGCTTCACTCACTGAAGGTGCTCCTTCCAGACGTTTAATTCCCTCCTTAAACCTTCTGTTCCCCACATCTGCCCCATCCCTCTCCCCCTGTGACCTGGCCACCTACTTTATTGAGAAAAATCAAAACCTCAGATGTGATATCTCTCCCCTACCCCTCCCTCCTCCTACCCCTTCTTCAACTCTCCCATCTTTCCCAGGAGTATCTCAAGAGATCTCCTGCCTTCTCTCAAAATCTACACCCTCCACTTGTGCTTCTGACCCCATCCCTTCGCATGTTATCAAAACATTTATCTCCTCCCTTCTTCCCTCCCTAACCACCATCTTCAACTGTTCTCTCTCCAGTGACTTCTTCCCCACTGCTTTCAAACATGCCCATCTCTCTCCTATCCTAAAAATCCCTCCCTTGACCCCACTACTCCCTACAGTTATTGCCCCATCTCCCTCCTACCATTCCTCTCCAAACTCCTTGAGTGAGTTGTCTACACCCACTGTCTCAAGTTCCTCTCCTCCAGTTCTATACTTGACCCCTTCCAATCTGGCTTCCATCCCCTTTGCTCCACAGACACCATCCTCTCAAAGGTCACCAATGATCTCCTTGCCAAATCTAACAGCCTCTACTCCTCGACCTCTCAGCTGCCTTCAACACAGTCAACCATCCCCCTTTCCTGGAAACATTATCCAACCTCGGCTTCATTGACACTGTCCTCTCCCAGTTCTCCTCTCTGGCTGCTCATTCTTAGTCTCTCTCATGGGCTCCTTCTCTGCCTCCCATGCCTTAACTATGGGTGTTTCTCAAGGTTCAGTTCTGGGTCTCCTTCTATTCTCCATTCCCTTGGAGAATTCATTCACTCCCATGTGCCTGGCACATAGTAAATGCTTAACAAATACCATCATTATTATTCTTATGGCTTCAACTACCACCTCTGTGCAGATGATTCCCAAATCTACATCTCCTACCTTATCTCTCTCCCTCTCTGCAGTCTCACACTTCCTCCTGCCCTCAAGACATCCCTATTTGGATATTCTGCTGTCACCTCAAACTTAACATGTCTAAAACAGAACTCCTTATGTTCCCACCCAAACCCCATCCTTCCCCTGAATTGCCCATCACTGTAAACGGCACCACCACATCCTTCCTGTCCCACAAGCCTGTAACCTTGGCATTATCCTTGACTTCTCTCTCTCATTCAATCCACATATTCAATCCACCACTAAATCATGTTGGTTCGACCTTCACAGCATTGCTGAAATCTGCCCTTTCCTCTCCATCCAAAGTGCTACTAAGTTAATCCAAGCATTTTTCCTATTCCAGCTTGATTACTCTATCAGTCTCCTTGCTGACCTTCCTTCTTCCTGCCTCTCCCCACTCCAATCCATAATTAATTCTGCTGCTCAGATCGTTTTTCTACAAAAATGTTCAGGCCATGTTTCCCCACTCCTCAAGAAACTCCAGCAGCTGCCCATCCACCTTTGCATCAAACAGAAACTCAAAGCACTCAGTCACCTTGCCCCCTCATATTTCACCTCACTACTTTTCTACTATAACCCAGCCCACACACTTAGCTCTTCTAATACTAACCTTCTCTTATCTTGTCTTAGGCTGTCAAGTTTTCTCCAACCCATAGCAATGCCATGGACACATCTCTCCCAGAACAACCCACCTCCACCCGCAATTGTTCTGGTAGTGTATCCAAAGGGTTTTCTTGGTAAAAATACAGAAGTGATTTACCACTGCCTCTTTCCATGTAGTAAACTTAAGTCTCCACCCTTGACTCTCTCCCATACCGCTGCTCCCCAGCATAGGTGAGTTTTGACTTGTAGCAGATTGCCTTCCACTCGCTAACTACTCCCCGAGCTAGGAATGGAATGGGTATGCATCTGCTTGACTCTCCCTCCCATAGTCAGGACTGGTAGAGTACTGGAAACTCTCCAGGTGCAACTTTGAGAGGGGGCTAACCTTCTTCCTGTACCTCAGTCTTGTCTATCTCACAGCCGACCTCTCACCCACATCCTGTTTCTAGCAAGGAACACCCTCCCTCTTCATATTTGACAGATAATTACTCTCCCCACCTTTAAAGCCTGATTGAAGGCACATCTCCAAGAGGCCTTCCCTGACTAAGCTCTCTTTTTCTTTTCTTCAGCTCCCTTCTGTGTCACCATGACTTGCTCCCTTTATTCATCCCCATTCCTAGCCCCACAGAAATTTATGTACATATCTGTAATTTAATTTATTTACATTAATGTCTGTCTCCCATTCTAAACTGTAAGCTCACTGTGGGCAGGGAATGTGACTGATATGGTTGTACCGTATCCTCCCAAGCACTTAGTATAGTGCTCTGCACACAGTAAGGGTTAAATAAATAGGATTGACTGACTGACAATAAATACCGATTGATTAGAAAGAAGCAGCATGGCCTAAAGAAAGAGCATGGACCTGGGAGTCGGAGGACTTGATTTCGAATTCTGGCTCTGCCAAATGCTTGCTGTGTGACCTTGGGCAAGTCACTTTACTTCTCTATGCCTCAATTTTCCTGTTCTCCCTCCTCTTTAGACTGTGAGCGTGAGATAGGAACTGAATCCAACCTAATTAACTTTTACCTGCCCCAGAGCTTAGAACTGTGTTGACACATATTAAGTGCTTAACTAATACTATAAAAAAATAGGATGGGTCCCCTACACCCTTTTCTTCAAAGTTATATTCTTTTACTCAGCTTTCTTCATTGCGTAGTAGTCTAGTTATATTCCTACTTATCTGGTCCCATACTGGCTCCAGCTTCATCATAAACAGAGAGAAAATTGAGTATTGTGTCTAACCTGATTAGCCTCTATCTACCCAGGTGCTTAGTATAGTGCCTGGGACATAGTAAGTGCTTAACAAATACCTTTGAAAAAAATAGTTGGCCAGGTCATCTGGGTGAGAGATGGTGGGGGACAGGAATTAAAGAGAGAGATAAAAATCAGAAGCAGATGGTACAGGCAATGAGCAAGGGATTCAGTAAGGGGGAAATATTGTTTCCAGGTAGTAATGAGGGAAGTGTTAAAGCGGGTGAGGATGGGTTTGAGAGGGACAAAATAGACCTTGTGTCCAGATTTCTGCCAGCAGCGCGACCACCTGATTGGAGAAAGCAAACTGTGCAGGTGATCCAGGACTGCAAGCTGGTGGTACAAATGACCATTATAATTGCTAATTACAGACCCTGAGTCCCCAAAACACTCTCCTTGGGATTGGGAAATTGACAATGTTGACAGTGGTAGCAGTTTCAGTAAAGTGGCTATTCATTTAGTTTTATACCAGACAGTCCAGTTTTCAGCAGTCTGTCCCCAGCTGAATACAGATATGGTACCTTTATGTCCAGTATTTTATTTTTAAATGCCAAGCCTCCTTCCTCAGTTCCTGCCATCGAGTTCAGTGGCTGGGCAGTGGTACTTGAGTTCAGAGGGATCTGGGTAGGGAATGCATTGGCTCTGGAGCAAGTTGGGGGACAAGAGGTACCTCCCACGCCCACCGGAGAATTTCTAGATTCAGGTGGGCTGCCACAAAATGATGCATATGACATCACATATCATGCTGTATGCCTGGATTTAATGTGTATGAGGTCATGTGCATCTCGGTGTCTGCAATCTGCATGGGCCATCAGTGGCCACCTTAGTTTGCTTCAGTGCCTAGGGGTGAATGTCCTTTTCCAGGGAAGTGGTAACAAGAACTTCTAGAAGAGGAACTGTGACATCTATGGCCTGCTTAGTGGCTAAGTTGTTAGTAGTTAGTGGCTACTATGACTTCCCTTCTAGAACTCCTACCCCTATCAGCTCCCATTTTCCCTATAGCATTGAAGCATCAGTTCCAAGTCACCACCACCACCTCACCCCATCTAGTGTGGGTAGGTAATGCTGTCACAGTTTGGGAGAAGTGTCAAACATGGGAGAACCCAGGATAACAGCTGTCTTAGATCTTGTACCACCCTTGAGCCAGGCTCTAGAAGCAGTATGACCTAGTGGAAAGAACTTGGCTTTAATCCCAGTTCTAATCCTGGCTTGGCCACGTGTTGCCCGCTCTGTGATCTTGGGCAAGTCGCTTAACTCCTTTGTCCCTCAGTTTCCCTCAGCTGTAAAATGGGCACTCAATACCTGGTGTCCCTCCTACTTACACTGTGAACCCCAAGTGGGACAGGGACTGTGCCCGACCTGATTCTTCAGCATCGTCATCATCAAAGGTATTTGTTGAAAGTTGACTATGTGCAGAGCACTGTACTAAGTGCTTGGGAGAGTACAGTACAACAGAATTGACAGACACATTCCCTGCCCTCAACAAGCTTATATCACAGGGCTTAAATACTATTATTATTTTTAATATTACTCAGGATATCTGGTTCTGACTGTTAGTTTCAATCCTCTGTAGGGATATAAGAGAGGAAGACAGAGGAAGAGAAAGGAGAGGGGTGTTTTGCAACAGATATTCAATCAGAAAAGATTCAGGACATTGAGAGGGGCACGATGGGAGGTAGGAAAAGTAGCACCAATGAGAAATATATTGCTCTCTGTGCTGACCCAGATCTTAGGTCTGTATTTTTGTTCCCTCTTCATTTTTCTTACCACTATGGAGAAAATCCTTCTGTTGACTTTAAAGCTGCTGAAGTACTTGTCACCTACTGGTTCAGGCTTTGATAGCATAGGAACCGTGGGGCTTAAATGGGTAGGACCCTTTATCCTGTTTTAGATGCATCCTGAAAGAAGAAATTTCTTTTACACTGCACGTGACAAATATTAAATGGACGAATGGTCTAAGGGGACTTTCTCTGAACAGTATTCAGTTCTAAAATGACGCACTTATCACAGTGTTAAAATATTTGCTTATGGATGTGGAAAATATATTTCACAAACTGCCTTTTATTCATTAGTGACAAATATAAAGTGAGTATTCAATCTCTTGAGGACTGCAGTATTCTCATAGCCTAAAAATTACAGAAGCGATTGGTATTTTTCCTCCTACAAGCATTCCTCTCAATCAAGAAAAAAGTCACCTGTGTTCAATAATGCTCAGAGAAATTATTATGCATATAATGTGCCAGCAGAGAGAATGGAAGCAATCAGATATAAGCCAGCTGCATAGATCTCCTTGAAAGCAATGAATATAGTAAATGAATGCTAGTAATTATAATTCCATAGCTTTCTGATAGGTTCTGTTTTAATTTCATGAAATAAAACTAAATGATCAAATTGAATATTCAAACATCTGAATTTCACAAGTCGCAAAGATCACTTTTTATGGAAAGAAAGAAAACACTTTAGCTCTGGCTGAACCCAGGTATACTAGTACTCCTTGTAAAAGATTTATCTGTTTTATTCTTATTTGGGACACTGTAACAGTTTATAGTTTTTGTCACACATTCAGTATACAATACAAGGATGTTTAGACAAACTGCTCTATTCCTTGGTAGCATGAAAATACATCTGAGAGATAAAATTTAAAAAAAAAAGTGCCCCCTAAATGCTAATACAACATTTGGGGAGTAAAACAGTAGTAAAATAATACCAAGGTTAGGTCTCACTTAAAACGATGATTCCTGTCTATCATTTACAACACAGTGTGTCTGTTTATTGTATTGTACTCTCCCGAGTGCTTAGTAAAGTGCTCCGCTCCCAGAATGCGCTCATTAAATGCGATTGAATTAATTAGACTTGTTTTCAGAAGTAGTGCGTGGATCTGATATCACTGCTGCCTAAAATTCAAGACTTTGGGGGCCAAGGAAAGGGGTTTAAGCTATTGATTTCCATTTTCAGCTGCTCTGAGCAGGGCATGATTAGTCACAGGGGGTGATGAGGCTTATGCCCTGGGCCCTGGGTCCCAGGGGACCTGTAGTGACTCAGGAAGGTCTCGTTAAAGCACCGCCATGGGTGATGCTACCACTGCACGTTTCCACCATCATCTTCCTCCTCCCACCTTCATTTCCCATCTTCCCTCCCCCCACTTCACCCCCAACAGTTTACTTCTGCTACCTTCTCCCACTTAGCTTGGTTTATGTGAGAAGCAGCGAGACTTAGTGGGAAGAGCAAGGGCTTGGGAGTCAGAGGTTGTGGGTTCTAATTCCGACTCTGCCACTTAGCTCTGTGGCTTTGGGAGAGTCACCGAACTCCTCGTTGCCTCAGTTACCTCATCTGTAAAATGGGGATTAAGACTGTGAGACAACCTGATAACCTTGTATCTACCCCAGCGCTTAGAACAGTGCTTGGCATGGAGTAAGCACTTAACAAATACCATCATCATCATCATCCCACAGAGCCTCCAGGCATCTCCCAGCTTCCCGCTTCTGCCAGTGCCTGGGCTGCTACTGCCATGGCTCAGTGTATCCTTAAGAGTATCCCCTCCTGAAGCTGTCTAGGCTGCTGCTGCTACTAAAGTACCTGGGAGGGTTGGGGGTGGGGGGGATGTGTGTGTGTGTGTGTGTGTGTGTGTGTGTGTTTTCCAGAGTTTTGGAGCTAGGGAGAGCTGCGATCTGGCTTATTTGAAGGGAGAAGGCATTACAATCTGGGTGGAGAGGTACATCACAGTGTGATGATGCAATCATGCTACACTCTGTGTGACCTCACCACACCACAGTGTGTGCAATGTCACATCTGCGTCAAGGATCTCAAGGAGGCTTCATGAGACCCTCAACTCCCAAGCTGAAACGTTCTTAGATCTGGCTAAGAGCCAGAATCAGACCTAAAGCTATAATTATTATGGTATTTAAGAGCTTACTATGTGCTAAGCACTGTTCTAAGCACTGAGGTAGATACCCCTTATCCCTCTTGGCTCTCCTTCTCATAAAACTACCTCTAAATATGTAGCGATCTGGTGAAGTGCCTGGATTTGCCCTATTATAAAGCTGACCATGTTTTCTCTGATATTGTAAGGGAAATGAAGAGGATGGGCTTTTATTAGCTTTCTTTATAGATGTTTTCAATTTTTTAAGGCCTTTATTGTCATAGTTGTGCTTCATAATAAGTAGGTCACTCTAATAGACTACATAGAGATGAGGAAAATGAGGTTGTTGCTAGCCATGCCAGCCCTATTAAACATATTCTAAATGCGTGTGTGTGTGTGCACACAAACATAAAATATGTGGGGTTTATGTGCCCTAAATTTTCTGATATGGACTAATTAACGTCGAACCTCATTTTCCTGATGTATGCATAAATAGGGAGCTTTGAATATGCACAAAAGTGCCCATTTGGATGTGTGCATGACATCACTCCTGGTTCTGGTACTGCAATGTTGCACAGGGAGAGAATTGTCAGGTGCGGATATTTCCTGCCAGAGTGGGAATTAGGTAGGTGGAAACACACAGTCACGAAATGACATCCTGGCTTCCCCAATTTACACTTTTCCTCCCCTGAAACAACCTGCAAACTCCCTCCCCAAATTTCAGACCTGATCTGTTCCCTCCCCAAACCCATATCTAGTCTCTACTACTCAGAGGCCCTGAGGCAACCTCTCAGTCCACCCGCCCTGCCAGCAGACCCACTCTCCACTGGCTCTGGTTGCTCGGCTTGGGGAGATGAGGGAGAATGCCGCTGGAGAGCTGAAGGTGCTGCAGTAGGAGCCGAGAAATGCTAGGGGAATCAGGAAGAGCTCCGGATCCTGGGTGGAGGAGGCAGGGAAAGTCCTGGAAAGTCCAGAGGAGTGCTTTCCTTCCTTCCCCTCCTTCTTTCTCTCTCTCCCTCTCTCCTGCCATTGCCCAGTGACATGATACTTAGTGTGATGTAGTGATGTTGCAGACATCACGTGAGGGGCTCTAGAAAACCAAATATCCTGGAACCTATATAAGGCTTAATTCAGCCAAGAAGGCAGGAGCTGCATCCTTGCAAAACCTTGTGTTAAGGAAAACTTGTGGTGTTGTCCTCACAGAATCTGATTAGTGTACAACCATTTCTTCTAACACTGCATCACACTGTATTTGGATACAGGCTCAACTTGTCACAAGAACATTCTAATAGACTAAACATTCTCTCTAATAGCCTTCCAGCCCAAACACTTAGAGTTTTAGGCTAGAACTGGAAGCTCATTGTGGGCAGGGAACTTGACTACCAACTCTATTATATTGTACAATCGTATTTATTGAGCACTTACTGTGTGCAGAGCACTGTGCTAAGCTCTTGGAATGTACAATTTGGCAACAGATAGAGACAATCCCTGCCTAACAACGGGCTCACAGTCTGAACAACAGGCTCTCCCAAGGGCTTAGTACAATGCTCTGCACTCAATAAGCACTCAATCAATATGATGGACTGATTGTTTTGCAGAACTGAGTGTACCTGTAACAGATATGTGAGGCAGCTTAGCCTAGTGGAAAGAACATAGGACTGGGAGGTGGGAGACCTGGGTTCTAGACCCAGCTTCACTAGCTTTCTGGATGACTTTAGGCAATAATTAATAACAATTATGTAACTTGTTAAATGCTTACTCTGTGCCAAGCACTGTTCTAAGCACTGAGGTTCTAAACTCCTCTCGAATCTCCAGGACTTTCCCCGCCTCTTCCACACAGTAAGTTAATCAGGTTGGACACAGTTGCTCACACTCTTAATCCCTATTTTACAGATGAGGTAACTGAGGTCCAAGGTCACACAGCAGACACGTGGCAGAGCCAGGCAGGATTAGAACCCAGGTCCTTCTGACTCCCAGGCCCGTGCTCAACCTACTAAGCAAGTCATTTCTCTGTGCCTTAGTTTCCTCATCTATAAAATGGGGAAAAAATACTTGTTCACTCTCTCTTTTAGCTTGTGAGCCCCAGGTGGGACCGTAGCCACACCAGCTTTTAGCACACAGTAAGCACTTAGTTAATATCATCATTATATATGGAATCTAGAAGGCAGAAAACATGGTCTCAGTGACAACATGTTATGGTCTATATTCTTTTAAATTTATTTCAGATTTTGGGGGAGTTTTTTTTTTAGCAACTAGCCATAAATGAAACTTGTTTTTTAATCCAATTCATTCTTGTAGGAATCTCTAGAATGATCTAAACAAGAAAAGCTAAACTACCGTTATTTGCCACATTACACTTTTTAAAAATTATTTCCTTAGAATTTTCAAAGATGAAAATAATCCCTATCAAACTGCTAAGCTTAGGAGATCATACTTTTATTTGATAACTATTTTGCAAAAATTAGGAAAATAGCATGAATTCCTGCCTCTAAATGGTTTATAATTCATTCTGCAAGTGCAAAGCTCTAGCTGTCATTTTGTTCCCAGTATGAGAGTTACACTTTTCAGTCCATTCCATAAGCTGTTATCAAATCAGATGAGGTCAAAAACTAGGGCAGAACTTTAGTATGAAGCAGCGTGGCTCAGTGGAAAAGAGCCTGGGCTTCGGAGTCAGAGGTCATGAGTTCGACTCCCGGCTCTGCCACTTGTCAGCCGTGTGACTGTGGGTAAGTCACTTAACTTCTCTGTGCCTCAGTTACCTCATCTGTAAAATAGGGATTAAGACTGTGAGCCCCATGTGGGACAACCTGATTACCCTATATCTACCCCAGTGCTTAGAACAGTGCTCTGCACATAGTAAACGCTTAACAAATACCAACATTATTACTATTTATTTTGTCACTTGACACCTGAAGAGTATCAGCAAACCAGTGAGTGACTGGAGGCTGTCACTGGTCCATGACAAAAGGTGTCTTGTATTTATCTGGGGCAATCTATGCCCCACCTTTTTACATGAAAAAATTGTGAATTGACTCCTTGGCCACTATTTCCAAGTTTAAAGGTCCGTGAAGCTGAAATCATGTCCAACTTGTCCCAAAGTAGTAATTGCACTGGGCTTGCTAGTAAGATACCACCAAACCCAAAAAGGAATGATATAATTCTATATCCTTTTTTCCTCCAAATAAATGTCATTTCAATAGCATAAGTCCACCACCTCCTCAGAACTGAAAAAGCAATAAAGCAGTTTCAATGTGCTATAAGAAAGGACTAGGGTGAGATAGCAGAAGATATACCAATCTTCTGGGGAACAATCAGAAGAAAAATTGATCTAATATAAGTCTTTTCAGCCCTACACACTCACAACAGTAGAGCACTGAAAGGATCTTACTATATCATTAGGGCATTTTCTCTCCCAATCAATCAATCATGGTATTTATTGAGTGCTTACCATGTGCAGAGAACTGTCCTAAGTGCTTGGGAAGGTTCTCTTCCCTTATTGACCCCCATGCCCATTACCCTCATCAGCTGTTCGGACATTTAACTCCCTCCTCAGGACCCCCTGTTCCTCCCCCATCCCTCACCCCCAGTGATCTAGCCACCTACTTCATTAGGAAAATTAACACCATCAGGTCTGAGCTCCCCCAAATCACCCCTCCCCCTCCTCGATCCCCCCTCCTCTCGACCCCCTCTTCTATTTTCCCATCCTTTCCAGCAGTATTTTCAGAGGAGATCTCCTCCCTCCTGTCAAGTGCCATCCCCTCCACATGCGCTTCAGACCCCATTTCCTCCCACCTTATAAAAACTCTTGCCCCTTTCCTCCTCCCCTCCTTAACTTTCATCTTCAACCGCTCACTCTCCAACAGCTTCTTCCCCTCTGCCTTCAAACATGCCCATGTCTCCCCCATCCTAAAAAAACCCTCTCTTGACCCTACTTCCCCTTCCAGTTATCATCCTATCTCCCTCCTACCCTTCCTTTCCAAACTCCTAGAACGAGTCATCTACACTCACTGCCTTGAATTCCTCACCTCCAACTCTCTCCTGGATCCCCTCCAATCTGGTAGCAATTTGGATGGAGAGGAAAGGGTAGATTTTATTGATGTTGTGAAGGTAGGTAGAACTGACAGGATTTGGTGACAGATCATGTATGTGGATTGAATGAAAGAGATGAGTAGAGGATAATGTCCAGGTTATATCCTCTAATCCACCGAGACTGCCCTCTCAAAGGTCACCAGTGACCTCCTTCTAGCCAAATCCAATGACTCCTACTCTATCCTAATCCTCCTTGACATCTCGGCTGCCTTTGACACTGTCGACCATCCCCTTCTCCTCAACACATTATCCAACCTTGGCTTCACTGACTCTATCCTCTTCTGCTTCTCTTATCTCTCTGGCCGTTCATTCTCAATCTCCTTCACGGGCTACTCCACCCCTTCCCATCCCTAACTTTAGGGGTTCCTCAAAGATCTGTTCTGGGTTCCCTTCTATTCTCTATCTATACTCACTCTCTTGGTGAACTTATTCGCTCCCATGGCTTCAACTATCATCTCTATGCAGATGATACTCAAATCTATATCTCCTTCCCTGATCTCTCTCCCTCCCTTCAGGCTGGCATCTCCTCCTGCCTTCAGGACATCTCTACTTGGATATCCTCCCGCCACCTAAAACTCAACATGTCCAAGACAGAGCTCCATATCTTCCCTCCTAAACCCCTTCCTCTCCTTGACTTTCTCATTGCTGTGGATGGCACTACCATCCTTCCCGTCTCAAAAGCCCACAACCTTGGTCTCATCCTTGATTCCACTCTCTCATTCACCCCACATATCCAGCCCATCACCAAAACCTGCTGGTCTCACCTTCACAACATCACCAAGATTCCCCCTTTCCTCTCCATCCAAATCGCTACCTTGTTAATACTATCACTCGTCATATTCCGACTGGATTACTGCATCAGCATCCTTTCTGATTTCCCAACCTCCTGTCTCTCCCCTCTTATTCCGACTGGATTACTGCATCAGCATCCTTTCTGATTTCCCAACCTCCTGTCTCTCCCCTCTTATTCCGACTGGATTACTGCATCAGCATCCTTTCTGATTTCCCAACCTCCTGTCTCTCCCCTCTTCAGTCTATATTTCACTCTGTTGCCTGGATTATCTTTTTACAGAAATGCTCTGGGCATGTCACCCTCCTCCTCAAAAATCTCCACTGGTTGCCTATCAACCTCTGTATCAAGCAAATCTCCTCATCACTGGCTTCAAAGCTCTCCATCACCTTGTCCCCTTTTACCTCACCTCCCGTCTCTCCTACATCCCAGCCCGCACACTCTGCTCCTCTGGTGCTAACCTTCTCACTGTGCCCCCTTCTCTCCTGTCCCGCCGTCAACAGCTACCTCTGGACTGGAATGCCTTCCTTCCTCAAATCAATCAATCACACTTCCTCTCTTCACAGCCCTACTGAAGGCTCACCTCCTCCAAGAGACCTTCCCAGACTAAGCCTTCCCTTTTCCTCAGCTCCCCCTCCTCTCCATGTTGCCCCAACTTGCTCCCTTTGCCCTACTCCCCCCCCACCCAAAGCACTTGTGTATATGTATGTACATATCTATAATTCTATCTATTTACTTAATGCCTGTTTACTTGTTTTGATGTGTATATATCTATAATTCTATTTATTTATACTGATGCCTGTTTACTTGTTTTGATGTTTGTCTCCCCCATTCTAGACTGCCTGTTGTGGGCAGGGATTGTCTCTATTGTTGAATTGTACTTTTCAAGCACTTAGTACAGTGCTCTGCACACAGTAAGTGCTCAATAAATACGATTGAATGAATGAATTAATGAATACAATGCAACAGAGTTGGTAGGCAGGCTCCCTGCCCTCAAGGACCTCACAGTCTAGAGGAAGAGAGAGACTTTAAAATAGATAACAGATACATATATAGGTGCTGTGAGGCTGAGGGTGGGGTGAATATCATGCATGTTCAGGGTATAGATCCAAGTGCATTGGGAACCCAGAAGGGAAAGAGAGTGGTCTCTTGGAGGAGATATGATTTTAATAAGGCTTTGAAGGTGGTGGTCTGTCCTATATGAAGAGGGAGGGAGTTCTAGGCCAGAGGAAGGACATAGGCAAGGGGTCAGCAGCAAGACTGATGAGATCAAGGTACAGTGAGTAGGTTGGTGTTAGAGGAGCAAAGTGTGTGGATTGGGGTGTAGTAGGAAATCAGTGAGGTAAGATAGGAGGCGGTCAAGCTGACTGAGTGCTTTAAAGTCAATGGTAAGGTGTTTCTGTTAGATGCAGAGGTGGATGGGCAACCACTAGAGATTTTTGAGGAGTGGCAAGATGTGGACTAAATTTTTTTTTTAGAAAAATGATCCAGACAGCAGAGTGTGAACTGGAGTGGGGAGAGATAGGAGTCAGGGAAGTCAGCTAGGAGGCTGATGCAGTAGTCAATGTGCAATAGGATAAGTGCTTGGATCAATGTAGTAGCAATTTGGATGGAGAGGAAAGGGTGGATTTTATTGATGTTGTGACAGTAGGTAGAACTGACAGGATTTGGTGACAGATCAAGTATGTGGATTGAATGAAAGAGATGAGTAGAGGATAATGTCCAGGTTATAGGCTTGTGAGACAGGGAGGATAGTGATGTTGTCTATAGTGATGGTAAGGATTTGGGAGTTCTCCATTTACATACCTCTCTCTCTTCTCACACACACACACACACACACACACACACACACACACACACAGATGCTAGGAGACAGAGACTCATCTAAGACAACATCCTTCCTAGGGGAGAGGCAACAGTGGTAGGAATAAGTAAGAATAAAAATGATTCCTGCTGTTGCCACTACTAATACCAGAAATTCCCAGTCAGAAATTTCCTCTTCTCCCATGACCTGCTAAGAATGCCACACTTCCAAGCTTGGCTCGTGTGAATTGGATCACTCAGCTGTCAATTCATGGTTCTGGAGATAGTAGCTGAATGTCCCTTTATCAATGAAATACTCCCACTTCCTTTCCAGTTAAGATGTCTCAGAGAAGCCCAATTTCACTTAGGGAAGCTACGTTCAGGGATTGAAAGACAGAATTTTGAAATAGCTTCAAATTTGCTCGTAATTGCCACTGCATATGTACTACCCTTTGTGGTCCCCTTTGATAGTTTGATTTGTTTCATAGCAATTTCCATGGCTATTTTCCAGTATAATTTTCCTGAAAATGATCATTGCAAAAAACAACTTAATTTTTCATTTTAAATAGCAATAGTTCTGGTACTACTTCTCTCCATCACAGAATCAATGCAATACAATAACAATAAGTGGTTTGGTAAAGTTAACTACTCAGTGATTGTCAAGATATTATTCTAACTGAACTAAAAAAAAATAGCAACTGAAGCTTTGTAAAGGTGACACTGAAAGATTTTCTTTCATAAACTGAACTCCAATGTGGTCTTGACTGACAAATATACAATCAATTCGATATAATGAAAATGAACCAAAGCTTTTGAACATTTATGAAAAGAAATATCAGATTTATTGCCTGAAGTTATGATTCTTGCCTTCCTTTTTCGAGATGACAGAAGGGTTTTTTTGTTGTGTGGTGTTTGTTTTGTGGCAGTGGATGGGACCAAATGAAGAAGCCTTCACAAAGCTTTAATTTCCCTCTAGATTAATATGGTTTCATTTACTGAATTTTGGGCATGTTTTTTATTCCCAGAAGGTCTTTGGTAGAAAGTCTAGTTCATTAACTGCTGTTCTCAACCATCAAAAGATTATGGATTGATAGAGTCTGACTTCTTTCTGAAAAGATCTAAGTGTTCATGTAGGCACCTGGGATTTATTTTGAACCTGTCGGGAGAACAAAGAGTAGGCCTTTCAGGATGTGAGACTTCCAGTAGGCAAGGCAAAGATGCAGACAGAGAAGTTCAGCCAGGGATGCAGCCGGAGCCAGAGAACTACAGAGATAAACAGGCAGATAAAAGAGACAGATTTACCTGCTCTTTTTATTAATGGTATTTGTTAAGCGCTCACTATGTGCCAGGAACTGTAATAAGTGCTGGGGTAGATACAAGCTAGCCAGGTTGGACACAGTTCATATCTCACATGGGGCTCACAGTCTTAATTCTCATTTTACATAGGAGGTGACTGAGGCACAGAGAAGTGCTGTAGCTTACCCAAGGTCATACAGCAGACAAGTGGCGGAGCTGGGATTAGAACCCAGGTTCTCTGACTCCCAGGTCCGTGCTCTTTCCAGTAGGCCAAGCTACTTGTGCTCTTCCTTTTCAAATCTTCTGCCAGAGAGAGGGGTTATTTGGTCCATCCTCAGCCCTGAGTGGGAAAAGGAGTAAAGAGGGACACAGTAATGTAGTGCGTTCTCCATTACAACAAGATCTGAGTTTCTTTCCTCAGTCAGCAACTGTCTCCTGATTTAGATTTTGTTAAGTAACTCACATAAATGAAGAGTTTTTTACTTCATCATGCTTTCACGTGGTGGAGTGTCAAGTTCACCAGCATTTTCACCTCTAGCAACTACTAAAAAATTAGGTCTAGACTATAGTAGAGTTCAACTACAGAAAAAGATTTAAACTGATAGTAGGGGTTTATGCTTCGTTTCAGTTTATCATTAGCTGGCAGTCTTGCTATGGAATGTGAAATACTCACTTCTTGAAATGAAAGGCTAATAAGCTTACCAGGGTAAATCAGTTTAAACCCTTGGTTAACTGAAGAAGCCAAAATGTACCTTGATTGGTTGGGGGTTTTTTTGTTTTTTTTTTTTTTTTTGATACATAGCTACTCGCTTAAGGATGATAGAACAAACATATTTAATAAACTCATGGGTTTCCTAGGGAATACTGAGGATAAGAAGATGTCAATTAGAATGTTCATGAGTGTAAGATATGCTAGGGACTATGTTATTTTCCTTTGTAAACTGAGCTGAAATGAAAACTTTTATTTGTCAAAAATGGCATTTTTCTTACCCATCCACTGTTATTGAATGGCCACAGCATGCAGGAGTTATCTTCTATGTCTCAAGTGTGTTGATGAAATTTTAGCCTTGACATTATTTCTGCAGTAAATGAAAAGAGTGGAGAAAAGTGACTTGGGAGCTCTCATTACTCAGTATTGCTTATTACTCCCAAAGCAAAATAGTCAGCAGTTTTAGACTAAAACTGCTTCAAAGAAGAAAAACCCTGAAAAAATATATTTTATCAGATACTATACAGTTAAAGTCATATTTGAAATGATCAAAGTAAGACAAACTGGGACGGAAATGATTAGGAAATTGAAAGTGCTTTTTTAATTCACATGCTACATCGAGGTGGAATGTGTGAAATTTCAGATATTTTAATTTCTTCAATTTTACTTCTTTAAAAAAAACCTATGGGCTCAGGTAAAGAGGCTAGTCAGAAGTATTCCATAAGAAAAGAATATTAGGCTGTGGTCACTTTGTGGGGGAAGATGGGTCCTGCAAGTAAGAAATCTTCATATGCCCTTTACAATGTACTGCACCCCGGCTTGCCTACTTGCTCATTACACTCCATGCTCCAGGAGGACTGACAGGGAAGAGCGGGGCAAGTTGGGCTGCACAAACCACTATCACTTTAATCAATTCCTTCATACAGGTTCCCAGTTCTTAACTCTCAGAATGGAAAGTTACCCATTGTTCTAAACAGGAGACTACATCCATCATCGCAAGGAGAGAGCATTCTGCAACAGATTTACCTCACTAAAATTACCTTAAGTTTTTGTCAATTCAAAAACAAGCTCCTGGAGAATAAAGAAACATGGAAGATACTTTGTGACAAAACCATGGCAGCCCTTTTCAATCAGTTGGTGGTATTTATTGAGCCTTTACTGTGCACAGAGCACTGTACTAAACGCTTAGGAGAATACAATATAGCAGAGTTGGTAGACATTCAATTCAGTCATATTTATGATGCGCTTACTGTGTGCAGAGCACTATACTAAGCACTTGGGAAAGTACAATACAAGAATAAACAATGACATTCTCTGCCCCCAGTGAGCTTATGGTCTAGACATTTGCCCTGGCCACCGGGAGCTTACATTCTAGACAGTGAGGCAGGCATTAAAATAAATGATGGATATGTACATAATTGCTGTGGAGCTGAGGAATGGGGGAAATATCAAGTGCTTAAAGGGTACAGATCCAAGTGCATAGGCGATGCAAAAGGGAGTGGGAAGAGGGACAATGAAACCCCAGGTTCGAATATCTATCAAGATGGCCAGGAGTCACCGACAAGATTAGTTGGATGGAAATTTCTTAGCTCAAAGAGCTACTTGCAGCAAAGTAAGGAATTCATCAACACCACCTTGTAGTTCCTAATGACTGTAACACAATGGAGACAGGCAGTGGTGGGATGCCAAGGCTGAAGAGATCCAGGGATAGAGTAGTATTGGTATTTCTTGAGTGCCCACTGAATGCAATACAATCAGTCATATTTATTAAGCGCATACTGCGTTTAGAACACTGTACTAAGCATTTGAGAGAGTACAATACAGCAGAATTGGTAGACACGTTCTCTGCCCACAGTGATGCAAATGATCAGTCGATGGTATTGGATGCTAGTTATGTGCAGAACTCTGGGTGTATAACACTTAATAAATGGAGGAGACAGACATTAAAATATTTACAAATAAGGTAATCAGAATAAATGATTGATTATGCATATATGCACAAGTTCTGAAGAGTATAAACAAGTAAGAGTATGTTAGTGTGATGGATTGATATGAGCTGAGGTATTGGGAGTTAAATGCCAATCAACTGTGGTATTTAATTGCTTACAATGTACCAAGCACTGTATTAAGCACTGGGGTAGAGACAAGATGATCAGGCCAGACACAGTCCCTGTCCCCCAAGCGGTTCACAGTCTAAGTAGGAGCGAAGCGGTAGAACAGGCATTGAATCCCCATTTTACAGATGAGAAAACTGAGGCTTAGAGAAGCTAAGTGACTTGCCCAAGGTCACACAGCAGTCAGATTTCAGAGCTGTGATTGGAACCCAGATCTTCTGATTCTCAGGTCCATACTTTTTCCACTAGGCAATGCTGCCATCCCCAGCTGATCCCAGGTTCTGTGAACTTAATCCTGGTCCTCCCAAACCTTGGTGATTCCAAAGTCAGACACCACTTTTGTCTCTCCCTGCAGCTTCAGACCCTGTTCTGAAACACCCAGCTCCAAAGTACATTTTGAGTGAAGAGGTTATGATCATCCCTCCCCTTTATTCTCATTACCCAACTTGTGTGAAACAGATACAGAGGATCTATAAACTGGTTAAATAGGATATAAATATGAAATGTGTCCACATTTGTCAATAGATGCATGTATTGTGCTCAACAGGGTTAAAGGAAAGAACATATAGCGTTTAAAGGCAGAAAAGGCTATAAGGTATACTGAAAAAGGTATCATTTTGTAACCCAGAAAGGAAGCAGTGTGGTTTTGGCATATCAGACAATAGCAGTGAAATAAGGCAGTACATGAAGTAAAGCCAAAGGGAGGAAATTCAGGTAACATTAAATCACTTAACTGGCTTATACATTTATTCATGCAGAAATTGGGATCTCAGAGAGAGTTAAGTTACAAGTCAGCACTATTTCCACCATGTGACCCACATTGCTAATATAGAAATACAGCCCTAAGGGAACAAGTACCTGATTTGGGAAAACAGAGTTTTCTACTCCATGTCATGAGGAAGTATTTCACCACTCATTTATTTTAGGGAACAGCCTACATTTATCGAGGACATTCCAGCTTGGCATATACATATATGTTTCTCTGTCCTTCATTTTTTAAGATGACAGGGAGTCCTATTCATGCATGTGACCGGAACTAAAAAAGACCATTGTGTAACTGACACACCTTGCCATGTTGTTTGCGTGACAACATACTGTAGTTCTGTGCTGCCTTAATTGGTCTGTCACTCTTTGAGCCTGTCAACTGGTGGGTGTAGATGGATACATAACCTGGAATTTTTTTCTTTACAGAGCCAGTTCTGCAGAGTTATTCATAATCACTTCCAAGTCTTCATGCACTTATTCTTCAAGAGTGCAGTCGTCATTCCAGGATGACTGTCTCGAATAATTTTGATGAGGTGTTGAGCTTGTAGAGTCGGAAGAGTTTGTTAGTGGATCAGAAGCTTCCAGATCCTTTGTTGTTTCCTCAGGTGGGGTGAAATGCCCCTAACAGTCAATCAGTGGTATTTATTGAGCACTTACTTTGTGCAGAGCACTGTACTAAGTGCTTGGGATAGTCCAATGCAACAGAATTAGCAGACATGTTCCCTGCCCATAAAGTGCTCACAGTCTAGAGGACTAACACATAACTCTACTTTTCTCCAGAGATCAATCAACCAAAGCAGCATAGCCTAGTGGATAGAGCACAGGCCTGGGAGTCAGAAGGGCATGGGTTCTAATCCTGGCTTTGCCATTTATCTGTTGTGTGACCTTGGGCAAGTCACTTCACTTCTTTGTGTCTCAGTTACCTCATCTATCAAATGGGGATTAAGATTGTGAGCCCAGTGTGGGATAGGGACTGTGTTCAACTCAATTTGCTTGTATCTCCCCAGAGCTTAGTACAGTGCCTGGCACACAGTAGGCGCTTAACAAACACCACAGATGTTGTTATTAGTAGTAGTAGCATTTAAGCAGCATGGCTCAGGGGAAAGAGCACGGGTTTGGGAGTCAGACAACATGGGTTCTCCCGGCTCTGCCACTTGTCTGCTGTGTGACCTTGGGCAAGCCACGTAACTTCTCTGTGCCTCAGTTACCTCATCTGTAAAATGGGGTTTAAAAAACTCTGAGCCTCATGTGGGACAACCTGATTACCCTATATCTACCCCAGCGCTTAGAACAGTGCTTAGCACATAGTAAGCACTTACCAAATACCACAATAATAATAATATTGAGCACCCACTGTGCACAGACCACTATATTAGGCACTTGTGTGAGTACAATAGAGTCAGTAGACTTGATTCCTGCCCTGAAAGCGCTTATACACTAGTGGGGAAGGCAGGCTTTAAAATAACTTACCGATAAGTAGGAGAGAGAGCTGATGGAGTACCTTAAAGTCAGTAGTCAGGAGTTTCTGCTTGCTAGAGTCCTTTGAAGGTTTTGTGGGATGGGGCCATTGAGATTCAGAAATGTTTAGGTTAGATTCACTTCTCTGTGCCTCAGTTCCCTCATCTGTAAAATGGGGAGTAAGACTGTGATCCCCATGTGGGACAGAGACTGTGTCCAACCTGACAACCTTGTACCTACCCCAGTGCTTAGAAGAATGCTTGGCATATAATAAGCCCTTAACAAACATCATAATTATTATTATCATTAGGGGAAGAAGGAAAAGTGGATAGGTAGATGTGTGATGGGGAAAGGGTAGCAAGAAGAAAGAAATTTAAATGGATTGCAGGAAGCAACAGACTAGCTGAGCCCCGTGTCGGGAATCTTCTCCTCTAGTCACAGTACTCTACTGAGCTTGTTTTTGTCTTTATGTTGTCTTAGTGTTTAATTTCACCTCTCTTTATGCCTCTGTTACCAGTCCCCTCTCCCATCTTTTGTTTTTAGATTATGAGTCCCACACCCCAAGGGACAGGGACCATGTCTAATTCCCATCTATGTATTCCTTCCCAGGACTTTGTACAGTGCTCTGTTCACAGCAAATGCTTAATAAATACAATTATTACTACTACTACCAGGCACCTTCAACTCTTGCTCAACTGTCCATACCACTGTGGAGTAGCCTAAGGATATTGGTCAACTTCTCAGGGAAATTGGCTTAATAATTTCCAAAGCCCTATTCCATTGATAGTGTCGAATGCTTTCGTAAAGTTTATGCCCCCCACACTTTTTCTGTTCTTGTCATGCTTCAAAGATGTGCATTTTGATCTGAAAACCTGTTGTTGAGGAGTGAGTGCATGGTCAATTCCATTCTTCAGTATTATGTTCAGAAAGACTCTGGCTAGAATCTTGATGGCAATGAAAAGCAATGAAATGCCCCAGTAGTTTCCCTTGTCATCTCTCCTTTTTATTGAAGATGGTAATTATGGAGGCATTTATGACATTTTGCAGGCATTTCTTCAGTGTCCCATATGTTGAGGAAGCCCACATTGCACTTGGATCTGTGACCTCTGAGTATTTGATATTTGCCCCACCCGCATCCCCACAGCACTTACGTATGTCTTTATATGTTACAAAGGATTTATATTAATGTCTTTCTCCCCTCTAGACTGTAAGCTTGTCATGGACCAGGAATTGTGTCTGCCAACTCTGTTGTATTATATTCTCCCAAGTGCTTAGTACAGTGCTCTGCACCTAGTAAGAGATCAATAAATGCCATTTTTTTAATGGTATTTGTTAAGCGCTTACTATGTGCCAGGCACTGTTCTATGTGCTGGGGTAGATACAAGGCAATCAGGTTGGACACAGACCCTGTACCACATGGGGCTCACACAGTCTTAATCCCCATTTGACAGATGAGGTAACAGAGATGGGGAGAAGTTATGTGACTTGTCCAAGACCATCCACCAGACAAGTGGCGGAGCCAGGATTAGAACCCAGGTCCTTCTGACTCCCAGGCCCATGCCTTATCCACTAGGCCATGCTGCTTCTCATAATAATTGATTGATTGATTGACTGTTCAACTGAGGATTTTAGGCCCCTTCTTCTGCTGGCGTGCCATCAGTTCTGAGATTGGACTGCCGAGGTTACTTCCTCAAATGTTGACATTCAGGTCACGCCTTCAGATTTTTGCTGGTTTTCTCTACTTTGAAGGAGTTCCTCCTTGTTCATTACAGTGCTCATGCCACCTGCATAAGATCCCTCTTTGTTTGTGAGGAGGGTAGTTCCATCTGTACACTTCAGTGATGTTGTGCAGTGTTTATGGAGGCATAAACTTCTTTAGAGATTAACAAAAGTCCTAATTTGGAAGATGGGCCATATATCCTTGACTCTCGACAGGTCTGGCATCCCACCACTGATAGTACGTATTCCGTAGTTTGATCTGCAAGTCCCATCACAGGTTCATTCAGTCATACTTATTAAGTGCTTACTATGTGCAGAACACTGTACTAAGCACTTGGGAGAGTACACTACAATAATAAACAGTGACATTCCCTGCCCACAACAAGCTCACAGTTTAGAGGGGGAGAGACAGACATCAATACAATTAAATAAAATTTCAGATATATAGATAAGTGCTGTGGGGCTGGGACGGGGGGAGGGTAAAGGGAGCAAGTCAAGGCGATGCAGAAAGGGGTGGGAGATGAGGAAAAGTGGGGCTTAGTCTGGTAAGGCCTCCTGGAGGAGATGTGCTTTCAATAAGATTTTGAATGGGGGGAGAGTAATTATCTGAGGTTCTTTTCTGCCTCTGTTTTATTCTAATTTCATTCATTCATTCATTCAATCATATTTATTGAGTGTTTACTGTGTGCAGAGCACTGTACTAAGCACTTGGAAGGTACAATTTGACAACAAATAGAGACAATCCTTACCCAACAACAAGTTCACAGTCTAATTTGGGGCTTCACTGCAAGTAGTTTTTCAGTCTGAGTCATCTTCATCAGACCAGTCTCTGTGGTGTCTCCTTGTCACACTGACGGTCCTGATGGACCGCTATTCTGTTGAAATAAGGCTGCTTTGATATGGTCACAGAGTGACTTTTGGTTTCTTTATTCTCTAGGAGTTTGGTAGTTTCATGATAGTTTGGATGCCGCTTTTTGATGGGGTGGTAGCATTGACAGATCAAATATGGAGGGTTTGAACCAATCACTAGGTCCAGCACTCACACCTGCATGGATCTGCTTTCAGTAGGACATGATCCAAGACTAATCTACGTCAGTCATTAGCGAATAGTCCATCCATCCAACTGGATCGCCCATAACCGAGCATAAAAATTAACACTGGCATCTGTGAAAACTCCCTAAAGGAAGCAGAGACCTTCACCAAATTCTGCTTCAGGGACAGTATCTTGGCTGATGAGAAGAGAAGATGAAGCAGAACACGGAACAGAGAAGATTGATACATCTATCAACTGCGACAAAGGCAGTAACAGTGAGCAATGGAAAGAAAGCATCAGGGAATAATTGTCGAATCAGAACACACTTCAGTGGAAGAGGAAGAATGGAGGCAAAAGGAAAAGTGGAGAGAAGACAGGCAATCTGCAGGGGCTGAAAAATGACAGGGCATGAAGATGTGAGGAATACTGGAGGAGCAAGTTGAGAGAGACTGCTCTGAACAGAAAGAAGCTGAAAAAGGAGGAATGCAATGTTAGACTGAAGCACTGTAATCCTGATGGTGGTCAAAGATGGAAATGGAAAGAAAAGCAGTGTGGCCTAGTGGAAAGAGCGTGGGCCTGGGAGTCAGAAAGACCTGGGTTCTAATTCCGGCTCTGCCACTTGTCTGCTGTGTGACCTTGGGCAAGTCACTTCACTTTTGGGGGCTTCAGCTCACTCACCTGCCAAATGGGAATTAACTCTGTGAGCTCCATGTGGGACCTGGACTGTGTCCAACCTGATTAACTTGTACCTACCCCAGTGCTTAGTACAGTGCCTGGCACATAGGTACTTAGCACCATTTGAAAAAATGACCATTTGCACTCAATCTCCTCCAGGTAGACTGTATTCTGCTTCAAGGTGGGGATCATGCATACTTACTCTATTCTACTCTGCCCAGGAATTTAAGTATAGTGCTCTGCTCATAATAGGTGCTCAGTAAATTTGGTTTCACCTGTGGTTCTAAGAGAAGATCAAAAAGCAGTTCTTGTAATAATTGGAAAGTAAAGCCTGCACTTTGTTGAGTCGAAGCAGGAAAATGCCTGGGATTTGTTAATATTGTCCAGAACAAAGCCCATAGTGGTTCAGTGAATGACGAAAGAACATTAGAACTCCAGTGTATAGGCAATGTTATTCATGATGAAAGGTGACCTAGAAGACCATAACAGAAAAGATATCAAACTTTCTAGTAAAAACCTTATTGTGAAGTCAGGAGGTGTGGGAGGGAACAATACCTCAATAACATTGGGCCATAATTCAGTGTGGCTTAAAAAAACAGCAACAGACACACATCCTCCCTTCCTTGACCTCTTCCAAGTCAAAGAACTTATTTTGCTGGTGGATCGTTGACATTTACTGAGAACCTACTCTACTTCTTTCCCATGATTGCCTTCCCCAAAGAAGCAGTGTGGTCTAATGGAAAGGTCACAGGTCTGGAGTCAGAGGACCTGGGTTCTAATCCTGGCTCCTCCAATTGTCTGATGTGTCATGTTGGACAAGTCACTTAAATTCTCTGTGCCTCAGTTACCTCATCTATAAAATGGAGATTAAGACTGTGAGCCCCACATGGGACATGGACTGAGCCTCACCTGATTAGCTTGTATCTACCACAGTGCTTAACACAGTGCCTGGCACATAGTAAGTGCTTAACAAATACCACTATAAAAGAAGGAAAAAAAAGAACGAGGATGCTATTCCTTGGTGTTTCTATGAGATTTTAGTTGAACAACTCAGTAAACTTGCATGCATTTCTTCACTACTGCAACTTATGTCCTTTGTAAAAACAGTATCTCAACACCTGGATTGAGTCTGGGGTTCGATTCCAATAGAAACATTTTCATCAATTAAAACCAAAACCAAAACAAAAAACCTTGACACTGTTTTAAAGGGCCGCTTATTTTGAGATTCTGTTTTCTGAGAGCTCACTCTAGTAGCAGAAAATAGTTAATGAACTACAATGTTCAATTCCATTGTTGATATTACTTCTGCTTTGTATGTATCAAACAAAATTAGCCTTCACCGAACAACAACAAAAAACCAACCGACCAACATATAAGCTTCTGGAAAAGAAAAACAAAAAACTTTACCTAGCAACAGTAAAAGGTTCTCAACCTAAATGAGGGTTTGCTGCTCTGATTAGCAGCTTCCTTGCGACAGATAGAAATACAGTTATTTTCTATCACTTCAGAATGACCAAATTTTCTTTTTACATCAAGTCTTAAGATGGGTACCTAAGAGCTTAAGAGTTTACTGATTGATTCCAATCAATAAATGGTATTTATTGAGCTCTTACTGTGAGCAGAACATTGTACTAAACGCTTGGGAGAGTACAACAGAGTTGGCAGACATATTCTCTATTATATTATATTAAGGATACATTAAAATAAATTATGGATATACACATAAGTGCTGTGGGGCTGAGGGTGAGATGAATATGAAGTGCTTAGAGGATACAGAGCCAAATGCACAGGTGATGCAGAAGAAAAAGGGAGTAGGGGAAATGAGGGCTTAGTCAAGGAAGGCCTCTTGTAGGAGATGTGACGGTAATAAGGTTTTAAAGGTAGGGAAAATGGTGGTCTGTTGGATATGAAGTTAAGAAGGGAGAGAAAGAGGCCAGAAGGAGAACTTGGGCAAGAGGTCAGCAGCTAGACAGATGAGATCTAGGTACAGTGAGTAAGTTGGCATTGGAGGAGTGAAGCATGAGGGCTGGTTTATAGTAGGAAATCTGCAGGGTAAAGTAGGAAGGGGCAAGGTAATTGAGTGATTTAAAGCCAGTAGCAAGGAGTGTGTGTTTGATGAGGAGGTGGATGGGCAACCACTGGATGTTCTTGAAGAGAGGGGACATGTGAACTGAATGACTTTTTAAAAAAATGATCTGGGCAGCAGAGTGAAGCATGGATTGGAATGGGGAAAGACAGGAGGCAGGGAGGTCAGCAAGGAGGCTGATGCAGTAGTCAAGGATGGAATACTTGTAGGGCTCTAGATCTTGAAAACAATGGGACACAAGGTTTGAAAAGAAATGTGGAACAGTCATGTAGACACTAGCTACATAAATGCATTTCTAAAATTAGGAGTTAGGACTTTCTTTGAGACACTGAGCCCACCTAAATGATAGTGACTATTCGTCTCTTGTTTCATACTTTCCAGGATTTGCCCAGATTCAGAGGCCCCTAATGACCAAAAAAAGTTTTGTGTTCTGACAGTTGATGCTTTATTTCCTCCTGGCGCTCCTATTAAATGTTGACCTTAGAAAAGAAAACTTTCTTGCTCCCATGATGCCACGTAGTTAAGAGGACTACGTCTGCATTTATATTTCCAATTGTGTTGATATAACCTATGGCTGTCTGCCTGGCATGCTGTCAGTGGGAGAGGGGTTACTCTCCTTGAACACAGGCTTTGCAAAGATAGGTCCACCGAGAGGCAGCCCTGAAAACAGAGACAGGTCCTTTATAGGACAAACTCATTAAGGTACCAAGAACCTAACCTTACATGACCACAGTGGGAAAGGTAATATTGATCTCCAATTTTCTCAAGTCATCATGCCCTATTTAGTCTCCATACCCAAATTACCTTCCCTTGACCCCATCCCTTCACACCTTATCAAAACGCTTGCCCCCACGCTTCCTCCCTTCCTGCTATCTTCAATTGTTAGCTCTCCAATGGCTTCTTCCCCCACTGCTTTCAAACATGCTCATGTCTCCCCTCTCCTAAAAAAAAACAACCCTCATTGATCCCAAGGCTCCCTCCAGTTATCTCCCCATCTCCCTCCTACCATTCCTCTTCAAATTCCTTGAACAAGTTGTCTACATCTGCTGTCTCAAGTTACTCTCCTCCAATTCTCCCCTTGAACCCCTCCAATCTGACTTCTGTCCCCTTCACTCCACAGAAGCCCCTCTCTAAAAGGCCACAGTCGATTTCCTTCACCTCAGATCCAATGGCCTCTATCTTGTCGCTAACCTCTCGCCCATGTCCTGCCTCTGGCCTGGAATGCCCTCCCTTTTTCATATCCAACAGGCAATTACTCTCCCCATCTTCAAAACCTTACTGAAGGCACAACTCCTCCAAGAGCCCTCTTCTGACTACACTCTCATTTCTTCTTCTCCCACTTTCTTCTGCAATCCCCTTCCACTTAGATTTGCTCCCTTTACTCACTCCTCCCTCAACCCTCAGCACTTGTGTACATGGGCAGGGAATATGTCTGTTTATTGTTATATTGTACTCTCCCAGGTGCTTAGTACAGTGCTCTGCACACAATAAGCGCTCAGTAAATACAACTGAATGAATTAATTAATATATCCATAATTTATTTATTTATATTAATATATATCTCCTCCTCTAGACTGTAAGCTCGTTATGGGCAGGGAACATGTCTATCAGCTCTGTTATAGTGTAGTCTCTGAAGTGTTTAGTACAGTGCTCTGTACACAGTGTGTACTCAATAAATATGATGGATTGATAGATTGATCTCACATGTATCTCTCCAGGTACATTAGCATGTTTGTTTAGGATCTTACCATCAGTAGCTTCATCTTGGAAAGTGAAGGACAGCTATAAGTACAGTCATTTCTTCCAGAGCGCTTCTTTTCCAGGTGCATTTTGAGTAGAATGCAAAGGCAAAATTAGGGAATGTTCTTCCGACAATGTGCATCTGTCTGGATAACATGCAGCACAGTGTGGGAAGAAACAGTTGGGTGTATGCATGAGACATTGGTCTCAGGGTACTATAAGGTGAGTTTTCCTTAGCAGGAGAAGCAGCGTGGCTCAGTGGAAAGAACCTGGGCTTCGGAGTCAGAGGTCATGAGTTCGACTCCCGGCTCTGCCACTTGTCAGCTGGGTGACTGTGGGCGAGTCACTTAACTTCTCTGTGCCTCAGTTACCTCATCTGTAAAATGGGGATTAAGACTGTGAGCCCCACGTGGGACAACCTGATTCCCCTGTGTCTACCCCAGCGCTTAGAACAGTGCTCGGCACAAAGTAAGCGCTTAACAAATACCAACATTATTACATTATCATGAGTTCTTAGAACTTAGTATAGGTGAATAGATGTTGGCGATATGTTGCTTAGGAATTTTTCCATGCAAGGGCATTTGGGGGAGACTTTTAAAATATGTAATCTTCAATTTACTTCAGCCTTCAAGGCATCACATCACAACATTGACTAAGAGAATCGAAAAACTCTGTTGCATGATTTCTTGAAAAGTTTGAGGCCTAATGGAATGCATGGGTAAAATCCATAACACGTTTTATTCAAAAATGACCAGGTTATTTATTTGCATCACTTATTTGTTGTCTTCTTCAATAATCCGCTGCCTCCCACCTGTTAACTGTGGGCTTGGAACACCCTCGCTCTTCATATCTGACAATTACTCTTCCAACCTTCGAAGCCTTATTGAAGGCACATCTCCTCCACTAGGAGGGCTTTCCTGCCTAAGCCCTCATTTCCTCTTCTCCCACTCTCCCACTTCCCTCTGTGTCACTCTGATTTGCTCCCTTTATTCATGCCCCTTCAGCCCCACAGCACTTATGCATACATCTGTAATTTATTTATATTAATGCCTGTCCCCCCCTCTAGACTATAAGCTTGTTGTGGGCAGGGAATGTGTTTACCAACTCAGTCGTACTGTACTCTCTCAGGCACTTAGTATAGTGTTCTGTACACCGTAAGCACTCAGTAAATACAAAGTGATTGATTGAATAATGTTTAGGACCTTCTGAGGGGAAAAACAAAGGATCAGTTACAGGGAAGGCCATACTGTGGCTAACCTATGCAGCCAGTACAAATTATGGTATTTGTTAAATCCTGATTTTGTGCCAGGCACTGTACTGAGCACAGCATGGCTTAGTGGAAAGAGTTTGGGCTTAGGAGTCAGGGGTCATGAGTTCTAATCCTGGTTCCACCACTTGTCAGTTGTGTGACTTTGGGCAAGTCACTTAACTTCTCTGTGCCTCAGTTACCTCATCTGTAAAAGGGGGATGAAGACTGTGAGCCCCATGTAGGACAACCTGATTACCTTGTATCTACCAGTGCTTAGAACAGTTCTTGGCACATAGTAAGTGCTTAACAAATAGCATCATTATTATACAAGGTAATTGAGTTGGATGCAGGCCCTGTCCCACATAGGGCTCACAGACATAATTCCCATTTTGCAGATGAGGTAACAGGCACAGAGAAGTGAAGTGACTTGCCCAAGGTCACACAGCTGGCAAGTGGCAGAGCCGGGATTGGAACCCAGGTCCTTCTGACTCCCAGGTCTGTGCTTTATCCACTAAGCCAAGCTGCTTCTCTGTGCCACTGCTGTAACATTTTCAGCAATGGCCCCACCCACACAGACCTGGGCTGGGAAGACGATGACTCCCAGCCCCAGGTGTCTCACCACCACCTTCCTATGAGGAATGCCCACTGTCTACTCCTTGCTGCCACCCCTCCCCACCTCACCACAACACCCACTGGGAGAACCAATTACAGGAATTCTTTGATCTGTGCGTCTCAGCCATTCAGGTACCTACACACAGTAAGCACTCAGTAAAAATTATGGTACTTGTTAAGCACTTACTCTGTGCCAAGCACTGTTCTAATTGTGGGGTAGATAGAAGTTAATCGGGTTGGACACAGTCCCTGTCCCACATTAGGCTCACACTCTTATCCCCATTTTTCAGATGAGGTAACTGAGGAACAGAGAAACAAAGTGACTTGCCCAAGATCACACAGCAGACACATGGCGGAGCCAAGATTAGAATCCAGGTCTATCCACTAGCTACACTGCTTCTCCAATCAATACCCTTGATTGACTACTTTTATGTTTTTGGTGTGTGATTCTTCATTTCATGAGACTTGGATACCCTTGATCTTCTAAGTAGATATCTGTCCTGACCACTCCACCCACCTTTCCTTCCCTCAGCTCCCGTCAGCTCTGTCTTGAGCAATACTCCTTCTCAGCTCCTGTGTGCCAGCAAACAAGGAGCTTCCAGAAGATGTATCTTAACCATCCCAGGATGAGCACCACAGGGAACATTGCAAGTCCTCAGAAACTCAGCCTTAAAAACAAATCAACCAGGTTCTACCTTAGCCTTGAACTTCTGGGATTGAATGCTACAACAATATCTTGAGGTTACATCTCCCAGCAATGCTGTTAACCCTTGTATTCCAGAAGCACAGATACTTCTTCTCATCAATGGCCATGCCCTCTTCTCCCTCTCCTCATTCTTTATTCCTGTTGTGTCTGAAGTGAAAAATTGCCATGCAGTTGGAAAACAATAGAGGTTATGTAGGCCATGTGTCTACCAACTCTGCTGTAGTGTACTTTCCCAAGAGCTTAGTATTGTGCTCTGCACACAGTAAGCACTCAGTAAATATCATCGGTTGATGGATTGAGTTGATGATCTCCCTCTGCTCCCACTCATTTGGTTTTCATTATCACCTGAATGTTGATACATCATTTAAGAATTTATCCAAACATTGCTTGAACTTGCTGATCTTTTCAGCCAGCAATCAATCAATGGGATTTATTAAGTGTTTACTGTGTATAGAGCACTGTACTAAACTCTTGGGAGAGTACAATCTAATAGAGTTGGTAGACATGTTCCCTGCCCACAAATAACCTTACAGTCTAAAGGGGGAAACACACTTTCTGTACATTTTCTTGCTTTAACAAATTCTCTTTTCTAACACTGGCTGGGCAAAGAAGGGTTTCCTTCCATTTGTTTAAAGCCTGCCACCTTCAAAATGCACTGGGTGTGCCTAGTCAGGGCCAGCTTCAGGGAGGTAAGCAGGGCAAGCAGTTGCCTCAGGGAGGCATTTGATATCCGGTGGTGGTGTTTCATCTGACTGCCCCAAGATGGCAGCCACTTGTGACATTCAACATGGCGCCTGTATCAGAGACCTCATCAAGATGACTGCTGCATAGACACAGAGTCCCAGCCATCCCCAACTTTACTCTGCTGCTTGTGTGACAGCCATCTTTAATTTTCTCCATCACAGGATCCTCCACTTACTGTCCCCTAACAGCCTTCTCTTAACAACCACCCCTACGGGCTCCCCAAATTTAGGAATCCTCTAAAGAGGTTTGGAGGGTTTTTAAATTATTTTATTTTTGATGTATTTAAGCACTGGAGCTATGGGATGGCAGTGATTTGGGGGCCCAGAACTATGAGTACTGTTTGCTCCCACCCGTGGGAACCACTTGATCTGGGGAAAATCAGGGACTCCGGAGAACTCTTGATCTGGAGAAAATCAGAGACTTCCTGGAGAAAGGAAGGCAGGATTTACCAGGCTTTCCTCAGAGTGTTGCCTTTTAAGGGCAGATTGGAGAAGCTGCATGGCTCAGTGGAAAGAGCACGGGCTTGGGAGTCAGAGGTCATGAGTTTGAATCCCGGCTCTGCCACTTGTCAGCTGTGTGACTGTGGGCAAGTCACTTAACTTCTCTGTGCCCCAGTTACCTCATCTGTAAAATGGGGATTAAGACTGTGAGCCTCACGTAGGACAACCTGATTACCCTGTAAATCTAACCCAGTGCTTAGAACAGTGCTCTGCACATAGTAAGCGCTTAACAAATACCAACATTATTATTATTATGATTGGAGCATCTCCACAGTGACAGCGGCCAGAGACTAGTCTGTTGGTCATGTCAAATGTTTTTCTAAGCTCTACAAACACTGTACAAAGGCATTGATGTTGTTTCCCCATTTCTACTGTATCTGACACGCAACAAAGATCACGTTTGCTGTGCCCCCACTATGATCTGAAGCTACGGTGTGAATTGGTGGGGGGCACGGTTAACAATATTCTTCAGGAATTGGTCCAGGAGGACTATGGCTAGGATCCTACCAGCAGTAAAGAGTAGGAAGATCTCACAGTGGTTTTTCTAGTCGAATTTCTCTCCTTTCTTCTTGAAGGTTGTGATAATATTGGCATCCTTGAAATCCCGTGGCATTTCCGCAGTGTTCCATATGTTGAAGAAGAGTCTGTGAAAATGACTAAGTAGCACATCCCCTCCTTTTTTTAAAAAAATCTCAGCTGCTATACCATCAGAATTGGGAGTTTTGCCATTTTTCATGACTCTTACTGTAGTGGTAACTTCAAGTGTTGGAACAGGAGACATGTCTTCAGATATTAACAGGCAAACTACTCTTTGTAGAACATCTTTCTCAAAGGCAGAAGGAGGGTTAAAGAGATCATTAGTGTGTTATTGCCATTTCTTTAAGATTTTTTTATCAGTGACTGGGGGGAACCACACTCTTCAGTAGTGCTGTGGTGGTAGGTGTAATCTAATACTCTTCAGTCAATCAATGGTATTTACTGAGCACTTACTGTGTGCAGAACACTGTACTAAGCACTTGGGAGAGTACAATAAGGATGATTTGAAGTCTTATTAATAACAACAACAATAATAATTGTGATTTTTAAGCACCTACTATGTGTCAAGTGCTAGGATAGATAAAAGATAATCAGGTCACACATGGGGCTTGGAGTCTAAGTCAGAAGAAGAACAGTCATTGAATCCCCATTTTGCAGATGAGGGAACTGAGGCCCAGAGAAGTTGTGACTTGCTCAAGGTCACGCTGCAGGTTTGTGATGGAGTCAGGTTTAGAATCCACCTCCTCTGACTCCTAGGCCCGTGCTCTTTCCACTAGGCCATGCTGCTTCAAGTCTTGGTTTGGTTTAGTTTTTGTAGCCTTGCATCTCTTCAGCTTTGACATTCCATCACTTGTAATGTGTACTTTTGAGCTTGTTCTACAATGTAGGCTTTGACTAGGATCCCTTTGTTCAGGCTGAGAGGATCTCCAAGGCGTTGTGGCTATATTGCTTGCTTTGCTACAAATAGCTCCTTGATCTCAGAGTCATTTTCATAGAATTAGTCCTGGTGTTTTCTTCTGGAATTATACACTATATTAGAGACTGCCTGCAATTGAAGTACTCTGTTTCTGTGAGCTGTCCTTCATTAGACCTCCATTCAAATCCAGGCTCCATCAGTTGACTACTGTGTAACCCTGAGTAAGTCACTTAACTTCTCTGTGCCTTAGGTTCTCTCATCTATTCTCCCCTCCCCTTAGACTGTAAGGGCTAAATCTGTGAGCCCCATGTGGGACAGGGACTGAATTTGATCTGTATTATCCCAGCACTTGGTACTGTGCTTGGCACATAGTAACCACTTAACAAATGCTATAATTATTCTTATTGTGTGGACATCTTCTTTCACAGTCATTCCAGCTTCTTAATAGCCTTAGCACTCATGTATATATGCACAAATAATGAAAAAGAGTAAACAAGCAGATAGCTTAAAATATGCACACAAATTTAATTAGCTATCTGCTTATTTGCTCATTTTTTTATTATTTGTATCTAATTGGCAATTTGTTTCTGCTTGCTTTCCTCATGAAACTGCAAGTTCATCAGCAACAGGAACTCTTCTCTCTCCCTCTGTTTCTCACTCTGTGTTTCTCCTTTTGTCTCTGACTTTTTCTGCCTCTCTGTCTCTTTCTGTCTCGCTGTCTGTCCATTTCTCTCTCCTCTTTTGGCCCCTTCTCCTTGAGGCTATGCCCGGTACCAATTTGAGCTCCCTCAAATACAGTCACAATATTTCTGTTTCTGGAAGAAATCCACTGAAGGGTCATGATGATGGGCAAAACAAATATGGAGTTAAGGGAAGCAGCATGGCCTAGTGGCAAGAACACAGGCTTGGGAGTCAGCAGACATAGGTTCTAATCCTGGCTCTGCCACTTGTCTGCTGTGTGACCTTGGGCAAGTCACTTCACTTTGCTGTGCCTCAGTTATCTCATCTATCAAATGGAGATTAAAACTGTGAGCCCCATATGGGATAGGGACTCTGTCCAACCTGATTACCTTGTATCTACCCCAGTGCTTAGAACAGTGTTTGGCACATAGTTAGTGCTTAACAAATACCATAATTCTTCTCCTTCTCCTTCTTATCTTCCTCTTCCTTCTCTTCCTTCTCCTCCTTCTCTTTCTCCTCCTCCTTCTCATTCTCGAGAATGGGACAGTAATGTGAGCTGTTTCTGCTCCCTCTTTCCTTGGTGCTCATTTTTGTCCCCATTTTGTACAGCAGACTCAGAGCAGAACTCTGGGGCTTGGAGGACTGCAAAATTATGGAGAACGCAAATCATAATAATTAAAGTAGATCCCAGAATGAAACCAATATGTTTTAACTCATCACAGGTCTTGGCCTGGGCCAGCCTGAGCTGGGCCCTAACTGGGCCCCTTAGAAACTGGAAGGGAGCCTATGCCTCCTTTCACCTTTGGGTAAGGTGGGGGGTGGGGGTGAGGATAGAGGGGAGGGGGTTTGAACCTATGGACTGCAGGGAAGCTCCAGAAAAAAAAATATGGCGTTCACTTGACATGGGCAAATGCATTGTACAAGAGTGGCTTTTCCCTGGTTTTCATGTGGAAGCCCTTTAGTATCAAAAGGGGAGGGGGCTGGGTTGTTACTGGGTTATCAGTGAGTTATTCCAGGTTGGACATAGTCCACATTCCACACAGGTCTCAGTCTTAATCCCCATTTTACAGATGCGGTAACTGAGGCACAGGGAAGTTAAGCAAAGTTATATGGCAGACAAGCAGCAGCGATGGGATTAAAACCCAGGTCCTTCTGACTCCCAGGCCTGTGCTCTATTCACTAGGCCACACTGTTTTTCTTTTTTTCAAAAACCTGGCCCAGCTTAACCCATGGACCTAGAATCCATAAGATTCCCAGGACTAACAGAACTTGTGAATTGGCTTAAGTCTATTGAGGCTCTACTCCTAAGGGGGTTCTGATAAATTCACTGGCAGGGGGTCAGAGGGGTGGTGTGAGTAGGGAGTGGATCTTGACCCTCTGGAACATCAATCAGTCAGTCAGTCAATGGTATTTATTGAACGCTTACTATATGCAGAGCACTGTACTGAACGCTTGGGAGAGTACACTACCACAGAATTAGCAGACATGTTCCCTTCCCATAACAAGCTTACAGTCCACAGTCCTAAACCACTTAGAAACTTCCCTAGCCTCCAGATGGTTCTCAGGACTAGAGAGAGGCTGACCTTGTCTTGTCTCATCTTATGCTGTTCAGTTGTTTCCGACCCATAGCAAACCACGGACACATCTCTCCCAGAATGCACCGCTCTCCATCTGCAATTGTTCTGGTAGTGTATCCATAGAGTTTTCTTGGTACAAATATGGAAGTGATTTACCATTGGCTCATTCCGTGCAGTAAACTTGAGTCTCTGCCCTCAACTCTCCCATGCCGCTGCTGCCCAGCACAGGGGAGTTTTGACTTCTAGCAGATTGCCTTCCACTGGCCTCTTAGCCACTGGCTAAGTTAGGAGTGGAATGGGTATGCCTCTGCTTGACTCTCCCTCCCATAGCCAAGACTGGTAGAGTACTGGAAACTCTCCAGGTGTGACCCTGAGAGGGGAGAGGCTGAACTAGCTCAGAAAAATGCTTCACACCCCTTCCTTGAGGGGCTGCAAACTAGCATGATTTTTTTTTTAATGGTACTTGTGTTAAGCACCCATTACGTGACAGATACAGGATAGATATGGGATAGGTTGGATGCAGTCCCCAACCCATATGGGGTTCGCAGTCCAAATAGGAGGGAGTAGATTTGCCTTGGGAAACATCCCCAAATCTTGATGGCTATCCTGCAGGATACCTTAAAATTCAGGGTTCTAAGCTGAGACATCTGAAGACCCAGGAGTAATGAAAAGTAAGAGGCTGATGACCCTTAACATCCCTTAACAAGTGGACCCTTCTTCCTATTCATTAATTCATTCATTCATTCAATCAATCATATTTGTTGAGCGCTTACTATGTGCAAAGCACTGTACTAAGCACTAGGGAGAGTACAGTATAACAATAGAATGACAAATTCCCTGCCCACAGTGAGGTTAGAAATTAAAGGGACATAGAGGGCAAGGAGAAGCAGCATGACCTAATAGAAAGGGCAAAGACTTGGAAGTCAGAGGACCAGGTTCTAAGAATAGCTCCACCACTTGTCTGCTGTGTGACTTTGGACAAGTCACTTCATTTCTCTGGGACTCAATTTTCTCATCTGCAAAATGGGGATTCAATACCTGTTCGCCCTCCTACTTAAACTGTGAGCCCCATGTGGAACCTGATTACATTGTTCTACCCCATCGCTTAATACAGTGCTTGGCACACAGTAAGCACTTAACAAATACCCTTTGTCTTGTCTTATGCTGTCGAGTCATCTCTGACCCATAGCGACACCATGGACACATCTCTCCCAGAATGCCCCACCTCCATCTGCAATCGTTCCGGTAGTGGATCCATAGATTTTTCTTGGTAAAAGTATAGAATTGGTTTACCATTGCCTCCTTCTGCGCAGTAAACTTGAATCTTCTCCCTTGACTCTCTCCCATGCCACTCCCGCCCAGCATAGGGGAGTTTTGACTTGTAGCAGATTGCCTTCTACTAGCTAACCACTACCCAATCTAGGAATGGAATGGGTATGCCTCTGCTAGACCCTTCCTCCTTTAGTCGAGACTGGTGGAGTACAGGAAACTCTCCAGGTGCAACCCTGAGAGGATAACAAATACCCCAATTATCATTTTTAAGGCACTCTAATGCAACTACAGTTCAATCATTGAGACTGGGTAAAACAAATTTAGCTAAGGACCTTCCAAGTTTGTTCAGCTGAGGAAATTCTGAAGGAAATACTGCGATTCTCAGATGATATACAGCCAAAAATAGTAATACTCCTGAGAGAAGCAATCTGATTTTTAGGGCTGAGAAATCCTAATCAGATTATAATTTGGTTTTTCCACTGACATGCTGTGTCATCAATCAGTCAGTGATATTTATTGAGTGCTTAATATGTGTAGAGCACTGTTCTAAGTGCTTGGGAGAGTGCAGTGCCAGAGAATTAGCAGACAAATTCCTTGCCCACAAGTTACATTTTCTGTTTCTGCATCCTGTATACTACATCTGTAATAACTTTTTAACCTGCCTCCTCCCTAGTATCCTATAGAGAGATGTTGTTAGAGTTAATGAAATAATGATAAATACTTGGTATATGCATCTCTCTTCAAATGACATTTTACTATACTCATAGAGAAGCAGCGTGGCCTAGTGGAAAGAACACAGACACAGGGAGTCAGGGGACCTGAGTTCTAATCTCAGCTCCACCACTTACTTGCTGTGTGACCCTGGGGAAGGCATTTAACTTCTCTGGGCCTCAGTTGCCTCACTGTAAAAGGAGGATTGAATGCCTATTCTCCCTCCACCTTAGACTGTGAGCTCCATGTGGGACATGGACTGTGTCCAATCTGATTATCTGTATCTACCCCAGTGCTTAATACAGTGATTAGCACATAATAAATGCTTAACCAATACCACAATTTTTATTTACTGTAGAGAATTGCACTGTAGCAGCATTTATAAATTAGGTAATGAATTCAATATAAAGATTCATATTCATCTTGAATCTGATGAAGGAGTTGCTGCTGTCTCTGAGTGGGAGGAAAGAAAATATTTGGCCGATTGGCAAAACACTTCTGCAGGTCCTATTATAGGAGAGGACTGACAAAGAGGGTATGAAAATGTAAGCTCTCTTCCCCTTTTTCTGTTCTTGTGCAGCATTTACCTACTGGAGAATTGTTAACTTTGCTTCTGAGCTTCTGAGGTATGATCAGGTTTACAATTAGCCTGCAAATCTGATTTGATTGCAAAAGAACAAAGGTAAAAGGAGAGAAAAAACAAAGAAGAGAGAGCAAGCAGTTCTACTTAGTGGATAGAGGATGATCAGGTTTACGATTAGCCTGCAAATCTGATTTGATTGCACAAGAATAAAGGTAAAAGGAGAGAAAAACAAAGGAGAGAGAGCAAGCAGTTCTACTTAGTGGCTAGAGCATGGGTCTGGGAGTCAGAAGGATCTGGGTTCTAATCCCAGCTCCTCCACTTGTCTGCTGTGTGACCTGGGGCAAGTCACTTAACTTCTCTGTGTCTCAGTTACCTCATCTGTAAAATAGGGATTTAGACTGTGAGTCCCATGTGGGACAAGAACTGTGTGTCCAACCTGATTAGCTTGTATCTGCCCCAGTGCTTAGAACAGTGCTTGACACATAGTAAGCACTTAACAAATACCATCATCATCATCATGTCTCTTCTAGCTATCAGCTTCAGCCTCAATTATTGCTGAATCTAAAGCCAAGGGGATGAGGTGTCCATGATCCATCAGAACTTTGTAGGAAAAGAGGGTTTGGTATAGAGAATTTCTCATTAAAGAGAGCTTTTCTGGAGCTCACTGAGGTCTCAGAGATAGTCGTTTCCATGACCACATATTGCACCACTTCTAACAGCTATCTTACAATATGTGCCTCTGGCCATAGGGGGACTGGAGAGCTTGTGAATGGCTCAGCGCAGGCCATCACTGCTTCTGCAAAAACAATTCAAGGTCATGTCCTGCTTGTTGTAGGACATACCTATTCCTTCTTATCCTTTGGGATTTCCACCTTGAATAATGTGGGACCAAGAAATGCACATTATTGCATTTTCTTGGACAAAGTGTGAAAGAAATTCCCTCCATTTATTCATTCAATCGTATTTATTGAGTGTTTACTATGTGCAGAGCACTGTACTAAATGCTTTGACACTCACACTCAGAGATACAATCTCACCATTAGCAGCATTATTTTGGAACTGAAGGATAACTCTATCTCTCTGTATATCAAGGAATTTATATGGCTCTTTCCTTCTAAACAGATGGAGAGCTTTTACATATTTTATTTTCATGTAATAATGTTGGTACTTGTTAAGCGCTTACTATGTGCCGAGCACTGTTCTAAGTGCTGGGGTAGACACAGGGGAATCAGATTGTCCCACGTGGGGCTCACAGTCTGATCCCCATTTTACAGATGAGGGAACTGAGGCACAGAGATGTTAAGTGACTTGCCCAAAGTCACACAGCTGACAAGTGGCTGAGCTGGGATTTGAACCCATGACCTCTGACTCCAAAGCCCGTGCTCTTTCCACTGAGCCACGCTGCTTCTCAGAGATGTATCCTCCCAACATCTCTGTAAAATCACTAGGGACAAGTATTCATTCCATAACATTTACTGAACACTTACTATGTGTAGAGCACTGTCCTAAGCACTTGTAATGTACAATTCGGCAACAGATAGAAACAATCCCTGCCCAATAACAGGCTCACAGTCTAAACATATTACCACTTACACTTTACAGATAGAGAAACGGGGGCACTGAGAGGCAAAGTGACTCACCCAAGGTCACACAGCAAATCAGTGGTAGAGCCAAGCCCGGAAGACCGGTTTTCTGACTTCCAGTCCAACATTCCCTTCATTAGACAATTCATTCATTCATTCAATAGTATTTATTGAGCGCTTACTATGTGCAGAGCACTGTACTAAGCGCTTGGAATGAACAAGTCGGCAACAGATAGAGACAGTCCCTGCCATTTGACGGGCTTACAGTCTAATCAAGGGAGACAGACAGACAAGAACAATGGCAATAAATAGAGTCAAGGGGAAGAACATCTCGTAAAAACAATGGCAACTGAATAGAATCAAGGCGATGTACATTTCATTAACAAAATAAATAGGGTAATGGAAATATATACAGTTGAGTGGATGAGTACAGTGCTGAGGGGATGGGAAGGGAGAGGGGGAGGAGCAGAGGGAAAGGGGGAAAAGAGGGTTTAGCTGCGGAGAGGTGAAGGGGGGGTGGTAGAGGGAGTAGAGGGAGAAGGGGAGCTCAGTCTGGGAAGGCCTCTTGGAGGAGGTGAGTTTTAAGTAGGGTTTTGAAGAGGGGAAGAGAATCAGTTTGGCGGAGGTGTGGAGGGAGGGCGTTCCAGGACCGCGGGAGGACGTGACCCAGGGGTCGACGGCGGGATAGGCGAGACCGAGGGACGGTGAGGAGGTGGGCGGCGGAGGAGCGGAGCGTGCGGGGTGGGCGGTAGAAAGAGAGAAGGGAGGAGAGGTAGGAAGGGGCAAGGTGATGGAGAGCCTTGAAGCCTAGAGTGAGGAATTTTTGTTTGGAGCGGAGGTTGATAGGCAACCACTGGAGTTGTTTAAGAAGGGGAGTGACATGCCCAGATCGTTTCTGCAGGAAGATGAGCCGGGCAGCGGAGTGAAGAATAGACTGGAGCGGGGAGAGAGACGAGGAAGGGAGATCAGAGAAGGCTGACACAGTAGTCTAGCCGGGATATTACGAGAGCCCGTAGCAGTAAGGTAGCTGTTTGGGTGGAGAGGAAAGGGCGGATCTTGGCGATATTGTAAAGGTGAAACTGGCAGGTCTTGGTAATGGATAGGATGTGTGGGGTAAACGAGAGAGACGAGTCAAGGATGACACCGAGATTGCGGGCCTGAGAGATGGGAAGGATGGTCGTGCCATCCACGGTGATAGGGAAGTCTGGGAGAGGACCAGGTTTGGGAGGGAAGATGAGGAGCTCAGTCTTGCTCATGTTGAGTTTTAGGTGGCGGGCTGACATCCAGGTGGAGACATCCTGGAGGCAGGAGGAGATGCGAGCCTGAAGGGAGGGGGAGAGGACAGGGGTGGAGATGTAGATCTGCGTGTCATCTGCGTAGAGATGGTAGTCAAAGCTGTGAGAGCGAATGAGTTCACCGAGGGAGTGAGTGTAAATGGAGAACAGAAGAGGGCCAAGAACTGACCCTTGAAGAACTCCAACAGTTAAAGGATGGGAGGGGGAGGAGGCGCCAGCGAAGGAGACCGAGAATGACCGGCCAGAGAGGTAAGAGGAGAACCGGGAGAGGACGAAGTCCGTGAAGCCAAGGTGAGATAAGGTATGGAGGAGGAGGGGATGGTCGACAGTGTCAAAGGCAGCAGAGAGGTCAAGGAGGATCAGAATGGAGTAGGAGCCATTGGATTTGGCAAGAAGGAGGTCACAGGTGACCTTAGAGAGAGCAGTCTCGGTAGAGTGGAGGGGACGGAAGCCAGATTGGAGGGGGTCTAGGAGAGAATGGGAGTTAAGGAATTCTAAGCATCGATTGTAGATGACTCGTTCTAGGATTTTGGAAAAGAAGGGTAGTAGGGAGATAGGGCGATAACTGGAGGGGGAAGTGGGGTCAAGAGCGGGTTTTTTTAGGATGGGGGAGACGTGGGCATGTTTGAAGGCAGAGGGGAAGGAGCCATTGGCGATTGAGTGGTTAAAAATAGAAGTTAAGGAAGGGAGGAGGGCAGGGGCGATGGTTTTAAGAAGGTGAGAGGGAATGGGGTCCGAGGCGCAGGTGGAGGGGGTGGCACTTGCGAGGAGGGAGGAGATCTCCTCTGAGGATACTGCAGAGAAGGATGGGAAAGTAGGGGAGAGGGTTGGTGGGGGGGAGGGGAAAGGAGGAGGGGTGACTTTGGGGAGCTCAGACCTGATTGTGTTGATTTTCGTGAGGAAATGGGTGGCCAGATCATTGGGGGTGAGAGATGGGGGAGGGGGAGGAACAGGGGGCCTAAGGAGAGAGTTAAAGGTCCGGAACAATTGGCGGGGGTGACGGGCATGGGTGTCGATGAGGGAGGAGAAGAAGTTTTGCCTGGCGGAGGAGAGGGCAGAGTTAAGGCAGGAAAGGATAAATTTGAAGTGTGTGAGGTCGGCTTGGTGCTTGGACTTTCGCCAGCAGTGCTCAGCAGCTCGAGCATAGGAGTGTAGGAGGTGGACAGAGGAGGTGATCCAGGGCTATGGGTTAGTGGAGCGAGAGCGGTGGAGGGAAAGGGGGGCGAGAGAGTCGAGATGAGTAGAAAGGGTGGAGTTGAGAGCGGCGACCTGATCATCGAGAGTGGGAAGTGAGGACAGGGCGGCAAGGTGAGGAGAGATGCTTTTGGAAAGACTAATGGGATCGAGAGAGCGGAGGTCTCTGTGGGGCAGTAGCGAAGATTTGCAGGGGGAGGGAGTGTGAGAGATGAGGCAGGTGAGAAGGTTATGGTCAGAGAGAGGGATTTCAGAGTTGGTGAGGGAGGAGACAGTGCAGCAGTAGGAGATGACGAGATGGAGGGTGTGACCGAGTCGGTGAGTGGGCGTGGTATGGTGGAGGAGGAGGTCGGCAGAGTTGAGGAGGGATAGCAGGAGGGCGGCAGAGGAGTCGTCGGGTACATCCGTATGGATGTTGAAGTCTCCGAGGATCAGAGTGGGCAGAGAGAAGGAGAGAAGGAAGGTGAGAAAGGGGTCAAGGTGGTTGAAGAAGTCGGAGGTGGGACCGGGAGGGCGGTAGATGACAGCGACAAGTATCTGGAGGAGGTGGTAGAGGCGAATGATATGGGCTTCGAAGGAGGGGAAGGAGAGGGAGGGGGGAGGAGGGATAGTGCGGAAGCGGCAATGGGGTGAGAGGAGGAAGCCGACGCCTCCTCCCTTACCGGTGAGTCTGGGGGAGTGGGAGAAGGAGAGGCCTCCACTGGAGAGAGCAGCGGCGGAGACCGTGTCTTCGGGAGAGAGCCACGTTTCTGAAAGTGCGAGGAGGAGGAGAGAGCGGGAGAGGAAAGGGTCATGGACGAAAGGTTGTTTACCTGTAATGGAGCGGGGGTTCCAGAGGCCACACTTGAAAGTAGCTGTGGGTGCAAGGGGGGGAGGAGGGGCAGGGGGTGGGGAGGGGAGGGGAGGGTTTGGATGGGAAGGAGGTGGCGGGGCCCTGGACGGGGAGTTGGGGATGAGGGGTAGCAGTGGGACAGGAGGACTGGGATGGGGCGTGGGTTGGGAAGAGAGAAGGGGGGAGGGGGTGAGGAGGGGGTTTGGTGGGGGGGAGAGGAATGGGAGGGGAAAGAGGGGTAGCCCTGGTAAAGTGGGGTTCTAGAGCGGGGGGGAGGGGGGAGGAGACAGAGGAGAGAGCGGGAAAGAGCTGAGCGAAAGAGGGGAAGGGGAAGGGGAGGATAGGAAGGGGCGGGAGGGAGGAGGCGGGGAGGAGGGACATGGCGAGGCCAGAGAGGTGGGTGGCAGCACTGACAACAATAAACAGTAACAAACAAAATCGGTAATATAGCAACATGATACAGTATGATACAATACAGTAGTGTTAATATAGAAATATGATACAGTATGATACAATATAGTAGTGTTAATAAGCGGGCAATGACCAGGGTCGGGGGTAGGCTCGATTAAGGGGCGACCTGATCAAACTCAAAGTCAGGCGGCTGGTGAGGCCAGAGAGGTGGGTGGCAGCACGACATAAACAACAACAAGCGAAATCGCTAATATAGCAACATGGTACAATAAGACATAATACAATAGTGTTAATAAGCAGGCGATGACCAGGGTTGGGGGACCACCCAACCCTACCCAATCAGACTCAAAGTCAAGCGGCCAGCGGCCGAGAGAGTCCCAGAGCTCATGACCAAATGAAAGCCTGTCCAGTTTTTTTTTGGCACCAATCCAATCAATAGAGAGTTAAATCAGGAACACAAAAGTACCCAGAAAATGTACCATCAATGTGTGCAGAGCTTGGGAAAGTACATCATCATCAGTGGTATTTATGGAGCACTTAGTGTGTGCAGAACACTGTACAAAATGCTGAATTGGTACAACAGAGTTGGTAGACATGCTCCCTGCCCACAATGAGCTTAGAGTCTAGAGGGAACACTGTTATCATTGTTAGTGTTTATGCAAGTGGGAAAAAAAATTCTTTTCTGTCAAGAAACTGAAGGTAACATTTCAAAAGACACCTTTGGGGGAAATATGGACTCTTTAACATTTAAACCTTTGGATAATATATCTTATCATCCTTTTTAATGCATTTCAGTGTTTGCATCTACAGAATACCAAAGTGATTCCAGATGAATGTTGTTGATTAGGCGGGATTACTTGAATAACATTCCTCCAGCTCATACAACTGGAATTCATAACCCATTCTAAGGAGACTGGGCTAAGTATGAACACCTCTATTTAGGAGTGTGGTATTTGGGATGACAGGTGGTTGGTCGATAACATGAACATAGTTGAGAAGCAGCGTAGCCTAGTGGAAAGAGCACAGGCTTGGGATGTCAGGACACCTGCGTTCTAATCGTACCTCTGCCACTTTCCAGCTGTGTGACCTTGGGCAAGTCACTTAACTTCTCTGTTCCTCAGTTTCCTCATCTGTAAAATGGGGATTCCATACATGTTCCCCTCTTACTTAGACTCTGAACCCTATTTGGGACGGTGACTGTCTGACCTGATTATCTTGTATTTACCCCAGAGCTTAGCACACAGTAAGCACCTAATGAATACCATCATAATAATTTTTTTATAACCAATCGATCAATTAATGATATTGATTGAACACTTATCATACATGATTCTGGGTAATTTGCATAAAAATAGGGCATCTGACACTGGTTGAGGAACCAATCCCCATTTGCCACATTGTTCCTGTGAGAAAACTGGTTCTGAACTCTAAAATTTCAACTCACGATGCAGTTTTCTGGAACCAGTTATATTGTGAATCAGAGGATTGTCAGATCATTATAATGATGGTGTTGACAGTATTTTACAACTCAAGGCATAATTAATATCACCTACTGTCACTTTAAAACATCAGAATATCACTGCTCGCCTAAATGAATTACATTACTATTTATGTTGTACAAACAAGGTCACTGGTTCTAATTCTGCCAATCAAACAGAAACACTAATTAAGAAGTCCTTATAAACAGCTAAAGATATGATTTTTCCAAGATTCTGCAATAAAGGGAAAAGATGTGTTAGTTGGCTGAAAAGTTCATGATAAAATGATTGGAAGTAAATGAACTATTTGACCATTTTTCCATTTCATGGTTAACTTTGAAAAACATGTCTCCATGAGTCGTGTTTTTGTCCTGAGTTACTTTTACAGAATCCTTATTTTTCTCAACCTGTGAAAATAGAAGTTCAGAAGATAAATACCAAAGGACATGTGACTAGAGCAACATAAGTGGATGCTCAAAAACCTAGCATGAATTTTCCTCAAATCTTGCTGGAGAAGACTATAAATCAGATGGTGTTTACATGGCATATGCCCTCAGTGTTAAGTGGCTCTTTCATTTTGAACAGCTGATTAGAATCTCATCGACAAGAGTGAAAATTAACGCAATCAAAGCACCCAGTTCTTTTGCGAAATGTCTTAAGCTGCAATAAAAAAACAACAATAATGAAAAATTAGAAGTAATTTTACCAAGAATACAACCATTGGAAGTCATTAAAATATCAGTTCTCCAGGCCATTGAAACTGTAAGAAGCTGTAGATAATCAGATATGTATTTTTTAGCCAGACCACAACCAACTCTTTAGTAATAGTATTAAGAGTATTTCTTAAGCCCTTACTGTGGGCAGAGCACTATACTAAATGCAGAGAAAGAATACACAGGCAGGAATGTGTGGCACGGAACGTGTCCACCAGCTCCACTGTACTCTCCCCAGCACTTAGTACAGTGCTCTGCACACAGTAAGCACTCAATAAATATCATCAACGGTTGATGCTGATGAATGAGGCATGGCCCTGTCTCTCAGGGAGATCACAGTCTAGATAGACCCTTCATCTTGTGTCTATCCTTGGAATACTGCAATAGAAAATTTCATAAAGCTGTTCAACCATGTTCTTCTAAGGTTGTGTATTTTGGGAGGAAGAACAGCACATCTCACTCCATTATGTGTGGTCCACGGTCACTGAAGAAGCTGTGAAATGAGCACAAGACGGGGACAGGAAATGAAATCCGAACCTAATCAGGTGGAGAGTTTTACCTAGCTTTATTCTCAGCCTGGATAGTAATCTCAAAGCTATAAGTGGGATTTTAGAGATCCCACTGGATGCAATACAAATGAATACCTAGAAACAAAGTGAAACAAACTTAGTATATGAATTATATTCCATAAAACACCTCCATGAAAATTTCACTGCCAGATGTATCTCTGAATCTGAATGGAAAAGAAATAGGTCAAATGCAATCATACATGATCACACTGAGGACTGAATTTTGAAATTGTTTCCATTTGCCTTCAACCATCTTTGGCATACTTCACTGATCATTTATTAGGAATGAGCGATACTTTTTTGGTCATTAAGCAGTATGTGAAAGAGCTGCTCCAAAAGCTACGCTTCAGATTTTCTTGACTCAATTTAAACTAACCTCTTTCTGAAGAGAAAATGTACTGCAAATAACTGCAGAGAAAAATAAGCACTTTTAACAACAGTAAAAAAAAGAGATGGATGTTTTAAAAGCCATTATAAAAAGTGAAGGAAAATGAAATTACAGGTTGACAAAACTAGGGGCAGGAATCGTCATTTTAACTGTAAGTCTGTATTTGTAGCATCTTTGTGGATTCCAGCAGCATCCGGTGAAAATCCTGGTGCCAGGCATGGTTAGATATGGCCTGATCCATGCTCATCCCTGGTTCATCACTTGATTTTCATTCGGACAGGCCGATCTTAATCCTTTAGCAAAACTGGACTCCAAGAGAGCTAATTAATCTTACTTGTTATAGGAACAATTTCTGGGACTGAGTCAATGAATTCAGTGAATAAATAAGATTTATTGAGCCCTTATTTTGTGCAGAGCACTGTATTAAGTGTTTAGAAGAGAACAGTGGAGTTAGTAGACATGTCAGGGGAGGCTGCCACTAAAATACCTTTAAGGTAGGGGGAAGTAAAGAGATTAAAGGTAAGTATATATATATGCTAGCATGTAGAGATTGGGAGGTTAGACCTGGGTCTAATCTTGTCTCAGCCACTCATCTCCTGTATGACCCTGGGCAAGTCACTTCATTTCTCATCTCATATGTACAATGCTCTCCCTCCTATTCAGACTCTGAGCCCCATGGGGGACCTAATTATTCATTCAAGAGTATTTATTGAGTGCTTACTATGTGCAGAGCACTGTACTAAGCGCTTGGAATGTACAAATCGGTAACGGATAGAGACAGTCCCTGCCCTTTGACGGGCTTACAGTCTAATCGGGGGAGACAGACGGACAAGAATTATCTTGCATCTACCCCAGCACTCAGTACAGTGCTTGGCATCAGCTCTTAGAACAGTGCTTGGCACATAGTAAGCACTTAACAAATACCATAGTTACTATATAGGCATATAGAAAGCGCTTAACGAACACCAAAGTTATCATTATTATTACTACAAGCTCCAACATAAACAGCGAATGGGGATATGGTTTATCATGCAGGCATCATTACATTGGGCATAGCTACTCAAAGCCACCAAATACTTTTCATTTTCAAGGAAAATGACTCGGAGATGAAAAAAAAAACAACTTGCAGCAAAACAAGCAATGCATCAACAACCTCACACACTTCATGGCTCTGACGAGAGAGGTTTATAGAAATTTTCTCCGTGACATTCAAATCAAAGCTCATTAAGAGTCAGAAACTGCTTCATGATAGTATGGTTTGTTTGTGTCATTGCTGGGGGTGCCCTGTGTGATCCATTAATCAATGTCAATGACTGTATAGTAAGCCCAGTCATGTCCGATTTATTCTACATAGCCATGCTGAAGGATGCGATAAGAAATCTTGACACAAGTCTTAGAGTATGCAGCTACTCTTCTGAGCCATTCTTTTAACTAAACAGGCTACAAGCAACCTCAAAAGTCATAGAGACGATCAATGAAGCATTGTTATATGTTGCTGTCTATGCCTTAGACTCACACAACCACAAGGACATGCAAATGATTGTGAACCATTAGCAGAGCCATCCTGTCACTGTGGACCAAAGAAAATGGAAACAATATATCATCCGGCACTCTCATTCATTCAATTGTATTTATTGAGTGCTTATTATGTGCAAAGCACTCTACTAAGCGCTTGGGAAAGTACAATATTATAAACCCTACTCACAACCAGAGCTTTTCATTAACAATAACATGGAACTAAGTGGCATCCCAGAGTTCTGTTACTCAGGCAGCACACTGTCCAATGATCCAACTATAAACAAGAAAATAGAAAGTTGAATCGAGAAGACCAGTATATTCTTTTGTAGACTGTCCCATAGGATGTCCCTGCAATGTAGCATCAGGCCACACTGAGGCTGCATGGCCTAGTGGATAGAGCATGGGCCCTGGAGCCAGAGGACTTGGATTCTAATCCCCGCTCAGCCACTTGCCTGATGTGTGACATTGGGCAAGTCACTTAATTTCTCTTTGCCTCAGTTTTCTCAACAGGAACATGGGGATTCAGAAGCTATGCTCCCTCCTACTTAGACTGTGAGCCCCGTGTGGGACAGAGACAGTCTCCAACCTAATTACTGTGTAGCTACTCAGTGCATAGAACAGTGCTTGACACAGAGTGATTAATAGATACCATTAAAAAAAATTTAGGTTTCAGACCAAGTTGACAGGCTTCAGAACTTTAATGGTGGCCAAACCTCTACATAATAATGTTGGTATTTGTTAAGCACTTACTATGTGAAGAGCACTGTTCTAAGCGTGGAGGTAGACACAGGGGAATCAAGTTGTCCCACGTGGGGCTCACAGTCGTAACCCCATTTTACAGATAAGGTCACTGAGGCACAGAGAAGTTAAGTGACTTGCCCACAGTCACACAGCTGACAAGTGGCAGATCTGGGATTCGAACCCATGACCTCTGACCTGGACCCCCTCACAAATGTAAATTACAACAGTGTCACATTGCTTCCTCTAGACTGTAAGCTCATTGTGGGCAGGGAATGTGTCTGTTATATTGTTGTGTTGTACTCTCCCAAGCACTTAGTACAGTGTCCTAAGTAACTCAGTAAGCACTCAATAAATACAACTGATTCCTTATACTCTACTCAACATCAATCAGCAAGACAGGATCACAAATTGTGAAGTCTTTGAATGTAGTCAGTCTACTAGTATTGAAGTTATACTACCTCAACACAGTTGCATAGAGTGGGTCACATGAGGAGAATGAGTGGCAGTAAGATATCCTAACAGTTTCTGAATGGTAAACTTAAATGGCTTTACCAAAGGCCAGAGGAAAAGAGAAACACTTCAGGGATTCAATATAATACAGCCTCAGACAATGAGGCATTTCTTCTGACACTAAAGCAGGCAGCCCAGGTTAGTACACTGCAATCAAGATAGGACTGAGCCAAAACTTAAAAGACTGTGAGACAAGGTCAAAAGTGAAACAGCCCTTGAATATAATAAACACCATAGCACATCAAGGAACAATCTTGGTATATGCACAGCATGGTTGAGACTGACAGTCTCACGTTGTCTTCTTAAGACACTCTTGCTCAATCAATCATATTTATCTAGGGCTGTGTGCAGAGCACTGTACTAAGCACTTGGGAGAGTACAATATAACAGAGTTGAAAGAAATGTTCCCTGCCCACAGTGGCTCCCCTACGTAAGCTTCCTTGTCAGTGGTGTCAACTCCAGATACGAAGGACCTCCATATGTGAACAGCCCCAAAAGCCTCCTAGCCCTTTCAATATTGTTTTTTAAGTGCATCCCATTTTTTAAGAAAATACTAAGTGATCAAAACGCTTAAGTTTGTATTACACTTATAATTCTTCAAGTTTTTGTTTGAATCCCCAGGGACCGAAGACTATTAAGAGAACAGATCTCTGAATCACAATTTGTTTATGTTCAATAATGACCTAAAAATGCCTGTGATGGATAAACTCTGCTTATGAGCAATCCAGTGCAAGATTACCTAGCATAAATGCTGAACACTTGTAGCTCCTCACTAATACATCTCTTGAAACGAAACATCCTCTGCAAATGTCTTTAGAACTGCAGAATGTATTAAGCATATACTAAGAAGGGCCTACCACAAACCTCATTCCAGTCCAAGTAACAGCTGAAAGAATGGATTTTGAGATTCACTTAGGGAAGGTTTTTTGTTCTCAAAGAAACCTCGAATATTTAAAAAGTCATATGTGCCTTTTCTCTGTTAGTTCTGGGTTGTTTCCAAATGTATCCTAACAACCAGCTTTATTTGTGTTTTCTATGCCTCAGAAAAAAAACAGCTTCTGAAAGTCATACTGGCAGTTGAGAACTTGCTATAATGACTTGGAAAATAGAAATAGCATCAAGCATTGACTCCTGAATTAAGTATGCCACATCAAGACAGTAAAATGCAGTGATGCACCATTTGCTGAGGTCTAGAAATATTCAAACAGGTTAACCAGCTGTTTCCAGATCCCAGTACTAATTAGACCTTAATCTATTCAGTTTAAACATGGCCAATTCCTATATCATACTTCCACTGTGTGTGTGCGTGTGTGTGTGTGTGTATCTGTGTGCATGTATATGCATATATAGTGGAAGTATGACATAGGAATTAGCCATGTTTACATTGGCTAGATTAGGTCTAATTAGTACTGGGTATATATATATGTGTGTGTAGAGTTGTCCTTTAGACCTGAGGTGGATGCCACTAAGGGTGTCTCAAAAACCCAGAACCTTGGTGTCATTGTCATCTCCTCATTGTCTTTCAGCTCTCACATTTGATCACCATCAAGATGCTCTGTGATGATAACGGTCATTGCCCAGAATGCACAACAGCAATTGTAAGGCTGTAAGGCTCACTAGGTACAGTCTTCTCATGAGCCCAGTTTAATTTCAGTGAGCTAGGGAAGTTTTTGCAACACCTTTCCTAACCTCCTCCATACAGGCTGAATGTTGTATTTGTAAATGCAGAGTGCATCATAACAATTATAACTGCAATATTTCTTAAGCACTTACTCTGTGTCAAGCACTGTACTAAGGGGTGAGGTAGACACAAGTTAATCAGGTCAGACACAGTCTTTGTCCCATATGGGGCTAACAGTCTAAGTAAGAGGGAGAACAGGTTTTAAAGCCCCATTTTACAGATGAGGAAACTGAGTTACAGAGAAGTGCTTAACTTCTCAGGGCCTCAGTTACCCTATCTGTAAAATGGAGATTAAAAACTGTGAGCCCCATGTGAGACAGGGGCTGTGTACAACCTGATTACTTTGTATCTACCCCAGTGTTTAATATAGTGCCTGGGACATAGTAAGTGCTTAAGGTATACCATAAAAAAAAAGTGAAGTGACTTGTCCAAACTCACACAGCAGGAAAGTGGATTAGACTGTGAGCCTGCTGTTGGGCAGGGATTATTTCTATCTGTTGCTGAACTGTACATTCCAAGTGCTTAGTACAGTGCTCTGCACATAGTAAGTGCTCAATAAATACAAATGAATGAATGGTAGAGCCAGGATTAGAACCTATGTCCCCTGACTCACAGTGCCAGGCTCTTTCCCTTAGGCCACTCTGCTTCTCTGAAAGCTTTATCATGAAGCACTGAAGCTATGCTCACCTCATTACAGCTTTTATGGATGGGACTTGTGATGAAAATGGATGACAGCTGCTGAAGAATGAGCTGAAATGGTCAATAGAAAGCAAGAAGGACAGAGGAAATACTTTACAAAATAGAGTATAGCCCAGACAGTGCAGCTAGGCAGCAGCTGCAGAAGACAGACTACGATGGTGCAATCAAGAAAGGAGCAGCTCTTTTTCAGCAGAAGCTTGGAAGGGATAATGAAACAAACAGTACTAGTTGCAAACCAGTTGAAGCAGCATGGTCTAGTGGATAGAGTAGGAGACTGGGAGTCAGAAGGACCTGGGTTCTAATCCCAGCTCTGCCACATGTCTGCTGTGTGACTTTGGGCAAGTCACTTGACCTCTCTGTACCTCAGTTTCTGCATCTGTAAAATGGGGATTAAGAATGTGAACCCCATGAAAGACAGGGACTGAGTCCAGCCTGATTATCTTGTATCTACCCCAGTGCTTTGGTACATAGTAAGAGCTTAACAAATGCCATTAAAAAACCAAATTAACCCAAGAAGGGACAATCTTCATGTGAACATGGTGTGGTCCAAACTGTCAGTCCTGGGTTGGGGATTTCAATCAATCTACCCATCAATCAATGGTATTTATTGTGAGCTTACTTTCTGCAGAGTCCTATACTAAGCTCTTGGGAGAGTACGGTACAACAGAGTTGATAGATATGTTCCTTGCTCCTAAGTAGCTTACAGTCTAGAGGGGATGATAAACATTAATATAAATAAATAAATTACAGATATGTACATAACTTCTGTGAGGCTGAGGATGGGTGAATAACATGTTCTTAAGAGGTATAGATCCAAGTGCACAAGCAACGCAGAGGGTGGAGGGAGTAGGGGAAAAGAGGTGTTAGTAGGGAAAGACCTCTTGGAGGAGATATGATTTTAATAAGGTTTTGAAGGTGAAGAGAGTGTGATCTGGTGTATGCGGAGTAGGAGGGAATTCCAGGTCATAGGGAGGATGTGGGAAAGAGGTGAGTGGAGAGATAGATGAAATCAAGGTACAATGAGTAGGTTGGTGTTACAGTGAAATGAGCCAGCTGAGTTGTAGTAGGAAATCAGTGAGGTAAGATAGGATGGAGTGAGCTGATTGCGTGCTTTAAAGTCAATGGGAAAGATTTTCTGTCTGAAGCAGAGGTGTATGAACAATCACTGGGGATACTTGAGGAGGGGGGAAATGTGGACTGAGGGTTTTTTTAGAAAAATGATCTGGGCAACAGAGTGAAATATGGACTGGAGTGGGGAGAGACAGCCTGCAGGGAGGTCAATGAGGAGGCTGATGCAGGAGTCAAGGTGAGTTATGGTAAGTGCTTGGATCAGGGAAGTTGCAGCTTGGATGGAGAAGAAAGGGTGGATTTTAACAATGCTGTGAAGGTAGAACTTGACAGGATTTGGTGACAGTTTATAAGGATTGAATGAGAGAGATGAGTTGCAGATAATGTTGAGGTTATGGGCTTGTAGGATTGACTAGATGGGGGAGGACAGGGTTTGGGCGGGAAGAGGAGGAATTCAGTTTTGGAGATGTTTAGCTCAAAGTTTAAGCAGAACACCTACATAGAGTTGTCCTGGAGGTAGGAGGAAATGTGAGACTGTAGAGAAGGAGAGTGGTCAGGGCTGGAGAAGTAAATTTGTGAATTATCTGCATAAAGATGGTAGTTGAAGCCATGGGAGTGAATGTGTTCTCCAAGGGAGGGGGTGGGTAGGAGTGAGTCAAGGGGACCCAGAACTAAGCCTTGAGGAAACCACACTGTCAGAGGGTGGGAGGCAGAGGAGGAGCCTGCAAAAGAGACTGAGAAGGAGAAATTAGTGAGATGGGAGGAGGACCCATTGATCAATGAATCAATGGCATTTATTGAGTGCTTACTGTGTACAGAGCACTCTATTAGGCACTTGAGAGAGTATAATATGACAGAGTTGGTAGATATATTCCCTACCCACAGTGAGACAGGAGAGGACAGTAACACTGAAACCAAGGTTGGGTAATACTTCAAGAAGAGAGTGGTCCACAGTAACTAAGGCAGCTGAGAGGTCTTGGAGGATTAGGCTGAAGTAGAGGTCCATCCTTCTAGACTCCATCAATCAACCAATCAGTGATATTTATTGAATGCTTACTACCTGCAGAGCACTGTACTTAGTGCTTGGGAGAATACAATATAACAAAACTCTAAGCTCCTTTTGGGCAGGAAATGTGTCTATCAACTCTGTTGTATTGAAGTGGAGACAACAGGTATAGTCAACTTTCTCAAGACGTTTGGAGACAAATGGTAGGAGGGAGATGAGGTTGGGGTTAAAACTAGAGGGAGTCATGAGGTCAAGGGAGGGTTTTTTTTAGGATTAGGGAGATATGAGCATGTTTGAAAGCAGCGGGGAAGAGGCCATTGGAAAGTGAACGTAGAAGACGGCAGTCAGGGAAGGAAGTGGTGAGGGGGCAGGTGTATGAAGGGATGGGACTTCCCTTCAGAGGCACAAACGGAGGGGGTAGATTTTGAGAAGAGGTGGGAGATCTCTTGAGATACTGCTGGGAAAACTGGGAGAATCACAGAAGGTGCAGGGGAGATTCTAGAGAGATCACACCTGATGGTTTCAATTTTATCAATAAAGTATGTGGCTGGGTCATGAAATGAGAAAGAGTTGGAGGGGGGGAGGAAGTTTAAGGAGGGAATTAAATGACTGGAACAGCTGACATAGGCAATGAGTATAGGAGTCAATAAAGATGGAGAAGTATTGTCGTCGAGTGGAGCAGAGGGCAGCACGGCCTAACAGAAGCAGAGTTGCCTAGTGGATAGAGCATGGGCCAAGGAGTCAGAAGGACCTGGGTTCTAATCCTGGCTCCATCACTTGTCTGCTGTGAGACCTTAGGCAAGCAACTTCACTTCTCTGTGCCTTAGTTACCTCATCCGTAAAATGGGGATAAAGACTGTGAGCCCCATGTGGGACAGGGACTGTGTCCAACCTAGTTAGCTTGCATCTACCCCAGTGTTTCGAACCATGCTTGTCACATAGTAAGTACTCAACAAATATCATCCTCATTATAATGAAATTGAGGTGGACAAGGTCTCCCTGGTGTCTGGATTGCCATCAGCAGCACTTCACAGCTTGAGCACAGGAGTGGAGGAAGCCTATGAGGTAATCCAGGGTTGTGGATTATTGATACTAGGTTGGCAGAGGGACAGGGGAGTTGAGAGCATCAGTCTGTGCATCCAGAGAAGATAGTTTGAGAAAGTAGTCACACTTGCTCTCTTAGTTAACACAGCTGTCCATGATGTCCTCTTCGACTATCACAAGGCAACTCTGTGTGTATAATGATGATGTACACGACTTAGCTAATGCCTGCATTTTTATATCTAAGGAGATACAATTTTTATGGCACAGTTGGAGTATTGTGTGTGTGTGTATAATTCCATGTCCTCTTGCTGCTCTTTCCCCTTACCCCTTCTAATAATCCTGTAGCCCTTCTGCTGTCCAATTCTGTCTGTGAATTAACAGACTCCTAACAGTCTGCATTGCTCCGGCTTTCTGGTAAGCAGCTAGAAGTATAAGACATTAATTTAAAATAAATAAGTAAAGACCCCAATGGTTTGAACAGCAGATGGGAGTACCACACTCAAATGGTGTAAAAAATTGATGAGGGCACAGCAGTATCTGCTGCTTCAGAGGATGCACAGAGATATTCTGTCTTACAGCTACACACTACACCCTGAAAGCTGATCAACCATCTTGCAATGCCTGCTGCTGGCCACAGGAGTGCCAGATGAGGGAGCATGGATGGCTCTGGGCAAACCATCACTAATACTGGAAAAATAACTCAGACACAAGTGCTACGGATGGAGGGCTATCCACTTCTCCTACTCCTAAACAAGAGTTCTGTGCAAATAAGCAGCAAAGGATATTTGCTGGGCAGCCCTATTTAGGGATGCACTGCTCACCCCAAATTTGGGGGAGGGGCTAGAAAAGGTGCTCTAAAACATTACCTGTTTCACCAAACTCAAACCTGGCTCATTAGAAAACTGTACCTGGTGAAACTTTTTCTTGTGGTGCAACAACCAAGCGAAGGTCATTGTCTATCCCCCCCAGGCTCTGAACTTAGGCTGAGGGATCCTCTATTTTTTTTTCATGTTATTTGTTAAGCATTTACTATGTGTAAAGCACTGTATTAAGCTTTGGTGTAGATACAAACTCTCTCATTCACCCCACACATCCAATCTGTCACCAACACCTGATGGTCTCGCCTTCACAATATTGCCAAGAGCCTCCCTTTCCTCTCCATCCAAACTGCTACTGTGCTGGTACAAGCTCTCATAATATTTCAACTGGATAACTGTTAGCCTCCTCTCTGATCTCCCCTCCTCCTGTCTCTCCCCACTCCAGTCTATTCTTCATTCTGCTGCCCGGATCATCTTCCTACAGAAAAGCTCTGGGCATGTCACTCCCCTCCTCAAAAACCTCCAGTGGCTGCTGATCACCCTAAAACTCCTCACTCTTGGCTTCAAAGTTCTCCATCACCTTGCTCCCTCTTACCTCACCTCCATTCTCTCTTTCTACTGCCCACCCCGTACACTCTGCTTCTCTTCCGCTCACCTCTTCATGGTCCCCCATTCACGCCTGTCCACACCGACCCCTGGCCCACATCCTACCGCTGTCCTGGAATGCCCTCCCTCCTCACACCCACCAAACTAACTCTCTTCCACTCTTCAAAGCCCTACTGAGAGCTCACCTCCTCCAGGAGGCCTTCCCAGACTGAGCCCCCCCTTTCCCTCTGCTTCTCCTCCCCTCCCCAATCCCCTCTCTCCCACCCTCTGCTCTTCCCCCTTCCCCTCTCCTCAGCACTGTGCATATTTGTATATATTATTTATTACCCTATTTATTTTGTTAATGATGTGTATATCTCTATGATTCTATTTATCTTGATGATCTTGTTTTGTTTTGTTCTCTTTTGCTTTGCTGTCTGTCTCCCCCGTTTAGACTGTGAGCCCGTCATTGGGCAGGGATTGTCTCTATCCGTTGCCAAATTGTACATTCCAAGTGCTTAGTACAGTGCTCTGCACGTAGTAAGCGCTCAATAAATACTATTGAATGAATGAATACTAAATTCTTGGAGATATAATAATAATAATAATTTTGGTATTTGTTAAGCACTTACTATGTGCCAAGCACTGTACTAAGTGCTGGGTAGATACAAGGCCATCAGGTTGTCCCACGTGGGGCTCACAGTCTTAACCCCCATTTTCCAGATGAGGTAACTGAGGCACAGAGAAGTGAAGTGAAGCCCAAAGTCACACAGCTGATAAGTGGTGGAGCTGGGTTTAGAACCCACGACCTCTGATTCCCAAGCCCGTGCACTTTCCACTGAGCCACGCTGCTTCTCGTACAATACAACTGAAATGTTCCATGCCCACAATGAGCTTACAGTCTAGAGGATATTGAGGATCTCCTGGAAGGAAATAGTCCTGCTGATTTTCTGATGGATTTTATCACCATGAGGAGAACGAAGACTCACCCTGTCTGAGTCTGAGGCCTGGATAGGTGTTCTTTGGGATCCTCCTAGGAACTTCTCATCCCACTTTCAGACCTGTCATCTCTCTGCTTTTCTGACTCTCTTTTCTCTGTCTCCTCTCTTTATCCCCTGGTTTTCTCCTCTCTGGTACTGTGTCTCACTGGATCTCTGTCTCTGTCTTCCACTCTCTCAAAATACTGCCTTTTGAAGCCATCTCCCCTGAACCCCTGAAGTCACTCCCAACTTCCCCTCAGGGTTCAAAATGATAGACAGATATCTATGGGACTGCTGGATAGCCTTCTAGAAAGAAAAAAAAAAGAGACTTCTGGCCCCACTCCAGTTAATAATAATAATAATAATGTTGGTATTTGTTAAGCGCTTACTATGTGCAGAGCACTGTTCTAAGCGCTGGGGGAGACACGGGGGAATCAGGTTGTCCCACATGGGGCTCACAATCTTAATCCCCATTTTACAGATGAGGTAACTGAGGCCCAGAGAAGTTAAGTGACTTGCCCACAGTCACCCAGCTGACAAGTGGCAGAGCTGGGATTCGAACTCATGACCTCTGACTCCAAAGCCCATGCTCTTTCCAAGTTCTCCTCCCCACCCCAACACCAGGAAGAGCATATGGAAAGGATGGAAAATGGGAGAAAGATGAATGAGGGTAGAGAGTCAAAGAGAAGATAGGAATGAGGAAGAGAAACAGAGGTGGGAACAGACAGGGAGAAAAGCTGGGAGGAGAGGAAAGATGGAATGTAGTGAAGCAGCATGGCCTAGTGGAAAGAGCATGGGCCTGGGAATCAGAGGATGTGGGTTCTAATTCCGGCTCCACCACCTATCTGCTGTGTGACGTTGGGCAAGTCACTTAACTTTTCTGGGCCTCAGTTACCTCATCTGTAAAATGGGAATTAAGACTGTGAGCCCCATGTGGGACAAGGACTGTGACCGACCTGAGTACCTTCTATCTACCCCAGTGTTTAGGACAGTGCTTGGCATATAGTAAGTGCTTAATGAATACCACTATTATTATTATTATTAGATAAATTGGAGAAATAAAAGAGTCATAACAAGAAAAATGGGTGCAGGGGGAAACTGGAAGTGATTAAAAACCAAGACAGGCAGTGGGAGAGAGAGGGAAATAGAAAGAAACAAGGAATGAGAGGCCAATTGAACACTACTGTGAATTTTTCCTAGATTTCTCATGTTACATTCATATTTTTGGATATACAGATAGTCTTTGAGTGGATCTGTTCAAAAATGTAATTGGTGAAAGTTGTGCAAAAATGAGAGCTAAATCAAGAGTGTGGTGATTAATGTGCAACACTTATTTTAATTGGGCAATTTAGGACCAACAAGGGTACTCACTAATCCAAAGTAGGTCATATTTTTAATGGTATGTGTTATGTGCTTACTATATGCCAAGCATGTTACTAAGTGCTGGAGTACACTCAAGATAATCAGGTTGGACACACAGTCCCTGCCCCACGTGGGGCTCACAGTCTTAATCCCCATTTTACAGATGAGGTAATGAGGCACAGAGAAGTAAAGTGACTTGCCCAAGGTCACACAGCAGACACATGGTGGAGCTCTTTCCACTAGGCCATGCCATTTCTCATTAAAGTTTTTTTAAAGACGTTTCCTTAAACCCTCCATTGTCTTTAACATGACCACATCTGAAGGAAAAACAAAAATTTTGACTATTTAAATATTCAGTACTGTAAACATTAGAAAAAACTCTTTTTTATAGAATGACTTCAACTTCATTAGATGGAATAATATTTTATCATGGAAATTTCCAGAAAACATGACTGCTCCATTGTTCTGTTCCGCACATGGGGCCAGGGATGAAATGACAACTTCGGTGTGCTTCTTGAAAAGCAATTTATCTATTGCTTATTGCTTATTGGGCAAACCTACACCCCAAAGTGATGGAAAAAATGGGTCCTGGTAACAGGGGAAAGATGAAATGTACCATTCTGAGGCTCAAGAATTAGATGGAGAAAGTACTTCAAAATAAATTGCACTTACAAACAATTTAAAAATAAGTATTGTCAGTTTGCCTTTGGCTGTTGTTGATGATAAAGGACTTTAGTTATGTTAATTGAGTGGTATGAAAGAAAACCCAAGAGAACCCCTGTTTTAGCAATGATTGGAGTTGAGTATGGTGTGTGCATTTATCATACCTGTTAGCTATTGTGGATTTGCATAATATCACCCAGATGGCATATATATATCTATAATTCTATTTATATCGATGCTATTGATACCTGTCTACTTGTTGTCTGTCTTGCCCCTTCTAGACTGTGAGCCTGTTGTTGGGTAGGGATTGTCTCTGTTGCCGAATTGTACTTCCAAGTGCTTAGTACAGTGCACTCCAGACAGTAAGCGCTCAATAAATACGATTGAATGAATGAATATTGCATCAGAGTTAAAATAAAACGGTCCCATAATTTATTGGTGAAATATCTGGCAAGGTGTTAAGAGAAGAGCAGAGAAGCACTCTGAGGTTTGGAGGCTGTTAGCGATCTTAAATATTAAATATATTTAGCAATCTCCTGAAAGAGTATTAAGCAGGGGTAATGACGGGGATATAGGGAAAATGCAAATCTAGGCTGGAAAATTTAGGCAGGGTAATCTTTTCAACTTTAGTTATCTTTTCCACTTCATTTTTATGCTCTCTTACTGTACTCAGTGTAGCTCTCCTCAAACTCTCCTTCCATCGGTTACCTTCATAGTCTCCTTTTCCTCTTTTCCCTCATTCATTCGTTTATTCAATCAATCGTATTTATTGAGAGCTTACCGTGCGCAGAGCACTGTACTAAGCGCTTGGAAAGTGCAATTCAGCAACAAATAGAGACAATCCCTGCCCAACAACGGGCTCACAGTCTAGAAGGGGGGAGACAGCCAATGAAATCAGTTTCTGTTCAGGATCATAGCTTTGATTTTGAGTGATTTCTGAACCAAAGAGCATTGGGTTTCGAGTTGGGAAGGGGCAATTTTCCGGACCCCCTTCTCTGTGGAAGGTTAATCCCCAGTATAATTTACTGATCGGGAATATCCACTATTTTAAGGAGGGGGCGGGGTGGGAGGGGAAAAAGCCCTCTAGATGTCCATGAACTTTTCATGAGCGCAACCACATCTTCCTCCTGCTTTTTCCCGATCTCCATCTTTCAGTCCATTTCCCCCCCAAGAAAAGTCTAGGTATCTCTTGAAACGTCGACTGCGTGTAGGGCAGACGGGAAAGGGTCATTTGCAACAGCGGGCGGTTTCAGCCGTTCAGACTCCAACCGGTCCTGGCATCTAAGTCGCAGAGATCGTCTCCTCCTGCCAGATGCTGGAGCTAAAGAAAAAAAAAATAAATAAAAGGATAAAACGTCCAACCCATTTAAGCCCCACGGACGGTCTCACCCATCTCCGCGTGTCGCCTGCCAGATCCTTCGCACATAGAGATTCGGGAGGGTCGGGGTCTAGTAAGACCTCCACCCCTCACTCCCCACCCCTCCCCTGGCAGGCTAGGAACCCTAAAATGGATCGATCTGTCGGGACTCGAGGTGGCGATAGGCGCGATCGCTTCGGGGAAGACGTTGGGCGGGGAAAGGGAGCTCTCTGCCGCCTCCATCCCGGGGAGGAACCTCGGGAATGCTGGGAATGTTGAGTCAGGGACAAGCGAGGAGGAGGGAGGGGGCTAGGGAGGGAGGGAGAGAGGAAAAAAAGAGAGAGGAGAGGGAGAGAGAGAGAGAAGATCGCAGATGACTGGGGGAGACTCGCAGAGACAAGGGGAGAAACAGCCCGACCCTTTCCTGACTGCAGCAGGTTTCCCTCTCGCTCAGGTCCGTCTGGCTCCAGCCCTACATGCGGTGCCTCTTCCTTAGGTCGGCGAGGGTCCAGGGAGACGTGATGTTGTAAAAAAATCCATGTGGGACAGGAGACAGAGGAAATGATTTGAAAGGTGAGACGCTCGAGCCAAAAAAAAAAAAAAAGGGCCCATTCTAGAGGTCCGTGTCCGTGTGTCTGATGGCAGTGGAGAGGTGGATGAGAGATAGTATATCGGAATCTATTCCTCCGGTTTGGGGTAGCTGCATTGCGTTAGCGGTGGGAGAGAAGGAGAGAATCAGGAAAGAATTTGAGGGGAGGGATTCGGGGTAGGGGGCGAGGGGGGAAAGCCGATTTGTATTGGTTTATCAAGTCCGCGGCAATGAATCGGAACAAGTGCACATCTTATTATAGTAGCTCTGAACGTCTCTCTCTCTACCGAAGCGGCTCGGCTTCCTTGCTTGTAATTTCTCTGGGAAGCAGGACAAGGGTATCTCTGTACGTTTCTGGGTCTCGGTCTCTCTCGGTCTCTTTCTCCCTTTTGTTCTTCGTCTCGCAAAGAGAGGGGAAGAATGATCTGAAAAAAAGATGAGGATGTTGTTGATGATGATGATGATGATTAAAGTTATTAGAAATGCCTTGGGGGGCCGGCAAGGATAGTAATAAAATCTGTAGCGGCAGGTAGCCTACGGGAGGAACGTGTAAAAAGCTTAGTGTAAAAACCTCGGGTCAGGGAAAATAAATCCACAATTGTCGTGGACAGCTGAAGCAGGGGCGCGGAGACACGGTGGGTCATTAAACTAGAGGATTGCAGTGTTTTTTTTTTTACAAGGAAAGGAGTTCTTACAGTACCCTTTTAAAAATTATTACTGGATTGTGAGAGATCGCCTGAAGTCGTTGAAGATTACGGGTGGCTCTCGACAGAGAAATGAGAATAATGTTCGTAAAAACCTCGATTCGTTCTGCCTTATTTATTTTTGCTTAAGGGTCTGGAGTCATATTGCAAAGGGGGAGGGTCTGCTTTATTAGAATCGGATCGATTTTTTAGGCGGCTACCTGCTAAACCTTTTGATGGATGGAAAGCAATCTGTTCCCTTAGCGGTGAAGTGATGTTTCCCTCTGTGATTGACAACCCTATCTACCATTTACTTGGGCAGATCCAGGAGCTACTGAAAACCGACTGGCCAATAAACGCAGCGAAGAGGAGGGCATATTCAACTTGTCATGGCTAGTTTCCTGATTTTTTTCTCAATCAATGGTTTTACTTAGCCATTAAGTTTGTACCAGTACCAGCTATGGGTCCCTTCGGGTGAAAATGAAGAAAAGAGAGGAAAAGTCATATTGCAAAGGGGGAGGGTTTGAAAATCGATTTGGAGGCTAATCAATTCTAATTATACCTTGTGTCTCTGATCTTTAATTCAGGCCACTTTTTGGAAAATGGTTGAGAATCGGCTAATGACTTTAAAAAATCATTCTTTTGATGGAAAATGAATTGGATTACGGTTAAGCAATGTATAAAGGTTGAGCTGACCGATTTCTTTTCCTTTTTCCAACGTAAATGGTTATATGGTGTGTTTAAAGAGAGACACCATTTACATTTTGGATACCTAGAGAAAGGATGTGTGATGCAGATATCACAAAAGGCATTAAATAGTATTGATATCATTTTGAAATAACATTGCACAATTTAAATTTTGTGTCATATGCCGCATGAGCCATGCTCCATCGAAACTTTTAAAGCAGTTTAAGTGGGTATGGAAGGCTCTTTTTCATCCCAAAGAGATCACAGCTAGCGGAGGGTTCTCATGCTGCTTTTAAAGTGTGACTAGAATAACTTCTGGAAGTGATTAGTGCTTTTTATATTTCGTGTATATCAGTTTGGGGGGGGGGTGGGACACTGAGGTCTTTGAAGCAATTTCAAGTCAGATCACTGTCTCGCGGGTAGGAAAAAGGTCTGCTGACTGCCTAGTTATGTGCTGGTCTTTGTTCACTTTAATACGGGAGGAGAGCATAGCTGTCAGGGTTTGACATGGTTAATTTTGGAAGAGAGGCTTCCTGCAAACTGGGCTCTCATTTGGATGTGGGTGGAGGAAAGTAGGTGAAAGACTGGCTCCTTCTCACCTCAATCTAGTTGAAGGCGCACTTTCTAATTCCATCTCCAGGCATCCACTAAAATAGAGATAAGAAGATGCTGTGAGGTCTCACCTTTAAATGAAAATAAGGATGTGAAAGCAGCTGCTAACGATCACCTTGTGAACTTGATTTGCTGGGTTTAGGGTGCCTCTGGATAGGTTAGGGGATGCTCTTCGGATGAAAGATATTTCACTTTCGAGAAGATTTTTTTTATCCTCTGGAGCCTCGGCCCAGCACCAGGGAGTTTCCATTTACCCCTGGAAAAAATAAAGCTATGGGAGCTTACCCAGAAAGGAGATGAGAAGAATAGTACAGAAGTGTGTATTCAGTAGCCTGTGCATGTAGGAAAAGATGGAGGAAACCCACCCATATATACACGTAATGACGATGCTTTCTTAACCGTTTACCTGTTCTCTGAAACCTAGTTGAAACTAGCCTGCATCATTGTAGGCTGTTGTGCCCTGCGTGGGTTTCAGTTTATGGAGAGGGTTAAAGCACTGGAAGTGATGCACACAAATATGACAGTGCTGAAATGACCTTTAAATTTGTTATGCTATTTTGCTCTCCATTTCGGGGGAAATGATGTGTTTTACCCACACCCCTTGACCAAGGTAGCTATGTCCCCCAAGTCCGTTCCCCTTCTTATGTAAGCGACCGTGAAACTGGGTGGGTGTGGCTCCGTGAGGGCTCTAATTCACAGTCCTATGTTATGAATGTAGTCTTAAATCCAATTCAAAATTCACTGTTCCGGGATTAGGAAAGCACTCAGACTGATTTTGATATCATCTGTCCCTTGGGCCTGTCGTCAAGGGATGGATATTGTGTACTCTCCATGCATTTTGGCAGTTAAAAAGATTATATTAATATTTATATTAATGTTTCTCTCCCCCTCTAGACTTTAAGCTCGTTATGAGCAGGGAATGGGTCTAATTCTCCCAAGTACTAAGTACCTTGCTCTGCACATAGTAAGCACTCAATAAATACTATTGATTGATGACTTTTAAAATTGGGTATGAAAAGGGACTGTCTCAAAACAAAAAGAATCCCCCTTGCTAGCTTCTCCACTCTTCAGTTTCTTAGCAATGTTGAATGAGTTCTTCGCACTCCAGAATAAGTTTCTTTTTATAAATTGTTAACTTTCCTAATGTGTTTAACCATTAACCTCCAGGGTTATTATGTTCACGAGAAAATTTGAAAGTTCAGGACTCCTCATTTTGCAAATAAATGTATGCACATCATAATATATCTTTCCTCTCTCAGGCCCTAGCCTTATTATTGATTATGCTTTTGGGACTACCCAGTGAAGACTGTGAATGCCCATAAACATTAAGGAAGCAAATATATTTGATTTCAAAGTGCACAGAAGATATGTATTTCTTTTAAAAAGCACCGTGAGGATCAGAGGGCAGCAGTAGAGGAGGAGCAGAAGGGTAAAGTGGCTAGAGAAAACTAGTAATGATTAGCTGATGATCTAGTTCCCTCTGAGAACAAAATGGAAACTGGCTCCTTTTAGAGAGATTGTTGCTGTGGGGATAGCAGCAGCCTTACTGAGTTCATGCATTTACCACAAAGCAGGGAGTGGATGCCAGTAGTGCTTAGGTCACTCATGCAGAATTATCAGCATTGGTTCCAGTGAAAATCAGTACTTTGTGGTGGGTGTTGAGTGGCCTGTGTGGAATTAATCTGTGGTCTTAGTTCCATTTATCGTCATTCAGAGGGGATATTTGGGATGTGAAAGTTTAATGATGAAGGGAGGCTGTCATGTTAAATATTGCAATCTGGTAGCAGTAGTGGGATAGTAAAGGCAGTGTATGCTGTTCCATTTTTCACAATTCCCTCACCCTCCTTCACCTCTCTGTTTCTCACTAACATTTTCCATCCTTAAAGTCCTTTTGTTCACTTTCTTCACCAAGTCCAGTTTTGGTATAGTCATTATTCCTGTAATATGTAGGTTGTGTTCTTAAAGAACTCTGTGTTAAAGAGAAAATCAAGTTATTCACAGCTTGACCAATGCCACACTCACTTGCACAACCATTTCTTTAACACCAGATCAACCGTTTCTTCTAACACCAGATCACGTTGTATCCAGACAGAAGCATACTGTGAAATGTCATCTACAATTTTTATTACATTCTACCTAAATTCCATAGTGAAAACCAGCATTAATGGGAGAAATGACTGATTGAACCACATTTCTTCCTGGTTGTCAGATATATCCAGTTCTGATATAACACACGTTTTCATTGCATGATTTGACTATAGCACAGTGGAAGAATTGGAGAAGCAGCGTGGCTCAGTGGAAAGAGCACGGGCTTTGGAGTCAGGGCTCATGAGTTCGAATCCCAGCTCTGCCACTTGTTGGCTGTGTGACTGTGGGCAAGGCACTTAACTTCTCTGTGCCTCAGTTCCCTCATCTGTAAAATGGGGATTAAGACTGTGAGCCCCACGTGGGACAACCTGATTCCCCTATGTCTACCCCAGCACTTAGAACAGTGCTCGGCACATAGTAAGCGCTTAACAAATACCAACATTATTATTATTAAGAATTAGGGAAAATTCTTCCTTCAATGTAAGTCTGTTCTGGTATGATATGATCCACAAGTAAGCACAAATGTGCCTCAGAGCACTTATGTATATACCCATAATTTATTTATATTAACATCTGCCACCCTCTCTAGACTGTAAGTTCCTTGTGGGCAGGAAACATGTCTACACACTCTATTGCATTATACTCTTCCAAGTGCTTAGTATAGTGCTTTGTACACAGTAAGCATTGGTGGGCAAGGCTTGATCCTGTTGTCCTTCCCAGCCTCGCTTCAGTCCAACTGCACTGCACTGTATAATACTTCGCTTTGTCTTCAGGTTTTAGCATCAGTGAGTGGCGAGGATGTAGGGAACATAATAATAATCACAATATAGGAATTTGTATTGAAAATTGTCTGTCATCACGATATCTTCATGTCATCACTCCCATAACCTAATCCCATTGAACTTGTGGTTATTTATAAGTAATTTCCCCATAAAAACAACAAAAATGCCCCAGTCCTTGCATTATATAGTGTAATCCTTGAATTGGCAGCCTGGCTGAGATATGGCAGACTTGGATATGGGTATCTTCTGGAAACACCTTATTTGTCAACCTACTCTGGAAATTGGTTCTTTTGGCTTTGGAAAGTAGTAGGAGAGCATCTGCTTGAATGTCAGATGTTCATGTCAGGCTTCTATAATGGCATTGCCTCTTAAATTGCAGCAATTATGCTCAACGAGGTTTGCTTTAGTGTTTGAAAGCTGAACTTTCTATGAGGAAGGAGTCTGAAGAAATTTACACTAAGTGCTGCCTTTAATAAACATTGCTTTAATGTATGCAGTCATCCTTTTTTTCTTTGAGATGCATAATTAAAATTTCCTGAGATTAAAAATTGTTAAAGAATTAAGTTGGGACACTATGTTTATGGCCTCTAGCCTAACTGCCGTTGGCTTTGATTCTCTTAACTGTCAATTGCCAAACAGAATAGGGGCTGGTCAGACACCAGGAAATATTTAGCTCTTGGCACCTAGTGGGCACTCAGTAAAATAAATTCTAAAGCAGTTAGATTTTTCAGGAAGGACCATGTGGTTCTTTTCCTGAAAATCAACCTTGAAATAGTGTCCCAGAACCCGATGATGTTAGAGGGGCCCTCCAGGGACTCCTTTAGAATATGATGCATGATCGCATGGCCCTTTTTGCAAGAGTCACTTCACTTACCCTTTGACCTGCACAAATTAGAATATGGACTGTTATATTCAGCCCATTTAGCTTACCCAGTGGTCATCCCAAAGGTCATTTCTACTCATCTGTTGCCCTAAGCATAGGCACGCACAGTGTTAAACCTTTGCTCTCTCACCCGGTGAGACAGGTGCTTTTTATCGATGAGTTAGATGATTGCTGGATGCGATTGAGGGCAATATCTTCTTTAGGAATATATGCAGAAGCCCCTGACCATTGGCTTTAAGGCACTCCATCACCTCTCTCCCTTTTAGTTATCCATTTGCTTTTCCCACTGCATCCGAGAACGAAGAATGTGCTCTTTGTGTTTCTTAAGAGAACTTTCTCTCTTTATCTGCTGAATCACACTGACATATCATTCGTGCATCTGCCATAAGCGACTGACTGGCTTGTGTCCACTTGCGTCTACTTCCGTGCCCCAGCTCCCCCCCCCCCCCCCCCGGGCTGCAATCCTCTTGTAGGGGCTTCTCTATTGTCTGCTTTAAGATGCTCAATCGGCTCGACCCCTCCTATCTTACCTCAATGATTTCCTACTACAACCCAGCCCCCAAACTCCACTCCTCCAGCACCGATCTACTCACGGGCGTTCAATCTCATCTTTCTCTCCACTGACCCCTTGCCCACGTTCTCCCTCTGGCTTGGAACTCCCTCCCACTCTGTATCCTACAGACCACCACTCTCCCTACCTTCAAAACCTACTAAAATCATGTCTCCTCCAAGAGGCCTTTCCCAACAAAGCCCTCATTTCCCTTCCTCTCTCTCCCTTCAGCGTCACCTTCACCCTGGGATATGTACCCTTGAAGCACTAGATATCCCCCCCACCCTCAATCCCACAGCACTTTTGTACATCTCGGTAATTTATTTTATTGTCTGTCTTCCCCTCTAGACTCTAAGCTCCTGGTGAGCAGGGAATGTGTCTACCAACTCTATTGTCTTGTACTGGCCCAAGTGCTTAGTATAGTGGTCCTCACACATTAAATGCCCAACAAATACCAATGATAGACTGAGAGCTAGATATGCCTAGGTCTTGCCTCTCCTGCTTCCAACTTCTTGTTCACACTCTTTCTCCTGACTGGAATCTCTATCCCTCTTCAAACCTGCCAGACAGTCTCTCTCTCCCCATCTTCAAAGCTTGTCTGAAATTCCACACCCTCCAGGAGGAGTTCCCCAGTTAATTTTTCTTCTCCTCATGTCACATTCTCCCTACTGTCATCTCAACCCTTTTGTTTTACCCTCACACTTATGCACTCACAACCACATGTAGCACGTCTGTAAAGTATCTACTTTGGCACTACTGTTTGAGCACTCAGTCCTTCACTTGTTCTTCATCATCCCATTTGTAATTTATTTTGTGTCTGTCTCCCCCACTACAGTCTTAGTCCTGGAGGGCAGGGTTCATATCTTCTAATTCTATTAGACTCCCCCCAAAAGCCTAGTACAGTCCTCTGCATATGGTAGGTGCTCAGTAAAGCAGCGTAGCCTATAAGGCAACAGAGAGGCAGCATGGCCTAGTGGAAGGAGCATGGGCTTGGGAGTCAGAGGACCTGGGCTCTAATTCCAGCTCCACCACTTGTCTGCTATGTGATCTTGGGCAGGTCAGTTTACTTCTCTGTGTCTCAGTTACCAAACCTGTAAAATGGGGATTAAATCCTCTTCCCTCTTAGACTGTGAACCCTATGTGGGATGGAGACTGTGTCCAATCTCATTGTCTTATATCTACCCCAGTGCTTAAAGCAGTGCTTAACACATGGTAAGTGCTTAACAAATTCCATTAAAAAGAAAAGTCAGTCGGCTGAATATCCTCTCCTCTTAAAGCCTCCTGAGAGAAATTCTAGCCAAAATGTGAATAATTATAAGGCATTCTTATTATAATACAAATGACTGTATTCTAAGAAATCAAATTTCCTTTATTGTAGATTTCAGTTACTGAAGTGAAAAAAAGATGCAGACATGGTTTTTTGAAGATCTAATTTGAGAGCTCCGGATGTTAAGAGGGTAGATGCTTCTCTGCCTGGATTGGTTAAACTATTTTTAAAAAAACACTTTCTCCAGGAGGTATTCCCTGATTAATCTCTACATCTTTCTGGTCCCTCCTCACCTTCAGCTACCTCAGCACTCACGTACTTATTATTTATTTATTTTTCAATTTATTATTAAATTTATCAATTTATTTATCAATCTTTTATCAATGCTTAGTATTCATTCATTCAGTAGTAGTTACTGAGCGCTTACTATGTGCAGAGCACTGTACTAAGCGCTTGGAATGTACAAATCGGCAACAGAGACAGTCCCTGCCCTTTGATGGGCTTACAGTCTAATCGGGGGAGACAGGCAGACAAGAACAATGGCAATAAATAGAGTCAAGGGGAAGAACATCTCGTAAAAACAATGGCAAATAAATTGAAGCAGGGTGATGTACATCTCATTAAACAAAATAAACAAAATAAATAGGGTGATGAAGATATATACAGTTGAGCAGACGAGTACAGTGCTGAGGGGGTGGGACGGAAGAGGGAGAGGAGGAGAGGGAAAGGGGGGGGAAGAGGGTTTAGCTGGGGAGAGGTGAAGGGGGAGGGGTAGAGGGAGCCGAGGGAAAAAGGGGGGAGCTCAGCCTGGGAAGGCCTCTTGGAGGAGGTGAGCTTTAAGTAGGGATTTGAAGAGGGGAAGAGAATTAGATTGACGGAGGTGAGGAGGGAGGGCATTTCAGGACCGCGGGAGGACGTGGCCCAGGGGTCGACGAGGTGAGGAGGGAGGGCATTTCAGGACCGCGGGAGGACGTGGCCCAGGGGTCGACGGCGGGATAGGCAAGACGGGACGGTGAGGAGGTGGGCAGCAGAGGAGCAGAGTGTGTGGGGTGGGCAGTAGAAAGAGAGAAGGGAGGAGAGGTAGGAAGGGGCAAGGTGACGGAGAGCCTTGAAGCCTAGAGTGAGGAGTTTTTGTTTGGAGCGGAGGTTGATAGGCAACCACTGGAGGTGTTTAAGAAGGGGAGTGACATGCCCAGAACGTTTTTGCAGGAAGATGAGCTGGGCAGCGGAGTGAAGAATAGACTGGAGCGGGGCGAGAGAGGAGGAAGGGAGATCAGAGAGAAGGCTGACACAGTAGTCTAGCCGGGATATAGCGAGAGCTTGTAGCAGTAAGGTAGCCGTTTGGGTGGAGAGGAAAGGGTGGATCTTGGCAATATTGTAAAGGTGAGACCGGCAGGTCTTGGTAACAGATCGGATGTGTGGGGTGAACGAGAGAGACGAGTCAAAGATGACACCGAGGTTGCGGGCCTGAGAGACGGGAAGGATGGTCGTGCCATCCACGGTGATAGGGAAGTCTGGGAGAGGACCAGGCTTGGGAGGGAAAATGAGGAGCTCAGTCTTGCTCATGTTGAGTTTTAGGTGGCGGGCAGACATCCAAGTGGAAATGTCCTGGAGGCAGGAGGAGATGCGAGCCTGAAGGGAGGGGGAAAGGACAGGGCAGAGATGTAGATCTGCATGTCATCTGCATAGAGATGGTAGTCAAAGCCGTGAGAGCGAATGAGTTCACCAAGGGAGTGAGTGTAAATGGAGAACAGAAGAGGGCCAAGAACTGACCCCTGAGGAACTCCAACAATTAAAGGATGGGAGGGGGAGGAGGCGCCTGCGAAAGAGACCGAGAATGACCAGCCAGAGAGATAAGAGGAGAACCAGGAGAGGACGGAGTCTGTGAAGCCAACATGAGATGAGGTGCGGAGGAGGAGGGGATGGTCGACAGTGTCAAAGGCAGCTGAGGGGTCAAGGAGGATTAGAATGGAGTAGGAGCCATTGGATTTGGCAAGAAGGAAGTCATGGGTGATCTTAGGGAGAGCAGTCTCGGTAGAGTGGAGGGGACGGAAGCCAGATTGGAGGGGGTCCAGAAGAGAATGGGAGTTAAGGAATTCTAAGCAGCGAGTGTAGACGACTCGTTCTAGGATTTTGGAAAGGAAGGGTAGTAGGGAGATAGGGCGATAACTGGAAGGGGAAGTGGGGTTGAGAGAGGGTTTTTTTAGGATGGGGAAGACATGGGCATGTTTGAAGGCAGAGGGGAAGGAGCCATTGGAGATTGAGTGGTTAAAGATAGACGTTAAGGAAGGGAGGAGGGCATTTGCCATGTTGAAAATGTCATTTGATGCCCTGTACTCCTTAATTGTTTGTAAAACATTAAAGCCAGGTCAGGCACTGTAAACATCAAACATGATCACACGAACAAAGGGCAGTCTTTATATGTGTAAGGTGTGGTCAGGACTGTCAGTCCTGCATTAATTTTTTCAGCCACATTTCCACCTGTAGGAAAATTTCACCATTGCTGGTGTTCCCTTCAAATGTGAAGGACAACAATATATGTGTGTGTATATATATGTATTTGTTTTTAATTTTGATTTACTATTAATAATAGTTGTTAAGCATATACTATGTGACAAGCACTGTATGAAGAGCGGGGGTGGATACAAGGGAATCAGGTAGGACACAGTCCCTGTCCCACGTTGGGTTCACGATCTAATGGAGAAAGAGAGCAGGTATTGAATCCCCATTTTAAAGATGAGGAAACTGAGGCACAGAGAAAAGTTAAGTGCCCAAAATCACACAGCAAGCAAAACTGGAGCCAGTATTAGAGGCCAGGTCCTCTGACTCCAAGGTCTGTGCTCCATCCCTTTCCCTCCTCTGACCCTTGCCTCCACTGACTTTAAAACACTGTCACCTTGTCCCATTCTACCTTACCCTGCTGAACTCTCACTACAACCCATTCCACACACTCGTCTCCTGTATCACCAACCTACTCACTGTACTCACTGTAGAGACCTCATCTATTCCGCCACTGACCCCTTGTCCACATCCTCCCTCTGTCCTGCAACTCTTTCCCCCCTCGTATCTGACAGACCACCACTCTCCCCACCTTCAAAGCCTTATTAAAATAACATCTCTTCCAAGAGACCTTCCCTGATTATGCCCTCATTTCTCCCATTCACCCTCCCTTCTATATTGCTTATGCACTTGGATTTGTAGCCCTTAAGAATTTGATATTCACCCCACCCCGACAGCACTTAACTACATATCCCTATACTCTTCTATTCCCCTTTCAGTAATTCATTTCAACATGTGTCTCCCCTTCTGGACTTTGAGCTCCTTGAGAGCATGGAAGGTGTCTACCAACTCTGGTGTACTGTTCTCTCCCAAGTGTCTAGTACAGTGCTTGGCCCACAGTAAGTGCTCAATAAATACTATTGATTGACTGACAGTTGGGGTTCTGAGATATGGGAAAATGGGAAGTAACTGAGGTTTAGTAGCAGAAAGAATGGTAGGTTGTTATATGTAGGTGATCCACTGAAAACATATTTCTTTTAATGGAACCTGTTAGCCACTTTGTATCAGGTATACTAGCATGGGCTGGTTATTAAGTCATATATGAGGTGTTCAGTAGTTCTTTTGATAATGGGGAAGGATAACCGTATGGCTATTTGGAGTAGCCATTTCAAGAAAATCCTGATCTCTTTTTCCTCAAGGTAGTTTAACATTCATAGGGTTTTTTTAAAAAAAACAGTCTCAATTCACCCAATAGCCAAGTGCTTAGGACAGTGTACTGTGCTCAGTTAATACCAATGATTGATTAATTGAGTATTCACATCAAGGTGGCTATGTGACATCAGCCACCTTTTATTGATGTACACTTTGTGCTCATAGTCAAGAAGGAATCAGAGCGGACCTAATGAGGATCATTGTATCTATGCCAGCGTTTGGTACAGTCCTTGGCACATAGTGATTAACAAAGACTACTGCTAATATTATTATCAGTATTATTATTATAAGACAGTGGGATTAATGAGTTGTTTACTATTCTTTGGCTCTTTTTATTTTTGTGGGAATTTGTAATTTGAGTAATCTTCTGAGGTAATTTCTGTGATGACCATGCGTTCTGATCCCTGGAAGTCACGATGGACAGTGAAGTCAGCCACCTGGAACATGGTAGTGGCAGAAGAATTCATGCCACCTAATGTGGAAATGCTCATCATTTTTGTGGGGGTGGCTAGGAAAAGGTAGTATTGGTAAAAGTAGGTGAGGCTAATTTAATTTCTCTTAATGTAATGATATTTGAAAAGTATTTGAAAGGCTGCAGTGCATTTGATTAAAAGACCAAAACGTTGCTGAAAAACATAAGTTGAATTTGATCATTTTTGCCATAAGGTGCTAATATGCAGGTTCTTTTCATTTAGGGTGAAGCAGAACACAAGGCCGAAAATATTTGTATTTAAGCATTTCTCTTTAAATTCCTTTTTTGGAATAACATAAGAAAATCTGGGACCATGTTGGAGTAATTCATAAGGAGCGGAATTTTCTAAGGGGTGGGGAGGGTTTTTTTTTTTATGGTATTTGTTAAGCACTTACCATGTGCCAGGCACTTTTCTAAGTGCTGAGGTAGATACAAAATAACGTGGGGCTTACAGTCTTAATGCCCATTTTACAGAGGAAGTAGCTGAGATGCAGAAAAGTGAAGTGACTTGCCCAAGGTAACACAACAGGCAAGTGGCAGAATCCAGATTAGAACCCAGGTCCTTCTTACTCCCAGTCCTGTGCTCTATCCCCTAGGCCATACTGCTTCTCATTTCCATTTTATGAATGGAAATGTTAAATGCATTATTCCTAGAATTGCCTAGTACTGGGAGTTACACAGCATAGCTGGAAACAATCACTCTTTTAAAAATAGATCTGTAATTTCATGTCTTCTACTTGGTCTTAATAATGTTGGTATTTGTTAAGCACTTACTATGTGCAGGGCACTGTTCTAAGTGCTGGGGTAGATACAGGGTAATCGGGTTGTCCCACGTGAGGCTCACAGTTAATCCCCATTTTACAGATGAGGGAACTTAGGCCCAGAGAAGTTAAGTGACTTGCCCACAGCCACACAGCTGAGAAGTGGCAGAGCCAGGATTCGAACCCATGACCTCTGACTCCCAAGCCCGGGCTCTTTCCACTGAGCCACGCTGCTTGGTCTTGCCTTTAATGGATACGGTAATATCAGTAGCCTACTGCTTTAAATTGCTAATTGACATGTGTATGATAGGGGAGGGTAGTAGGAGTGTAATAAGCAAATTATGGAAAATGTCAGAAGGAATTAAAGCAAAATACATACTTTGAATTTCAGTGGTTTCTTTGTTGCTTTTACTTATTAGTCATTCATAATGGGAAAGAAAAATTGTGATACTATGGCACAGAAATAGCCTTCAGAATGCCAATTTGCCCATTTTTTCTCATTGCAGATATGTAATGTATAGGTAAAACATGGTTTCATAGGAAATTCCAGGTTCTCTGTTTACTGGCTCACTCCCTTGGTGAACTCATTCGCTCTCACGGCTTTGACTACCATCTCTATGCAGGTGACACGCAGATCTACATCTCCACCCCTGTCCTCTCCCCCTCCCTTCAGGCTCGCATCTCCTCCTGCCTCCAGGATGTCTCCACCTGGATGTCAGCCCGCCACCTAAAACTCAACATGAGCAAGACTGAGCTCCTCATCTTCCCTCCCAAACCTGGTCCTCTCCCAGACTTCCCTATCACCGTGTATGGCACGACCATCCTTCCCGTCTCTCAGGCCCGCAATCTCGGTGTCATCCTTGACTCGTCTCTCTCGTTTACCCCACACATCCTATCCATTACCAAGACCTGCCAGTTTCACCTTTACAATATCGCCAAGATCCGCCCTTTCCTCTCCACCCAAACAGCTACCTTACTGCTACGGGCTCTCGTAATATCCCGGCTAGACTACTGTGTCAGCCTTCTCTCTGATCTCCCTTCCTCGTCTCTCTCCCCGCTCCAGTCTATTCTTCACTCCGCTGCCCGGCTCATCTTCCTGCAGAAACGATCTGGGCATGTCACTCCCCTTCTTAAACAACTCCAGTGGTTGCCTATCAACCTCCGCTCCAGACAAAAACTCACTCTAGGTTTCAAGGCTCTCCACCACCTTGCCCCTTCCTACCTCTCCTCCCTTCTCTCTTTCTACCGCCCACCCCGCACGCTCCGCTCCTCTGCCGCCCACCTCCTCACCGTCCCTCGGTCTCGCCTATCCCGCCGTCGACCCCCGGGTCACGTCCTCCCGCGGTCCTGGAACGCCCTCCCTCCTCACCTCCGCCAAACTGATTCTCTTCCCCTCTTCAAAACCCTACTTAAAACTCACCTCCTCCAAGAGGCCTTCCCAGACTGAGCTCCCCTTCTCCCTCTACTCCCTCTACCACCCCCCCTTCACCTCTCCGCAGCTAAACCCTCTTTTCCCCCTTTCTCTCTGCTCCTCCCCCTCTCCCTTCCCATCCTCTCAGCACTGTACTCGTCCACTCAACTGTATATATTTCCATTACCGTATTTATTTTGTTAATGAATTGTACATTGCCTTGATTCTATTTAGTTGCCATTGTTTTTACGAGATGTTCTTCCCCTTGACTCTATTTATTGCCATTGTTCTTGTCTGTCTGTCTCCCCCGATTAGACTGTAAGCCCGTCAAACGGCAGGGACTGTCTCTATCTGTTACCGACTTGTTCATTCCAAGCGCTTAGTACAGTGCTCTGCACATGGTAAGCGCTCAATAAATACTATTGAATGAATGAATGAATAAAATAATGCTAAATTCTGGTCTGACATCTCTAATACTATATATGAATTAGGAGAGCATAGTTAAGGAATTTTGATTCCTCATGATTCCTAAAACCTCACAATCCAGAATTAGTGACCGTCTCTTTATAACTTTCTCTCTTTTGATTTTGTAACTGAAAAGTGTAATACAGCCTCTTTATGGAAGAAGTTCAGTGGTTCAGTGTATCTCTGGGAGTTCATATCCAGACCAACTAAACATAAGTGCTCAATACAGTGCTCTGCACATAGTAAGAGCTCAATTAATACGGTTGAATGAATATATATGCATGAGCACATATATGCACAGATAGAGTTGTCCCTCATGCTTGAAGAAGATGCCTCCAACAGTCAAATTCACCTCAGGGTGCGTATGTAGCTGAAAAAGCAAATGTGAGGCCACAGTCCTGACTGCATGGTGCACACACAAAGTCTTTTACTGCGTTGTCATGGTTGCTGTTTGCAGTGTCTGGTGCTGTTTTTGCTTTTGCTTGTTTGCCTCACAAGTCTCTCACAACATCTGTTCAAAAGCAGCTTCTTTCTTGGTTGCAGTGCCCCTTGCAGGTCTATCAGATGTTATTTGTCTCCCAGTTTTCAGATGAGATGTAGTGTTGTTTGAGGATGCACTTTACTGCTTCCTTGAAGTGGCTCCTCTCTCCCACTGGCTTTTGGTTGCCCAGTTTTAATTTCCCAGTTAGCAGCTGTTTGGGGATGATTGCAATAACAAATTATTTGTTGTTAAATTGCTGGGTACATTCTCAGTGAAGATACGTGATATGGCCAGGAGTGAATGGAAAACAGAATACAGGTGGGTAAGTGAAAAAATATATTTAGTCAAATGCAGCATTATTAAAAACACTTGCATTCAAACTCTTGAATAAACAAGCATCATGAGCTGTCAGTTGCAGCTCATCGTTTGAGTTTGAAAGCAAGTGGATTAAATCTAAAAGAGGATTTTCAGAGGGTTGCAGTATTCTTAATATAGCAAGGGAAGACACCATCTCTTTATTTAATAGCTTTAATATGTTAGAACTAGAATAGAGGGACTATAATCTAGTAATCCATAGATTTCTAAACTTCAGTGAGGTGACTGAGAAATTCAGATTCCAGTAAGAGATCGGGCAGATTATTAAACTTTGGCAACCTATCTAACAGTTTAAAGAATCTTGGGACTCTAGTGGACTAAGCAGCATGGCCTAGTGGATAGAGCATGGGTCTGGGAGTCAGAAGGACCTGGGTTCTAATTTTGACTCCACCACTTGTCTGCTGTGTGACCTTGGGCAAGTCGCTTAACTTCTCTGGGCCTCAGTTTCCTCATCTATAAAATGAGGGTTAAGACTGTGAGCCCCATGTGGGACAGGGACTGTCTCCAACCTGATGAGCCTGTATCTGCCCCAGCGCTTAGAACAGTGCTTGACACATAGTAAGTGCTTAACAAATACCATTATTTTTATTATTATTAATAATACTTATTATTAATTATTATTATTATTTAAAATGTGCACTTATAATAATTGTGGTATTTGTAAAGCAGTTACTGTGTGCCAAGCACTGTACTAAGTCCTGGGGTAGATTCAAATTCATCAAGTCAGACACAGTCCCTCTCTCTCATGGGGCCCACAGTTTAAAGGGGAGGGAGAACAGTATTCAATTCCTGTTTTACAGACAAGGACACTGAGGTACAGAGAAGTTAAGTGACTTACCCTAGGTCACACAGCAAGTATACATTTAATGGGAAACAACAATAGACAAAGTTATATGGCAGAAGATTACCAGAATTTGCTTGAGGTAGATCCAATGCAGAAGTTTCAATTCAGTGAGAACGGAAATGGAATTAAATTACAGAAGATGAGTTAGGAGTCATAACTACAAAGATATCCTGAATTTGGAAAAAATCTGCTTCTTTTGAAATGGATAAAATCATTTTGCATTAATTTGCAAAATGGCATCCAAACAACCTAGGCAACTGAATACTGAACTCCTGAAAAATAATAAAAAAAAGAAAAAAAGCATGCAAAAACTTTGCAACCATATTGAAGGACCCTATTAGGATAAGAGACCTCATCTGTCTCTACACAATTGTTATGTCTTTAGAAGTCCCTCTACCAGACAGCCTTTAAAATTGGGTTTTCCATTAGAAAACAACAGGACTGATTTAATAAGAATGCCTCTGAAATCAGAGAAGTCCTTGCCACAAAGCAAGCAATATATCAGCAGCGCCTTGCAGATCCCTACTACCCAGACAATATGGATTTTTTTTAAGGGTATTTGTTAAGCACACACTAAGTGCCAAGGACTGTAGTAAGCTAATCAGGTTGGACACAGTCCCTGTCCCATGGGGTTCAGTCTCAATTCTCATTTTACAGATGAGGCAACTGAGGCACAGAGAAGTGAAATGACCTGACCAAGGTCACACAGCAGACAAGTGGTGGAGCTGGGATTAGACCCCTGGTCCTACTGACTTCCAGGCCCGTGCTCTATCTCCTAGGTCACCCTGCTTCTCTAGATGCTTAGTGAAGATGCTTATAGATGCTTTAGCGAATGCTATGTCATGAAATACGGAACAAGTTAAGATGCATTAATACAAATGGCAGAAAGCCAAGGATGAAGAGCTATAAGGCTATGCAACCAAAACCAAACAAAGGACTTCTATGCAGCCACACAAACCATCACAGCCTCACTGAAGAGTAACAGTAGCTCTATCCTCATTCCCGACAAAGACGAATGCGAAAAAGATGGCAAAAAACACTTCAGTTTTTTTCCTTAATGTTCTACTATGAGGGATGATGTTCTAAGAAGAATAGTTTATGAAGAACAATTTGCCTTCCTACATGTGAAGGCATGGCTTTTATTGTAACGTTTAACAAATATTTCAGAGCCCTGAAGAATGGCAAAGTTCCTGGATTTTATGCTTTATCAGGCAAGGTCTGCAAGCAGGGAGGGATGTGTTACTTAGTCACCATCATAGCCTTTTCCCCAACATATGGAACACTGAGGAAATGCCCCAGGATTTCAAATATGCCACATCACTGCCATTTTCAAGAAGAAAGAGCTGAGTGCTGATTCTGTAAACTATCATGCGACTTCACGGCTCTCCATTGCTGGCAAAATCCTAGCCAGTGTCTTCCTTGACTGACTACAGAAGAGCATCTTCAGTGTAGCTTCAGTGTAGCTAAGATCATGGCTTTCAAACATGCTCATGTCTTCCCTACCCTAAAATCCACAGCTCCCTCCAATTATCGCCCCATTTCCCTCCTGTGGTTCCTCTCTAAACTCCTTGATCGAGTTGTCTCCACTTTCTGTCTCCACTTCCTTTTCCCCCAGTTCTCTCCTTGACCCCCTCCAATTTGGCTTCCGTCCCCTTCACTCCATAAAAACTGCCCTCTCAAAGGTCACCAGTGATCTCCTTCTTGCCAAATCTAATGGCCTCTAGTCCGTCCTAATCTCCCTCAACCTCTCAGCTGCTTTCTACACTGGCGACCACCCTAGATATTTGAGAATAATCGATAGCAACAGGATATCCAATCAACTGCCCTATGGTGAGGATGAAAAAATGTTTTAATGGCTCCATGAAACAAATCCTCGAACAGGGTGAAAAGCAGTGTGGTCTAGTGGAAAGAGCATGGGACTGGGAGGCAGATAACCTGTGTTTTAATTCTGGCTCCACCACTTGTGTACTGTGTGAACTTGGTCAAATCACTTAACTTCTCTGTGCCACAGTTTTCTCATTTGTGAAATGAGGATTAAGACTGTGAGCCCCGTAAGGGACACGGACTGGGTCCAACCTGACTCTTTTGTGTCTATCCCAGCTGTTAATACAGTGCCTGGTGCATCGTAAGCACTTAACAAACACCATTTTAAACAAATAGCAGCAGACAGTTGGAACTTAGCAGCAGAAGGCAGGCCAGCTTGTCATGTAGGAGTCAGAAATGGGTGACTGTCTTAACAGAGGTTTCTGGAAGATTGTTGTATCAACAGAGAGAAAAACAACAACGTCAGTTTCTGTGGGTAAGAAATGCAGCAGTGCAGTAAAGGGCAGCCTTTATGTGCCCACAGTGTGGAAGGGATTGCCAGTCACACATTGATCTATCAGAAACAACTGCACCCACCGATCATAATATCACCAGGATTATCAGCTTTGAGCCCTAAGGATAGCAGTTATAACGTGACACTGTTTGCTCTGGCTCTTGCATGGGCTTCAGGAAGCTTCAGTCACCTTCTGCCCAGAGATCATTATGGGTCTCTCTAGATTGTAAGCTCGTTGTGGGCAGGGAATGTGTCTGTTATATTGTGTTGTACTCTCCCAAGTGCTCAGTATAGTGCCCTGTATACAGTAAGCACCCAATAAATACAATTGATTGGTTAATTCACCCCAAAGCCTGGCCTAGCAGGAGTCAGAATTCAGGAATAGTAATAATAATAATGGTATTTGTTAAGCGCTTAACAAGCACTGGGGTAGGTACAAGGTTATCAGGTTGGATGCAGTCCCTGTCCCATGTGGTGCTCACAGTCTTAGTCCCCATTTTACAGATGAGGTAACTGAGGCACGGAGAAGTGAAGTGATTTACCCAAGGTCACACAGCAGACGAGTGGTGAAGCTGGGATTAGAACCCAGGTTCTTCTGGCTCCCAAGGCCTGTGCTCTTTCTACTATACCATGCTGCTTCTCAGGAACTGTGGGGACATGGGAATACAGAGCCAATATACTACCGAGTGCTCTGGCCTTAGCACAAGTCTTCTCACGTCCCGGAACAGCTTCTTTCCACTGCTAGTCAATCATTCATATTTATTGCAGTCATTGTCATAGTTATAATCATAACAGGAGCTTCGATTCCAACCTGGTGGGAGCTGGAGATCAAAACTTTGAACTTGGGAGCCTTTAGAAATATTGGAAGGTTAATAAAAGTAACAACAATAATAGTTATAATAATAATAGTTATAATAATAATAATAGTTATAATGATACTGGGATTTGTTAAATGCTGACTCTATGTTAAGCATGGGGGTAGATGCAGTACGATCATATTAGACACAGTCCCTGGCCTACATAGGACTGAGAGTCTAAGGTGTGGAGGAAAGAACAGATATATTGAATACTCATTTTACAGATGAGGAAATGGAGACACAGAAAAGTTAAGTGACTTTACCAAGGTCTTGCAGCAGGCAAGGTGGGGGAGCTGGGATTAGGTCCCTGGTCTTCTCTTTGTCCTGTGCTCTTTCCATTAGGCCACACTGCTCCTTTTGGCCATTTCAAACCAATGACTATATTCATTCATTAATTTGATTGTATTTATTGAGTGCTTAATATGTGCAGAGCACCATACTAAGTGCTTGGGAGAGTACAATATAACAGTGAACAGATACATTCCCTGCCCTCAGTGAGCTTACCCTTGAGTGGGAAAAATTATTAAGACTGCTTCCTCTAAGGGCTGTTTATTTGTTCATATTCCCTTCTCTTCCCTTAGTTTGAATGTTCATCTATAATTTACTTCTCTTTTCTAATATAAGTGTCTGTTCTCCCCCACCAAGGTCGTGAGCCTCCTGTGAGGGAGGGGACATGTCTGAATTTACTCATTTTGTATTCACCCCTCTGTTTACTACAGGATTTAGCCCCAAACGAAAACTGAGTATATGCCATTATTGCTAATAATGAAAGGAAAAACAAGAGGATAGAACAGCTTGAAAGGGAAAAGTCCAGAGAGGGATAACATGGATTGAGAGAATCAGTGGACAGCAGAATAGTGTACAAAACAGACTCACTTGTATATAATTAAATCCTATAAACTAGCAGTGAGACTGTGTGCGAGTGTCCTGAGAGTGTCCTGAGAGTTTACTTCTCTGTGTGAGAGAAGTAAAGAGGCAAAGGATAGAGGAAGAAGTGGGGAAGCAAGGAGAAACAGGGCAAGTCAAAGAAACAGAGAGATAACAGGGAGGCAATCATTCACTCAAGCACTCTCTGAAGCACACATTCACAGAGATTGATACTTTTCCCAACACAGAGCTCCTCAGGTCCACACAGAGGATGGAGTTGGAGCAACAATGGTGACAAGAGAAGGTAAGTGACTTTGGCCACTTCTCTCTTACTTACTTCCCTCTCTCACCGCTGTTGCTTCTGTCTGCTGTGTACAAAAGATGGCCACGAAGCATACAGTTATGTATGTGTCTGCATGCAATGACTGCATAGTGGACATACAGCAGGGGGAAGTAGCATGGCCTAGTGGAAAGAGCAGGGCTGGGAGTCAGAGGACCTGGATTCTAATTCCAAATCTGCCAATTGCCTGTTGTGTGACCTTGGGGTAGTGTCTAGGCTTTTCTGTGCCTCAGTTTCTTCATCTGTAAAATGGGGATTCAATACCTACCTGTTCCTCCTCCTACTTAGACTGTGAGCCCCATGAGGGACTTTATCTACCCCAGTGCTTAGTACAGTGTTTGACACATAGCAAGACCTTTTAATGCTACCTTAAAAAATTATTACTATTTGATGGATTATGCCCTCTCCTAGGGATTTACCTCACCGCACTAATGTGGGAGTTGGGGCTAAAGTAGAGGTGGCAGTGGTAGCTGGGAAGAGAGAGGGAAGGTAAGCTGGGTTCTCCCCCCCAGGGCTATTTTTACCTGATTCCAGCCCTCCTGGAGGCAGGACTCCCTGCTGATGGGTAGGTTTTCTGTTGGGGTTTGGTTATATGTGCACTATTTACAACTCCCATGCCTCAATCTTGTCAGCCATTCACCATCGAGGACTGTCTCTGGACCAATCGAAACACTTGGGCAGCAATACGTCCTATTTTATACCCACATCCACAACCAAATACACACACACACACACACACACACACACAGACATTCATACCTTTTATTTAATAAAATTTGCAGTGTCTGGATAGATTATCAGTGAAGATACGCAAATATATGCAAAATTGGCAGTTGGGTGGTAATAATAATTAATAATGATAATAATACCACTTATTAAGTGCTTACTATGTGCCAAGCACTGTTCTAAATGCTGGGGTAGATACAAGGTAATCAAGGTGGACACAGTCCGGGTCCCTCGTGGGGCTCACAGTCTTAATCCCCATTTTACAGATGAGGCAACTGAGGCACAAAGAAGTTAAGTGACTTGCCCAAGGTCACAGCAGACAGGTGGCAGAGCGAGGATTAAAATCCATGTCCTCTGACTCCCTAGCCCATGCTGTTGCCACCGGGTGGAATGATTAAATAAGCAGCAAGCTTGTTTTCTGACTCTCTATAAGGTCACACCTGCATGGGATTCCTAAAGATAGATTGAAAAATATCCCCGTTAAAAATAAGGGAATATACTGCAAAGGTGAAGCCTCATTATAGTTAGTAGGCAATAAACACCCAGATTCATTTGTACTGCTTGTTTTTTCCTTGTTCTTCCTTCTCACTATTTATAAATAATTCTTGTCTGTCCACCCAGTTAGATTGTCAACTCTTGGAGAGTGGCAATCATATGCCCTACTTCTAGTGTACTCTCTCAAGTGCTTACAGTGTTTTGTGAGCACTCAGTCAATAAATTCCATTGATGTCAGTGATATGAAGATAATTTTGTTTCAAATGACTTGAACCAAAGGCATTATTAAATTAGCTGCTGAAGATAACAAGTACTCTATAATGAGTACTGTCTCTAAGACAACCTTGCTATTTAAGTCAAATGGGGAGCAGAATGTCCTAGTGGATAAAGCACAGGCTTGGAAGTCAGAGGACCTGGATTCTAATGTTGGCTCTGGGTGAACTTGGGAAAGTCATTTAAATTCTCTGCGCCCTCGGTTTTCTCATCTGTAAAATGGGGATTAAATCCTATTCCTTTCTACTTAGACTGTGAGCTCCATGTGGGACAGGGAATGTGTCCAATCTGATTATGTTTACCCCAGTGCTTAGTACAGTGTTTAGAACACAGTAAGTCCTTAACAGATGTATTATTAATAATACCAACAATAATGAAAACAATAATAATAAAAAAATTTTTAAACCACAAGCAAAATCGCAGTATACACCACCAAAAATAATCCTATAAACCATAATTTACCTCCAGTGAATCAGGGGTCTTGAAATTAAAGTGAATTGAGCTTTCAAGTTCTGGTAAGTACTCCTGTTCTTCATCTCCTCTAAGGATCAAAGAACCTAATGATCTGTGGAGGTGAGAGAAAAGGAATGTCTGCCAGACCAAGTAGCCCTGATGTAACATCAGCACCTCTTGGCTGGCCATAGGAAATCCCTGTCTAGCCAGCCAAGGAGCCATGGATTAATTTGAGATTAGGAGAGATGGGGAAAGCTGGATGAAAAACAAATCTTCACAGAGATACATTCAGTTGGGGTGGCAGCAATGGCACAATTTGTCACCCTTGAAAATTTGTGGCCTGTGGGTCTAGTTGGCCCAAACATAAATCCACTAGTGATTAAAATCAGATTTGCCCCATGCAAATACAGGCAATAAACAGATTTTTCTCATGAAAAAGTCTCCTCACAGAACTCAATGGGCCCATGCAGATGTATTTTCAATTAACCCCTAAGCACCAGGAGCTAAAATTTGACACTACAGCTTAGTTTGATGCAGGTTTGGTCAAAACAAGCAGAAAGGAAATATTTCTTCACACCTTGGACTGGGAGTCAGCAACTGGAATTCATACCTACAGAAAACTTTGCAGGCTGAAAATATTAGAAAGTTCAAGAAGATGAGTGGTCCACAACAGGGTACTTTATAGAATGCAGACAGGAAAAATTGGGGATGTTTGAGTTTAATTGCCAAACATTAAAATGGATAGTTTTTTATGGTATTTGTTAAGCACTTACTATGTGCCAGGTACCATACTAAGCACAGGGGTAGATACAAGCTAATTAGGTTGGACACAGTTCATCTCCCATATGGGCTCACAGTCTTAATCCCCATTTTACAGATGGGGTAACTAAGGCACAGGGAAGTGAAGCGGCTTGTCCGAGGTCACACGACAGGCAAGTGGCAGAACCGGGATTAGAACTCAGGTCCTTCTGACTCCTAGGCCTGTGCTCTATCCACTAGACCATGCTGCTTCTCAACATATCAGGAAGGAAAATCATCACCCAGTTCCACCTTACAGAGAGTCACTTCTGTCAGAACTAAAATACTTGGCTGGATGAAACATTGTTCTGATCTATTAATGATATTCTTTTTGTACAGCCAAAGTGTAGTAGATAGCAGTAGTTCTTTTGGATTGATTTGCTGCATGTAAACCCCACTCCAACTGGCACCAAAGAGGATTTTTTTTTTTGCTTGAACTATAATTTTTGGGAGGGTCTTCTCAGAGCGAATGAAATAGATAATTGTTCAACCCCTTACCTGACTTGGGATGTACAGTCTCAGCATAGAGCTGTGGTATAGAAATACAGTGCCTGAAGCCAGTGAAAAATTGAGAATCATTTCTTTGAGTTTTAATAGACCTACAGTATTGGCATGGGGATTATCCTGCAAAAGAGACTGATTGCAAGGATTTTGCAACTATATGGAGATTTTGTAACTGTGACTCTGGAAAAATGATGACATTATCTACAGTGGGACTGTAGCTAAGGGAGGAAATGAAAAAGAAGATAAACCAGTGCTCCATATTTTTGAACAAAGCCTTCAATATTTTATTGTCCATGCAGCTGGAATGAAAGATAGGCTATCTACTGGGAAGAACTTTACTACTGTGAACAAATTTCTTTGCAACTATTTTTACTAGTTAATTCTTCCCACTGGAGAACCTAGTGAGCCCATTCTTCTCAGGTAACCTGAAATTCGGAGGGGTTAATTATTTGCCCATGATCACAGGGCAAAACTGCAGCGTAGTGGGCGTTATGATACAGTACTTAGTAAGTTATTTACCTGAAAATGCATGCCTTTAACTACACAATCCTGGAATGATTGTATTATTATTATTATCATTTTGTTGGATGTGAGCAAACTGAGGCATATGTTGAATGATAACCCAGGGGCACCTGGCAAGGCAGTTGCAGGACCTAAATTGGAACTGAGGCATTACTAGCATTTCAGTGTTTTTTCTAATCAATCACTCATATAATATTGAGCACTTACTGTTTGTAGAGCACTGTACCAAGCACTTGTGAGATACCAATAGAGATGGTAGACATGTTCCCTGCTGACAACAAGCTTACAGTCTAGAGAGGGAGACAGATATTAATATAAATAAATGCATTTAATTACAGATATGTACAAAAATTCTATGGGGTTAAGGAAGGTGTCAGCTGTGTGACTGTGGGCAAGTCACTTAACTTCTCTGTGCCTCAGTTCCCTCATCTGTAAAATGGGGATCAACTGTGAGTCTCACGTGGGACAACCTGATTACCCTGTATCTATCCCAGCGCTTAGAACAGTGCTCTGCACATAGTAAGCGCTTAACAAATACCAACATTATTATTATTATTATTAAAGGGTCCAAATCCTAGTGCAATGGCTACGCAGAATGTTTTCCCCTGTGGTTGAAGTTTCTCCCTGTTTTTTAAATTCCAGTGTTCAGTCTACTTGAGAATCTTGCTTTTCTTCTGATCGTAGGTACAGTCTCTACTCTGTGTGCTTACGAGAAAATATTACATTACACAAAAATTAAATGACTAAATTTGTATCAATCCTCTATATTTTGGGCTCCCTTGCTGACTTCAAAGTGATCGTTGTGGGTTTTGTAGGAAACTGATAATTTAGCTCAGTTTTTAACTCCTGAGAATTAAAAAGGAACTAATTAAAAAACTACAAGCTAGCTGTGCTGTCATTTAAACATCAAATTGCATCAAAATGGATGCTCAGATTGTAATCTGATCTTGAAAATGTTCTAAAAATTATGTTAAGAAAACAGCAGAGCCTTAAAAACAATGAAAACCTAGAAAGAATTGAGTCCCTTGCTTACTGGATTTATTGTTAATGTGAAACACAATTCCCCTTCCCTACTCCACAAAAAAACACTCAGAAATCCCATCCTAAACTGAATCTTTTTCATAAATCGTGGAGTCACACACTTTCTAACTGCCTCTGACAGCCGGGTGGAGGGGATAAAGTGATCAGATTTCTGCTCCTTGCAAAGTGGGATGGGAGTGGTGCCAAAAGGAGGGGAAGAGGGACATTAAGGGAAGGAGGAAACAACAGAGATGGAGAAGAAAGGGAAAGAGAGAAATAGAAAGAAAAGAGGGTGCTTTTCGGAGTCGCTTTGACTATCAGCATCCTCCACCACTATTCTGCATTGCTGGGCTCGAAGCCAATGCATTTTAACATCTCCCCTGGCTACTGGTGTCACCACCCAAGCAAAAATGATAGCAGTGATGGTGCTTGTGTCAGCTTCAGCAGTGGCAGTTGACAGTGGTGGAAAATGGCATTGGAAGGAATGGAGGAGAGGCTACTTAACTTTCTCCTCTCTCTCCTTCTCCTCTTTTTTTAAAGGTATTTGTTAAGCGCTTACTCTGTGCCAGGCACTGTACTAAGTGCTGGAGTAAATACACGCCCGTCAAGTTGGACACAGCCCTTCCCACATGGGACTCACAGTCTTAATCCCCATTATACAGATGAGGTAACTGAAGCAAAGAGAAGTTAAGTGACTTACCCAAGGTAACACAGCAGACAAATGGCAGAGACGGAATTAGAACCCATTTCCTTCTGACTCCCAGACCCGTGCTGTATCCACTATGCCACGCTGCTTCTCTTCCCTTTACTTTTCTTCCCCACCCACCATCATGGCTGTCCTGACTGAACTGGCCTGTCTATTGCAATTTCCAGCACGGTGGCTGTAACAGGAACTTCCAGGAATAGCCAAAGGTGGCCAGTTCAGTCCCAGTAGTGGTGGCAGGCTCATTGGCTGCTGTTAGCACTATCAAAGAGGGCGAAGACAAGGCTGATCCTTGGCCACCTTTAGAGGGGAGGGAAGTGAATGACATTCCTGCTTATTCATTCAGAACACTTGCTTTCCCATATGCTGAATATTGCTTTTTGGGAACCCATTCAAATATTGTCATTTTGTGCAAGGGGGATAGGTAATAATTGCTGTCATTGCACTTGACAGCCATAGGTACCTGATAGCTTTATTTTACAGCCGTGATTTTGACTGGTTGAAATTTCAACAGCTATTTCAAATGTTTCCTTCACTTTTTTTTCCCCTATGAGTATGAGAAGCAGCCTACACATCACAGATATTCATTCATTCATTCATTCATTCATTCATTCAATAGTATTTATTTGGCGCTTACTATGTGCAGAGCATTGTACTAAGCACTTGGAATGTACAATTCGGCAACAGATAGAGACAATCCCTGCCCATTGACGGGCCTACAGTCAAATCGGGGGAGACAGACAGACAAAAATAATAGCAATAAATAGAATCAAGAGGATGTACATCTCATTAACAAAATAAATGGGGTAATAAAAATATATACAAATGAGGGACAAGCACAGTGCTGAGGGGAGGGGAAGGGAGAGGGGGAGAAGCAGAGAGAAAGGGGGGGAAAAAGGGGCTTAGCTGAGGGGAGGTGAAGGGGGGGCAGAGAGGGAGCAGAGGGAAAAGGGGAAGCTCAGTCTGGGAAGGCCTCTTGGAGGAGGTGAGCTCTCAGTAGGGTTTTGAAGAGGGGAAGAGAGTAGTTTGGTGAGGTGAGGAGGGAGGGCATTCCAGGACAGCAGGAGGACGTGGGCCAGGGGTCGAGGGCGGGATAGGTGAGAACGGGGGACAGGGAGGAGGTGGGAGGCAGAGGAGCGGAGCCTACGGGGTGGGCAGTAGAAGGAGAGAAGGGAGGAGAGGTAGGAGGGGGCAAGGTGATGGAGAGCCTTGAAGCCTAGAGTGAGAAGTTTTTGTTTCGTGCGGAGGTTGAGAGGCAACCACTGGAGGTTTTTAAGGAGGGGAGTGACATGCCCAGAGCATTTCTGCAGTAAGATGATCCGGGCAGCAGAATGAAGAATAGACTGGAGCGGGGAGAGACAGGAGGAAGGGAGATCAGAGAGAAGGCTGACTCAATAATCCAGCCAGGATATTATGAGAGCCTGTGCCAGTAAGATAGCCGTTTGGGTGGAGAGCAAAAGGCGGATCTTGGAGATATTATAAAGGTGAGACCGGCAGGTCGTGGTGATGGATTAGATGTGTGGGGTGAATGAGAGAGCCGAGTCAAGGATGACACCAAGGTTGCGGGCTTGAGAGACGGGAAGGATGGTCGTGCCATCCACTGTGATAGGGAAGTCAGGAAGAGGACGGGGCTTGGGAGGGAAGATAAGGAGCTCAGTTTTGGACATGCGGAGTTTTAGGTGGCGGGCAGACATCCAGATAGAGACGTCCTGGAGGCAGGAGGAGATATGAGCCTGAAGGGAGGGGAAGAGGACAGGGGGAGAGATGTAGATTTGTGTGTCATCTGCATAGAGATGATAGTTGAAGCCGTGAGAGCGAATGAGTTCACCAAGGGAATGAGTGTAGATGGAGAACAGAAGAGGGCCAAGAACTGATCCTTGAGGAACTCCTACAGTTAAAGGATGGGAGGGGGAGGAGGCGCCAGCGAAGGAGACCGAGAATGACCAGCCAGAGAGGTAAGAGGAGAACCAGGAGAGGACGGAGTCCATGAAGCCAAGGTGAGGTAAGGTGTGGAGGAGAAGGGGATGGTATTCTGGTATGAGGCTAAGAACCATGCAGATGGGCTAGCTTGATTTGTGTGCCTTCAACAGCTAATTCTCACCCCAGTGTGCCTCATTTCCTCCACCTTGACTATGAACATAACAATGTATATCTAATGGGGTTGGTGTGGATAATGAGATAATGCCATAGTATTTGAACAAGGGCTCACGTGAGTATTCATAATAGCAATGGGCCCTGAAAATGAAAACATTTTATTACAGGGAATTGACTCAGAAAGCTTAATTTAGATTCGGAGGGAGGAATTTGGAAGCTATCACTGTAAATGCAAAGCTGGAAACAGTGAGGTCACCTTACCCCTACAGATGTCAGTGAAAACATGAATATGTTTGTGACTGTGGACTGTTGATAACTGCTTTGGGGGTATATTAAAAACTATAACCGAAAGCAAAAAAAAAAAAGACTCATTTACCAAATATGATTGTGGCTAGTCTCACAGGGTAGTATACAGGAGAGGATGTATGTAAGCTCCTTGAGGTCAGGGATCATATTTACCAACTCTATTGTACTCTCCCATTGCTTCGTATAGTGGTTTGCACACGGTAAGTGTTCAATAATCCATCGATCAATGTTATTTATTGAACACTTACTGTGTGCAAACTACTGTACTCAGCACTTGGGAGAGTACTACAGAGTCAGAAGACACATTCCCTGCCCTCAATAAGCTCGCGGTCTAGAGAATCCCATTGACTGAATGATTGATCCTCTAGACTGTAAACTGTGAGCTCGTTGTGGGCATGGAACATGTCTACCAACTCTGTTATATTGTACTCTCCCAAGCACTTAGTATGGTGCTCTGCACACAGTGAGCACTAAAATAAGATTGATTGATTACATTGGAAAAAGACAATGTCCTCCATCTTACTGTAATTCTTTTGATTAGCTCTTTTGAATCCCCATATTTTAAACCGTAAAATCTGACCAACATGCTCAGTTTTATGTATTAGCATCTGGAGGAGATAATTTTCTTCCCGGACTGGATTAGGTGCTATGTTGATATATGGTGAAGAAAGAACCAGCGTTCATGGGTCTCAGGAATTCCAATTCTGTGGGGTGGGGTCAGCTAGGGCAAGGGAATCCCAAAAATCTCACTCTAGGGGAGTGAGGGACCCAAAAATATAACCTGGAGGTAATTCGGAAGTACCAGCTCTGGGGAGGAAGAGAGACAAGCTAGAGATTCTAGCTGTGATGCTTGGAGAGGAGACAGGCTGGGGAGCAGGACATTCCCATCCCTCTTTCCTCTTGGAGCTGGGACTCCTGGCCCCCTCTGCACTCCTCATTTCTGCTTCTAAGGACCAACCCCATTTCTCCCTACCCACAGCTGTCCCCGTCTGCACCAGACCCCTCCTTCCCCTTCATCCCCTCTTCACCCTTCCTGTCTGTGGGGCAGCTGTCTCAGTCCCCATAATTTGTGAGGCAGTGGGGATGGGGATGGAGGGAGGAGCAAGTGAAACAAAACAGACCAGTGGGGTGGAGAAAGGGTTGGGTAGGGCAGGGAACCTAGTACTGTGGGAGCAGGAGGAGGAGGGAGGGTAGGTCCTAGGATTTGGACCATGGAGACTTTTCCCTGGAGCATTTTTCATTTTAGAAAAGTGAAAAAGGGTGGAACAGGGATGGGGGGTTGGTAGTGAGTTTGGACAGGGAGGAATGGTAGGGGGTTAGGAGAGAGTGAGCAACCCCCCTAAAACCTCATTCTTTGTTAACTGTATTCAGCCAGGGGAGGTGGGGGTGTGGGGTGTGTGTGTTTATGAACTGCTAAGTGTGGAAGCTACATCTAATGGTTTTCACTGGTGTGACATGGCTTGTCCTGATTTTGTCCTCTGTCTTTCTGTGGTTAGAGTTAGTCCCTAGAACTGTTCCCACCCCCTAGAACTGGAGGAGGGGGTTTCATAGTGTATTAGTGACCCCTGGAAGGAGGGAAGAGAAAAGCTGAGCTTAGCCTTAACCCCTAATAACCTAACTCCTTAACCTCTCTGGGTTCTCTTCCTATCTCTCTATTGCTCCTTCTCAGTTTCTTTTTCTGGCTCCTCCTTTGCTTTCCACCCACGAATGGTGGGAGTCCCTCAAGGCTCAGTAATGGGTCCCCTTCTATTCTTCATCTACACCACCTCCCTTGGAGAACTCATTCACTCCCATGGTTTCAACTACCATGATTAGACTGTAAACCCGTCAATCGGCAGGGATTGTCTCTATCTGTTGTCCAATTGTACATTCCAAGTGCTTAGTACAGTGCTCTGCACATAGTAAGTGCTCAATAAATACTATTGAATGAATATTTATGCAGATGACTCCCAAATCTACATATCTAGCCCCAGCCTCTCTCCTTACCTGCAATCTCACATTTCCTTCCCCCTTCAGAATATCTCTACCTGGATGTCCCGCTGACACCTCAAACTGAATATGTCCTAAACAGAACTCTTTATATTCCCATCCAAAACCTGTCCTCCTCCTGACTTTACCATCACCATAGACAGTACCACCATCCGCCCTGTCTCACAAGACTGTACCTTTGGTGTTGTCCTCGACGCATCTCTCTCATTCCACCCACATATTCAATCTGTCACCAAATCATGTCTGTTCTGCCTTCCCAACATTGCTAAAATTTACTCTTTCGTCTCCATCCAAACTGCTACCCTACTGACCCAAGCACTTGTCCTATCCTGCCTTGACTACTGCATCTGCCTCCTTGGTGACCTCCCTATCTCTTGTCTCTCCCTTCTCCATTCCATACTTCAATGTGCTGCACAGATTATTTTTTCTTTTTTAAAATTCAGTCCATGTCTCCTCACTCCTCAAGAACCTTCAATGGCTGCCTATCCACCTCTGCTTTAAACAGGAACTCCTTACCATCAGCTTTAAAACACTCAATCAGCTCACCCCATCCTACCTCACCTCACTGATCTAGTACAGCCCACCCCTCACACTCAGCTTCTCTAGCACCAGTTTACTCACTGTGCCCCAAGCTCGTCTATCTCGCCACCCACCCCTTTTCCACTTCCTCTCCCTAGCCTGGAGGGATCCCCCTCCATAAATGCCAGACCACAACTTTCCCCACCTTCAAAGCATTATTAAGATCACATCTCTTCCAAGAGGCCTTTCCCGATTAAGGCCTCTTTCTCCGCGCTCACTGTCCCTTCTGCGTCATCTATGCACTTGGATCTGTGACCTATGAGGATTTGATGTTCACCCCACCCTCAACCCCATAACACTTCTGTACATATCTTTAAGTTACATATTATGAATTATTTATTTATATTGATGACTTTCTCCCCCTCTAGACTGTAAGCTTGTTATGGGCAGGGAACATGTCTGCTAATTCTGTTCTATTGTTTTCTCCCAAGCCCTTAGTACAGTGCTCTGCACATAGCAAGCACTCAATAACTACCATTGCTCTAAGGGCCAAGTAGTTGTTTTGAACTCTGGACAAAAAGGTATTTTATGTCAACCTTCCTACTTTTGCCTATTAGCATCCCCACTCTTTATCCACCTTCTAAATGGCCTTAAACATTGCTTGCATATTTTGTGTATAGCAAGGCTTGACTATTTGATTAGAATACAGTTGTTGTAGTGTGTAGGAATTAATCTGCTTAATTTTATCAACTGGAAATTACAGCCTTGAATTCAACATATACCTTTCTGCAAACTCTGCAAACTAGGATATTCCCAGATGATTTGAAAATAATCTCATGAACTTTTTAGAAGGCAAAGAGTACCTCTTGAAAATTGGATATGGAACTATTTTCCACTCCATTGAAGTTGGTATTGAGGTATGAATGGGATGGTCCACTTAAAACAAGTCCTGCTTAAATGTTCCTGACATTAAACCATGTAGTTTAAATGGGTCACTCTATAGTCATTACATTCATTTCCCGATCAAAATGATTCTACAGTGTATCTCTCCCAGTTTCCAAAAATATTGGAGTAAATGATGGCCTTCTATTTGTAAAAGTCTACAACAGTCTTGTTATAAAGAATTGAAGCCTATTTACAGGAGAGTGGCTAACTGAATTTTCAAATAATTCAGATAATTTCACCTAATAATTAATTTAATATTTCCGATACTTACTCTCTGATTTTCCTAGTCAAGTGGGTACTGCTTTTTCTGTAGACTAAACCAGAGATAGGATTTCTTTGGAATTTCAGGCTTGTTGACATACTATCAGGAGCACAGCAAGGGTGGAAGTTAAACAGAATGGTCCGGAAGGAGCGTTGGAAATAAAAAAAAAGAAGCTTTGGATCACCAGGTCTGGGTAGAATTGTTTCAAAGTGGACAGTTATTTTTGGTTGTTGTTTTTGTTGCCAAGTAAAGCATTTTGGACTGGGGACCTGGTGCCCAGGGACTAAACTGCCCCTCAGTGATGGGTGCTAAGGGAGCAGATTTGGATCCAAGGTATTGCCAGGTCTGCATGGCTCAGGTTGAAGTTTTGGGGGCAGTTACAAAATAGGGCTGGGGGAAAGCTGACCTATTCTCCTGTTCTCCTTCTCTTTGGGCAGGCAGATCTCAACCTCTGGCCTGGCCCGCCCGTGAATCTATGGCGTTCTCCTTCTCCACATGAGGCGCCAAAGTGAGCCAGAGTCTTGCTGCTGTGGTTTGAAATGTCTTGCTTCAATCCACCATTCCAGATTTTTAACTCCTTCCTGAGACCCCTAGTAACCCCATCTCCTCCTTCTCTTGTTCCTGATGACCTTTCCAGCTACTTTGCTGACAAAGTTAACATCTGATGTGAATAGATTGTAAATTCACTGCTAGACTGTAAGCTCCTTGAGGGCAGGGATCATGTCTACCAACTCTATTGTACTCTCCAAAGCATATAGTACAGTTCTGTGCACACAGTAAGCCCTCAATAAATACCACTGATTGATTTGACTTCCTCAAAATCTTTCCCTCATCTTGCCAACTCCCTTCTATCCCCACAACTACTCTGTCTCCTTTCTCATCCTTCTTACAAAAGGAAATCTCCCATCTGGTTTCAAAATCTACTTCTTCTACCTGTGCCTCTGACCTCATCCTGAAAACACCCACACCTACCCTTCTTCCCTCCCTGGCCACTATCTTCAATCACTCACTCTCTTCTGGCTCTTTACCCTTTTCCCTGAAAAATTTCCACATCTCTTCTATCCTAAATTGATCAATCAATCATATTTATTGAGTGCTTTCTGTGTGTAGAGCACTGTACTAAGTGGTTGGGAGTGTACATTATATGAGAGTTGATAGACATGTTCCTTGCCCACAATGAGCTTTCGGTCATGGCTTAGTGGAAAGAGCCCAGGCCTGGGAGTCAGAAGTCGTGGGTTCTAATTCCGCTTCTGCCACTTGTCAGCTGTGTGACTTTGGGCAAGTCACTTAACTTCTCTGGGCCTCATTTCCCTAATCTGTAAAATGAGGATGAAGCCTGTGAGCCCCACGTGGGACACCCTGATTACCTAGAATCTACCCCAATGCTTAGAACAGTGCTTTGCACATAGCAAACATTTAGCAAACGTCATTATTATTATTATTATTATTTTCCTTTCACTAGCTCCCACTGAGAACCCTCCATCTCCTTCCTGTTCCTGTCCAAACTCCTCAAACGGGTATTATGCATCCACTGCCTCTTCTTCCTCTCATCCACTACTTCCTTTATCTGCTACAATCTGAGTTTCACCCTTTTCACTCCATTGAGACTGTTCTCTACAGAATCACTAATTACCTCCTTCTTGCCAAGCTTTGGCAATCTGTTACTTCTTCCTGGATGTTAGTTGAGCTGGAGGACAATGATAATAATAATGATAACAACAATAAAAACAATGATAATAATAATTGTGGTATTTGTTAAACACTTACTATGTGCCAAGTACTATAATAAATTCTGGGGTAGATTCCAGATGCTCCAGTTTGGAAACAGTCTCTGTCCCAAGTGGGGCTCACATTCTAAGAAGGAGGGAAATAGGTATTGAATCCCCATTTTATAGGTGAGGGAGCTGAGGCACAGAGAAATTGTCACTTGCCCAAGGTCACACAGCAGACAAGTGGTGGAGCTTGGATTAGAACTCAAGTCCTCTGACTCCCAGGTCTGTGCTCTTCTTACTAGCTCATGTTGCTTTCCCTATTAGGCCTTGCTTCTTGACCCTGGCTTCATACCAAAGTGGTCTCAGGGGATCTGGAGGTTTGGGAAACACTGTAGATGCCCTATAAGCCCTGATCCCCATGAACCCAGCTTTCAGATTGGTCATAAAGCTATATGAGCTCCTGATTTGTAGGTCAGGAGTGGCACTCCAAGACCTAGAGTAGTAGTAGTCATAAATCTGTATTACTCTCCCACAGAGACCTCCGCTCTCTTGACCCCATCTATCTCTCCCAAAACATCTCACCCCACCTTGCCTCCCTATCCTCTCTTCCCACTCTCAGTGATCAGGTTACCGCTCTCAACTCTACCCTCTCTACTCATCTCAACTCGCTCGCTTCCCTTTCCCTCTGCCGTGCTTGCTCCACTAACCTGCAGCCCTGGATCTCTGCCTCTGTCCACCTCCTTCGCTCTTATGCTCAAGCTGCTGAACACTGAGGGCGAAGGTCTAAGCACCAAGCCAACCTTATTCACTTCAAATTTTTCCTTTTCTGCCTTAACTGCCCTCTCCTCTGCCAGGCAAAACTACTTTTCTTCCCTCATTGATGCCCATGCTTGTCACCCCTGCCAATTGTTCCAGACTTTTAACTCTCTCCCCTGTTCCTCCCTCTCCCCATCCCTCACCCTCAACGATCTGGCCACCTACTTCATTATGAAAATTAACACTATCAGGTGTGAGCTCCCCAAAGTCACCCCTCCCCCTTCTCCATCCCCCCTGCTCCCAACCCTCTCCCCTACTTTCCCATCCTTCCCTGCAGTATCCTCAGAAGAGATCCCCTCCCTCCTCGCAAGTGCCACCCCCTTCACCTGTGCTTCGGACCCCATTCCCGGTCACCTTATAAAAACTATCTCCCTGTCCCTCCTCCCCTCCTTAACTTCTATCTTCAACCACTCACTCTCCAATGGCTTCTTCCCCTCTGCCTTCAAACATGCACGTCTCCCCCATCCTAAAAAAAACCCCTCTCTTGACCCCACTTCCCCTTCCAGTTATCGTCCTATCTCTCTCCTACCCTTCCTTTCCAAACTCCTAGAATGAGTCGTCTACACTCGCTGCATTGAATTCTTCAACTCCAACTATCTCCTGGACCCCCTCCAATCTGGCTTCCGTCTCCCCACTCCACCAAAACTACCCTCATGACCTCCTTCTTGCCAAATCTAATGGCTCCTACTCTATCCTAATCCTCCTCGACCTCTCAGCTGCCTCTGACACTGTAGACCATCCCCTTCTCCTCCACACTTTATCTCACCTTGGCTTCACAGACTTTGTCCTCTCCTGGTTCTCCTTTTATCTTTCTGGCCATTCATTCTCAATCTCCTTCTCGGGCTCTTCCTCCCCCTCCCAACTACTAACTATAGGGGTTCCTCAAGGGTCAGTTCTTGGCCCTCTTCTGTTCTCCAACTATATTCACTCCCTTGGTGAACTCATTCGCTCCCACAGTTTCAACTATCATCTCTACGCAGATGACACCCAAATCTACATCTCCCCTGTTCTCTCCCCCTCCCTCCAGGCTCGTTTCTCCTCCTGCCTCCAATCTCCTCCTGCCTCCAAGACGTCTCCACCTGGATGTCTGCCTGCCACCTAAAACTCAACATGTCTAAAAATCCCGGGTCTGCCACTTGTCAGCTGTGTGACTGTGGGCAATCTGTAAAATGGAGATTAAGACTGTGAGCCTCATGTGGGACAACCTGATTACCCTGTATCTACCCCAGTGCTTAGAACAGTGCTCTGCACATAGTAAGCACTTAACAAATACCAACATTATTATTATTAAAACTGAGCTCCTTATTTTCCCTCCCAAACCCTGTCCTCGCCCTGACTTCCCTGCCACTGTGGACAGCACGACCATCCTTCCCATCTCACAGGCCCGCAACCTTGGTGTCATCCTTGACTCAGCTCTCTCATTCACCTCGCACACCCAATCCGTCACCACCACCTGCTGGTCTCACCTTTATAATATCTGCCCTTTCCTCTCCATCCAAACGGCTATCGTGCTGTTACAAGCTCTCGTAATATCCCGGCTAGATTACTGTGTCAGCCTTCTCTCTGATCTCCCTTCCTCCTGTCTCTCCCCACTCCAGTCTATTCTTCATTCCGCTGCCCTGATCATCTTCCTACAGAAATGCTCTGGGCATGTCACTCCCCTCCTTAAAAACCTCCAGTGGTTGCCTATCAACCTCCACATGAAACAAAAACTGCTCACTCTTGGCTTCAAAGCTCTCCAGCACCTTGCCCCCCTTACCTCACTTCTTTTCTCTCTTTCTACTGCCCAGTCTGTACACTCTGCTCTTCTGCTGCTCACCTCTTCACTGTCCCCCGTTCACATCTATCCCGCCACTGACCCCTGGTTCACATCCTACCGCTGTCTTAGAATGCCTTCTCTCCTCATATCTGCCAAACTAACTCTCTTCCCTTCTTCAAAGCCCTACTGAGAGCTCACCTCCTCCAAGAGGCCTTCCCAGATTGAGCCCCCCCTTTCCCTCTGCTCCCCCTCCCTTCCCCTCAGCACTGTGCTCATTTGTATATATTATTTATTACCCTATTTATTTGGTTAATGAGGTGTACATCCCCTTGATTCTATTTATCTTGATGATGTTGCTTTGCTTTTGTTTTGTTCTGTTTTGCTTTGCTGTCTGTCTCCCCTATTTAGACTGTGAGCCCATCATTGGGTAGGGATTGTCTCTATCTGTTGCCGAATTGTACATTCCAAGCACTTAGTACAGTGCTCTGCATATAGTAAGTGCTCAATAAATTCTATTGAATGAATGAACCTGTCATTCGCATCTCTCCTGACTCCCTTTTTTTCCCTCTTTGTAAGGAAGACGATGCAAGCTAAGGAGATCTTTAATCTCCTTCCCTATGTCACCCCTTTTATCGGGAATTTTCTTAGGCTATGACCGAATAATTATTCTATAATTCCCCTATCTGAAATTTATTTTAATGTCAGTTTCCCCCATAGACTGTAAGTTCCTTGTGGGCAGGGATCACGTCTACCAACTCTATTGTTTTGTACTGTGCTGAGCACAGTGCTCTGCTTACAGTAAGCATTCAATAAATATCACTGATTGGCTTTGCTGTTTATAGGCAGACTATAGACAGGACATTTTCCGATTCATATTTCTCCATTGCTAAAGTGACCATATTTTTTAGAGTGTGAAGTAGTATGGGGGTGGTGCCAAAAAGGCAGGAAGGAAAGAAGAGACAGAAAAAAAGTCAGAGATGAAGAGGGACAGACAAAGAGTGTGAGCCTCAGGGAGAATGATCCAGCAAAAGAGAGAGAGAAAGTGATAGAGAAAAAGAGAGAAGAGCAAAGACAAAGTAAGAGCAAGAAAGAGACAGAAAGAAAAATGGAGGAAGAAAAAGACAGTGTGAGATAAAGAGACAGAGCAAGCTGTACAGGGATAGAAATAAATCAAGGTATTACATTTACTGCATTCTTTTTATCTAGTCATCTTAATTCTATTTAAAAAGCAATTGAGTTTGTCTTGAATGATTTATTCATTATAACCCTCCCTGCTTACTGCTGCAGTACTCCTGTTCTTTTTTTAGCTTTTTAATTAGACATTTTAAATTGTGCCCTTGATTTCTAAAACAGCAAAAAAAACCCACCCAGTTTTTAGTGGCTTACATATTGTTGGACTTTATATTTTCAATTAATTTAGTATTGTTTGAAATTTAAGTGTTGGCCATCAAGATTGCTCTTCTTTACATGTTGTAAAATCTGTTCCAAAGTATATCTATGATCTTCCCCTTCTTTAATTACCTTTGTCACTTTATGATTTTTTGCTGTTTTAAAAATTTGGTGACTTTTTATTGGTATTTGTTAAGTGCTTACTATGTGCCAGGTATAATAAACGCTGGGGTAGATACCAGCCAATCAGGTTGAAGATCCAATGATGCATATTCTTGAAGCCAGCTGAGATTGGAGTATGCACAAATTTTCTTTGCTTCTTTTCATACTCTATGCTAATTTTTAAAGCATCTTTTAAAACAGGCCTGAGCTTTGTTTTTCTTTTGAAAGATTAATTTTTCAAGGTTCATTAACTTGGGTTTCAACCCTGGACCAATCTACAATATTTACAAGCCTTGATATTTTGGTAACATCTTCCCTATTGTTGCATGATATAAGTATGATTAAAATATTCATTACTGAAATGATATAATAAGTTAAAGTAACAAGATAAGAACAATGGAAATGTTGGCTATTGAAATACTCATGTCGATAAACCCTTTATTAATCAAGCATTTTACCCCTCTCGTGGACTTCTAGATCTGATTACTGTTCTTTAATGAATGCCCCTCACATCTCATTCAGTAGTATGAACTGGGCGAGCTCTTAATAAATGTTTGTTGATAACGATGTTGATGATGACTCAAGATTAATGTGTGATTAAATAAAAAATATGGTAGGGGTACTGCTAATAGAAGAATAATGTCTTGTGATGTATAAATATTAGGTAATAGAAATGATCACAACCCACACTATTTTTGTCAACAAAGCACGGGTGACGCGATGAGATAGAAATCTAAGAAATAAACATGCTAATTAAGAAGAGACACAAAGAAGTTCTTTTTTTCCTAAAATAAACCATTTCAACTACTGTATTTTGAGAACTTTGAAGCCAACATTAAGATTAGACCCATCTAAAAGGTTGAATTCCAAGAGTCCCTGAACCCTTTTCAGAGGGTGTGAATACAGCATGGCTTAGTGGAAAGAGCCTGGACTTGGGAGTCAGAGGTCATGGGTTCGAATCCCGGCTCTGCCACTTGTCAGCTGTGTGACTGTGGGTAAGTCACTTCTGTGCCTCAATTACCTCATCTGTAAAATGGGGATTAACTGTGAGCCTCACGTGGGACAAACTGATTACCCTGTATCTACACCAGGGTTTAGAACAGTGCTCTGCACATAGTAAGTGCTTAACAAATACCAACACTATTATTATTATTACTATAGATGTATATTCTTTTTAAACGTATGTTCTCTCTCTATGTATACATATATATTATTAGATGAAGTATCTCTATAGGCTTGTATGACATTTATGCTGAAATTTGGATTTTATTCATGGGGTAGTCTTAAAATGAGTCCTTTTATAATTAATTTTTTTGCTCGTAAAATAGAAACATTAGTCTATTTCTGCATATAGTTTATTATGTTGTAATTTACATTTTTCAGGGCATTTCATTAACAGCAATTATCTTAAATAGCTTAATATATTCTCTGTTGTACTATATTATTTGTGCTTTGTTTGCAAAATTCCCAAAGATTCATTACAAGCTACAATAATTAAAATACTAATGTTATAAACATTGTTCCCAGGTATCCTAATACATTCCAGCACAGGGATATGCTTATAGATTTTTCTCATTAAATCTATGGAAATATATCATCAATCCATAACTCTCTATTTTATCATGGTTCCCCTCCCCAAATAACATTACATCATTGGTGGCCAAAATAAATATCAAATTATTTGTCTTTATTATAAATTCATTTCACAGATTAAAAATAATGTAAGGTGGAAGAGAAATTAGGAGTCTACAACAACAACAAAAAAGCTAAAAGGATTAAAACAAGTACCTGAAAAGACTGTCAGATGATTTAAACAGAGCCTTATAGGATCATAAGAATGACTCAGAGGAGCAAGTAAAAATCATGTGCTTTAGCATATCAGTCAACTAGAACACACATTAGGTTAGGTTGTAAATTCAGTATCTGATTACAGTTTCGGAAAACCACACACCATTCTATGCATCCTTTTCACAGGATGAAGTTAGTTTCATTTCTGGAAATAAAATTCTCACCCTTTGTATTTTTGGGTAAAAGACCATGGAATTACTAAAGATGAAGCTATGGGCCCATTGGATCCAATTTAAATCTCTCTGAAGCAGTTTAAACCAGACTGTTGCTAGCATCTCAAGATTATGGAATATAAATGAAACCAGAGATTGCTTAATCCATAGTCTCTGTTAAATTCCTCCTTTCCCTGTAATCTTAGATATATCAATTGGTTTCCCAATTTCATGGACCTAGTATAAAGTGTCTAGAATTTGGGGGAGGGTGACTTAAAGTGTTATAGGAATGAAGCCTAAAATGGGAGAAAGGTAAATTGGAACCAGCAGTGGAGGAAATGGGGAAATGAAGAAAATGGAATAAAGGAAATGGAGTAGGAGAAAGGAAATGAGAAGAGGAAAGTGGAAGAGGAGGACAGGGAGGAGAAAAGAGAAGTGGGTGACTGGGAAAAGAGAAGGAAAGGGGAAGAGAGAGATAAGGGGAAAGAGGAGAAGGAAAAGGAGAGAAAGGGATGGGAAAAATGGAGAGGAGAAGAAGTTTAGTTTCTCCCTTCCTGCTCTTCACTACTAAATTCTTTCTGACCTCTGCCATTGGCTTCTGCCTCCTGGTCCCCACGATTCTACCTGAGTTGGGTGTCAGTGTTAATCAATGACAGCAATGAGCTGTGCTGTTGAGCTGTGGAAGAGCTGGGCTGGCAGTAATTGCTGCTATCTGGTCTTTTGTCTGTGCCAAAACCATTCCTTTGGGCTGGGATTAGGATTTTCTAGTTTGGTTTGAAGTATATCATATGGCTGCAGTATGATTTGCAGCTCTAAAGGTGAGTTCAAGCGTGGTGCAATGTGAGGTCAATTTGAGACTTTTGCTGCTGTGATTGCGGGATTCTGCCCCACTACCTTGGCCTTAGGGCTGTAAGGATATGAGGCAGAACCTCAAAAAATGTAATGGTCCCACCTACACTTTGACTTGTGGTGATCTGAATCTAGTTAAGTGCTTAATTGAAATAAAACAGACAAGGAAAAACATGAAGGATTGCAGATCCACTTCCTGCCAATTCTCACCCTTTCCCAAGAGGTTAGGTACATTTTTCCTCCTGTGAGGTGTGTAAGGGCTGAGGATCAGGCATTCACCAGAAATAATAATTATAATAACTGTGGTATTTGTTAAGCACTTACTGCGTGCCAGGCACTGTACTAAGCGCTGGGATGGATACAAGGAAATTGGGTTGGACACAGTCCCTGTCCCACGTGGGGATCACAGCCTTAATCCCCATTTTACAGATGAGCTAACTGAGGCACAGAGAAGTGAAGTGATTTGCCCAAGGCCACACAGCAAAGTGGTGGAGCCAGGATTAAAACCCAAGCTCTTCTGACTCCCAGGCCAGTTCTCTGTCCACTACCCCATGCTCCTTCCTACTACCCATCCATTTGCCCAGCTTTGCAGAACTGCGTGATCTTTCTTCATGGGATGACTTTGGGAGATGTCACACTTTTTTGACTGGTTCCATTTCATCATCATCACCACCAACAATAACAGTGACATTCACTGAGCAGTTACTGCATGTAGAGCTCTAATCTAAGTGGTTGGGAACATTAGTCAATCAATGCCACTGACTGAATCAGTGGTATTTATTGAGCACTTACTGTGTGCAGAGCACTGTACTAAATTCTTGGGAGAGTACAAGACAATAAAGTTGGTAAACACAATACCTACCCAAAAAGAGCTAAGGGTATAGATGGGGAGGCAGATATTAAAATAAATTACACATAGAGCAAATGGCAAAGTATAAGGATATCAATCAATCAGTCATATTTATTGAGTGCTTACTGTGTGCACTGTACTAAGCACTTGGGAGAGTAGCAGAATGGCCTAGAGGATAGACCATGGGCCTGGACGTCAGAAGGACCGGGGTTCTAATCCTGACTCTGCCACTTCTCTGCTGTGTGACCTTAGGCACTTAACTTCTCTGTTTCTCAGTTACCTCATCTGTAAAATGGGGATTTAAGACTGTGAGCCCCATGTGGGACAGGAACTGTGTTCAACCTGATTATTCATTCATTCAATAGTATTTATTGAGCGCTTACTATGTGCAGAGCACTGTACTAAGCGCTTGGAATGAACAAGTCGGCAACAGATAGAGACAGTCCCTGCCGTTTGACGGGCTTACAGTCTAATCGGGGAGACGCACAGACAAGAATCTGATTATCTACCCCAGCACTTAGAACAGTGCTGGACACATAGTAAGCGCTTAACAAATGCCATCATCATTATTATTACAACAGAGTTGGTGGACATGCTCCCTGCCCACAAAGAAGCCAGAGTCTAGAGGGGGAGACAGATGTTAAAATAAATTTCAGATATGTACATAAATGTTGTTGCGGATCGCCTCAAGATGGCGATGGTGAGGCCAGCCTCAACCCCAAGTCAGGGGACCTGTGCCATGTGACCTGTAAAATGCCTGCGCCATTGCCTGTGCCATGTGGACTGTAAAATGGCCACGCCCCGTGAAACACCTCCACCATGTGCCACTTCAAACTTTGTGCGCCACTCTGGCGCGGACCGGTCGGGTGTCACGGGATCATGAAAGTGCTTACTGATTGGTTACTGTTACTATGTGTGCCTAGCCCCGATTGGGTGCCCTGTGCCAGCGGGGGGTTTCGCCGTACCAATAAAGCTGGCAGGGTGGCCTGGGATCGGGGCGCTGCGGTCACACGTACCCCACTGGGGTGAACGGGCCGCTCGCCACTTTCCTACTGTCCTGTTCTTTGACCCGTTCTCTCAGAGTCTTTCGTCTCTTCATTGACTAAACGAACCCTTTCTAATTTGTCTAATTTTTGTCGATAACAATGTTGAGGGTTGAGGATGGGGTGCCCTCCCTCCTCACCTCCTCCAAACTGATTCTCTTTCCCTCTTCAAAACCTTACTTAAAAATCACCTCCTCCAAGAGGCGTTCCCAGACTGAGCTCCTCTTCCCCCTCTACTCCCTCTGCCATCCCCCCTTTACCTCTCCGCAGCTAAAGCCTCATTTTCCCCTTTTCCCTCTGCTCCTCCACCTCTCCCTTCCCATCCCCACAGCACTGTACTCGTCCGCTCAACTGTATATATTTTCGTTACCCTATTTATTTTGTTAATGAATTGTACATCGCCTCGATTCTATTTAGTTGCCATTGTTTTTACGAGATGTTCTTCCCCTTGACGCTGTTTAGTGCCATTGTTCTTGTCTGTCCGTCTCCCCCGATTAGACTGTAAGCCCGTCAAACGGCAGGGACTGTCTCTATCTGTTGCCAACTTGTTCATCCCAAGCGCTTAGTACAGTGCTCTGCACATAGTAAGCACTCAATAAATACTATTGAATGAATAAAGGGTACAAATCCAAGTGCAAGGGTGACACTGAGGGAGTACGGGAAATGAAGGCTTCTTGGAGGAGATGTGATTTTAGGAAGGCTTTGAAGGTGGGCAGAGTAGTTTTCTGTTAGATGTGAAGGGGGAAGGTGTTCCAAGCCAGAGGGAAGGTGTGGGCAAGTTTCTTGTGGTGAGAAAGGTGAGATCAAAGTTGTGAAGCAAAGTGTGTGGGCAGGGTTATATCCATTCATTCAATCATATTTATTGAGTGCTTACTGTGTGCAGAGCACTGTACTAAGCACTTGGGAAGTACAATTAAGCAACAAATGGAGATGATTCCTGCCCGCAACAGGCTCACAATCAAATAGACTGTTATAAGAGGTCAGTGAGATAAGGTAGGAGGGTGAGAGCTGATTACTTGCTTTAAAGCTGATGGTAAGGAGTTTCTGTTTTTGATGTGAAGATGGATGAGCAACCATTTGAGTTTTTGAGCTTTGGGGAGAGACAGAAGGAATGTTTTTTTAGAACAATGAACAAGGCAGCAGAGTGAAGTATGGACTAGAGAGGGGAGAGACAGGAAGCAGAGAGATTAGTGAAGGGTCTGTTGCAATAGTCAAAGTGGGATATGATAAATGAGAAGCTGCATGGCACGTAGTAAGTGCTTAACAAATACTATTATTATTATTATTATCAATGATCAGAACACTGGCCTGGGACTAAGGAGGACCTGGGTTCTAATCCTAGCACTCTCACTTGTCTTCTGGATGACCTTGGGTAAATCACAACTTCTCTGGGCCTCAGTTACCTCATCTGTACAACAGGGATTAAGACTGTGAGCCTCATGTGGGACATGGACTGTGTCCAACCTGACTAGCTTGTACCCACCCCAGAGCTTAGTATAGTACTTGGCACAGAGTAAGAGTTTAACAAATACCATAAAAAGTGCTTTGATCAAGCATGCTAGCAGTTTGGATGGAGAGGGAGGGAGATTCTAGAGGTGATTTGAAGGATGAACTGAAAGGATTTGGTGACATACTGAATATGTGAGTTAAATGAGAGAGATGAGTCAAGGATAATACCAAAGTTACAGGTTTGTGAGACAGGGAGGATGGTGGTGTTGTCTACAGCAATGGTAAAGTCTAGGTGGGAACAGTCTGGGAGGGAAGATGGAGAGTAAGCGATGTGGTCGCTACCCTCAGAAACCTAGAGTCTAATGAAGGAGGCAGGCATTTATTCATTCATTCAATCATATTTATTGAGTGCTTACTGTGTGCAGAGCACTATACTAAGCGCTTGTAGATAGAAACCACCAAATATGACAGGAATATAGGGTAAGAAACAGATACAAATGATAAAAACAAAAAGAGGCAATTCAATCACCAAATAATGAATATTGGTACACATGAGTGCTAAGGTGTCTAATGGAGGTGATGTGACCAGAAAGGTGGGAATGAATCAGAAAATGCATCTGGAGGAGGTGGCTTTTTAGGAGGGTTTTGAAAATGGAAAGGGACATGGTTTGCTGGAGTTGAGAGAGGAAGAAGTTCCCTGTAGGGGGAAAGGTGTGAGCAGTGGGTCTGTGACAGGTGTCAAGAGTGAGGAACATTTAGGTAAACATGGCTAGAGTGAAGTGGGCTAGCTGGTATATAGCCAGAGAAGAGAACCTATTGGAAAAAGGGAGGCAGCTGGTGCAAAACCTTAAAGCCAATTGCTAAGAGTGTTCTGTATGAAGATAAATGGGTGGCCATTTCTGAGAAGAGAAATGTGTTCTTTCCTTTTCAACTGTGTCTCAAAATTTTCATGTGACATTTTGTAAATCACAATCGACTTACTAATTAGTTTTAAATCCCAATTTTTTTTCTTTTTCAGATTTTTAATCAGAAACATTTTCTGATGCAGCCTATGAAGAGTAAGCAGTGAAAACCCTGGCCAGATTAGCAAGTGGAATCGTTGACCAAATCTCAAACCTTAGTATAGCCCATCTTATATTCAGTAGTACTTCACGATCAAAGAATCATGTATGGAAGCGCGAGAACAATCAGTAATTTGGAAGGCAGCCCCTCTAGGTCCCCACGTCTGCCAAGATCTCCTCGTTTGGGCCACCGAAGAACAAACAGTGGAGGAGGTGGAGGAACAGGTAAGACTCTATCAATGGAGAACATCCAATCCCTTAATGCGGCCTATGCAACGTCCGGACCGATGTATCTAAGTGATCATGAGGGGGTGGCATCTACTACTTTTCCAAAGGGCACCATGACTCTCGGAAGGGCCACAAATCGAGCTGTATATGGGGGCCGAGTGACCGCCATGGGGAGCAGCCCTAATATTGCTTCAGCTGGACTTTCCCACACTGATGTGCTTTCCTACACCGATCAGCATGGAGGCCTGACCACTTCATCGCATCATCACCACCATCAGGTTCCCTCTATGTTGAGGCAGGTAAGGGATAGCACCATGCTAGATCTGCAGGCTCAGCTTAAGGAGCTACAGAGGGAAAATGACCTCCTCAGGAAAGAGCTGGACATTAAGGATAGTAAGTTGGGATCTTCTATGAATAGTATCAAGACTTTCTGGAGTCCTGAGCTCAAGAAGGAGAGAGTCTTGAGGAAAGAGGAAGCGGCCCGGATGTCAGTACTCAAGGAGCAGATGAGGGTTTCTCATGAAGAAAATCAGGTAGGTTATGACAAAATATTCTCTTTTTCAGCTTGGATTTGTAACTCAGCAGCAATTGCATGAGGCACTGTGACCTGAGTTGTATCACTGGAAATCTGTATCTTGATGGGTTTTTTTCTGATATTAAAAGAGCATGAAAGCGGATGAATCAGACACTAGATATAGCCTGCAATTTCTTTTTTTCCTGCAGTGTTTCACATTATTGCCAAGGAGAGTGTTTGTCACTTCTTATTTTCTCATTTTTGACATTTTGTATGTGTTTATTCTTTTTTTCCCTCTCTTTTCAGCAGCAGTCTGAATATGACTGCCACCTGTAGTGAAATGATAAATGCACAGCTTTTATGCAAAAATGAAAGCTTTAGTAATCAACATACAGAGGGCTACATTTTAAATGGTGAAGTGATTTTCAAAGTATAATTTCCATTAGAGTTAGTGCAGTTTGAAAGCTAAAGCCACCAGCTATTGTATTGAAAAGTCATAAAATAGAATCAGTACTGTGGGCTTGATGCAGCATAAAAGGTAATTGATTTTCAAGTCTAGCTACTTTGCATACTGCAGCATGTAGTAAGTACCTAGACTTCCTGCTGCCCATTTCTCTGTAAGAAAATGTAATCTTTTTAAATGAGCAATTCTAGAAGTTTTATTTGTACCGCACTACCAGTGTCGTTCTTAATATTAACTTTTCTGTGTTGATTTGTACTGTTATCCATGAATCAAATAGGGTTCTAAAGGAAGATGATCAACATAACCTATGAAGAAAATTCCCAACCAGAAGTTTGCCAATGATGGACCTTTATCCATTAATTCATTCAATTGTATTTATTAAATTTTACTGTATGCAGAACACTATACTAAACACTTGGGAAACTACAATACAGCAATAGAGACAATCCCTGCCCATAAGGAGCTCACAGTCTAGAGGGGGGAGACAGACATCAATATAAACAAATAAATAAAATTGCAGATATATGCATAAGTGCTGTGGGGCAGGGAGGGAGGAAGAGCAAAGGGAGCAAGTCAGGGTGATGCAGAAGGGAGTGGGAGATGAAAAGTGGGAGTTAGTCTGGGAAGGCCTCTTGGAGGAGATGTGCCTTCAATAAGGCTTTGAATGAGGGGGGGAGAGTAATTCTCTGGTGAATTTGAGGTGGGAGAGCATTCCAGGCCAGAGATAGAATGTGGGCATGGAGACAGGCGAGATGATAAACCAAAACTATCACCCTTTTTAGCTTATCAGATATTCTTATGTAATGAAAACATTAACTTGATTTCTTTTTTCTTGGAAACAATCAGTTCAGGAGGAGATAATTGGCAGATAAGTATTTACAGTTTTTGTAATTTCCTCTTTCTTTGTTCTCACTTTATTTATGTAGAAAGGAGTCACACTATCCTCTTGATTAACTGACAGATTGATTTTTCTTCTGAGGAACTGTGAATTTTGGTCACAACAGAAAGGTCATTTTTCCCTCCTGACATGTGAAAATAAAAACAAACCGTGGACTAGAACCATAGCTAACACTCTGACATTGCTCTTTGAAAAGAGCATCTGTATTTTGGGGCTGACTTTTCGGTACCTTCCTAGAGTTTATTCTCTGACAAGAATAGAAACGTGTGTTTTGTGAAGAAGTGGGGAGATAGGGTGGAGAGGAGGAAAGGAAAGGGATGAAGAATACAATAGTAGGTGCTCTTAAACATTAATGGGCACAGCAGGAGGACAAATGCTTAAGCTGGGAAATGGCAAGTTGAGAGTGGATTTTTTTTTTTGTGAAGAGCTGCTCTGCCACTGTGATCCCCAAATAATTGTTCAGCACTCTCTAGTTTTGATCTTCAGAAATAACATTACTGAAAAATCATTTTCCTCTTATTTTTTCCACCTTTCTCATTCCATTGTCCCTTCCCCAATTTCCCTTTCCATTTTGATCTTAAGGTCATGCTTAAACCTGGAAGCTAACAATCCAGGACTTTTTTTTGTGGAAAAAACCCCAAAAAATCCTACTGTGTTTTTCAGTAGTATACTCATTTTGTAAGTATTTTGGGAAACGGTGAAAGCATCAGGGGAAAGAAGTGCAGCCAGAGTTATTAAGATGTGCTCAGAAATTTAGGGGACCTTCAGAAACCCTCCGATTGAATAGTCTTTATCAAAAAACATAATTCTCTGTGTGTAAAACAGTTGACAGTTACAAAGATAGTGCTTTATATAACTTGAGACTAGAGTAGGACAAATTGCATTAGGGTGGTTAAATTTACTTTTAGGATTACTTTAGTTCAGATTAATAATTTCTAAATGTAGGCAGGAAATTGTTACTTAGAATTTGTTAATGATTTTGATGCCATGTTAGTGTCTTTCAGTCTAGACTGTTATATCCAGCAAGTCTGGATATTTCTGGGATGATCATTACTGATATTAAATCCGTGTTCAATTCATCATTTGTTGAAATGTCACAGCCTTTCTGGAAGAGAGAAGCAAGTGAAAATCCAAAGGAATTGTAGGAGTAAAAGGGAGGAGAGAGAGACAACATAGACTAGAAAGAGATGAACAGCAAAATGTGTAAGCTCCTTGGGAGTTTGGAACATGTCACTTTGTTCTGTTCTTCCCAAGCCTCTAGTACAGTGCATTGTACTAAATCGGGGCATTCAGTAAATTATACTATTACTTCAAAATGGAGAAAGAAAGGGAGAGAGAGAACAATTTAAAAATCCTAATTCCCTATTTGACTAATTCTACTTTGTAACTTCAAAAGCCAGAAAAAAAAGTAAGACTAAAATTAGAATAGTCAATCAGTCAATCCATCAATCAATCCTATTTATTGAGTGCATTCTGTGTGCAGAGCACTGAACTTGGGAGACTACAAAATAGAGTTGGTAGACACATTCCGTGCCCTCAAAGAGCTAACAGTCATTATTAAGCTAAAGTGGGATAGCCCTAAACAGTTTTGTCTTTACTTCATAAAGAAAAAGGAAACTTTCCCAATTTCACATGAGCTGGTCCTCTTCCTATCTCTCTGGTTGCTCATTCTCAGTCTCTTTTGCGGGCCCCTCCTCTCCTCCCATCCTCTAATTGTGGGGGTTGTTCAAGGCTCAGTTCTGGGTCCACCTCTATTCTCCATCTTCACCCATTCCCTTGGAGAACTCATTTGCTCTGATGGTTTCAACTACCACCTCTATGAGAGTGATTCCCAAATGTACATCTCCAGCCGTAATCTCTCTCACTCTCTAGTCTTGCGTTTCCTCCTGCCTTCCAGACATCTCTCCTTGGATGTCCTGCTGTTACCTCAAAGTTAACATGTCCAAAACAGAACTCATCTTCCCACCCAAACCCTGTCCTCCCCCTGACTTTCTCATCACTCCAGACAGCACCATTATCCTTCCTGTCTCACAAGCCCTTAACCTTGGTGTTATCCTTGACTCATCTCTCTCATTCAACCCACATATTCAATCTATTACTAAATCTGTCAGTTCAGCCTTCACAACATCGCTATGTTCCTCTCCATTCCTTCCTTCCTCCTTCCTCTCCATTCAAACTGCCACCATGTTAATCCAAGCACTTATCCTATTCCTCCATGATTACTGCTGACCTCCCAGCCTCCTGTCTCTCCCCATTCCAGTCCATGCTTGACTCTGCTGCCTGGATTATTTTTCTACAGAAAAGTTCAGACCATGTTTCCCAACTCCTTAGAACCTCCAGTGGTTTCCCATCCACCACCACATTAAACAGAAACTCCTTACCATTGGCTTTAAAGCATTCAATCACCTTGTCCCCTCCTACCTCACCTTACTGCTCTCCTATTAAAACACAGCCTGCACACTTCTGCTCCTCTAATGCCAACCTACTCACTGTACCTTGATCCCGTTTATCTCTCCGCTGACCTCTCACCCATGTCCTGCCTCTGGCCTGGAATGCCCACTCTTCACATTCGACAATTACTCTCCGTACCATCAAAGGAGTATTGAAGGCACATCTCCTCCAAGAGGCCTTCCCTGTCTAAGCCCTCATTTCCTCCTTTCCCACTCCCTTTTGCACTGCCTTGATTTGCTCCTTTTATGTACCCCTCCTTCAGCCCCAAAGCACTTAAGTACATATCCATAATCTATTTATTTATTTTAATATCTGTTTTTCCCACTAGACTGTGAGCTCACTGTGGGCTGGGAACATGTCAACCAACTCTCTTGTATTATACTCTCCCAGTCGCTTAGTACAGTGCCCTGCACACCGTAAGCACACAATAAATTTGATTGATTTTACTACAATAAATCTCCATTGCTATTGCATGTAAAATTACAGTGACATCAGAAGATTTCTTTTTCTTTTTGAAATGTGTTCTTTGAACTGGAAATATATCCAGGAGAGTCCAGGACAACCTGTGGGAGGATCATTATTGCAGTGGCCCCAACCCTGGCCGCGCCACTTCTTGGACTGGCATGGCCCCACGTTTTGTTACGGTCTCTGCAAGTCTGTTTCCTGTGGAAGTGGGGCAGGGAAGTAAGTGATTCTCTATCCTTTGGAAAAGGAGATGTGTTGCTGTTTTGGGAGGCTTGGCTGGTCCTTAAAATGACTCTGCTCTCTGCCTTGACCTATGTGTCAGGACTGGAACAGGGAGGAGAATTATGACACCAGAAAACTGATTAAGAGCATAAATGTATCTTGGTATTCTGGGGTCTCACCCTTCATTCTCATGGACTTTTTATATAATCACAACCTTTGATTTACCATAGTACCTGTTTCTAAATCAGCTATATATTTTCCACTTTGTCCTAGTAGATATTGTCTAAAGGGGTCTTTAGGTAGCTAAATCATTGGTTTTCAAGCATGGTTATGTGTGGCCACTAGAGGAAATTGAAGCAGCTGTGGCTAAGGTTGCTTTAAGTGAGGATGCTCATTGTTTTCCAGTTAAAGGCTGGAAGATTTCTACGCAGCTGTATTCTTTATCCAAAAAGCAAACTGATGTTCTTTCTTAAAGAGGTGAGGTAAACATCAGTGTCTATAAGTCTGTAGCAACACGGGATGGAGCACAGAGTTGTTAGGTGTCCAGCCCATGCGGATAATTAAGATTTAGAGAGTATAGTGAGGAGGAAAGAAGAACAAGGGAGAGCTATTGATTGATTGACTGATTGAGATCTCTGTCTTTTTGCTTATGCCTGTCCATCAGTCCCTTTATCTCTCTGCAAATCTGTTTTGTAGTTCTGACTCCGATTTTGTATCTTTGTCTTCCCTCTTCTCCGCCAATTTCCCTCACATAAGCTCAAACATGGAACTGATGGAAGTTTAAAAGTTTTTTTAATGGTATTATTTGAGTGCTTAATGTGTGCCAGGCACTGTATTTAGCTTGGGGGTAGATACAAGCTAATCAGGTTGGACACAGTCTGAGTTCCACGTGGGGCTCACAGTCAACACTCATTTTACAGATGAGGTAACTGAGGCACAGAGAAGCAGCGTGGCTCAGTGGAAAGAGCCTGGGCTTGGAAGTCAGAGGTCATGGGTTTGAATCCCAGCTCTACCACTTGTCAGCTGTATGACTGTGGGCAAGTCACTTAACTTCTCTGTGCCTCAGTTACCTCATCTGTAAAATGGGGATTAAGACTGTGAGCCTCACATGGGACAACCTGATTACCCTGTATCTCCCCCAGTGCTTAGGACAGTGCTCTGCACATAGTAAGCACTTAACAAATACCAACATTATTATTATTAAGTGACTTGTCCAAGGGACCCCCTCCACCTGCGCCTCGGACCCCATTCCCTCTCACCTTATTAAAACCATCGCCCCTGCCCTCCTCCCTTCCTTAACTTCTATTTTTAACCACTCCATCTCCAATGGCTCCTTCCCCTCTGCCTTTAAACATGCCCATGTCTCCCCCATCCTAAAAAAACCCGCTCTTGACCCCACTTCCCCCTCCAGTTATCGCCCTATCTCCCTACTACCCTTCCTTTCCAAAATCCTAGAACGAGTCGTCTACAATCGATGCTTAGAATTCCTTAACTCCCATTCTCTCCTGGACCCCCTCCAATCTGGTTTCCATCCCCTCCACTCTACCGCGACTGCTCTCTCTAAGGTCACCCATGACCTCCTTCTTGCCAAATCCAATGGCTCCTACTCCATTCTAATCCTCCTTGACCTCTCTGCTGCCTTTGACACTGTCGACCATCCCCTCCTCCTCCATACCTTATCTCACCTTGGCTTCACGGACTCCGTCCTCTCCTGGTTCTCCTCTTATCTCTCTGGCCGGTCATTCTCGGTCTCCTTCGCTGGCGCCTCCTCCCCCTCCCATCCTTTAACTGTTGGAGTTCTTCAAGGGTCAGTTCTTGGCCCTCTTCTGTTCTCCATTTACACTCACTCCCTTGGTGAACCCATTCGCTCTCACGGCTTTGACTACCATCTCTACGCAGATGACACGCAGATCTACATCTCCGCCCCTGTCCTCTCCCCCTCCCTTCAGGCTCGCATCTCCTCCTGCCTCCGGGATGTCTCCACCTGGATGTCGGCCCGCCACCTAAAACTCAACATGAGCAAGACTGAGCTCCTCATCTTCCCTCCCAAACCCGGTCCTCTCCCAGACTTCCCTATCACCGTGGATGGCACGACCATCCTTCCCGTCTCTCAGACCCGCAATCTCGGTGTCATCCTTGACTCGTCTCTCTCGTTCACCCCACACATGCTATCCGTTACCAAGACCTGCCGATTTCACCTTTACAATATCGCCAAGATCCGCCCTTTCCTCTCCACCCAAATGGCTACCTTACTGCTACGGGCTCTCGTTATTTCCCGGCTAGACTACTGTGTCAGCCTTCTCTCTGATCTCCCTTCCTCCTCTCTCTCCCCGCTCCAGTCTATTCTTCACTCCGCTGCCCGGCTCATCTTCCTGCAGAAATGATCTGGGCATGTCAATCCCTTCTTAAACACCTCCAGTGGTTGCCTATCAACCTCCACTCCAAACAAAAACTCCTCACTCTAGGCTTCAAGGCTCTACGTCACCTTGCCCCTTCCTACCTCTCCTCCCTTCTCTCTTTCTACTGCCCACCCCGCACGCTCCGCTCCTCTGCCGCCCACCTCCTCACCGTCCCTCGGTCTCGCCTATCCCGCCGTCGACCCCTGGGCCACGTCCTCCCGCGGTCCTGGAACGCCCTCCCTCCTCACCTCCACCAAACTGATTCTCTTCCCCTCTTCAAAACCCTACTTAAAACTCACCTCCTCCAAGAGGCCTTCCCTACTTAAAACTCCCCTCTACTCCCTCTGCCACCCCCCCTTCACCTCTCCGCAGCTAAACCCTCTTTCCCCCCATTTCCCTCTGCTCTTCCCCCTCTCCCTTCCCATCCCCTCAGCACTGTACTCGTCTGCTCAACTGTATATATTTTCATTACCCTATTCATTTTGTTAATGAATGTACATTGCCTTGATTCCATTTAGTTGCCATTGTTTTTACGAGATGTTCTTCCCCTTGACTCTATTTATTGCCATTGTTCTTGTCTGTCTGTCTCCCCCGATTAGACTGTAAGCCCGTCAAACGGCAGGGACTGTCTCTATCTGTTGCCGACTTGTTCATTCCAAGCGCTTAGTACAGTGCTCTGCACATAGTAAGCGCTCAATAAATACTATTGAATGAATGAATGAAAGTGTTGAGGCTCAACTTAGGGGAAGTGTGTGAGCTTGACAACTGAGGAAGCTTTAGGAATAGGGAGAAATGTGGTGGGAAGAAGTAGAAATCAGTGGATGGCAAGAGAGTGCTAGAGTAATAATGTTGGTATTTGTTAAGTGCTTACTATGTGCCGAGCACTGTTCTAAGCGCTGGGGTAGACATAGGGGAATCAGGTTGTCCCACGTGGGGCTCACAGTCTTAATCCCCATTTTACAGATGAGGGAACTGAGGCACAGAGAAGTTAAGTGACTTGTCCACAGTCACACAGCCGACAAGTGTCAGAGCTGGGATTCGAACTCATGAGCCCTGACTCCAAAGCCCGTGCTCTTTCCACTGAGCCACGCTGCTTCTCAAGTGTAGAAGAAGCATGGGAAACAGGTGTGGAGACTTAGAACAGAGGACTCTAATTTTTAAAATATTGTGATGGCTGTAATAGTGGCTGCAGCAAAATTTCCTTTAAGCACCAATGATCTAAAATTGTAGCACAGACTGAGAGATCCTAATAAATACCATATTCACTCACCACAGAAGATAAGGCCTTTGACATCATGTGAAGTGTATGTCATCCTGCTTGCTGAGAAATGTTATGGTTTTTATATAATGGCTATGAAATAATTTATGTTATCTATTGTAACACAAATAAAACATTTTAAATAAATGTAATTTTAGTTTTTGATGAATATTTGAACCTATTCCAAAATCTGGTATATGGGATCTGATTTTGAGCCAATAATTTAATGTGGCTATGGCTCAAAGTTTATTCCTCAGGCTTATGTTTTTCAGCTTCTTTAATTTACATAATGGTATGCTTATTTTTCTAGGTTTGACTATTTTTTTAATGCTTCACTTATTGCATTTTCAGTACATTATTGGATTAGTTTTTGAATGAGAATATTTTCAGTTTCTGGCTGTGTCTCCTGCTTCGAAGGTGATAAAATGACCCAGAATAGAATTGAAGCAGTGACCAGTTGATATCAGTGTTTGAGAAAATCACCAGGAGATTACGATTCCTGCCAGAACTAACTTGGTATTGTCAGTCCCCATTAGGTGCCTCATAGTATGTCACCTTAGTGATTCATTCGGTCTAGAATAGACATCTGTTTCTGGAGCAGTTCGTTGTAGAATCATCAGGGAAAGAAAATAGACTAGATTCAATTACGAGTAGTGGGCAGAACTTGGTACAGGAGCTTTAGGTGAGGGAGCCACTAGGCAAAAGTAACTACAACTCAATAAAACTAACATTTGTAGCATGGAAGGTCCCCAAACCAACAATAAGGATATTGAATTTTAGAAACTGAAATTATAAAGAAATGAGGACCATGTTTAGAGAAGCAGCATGGCTTCGCTAATGGAAAGAGCATGGGTCTAGGAGTCAAAGGACCTGGGTTCTAATCCCACTCTGCCACATATCTGCTGTGTGACCTTGGGCAAGCCACTTAATTTCTCTGTGCCTCATCTACCTCATCTGTAAAATGGGGATTCAGTCCCCCATCCTCTAACTCACACTGTGAGCCCCACGTGGGACAGGGACTATGTCCAACCTGATAAACTTGTACCTACCCCAGCACTTAAAACAGTGCTTGACACATAGTAAGCACTTAACAAATACCATTTTTTTTAAAAAGCCCAGGGACTGTGTCCAACCTAATTATCTTGTATCCACCCCAGTGCTTGGCACAAAGTAAGCTCTTAACAAATACCACAATTATTATTAAAAAGCAGGAGACTTCCTAGAAGTCTGGAGCCTGTTAAACACACAATTTTAGAGGCTCATGTAAAATGTGTGCTACAGAACAAAAAAAAATGTAGGTATCTTAAAAGAAACACTGTAACTTAAAAGAAACCCTGAATGCTCACTGGCCGGGTAAAAAGTCATTTCATTTCTATACCTGGGAAGGAAATTTAGCATCAGTGAGCACTTAGAAAAACACAACCAGCTGTAGAAAACACAAAATGGTTTCTATAAGGGGAAATTGTACCTCACTATTCTGCTGGAGTTGTTTGAAAGGGTCAACAAGCATATAGGCAGAAGGGAATCTGTACACATAATCTATTCAGATTTTCAAAAGGCCTTTGGCAAGGTTCCACATGAAAGGCTTTAAAAATGGAAAAATCATGGTGTTGAAGGGAATATTCAGTCGTGGTCAGGAGACTGGCTATAAGATAGAAAAAAAAGAGTAGGGATGAACAGTTCCTTTTCAAAATGGAAATTTGTAAATAGTGAGGTTCCCCCAGGGATCTTGCTTGGATCAATTTGTTTAACATTCTCATAATTGATCTAGAAAAGAAAATGGACAATGAAATCTCAAAGTCTGCAGGTGAGATTAAGTTTTTCAGGACTTCCATGAAGACACTGTGATGACCTCGTGAAACTGAAGGTGTGAGCTGAAAAATAGCCTATGGGCTTCAATATGACCTAGTGCGACCAACCCACATTACAATTACAAATGATCTTGTGCTTGGAGCTATTAGTCTCAAATCAGAAAAGGTGTCTCAAAGCCCTTGTTGATTATATTTTTCAAATCGTGATTCTGATGTGTGGCAGCAGCTAAAAGCAACTGAAAGCGGGGCATCCCCATCAGGATGGGGATGAAAAACAACAAAAAGCATATTTTTGCCACTATGAAAACAACAGCTGGTTCTCACAACTACCTGTATTTTCAATGACTATTTTAGGTGTTGCTCTGTAGCAGGTGTCATGTTTTTTAGAAACCTAGGCAAGGAAACATTCAGATTTATGTCAGCAGATCTTTTTGAGCTTGATACAGGATGTTACTGTCAGTGGCTCTTTAGCTTCCTGTTAGCTACCGATTCAACACCCTTTCTTATTCAGAAAGCTTCCTGCTAAAAACATTAGTGGAAATGCTGACTTGATTATATGATTGTGAGGTCTTATTTACAGTTTTAGGAGCTGTAACATTTGAAAATCAATATGCAGTAAAAATTTTGATATCAGATGTACTCAGGGAATGTGAGGTAGTAGGTTTTTTTTTTTTTTAAATGTATGTTAAGTGTTTACTATGTCTCAGGAACTGTACTAAGCACTGGAGTAGATTCAAGCTAATCAGGTTGGCCACAGTCCTTGTCCCACATGGGGCTCACAGTCTTAATCCCATTTTGCAGATGAGGTGACTGAAGCACAGAGAAGTTAAGCGACTTGTCCAAGGTTACCAGAACACAAGTGGGAAGTCTGGGATTAGAACCCAGGTCCTCCTGACTCCCAGACCCATGCTCTATCCACTAAGTCATGCTCCTTCTCCTAGTTGTCAATGACAATTACCAACAGGAGGCATTGCATGATTATGCAATCATATAAGGTCCATCAATAAAGTCTTTCTCAAAGGTCTGCAAAGGGTGGGGATGACTGTTTGCTAATCACATCAGCAAAGAGAAAACCCTGCCAGAACTCACACAGTGCCCTGAGAGCCCAGGACCCAGGACACACACAGCAGTTTTGAGGTACAGGAAAGTGTGTGAGGAGGATAGCACAGTGAAGCAGAGAAGCATCACTGCCTATTGGACAGCACACATGCCTGGGAGTTAGAAGGACCTGGGTTCTAATTCCAGCTCCTTCACTCGTCTGTTGTGTGACCTTGGGTAAGTCACTTAACTTCTCTGTGCCTCAGTTACTCATCTGTAAAATGGGGATGAACACTGTGAGCCCCATGTGGGACATGGACTGTGTCCAACCTGACTATATGGTATCTGTATTCGAAAAGAGAATGGAACTAAAAGAGCAGTGAGGATTCGAACCCAAGGTGGTGATGCAAGCAAGGAAAAGTAACACTCAGAAACAGTGCTGGGTAGATCAGAAAAGGGAAGAATGTGACGGAGTGCCCGTTCACCTCTGGAGAGGTACGAGTGACACAACGGTGCCCCTCTCCAGTTTGGCTGTGCCTTTATTTGCAACATATAGGAGAAGTAGTCAATCACTAATGAACTCGGACAAGTGTGTTTTCTTCAATGACAAAAGAGACTTTTCAAGCAGGTCTTATCTGTTTTGGTTAAGAAGCAATCTCCTGTCCCCCGGAATTTGGAATTTGCAAATGTGATATACATCCCACCTGAAATGGGGGACTTCCTGAGACAAAAACAGAGTCATTTTGATCGAGCTGCTATGCTCAGAATGCTGTTTTTAACAGTATCTACCCCTGTGCCTTGTACAGTGCCTGGCACATACTAAGCACTTTATAAATATCATTAAAAAAACCAAAACCAAACCTGGCAAGTCACCATTCAGAATACTGTTCACTGATCAGATTTGTAGATAACTTCTGAAATTGTCGAGAGAAACTACTGTTTGCTAGTCATATTAGCCAGCAGAGCTAGCCTCCCAGGAGAAGCTATGCCCAAGAAACAGACATCAGCAGGGAGAGGGAGTATAATGATGGGCTGGAGCTAAAGCATTTTGCTAATCAGATTAGCAGAGAATTTATATAAATGCCCAGGCGACCTGCATACTCACAGGAGAGGACTTAAGCATTTTAAACTATTTCTCCACCAAGGATCAATTGACCAAGATTGTTAAATTAAATCAAACCAAAGGATAGGTGAATCAATCAGTCAATAATATTTTTTGAACGTTTACTGTGTGCAGAGCACTGTGCCAATTAATAGAGTTATCCGATTGGAAATGTGCCAGATAAAAAACTTTTACTGTAGATTGAAAGAGACTGGCTCTGCAGGGAGATTCTGGTAAGAATAAGAGCTCTCATTTCACATTCTAGAACTTTATCTTTTCTAAAATTATCATTTTATGAAACAGAACACTGTTGAGTTTTAAATCAGAAGGAAAAAGTCTATATGAGGCTTCAGAAATGAATCAAGGAAAATAAACACCAAACTTAAAATTGGATTAGAAATTTAGGATTGCTAGATAGCCTACATTAGGCTATACAAAAGTTGCTATGTTTAATTCATTCAGTTGTATTTATTGAGGGCTTACTGCGTGCAGAGCACTGTATTAAGCATTTGGGAGAATACAATTGATACCAAATATACATTTTCCCTTTTCTTTAACTCCAGTGATTCGGTCAAATTTCAGATTGAGTTAAATACACCTGATTGCTCATCAAAGTTTTAATTGGTTAAATCATTCTTGCTATAATATTTAAGGTAGGAGCTCTCTGTTGATGTTAAATAGGTTCACGCCAGTGAAGGACACTAGGGGTTGCTTCCATTGTGATTGAGAATCCTGTGCCTTGTGGGCAGGAACCATGACTTGTACTTCTCTTGTACCTTCCCAAATACTTAGAACAGTGTTGGACTCAGTAAGTGCTCAATAAATACTACTACTACTAGTAATATTGCATGGCATAGTAGATAGAGCCTGGGAGTCAGAAGGTCATGAGTTGTAATCCCGGCTCAGCCACTTGTCTCCTATGTGATCTTGGGCTAGTCACTTTACTTCTCTGGGCCTCAGTTACCTCATCTGTAAAATGGAGATTGAAATGGTGAGCCCCTCATGGGACAGGTTCCAACCCAATTTGCTTCTATCCAGCCCTGCGCTTAGTACAGTGCCTGCCACATAGTAAGTGCTTAACAAATTTCACAATTATTATTATTATTATTTCTGCTACTTGTCAAAACTAGCTGTCTGGGACACTGTTGGCAATTGCAGATCAACTACCACTGCATTTTAACTTGCCCCTCTATCCTTTTTCCCCCATCCCTACACTCTCAGCCTCCCTTTCTACTTTCCATCCCAATCTTTGGAACTCTTTTTAGATAAAAATGTCTCCCCCATTGGGAAGCTTCCCTGGTCCCCCAAACCTGGTTGGGCAAGTTGGGATGATTGTGGCAACCTCACTAACTTGAACGTTTCCCTAACCTTTGTTCTATGTCCTCACTCATTCCTGGCCCTAATATGTTTATGCTCCTTAGCCTTTTCCGCCCTATCCCTGCCGCAATCGGGGTGTGTGTGTGGGGGTGTGGGGGTAGGGGGGCTCGGGGAAGGAGAGAACAATAGAACCCAGTAGTGCTGCCTCTGTAGGGGGTAGTGAAAACCCAAGAATCCTGGATTTTGGGGGGAGGGTGTTAAAGGGGTGCAGTAGTCGAGCTCTGGGGAGGGGAAATGGAGAAGGTAGTGTGGCCCAAGAAGTTCTGATTTTGGGCCCCCTTGAAACGGGAACTCAGGAGTCCGGATTTGGAGGCTGTGGGAGAGACCTAGAAGTTCTAGTTTGGAGGAAGATAGGTGGGGACCCACTATTTCTGACTTGGGAGTAGGATTTATGATACCCAGCTCTGGGAAAGGGACAATGGGTAGGGAGCTCTATCCCCATCGCCCTTCATTCCCAGGGATGATTTACGTAACTTATCTTCTCACACCTAGAGTTAAGATTACTGGGATTCCCACCCCCACCCAACATCCCCCTCCCTCCTGGGTTCCATTGCTCTCCTCTGTCCCCACTCCACAGCCAAGTTTGGGGGAGAGGAGAAATTCCTGGGATGTTGGCACATATGGTTTGCATGTACACACTGATTTCTCACCCACTGCAACCCACCTGTCCAGTTCTGGGAAGCCAGGGAATGTTTCCATGCGAGCCCTTTAAAGTACAATAAAAATGACACAGGAATGGAATGGAGCAGAGGAGGGATGGAGTTGAGCAGAGAAGGGATGGAGTTGAGCAGAGAAGGGATGGAGTGGGATGACTGGGGAGGCGAGGGGTGGAGCAAATAGAAAAATAAAGTAGTTCATCTATGATTGCCAAATGGGACCTAGACAGTTGACAGCCAAGGAGATCTTTTTTTTTTTTTGGAGTGAAGGCGACACCTGGTGTTCCTTGCCAGTGTGACATGCCTCCTCTTGAGCTGCTATTTTCTAATGTAGCGGTTGGCCGCATTTTAGTGTTGTGGGAATTTAGAGACAATTGTGAAAATCCTAAGAATTAGCACCTAGAACCCAGTTATTAGTGGAATTGGAAATTTCAGAAAAATGGAGGGCTAAATTCAGTTTCTTCAGTGATTATATGCAATAGGGGAATACTTTTCCCAAGGCTAGAATTTTATTTGTATGTTGGTAATAATAATAATAATTATGGTATTTGTTAAGCACTTACTATGTGCCAGGCACTGTACTAAGTGCTGGGGTGGATACAAGAAAATCAGGTTGGACACAGTCCCTGTCCCACATGGGGCTCACGGGCTTAGTCCCCATTTTACAGGTGAGGTAACTGAGGCATGGAGAAGTGAAGTGACTTTCCCAAGGTCACAGAGCAGACAAAAATGGTGGAGCTGGGATTAGAACCCAGGTCTAAAGTCTGTGTTCGCAGAGACTAGATGAAAGTATGACAACTATATTTTAAGATACCAAAAGGATAGAAGGAGCTTGAGATTGAAAGAATTAAGAGCACTCATCCCACTTGACTCAGATTTCAAATTTAAAAATATTTTCTCTTAAATTTGATGGGTTCATCCTTTGTGATGCTGATGATCATAGGAGAAACTTGACCTTTTCCCCTCTAGTTATAGTTTGAAATCCTTTCATTCATTCATTCAATAGTATTTATTGAGTGCTTACTATATGCAGAGCACTGTACTAAGCGCTTGGAATGAACAAGTCGGCAACAGATAGAGACAGTCCCTGCCGCTTGACGGGCTTACAGTCTAATCGGGGGAGACGGACAGACAAGAACAATGGCAATAAATAGAGTCAAGGGGAAGAACATCTCGTAAAAACAATGGCAACTAAATAGAATCAAGGCGATATATATTTCATTAACAAAATAAATAGGGTAATGAAAATATATACAGTTGAGCGGACGAGTACAGTGCTGAGGGGATGGGAAGGGAGAGGGGGAGGAGCAGAGGGAAATGGGGGGAAAAGAGGGTTAAGCTGCGGAGAGGTGAAGGGGGGTGGTAGAGGGAGTAGAGGGAGAAGAGGAGCTCAGTCTGGGAAGGCCTCTTGGAGGAGGTGAGTTTTAAGTAGGGTTTTGAAGAGGGGAAGAGAATCGGTTTGGCGGAGGTGAGGAGGGAGGGCGTTCCAGGACCGCGGGAGGACGCGGCCCAGGGGTCGACGGCGGGATAGGCGAGACTGAGGGACGGTGAGGAGGTGGGCGGCAGAGGAGCGGAGCGTGCGGGGTGGGCGGTAAAAAGAGAGAAGGGAGGAGAGGTAGGAAGGGGCAAGGTGATGTAGAGCCTTGAAGCCTAGAGTGAGGAGTTTTTGTTTCCTGAAATCATAGATGTAAACTGCTTCAAAACTCATTGGAGTTTCTTCATTTTGGGGCTTGGTGAGTCAAGGTTATTACTGACCAGCATAAATCATTCTTCAAAGACTATGGTTAGGTTTGTGCAGTGCAAGTGAAGCAAAAGATTGAGCCACTGTACTCTCCCAAGTGCTTAATGTAGTGCTCTGCAGACAGTAAGTATTCAATAAATACGATTGATTGATCTGGTTGATTTGCTCCATGTAATCAATTGGTAAATCATAATTATTGAGCACCTACTGTGTGGCCGAGCATAATAGAATAGAATAGTAGAAATGATCCCTGCCCTCAAGGCTCTTACAATCTAGCTGGGGAGATAGGTACTAAGATAAATTACAGGTGGGAGGAAATAATAGAGTATAAAGCTATATACAAAAGTGCTACTTAGCTTGAAAGGATAGTTAAAGGCAAGGAATACAATTCAGGGCCTGAATGACCTGTTTGGCTGTCCTCAAAGGGAAAATAAACTGTATCTCTACTCATTCCTCTTCTTGGACTGAGGAGAATCAGGCTATCTTTTTCAGAGGCTATCCTTTTGATTTTTATATCTTCACCTTTCCCCTGTGTGCTTTAGTTTTCATGTTAGATGAGTGTCAGTGGCAAAATTATGCCCTTTCCAGTGATAGGAGGGATTTAGATATGTGCCAAAGAGCAGTTAAAGCTTTTAACGAAGAACTCTAGTATCAATCAATCAGTGATATTTACTGAGTACTTACTGTGTGCAGAGCACTGTATTAAGAGTATGGGAAAGTATAGTCCAATAGAGTTGGTAGACTGACCCATGAGGAACAAACAGTTTAGACTAGGTGGCAGACATCAAAATAAATTACAGATAAGGGAAATGACAGAATATCAGGATATGTACCTTAGTCCTGTGGAGCAGGGAGTGGGGTGAAAATCAAGTGCATAAGGGATGCAGAGCTGAATGCGTAGGCAAAGCAGAGGGGATGGCAGATAAGGGGAATAAAAGACTTAGGGGAGGCGTTTTGGAGAAGACATATTTTTTGGGCGGCACTGAAGTTTGGGGGAGTGATGGCCTTTCAGAGATGAAGGGCAAGGGGGTTCCAGACCAGAGGCAGGAAATGAGTGAGGAGTTGATGGCGATGGCGTGATAGACGAGCTTGACGTACAGTGAGTAGGTTGGTGTTGTAGGAATGAAGTGTGCAAGTGGGTTGTAGTAGGAGATCCATGAGGTAAAATAGGATGGGGAAAGCAGATTGAGTGCCTATTAAATCCATAAGTCATTGTTTTTAATCATAATTTATAGATTGAAATGATTTTTACTTCCCAATTGAATTCTGTCTCCTATGAAATCCAAATGAGTTGAGAAGTGGATTGCTTCTGGAAGGAATGAGGAGTATTCACTCACCTCTAACGCCTTGAAGTAATAGAGAGCAGAGCTACTACATTTTAAAAATAAGAGAGTGAGCTGGAAAATTGAAATCAATGGTTCTAATTTAAAGATGATGATATTCTAGTTCCTTTACTTGGTAAGATGAAAGCTTCCTTTCCCTTTGATGTTGGGGGAGGTGGCACCAGGAGACAGTTTGCCATTATTTTCAGCAGCATTTATTGAGTGTCTGCAGTGTGCTGAGCCCTCTGCCAGCCACTTGAGAACATACAAAAAAAGTAAAAAGCACAATCCCTGCACATGATGCAATGCCTTTGACATTGTGTCCAAGAATAGAGAACAATTTGAAGAAAATTATAAATCTCTTCCCCAGTTGAAGTGGGACTCTGTTTCACTAAATGCTTGAAATCAGGTAGAAAATTAACCACTTACACCATGTTATTGGACTGTCGACAGCAAGATCGTTTGATCTGGTTTTGCCTTCCCATTTATTGTTCTTTCCCATCACGGTCTTAAGTATTTCATATGTTTTGAGTAATAATCATTCAGGGCTTCCAGATATTGCATAAGTGAACACATTCCTTGTATTAAATTGGGCAAGAAGAGGAATTACGTATTTCAAAAAATAATCCCAATCTGCCCATATTTCAATTTAGCATCAATCAATTAACAATAAACAATAATAATAATAATTACAGTGTTTGCTAAGCACTTACTATGGGCCAGACACTGTACTAAGCACCTAAAACTCAACATGTACAAAACTGAGCTCCTTATCTTCCCTCCCAAACCCTGTCCTCTCCCTGACTTCCCCATCACTGTGGACGGCACGACCATCCTTCCCATCTCACAGGCCTGAAACCTTGGTGTCATCCTTGACTCAGCTCTCTCATTCACCCCACACATCCAATCCATCACCAAAGCCTGCCGGTCTCACTTTTACAATATCACCAAGATCTGCCCTTTCCTCTCCATCCAAACGGCTATGGTGCTGTTACAAGCTCTTGTAATATCCCGGCTAGATTACTGTGTCAGCCTGCTCTCTGATCTCCCTTTCTCCTCTCTCTCCCCGCTCCAGTCTATTCTTCATTCCGCTGCTCGGATCATCTTCCTACAAAAACGCTCTGGGCATGTCACTCCCCTCCTTAAAAACCTCCAGTGGTTGCCTATCAACCTCTGCACGAAACAAAAACTCCTCACTCTTGGCTTCAAAGCTCTCCATCACCTTGTCACCGCCTACCTCACCTCCTTTCTCTCTTTCTACTGCCTACCCCGTACACTCCGCTCCTCTGCCGCTCAACTCCTCACTGTCCACCAATCACGTCTATCCCACCATCGACCTCTGGCCCACATCCTACCGCTGTCCTGGAATGCCCTCCCTCCTCACGTCTGCCAAACTAACTCTCTTCCCCTCTTCAAAGTCCTACTGAGAGCTCACCTCTTCCAAGAGGCCTTCCCAGACTGAGCTCCCCCCTTTTCCCTCTACTCCCCTTCCACCCTCTGCACCTCCCCCTTCCCCCTTCCCCTCCTCTCAGCTGAACCTCCTTTCCCTCTGCTCCCCCTCCCATCCCCACCCTATCCTCTGCTCCTCCCCCTCCCCCTCTCTTCAGCACTGTGCTCATTTGTATATATTATTTATTACCCTATTTATTTATTATTAATGAGGTGTACATCCCCTTGATTCTATTTATCGTGATAATGTTGTCTTGTTTTTGTTTCGTTCTGTTTTGCTCTGCTGTCTGTCTCCCCCGATTAGACTGTGAGCCCATCATTGGGCAGGGATTGTCTCTATCTGTTGCCGAATTGTACATTCCAAGCGCTTAGTACAGTGCTCTGCACATAGTAAGTGCTCAATAAATACTATTGAATGAATGAATGAATGAATGAAAGTTCAATACAATAGAGCTAGTAGATATGATTCCTACCCCCTAGGGAACTAACAATCTAGTGGGAAGGCTTCACTTCCACTGCTTCTTCACCCTGCCCCTGGGGAAGAAAGAGCTGATGGGAGTCTGATAGCACAGAGGCTGGTCAGCTTCTCTCGCATTGCAGGCCATGGAGGTCCAAGGTAGTAAGGGGACAGGGGCCCAACTCTTTTATGTGAAAATTTTGATGTTGTTATAAGTAGGTTGCCCCATCACTTGCTATATGTACAATGTCTCCCCACCACTTCCAACACTTGAATAAAAAATAATTGTGCTTAAATGATTTTAGGCAGCATTTGAAATAGGAAGTAGAAGTTAGAGAACCAGATAAACTAATCTGAAATGTGACGATTTCCAGAGGGAGATGGTCTTAACTCTGAAAATCCAAATCTCCTCATTTACACTAAAATTTATTATCTCCAACCAGGGATAGTTCTTGCCTCACCTGAATGGTATTTACTTATGAAAGACTGAAGTGATGGAAAGCTAAATAGCTTAGTACCCTCATGGGAAGCAGAGTGGCTCAGTGGAAAGAACCTGGGCTTCGGAGTCAGAGGTCATGGGTTTGACTCCCGGCTCTGCCACTTGTCAGCTGTGTGACTGTGGGCAAGTCACTTAATTTCTCTGTGCCTCAGTTACCTCATCTGTAAAATGGGGATTAACTGTGAGCCTCACATTGGACAACCTGATTACCCTGCATCTCCCCCAGCGCTTAGAACAGTGCTCTGCACATAGTAAGTGCTTAACAAATACCAACATTATTATAACGATCTACATTTCATCTTTTGGCTTTCCTTTTTTATTTAACACCTGAAACATTCAGACAATGAAAATCCTTTTCATCTTTTCTTATCACCATTTGGGCAGATGCTTTGGTTGCAACATCCAGCTAATTGAGGAGGAAGTTCTGGAACAGCAGTGGTCACCCCAAACACATTCTAGGCCCAGCAGAATTCACAGCAGGCAGGATCCTTAGATGCTCAGAGGAAGAGAGCTTGCTGACAGGGAATAAATAACCAAATGCTTTCATCAGTGAAACCAGATGGGGAAGATTTTGAGCTTGGCCTCCTTTTGTGCATCTGTAACTTTGGTTCTATAATTAGTTGCAGGTGAATTTTTGTAAGAGTGCAAATATCTTTGGGCATTCTCCTGTATATGGTCTCAAAATAGCTATTTGCACTCTAAAAATATGTGCCTGATTAGGAAGGACCAAGAATCCCATAATTGTCAGCCTGTACTGACTATTCATCACCCATACTTCCACCTAAAGGACAATCTGTGGAACACCAAAACATCTTACTTTTGTCTCTAGCGTTGGAAGCAAAACTAGCACAACCAGCATCAGTAGCAACAGATAAGGGCAGAAAAACAGCAGCTCATGTATGTTGTGAATGCCTGTCTCCCCTTGTAGACTGTAAGCTTCTTGTTGCCTACCAACTCTACTGTATTGTACTTAGTACAGTACTCTGCACATAATAAGACCTCAATAAATATCACTGATTGATAGATTGCCTCCTCTGCCACCCCGATCACCACTGCTATAATAGTCCCTTCTGTTAATGCTCCTTGGAGGTTTCTGCTTCAAATCAATCAATGGTACTTATTGAGAGCTTCCTGTGTGCAGACCACTGTACTAAGCACTTAGGAGAGTACAATATAACAGACTTGATAGACACATTCCCTGCCCACAACGAGCTTAGAGTCTAGAAGATGAGTTTACATCAGATGTCCTGTAAATGCCTGTATGGTTCCACTGGAGCTGTCCAAAATCCTATAGGAAGCCAACTCGCAGGGTAATAGAAGGATCCATGAGATGTGTCCAGCTTCTTGAGCAGTTTCACTAGCATCACCTACAAATCAATCAGTGGTATTTATTGAGCACTTACTGTGTGCAGAGCACTGTACTAAGTGCTTCGAAGAGTACAACAGAGTTGGTAGGCCTGATCCCTGCCTAGAAGGACCTTATTCTTTCCTCAAAGGCAGGCATATGTTATTTACCTGTATGTTCCCAAGTGCCTAATCAGAGATCTGCATACATAGGTGCTCAATAAACGGAGATGTTAACGATAATGATGATGAGCAAATGGCAGCACAAGATTACCAGGTCCTGGAATCCATCAGTGAAGTGGAATCCATCACAGCAACACAGCCCCATTGGGCAGAACTTGTGATAGAGCCCGGAGTGTAGAATCAATTATTTAAAGACAGAGAGAAGCAAGGTCTCAAAAAGTATGTCATAGCAATATACTGTTGAGAGGCCACTGCAAAAGACAGACCAGCCTACCAGGTAGCAATTAAGAGAATGGTTGCTCATCTTAGGCAAGGGCTTTACAAAGATTTGGAAACCAAGAGCCAGGCTCAAAAACAGATTTTGTTTGGCACAACCCTGTTATTTTGCCCAGAAAGTATCTCTACTGCAAACAATGATGAAGGGAGTGTCAGTCACCCATCCATGTTTTCACTATATGGATATATTGTTCACTATATGGACAGAATTTCATTATCAGTCAAGTCATCTTAAAAATGGATAATAAAAATACATATGAAATATATATACAACTGTCCTATATGTAATAATAATAATGGTATTTGTTAAGTGCTTACTATGTGCCAAGCACTGTTCTAAGTTCTGGGGTAGATACAAGGTATTCAGATTGTCCCACATGGGGCTCACAATCTTAATCCCCATTTTTATAGATGAGGTAACTGAGGCACAGAGAAGTTAAGTGACTTCCCCAAAGTCACACAGCTGACAAGTAGCAGAGTTGGGATTTGAACCCATGACCTCTGACTCCCAAGCCCGTGCTCTTTTCACTAAGCCACGAAGGTTGGCAGCATTGAAGGAGAGAGTCCTCTGCACCTGGGCCCCATTTTGGGGCTGAATTCTACAATCCATGAATGGTATTTTTTGAGCTTGCATCGTGCAGAGCACCAGACTAAGCACTAGGGGGAATACAATAGAGTATAATAGGCATGGTCCCTGGCCTCAAGGATCTTCCAATCTAGCACATACAACTGATTCAGCAAGTAATCATACTTCAGTCCCAGCTGCACACTTCTGCACCAATCGATCAATCAAGCAAGCTAAATTTTTTAGCCTCCCAGATTTGGTGGTTAGTTACCATAATAATAATAATAATGATAATAATAATGGTATTTGTTAAGCACTTACTGTGTTCCAAGCACTTTTCTAAGCGCTGGGGTAGATATAATATTATCAGGTTGTCCCACGTGGGGTTCACAGTCTTATTCCCCATTTTACAGATTAGGTAACTGAGGCACAGAGAAGTTAATGACTTCCCCAAAGTCACACAGCTGACAAGTGGCAGAGTCAGGAGTTGAACCCATGGTCTCTGACTCCCAAGCTTTTTCTCTTTCCACTAAGCCACGCTACTTCTCCACCATGCATTGTGCATTAGTTTTGGAACTTCCAAACCAGAAGTTCAAGTCACTTCATGGAGCTATTTTTTCTCTTTTCTCTTTTATGCAGCCAGCAGCCCACTATTTCCATGAAATTCATTCCAGATATTACATTTAAATTCTTCCTTATTGCTGTTCTACTTCATCCCCAGCAGGCCCTGGTTTTTTTTTTTAATGGAATTTGTTAAGTGCTTAAAATATGCCAGACACTGTTTTAAACACCGGGGTAGATACAAACTAGTCAGGTTGGACAAAGTCCCTGTTTAACAGATGAGGTAACTGAGGCCCAGAGAAGTGAAGTGGCTTACTCAAGGTCACACAGCAGATAAGCAGCAGAGTCAGGATAAGAACCCAGGTCTTCCTGACTGGCAGACCTGAGCGCTATCCTCTAGGCCATGCTACTTCTCCTCCTTGCCAAACAGGTTGCTGCAGCTGACTTGCCTTCTCCCCAGTGCTATGCAGCCTGGGGTGGTGCCCTGCCCCTGCCTGCTCCCAGCCAACCCCCCCACCATGGGTACGCCAGTGGTGGGCATGTCCGCCATCCCTCACTGGAGTCTGCTGCCAAGCGGGAACCCATGCGGAGTTAGGGATTGGATTTAAAGCTGCTGGGAAGCCATGTGAGTAGGGAGCCCATTGAGCTGGGCTCCCCCAGGAGAGGATTACAAGTGAACTCACCTTGCTGCTGAGGACTGTGGGCTCAGGTTGGAAGGTTCTGTGTTTGCCCAAGGGAGTGAGAGCAGGCTGTCTCAGGAGTTATTTCAGTCCCACATTACCAAGTGTTTGGATCAGGAATCTCATCTGAAGGCTGGAATAAAATGATTATTCCAAAGCATAGTATTTTCAGATTGAAGAATCACAAGATACATTTTTAAAATTTCAGTTGAATTGTGATTATTCCTAGTTCTATTTTTGTAAGACTTTCCACCAAGGTATTTTGCAAACTATATTTTGACAGCAAACCTCAGTCCATATAGCACTTCCATGAGGAAGGGGGAGCTGCATTGTTTAAAAAATGAATAATAAATATTTCTTATATTACTGAGATCCCCTTGCTTTGAATGGTTGCTGAATAGTGAACTAAATATTATGGATCAAACAATTTGGTGGCTGAACAATGACAAAACTAGATATAACTAGGTAGAGAGAAAATAATATCCCATAATAACTTCCCTTAAGAACCAATTTTCTAGAGATAGATCTTTAGTTTTTGGATTCCTGCTGAGAAAGAAAAGCCAATTTTGGAAAGAAATGGGGATAGGAATGAGGGAAATGGTAGACAGAAGCAATATAAGAGCATGAGCAAGACAGGTCACAGAAAATTCATTCTTTTTAAGTAAATGAGAAGCTGTGGGTGCCAAAATAACATACCCAAATCAATCAATAGCATTTGTTGAGCACCTACTGTGTGCAGAGCACTGTACTAAATGCTTGGGAAAGTACAATAGAAGTAGTTTACATGACCCCTGCCCTCAGCATCCTGCAGTCTAGTTGGGGAGACAGAATTGCGGATAGGAGGAAACTATAGAATATATCAGATTTGTATGTAGGTGCTATAGGGGTTAGAGTTTTTACGTGCATTGGTGGCTCAGAAGTGTTGAAATAGGCCTTTGAGGGCCAGGGACTGTCTAATTTTCATCTGTATATTTTTTCCCATTGTTTAGTAAAGTGCACTATACACAGCGTAAATGCTTAGCAATTACCATAGCTACAAAAATAAGGCCTCTAAAGTGTAAGCTCACTTTGGGTAGGGAATGTGTCTACCAACTCTATTGTATTGTACTCTCCCAAGCACTTAGTATAGTACTCTGTGCACAGTAAGTGATCAGTAAATACCACTGATCGATTGATTGACATTGATTGATGAATAGCAAGCCGTTGGAGGATATAAAGTGGGGAGACGAGAGAAAATGGGGGAGGCCTCCTGGAGGAGATGTGATTTTAGGTAGCCATCTTCCCAGCCATTTAGAGCCCTATATATCTTTGGAGATTTATATGCCCACTTAGATAGTCTCTAAGTGTATGACCAACTAGTTTTGGGGTTTAGAACCTTCCTTCTTACTCAGGCTGATGCAAGCAAGTGAAACGTGAAGTTCTGCAGCAGGAGTGGATCAGGGGTAAATTTGGGGTGGATTATTGGGAAGCAGGACACTGCAAGTGGGAGAGCACTGAGGGGCATTGGGAGCAAGTGTGGGAATGGGGTAAAGAGTTAGAGTAGGGAAAAGAGTAGCAGTAATATTAGTAATAATAGTAAAAGTATTTTTTAAGCATTCACTGTGAGCAGAGCACTGTAGTCAGTGCTGCGAAATAGTACACAGGTGGGAATTAGACATGGATCCATCCCTCGAAGCATTCACAGTCTTAGAATATAAGTGGGGGAGAGGACTGGAGACAGACACACTGGGAGCAGTGAAACAGTAAAACATTAAAACAGCCTAAGAGGCAAGGTCAGATACACAACACACAAAATAAAAACAAAAGTCAGGAGGGAGCTGTGGCTCAAGGAGCAGAATTTTGGGCTCTTTATGATTTACAGTCACGGTATAGCAGAGCAACAGTTAAGGCAGGCACCAGCCTCCCTGAGATTATAGGAGACCTCATGCTGCGGATGTTCTCACTGGGACGAGATGGAGTCTCCTCAAACGGTGTGGAGTGGAGCTGGAGCTGGTTCCTGGGGAGGCACTGTGGCTAGGGCACAGAGTATGCAGAGTATCCCTGGGTGATGAGGAGGGAGGGGAGGGAAGGTAGTTCACTTGAGGCCTGGGGAGGTGGAGAGGGAAGGCAGTCCGCTCGACTGTGGTGAGGGAGTGAGAGCAAACAGGGCGGTGAGATTGCAGTTACTGGATGTTCCATTTAGCTGCAGTGACAAGGGTCCAAGAAGGCAGAACAGAGGCTTTTTTATTTGGTCTGGTGGACACAGAACAGGCTGGGGGCAGGCAGTTCAGGACTCCTCATTTTGCAAATAAATGTATGCACATCATAATATATCTTTCCTCTCTCAGGCCCTAGCCTTATTATTGATTATGCTTTTGGGACTACCCAGTGAAGACTGTGAATGCCCATAAACATTAAGGAAGCAAATATATTTGATTTCAAAGTGCACAGAAGATATGTATTTCTTTTAAAAAGCACCGTGAGGATCAGAGGGCAGCAGTAGAGGAGGAGCAGAAGGGTAAAGTGGCTAGAGAAAACTAGTAATGATTAGCTGATGATCTAGTTCCCTCTGAGAACAAAATGGAAACTGGCTCCTTTTAGAGAGATTGTTGCTATGGGGATAGCAGCAGCCTTACTGAGTTCATGCATTTACCACAAAGCAGGGAGTGGATGCCAGTAGTGCTTAGGTCACTCATGCAGAATTATCAGCATTGGTTCCAGTGAAAATCAGTACTTTGTGGTGGGTGTTGAGTGGCCTGTGTGGAATTAATCTGTGGTCTTAGTTCCATTTATCGTCATTCAGAGGGGATATTTGGGATGTGAAAGTTTAATGATGAAGGGAGGCTGTCATGTTAAATATTGCAATCTGGTAGCAGTAGTGGGATAGTAAAGGCAGTGTATGCTGTTCCATTTTTCACAATTCCCTCACCCTCCTTCACCTCTCTGTTTCTCACTAACATTTTCCATCCTTAAAGTCCTTTTGTTCACTTTCTTCACCAAGTCCAGTTTTGGTATAGTCATTATTCCTGTAATATGTAGGTTGTGTTCTTAAAGAACTCTGTGTTAAAGAGAAAATCAAGTTATTCACAGCTTGACCAATGCCACACTCACTTGCACAACCATTTCTTTAACACCAGATCAACCGTTTCTTCTAACACCAGATCACGTTGTATCCAGACAGAAGCATACTGTGAAATGTCATCTACAATTTTTATTACATTCTACATAAATTCCATAGTGAAAACCAGCATTAATGGGAGAAATGACTGATTGAACCACATTTCTTCCTGGTTGTCAGATATATCCAGTTCTGATATAACACACGTTTTCATTGCATGATTTGACTATAGCACAGTGGAAGAATTGGAGAAGCAGCGTGGCTCAGTGGAAAGAGCACGGGCTTTGGAGTCAGGGCTCATGAGTTCGAATCCCAGCTCTGCCACTTGTCGGCTGTGTGACTGTGGGCAAGTCACTGAACTTCTCTGTGCTTCAGTTCCCTCATCTGTAAAATGGGGATTAAGACTGTGAGCCCCACGTGGGACAACCTGATTCCCCTATGTCTACCCCAGCGCTTAGAACAGTGCTCGGCACATAGTAAGCACTTAACAAATACCAACATTATTATTATTATTATAATAATGTGTTAAGCTATGAATTGTTTTAAAAATCATTTTTTAGTAAATTACATATTTAAAAAAATATTTGGCCCACGTGTGAAGGAATAAGTCGTATTTGTTCCATCTGCAGAAATGAGTTGATGTGCCTGTTTTGATTCCTGATGTATTTTGGCGAAAGATGCTTCAATAATTAAAAAGGCTCAGTATTAACCTTTGGGATATTCTCCATTTGTCAGGAACTCTCATTGTGCAGTTCAATTAATAATAACAATAATAATAATAATAATAATGATGGTATTTGTTAAGTGCTTACTATTTGTCAAGTGTTATTCTAAGCACCGGTTGGACAACTAATTAGGTTGGACACAATGCCTATCCCACGTGGGGCTCACAGTCTTAATCCCCATTTTACAGATGAGTTAACTGAGGTACAGAGAAATTGAGTGACTTGCCCAAGGTCACAGAGCAAACAAGTGATGGAGCTGGGATTAGAACCCAGGTCCTTCTGACTCCCAGGCCCGTGCTTTATCCATCATATTTAAGGTTCAAGTAATGACTTAGCTTTTATAAGTACTGTATCTGGTATCTACTGGTCATTGGTTAGCTTAGAGCATTTCAGGATATCTGCTCACAAAATGCAGTTGATGGGGCAAAGCAAAAGACTGAAGTAGTTGTAAAATTGGAATTTAAGGAATATATAGTTGTCCTTTGTACTTGAAGATGCCTCTGGTGGTAAAGCAGGGTGACCTCCTAGAAAGAGCACAGACCAGGAAATTTAATTCTGGCTCTACCACTTGCAAGTTGTGTGACCTTGGGCAAGTCACTTCACTTCTCTGTGCCTCAGTTTCTTCATCTCTAAAATGGGGATTCAAAAGCTATTCTCCTTCCACCTTAGACAGCAAGCCCCATCTGGGACAGGGTCTATGTCTGACCCGATTACCCTGTATTTACCCCAGCTCTTGATACAGGACCTGGCACCTAGTAAGTGGTTAATAATAATTATTATTATTATTAAGATCACCAAAGAGGGTGTGTACCCACAGCCTGAACACACTGTGCACCCAGAAAGACTGTCCATTATTGTGATGTGAGGTTGCCTATGTTCGCCTGTCACCATTATTTCTTTACCTCTTTGTTTTATGATTCTCTCAAAGCCTTCTGTCCAAAAAGAGCCGCTCCCTTCTTGATTGCAGTGCCCTATGTTGTAATGTCTCCTAGTTTTCAGCTGAGATGTAATAGTGTTTCCTTAAAATGGTTGTATGGTCCTATTTGTTTTTGTCAGCCCAATTTCAACTCACCATGTAGCTGTTGTCTGGATATCCTTATGACTATAATTCTCATAAGTGCCCTCCTCTGCAAAGCTGTATTAAGGTGAGCATACCTTCAATTCAAGGAGACTAACTTCATTTTCTTGACTTCACTGTTATCCTGTCTTGGCATTTGATACTGAGTATGGCCATACGTTACGCCGATGGAACATTTCAAGGAGTCGTGTATGGCATCGGCAGAAGGTTGTTCAAATAAACAGAGAAGGATGGGTGGGACTACAATTCTGGAGATCATCAATTTGGGCTGATGCCTAGTACCATTTTGCAGCCACACTCTGACTGACATTCTCACAAAAGATGTGCTGGCCTTTTTGATTTGATTTTCTGCCTCCTTGCCGATCACTGCATTATGGGCCTATGTATAGCCTCAGTAACCAAATCCTGTGATGTCGTTTAGCTCTGGGGCTCCAATGATAAGAAATATCAGATTTTAATCCATATTGTTGATTTAATGGCTTAAAACTGCAAAATGTGAGTTCATGAGTTACCCAGTTATCACTTCTTTCAGGTGAACCAGATGGCAATTTATTCCTCAAACCAGAAGACCAGGTGGTTTCCCTAGCTACTCTGATTAGGTTTCAGGAAATACCTTACCCTTAGAATTCATTCATTCATTCATTCATTCATTCATTCATTCATTCATTCAATCAATCGTATTTATTGAACGCTTATAGCTGTGGTAGCTGATGGTTTAGGTAAGGGGGAGGAAAATGGCCTTTAAGTGTAAACTAATGCCTTAATATCTTACCAGTGTTCTGAAATGATCTTTTAAAATGCTCAATATCCCTAGACAGAAAGCAAATGAGTACAGGATGGCTGTTAGTGCAACATGCCGTAATAGAAAAAACAAACCAAGCCACTTTTTTATACTGTACTGTACTTGGCAAGTAGCGAAAACACCAGTGGATTTTTTAAGGAAGGGTATCATGCACAATGATGGTGAAAACAGTTTTCTCTGTTTAAGTGTTTATGCTGAAGAAGGTACACAGAGATATTTCATTTCTTGGCCACATAATGCACCCTTAACCTTGGCCCCATATTGTGCATTATTGTTCACAAAGGGACTGGGCCAGAGAATGTGGATGGTTCACTGCAAACCATCACAACTACTGGAAAAAACGGTTCAATTGCGCTGATAGAAAGATATCCCCTATGCTACCCTAAATAAAGCCCTATATAAGGTGGCATCCCAAGATATTGGTTGCTCAACTGCTGTAGTGACTTTTGGTAACACACTGGGTATCTGAGCATCCCTATTTAAAAATGAAATGCTAACTCTGACTGGGGTAGAGAATAGGTAAAGTTCCATAAATATTGCTTGCCTTAACATATAACAGGCACAGTAGAGGATCATACCTGATGAGCTTTAATATTGTGGTGCGTAATGAATAGAAAGCAATGAATAGAGAGAAAACAACCACTGAGTCATGGAGCACAATAATAAATAATAATTAGGGTATTTGTTGAGCACTTACTATGTGCCAAACACTGTTCTAAGCACTGGGGCAGATACCAGGTAAGCAGTTTGTCCCACGTGGGGCTCACAGTCTTGATCCCCACTTTACAGATGAGGTAACTGAGGCTCAGAGAAGTGAAGTGACTTGCCCAAGGTCACACAGCAAACAACTGACGGAGCTGGGATTAGAACCCATAACCTTCTGACTCCCAGTCCTGTGCTCTATCCACTATGCCATGGGACATCAGAGTGCTACTTGATGATGATAACAATAGTCATTCCCAGAGAAGGGCAGCACCTTCTCTGGGAATGTGAACTGGCCATTTATTGAGTAAATACCTTGACAATAAGCAAAACTAGACTACTCAAAAGAGTACGCTGGATATTCTTCTGGAAAGGTCTCCCCTCTTCAGAGTATCTGGCTCCTGTCTCTCCCCACTCCAGTGCATATTTCACTCTGCTACCCAGATCATTTTTCTACAAAAATATTCAGTCCATGTTTCCCCACTCCTCAGGAACCTCCAGTGGTTGCCTATCCACCTGTGCATCAGACAGAAACTCTTTACCATGGGCTTTAAAGCACTCATTCACCTTATATCCTCCTACCTTACCTGCCTACTCTCCTATTACAACCTAATCTTTACACTTCACTCCTTTAATGCTAACCTATCACTGTACCTCCATCTTATCTGTCTCACCGCTGAGCTCTTGCCCAGGTCCTGCCTCTGGCCTGGAATGCCCTCCCTCTTCATATCTGACAGATAATTACTCTCCCTACCTTCGAAGCCTTATTAAAGGCATATCTCTCCAAAGGCCCTCCCTGATTAAGTCCTCATTTCCTCTTGTCCCACTCCCTTCTGTATCACCCTTGAACTTGGATTAGCTCCCTTTATTCACCCCTCCCTCAGCTTCACAGCACTTATGTACATATCTGTAATTTATTTATTTATATTAATGTCTGTCTCCCCCCTAGTCTGTAAGCTCTTTGTGGGGAGAAATGGTGTCTATCAACTCTGTTATATCGTAATCTCCAAAGTGCTTAGTATTTAGTACACAGTAAGTGCTCATAAATATGATTAATTAATTGATTGATATCATACAATTTCAGGTTTGCAATCAGGCAGTCCTTAGCCTGGCCTCCCAAATCTGCTCAGAAGTGCAAATGACTCCAGGCCTGCCTCTGCTATCTATCTTTGCTATCTTCATGAGTGGATATGCCCCAATAATGACAAATAGCAATGAAGGGAATGTGCCAAACATTTGCTGTAATCACCAACACTATCTTACTCTTGCCAAATGAAAGAAAGGCTTCTTGATGCACCCAATGCCTAAAAAATAGCATTTGTAAATTATGCAATCATTTAAGAGGTGAAATTGAGAGCTGTATGAATAACTGTAGTTGTGACAGTGTTTGGACTGACCATCTGCTTGTATGCTCCAAACCTGAGTTATCACTACAACTGGTGTTTTCATGTCTACCTACTCTAACATACTCTCTCAAGTATGTAATACAGTGATCTGCGCAGTGTAAACACTCAGGAAATATGATTGATTGGCATTCAAACCATCCAAAAGGGGAAATAAATTCTGGGAGAAAAAGAAATCTGCAAGGTACTCAGGGACACCATCACAGCATCTCTAATGGAGCAAGAAACTCCACCTTTGAGTAATCACAGGAACAGTGAATGAGAAGCAGCATGCCTTAGTGCAAAGATCCTGGGCCTGGGAGTTGAGGACCTGGGTTCTAATCTGACACTTTTCTACTGTATAACCTTGGGTAAATCCCCTAACTTCTGTGCCTCAGTTATCTCATCTGTAAAATGAGGATTAATACTCTGAGTCCTTTGTGGGACAGGGACTGTGTCCACAACCCGATTACTTTGTATCTACCCGAGTGCTTAGTATAGTGCCTGACACACAGTAAGCACTTAACTAATGCCATGAAAAAAATAGTTGCTCATCCAACTCCCTCATCAGGCAGCTATCAATCAGTATAACCAGGAGACTTCATCAAGACTGATTTGACTGAAAAGTACATATACTACTTCCAGCAAAGCAAGAAATGCATCAACACCTTGCATCTCCTCATGATTACAATAAAATGGAGTCTCTCAAAAATCTGTGATCTAAGTTATAAGTTATAGTAATAATATTTAGATATTTGATATTGACATTTTCTAGTTGCCAAGCACTGTGCTAATTACCAAATAATCAGATGAGACACAGTCTTTACTCAACATAGGACCCAAAATCTAAGAGATAGGAAAATTAGGAATCATATCCCGAATGTACAGATGAAGAAGCTGAAGCACAAAGAGATACATTAACTTGCCCAAGGTTACACAACAGCAACATGCTAATTGTCACCAATCAAAATATTTTTACCCATAACTAAAGACGCTCTATGGCTTCCATGGTACTGCTAAAGGCAGAACTACAATCATTACAGGCAAAGTGGGACTCTTATCCAGTTAGTCTCACTGAGACTACTACAGTGATTTTCTCTATTTGCTTGAAGCATAGAAAATCAAGTCCTTTTAAGGCCCTTCAAAACAGAAAACCTCCAAATGTGAAAGCATGGCCTTACCTCCATATTTTTAAGAAGCTACTACTGTAGTCAGTAGCCATGAAAAGTGGTAAAGCACTTGCAGCTCATAGAATTTCTGGAGAAATCTACCAGCAAGGAGGGAACCCAATGCTCAGTGTCTGCATAAGTTATTACCTAACATATGAAAACACTGAAGAAATGCTACGGGACTTCATAAATGCCACCCAAATTACCATTTTCAAGGAGAAAGGAGAGAGGTAATTGTGGAAAAAATAATGAAGTATCTTACTGCTTTCTATTGCCAACAAGATTCTAAAAAAAACTTCCTGGATAAACTACTAAAGAATATGGTTAATCAGTAGTACTAAACACTTGGGAGAAGTGCAAATATGCACTGCTGACTCTCAGTGTGGCAGACCAAATTGCAGCACAGTGGGTATGATCTTTGCCCCACATTAGGTATAAGATAGGGCGGGCACCACACCAAACCTCTATGCTGTTTTCATAGACTTTTGACTTGATCTACAGCTAGGGCTCTTGCATTCACTAACTAATTTGACTGCTGTGAGAAGTTGACCTAAATATTCACTGGTACTTAATACTGGCACCTAAGTTGGTATCCAGGCAGTGCACTATCTAATAATGGTAATAATAATAATAATGGTATTTATTAAGAACTTACTATGTGTCAAGCACAGTACTAAGTGCTGGGTTAGATACAAGATGATCAGGTTCCACATGGGGCTCACGGTCTAAGTAAGAGGGAAAACAGGCATGGAATCCACATTTTTCAGATGAGAGATATGAGGTTCAGAGAACTGATGTGACTTGCCCATGGTCACACAGCAGGCAAGTGACAGAGCTGCAATTAGAACCCAGGTCCTCTGACTCCCAGACCCATGCTCTTTCCACTAGGCCCCACTGCTTTTCTCGTGTCCAGATAGAAAAAGAATAGCCGGAGGGGTTGTGGGTTGGGGGAGAAACCATCTGGCTCTTTGGAAGATTGACAAAGTTTGGCCACAATGGAGCATCACAGTCCATTGTAGTTCTGTAATATTGAAGTGTTAGCCAACCTTCTATGTAGTTATGATACCTGGACTCCACCCATTTTCTTGGTCAGTTTTACTTGCATCACCAATGAGCCGTATTCAACATTAAATATCAGGGCAAAATTCCCCTCAAAGAGGTCTTGGACCACAGTTAGCTTACTAGCATTGAGATGGGACAAGTATCAGTAATGAACAATAGTAGGATTCACCAACAGTTGCCGCTGCATACTTGAAGGGGGCATATTCACAAAGGGGTTGGTAGTACACACCTTCTAAGAAACAGTGAAGACTAACCTCCAAGAATTCAATATAGCAGTGATGATCACAGCAGCCAAACCAGTTTGGCAAGTAGCCATCAGTAAAAGTGGTGCTGCAAATATAGTGATATCAAGAGGCAGTCTTGAAAAAACAGAGAGGGTGGTATGGGGCAAACACATAGGGTAGCTAGGAACTGCCTTCATACGCACAGAATATAGAATGGATTGCCAGTTGTTCTTCTGTCTTTTCAGTACATCTTTATGCTTGGCTAATTTTTTTGGTTTCTCATAGTATTTGATAATAATAGTAATAGTATTTGTTAAGTGCTTACAGTATGTCAAGCACTGTTCTAAGTGCTGGAGTTAGTTACAAGTTAATCAGGTTGGACAGTTTCAGTATATGTATGTTTATGGGTATCTCTCAAGCGCAAAAGAGTTGTATCATGCCCTCTATCTAAATATACATTATACAATGTATTGATACATACAGATGGAGGGCAGGATATGGTTCTTTTTGTGCCGGATAAACAGAACCATAAGTGCAGAGTAATGATTGACAGACTCACTCAGGACACTTGCCAAAAAGTACTGGATGCTTTTCAGGTTCATGCTTTACTTTGCCAAATTTATAGGATCCGCACGAAAGAGTGAATGATAAAGTCATCCAACTTTCATCTGATGAGGCACTATGGGAGTACTCAGAGGATGGTCTCATTGCTGTGCTCTTAGGCATGTATTCCAGTTTTTCATTTTGATTTACAAGATGGTAACTTTTCAAGGTACTTTGTATCTCCAGGGTAATCCAGGCATTCAAGTTTTGTTTTTTTTAAATTTTTCTTTTGAATTAATAAAGTGTTGCTGGAAATTACCCCTCTCTGTTGCTCCCGAATGACCTGAATCTATTTACTATTTTTAATAATTTGGTATCCTCAATCTAGAAGACTCCTTTTACATCTTCCGGCCTTCAGATTCAGTTTGATTTACTTCATTTATTAACTTTCAAAAATGTATGTAAGCACTGTAGATACAGCCTGTTGTATGGAGAAGAGATAGCTTAATTATCAAAACATTTAAAATAGTAATGAATCTGAAGAATAAGGATTGCAAGGGTGGAGCAGTTGGAAGAAAATAAGAGATTAGCAAAGAGCTAGAGGGAAGGGAAAGGGGAAAGGGACTGTGAGCCCTGCGTGGGACAGGGACCATGTCTGATCTGATTATCGTGAATGTATCCCAGCACTTGTCTCAGTGGTTGACATATGCACTGAGTAAACATTTAATAATACCATAATCATAATAATAGGAAATCTTGATACAGTTTTTTGCCATTCAATTTAAAAAGTTGCTGACAAGTTGGTTAAGGATGAAGGATTCTCAATGAGAATTATAGAGGGTGTGAATGCCAAAGAGAGAATTTTCGAGGATCTACTGACTTTCATCCAGATACAATTAAACTTTTCTAAGTCTATAGTCATGGGGTGTAGTTTTAGATCTCCCAAAACACTGAATGAATTTTAAAGATCCAGCACACATCAACTGTTAGAAGTTTTATTAAAACATTAAAAGATGTCAGAGCTGGCGATATATGCCATGGTGTGTCAAAATACCAAATCTATCCTTGATAATTTCCATTTCAACTCTACCTAATGACATACCAGGAAAACACAACCTTCCTGCTCAAATACTTACTGAGTGATTTTTGAAGTGGTTCAGTAGAAGAGGTATCAAATTACTTTAGTAACCCATCTCCTTTTGTACATAAATTATAAATAGGAAAGAAATGGGAATCAAATTGGCCTGTGGATAAAGCGTGGGCCTGGGAGTCAGATGACCTGGGTTCTAATCCCAGCACTGCCACTTGCCTGTTGTGTGACCTTGGGCAAGTCACTTAACTTCTCTGTGCCTGTTTCCTCACCTGCAAAATGGGGATTCAATACCTGTTTTCCCTCTTGCTTAGTCTGTGATTCCCATGCAGTACAAGGACTGTGTCTGACCTAATTGACCTGTACCTACCCCAGAGCTTAGAACAGTGCTTGACACATAGTAAGTGCTTAACAACTACTATTAGAAAAATAGAGTAATGAAGTTACAAAGGCATTTTAATAGACACAGTTTTTGCGAATTGTACGTAGGGAGGTGAAGATGGGGAGGGAACTCTTTCCACTTCCTCTGGAATAAGACCCCACCTGGCTTTGTTACCTAACATGGGCATTATAAGGAATAGAACTAATAGATCTATTTCAAACCACATATTATAATATCAAATATAGACTCATTCTTGTATAGCACACATTGTCAAATGTACATATCACAGCTCTGGAAGTATGTTCATGTAAAGGTTAAGAGGGTTAACAAAGACTAACATTTCTGACAGAATCAGGAATGCAGAAAATGTTTCTGGTTTTAATTTTGTTTCATCAGTCTGATCATTAGCTCAGATAGCTTAGCTGGCATTGTTGATATGTTTCTATCAGAATTAAACAGTTCAAAAGCATTTTGTGGAATCTTGATGGAATCATTTAGAGATTATTATGGTTTTAAAAGTGATTTGAATGAATTAGCCACTCTTCCCATGTCAAGACCGTCAACCACCCCCGGGCCTGTCCGAGGAAGCTGAGATCTCTCCATCTGGAGGGCCAGAAACTGGAGCAGACCATCAACCACCAGGGACCTGCCCTAGGATATCAAGATCTCTCCGCCAAGGAGACACAAACAGGCATGGACCATCAACCACCCTCCGGGCCAGGGACCATCCTGAGAACACCGGATGTCTTCTCCGAGAGGCCTCAGCCTAACCACATCATCAGCCATCGGAACCACTGCTTATCGCCTGCCTGTCCGCCCCCCCCGCCCCGCCCCGCGCCCCCCTCAATCAGGATCTGCTGCCATTTTCCTCCCCTTCCCTCTTTCCCTGCAGTTGGATCAGGGTAGGGCTGACTAACTCCCAGGTGACAAAGGCCCAGGTTCATATATTAATGCATTTCAAAAGCTCCTTCTCACCTACTCTGCCCAACCCAGGCTTCTTCACTCCCAAGCCCCCTAAGAAAATTGAACCATATCATTCATTCATTCATTCATTCATTCATTCAATCGTATTTATTGAGCGCTTACTGTGTGCAGACTACTGTACAAGCGCTTGGAAAGTACAATTCAGCAATTCAGTGCCTCTGGGTATCACTGGATTAAGTTGTTATTGCTGTCATTTATTAAATTGTAATTGCTGTCATTTACCTCACTGACCTCACCATGACCCTTCAATCTTGCCCCCCTCCCCTCCCCGCCCACCGCCCCATCGCCTCCACTCCTGTCTGCCATCCCAGTCCTCTTCTCCCACCTCACATCCCTAACCCCTCCGCCACCCAACTTCTCCCCTCCTGTTGTGCCGCCCCATCCCTTTAATCCCTATGTCTCAGCGCCATCCCTCGTCCCCAAGCCCCCGCGTGGGCTCCACTCTTCGTCCCCCTCCCCTGCTTCAGGCCCCCATCAACTCACTCCTGTCCAACCCCTCTCCACTCCTGGCACCGCCCCTGCCTGTCTTCCCAACCCCATTCCTGTCCTAACCCAGCGCCACCCCTTATCCCCCTCCCCCCATGCCAGCCCCCGTCAACTTACTCCCATCGAACCCTCATGCCATCCCCTCCACAACTGCTGCCAAGTGTGGCCTGTGGAGCCCCCACTCCATCATGGGGAAGCTTCCCTTCATCCTTTACCTGTTCCTGTTTCAGTCACTCCTCCTCGCCATCATTGAAACCTGGCTCTTCCCAGACCACACGGTCTCCCCTGCTGCTCTTTCTAGGGAAGGCCTCATCTTCTTCCACTCCCCCAGACTTACTGGCAAAGGAGGAGGTGTTGGCTTCCTTCTTGCACCTCAATGATGCTTTCGCACCAGTTCACCTTCCTCTTTCTTTGCTTTCCTTTGAAGCCCATATCACCTGCCTCTACCACCCAGATAATAATGGTGGTATTTGTTAAGCACTTACTATGTGCCAATCACTGTTCTAAGCGCTGGGCTAGTAAACTGTCATCTACCACCCTCTAAGTCCCACCTCCAACTTCTTTAACCATTTTGATTCCTTTCTCACATACCTCCTCTCCTTCTCCATGCCCACTTTGGTCCTTGGGGACTTCACTATCCATATAGATGTTCCTATCCATATAGATGTTCCTGATGACCCTTCTGCTGCCCGCCTTCTAATACTCCTCAACTCCACTGATCTCCTGCTCCACCCTACCTCTCCTACTCACCAACCTGGACGCACATTCGATCTTATCTCTGATCACTGCACAATCTCTACCCTCATCAACTCTGAAATCCCTCTATCTGACCACAGCCTCCTCTCCTCACTTGCCTCCTCTCCCACACACCTCCTCTCTGTAAATCGGTATTATACCCCCACAGAGACCTCCAATCCCTGGACCCATCCAATTTTCTCAACTCATCATGCCCCTTTTACCCTCCATACCCAAACTACCCACCCTTGATGACCAAAAAGACATTCTCAACCCACCCTCTCTACTGAACTCAACTCACTCACTCCCCTATCCCTTCATTGATCTTGTACCCCTAACCTACATCCCTGGATCTCCTATACAGTCACACAGTCACACAGTCCACCTCCTTCACTTCTGTGCTCGAGCCACAGAGTGTTGCTGGCAGAAATCTAAATATCAGGATGACTTTCTCCACTTTAAGTTTATCCTTGCATGTTTTAACTCTGCCTTCTCCTCTGCCCAGCAAAACTATTTCTCTACCCTTATGGACACCCATACCCATCGCTCTCACCAGTTGTTCCAGACATTTAACTCCCTCCTCAGGCCCCCTGTCCCCCTGCCTTTCCCTGCCCCTTGCCCCCAATGACCTGGCCACCTACTTTATTAAGAAAATTGACACCATCAGGTGTGAGCTCCCTAAAATCACCCCTGCCTCTCCTCAGTCCCTTCCCATTCTAGCCCCTTTTCAACTCTCCCATCCTTCCCAGCAGTGTCTCCTGAGATCTCCTGCCTCCTCTCAAAAGCCACCCCTCCATATGTGCATTGGACCCCATTTCTTCGCACCTAATCAAAACTCGCCCATTCCCTTCTTCCCTCCCTAACAGCCATCTTCAACCATTTGCTCTCCAATGGCTTCTTCCCCTCTGCTTTGGAAAATGCCCATGTCTCCCCTATCCTAAAAAAACCCCTCCCTTGATGTCATGGCTCCCTCCAGCTATCACCCCATCTCCTTCTACCATTCCTCTCCAAACTCCTTGAGTGAGTTGTCTGACCCGCTGTTTCAAATTCCTCTCCAATTCTCTCATGGACCCCCTCCAATCTGGCTTCCATCCTCTTCAGTTCACAGAAACCGCCCTCTCAAAGGTCACCAATGATCTCCTTCTTGCCAAATACAAGGGGCTCTTGTCTTGTCTTATGCTGTCAAGTCATCTCCGACCTGTAGGCATGCCATGGACACATTTCTCCCAGAACACCCCACCTCCATTTGCAAATGTTCTGGTAGGGTATCCATAGAGTTTTCTTGGTAAAAATATGGACGTGGTTTACCATTGCTTCCTTCCATGCAGTAAACTTGAGTCTCTACCCTCGACTCTCTCCTGTGCCACTGCTACCCAGCACAGGTGAGTTTTGTCTTGTAGCAGATTGCCTTCCACTGGCTAGCCACTCCCCACGCTAGGAATAGAATGGGTATGCATCTGCTTGACTCTCCCTCCTGTAGTCGAGACAGAATACTGGAAACTCTCCGGTTGCAACCCTAAGAGGGGCTAACAGCCTCTACTCCATCCTAATCCTCCTCGACCTCTCAGCTGCCTTTGACACTGTGGACCACCTGCTTCTCCTGGAAACATTATCCAACCTTGGCTTCACTGACTCTGTCCTCTGCTAGTTCTCCTCTTATCTCTCTGTCTGTTCATTCACAGGTTCCTCCTCTGCCTCCAACCCCCTAACTGTGGGGTTCCTTCAAGGTTCAGTTCTACCTCCCCTTCTGTTCTCCATTTACACTCACTCCCTTGGAGAACTCATTCGTTCCCAAGGCTTCAACTGCCCCTTCTATGCAGATGATACCCAAATCTACATCTCCAGTCCTGATCTCTCTCCCTCTCTCCAGTCTCGCATCTCCTCCTGCCTTCAAGACATCTCTACTTGGTTGTCCTCCCATCACTTCAAACTTAACATGTCCAAAACCAGAGCTCCTTATCTTTCCACCCAATCCCCGTCCTCCCCCTGACTTTCCCATCACTGTGGATGGTACCACCATCCTTCCTGTCTCACAAATCCATAAGCTTGGCATTATCTTTGACTCCTCTCTGTCATTTGACCCACATATTCAATCTGTCACCAAATCCTGTCAGTCCCACCTTTACAACATCACTATCTGCCCTTTCTTCTCCATCCAAACTGCTATAGAGAAGCAGCGTGGCTCAGTGGAAAGAGCCCAGGCTTGGGAGCCAGAGGTCATGAGTTTTAATTCCAGCTCTGCCACTTGTCAGCTGTGTGACTTTGGGCAAGTCATTTCACTTCTCTGGGCCTCAGTTACCTCATCTGTAAAATGGGGATTAAGACTGTGACCCTCACCTGGGACAACCTGATTACCTTGCATCTAGCCCAGTGCTTAGAACAGTGCTTGGCACATAGTAAGCTCTTAACAAATACCATTATTATTATTATTATTGTTATTATTGCCACGCTAATACAATCACCCATCCTATCCCGCCTGGATTACTGCATCAGCTTCCTTGCTGACCTCCCAGCCTGCTGTCTCTCCCCACTCCAGTCCGTACTTCACTCTGCTGCCTGAATCATTTTTCTACAAAACTCCTCATCATTAGCTTTAAAGCATTCATTCAATCATAGTTATTGAGCACTTACTGTGTACAGAGCACTCTACTAAGCGCTCCATTACCTTGCCCCCTCCTACCTCACCTCTCTTTTCTCTTCCCAGCCCACAGACTTCGCTCCTCTAGTGCTAACCTTCTCACTGTGCCTCACTGTGCCTTCTCACTGTGCCTGTCTCACTGCAGACCACTAGCCCACATCTTGCCTCTGGCCTGGAATATCCTCCCTCCTCAAATTTGACAATTACTCTCCCCACTTCAAAGCCTTATTGAAGGCACATCTCTTCCAAGAGGTCTTTCCAGACTAAGCCTCAGTTTTCCTCATCTCCCATTCCTTTCTGTGTCACCCTGACTTGCTCCCTTTTCTCATCCTCCCTCCCAGCCCCACAGCACTTATGTGTATATATATATAAATATATATATATTTATATATATAATAATGTTGGTATTTGTTAAGCGCTTACTATGTGCAGAGCACTGTTCTAAGCGTTGGGGTAGACACAGGGGAATCAGGTTGTACCACGTGGGGCTCACAATCTTAATCCCCATTTTACAGATGAGGTAACTGAGGCATAGAGAAGTTAAGTGACTTGCCCATAGTCACACAGCTGACAAGTGGCAGAGCTGGGATTCGAACTCATGACCTCTGACTCCAAAGCCCGTGCTCTTTCCATTGAGCCATGCTGCTTCTCTAGTATACTGTATATATATTGTATAGTAATAGTGATATTTGTTAGGCATTATGTGCCAAACACGGTAGTAAAAACTGGGGTAGATATACAACAATCAGGTCCCATAGGGGGCTCCCGGTCTAAGGAGGTGGAAGAACAGGTATTGAATCCCTATTTTGCAGATGAGGTAACCGAGTTACAGGGAAGTTAAGTGATTTGCCCAAGGTCACACAGCAGGCAAGTAGCAGAGCTGGGATTAGAACCCAGATCCTCTGACTCCCAGGCTCATGCTCTTTCCACTAGGCCCTGCTATTTCTCAACATTCAACATTCATTTTGTGTATTTTAGATGTCACATTTGATTATACACGATACTTTCATTCTTTGTGGAAATAGTCATTTCTGCTAAAATTGTATTTTCATTTTGCAATTTGAATAGACCATAATGGAAGATTGGAGAGTATAGTTACTGTAATGTGGCAGCGAATAGTTTTTAACTTGAAGGCCTCTTCCAGGAATGCTGTTTCAATTAGAAGATGGCATCATGTCCTGTATTCAGTCCTTCATTAACATTGCAAAGCCAACCAACTGCAAGTATTTCACTGCTTCAGCAATGAAACAAATTCATTGTTTACTAGAAACTGATTTTAAGCCATGCAAATTGATTTTCCCTGAGGTGCTAATGACCACTAAGTGCCAAAAAAAAATCAGAGAAACTAATGGAAGTACAATAGTTTACATTTTTTGTTGGTATTTGTTAGGTGCTTTTTGTGTGTCAAGCACTGTTCTAAACACTGGGATAGATATAAGTTGATCAGGTAGGATATGGTCCCTGTCCCACATAGGGCTCATAGTCTAGGTAAAAGGGAGAACAGGCAAGCTTCATAAACTTTTTTTTGTTCTTCCACAACCTTCTTGAATTTCCCCCATTCCCCTAGAAGCCATATACTATTTCAATTGCTTTCTAACCACCCTCCCTCTTATCTCTTATTTCCCACTGAAAAAATTGGCATGGCATGTTTTTTCAGTAACCTTGAGTAGGCAAGAATGCAATTACTCTGTTGTAAGATAAATGCCTGTATGCCTACCTAAAATGGTGTCATCTCCTTGTACTAATGACAAAAATCAATCAATCAATCAGTGGTAGTTACTGAGTTCTTACTCTGTGCAGAGCACTGTACTAAGCACCTGGGACAGTACAATACAATTGAGTTGCTAGACATGAACCCTGCCCTTAAGAGGTTTACAGTCTAGTGGGATTAAAAAGAAGTCATAAAGGCAATGATAAAAAAGTAGGTAGCTGCCTACCTGGTGTATCTTGAGTGCAGTCATATCTGGAGGTTGGGTTTTGATCCAGGTGACCTATAAATGAGAACTCTGAAGCATAAAGCTCAAGAATGAAAACAAAACAAAGTGGTTTCTCATTCAGCCCCATTCATTTGCTGATTGCTGTCATTTTTCTTGATCTGATTTTCCTACTTTAAGGAGTTGACAAGGATCCTCACTAAGTCTCACTGGAGAGATCCAATCCCTCCTTAATAATAGTAATAATGATATTTGTGTCTTATTAAGCACTTATGGTATACTAAACACTGTACTAAACGCTGGGGGAGATACAAGATAAGGCAGACACAGTCCCTCTCTCTCATGGGACTCAGTCAAAGAGAGAGGGGAGAATAGGTATTTAATCCCCATTTTGCAGTTGAGGAAACTGAGGCACAGAGAAGTGACTTGCCTCAAGTCCCACATTAGGTAAGTGGTGAAGCTGGGATTACAGCACAAATCCCTTGACTCTTAGGCCCTTGCTAATAATAATAATAATAATGATAATAATTATCATATTTGTTAAGTGTTTACTATGTACAGGAACTATACTGAGCGCTTGGTGGATACAAGCAAATTGTGTTAGACACAGTCCCTCTACCACATGGAGCTCAGTCTCAATCCCCATTTTACAGATGAGGTAACTAAAGCACACAGAAGTGAAGTGATTTGCCCAAGGTCACACAGCAGACAAGTGGTGGAGTGAGGATTAGAACCCATGATCTTCTGACTCCCAGGCCTGTGCTCTATCCACTACACCATGCTGCTTGCTCTTTCCACTAGGGCTGCTACTAGTGAAAACTTTTTAAATAGGCTGTAAACTCGCTGTGGGCAGGGAACAGGGAGACTGTGCATGTGACTAAAAATCCAAAAAACCAATGTGGAAGTCAAAGCCCTGGCCACATAGAGAAGCAGTGAAGCTTAATGGAAAGGGCATGGGCTTGGGAGTCAGAGGACAGGGGTTCTATTTCGGGCTCCACCAATTGTCAGCTGTGCGACCTTGGGGAAGCCACTTCACTTCTCTGTGCCTCAGATACCTCATCTGTAAAATGAGGACTAAGACTGTGAGCCCCTCGCGGGACAACCTGCTTACCTTGTATCTACCCCAGCGCTTAGAACAGTGTCTGGTACATAGTAAGTGCTTAACAAATACCATTATTATTATTATTATTATCTGCATATACAGTGATCACCCTTTGTTGTGTTGTCACATTTGCAGGACCTGGTGCTGTTTTCATATTTGGCTCTTTCTTTCACTATCCCTATGACCCTATGACATTTATATTAAAAATCAGTCAATCAATCCAATCAACTTATTTATTGAGCACTTACTGTATACAGCGCACTGAATTAAGCACTTGAACGAGTACAGTACAATAAAGTTGGTAGAGCAAGAGCTGTTTTATTTATCACTTCCTGGTTACTTGACCATTAACACACAATAGAATCTTACTGTTATCTTTATCTTTAAAGGGAAGAGAGAGCAAAAATTTTTAGTTATTCATTAAGCCTACCAGAAAAGGAGAGAATTAAAAAATATATATTTCATAGACCCAAAGGTTTCTTTGTTCCTTTGTGGGGCTTTGATGGTTGGAGCAGATGCTGTGACTTTAGAGAGCAACAGGATGTGGTTTCTAAATCCAGATTCTTAGAGAATTTTTTTTCCGTTGTTGCTATTTATCATCCTTGGGGGCTTGTGGTCCATAAAGGAGGAGGGACCTGAGAGGCAGGGGACCTGTGTTCTAATCCATGCTCCACCATTTGCCTGCTGTGTGTAACCTTGGACAAGTTACTTAATTTCCTCATTTCCTTATCCTTAAAATGGAGATGAAATGCCTGTTCTCTTTCCCTCTTAATGGTGTGAGCCTCATCTGGGGCAGGGCCTGCATCTGACCTGATCATCTTGTGCCAACCTCAATGTTTAATTACAGTGCTTGCTTCCTCCTCATAGCAGATAATTGCTTTCCTCTTTCAAAGCCTCATAACAGAAGGCAATTGCTTTCCACCCTTCAAAGCCTTATTGAAGGCACACCTCCTCCAAGAAGTCTTCCCTGACTAAGCCCTCCTCTCCTCGTTTCCCACTCCCTTCTGCATCGCCCTGACTTACTCCCTTCATTCATTCCTCCTCCCAGCTCTACAGCACTTATGTATATATCTGTAATTTATGTGTTTATGTGTGTATGTATTTATTTATGTATATGAATGTCTGTCTTCCCCTCTAGACTGTGAACTCACTGTGGGCAGGGAATGTATTTGTTTATTGTTATATTGTACTCTCCCAAGCGTTTAGTACAGTGTTTTGCACACAGTAAGCATTCAATAAATGAGACTGAATGAATGAATGTTTGGTGCATAGTAAGCACTTTAAAAATATCATTATTATTATTGTTGATGTTATTACTATTTGCACTAAAGAGCATTCGCTTTAGTGGTAGATGTAGGACCGTCAGACTGTCACTAATAGCTGTGAACAGATTTGGGAGGCCAGAGACTAAGGACTGATTGCAAAACCAGTAATGTTGCTCAGAAGAGGGATTTTCCGAAGACGATTTCCAGCACTTGTGTCCGTGAGTTGGTTCTTCATCAGGGTATCTAGTTTGGGGCAATGCTGTTGACTCTACATCTAGGCAGTTCATGGGCAATGAATGTGGTTCTTATTTGGGGATGACTATTTTATCATTTTCAAGTAGCATCCTGATGTTCCATAGTGTGATGTTTATTTTCTCTATATTCATTAGGTTTTTTTTTTGCATTTGTTAAAGCACCACAAGATAAAATTAACCATACACAACCGCTGGTGATATAGTTTTGAGTTTACTGTCGCAGGCAATATTTAGGGCACATTTCCTAGCCCCTTCCTTATTCAGCAATGAGCAGTGTGTTTGTAAGTTGGGCTGGTCAGACACATAAGATGTCACTAAACACCACTGCGGTTCACTGATAATTGAATGACCAATACTTTGGGCCCCCTACTTACATAACACTTTAGGGTAGGATAAGGGATAACCCACTATCACTAGGACATGTGGTATAGTTGCCTTTCTATTGGTGCTGATGGCTTCTGTTGAACCATTTTCACATGCCCATCCAGTACTCCGTAACTTGCTTAGAAAAGCAGCATGGCCTAGTGGATAGACTATGGGCCTGGGAGCAAGAAGGACCTGGGTTCTAATCCCGGCTCTATCACTTGTCTGTTGTGTGAACTTAGAAAAGTCAGTGCCTCAGTTATCTCCTCTGTAAAATGGGGATTAAGACTGTGAGCCCATTGTGGGACAGGGACTGTTGTGTCCAACCTGATTAGCTTATATCTACCCCAGCACTTAGAACAGTGCCTGGCACAGAGTAAGTGCTTAAATATTATTATTATTGTTATTGTTATTATTATCACTGTTTTGCAAAATGGATGGTCAGAGTTAGGATGCAGTATGTTGCCATTAAACAGAGCATCTCTGGCACCCTCTGCCATATGAGATGCTGCCATGCTCTTGTCCAAGTTTAATGCTCTTTTTGACCATATGGGGTCTTTTTCTATTTACTAAGTTGATGCTTATTATTTAGGCTATTTAGTTGGGCATGTACATACTTGAACATAACTTGGTTTTAGTAAAATAGTTGGTTAACTCAAAAACTTAGGAAGGTTGAGAAGGTTGGGAAGCAGTGTGGCCTAGTGGAAAAAGCACGGGCCTGGGAGTCAGAAGACTTGGATTCTAATCTTGACTTTGCCACTTATCTGCTGTGTGACCTTGGGCAAGTCACTTAACTTTCCTGTGCCTCCATTAACTCATCTGTAAAATGGGGATTAAGACTGCAGCCCTATGTGGGACACAAAGTAGTGCTTAACAATTACCATTAAAAAAAAAAAGAATAGTTGGGGGTGGAAATGGGTATGGAGACCTCTCAACCAAAGCTCATAAACTGATAGTTCGATGATTCAACCAGTGTTGAGATTTTCAAAAATACCCCTAAATCGTTCAGAAGTTTTTCATTCAGTGGTCAGTTGTCCAACCATTTTTATTCAATTCCATTAGTAGCTTCTAAACCCATAATTTGATGCAAGCTATTGGAGTAATTGCACCAGAATATTTTGACAGGATAATTATCTGCTTTGAAAATAAATGCCATTGTTTTGTCTTGATGTTTATTTCTACATATTCTTTGGATACAACTCATTGTTTATATTGCAAATAGAAGCAACTATCATGTTATGTTAGAAGTGTCTGTCCTATTGATAACTATCTCTTAATTTTACTACTTCAGAAATCCTCATCAGTAATGAGTGGAAATAAATTAAATTTTATTATAAAAGGTAAATGGAGAAATTACATTTTAATGGAAAATGTTCAGAAAATCCCAATGGATCCATCTCCAACCGCCCTGCCCGACACACACCATCCCTGTTTCATGAGCTTTGGGCTTAAAAACACATGAACTTAAGAGGAAAGCCTGGAAAGGACTGTTCCCATTGGATGACAGTTTGGCTCAGTGAACGAAGGTGTCAAGAGCACCTCTCTCATTTAATGGAGATACAGTAATTTTGGTGAAATACAACAAAGGATATTTTAAATCAAATCCTATGTCTCAATAGTCTTAAAATCAAAAGTGAAAAGCTGAAACAGGGTATTTTCAAAAATGATGAAATAATATTAGTTTTAGTACTTCCAGGCACTGACTAGTAGAAATACGTCCTCTTAATCCATATTAGTCAACTTTCCTTGCCCTCCTGCTCACTCTGGCAGAGCAGACTGTGAGTGAGAGCATCATTTTGCCCCATGACAACATCTTGTTTTCTGTCAGTCATATTTATTAAGCACTTATTGTGTGCAGAGCACTACACTTAAGCACTTGGGAGAGCATAATACAACAGAGTTCATAGTCACATTCCCTGCCCACAGTGAGAGTACAGTCTAGAGGCAGAGAGAGACATTAATATAAATATTACAGATATGTACATAAGTGCTTATGGGGCCGGGGCCAGCCTGGGTGAATAAAGTGAGCAAATCAGCGTGATGCAGAAGGGAGTGGGAGAAGAGGTAATGGGGAAGGCCTCTTGGAGAAGATGTGTCTTCAACAAGGCTCTGAAGGTGGGGCACTAGTCCCTAGTGTAACATTCTCTACTCCCCATTGCTAATTTCTGACCATTACGACTCGACAGCAAATCAAGTCAAAAATTGGATGATATTCTTTTCAAGGACCTAGAAAGGCAGCCATCTGGGAATCCAGGAACTCAGGATGTAGTGGCCTGTGAATCCATCCAGCAATGATTTTTTTTAGTCCAATTTATATATAAACAGCTTTTTGCTAAATGGAAGCATAGGTTGCGTTAAATTGGAAAAGGACAAAAAGCAGATGGATAGGGATGAGAAATTTTGATTTGCTCATTGAAGAGGTGTTGATAGTTCTATATTTTAGATATTATTCAATGGTATTTATTGAGCGCTTACTATGTGCAGAGCACTGTGCTAAGCGCTTGGGATGAACAAGTCGGCAACAGATAGAGACAGTCCCTGCCGTTTGACGGGCTTACAGTCTAATCGGGGGAGACAGACAGACAAGAACAATGGCAATAAACAGAGTCAAGGGGAAGAACATCTCGTAAAAACAATGGCAACTAAATAGAATCAAGGCGATGTACAATTCATTAACAAAATAAATACGGTAACGAAAATATATACAGTTGAGCGGACGAGTACAGTGCTGTGGGGATGGGAAGGGAGAAGTGGAGGAGCAGAGGGAAAAGGGGAAAATGAGGGTTTAGCTGAGGAGAGGTAAAGGGGGGATGGCAGAGGGAGTAGAGGGAGAAGAGGAGCTCAGTCTGGGAAGGCCTCTTGGAGGAGGTGAGTTTTAAGTAGGGTTTTGAAGAGGGAAAGAGAATCAGTTTGGCGGAGGTGAGGAGGGAGGGCGTTCCAGGACCGTGGGAGGACGTGACCCAGGGGTCGACGGCGGGATAGGCGAGACCGAGGGACGGTGAGGAGGTGGGCGGCAGAGGAGCGGAGCGTGCGGGGTGGGCAGTAGAAAGAGAGAAGGGAGGAGAGGTAGGAAGGGGCAAGGTGATGGAGAGCCTTGAAGCCTAGAGTGAGGAGTTTTTGTTTGGAGCGGAGGTTGATAGGCAACCACTGGAGTTGTTTAAGAAGGGGAGTGACATGCCCAGATCGTTTCTGCAGGAAGATGAGCTGGGCAGCGGAGTGAAGAATAGACTGGAGCGGGGCGAGAGAGGAGGAAGGGAGGTCAGAGAGAAGGCTGACACAGTAGTCTAGCTGGGATATAATGAGAGCCCGTAACAGTAAGGTAGCCGTTTGGGTGGAGAGGAAAGGGCGGATCTTGGTGATATTGTAGTGGTGAAACCGGCAGGTCTTGGTAACAGATCGGATGTGTGGGGTGAATGAGAGAGACGAGTCAAGGATGACACCGAGATTGCGGGCCTGAGAGACGGGAAGGATGGTCGTGCCATCAACGGTGATAGAGAAGTCTGGGAGAGGACTGGGTTTGGGAGGGAAGATGAGGAGCTCAGTCTTGCTCATGTTGAGTTTTAGGTGGCGGGCTGACATCCAGGTGGAGACGTCCTGGAGGCAGGAGGAGATGCGAGCCTGAAGGGAGGGGGAGAGGACAGGGGCGGAGATGTAGATCTGCATGTCATCTGCGTAGAGATGGTAGTCAAAGCCGTGAGAGCGAATGAGTTCACCGAGGGAGTGAGTGTAAATGGAGAACAGAAGAGGGCCAAGAACTGACCCTTGAGGAACTCCAACAGTTAAAGGATGGGAGGGGGAGGAGGCTCCAGTGAAGGAGACCGAGAATGACTGGCCAGAGAGGTAAGAGGAGAACCAGGAGAGGACAGAGTCCGTGAAGCCAAGGTGAGATAAGGTATGGAGGAGGAGGGGATGGTCGACAGTGTCAAAGGCAGCAGAGAGGTCAAGGAGGATTAGAATGGAGTAGGAGCCATTGGATTTGGCAAGAAGGAGGTCATGGGTGACCTTAGAGAGAGCAGTCTCGGTAGAGTGGAGGGGACGGAAGCCAGATTGGAGGGGGTCTAGGAGAGAATAGGAGTTAAGGAATTCTAAGCATCGATTGTAGACGACTCGTTCTAGGATTTTGGAAAGGAAGGGTAGTAGGGAGATAGGGCGATAACTGGAGGGGGAAGTGGGGTCAAGAGCGGGTTTTTTTAGGATGGGGGAGACGTGGGCATGTTTGAAGGCAGAGGGGAAGGAGCCCTTGGAGATTGAGTGGTTAAAAATAGAAGTTAAGGAAGGTAGGAGGGCAGGGGCGATGGTTTTAAGAAGGTGAGAGGGAATGGGGTCTGAGGCGCAGGTGGAGGGGGTGGCACTTGCGAGGAGGGAGGAGATCTCCTCTGAGGATACTGCAGGGAAGGATGGCAAAGTAGGGGAGGGGGTTGGTGGGGGGAGGGGAGAGGCGGAGGGGTGACTTTGGGGAGCTCAGACCTGATCTTGTTGATTTTCGTGAGGAAATAGGTGGCCAGATCATTGGGGGTGAGAGATGGGGGAGGGGGAGGAACAGGGGGCCTAAGGAGAGAGGTAAAGGTCCGGAACAATCGGCGGGGGTGACGGGCATGGGTGTCGATGAGGGAGGAGAAGAAGCTTTGCCTGGCGGAGGAGAGGGCAGAGTTAAAGCAGGAAAGGATAAATTTGAAGTGTGTGAGGTCGGCTTGGTGCTTGGACTTTCGCCAGCAGCGCTCAGCAGCTCGAGCATAGGAGCGTAGGAGGCGGACGGAGGAGGTGATCCAGGGCTGTGGGTTAGTGGAGCGAGAGCGGCGGAGGGAAACGGGGGTGAGAGAGTCGAGATGAGTAGAGAGGGTGGAGTTGAGAGCGGAGACCTGATCGTCGAGAGTGGGAAGAGAGGACAGGGCGGCAAGGTGAGGAGAGATGCTATTGGAAAGACGGATGGGATCGAGAGAGCGGAGGTCTCTGTGGGGCAGTAGCGAAGATTTGCAGGGGGAGGGAGTGTGAGAGATGAGGCAGGTGAGAAGGTTATGGTCAGAGAGAGGGATTTCAGAGTCGGTGAGGGAGGAGATAGTGCAGCGGTAGGAGATGACGAGATCGAGGGTGTGACCGAGTCGGTGAGTGGGCGCGGTATGGTGGAGGAGTAGGTCGGCAGAGTCGAGGAGGGATAGCAGGCGGGCGGCAGAGGAGTCGTCGGGTACATCCATATGGATGTTGAAGTCTCCGAGGATCAGAGTGGGCAGAGAGAAGGAGAGAAGGAAGGTGAGAAAGGGGTCAAGGTGGTTGAAGAAGTCGGAGGTGGGACCAGGAGGGCTGTAGATGACAGCGACAAGTATCTGGAGGGGGTGGTAGAGGTGAATGATATGGGCTTCGAAGGAGGGGAAGGGGAGGGGGGAGGAGGGAAAGTGCGGAAGCGGCAACGGGGCGAGAGGAGGAAGCCGACGCCTCCTCCCTTACCGGTGAGTCTGGGGGAGTGGGAGAAAGAGAGGCCTTTATGGATGATTTTGCTGGGACTTTTTTTGGGGAGCTGCTTAGATTTTCTTATTCATTAACCAATTAATGGAGGTGAAGCTTGTCTAAATTTTTTTTAATAGAATGGCATTTAAAAAAAAATAGTACAATAATGTGATATCTTGATTTTAAGTTATATGCAGTGCATTCAGTCATTCCATAATGCATGTTTTTACCACACGATTTGGATAGTGCACTATTAGAGGATTAGGGTGCTTTCTTCTGCCAACTTTTGACTATCTGGATAGAACACCATGCAGTGGCAGAAGAAATGGATATGTGCATCCAACTGTATCAATCAGATGCGCAGTCTATAATCATCATAAATATAATTTCAGTATCTCTAGTGAGAAAGATGAGTCGAGGATTATGCTGAGGTTACAGGCTTGTGAGACAGGGAGGATGGTGGTATTGTCTACAGTGATGGGAAAGTCAGGGGCAGGACGGTTTGGGTGGGAAGATGAGGAGTTCTGTTTTGAATATGTTTAATTTGAGGTGTTAGCGGGACAACCAAGTAGAGTTGTCCTGAAAGCAGGAGGGAATGCAATACTGCAGGGAAGGAGAGAGGTCAGGGCTGGAGGGAAGATTTGGGAGTCATCTGTGTAGAGATGGTAGTTAAAACCATGGGAGCAAATGAGGTGCCTGAGGGAGTGCTTATAGATGGAACATAGAAAGGGACTCAGAATTGAGTTTTGGGGGGCTCTCACAGATTTTTAAAATTTTTACGGTATTTGTTAAATGCTTATTATGTGCTACATACTATAGTGAGCACTGGGGTAGGTACAAGCTAATCAGGTTGGACACAGTCCCTGTCCCACATGGAGTCCACAGTCATATCCCCATTTTACAGATGAGGTAACTGAGGCACAGAGAAGTTAATTGACTTGTCTAAGATCACACAGCAGATGAGTGGCAGAACCAGGATTAGAACACAGATTCTCTGACCCCCAGGTCCACATTCTCTCCACTAGGCCAGCTGCTTCCTACAAGTTAGAGGGTCAGAGGCAGAGGGAGAGCCTTCAAAAGAGACTGAGGAGGAGCAACTGGAGAGATAGGAGAACCAGAAGAGAGGACTGTGCCCTTAGAGAGGGCATTCTCCATATAGTGAAGGGGACGGAAGCCAGATTGGAGGGGGTCAAGGTGAGAATAGAAGGAGAGGAAGTGGAGGCAGCCGGTGTAGACAACTTGCTAGAGGAGTTTGGAGGGAAATGGCAGAAGAGAGATGGGGCAATAACTGGAGGGTACTGTGGGGAGAAAGGGGGTGGGAAGAAAGCCTAAGAGAAGCAGCAGCAGTGCAGTGCTGGGCACACAGTAAGTGCTTGATAAATACCATTAAAAAAGAGTAGTGAGGGCCCACCAATTGCATAAGGTTAAGAGGACCAATGACGGTAGAGGACGCCTCTTGCTATCTGACCTTAGGTGTCTTATTTCTTCAGGGAATCATTGGTGCCAGAACAGCAGTCTCTTCCATTCACTGCCATGGTTCTCCAGTGCCTTGAATGGGGTTGAAGTGAGAATAAAAGGAGAATTCTCCATTCCTTTGAAGTAAGATGAGAGAGAGATATTCCCATTGGCTCAGAAGCTGAATTTTTTTGGCACATGAGTTTGCTGTCTAGGTGGAATAATTTGGATTGGCTACTGCTTCCTTGATCTTGCTAATCCATGAAATAGATGCTCTTTTGCTAGATCACTGAAGGTTGAGGCAAATGTGGGTGGGCTTGTTTTACATTTCTTTTAGGTGGATGGAAGGTTGTTGGGGGTTGAAGGTTATTAGTGATGGTATTTCCAGAATAGCATCTTCATTAGTGCACATGCTTTTGATTATTTTACATGGGCCGGAATAATAAGAGTGACACTTGCCCTGTCTGTTTTAATTTTACACATGGCCTTTAGGAAGATTTCCAAGCAGAAATTACAATTATTCAGCCTAAGTACCCACTGGGAAGATGATATACTGCTACAAAAAGCCAACTTCTTATTGGCTGCTAATTTACTGGGGCTCTGAATTGCTTGTTCTCTTGTGTTTTCTTTTTCTTTTCATAACTTGGATTTATTTTCAACTTAATTACTCCCCCGGCCATCATAAGCCAAGTTCAGAAACAACTAAATAATTTTCCTTCAAGGCTTTTGTTGTTTCCTTTTTTTTCCTGTTTGTTTGTTGGTTGGTTTGTTTCTTAGGACTGTAAATGAAGTTTTATTGTTCTTTTATTTTAAATACATTTTAAAATGACTAGAGTAATTATTTCTGTTCATGCTTTCCTTTTAAATTTTCAAAACCTGGAGAGAGGTGTACTGACAGATGTCTTTCAGGGATATACTCTTCATCCACAACTCCTTCATTGGAGCATAGTTATTAATCCATGAATGCCACTAATCAGTTAGTGGGAGCATAGATTGCTGAACTTTCATGGATGAGGAAGAAAGGGTAAGATAAGATTGAAGTGAATGGATATGGTGGATGTTTAATAAATGCTGACCAAGTCTCTGTGGGGCAGATGAGTTTATTGAAGATATTTTTTGAGAGGAAAAGTCTATATTCGGTCTGAATTTGCATGGGTGGTGGTAGGGCTACGCATCAATCTAAATGACAAAAAAAATTGTTTTTGGTGTTATCTCCCACTAAAACTGCCTGTTTGCTGAGCCAGAAACTGCCCTCAGTAAGTCTGCCTAAGAGAGTATTTTAAGCTTTTCCAGTCACCAGACTTGCCCTCATATCCTACTTCTGCTTCTGCTGTAGGGATCCCAGGCAATCTATCTATTAATCAGCAGTACTTTTTGAGCACTTACAGTTGCACAGCAGTGTACTAAATGTTTGGGAGAGTACAATGGAGTATGTAGACACGAACCCTCCCTCCTAGGAGCTTACCTAATAATAATAATAATGTTGGTATTTGTTAAGTGCTTACTATGTGCCAAGCACTGTTCTAAGTGCTGGGGTAATCTAGTGGGGAAAATGACATTAAAATAAATTACAGGTAGGTGAAGCAACCAAATAAAAGGCTATATATGTAAGTGCTAGGGAGGGTGGGTTGAGTACCTAAGCACTTGGTGGGTATGGACTCAAGTATGTAGATGATGCAGAAGGGAGGAAAAACAGGGTGGGCAGATGAAGAATTAGCCAGGGAAGATTTCCTGGAAGAAGTAGGATTTCAGTTGGGCTCTGAAGATCCGGAGAGTGGTGATCTTTCTGATATGAAGGGGAAGGGAGGGAGGAGCAGGAGGGAGGGCAGGAGCAAGGGGTTGATGGTAAGAGAGATGATACTGAGGTATAGTGAGTAGGTTGGTATTAGAGGAGAAAAGTGTGGGGGCCCACTTTGGGCTATCACATTGGTGGTAAGAGTAAGAATTATCAGAAGCAGTAGTGTAGCAGGAGTCAAATAGTTGCAGCAAAAGAAGTTAAATTAATTAGGAGAGCAGGGTGAGTCACATTTGCCACTTCCCAGAATTTTCCACCACATTTCAGCCTCTAGTGGTTCTGGAAAAAGAAGGCCTGACTCTTTAGTTAAGCAGCTGCAGGGTTAGTGGTCCAGGAGGATATTTCTAGTGAGGCTGCAGCGATGGTGGTTGTTGCTGTTACTTACTCTCCTACTGCTTCTGTATGACTCCATCCTGAGGATGTTTTTGGTTCTGTTCTTCTCTGTGAGTATCTTAGAAGCGGTATGGCATAGTGGATAGAGCCCTGGCCTGGGAGTCAGAAGGTCATGGGTTCAAATTCCAGCTCTGCCACTTGTCTGCTGTATGACTGTGGACCAGTCACTTCACTTCTCTGGGCCTCAGTTTCCTCATCTGTAAAATGGGGATTGAGACTGTGAGCCCCATATGGGACCTGGACCGTGTCCAACCCAATTTACTTGTATCCACCCCGGTGCTTAGTACAGTGCCTGGCACATAGTAAGTGCTTAACAAATACCATAATAATTAGTTGAGTGTGTGTGTCTGTGTCTATGTCTATGTAGGTGGAAATATATTTTGGGGGTGGGGGGTGGGGGGGGGGGTCTGTCACTCCATTCTGTCTTTCTTTATTGACTTTTTGTCCCCAACACAGGATGGTCATTGGCTCTGCCTCCTGAAAACCACCCTGCTGTTCCACTTTGAATCTCACATTCAGTCATGTAGAGAATGATTTGGCTAATTTTCTGAGCTACTGAGAACAAGAAGAAAATTTCCGTCTCTCTGAAAAACTTTGCAGTATGTGCAAGTACAACACTGTAAAGGAGCCAAAAAATATAACATTAAAACATAGGTGACCTGCTTTTACTGTTTTTGATAACTTAGTCATAAATATGGCCAACCTGTTTTTTGTGGGGTTTTTTTTGTGGTTTTGTGATTTTGAGTGTTTTTGTTTGTTTGTTTGTTTTTTAAGTGGTTTTTCAAAGAATAATTGTAGAATTCATTTTATGGTAAGGTAGGATTTTTTTTTTCAAGTGCTGTAATTTAAAATGTAAGTTATATTGAAAAAGCAACTGCAGAAATGTGTTGTATTTTTTGCTGTAATTAATGCTATAATGTAAACCTGTTAATTTTGTCATGGTTTTTCAATTTTGAATATTTGCTTTAATTTGATGCTGCTGATCTTTTTTTACTGGCTTTGTAAGATTTGTTTTATCAAAGCAATTATGTGGTGACTTGCCCCTATTGTGAATTATTTAAGATTTTTATAGGTTTTCTGATTAACAGCCAGCCTACTATGGCTTTATTGTATAATGATTGCAATGATTACTTTAATATCGTGTATTTCATTCATTCATTCAATAGTATTTATTGAGTGCTTACTATGTGCAGAGCACTGTACTAAGCGCTTGGAATGTACAGTTCGGCAACAGATAGCGACAATCCCTGCCCAATGATGGGCTTACAGTCTAATTGGGGGAGGCAGATGGACAAAAACAAGACAACATAATCACGATAAATAGAATCAAGGGGATGTACACCTCATTAACAAAATAAATACGGTAATAAAAATATACACAAATGAGCACAGTGCTGAGGGGAGGGGAGGGAGGGGGGAGGAGCAGAGGGAAATGTGGCTTAGCTGAGGGGAAGTGAAGGGAGGAAGGGGGAGGGAGCAGAGGGCAAAAGGGGAGCAGAGAGGAAAGGGGAAGCTCAGTCTGGGAAGGCCTCTTGGAGGAGGTGAGCTGTCATTAGGGCTTTGAAGAGGGGAAGAGAGTTAGTTTGGCGGAGGTGAAGAGGGAGGGCATTCCAGGACAGTGGTAGGACGTGGGCCAGAGGTCGACGGCGGGATAGGAGTGAATGGGGGACGGTGAGGAGGTGAGTGAAGAGGAGCGGAGCATGCGGGGTGGGCAGTAGAAAGGGAGAAGAGAGGTGAGATAGGAGGGGGCAAGGTGATGGAAAGCCTTGAAGCCCAGAGTGAGAAGTTTTTCTTTTGTGCGGAGGTTGATAGGCAACCACTGGAGGTTTTTAAGGAAGGGAGTGACATGCCCAGAGCGTTTCTGCAGGAAGATGATCTGGGCAGCGGAATGAAGAATAGACTGGAGTGGGGAGAGACAGGAGGAAGGGAGAGCAGAGAGAAGGCTGACACAATAATCCAGCTGGGATATTATGAGAGCTTGTACCAGTACGATAGCCATTTGGATGGAGAGGAAAGGGCGGATCTTGGCGAAATTGTAAAGGTGAGACAGGCAGGTGCTGGTAACGGATTGGATGTGTGGGGTGAATGAGAGAGCTGATTCAAGGATGACTCCAAGGTTGCAGGCTTGAGAGATGGGAAGAATGATCGTACCGTCCACAGTGACAGGGAAGTCAGGAAGAGGACAAGGCTTGGGAGAGAAGATAAGGAGTTCAGTTTTGAACATGTTGAGTTTTAGGTGGCGGGTAGACATACAGTTGGAGACGTCCTGAAGGCAAGAGGAGATACGAGCCTGAAGGGAGGGGGAGAGAACAGGGGAGGAGATGTAGATTTGGGTGTCATCTGCATAGAGATTATAGTTGAAGCCGTGGGAGCGAATGAGTTCACCAAGGGAGTGAGTATGGATGGAGAACAGAAGAGGGCCAAAAACTGACCCTTGAGGAACCCCTACAGTTAGAGGATGGGAGGGGGAGGAAGAGCCCATGAAGTAGATTGAGAATGAATGGCCAGAAAGATAAGAGGGGGACCAGGAGAGGATGGAGTCCGTGAAACCAAGGTGAGATAAGGTGTGGAGGAGAAGGGGATGGTCAACAGTGTCAAAGGCAGATGAGAGGTCGAGGAGGATTAGGATAGAGTAGGAGCCATTGGATTTGGCAAGAAGGAGGTCACGGGTGACCTTTGAGAGGGCAGTCTCTGTAGAGTGGAGGGGACGGAAGCCAGATTGGAGGGGATCCAGGAGAGAGTTGGAGTTGAGGAATTCACGGCAGCGAGTTTAGACGACCTGTGTTTGAACTACTTCTCACAAATTCCACTTCTGTGTTTACTAATGCATGAAGGCTAACTAGTAGTTTAAAGTGCAACATTAATAATGTTCAGTGCAGAATTTGCATGTTTAGTTGATCATCTGTAGTCTTTGAATATTTGAGAGTTGGTTCTATAATCAGGAGTAATGGGGTTAATATTCTTCGACTTAAAGCCCATTTTCCCCATTTGTACAAAGGAGAAATCTTACTCAGGGGAGATACATCGATTTGTGGAAGGTCCATGCAGGAGATGGTTGAAAACAAAGTCCCAGATGAGTGGGTTCATCCCTTGGGAAATAACGAATGTCACCTCTTATTTCTTGATAGTTCATCAAGGGTAAACAATTAGTGTTGAGAGAACTTACTATAATCATTTTAACAGAATAATTACTCTCTTCATTAGTGCCCATTTCCTCTCTGACAAATTTTAGAGGTAGTCGTTGGCAGGAAGAGTTGCTTCCTATAAAAATAATGTAGCTTACTGGAACTTCTTGGTAGGTATCTAAGTTTTTTATTCATTTAGAGTAAAGTAGCCCTTTGAATTTCCAATAAATTTTATGTAGAAAGACTATAGTGATTTATAATATTGTAACTATATATTTATATATTATATACAGGGAAACAGACTTAATGTGTGCCAGCAGTGCCTTTGGGAAACATGTAGTACAGTGAAGATGGGTGCACCATTCCACCATCACTAGAGAAATAACAAAATTTGAACCATGAAACACTTCCCTGCTATTTTCCCTTCCCAGATTGTTCCATAATCAATCAATGGTACATATTGACCGCTTACCCTATGCAGAGCATCACACTAAATGCTTGGACGACTACAGTTGAGTCAGTTGAGTCTCTTTTGCCCTCAAGGAAATCACCCACTAGGGTGAGATGGAAGAACAGCTTGGGTACATGTGTACATGTGCGTAGCATCAGAGTGGGGGAGTACTGTAGAGTATTCCCGTATGAGTTTTCCTTAACATGGGATTCTGTAGAAATGCAACCCCCACATTCCAGGCATTCTAGGAGAACTGAGTATACAGCCGTTATGATATTTCCACAATATAGGCTACAAGCATACACACATCCTCACATCTGCATGCACACATATACACACACACACACAACCACACACAACCACACACACACAACCACACGCACATACACATGCTGTGTCTTGCCCAGGAGATTATTGTGCCTCAGAACAAAAATCATACTGCTGAATTTGCATCATTTCTCCCCATCACTGCTGTTAGTGTGTTCTGGCTAGTTGAAAAGCTCCGTCTCCCTGCTAGTATCTTTATCTAGAATAGGTTATTATCTGTACAGTGGCTCAGGGGTACTCTGTAACTATTGAATGTATATGCAATCAACTCTCTCTATTTTTCCCAGTTTTTTTAGATCTCACTACCTGTAAGCCTGTCTTCACTCAGATGTTCTCCTGAACCGTGTCATTTTCAGTTTGCAACTGATTTTTCTCCACTGACCTGGGCTTACTTTCTCCATTCACTTGGACCAATCCCAGAGCCAATACCTCAACCTGCCGAACCAGCCCCAAGCCATCACTCCTATTTGGTATTCTCAGCACCAGTTCATCCTCCAAATAAGCTGGCTGTACAGTGAATTCTCAATTATATGGTCATTCTCAGCCACGTTGAGGGCTATCTGTGTCTCTCCCACTGTGAGCGGGGTGGCTCAGAGCATTGGGAATCTGGGTCAAGAGGTTTCCAGCCTTCAAGGCAAAAGATGGCATTGATCAGAGGTTGTGTGATGAAGAAACCCTTGGGACGCCCTGCCCTGCTTTATGCCAAGGCTTTTCCTGCACCGGTTGGAGGATTTTAGGCTCTTGGATGCCCGTCAGCTATTCAAGTGGCAAGCCTAAGCGAAAAACCTCCAACCTCTGCTGCAGGTAGGCTGGCCATTTCCCTTTCTATAATAGTCTGCTTCTAAGTTGGTCTGCCCTCGGTCTGGTAGTGATGTGGCAGCCGACACTTTAATGATTGGCATTTTTATTTTATTTAAATGCCCAACCTCTCTCTGCTTCGGCTCCTGCCACTGAGTCCCATGGCCTGGAAGCAGAGCCCTTGTTTCCTGGGACCTGGGATGGTTGGAGAGGGGTTTACCTAGAGGCATGATCTTCCTTCTTCAGATTTGCATAAAAGGCTCTGTGAGATGTCATTAGAATGATGTGTAACCTGCATAATACACATAATGTATTGTACACCTGTTACGTCCCTGTGTATTCCTGTGTGCCTTCAGAGGCCAACCTTTGCTGGGAGAACCACAAGGCAGAGGCTGGGACTTGTGAACCCCCAGATTACAAGCTCCTTCTATACTGTAAACTTCTTGTGGACAGGGATCGTCTACCAACTCTTGATTGTACTCTCTCAAGTGCCTAGTACAGTGTTCTGCACACAGTAGGTACTGAATTAATGCTGTTGATTGATTGCTTGATTGATTAGGCACCTCTCAGCTCATACAGTACAGTGGTGTGCCAGAGCCAAAAACCCACCAGCCTTTAACCTGAGATGTTTTGGAGAAAAGTGGGAGATAATGACAGTCACAGGGTTGGGAGGTGGACACAAGACACCCTACTGTCTTGAGTCATGCTAGGGAAGCAGCATGGTGTAGTGGATAGACTACAGGCCTGGGATTCATAAGGTTGTGGGTTTCTAATCTCGCCTCCGCCACTTGTCTACTGTGTGACCTTGGGCAAGTCACTTAACTTTTTTGGGCCTCAGTTACCTCATCTGTAAAATGAGGTTGAGACCATGAGACAGGGACTGTGTCCAACCCTATTTGCTTGTCTCCACCCCAGAACTTAGTATAGTGACTGGCACATAGTAAGCACTTATCAAGTACCACAATTATTATTGTTATAATATTGTTACTGGAGCCAGGGAGACAGGCATTCTCACCAGGTGGATACGCAGACAAGTAGGCACACACATAGGGTACAGAGGGGGAAACACACACACACACACACACGCACGCACATGCACACACACACACACACCCAGGTCTAGCTAGGGGGATCACAGGAAAAGCCACTGGGGCTTGGCAGGGACTCTGTTTCTGTGGAACTGCTGTTCCTACCTGAGGATGAGGTGGGAGAGAGCCGTGGCCTGCTACTCTGTCACTGCTCCACTTTCCACCTGGCCCCCATTTCACTCTAAGAGGAGGAGTGGCCAGACCAGAAATTACTGGGCCTGTCCCCACAATCCTAATTCTTTGGGGGAGCACCTATTGCTTTCTGTTTTTGTTTGCTTTTGCTTTTTTGTTAATCACTACCTATATGTCAAGCCCTGGGCGAGATTCAAGATAATCAGAATGGACACATGGGACAGTGTTTTCACATAGGCCTCATCATCTACGGGAGAATGAGAACTAGTATTTAATTTCCATTTTACAGATGAGAAACTGAGGCAGAGAGAAGTTAAATGACCATTCCAAGATCACACCATCAGTCAAACGGAGGAGATGAGATTAGGGCCCATGTCTCCTGACTCCTAGTCCTTACTCTTTCCAATAAGCCAGGCTGCTTCTTTCTCTACATCTCTCGCCTTCCCTCAATCAACTACTCAATCAATAGTATTGATTGATCGATTGAGTTGGCACCCCAGTTACTTGGGGAAAATGCAACTCTAGGAGACTGGAAACTGAGAGGTTTTGAGAATTTCGTATCTCTTTTGATGGACTATTCTGACACTAATTCAAAACTAACCAATATCAAAGCCATTGCAATATATTGTCTGTTTTCAAGAGACCTGTAAGAAAATCCTGAAACATTTACTTAAATTTGTTTGAGTGATTGCTAGATCAGTGGCAGAATTTTAAAAGTAGGGTGAAGCAGGGCTTATTTTACTGAATCCTTGATGTCAGTGGGAGAGTTTCTCAGAAATCTTGTGAGAGTTTTGTGTTTCATGGAATATGCATAATTAATAAATTACCATAATTAATAAATAGTTTTAAAAGTGGTTTGGTGCACCTGGATGATAGAGTACGATAAAAGTGGAGGTTTTATTTTAATAACAGATTATTCCATTCCAGTGTTCAATGTAGTAGTCTATTTTATTTTAGCATCCCTTAAATGATTTAGTTTAGAACAGAAAAAGGAGTTCTTTGTTAAATATTCAGTCCTATTTTAGGCTGCCTTTCAGATAGCCAGCTGCAAAGTTAAATCATCAAAATTTAGCAAAATGTTAAAAGTTTCATTTTGGTGGAAAATGGGTGGTATTATTGATGACATGTATTGTTTAAAATTCAGATTTTATTTTTCTAATTTAGACTTTACAGTATGTTCTTAAACATATGGTGTATGTACTATTTTCTGTGACAGAAAATTATCCCTGAACTTTCCCATCATAAAGCCTATAATATTAAAACCATAGCTTTGACATTAGAACATTTTTGTTCTTTCTGCTTTTCAGTTCTATCACATGACCTCCCTAATTAAACTATGGTCTCTAATATTAGGCTATGATATACTCTGTCAGTTCTTGTGGTTCATTCTAATATGGAATAGCATACATTGTATTAATTCAGAATAAAATTTCCCTTCAAATTAAAAAGAGACTTTGAGATGTGAGCTTTTGTTTGTAAATAATCCAGGAAGGGTGTTATTGGATGAAAACTGCCTCTTGAAAGTGTTAGGCTCAAAACAAACCAAGGGGAATGCTTCTTCACTTCGAGTATGGTATGGATATGGAATTCATTACCACAGGAAGTTGTGAAGGCCACAGATATTGACAGGTTCAAGAGGGGTTTAAATGAATTCTTCACAGCTAAAAGCTGTGACAGAATTCTGCTAACTCTTGGAGTCCCACAAGGCTTGGTTCTGGGTCCCCTTCTATTCTCTATCGACATCCACTCCCTTGGAGAGCACATTCATTCCCATGGTTTCAACTACCATCTCTATGTAGATGATTGCCAAATCTACCTCTCCAGCCCTAACTCTCCTTTGCAGTTTCACATTTCCTTCTGCCTTCAGGACATCTCGACTTGTATGTTCCACTGACACCTCAAACTTAACATGTCCCAGATAGAACTCCTCATCTTCCCACCCAAACTTTGCCTTCCCCCTGACTTTCCTATCACTGTAGAAAGCAGCAACACCCTCCTTGCCTCACAAGCCCATAACCTTGATTTTATCTTCAACTCATCTCTTTCATTTAACCCTCATATTCAATCTATCACCAAATCCTGTTGGTTCTGCCTTCACAACATCTCTAGAATCCACCCTTTCCTAACCCAAACTGCTACTATGCTGATCCAACCTTGACTTATCATATCCCACCTTGACTACTGCCTTAGCCTCATCATTGATCTCCCTGTCTCCCCTCCCCATTCTGGGTCACTTGGATCTGTATCCTTTAAGCACTCAATACTCACCCCACCCTCATACCCTCAGCCCTTATGTACATATCTCTAATTGACTATTTTAATGTCTGTCTCCTCTAGAATGTGAGCTCCTTGTGGGCAGGAAATGAGTTGTCCAACTCTGTTGTATTATACTGCCCCAAACATTTAGTACAGGTTTCTGCACCCAGTAAGTGCTCAATAAATACAATTGATTGGTCGATTAATTGACTAACATAATTATATGTTACATGTTATGGAGACCCTGAAGGTTTTGGCTGTATTCAAGGCAATAAAACAAACATCACTATGAGCAGTAGTTGTAGAACTAAGTAATAGTAGCAGTGGTTATTTCAGGTATTCCTTGGCTAGCTTCAGGTACTTTTGAGATTAATACCCTCCTCTTTGTAGAGTTTTCTATGTAAAATAAACTTATACTGTTTTCTTCCCAACCAGATTCACAAAGCCTGCATTTTTCTGGCAGCCTTCTTATCATGGAAATTCTTCTTTTATTTTTGTTGGATAGATAAATAACCCATAATGAGTTTAATAGAGTTATATTTTCTTGGGAAAGAGACACTGATTGGTTTAAGTATCACTCTGAGACCATCTTTGCTTGGCAGTGAAGAGAAGCGTGGATAGGAATATAAAGAGGTTCATCAATTATTCATTCATTTATTCAATAGTATTTATTGAGCACTTACTATGTGCAGAGCACTGTACTAAGCGCTTGGAATGTACAAATCGGTAACAGATAGAGACAGTCCCTGCCCTTTGATGGGCTTACAGTCTAATCGGGGGAGACAGACAGACAAGAACAATAGCAATAAATAGAATCAAGGGGAAGAACATCTCATTAAAACAATAGCAAATAAATAGAATTAAGATGATGTACATCTCATTAACAAAATAAATAGGGTAATGAAGATATATACAGTTGAGCAGACAAGTACAGTGCTGAGGGGTTGGGAAGGGAGAGGGGGAGGAGCAGAGGGAAAGGGGGGAGAAGAGGGTTTAGCTACAGAGAGGCGAAGGGGTGGGGGTAGAGGGAAAAAGGGAGCTCAGTCTGGGAAGGCCTCTTGGAGGAGGTGAGCTTTAAGTAGGCTTTTGAAGAGGGGAAGAGAATTAGTTTGGTGGAGGTGAGGAGGGAGGGCATTCCAGGACAAACCCATATGAGGCACTTTTAGAGTAGAAATACTTGCTGTGATTTTGTATTATTTTGCCCTTTAAAATGAATTTTCTTCCATAGCTTCTTGGGCATCAGTGTTCATTTGAACCTTGTGTTGCTCCATAATACTCTGGGAGAAGAATACACTCATGGCTCTATTGTTACTTAGCTAGACCTCATCATGGAAATGTCTGAAAGGTGTTCAAGTAAAGTTTCCTGTAGATCTTCTTGTTTGGGAAGAGGCTATAGTGCATTCTACAAATACACTTAGTTAATGGATTTCTAAGTAGCACTATTTCTCATTACAGTGTCAAGGTAAAAGAACCCCTAATACATGCAGTGCCTTTGGCAGTCCTTCTTTTAAAGGGGGGGGGGTGTCTGTCGATCACTAAGGGCACCTTTGAAATATAGAGCAGGATATTTCAAATTGAATTGACTAGAAATCTAAGGGAAATAATGAAATTATATATATACGTATATATATATATATATACGTATATATATTCATTACCTGTTTCGGTATTTACATCTACTAGTTTAAAGCTTCTGTTCACATCAAGCTCTTTATTAGATGCCTTATCTGTAAATCAGAACTCACATTTCAAGATGTTTTTGGTAAGAGAAGGGAGCTTAAATGGAAAGTAAATGGCTCACAAAACATAAGATCATTACAAATGACATATTGGATCAGACCAGTGGTCCATTCAACCCAATATTCTGACTAGGACTATGGCAACAGGATACATGGAAAACCCATGTGAGGTTTGCCCTCCTTGACATCCATCCTGATGCTTAGGGATGCACTAGCTAGATTCCTGAATTTTCCCTGTGGTAACCCATTATTGACCTCTCATTCATGAATTTATCCAAATCCCTATTAAATTGATTTATATTTTCAGCCTGTCCAATTTCAGTAGTTACAAATTCATATTTTTAGCCACATGCTGGTTGAAGAAGTGTTATATTTTATTTGATTAAACATTACCACCTTCAGGCTTTCAGTTGATGTCCTTCATCTTGGTACTGGGAGATTTGGTGAAAAACAATTCAATTTTCACCCCGTTCACACCCTTCTTGATTTTATAGATTTCAATATCTCCCCATTTTCTAGAATCTTTCTGAACTGAAGAGTCCTAACTCATTTGGTCTGCCTTTAAAAGGAAATGCCTCATCTTGATTGTCCTTCTTTGTACCTTCTCCAGTTCTATTGTGTCCTTCCTACAATATGGCAAACTGAACTGACCATACTATCAATCAATCAGTGGTATTTATTGAATGTTTACGATGTGCAGAGGACTATTCTAAGCACTTCAGAGAGTACATTACAACAGAATTAGCAGGCACGGTCTTTGCCCATAACAAGCTTACAGTCTAGAGGACTGTTCTAGGTACAGTGATTTTTACAGAGTGACAATGTCTTTAGTTTTCTATTTCCTTCCTTGTGATGCCCAGAATTTGGTTGGCCTTTTGAGCTTTTGCTGTATATTGCCCTGATGAATCGAAAGAACAATAAAAAATGATTCTCAGATTGGTTTGTTGAGTTAATAACAGTAATTATGGCATTTATTAAATGCTTACTAAGTGCCCTATGCTAAGTACTGAGTAGATACAGACAATCAAATCAGAGCCAGTCATTGTCCCACATGGGACTCCAACTTTAAAGAGCAGGGATCTTACTCCCATTTTACAGATGAGGAAATGGGCACAGAGAAGTTAAGTCACTTGTTTGAGGTAGTAGTAGTAATAGTATTTATTAAGCACTGGCCTGGAAGCTCGTTGTGAGCAGGGGATGTGTCCATTATACTGTTATATTGTACTCTCCCAAGAGCTCAATAAATATAATTGATTGATTGATTGGTTTTTACAGAGCACTATACCAAGTGGTGGGAAAGAATGTACAGATTGGGATTATCAATCAGTCAGTCAATGGTAGTAATTGAGCACTTACTGTGGGCAGAGCACACAGCCTGTAGGGGAAGCAGCATGGCCTAGTTGAAGGAACACAGGCCGGGGAGCCAGAGGACCTGGGTTTTAATCCCAGCTCCACCACTTATTTGCTGTGTGACCTTGAACAAGTCATGTAACTTCTCTGGGCCTCAGTTACCTCATCTGTAAAATGGGAATTAAGACTGTGAGCCCCATGTGGGGTGGGAACTGTATCCAGCCTGATTAGTTTGTATCTACCTCAGTGCTTAGTACAGTGCCTGACACGTAGTAAATGATTAACAAATGCCTTTTTTTAAAAAAAATGAAATATACCATATTCTATTAGAACTCTGAATGGGTTGCAAATCCCCTGACATGAGTCCTGGCCCCTGCCCTGGGACTTTACCATCTGGGGTGGCCTGAGTTTAGACTGTAAGCCCGTCAAATGGCAGGGACTGTCTCTATCTGTTGCCGACTTGTTCATCCCAAGCGCTTAGTACAGTGCTCTGCACATAGTAAGCACTCAATAAATACTATTGAATGAATGAATGAATGCGTCTGCCAGGGTTGGGAAGTGAGCCCAGGCCTCAATCTGCTTTATGGATAAGGTGAGTTTATGGTCGTTCAGTGGGCAGCTTGTAGCCCCAGTAGTCTATAGAGATATTTATTTATATTAAGGTTTGTCACCCCCTCTAGACTGTAAGCTCATTGTGGATGGGGAATGTGTCTGTTATATTGTTGTACTATACTCTCCCAAGTGCTTAGTACAGTGCCCTACACAAAGTAAGTGCTCAATAAATATGATTGACTGACTCTCAGCAAGCCAAGAAGGGACTGCTGCAAAGGAGTGGCAGTTCCCAAGTTGCCATCTGTTGTCTGCCAACCCCAACACAGCTTGAAATGGGGATGGGGCCATGAGATCCAAGGATATGTTTGAATTTGCCACAAATTACCTTATAAAGAGGAAGAAAGAAGAGGAGTCCTCCCCACAGGCAAGTTGGTCTTGGGATAATTCTGCTCAGAGAATTACAAGAGCAAGTGGTTTTAAATTTTGTTACTTTTGACCTTGCCATCCCTGGTATTTAATAAATGAAGTGAAGTCCTTCTTAATAAGTTTGTCACTTATTCAGTGCTCTTCCAGCAAATATATTATCTCACTGTAAAACCTAAAACGTTTTTGCTTTTGTGAAGGACTCTGTGATCTCATGAATGGTGGTAAAATTATTAACCTTGAATTACAGCGTAATTATTCTAATAAATGCATATGGAACAGAAACAAAACAGCTAAGGTCCTTATTGACTCAAGAAGTGGATAGGATAATAGTTGCTTTCTTAATTTTGTATAGAAATGCCAGACATCAGTCCTTCCCATCTTCAAAGCCTGCCTAAAATCCCACCTCCTCCAGCAAGCCTTCTTCAACTAATTATTAGTATTCCAACTGCTAAGTACTTATGCACTCATTTATTTTTGTTCATCTCATATAAGCATATTCAATATTTCTATGTCTTTTTCCCCAAAAGAGTGTAAAATCCTTGTGGGCAGGGAATGTGTCTTGTGCTTCTGTTGTATCTCTGAAGCATTCAGTACAGTGCACTGCACTCAGTAGCTGTTCAATAAATACCACTAGTAATAGTCTTTATTGAACACTTACTCTGTGCAGAGCACTGTGCTAAGCCCTGGGAAAGAGTATACAAGTGGGAATTTGACATGTATCCCTGTCCCTTGAAGGACTCCAATCTATAGGTGGGGAAGAGGATCAGGTACAGGCACATTGGGAGCAATGTAACAATAAAACATTAAAAAAAATAAGGGACAAGGACAAATACACAAAATAAAAACAAAAGTCAGTAGGTAGCTGTGACCAGTGAAGCAAAATTTTAGGCTCCTTGTGATTCAGAGTCACGGTATACCCATGGCCACACAATGGTTACCACAGCTACTAGTCTTTCCAGGGATATCTGAGTTCTCATGCTGCAGGTACTGTTCTCATTCCAACAACTACAAGTCACTTAACTTCTCTGTGCCTCAGTTCCCTCATCTGTAAAATGGGGATTAAGACTGTGAGCCCCACGTGGGACAACCTGATTCCCCTGTGTCTACCCCAGCGCTTAGAACAGTGCTCGGCACATAGTAAGCGCTTAATAAATACCAACATTATTATTATTATTCCCCGGCAGGCAGTGGATGTAGGCTGGGATGAGGTCTCCTCGATGATGCAGAGGGGAACCGGTACCAGTCCTGGATAATAATAATGGTGGTATTTGTTAAGTGCTTACTATGTGCAAAGCTTACAGTTTTTAATCCCCATTTTACAGATGAGGTAACTGAGGCACAGAGAAGTTAAGTGACTTGCCCAAAGTCACACAGCTGGCAAGCGGTGGAGCCGGGATGGTGGGGAGGGAAAGCAGTTCGCTTGGGCGTAGTGGGATGAGGCAGGGGGTGACAGTGCATGGGGAGGTGAGGCTACAGTTACCAGATGTTTTGTTTGGCCTTAATAAAGATGGGCTGAGAAGGCTCAGCAGCAACTTACATATCCGGTCTGGTGCTCACTGAGCATGCCGGGGGGCAGGCAGTTCAGTTTGCTTGGCCAAGGGGAATTGGAGGCGGAGGGGGACAAGGGAGGGGGTGAAAGGCACACAGGGAGGTGAGGCTGTTGTAGTACTACACATTATCACATACATTACTAGGGGATAACTTGTCTATTATTTATTAGTATAATCAAATATTTATTAAGTGCTTACTGTGTGCAGAGCACTGTACTAAGCACTTGGGAGAGTACAATGTAACACAGTTGGTAGAAACATTCTACATTAATATAAATAAATTACAGATCTGTCCATAAGTGCTGTGGGATTGAGGGAGGGCTGAATAAAGGGAGAAAATCAGGGAGACACACAAGGTTTCTTGGAGGAAATATGCCTTCAATAAGGCTTTGAAGGTGAGGAGAGTAATTGCCTGTCAGATATGAAAAGGGAGGGCGTGCTAGGCCAGAGGCAGGTTGGGAGCAGGAGGTAGGTGGCGAGAGGGACGAGATTGATGTACAGTGAGTAGGTTGGCGTTAGAGGAGTGAAGTGTGTGGGCTGGGTTGTACTAGGAGAGTAGCAGGAAGAGGCAAAGTGACTGAATGTTTCAAAGCCAAGGGTAAACTGCAAAGGGTAAACTGACAGGATTTAGTGATAGATTGAATATGTGGGTTGAATGAAAGAGAGGAATCAAGGATAATGCCAAGATTACAGGTTTGTGTGACAGGAAGGATTGTGGTACTGTCTACAGTAATGGGAAAGTCAGGGGGAGGACAGGGTTATGGTGTGAAGATAAGGACTTCTGTTTTGGACATGTTAAGTTTGAGGTGGCAGCAAGACAATCAAGTAGGGATGTCCGGAAGGTATGAGGAAGTGCAAGACTGAAAAAAAGGAGAGAGATCAGGGCTGGAGATGTAGATTTAGAGGTGGTAGTTGAAACTATGGGAGTGAATGAGTTTTCCAAGGGAGTGGGTGTAGATGGAAGAATAGAAGGGGAGACAGAACTGAACCTTGAGGGTCATGCACGGTTAAGGGGTGGGAGGCAGAGGAGGAGCCTGCTAAAGAAACTGAGAATGAGCAACCAAAGAGATAGGAGGAGAATCAGGAGAGGACAGAGTCTGTGAAGCTGAGGTTGGATAATAATTCTATTTATTTATAATGATACTACTGGTGCCTGTTTACTTGTTTTGATGTCTGTCTCCCCCCCTTCTAGACTATGAGCCTGTTGTGTGCAGGGATTGTCTCTGTTGCTGAATTGTACTTCCCAAGCGCTTAGTACAGTGCTCTGCACACAGTAAGCACTGAACAAATACGATTGAATGAATGAATGAATGAATAATATTTCCAGGAGAAGGGGGTGGTCGACAGTGTCGAAGGCAGCTGATATGTCGAAGAGGATTAGGTTGGAGTAGAAGCCATCGACCTTTGAGAGGGCAGTTTTTGTGGAGTGAAGGGGACAGAAGCTAGATTGGAGGGGGTCAAGGAGAGAATTGAGTAGCAGAACTTGAGAGAGTGGGCGTAGACAACTCTCTCAAGGAGTTTGGAGAGGAATGGTAGGAGGGAAATGGGGCAATAAGTGGAGGGAGCCGTGGGGTCAAGGGAGAGTTTTTTTTAGGATAGGGGAGAAGTGGACATGTTTGAAAGCCATGGGGAAGAACCATTAGAGAGCAAACAGTTGAAGATGGTGGTCAGAGAGGGAAGAAGGGAGGGGGCAAGTGTTTTGACATGGTGCAAAGGGATAGAGTCAGATGCTCAGGTGGAGGGGGTGGATTTTGAGAGAAGGTAGGAGATCGCTTCTTGAGATACTGCTGGGAAGGATGGGAGAATTGAAAATAAGGGCAGGAGGAGGGAGGGACTGGAGAACAGCAGGGGAGATTTGAGAGAGATAGGTCCAGATAGTTTCAATTTTCTCAATAAAGTGGGTACCCTGGTCATTAGGGGTAAGAGATGGGGGAAAGAGAGGGACAGAGGGTTTGAGGAGGGAGTTAAATATCTTGAACAATTGGTGAGGGCAATGGGCATGAGTATCAGTAAGGATGGAGAAATAATTTTGTTAGGCAGAGGAGAGGGCAGAGGTAAAATATACAATGATGAACTTGAGGTGGATGAGGTTGGCCAGATATCTAGATTTCTACCAGCAGTGCTCTGCACAGGAGTGAAGGAAGCAGACTATGGTATGAGATTGGCAAAGGGATAGGGAAATGAGAGAGTAAAAGATTTAGATGTGAGCCCCATGCGGGACAGAGACTGTGTCCAATCTGATTACCATGTATCTACCCCAGTACTTAGTACAGTGCCTGTCTCATAGAAAGCACTTAACAAATATCATAAAAACAAAGAAACAAAAATTTCTCTTCTTTGGTAAGACTGTGGGAATTTGAAACTAGCACAACCCTAACCTGAAGATCCCAAAGAATTGTCTTGCTGTTATTATTGAATTGTTGGTTTTGTTGAATAAACTCTGTGGTCTCCCTTTCAATCTGTCATCAGTGCTCTTAGATTTTGAACAGTTTTCCAGTGACCACATCTGAATTAGTTTTCTTTGTTTTCCCAGAGTTAATAACAATACTTTGCACATAAGTGTCATACAAATACATCCATACATTAATGAAATTAAATTACATACCAGGCCTCATGGTGGATTATGTGGTCTCACCAGCATTTTCCCACGACCACACCTTTCTTTTCCCAGCTATTCCCCACTCTCTAGATTGGGAGCTCCTTGAAGACAGGGATTATGTCTGCTAATGCAATTGCACTGTACTCTCCCAAGTGCTCAGTACAGTGCTATACACACAGTTGGTGCTCAATAAATGTTGATCGAAACACTCCTTCCCATATCTCTAAGCTTTCAGTAACTCTTCTCAGGGTCATCTGAACATCCAGGCCCTCCTCCCCCAACCAGATTCCAGTGGAAATCAGATGAAAGGGATGGGCAGAGAGAATTAAATTTCACACTGGGCCCAACCTGGATTTTCAATAAAACTGCCTGACTCCCACTTTACTTTTAGCTTGATTACCCATGGACCTCCCCTGAATTATTTTATGCCCTCAGATTTGTGGGCCAGTGCTTATTATTATTATTAGTAGTAGTATTAATATTTGTTAAGTGCTTACTATGTACTGATCCCTGTACTAAGTGTTGGGGAAGGTACAAGATAATCAGATGAAGAATCTGAGGCACATTAAAGTTGTGACTTACCCTAGATCACACAGCAACAAGTGGCAAAGTTGGGAATGGAACCCAGGTTCCCTAGCTCCCAGGCCCATATTCTCTCTTAGGCCATGCAGCTTTTCACTAGGTTACACTGCTTACTGTCATGGTTTATGTATTTCATTATTTTCTTCATCAATTCTGTTTCCCAAGATCTATCCCAAATTTTGGAATGAAGTTTTTTTTTTACCTGATATTCATTTCATTTCAATCCCAGTTAACTGTAAGATCCTCCTCTAGACTGTAAACCCCTTGTGATCCGGGACCGCTGTGTCTCCCAACTCTGATGCATTGTACTCTCCCAAGTGCTTAGTACAGTGCCATGCACACAGTGCTCAATAAATACCATTGCTTGATTAAGGCCAAGAGATGGTTCATGAACATCTTTCCCTCCTGACTCATCATGTGCATTAATTTCTCTTTAGCCATTAGTTTATGGAAGAATGACTGAAAATAACTTTCAAAGCATAGGTAAAAAAGGTGAGAGAGCAAGGACACTTTCTACCCACCTTCTAATTTCTTTTCTTTAGCATGCATCACAGCAGGTGTGACTAACTGTTGTAAATTCCTGACCTTTTCAAATTCAGGCTGCTCAGGTGCCTGAGGAGTTACCTATTAGCTCTCTCAGGGGAAGTAGGAAGAACACATCTTTCCTATCCAGGTACTTGAACCCAATCCCTCTCTTTCTGAGGCACTCAACCCAAACCCCTTTCTAGTTCTTGGCCTGTAGCTCTCCTGCTTTCTCATATCTGCACCTCAAATTTGTCCCCTGACTCCCAGTCCCCCTGTTTTCCCTCCTCTATCCTATTTCTTTCTTTTAACTTACTGGCTGTTGTCATCACTACCACCACGGTTAGCCCCTTTCTTGGCTTGTGCTCCTCATGTTCTGGGGCTTGAAAGCTGGGGGCCTGGGGTTGAAAGGAGGGTAAGTGGTAGTCATCTCCTCCTGCCTCCAGGACGTCTCCACCTTGATGTCAGCCCGCCACCTAAAACTCAACATGAGCAAGACTGAGCTCCTCATCTTCCCTCCCAAACCCGGTCCTCTCCCAGACTTCTCTATCACCGTGGATGGCACGACCATCCTTCTCGTCTCTCAGGCCCGCAATCTCGGTGTCATCCTTGACTCGTCTCTCTCGTTCACCCCACACATCCTATCCGTTACCGAGACCTGCCGGTTTCACCTTTACAATATCGCCAAGATCCGCCCTTTCCTTTCCACCCAAACGGCTACCTTACTGCTACGGGCTCTCGTTATATCCCGGCTAGACTACTGTGTCAGCCTTCTCTCTGACCTCCCTTCCTCCTCTCTCACCCCGCTCCAGTCTATTCTTCACTCCGCTGCCCAGCTCATCTTCCTGCAGAAACGATCTGGGCATGTCACTCCCCTTCTTAAACAACTCCAATGGTTGCCTATCAACCTCCGCTCCAAACAAAAACTCCTCACTCTAGGCTTCGAGGCTCTCCATCACCTTGTCCCTTCCTACCTCTCCTCCCTTCTCTCTTTCTACCGCCCACCCCGCACGCTCCGCTCCTCCACCGCCCACCTCCTCACCGTCCCTCGGTCTCGCCTATCCCGCCGTCGACCCCTGGGCCACGTCCTCCCGCGGTCCTGGAACGCCCTCCCTCCTCACCTCCGCCAAACTGATTCTCTTCCCCTCTTCAAAACCCTACTTAAAACTCACCTCCTCCAAGAGGCCTTCCCAGACTGAGCTCCTCTTCTCCCTCTACTCCCTCTACCACCCCCCCTTCACCTCTCCGCAGCTAAACCCTCTTTTCCCCCTTTCCCTCTGCTCCTCCCCCTCTCCCTTCCCATCCCCTCAGCACTGTACTTGTCCGCTCAACTGTATATATTTCCATTACCCTATTTATTTTGTTAATGAAATGTACATCGTCTTGATTCTATTTAGTTGCCATTGTTTTTACGAGATGTTCTTCCCCTTGACTCTATTTATTGCCATTGTTCTTGTCTGTCTGTCTCCCCTGATTAGACTGTAAGCCCGTCAAACGGCAGGGACTGTCTCTATCTGTTGCTGGCTTGTTCATTCCAAGCGCTTAGTACAGTGCTCTGCACATAGTAAGCGCTCAATAAATACTATTGAATGAATGAATGAATGAAAGGATGGAATAGGAAAAGGGAAAAATTCCCAAGTGGCAATCTTTTTGTGCTCCTCTGCCACTGCCTCAGACTATTCCCCCATCCCCAGGCCCAGATCCCCTAATTTTGCAGCCCTAGCATACAAGAACCACTAATCTTGGACAAGGCTCCAGTGTGGCACCAGGTAGTTAAAAGAATAGGAACAGAATGGGGGGTGCAGTGGTCATGAGGGGTTCAGGGTGTAGGGAAAGGAGATTGTAAAGCTTTGGGCTGCAAGTCTTAAAGGACTGGAAAAGGGGAGAGGGAAAGGGAGGGGGAAGAGTGATAGCCCTGGTGAATTTGCAAAATGGGTACTTCAAGTAGCCATCACTTCAAGAGGAAATCGTTCCCACTGGACTGATGTAGCACTGTCTGAGGTATTGGAGTTGTCATGGTGAGAAACCCTTTTCTGCTGCTCCTTTTGCTAATCCCTCATTGATTTCTAGTCGACAAAAAGGACACTTAAATAGCTCTAAGAATTAGTACACATTTCCCTGAGAGTAAGACTTCCTGAGTACATATGTGGTGATTGCACACTGAATATTATGGATCATTTGTGATTTATTTCCCCTTCTCAAAGGTTTTGTTGCTTCACTGGTCATTCATGATTGGGGCGGGAGAAGGGTGAAGTTGAAGGGACAGAGAGATAGCAGAAAAGGCATAAAAAGAGGAGAAGCAGTGAGTGAGAACACTGAAGGTATATTTTTTCCTTGCCCAAGCAATGCTTCAGGAATGGGGAGTGATGTGAGCAGTCACTTTCATGTCACAGCTATGCCATTCTTCTCTTCTTGTTTCAGTGAAAACCTTTTGTATAGGTGAGTTTTTATTTTTTCTGAATGTGTGTTTGAATTCATGAGACTCTACTAGGTGATTTCACAAATCCTCACTTTTGTCTCTGTGTCCCAAAGAAGTGTAGGAAATGTATCTACCAACTCTGTTATAGTGTACTCCCCCAAGTGCTTAGTACCGTGCTCTGCATAAAGTGCTTAATACATTTGTTTAATATCTGCTATCCTTGTGGGTAGGGAATGTATCTACCAATGGGCCTGAGAGTCAGAAAGTCGTGGGTTCTAATCCTGGCTCTGCTGGTCTGCTGTGTCACCTTGGGCAAGTCACTTAACTTCTCTGTGCCTCTCAATTCCCTCATTGGTAAAATGGGGATTAAGACCATAAGCCCCGTGTGGGACAGGGATTGCGTCCCACCCAGTTATCTTGTATCTAACCCAACACTTACAACAGTGTCTGGCACATAGTAAGCACTTAACAAATACCATAATAATAATTATTATCAATAATAATAAAATGTGATGCTCATGATAGCTTTCTCTCTTTCCCTAAAACAAAGGTGAAGTTTCTTGTGTAACATTTTATTTTACTAGGATTTTAAGAGCAGATTGATTTTGTTTTTTACTTTAAAAGATGCACATGATGATGAGCTGTGATATGAGTTTATTAAATCTCTCTTGATTTAGCTGTTTTGAGGGTTAGGGCATGACAGTTTATAAATAAAAGGGAAATTGACGTGTAAGTGTTTTTCTTCTGAAATCATCTCAGATTCTCCCATGTTACCCAAGAGTTGTAGGTGTAAATTAATCAAGTTGGATATTTGATTATATTTTAAGATAACTATGAACAGCTTAAGGCAGGTCAAAAGCAATTTTCACATATGAAGATAGTCCAAATAATTAGGTTCCATTTCAACTTATTAAATGCGTATGAGACAAATTTCACAATTTACAGAAACTTGTACTTCAGTTCCAATTCTGTCATTCAGTTTTTTTTTGTTTGGCGTACCTTGCATTAAATCGAGGCCAATATGGTGGTGTTTTTTTTTTTTTTTACCTCCCTCCAAGTGACTTTGTTTACCTTTTTTAATAGGTGGATTTGCATAAATATACAGTTATTTCTGCTTAAAAGGTGTTTTCCTTATGCAGGTTGTATGAAACATCATGGAAGAATAGGGGAACATAGTTACCATAATGCTGCTGTGAATAGTGTTTTAGGCAGCTGACAGGGTTATGTGGAAATTCTGCTGAGTCCTCTAATAGCGTTTCCAAGGGCACCTATCACCGATGGGTTTAACTTTTTTCACCCTGCTCTTTCACTCTGTATAAATGATTTTCTTAGTATACCCCTTCTGTCCTGGGTACTTGATGATAATTCAGCATACAGAAAGTATGGTGTCACCTGTAGCACCTGGACTGGCTGGGTCAGTATCACAGTACTGGTTGACTGGATAGCTTGATGAAAAATCAATCACTTTTTGAGCACTTACTGTGTGCAGAGCACTGTACAAGCAGTGTGGCTCAGTGGAAAAGAGCCTGGGCTTCAGAGTCAGAGGTCATGAGTTCGACTCCCAGCTCTGTCACTTGTCAGCTGTGTGACTGTGGGCAAGTCACTTAACTTCTCTGTGCCTCAGTTCCCTCATCTGTAAAATGGGGATTAACTGTGAGCCTCACGTGGGACAATCTGATTACCCTGTATCTCCCCCAGCGCTTAGAACAGTGCACATAGTAAGCGCTTAACAAATACCAACATTATTATTACTAAAAGTACAATGTAACAACAACAGAGTTGGTAGACTTGTTCCCTGCCTCCAACAAGCTTACGGTCTAGAGACATTAATGTAAATAAATTATGGATAAGTATGTAAGTGCTCTGAGGTTGAGGGAGGGATTGAATAAAGGGAGTAAATCAATGTGATGCAGAAGGGAGTAGAAGAAGAGGAAATGAGGGCTTAAGTGGTGAAGGCCTCTTGTCAGGCCAGAGGCAGGACATGGGTGAGAGGTCGGTGGAGAGATAGAAGAGATCGAGGTACAGTGTGTATGTTGGCATTAGAGGAGTGAAGCATGCAGGGTGAGCTGTAGTAGGAAATCAGTGAAGAAAGGTAGGAGGGGGCAAGATGAGTACTTTAAAGTCTATGTTAAGGAGTTTGAGGTAGCTGGGCAACCACTGGTGGTTCTTAACGAGTGGGGAAAATACGGACTGAGCATTTTTGTAGAAAAATGATCTAGGCAGCAGAGTGAAGTAGAGTGGGGAGAAACAGGAGGCAGGGAAGTCAGCAAGGATGCTGATACAGGTGGGATAGGATGAGTGCTTGGATTAATGCAGTAGGAGTTTGGATGGAGATGAGTGCTCACTGTATGTCAAACACTGTGCTAAGTGCTTGGGAGAGTACAGAACAACAGCTGATAGCTCAGGGAAGAGGATCTGTAGGTTCCTTGTTTCAGACAAGTCTTCCCTCATTGTACCTGTTATTGCCAGTGGTTAATTTTGCAGTTAGGCATCTTGGGATTGTTCTGGTCTTTCAAATATGCCCATAAGAAGTCAAATGCTGCTGCTTGGATCTCTAAAAACAATCAACCTTGCTTACCTAAGACCTGATCTGATGCTCTACCATTTTCAATCTTCAGTCTATTTAGTCTGTGTGGATGATACATATATATTTCTTGTTGCTGTTGTTCTTTGTTTTGTTTTTGTTTTCTGGTTTTTCCAAGAAAGCAGAAAAAAATTCCCAGACTTTTAATTACCTGAGTATCATATTCAGTGATGGCTTACCAAATGGATAAGTGCACCAGTTTATCTACTGCTATTGAGGTCTGAGAGAAATCCATCAGTGAGTCAGAGTTTGAGTACCTTCTGTGTTCAGAACACCGTACTGAGCGTTTGGGACAGTACAAAAGAATTAGTAGCTACAATCCCTTGAGGAATTTACAACCTAGTAGGAGAGGTAGATACTAAAATGAATTACAGGTAGGAAGAAGAAAAATAGATTTTTAGATGAGTGCTTAAGTAGTAAAGAATATTACAGGTGGTTGTGAGTATATAAGTGTGTCATTGGCCCAAAATCCTGGGGTGGTAGTTGAGGGCAGTAATCATTATTAAGCTCTTATTGTTTGGAAGATAATATATTAAAGGCTGGGAAATAATACATGAGTATTTCCCATAATAAAAGAATACACAGAAAAACAGCATGGTCTAGTGGAAAGAGCATAGGCTTGGGAATCAGAGGCTTCTAATCCCAGCTCTGGCGCTTGCCTGCTGTGTGACCTTGGGCCAGTCACATCACTTCTCTGAGCCTTGGTTTCCTCATTTGTAAAATGTGGATTCAATGCTTGTGTTCTCTCCTAATTAGATTGTGTCTGACCTGATTATTCAACCCCAGCACTCAGTAAAGTGCTTGGCACATATTAAGTACATATCAAATACCAGCATGACTTAGTGGAAAGAGCCTGGGCTTGGAAGTCAGGAGTCACTGGTTCTAATCCTGACTCTGCCACTTGTCAGCTGTGTGACTTTGGGTAAGTCATTTAACTTCTCTGTTCTTCAGTTACCTCATCTGTAAACTAGAGATTAAGACTGTGAGCCCCACGTGGGACAAGCTAATTACCTTGTATCTTGTATCTACCCCAGCACTTAGAACAGTGCTCAGCATACAGTAAGTGCTTAACAAATATCATTATTATTATACCATTATTAGCCTTTTGATTATTACAGGTGAGAACTAGACAGGGTTCCTGCCCCTCAGTGAACTAGCAATCTAAGAATATAGGGAACTGGCAATGGACGCATATAGAAAAAATAAAATGAGAAACACAAAATCACAGAAAAGATGGAAGATAAATATAAAATTAAAGCTGTAGGGTACTGTGGCTAGGAAAGCAGAGTTTCAGGCTTCTGTTGGCTCAGAGTCCAATAGTCATAGGGACTGCCATAACTGTGGCCTTCCCAAGAGAGTAGTTGCTCTTATGAGAAAATTGGTTTGAACTTACGATGCAGTTTTCAAGAACCAATTGTGCCATAAATGTGAGGAATGCCTGTAAGATTGCCCAGTACAGAAGAAAAAAAAATCCTTAGACTGAGTGGAGATATACTATAAATAGAACTGCCTGAAATGGGTGGAGATTTAGTCAGGTTTCAATTATTTTTCTGATTGCTGTTGAAGGAGGAAACTGTCACTGCACCAGTGAAATCCAAAAGATAGATGTGTTTGAAGGGCCATCACAGGAGAAATCTGTCCTATCCCACACATCTGTTGATTTAGATTAGTTTTCTATTATTTACTTATGTGTTGTTTGTTCTCAGACACTAGGAGTTTTTCCTGGAACAGGGGTGTGAAATGATGTGACTGTTACTTCTATTTAAGAAATGATCAGAATCATTTGCAACTGTAAATATGATATTACTTTTAGGGCATTAGCTTGTGGTGCATTTTAAAGTAAATCATGGATTTTAAAGTAGAAAGTCTTTTGTTATGTCCCAGACCTCAATATGTATATTTATTTTCATATGTTCAACCTATCCCAGGGAGTTTACTTCTATGCAACAGCAAAACTGGGAGAGAATGAAAATGTGATATTAGCAATAGCAGCCAATATCTTTATTGTTGTTCTAAAGATTGTGGCTGTTGCTGCTGGGGACCTATTTCCATTCTCTTCTAATTCCCTTCTTTCTGCTCTCCCCTGACCTCCAGCAGCCATGAAACTGTAGGGAATAAGGGTTCTCCAACTGTCAGGTAACAACCCTGTCCCACTGTCTCCTGTGTTCTGGGCCCCAGCTAATTTCAATTCCCTTATGCACCGGATGCTTGATTTTTCTCGCTGCTGCACAGTAGCAAGCCCTTGTGTGATGAGCAGAGGGTTGAGCCATAATCTAGAGAAAGGCTTGCTCACAGGGTCCAGGGTGAGATGAGTTACAGTTCCTATGCACTGTCTTGTTCCTGGCTCAGCTATCGGCTTTGCTGTTGCCTTGTCCATCCCACCTTTGGTGACTTGGGGGGCTGACAAGGCTCTATGATGCCAATGTCCCTACTATTCATGGGAATCAATCCTACCCCCTGCCTCACCTCCATGACTTGTACGCATCAATCCACGAATGGTATTTTATTGAGTGCTTACAATATAGTGCTTGGGAAAGTACAGGACAGTTGGTGGACGTGATCCTTCTCCTCAAGGATCTTTTATTGAGTAGTTCATTGGAAAACTTTTAGATGTCTGGATGTGCACTGTAGAATTTCTGGGCCCTGACTGTGTTGCTCTGCTTCAGGAGCTGTAGTTCCTTTGAATTTATGAACTTGCCATTTATGAACTTGGTTATCAAAATGACTAATGATTAAGATGATAAATTTTTCTAAATTAATCCTTTGAGGCTTTTAATATCTTTGAGTTTCATCAGCAAGAAATCACATCACATGAAAAAAAAAAGACATACTGCACCCGAAAGAGGAGATAAGTCCATTTCAGTGAGAACACCAAATATCCTGTGTTACTAAATTGTATCATTCTTCAGATGTGCCATTGCAATTATTTATGTAGTTTATTGTGCTCTAGTATAGAATGAATGAATTATATTTTTGAAATGCACTGGGCAGAAGGGTGTGCAGAAGCCGCTCCTTGATCCCTGACCACCCAGGGCCAGGGGTTTGTTAAAATAAGTCACCACCTGGATCTGCCTCCCAACTCTTGACTGCCATCAATCAATCAATAGTATTGATTGAGTGCTTACTATGTGACCTAGTGGATAGAGCCTGGGCTTGGGAGTCAGGAGGACCTGGGTTCTAATTCTAGCTCTGCCACTTATCTGCTGTGTGACCTTGTGCAAGTTACTTAACTTCCCTGTGCTTGTTGCTTCATCTGTAAAATGAGGATTAAGACTGTGAGCCCCATATGGAACATGAGCTGTGTCCAACTTGATTATTATAATAATTATGGTACATCTTAAGTGCTTACTATGGGCCAAGCACTGTTCTAAACACAGGGGTAAATATAAGTTAGTCTTTCTGGTGTTCTATAAATGCTGTTGCCAATGATAGACAGCATTAAAATACTCTTTCTCCATTTTCTTGCTTGTCTCACACACAGCACCTCATTTAGTAGGTCATACAGAGCCTACTAAAATATAAGGCAGAGAAGCATATTTTTGAAGTCTGACATTCAGTGTGCAGTGGTTGGGACTAACTAAGATTCTGGGAATTCAGGATCCCCATTTTTTTTTTCTGGTAGGACACTTGGAAATATGAATTTTACATTTTTAGAATATTGCAGTATCAAGGCTGAGTTAATTTTGTAAGGAAGAGAATGCACAAAGTATGGCCCACCACTGATAAAACCCATTCTTTGGATGTGACAAGTTTTACTACCGGATGCAATAGCTTCTTTGTGCTCCTTGGGCAATGAGTATGAGGAGGAGAGTAGAACTAAGGAATGCCCTTTGTTAATGGCAGAGATCACTAACATAAGATATGGGAGTAATTAAGAAACCAACCTTCCTGGTTTGCTGTAAAAGAGAGCTGCATATTATGAGAGCAGCAGATCCATAGATAAACCAAAGAGTGACAATGATAGCTGTGAATTTTGTGAAACTTCCAACCACTACTTTTTCTTAAAATATGAGAAGTGGTAATATGTATTTTTTTTTCTTGTTTGAATTTAATGAATCTTCACTTTGAGGCAGCAAATGGAAAGAGCAAGGGACAAGAAGGAGCTTGGCATAATGGATAGCAAATGGTCCTGGGAATCAGAAGGACCTGGGTTCTAATCCTTGCTCTGCCACAGGTCTGCTGTGTGACCTTGGGCAAGTCACTTAACTTATTTGAGCCTCAGTTACCTCATCTGTAAAGTGGGGATTAAGAGTGTGAACCCCATGTGGGACAGGGACTGTGACCAACTTGATTAACTTGTATCCGCACCAATGCTTAGAACAATGTTTGGCATATAGTAAGCAATTAAGTACCAGAATTATTATTTATTGTTATTACTAGAAGTCAGAAGACCTGGGTTTAAACCCCAGCGCTGCTGTTGGCCTACTGTGTAACTTTGGGCAAATAACCCAAGGTCTCTAGACCTTGGTTTCCTCATCTGTAAATTGGATATAGTGATATCTGTCTCTACTTCACACTGATAATGTGAGGATAAAATGAGATCATGGGTGTGAAAGTGCAATTTCTATTCAAATTCAAAATGTTATTTTATTTGTGCAGAGTTTGTTAGCTGTACCCAGTTTGTGTTGAGTAAAAATATGAAATGTGTGGGCCTGTATTTCCTGGTGATAAAGCTCCTTTCAGGGAGGAAGTAAGACTCTTTGGGACATCCTATTAACTAGGTCTAGTGACTAGCTTAATGGCTTTGATTAAAATTTTATTATCATTGGCCTCTAATCCATACAACATATGGAAACTTGATTGTAACATAATTTGGCTTCATTTCTATGTGTTTTATTGCATTGCTTAATACTGATGAAACAGCATACAGCAAAATAGAAAATTATAAAGCTTAAGCATTTAATGTAACAATCTCATAAATTTTGAAAAGAAATGCTGCTGCAAAGTTTTTAAAAATTTGAAACATGCCAAAGAATTAGTGGATTTTTATATCATGTTTGTGAAGGTTTACTATTGTCTAATTGGAATAGAGTAGGAAGAGATATCACAATGAACTGTAACTATAAATTGGCATTTAAAATCTTTTTACACAAGTGGATAAATTTAAAAAAAAAAAGTAAAGACTAATATCCAATCTTAAGTGAGGCAAATGAAAGATAGTGGGTTTCTGGAGTACCTTTTCCATGTATTCCAGTACTGAACTGGTTAAATGAAACGGCACAAAACCAGGCAGCAATACCTGCCTTGTTCCAGCTGTCTTGATCTGTGTCATAGAGAGCACATGGCATAATGGATAGAGCATGGGGCTGGGAGTCAGAAGGTCATGGGTTCCAATCCCACCTCTGCCACGTGTTGGCTGTGTGACCTTGGGCAAGTGACTTCACTTCGCCTCAGTTTCCTCATCTGTAAGAAGGGTATTGAGACTGTGAGCCCCATGTGGGAGAGGGACTGTGTCCGACCCTATGTTGCTCTTTTCCACTGCCTGGAACATAGTCATTCATTCAAATATATTTATTGAGCACTTACTGTGTGCAGAGCATTGTACTAAGCCCTTTGGAGAATAAAATATAACAATAAACAAACGTTCCCTGCCCACAATGAGCTTACAGTCTAGTGCTTAACAATGGCACGTAACAAATACCATAATGTTATTATAAAACATTCACACACATTAAGGATGTTTGTGTTAAGTTAAATACTACATTGTTGTATGATTAAAATTGAGATTGGAAACCTTGAAAGCCTAACCTGATTCAGTAACTTACATAAGTTTTACACAGTCAATGTTTTCCAAGAATCTAACTATATCATTATATATGGTTTTACTGTACTAAGTTCTATTCCCCAAAAGGAAATTTATTGAATTTGGCTAGTGGGTAAATCTATACCACATTTTACAGGTGCCAAAATCTAAATTTAGCACAAGACAGAGTCAGAGTCCAAAGTTTCAAAAGCCAGCTTTTCCTTCACGAGAGATGATTGATTTGGGGGATTTTCAGTTCCAAAACAACCTTTGTTGACGTATATAATTGTTTAGTAAGCAATTTTAAATGACACGTTCTTTACAGCGAAAATAGAGTCGGGGGAAAGGACCTTGTTCTGTTTTTGGAGCAATATTGTTTACATTTGTTAAGCCAGCCACATTTATTAACTTTGAAGTAAAAGGTGAGACACACATTAGAAAATGTCTTAGTTAAAAGATCATGTGCATGTGTTTACTTATACATATTCTTACACCAGCTTGACCTTCAATGTAGCTTCAGGCAGGACATAGAGAATATGACATTTACTGTATAATAGATTCAGCACAAATTCAGGGAACATCGAGACTTATACACAGTGTTCAAAGAGCACACAAAAGCATTTGACATCAGTAGCAGATCTAGGTTCTGTCAGTCAGTTGTATTTATTGAGCACTTACTGTGTGCAGAGCACTGTACTAAGTGCTTGGGAGAGTACAATATAACAGACACATTCCCTGCCCACAACGAATTCATTTGCTACTCTGAAATACCACGATCCTAAAGTTAATCTAAAATTATATGGAGTACATATATGGATATACAAGATCAGTATTTATTGAGTTTTAATCACTTTATTTATTAAACTCATATTTGAGTGCTTATTGTGTGCAGAGCACTGTATTAAACACTTGAGAGAGTGCAACACAACAATATAACAGACACATTCCCGGCCCACAATGAGTTCTGGTGTTAGATCATTTAAAAATTATGGGAAAAGACTGAGAATCATCCTAAAGTCCTTACGTCACTCATACAGAGCACCAGTGACTGTGCTCTTGAAATACATATACAAGAAGAAATGACTATTATTATGAGCCAGTTCTATAAATATGCGAAGATCTATGGCTGGTAGATGGCTTGAGGCTACGAGTTGCTCTCAGCAAATTCCATACACAGTTCCAATCATATTTATTGAGCTATGCAGATCACTGTATTAAGCGCTTGAGAGAGTACAGTAAAATAGAGTTGATAGACACATTCTTCGCCCACAATGAGTTCACAGTCTAGAGGGGAAGATATACGGTTATGTGCAGAAGTGCTATGGGGCTGAGGGAGGGAGGTGAGTAAAGGGAGCAAATCAAAGCCATGCAGAAGGGAATGGGAGTTCCTCTAGATTGTAAGCATCTGAAGGCAGGGAATGTGGGTATTGCTTCTAAGTGCTTGGTACAATGTTTAGCAATCATGAGGTTCTTGGTAAATACTATGATCACTAGACTGACAGCACCGGATCATTATTGGTGAAAAAGCTGAATTCTGTCACTGAATCCTGCTACTTAGCCCACTGCCCAATGATGCAAGAATAAGCAAAGAGATGGAAAACCAAATCAAGAAGCTAGTATGTGTTTTGAGACTGACAATATGGTACCCACATGACATCAAGATTCAGGCCAACCTAAAGGACTGTGGAACAATTAAAATATCTATCCTCCTGTCCAGCTGGGAGGTCTGGATGTAGTACAGACTCCACATATGTCTATGGCAGTTGTCACCATCAACCCTGTGCCATGCTTAACATGGTAAGGCGGGGTCACAAATTTTGAGTTCTTGGAATGGACCTGGAGTCAGGACCTGGGTTCTAATCCCAGCTCCACCACTTGTCTGCTGTGTGACCTTGGGCAAGTTGCTAAACGTTTCGGTACCTGTTACCTCAGTGGGGCTTGAGACTGTGAGGCCTATATGGGGCATGGGCCTTGTCCAACCTGATTAGCTTATATCTACCACAGCACTTAGTACAGTGCCTGGCACATTGCAAGCACTTAACAAATACCATCAAATAAAACAAAACAACAAAATCGTCTCGAAGCCATATTTTTACTGAATGCATTAGCAAAACAAATGTGGAATTGCCATCTTTTGAGGCTTTAAAAAACATTGGGGAACTCTCACACTGGGATGATTTGGGTGTCATCCAGCCTGGCTGCAAGGAGATGGATTTACAACTTTAGGATTATATGAAGTTATTAAAGTTTGGATGCCCTGGCTTCACAGCTCCTTAAGCACCTGGCCTAATGGCTAGGGTACTGACCTGGGAGCCAGAGGACCTGGGTTCTAATAACAACCCTGCCACTTGCCTGCTGTATGCCCTTGAGCAACTTACCCAAGTGCCTCAGTTTCCTTATCTGTAAAATGGAGATATACTACTCTTCCTCCTGCTTAAACTATAAGCCCCCATGTGGGACAGGGAATGAGTCTGACCTGATTATCTTGAATATACCCCAGTCTGGTTCAAGGCCTGGCACATACTAAGCACTTAAATACTACTACTGTAATTAATGGCACCACAATTAAAATGTAGGCCATGGAGCTGTGCCCTCTTGGAATAGAATGTTCACCTTTCCTAGGTGCTATGGAGCAGTGGCAAGCTAGAGGCCAAAGTGTAGGTCTTCTGCTCCCCCAACCTTTCAAGTATGCCACTGTATTATTTAAAAAAGTGCCACAGATGCTTAAATTGTTTAGGATTGGTCCTAAGTGGGCTTTATCCTCCTACCTAAAGGCAATTATGGCAAAATACCTGACATGGTAAGCCTGCTGTTGTGTTTCCCAGGTAAACTCATCCAGGCACATGACATCAAATTAAGTTTTATAATGATTGGGAGTGATCATTTACAAGCATAACCTCCATCGGTCAGTGTATTATTCAAATGGTGATGACTAAAGACATGACAAGGACACTAATACATTGACATCTTGGAGCTAAATCCAGGAACATGAATATTTAGTGCCTATTAATGCTGAAAAAGACAGGCAATAGGTCAGGTACCCCATGAATTATAAGTGTTTCCCATAGGATTTGCTGGTGGGGGAAAAAAATGACCAAAATGTTGTTGGGCTTGCATATTCAATAGGGTCAAAATGTAGAGCACAGAGCTAATAGCTTACTCTGTGAGATACTGGGGATAGGTTTTTTTTTTAAATGGTTTTTAATTGTTTACTATGTTTCAGGCACTGTTCTAAATGCTTGAGTATATACAAGATTTGAGTTGGGCCCAGTCCCTGTTCCACCTAGGGCTCACACATCTGAATTCCCATTTTATAGATGAGGTAACTGAGACCCAGAGGGGTGAAGTGACTTCCCCAAGGTCACATGGCAGATGAGTGGCAGAGTTGGGATTAGAACCCAGGTCATCTGACTACCAAGCCTGTGCTCTTTCCAGTGGGCAATTCTGCTTCTTTGATCTGAATCACTGCATTTAGATTTAACTTCTCTGTCCCACTGTCTTAAGACTAAAATAATGATACCAGGATTGGAGCGATTTGATTGATAACTATCCATATGTACTTGAAGAGTGTGAACATGAAGGACAAAGGGAATGTTCCACAGACATCCAAGGGCATGCTAGGGTAATGGGTTGGAAGCAAAATAAGATTCTGGACTTTTCCAACCAGGTCATAGAGAGTGGAACCTTTAATGCTACATTTCAGGCTTCTCTGCAGTGGGCGTAACTAATTGTAACCCTATGAGAAAATAAGAACAATTGCATATATGCTTATTTAGAGAGAAGAACTAGCTATTTACATCTATACGTAGGTGACTGTGGATGTGCATTTTGGCAGATGAACTCCCACAAGAAAAGTGGTCCCTGTACAAGGCTAAACTGAAAATTTGGCTCTGAAACCTAGAATAGTTTTCAAAAGAACACACATCATGACAAGCAGAAATATATGCTAATGGTTATTTTTCCTTTGTATACAGGAATTTTTTATCTTTTACGGTATTAACTGCTAGATAACCACATAAATCTGTGTTCAGAAGGATTTATGATGACTGGAGATATTGAGAGTTGCCAAACGTGTGTCTTTAGATTACTGATACCTTGCATTCCATTATCATCAGGGAAACAAAGAGGATGGTTGAGACCAGCTTGTATGACAGCCACATCATGAAACAAATGGCGATAGGCAGACGATAATTCCTTGTAATGGCCATAATTTCTCCATGGTGTTTTTGTGTTTTAACCAAAGTATGGGTGGACCGCAGATTATGAATTTCCCACAGTATATAAACCCAGGGATAGGTCCTACACCTACAGTATTAACTGATTTAACCCAGGTTTTCTTTTAAATGGTATTTATTAAGCACTTACTGTAGCCAGGCACTTTAAATACTGGGGTAGATACAAGCTAGTCAGGTTATGCACAGTTCATGTCCTACCTGGGGCTCACAGTCTTAATCCTCATTTTACAGATGGGGTGACTGAGGGTCAGAGAGTTCAGTGGCTTGCCCAAGGTCCCACAATAGACGAGTGGTGGAGCTGGGATTAGAACCAAGGTTCTTGCCAGGCCAGGCTGCTTCCCAGAGTACTTAAGCACCCTAACTCCAGTGTTATGTCCAGTTGCTGCTGGTGAATACATTCCCTTCATTCACCTTTCTCTCCTGGCCTATTCTCCTCTATTCCCATCACATTTTTAGTTCTTCCATGTTTCATCTGTACTGCATGGTGAGGTATTTTGATTTTTTTCTTTTCCCTTTAATTCTAAACTAATTAAAATCATTCATGACATTAAAGTCTAATATGGCACAAAATATAATTTCAGTATTATGATCAAGTCTACTCCTCTCAAGGAACTTTCAAATGAATCCTAGCTTTTATCTAAAAATAGACTTTAAAATGTAAAGCATCCAAAATCGAAGGAGGAATCCTGAATCATCCCTACAACATTTTGGTTTTTCTCTGTCTATAAGGGTAAAGACTCAAATAGAGATCTGGGAAAGCGAGAAGGATTAAAAAAGAAAGAGCTGTTAACTTCAGGACTACCAAGGCTGTTGTACTACATTAAGTGATTTGGAATGCACGATGCAATAGAGTTGGTTAGATATGATCCCTGCCCACAGGAGCTTTCAGTCTATGTTCAAAAAACAGACTCTGCAAGCTATACAGATGAGTGGTTTACTCCAGCACTTCCCAACTTTTTCATAAAACTAAATGAGAAATCTGGGGAAATCCCAATAGAAATCCCACTCCACTTCCTATGATGATTATTTAATCTAAAAATAATAATGGTATTTGTTAAGCGCTTACTATGTGCCAAGCACTGTTCTAAATGCTGGGTTAGATACAAGGTAATCAGGTTGTCCCACATGGGGCTCACGATCTTAATCTTCATTTGACAGTTGAGGTAACGGAGGCACAGAGAAGTTAAGTGGCTTGCCCAAAGTCACACAGCAGACAAGTGGTGGAGCTGGGATTAGAACCCATGTCTTCTGACTCCCAAGCCCGTGCTCTTTCCAATAAACTATGCTGCTTCTCAAAAAAATGATGGTATTTAAGTGCTTGCTATGTGCCAAGCACTGACCTAAGCACTGGATATATACATGGTAATCAGATTGTTCCACGTGGGACTGACACTCTTAAAATCCCCATTTTACAAATGAGGGAACTGAGGCACAGAGAATAATAATAATATTATGGTATTTAAGCCCTTACTATGTGCCAAGCACTGTTCTAAGCGCTGGGGTATTTACAAGGTAAGCAGGTTGTCCCAGATGGGGCTCACAGTGTTAATCCCCATTTTACAGATGAGATAACTGAAACACAGAGAAGTTAAGCCTGTGCTCTTTTTACTAAGCCATGCTGCTTCTCTAATCTACTTTTGTAATAATCATTAGAAAACTTCCCCAGTATATATGAAAACAAAACCTTAGAATGACTATTGTAGCAATCCCCTAACTCCACTATTTTTCTGTTCATTTCAGGATTTAATTTTAAAATTGCCTTCATTTGTACATAATAGCCTCCAAGGACTTACTCCCTTACTAATGATGTTCCTCTTTCTCTCCTTTCTCTACGCATCTTGCCCTGGACTGGTTTTTGTCTCTGAATTGCAAGGACAAGTCAGGAGAAATCTTTAGAAAGGAGAAAATGTGCAAGGAAATACTGTAGGAATAAAGTAGTGTGCTCTGACAGATTAGTGTCTAAAAATGAAATCAACTGGACCTGAAGGAAAGAGGTGCCTTGAATTAGTAGAGGGACTATAGGAAGTGGTTTTGCTTCATTCTTGCAATATTTATTCAGATTATCTAAAAAAAAAAAAATGAAGCAAAACTACTGATCCACTTGATCCACTTTTAATGAAATGCGACAACTCCTTCTAGTTAAATTTCAAGCTATGAAAAAGGATTTACCAAAGACCTTACAACAAGGAACATTAAATTCATTTTTAAACAATGATATATGATATATTAAGAATATACCACCAAAGGCCACAAGCTGCCCTCCTCACCCCATTCCCCACCCCCCAGCAGAAATGTGGATAGTTAAAGAGTTAGGAACCATGGTTCTGTTCTTGGCCTTGTCAGTGACTCACCATTTCCTAGTGTTACCCTAGGCAACAGTGAGCCTCAATTTCCACTTCAAAAAGAGAAAGCAGCTTCCTGTCAGTGGATATAATATTGTGCATATGAAAAGGATACTACTTTGCACCAGAAAGGGTTTTTGAAATCCTTTGGGCACTCTGTTGGATAATGATACTAGACATTATTTAAAAGATAAAATGAAATACACAACACAGTCCAAATATTATGAAGAAGAAACAGGGTTTCCTGATCTTAAAGTATTTTTCTCTTAGTTTTCCATCTCTTCAGGATGAACATTTTTATTTTTTATTTGGTAGAATAAATGTTGAATTTGGCTCTATCTGTAGTGTCTTAAAATAATAAATGATTTTCATAGTGCTATCAGAGGAAAACACTTTACTCGCCATTTTGAGTGCCCTGGTGGCAGAAAATGGCACCAATTTGGAACCTGCTTAGACATAATAGATGACAGCACAGTTTTACACAATTTTTGTAAATATCCAACTTTTATAGTAAGATTTCAGAGGTTGTAAAATATTTTCTGATTCAGAATTGTTTATTTAAATTACAGGGTATTAGTGTAATTACTCTTCCCATTAGAATTGAGTTGTGAAGGCATATAAGAAGTCAATATTTTCCTAATGTGGATATAAAGTTGTTTAGAGAGTAAACCGGGTAAATATTTTTAACTCATACGAAGGACAGCGCTAAGATATATTGCTATTTGAAAAATAAAGGCAAAGTACATTTTCCTTCATGGAGTTATAATATATTCTGTTCTTTGATACGCACACATACACACATATACAACTCCTACTTCTGCTAACAAATTACTTGTGCTCGTTCAGAAAATGGATTTGAATCTTTCTTGAGAAATGTCATACTCCCCCACAAGAATCTGGGACTTACAGAAAAATGAATCATCTGTACTGACTATATTCCAAGTCTCTCAGTGACTTAAAGAATTGAGTGATCCCATTTAGTAATAATAACTTCAGATCACTGGGAGTGTACTGTCATCTTCAAGATATATTTATCAGATGTACTTTCTGACATTTCCTCATTCATCTGTTTCATTCAACCAAAACTCCTACGCCAAATCAAATAAACTGGGGTCAGAGGACCTCTTTGCCTCATGCCTCAGTGACAACAAAAGTTAATTATGTTGTCTTCAACAGATTGAAAAAGATACTCTTAATTGGCAGAGATGTACTTATACATTTGATTAAAAAAAACACTGAAAAATCAAAAGCTTGGTAATTCTTGGAAACTGTGGATTGACTCCTGATGGTTTTTCTGCAAGAAGGCCCATGATTACAGGGACACCAAGAGATCTCCAAGTCAAAGTGATCCAGTTAATGTGACTGATTTCAAGTGATGTGTGTGCAGTACTTTTAGCAATTTAAGAAGCTCTAGCTACCGCTGCATCCTCCACCTTCTCGGTGTCATTTTTGTTGTTACCTCAACAGCAGGAATGCCAAGAGGACCCCATGGGGAAATGGTAGGAACATAGGGTGGCTAGTTATATAGTTTATTCCTGGATGAATCCGCTGCCACGCGGGCTTGGGATCTCCGCTCCCTTGGAGCTGCGCCTTGGACTGCCCGTCCCTTATTCCTGGCTAGCTCTGTGGCTGCCAATCGCTGACTTCTGCACTGGGACCGCCTCTCCTTTGGAGCCGCGCCTTGGACCGCTAGTCCCTATTCACGGCTGAACCTTTCTCCTCCAGTCATCACCGCCATGTCGACTTGGAACCTCCTCTTCCTTGGAGCCGCGCTATCAGTACTCAATCACCTGCCCCCGGGCTTATGGTCAGCTCTCCAACTTGGGCTTCTGCACCCCTGCTCAAGGACTCCGACACTGAGGATCCCCCCGCCCCCGGCCCCCACGCCACCGCAAGCTCCACTGCCACCAAATCCACGAGTAGCTCCCAGACCTCCCCACAACTTTCCCTGACCCTCGTAGCCCGTCCTGGTAGCAAACCCGATCCGCAGGACTCTGTTCTCCCCAGCACCCCACCCCCCCAGAGTCATCATGGGACATTGTGCTCCCCTGCTCCTCCCACCCCCGGGCCTTGGGACATTGTGCTCCCCTGCCGCCACCTGCCCCCCCCGCCCCCCCCCCCCCGCAGGCAGTTGGACATTACATCCCCAACCGCCCTCCCCCCCCGCCTCGGATGCGGCCATTCTTTGGGAAGCCCTCACTCCCTCCTCCCCTGTGAGGTGATAGATTTCCCCGGCCCCCCTTCACCTCCCCCATCCCTAGGCAACAATGCCCTTGTTCTCACTGTGTTACCTTAGCCGTCACCTGTGCCCGCAACCCACATTGGACATCCTCAGGGCTCCCTCCGCCGCCTCAGAGACATTTGGACCATGAGCCCCAGGACTTTCCTTGCTGTTAGCTTTTTGACTTTGATTTGATCAGATCGACCCGTAGTCAAGTCAACACCCAACCCTGGTCGTCACCCGCTTATTAATAATATTTTATTGTATCATGTTAATATATTACCGCTTTCGCATGTTATTGTTTGTTCTCAGTGCTTTCACCTACCTCTCTGACCTCACCATGTCCTTCCACGCCCCCTCCTCCCATCTGCCCCTCCCAATCCTCTCCTTCCCCTTCTCCTCTCTCACCCAGCTATTTCCCGCTCTCTCCTCTGCTTGCTCCCCTCCTCCCCTCCCCTACCCTAGAACCCCACTTTTCCAGCACCACCCCTCTTTCCCCTCCTTCGCTCCTCCCCACCAAACCCCCTCCTCCTACCCTCCCCCCTTCCCTCTTCCCCACCCACGCCCCATCCCAATTCTCCTGTCCCACCGCCACCCCTCATCCGTCCAGGGCCCCCCCATCTCATTCCCATCCAAACCCTCCCCTCTTCCCACTCCCTCTCCCCTACCTCCCCTGCACCCAGAGTTACTTTCAAGTGTGGCCTTTGGAATCCCCGCTCCGGTGGAGGGAAACTACCATTTGTCCTTGACCTTTTCCTTTCCTGCTCTCTCCTCCACCTGGCCCTTACAGAGACCTGGCTCACTCCTGAAGACACGGTCTTCTCCGCTGCTCTCTCCAGCGGAGGTCTTCTCCCACTCCCCCAGACTCACTGGAAAGGGAGGAGGTGTCGGCTTCCTTCTCTCACCCCGATGCCACTTCGGCACTATCCCTCCTCCCCCCTACCTCTCCTTCCCTTCCTTTGAAGCTCATATCATTCGCCTCTACCACCCCCTCCAGATTCTTGTGGCCGTCATCTACCGCCCTCCTGGTCCCACCTCCGACTTCTTCAACCACCTTGACCCCTTTCTCACCTTCCTTCTCTCTGCCCACTCTGATCCTCGGAGACTTCAACATCCACATGGATGTACCTGGTGACTCCTCTGCTGCCTGCCTGCTATCGCTCCTCGACTCTGCCAACCTCCTGCTCCACCACACCTCGCCCACTCACCAATTTGGTCACACCCTCGATCTCATCATCTCCTACCACTGCACTATCTCCTCCCTCACCAACTCTGAAATCCCTCTCTCAGACCATAACCTTCTCACTTGCCTCCTCTCTCACGCTCTCTCCCCCTGCAAATCTGTATTACTCCCCCACAGAGACCTCCGCTCTCTTGATTCCATCTATCTCTCCAAAAGCATCTCTCCCCAACTTGCCTCCCTATCCTCTCTTCCCACTCTCAGTGATCAGGTTATCGCTCTCAACTCCACCCTCTCTACTCATCTCAACTCACTTGCCCCCCTTTCCCTCCGCCGCTCTTGCTCCACTAACCCACAGCCTTGGGTCTCTGCCTCTGTCTGCCTCCTTCGCTCTTATGCTCGAGCTGCTGAGCGCTGCTGGCGAAGGTCCAAGCAACAAGTCAACCTTATCCATTTAAAATTTATCCTTTCTTGCCTTAACCCTGCCCTCTCCTCCGCCAGGCAAAACTACTTTTCTTCCCTCATTGACGCCCATGCCCATCACCCATGCCAATTGTTCTGGACCTTTAATTCTCTCAGGCCCCCTGTTCCTCCCCCTCCCCCATCCCTCACCCCCAACGATCTGGCCACCTACTTCATCATGAAAATTAACACCATCAAGTCTGAGCTTCCCAAAGTCACCCCTCCACCTTCTGCCCCCCCCCCCCCCCCGTCCAATCCTCTCCCCTACTTTCCCATCTTTCCCTGCAGTATCCTCAGAGGAGATCTCCTCCCTCCTTGCAAGTGCCACCCCCTCCACCTGTGCTTCGGATCCCATTCCCACTCACCTTATAAAAACCATCGCCCCTTTCCTCCTCCCCTCCTGAACTTCTATTTTTAACCACTCACTCTCCAATGGCTTATTCCCCTCTGCCTTCAAACATGCCCATGTCTCCCCCATCCTAAAAAAACCCTCTCTCGACCCCACTTCCCCTTCCAGTTATCGCCCTATCTCCCTCCTACCCTTCCTTTCCAAGCTCCTAGAACAAGTCATCTACACTCACTGCCTAGAATTCCTTAACTCCAATTCTCTCCTGGATCCCCTCCAATCTGGCTTCCGTCCCTTCCACTCTACCGAGACTGCTCTCTCGAAGGTCACCCATGACCTCCTTCTTGCCAAAGCCAGTGGCTCCTACTCTATCCTAATCCTCCATGACCTCTCATTTGCCTTTGACACTGTAGACCATCCCCTTCTCCTCCACACCTTATCTCACCTTGGCTTCACTGATTCCATCCTCCCCTGGGTCTCCTCTTATCTTTCTGGCCATTCATTCTCGGTCTCCTTCATGGGCTCCTCCTCCCCCGCCCATCCTCTAACTGTAGGGGTTCCTCAAGGGTCATTTCTTGGCCCTCTTCTGTTCTCCATTTACACTCACTCCCTTGGTGAACTCATTCGCTCCCACGGCTTCAACTATCATCTCTATGCAGATGACACACAGATCTACACCTCCTCTCCTGTCCTCTCCCCCTCCCTCCAGGCTCGTATCTCCTCCTGCCTCCAGGATATCAGCGTGGCTCAGCGGAAAGAGCATGGGCTTGGGAGTCAGAGGTCATGGGTTCAAATCCCCGCTCTGCTGCTTGTCAGCTGTGTGACTTTGGGCAAGTCACTTAACTTCTCTGTGACTCAGTTAACTTATCTGTAAAATGGGGATGAAGACTGTGAGCCTCATGTGGGACAACCTGATTACCCTGTATCTACCCCAGCGCTTAGAACAGTCCTCTGCACATAGTAAGCACTTAACAAATACCAACACCTGGATGTCTGCCCGCCACCTAAAACTCGTGTCCAAAACTGAGCTCCTCATCTTCCCTCCCAAGCCCTGTCCTCTTCCTGATTTCCCTATGTCACCTGTTGCCGGGGACAGGTTTTTTCGGAATTGGTGCGGTGAGAGAGAGAGGCTGGGGATGGAAAACCTGAGTTTTGTATATAATTTATTCCGTGGGGCGAATTGAATTAATTATTTAGACGTGACAAATCAGCCTTCCCTTTTGGGAGAAATATGGTGTTAAAGCTTCCCTAACGGGAGGAATGCACTGGTATGTTACTCGCGTGTGGGCGGACACCAGGCAGAGCTCACTTATGGTTTACTCACAATGTGGTGAGGCAGCTAGTTCCCACCATGTGTGCACCCACTCAAGTGGAACTCACTTATGCGTTAAACCCACTTACATGTTAAAACCCACGTATGCATTAGGCCCACTTGTACGTTAGACCCTCTTGTACGTTAAAACCCACTTATGCGTTAAATTCATGTATGCTCTAGTTGCATGTGGTGAGGTGGCTAGCTCTCACAATGTGCGCACCCACTCGGGAGGAATCCACTAGATGTTCAGTCTACTTATGTGCTGAACCCACTTATGCCTTAGACTTACTTATGCATTACACTCACGTATGCGTTAAACTCACTTGTGCGTTACACTCACTTATACACTACCCACTTATGCACTAAACTCACATGCATTATACTCACTTATATGTTACCCACTTATGCACTAAACTCACATATGTGTTACACTCACTTATACGCTATTCACTTATGCACCGAATCCACTTATGCATTACACTCACCAGTCCCGCGACCCCTGTCTCCCGCGTTGGTCCTGGTTGCAGAATGGGTGTCTGGCACTCTGGGCAGGGAAAGACACGTGGGTGGCTATTGCTACTGCTGTGATTCTCCAAGACACCAGAGCACCAGAGGCGACAGGTATTTATTACCTGTGGTTTGGGTGGTCCCAACTTCCGTTCTGTTCAATCTCCGCCCCTTCCGCTCCCTCCCCTTCCATACCTTATTGGGTCAGCACGGAGGTGAGGGGCACCTATCTTCCTGCCCCGCCCCCTCTGGCTAGAGAGGTTATGTCACCGGTGGCATTTTGACCTTGGGGTAGCTGGTGCCCAGGTCCACCTTGGCACACCCTGTCACTGTGAATGGTACGACCATCCTTCCCATCTCTCAAGCCCGCAACCTTGGTGTCATCCTTGACTCAGCTCTCTCATTCACTCCACACATCCAATCCATCACCAAGGCCTGGCAGTCTCACCTTTACAATATCGCCAAGATCCGCCCTTTCCTCTCCATCCAAATGGCTATCTTACTGATACAGGTTCTCATAATATCCCGGCTAGATTATTGTGTCAGCCTTCTCTCTGATCTCCCTTCCTCCTCCCTCTCCCTGCTCGAGTCTATTCTTCATTCCGCTGCCCGGATCATCTTCCTGCAGAAATGCTCTGGGCATGTCACTACCCTCTTTAAAAACCTCCAGTGGTTGCCTATCAACCTCCGCACGAAACAAAAGCTTCCCACTCTAGACTTCAAGGCTCTCCATCACCTTGCCCCGTCTTACCTCTCCTCCCTTCTCTCTTTCTACTGCCTACCCCACACGCTCCACTCCTCTGCCACCCACCTCCTCACGGTCCCCCATTCTCGCCTATCCCGCCGTCGACCCCTGGGCCACGTCCTCCCGCTGTCCTGGAATGCCCTCCCTCCTCACCTCCGCCAAACTAACTCTCTTTCCCTCTTCAAAACCCTCCTGAGAGCTCACCTCCTCCAAGAGGCCTTCCCAGACTGAGCTTCCCTTTTTCCTTCTGCTGCCTCTCTGCCCCCCTTCACCTCCCCTCTCCTAAGCCCCCTTTCCCTCTGCTCCTCCCCCTCTCCCTTCCCCTCCCCTCAGCACTGTGCTCATTTGCTCATTTGTATATATCTTTATTACCCTATATATTTTGTTAATGAGGTGTACATCCCCTTGATTCTATTTATTGCTATTGTTTTTGTCTGTCTCCCCCAATTAGACTGTAAGCCTGTCAATGGGCAGGGATTGTCTCTAACTGTTGCCAAATTGTACATTCCAAGTGCTTAGTACAGTGCCCTGCACATAGTGAGCGCTCAATAAATGCTATTGAATGAATGAATGAGCAGTTAGGCTTGGAGCTAGTCTCTGTCGGATATGACTTTAGCCCTAGATGCCTTTATGTAACCTCCTTTTGCTGTACCTCTAGCTGTTAAATTTTGAGTCCTGGAATCAGCAGTTGTGTTAAGAAGAATCTGGTAAGGGGATGCAGTGACACTGCAACAAATGTGAAGTAGGGGTAGGATTACCCCAATTCTGGTTAAGGTGGATTTGAGAGAATAGAACAGAGAACAGTGGTGACTGAATGGAGCAATCACATGCTAGAGTAACACAGGTGAAGTCTCATGTGTGTTGGGGTCCTGTTTTTTTTTGGGGACCGGTACTGGCCACCTTTAGAAGAACCTGACTCATATTTAAACATTTTCACTAGGACCCACACTCGACTTCTTGGCCCACTGCTTGGAAAGAATTGGAATTATTAGCCCAGAAAGAAAGAAGGCTCAGAATTGACTTCATAACTTCCTTGAAATATATCCTGAGTTTTGATAGGGCGGCTACTGACCAATGTTTTTCCATGTCCACTGAAGGTTAAGCACGAGGAAATAAGCTTCAGTTAAAGCAGGGGAGATTTCAGTTAGACCTGAGGAAGTCCTGGTTGCCTAAGAAGGTCCTAAAATCCGGGAATTGTCTGCTAAGAGAGATTATGACCTCTCTACCCTTGGGGTGGGGGTGGGGCCTTTACAAAAAGAATAGATATTTGCATAGTGGACAGGGAAGGGGTCTACCAACTCTGTTATATTGTATTCTCCCAAGTGCTTACAACAGTGCTCTGCATTCAGTAAGCTCTCAATAAATATAATTGATCAATTCTTTGTTGCCAATTAAGATTTTTGATTGGGTGTAGGGTTTCCCTGGTCCCTGCTGATACATTACCACAGTTTCTTCTTAATTCCATAACACTGAGCTAAATTAGTTCAGAATTGTTTGCTAATTCTTTTGGGTTTCTGTCTCAAGGGCACAGTCATCTGTGCAACTCCTAATAGCAGTTTGAAGTCTTTTGATAATGATTCTAATACCTACATTCAGTTCCCCTATTCCAGTTTCTTCTCCTTTCTTCCTTTATATAAACATTTAGCTGTCAATCAATTGTATTGAACATTTACTGTGTGCAGAGCACTGTACTAAGCACTTGGGAGAATACCATACAACAGAGTTGGTAGACACATTCCCTGACCAGGAGTTTACAGATCCTTTGAATTCAAATACAATGCTATTGGCAGGGAGGTTTTATCAGTGTGTATGGTTCTGTACTAAGGTCAGTGTCTGGTTGGTGGTTCTTTCCACATAGTGTGTATGTAAAGATGGCCTTTCACTTCACTGTTGCATTTATGGCCTTCAGCCAGTACTGATTTCTTTTCACCCTCTTGACATTATATCCTTCTTGAAGACTCTGCTCCAAGACAGTTATCCCTTTTCCAACTGCTATAGCCCAGAGAGCAGTTGTTGTGGCCATCCATTCTCCTCACACATCCCTGCCTAATAGAGGTGTGATATGATAAGTGTTGATTCAGTGCTAGGCATCTGACTCTGTTTCAGAACCATATTATATTGTGATTCTGGGAACAAGAAGTAGCACAGTCTTTTGGAAAGAGCACAGGCCTGGGAATCAGAGGACCCGAGATTTAATCCTGGCTCCACCATTTGTCTGCTGTATGACTTTTCCAAGATGATGGGGCTAGTCACCTAACTTCTCTATGCCTCAGTTCTCACATCTTTAAAAATGGAGATTAAAGACTGTGACCCCTAAATGGAATATGGGCTGTGTCTAACCTGATTAGCTTGAATCTACCCCAGGGTTTAGTACAAAGCCTGGCATATAAGTGCTTAACAAATGCCCATTAAAAAAAGAAATCAGTCTTTCCACTTAAAGTTGTTGCCTACAGGTGGTATTGGTGGAACTGCTCTTTCTGTGCAAAATTCAGATTTTACAGCCATGAAGAAGATGGGACACTACAGTTTCCCTTTATAATTTCAGTAACATTTAAATCTTGATGCTGTGTTGGCACATCACACTTTTTCAGTTTTCCAAAAGACGTACTAGCCTTCTCCATTTGATTTTTTTCTACCTCTATCCATCCTTGTGTCATTGGATCAAGTTCTACCCTGGTAACATAAATCAGTGACAGAATTCCCCACTTTGTACCTGACAGAGATTCTCGATTTTTGTGAGGGGATTGCCAGATGTAGACTGGTACGTAATCTCAGTCTTCTTAAATTAAATATCAATACATAGTGTCTTGCATATTCTGCAAAGTGATACACAATCATGTGCATGTCTCTCTGTGCTTCCAGGGTACAGCATTCTATTTTATAGTGGGTCATAAATATTTTTCTCTGGGGATAGGTGTATAAATAAAGGGTCCAACCTATGTCCTTTACCAGCCTTACTTTAAATGATATCCTGACAAAGCACAAAATAAACAATATGCTGTGCACTTTTCTTTGTTTTCCAAGCTCTCCAGGTGAATGCTCTTTTGAAGTTCTTGTAGCAATTGTTACAAAAATGTCAGCTTGCCACAGAAATCCTTAGTTTTATATATCCTTCAGGTGATGAGGTTTTTGCTTTCTATTATATCACTCTGGAGTGAATTCTCTTAAGTATATCTTTCAGGACTTTCTGCTTGGTAGAAGAAATAGGAAAAGAAATGATAGAGTTGCCCAAGAGAAAACCCACAAGATTTTTAAGTCTTTTTGTTACCCTCAACAGTAATAGTGCAGGAGGACATGAGATTGAACAGAGAAGAAACTAAATCCTGTAGGATTGTAGTCAAATCTACCATGGGTAAGCATTTCTTCTTAAGAGAGCCCATTTCAAATAATTTTGGGACTTAGAAATCCCAGGAGGAGTGAGGAGTTGATATATTTAGGTGGATATTTGAGCTAGATTGACAAACTGAAGGTGGGAAATGCAACCAAATTTTAAAAGGTCTGCACAGAAATTGCAGTTAATAAATGACTTTTAGATGCAAAGAGAGAGGAATTTCAACTCAGACTGCTAAAAAATTTATTTGATATGGTATCACATGCTTATCTGTGTTGTTTAACTTAGTTACTTCAACCTCTCAAATATGTTCAAATATTAATTTTGAAGGCAAATTTTTTAATATATTAAAAAAACTATAGTCCATCAGATCTAGTATTAACACATTTTCTGGTAACTTTTTTTCTTTAAATTGGAAAGCATGTTTACCTAATCATTAGTAGCAGGTCTTAAATTTAATAGGTCCCCAATCCTCAAACATTTTCTTTAAAGAAAAAAATAAATCTAATTCTTTTTGGAAGAAGCAGCTAGGAGGGAGTTCTATCACTTATTTTTACACACTGTTAAAGCCCTGGGTCTCATAGCAAGGGGCTTTAAAAACTGGCTCTGCTGATCACTTTCTTTCTGTAAAATGAACTGTACAGAGGGCCTATTGTATATGTGAACTCTATGATTGTGTACTTTCAATTTCTGTGGCTGTATTGAATGCATTATGTTTTCACTACATCCTGTGGAGTTTAGCGCAGCAAACTGTCAGTCAACTATTGCTGCTTAATTAGACTGCAGTTGGCCTGAGATGTTTTAGAGAAAAGAAAATCCCATCGAGTTTTCCAAATGCAAAATTGAATCTGAAACAAATAACAATTAGAGGCATGTTTACTGGATGAGTCTCATGTCACAAAATCATTGTCAGTTACATTCCTTCTGTTTTAATTTCTGCTCATCTTCAGTAGTTAAAGCTCTGTAAACCAAAGAAAACAAAAATATAGCTTTTTGGGGAAAGTTGGTTTACTACTTGACTACTACTGTTAGATGCAAATTTTTGCTTGTTTTTTGAGAGATTTAACCATTTTTTTTGTTTAATTTTTTTTCACCGAATTATGGTGGATTAAAGAGAGTTTTAACAAAGGAAAAACATTTTCACAATTTATCCTTGCACACAAATCTCTAAAAACCCCTCAGTTTGGGAAAACCAGTTTAACGTTATAAAAAGAAAAACCCTTAAAGCGACTCCTGAAAGAAAGCACAGCCTAATTTACTTTACCTTTTTTCACAGGCAACTAAATGACTTCTAATTTAATAAGGGAGAAGATGCTTGAGAGAGAATTGAGTTTTCCTGTACACAACTGTAGTAAAATTGAAGTGCTACACTTTTGACATGAGGGTCCTTTTAAGCTTTATGATCTATTAAAGGTAGCTGTTAGGTTATAAGAACTTTTGTGCTATAAAAATAAGAACTTTTTTGAAATTCAGAAATAATTTTCAAGAAAACCTAGGAAACACTAAGTTGTTCAGAGACTTTGTGCTTACCACATGACTTCAATAAGAAGCCAAATTGAAATTTAAGGAGTTGTAACCTTTTTTTAATGGTACTTTCATTCATTCAATTATATTTATTGAGTGCTTACTGTGAGCAGAGCACTGTTCTAAGCACTTAGGAGAGTTCAGTACAACAATAAACAGACATATTCCCTGCCCACAATGAGCTTACAGTCTGGGGGAGGGGGGAAGAGATAGATATCCATACAAATAAATATTGCTAAGTACTTACTATGTGCCAAGCACTAGGATAGATACAAGATCATCAGATTGGACACAATCCCTGCCCCACATGGAGCTCACAGCCTAAGTAAGAAGAAGGAATTATCCCCATTTTGCAGATGAGGTAACCAAGGCACAGTAAATTAAGTGACTTGCCCAAGGTCACGCAGCAGGTAGAGCTGGGATTAGACTCTAATCCTTTGACTCCCAGGTCCATGCTCTATCCACTAGGCCACACTGTTTTTTAGGAGAATTTTGTTAGTAGGGACATGCTTTGGCACATTTGAAGAGCATGCATGGTGATTTGATCAAGTGGTAGAGGTGAGAGCCTGTAAATGACTCACTAAAAAATTATTTTCTATTTTTTTTGTGTCCAATTGTTAAATGTTTACTATGTCATCAACAGTATTCGAATGCTTACTATGTGCCCAGGACTGTACTAAGTACTTGGGAGAGTACAGTACAATAACAGTGGCAGACATATTCCTTGGCCACAGTGAGTTTACAGTCTAGAGGGAAGCACTGGACTAAACACTGGGGTACTCCCACATGGGGCTTCCAGGCTACGTAGGAGGGTGAACAGGTATTGAATCCCCATTTTACAGATGACAACTAGGGCACAGAAAAGCTAAGTAACTTGCCCAAGGTCAAACGGCAGGCAACTGGCAGAACTGGGATTGGAATCCAAGTCTTCAGACTCCCAGGCCAGTCCTCCTTCCATCAGACCATGCTGCTTCCTACCATTTCCTGCTTGTGTGGTCAGGGTGTTTTTATTGCCTAAAAGCTGATTTTCGTATGGGGCCTGTCTCTTCCAGGATTGGTCTTCCCAATGTAGTCAAGTCCTTGGTTTGGTTTCTGCTTGCATAGGCTCATATCTCTTCAGTTTTGGTGTTGTACCACTTGTCACACATGGTTCTTCACTTATACTGTTGTGCATGGTTTAGGTTTCAATCAACATATACTTGTTGGGGTTGAGAGTATCTGCCAGATGTTGTTGATGCATGGCTAGTTTTCTGATATGTAGTTCTTTAATCCCAGAGACTGTTTTTTTTTTTTTTGGCAGTATCCATAGTTTTAAAGGCTACTTGGTAGAGTACCCATTACAGACACCCAAATGTTGGGCATATCAGTAGAGTTAGATGGGGCACTTAACCTCATGGGTCTGCTTTGATATCTTGGATCTACTCTACTGTTTAGTTACTGAGCAATATGGGATTGGCAAACTCCACAGCAGTGGCCTTCTTTTGCTGAGTGAATGTTCCCAACATCATCTTTCTCCTTCCAAGCAAAATATCATCCTGGGTGCTTCCAAGACCCAAATAGTGGCATCTTATTGATCACATCATAGAGAGGCAGAGGGACCTCAGAAATCTACAGATCATACAGTAGTATGTTTAGCAGAATGTTGGATAGATTATCATCTCATATCTTCCAAACTCAAACTGCTCAAGCTTTGTATCAAATAATGATCTCCAAACCAAGAAAACAGCTGACCTTTAAGCTACTATAGAACAAAGACATGATCAAGAAGATCTGCAGCAACATCACAACTCTCTTGAAACAAGACTCTTGAACTCTAATCCCCAGTATCTCCACTCAGGATTGCACCTGGAGAGTTTCCAGTACTTTACTAGTCTTGGCTACAAGAGGGAGAGTCAAGCATAGGCATACCCATTCCTTTCCTAACTTGGGCAGTGGCTAGCTAGTGAAAGGCAATCTGCTACAAGCCAAAACTCACCTGTGCTGGGCAGCAGCAGCACGGGAGAGAGTCAAGTGTGGAGATGCAAATTTACTGCGTGGAAGAAGGCAATGGTAAAGCACTTCCATATTTTTATCAAGAAAACTCTATGGATGCACTCCCAGAACAATTGCAGATGGAGGTGGGGCATTCTGGGAGAGATGTGTCCATGGAGTCACTATGGGTCGGAGGCAGCTGGACAGCATAAGACAAGACAATCTCCAGTATAGACAATGAATGGACATTCCCTATGAAGCTGTTTTCCAGGCTGCTGTCAAAGTATTGGGTGAGGCTAAGAGAAGTCAGCCAATCAGTTGTATTTATTGAGCACTTCCAGTGTGCACAGCACTGTACTAAGTACTTGGGATAGTACAATATAACAGAATTAGATGTGGATGCTTCCTGCCCACAAGTCACCAAGATTGGTTTGATGCAAATAACTAAGTAATAATAATAATAGTGTTGTGTGTTATGTGTCAAGCTCTGTTCTAAGCACTGGGGTAGTTACTAGATGATCGGGTCCCACACAGGGTTCACTATGTAAGAAAGAGGGAGACCAGGTATTGAATTGCCATTTTACAAATGAGGAAGCTGAGGCACAGAGAAGCTAAGTGACTTGCCCAAAGTCACAGAGCAGATGAGTGGTGGAGGATTAGAGCACAGGTGTTCTGACTCCCAGGCCTGTGCTCTTTCCCCTCAGGCACACTGCTTCTCTCTCTCTCTCTCATATCACATTAATGAGGCCTATTAATTGTGAAACATCTATTAGCTTTGAAACAGTTGTGCATCTTCAGCACCTTGAAGCATCTGACAACTCAGACAAGAGTGATGCTTTCAGAAAACTACATCATGACATTCAAGCAAAATGAAGGAATATGATGGTAGGTGGTTGGCCGGCAAAGTAGAAGAGATACTGAGCTATGCAGATCATCCCAAAAGCAAAGTGGTAGTCTACTCATTACTGAAGACAAGCATGAGAGGAACATCCTGTTCAAGCACTTAAACAAGGTCTTCCTCAATATATATAGAGCATAAGCCTCAGGGTCTCAGAGACGTCACTGCCACCATCATTATCTTGAAGAAGAAAAACGAGATCAGATCACGTCAGTTATCGAGGTGTTTCATTATTCTCTGTTGCCAGCAAGGTACTAGCCAGGGTGCTACTTGATCAGCTACTAAACATTACCACTGACCTCCTGGGATCACAGTATGGTACAGCAGATGTGGTCTTTCTAGTGTGTCAGGTACAGGAAATATGCAAGGAATAGCACCAAGACCTCTACACAGTTTTCTTAGACCTTATGGTCTGATAGACTGGGTCTCTGGAAATGACTTAGCAAATTTAGCTGCCTTGAAAAGTTCCTCAAGATTCTGAAACTACTTCATGATGGCATGGCTGGATGAGTCAGAACCAAGGTGCACTGTCTGATCCAGTCCCTTTTGCTAATGGAGTAAAGCAGGGGTGCAGAGTGGACTCAATCCTGGTCAACTTATTTTATGAGGCCATGCTGAAGGATTCATTTATTCATTCAGTGGTATTTACTGAGCACTTACTGTGTGCAGAATACTATACTAAGCACTTGGGAGAGTACACTATAACAATAAACAGACACACTTCCTGCCTGGATGCCACAAGAGCCCTGGAAAAGGTTTTAGAATACACTTCCACACCTTTGTGAAACTTCCAAATCAACAGACTTTGACTATCATCTAGGTCCTAGAGGCACAGATGACCGCCTCCTAGAGGCTCACCCCCTAGAAGCCATGCAATTGATAGGAAACTGTTTTGCTAAATCAGCCAGGCTTTAAGGGCTGGTGATAAATCTAAAGAAAACTGAGGAGATGTATCACCCTGAATGAGAGAAGCCATGAGCACAGTCAATTTATATTGGCCACACTGGCCTTAAATTCTGTCACAGAATTGTTACCTTGACAACACACTGAACGATAACAGAACAGCAGACAAAGCCGAAAACTGAATGAAAAAACCAGTTAAGTCTTTGTGAAGCAAACAGGGTGTGCCAGCAGTGTGATATCGGGCTCCAGATCAAACTAAGACCTACAGAGTCATGGTGTTGTCTAATGTTCTCCATGAAACCTGGTCACTCAGATGCCACACTGGCTCCTTGAACGGTTCCATTGATGTGATTTGGTAAGCACTTTCAGTGTGTAGAGCACCGTACTAACCCCTGGGAGAGCTTAGTACAAAGAAGTGCAATAATACAAATACATAAATAGGAATTAGACATGATCCTTCATCCTCAGGGGGCTCACCATCTAAGAGCTACTCAGCAAATGGCAAGAAAGTATCTCAACCAATAGAGTTCTGGAAAGAAGTCAGTTTCTTAGCATTTGAATCTATGCTCACCTCAGCACAGCTACACTGGGTGGGACATGGAAGAGAATGAAAGACAGCAGGATATGGATCAATGATATTCATGGAGTGCTTACTGTGTACAAAGCACTGTACTAAGCACTTGGGAGAATATAACAGAGTTAGACATGTTCTCTGCCCATGGTCACCTGCTGTATGGTGAGCTGAATTTGAGAAAACTCGAAGCAACAAGGACAAAGGAAATATTTGAAGGATACAGTAAAAACAAAGCCTCAGACAATGCTGTATCCCAGCTGGAAATTGGGAGTCACCTGGAGTTGATAGAGCTGCATGATATACAGCATAGGAAAAGACCAGCTCTCTGAGCAGAACCTTTATAAAGATGAAGAGCCAAGGAGGTGAAGGTGAAAACAGCATCAGACATTACTAACATCCAACATACCCACACAACAAGGAGCAACGTTTTGGTGTGCACTTTGTGGGAGAACTGCACGTTAGGGTTAAGGTCATTGATGCATTGTCAAATTTCAGTCAATGGTGTCTTTTGAGAGTATGAGGGGCACACACATGTAGTTGTTCAGACTAGGACACTAGTCAAGTGTGGGTTTATATGCCTTGAACATCTCTGTGTACAGACAACAAAAAGTTTTAATGCCATCATGATCACTTAGTCTTTTCTGATGAATGGAAGCTTCGCTGGGGTAAAGAAAGTAAAACTGGTTACCAGATATTCCAAGTTAGGCCTTGAATTTGCATAGCTTTTTTTCCTTTTTTTCTAGAAGTATTTTATACTTTAATTTTCCATCTTTGATTCCTTCTTGATCAAGTGATGTGGGCATTATGAAAATATTTTACTTTTATACATTTTAAATACTGTTTTGTTTCACATGACATTTAAAGATGCTCTATTTGATTTACTTAGTATTTATAAGATCTGCTGTTAGGAAAATACAAGAAGAGCTACAAAATGAACTAGAGGTCATATATGTTCTCATGAAAGGACTTGATATTAAATTTTAATACCATGGAGTAGTGAAATACACACTTTTTATGCAGTCCTCCTGTATGTCTTTAGCATACTAATATCAAAAGAAGCAAAGCACACAAGATAACACTTTCTATGAGAGAAATGTATAGAGGACAAGTTTAAAGTGGAAAAATGAAACTATTTTTCAATTCATAGCAGGGTAATTTTCTAATGTCCTTAGTTTGACTTACTAAAAATGTAAATATATATTTCCTTAAGATTCTGGAATTATTTTTTGGATGTATTTATAATAATTTTAGAAGAATGAGTATTGTAAAAGTTGATTAAAACAAACTTCATTACTCAGTATGTCAGTTATGTTGATTAATTTACTTATTCCTGGGCTTGGGAGTCAGAGGTCTTGGGTTCTAATCCCGGCTCCGCCACTTGTCAGCTGTGTGACTTTGGGCAGGTCACTTAACTTTTCTGTGCCTCAGTTACCTCATCTGTAAAATGGGGATTAAGACTGTGAGCCCTCTGTGGGATATCCTGATCACCTTGTATCCCCTCCAGTGCATAGAACAGTGCTTTGCACATAGTAAGCACTTAACAAATGCCATCATCATTACTATTACTATTCAGTGAGACATTTCCTACTTCAAATAGTTGTTTGAAGGAGTGGTATTTGTAAATAACCATAAATACCTAAAAGTACTTGTTATATAATAGTAATAATTTTGGAATTTATTAAGCACATATTACATGCTAAGCACTGGGTTAGAGATCAGATAATTAAATCCCACATGGGGCTCACAATCTAAGTAGGAGGGAGAACTGGTATTGAATCCTCATTTTGCAGATGAGGGAACTGAGGCACAGAGAAGTTGTGACTTGCTCAAGGTCACAAGGTGGGTATGTGATGGAATCAGAATGAGAATCCAGATCCTCTGACTCCCAGGCCCATGCTCTTTCCACTAGGCCACACTGCTTCCCTATAGAAGGTAGACTAGTGTTGTTATTAATGACACTGATTGCTTTTTCTCTTTTCAGAAAATAGCAAGTTTCTATTTTCTCAAGGAAAGCAAAGTTCTCATTTACTAGACATCTTTTTATTCATATACACTTATGTATCTCATTTTGAATTGGATGTTGAAGGTCTCGGAGCAGAGGGCAGATGGGTAAGACTTTACACAAGTGATTGTCTATGAATCTAGTATTTACTGAATGCTTACTGTGTGCAGAGCACTGTATTAAGCACTTGGGAAAGTACAGTTCAACAGAGTTGGTAAATGCAATCCCTGTCCTCAAGGATTTTATAGTCTACAGGGGGAGACAGACATTAAAATAAATTATATATTGGGTTAATACAGTATAAGGTTGTATACAAAAGTGCTGTCGGGCTGGGATAAGTATCAAAATGCTTAAGGGGTACATGGCCAAGTGCCTAGTTGATACAGAGGGGAAGGTGCATAGGGAAAATGAGGGCTTGGAGAAGATGTGATTTTGGTAGGGTTTTGAAAGGGGCCTGAGAGTGGTGCCTGTCAGATATGAAGGGAAAGGGAGTTCCAGGCCAGAAAGAGGATGTGGGAAAGAGACTGTTGGCAAGATGGACAAGATCAAAGCAAGTTGGCACTAGAGGAAGCAAAGTTTGTGGGCCGAGTTATAGGGGCTCAGAGAGGTAAGGTAGGAAAGGGAGAGCTAATTAAGTGCCTTAAAGCTGATAGTAAGGAGTTTCTGATGTAGAGGTGGATGGACAACCACTGGAGGTTCTTGAGGAGTGGGGAAATGTGGACTGAACATATTATTTTTTTTAAAATTATCTGGACAGGAGAGTGAATTTATGGACTAGTGTGGGAAGAGACAAGAGGTAGGGAGGTTAGCAAAGAGGCTGGTACAGTAGTCAAGGTGGGAAATGTATAATTCTTGGGTCAACATAGCAGTTTGGATAATAATTATTATAGTATTTAAACACTTACTATGGATTGCTGTAGTGTACTTTCCCAAGTGCTTAGTACAGTACTCTGCACATGGTCAGCACTTAATAAATATGATTGAATGAATGAATGGGTCAAGCATTGTTCTATGTGCTGGGATAGATAAAAGTTAATCAAGTCAGACACAGTCCCTGTCCCATCTGGAGCTCGCAGTATAAGAAAGAGGGAGAACAGTCTAAGGAGGAAGGAAATTGAGGCACAAAGAAGTTGAGTAATTTGCCCAAGGTCACATAGCAGGCAAGTGGCAGAGCTGGGATTAGAACCCAGATTCTCTGATTCCTAGGTCCGTGCTCTTTTCACTAGGTTACACTGCTTCCTTTATGGATGGAGAGGGAAGGGCAGATTCTAGAGCTGTCGGTGGGTAGAACAACAGGATTTCACGACAGATTAAATGAATAGGTTGAGTGAGAGTGATCAGTCGAGGATAATGGCAAGGTTCTGGGCTTGTGAGATAGGGAGGTTTGTCATGTTGTCTACAGTAATAGGAAAGTCAGGAGAAAAGATCCTTCTTGAAAAAAAAGAAGCAGTACCCAGCATCTATCTCTGCGAGTTGCCCTTCCTCAGGAAGACTTGTTTCACTTAATACTGAAACATCAACTCTATATCTATCTTGTTCATAATTATAGCATTTAATTATGCAACAACTTACTGTCTCCTCATTAGATGACCGATATTCTCAATGGAAGAGGCCTGGTGTTCCATGTTGCAATTTTTATTTTTTTAAACAAATAATTTTATTGTGTTTCATCCAGGTTAAAGTTCTCCACTTGTGGCGAGGCAGAGTTGCCTTTTTAGGGATGCCTTTTCTAGATTCCCCCACCCCATCAGGATGATCAGTGCATTTCTAATTAGTGCTGTTCAGATACCGAGGACGTGACTAAATAACTGTGATATTTGTTAAGCACTTACTATGTGCCAGGTACTGTACTAAGCACTGGGGTGGTTACAAGCAAATCGGGTTAGACACAGTCTTTCCCACCTGGTGCTCACAGTCTTAATACTCATTTACAGATGAGGTAACAGGCACAGTTACCTCTCTCATTCAACCCACATATTCAGTGCATCACTAAATCCTGACCTTCACAGCATCACTAAAATTCTCCCTTTCCTCTCCATCCAAACTGCTATCATGTTAATTCAAGCACCTTATCCTATCCTGCCTTGATTACTGTTATCAGCCTCCTTGCTGACCTCCCTGCTTCCTGTCTCTCCCCACTCCAGTCCATACTTCACTGTGCTGCCTGGATCATTTTTCTACACTGTGAGCTCATTGTGGGCAGGGAATGTCACTGTTTATTGTTTTGTTATACTTTCCCAAGTGCTTAGTAAAGTGATCTGCACACAGTAAGCATTTAATAAATATTATTTAATGAATTGAATGAATGGCATGTTGCCCCACTCAAACTCAGTGGTTGCCCATTCTTCTCCACATCAAACAAAAACTCCTCACCATTGGCTTTAAAGCAGTCAATCACCTTGCTCCCTTGTACCTCACCTTGCTACTCTCCTACTACAACCCAGCCCACACACTTTGATCCTAAAATGCCACCCTTCTCACTGTGCCTCACTCTTGTCTAACTCACTGCCTATGTCTTGCCTCTTGTCTAGAATGCCCTCCCTCCTCAAATCCGACTGACAAAGCTTTGACGGCACATCTCTTCAAAGAGGTCTTTCTTGACTAAGCCCTACTATCTTCTTCTTCCACTCAATTCTTCACTGCCCTGACTTGCTCCCTTTATTCATCCCCCCCCCCCCCGCCCCACAGTACTTATGTACATATATGTAATTTATTTATATTAATGTCTGTCTTTCCCTCTAGACTCTAAGCTCACTGTGGCCAGGGAATGTGTCTGTTATATTGTGTTACAGTCTTCCAAGTGCTTAATACAGTATTCTGCACACAGTAAGTGCTCAAAAAATATAATTGACTGGCTGCCAGGCATGTGATTTGCCCAAGGTCGCACAACAGACAAGTGGTGGAGCCAGGATTAGAACCCAGGTCCTTCTATCGCCCATGCTCTATCCATTGGGCCATGCTGCTTCTCTGTACCAATCAACCACAATCTTGGGACCCCTATTCATATAGAGCTTCTGTTCAGAGTGTCCCACCTACGTAGGACATGCACTTGGATTGTTTTTCAATTACTGGAGAGGGATTGCACTGAGCCATCCACACTCCCTGGTTTATTTGCCTGTGACCAGCAGGACACTGATCTGCAGGACTGATAGTTGGAGTTAGGGCTGCAGTTTGTGGCCATGGAGCAGAGTAGCTCTCAATACTCTCCTCAGCAACAGACTCTGCTGAGCCCTCATTCATTTTTTAAGCCATTTTTGAGTATGACACTCACATTTGCCATATAAAACAGTATAATTTATCTAGTATATATAGGGTGGATGTAATAATAATAAAAAAACTTAAGCGCTTACTATGTGCCAGGTACTGTTCTAAGTGCTGGGGTAGATACAAGTTAATCAGGTTAGACACAGTCCCTATCCCACATGGGGCTCACACTCTGATCCCTATTTTGTAGATGAGGTAACTGAGGCACAGAGAAATTAAGTGACTTGTCCAAAGTCACACAGCAGATGTGTGGCGGAGCCAGGATTGGAATTCAGGTCCTTCTAAATCCCAGGCCCGTGCTCTATCCATTAAGCCACACTAATTGAGGGTTGGAGTATCATGAGAGTACTTGGAATAATAGTGAATTGGAGAAATCAGGAAACAGATATTAAGAAAAGATCCACCAACCTGGGCATCTGTAAGACTCAGCCCCTAAAGTGTAGCAGAAAACTCTAGTGGAGCAATGGGACTTTTTCACTGGCCTTAAAACTACTTCCTGACCCAAAAAGATTTTCCCAGTGCTTTTCACATTGTCAGTCCACTCCTTCTGGATGGGGTTTTGAGTGGGTGGCGGGGAGGAAGGTAGTTGGGGGAGAAGAATTAGGCTGTTCCAGGCCTGTATGACCCGCCTTCCGAACTTCTTTTCATTTAACATACTAACTTCCCTTTTTGCTATTGCGTCAGTATTTTGAATCCATATTGCAGTGTGGGACTAGGTCTACATGCAGAAAAGCAACAAAATAATATTGTATTCTGAAAATGAATAGAATTGTTCTTTGGGTGATCTGAGCACTTCAATCGATCATTGTGGCATTTGAGTGCTTACTGTGTACAGGGTACCGTACTAAGTTCAGTTGCTCTATACAATGTTAAAGGATATGAATAAAGTTTAGTTTCTGTTTTAAGGAATTATAGAAGCTTGGTGAGTTAGAAGAACATCAAATGGAATTTAAAGGAGTACCTTTAGTTTAAAAAGTGTGTTTTGATGGAGGCCAGACATCTAATGTCTCAGGGAGAGACGAACCTTCTATCCTGCTGCAGTCTACTTGTCTACTTGGGCACAGCTTGATTTGAAAGAAAATGAATGGAATCCATGGGGATATGAGTTGGTGGCCTCAATCTAATTCTCTAGGGGTAGGTTGCCATGACACAAGCTAATATTGCAATTAGCACTAATTACGTGTACACACACACACACACACACACACACACACACACACACACACTATATATATATCCTAGTGCTGGTAACCTAGTCTGCAATCACTTGGCTGATGAATGTGAAATGAACAATTTTTTTTTACCCCAACAGGTGGCCCTATTATGGCAGGGACAGGTGTGCTGAGGAGGCTGATGAGCAGCAGTTTGGCTTTGCACACATTGGGTTTGTCCTGCAGATAAAGTGAAGGCTTTTAACCCCTGGGGCACTTGTTCCAGTATTTCTCAATTCAAAAGATAGAATTTTCTGTAACCCAACAAGGATGCTTTGTGCTGGTGCAGAGCATCTTTCATTGTAAGTTCACAGAGCACCTAACCAGCTCAAACTAGTTCGTCTCACAGAAGCCTTCGTATTGTATGAGGAAAAATATCCTAAAGAAGTGAATCCTATTTTTAATAATACTGTGTTGTAGAAATAATGATATATTCTGTATCCACTCTTGATAAAATTAATTAATAATAATAGAATTTAAGTGCTTACTATGTGCCAAGCTCTGTACTAAACATTGGGATAAATACAAATAATCAGGTCAGACATAGTCTGGGTACCCCATGGGGCTCACACTGGTTGAGCTGATCCAAGTGAAGTCATGACAAAAATGAGGGCAATGATAATCAAGTTTGCAGTATAAGTAGCTCCGGGATTTTTTTTTTATTACAAGAGTAGGGAATGTATTTTTGTAGTTATACAAGTTTCTATTGTTGAAGTCTTATTCTGAGAGGTGCTTGTTTTTCTAGTTTGACAAATCTCCCTTCAATTATGTACTTTTTATTGGCTTTAAATTTTTTGCATCATGGTTTGGTGGCGATTATAACTACAATTCATAATTTCCATTGCAAATGTAATGTTTAATAAAGTGAGGTTTGTTCGGGATTTGGCATTATAATTTCCCTTAGTTTCTAGCCGTCTATTTGGTGCCATCTTGTGGCCAATACGCATACTTGCATTATCCAGGTTTTAAAAAAAGTTTGAGGTGATCAATAGAGCATTTACAAAGTAGGCCTTATAGATTAGTCGGTTGAAAAATAGATATGATTCATCAGCTTCCCTATTATCAAAACTGACGTGATTTTCTTGCGTTTATATCCTGTTTAATTTGGGTCTCTGTCAGTCCTTTTGCTTCTGTTCCAATTTATCTATTCTGCTGTTGTACTTTTGCTGTATTACAACTGGAGAATAAAATATTTGGCTTGCCATTCCCCATTGATTATACCTCACAGTTTTCTCTGTTGGATATGTCTGATCATCTCAGGGTCCTAAACATCAATCTGTTGGATTTTTATTTTTCTTTTTTCACTCCTTTGGGCTGTATGCCAGACACAGCTTTTCAAAATGGCTGGAACCAGGGTATCTCCCTTCCCAGCCATTCTAAAGCTACGAAGTGGCTATCTCAACTACAGCAACAAGCAAACAAAATTGATTTAGCAAAAAAAGTTCTTTTTAATATGAAAATTGAAAATTTAGTCAATCCATTATTCAGTAGCACTTACTGAATATCTCAGAGTTCAGAGCACAGGGGGCTGAAGAGAAGAGCCAGTAGCTTAGATGAGTGGCTGTAGGGCGGAAGTGGGAAGATAAAGATACATGAACATGGACACGTGCATATTCTTACTGTTTCTTAGTTGAAAGATTTTGGCCATCATTTTAAATGTACCGAATCAGAACTACTATATTAAGTAGTTAGTTGTGGTGGATTATCTAGACCAGAACATGTACTTTCAGCAGGGGATGATGTGCCTAATAATAATAATAATAATTGTATTTTTTAAGCACTTTATGTCAAGCACTGTACTAAGTGCTGGGATAGATACAGGTCAGACCCAGTCCCCATTCCTCACTGGCTCACAGTCTGAATTGGGGGTAAAAGAGGTATTGAATCCCCATTTTACAGACAAGGAAACTGAGATCCAGGTAAATCAAGTGATTTGCCCAAGATCAAATGAAGGTAAATGGCAGAGCTGGGATTATAGAAGCCAGGTCCTCTGACTCTCAGGCCTGTGTCTCTTCCACCAGGCCTCATGATTTCAAGCTCAGTTAACTGCTTGACTTGTTGGAGGGCGTATGCTTGTGTTAAACATAATTCTGTGCATGTATAAAATAAAACAAATATGAAAACCCAACTGAAGAACTATCACGTGTCCATTTTATATGCAGTGTCTGACCAATGTTTTTTATTAAATAAGAATGTCATTTAGTTACTGTAAACCTAGCCTAAAACAAATGGACAAGATTTCACAGTTTAGCTTGACAGAAGAAAATAAACACCCACCAAGACCAGTACTCACGCTGTCCAATTTTAACAGCACAAACACATGCCCTAGATCCTAAGTGGTTTTCTGAGGGCATAAGTGGAAGAGATTAAGGCTTCTGCCATTTAGGTTTCTCTCATTGCTGGCAGATAACAGAAATGAGTTTGGGGACAAGCAAATAGGGAGGTGCTTTGTACTTTTCTTGTTCTTATACTATCATCACTGCTTCTTTCCTTCCTTGTCTTTCCCATTTTCACTTGCCTCATAAGGCAAATAGAAGTGTAGTAGCAGCAGCAGCATTTACAACATTTAGCAGTATTTTAGAAGCAACATGGTGTAGTGGATAGACCACTGGCCTGGGAGTTCGAACATCAGGGGTTCTAATCCTGGCTCCGCCCCTTGTCCTCTATGTCACCTTAGGCAAGTAATTTAACTTCTCTGGGCCTCAGAAACCTCATCTTAAAATGGGGATTGAAGTTGTGAGTCCAACATGGGACTGGGACTGTGTCCACCCTGATTTGCTTGTATCCACCCTACCGCTTAGAACAGTGTCTGGCATATAGTAAGCACTTTACAAATGCCATAATTATTATTACTCTGTGCTCATTTGGTGCTGTATATGGGGTGCTTGGGAAGTACAGAATAATGATATTCTCTGCCCACAGAGAGCTTGCATTCTAATGTGGGAGACAAAAAAATATCACTAGAGTGATCAAAAATAAATAGAGCAGTCATGTTGTAAAGTGGATGTCTCTCAGTTTCCTCTGGTTCTGATCCAGCTTTCCACTTTGTTTCCTTAAAGGGAGGAGTTCTGCTTGGCTCTTTCCAATCCATTCCACTCCTTTAGAAAGACAGGGCATCTGTTTCTGCTCCTCACCTCAGCCCTTATCTTCTCCCCTTCTGAAGACTTGGAGTTTGCTCTAAGCATGATGAAAGGGACAAGTGAGATCCAGCTTGATTTGAGTTCTATTTTGCTTATGCTTGGTTTACTGTCCTAGAATCAGCACTTGTTGTTGGTTTTGATGATCTTGCCTCATTGTCCTATCAGCAGAGTGGTCTAGTGGATAGGGCATGGGCCTGGGAGTCAGAAGGACCTGGGTTCTAATACCGCCTCTGCCACTTGTCTGCTGTGTGATCTTGGGCAAGTCACTTAACTTCTCTGTGCCTCAATTTCCTCATCTGTAAAATGGGGATTAAGACTGAGAGGCCCACATGTGACAGAGACTGTGTCCAACCTGATTACTTTGTATCTACCCCAGCGCTTGGAACAGTGCCTGGCATATAGTAAGCACTTAACAAATACCATAAAAGAATAGTCTTACAGAAGTTTGTTCTTTGTAAAAGACTGTGGCTATGACATAACCTTGGGGTTCTTTAATAAGGAAAAGAGATAGTATAGGTGGCTTTGTTCAATATTTGCATTTTCCATTCTAGAATCTTGAATGACAGTTTAACAGGATTGAAGCAATTGGCCCAGAGATCCACAGTGCTCTTGCCCTGGCTAACTTTCACGTCCTACAGAATCATTTGCTGCATGAACGAAGAGATAGTCTCTCCTGTATCTGAATGGAACCCTGAGAGATGAGTCTGTACCTCTCGACTATGAGCTCCTTGTGGGTAGGGACCTTGTCCACTGATTCATATTGTACTCTCCCAAGTGCTTAATACAGTGTTCTGCATGCAAGTGAGAAGCAGCATCACCTAGTGTAAAGAGCGTGGGCCTGGGAGTCAGAGGACCTGGGTTCTATTCCTAGCTCTGCCACTTGTCTGCTGTGTAACCTTGGGCAAGTCACTTAATTTCTCTGGGTCTTAGTTACCTCATTCCTTAAAATGGGGATTAAAGCTGTAAACCCCATGAGGGACATGGACTGTGTCAATCCAATCTGATTATCTTGTATCTACCCCATCGTTTAGTACAGTGCCTGTCACACAGTAAGCACTGAACAAATACCATAAAAATTGTTCAGTAAATACCAATGATCGATTGCTATCCTAAGAGAGAGGAGCAGATATCATGGATAGGAGATTGGATAGGGGTGACACATTTTTGCTCCCATTTTATGGCCCTGATTCTGCATCCCCCTCTGATGTACCTAGTGGGAGTTGAGAGGGAGGGGTTATTATCAAGAAGTGATACCTTATGTTCTTCCTATTCTGTCATAGGCTTGGGACCCTCTTGGCATGTCTGTTGCTCTTTTAAAAAAATCTATCCCCAGATGGGTGTCAACTCACTGCAGGAAAGGGAGTATGCTTCCAAACCTAGTGTGTGCCTCTTTCCCTGCCTTGAGTGATGCATCTTTTCCCCCTCTAGTAAACCATTATGAGCTGCTCATCCATGAGATTATCCAAAGCCCTCTTAAAACTGCTTATATTTTCAGCTTGAAAAACTTTGTGGTAACAAATTCCATATGCTTTTGCATATGCTGGGCAAAGAAGTGTTTCCTTTTGTTTGTTTTGAAACTATAAACTTCAAGCTTCAATGTGTGGTTCCTGATTTAGGTTGCCAGATATAAGGTTTGCCTATTTTTGGGTCACTTCCCTGAATTTCATATTCAGTAGCCATTATATGCTGTATACACCCAGATGTCTGCAGGCTATATTCAGCATCGCTGTTGAACTCACTCTCATTAGAAGTATGTGTCTGTAAATTTTTGCATCATTTTTCTTTTCCAAAAATGAAACTCTTCAGACATACAACTGTGAAAATCAGAATCTCTTTTTAGAGTTTTTAGTATTATCCCTTTTTATACACTGTATTAACTAGGAAAAAGTAATTTTTGTTGGATAGACATTCTTAAATCTTTACTTTGGCTACTCAGTTGTATACTTGTTATTGATTCTTAAAATATTGTGAAGAGAATCACAATATTGAATTTACATTTTTTTTAGTTTTTTATTTTATGTATACATATTCTAAATATCCCCATTCTCTCACTAAAATGCAGATTTTTATACTCTACAATTACATTTAGATACACTTGTGTATGCATCTCGTAATTTTCTTTGAAGTCTTTGCCATGTTCTTCATCTAGCTGTTTTGGGGAGAAGAATGTGGAATCACAGTCTCTGAAGTTCTTTGATTAAAAGGCTTGATTCTCATCTGTTCAGGATAATTTTCATGTCTTCCTTTCTGTAGTCAGTGGGATGCCAAAACAAAGTTGCCATATCATTCCGGGGAGGAAGGATGGGGAGGGAGAAGAAAGATTAAGGGAGCCTGGGGGCATGTGGTGGGCTGAGGAGGTTGTTGATGCCATAAATAATGGCATGACATTGCCTCTGGGTAACTAAATTGTTCCACTGCAGCTTGAGTGGAGGCTGAACTAGACAAGTTTAAAGTTGGGAGGGGATCACTGAACCAGTGCCCTGAGATAGTTTTTCTGGATCAGAAGTGAACATCCAGAAATGGAAATCGATATCATTATTGGTTGTCCATTCTCAGTCAATTAGTGATATTTATTGAGCGCTTATTGTTGCAGAGTGCTACATTAAGCACTTGGGAAAGTAGAAGTTCTTCAGCACTATCCCTTATTCCTGAATTATCCCTTTCAGACTCTCCATTATATTATTATTGGGATTACTCCTTCTACTTTTAGAGTGAGCAGATAATAAAGATGTCACAGATACAATAGAGTTGCAAGAAATGACCTCAATCAATAAATTGTAAATCAGTAGTATTTTATTGAGCACCTACATTGTGCAGAGCACTGGACTTAAGGCTTGGGTGAATACAGTAGGGCAATCTCCATCCTCAAGGAGTTTATAATCTAAAGTAAAATTTATAATTTAATGGTTGTTCAATTTGAAAATGAAGTTTCAAAGATACCCTAACACCATGTCCATTTTTATACCCAGACCACGTGTCTTCAAATTGCCACTTATTCATTTTCCTAATATATGTGGGAAGCTACATGGCATAGTGGAAAGAGCATAGGCCGGGAATCAGAGGATTCTAATGCTGGATCTGCCACTTAATTGCTCGGTGACTTTGGGCAAGTAACTTCTCTGTACTTCAATTTCCTCATTTGTAAACTGAGGACTTCTTCTCTTTTCCGTTTAGATTATGAGCTCTGTGTGGGAAGGGGACAGTGTCTGAACTGATTATCGTGTATCTCCCCCAGTGCTTAGTACAGTGTTTGACACACAGTATGCACTTAACGAAGGCCACTGTTGTTATATACACACTAAACTTTAAAATAGTTTTTTTTAAAAGACAACATCTGTGGGAAAAGCAGATGAAGGTATAGCAGCACTTGCTACTGCTGCAAAAGGTGGATAGAGACATTATTTTCAGTGGTCAAGGACTGGCACCCCTAAGCTTGCTGCGGATCATTGTGGGACCAGGTGAAGGAGTGTGGATGGTTCTGTGCAAACCATCATCACTCCTGAAAAAACAACTGTCATGTGACCTACTGATGATGGGATACCTGAATCCTGTGTCTTTAAAGAAAAGACCTATATAAGTAGGCAGCTCGGGATATTTGCTCATTTGATTGCAGATGAGTACCTAGCAACAATGTATCTGAGCCATTTTGGGACCTTCTGCTTATCTCTAATGAGGGAGGGGCTAACATTGGCTGCTTTACCAATCTCAAACCCAGTGAACCTCTGTTTGCCATATGGATAGGATCTTACTGTCATTATCTTCAAAGATGAAGAGCAGCTACATATACATATATATATACTTAGAGAGAGAGATAGATTTGTTTGTGACATGTCAATGAATGCAAGCCAAATATGGGCTTCAGAGTAGATAAGGTCAGCTAGTCCAAGAAGTGCTCATCATGACGTTATAAAATTACTCTTAGGAAGCACTCTAGCATCCATTTTTCTGGATGTTTAACAAAATACTTTGGCAGTCTCATTTTATTTTTAACTCTGAAAATTATGACATTCTATAAATTAAAAAGGGAAATATGACACTTATAGGGGAAATAACTGTAAATTTGGGTTTTATGATGACCCATTTACACTTCAACTGACAAGATTAATATAATCCTTGTCTTTAGTTGACAGCAACATAAAAATGGAATAAAATCATCAGCAGCAAGTGAATTTCTAGTATTCCTTCCAGCCACCAGGAGTAACCTGGAGAGAGTACTGGGAGGTGACTGGCAGAGGTTACTGGGTCCCTGGAGCTCCTATGCTGCTGTCTGCTTGAATGAACCAGATCATGATGTCTCTGGATTGGGCTCAGTCCTGAGCCGGAGAATTGGCATATTGTAATTCAGCCAAATAAAATGTATCCAGTCTTTTCCAGTCCATTATCAGAGATAACATAGATAGAAGTATCTAACTAGCTACACATTTTAACAATTGACTAGAGCCTATTTCCTTAAAAAATAGAAAAATGCAAAGATAAATTTCTCCCTTTGTTGCAACAATTCAATTAAGCATACTTATTTTGATGTGTATGTATCTGTAATTCTATTTATTTATATTGATGCCTATTTACTTGTTTTGATTTCTGCCTCCCCACTTCTAGACTGTAAGCCCGATCTGGGCAGTCTGGGCAGTTTAAGCCCGGTCTCTCTTTATTGCTGAATTGTACTTCCCAAATGCTTAGTACAGTGCTCTGCACACTTTAAGTGCTCAATGAATACAATTGAATGAATGGTTATTGAGTGCTCACTGTGTGTAGAGCACTGAACTAAATGCTTGGGAGAGTACAGTACAACAGAATGGGTAGACACCTTCCCTTGCACTTGGATTTTCACCCTTCATTTACCCTTCCTTCAGTCCCGCAGCATTTATGTATATATCCATAATTTATTCATGTTAATATCTGTCTTCCCATCTAGAATGAAAGCTTGCTGTGGACAAGGAATGTGTCTGTTATATTGTTGGGTTGAACTCTCCCAAGTGCTTAGTGCAGTGTCCTGCACACAGGAAGTGCTCAATAAATACGACTGATTGAACTGACAAGATTTGTTGAGAGAGTGTCGAATGAGAGAGATGAGTTGAGGCTAACACTAAGGTTATGGACTTGTGAGACATGGAGGATGTTGGTGCTGTCTACAGTGAAGGGAAATTCAGGAGGAGGACAGGGTTTGGGTGGGAAGATGAGTTCTGTTTTAGACATGTTAAGTTTGAGGTGTTCGTGGGACATCCAAGTAGAGTTGTTCTGAAGGCAGAAGAACAGTGCGACTGCAGAGAAGAGAGATCAGGGCTGGAGATGTAGCAGTGGGAATCATCTGCATTGAAACTTTGGAAGTGAATTCATTCATTCATTCAATCAAATTTATGTGAGTAGGTTAGTTGGAGAATAGATGGGGACCCACAACTAAGCCTTGAGGGAATCCTACAATTAGAGGGTGGGAGGCAGTGGAGGAGCCCACGAAAAAGATTGAGAATAGGAGAAGAACCTGGAGAGGACTGTGTAAGAGAAGCCAAGGTCAGATAATGTTTCCAGGACAAGGAGTGGTCGACAATGTTGAAGGCAGTTGAGGATTTGAAGTAGAGGTCATTTGATTTGCCATGAAAGAGATCATTGGTGAACTTTGAGAGGTTATATATTCAATATACTTAGTGTGGAGAAAGAACCTACAAGATCTGAAATAATTTGGAGAAGCAGTGTGTCCAAGTGGATAGAACACAGGCCTGGGAGTCAGAAGGACCAGGGTCCTAATCCCGGCTCTGCCACTTGTCTGCTGTGTGACCTTGGGCAAATCACTTCACTTCTTTGGGCCTCAGTTACCTTATCTGTAAAATGAGGATTGAGACTGTGAGCCCCATGTAGAATATGGACTGTGTCCATCCTGATTAGCTTGTATCTACCCCAGGGTTTAGTACAGTGCCTGGCACATAGTAAGCACTTAACACACACCAAAAAAAATATATATTCATATATATATATATCCATTCTAGAAGAATTGTCACAGCTGCTAATAAATATTTCTTTGGTGATTAAAATGTGATTGGCCTAATACTTATAAGAAGTATAATATTGGGAAACAGGAACACAGAGTTGAAACTAATTGCAGCCAAATGAAAACTATCTTTCAGTGCTTTTGAGACAAATGAAAGGAATAATATTATATTTTACTAAAACATTAATTATTAAAATCTGAAAAATATATTTTTATGTGCCAGAGTAGATAATAAATCAGTATAACATGCACCTATCTATTAAATCTGTACATTTTGGTACCCTTTAAAGCTATAAACAAAGTTTCTGCCATGCTAAATGTTTTCAGTTAAAATTTGAGATAGGAGTAAAATCAATTTAAAATTTACTTTTTAAATGGTTAGGTGTAACCTGATACAAAAAAGAAGATGTAACAAAGTATTTTAACCACAGAACTAAATCCATGGTCTTCTTAAGGATATTTATAATCAATCCTTTACAACATCAGGATGACACTTCACAGGCTATAATTAGCAAAAATCCTTTGATAATTAATGTAGATGTCAAGAAGAACACTATCACACTGTTATTCAAGTACCCTGTTGCTGCTGGGTGGCACCCAGTAATAGCATTTCTGAGATTTTTTTTAAGTAATTTAAAAATCCATAAATATCTTACATGCTGTCTTCTGGGTGCTTGAAAAGTAGACAATCCAGAGCTAAGTGATTACAGACTCTTTTATGGATCTACAATCTCATCTATGATTCTGCTGAATCTTTTTCCATCAGGCAATATGCCAAGTAAATATTCATAAATTAATTTCTTCATTTGTTGGAAATCTGGGTAATGGCTTCCCATAGTCCCTTCCCTAAAGAAGGCCTTTTCCTCCTGTTGTAATTTTTTTTTTGTGGTGGGTCTAAGAAAGGAATAATTCTTGTTCTTTATTATGTGCAGAGCATTGAACTCAGCTCTTTGGAAAGAATAATAGAACAATTGGAAGGAACATGTCCTATTGGAAAGGGCCTGGGAGTCAGATAACCTGGGTTCTAATCCCGACTCTGCCACTTATCTGCTGTGTGCCCTTGTGCGAGTCATTTAATTTTCTGTTCCTCAGTACCTCATCTGTAAAATGGGGATTAAGACTGTGAGGTCCACATGGTATGTATACAGTGTATAACCTGATTATCTTCTATCTACCCCATGCTTAGTATAGTGCCTGGCACATAGTAAGTGCTCTACAAATACTATTTAAAAACAAAGGAAAAAAACCCATGGAGACACTTACAATCACTAGAGGCAGATAGACACAAATTATTTACAATTAGTGGAACCAAGAAGAAAAGTAAAGATACAACAGGAACAATAGGAGTAAAGGAAGAAATATGAATGAATAATTAAGTAGAATGCATAGCTCTGTATGTGCTAAGGCTGGCTGTATATACGTAAGGGTGGTTGTCCGGATGACAGGACCTAAAATGACAGAATTTAATCAGGGAATACTTCTTGAGAGAGGTGGGATTTCAGGAGGGCTTTGAAGCTGCAAAAAAGTAGTGGTTTAGTAAATTTGAAGGGGGAGGGAGTTTCAGGCAGGAGGAAAGGGGGAACCAAAGGGTCTGATGTGGGAGAGGCAAGTGATACAGAAGATGAATGACAATGGATTCTTTCTTCTGGCATTGACCTCACCTTCTGCTTGAAAGTTTGTCTCTATGGAGTGGGAAGTATATGGGGGCAGGGAAAATGGGAAGGGGAGTTATGCAGCATTTATTACCTTTTAAAAGTTATCCCTGTTAGTGGAGTGAAAATACTCTGTCTTGCATTCTGCCAAAATCCATAGTGGCCTTTTGGATTATGTTTCCTCCATTCCTGTCTAGTCCTATATCCCTGTATAATGTATTGCCTAGGTAATTGACTGTGATAGCAACTTTAAGTTCTGTCTTGCCAATGAATAATAATAATGATGGTATTTGTTAAGCACTTGCTATGTGCCAAGCACTGTTCTAAGTACCAAGGTAGATACAAGGTAATCAGGTTGTCCCACATGGGGCTTACAGTCTTAATCCTCATTTTACAGATGAGGTAACTGAGGCAGAGAGAAGTTAAGAGGCATGCCCAAAGTCACACAGCTGACAAGTGACAAAGCAGGATTAGAACCCATGACCTCTGACTCCCAAGCCTGTGCTCTTTTCACTATGCCATGCTGCTTCTCATTAACTTCTCTGTGCCTCAGTTACCTCATCTGGAAAATGGGGATTAATTGTGAGCCTCACTTGGGACAACCTGATTACCCTGTATCTACCCCAGAGCTTAGAACAGTGTTCTGCACATAATAAGCGCTTAACAAATACCAACATTATTATTATTATTAATCACTAATTAAAAGTTAGTTGGTATTTGTAGTTTCCCAGGTGTAGATTGGCACTTAACTTTGGTTTTCTTCAGATTTATTGTCAGTTCATGATGCTGTACTGAGTTTGCCTAATAATTTGCATGTCTTTTGGGGTTTAAGGCCCTAATAATCATAATTGTGGTATTTTAAGTGCTTACTATGTGGCAAGCACTGTATTAGGTGCTGGAGTAGGTACAAGATGATCAGATAGGAAACAGTTCCTATCCCACATGGGGCTTACAGTCTTAAAGGGGAAGGCGAACAAGTATTGAATTCTCATTTTACAGACGAGAAAGTAAAGAGAAGCTAAGTGAATTGTCCAAGGTCACATAGCAGGCAAATGGTAGAGTCAGCATCAGAACCCAGGTCCTCTGACTCCCAAACCTGTGCTCTTTCCACTAGGGCACACTATTTCTCTAGGCAGATTAATCTGTAGGCATTAATTCCTGAACCACTGCCTCAGGGGCTTTTGATTCTACTTGTGGCCTGTTAATGTGGAAACATTTTCAGGTGGCTCCAAAGCAGATTCTGATTCCTACTTGCAGAGAAGTAATGTGGCCTAGTGAAAGGAGCATGAGCCTGGGAGTCAGAAGTCCAGGGTTCTAATCCCAGCAATGCTACTTGCCTGCTGTGTGACCCTGAGCTAGTTGCTTCACTTCTCTGGGCCTCAGTTTATTCCTCTGTAAAATGGGGATTCAATACCTGTCCTCCCTCCTATTAAGCCTGTGAGTCCCATGTGGTACAGGGACTGTGTCTGACCTGATAAACCTGTATATACCCCAGCTCTGAGAACAGTGCTTGACACATAGTAAGCGCTTAACAAATGCCATAATTATTATCATCCTTTGTTACTTCTTCAGTCCAGCAGGACAGAATAGGTGGAATAGGACAGTGGCTGGACTTCCTCCCACACTATCTTATGACAGTGATGGGGAGAAGTCAGAAAGGTTATTTTCAACTCTGACTCTACCATCTATACTATGAAGTACCTTAAGTTTCCGGTGAATTTCTCAATATGGTCAAATTTACTTAGCACATTGATGGTATTAAGTGCTTTATTTAAGGTGAAGAAACCAGTATAGATATCAGGGGGAGGGGTCTTCTGCACTTTTCCTGTATCTGTTGTATTGCAAATATCAAGTCTGCTGTGCTGTTTTTTTCTCCAGAAGCCCCATTGCAAGCACAGTTAACTATGTTCTTTAGTTGTCTGTCCAGAAAGATTCTGGCTACAATCTTGCCTGTAATGGAAAGCAGGGGGATTCCTTGGTGGTTTTATATGGTTATCCCTCTCCCTGTTCTTCTTGAAAACAATGATTATGGTGGCATCTTTGAAGTCTTGTGACATCTCTTCATTGTTCCATATGTTGAGGAAAAGCTTGTGCAATTATCTGAAGTTTTGGTTCCCTCCAGGCTCATAGATTCCTTTGGGAATGATATCAGATTTGAGTGTTTTTTCCACCATTCGTGACTTTGACTGCAGCGGTTACTTCCTCAAAGTTAGAGCTGTGATCATGCCTTTGTATTTTTGTTGGTTTTCTTTGCTTGTAGTGACTGCTTCCCTGATGGTGCATGGCATGTTCAGGAGTTCATTATAGTGTTCCTGTTTGTGTAAGACTTTTTCCATCTATGAGAAGGTGATTCTAGATTCTATTTGCATTCTTCAGTGGTGCCAGAATGACCAGTGATTTTTTCTTCCTCCAATTTCAGTGTTATGCCCCCATGGGCATTGAAATCTCCCATGAGAATCCATGTGTCAGATATTGGTGGTTTTGAGGTGAGCCTATTAGTATTGCAAATGGAAAAAAAATATGGGACTGAGAGACAGGAAACATGGGTTCTAGTCCTGGCTCCACTACTTGCCTGCTGTGTAGCCTTTAGCAAGTCACTTACCCACAATGAGCCTCAGTTTCCTCACCTGTAAAATGGGGATAAAATACCTGAACTTCCCATCTTTTACACTGGGAGCTCTGTATGGGAAAGACTGTGCCTGCCCCTATTAACTCTCTTTAACCCAGTGTAGAGACAGCATAGTTTACCATAATTATTAATCAATGTCAATATAAACTTTTTGAGTAAGATGTCATGATGTATTAGCTGAGCTATGTCAGTGCATAAAATAGATTAGCAGGCACTTTACTTCTAATCTTCAGTTAAATTGCCTGATGGGAGGGAAGGAATTTTTTGGGAGAAAATCTGTCCTGGCAAGGTTATATTTTCCAAACTTCATAACATAAATTCATCTTGTACTAGGGGGAAGTAGGTTGTTAGGAATTCCCATTTTGGGAAGAGAGAGATGGAGAGAGAGAGAACAATTGGTTGGCCAATAAATCGGCCACCTGGAACTCCATTACCAGAGGATCAAGGTTCACCAAGTCTCGAAAGAAGGATAAGTGCCAATCTCTGTGGACAGGGTAGCTCTAGCCAAAACATCCTGAATGTATTGATTTAAAGATAGTGGTTTATAAGACAGAATTGCATGAAGGGATTCCTCTCAAATACTTGCCTAAAAGCCAGGTCTGGAATTGGAGTATCTTGAACTGTTCTCAGCTGGGATATAAGACCCAGTTAATGGTACCTGAGGTTTTGTTCAACAAAACCTCAGTCTTGTTGATGGTTTAGATGTTAGCTTTTTTTAAGGGTCTGGTGAAGGGTGGTACTTCCTCAATAACGCAGATAGCATCTGCTGCGGAAGCTGTTGCTGATTCATTCAATCATATTTATTGAGCCCTTACTGTGTGCAAAGCACTGTACTAAGTGCTTGGGAGAGTACAATACAACAACAGACATAGTCCCTGCCCATAATGAGCTCACAGTCTAGAGCTGATAGTGGTGATAGATCCAGTCAGCTCCCTTTTGGTAGCACAAACACAGGTCAGTAATCCAAATCATAAATCAAAATCACTGAGTGAAGCTGATTTTGACTTCAGACTTCAATGGATAAAAAGTCTCCAAGTTTGGAGGCCACTCTTGGAGATAACTTAGTTAAAAACCTGTGCCTAGAAAATATTTAAATTTAGAAACAGTTGATGAGACACAAGTGAAGTGTCTTGGAAGATTCCACAGAGGAAACCAGCAGGGATATGTCAGGCATGTCACTTTCCACTTCCAAAAGCTTCTTCAGATTTATTAGGGGCTATAATTTCCTGTTCTCCAGGAGGAACTGTTATAAACTGGATATGCAGTACTAAAGAAATATGGCTTATGTTAGGGTGCTACAGACAGCCTCTGACATTCAGGAAGCCTCCTTAGGCTCAGATGAGGAGTGTAGTGGAACAAAAAAGAAAAAGACCAAAGAGATATTCTTCACTACTGCTGCTGAAGAGAAGTAAGAGTTGAAAAAGGTCACAAAAAGTTGTACCTGAATTTTTATTTAGCCAAAGCCACAAGAGGTGAAGAGCAATTTCTTTACTCTTAGCAAAAAATTCTGCATGTAATTTTAACATTTTAATGGTATTTAAACACTATGTGCCAGGCACTGCACTAATTCCCAGGGTAGATAGAAGATAATTGAGTTGGGCACAGTCCCACATGGGGCTCACAGATTTGATCCCCATTTTACAGATGAGGTACCTGAGGCACAGAGAAGTTGAATGAGTTGCTCAAAGTCACCCAGCAGGCAAGCGGCAGAGCTGGAATTATAACTCAGGTCCTCTGACTCCCAGGTCCTTTCTCATTCCACTAGGCTGTGCTGCATCTCAACACATTGCTTCTAAGATCATATAATATATAAATGCTTAGTACAGTGCTCTGCATATAATACACACTCAAGAAATACCACTGATTGATGAAATTGCACCTGGTAGCCTTCAAGGTTTTTAAGGTGTTATTTTGCAAGCCATTAATTTCTTTCAAACTTATTTAGGAATATTAGACTGCTAATCCTCATTTCCTGGCTGGACTAAGACTCCTATCATCCCAGGGCAGAAGAAGCCTTTTAGACTTCTCTATGCTAAAGTTTGCCCTCTCTCCAGCATGGACATCCTTGAGAAGCAGCATGGCTCAGTGGAAAGAGCACGGGCTTTGGAGTCAGAGGTCATGGGTTCGAATCCAGGCTCTGCCACTTGTCAGCTGTGTGACTGTGGGCAAGTCACTTAACTTCTCTGTGCCTCAGTTACCTCATCTGTAAAATGGGGATTAAGACTGTGAGCCCCACGTGGGACAACCTGATTCCCCTGTGTCTACCCCAGCGCTTAGAACAGTGTAGTGCTCTGCACATAGTAAGCGTTTAACAAATACCAACATTATTATTATCCTTGCTTTTGGGCCTATGCCCACCACCTTGATATTTCCAAGGTTCTTGTAGCTCAACATTGGTAACAAGATCAGTGGTTGAGGAAGGATGTTTGGATGGTGGCCCAGTGATAAAAGTGGTCTTGGCTCATTAGCTGATTGAGTAGGCATAACAATAGCTTTGTTATTAAGACACATTATATTTACAGTGTCTTTAGAGAAAGAAATAGATTTGCATATCAGTTGTGATCAAATTCCTTTTTCGGGCCTACAAAATCCTTTATCTAAGGCAAATTTACATAATAGGTGGGGCCAACCTTATAGGTATTTTGTGGGAATGCATGTTCAAGAGAGCTTGGAGGGAAAGAGTGCATATTTTTTCGTGTATATTCCTAGAAAACAACTCATTTTGGGGGTTCAAACCAGTTGATGCCAGTACAAAGAGCACTGGACAGAGAAGCAGGTGATCTAAACTTTAGTCCGAGTTCTGCCACTGATTTGCTTTGTGACTTTGAGGAAGTTACCTGATCTCTTTGTGCTTCATTTATCCCATCTGTAAAGTGGTGATAATGATTTACAGTCCTTGCATCCCTACAGTCTGTTCTCCCTTTGAAGTACAGGTGGAGTTGAGAGGTGATAAAAGAAGAGTAACAATATAAGAGCAACAAGAGTTCAACTTCTGAATTGAGAAGTGGTGTGGCCTAGTATAAAGAGCACAGTCCCAGGAGTCCCAGGAACACTTGCCTCCTGGGTGACCTTGGGCAAGTCATTTGACTTCTCAGTTTCCTCATCTATAAAATAGGGATGAAACACCTGTTCTCCCTGCTTGCTGCTTATACTGTGAGCCTCATGTGGAACTGTGTCAGACCTGACTATCTTGTATCTACCAGCATAGCATAGTGGATAGAGCAGGGGACTGGGAGTCAGAAGGTCATGGGTTCTAATCCCAGATCTGCCACTTATCTGCTGTGACCTTGGGCAAGTCACTTCACTTCTCTATGCCTCAGTTACCTCATCTGTAAAATGGGGATTAAGACTATGAGCCCCGGGTGGCACAGGGACTGTGTCCAACCCAACTTGCTTGTATCCAGCTCAGTGCTTAGTACAATGCCTGGAACATAATAAGCGCATAACAAATACCATAATTATGTTATATTGTTATATGGTACTCTACCAAGTCCTTAGTACAGTGCTCTCCACACAGTAAATGCTCAATAAATATGATTGATAGTGCTTGGCACGTAGTAAGCCCTTAACAAATACCATTATTAGGGAAAAAGAGCTTCCCTTCACACCCTCCTTTAAATTTTTGTTGGAACCAAGTTTATAGTACTAATAGAAAATTGTTAAAAGAGGGGTGTGGCAGCTGGTGGGATTTTCTCCAATTCCTAAGTGCCTCCTATGCTTTCTCTAAGGCATTTAAGGTAAGTGAGCAGATTTGGGAGAGCTCAGAATGGGCCAGGGAGTAAAAAGTAGGAAATACAGAAAGATAGATTGCTAGAGGTATGCAGATATGGACCCCTTACGTCACCTCGACTTACTCCCTCTGCTCTTTCCCCCACCAGCCCCAGCCCCACAGCACTTATGTATACATGTATATATCTATGATTCTACTTATATTGATGCCTGTTTACTTTTGATGTCTGTCTTCCCCCATCCCCTCCTCTGGATTATAAGGTCACTGTGGGCAGGGATTGCCTCTATTGCTGAATTGTACTTTCCAAGTACAGTGCTCTGCACCCAGCTCAATAGATATGATTGAAGGAAAGAATGAATGAGAGAGACAAGGAAAAGACAGAGAAAGAGGGTAGAAAAAAGAGGAGGAATGGGGGGAGAAGAGACATGGGGGAGGGAGACAGAGAGCAAGGATGGCACATATTCAAATATTCTGATGTATACTGACACAGGTTCATAAACATACAAAGTCACATAGCCATGCAAATACCAAAAAAAATTCAAACCAAAACTTTAGCACCACTGCCTGGGATTTCCACAACTACTATATGTGAAGGACCTTCCAACAGGTCTCAATGGGCAATACTCTGGGTGGAGGTAGCAAGAGTGTGGTCATTGGTGGGAAATCATGCTGCCCACATCAGGGGCACAGTCCAAAGATTCCAGGGGCAGGAGACTTGGTAATCGCAAGCAGCTGTGGCGTCCAGTGGCTAGCATCAATTTTCAGTCAGTGATAGGAGTTTCTGAGGTGGTTTCTGACCTTACGGACAACTGCTATTACCTGCTGAGAATATCCAGTTTATCTCCACCTTCTCTTCTTCAGTGAGAGTAATAGCTATGGGGGAGTTTTGGTATGCCAACAAGCCACAGTCTTTAATGGGTCCCACTTTAGGCTTGTCGATAACATGCTACAGAACCCCCTACTTTGGATGGTCTTAATAATAATGGCATTTGTTAGGCACTTACTATGTGTACTGGGGCAGATACAGTACAATGCAATCAAATCAGAACTTATCTCTCCTGCTTGAGGCTCCCAGTCTGGAGAGGGAGACAAATGGTCAAATAAATTGCAGATAGGGGAGATGGGAGAGTATAAAGATATGTTCCTAAGTCCTGTGGGGCTGAGGATGGGGTGAATATCAAGTGTTTAAGGGGTACAGATCCAAGTGCAAAAGTGACACAGAAGGGAGAGTGGCTAGGGGAAATTTCCAGATGAGGAAACTGAGTCACAGGGAAGTTAAGTGACTTACCCATGTTACACAGCAGGGAAGTGGAGGAGGCCAGGTTTAGAATCCAGGTTTTCTGCTTCCCAGTCATTCATTCAATAATATTTATTGTGCACTTACTGTGTTCAGAGTACTGTACTAAGTGCTTGGAAAGTGGATTTTAGCAATAGAGACGATCCCTGCCCACACCAGGATTACAGTCCTATGCACTTCCCACTGAGCCCTATGCTGCTTATGGTCCTGCCCAAATGGGATTTCTGGTTATCTTTATTTAGGGGAACTGTTAGGAGCCAAACATTGGAAGCAGTGTTTACATGAGCCTCTTTCCTGCTGCCCAACTCTGGCTTTGTGTCCTTTACACAATAGGCTGTGGAGAAGGAGGAACAGAGCTTGATGTGAGGATAAAATGAGATAACAAAAACTAGTAATGGCTCACATGTTTGGGACTTAAAATGTCAGGGTGTACCAAATTTGCAAGCTTTCAAGAATGCTTGTAGTATATTGAGTTGAAAGAATTTTCCAGAGGATGGGATTCATATTCTGATACTAGTTTCCAAATTACTTGTTGCAGTCTTGAGTATTGCATACAACTCTGCAAAATTCATCAGTGCATAGAATTACCTGATATAATGCCCTAAAGGCACCTCACTTCTAAACAGTTCTACTAATTCATTGAATTGTATTTATTGAGCTCTTACTTTCTTTCAGCTCCTCAGGTTGCTGCTCATTCTGGTGCCACTGTGACTTCTTTTCCCATATCCATGTTAAGAATTGTGGTATTTGAGAAATGCCTATCTGATGGGTTTTTTTTCCACTAGTATTCTGTATATCAGTGTGATCCAAAAAATAAGCATACAACTCACAAGCTGCCTTCTGTAGCAAATCTTACAGTTCCTTCTTCCTACCCACCCATCCGTGAGATAGCCAGTGGTATTTGCTGAGTGCCTTCTGTGGGCAGAACACTGTGCTAAGCATTTGGGAAAGTAAAATGGTGGCGAAAGACATGTTCCGTCTCCTAAAGAAGTCAAAAACAAAACAAAAAAAGTTTCCATCCATACTGGTGGTTCAAGACACTGTTCCCTACACTTAGGCTGATAGATCTTGCATAAGCTTTTTGCTACAGTCTTCTCCATCTCAGGCCAACGGGTCCCTGAAAACAGAAGCTCACCACATCCCCTTCCCTTCCCTTTGAAACTTTAGATTAAAGAAAAATGCATCCGTGGTGGATCTTCACTGCCAATGATTTTAAGCATTAGGCACATTCTGCTTATTAAACAGACAAGATCAAATATCAGAGTGGTACAAAAGCATTTTTGATAAACATTTGTGTTAACATTTAAGGACTTAAGTGCCACCCTTAGGCTTCTGGCAAGCTTCCAGAGAAGCCCCTGGTGTTGTGAAGTTTGTGCAGTCTCAGTATAATGTTTCATCTTGTTAGGGAAAAAGCCATTATAACCTGGAGCTAGTAAGATATTACGTTAAAGCTTGCTTAGATTTAAATTCTTCTTCCAGTCAATAATGCCTTTGTTCAGGCCACCAGCAGCATCTGCTCCATTTGATGTTTTCTTTATGTTCATGTTGGATTTGATAGGTGAGCTTTGATCCAGATGAAAATTTGAAAGTCATTCTCTTCAGCTCCATACTTTCAAGGTCTCAGATGAATTGTAAAACCAAATAAAAATCCAAATAAGAAAAAACACTTCCCACATGCTCATTTAAATACACACACAATTCTGTTTTCAAGATGCATTTGGGCTATAACATGATTAGGAAATAAGGGATTATTCTTCTGACAGTCGAGCCTATTTAGACTTGGCATGGCATGTTGTCAGCAAAACTGCTGTGCGTGGCTTCTTAATGGGGGAGTACTGTAAAGTGAATTTTTTTTTAACACGAGATTTTTACAAGAACACAAACTTCACATTACCTGGGTGTATGGTTTTTACTGTATACGTATATTTATACATATATTCCTCCTCTCCTTGAGGGAGTGAACACCCACCCTCCTCAGATCTGACAATTACTCTCCCCCCTTCAAAACATTATTGAAGGCACATCTCTTCCAAGAGGTCTTCCCTGACTAAGCTGCCATTTTCCTCTTCTCTTGCTCCCTTCTGCCCTGATTTGCTCCCTTTATTCATTCCTTCCCAAAGCCCCACAGCACTTATGTACATAGGGTAATTTATTTATATTAATGTCTCTCTCCCCCTCTAGACTGTAAGCTTGTTGTGGGCAGGGAATGTGTTTGTTTATTGTTATATCGTACTCTCCCAAGTGCTTAATACAGTGATCTGCACCTAGTAAATATGAATGAATCAAATTAATGAATAGTCCAAAATTTAAGCAGAAATTGTAAACAATAAAAGGATATAAGGCATCTACATATGTTCAACCAATCTCCTGAAAGACTGTGAGCTCTATGTGGGACAGGGATGGTGTCCAACTTGATTATCTTGTATCTACAGCAGTTAATACCATGTCTGGCATATAGTGAGTGCTTAACACATGCCATTATTAAAAAAAATATATAAAAAGCAAAGCACACTTTTATTAGAATCCTGGTCCCACTAGATCATGCTGCTCTCCAAAATGTTCTGCAAACTCCACATAGTGCCTGCCACTTGGACATTTTATAATAATAATGGTGATGATGATGATGGTATTTAAGTGCTTACTATGTGTCAAGCACTGTTGTAAGTGCTGGGGTAGATTTAGGATAATCAGGTTGGACACAGTCCCTGTCCCACATGAGGCTCAGTCTTAATCCCCGTTTTACAGATGAGGTGAGGCACAGAAAAGTTAAGTGACTTGCCTGAGGTCACACAGCAGACAAGTGGCAGGTCCTTCTGACTCCTAGACCCATGCTCTATCTACAAAGCCCACTAATGACTCTCCATTGCCAAGTCAATCAAATTGAATTTTCTCTATCAACTGTCCCAGTTCCAACTCTCTGACTTTGTACCTCAGTCTTATCTCTGGTTCTCGGTCAAGCACCCCTTCTTGTAACCAGGGCTAATATAAAGCACTGGTGGACCCATAACAGGGGTGGTCCTGGGAACTGCTAGACAAATATTCATCTCCCTGGTCTGTGCGCATACCCAGAACTCTGCATGTACCCTACCCTTCCTGGGCCTGTTTTAGCTAGATTCAGAGGCCACAGTGGAACTAAAGGTAGGGCTAGGAGGATGGTGGTAGTTGTCAGGATGTCATATGTGTCAAGATGAACTATTTGAATAATTGAACATTGTGCAGTTGAATACATGTATGTGCGTAAGTGCTGAGGCTAGGAAGAAAATACCCAAGTGATGAGAGTGACTGTTGGGTTAAAGTGATTTGGGGTGTTGGGAATTAAATGGCAAAGTCTTTTTTGAGGAGATGGCATTTTTGGAAGACTTTTAAAGTTTCCATTATATTTATGTTCTATTCATTTTTAGTGTAATTTTGGCTAAATTCCTAAGAAATGCCAGCTACCTACCTCAACCCAGCCTTGGACACGTGGCCATGTAGCTTTGTACAGCCTTGAGGGCATGCCCAGGTCATGGTTATATGTAGCGTCTGTACTGTAGGACTTGGGAGGGTGGAGGTGAACACGAGAAGCAGTGTGCCTAGTGGATAGAGCATGGGCCTGGGAGTCAGAAGGAACTGGGTTCTAACCCCGACTCTGCCACTTATCTGCTGTGTGTCCTTGGTCAAGTTACTTAACTTCTCTGTGCCTGTTACCTCATCTCTAAAATGAGGTTTAAGACTGTGAGCCCCATGTGAGACTCTGTCCAGCTGGTTAATTTATATCTACCCCAACACTTAAAACATTGCCTGGCAAAAGTAAGCACTTAACAAATACCATTAAAAAAAAATTCTTCCTCTGTCTCTAGATCTGTGAACATACTGCATCCTTCTATCCTCCTGAAAAATGAGGAGGTGATGGGCTTTTAATTAATAGCATGTAGGTAGGTCTCTAAGGTTCCTACATTTTATATATTGATTCTCTCCCTGTCTCGCTTGCTCTCTCTCCCTCTCTCTCTCTTTTCCCGTTTCAAAAGAGTAAATGTAAATAAAGAGCATTTTCAAATACTCAAAGAAATATCATGAAGTAGGCTTAATCATTCTTAAATTCAGCATTTTAGATAAATCTAAAAAACTTTCCATGCTTGAGATTAGGATATATAAGGATCAAGATGTGCAATTTTTTTTTATGTGAATTGTTCAAATTTATATTTGAGCCTTGATTCCGACTCTTTTTTTATTCTAGACTCAAATTCAACAGTTTCTTCTGTTTTTCCCCCCCTCTGATCTTTCATGTACAAAACTCAAAATGGAGTTTTTGCAAAACTCAAAGCAGTCCAGGTTTTGTGTCTTCTTTCTTACCCGAAACAAATCCAGTTATTGAATCAAATTCCCCAAACAGAGACATCAGATTACCATTTTAAGAGGTTCTCAGAACTTCTGCCTATTGTCTTCAAATGATGTAAATGGAGATAAAGTAGTAATAGAAAGTATTTCTCCACCCTTTCAAAATGTATGTAATTGGCCTGTGGTTTCTCTTTCATCTTGTACTTGAAAAGTTCCTTTTTCCTTTTCCTAACTAGGCCAGGCTCAGAAATCAAGCAACCAATCGTTTCATAGATATATCAATCAATAAATTATATTTATTGAGTGCTTACTATGTGCAGAACACTGTACTGAGTGCTTGGGAAAGCACCATATAGCAGAATTAGTAGGCACGTTTCCAGCCCACAATGATCTTACAGTCTAGAGGGGGACACAGACATTAATATGAATAATATATTCATTAGATATTCGGAGTGTGATGTTGATGGGGTGGGTCATTGAGAACAGTGGACAAGCTTCAGTAGTCCTGAGACCTCGGGACCAAGACCATGTGCAAAGGTCATAATTACATTACTCATGGCTTGTGCAGCATCACTCCCACTTTCTCATTCCTGCTGATCAAGCACCCCTGGGGCATGAATTACAACTTGAGAGTAGGTGGGCAGGGGCACAGCATGTTCAGTGTGCACACATTTTTTTCATGTGCAGGCAAAGTGATGGCAGCAGTGTGCTCTAGGGCAATGACCCAGCTTAGGATTGCTTTATGCAATACCCATTTTTTATATCTTCTCCCTACTATTTAGTCAGAAATAATAATGTTGATATTTGTTAAATGCTTACTATGTGCAGAGCACTGTTCTAAACTGGGGTAGATAGAGGGTAATCAGGTTGTCCCACATGAGGCTCACAGTCTTAATACCCATTTTACAGATGAGGTAACTGAGGCACAGAGAGGTTGTGACTTGCCCACAGTCACACAGCTGACAAGTGGCAGAGCAGGGATTCAAACCCATGACCTCTTATTCCCAAACCCATGCTCTTTCCACTGAGCCAAGCGGCTTCTCTAATCTAATCTAATTGGCTGTTCAGTTTGCTTCTCAGAAATAATCCTGTTTGAAGCATTAGTACTATAGAAATCAAGTCATTCTTTGTGGCCTGGAATTTGAGGTCTAAGTCAAGAAAAAGCTTCACTGCTTGATTCTACTCAGCAGGACAAAAATATGAAGAGCTCCCATAAGAAGAATTTAATTACCTTTGGGATGATTGAGAATGTTTACATATATGTACACTGACTGCAGTGAGTAAAGAGAACATACAAATTCAAAAAATGGCAATAGAGCACAAGATTTGATATATAGCTGGAAAAAGCCACTTATTAATATGTGTAATCCTAATTATTTGGCTCCTGTTGCTAATATTTAAAATGTTCCCATTTTTGCCATGAATTCTTTAAAATATCTTATTAATCCCACTAAAAGTATTTTAAAATAGTGTTTCATAAGTAACAATTTTTGTTTTAGCAATTTTGTCAGCATTGAGAGGTAACAGCAGACACACCAGTTTGTCATGCAAATATTATTATTATTATTTCTGACAAGTTATTACTAGATGCAAAGCATTGTTTTAAGTGCTATTGATTCAGGCATAATCAATTACCCATGGGGAACCCATAATTTAGATAGGGGGGGACTGATGCCAGGCACCTGTGGAAAGAAATAGGGGTAATTACAACAAAATCAAGAAATAAACAAAAAAGTTATGACTGAGGTCATTACTGCTAAGTGGAACGGTTTTCAAGCTCTTCACTATTGTGGCAGGGCAATAGCTAACCTGGCAGTCACAACTTCCCATCACATTCAAAATTTACTTCCCTCTTCCACCTGTCATTGCTGGAGAAGCTTCTGCCCCAGATTCTGCCTACCCTTCTTTTCCAGGATAGGTCTTTATACCAGTAATGGCAGTTGGTGGAGGAGTATTCTTCTCTACTGACCTTGGAGCAGCTCCAGGTTCTGTGGGTGAATCCCAAACCTCTGGTTTTCTTGGTCCTGCAGGAAGGTTAATCAGGCTGCTTGCTAGGCAGCAGAAGTTGTAGAAACATCAGGATACTAAGAGGTGGTGAGGCAGTAGTGTGGTCTAATGGAAAGAACATGGTCCTCGGAGTCAGAAGACCTGGGTTCTTTCTAATCCCTGCTCTGCCACTTTCCAGCTATGTGACCTTGGACAAGTCTGTTCTGTTCTGTGCCTCAGTTTCTTCACCTGTAAAATGGGGATCATTTGGTTAGACTGTAAGCCCGTCAAACAGCAGGGACTGTCTCTATCTGTTGCCGACTTGTTCATTCCAAGCGCTTAGTACAGTGCTCTGCACAAAGTAAGTGCTCAATAAATACTATTGAATGAATGAATGAATGAGTTTGAGCTCCATGTGGGACAGGGACTATGTCTGACCTAATTATTTTCCTTCTACTACAGTTCATGGCATATAGTAAGTGTTTAATAAATATGATTCTCCTTATTATCATTGAGAGACAGTATGAAAATGTCAGGTGATATATATTTTTCTTATGGGAGATCTTCTTCCTTCCTCCTGCTTTCAGAACATCTCTGTTAGAATATCCTACTGATACCTCAAACATAATGCATCAAAAAAAATAAACTCATCTTCCCACTGAAGTCCTATCATCCCCACAACTTCCCCATCGCTGTAGGTACCATCACTGTTCCTTCTGCTTCACAAGCCCATAACTTTGGCATTATCCTTGACATATGTCTCTCATTCAACCATCATAATCAGACTGTCACCAAAAGCTACTGGTTCTACCTTCACAACATATAATAATAAAAATTATGGGATTTAAGTGCTTATTATGTGACACATACTGTACTAAGGTCTAGGGTAGATAAAAGATAATCAGGTCCCCCAGGGGCTCACAATCTATGTAGGAGGGAGGATTCAACCCGGCGGCTCTGGCCGGCCGGCCCGGTGGTTTCCTTCAAAACCCTACTGAGAGCTCACCTCCTCCAAGAGGCCTTCCGACTGAGCTTCCCCTTTTCCCTCTGCTCACTCTCTGCTCCCCCTCTGCCCTCCCTCCGCGCTCTGCTCCCTCCCCCCTCCTCCCCTTCACCTTCCCTCAGCTAAGCCCCCTTTCCCCCCTTCTCTGCTCCTCCCCCTCTCTCTTCCCCTCCCCTCAGCACTGTGCTCATTTGTATATATTTTTATTACCCTATTTATTTTGTTAATGAGGTGTACATCCCCTTGATTCTATTTATCGTGCTTAAGTTGTCTTGTTTTTGTCCATCTATCTCCCCCGATTAGACTGTAAGCCTGTCAATGGGCAGGGATTGTGTCTATCTGTTGCTCTGCACATAGTAAGCACTCAATATTATTGAATGAATGAATGAATGAATGAATGAATGAATGAATGAGCACAGGTATTGAATCCCTATTTTACAGATAAGGGAACTGAGGAACAGAGAAGTTAAGTGACTTGCCCAAGGTCACATGGCAAGTAAGTGATGGTCAGGATTAGAACCCAGGTCTTCTGACTCATGGGCCCAGACTCTTTGCACTAGGCCACACTGCCTCTTCCTCTCCATCCAAACTGCTGCCACACTCATCCAAGCACTTATATCCCACCTTGACTTCTGCATCAGCCTCCTTGCTGACCTTTTTGCCTCTATTCTCTCCAGTGTCCAGCCCGTTCTTCACTCTGCTGCATGGATCATTTTTCTAAGAAAAAACCAAAACACATTTAGGCCACATCTCTCCTCTACTCAAAAACTTCCATTGTTTGCTCATCCATCAATCAGTGGTAATTACTGAGCAATTACTGTGTGCAGAGCATTCATTCAATAGTATTTATTGAGCGCTTACTATGTGCAGAGCACTGTACTAAGTGTTTGGAATGTACAAATCGGCAACAGATAGAGCACTGTACCAAGCGCTTGGGAGAATGCAATCCAATAGAATTTGTAGACACATTCCCTGCCCACCAGAAACTTACATTTTAGAGGGGGAGTCAGACATTGAAATAAATTATGGGTATATGCATAAGCACTGAGTGCGGGGTAAATATCAAGTCCTTAAAGGGTACAGATCCAAGTGTGTAGGCAACAAAGTAGGAACAGGGAGTATTTCCACATCAAACAGAAATTCCTTACCATCAACTTTCAGGCAATCAGCTCTCCCCTTCCTACCTTACCTAGCTGATCTACTACAACCCAGCCTGCTCACTTCATTGTAACTCCAACCTACTCTCTGTACCTCACCTCACATCTCTTCTTTGAGAAGCAGCATGTTGTAGTGGATAGAGCATGGGCCTGGAAGTCAGAATGTCATGAGTTCTAATTCTGGCTCTACCACTTTTCTGCTGTTTGATCTTGGGCAAATCACTTCACTTCTCTGTGCCTCAGTTACCTCATCTGTAAAATGGGGTTGAGGCTGTGAACCCCACATGAGACAGGGACTTCCTTTAAACACCCTAAATTACAGGGGAATTTTGGGGGATCCAATCTCCTAATCTCAAGTTCAACAAGGGCTGGTAGCTGGTTATTCAGAGAGGTTTCTCAGGCTACTTTTTTTTTTTAATATGGTATTTGTTAAGCTCTTACTACTTGCCAGGCACTGTACTAAGGGTTGGGGTAGATGTAAGATGATCAGTCCTTGTCCCACATGGGGCTCACAGTCTTAATCCCCATTTTATAGATGAGGTAACTAAGGCCCAGAGAAGTTGTGACTTGTCCAAGGTCACACAGCATACAAGTGGTGGGGCTGGAATTAGAACCCAGTTCCTTTTGAGTCCCAGGCCCATGCATTATCCACTAGACCATGCTGCTGCTTCTGCTTCTATTCCCTCAGTGATGCTTCTCTTCAGCGAACTAGGGTCTGGCACTTCTCTGCATAGATCCTGACACAGGGATTAATGATGACTGGTTTTTATTAGTGCCTGGTAGCGTAATATTTCTTGTTCAAGTTAAAAATGAACAAAAGTCTAATTTCAAACTGTCTCACTTAATGAGGAGTTAGCCTCTCCTCTCCTCTATTGTTCCAGAACCCTCTTTATCTCCCTGCAATAGGTCCTGGTATCTCCCAGACTGAAGTTATCCTAAGAGAAGCAGTGTGGCTCAGTGGAAAAAGCACGGGCTTTGGAGTCTGAGGTCATGGGTTCGAATCCTGGCTCTACCACTTGTCAGCTGTGTGACTGTGGGCAAGTCACTTAACTTCTCTATGCCTCAGTTACCTCATCTGTAAAATGGGGATTACGACTGTGAGCCCCACGTGGGACAACCTGATTCCCTTGTGTCTCCCCCAGCGCTTAGAACAGTGCTCTGCACGTAGTAAGTGCTTAACAAATACCAACATTACTTATTATTATTAGAAAATTCACTCAGCTTGCCACTTCCTTAATGGTTTCTTCCTTTAGGATTCCCAATGGGAGGCCTGATTCCATGTGGACCCAGTTTCTTGCCCTCTTTTAAATCATGTCTGCCCTCCAACTCCCTGTTATCCAGTCCAGTCCCCTTTTCCTAAGTTTCTTCTCTGATTAGCTTTTCCCTTAATGGTCCAGATTTCCATGGCCCGAGGCCCGTGTGGGACAGGGACTGTGTCTGACCTGATGATCTTGTATCTACCCCAGTGCTTATTACAGTGCTTGACACATAGTAAGAGCATAACAAATATTATTATTATTATCATCACTGAGGGCAGGGACCATATCTTTAACTTACATTGTAGGTTCTCAAGTGCTTGGCATAATGCTCTGTATACAGTAGGTGCTTGATGGATTGATTGGTGGTTTCAGCAGTGGAACAAACCAAGATAGGCCAGTTCAACTAGGGCTATCATGAGAGTCAGCACCACTTGGATGCAAGTGGTGGCCCAGTGAGGGTGAAAGTGATGGTGGCTCTAAGGGCAACCCTGGATCAACTGGCTTATCCTGGGTCAGACAGCTAGAGCTGCTGCCAGTGCTTCATCCTGGATGGTACAGTGACAGTGGAAGACGGCAACAGTGATGGCAGTGCTGGTGGCAGTGAGTTGTTCCTCTCCTCACTTCTCTTCTCTTTATACCCCCTTGCCCCCGCCATTTTTTCTCTATTCCCTTTGCCTCTGTCTTCTCTCTCTCTCTTTGTCTGTCTCTGTCTGTCTCTCTGTCTGTCTCTCTTCTCCCCACCCCCTTCTTTGCCTCACTTTATTCCTTCCTCTATCTTTTAGGTCCTGAACCTTCGAGGCCCCGCCTACGGCCTCTTTAGTCTCCGGGAATTTTCTGTAAAAGCAGTATCCAAAGAGGGTTCTTCTGGAGTCCAGCATAAATCCAGAATATGAGCCTCTTGGGCCATGTCAAGATAGTAAAAAACCAAAAGCTCACAGGCTAGGCTTGAACTGTCTCCTACAGTTTCCCATTTCAAGTGAGTGGACCCGGGACCACTGAACCAAAATTGCTCAGTGCCAAACTGGAAGTGCCTTCTGTGGGTTCACTTTGAACATGTCCCAGACCTCCCAGACATGTTTCTAGATTTTTTGGTTTCCTGGAGCAATTCTGTTTGGCACTCTTGTGGCTGCCGTTCCATGTTTGGGGCTGGGTCAACTGGACCAGCATTGGCAGAAGACGTTACTAGGCTGGTACTGCCATGAGTAGGGATTGAGATAAACTCCTTGAGGGCAGGATCGTGTCTTCCAACTCTGTTGTATTGCTCTTAGTACAGTGCTGTTCACTCAAAAAGTGGGTGATCTGGACCAAAAATCCTCACAGTTTACCCACACAGCTTTTTGATCTAAACTTCCAGACTTGCTCACAGGCTACCAGGGAAGCAACATGGCCTAGTGGAAGGAGGTTGTAACTGGGAATCAGAGGGCCTGGGTTCTAATCCCAACTCTGCCACTTGTCTTCTGTGTGATCTTGGTCAAGTCACTTAACTTCTCGGTGCCTCAGTTACCTCATCTGTAAAATGGGGATTAAATTCTACTCCCTCCTACTTAAAATGTGAGTCCTGTGTGGGGCAGAGACTGTGTCCAACTTTATTATCTTGTATCTACTCCACCTCTTAGTACGTGCATGGAACATAGTAAACACTTAACGAGTACCATAATTATTATTATTACCCCTCTCTTCTTCCTCCTGCCCCCTGATATGCCCCCACTTGGATGGTGAGTTCTTTATGGACAAGGACAGCATCTTTGTGCAACTTAAATGTAACGTCCTCAGCACTTAATAGACTATACAGTACTCATTAATATTTATTGTTCATGAAGATTGCTTCACCATTACTTCCTTGAGCAACATTACATGCATTTTATCTGTAACTCCTTCCCCCCACCCCACATTACTATTTCAAAAGGTCAGTGAATAGTCCAGGAAACGGATTTTATTTTCAAAATCAATATTCCACCCCATAACAAGGGAGTCTCAGTTATTTTGCAAAAGAAGAAATACTAGGATCATATTCATAAATATGGTTTTTTTTTTAATTTCCAGTAAAGCACTGGAACTCTTCTCAACAGACTGTGGCCGCATGTTTGGCCACATGGTTGCCTATCAACCTCCGCTCCAAACAAAAACTCCTCACTCTAGGCTTCAAGGCTCTACGTCACCTTGCCCCTTCCCACCTCTCCTCCCTTCTCTCTTTCTACTGCCCACCCCGCACGCTCCGCTCCTCTGCCGCCCACCTCCTCACCGTCCCTCGGTCTCGCCTATCCCGCCGTCAATCCCTGGGCCACGTCCTCCCGCGGTCCTGGAACGCCCTACCTCCTCACCTCCGCCAAACTAATTCTCTTCCCCTCTTCAAAACCCTACTTAAAACTCACCTCCTCCAAGAGGCCTTCCCAGACTGAGCTCCCCTTCTCCCTCTACTCCCTCTACCACCCCCCCTTCACCTCTCCGCAGCTTAACGCTCTTTTCCCCCATTTCCCTCTGCTCCTCCCCCCTCCCTTCCCATCCCCTCAGCACTGTACTCGTCTGCTCAACTGTATATATTTTCATTACCCTATTTATTTTGTTAATGAAATGTACATCGCCTTGATTCTATTTAGTTGCCATTGTTTTTACGAGATGTTCTTCCCCTTGACTCTATTTATTGCCATTGTTCTTGTCTGTCTGTCTCCCCCGATTAGACTGTAAGCCCGTCAAACGGCAGGGACTGTCTCTATCTGTTGCCAACTTGTTCATTCCAAGCGCTTAGTACAGTGCTCTGCACATAGTAAGCGCTCAGTAAATGCTATTGAATGTTTGCCGAAATTTTTTTTTTTGTCTTTGACTTGCATTAAATAACTTGTGCCGGGATATGAATGACAGAAGACCTTAGTGATACAGAGAAGGTTCTTAAGGCCATGAAGGACACACACCCATAACCTGATTAGTCAATCTTAGAGAAGATAAAGTTCTTTTTTTTTTAAGAAAAGGAAAGCTATGAGACTAAATAACAATGGAATTTTTTTTTCCTGTGGAAGAGCTGTGCATCACATTTGATTTCTGCCTGTGAAATATTGTTGATTTGTTAAAAAAAGTGCAAGACTCTTGGGCAAAAGCCAGTGTATATTTTTATGCAGCTCAAAGATGGTTTTCATAGCAATTGAACTTTAGGTTGCTATTCAGAATAAGACTTTATAATTTTTCCCTATTAATGTGTTAAAAGGTCTTAAAGTCTAAAATTTTTTCAGACCTGCCAGAAAGTCATATTTTCCATCATCGTGGCTACAGCTAGAGAGGAAATGAACATCTGGCTATTCAATATTTAGATAATTACATATTCTCGGTACATCATACATATATAATTATATTTTCATTCTGTTTACCTTTTTTGGTTTAAAAGTCCTGAAGTCTGAACTTCTAAAGAAGTTGGGAAAAGCAACGGAAGTCAAACAAGCCTGGATTATAGCAATTAGTTGACTGTCTTAAAATCTATGAGAGGATCTGTACACAAAGAAAAACTCAATGTTCCAAGCACTGTGGGTAGCAAGTGCCACATTGCAAAAAGAAATAATCTTCAAGCAATCATATTTATCGAGCACTTACTGTGTACAGAGCACTTTACTAAGCATTTGGGAGAGTACAATAATAATATCAGACACAGTCCTTGCCCACAGTGAGCCTTCACATGTACATGATGTGAAAGGAATTGTCAGTCATATGCACTGGTCTTATCAGCTATACTTGCACACACTGAAAGAAATCCCAGCATTAGTGTCATCTTCAAACCCAAAGGACAGCTATTTTAAATATATCTTCCTCTTTCTAAAAGCATCAGGTACTTAGAAAGAGGACAGTTGACAAAGAAGTAGGGATAGTGTTAACAATATTCCCCTGTCACATAATGAGAAGCAGTTTCACCAAGAAAGGCAAGGGAGAGAGAGGTTGGGAGAGAGAGCCAGAGAAAATAGCAGGGGACGGGGGATTGGGAGTAGAATGAGGCAGCAGGTAGGGAAGTTGCTTTAGATCAATCAATTAATTCTTTAGAATTTCTAAAAAAATGTCATTTTTAAGAAATTACTTGACTGTTACTTTTAAAACATCTCTTCTGCTCTCCCTGTTTACTGTTTCTCCATTTCAACTCACTATAAAGTAACTATGGTCCTATAAAACAGTATAAAAACCCTATAAAAAGTTCTGTCCAGTTTGCACTGAACATTGCTTTGATACTGTAACAATTGACTGTATTCCAGGACCTCACTGATTACCATTTGATATCAAGTATAGAGGTGGCATGTTAGAACTACTATAGGAGTAAGATGTCACATGTCTAAGTCTCCTGACCATAAAGTAGTTTTTTATGGTATTTGTTAAGCTTTTACTGTGTGCCAGACACTGTACTAAGCACTGAGATAGATACACGATTATTTGGTTGGACACAGTCCATGTCCCACATGGGCCTCATAGTCTTAATCTCCATTTCACAGATGAGGTGACTTGGGCACAGAGATGTGAAGTGACTTCCCCAAGGTCACACAGAAGACAAGTGGAGAGCCAGGGTTAAACACAAGTAATAATATAATAATCATAAATGATTATGGTATTGAAGCAGCATGACTCAGTGGAAAGAGCACAGGCTTGGGAGTCAGGTTGTGGGTTCTAATCCTGGCTCTGCCACTTGTCACCTGTGTGACTTTGGGCAAGTCACTTAACTTCTCTGTGCCTCAGTTGCCTCATCTGTAAAATGGAGATTAAGACTCTGAGCCCCACGTGGGACAACCTGATTACTCTGTATCTCCCCCAAAGCTTAGAGCAGTGCTTGGCACATTGTTTTGTCTTATGCTGTTGAGTCATCTCCGACCCATAGCGACACCATGGACACATCTCTCCCAGAGCACCCCGCCTCTACCTGCAATCGTTCTGGTAGTGTATCTATAGAGTTTTATTGATCAAAATTTGGAAGTGGTTTACCATTGCCTCCTCTCTCCCACACTGCTGCTATCCAGCACAGGGGAGTTTTGACTTGTAGCAGATTGCCTTCATTTTGCTAGCCACTGGCCAAGCTAGTAGTGGAATGGATATTCCTCTGCTTGACTCTCCCTCCTGTAGTCGAGACTAGTAGAGTACTGGAAATTCTCCAGGTGTGACCCTGAGAGGGGATGGCACATAGTAATCACTTAACAAATACCTTCATTATTATTAAGCACTTACTCAATGCCAAAGCACTGTTCTAAGCACTGGGGTAGATGCAAAGTAATCAGGTTGGACACAATCTCTGTCCTTCATGGGGCTCACAGTCTTAATCCCCATTTTTACAAATGAAGGAACTGAGCACAGAGAAGTTAACTAACTCACCCAAGGTCACAGCGCAGACAAGTGGCAAGGTGAGAGTTCAGGAGGGAGTTGACAATTGAGCTACGGTTTGACAACTCAAGGTGGGAGGAGTTTCAGGCAGAAGGAAGGTCATGAGCAAGGGTTTGGAGATGGGAGGTTGAGAATTAAGCAGAGTGAGCATGGGGGGAACGATGAATGCAAGCTGGAGTTTCTGCTTATTGCATAGAGAAATGGATAACCATGGAGGGTTTTGAGGAGTGGAGATATATTTGCATAAAGATGTTTGGGGGAAAAAAATCTAGACAGCAGAGTGAAGTATGGATTGTAGAGAAAAGAGGCTGGAGTCAGGGAGACCACTGAGGATGCCGATTCAATAGGTCTAGCTCGGTTGTGATGAGTAGCTGGATGAGGGTGTTGTGGTTGTTGTCTACATGATGAGGAAGGGATGATTCAGAAAATATTGTGGTGTCTTCTCTCGATCCCGCTGTACTCTCCAGCTCTTGGCCAGTGTGCCTGCTCTCATTCCTTCCCAAACTCCTGGAATAGGTTGCATGTGCCTGCTGCTTCCACTTTCTATCTTTCAACTTCTTGACCCACAGATCTGGTTCTGCCCCTTTGATTCCACTGACACTGCACTCTCCAAGTTCATCAGTGACCTCCTCCTCCTCACCAAATCTAGTGGGTTCTACTCCATCTTAATCCTGCTTACCTTCTCAGCTGCCTTGGACCCTGTGGACAACTCCCTCCTCTTGGTAATGCTATACACCAATACGATCCTCTCTGACTGCTCTTAGTCATTTTCACTGGCTTTTCCTTCTCTTGCTGCCCTCACCCCTGCCTCTTATGTGTGTCTCTCAAGGCTCAGTTCTGTATCCCCTTCTCTTTTTTCTTTATACTCACTCTCTTGGACAGCACATCCACTCCCATGGTAATGGAAGCGGATGACTATGAAGCAAACTTCGATGTGGATGACTCCCAAATATATATCATTAGCTCCAACTTTTCTCCTGAAGAGTTGTCAGAAAGGTAGGAAGAGAAGCAGGAAAGAGCCGTATCATTAAAACCAAGGTTAGATAGCATTTCATGGAGAAGGGAGGGCCAACATTATCAGAGAAGACTGAGGAGCATTAGGATAGAAACTCCTTACCATCGGATTCAGAGCACTCAATCAGCTTGCCCACACAGTTCGCTCCTCTAGAACCAGCTTGCTCAGTGTGCCCCAATTTCATCTATCTTGCCACCCACCCCTTTCCCGTATTCTCCCTCTGACCTAGAATCAACCATATTTATTGAGTGCTTACTGTGTGCAGAGCACTGTACTAAGTGCTTGGGTGGGGAGTACATTGTAATGGTATAACACACACATTCCCTTCCCACAGTGAGCTTACAGTCTAGAGAGGGAGACAGGTAATAATAATAAATTAGAAATATTTACATAAGTGCTGTGGGGGTTGGGGGGCAGGTGAATGAAGGGAGCAAGTCAGGGTGATGCAGAAGGGAGTGGGAGAAGAGGAAGTGATGTCTTAGGGGAGGCCTGTTGGAGAAGTGCCTTCGATAAGGCTTTGAAGGTGGGGAAGAATAATTGTAGGATACGAGGAGAGAGGGCATTCTGGGACAGAGGCAGGGTGTGGACAAGAGGTCAGTGATGAAATAGATGAGATCGAGGTACAGTGAATCGGTTGGCATTAGAGGAGCAAAGGTGCAAACTGGATTGTAGTAGGAGAATGGTGAAGTAGGAGGGAGCAAGGTGATTGAGTGCTTTAAAGCTGATGGCAAGGAATTTCTGTTTGATGTGGAGGGGGCTAGGAAACTATTGGAGGTTCTCAAGTCCCTCCTTCTTCATATACACCAGACCATCACTCTCCCTACCTTCAAAACCTAATTAAAATCATATCTCCTCCAAGAGGCCCTCCCCTGTCAATCCATCTTTACCTGACACCCTCTCCCTTCTTTGTCATCTATGCACTTGGATCCATACCATTTGGGAATTGATATTCACCCCAACTTCTGCCCCACAGAACTTTGTACATATACATAACATATTTTCTGCCTCGCCCTCTAGATTGTAGTATTGTCGGTGACAGGAAATGCGCCTACCAACTCTGTTGTGTTTTACTCTCCCAAGCACTTAATACAATGCTCTGCATACAATAAGTGCTCAATAATTATAATGCTGGTATTTGTTAAGCACTTACTATGTGCAGAGCACTGTTCTAAGCGCTGGGGTAGATACAGGTAATCAGGTTGTTCCACGTGGGGCTCACAGTCTTCATCCCCATTTGACAGATGAGGTAAATGAGGCACAGAGAAGTGAAGTGACTTGCCCACAGTCACACAGCAGAAAAGTGGCAGAGCTGGGATTCAAACCCATGACCTCTGATTCCCAAGCCCATGCTCTTTCCACTGAGCCGTGCTGCTTGCCATTGATCGATAGAATAGAACCCGTTCAATTTTTCTAGGTAAAAGTCATTAGTGTCTTTGGAGAGTGTGGTTTCAGTGGAGCCAGACTGTAGTGGGTAAAAAAGGGAGTTAGAGGAGAGGATGTGAAGGCAGGGGTTTGATCAAAAATGGAGACAGAGAGATGGGGCAAGAGCTGGAAGGTGCAGTGGGATCCAGGGAAGCTTTTTAATACAGGAGAGACCTAAGCATGTTTGAAGACACCGGGGAAGGAGCTGTCTGAATGGAAGTGGTTGACACTGGTGGAAGGAAGATGGGCTGAAGTGAGTATTTTTAGATATGAAATGTGGTTAATAGAGTAGATTTTTGAAAGCTGGTGGGAAACCTCTCCTTAAAGACTTATGAGAAGGATGACCAAGTGAATATACTGGTAGGAAGAAAGTGGGGGGAGCAGGGACTTTGCTTTGGATTCACAATTTGACCATAGCAAGTCTATTAGCAACACACTTGGCTGACTGGGGAAAGTGGTTCATATTTATTTCTCAAAACAAGTAAGTACTGGAAATTCCTCAATTTCCAATGTCTGCTTCAAGCCAGTGACAGAAGGAAATGACTCCATTTTAGAATTGCCAATTCCTTTGTCAAATAAACTTTATATCTTCATTTAATCACCATTATTTCTTATACTCACCTTACTGGTACTCACTTTTCAAGGAATTAATAGAGCTTGAAATGGTGATCATCTCTTTAGTGATTGGCTATTTAATATTCATACTTGGTAGCAGAGGTTCTAGTAAGAACTGCATTCTAGTGACCCCTTGTTAAGTCCCTCTCTAGACTGGTTTCTAACAACTCTTTTGTACTCTCCCAAGTGGTTAGTATGGTGCTCAGAACACAGAAAGCACTCAACTATGACTGACTGCTTGATGTGGGTACAAAGGTAACTATCTTCCTCTAAGCATTCAATGCAAATAATAGGTAGTGCTTGATTGATAGGGCTGCTATTCTTCACCTGTCCTGAACTGATGCCACTGCCTTCCATTTTCCTCAAGTCGATGAAATTGAACAGACAAGAAATCCCTCTGCAAGTCTACTGATTTAATTTTGAACCCTTCCAGAAATAAGATGAATGAGCAGATGAAGTAATGGGAGCTCACAAAGGTACCATTTTTTATTTACTCCAGAGACTGCAGAGACAGTAATACCACCAACCACAGGGTTCTAAGGTTAATAGGGACTTTAATTTTTCTCCTATTATGACCTTGTTAATTTTCAATATCTTTTTTTTCCCCATATCTGAGGGTCCCAGACACTGATGATGATTTGGAATAGATGATTCTAGCTGATAGTCATAGAGATCTCTTGTTCCCCAAAATAGCCCCATGAAGTGAATAGGGAATGACTTGGGGTACTGCTCAGGGCATTCCCCCTGCCTGGAATGCTTCCCCCCGCCCCTTCAAAAAACCATGTCCCTTTACTCCTTCAAAGCTCCTCCTTCCATGATGCCTTCCTTGAATAACCCCACTTGACTGATCTCTTCAGTTTTTCTGTAACACACATAAATATCTCTGTTAAATAAGTGTATCCGTAGTTCTCTTAAACAGTGGAGATTGCATTTTAGCAAAGCCCTGAGTTAAGGAAAGTTTTCATTGTAGTAATAATCACAATTTTGGTATTTGTTAAGCACTTACTATGTGCCTTGCACTGTACTAAGCACACTGGGAAGTAAACAAGATAATCAAATTGGACACTGTCTATCCCCCATGGGGCTCACAGTCTAGAGGAGAGGGACAACAGATACTGAATCTCCATTTTACAGATGAGGTGACTGAGGTACCAAGAAGTGAAGTGCTCTGCACATAGTAAGCGCTCAATAAATACTACTGAATGAATGAAGTGAATTGCCCAAGGTCACACAGCAGACCTGTGGTGGAGCCAGGGTTAGAAACAGGTCCTCTGACTCCCCGGTCAAGCTCTACTCACTAGGCCATGCTGCTTTTCAATAATCCACACCATCAGCACAGAGAAGCTTGCTGTGAAGCCACCATTCTTAACCCTCAGGTGTTCAGCCCAAGAGGGAGGAGTCTTGGGGCCTGGTTCAAAGAGACTGAAGGCATCAGTTCAGTTGTAGTATTCAATATGTTCAGCACCGCATCCATGTACACATGCACAGCTGTACATTTGCCTGAACTATTTCTTCCAATAGCACTTTGCTCTGAGTCCAATCGGGCTTTAAAGCGTTGATTCAGCTCTCCCCCTCCTACCTTACTACCCTGATCTCCTACTACAACCCTCTGCACACTTTGCTCCCCTAATGCCAACCTACTCACTGTACTACGATATCGTCTATCTTGCCACTGACCTCTCATCCTCATCCTGCCTCTGGCCTAGAATGCCCTCCCTCTTCATATCCAAGAGATGATCACTCTCCACACCCTCAAAGCCTTATTTGAGGGATGCAGTGTGGCGTAATGGCTAGAGCATGGGCCTGGAAGTCAGAAGGTCATTGGGTTCTAATCTTGGCTCTGCCACTTGTCTGCTGTGTGACCTAGAGCAAGTCACTTCACTTCTCTTTGCCTCAGTTCCCTCATCTGTAAAATGGGGATTGAGACTGTGAGCCCCATGTAGGACAGGAACTGTGTCCAACCCACTTTACTTGTATCCACCCCAGTGCTTAGTACAGTGCCTGGCACAAAGTAAGTGCTTAACAAATGCAATAATAATAATTATTAATTATTATTAAAAGCAGCATGGCCAAGTGGATAAAGCACTTGCCTGGTAGTAAGAAGGTTCTGGGTTCTAATTCTGGCTCCGCCACATGTCTTTTGTGTGACTTTGTGTAAATCACTTAACTTCTGTGGGCTTCAGTTACCTTATCTGTAAAATGGGGATTAAGAGTATGAGTCTCATGTGGGACAGGGACAGTATCCAACTTGCTTAACTTGTATCTACCCCAGCGCTTAGAACAGTGCTTGGCACATAGTAAGTACTTAACAAGCACCATTATTATTATTATTGCTATATCTGTAATTAATTTTAATTATTTTAATGTCTGTATTCCCCTCTAGACCATAAGCTTCTTGTGGGCATGGAATGTGTCCAACTCTGTTATAGTGTACTCTCTCAAGTGCTTAGTACAGTGCTCTGTACCTAGTACGTGCTCAATAAATACAGCTAATCAGTGGTGTTGGGGTTATAATCAATTCGTGGTGTTTAAATGAGACCTTATTGTTTACAGATTGCCCTACTAAGCATTTAGGTGAGTACAATTTAGTTAGTAGACAAGATTCCTGATCTCAAGGAATTTACAGTCTAGTAGGGGCTTGCAGAGGAACAACTGAGTATAAGGATATATATGTAAATATGTGTGTGGAGGTTGGGGGGAATGTGTATCTAACTGCTTAATGATGAGTCTCAATACATGAGGGAGGCAGTAGGAATGGAAAACAGGGTGGAGGGATGAAAGTTAGTCAGGGCCACTGACATTCTCACATTGCTGCCATTTGTATTCACACTGGGCCACCAAATGCAACATGACCTTTAGTCCAGAATCAGGCATCCTGTTCACATGAACAGTACAGCAAAGCTGGGATTTGGCAATGATGATAAAGTTATTTCAGTGGATACTATGTGACAAACACTCTTCTAAGCACTGGGGTAGATACAAGATAATCAGGTTGGATGCTGTCCCCATCCCACGTGGGATGCTCCCTTGCAAGAGAATATCCATATTATTAATTTTCTTCTCCCATTTAACTCATAAATTCTTCTACAGGTAGCATTGATAATCTTTTTCAAGTACCCTAAGATGTCTTGTGTATGTTGTACATGTCTCAGCAAGGTGGAGCTCACAACTATAAACCATAAATTTGCCTTCATATAAATGTCCCCATCCTCAATCCTATGTTCCTTTCCATGTCTGAAGATTGTGAATGTTACATTTCTTAGCAACATCAGTTTTCTGTGATAGATGCATGGATTCCTATGTGTGAAAACATTTTGTGTTCCATTGTCATTCTTGAATCAAAATCATATTTACATAAAGATTTATTCTTGTGTTGTTTGTCATATGTTTGTGTTTAAAATGTGTAAAAAATAAATGGGGCATATGTTTAACATTTGTTTCTAGTCTAAGGTATCAGTGTTCTAGATGCTACAAAGCTTGTGAGTCTTTGCTATATAAAGAATTGATTTTTTTTTCCTTAACGGTATTTTAAGTTGGATTCAGTTATTTATGTTAAATATTCTTTGCTTGTGTTGGACTTTTCTTTATGTTGATTTTTGCTTCATTTTTTTCATTTACCATGCTGTTCAGTTTTTGGATGCCAGGAGAACAAAGGTTTGTCCACTATTTGCAAATCGTTTGTTTTGCTAAGCCAGTCTATCTCATTCTGTCTGTAGAAGTGTGTGTTTTCTTTTGCTTACTGATGCAGTAATCCTGTTTACTAAACTTGTTCATAGTGTTACGTGTGAAAAATACAGTTGTTGTTTGTATCCATTTGCAGTGAATGCTATGACATGCATTAAAATATAAGCATTTGCTATTGAACACAGAATAGATGCCAGAATATTTTTAGTCTATAAGGAACAATTTAGAAAACAAGGACTACTGAGTCTGCAAATTTTGTGGGCAAAATGACCCTGCATTTATGGAGATGTGTCACTCTTAACTCTCTCCACCACCTAATTTTAGTTCTTTAACACTTATTTTAGATTTACAATTTCACTGTAATCAGTACTAAAAAAGTGTCTTTGTGTATGTGTACATTTATATTTTCCTAAGGCATTTGAAAAGTATCATCAAAATATTTTTTCACCTTTCCATTCAGTATATTCTACTACTGAAGCCATTCAGCAAGATTTCATCACTGGTTTTATGAACTTTTGTAACTAACATTACATGTTCATAGTTTCTTAGAGGAAAAATGGCTTTGCACATCTTTATTGATTTTTGTTTCCTCCTCCTTCTCTCCTTGCCAACCCCCTTTGTTTCATTATAGCATCTGCAGCTAACAATACAAGCTCTTCAAGATGAACTTCGAACCCAGAGAGACCTTAATCATCTTCTTCAACAAGAAAGTGGAAACCGAGGTGCTGAACATTTTACCATTGAGCTAACAGAGGAGAATTTTAGAAGGCTCCAAGCAGAACATGATCGTCAGGCTAAAGAACTGTTCCTTTTGCGGAAAACTCTTGAAGAGATGGAGTTGAGGATTGAAACCCAAAAGCAGACACTCAGTGCCCGAGACGAATCTATTAAAAAGCTTCTAGAAATGTTGCAAAGTAAAGGCTTGCCATCCAAAGGCACGGAAGATGACAATGAAAGGACTCGAAGGATGGCAGAGGCTGAATCTCAGGTTAACCATTTAGAAGTGATTCTAGACCAGAAAGAAAAAGAAAACATCCATCTTAGAGAGGTAAGTATTCCATTATAAATTCTAAAAGGCTTTAACTGTATAGTGGTATTGTCAGTATGTTTCCACAGGTGTGACGGTGGTAGTTTCCTACTCTTTTCCTATATATATATATATATATATATATATATATATATTTCATAATATGCACATCTCTCTATCAGCTTGACAGGAGATTGTTTCTTTAACAATTTTCTTTAACAATATTCTTATTCAGTTATTAGAGAAGCAGCATGGCTCAGTGGAAAGAGCCTGGGCTTGGGAGTCAGAGGTCATGGGTTTGAATCCCCGCTCTGCCACTTGTCAGCTGTGTGACTGTGGGCAAGTCACTTCACTTCTCTGGGCCTCAGTTCCCTCATCTGTAAAATGGGGATGAAGACTGTGAGCCTCACGTGGGACAACCTGATTACCCTGTATCTACCCCAGTGCTTAGAACAGTGCTCTGCACATAGTAAGCACTTAACAAATACCAACATTATTATTCAGTTCTCTTAGGTTTCTTTATTAATAACTCTTAGCACCTGATTGAAGCAAGAGTTTATTGTGATTGTTAAAGGAACTGCTGCAGGTAGTGATAGTTTCAAAAGTCTTCATTATCAATCTTACTGCTGTAAAAGAATCAAATACATGGATAATAGGCAAAATTATATCCCAAACTATTTTCACAACTGAATTATTGTGGAAGAAAGAGTATTTTCTAGAAAAATTGACAAATGAAACTAGGCCAGCTAATTTTGATTGTGTATTTTAATTCTCTATTTGTTCTTGCCTTAGCCAACTGTTCCAAAACACAATTAAACAATCTCCGTTATCCTCAGTACATCACTTAAATCAAGGCTTTCAAGTACTCTCTGGTAACCTTACAAGCACTCATTCTTGACAGTGTCTTTTACTATGCATTGTGAGATCTGAGGTATGGGATAACTCTTAATTCAGGATGCCTTAGAGTAAGAAATTGATAGGGTTCCTTGCCAGGACCCCAAAACAGATGTTCTGAATCAGATATCCTCTCTGAAAATCCTGTCTGACTGGGCCCAAGAGCCTCAAAGGCCTTGAGTCTTAAGGTTCAGGTTAGGCCAGGCCCCAGCCGAATTCATTCTCCTTCAGCCTTTTACCTTATTCCCAGAAGTGTAGGTAAGCACGAATGGTACAAAATGGAGCCCCAGTATAACGATAAGTACTGGTGTGCTCATTCCTGCTTGATTAATTCCCAAATAGTTGTGGGTTGTGGTTTTTTTTGTGGGAGGATGTTGGAGAGGGAGGTGCGATTTGTACCAAGCCACCTGGATAGGGACTCTCCTGACTGGGCTGCTCCTGGCAGGCAAAGAGTCAACTTGACCTTGACATGGGACTCCATCTACCAATGTGCCAGGTAGCCAGTTGGCCACCAGCCGCTCCATCTGTTCCCTCAGCAAGCTGGCATAGCTCTGGGCTGGGTGCAGGAGCAGTTCCTAGTGGGATTTACAATCCTGCTACTCCACCTCTTTCAGCTTCTGGCCAAAGGATCTGTGGGAGCTCCATTTTTCTCTTACCTCCTCTGGTGGAGTGACCCAGAATAGATCTCGCCACGGCTACAGTTTTAAATACTTGTCTCACTGTCCTCCTGCTCCATGCATCTTTTCGAAAATGCCTTGACGCCCCATCCTATTACAGTAAGAGTGCACTTTTATTCATTCATTCATGCATTCATTCATTCATTCAATAGTATTTATTGAGTGCTTACTATGTGCAGAGCACTGTACTAAGCGCTTGGAATGTACAAACCGGTAACAGATAGAGACAGTCCCTGCCCTTTGACGGGCTTACAGTCTAATCGGGGGAGACAGACAAAGACAATAGCACCTCTGCTTATTTATGGGGTTGTAGGCTACAGAGAAAGACTGCAGCATGATAGCTGGCTTGCAACACTGAATGTGGAAAGAGCACGAGCTTGGGAGTTAGAGGACGTGGGTTCTAATTCTGGCTCTGCCATTTATCTGCTGTGTGACCTTGGGCAAGCCACTTCACTTCTCTGTGCCTCAATTACCTCATCTGTAAAATGGGGACTAAGACCGTGAGCCCCATGTGCGACAACCTGATTACCTTGTATCTATCTCAGCACTTAGAGCAGTGCTTGGCACATAGTAAGTGCTTAACAATAAATGCTATTGATGTCTATATCTACTGATGTCTATCTACTTGTTGTCTGTGTCCCACTTCTAGACTGTGAGCCCGTTGTTGGGTAGGTATTGTCTCTATCTGTTGCCAAATTTTACTTTCCAAGCTCTTAGTACAGTGCTCTGCACATAGTAAGCGCTCAATAAATACAACTGAATGAATGAACAATACCATTATTATTATTATTATTATTATTATTATGTGTGATAGTCACACTTCACAGATGTTCCCTTGTCTGCAGGAACTCTAATTGACAGTAGTGCCTGGGTCAACACAGTATGTGTTGTGGTGTACCCTGCAAGGAAACCTGGATACATTTCCTATGCCTCTGTTCAGGTCAGATCCAATGGTAGGTGCCAGGGACTGGAAGCCAGCATTGAGTTAGATGTTGGCTTGGACTAAAGGGGGTTGGGACAGGTGGGAGTCTCAGAGTTCCAACCTGAGTAGGACTTCACACCCTCCCTGTACCTGGAAATCACTGCCACAGAACCTTCCAATGGATTTGAGCTAGTGTTCTAAAAATACTATTAGTGGGAAGTTCCTAGAAATTGTTGGTCATATGTCAACTACCGATGGCACAGAGGAGCGGCTGCCTCTCCACCCCTCCCGTCTCGGTGGCTTGGTGCCCCACTGTGGCAGCTGGGAACCTGGGAGGGAATGGGGTGCCTTGGCAGAGCGGCTGAGCTTGTGCTGAAGTGAGAGAATGAGAGGGAGGTAATCTGGGAGAAGAAAGATATTTTCCCCAGTTCTTCAGCCACCCCTGAAATAGCATCAGTTCAGGCACAGATGTGGGAATAGGGGTGCAAGGGTCTTAAGGAGGGACAGTGTGCAACCCCAGACTCCTACCCCACCAGACTGCCAACCAACACTGCTGGGAACTCCTGCCCCATCCAATCCCCTACTGTGCCATCCTGGACCTTCTCTCAAGACTTGTTGGACTGTAGATCTTCTATGTTGTTTTTATGGGGTTTTTTTTATTGTTTCATCTTTCTCTATATGTCTTTCCAAACCCCTCCTTTATCCTTAGATTTGGAGGCCCTGGATGGGTTAATTCTCACCCATATATCTTTTTTTTCCAGTGCTAGGTGCAGTCTTTTGATGATGATGGTATTTGTTAAGTGCTTATTAAGTGCCAAACACTGATCTAAGTGCTGGGGTAGACACAAGGTAATTAGGTTGTCCCACGTGGGGCTCACAGTCTTAATCCACATTTTACAGGTGAGGTAACTGAGGCACAGAGAAATTAAGTGACTTGTCCAAAGTGACAGAGCCAGGATTAGAACCCACAACCTCTGACTCCCAAGCCCGGACTCTTTCCACTAAGCCACACTGCTTCTCAGGCTTTTGCATACAGCAGGCATTTAATGCTTAGTATAGTGCTCTGCACATAGTAAGCACTCAATAAATACTATTGAATGAATATTACTACTATTACCCTGCTCCACATGTGAAAGCTCCTCTTCTGACTCTTTGAGCATCCTTCTAAAGTTGAATACTATAGAAACTGAAATGTTTCTAGGAGATCAACAAAGGATCCTCAACGTGCAGCCGTGTAACTTTGTTAATAGCAAGGGCTTATGTGCATTACCAACATCTTTCATGTATTTAGTTTCTTGGTTTTTCCTTTTTTGTCAGGTCTCCTGTTTTATTTTCTTCTTAATTGCACACTTTAACGGCTGCTTTTGTTATGCGTAGATGTGAACAAATAAAATAAGGAATAACCTTAGCTGATATTCATCTAAACTGGTGCAAAATGAACAACATTTTTCCTGAAGGCTGAATTTCTCAATGTTTGGGTTGAAATATTTGGGCAACTTTGGGCTAGGCTACTGCTCCAAAATCATTTTAAGTAAATTTATGACCTGTATCCAACCAGGAATATTAGAAGTTACCTAAAATGATCCCTTTTCCGTAATTAGCTAGATTTTGCTGGAATTTGGTATCAGTGATTCTGGAATGTTGTGGAATGGAGGTTTGCTTTTATTCTTGTGTTTGGGAAAGGGGTTGAGTTTCTAGAAAAGTGACAAACTACTTAGTAGATTGTAGATATGTAATAATCTGTTTTGATCCCAATAGCAAATGGATCACTTCAAAGAGAAACTGTCAAGTCTCCCTCCAAACCAGTTTCTGAAATATTGGCTCCGTTCTGAATAATATACATTTGAATAGCAAACTGTACAAAATAAAATATCAAAAAGAGCTCCATAAAAGTCCACTTGCATCCCAAGCTCTGTTTACTGAGACTCTGGATTTCATCTTCCACTTAGTTCTTTGTTACCATTCCTAAACTGCTAACCTGGGCCCAACTTCTATACTCCAGGCTGAAGGTCCTGCAGAGCTCTCAATGGAACAACAGGTTGGCTCTTTTTATGTTGTGAAAGGCCAGGTGCTCAGGAGCCTCAACTGGAGGTTTATTTTATGCCATGGAGTGCTGGGTTTGGCACTGAGAGCTCAGGAACCGGAGGGCTGAGCAACAGAGACTGTGGATTTCTTTGATGTAAAACGATTTCAAGTAAGTTTTACATGGATTGCCATTTTGTTTCACCTAATATTACAGCAGCTTTACTGCTGGATTAATTCTAGCCTCTTTTTTAACTGACTATACACTAATAAGTACCTAAATAACAAAGCAGATTTTGCTAGTTCCTCGGTGTTGGCTCATAATGGGAGCTTACTGTAGGAAAAAGAAAATCTTCATTCAATTGTATTTATTGAGCGCTTCCTGTGTGCAGAGTACTGTACTAAGCACATAGAGTACAATATAACCATAAACATACACATTCCCTGCCCACAATGAGTAACCAGGAAAATGACATGCTCATGTGAGCCAAAGTACTGGATGAGGTATCAGATAGAGTTGCTTAGTAGGATCCTCTAAATTGATTTGAATGACAGTTGTCTGGACAGGACAAGTTCTTATTAAATTCTAAGGCCTTTCTCATAGAATGATTTAGCATATCACCCAGTTGCAGTGATGCTCGAAGCCAAGTTACATTTGCCTTTCAGACCTAGCACGGTATAAACCACAGTAGTGTAGTGACCACATGGGGGTGCTGACTCCCAGCCTTACTGCTTCCAGATGGCAGATAATTTTTTTTTCTTTCAGAAGTAGATCAATGTACCGTTCCATTCCTGCTGATGTGTCTCACTTACTTGTGATGGAACAAACACATGTGAAAGAAAAAAAGAACCAGCAGCATGTAAAGAAAGACAGTGATTCTGGACTTGAGAAACTTTGCTCTTTTAGGAGAGCTCAAATAGATCCAGCAAAGCAGTGGAAGTGCTGTTCTAGTCATTGGCGTAATTTTTTGCCTTATGACTAAATGAATTTGTTTTGCATTAGGAGAGACTAGCACATATTTGGGGGCTCTGACCCACTACTTGGAAAAATGGCCAGTGGGATCAATCCTGTTTTCAGTCAGATTGATGGGAAGGAAGACAGTGACAGAGATGGCGGCAGTGAAGCAGTAGTCAGATACCATTGTTCTGCGGTGCAAAGGCCCTTGAATAAAACCAGACTCTGAGATCTAGTTGATATTCTTTGCTTTACAGTGGCACACAATGTAATGTAATAAAGTCATATGAACACCATTTGGAGGAAGTCAGCCCAATCTTGCCCAAATTCCCCCCGAGCACAGAGCATTTCTTCAGGGTATCCTGATCTCTTTCAAATGCTCCAGAGTTCTTGTGCTTCCTTCCCAGGTCCCTCTGAATATGGCAGTTGCTTCTGATGTGTAGAGCTCAGTGGCAGGAGATGGGGTGGAGGGAAGCTCGATGTTGAAACTACATGTACAGGACAAAAAGGTGTCCAATGCTGAATGCCAGACTGACATACCAGCCAAAAAACTAAGCTATTTGGTATGAAAGCAGATGACTGGAAACTTTCACTGCTTCTTTACCTTCACAGCACCATTCCTCTCCACCATTCTCCTGATCTCAGCTGTTGCAATTGCTCTTTTACAGTGCCCTTTTTGGTGTGGGGACACTACATGCATCTTTGGTATGTTAGAATCATTCAATAGTACTTATTGAGTGCCTACTCTGTGCAGAACACTGTACTAATAAATTACACTGTCTGGTCTTATGTCAATGAGTCATCTGTGACCCATAGCGACTCCATGGATACCTCTCTCCCAGAATGCCCCACCTCCATCTGCAATCGTTCTGGCAGGGTATCCATAGAGTTTTCTTTGTAAAAATATGGAAGTGGTTTACCATTGCCTTCTTCCATGCAGTTAACTTGAGTCTCCACCCTCGATTCTCACCCATGCCACTGCTGCCCAGCACAAGTGAGTTTTGACTCATAGCAGATTGCCTTCTACTCTCTAGCCACTGTCCAAGCTAGGAATGGTGTAGATATGCCTCTGCTTGACTCTCCCTCCCATAACTGAGACTCATAGAGTGCTAGAAACTCTCCAGGTGTGACCCTGATAGGGGAAATTACCCTGTACTGTAATTTATATTAATGTCTGTCTCCCCCTCTAGACTGTAAATTCGTTGTGGAAAAGGAATGTCTGTTTATTGTTATAGTGTACTCTGCCAAGTGCTTAATGTTTGGGTTGAAATATTTGGGCAACTTTGGGCTAGGCTACTGCTCCAAAATCATTTTAAGTAAATTTATGACCTGTATCCAACCAGGAATATTAGAAGTTACCTAAAATGATCCCTTTTCCGTAATTAGCTAGATTTTGCTGGAATTTGGTATCAGTGATTCTGGAATGTTGTGGAATGGAGGTTTGCTTTTACTGTACAGTAAACACTCAGTAAATACAATTGACTTACTAAGGGCTTGGGAGAGTACGGTAGAGTCAATAGAAATGATTGCTGTCCTCTTGGGGCAGGGAAGAGCTGAAGTCAAGACTCTGGTTCTAATCCTGGCTCTGCAATTGAACTGCTCTGTGACCTCAAGGCAAGTTACTTAACTTCTCTGTGACTCAGTTCCGTCATCTGCAAAATGGGAATTCAATATTCATTCATTCATTCAATTGTATTTATTGAACACTTACTGTATGCAGAGCACTGTTCTAATCACTCGGGAAAGTACAATACAGCAACAAAGAATGACATTCCCTGCCCACAATGAGCTCACAGTCTGGAGGGGGAAGATAGACATCAACACAAATAAACAGACATCAGTATAAATCAAATTACAGATATATACATAAATGCTGTGGGGCAGGGGGAGGGGGAAAGAGCAAAGGGAAGTCAGGATGACACAAAATGGAGTGGGAGATGAGGGAAAGTGGGACTTAGTCTGGGAAGGCCTCTTGGAGGAGATGTGTGTTCAGTAAGGCTTTGAAAGGGGGGGAAGAGTACTTTTCTGGCAGATTTGAGGGGGGAGGGCATTCCAGGCCTAAGGTAGGACATGGGCCAGGGGTCGATGTTGAGACAGGTGAGATCGAGGCACAGTGAGAAGGTTAGCACCGAAAGAGCAAAGTGTGCTGGCTGGGTTGTAGAAGGAGAGAAGTGAGATGAGGTAGGAGGGGCAAAGTGATGGAGTGCTTTAACCCAATGGTAAGGAGTTTTTGTTTGATACAGAGGTAGATAGGCAACCACTGGAGATTTTGTTCTGTTTTTCCTCTTAGACTATGAGCCCCATGTGGGACTTGATTACCTTGAGCGTACCCCAGGGTTTATTACAGTTCTTGTCACATAGTAACTGCTTACCAATACCACAGTTCTTACTATTATTATTAAGGAAGGCCTCAGCAGAACAGCATGGGAAGGGAAAAGTGAATGCTTCAGCTACCTGCGTGCGTGTGTATCTCTCTCTCTCTATCTCCAATGCCCTCTCCAGCCTCTGTCTCTTTTTTTCTGTTTCTACATTCTGTGTTGCTTGAATTTTTCCAAAATCCCCTAATCCACTTTTGTGCTCCCTTTGTTTTGACTTGGCAACCTCTGAAAATACTTGCTCTTCCTGAGTCCTTGAGGAAGACCCTCACTTTGAAATGGAACAGGTGGAGTACAGAGGAATAGTGCAAGCCTCATCAAGGATCAATTCAGGCTAGGTCTATCTCCCACTTTGGGGCTTAAGTTTATAGTCGAGAAGCAGTGTAGCCTAGTGGAAAGAGCACGAGTCAGAAGGCCTGGGTTTTAATCCCATCTCTGCCTCTTGCCACCTGTGTGACCTTGGGCAAGTCACTTAACATCTCTGTGGCTCAGTTTTCTCATCTGTTAAATGAGGATGAAATACTTTCCCCTGTGAGCTCCAAGAGGGATAGGGATGTCTGGCCTGGTTATCTTGTATCTATCCCCAGCACTTAGTACAGTGCATGGCAAAACATAAGCACTTAACAAATACCACAGTTGTTATGAGGAACACTTGAAAGAAAGGGGCAGAACCTTCTTTGGCTCAGCTAGTTAATAATAGCCCAACCACTAACACCTGCTCCAGGTGAGTTGCAAGCACAACCCCAACACTGAGATGTGGCAGGGAAGTACTCTTTAATGGAAAGCAAAATGGGAATAGAAGAGGAGAGTTTGACTTATTCCATAGCTGGGATTTTGGGAGGAGAACATTATAAAGATCGTGTTTTTGTATGGTGGAGAAACCTGAAAAAGTATATGGATTTAATTTAGGTTCAGTTTTAAGCTTCCTGTGGGTCCTGGGCAACTGCTCAGTTGGATCAGTTGTTGAAAAGGTGAATTCTAAGGACCATTTTGTGTCACCTGAAATAATTTTGTAGGTAGCATATTGCTCATGAGCTCCAGAGGGAATCCTGAAGGAAAACTTCCTTGTTTGCTGAACTCAGCAGCCTAAAGGATTCAGTACAGATTGCACTTCTCATTACTGATAGTCTGAATAATCAGTTGATAATTATTTGCAAATAGAGCTGGCATTTCTGACCATGGGATCTGTAACTGTAAATTGTAGTCATCCTGATCCACTGAAGAAATTAAATGTCTAAACAGCTTCATTTTTGATGCTGTTCCAGTATCTAACCTCCGGTTCCTGTAAGTATATTTAACTTTTAAAAATTAAAATTTGATTATTGAATTCTGAAAATCTCCTATTTGCCCCACCTTATACTGTTTCATATTTAAGTACTTTTGAATTAGCTTTTCATTCCAGATTAAATGAAATGATAAATTCCTGGCAAATACAATGTGACTTTGATATTTTCACTTTGGATTACCTTCTTTCTGTTAAATATGTAGAATTGACTTTAATGGTGATCTATATGGGTACTTACCTAAATTGATATGTAAATTGATTTTTCTGAGCTCTTAAAATTCCATTAATATCCTTTATTTTATTCATTCTGACAGACTATGAAATTAATTCAGTTCTATTAGAAAAATCATTTTCAATTACTGTAATTTTCAACAATACTTATAAATTTAAAGTTCATGCTAGTTTGAAATGCTTCAAGCTCTATCTCACTGAACTATTGATTTTAATAAGTGTGATATACTGGATTTTACTGTAACAATGACAGGTGAATCTCCCAGAAATTGTTCAACTGAGATCACTATTAGAATGATGAAGAGAATGTCATTAAAAATGCTCCCTTGAGTATTATTTCTAGAGATTTACATTTTTAAAATCAAAGATGGTCAAATTACCACTAGATAGCATCCTCAAAAAGAAATGAGACTTTGAGTAAATTGGAAGAAAGAAAAGCTATAGAAGTATTTCACTAATTAAGAACTTTTTTCCCCCACACCCTTGGTTCATAAGTTTTAGGCACTGGTCTCAAAAAGCTAATGAAGAAGGCTAAATTTTTCATCAGTGCCCTCATTTTTTTTCTATTCTCACTTCATTGGCCTGCTCATGCATGTCTTCTTTTCTTTTTTTTTCTGGGTGATCTCATTTACAGATGAACAAAAACTCTAAGGTCTGAATGCGTTAAATAAAATGGCCTTCATTGTTAGGAAGCGCATGCTTGTTCACCTGGAAATGATCTGAATCAATAAGAGTATCGATCAGTTAAGGTCTAGAGGGTCTGTGTTTTATCCATGAATCGATTCATGTTCTTAAGTATTCTGAATTCCCCTTTCTGGTGAATTTAGACTATGTAAAGTGAGAAATTGAGTACTTGGTGCTAAAACTGTGGGACCATTTTGTTGGTGTTGCAATTCGACAGGCATATGGAAGTGGCAGAACTTCTGTTGCAACAGAAAGTATGCATAAGTCACTTGCCGTTATAATGCTCTTTGAGCACTTTTCCACAGTAGCACTATTGACTTTTAATACCAGCCTGTCTTCCAGTGTACTCTCACTTTGTGATGATGCTCTGGTTTTGCTGTGCAAATGGAATGAGCAGCATGCGTTTGATCTGTATCTGGGACATATGTGGGCCCACTGTGCAGCTGCCATGCATCAACATACTCAGCTGCTGTTTTGCACTGCCCTTCCCCCTCAAATAGTTGAACTGTAGTACATCATGACTGTAAAGCTTGCAATCAAAGCTATTATTGCCAGAGCAGTAAAAAAATCTTAACTGCTCAACTCTGGCAGTTAAATGTACCTAAGTGTCTGGACTCAGGTGAACAAGAAATTAAAGTATGCAAAGCTTTGGTTTCATGGAGGTCAAAGGTGAGGAGAATTATGATTTTTGTGTGCATGTTAACATTTCATTTTTTGAATTTGTAATCTTTTATTGCTGGTGCATTATTTGAATTGGTACTTGTGTATATTTTGTTTCAATTACTTGGGTAATTTGGGAAGTGCTTTGGTCAGTTTTTGGAATCCTGGGAATACATTTAATGTGTTTTACATTATTAACAGTAAAAAAAGTATACTTTCCTTAGCACTATTTGCTTATCACCGAACTTTCACTGTACCAGCTTAACCAACATTAACTTTGGATGTTCAGTACAAAATTTCTGCTTTCTTTCATTCTTATCATTTCTAAATTGTATTCAAGATTTCCTGCTGCCTGATTCCACTGCATTTTTAGGCTGTTCAATCAGCCTAATATGATGTCATTTATCCAGATAAGAAAACTTATCCAGGTGTATCTTTGGTCCATGATGCTTTACAATGCTATGATCCATCAGTTAATTACATTTATTGAGAGTGTTTACTATGATAAATCTATCATACAATATCTGTATAAGTTTGTGCTATTCGGGCCTTTGCAAGCTAAAAGCGTAAGGACAGTGTTGGCATGATTTGGTTGTTATCATAGTCCGCCTTCCATTAGAAGCAACTGAGATTACAAAAACTAATAAATAGAAGAGATGTAAGAAACCTGTCCAGGAACTACATTTCTCAGAATGCTCTGGAATGAGCTGGGTGGAGCTTTTTAATTCTGTTTTTTTTATCCTTCTGCCTGCCTTGCTGATGAACTGTACTGTCTGTATGTGCACGCTCTTGGAAGTTTGTAAAGTTCTTAGAGTTTGTGTGTGAATATAGGCTTGTGTATCTAGGAGTGTGTGGTAATTTGGATCTGGTTTAGCTTTCCCCTCTATCTGCCTGTACATTAATAATAATAATAATAATAATGTTGGTATTTGTTAAGCGCTTACTATGTGCCGAGCACTGTTCTAAGCGCTGGGGTAGACACAGGGGAATCAGGTTGTCCCACGTGGGGCTCACAGTCTTAATCCCCATTTTACAGATGAGGGAACTGAGGCACAGAGAAGTTAAGTGACTTGCCCACAGTCACACAGCAGACAAGTGGCAGAGCTGGGATTCGAACTCATGAGCCCTGACTTCAAAGCCCGTGCTCTTTCCACATTAAATTATCCTTTTTTGTGTGTCTGTTCTAAGTATTTGGGAATGTCTAGTGGTGCCCTGAATTTCTCTCAGGCCCTTCTCAGCATAACCCTGACAGACCAGCTGTCACTGAATGTTGTAGGGATAATCACTGCAGTTCTATGGCTAGAAATCATACTCTGAGACATCGTAAAGGGCTTGGAATCCAGCAGAAGTAGATCAAAATCCAATCAGTGTTTCAGTGTTTTCCTTCCCTTCCTTGGCCCAAACTGGCTATCAGTAGCATTGTTTCTGGTACAGTCTGTGATTCTTCATGTTTTGGGAAAGGAAATGGTTTCTGAGCTCTGAAAGATTGAGGAAGAAAAAATAGTTTCTACATTCTTGTGAAGCCATGGCAGTGGAAGATGATGAGAGGGACAAGATGGAAGAAAGATCATGTGAAGTTGAAAAGCCAAGAAAGATTTCAGGGAAATAGTCAAGATTGGAATGAAAATTTGCTTAATAATAATAATGTTGGTATTTGTTAAGCACTTACTATGTGCAGAGCACTGTTCTAAGCGCTGGGGTAGATACAGGGTCATCAGGTTGTCCCACATGAGGCTCACAGTCTTAACCCCCATTTTACAGATGAGGTAACTGAGGCACAGAGAAGTGAAGTGACTTGCCCACAGTCACACAGCTGACAAGTGGCAGATCTGGGATTCGAACCCATGACCTCTGATTCCCAAGCCCAGGCTCTTTCCACTAAGCCACGCTTACTTTTTGTCCTGTGCTTTGGTTTGCCTTTTTCCATTCCTTCTGTGTGCAAACACAAGTGGGCTAACTTTTTCTAAAATGGATAAATGCCTCTACCACTTTCTTACACTGGCTTACGTATGAGTGGATCAATCCATCAATCATGTTTATTGAGCATTTAGTATGTGCAGAACACTCTATTAAGTGGTTGGGATGTTAATGTATGCTATCTATCTCTGTGACTACTTTTTTATAGGAATTTTATTTTCATTTTGCATTTTTGACTGTCTACTAGGAGGAAATCACACTGTTTCCTTAGCAGTAGATGCATACTGTTTTCCAAGCCCTGAGCTAAGTGCTAGGATAGATAAAGGATAATCAGATTTGTCACAGTCTCTGTTCCACAAGAAGCCCACTGTCTAAGGGGGAGAAAGAACAGGTATTTGATCCTCACTTTACAGATGAGGAAACTGAGGCACAGAGAAGTTAAGTGACTTCCCCAAGACACTTCAGCAAGCAAGTGGTGGAGCTGGGACTAGATCCCATGTGTCCTTTACTATATTCACTAGGCCATGTTGTCTTTGTACTAACTCATATTAATTAGAGTTGCTTTGGGTTTGTGATACACAGGAGTTAATTTAAAATCAGAGCGTACATTGAACTACTCATTTTCCTCCTAAATCCATTCCTCCTCTCCCTTCTTCTCCTAATTTCTCCATCTCTGACAATAATAGCACAGTCCTCACTCCCCGAAAAGCCCCCAACTTTGACCAGTGTCCATCTCAGACATCTGGCCACCCTGAGATGAAAAAAACTTGCCTCTCCATTTCTAGGGTGGCTGTTCAAACACACGTGATGGAGCAGGCATTATCCTGGGCATGTAACATAATGATATGATGTCTTATGGAATGCTTTGTGGAAGTCCACCTGAGCACTCACCTGTGTCGGGAATATAACACTACTGAAAATAAATGATATAATGGCATCCTCCAATTTAAATCTTACAAATTAATGGATCTCAAAATTGCCATACATTAAAAGTTCTGAATAGGAAATCCTCTGTCTGCTGCTGCATTGTCAGCCATCACCCTCCGGAAGTGTGCCCTGAGGCAGCTACCTCTCTTGATTACCACTGGAAGCTGGCCCTGACCCCGTGCCCTTTCCATGGTCACTAATGACTACCTGGTACTCAGGTCCAAAGGTCCATACTTTATCCTAATGATTAGGACTTTGGCACTGTAGACTACTCCCTCCGTTTAAACACCCCATCAGACCTTGGTTTTGCTAACACGGTAATTAGTTGGTTCTCCTCAGTTTCCATTGCTGACTCTTCCACCCCAACTATGAGTGACCTGTAAGATTCTATTCTGGGTCTCCTACTCTTCTCGCTCTACACCCACTCTCTCAAAGAGCTAGTTGGCATTCTTATAATCATTACTTTGGTGTTTATGGGCTTACTGCTCCAAGTATTGGGGTAGGTACAAGTTAATAAGGTCACACAGAGTCCCTGTTCCACAAGGGGCTCACAGTCTAAGTAGGAGGGAGAACGGGCATTGCATTCCCATTATACAGTTGTAGAAACTGAGGTACAGAGAAGCTAAGTGACTTGCCCAAGGTCACACAATGGGCAACTGGTAGAGCCAGGATTAGAGCTCAAGGCTTCTGACTCCTAGGCCTGTGTCCACATGGCTTCAGCTACCACTTCTATGTAGATGGCATCCAAAATGATCTCTTTAGTCCTGACTGTGCATCAAAGCTTCTGTCCCACTTTTTCTCTTGCTTTTTTCTTTTCCACTGGGATGTTCCACCAATACTTTCATGGGCAATACATAATAATAGTATTTGTTATGTGCCAAGCACTGTTCTAAACACTGGGAGGGATACAACATAATCAGGTTGTCCTACATGGGGCTCACAGTCTTAATCCCCATTTTACAGATGAGGGAACTGAGGCACAGAGAAGTTTAGTGACTTGCCCAAAGTCACACAGCTGACAAGTGGCAGAGACAGGATTAGACCCCATGACCTCTCACTCCCAAGCCAGTGCTGTTTCCACTAAGCCACACTGCTTCCAAGCCTTTCTATAGATCTAAACAGAAGCAGTGGCTTAGTGAGAAGCAGCATGACTTAGTGGCAAGAGCAAGGGCTTGGGAGTCAGAGGATGTGGGTTCAAATCCCGGCTCTGCCACTTGTCTGCTGTATGACCTTGGGCAAGTCACTTAACTTCTCTGGGCCTCAAGTTCCCTCATCTGGAATATGGAGATGAAGACTGTGAGCCCCACATGGGACAACCTGATGACCTTGTATCAACCCCAGCTGTCTAGAACAGTGTTTGGCCCATAGTAAGCGCTAACAAATACCATCATCATCTAAAATGGAATCACTCATCTTTTCCAAATCCACTCCTAACTTTTCTGCCCCAGAAGGCCACACCTTGGTGCCATCCTCCTCTCATCCCTGTCTTTCGCCTCCCTCATATCTACCACTAAAACCTGTCTGTTCTTTCTACATAACATCTCCCAGGTCCACTTTGTCCTCACCACCTGAATGGCTCCCACCCTAATCAAAGCTCTCATTATATCAGGGCTAGATATAGCCCTATTTCAGCCTTCTCAGTGGTCTCCTTCTCTCCAACCCCCCCCCCCCATATATACTTCATGTTGCCACATAGATCACCTTGAAGTGTCACTCCTTAACCCTATATTGGCTTCCCATAAAACAAAAATTCCTCTTGATTGCCTTCAAGACTGTCCATCCCCTTCCCCTTCCTATATATCTGCTTTCTTGACCTGCTTCTTCCCATTTCTCTCTCTTCATTCCTCCTGATTTCTTCACTCTTGACTCTCTCACTCATCTCCATCCCATCACTCATGCTCTTCCTCTTACCTGGAACTTCCTCTCTCTCCTCCATATCCATCAGACCACAGGCCTTTCCTCTCCAATGACAATTCTTCCATGGTCAATCGATAATATTTATTGAGCACTTCATACAGAATACTGTTGTGGGAGTATAAATAGAGTAAGTAGTCACAACCTCTGCTCTCAAGAAGCTTACAGTCTAGTGGTGACAGACACTGATAAAAAGGGGAACCAACAGAGTATAAAACATTTACATAAATGCTGTAGCATTTGGGGGTGGGGTTAGTACCTAAGGGAGTGGAATTAAGTGTATTGGTGAGTCACTGGGGAGGGAAAAAGGGGTGGGGGGGAGATCTTAATCAGGATTCCTGGAGGAGATGTTTTGTTTTTTTTCAATAGGGTTTTGAAGATGGGGAGAGTGGTAGTCTGTTATATATGAAGAGCTAGGGACTTCCAGAGGGGCGAGGGAGGAGACATGAGAAAGTGTTTGGCGGGAGAGAGAAGAGTGAGGTAGAATTATTATTTTGGTATCAGACTGGGTTGTAGTGGGAAGGGAGTGAGGATAAATAAGGGAGCAGAGAGAACCTTGATGGTGAAGAGTTTCTGCTTGATGCAGAGAAGTTTGGGCAACCACTAGAGTTTTTTTGATGAGGAAGGAGATGTGCACAGAATTTTCTTTCTTTTTTTTAATCATGCAGGCAGCAGAGGGAAGTATAGACTGGAGAGGGGAAGACTGGGGGCAGGGAAGAGGCTGATGCTGTTGTCAAGGCATAGTATCAGTTTGGATTCCCAGGAAAGGGAAGATTTTAGCAATGTTGTGAAGGTGGAACTAACAGAATTTCATAACATATTGCATATGTGGATTGAATGAGAGAGATGAGTCGAGGATAATGCCAAGATTAAGGGTTTGTGAGATAGGGAGGATGGTTGTGTTGTCAACAGTTATAGGAAAGTCTGGGGGAGAAGAAAGTTTTAATCCCTAACACATGCTGTTGCATGGATCATTGTTTTGAAGAGCTACTTAGCACACGACTCTTCATTCCTCAGAAACCTGCACTGGTCATCCATCTCACTCTAATAGAAATTTCTTACTATTGGCTTTAAAACTCTTGACAAGCTTTCTGTGTTATAGGTTAACTCTCTTTGCATTTGTGACATATTCATCTCATATATTTATACATTCAATTATTCAGCTTTGTCTTGGCATGTTTTTTACTACTCCCTGTTGTATCCTGTCTTTTCCTACGCTCCCACTATTTGTAAGTGAATTTTCCCTGTCCCTCCCTCTTAGAGTATAAACTCCTTGAGGACTGAGATTGTGTGCCCTGGTCCTGTTGGGCTCGCTGAAGTGTTTAGTACTTAACATCCAGATGCAAAATTGGAAACCAATGATATCAAAACCATGGGCATGAGTATATGATGTTTTGATAAAATGCTTTGCCAATTAGACTTTAGATTCTCAAACCTTTTGCCTGGAAGAAGCAGGTACTTCAATAATTATCATCAAATAGTATGTGTCCACATGATTGTGGTGTGGGACAAGCCAGGACAAAAGACATTAGGCTCTAGCTTCTCAGAGTTGAGGGCTTTGTATTTGTTACTAGTGGGAGAGGGAGAGGCTGGCCCTCTCCCCCAACTAGGTGCAAACTGTTTTTTTTATGGCATTTAAGTGCTTACTATGTGCCAGGCACTGTCTTAAGTAATGGGGTTAGATGCAAGTTAATCAGGTTGGACACAGTTTCTGTCTTGCCTAAGGCTCACAGTCTTAATTCCCATTTTACAGATGAGGTAACTGAGCAGAGAGAAGTTAAGTGACTTGCCCAAGCTCGCACAGCCAAGCAAGTGGTGGAGCTGGGATTAGGACCCAGGTCCTCCTGACTCCCAGGTCCGTGCTCTGTCCACTAGGCAACATTGTTTCCCTGTTCCAATGATCAGTGCTCTCGTCCTCATGCCCAAGAAAACTTAGCTCCATTTGAGGGTGTGGTTTAGAGGAGGAAGACAATACTTTAAAAATGGTTACTCTAGGGAGTGCAATGGAAGCTCAGAGCACTCCTGGCTACTGTGTGATTCTGCCCTTCGAGTGAGTGTGAGCCAGACCCCCCTACCTGATTTAAGGGAAAGATCAGAGCAGAGATGCAGCTGAACTGTGCTCTTTTCAGGCAAACTTAACTCCTTGAAAGAGTTTTGAAATGTCTTGCAACTCTTGTTATGGACAACAAATATTTGTATACTAAAATAATAATGAAGGTATTTGTTAAGGGCTTACTATGTGCCAGGCACTATAAATGGCATATGTAGCCAGGTACAAGTGAGTGCCCCATTTTCTAGTATCTTTTAAACAACATATCTAGATTAATTCATTACCATTTACAGACCAATGACGATCGCATGCCATTCTAACTGAAAATATTCCCTTTCAGTGATATGAATCTTCAACAGTGTAGAGCCCTATTGTGATCAAGTCCCTGTATTTAAAAGGGTAAAACTTGGATGTTTGGGCAGCACATGTACCCTCCAAATACTTTAGAGGACTCTAGTTGTTTCTAGCTCCTGTCACTGTTTGAGCTTATGGACTTCACTATAGCCAAAGTCTCCAAGATGATTGGAGCTGGCACCATTTCATTCCCATTTGATGATCTTTGACAGAGAGTAAGCAGCTTCCATCTCCACCTTCTCAAAAATTATTCTTGGATTAGAGCCAATTTAGACAACTTCATGGCCCAGAATATGGATGTGAGGGAGTAGAGAGACAAAAAAAAGAAACATTGCAGAGGAGGTGAACTAGGCTGAACCTGGGTAGTGCTCTAGAAGAAATCAAAGGTGATGCAGGGGATAAGGGGGTGGCACAGGAAGACTGTTAGTGGAGGAGACAAGGGAGAGTGAAAGGTGTCAGGTGGGTTGGCACCTCAAAGTAAAAAATGAGTTTGAGCTCCAGAAGCCCCTGGCATGCTACAAGTACGAGTGTAACTGTTATGACTCTGAAAATACATAAAATGTTGAATTTTTTATTACATGCCTATCCCTATTTGTATACATTTCTACTACCAAACTAAATGTATCTGCCTCATTTTGATCAAAATGGCCATTGGAGATTTTTTAAAAAAGGTTTTTGAAATAAATGTTTCTTCTCTCCTCCTCCCCTTTAACTCCAGGAGAATTTTGGAGTATGGTGGTTTTATCATGTGGAAATCTAGCACAGATGTTTGGTATTATCTTTTTTTTCCCCCTTTAAAACAGTGACCACACATGCTTTACCCTAAGTACCATTAAGTATTTTTTATTATTGCTATTAAAAAAATCTTGCCTTAGGCAAAGTCCCACTAAATCTCTAGTAAAGGCAAATGTTAAATCTCCAGCAAGTATTTATGCATATTGCATGAAAAAAATAAAATCATATTTGACATGCTATTTTAACCCTTATCTTTTCTACTTTGATGTTCTTCTGACTCCAATATTTTAAATTTTGATTCTAGGTTTTTTTTAATAAAGATCACTTTAAGACTTGCATTTTCTTACCCAACATATACCCAGCTTGATCAAATAATGAAGTTTGATGATAGGACTTGAACTGCCAGCATGAATTAGTAACTGCATGTTTTTTAAAGTTATTAATGGAGCAAAGTTCCTCCTTTCACTGCAAATAGAACAGATGCCTTGCAGACTTTCTGTGTTTACTGTAAATGCTTTGCACTGGAGCCAGTAGTCATTTAGTGAGGAAATGCTTTATCAACACCAAACATTTCCTCTGCTTCCCTCCCTTCTCTCTGAACCCACCCTCCCACCAAAAAAAAACAACCAACCCCCAAAACCCCACAAAAAACTTAGTTATATAGATTAACAACCACTCTATACTGAACCGATTTATTAGACTCATTAGTGCCTCTTTCTTTTTTTATTTTTTTTAGGTTGGGCTTAAAATATTAATCTAATCAGTTGCTAGAGGAGCTCCCTCCATTTAAAAGTCAAAAAGCCCCCCAAGAATCCAAATCACTCTCTCCAATCCCTTTTTTCAATGTATGCATTTTAATATGCCGGATAAAAATGCATTCTTCTACAAAGGATCCTCTTAAAGTCAATTCTTTTCTGTAAATAGGAACGTGTACATTTTAAGGTGAACTTTTAGATGTGGAGGAGGACTTTGTGATTTTGGCAGACACTCCAGACAAGAAAAAGTAGGCAAGTCCTGATTATGCCCTGGAGAACAGTAATTACTTTTAATATAGGTTATTCAGCCATACTTTCGTTATGCCCTATGGTATTCTTGCCAAGGGGCTCTGTTGCAACAGTTTTACAGCGCATGTGAAGAATTAGAAGGCTTTAAGGACTTGAGACTCAGTTCCTCTGAAAGGCAGAACCTCTCACAATGACTGGTTCCCTGCCAATTTAGCACTGGAAACTTGAGACATTTTAAAACCTGACAGTTTAAAACCAGGGTGGATGTTTTTATGAGTTACTCTCGAAACAACTATTGTAGGTGGAGATACCACAGGTATTCAGAGAAGATTTGGAAGCCCAGGATCATAGATGCAGAGTCAGAATGATTACTCTGGAATAACTATATTTTTTCTGTCTCTCTCTTTCTCTCTCTGTCTCTCCATTGAGCAGTGCATATCTATCTGGCCATCTTTCCCAGAATGTGCTACCTCCTGAGCATTAACCTCTAGGGAAATGATCTTAAACTACCATATTTGCTGGATCTCTAACATCATTCCCAAGAAATAAGTGTGGTACTATATGACTGAGGTTTGGCAGACTTGTTATACAGATATTAGGCGAGTTCTTGTGGCTTGTTTCAATAACTTTGAAATATTAGTCTGGAAGGACCCTGTTAGTAAACTCCAGGGAGAGGCAAAATCGCTTCTAAATATTTCTTCAGTCTCCCTGTTTCTCTGCTTTCTCCTCTCTCTGCGCCACCCCCTTTCCTCCCCCCTCCCCCACAGCCCCCAGAACATATCCACATATCCTGTTTTCTTTTTTTAACTTTCCTTTGTCAATTCATCTAGCTTTTTATCTGCTACCCATTTCACTTCTTTTATAACCTTTTCTATAATGTCTGTATCTTCTTTCTCCTGTTTATTTTTGGTTTTTACCTTTTTTGCTTGGCTTTTCCATTCCTTTTTTTCATTTCGGTCTAGGACATGGACAGTACAAGATTCCCAAGAGTTGGTGGAAGAATTGAGGAAAAACCTTTACATGATGGTGCTTTACCACTCTTTTGTTTCTTCTTTTCTATTTCTTTAAAGTTCTTTTCAGCTCTCTATGTGAGTTTATCCTTTGATGGAGACCAATAAACAGGAAATTGTAATCACATCCAATAGTCTACTTTCTGTAAAATGAGAGTGGATTCCCTTCAGATATCTGAAGATTTTGTGCATATCTGAAGTTATCAGAGGATTTTGTATAATGCAGTATTGTTTCCACATAATTCATAAAATGGAATTTAAAGAATCAGAAAATAATTATAATAGTATTTAACAAGTGCCTATTGTGTACAGAGCACTCTAAGTGTCTGTGAGAGTACAACATATGTATCAGAAATGATACCTGCCCATAAAGTACTTATGATTTAACAGGAGAGACAGTAGCATACGGATTTACAATATAGGAGGACAGAAGTGCTTAAATAGAAGATTATGTAAATCAATATGTACGGAAGTACAACAGGAAGATGTGAGTGCAGAAGTGCTGAAATAAGTGGGAGGATATGTCTTGGGGAGTAGAACAATTAATTGGGGAAAATTAATCCTGGAGGATGTGGAATTCCATAAGGTTTTGAAGAAGGGGAGAGCTGAAGTCTGGTGGATTTGAAACAGGAGTTCTGGGAAGGGCTCAGAGGAGAGTTAGGAATGAGGCACAGTGAGAAGGTGAGCTTGGGAGGAACAAAGAGTGTGAGCTGGGGTATAGTAGGAAAGAAGAGTGGATAGGTAAGAGGGAGCGAACTACTTACAATAAATTAGCCTGCAAAGAAAAGATTGCCCGGAATAATTCATAAGTTTTCTAGCAGCCTAATGATTGTTAGGCAGATGGAATAAAAGTTTAATCATTTTACCCATTTTTCAAATTTTGTCCCTGTCCTAAAGGGCCAAAACTACCATTTTTTTCCTTCAGGGCTGACTAGATCAAGAAATAAAATCACTTTTAACATTCATTTGACTGAAGTATTTTCTTTTATTTATTCTTTGTCCTTAAAGTTCTACATGGGTCCACATAGGCAAGTTTGTTACTTCCAGAGATTAAAGTGGAATGATATTAGAATGATATTATTTTGCTTTTCTTGAGTGCATGAAGCCTTCCACAACATCTAAGGGATGTTTATGCCTAAGGTTGAACTATCCCAATTTTTGTTTCTATAATTGCAATCTCTCTCTCTTTTCAAAAATTTATTGGTTCCATTTTTATACAAATCAATATAGCTAGCTCTTTCCCATAGTTTGAGATTCAGAGTTCTCCTTGAGGCTTATAGGATATGATGGCCCATATCTTGATTAGTCAGGGGGCAATATCCAGGTATGTGGAATCATAAGTCTAAGTAGGCATTTGAATATTTTCACTAACATTTTGGTTTCCTGGGGTGTTAGGCACGGATACCATAGCTTTATAACGAAGCATCCTGTGACTAGATCAATAGTATTTATTGAGCACTTACTATGTGCAGAGCACTGTACTAAGCACTTGGAATGTACAATTCGGAATGTTTCCCATCCACCTCTGCATCAAATAAAAACTCCTCACCATTGGTTTGAAAGCACTCCACCACCTTGCCCCGTCCTATCTCACCACACTACTCTCCTACTACAACCCAGCCCCCACACTTCATTCTTCTAATGCCAACCTTCTCACTGTATTTGATCTCGTCTATCTCATTCATTCAATTCATTCACTTGTATTTATTGAGTACTTACTATGTGTACACTGTACTAAGCACTTGGAATGTACAATTTGGCAACGGATAGAGAATCCCTGCCCAATAACAGGCTCACAGTCTAGAAGGGCGAGACAAACAGCAAAACAGAATAAAACAAACCAAGTAGTCTGGTGACAAAACAAGTAGTCTGGTGAAGTAGTGGTAGTTTCACCACCGACCCCTTGCCCACAACCTGCCTCTGGCCTGGAATGCCCTCCTTCCTCAAATCCAACAGAGAATTACTCCTCCTCCTCTCTCCCCCGCCCCCCCCCCCCCAGTTCAAAACCTTATTGAAGGCACAACTCCTCCAAGAGGACTTCTGAGCAGCCCTCCTTTCTTCTTCCACTCCCTTCTGCATCACCCTGACTTGCTCCCTTTATTCATCCACCCTCCCAGCCCCACAGCACTTTTGTACATATCTGTAATTTATTTATCTATATTAATATGTCTTCCCTATAGACTGTAAGCTCATTGTGGGCAGGGAATGTGTGTTTATTGTTTTTTGTATTCTCCCAAGTGCTTAGTACAGTGTTCTGTAAACAGTAAACACTCAATAAATATAAATATTAAACATTAGTGTGCCTACCAACTCCATTATTTTGTGCTCTCCTAAGCTAGTAATACAGCGCTCTGCACACAGTAAGTCCTCAGTAAATACCATTGATGTGTATAGTGCTTAATAGTGTTCTGTACATAGGAAGTGTTCAATAGCTACCACATCCTCCCCGTAGCCTGGAACTCCCTCCCCCTCCATAATTGCAGCATGGCCTAGTGGCAAGAGCACGGTGGTTCTAATCCCGGTCCACCACTTGTCTGCTGTGTGACCTTGAGTTTAACTTCTTTGTGCCTCAGTTACCTCATCTGTAAAATGGGGATTAAGACTGTGAGCCCCACATGCGATAACCTGATTACCTTGTATCTACCCCAGAGCTTAAAACAGTGCTTGGCATGTAGTAAGCACTTAACAAATTCCATATTATAAGCGCTTAGTACAGTGCTCTGCATGCAGAATGAATGAATATGCCAGACCGCCACTCTCTTCTAATTCAAGGCATTATTAAGGTCACATCTTCTCCAAGAGGCCTTCCCCGATTAAGGCCTTTCTTCCCCAGCACATTCTCCCTTCAGCATCATCTATGCACTTCTATCTGTGACCTTTGGATATTTAGTATTTGCCACATCCCCAATCCCACTGCATTTATGTACATATCCTTAAATTTTATATTATAAATCACTTATGTTAATGTCTCTATCTCCCCTTCTTGACTGTTAGCTCGTTATGGGCAGGGAGTGTGTCTGCTAATTCTGTTGTATTTTATTCTCCCAAGTGCTTAGTACAGTGTTCTGCACATAGTAAGCATTCAATAAATATGATTCATTGACTGAGATAGTTCCTGGGGTGCAAAGACTAACTTGTTCAAATCAGAGACTGGTTTGCAATTAAGAACATTAAATTTGGATACAATATTTATCAATTAACCACAGGACCAATTCTCTCCAAATTTTCATTAACCTAAGGTATAATGAGAGTGCTACCTTCTGGGGTTTTGGGCTGAGCATCCCAAGCTTGTATCCCCAGTGTGAAGCCAATATCCTTCCATTATGTTTCTTGGGGATAAGGACATAATTCTAGCGCTTCCAGCATTTTTACCAGAGGCTCTCAACTGCTACCATTCTGCTTTCCCAAGGCACATTCTTTTCAAGCCTTAGGAAGCCTGTGGGGAAAATATGAGGGTGTCTGAACTTACCACTGCCTGGGAAATAGTTCTCTGTTACAAACAGGCATAAATTCTCTTGGTACAGAGACTATGGAAGGGGACTGGAGGAAGAAGGTTCTCCCACCTGCAGTCCTGGGTGGTATAGTGCAGTGCCGGAGAAGCTGAAAAGGAAGACTAGAGATGAACAGTCATTTAAATAAACAGACTGAAAGTGTTTGAACTTTGCCAGATTCTCACATAATTTTCTCTGGAAGTGTTTAGAGGTTCATTCCCCTTTACACGCCCCCAGACCATCCAATTTCTTGAAGGAATGCAAATTAAGAATACTTTTTTTTTTCAAATCAGATAATATTTTGATAAAAATTTTTAAAGGTCTTTCAGTCTCCTCAGTAATAATTGTGGTATTTACTATGTGCCACACACTTTACTGAACATCAGGGAATATACACTTAGCTGACTTCAATATCAGGAAGCAGCATGGTCTAGTGGATAGAGCATGGGCCTACCTGGGAGTCAGAAGGACCTGGGTTCTAATACCAGCTCTGTCACTTGTCTGCTGTGTGACCTTGGGCAAGCCTCTTAACTTCTCTGTGCCTCAGTTACTTTATTTGTAAAATGGAGATTTAAGAATGTGAGTCCAGTGTAGGACAGGGACTGTGTCAACCCAGTTACCTTGGGTACTGAGTACAGTGCTTGGCACATAGTAAGCACTTAAATACCACAATTATTATTATTAGATTAGAAATTTCACTCATGGGGCTCACTATTAAAGAGGGAGAACAGCTATTGAATCCCCATTTTACAGAAGAGGAAACTGAGGAACAGACAAGTTAAGTGACTTGCTCTAGGTCACACAACAGTCATTTGACAAAGCTAGGAGTAGTACCCAGGTCTCCTGGTTCCTAATCCTGTGCCCTTTCCACTAATTCATGCTGATTCTCAATGAAATCTGTGTTCACATTTCATTTGTTCCCTAGGGTTAAACTTTCATTTAAAGCATGATTTTTTAAAAAATCTATCATGTTGACATTTAACAAACAATAATTAAGAATTACAGTAAGGAACAGAGCATAAATATTGGGAAAATATCAGACAAGTTATGGTGATTCTCTTTAGGGCTGTCACCTAAAGTTTGCAGACTTAGTTGGGGAGAACCTACTATCCATCCGAGTGTAGGATTTGGTCATTAATGCATATATACACACACGCAGAGTGTTTGGATGCTTGAAGGTTTGTCTCATTATTTGTTTTCAGGAATACCTTTGACCCCCAAGTGCCTAATGAACTGAAATTGAGGGTTGTCCTAGTCTTATAGTAGGCCTAGTCTTATACTATTTTTCAGAGTCATGCTCAAGGACAAAACAGGGAATCTGAAACCTGGTGCTTCTGATCTTCTGGGAAAATCTTTCAACTCATCAGCCTAAAAAGAGTGCTTAATGTTTGCTGGGTTTGGTGGGGATCAACCCAGGGACCTATTGGTGGAGCTCAGGCACCTTATAGCCCCCAGTAGTGATTCCGACCAGCTCCTTGAAGAGGTACATCTGTCATTCCCAAATCTACTTCTCCTGCCCTGGCCTCTCTCCTTCTCTGCCCTCTCACATTTCAATCCATCAATTTATTGTGTGCAGAGCACTTCACTAAGCACTTGGGAGAGTACAGTATGACAGCTGGTAGACACTTTCCCTGCTCACGGTGAGCTAACAGTCTAGAGGGGAGACAGACATTAATAGAAATACATTACAGATATATAAGTAAGTGCTGTGGGGCTGAGGGAGGAGTGAAAGAAGGATGCAAATCCAAGTGCAAGGGTGACCCAGAAGGGAATGGAGAAGAGAAGATGCAGGCTTAGTTGTGAAAGAACTCTTGGAAGAGATGTGCATTTAATAAGTCTTTGAATGTAGGGAGAGTAATGGTCTGTTGGATATGAAGAGGGAGGATGTTCCAGGCCAGAGGCAGGACATGAGTTGGAGGTCAGTGGTGAGACAGGTGAGATTGAGGTACAGTGAATGGGTTGGCATTAGAGGAGAGAAATGTGCGGGCTGGGTTGTAGTAGGAAATCAGGGAGGTAAGGTAGGAGGGGGCAAGGAGAGGGATTTCCTCCTACCTTCAAGACATCTCTACTTGGATGCCCCGCTGACTCCTCAAGCTTAGTAAATGTCACTAACAGAACTCATCTTCCCTCTCAAGTCTTGTCCCCCTGACTTTCCCTGGAGGAGATGAAATTTCAGAAGGGCTTTGAAGATGGGAAGAGCTGAATGGGAAGGGAGTTTCTGGCAGCTGGGTGGGTGTGAGTAAAAGATTAGCAGTAGTAGAGATGAGAATGAGGCACAGTGAGTGGGTTGGTTTGGAAGGCACAAAAAATGCTAGCAGGCTTGTAGTGGGAGAAGAAATTGGATAAGTAGGAGGGAGGGAGCTCATTGAGCATCTCAAAATTAATGGTTAGAGGTCTTCTGCTTAATGCAGAGAGGAATCGATAATCATTTCAGGTTTTTGGAGTGAGGAGGCGTGGGCAGAATGATGTTTTAGAAAATGATTGAGCAATCAGTAGTGTATATTAAGCATTTATTCATTGATAAAATTACATTTATATATTTAAGAGTTTAATGCAGCAAACAGCAAAGTGAAATATAGATGGGAGAGGGGAGAGACTGGAAGCAGGGAGGTCAACGAGGAGGCCTAGGTAGTAGTTAAGCCAGGATATGATAAGTGCTTGGACTTGCAGAGTGGCTGTTTGGATCTAGAGGAAGGGGTGGATCTTGGAAATGTTGTGGAGGAAGAAACAATAGGATTTGGCAGTAGGTTGCATTGGAGTTTGAAAGAGGAAGAGTCAGGGATAATAATATAGTAGCAGCATTCAGAGGTAGAGAGGATGGTGCTGCTTAGCAACTGCGATAACAAGTTAGGTGGAGATTTGTGAGTAAGGATGAGTTGAGTTTGAGATGCTGGATTAGAAATGCAGATGTCATTCATTCAGTCATATTTATTGAGCACTTACTGTGTGCAGAGCAATGAAGTGGATTCAAATAAGGCAAGAAACACCATCTGATTAGAATAGGGCAAAGTCCATTAGATTTAACGAGGAGGAGCTCATTGGTGGTCTTGGAGAGAGTATTTTCGATGGAGTGAAAAGGATGGAAATTGGTAGTGTGACAAGAAGTGAGCTGGAGGAGAGAAGGTGGCAGGTGTATACAAATTGTTCAAGGATTTTGGACAGGAATGGGACGGGGAGATGAAACAATAGCTGGAATTTGAAGTGGGGTCTAGAAGAGCATTTTTCAGGATAGTGAAGATTATAGAGTGTTTGAAAGCATAAGGGAAGAACCAATTCATTCATTCATTCGTATTTATGGAGCACAGGACACTGTACTAAGCGCTTGGAAGTACAGTTCAGCAACAGAGACAATCCTTTGATGACTATTTCATTGAAAAAAAATTATCACCTATCCAGTTATAGTATTAAGTGCTTATATGTGCCTAGCACTGGGATAGATTCAAGATCATCATATTAGACACAGTCCCTGTCCTCACATGGAGCTCACCATCTAAGAGGTAGAGAGAGCAGGTATCATTCCCATTTCTTAGATGAGAAAACTGAGGGCCAAAGAGGTTAAGTGAATTGTCCAAGATCATACAACAGGGCAATGGCAGGACTGGGATTAGAATACCCTTATTGATATTTCGATTTGCACTTTGTACTTGGATTTGCACCCTTTATTTACCCATCCCTCAGCCCTTATGTACATATCCATAATTTATGTATATTAATTTCTTTCTTCCCATCTAGACTCTAAGGTTGTTGTGGGCAGGGAACATGTTTACTAACTTTGTTATATGGTACTCTCCCAATTGTTTATAGTGTTCTGCACATAGTAAGTGCTCAGTAAATATGATTGATATTTACCATTTATCAGCTTCATCTCTGCCTCTTTGTCTCTGTCACTCTGTCTTGATGTTCAATACGTTGAGGTGACGCTCATGTCTCCTGGGCCCTCAGGGGTCTGAAGTCACGTTGTTATTCAGTAGTGGTCCAAAAGGAATCTGCCTAGGATCTTGACAGCGTTGGAGAGGAATGAGATGCCCAAATAGTTTTGGCAATCACTTTTCCTTTCAGAAAGGGTGATAATGTCTGCATCTTTGCAATTCTTGTGGCGTTTGTTCAGTTGGCACCTTTGAAATGATGAGGCATTTTTCACTGTGCTCTATAGATTATGAAAGAGATACCATCAGATCCTAGACCTTTTCCATTCTTCATAGTTCTGACTGCTGTGTGGTCTTCACTGAGTACCAGAGAAAAACCCACATCTTTACATGTTGCCAATTTATTTTTCCAAGAATGTCCCTCTAATCTCTACTCTTCAGTAATGCCATAGCAGAGGTAGGGACCCACATATACCCTTCAGAACTGTGTAGAAGTCCTTGATTTAGTTTCTATTTTTGTGGCCTGGTGTCTTTTCAGACTTGGCATATCACCACTTTTTACACACACTTAATGTATTTTATATTCTATAATACAGACTTCGATAAGGTGAGGCTCTGCAAGGTATCGTTGATGTATTCCTTGTTTTGTTACAAAAAGTTCTTTGATCTTGGAGGTTTTCCTCATCAAACCAGTCTTGTGTTCTCCTGGCAGAACTCACATTTGAAAGGATTATGTGATGGAGGTTTGTCTCAGAGACACCAAATCCTTGATCACACTGGTAGAATCAGATGGGGTTTCTTGCCTTATCTGAACCCACTTCACTGTTCTTGCAGACTTTCTTTTGTGTCTTCAATCTCCAGGAGTTTGACATTCAGCGGTGCCACTTTGGGGTGTGTTCCAGTTCTACCCAAGTACTTAACTCAGTTCTTGGCACAGAGTAAGCACTTTAATAAATACCAAAATTATCATTATTATTATTTTCACCAATTATAAAGTAGTCAGTGTATCAGGAAATTATCAGTCCAACACTTTGAACCACAGGAAAGCAGCAGAAGTATGAACACCCTTCATGGCTCATTGCTGGAAGATAAACATTCATTGGTATTTTTTGGAGCATCTCAAATGTGTAGAATATTGTACTAAGCACTTGAGAGTATACAATGGAGGTAAAAGACACAATTCCTCCCCTCAGTTTATAATCTATCAGAGGAGACAGGCAGCTACAAATTATCTGCCTGAGGGAGGAGAAAATAACTTACTCCTGGAAATAAAAAAGAATACGGAAAGATGCTGCTATCAAATCTTGTTTGTTCCTCTACAATATTTCCAGGATCCACTTCTCCATCCTAACAGCCATCACACTTAACTACTGCATCAGCTATTTTCTGATATCCCTGATTCCAGTCTTCCTCTATTCCAGTTTGTACTTTATTTTGTGGCCTAGATCACTTTTCAAAAATGTCATTCTACATATGTCTCCCCACTCCTCAAAACCTCCTGCTACTTGTAAATCATTTTTGTCAGTCTTTTTTGTCTCAAATTATAAGCTTCTTAAAGGCAGAAAATTTGCAAGCATCTATTACAGTGTTCTATATTCAGTCACTCAGTGCTTCTCTTCCCATCTCAGACTCACTCTGGCTGAGTGTCTAACAAGACTATAGGCCATCCTCTGACGTGGGGGGAATCAATCAGTCCATTGGTAGTAGTTATTGAGCACCTATTCTGGTAGAGAAGACTGTGTTAAGCACTTGGGAGAGTACTATAGAGTTTCACTATCCCTGCCCTCAAGGAGCTTAGGACAATCTCACAGGAGACTCAGAAAGATCTGAGATCTGAATAACTTTTAATAGTCTTCTTGCAAGTATTCTTAGTGCATTAATTAGTAATAAACAAAGGGATTTCCAATCCAAACTGCCTTTCTGTAGAGCTAAGCAGAAGCAGCTTGGCTTAGTGAGAAGCAGCATGGCTTAGTGGATAGAGCATGGGCCTGAGAGTCAGAAGGACGTGGGTTATAATCCCACCTCTGCCACATGTCTCTGTGTGACCTTGGGCAAGTCAATTAACATCTCTGGGCCTCAGTTACCTCATCTGTAAAATGGGAATGAAAGCTGTGAGCCCCACGTGGAACAGGGACTGTGATGAACCTGATTAATTTGTATCTACTCCAGAACTTAGAACAGTGCTTGTCACATAGTAAGCACTTAAGCAGTACCATTATTATTATTATCTAATAACTTTTCCCCCTCTTCCCCAGGGCCCTCTTTGTCTTCCTGTAGTTGTCCTGGAGCTCACATTATTGGCATAGTGGCTAGAGCATGGGCCTGGGAGTTAGAAGGTCATGGGTTCTAATCCCAGCTACCCCATTTGTCTGCTGTGTGACCTTGAGCAGGTCACTTTACTTCTCTGTGCCTCAGTTACCTCATCTGTAAAATGGGGGTTTAGACTGTGAGCCCCCACGTGGGACAGGGACTGTGTCCAACCTGAGTTGCTTGTATCTACCCCACCATGTAGAACAGTGTCTGGAACATAATAAGTGCTTAATACCATAATTATTGTTATTATTATTATTGATCAGTGGCTTTTCATTTTACCAATATCTTGTTTTCTAGGGATTTTTGTCCATGTTTCAGCATCCCTCATTCATTCAGTGGTATTTATTGAGCATTCACTATGTGCAGAGCACTGTACTAAGCACTTGGAATGTATAATTCGGCAATAGATAGAGACAATCCCTGCCCGAATGACGGGCTCACAGTCTAATCGGGGGAGACAGACGGCAGAGCAAAACAGAATGAAACAAAAACAAGACAACATTATCACGATAAATAGAATCAAGGGGATGTGCACCTCATTAACAAAATAAATAGAGTAATATATACAAATGAGCACAGTGCTGAGGTGAGGGGTAGGGGGGAGGGGGAGAAGCAGAGGGTGAGGTGGGGAGGAGAGGGGGAGCAGAGGGAAAGGGGCTCAGCTGAGGGGAGGTGAAGGGGGAAGGGGAGGAGCAGAGGGTGGAAGGGGAGCAGAGGGGAAAAAGGGGTAGCTCAGTTTGGGAAGACCTCTTGGAGAAGGTGAACTCACAGTAGGGGGTTGAAGAGGGGAAGAGAGTTAGTTTGGAGGACGTGAGGAGGGAGGGCATTCCAGGACAGCGGTAGCATATGGGCCAGGGGTCAATAGCGAGATAGGCATGAACGGAGGACAGTGAGGAGGTGAGTGGCAGAGGAACGGAGTTTTCGGGGTGGGCAGCAGAAAGAGAGAATGGAGGTGAGGTAGGAGGTGGCAAAGTGATGGAGAGCTTTGAAGTCAAGAGTGAGGAGTTTTTGTTTCGTGCGGAGGTTGATAGGCAATCACTGGAGGTTTTTAAGGAGGGGAGTGACATGCCCAGAGCATTTCTGTAGGAAGATGATCCGGGCAGTGGAATGAAGATTAGACTGGAGTGGGGAGAGACAGGAGGAAGGGAGATCAGAGAGAAGGCAGACACAATAATCCAGTTGGGATATTATGAGAGCTTGTACCAGCATAATAGCCGTTTGAATGGAGAGGAAAGAGCGAATCTTGACAATATTGTAAAGGTGAGATCGGCAGGTGTTGGTAACCGATTGGACGTGTGGGGTGAATGAGAGAGCTGAGTCAAGGATGACACCAAGGTTGTGGGCCTGTGAGATGGTAAGGATGGTAGTGCCATCCACAGTGACAGGGAAGTCAGGGAGAGGACAGGGTTTGGGAGGGAAGATAAGGAGCTCAGTTTTGGACATGTTGCATTTTAGGTGGTGGCCAGATATCCAGGTGGAGACGTCCTGGAGGCAGGAGGAGATAGCCTCATGGGAGGAGGAGAGAAAAGGGGAGGAGATGTAGATTTGGGTGTTATTTGCCTAGAGATGATAGTTGAAGCCGTGGGAGTGAATGAGTTCACCAAGGGAATGAATATAGATGGAGAACAGAAGAGGGCCAAGAACTGACCCTTGAGGAATCCCTAGAGTTAGTGGATGGGAGGGGGAGGAGGAGCCCGTGAAGGAGACCGAGAATGAACAGCCAAAAAGATAAGAGGAGAACCAGAACCAGGAGATAACGGAGTCTGTGAAGATCAAGATGAGATAAGGTGTGCAGGAGAAGGGGATGGTTGACAGTGTCAAAGGCAGCTGAGAAGTCGAGAAGGATTAGGATAGAGTAGGAGCCATTGGATTTGGCAAGAAGGAGGTCATGGATGACCTTTGAGAGAGCAGTCTCGGTAGAGTGGAGGGGATGGAAGCCAGATTGGAGGGGGTCCAGGAGAGAGTTGGAGTTGAGGAATTCAAGGCAGGGAGTGTAGATGACTCGTTCTAGAAGTTTGGAAAGGAAGGGTAGGAGGGAGATAGGATGATAACTGGCAGGGGAAGTGGGGTGGAGAAAGGGGTTTTTTTAGGATGGGGGAGACATGGGCATGTTTGAAGGCAGAGGGGAAGAAGCCATTGGAGAGTGAGTGATCCCCATATGTGCATTGAAATTGATTAAGCGAATCAACTCTTCAGACATTGGTACTTCTGGGAGATCTGTCTATACCTTATAGAATCTTCCTCCTCCATGGTATCAGTCATGGAGGAAAGGATATGAACTGATGATTGTACCATACCCACTTTGTTTTGGATATATTCTGTAAAATATCCTGAGT